>NC_140657.1:26457750-29220250 GCF_978046115.1 Saccoglossus kowalevskii
CGTACATAACCGACCAATCTTGGACTTTATTTCAATATGTTGGTCAGGGTTCAGACCCTGTGTATTTTTCGGTGGGTACCGTTTAATTTCATTACCCTGGCTACGTGTTAAAATGGTTATGAATTCACTCTGGATAAGTACGTACATAACCGACCAATCTTGGACTTTATTTCAATATGTTGGTCAGGGTTCAGACCCTGTGTATTTTTCGGTGGGTACCGTTTAATTTCATTACCCTGGCTACGTGTTAAAATGGGTATGAATTCATTTTGGATAAGTACGTACATAACCGACCAATCTTGGACTTTATTTCAATGTGTTGGTCAGGGTTCTGACCCTGTGTATTTTTCGGTGGGTACCGTTTAATTTCACCACCCTGGCTACGTGTTAAAATGGTTATGAATTCATTTTGGATAAGTACGTACATAACCGACCAATCTTGGACTTTATTTTTGCATGCAGGTAAGGTACACCTACAGACATAACTGTGGACATTCAGTTCTTTTTATTTAGATCATGGCAATTTTTTGGTCAGAGCGCCTCTAGTTTTGTGGAGAATCATGTTCATTTGGAATGCTCTGATTGGATGGGAAGTTCAAGCCTAGCAAGGTGTGATAGAATTGGCCTGTTATGTTCAGATTCAAATAAGCATGAACCACTAATTTGACAGGGAAGTGATACTTATAATGCAGCAAGCTGTTCTAATTGCTGTTGTGGTAGAGTTTTTCTATTTTCCTGTCAAATGCATTTATTGGTCCACTGAAAAATGAAAATAATGTTCCCTGTAACTTAGACTCTTATTGATCAAGGCATTTTAAAAATCATGGGTGTTAACTCCCCTCAAGTTATGACCCGTTGTCCCCTACAGAATAATGGTTGCATCTAATATTAAAATAAAGATGGCGGAGTATAGCGTTGATTCATCTCGTTCTACTCTGGATTACTTGGAGTCAATAAAGATCCTAGAAAGTTAGTATTTATATGCCTGTGTGTTTTTTGTTTGTTTGTTTTTTCACTGTCTTTGACTTTCCCAGTATGTTTGTTGCTGTTGACAACAATTCAGTCCTCTGCCAGGCTTCAGTCAATGTTTTTCTTCACTACCTACCCAACTCCTCGTCGGGCACTATGTAGCTGGTGTGGTATATTTATCACAGACAGTAGGGCAATTGTCACATTTAGTGCTCCAAGAAAATATTCTCTGTCCATGTGTATTTATATAAATAGATGCAGTTTCTTTGGCTTGAATAACGATCACTGGCTTCGTACATACAGGTATACTGGTTTACCTGTTTCTAGTTGAAATATAGCCAATCTTATTAACCAAGACAGTTGGACATTTGCCACATGTCACAACACTCATTTCCAAGTGCCATAGCTTGAAACAAGTAGTCAAATCTGATATTGGCTGGAGCTTTAGTTTTATATGGACATGGTAAATGGCAAACTAGATGGTCAGAAAGTAATAAAAAATAATCACAGCTTTACTCCACCCACCCCAATATGAAGTAAAAGGCTGTTTATAAGGCCATGTATGATGGTTTCATTTTTCTTATGGAAACAATTTTAATTAAAAACTTCTATGCTCCTGTACCCAACCGTGGGGGTTCATCACACTAAACAACAGGTGTCACTATTACTAAGATAAATGTACTTTTTTTTCATTAAAATTACTGAATGCTTATACATATGTACTAAACGTTAGTTAACATTTAATATCAGGCAATGCATTGGTTCATTACCCTGGCTACGTGTTAAAATGGTTATGAATTCATTTTGGATAAGTACGTACATAACCGACCAATCTTGGACTTTATTTCAATGTGTTGGTCAGGGTTCTGACCCTGTGTATTTTTCGGTGGGTACCGTTAATTTCATTACCCTGGCTACGTGTTAAAATGGTTATGAATTCACTCTGGATAAGTACGTACATAACCGACCAATCTTGGACTTTATTTCAATATGTTGGTCAGGGTTCAGACCCTGTGTATTTTTCGGTGGGTACCGTTTAATTTCATTACCCCTGGCTACGTGTTAAAATGGTTATGAATTCACTCTGGATAAGTACGTACATAACCGACCAATCTTGGACTTTATTTCAATATGTTGGTCAGGGTTCAGACCCTGTGTATTTTTTCGGTGGGTACCGTTAATTTCATTACCCTGGCTACGTGTTAAAATGGGTATGAATTCATTTTGGATAAGTACGTACATAACCGACCAATCTTGGACTTTATTTCAATGTGTTGGTCAGGGTTCTGACCCTGTGTATTTTTCGGTGGGTACCGTTTAATTTCACCACCCTGGCTACGTGTTAAAATGGTTATGAATTCATTTTGGATAAGTACGTACATAACCGACCAATCTTGGACTTTATTTTGCATGCAGGTAAGGTACACCTACAGACATAACTGTGGACATTCAGTTCATTTTATTTAGATCATGGCAATTTTTTGGTCAGAGCGCCCTCTAGTTTTGTGGAGAATCATGTTCATTTGGAATGCTCTGATTGGATGGAAAGTTCAAGCCTAGCAAGGTGTGATAGAATTGGCCTGTTATGTTCAGATTCAAATAAGCATGAACCACTAATTTGACAGGGAAGTGATACTTATAATGCAGCAAGCTGTTCTAATTGCTGTTGTGGTAGAGTTTTTCTATTTTCCTGTCAAATGCATTTATTGGTCCACTGAAAAATGAAAATAATGTTCCCTGTAACTTAGACTCTTATTGATCAAGGCATTTTAAAAATCATGGGTGTTAACTCCCCTCAAGTTATGACCCGTTGTCCCCTACAGAATAATGGTTGCATCTAATATTAAAATAAAGATGGCGGAGTATAGCGTTGATTCATCTCGTTCTACTCTGGATTACTTGGAGTCAATAAAGATCCTAGAAAGTTAGTATTTATATGCCTGTGTGTTTTTTGTTTGTTTGTTTTTTCACTGTCTTTGACTTTCCCAGTATGTTTGTTGCTGTTGACAACAATTCAGTCCTCTGCCAGGCTTCAGTCAATGTTTTTCTTCACTACCTACCCAACTCCTCGTCGGGCACTATGTAGCTGGTGTGGTATATTTATCACAGACAGTAGGGCAATTGTCACATTTAGTGCTCCAAGAAAATATTCTCTGTCCATGTGTATTTATATAAATAGATGCAGTTTCTTTGGCTTGAATAACGATCACTGGCTTCGTACATACAGGTATACTGGTTTACCTGTTTCTAGTTGAAATATAGCCAATCTTATTAACCAAGACAGTTGGACATTTGCCACATGTCACAACACTCATTTCCAAGTGCCATAGCTTGAAACAAGTAGTCAAATCTGATATTGGCTGGAGCTTTAGTTTATATGGACATGGTAAATGGCAAACTAGATGGTCAGAAAGTAATAAAAAATAATCACAGCTTTACTCCACCCACCCCAATATGAAGTAAAAGGCTGTTTATAAGGCCATGTATGATGGTTTCATTTTTCTTATGGAAAACAATTTTAATTAAAAACTTCTATGCTCCTGTACCCAACCGTGGGGGTTCATCACACTAAACAACAGGTGTCACTATTACTAAGATAAATGTACTTTTTTTTCATTAAAATTACTGAATGCTTATACATATGTACTAAAACGTTAGTTAACATTTAATATCAGGCAATGCATTGGTTCATTACCCTGGCTACGTGTTTAAAATGGTTATGAATTCATTTTGGATAAGTACGTACATAACCGACCAATCTTGGACTTTATTTCAATGTGTTGGTCAGGGTTCTGACCCTGTGTATTTTTCGGTGGGTACCGTTTAATTTCATTACCCTGGCTACGTGTTAAAATGGTTATGAATTCACTCTGGATAAGTACGTACATAACCGACCAATCTTGGACTTTATTTCAATATGTTGGTCAGGGTTCAGACCCTGTGTATTTTTCGGTGGGTACCGTTTAATTTCATTACCCTGGCTACGTGTTAAAATGGTTATGAATTCACTCTGGATAAGTACGTACATAACCGACCAATCTTGGACTTTATTTCAATATGTTGGTCAGGGTTCAGACCCTGTGTATTTTTCGGTGGGTACCGTTTAATTTCATTACCCTGGCTACGTGTTAAAATGGGTATGAATTCATTTTGGATAAGTACGTACATAACCGACCAATCTTGGACTTTATTTCAATGTGTTGGTCAGGGTTCTGACCCTGTGTATTTTTCGGTGGGTACCGTTTAATTTCACCACCCTGGCTACGTGTTAAAATGGTTATGAATTCATTTTGGATAAGTACGTACATAACCGACCAATCTTGGACTTTATTTTGCATGCAGGTAAGGTACACCTACAGACATAACTGTGGACATTCAGTTCTTTTTATTTAGATCATGGCAATTTTTTGGTCAGAGCGCCCTCTAGTTTTGTGGAGAATCATGTTCATTTGGAATGCTCTGATTGGATGGAAGTTCAAGCCTAGCAAGGTGTGATAGAATTGGCCTGTTATGTTCAGATTCAAATAAGCATGAACCACTAATTTGACAGGGAAGTGATACTTATAATGCAGCAAGCTGTTCTAATTGCTGTTGTGGTAGAGTTTTTCTATTTTCCTGTCAAATGCATTTATTGGTCCACTGAAAAATGAAAATAATGTTCCCTGTAACTTAGACTCTTATTGATCAAGGCATTTTAAAAATCATGGGTGTTAACTCCCCTCAAGTTATGACCCGTTGTCCCCTACAGAATAATGGTTGCATCTAATATTAAAAATAAAGATGGCGGAGTATAGCGTTGATTCATCTCGTTCTACTCTGGATTACTTGGAGTCAATAAAGATCCTAGAAAGTTAGTATTTATATGCCTGTGTGTTTTTTGTTTGTTTGTTTTTTCACTGTCTTTGACTTTCCCAGTATGTTTGTTGCTGTTGACAACAATTCAGTCCTCTGCCAGGCTTCAGTCAATGTTTTTCTTCACTACCTACCCAACTCCTCGTCGGGCACTATGTAGCTGGTGTGGTATATTTATCACAGACAGTAGGGCAATTGTCACATTTAGTGCTCCAAGAAAATATTCTCTGTCCATGTGTATTTATATAAATAGATGCAGTTTCTTTGGCTTGAATAACGATCACTGGCTTCGTACATACAGGTATACTGGTTTACCTGTTTCTAGTTGAAATATAGCCAATCTTATTAACCAAGACAGTTGGACATTTGCCACATGTCACAACACTCATTTCCAAGTGCCATAGCTTGAAACAAGTAGTCAAATCTGATATTGGCTGGAGCTTTAGTTTATATGGACATGGTAAATGGCAAACTAGATGGTCAGAAAGTAATAAAAATAATCACAGCTTTACTCCACCCACCCCAATATGAAGTAAAAGGCTGTTTATAAGGCCATGTATGATGGTTTCATTTTTCTTATGGAAAACAATTTTAATTAAAAACTTCTATGCTCCTGTACCCAACCGTGGGGGTTCATCACACTAAACAACAGGTGTCACTATTACTAAGATAAATGTACTTTTTTTTCATTAAAATTACTGAATGCTTATACATATGTACTAAAACGTTAGTTAACATTTAATATCAGGCAATGCATTGGTTCATTACCCTGGCTACGTGTTAAAATGGTTATGAATTCATTTTGGATAAGTACGTACATAACCGACCAATCTTGGACTTTATTTCAATGTGTTGGTCAGGGTTCTGACCCTGTGTATTTTTCGGTGGGTACCGTTTAATTTCATTACCCTGGCTACGTGTTAAAATGGTTATGAATTCACTCTGGATAAGTACGTACATAACCGACCAATCTTGGACTTTATTTCAATATGTTGGTCAGGGTTCAGACCCTGTGTATTTTTCGGTGGGTACCGTTTAATTTCATTACCCTGGCTACGTGTTAAAATGGTTATGAATTCACTCTGGATAAGTACGTACATAACCGACCAATCTTGGACTTTATTTCAATATGTTGGTCAGGGTTCAGACCCTGTGTATTTTTCGGTGGGTACCGTTTAATTTCATTACCCTGGCTACGTGTTAAAATGGGTATGAATTCATTTTGGATAAGTACGTACATAACCGACCAATCTTGGACTTTATTTCAATGTGTTGGTCAGGGTTCTGACCCTGTGTATTTTTCGGTGGGTACCGTTTAATTTCACCACCCTGGCTACGTGTTAAAATGGTTATGAATTCATTTTGGATAAGTACGTACATAACCGACCAATCTTGGACTTTATTTTGCATGCAGGTAAGGTACACCTACAGACATAACTGTGGACATTCAGTTCTTTTTATTTAGATCATGGCAATTTTTTGGTCAGAGCGCCCTCTAGTTTTGTGGAGAATCATGTTCATTTGGAATGCTCTGATTGATGGAAGTTCAAGCCTAGCAAGGTGTGATAGAATTGGCCTGTTATGTTCAGATTCAAATAAGCATGAACCACTAATTTGACAGGGAAGTGATACTTATAATGCAGCAAGCTGTTCTAATTGCTGTTGTGGTAGAGTTTTTCTATTTTCCTGTCAAATGCATTTATTGGTCCACTGAAAAATGAAAATAATGTTCCCTGTAACTTAGACTCTTATTGATCAAGGCATTTTAAAAATCATGGGTGTTAACTCCCCTCAAGTTATGACCCGTTGTCCCCTACAGAATAATGGTTGCATCTAATATTAAAATAAAGATGGCGGAGTATAGCGTTGATTCATCTCGTTCTACTCTGGATTACTTGGAGTCAATAAAGATCCTAGAAAGTTAGTATTTATATGCCTGTGTGTTTTTTGTTTGTTTGTTTTTTCACTGTCTTTGACTTTCCCAGTATGTTTGTTGCTGTTGACAACAATTCAGTCCTCTGCCAGGCTTCAGTCAATGTTTTTCTCACTACCTACCCAACTCCTCGTCGGGCACTATGTAGCTGGTGTGGTATATTTATCACAGACAGTAGGGCAATTGTCACATTTAGTGCTCCAAGAAAATATTCTCTGTCCATGTGTATTTATATAAATAGATGCAGTTTCTTTGGCTTGAATAACGATCACTGGCTTCGTACATACAGGTATACTGGTTTACCTGTTTCTAGTTGAAATATAGCCAATCTTATTAACCAAGACAGTTGGACATTTGCCACATGTCACAACACTCATTTCCAAGTGCCATAGCTTGAAACAAGTAGTCAAATCTGATATTGGCTGGAGCTTTAGTTTATATGGACATGGTAAATGGCAAACTAGATGGTCAGAAAGTAATAAAAATAATCACAGCTTTACTCCACCCACCCCAATATGAAGTAAAAGGCTGTTTATAAGGCCATGTATGATGGTTTCATTTTTCTTATGGAAAACAATTTTAATTAAAAACTTCTATGCTCCTGTACCCAACCGTGGGGGTTCATCACACTAAACAACAGGTGTCACTATTACTAAGATAAATGTACTTTTTTTTCATTAAAATTACTGAATGCTTATACATATGTACTAAAACGTTAGTTAACATTTAATATCAGGCAATGCATTGGTTCATTACCCTGGCTACGTGTTAAAATGGTTATGAATTCATTTTGGATAAGTACGTACATAACCGACCAATCTTGGACTTTATTTCAATGTGTTGGTCAGGGTTCTGACCCTGTGTATTTTTCGGTGGGTACCGTTTAATTTCATTACCCTGGCTACGTGTTAAAATGGTTATGAATTCACTCTGGATAAGTACGTACATAACCGACCAATCTTGGACTTTATTTCAATATGTTGGTCAGGGTTCAGACCCTGTGTATTTTTCGGTGGGTACCGTTTAATTTCATTACCCTGGCTACGTGTTAAAATGGTTATGAATTCACTCTGGATAAGTACGTACATAACCGACCAATCTTGGACTTTATTTCAATATGTTGGTCAGGGTTCAGACCCTGTGTATTTTTCGGTGGGTACCGTTTAATTTCATTACCCTGGCTACGTGTTAAAATGGGTATGAATTCATTTTGGATAAGTACGTACATAACCGACCAATCTTGGACTTTATTTCAATGTGTTGGTCAGGGTTCTGACCCTGTGTATTTTTCGGTGGGTACCGTTTAATTTCACCACCCTGGCTACGTGTTAAAATGGTTATGAATTCATTTTGGATAAGTACGTACATAACCGACCAATCTTGGACTTTATTTTGCATGCAGGTAAGGTACACCTACAGACATAACTGTGGACATTCAGTTCTTTTTATTTAGATCATGGCAATTTTTTGGTCAGAGCGCCCTCTAGTTTTGTGGAGAATCATGTTCATTTGGAATGCTCTGATTGGATGGAAGTTCAAGCCTAGCAAGGTGTGATAGAATTGGCCTGTTATGTTCAGATTCAAATAAGCATGAACCACTAATTTGACAGGGAAGTGATACTTATAATGCAGCAAGCTGTTCTAATTGCTGTTGTGGTAGAGTTTTTCTATTTTCCTGTCAAATGCATTTATTGGTCCACTGAAAAATGAAAATAATGTTCCCTGTAACTTAGACTCTTATTGATCAAGGCATTTTAAAAATCATGGGTGTTAACTCCCCTCAAGTTATGACCCGTTGTCCCCTACAGAATAATGGTTGCATCTAATATTAAAATAAAGATGGCGGAGTATAGCGTTGATTCATCTCGTTCTACTCTGGATTACTTGGAGTCAATAAAGATCCTAGAAAGTTAGTATTTATATGCCTGTGTGTTTTTTGTTTGTTTGTTTTTTCACTGTCTTTGACTTTCCCAGTATGTTTGTTGCTGTTGACAACAATTCAGTCCTCTGCCAGGCTTCAGTCAATGTTTTTCTTCACTACCTACCCAACTCCTCGTCGGGCACTATGTAGCTGGTGTGGTATATTTATCACAGACAGTAGGGCAATTGTCACATTTAGTGCTCCAAGAAAATATTCTCTGTCCATGTGTATTTATATAAATAGATGCAGTTTCTTTGGCTTGAATAACGATCACTGGCTTCGTACATACAGGTATACTGGTTTACCTGTTTCTAGTTGAAATATAGCCAATCTTATTAACCAAGACAGTTGGACATTTGCCACATGTCACAACACTCATTTCCAAGTGCCATAGCTTGAAACAAGTAGTCAAATCTGATATTGGCTGGAGCTTTAGTTTATATGGACATGGTAAATGGCAAACTAGATGGTCAGAAAGTAATAAAAATAATCACAGCTTTACTCCACCCACCCCAATATGAAGTAAAAGGCTGTTTATAAGGCCATGTATGATGGTTTCATTTTTCTTATGGAAAACAATTTTAATTAAAAACTTCTATGCTCCTGTACCCAACCGTGGGGGTTCATCACACTAAACAACAGGTGTCACTATTACTAAGATAAATGTACTTTTTTTTCATTAAAATTACTGAATGCTTATACATATGTACTAAAACGTTAGTTAACATTTAATATCAGGCAATGCATTGGTTCATTACCCTGGCTACGTGTTAAAATGGTTATGAATTCATTTTGGATAAGTACGTACATAACCGACCAATCTTGGACTTTATTTCAATGTGTTGGTCAGGGTTCTGACCCTGTGTATTTTTCGGTGGGTACCGTTTAATTTCATTACCCTGGCTACGTGTTAAAATGGTTATGAATTCACTCTGGATAAGTACGTACATAACCGACCAATCTTGGACTTTATTTCAATATGTTGGTCAGGGTTCAGACCCTGTGTATTTTTCGGTGGGTACCGTTTAATTTCATTACCCTGGCTACGTGTTAAAATGGTTATGAATTCACTCTGGATAAGTACGTACATAACCGACCAATCTTGGACTTTATTTCAATATGTTGGTCAGGGTTCAGACCCTGTGTATTTTTCGGTGGGTACCGTTTAATTTCATTACCCTGGCTACGTGTTAAAATGGGTATGAATTCATTTTGGATAAGTACGTACATAACCGACCAATCTTGGACTTTATTTCAATGTGTTGGTCAGGGTTCTGACCCTGTGTATTTTTCGGTGGGTACCGTTTAATTTCACCACCCTGGCTACGTGTTAAAATGGTTATGAATTCATTTTGGATAAGTACGTACATAACCGACCAATCTTGGACTTTATTTTGCATGCAGGTAAGGTACACCTACAGACATAACTGTGGACATTCAGTTCTTTTTATTTAGATCATGGCAATTTTTTGGTCAGAGCGCCCTCTAGTTTTGTGGAGAATCATGTTCATTTGGAATGCTCTGATTGGATGGAAGTTCAAGCCTAGCAAGGTGTGATAGAATTGGCCTGTTATGTTCAGATTCAAATAAGCATGAACCACTAATTTGACAGGGAAGTGATACTTATAATGCAGCAAGCTGTTCTAATTGCTGTTGTGGTAGAGTTTTTCTATTTTCCTGTCAAATGCATTTATTGGTCCACTGAAAAATGAAAATAATGTTCCCTGTAACTTAGACTCTTATTGATCAAGGCATTTTAAAAATCATGGGTGTTAACTCCCCTCAAGTTATGACCCGTTGTCCCCTACAGAATAATGGTTGCATCTAATATTAAAATAAAGATGGCGGAGTATAGCGTTGATTCATCTCGTTCTACTCTGGATTACTTGGAGTCAATAAAGATCCTAGAAAGTTAGTATTTATATGCCTGTGTGTTTTTTGTTTGTTTGTTTTTTCACTGTCTTTGACTTTCCCAGTATGTTTGTTGCTGTTGACAACAATTCAGTCCTCTGCCAGGCTTCAGTCAATGTTTTTCTTCACTACCTACCCAACTCCTCGTCGGGCACTATGTAGCTGGTGTGGTATATTTATCACAGACAGTAGGGCAATTGTCACATTTAGTGCTCCAAGAAAATATTCTCTGTCCATGTGTATTTATATAAATAGATGCAGTTTCTTTGGCTTGAATAACGATCACTGGCTTCGTACATACAGGTATACTGGTTTACCTGTTTCTAGTTGAAATATAGCCAATCTTATTAACCAAGACAGTTGGACATTTGCCACATGTCACAACACTCATTTCCAAGTGCCATAGCTTGAAACAAGTAGTCAAATCTGATATTGGCTGGAGCTTTAGTTTATATGGACATGGTAAATGGCAAACTAGATGGTCAGAAAGTAATAAAAATAATCACAGCTTTACTCCACCCACCCCAATATGAAGTAAAAGGCTGTTTATAAGGCCATGTATGATGGTTTCATTTTTCTTATGGAAAACAATTTTAATTAAAAACTTCTATGCTCCTGTACCCAACCGTGGGGGTTCATCACACTAAACAACAGGTGTCACTATTACTAAGATAAATGTACTTTTTTTTCATTAAAATTACTGAATGCTTATACATATGTACTAAAACGTTAGTTAACATTTAATATCAGGCAATGCATTGGTTCATTACCCTGGCTACGTGTTAAAATGGTTATGAATTCATTTTGGATAAGTACGTACATAACCGACCAATCTTGGACTTTATTTCAATGTGTTGGTCAGGGTTCTGACCCTGTGTATTTTTCGGTGGGTACCGTTTAATTTCATTACCCTGGCTACGTGTTAAAATGGTTATGAATTCACTCTGGATAAGTACGTACATAACCGACCAATCTTGGACTTTATTTCAATATGTTGGTCAGGGTTCAGACCCTGTGTATTTTTCGGTGGGTACCGTTTAATTTCATTACCCTGGCTACGTGTTAAAATGGTTATGAATTCACTCTGGATAAGTACGTACATAACCGACCAATCTTGGACTTTATTTCAATATGTTGGTCAGGGTTCAGACCCTGTGTATTTTTCGGTGGGTACCGTTTAATTTCATTACCCTGGCTACGTGTTAAAATGGGTATGAATTCATTTTGGATAAGTACGTACATAACCGACCAATCTTGGACTTTATTTCAATGTGTTGGTCAGGGTTCTGACCCTGTGTATTTTTCGGTGGGTACCGTTTAATTTCACCACCCTGGCTACGTGTTAAAATGGTTATGAATTCATTTTGGATAAGTACGTACATAACCGACCAATCTTGGACTTTATTTTGCATGCAGGTAAGGTACACCTACAGACATAACTGTGGACATTCAGTTCTTTTTATTTAGATCATGGCAATTTTTTGGTCAGAGCGCCCTCTAGTTTTGTGGAGAATCATGTTCATTTGGAATGCTCTGATTGGATGGAAGTTCAAGCCTAGCAAGGTGTGATAGAATTGGCCTGTTATGTTCAGATTCAAATAAGCATGAACCACTAATTTGACAGGGAAGTGATACTTATAATGCAGCAAGCTGTTCTAATTGCTGTTGTGGTAGAGTTTTTCTATTTTCCTGTCAAATGCATTTATTGGTCCACTGAAAAATGAAAATAATGTTCCCTGTAACTTAGACTCTTATTGATCAAGGCATTTTAAAAATCATGGGTGTTAACTCCCCTCAAGTTATGACCCGTTGTCCCCTACAGAATAATGGTTGCATCTAATATTAAAATAAAGATGGCGGAGTATAGCGTTGATTCATCTCGTTCTACTCTGGATTACTTGGAGTCAATAAAGATCCTAGAAAGTTAGTATTTATATGCCTGTGTGTTTTTTGTTTGTTTGTTTTTTCACTGTCTTTGACTTTCCCAGTATGTTTGTTGCTGTTGACAACAATTCAGTCCTCTGCCAGGCTTCAGTCAATGTTTTTCTTCACTACCTACCCAACTCCTCGTCGGGCACTATGTAGCTGGTGTGGTATATTTATCACAGACAGTAGGGCAATTGTCACATTTAGTGCTCCAAGAAAATATTCTCTGTCCATGTGTATTTATATAAATAGATGCAGTTTCTTTGGCTTGAATAACGATCACTGGCTTCGTACATACAGGTATACTGGTTTACCTGTTTCTAGTTGAAATATAGCCAATCTTATTAACCAAGACAGTTGGACATTTGCCACATGTCACAACACTCATTTCCAAGTGCCATAGCTTGAAACAAGTAGTCAAATCTGATATTGGCTGGAGCTTTAGTTTATATGGACATGGTAAATGGCAAACTAGATGGTCAGAAAGTAATAAAAATAATCACAGCTTTACTCCACCCACCCCAATATGAAGTAAAAGGCTGTTTATAAGGCCATGTATGATGGTTTCATTTTTCTTATGGAAAACAATTTTAATTAAAAACTTCTATGCTCCTGTACCCAACCGTGGGGGTTCATCACACTAAACAACAGGTGTCACTATTACTAAGATAAATGTACTTTTTTTTCATTAAAATTACTGAATGCTTATACATATGTACTAAAACGTTAGTTAACATTTAATATCAGGCAATGCATTGGTTCATTACCCTGGCTACGTGTTAAAATGGTTATGAATTCATTTTGGATAAGTACGTACATAACCGACCAATCTTGGACTTTATTTCAATGTGTTGGTCAGGGTTCTGACCCTGTGTATTTTTCGGTGGGTACCGTTTAATTTCATTACCCTGGCTACGTGTTAAAATGGTTATGAATTCACTCTGGATAAGTACGTACATAACCGACCAATCTTGGACTTTATTTCAATATGTTGGTCAGGGTTCAGACCCTGTGTATTTTTCGGTGGGTACCGTTTAATTTCATTACCCTGGCTACGTGTTAAAATGGGTATGAATTCATTTTGGATAAGTACGTACATAACCGACCAATCTTGGACTTTATTTCAATGTGTTGGTCAGGGTTCTGACCCTGTGTATTTTTCGGTGGGTACCGTTTAATTTCACCACCCTGGCTACGTGTTAAAATGGTTATGAATTCATTTTGGATAAGTACGTACATAACCGACCAATCTTGGACTTTATTTTGCATGCAGGTAAGGTACACCTACAGACATAACTGTGGACATTCAGTTCTTTTTATTTAGATCATGGCAATTTTTTGGTCAGAGCGCCCTCTAGTTTTGTGGAGAATCATGTTCATTTGGAATGCTCTGATTGGATGGAAGTTCAAGCCTAGCAAGGTGTGATAGAATTGGCCTGTTATGTTCAGATTCAAATAAGCATGAACCACTAATTTGACAGGGAAGTGATACTTATAATGCAGCAAGCTGTTCTAATTGCTGTTGTGGTAGAGTTTTTCTATTTTCCTGTCAAATGCATTTATTGGTCCACTGAAAAATGAAAATAATGTTCCCTGTAACTTAGACTCTTATTGATCAAGGCATTTTAAAAATCATGGGTGTTAACTCCCCTCAAGTTATGACCCGTTGTCCCCTACAGAATAATGGTTGCATCTAATATTAAAATAAAGATGGCGGAGTATAGCGTTGATTCATCTCGTTCTACTCTGGATTACTTGGAGTCAATAAAGATCCTAGAAAGTTAGTATTTATATGCCTGTGTGTTTTTTGTTTGTTTGTTTTTTCACTGTCTTTGACTTTCCCAGTATGTTTGTTGCTGTTGACAACAATTCAGTCCTCTGCCAGGCTTCAGTCAATGTTTTTCTTCACTACCTACCCAACTCCTCGTCGGGCACTATGTAGCTGGTGTGGTATATTTATCACAGACAGTAGGGCAATTGTCACATTTAGTGCTCCAAGAAAATATTCTCTGTCCATGTGTATTTATATAAATAGATGCAGTTTCTTTGGCTTGAATAACGATCACTGGCTTCGTACATACAGGTATACTGGTTTACCTGTTTCTAGTTGAAATATAGCCAATCTTATTAACCAAGACAGTTGGACATTTGCCACATGTCACAACACTCATTTCCAAGTGCCATAGCTTGAAACAAGTAGTCAAATCTGATATTGGCTGGAGCTTTAGTTTATATGGACATGGTAAATGGCAAACTAGATGGTCAGAAAGTAATAAAAATAATCACAGCTTTACTCCACCCACCCCAATATGAAGTAAAAGGCTGTTTATAAGGCCATGTATGATGGTTTCATTTTTCTTATGGAAAACAATTTTAATTAAAAACTTCTATGCTCCTGTACCCAACCGTGGGGGTTCATCACACTAAACAACAGGTGTCACTATTACTAAGATAAATGTACTTTTTTTTCATTAAAATTACTGAATGCTTATACATATGTACTAAAACGTTAGTTAACATTTAATATCAGGCAATGCATTGGTTCATTACCCTGGCTACGTGTTAAAATGGTTATGAATTCATTTTGGATAAGTACGTACATAACCGACCAATCTTGGACTTTATTTCAATGTGTTGGTCAGGGTTCTGACCCTGTGTATTTTTCGGTGGGTACCGTTTAATTTCATTACCCTGGCTACGTGTTAAAATGGTTATGAATTCACTCTGGATAAGTACGTACATAACCGACCAATCTTGGACTTTATTTCAATATGTTGGTCAGGGTTCAGACCCTGTGTATTTTTCGGTGGGTACCGTTTAATTTCATTACCCTGGCTACGTGTTAAAATGGTTATGAATTCACTCTGGATAAGTACGTACATAACCGACCAATCTTGGACTTTATTTCAATATGTTGGTCAGGGTTCAGACCCTGTGTATTTTTCGGTGGGTACCGTTTAATTTCATTACCCTGGCTACGTGTTAAAATGGGTATGAATTCATTTTGGATAAGTACGTACATAACCGACCAATCTTGGACTTTATTTCAATGTGTTGGTCAGGGTTCTGACCCTGTGTATTTTTCGGTGGGTACCGTTTAATTTCACCACCCTGGCTACGTGTTAAAATGGTTATGAATTCATTTTGGATAAGTACGTACATAACCGACCAATCTTGGACTTTATTTTGCATGCAGGTAAGGTACACCTACAGACATAACTGTGGACATTCAGTTCTTTTTATTTAGATCATGGCAATTTTTTGGTCAGAGCGCCCTCTAGTTTTGTGGAGAATCATGTTCATTTGGAATGCTCTGATTGGATGGAAGTTCAAGCCTAGCAAGGTGTGATAGAATTGGCCTGTTATGTTCAGATTCAAATAAGCATGAACCACTAATTTGACAGGGAAGTGATACTTATAATGCAGCAAGCTGTTCTAATTGCTGTTGTGGTAGAGTTTTTCTATTTTCCTGTCAAATGCATTTATTGGTCCACTGAAAAATGAAAATAATGTTCCCTGTAACTTAGACTCTTATTGATCAAGGCATTTTAAAAATCATGGGTGTTAACTCCCCTCAAGTTATGACCCGTTGTCCCCTACAGAATAATGGTTGCATCTAATATTAAAATAAAGATGGCGGAGTATAGCGTTGATTCATCTCGTTCTACTCTGGATTACTTGGAGTCAATAAAGATCCTAGAAAGTTAGTATTTATATGCCTGTGTGTTTTTTGTTTGTTTGTTTTTTCACTGTCTTTGACTTTCCCAGTATGTTTGTTGCTGTTGACAACAATTCAGTCCTCTGCCAGGCTTCAGTCAATGTTTTTCTTCACTACCTACCCAACTCCTCGTCGGGCACTATGTAGCTGGTGTGGTATATTTATCACAGACAGTAGGGCAATTGTCACATTTAGTGCTCCAAGAAAATATTCTCTGTCCATGTGTATTTATATAAATAGATGCAGTTTCTTTGGCTTGAATAACGATCACTGGCTTCGTACATACAGGTATACTGGTTTACCTGTTTCTAGTTGAAATATAGCCAATCTTATTAACCAAGACAGTTGGACATTTGCCACATGTCACAACACTCATTTCCAAGTGCCATAGCTTGAAACAAGTAGTCAAATCTGATATTGGCTGGAGCTTTAGTTTATATGGACATGGTAAATGGCAAACTAGATGGTCAGAAAGTAATAAAAATAATCACAGCTTTACTCCACCCACCCCAATATGAAGTAAAAGGCTGTTTATAAGGCCATGTATGATGGTTTCATTTTTCTTATGGAAAACAATTTTAATTAAAAACTTCTATGCTCCTGTACCCAACCGTGGGGGTTCATCACACTAAACAACAGGTGTCACTATTACTAAGATAAATGTACTTTTTTTTCATTAAAATTACTGAATGCTTATACATATGTACTAAAACGTTAGTTAACATTTAATATCAGGCAATGCATTGGTTCATTACCCTGGCTACGTGTTAAAATGGTTATGAATTCATTTTGGATAAGTACGTACATAACCGACCAATCTTGGACTTTATTTCAATGTGTTGGTCAGGGTTCTGACCCTGTGTATTTTTCGGTGGGTACCGTTTAATTTCATTACCCTGGCTACGTGTTAAAATGGTTATGAATTCACTCTGGATAAGTACGTACATAACCGACCAATCTTGGACTTTATTTCAATATGTTGGTCAGGGTTCAGACCCTGTGTATTTTTCGGTGGGTACCGTTTAATTTCATTACCCTGGCTACGTGTTAAAATGGTTATGAATTCACTCTGGATAAGTACGTACATAACCGACCAATCTTGGACTTTATTTCAATATGTTGGTCAGGGTTCAGACCCTGTGTATTTTTCGGTGGGTACCGTTTAATTTCATTACCCTGGCTACGTGTTAAAATGGGTATGAATTCATTTTGGATAAGTACGTACATAACCGACCAATCTTGGACTTTATTTCAATGTGTTGGTCAGGGTTCTGACCCTGTGTATTTTTCGGTGGGTACCGTTTAATTTCACCACCCTGGCTACGTGTTAAAATGGTTATGAATTCATTTTGGATAAGTACGTACATAACCGACCAATCTTGGACTTTATTTTGCATGCAGGTAAGGTACACCTACAGACATAACTGTGGACATTCAGTTCTTTTTATTTAGATCATGGCAATTTTTTGGTCAGAGCGCCCTCTAGTTTTGTGGAGAATCATGTTCATTTGGAATGCTCTGATTGGATGGAAGTTCAAGCCTAGCAAGGTGTGATAGAATTGGCCTGTTATGTTCAGATTCAAATAAGCATGAACCACTAATTTGACAGGGAAGTGATACTTATAATGCAGCAAGCTGTTCTAATTGCTGTTGTGGTAGAGTTTTTCTATTTTCCTGTCAAATGCATTTATTGGTCCACTGAAAAATGAAAATAATGTTCCCTGTAACTTAGACTCTTATTGATCAAGGCATTTTAAAAATCATGGGTGTTAACTCCCCTCAAGTTATGACCCGTTGTCCCCTACAGAATAATGGTTGCATCTAATATTAAAATAAAGATGGCGGAGTATAGCGTTGATTCATCTCGTTCTACTCTGGATTACTTGGAGTCAATAAAGATCCTAGAAAGTTAGTATTTATATGCCTGTGTGTTTTTTGTTTGTTTGTTTTTTCACTGTCTTTGACTTTCCCAGTATGTTTGTTGCTGTTGACAACAATTCAGTCCTCTGCCAGGCTTCAGTCAATGTTTTTCTTCACTACCTACCCAACTCCTCGTCGGGCACTATGTAGCTGGTGTGGTATATTTATCACAGACAGTAGGGCAATTGTCACATTTAGTGCTCCAAGAAAATATTCTCTGTCCATGTGTATTTATATAAATAGATGCAGTTTCTTTGGCTTGAATAACGATCACTGGCTTCGTACATACAGGTATACTGGTTTACCTGTTTCTAGTTGAAATATAGCCAATCTTATTAACCAAGACAGTTGGACATTTGCCACATGTCACAACACTCATTTCCAAGTGCCATAGCTTGAAACAAGTAGTCAAATCTGATATTGGCTGGAGCTTTAGTTTATATGGACATGGTAAATGGCAAACTAGATGGTCAGAAAGTAATAAAAATAATCACAGCTTTACTCCACCCACCCCAATATGAAGTAAAAGGCTGTTTATAAGGCCATGTATGATGGTTTCATTTTTCTTATGGAAAACAATTTTAATTAAAAACTTCTATGCTCCTGTACCCAACCGTGGGGGTTCATCACACTAAACAACAGGTGTCACTATTACTAAGATAAATGTACTTTTTTTTCATTAAAATTACTGATATATATATATATATATACATATACATATATATACATACATATATATTAGTTTATTTGGCGTATATTTGAAACAATTGACTACAGGTCTTGGTCACAATTTAGGTTAGGTTGGTTTTCTGAAAAATGATAAAAATATTTTTTTCTCACCTTTCACAAAATTATTATTTCTAAACATTTGATCAATATCTGTAGCCGATAGAAAAATATGTCCACTGGTCCAAAATTAATCCCAAAAAATATTGAAAGATACATAAATATAGGAAAAAAATTTGCTCCAAAATGTATGGAACCCAAACCTCGAGACGACATGAAGTTGGATCGTCACGTAGTTTGAACAGGGGTACTAAAATTAATAATCACAGCCTGCTGAAGTAATATTTTGCCCAGACAATATTTAGTAAGAGCATTAAAAAGCGTAGCTGTTATTGCGAAATTATCATTAATTGTGTTGCAAGGATATTTTTTCTGATAGAATTCACAATAGCCCTTGTTCCAATGACATCATCAAGCATTGCGTCATGTAGTTAATTATTCATGAATGAAAAAAACGTTCGATTCGGACGAACAAATGAGTAAACGCAAAAATAACTGTGTGTTAAAAAAATATAAACAATAAACCTCGCTTTGTTTCACAACAAACCAACAGAAAGGATAGTAAAGTAACGCAAATGCGTAAATTTTATTGAAAATGTATATCGTCTGCACATCTGATCTGATCTCATTCCCGCGCGGTGCCACGTTATATGATCACGCCGCTTCCTATTTAGTGAATTTAACAAACGCGTGTTTTAAAGCTGTAGGCAAGATAACTTGGGCGCCAACATTTTTCTCTCCAAATATTTGTGAGTATTTAAAATATTTTTCAGTAAATGAATATCATTCATTCTTTTGGCTTTGAAGGGAAATATTAAAATAATATATATGTCTTTCAAAAAGTAAAAGGTAAAATGCGCTTTAGGTAAACCCGATTAGAAGGTCTATAGTACATTGAGTAATGCGTGTTGTTGTAGGCGTGTTCCCGGTACGCATGGTCACCGCCGAATGAAAAAAAAAATGTTTAGGTGATTGAATCTCAACGACCTACTGACACAAAAGGCACGTGATATTAAAACCGATAAATGGTCGCTTGTCATGTTCCGCAATTGAAACAACAGAATACAAATTATTTAATGTTCAAATGTATCTAAAATCGTTGTTTTGCACCAAGCTTAATCTACCCTGACGCACCATACATGTGAAAAGAAATAGAAATACAACACATCCATTAATATTGCAAGCAGCATGGTTATGTAAATTGCGTAAGTATATAAACTGTTGGCGATGTTTTGTATTTGCACCATAGCAACACACCAAATTTAAGCGTAAGCAGTGTTATGTAATTGTGGAGTTGTGAAAGTCGAGAATTCTCAAACCTGGCTTAGGTATCAGCAGTGACAACGTAAGTCATCACATTACTTGAGCTATTTTGACATCAACGCTTTCGTACACAAACTTGTCAAAACTGACAAGTATATTCGAAATCTTACACGGGCCTGTGATTTCACGATTCACGTCTCTAATAAGTTTTCGGCAAAGTCACCACTGATAGGAGTAACGCTATTATATTACCTTAGGATTTCCTGGAAAAGAAAAGAAAGATAAGTTTTGTTTTTCGCGTTTGTGGTATATACATTTTGTTATCAAGCTTAAACAAATGTATGAATAATTGACTGTAGGCACCAAACAAATGATATATACTTTGATATGTACATGTTTTATATATCTTTGGTGCGGTGGGGTTAATATGTATTCCCAGCGAATGCACTATTTTCGATTCCAAGACATAGTACTGGAAGAATAAGCCCTAATATTGACGATAATTCGGTAATATTTGCTTAATTGCCAAACTTGATCGGTTCAATTAGATTTATCACATATTCGTGCAACAAAAGTTCACTCTTTAGCATGTCTACACTTGAATCTTGTAAACTTATTATTAACCTTATATATTTATTCAGAAGTATTAATAACATATATAGGACGCATCGTGTATATCTTTGGAAAATCGTTTTCATGTTTTTTAACGCGCTTTCAGGAAAATTGTTCATTTCAAAACGGCATTTCCCGTATTAATATCAGAAAATTCTTATTGTTTTTGTAATAGCTTTGTTATTGATTTGAGTAATGTCTTTGATTTGACGGATACTTATTTCACGTTATACGGTAAAATTCCTTATTTTACTAGTATTGTTTTCAAGATTAGGCTTTTTTTGTTATGTATCGTTCGGTTTTCTCAGATCTCCCTTTAATTTGGCTTATTGTCTGCGGGAACAGTTAGGAATAAAATAAAATTAAAATAAATATTAAGTACCTTTAGATACACCATTTTTTCCCTGTATATCGTTGGTTGTCCCTGTGTCAAAATAAGACAAAACAGACACACAACTAGAGTCATGAAACATGAATCAAAGAGGAGGCGCACTGCAAGACGCTGCTTTGGCTTAATTTGTTATTGCAAAAAATTAACCATTATATTTACATTTGTTAACGCTATTGTGACTAATACTTACTGTGTGTTGATCCACTTGTAAGCATTGAATACAATTTGTACGATGTAAACGTGTCTGCAAAATACATAAACGTATAGTAACAATATACCCTGGGACTAGCAATGTAATGCGACTCGCTATACACATGTCCGCCTTGTTATCGAACTCTGGTTTATAGCACACAAAAACATACTTACCCGATTCTTTATTAACACAGTTCATTATTTCTAAACATATTTCCATTACGAAGTGAAAGCATATCCAACCAACAAAGACCCCCTTGGAATAGGAAGGTAGATTTAGCAGTTCCATGCCAAGGTATACATTAAACACTAATAAATAAAGAGAAACTCATGTTAAAATGCTAATGTTTCTACCTGTCAAAAACGAAAATATAAATGCAAGAAAATTAATATTAACTATGTACACATAAGTGTTTATATGTTAAAAAACTTTGGGTTTTAATTTATGTCTTTTTGGTTTAGTGTCTACATTTATAAGTTGTGTATTTATATTGTCCAGATATTTGTATTTATTTTTTCTTTAACAATGATTCCAGAAGTGTTACATAATTGAGTAGGCTTAATTACACATTGTTACAAGAATGCGAAACGGATTTATTCTGAATTTCAAATGCGTCGCGTCCTTAAATGATGAAGACAGTGGCAACATTCATACGCATCGCAAGAGGGCGGCCATTCATTGGAGAGTCTTCCGTTATAAAGAGGTAAAATACAATCGGCCAAGAACAGATCTCGAATGGTAATATAGATGATTTCACCAACATAACATTTTTCGTTCTAATTTGTATCTTAATTAATAGTACACTAAATGCGCCTGATAAATGTGGATTTGTTACTATAGTTACTTACTAGCGAGTATATGAGCTGACGTCCCGACCGAGAAATGTGCCCAATTAAAGATCCATCGACTGTAAAATAAAATTCAATAATGTGACGGTATGATGAAATATAAAAGAAATGTTCATGTTATTGTATCGATAGAAATAATGTGAATAGAAATTATTAGTCACATACGAGAAATTTAAAAGTAGACAAAAATAATGTTATTTACGAGCACAGACAAAAGTGTGCTAGTTCACCGCGAGATTGTGACGTCAAAAAAACAAGACCACGAAATATACATATTCTAGACTGGCTACTACAATTCGAAGAGATGTTTAATAGTGTCATTTATTGTTAGCTTGTGTATTTCCTTTTCATTTGTTGCAAGACACACATGAATATTTGTATTCGATATGAATATGTTTGATGGTGTACGGTCATATTGACATTATAATAAATATTGACATGATAATACTTACTTATCGTTGGTGGGATGGGGTCTAAATAAAGCCATTATAGGATTTGTCAATCCCAAACCTACCACAATACAGCCAATGGTAGCGTGGATAAATTGTTTCTGAAAAAAAAAATAATCATTTTACCTATTCCGTTTTTTTTTTCTTGTAATATAATTCATTGGTATTATTTGAATGGATTTGTTAAGTTTAGTATTCTTATGTAATATATTTTTGGTCTACGCACATCACTCGTACTTGTATAAATTACCCATCCTCCAACATGTACAAAAATAACCACAAATGCAGCACTGAAACAGACAACGTTGATGACCATCAGACTACGGTGGAACTGGAAACAATAAGAGGGTGAACACAGTGATATTTCCTTCATTATGCACAATAGATGGGTATACAAAATATAGAATTATTCAGAAACTAAATTGTTTGATTATTTTATTACATAGGGTCTATGCAGTATCGCTAAATTGGACTTTTCTACTTGGCTGTGAAGTTTTTCATTTTCAATGATGGACACGGATGTGCACACAGTTCACAGCTTTATGAATGGCGCCCTCTTACGTAAATTTAGGCCATTGTAGCGTTTTGTCGATAGAGGGCGAGACTCGTAGGAAAGTTGTATTTGTTTTTAATTCTGGAAAACCATACTTGCTCACATTAATTTGACCATGAAAAATTGAAATGGGAAATGAAGAATAGTTTACAAGAATACATCTGTCATGGATACACGCTCCTAAACGTCTCCAATTGTCGTGAAACATGGCGAAAACTTTGCTCTTTTGAAAGTCTCTAATTTTAATATCCAGGCTGGCTACCCCAAAATTATGTTGTAATCATTATTGCAATGAATTTTTGTCGAGAATTCATAATTTCCAGAATTTATAGGTCTATTTTTTCTGTGATGAATATTTAATTTGGTACTTTGCATATTTGTCCGATTTCGGTCGTCTGCTTTATACCTACCGTAAACCACACTTTTTGTCCAAGTAACTGTCTCCCTGGCCACATAGGTTTGTAATATCGAGCACATATGATAGCAATACTTGCACAGACGATCCAACCAAACATCATTAGTGACCCTGTGGACACAATTTACGAATAGTTACTCATCGAATACAAATAATGATCAAATTTACAACGCTATGTATGTTCATTTCTCTCCTTAGGATGGATTTCGTACTCCATTAATAGATATAAAACCATTTTAAATAAATATAAATTATAAGCATACTACGTACTTATAAACAAGTAACACGGAAATTAAACAGACCCAAAACTGATCCAAGTAATGTGTAAAATGGTTCTTCGACATTTGGAAAAAGAAACATTATGATGTTCAAAACAATAATGTATCTGCTGGTATTGTTTTCTTACTCACCATGTACTTTAGGCAATGTCGGCAAATTCACGTCACCACCATACGTAGAATAGAGAGTGAAGTTTATCTTCTCATTAGACACGATGGGTATCTCAATGTGTTTCTTAAGTTTAGCTTAATTGACAGAAAGTATGTATACATTAAAAGATCAATATATAACATATAGGATATATATAGGCATCATTAGCTTCTATGAGCATTTTACATATTGGAATTTTTTTTCATATTCACCCTTTCTCAATATTTTTGTTTAAAAGTGGCTAGTGCACGTACAATCTTCATTTGTACTGATTACATTTTTCTTATATGGTTAGCATATGGACAATGGTTATTTTAATGGTTATTAGTAGGGCTATGTGTTTGAATAATAACCATCACTTCTCCAAATTTGATAGTGTTTCACTCTTATTTACTATATTAACATAGAGGAATTCCTCACGGGGATCATGGGTGTCGTCCCGGGGACCTCTGGGAACCATTAAGTAGTATTCCATCGCCGTCAAATCGAAGAATGGTTCTTGAGGATCTTCAAGTTTATTAAGCCTTGTAAACGTACATTCCAATACACCGTTATCGAATGCAGCAGTTAAGTTTGTAGCTCCTGTCTGAAAATGTGAGTAAATACAGTCAATTAGTTGTGTGTTTATTTGTTTACAGATAATTATGTTAAGCAGTAAATGTGCACATACCGTATTAGTCTGGACGTTACCGTAAACGTTGGCAAGATTGTATGAGTGGTCGAGAACGATACTTGAATCCGCTAGCTGTAAACACGCCCATACGTCAGCGTCGTGCTGCAAGGAACATGTGACATGTGTACGTTAGGGGGGTACCATTTGAGTTGTTTTTTTTGTTCCTGAATGCGCCAACATTGTCTATCTAGCTTTCAATCTTTCAGCCCCCCCCCCCCCCATGATATGATATGTGTGTTCCCTTATCATACGTCGTTCGGTAATTGTATGAGAATCGCTGCACTGGCTACTCAAATCCGCCCGACTCCACTGGCAATCGAGTTAACGGGAAATATAATATAACGCGTGATCATGTATTTATAACAATGAATGACTCGATCGACAATATACAAACCATCTGTTGGTTGTGTGAAAATCCAATACCAACGTAATGTTCCTCGCTGGTCAGCTTTCCAATGATTCCAAACTCAGTGTCAATACCAGCGGTGACAGCTTGCCATGTGACTAAAAGTTCACACTCGGCGTCTTGGCAACCGTCAGGATACTGGAAACAGCCTTTATGTTCTCCGCAACCAATGGCGTCAACCAGTGCCAGCACCTGGAGACAAAAATATAAACTTTGATCTTCAGTTTGTGCTAACTTGATGCATAAAGCGCGGTGATCGTCGCGTAGCGCGTTTTCGAATTTCATGTAAATAAACAATGTATTTTACACGCGTTGTATACGTCGCTATGAGTCCCATATCGAACAGGACGCAGCGCGACGACCACCGCCCTTTCAATAAAACCCAAAGTGATTCGAGAATTTATAAACAACGAACCAGAGGTATTGAAAATATTCCAAATTAAATTTCTTTGTTATGCGCCCAGAAAAAAAACTAACTTGCAAAATGTTATAATCTTTGTACAAGAAATACCACAACATTTTAAAACAGCCCTTAACCAAGTTGAATTATTGTTTTTAATGGGTGGTCAAATGTTATAAACAATTCTATTCTCGACCATCTATTTTGGATTCCACTCAAAATAGAGTTCATATTTTCACCAAGATTGGTGTGTATTTTTTTTAAAAAAGTAAACATATTTTAATTAAAAAGTGCTTCTCATCTTCAAAGCTGATTATCATGGACAAGACTTGAACTCTAATTACCTCATATGATGAAAAACACACAGTGTATACAACCACGACAAATAGACGAATTTGTTCACGCATCTGTAAATGAAGAAATAAATACATATTTACCATCTGTTTATATTACTTATTTCGAGGCACATATGCATATAACAATGACACCCCAGTACATGTAAAATTGAGTGTGTTGTTACAATTAATGTAATCTCGTCAGTTTTATTCTTTTCGCAGATAATTGTTTTACCGATTCGAGTTTGTTTACATTTCAGATTTCGACGTTTGCGCTTGGTCTAAAGCAACAGCCATATCTTGTGGAACACCACGACAGAGTGTGGTATTACGAGGGCGTAGTTTGCAAGTAGCTTAAATTATGACGCAAGTTGAATATAATTCTTTTATTTCTACTACCATCTGCCAACACTGACCACTCAGCAGCCATGAACACAGTTGCGACTTCACTGCCCTAAACAACCCTGCGGCTCAACAACACTAAAACTTCCATGTCACCTACAACAGGGAATTACGCCAAGTAACAGAACGGCTTGTTTTCATTACTGCAGGAAGCGGCGACGCTCACGCAGATTTGCTACTCGTAATGTCAGTCACTTGGCCCGTGTGACTCCAAAATGCGAGTCCAAATTCAAGAGTTGTTTGTGCAAGTGGACACTATTTAATGATTGCCGAAGCTCCGTGTTACCATGGTTAATCTAATTTAACGCTGTACAAACACTCCTCTCTGACATGGCATCAAATAACTCAGTTTTATCGTGCCAACACACTTCAAACCGAGCTCACCAGGTGACTCGGCCTTTGGTCTTCAGTCACGTGTTGCTTCGAAGGCACAGGCCGTGAATGGTACGTGGTGCTGTTGCTGTGGTTACTACATCTTCCCTAAACAACGTAATTTACCAGAAAATTCGGCTTACATAACAATTCGTGTGATTTGGAAAAAGCTGGACTTTTCAAAATCAAAATACACCAGTGGTTTATTTCGGTAATTAAATTTGCACTGAAATAAAAGTAACCCCCTTACCATACTATCGCATATAACATAACTTGGCTTGGGCTAGAGGTACTCTGCACTGAGACCGTGATAATAAAATCACATGTTGCGATACTGTCATGATTATTATTGATCAGTGCCCACCAACACGGTACACACCCGTCCAACGCGAACGGCACTATTATATATATATATCATTAACACTTTAAAGATCAAGGTCAACATGAAAATAATATATCAAACCACCACACATCGAAGTTGGTTGGACTGTCGTAAGATAGATTTGTTTACAGTAGGGTAAAACTAACTCGTACATGGAAAATACAAATCATGAGCAAGAAACAACTACATAGACTAAACATTATAAAATCAGTGAACAAATAATACTTGGAACCCGACGTATACGCAAGTAAGAGGTGGTGTCAAGAGATGATGTTAATGTCTAAGTACGTACAGAATGGCCATGGTAACGATTATACGGTTAGTATTTTTTTAATTATTCGAGGCGCCCCAAATATCATAGATTTAAATTGTACATAAACCCTTGACATACTGTGTTGTTATCGCCGACAAAGCCACCTTGATTCTGACATGCAAACAATGGAATTAGAACTCTTATATTAAACTGCATAAACACGTTATACGTATAAACACAATACAACCTACCCTGGCAGTTGCTAGCAATACGCGTTCAAAAATTACAGTTCGATCAGTATTGTCACGGTACGCTGCGGACGATCGATCACGTGATACTAGACGTTAAAGTAAACTGAACAAAGGTCACGTGGTCTGACTATTCAGCTAAATCACTGTCACATGAGTACCCACTTGGCATACCTGGATAGTAATAATGTTTGAAGGTCGGCTCCAGAATTAGTGATATATATTTGGAACACGTTTCACAGTAATCGCATAGATTTTATAACAATATATATAGTCTACGACAAATGTCGACAATTCACGCCAAAACAATCAATGGGATTACGACGCGGAACCTCAACTGATTACTTTTACATCGATACTGTGAGGGTTTTCTTGCAATGTTTAGCTATTCGTACCCAAGACAATAAAACGTAAGGCCAGACTTTTATTTTCCCCTTGTTTCGCGAACCCGCCGAATGAACAGGAGCCGAAAATGAAATAAAAATAAAATTTTATTTTATTTTATAGAAATAGAATTATTCGGACAGTCAGTCAGCAATATATCTTGAAACTTTGCAAAACACTTGGGTTTTTTCCAATCTAGACTTGATGACGGCGTTGTATTGGCATGCCCACAATTGGGATCATTCCATTATTTTGCTAGATGCGGGTAAAACGCTGTTTTCAAAACGACACGCGTTGGTTGCCATACATTAACAGGTTATACTAATATTGTATATGCATTCAAAATGCATTCAAAGTGTTATTATAAATTGGTATAACCATCTGAGTACACTGACATAGCGCAATTTACAAAACAACTCTAGAGCCTGAGTAACCCCAGGTATTAATGAACTCGTCGTTAGTGGGAAGGCTCAAAGTAAAGTTTCTTAGCATTGGACGCGCTGCAGTTTCGCGACAGTTTTTTGAGTCAAACTAAAAGGTGTTTTTACATTACTGGTGCATTATGTATCAAATTCAGATTTTATACTGAGGTGGATACACGGACGGACAACTTGATTATAAAGGTTTGATGGACTATGTCAAATCAAAAGTGCATTCCTTGAGTCACGGTCACCGTGGCCACTTTGAGGGACGGTGCTTGAACGAATCGCTTTTTCAACTGCAGTTTGAAAATGATGTGGGTATGATGACCGTTATTCATCTTCGCTTGCCAAGGTCTTAGTTTATTCGGCCAAGCCTCTATCTAAACAGACCTTGGCAGAACGACCATCAAATATGCGTATTCTAACAGCGCCCCCAGTAGTCAGTTGCGGCTAATCATTATCCAATCAGTTTGCGTGTTACAAATCTCTCTTTGTCGTTTAATTTTAAACAAAATGGCGGCGCCCATGAGTCGTGATATTTGTGATGATAAAATTGTTCGGTGTTGGTGCCCTCGAGCCTCATCAGGTACAGGCAATAGACGCAGTTTTTTGTGGGAAGGATGTCTTCATTGCGACAAAAACAGGAAGTGGAATTTTGTTTTATAATTTGGTACGTCCAAGCTGATTGGGCGCCTGGTTTCGAGGCGCTCCCAATCAGATCTCACTGCTTAAGATACGCAATTAGCCTATGCGATCCCGCGCGGTATTGTGTACAGGCCTATAGGTCGAACTATTCATACATCACACATGTTTTTTCATTGTTTTAAATTTCAAGACTTTTAATGACTCATTGAGGAAGACCGAGAATTGGTCATTATATTGTCCAACCAATGATGGAATCGCTATCAATAACACGAAATATGTAACAAACTCTTCCGTGATGCCAATTCGGAACACTAATTTATTTGAATAAAAGGAACCAATCCTTACTACAACACAAGTACACGTGTAGGCGATATAGGCATTTCTGTGATATTCTTATATTGCGTCACAGTATCTTTGTTGCTGATAAATATTACCCAGCATCATCCAGAGCAAAGTCAGTCTCCACTGACAAGTACCACGCTTGTAGTGATAT
This sequence comes from Saccoglossus kowalevskii, assembly GCF_978046115.1. Lineage (NCBI taxonomy): Eukaryota > Metazoa > Hemichordata > Enteropneusta > Harrimaniidae > Saccoglossus > Saccoglossus kowalevskii. The sequence continues at coordinate 26,487,255 of NC_140657.1, forward strand.
GGTAATTGCAAAAATTATGGAAAGAAGCATTCCAGGCCAGGATTGTTTGTCTGTATTTCTAACCCAATCGTTTATAACTGCTGATATGTAAATGACATCATTATAATAATAAAGAAGATTGATCCTAAAAATGTCAGATGCGTGGTAATAACTCTGATATTACAGAGCTACAAATCCAATGTCCTGTTTTTCCTTGCATCATTCATTTTATGGTATTGTGAACACACACCAAAAATGAAATTGTAATTTTCGAACGTGTATCCAAGACATGTGCGTGTTTCGTCTTATATACATTCTTTGAACACAATTTGCTGATAATTTAACATCCATGAAATTGAATCCGTCGACATATGTACGACATGTATACATCGGTTACCAACTTCGGAGGCAATCCAGTTAGTGGCATTTGCATAATCCGCAACTTGACGAAATCACCAAACCTACATGAGAAAAGAGATCGTGCATGCGTTGCAAAGTTACTTATGGAAGAGTTACGAATATTGGAGGTTGTAAAGAAAATACTCGAATTATTCAGATTTATTATACTCGCAAATACTTCTTGGAGAAATATATTGTAAACTACTCCCAGGAGGAGGAGTGTATTGGAGTGATTTCTATAACTCCACCCGTGTTCTATTCTTATTTGTTGCCCCCCCCCCCCCGATGATCATAGTATAAATTTAAAACGTTGAAATTTGATTGTTGAAAGAAACTTTTATCCTCGTAGCAATTATAGTAATCGAACACCGTTTTCTTTGTCTAGTCTAGTCTAGGACTCCTACGGACTCAGAAAGGCAGATGACTATTGCGAGATTGCAGGAAATATTCTGTGGTTTTAATGAATGTATATCGGTGTCGGTTTTTTTCTTTCTTCATTCTCTACATCAAAACGTTATTTGATAATTGTGATCTCCTTAATACATGTAATAACCTGTTTATCTGACTCTCAGACAGGAGCTGGCAACCTGCAATCTATATTTGACTGTGGCACGATGACGATGGAGTGTACTTTAACACGTCAAAATAAACTTGAAGATTCGGAGAATTCATTCTTTGATTTAACCGCTGCGAGTATTACTTGTCGGTGGCAAGAGGATTAAGACTTGATATTAATCCACGTATGTATATTTTAACACCTACTGTATATATTTTCGTTTTTGTTATTCGCAACAATTCGACGCCGGAGTATGTAAGCTTTGGTAACTCGCTAACTGCACGTTATTTTTAACTGTATTTATCTAATTTTCTGTAGCTGGTAAATTGCGTAAACTCTAACAGCATAAAGCAATCTATCTGATATATGTTATGTAATTTACTTGTTTAATTTTCCGATTAACAACATTGTTGTATATATCTATTTACATGTAATGGAGAACCGAATTAAATGATGTCATGCCCGAATTAAATGATGTCATACTCGAATGATATTCTGACTCAATGTATCGTATAATCGGGGTTGTAGGAATGGTCAAACACGATACTTGCGTTGTTCAGTAGCATGCATGCCCAGGCATCAGTATCAAACTGGGAGAACGGAAATCAATCAATAATAAAATTAATATACCATGGTAAAATACACTATTATTTGAACTATTTGTATCCATTTTATATTAATTAATGTATTTTCCATGAAATTCGGTCAGTATACGTTGCTCGCAAACAATCAATGCCAGTGTCTCCATTGAATGGTAAAAAACAAACGTATAAAATTTGATATACAGTAAGATCTTCACAAGGGGAACACTAACCATCTTCTTATTGTATGTAAATAGCAATATAATGCTCCGTTTCTAAAAACTTTCCTAAAAGCCTGAATTCAGTAGTATCGGCGTATGTACCTTTGTGCCACGTAATCAATACGTCACAATCGGCTGTCTCGCAGTACGGGGGATCCTGGAAGCAGCTTTTTGTATCACCACATCCGTCGCTGTCCACAAACGCCAGTGCCTACCATTGTGAATGTGTATTAACGTGAATGTATATGACATTAGATTGACACTCATTCATTCATTCATTCATTCATTCATTCATTCACAGAATCACAGGCAGTCAGTAATCAGCAACATACAGCATTCCAGAAATTGGTGCAGATTTGCTAAAAAAAATTACAAACCTCTGAAATATTATGATGTTACAATAAGTAAATTTACAACAAGGGGTTGTCAATTTGAAAACCTGAATAGCCTGAATAATTTTGTGAAAAATAAGTTGAAGGTAAAAAAGCTGAATAAAAAATAATTAGCATAATTTCTTTCGTCCAGGTTATATAATAGATTCTCTTGCTATCATTAAATGATATCGTACATGTGTGTACTGTACATCTACAGTACGCATTGCAAAACAAATTCCGAGTAATTTCGGATTTGTTAAAAACTGACTGTCACACTGTGACGTCATATGTTTACATTTTCGCCAGCTAGCATGCTCACTGATCAACACTGAATCGCAATCTGCGGCGACAACATTACATATAAGTTGTTTTATTAACAGGAACACGTACATGTATATTCAACATATTTTATCTTTGGAGCGAATGACTGGTTCTTGCCAATCATTCACTGCGCGCGCATGCGCACAAAACATAAACAAGTGCAAGGGTATACAATTGTTGGTGGAATTATAAAGTCAGTTATAAAAGATCTAAAAACTGTAAACTAATGTTTTCGCGAGCAGCGGTGATCGCAAATGACACCGATTACGAAATACCTTCTAATATCGTAACAAATAACTATCAACTTGAATATTTGATTTTACTGTCTCACCTCAAAAACCGAGAAGAACAAAAGAGAGAATCACAGCATAGTCGCAATAGGTGAAACATCTGCAAGACAAAGGAAATGAACAACTACTAACGTGTTTTCATGCGTAGTCATGCAATATTACCATGAAGCACTTTGAATATATTCCTGTTTTCAGCAAAATTAGACCACGATGACACGTGAATTCATGAACTGAATAAACTTAATTACACGGTCGATATTGTGACCTCTAAAACATGTTATTATTAAAGTTATGAGGCAGTTGTTTGCACAATTGTAAAATGGTTATAGATGACCTTGTTAAAGAGATATGTCTAATTGTTTTAAGTTGTCGTTTTTTTAATTTTGAATTATTTTTGGACTTGTATATCATATATATATAATGCTGAGATAGTACTTGATTAAAAACAGTTTATCACAGCTCTTTCATATATTTTCAAAGATCGCATTATATTTTCACCAAAAACCTGAGAGATATCAAAAGTGCATATTTGATAATTGTCTACAAGTGAGACCTCCATCGAGTAAACCGAAAAAACGGAATGAGAAATGACCGAGTTATTTTAACTTTTCGTAACAAAAACAATGCTGTATACAATGTAGTTATGATATTACCTGTACACCTAATGGAATGGCTGACTAACCGTGTATACCAATAGATAATAAAGTGATATGCGGTCGTTCACCCTGTTTGGTTTCTCAATCATCCGAATGTTGTCTGTTTGTTCACAATAAAGAAAACCTCATTGCAACTTTGCGCAATATCATATGGCTATTCGTGTTGTACATTTGTGCTCATGGTGGAAATATAATCCGATAGTTTTTGAAAGTTGCAACAACTATTATTTATCTCTGTATGCAATGTATGTGACAATCCAATGCCAAATTAATTTGAAACAATTCGATAATATCCTCCTTACAAAAGAGAGGCTCTGTGACAGAACAAACGTTCTTTATAAGATGGTAATAAACGTAAGTAAATAAGTTCCACTCATTATCGGCAATCTTTGCTTGGCCAATGTTACCTTACACAGTTGACTTTGGACACAACGCATATGCAAATAGAAGATCACGGGAATCCCATGTCGAGGACAGTGACCCTATGATATGATATGACCCTAAACCACACTATCATACTATCAGGTGGCAATGTCCGACTTTGGAACCCTGTGTACTTTAAGATAGCCGTGTAGTGGGGCCGCTCCACTGATACAGATATACAGACAGTCCGGACTGTGAGTGAATGCCATGAGTGACACGTCATAAATAAAGTGGTGCATCAGGTTTGCCATATCATGTACATCCGGGTATTTTTGTTACACTGGTCATCCATTATTTATCTCCACACAAATGTATCATAACACATACCGTGTATGCAGACCAATATCATAAGGAGTATCGATTATTATTACTGTTAAAATAAAATGGCTAAGTATCAAGTGAGTAACTCATTGTTTAGTTTATGTATACGCATGGTTTAAGAACGAAGTACCACGTGCACCCTCCTCGAACATTCTGGCCTAACAATCCATGGGTTACATACCATATACATTTATTTACCTTGCCCGTACTATCAAAGATGAAAGGGAAATGTATATTAAGGGGAAATGTTTCTGTCCGGCGTTGTCATTGTTGTTGTCGTCGTCGCTGTTGTCGTCTTTAATAATTGTTATTGTGTGCAAAATAACTTTACTAATTCTATTCCAAACGTAATCAAACTTGGTCACCTTTTTCATCAGTATAAAGTCCTGTATGAAAATATCATGCAAAAATTGAGAAACTCCGATAAATTATTTTGATTGTTTCTACTTGACTGATCACTGGTGATACACATTCAAAAGTCACTGATCTCAGTGGAAATATGCATTGTTGTATGTGTTCAATGAAGCTAATCTTTTATCTTGTAATAATATCGGTGGTAATGTATCTCCCAAATCTCATAGGAATACTAGACTGGGTTTCAAAACCAACTCATAGAGTGAGTTTTTGCAAAGTCTGATACACATTTGCAAACCCACCTATAACATCTTTACATCAAGATCTGTACCAAATAGAAAATCTGTTTAGTTCAAAGATATTAAATAAAAAACAATACATAAAATATACATAATAAGTAAAACGTTGCATCCACATTTTGAAAAGAATTTGTACTAAAAATATGTATTCTGTATTTGACAAACAGTTCATTCGACAAATGAAAATTCACAGAAATTTTTTCACCTATTAGAACATAATGATAGAGCTTTTATAATACTAAAACAAAGATTGTAGTGTTTGAAGATGTAGATTCTCAGGAAGCAACAGTACTGTTGACTTCTCTCTCCACTACACACCAACTATTTAAGTTGATTTGCATACAAAGCAGCGCTTGCAACAAGATAGCTATTCATAGAGGGCGTTTTTTCTTTTCATATAATACAGTAGTCACACAAAATATAATAAGGCAGTTCATATTTGTCTCAGTAAATCATAAATTTTTGACAGACACCTGGACAAAGGCCAGCTAAGATTTTCTGCTATATTGCATGTTTTATGAATCTATTCACGTTTAAATGCGGCACTTATTTTTCTGAGATGAGACATTTGTTTTTATACTAAAATATCTTTGAAAATTACTTTGAATAAAGCTGGAAATTATGTCCCTTAAAATAATTAAACAAATTAGGCACCAATGTTTTTGTAAGATATTTACAAGAACATTCAGTAGATTGATTCCCCACTGTTGTTTCAACCCCGAAACTTGTTTGTATTCAAAATTAATTATGACAGTGCATATTCATATTGAAACAAACTATGATAAAGAGAATAATATTATATAACAAAGGGCAAGGTCACCAGAGTTCAGCTATGTATTGTATTTGGGACAACCACACCGTAGATTGGCTTCAATCACTTGTTAAATTGACACGACCAAGTATCTATACTGTGTTTTCGAATATTTTCTCTCAATGTCATTTTGTAGTATGAAGTTTTAGGAGATGTTTTCGTATTCAGGTAGACGTTTCTTCAGTTTGTGATTGATAACGATGGTAACAATTTCGTATATTTTTTGTGTACATATCACTGTGTAATGACCATAGTAAAATCCTACGAAATATAGTATAGGCTTCGTTTTTTAAATTTTTATATATTACTTATTGTTTTTTTTTCGATACTCAACACCACGCTGTCCCGTGTGATGATACCTGTCCGGGGTGTTGTTACCTGTACTAATACAACAATCCACATACAACTAATTGAGTAATAAGGTAGCAGCTTCACCTTTTTCTTACAAAGTTGTGAAATAATCAAAATACAGTTGTGCTGAAAGTGGCTACACATGCTATCATTTTAGAACATAAAAAAGTCAACTGCAAAATTCATGACAGAAGCGGTGATTTTTCCTGTTGTCACTGGCAATGTTTGAAACGGTGAACTGGACGATAAAACCTTGCACTATCAGCACCACTATATTTGATAACACACCATGTGCCATCTCGCTTAATTCAACGATAGCCTCATATTCCTCATTTCGTCATTTATTCAATGCAATCAGATACACAAATTGTTATTTTGTAATTATTGATACATACAAATTACATCGATAACAACAGTAGAGTTATCACTCAATGATGACCAAGGACATCAGTTGGTAATAGTCATTATTATATCATGTGCGTTCATATATTCAGTTCAACTTTTAACACGGCTGTATCAATACATACAAGCAATGAATGCAAGACAAATCAGTGAACAGAACAACACAACTCCATGGATAGCTGCTACTGGAGCGCCACTGTATATATTACTTGTAAAGTCGATGAGACCTGGAGATACTATTGGTGTCACTGTGTGCTTGTCCAGCTTAGCTGTATAATATAAAGCAAATACAATTAAACATGCAATAATCATTGAAAACAAAATTTTGAATACACGTAAATAATTTGCGTGGTTGATTCTAAATAATAGTGCAACGGCGTGGGATTGGAAAGTGCGAATGTGAGGTCGCTATCATAACAATAAACTACACGTTGCATTCAACCACAAATCACTTACTAAACTTTTTCAGTATGACCAGTGTATCCACCTAGCTAGTGGATCTGAAAGTCGATGTTATGAATTCAGACAACAGAGACACAGATGCTTTGAAAGGCCCATTTTCTGCGCAATAGGGCTTAACTTATTTAGTGGCGAAACATAACCCTTGACCTCGCAGTGTACTTTATTAATCTTATTTATTGAGACATTTGTAAAATTGTTTTCTGCCGAGAATATGTCAGAAAAACAGACAAATCAAAATCAATGTTCTCATTAAAAGTTCTACTTACGTGGATCGCTATCCAATCTTGGTCCTCTTGCGACTTGTAGATAATACGAGTTTCCAGCTAAATCGGCGAAAGGGTCTGTGCCTGGATTGCTATGAAGTCTACTGAACGTGCACTCTAGAGTATTATCAGCAAACGTAGATACTAAATTGCCGGCACCTGCCTTTTTGGAGAGATAAACTTACTTAATGAAGTATATTAGCATATTTTGGTACATTATTTTGGCTAGCAAATCGCATGAATGAAGAATTTTTGAATAATCAGTATATGCTTCCCATCCCAGCTTTTCTTGAAATATTTGGGCAAGTTTCGTACAACAAGCAGTGTGCCGCCCTTTATTTACTGCATAGTCAATATCATCATCATTTATCAAACCCCCTCGCGGGGTATACTAATATATAATAAAGCCGTGTTTTAAAACACAGGAACAAATGACTCGCGATATTTGATAGATATGCTTACTGTAGATAATTGCTCGTTGTAGTAAAAGGGGTTGTAGGAATGGTCCAGGACAATACTTGAATCACTGAGACCCATGCATGCCCATACATCGGTTCCAGGCTGCAAATAATCAAAACTAGGTATATAGAAGAACATTATACATCGTAACATTCAATACAGCGAAGGTAAGACATGCGAAGCCTAAGCTGAGTTTAACATATGCAAATATATTCATGTCCACTTACCATTGATGCATCAATTGAGAATCCAATAGCAAGGTAATGTTCTAAATCTGCCAGTTTTCCGAAAAGTCCAAATTCAGTACTATTCGATGATTCTTCAGACTGCCATGTAATCAAGAAATCACAGTCTGGTACCACGCATCCTGTAGGGTTTTCCCAGCAGTTTTTCGTTACACCGCATCCATCTTGGTCAACAAGTGCCTGGAATAATCTCCGCACAGTAAATATCTTTACTGATTCCTGACAATACTTTATTTATTTATTTATTTATTTATTTATTTATTTATTTATTTATTTATTTATTTATTTATTTATTTATTTATTTATTTATTTATTTATTTATGTGTGTCTGTCTATTCGTCCCTCCGTCTAACTATGCAAAATGTTTGATATAAGTCTTGTTGGACCTCATAATTTGAAAACTTATAGTATTGATTTTCAAAAAGTCAGCAAATCTATAAGAGATGCTTAAGATCTTTAGTAACATCATATTCGTTATGATATAAGTGTTTGTTTAATGTTTATTCAGTTCTTCCTTCTTTTCTTTCTTTTTTAATCTTCAATTTGGAGATCGAATCTACCTACTGTAAAACATGTCTTTTTCGCGAGGATGTATTTTCAGCAAATTTAGCGAGAGAACTGATTCGCTAATTCAAGAAGTCGCTAATGACTTTATTATAAATTCAAAATGGCCGCCAAAAAACGTATATTTTCTCCACACACACTTTGTAAACATAAAAGAAAACGTACCGACATGATAGATACACTTTATTGAAATGTAAATTAACATACAAAAATAAACGTATTCATTGTGGTCATTATTTCAATGAAAATAAATAATTAAAGTGATACTTACGGAAATTATTAGTACTTAGTAGTTTTTGAGTCCCAATATAAAAGGTCATATTCTGAATGAAACGCAGCAACAATACAAGCTTTTTCAAATCCCTGTTGAATCAGTTTTTTTTATGATTGCGAACAGAATCAAATTACACTTTTTCATTGTTTTTAAGGAGGTGATAACTGCGCATTTGTTTTGGCGCGCGACAGACAAGTATTGTGAGAACAGGAAATCAACCATATGACAAGAAATATTCGCTAAATCATTTCAATAGCATGTCCCTTTTTCAATATGTTTTACAGTATCTAAACTATTAGATGAGTGTTCGTTGCTGTGATATCTGATACTAATATTTGTTGCTCACCTGACAAGTGGAGAGGCACAGGACAGACATTATTAGTGTGGGTAGGTGGCAAAGTGTATACATCTGTAACAAAAGACATAATGATGTAACAGTTGCGACATTGGGTGTCTCAAACAAGGCATCGATACCCGAAATGATGTAACCAGTGTGACTGTAGTAACATAATGCATGATAATAATATCATAACAACATGTGGTAATTCATTTTGTGATTTGGTTTACAAAATGGTCTGTGAATTAAAGGATTACAATTTGCTTGAAGTCGAGAGTTGTAAATCTATAACGTAATCATCATCACTGTCATAGCGAACCTTGGTTACATAGGAGCAAGGAACTCTGTCATAAGAGTTGTGTGTGGGGATAAAAAATAAAAGTCGTGTATAAAATATTATTCATGAAAATATATTCCCTGTAATTATATGAATCAATTTAATCTAAGAAAATGTGTATGTATCAGTCACATTTTTAAAATTTATTATAACTATTTCTAAAATGCATTATAAACAGATATATTATATAGAGATATTGTCTCATATTACATTGATTCATATAATGAAAAATATGTGTACACAATATCATTGACAGTAATTCATTAATTCGAAGTTAACAAGGGATCAATACATTGATTTGACTCACTGTTATAGTGTATGAATTCACACATACCAACATAAAAATAAAATTTAGTTACAATCGACAATAATATGCACACCACATCATGTTTGTCTAAGCATGAAAGTGATTAAATATGCATGAGCTTGAATGACCATTATAAGCGAAATTAATCCACGTGTTTAACTTTAACTGTTTACTATTAGAGACTGCTTCTAGACAGTCTAATTGTGTATTGGTCACTGCTCATTCCTTATACTTTTTAACTATAGTTACATAGTTGTCTAACTTTGACAAGAGCGGGAATCATTCGACATTACAAGATTTTTTTCATTCATCGCCCGACCCTCGATGCTAGGCATGGGGGGGGGGTGCCGAGTAGAACATGCATTCACATTAGTTAGCTCCAATTTCTCGCACAGAGGGTACCAGGTGATGCGAAAATAGTAGTCTAATAGCCAGTGTCTGGAAACTTGAAGGTAGTGCATGTAATAGCCAGTGACTAATAAACAAATGCCCCACACTGCAATACTACCGATAGTGGTGAGAACTGAATTTTAATATTTTCCGAGTTACTAGTACGAATCTGTAGTCGCGTGGCTGAGAATGGTTCAAGGACAAAGATGACAACCTGGCTGGCATCCTGTAAACCTACGTCAGATTAAAACATGCTCAGAAGGCCAAAGTAGCCAAAGAATCAATGTTGGTGTGAGTTTGTAGCCTTCTGCCTAGCTACAACCGGTCTCAGTATAGGCATGGAGGTCTTTTCTATCTCCATGGTATAGGGTAACTGGCGCTGTCGGTGAACAATAAATGTGCTATGAGATTTCCAATACCGTGCTGAGTCAGACCTTGCTCGATGGCGATTCCACCATATAATACCGGGGAGTTAGTTATAGCTTGCAAATAGTGCATCTGAACAGAATAAGTCTCCTGAGAGGAGCGGTGCACATTTGATTATTTCAAGGTTTCATATGGATAGTTTGGCGCAGATGTCTGACAACTGTTGTTTACTCACTGGTTGTCAATGGCGTATTTGAAGCTGAGTACCTTCGTGGACGTGTGCATGGTAATGGCAGACTGTGCACATATGATGTGTTGCTTATTAACAGGGGTAACATCATGCTAGTACCATGTATATGTCGAGATTGTAAAAAACCATGGATACCGCATTTCGTGCAAGGGGCTGGTTGGCATGTGTACGATGTCACAAACACTGGTATTCTTGTGTTCAGTGGTGTGGGGTTCTTGCAGAGATAAAACTATTTCGTTCTATTCTGTGAAAATTCTTCGTGGTGTTAAACTTGTTAATGTGCTTGCATTCTATATCTTATGTACAAATTCAAGGTTCTTGTACGCAAAATGGGTGTTAATTCCCCATAAAAACGTGCTGAATGATGGTATTTTCACGGTTGCACGAGATCTAGCTGAATGCCGCGGAATTGAGATTTGGTCATATGAAATTAGTTATGCATGTAGTTAGGGTAATAGAACTATACAGCAGTCCGTATATGATTAAGTTCATTATCTATCTAATTTGAATACATGCAGCCATAGTATACTATGACACTTTCCCAATTCATAATTGACTATATATGTGATAGTGCGTCATAAAAAGTACAGAATAACTCAATTCGAGTGCACGCTGACAATAAACATACTCAACAGTAACACTCACCTTGATTCAGTGTGTCGCTCTGTGTGCAGACTGGCAAAATCTTACCATTTACTGGCGATATCAATCTGTGCATAGATTAAAATAACCATTAATCATAATTACGTCAGTCCCTTTTTTAAAACAAGTAACCTATTGTGTGATTATCTATCTAGGGTGGTCATAGTTCGGACAAGTATTGAGTGATTAGGATGACAAAGTTATGTTATACCCCAAACCTCGTCGTCATGATAACCAATTGCAATGAACATTTATGAATAAATGAATAACTAGAAGGGTACGTTATTACGGTAGATACACACTGGGTGGTGTATACTCTAGTCTGCCTGTCTGTCTGTCTGTCTGTCTGTCTGTCTGTCTGTCTGTCTGTCTGTCTGTCTGTCTGTCTGTCTGTCTGTCTGTCTGTCTGACCTTAGTACGTGACGTAGTAACGTTCGATTACCTGATATTTTATTTGAAGGTAATGTCGAATGACCGAATGTATGTGCTCTGTGTTGCTTTGTTTTTGTGTGTAGATGAGTGTTCGTTGCTGTGATACTTGATACTAATATTTGTTGCTCACCTGACAAGAGGAGAGGCACTGGACAGACACAATAAGAGTGGGTAGTGGGCAAAGTACTATTACCTGATATCTTATCTAGGGGGTAATGTCGAATGACCGAATGAATATCCTGATTGTATGTGCTTTGTGTTGCTTTATTTTCGTTTGTTCGAATGTCATTTGTAGCCATTTTATTCAACGCGAACTATATCAATGAATGTCATTTCCATGAAGGTCAGTCGCTCGTTCACTATCATGAATAATAACGCATAGTTTGTCGCAATTGAGACACACATGTATTAAAGCTACTAATAAGGGGGTACCCAATTGATGGTATTGCGGGTCAAGCCAATATTTTAAAATGCAATAATTGTTATAACAAATTTTAATTTTTATATTGTTTAAGTTCTCAATAGTATAAAAACACCACACAATGGCACACATGTTTTTGTGTATTATGTTATCTGTAATTTCTGTTTTTAGGATATGATTTTTTAAATATAGTCTTAAATAAAGTCTTAAACTAAAAAAAAATCTGTTTTGAGTTAATTATATCGCACGCAACTAGACACACTGTTTATCATTTCAGGGTTTCCCAATATTTGTCTAAATTAATAAAAATATCACATTCCCATAAACCTGGCGATAAATCTGTTCCCATTCTCGGTTCATCACAGCAGATGTCATAACAAAATATCAGTTACCGAGCTATGTATATCAAAAGCGGTTTATATTGTGAGTTCATATTGTCATGTGTAAAATGAATCACACAACTGTAACAACTTCATCAATATGTCACCCGATTCACGTGCACACATACTACGTATGAGGGCGTGAATCTGGTTATGCGTCAATTGCGCAACTGATTTGAATGACAATGACAAAGGAATCGCGCAACGGATTGGAATCCCGGTTTGGTGGGATAAAGGAGGAGACGGACGGAAGAGGGTGGAGTGGAAGGAACGAACTGGAAGAGGAGACTGGAAGAGAACACAGCGAACGAAGAGCTCCCCTAGCCCACTTTTTAGTTATTTTGAATAGGGAACTTAGTAGTAATGGTGATTTATTGATCTTATTTACTAAATGTTTGAAACGTCATAATTCGATGTATTCACTGTCTTGCGTGATTGGAGTGTATGTATATATCCAAAAATACCTTTTGCAAGCGAGTTTAATACCCGAATTATCCCCACATAGTATTCCCCAATCATTTTTTTTTTCTTCATATGGCATATCTAATAACAACATAAAGCGATCGGTTTCATAATTTAAACAAATTTAATCTGCTTAATAACACGCCCCTTTTCATGATTTTTATTTCAATTTCGTGGGTATGAATATTGTATAGGTGGATTGAACATGAACATGTATCCGGGTGAAACAAACATACGATGACGCATTGTTTTATTCTTAGTAACCATCTTCAATGATTCATAGGTGTATATGAAAGCTGCCCATGCTACCATTTTAGAACATAACAAATCAACTGCGAAATTCATGACAAAAGCGGTGACACTTCCCATTGTTACTGACAATGTTTGAACAGCTGACTGGTCGATAAACCCTTCCACTATCAGCATCATTATATTTTATAAGACACCATGTATCGTTCCGCTCCTCTCACAGAATTCGAAACACTATTTAAGCAGTATACAACACTTCAACAATAGCCTCATATCCTCATTTCGTCATTTATTCAATGCAATCAGATACACAAATTGTTATTTTGTAATTATTGATACATACAAATTACATCGATAACAACAGTAGAGTTATCACTCAATGATGACCAAGGACATCAGTTGGTAATAGTCATTATTATATCATGTGCGTTCATATATTCAGTTCAACTTTTAACACGGCTGTATCAATACATACAAGCAATGAATGCAAGACAAATCAGTGAACAGAACAACACAACTCCATGGATAGCTGGTACTGGAGAGCCACTGTATATATCACTTGTAAAGTCGATGAGACCTGGAGATACTATCGGTGTCAATATGTGCTTGGCCAGCTTAGCTGTATAATAAAAAGCAAATACAATTAAAAATGCAAGAATCATTGAAAACAAAATCTTGAATACACGTGAATAATTTGCGAGGTTATTAGGGCTCGACATTCTATGAAACGGCTAATCTTTCGGGGCCGATGTCTGGTAAGAACCCGATGCTCCAAAACTGTCCGTTAATTACCAATAGCGGCATGGCAGGAGTACTTTGACATACTGCAAATTTGGCGTGTTTTTCCTTCAGCTCTATCACGAGTTGGATGTTGTCACAACGTACGTGTGTTACGTAACTCGTTTTGTCTAGAAAGACAATGGGCCATTGTCCTGACTCAAGTACGTATCATAATAATGTTGTGAACACTAGCGTTGTGTTCAATGAACAGGGAACTTCGTCTCGCTTCGTCTGATGTCACTTACACGTAGAGATACCGGATTCGACCCAAATGAATACACATTAATTCATTACAGATAGTCCAGCTTTATTCACACAAGCAGTCAGCCAAGGTAAGCCCTAGCGGCGCCGTTCTCTCGTTCTCTTTCGCCTTACAAAAGTTTACAAGCTCTATATTAAAGGTAAAGTCTCTAAGGCGTGGCAGAATAATCATGCGACCAGCCAATCGCTGCAGTCGTTGGCACGATCACGTGATTACCAGGGATGTGTCTCACTGTCAAAGTCCTGCAAAGTTGCCACTACTAAATACAATAACTAAACTATCTATTTATAACATTTCTGTAATATATGTTTATAATCTCCACCCTAAACATGCAAGTTGTTGATTCTAGACAATAGTGCAACGGCGTGGGATTGGAATGTGCGAACGTGAGGTCGTTATCATAACAATAAACTACACAGTGCATTCAACCACAAATCACCTACTAAGCTTATTCAGTATGACCAGACCATGCATCCACCCAGCTAGTCGATCTGGAAATCGTTGTTACGAATTCAGACAACAGAGACACAGATGCTTTGAAAGCCCCATTTTCTGCGCAATAGAGCTAAACTTATATAGGATAGACGTACTGTGATCGATAAATACCGCACTTCCAGTTTTAAGATGTTTAAGATGCAGACATGATATTTATTGTCGGCGGCGTCAACAAAAATCACATGGACCAACAAGAGAAAATCATGCTATCACTTATGCACACCATTTAGTGACGAAACATAGCCTTTGACCTCATAGTGTCAGAAAAACAGACAAATCAAATCATTGTTCCTCATTAAAAGTTTTACTTACGTGGATCGCTATCCAATCTTGGCCCTCTTGCGACGACTAGATAATACGAGTTTGCAGCCAAATCGGCGAAAGGGTCTGTGCCTGGATTGCTATGAAGTCTACTGAACGTGCACTCCAGAGTATTATCAGCAAACGAAGATACTAAATTGCCGGCACCTACCTTTTTGGAGAGATAAACTTACTTAATGAAGTAAATTAGCACATTTCAGAACATTATATTAGCTAGTAAATCGCATGAATAAAGAATTTTCGAATAATCAGTATATGTTTCCTACAGTCAATCGACCATAGGCGTGAGGCAGTTAGGAATGTAAGAGCTGTCTAGCACCAAGTTCCACACAGTGTGAGTAACAAATTCGTAGATATTTCAGTATAATATAGTTTGAATAAAGCATCTCAGTTTATACTATTGTCCGAGTTTTGCTTAAAATATTTGGGCAAGTTTCGTACAAAAGGCAGTGTGCCGCCCTTTATTTACTGCATAGTCAATATCATCATCATTTACCAAACTCTCCTCGCGGGGTATACTAATATATAATAAAGCCGTGTTTTAAAACACAGGAACAAATGACTCGCGATATTTGATAGATATGCTTACTGTAGATAATTGCTCGTTGCTGTAAGAGGGGTTGTAGGAATGGTCCAGGACAATACTTGAATTACTTAGACCCATGCATGCCCATACATCGGTTTCAGGCTGCAAAGAATCAAAACTACTTATATAGAAGAACATTATACATCGTAACATTCAATACAGCGAAGGTAAAACATGCGAAGCATAAGCTGAGTTTAACATATGCAAATATATTCATATCCACTTACCATATATTGATCAAACGAGAATCCAATAGCAAGGTAGTGTTCTGAATCTGTCAGTTTTCCGAAAAGTCCAAATTCAGTACTATTCGATGATTCTTCAGACTGCCATGTAATCAAGAAATCACAGTCTGGTACCACGCATCCTGTAGGGTTTTCCCAGCAGTTTTTCGTTACACCGCATCCATTTTGGTCAACAAGTGCCTGGAAGAATATCAGCACAGTAAATATGTTTACTGATTCCTGATAATACTGTATTTATTCTATTTATTTATGTGTTTCTGTCTATTTGTCCCTCCGACCGTCCATCCGTCTAAATATGCAAAATGTTTGATATAAGCCTTGTTGGACCTCATAATTTGAAAACTTATAGTATTGTTTTTCAAAAAGTCAGTGTCTGTTATTTTCCATGTAATGACAGTGTCAGCTATCATTAATGTGCATATGTTTAGAAATGCCTTAAAATGTGTCAGAAAATCTATAAGAGATGCTTAAGAACTTTGGTAACATCATATTTGTTATGATATGTTATGTTTTGATATATATGTGTGCTTGTTTAATGTTTACTCAGTTCTTCCTTTTTTTCTTTCTTTTTTAATCTTCAATTAGGAGATCGAATCTACCTACTGTAAAACATGTCTTTTTCGCGAGGATGTCGTTTTAGCAAATTTAGCGAGAGAACTGATTCGCTAATTCAAGATGTCGCTATTGACTTTATTATAAATTCAAAATGGCCGCCAAACAACGTCTTTTTTCTCCACACTTGTAAACAACACAAAAGAAAAACGTACTGACATGATAGATACACTTTATTGAAAAGTAAATTAACACAAAAAGATAAACGTATTCATTGTGGTCATTATTTCAATGAAAATAAATAAATGAAGTGATACTTATATATTATTACGGAAATTAGTAGTACTTTTTGAGTCCCAATATAAAAGGTCATATTCTGGATGTAACGCAGCAACAATACAAGCTTTTTCAAATCCCTGTTGAATCAGTTTGTTATGATTGCGAACAGCATCCAAATACACTTGACAGTTTTTCATTGTTTTTATGGAGGTGACAACTGTGCATTTGTTTTGGTGCGCGACAGACAAGTATTGTGAGAACAGGAAATCAACAATGACAAGAAAAAATCGCTAAATCAACATTTCGCTATTACGTCATTTTACCACAATTCGCTAAAATAGCATGTCGCAGTATCTAAACTAGTAGATGAGTGTTCGTTGCTGTGATATCTGAGAGTGATATTTGTTACTCACCTGACAAGTGGAGAGGCACAGGACAGACACAATTATAGTGGGTAGATGGCAAAGCGTATTCATCTGTAACAAAAGACATAATAATGTAACAGTTGCAGTTGCGACATTGGGTGTCTCAAACAAGTCATCGATACCCGAATAGATGTTACCAGTGTGATTGTACTAATATCATAATACTAGTATATGATAATAATATAATAATAACATGTGATAATTCATATTGTGATATGGTTTACAAAATGGTCTGAATTAAAGGATTAAAATTTGCTTGAAGTCAAGAGTTGTAAATCTATAACGTAATCACCAAATAAGCTGTCATAGCGAACCTTGGTTACATAGGAGCAAGGAACTCTGTGACACGAGTTGGGTGAGGGGATAGAAAGGAAAAGTCGTTCATAAAATAGTTTTCATGAAAATATATTCCAACTCCCTGTTATTATATGAATCAATTAGAAAATGTGTATGTATCAGTCACATTTTTAAATTTATTATAACTACAACTGTATATCTAAAAGCTTTATCAACAAATATATTATATAGAGATATTGTCTCACATTATATTGATTCATATAATGAAAGATGTGTGTACACAAAATCATTGGTAGTAATTCATTAATTTGAAGTTAACAAGGGATCAATACATTGATTTGACTCACTGTTATATTGTATGAATTCACATATACCGACATAAAAATAAAATTTAGTTACAATCTACAATAATATGCACACCACATCATGTTGGGTCAAGCATGGAAGTGATAAACTATGCGTGAGCTCGACCTTAAAAAGCGAAATTAATCTACGTGTTCAACTTTAACTGTTTACTATACAGTCTAATTGTTTATTGTGCACATAGGATGTGCTGCTTATTAACAGGGGTAACATCATGCTAGTATCATGTATATGTCGAGATTGTAAAAAAAACCATGGATACCGCATTCCATGTAAGCGCTGGTTGGCATGGGTACAATGTCACAAACACTAGTATTCTAGTGTTCAGTGGTGTGGGGTTCTTGCAGAGATAAAACTATTTCGTTCTATTCTGCGAAAATGTGTTCATCATGGTGCAAATCTTGTTAATGTGCTTGCATTCTATATCTTATGTACAAATTCAAGGTTCTTGTACGCAAAATGGGTGTTAATTCCCCATAAAAACGTGCTGAAGGATGGTATTTTCACGGTTGCACGAGATCTAGCTGAATGCCGCGGAATTGAGATTTGGTCATATGAAATTAGTTATGCATGTAGTTAGGGTAATAGAACTATACAGCAGTCCGTATATGATTATGTTCATTATCAATCTAATTTGAATACATGCAGCCGTAGTATACTATGACACTTTCCCAATTCATAATTGACTATATATGTGATGGTGCGTCATAAAAAGTACAGAATAACTCAATTCGAGTGCACGCTGACAATAAACATACTCAACAGTAACACTCACCTTGATTAAGTGTGTCGCTCTGTGTGCAGACTGGCAAATTTTACCATTTACTGGCGATATCAATCTGTGCATAGATTAAAATAACCATTAATCGTAAATACGTCAGTTCCTATTGTAACCTATTGTGTGATTATCTATCTAGGGTGGTCATAGTTCGGACAAGTATTGAGTGATTAGGATGACTAAGCTATGTAATACCACAAACCTCGTCGTCATGATAACCAATTGCAATGAACATTTATGAATAAATGAATAACTAGAAGGGTACGTTATTACGGTAGATACACACTGGGTGGTGTATACTCTAGTCTGTCTGTCTGTCTGTCTGTCTGTCTGTCTGTCTGTCTGTCTGTCTGTCTGTCTGTCTGTCTGTCTGTCTGTCTGTCTGTCTGTCTGTCTGACCTTAGTACGTGACGTAGTAACGTTCGATTACCTGATATTTTATTTGAAGGTAATGTCGAATGACCGAATGTATGTGCTCTGTGTTGCTTTGTTTTTGTGTGTAGATGAGTGTTCGTTGCTGTGATACTTGATACTAATATTTGTTGCTCACCTGACAAGAGGAGAGGCATTGGACAGACACAATAAGATATCTTATCTAGGGGTAATGTCGAATGACCGAATGAATATCCTGATTGTATATGCTTTGTGTTGCTTTATTTTTGTTTGTTCGAATTTCATTTGTAGCCATTTTATTCAACGCGAACTATATCAATGAACGTCATTTCCATGAAGGTCAGTCGCTCGTTCACTATCATGAATAATAACGCATAGTTTGTCGCACTTGAGACACACATGTATTAAAGCTACTAATAAGGGGGTACCCAATTGATGGTATTGCGGGTCAAGCCAATATTTTAAAATGCAATAATTGTTATAACAAATTTTAATTTTTATATTGTTTAAGTTCTCAATAGTTTAAAAACACCACACAATGGCACACATGTTTTTGTGTATTATGTTATCTGTAATTTCTGTTTTTAGGATATGATTTTTTAAATATAGTCTTAAATAAAGTCTTAAACTAAAAAAATCTGTTTTGGGTTAATTATATCGCACACAACTAGACACACTGTTTATCATTTCAGGGTTTCCCAATATTTGTCTAAATTAATAAAAATATCACATTCCCATAAACCTGACGATAAATCTGTTCCCATTCTCGGTTCATCACAGCAGATGTCATAACAAAATATCAGTTACCGAGCTATGTATATCAAAAGCGGTTTATATTGTGAGTTCATATTGTCATGTGTAAAATGAATCACACAACTGTAACAACTTCATCAATATGTCACCCGATTCACGTGCACACATACTACGCATGAGGGCGTAAATCTGGTTATGCGTCAATTGCGCAACTGATTTGAATGACAATGACAAAGGAATCGCGCAACGGATTGGAATCCCGGTTTGGGGGGATAAAGGAGGAGACGGACGGAAGAAGTTGGAGTGGAAGGAACGAACTGGAAGAGGAGACTGGAAGAGAACACAGCGAACGAAGAGCTCCCCTAGCCCACTTTTTAGTTATTTTGAATAGGGAACTTAGTAGTAATGGTGATTTATTGATCTTATTTACTAAATGTTTGAAACGTCATAATTCGATGTACTCACTGTCTTGCGTGATTGGAGTGTATGTATATATCCCAAAATACCTTTTGCAAGCGAGTTTAATACCCGAATTATCCCCACATAGTATTCCCCAATCATTTTTTTTCTTCATATGGCATATCTAATAACAACATAAAGCGATCGGTTTCATAATTTAATCTGCTTAATAACACGTCCCTTTTCATGATTTTTATTTCAATTTCGTGGGTATGAATATTGTATAGGTGGATTGAACATGAACATGTATCCGGGTGAAACAAACATACGATGACGCATTGTTTTATTCTTAGTAACCATCTTCAATGATTCATAGGTGTATATGAAAGCTGCCCATGCTACCATTTTAGAACATAACAAATCAACTGCGAAATTCATGACAAAAGCGGTGACATTTCCCATTGTTACTGACAATGTTTGAACAGCTGACTGGTCGATAAACCCTTCCACTATCAGCATCATTATATTTTATAACACATCATGTATCGTTCCGCTCCTCTCACAGAATTCGAAACACTATTTAAGCAGTATACAACACTTCAACAATAGCCTCATATTCCTCATTTCGTCATTTATTCAATGCAATAAGATACACAAATTGTTATTTTGTAATTATTGATACATACAAATTACATCGATAACAACAGTAGAGTTATCACTCAATGATGACCAAGGACATCAGTTGGTAATAGTCATTATTATACCATGTGCGTTCATATATTCAGTTCAACTTTTAACACGGCTGTATCAATACATACAAGCAATGAATGCAAGACAAATCAGTGAACAGAACAACACAACTCCATGGATAGCTGGTAGTTGGGCGCCACTGTATATAATACTGGATGGTGCACTTGTAAAGTCGATCAGACCTGAAGATACTATTGGTATCAATGTGTGCTTGGCCAGCTTAGCTGTATAATAAAAAACAAATACAATTAAACATGCAAGAATCATTGAAAACTAAATCTTGAATACACGTGAATAATTTGCGAGGTTATTAGGGCTCGACATTCTATGAAACGGCTAATCTTTCGGAACCGATGTTTGGTAAGAACCCGAGGCTCCAAAACTGTCCGTTAATTAACAATAGCGGCATGGCAGGAGTACTTTGATATACTGCCAATTTGGCGAGTTTTTTGTAGTTTTTCCTTCAGCTCAAACATACATCCAGCGAACTCGTCGATCTGGAAATCGTTGTTTCGAATTCAGTGCTTACGAATTCAGACAACATAGACACAGATGTTTTGAATAGACCTTTTTGTCCGCAATAGAGCTAAACTTATATAGGATATGCGTACGTACTGTGATCTATAAATACCGAACTTCCAGTTTTAAGAAGTTTAAGATGTAGACATACTGATATACTTATTGTATGGCGTCAAGAAAATCGCATGGAACACCAAATTGAGATGCAGCTAGATGATTGGTCATCCCGTTAGATGTAAAAATATGTTAAATAAAATATTATGATCTATGTTCCATTTACACAGAGAAATCATGCTGTAACATATGCACACTATTTAGTGGCGAGGTGATATATTAGTTTTGACCATTTTTGTACATAGCACTCTTTTATATTGAATGACAATGTAAAACATAAGCTTTGACCTCGTAGTGTGCTTTATTAATTATAAGTGACATGGAACACAAACGAAAACAAACTTTCATTTATTTGTAAAATCGTTTTCTGCCGAGAATTTGTCAGATAAAGAGACAAATCAAATCATTGTTCCTCATTAAAAGTTTTACTTACGTGGATCGCTATCCAATCTTGGCCCTCTTGCGACGACTAGATAATACGAGTTTGCAGCCAAATCGGCGAAAGGGTCTGTGCCTGGATTGCTATGAAGTCTACTGAACGTGCACTCTAGAGTATTATCAGCAAACGTAGATACTAAATTGCCGGCACCTACCTTTTTGGAGAGATAAACTTACTTAATGAAGTATATTAGCAGATTTTGGAACATTATATTAGCTAGTAAATTGCATGAATGAAGAATTTTCGAATAATCAGTATATGCTTGCGATAGTTAATCGACCATAGGTGCGAGGTAGTTAGGGATGTAAGAGTTGTCTAGCGCAATACTAAAGTTTCACACAGTGCGAATATCTAATTCGTTGATATTTAGGTATAATAAAGTTTAAATAAAGCACCCCAGTTTATACTATTGCCCGAGTGTGCCGCCCTTTATTTACTGCATAGTCAATATCATCATCATTTACTAAACCCTCTCGTGGAGTATACTAATATATAATAAAGCTGGAACAAATACTTGATAGATATGCTTACTGTAGAATATTGCTCGTTATAGTACGCGGGGTTCTAGGAGTGGTCCAAGACAATACTTGAATCACTGAGACCCATGCATGCCCATACATCGGTTCCAGGCTGCAAAGAATCAAAACTAGGTATATAGAAGAGCATTATACATCGTAACATTCAATACAGCGAAGGTAAGACATGCGAAGGTTATTGGGTTTAAGGTAGAGATGCAGCTTACTTGACAGGTATTTTAATTAGTTAATTAGGAAACCAAGATGACCTCCCTTGTCCACACAACTATATATTTTCGGAAAGCTTATTGTATGAATTTTAATTTTGTTATGGTCACTGTAGTTTGAAATATGCACAAAAATGTGCTTTTTTATTCAAAAGTGATTTTAAAAAATTAGCTCCTACACGATGCTTCTGTTTCCTGTCAAAATTGGTTCATGGGTACATCTATTTACTATGAAGAAAGTGCCGTCTTGAAAACTGTCTACCAGTTGTCAATTTTGCAGGGCAGCAGCCCAAATTTCACTACTTCAAGTTTATGCATATATTAACACCCAGGCTAGTTGTCTGTACGATTGTTGTAAAACTGTTCAACCAAAAACAATGCCCCGACGGCGTTTTGAAGATAAACACATTGTCAATCATTTGTGAAAATTTCAAAAGAAAAGGTTAAAGAATCTAGGAGCTTTTTTTTTTTAAGTTATGGGATGTGCACTAAAAAGAAGCTGAGATAATTGCTAATTTGCATAACAATTCACTCAGTAGAAGTTTGCTAATGCTCATAATTAAAATGGCTGTAATAGGTCCAAATTCAAATGTATTATCGTTTTGTTAAAAGTTAAATATAGTGCATAATATGGAAATCTCGTCATTTCTTTTTTTCACCATGTTTCTTTTTTATTATTTATGTACAGCCTTGCTAAATCTTGCTAAGCATTCAAAAGAGAGAATGTTTGCACCTTTTTTGAGTATTTGAGTATGTTCCACTATTCACAATTCTACCAAATTTTAACAGTCTATAGCCAAGACTGTTTGGATAATAAAAAGCAAAAAAAATCACTCCCAAGTGCCCACGAACCTGCATCTCTACCTTAACATATGCAAATATATTCACGTCCACTTACCATATATTGATCAAATGAGAATCCAATAGCAAGATAATGTTCTGAATCTGTCAGTTTTCCGAAAAGTTCAAATTCAGTACTATCCGATAATTCTTTAGACTCCCATGTAATCAAGAAATCACAGTCTGGTACTACGCATCCTGTAGGGTTTTCCCAGCAGTTTTTCGTTAGACCGCATCCATCTTGGTCAACAAGTGCCTGGAAGTAAATACGCAAGTAAATAATTTCTGATAATATTGTATTTAGTTTATTTATTTATTTGTATCTGTAACGTATTTTTGTCTATTTGTCCCTCCGACCGTCCATCCGTCTAAATATGCAAAATGTTTGATATTAGCCTTGTTGGATATCATAATTCAAAAACTTATAGTATTGTTTTTTCAAAAAGTCAGTGTCTGTTATTTTCCATGTAATGACAGTGTCACATTGTCAACTATCATTATTGCCTTAAAATGTGTCAGCAAATCTATAAGAGATGCTTAAGATCTTTGGTAACATCATATTTGTTATGATATATTATGTTTGATATGTATATGTGCTTGTTTAATGTTTACTCAGTTTTTACTTCCTTTCCTTTCTTTTTTAATCTTCAATTTGGAGATCGAATCTAACTATCTAAACTAGTAGATGAGTGTTCGTTGCTGTGATATGTGATAATACATAATATTTGTTGCTCACCTGACAAGTGGAGAGGCACAGGACAGACATTATTAGTGTGGGTAGGTGGCAAAGTGTATACATCTGTAACAAAAGACATAATGATGTAATAGTTGCAGTTGCGACATTGGGTGTCTCAAACAAGGCATCGATACCCGAAATGATGTAATCAGTGTGACTGTAATAATATCATAACATACTAGTATATGATAATAATATCATAATAACAATTTATTTTGTGGTATGGTTTACGAAATGGTCTGCGGATTAAAAATACTGAATGTGCATAAAGTCGAGAGTTGTAAATCTATAACGTAATCACCAAATAAGCTGTGATAGCGAACCTTGGTTACATAGGAGCAAGGAACTTGGTTACAAGGAGTTGGGTAAGGGGATAGAAAGTCGTTTATAAAATAGTTTTCATGAAAATATACGCCAACTCCCTGTGATTATATGAATCAATTTAATCTAAGAAAATGTGTATGTATCAGTCACATTTTTAAATTTATCATAACTATTTTTAAAAAGCATTATCAACAAATACATTATATAGAGATATTGTCTCACATTATATTGATTCATATAATGAAGAAAGTGTGTACATAATATCATTGATAGCAATTCATTAATTCGAAGTTCACAAGGAATTAATACATTGATTCGACTCACTGTTATTTTATGAATTTACACATACCAAAATAAAAAGTAAAATTTAGTTACAACCTACAATAATATGCACACCATATTATGTTGGGTTAAGCATGGAAGTGATAAACTATGCGTGAGCTCGACCTTAAAAAGCGAAATTAATCTACGTGTTCAACTTTAACTGTTTACTATACAGTCTAATTGTTTATTGGTCACTGCTCAGTCCTTATACTTTGTAACTATAGTTACATAATTGTCTAACTTTGACAAGAGCGAGAATCATTCGACATTACTAGATTTTTTTCATTCATGGCCCGACCCTCGATTGCTAGGCATGGCGGGAAATGTCGAGTAGAACATGCAATTAAATAAGTTAGCTCCAATTTCTCGCACAGAAGGTACAAGCCCCAGGCTGGTGATGCGAAAATAGTAGTGTAATAGCCAGTGATTGGAAAGGTATAGTGCATGTAATAGCCAGTGTCTAATAAACAAATGCCCCACACTGCAATACTGCCAATAGTGGTGAGAACTGAGTTTTAATATTTTCCGAGTTACTAGTACGAATCTATAGTCGCGTGGCTGAGAATGGTCCAAGGAAAAAGATGACAACCTGACTGGCATACTGTAAACCTCCTACGTCAGATTAAAACATGCTCAGAAGGTCAAAGTAGCCAAAGAATCAATGTTGGTGTGAGTTTGTAGCCTTCTGCCTAGCTACGACCGGTCTCAGTATAAGGTAACCGGCGCTGTCGGTGAATAATAAATGTGTTGTGAGATGTCCAATGCCCTGCTGAGTCATACCTTGCTCGATGGCGATTCCACCATATAATACCGGGGAGTTAGTTATAGCTTTCAAATCGTGCATCTGCACTAAATATTAAAGTCTCCTGAGATGGGCGGTGCACATTTGATTGTTTCAAGGTTTCTTATAGATAGTTTGGCGCAGATGTCTGACAACTGTTGTTTACTCACTGCGCGTCAATGGCATATTTGAAGCTGAGTACTCCCTTGTACGTGTGCATGGTAATGGCACACTGCGCACATAGGATGTGTTGCTTATTAACAGGGGTAACATCAGTGGTGTTGCTAGTATCATGTATTTGTCGAGATTGTAAAAAACGATGGATACCGCATTCCATGCAAGCGCTGGCTGGCATGGGGGTACAATGTCACAAACACTGATATTCAGTGGTGTTGGGGTTCTTGACAGAGATAAAACTGTATCGTTCTATTTTGCGACAGTGTGTTCATCGGGGTGTTGTAAATCTTGCTTACATTCTATATCTTATGTACAAATTCAAAATGAATGTTAATTCCCCATAAAAACGTGCCGAGGGATGGTATTTTCACGGTTGCACGAGATCTAGCTAAATGCCGCGGAATGGGAATTTGGTCATATGAAATTAGTCATGCATGTAGTTAGGGTAATAGAACTATACAGTAGTCCGTATGTGATCATGTTCATTGCCATTCTAATTTGAATAACACAAATACATGCAGCCGTAGTATACTATGACACTTTCCCAATTCATAATTGACTATACATATGATGGCGCGTCGTACAAAACAGAGTAACTCAATTCGAGTGCACACTGACAATATACATACTCAACAGTAACACTCACCTTGATCAAGTGTGTCGCTCTGTGTGCAGACTGGCAAATTTTACCATTTACTGGCGATATCAATCTGTGGTTGGCTTAAAATAACCATTAGTCGTAAATATGTCAGTTCCTATTCGACAACAAGTAACTTATTGCGTGATTATCTATTAGGGTGGTCTTAGTTCAGACAAGTATTAGGTGATAGGGATGACCTAGTTCTCTTATACCACCAATATCTTCTTCATGGTAACCAATTGCAATGAACAGTTACGAATAAATGACTAGAAGGGGTACGTTATTATGGTAGATATACTGGGCGGTGTATACTCTAGTCACTGATAAAACAGCTACATATCTAATACGCGAATAAATATGGTATCTACTCGACTGAACAGTGTACAGGGCTGTGTCTCCCTAAAAAGTATTTTTTTTCTGCTTAGAATCGATCTAAATTATTGAAATATACTGCACGTAATGATTGCGATGTCTTTCTAATTAAACAAGCTACAGTTATCAGTATGATAAACTGGTAAAAACATATTATCAGGAGTACGTATACATCGGCTGATATGTGACATTGAATAGACATTGCGTGTGTAATGTCTGTCTGAACTTAACACGTGACGTAGTAAAGTTCGATTACCTGATATCTCAATCTGGGGGAAATGTCGAATGAGCAAATGAACATCCTGATTGTATGTGTTTGTTCGAATTTCATTTGTAGCCATTTTTATTCAACGCGAATTATATCAATGAACGTCATTTTCATAAAGGTCAGTCGCCCGTTCACTATCATGAATAATCACGCATATTCTATCGCAGTTGGTTCCAGTTGAGACACACAGGTATTAGAGCTATTAATCAGGGGATGACCAATCGATGGTCTTGAGGGTCCTGCCAATCAATGTGTTTGAGTGAATTATGTCACACGAAACTAGACACAGTGAGATAACATTTTAGGGTTTCCCATTATTTGTCTAAATTAATAAGATATATCACATTCCCATAAACCTGACGATAAATCTGTTCCCCTTCTCGGTTCAACACAGAACGACATTATGTTTAACAGAATAAGTAAAGTAATAGGTATACCGCCAGATGTCATAAGAAATTTAAAATATCAGTTACCGAGCTATGTATATCAAAAGAAGTGGATTATATTGTGAGTTCATGTTGCAATGTGGAAAACGAATCACACAAATATAACAATTTCATCAATAGACGCAACTGTTTGTAACTGTTTCAAAACATGGTGGCGTTTTTCGAGATGTATTTGGGAGGTGGTTGTAATCTGTAGAATAAGAGTCAATACAATAGTCATTTCACTAGATATGTGGTTATATTTATTATCGATGTAAATAAAAGTCTCTGGTGAAATTGTTATTTGGCAAGACGATTAGAAAAGACAAATACAAAAGCGAGGTTTGTTTTTTTTAGGTTAGCAACGTCGTGTTATCTATGTTTTAGGTATATTCTGTGCAGTGCGGTGTCAAGCACGTAAGCTCGTCGAGACGAGACAATTGATACAGATACGATTTAAGACAGTGTACAATTATCCAAACTTAATCCATTCAAATCGCCCATGTTTTTCTTGAAAACTTAATACGATGATGATATGATGGCCAAACACTGTAATATGGATCAATTAGTTATTTTATTTGATGATATTGGATGTATACATTGTTGACAAGGCAACGAATTTAAGAAACGTGACTGATTAAAACCAGTATCCACCATCGTCCTTTCAGCTTCAAGTGTTTTCCCACATTAAACATGCGCAGTTCGCTCATAAACCATATTATTTTACTGGTAGAGTTATAATGTTTGAGCGGTTGACGACATTTTATGTGTATATTTGATTAGATATATATAATCTATTATATTTTTAACCACAAAGACAGATAGATAGCACAAAGGCAAGCTGAACAATACCTGGTCTCACTAAAACCAAAGACACTAGAAAAAGAGGGACGTGCAACTGTGGTGTTTTCATTGATCTCACGTATGTTGGTGACCGTTAGAAGGATTAAAATAACGGGTTGAAAATCCCGATGTTGGACATCCTGTCGCTATTCAATCCGGCCCTGTCTTTGCAATGACGTCAGGAAAAAGTCCTTGAAATCCCGCGGTAATCCTTGTTTTCACAGCGTGATTATGCAAATGACACACTTATTTACAAAATGGCGTGTTGTATTTTTGTTTTTTTGGAACGTTTTTTTTTTAGTGCGATGATGTATTACTAGTAATGTTGCAATGGAATGGCCGAGCACGATTTACCTCTCAATTGAAAAGATTTTGTTTTTGTCAAAGGTGTACTTAAAGTGTGGGGTGTTAATGGATTGTGACTAAACAGGACACAGTGTGCTTCTAAATGTATGAACTAGATTTTATTAAGCGAAACATGGAGAGAAGTTTTCCTGCTTCTATGTACTTTCGTGTATGCAGATTGTGTATAATTAATCGACATGATTAATGTTATAGTATATTATTATTAACCTTATTCACTAATTGGTACTAATTTTTGTTGTAAAGCACGTCCTTTGTCTTTGCTAAAACCAACATTCTTTTCCACATATGATAGAGGGCGCTGTTTTCACTGCAGTAGAAATTATACAAATCCTGGTTGTCAAGCAGTTCCTAATAACATTAACTAAACTTTGCCATGATTGGTCCGTCAACCAGCCTCACAGTAACTACAAGTCGCATCATTTTTTTTTAATTTAAACCAATACATTTCGCCATATTATATCACGCCGTAGCTCAACTTCGCATTCGATTACACATGGAAACTCCTACACTACAGGCGACTTCGTGTTCAATTTACCGTTAAAACGCATCACATCACGTGTCATTGTGTTTGAGAGTGAGGACAGGTTTACGGTAGGCATTCTGCAAAGGAATAATGGTGAAGCGATGGCCGAAGTAATGAACCTTGGCTTGGGAAGATGAGGAATGTATCATGCAATGACTTCTCAAATTCGATTGCTCACGGGGGAAGCGTAATGCAGTTACATGCCAAATAAAATGTATTGATCATAAAGAAGTATCGGGAACTGAAAAAGGTAATATATAATGCTAGTCGAGGTGTTAGGAGAGTTTACCCTGCTTAGACTCAGTTATTACAACCTTAGGTTCTCTGATATCTAAACCTGTGCGCGTCATTTTGTTGTGTGATTTGTATTCCAAGAATTCCCTATCTCCATGCTGTATTTGGAATTTGTTTCATTCATTGTTTACTATGAGTGGCTACTTTATTTTGCAATGACTTATATTTGCATTTCTGGTTATACAGCAACTTCATAAAAAATAAGCTACTTACATTGACACAATTTATGTACATACATTTAAAAAAAATATTCGTTAAATATGCATACAAAAATATCCAGATATTTGAGAGAAATTGGTGTGATGAGTCTAAAGAAAGAAATTAGTAATAATTTGACAACATAGTAAAAAGTATAAAAATGTTAGTTGACACAATTATTTGAATAATAATGTAATCACTTGCATGCATTTGTGTCGGCTAAATAGAAAAACATTTAGGGCATTGATAAAATAATATATATTAGTGTATTAATTACCGTATTGCTCAAATTCTGTGGTTTTAAACACCGTCGTGGCATAGTGTATTAAAATTGGTTTACAATAAAAACATTTGTATAATTAAAAACATTATAATTGCGACAGTGATGGTGGTGTACAGAACAAACAGGAACGTTCTTCCTCTGGAAGCCTGGAAAAGGAAAAACATAGTAGATGAAATATAACAATCATTGTTATTTTTACGATACACTGACAATATTATACATTATTGTGTTACGCGTTTATTGTAATGTTGTGTGTTCGTCGTCATAGTAATCTGTCAGGGTGTAAACAATGCAACAATGATTCAAATCGACTAGGAAACGCACCGGAGGCCGTGGTTTTTCGTCTGGGTTCAGTCCAGGTTCAGAAATCTTCATTCCGTCTGAAATATTAACAAATCAAAGTCACGGGGATATATATGATAATAAATACATATAGCTTGTGATTTGAACTAAAAACTACGGCAAATGTTCCTCGCTACTGTAAATGGACTCACTCCCCGCTCGCCATAACACATTGCCCCCACAAGAGAGAGCTCGAAAAAGCGTGTATGGAAAGCGAACTTGCAGTTACAAGTTACTAGATGGAAATGCGCAATGCGATTTTCTGACGTCACAAAAAACATGCAAAATAGATTTCTGCACACAAATACAGCCTTGACAACAAGGCAGAAGCCGTGGTTCGATTCATGGGCGAGAACCAGACCGAGACGAGAACTAATTTACAGAACAAAATTTCCGTGACGAGAGCAACAGAAAACAATATATACTATACTGTACATATATAGTACGCACAGTCCACCCACGCCATACCTTTAATGCACTGACAACATTCAAGGACAAGAGCAAGACACGTAACATTTGTGAAACACCATGGCACGATTACGTCCTCATTTGCATATATGTAGCTTGGTATTTGCATGGAAGGTACTAATGGAAGGAGCCACTAACTTTATCCCATGATCGTTTGTCAATGTTTGTTCACAAACATTGGTTCTTGTTAGCTCTTGGCACTTTCTTACAATCAAATATTATGCAAATAGTTGTTCAAATATTTCAGGAAACAACGCTTACCGGGATGGCTACTGTCTGGATTATCCGATTGTCCTGGAATGTATAAAGTACATGTTGCATTAATCTTTCAAAGTCAACTTTTTCCACCTTTTTCATAACTTTTTTAATATTTTCCCGAAAATTGTGAATAAGAACTGTAGTCAATAGAATAATATGTCTAGTTGGTTCAAAATTAACAAGAAAATTGAAGAAACATTTATAAAAAAATGCGCAAAATGTTGCGGGGCAGTGTTTCTTATCTGGTCAGTATTTATACGTCACTGGTGCAGCACAGGGAAAAATTACCATAACGCGATACAATATACTAATATGTTCAATACATGTTACATTTCTACAATAATCGAAAAAAAGGTTGTTTGCAAATAAGACTTAACATCAAAGATTTCACATGTTATGGTACTTTGACGTTGTTCTGAATTTGTAAGTATCGTCTTCATAACCTTCAAAAGTTGAGTGTGCTCTATAGTTGAACTGATGCCTTGAAATTGGAATCGGATGACGAGTTGATATGATAGCACAAACAACGCCGTGTTGATTTATATGGTTGGTGAGAGGGTTTGAAGTGAGGTGTAATTAAGCGAGTGATTGTAACTGTGATGCAGTAGTGTTGTGCGAAACGTGACTAGGAAACTTACTTGGGGTAGATAACTTCGAGTACATTTTGTAAGATAGAAATCCGTCTGCAAAATAAGAACGTGTTTATAACTTTTCAAGTGAAACTTTTTCCTTTACGTTGAAAAACCTGTAGGAATTGTATGCATGACAACCTTGTCACAGAGAAAGATAAACTCCGTTCGGGATGTACGTTATAGGATACAAACACAGATTTGTAATGCAATGTTACTGAGAGACCTGTTTGTGTATTTGAACGGGTGAAACGAATAAAAATGCATATTATCTGTCAGGTATGAGAACGAGTATTTAAGTCGGTTACTATATTCCCAAAGATTTACAGCAGTTTTAGCACCACTATAAAAACTGTCTTTTGCCAGACTTTAAAGTAAATTTAGCTTTCCGAGCACAGAATGCAAAACTTAATTTTAAAAACAAATATACAGCAGACCCATTAGGAGTTTATTATTAAGTCCCAGAATGGCACCAATGGTACAAATCATAGTAAATTATGGGTAATTTATATTGCTGTGTCACCCGACTCAACTCAATTGATGAACTCTCGTTTTTCAAATATGGCAAAAGGAAAATGATACCACGGGATATCTCGTGAGTTTTGAAAAAGAGGTAAATATTCAATCGAAGCGTACTTACCGAACTCCCGATTAACACAGTTGACAAGTTCTAGGCATATTTGCACGCTAAAATGGAATACGATCCAAACGATGAAAACCCATAGGCAGTAGTCTGGCATGCCTAATAGATCGATACCAATGGCGATGTCAACCACTACAATTTAGCAAAGATCATCAAGTATTGTCAGTTTACAATAATGAGCCAAATATTATGCTTAAAAAGTTATTTAGGTAAACATTTCTTTTTTACAAACTGTATCATGTCAGTCACGATTTCAAAAGTGTTCACCGTATTCCTTCACACAGATATTCCACATATAAGGAGATGCCGTCACTATAGCAACCAAGAATACACATTCTGAACCACCTTTTCAAAATTGACAGCGTGACTGCCAGTACTGTATTCTGAACCAATATTTCAAAATTAGAAACGTGACCCTCATCATTGTATTCTGAACCGCTATGTTATCTGGGCATGTTGATGAAAAATAACGTCTTAAATATGAACTTACCGGCTAAAATATGCCCGGATGTACCAACCGACCAATGAGCCCAATTAAAAATTACGCGGCTGCGAAATAAATAAATAAAAACACGTCAACTACTAGTATCGTATTTGGCTCGTCATCAAATTCTACAGTTTGCTCACTAAGCACAGAAAAAAACAAGATCGAAGATAGAGGGGGCAGTACTTACTTAGGCGTGCCAGGCCCAGGTCTGAATAGAGCCATGATTGGATTGATCAGCGCAAGCGCAGTTACGATTATACCAATGACAGCATGCACATTTTCCAACTGAAACAGAGCACATATCCATACTTAGGTAAAGTCATCGTACATTTGAACGTATTTTTCAAGTAACTATCGTATAACTATGGAAGACATGACTCACCCTGAGACTGTTTTGCAGCATATGGTGCGTTGTGTTTTAGTAAACTAAAAACATATGAATTCTAAAATTATGAATGGTTAGGGGACTAAATTAAACGAAACTTACAATAGATGTGACCCATCCTCCGACAGTGATAAATATAGCGATAAATCCGGCGCATGTACAAATCGTGGCACTGACCATGAGGGCGCGATGCACCTGGAAGATAGTGATATAAGTGGGTAGACAATAACTTGTAACAAGTAAATATTAACTGTTGTCGTTAACTATGACAGACGAATGAATGAAAGTTGATATAAAAAAAGGGAAAAGAAATTAAACAACAAGGTAAACAAGTTAATTTCGAAGAAATGCGACAATATTAAAAACTGGGCGTACCTGGAACCATATTGGTTTGCCAAATATCTTTGTATTTGGCCACATGGGTTTGTAGTATCGAGCCAATATGAGAGCACTGCTGGCACAAATCACCCAACCAAGCATCATGAATAGACCTTAATAGACCAAAATAATAGTATGATATGTACGTGAAGGTGTATACAAGTTTAGAGTTGGCGCATATATATCTCTGTTATATATTAGGAAATAAAGACTACATGTGTACGTCGACCAGTCACGTGTACGAAAAGTGTTGGCATTTGTCTACATTAATTAAATTTCCAAAATACTAAGCCAACTTATTCACAGAAACATGGGTTAAGATATACATGTCGTGTGAGACCGGGTCTTGTTGACAACAGGATAGCGCAGCAATTGGCGATGAATGTCAACAACAAAATAAATCAACATACCGTGAATCTTCTTGCCGGGATTCCGGGTGCCAGCACTGACTATTGTCGTCTGCGTTAAATCAATTTTGCTCTTAGATGCGACTGGAATGTCGATATGTTCACCAAGTACATGTATGTCTGACGAAAATGGAATATCATGTTAAAAGTAAGCAGCAGCGTAAATTAATATAAGTAATTACATAAATTAACAACATAAATGCATAATCAAAGATTGTGAAATCAATTAGTAGTTGGGTGTAAAACAAGTCAATTTCTGGACGTCACAATCGTTGAATGCAATATTACGTTGCTAAAACGTTTAAAGTGTAAAAGTACATCCACAGGCCTGACACATAACGGTTTTATTCAGACTCACTATATTGTGCGAGGAAACTCGTGGTAAGTTTGACGGAAAAAGATTTCTCTATTGCTTCCCTAGTTTGCTGTCACAGTAACGTACATGTTTTGCCATTCACATATATTGTGCTCAATAGCCAACAAAATGTGTTTTTGTTTGTTTTGTTTTGTTTTCGCGTATTTGCGCTCGTGTTATCCTTTTACATGTGTATAAATCTAAATATATGCTATAGACACTTGCTATTCGCAAGGTAACGTACATTTCACCACACAAATTAACCACCAAATAATGTTAAATGACGTTAGTTTCTGGAGCAAATTTGGTTGGATACCCAAATTATGACTTGATTGACATTGATCATATTTATGGAGCATACATTTCACTTAACCTTGGGATAGCGATATGTCTACGACTAGTAATAACAAATTGCAATGTCGTAGTAAATTGGTCCCATAAATTAGAAGGTTATGTATTCTTGATTATATCAAAAAAACATTTATTTTTTTCCTTGTAATTAAAATGCTTTTTAAGGGTTGTTTAGTTGCAATGTATTTTGTAATAGTATTATATCATTACTGTGTGTACCGCCAATGAGATACACGAGTTATATAGTATATGTGGCATCAATCTGATTAAAATGTGATGTAATGTACGGGCTTTAATTATTTTGGCTATAAACTTATTTTAATTTTATTTTTTTATTACTTTTGTTATTAATGCCCTTTTATTTTATTTTATTATTTTACTTTGATTTTGTGATTTTTTTTTAATTCCGCCCTACCTACATCTGACCCGATGCCTATGTAACGAGATTTCAACGAGACCCACTATCGACGATTTTAGTCAACGAACCACAGACCTCCTTCTATAGCGCACATGATGACGTCACCGGGCGGAGTCGGGTGGCAAACACACTCAAATAAAATGGCGGATTATACCGACGTTAGCGACCGAGAATAACACGGCTTTTCGGTAAGTTTATCATTGTCAAATGCAACGAAAGTCATTTTTATGTTAATGTTGTGGCTCGAATGGTTCGACTTTAGATCGTTATTTTGCATAGTTATTCTGGGAGTGACGATTTTGTTTCCACCATTTCGACCGAACACCAGTGTCTTTTTCAAGTTCCAGTCGCCAGCCCTGGAGACGGGTGATGTTTTGTTGACGATCGGGCTGTAAATATTCATCAAATTGTATCAACATTTTGTACATTATACAATAACTCTTTATTAAAGTAATTGAGCTGATTTGGACTGGAATAAAATATTGTTTATTGGAACACATCGCAATTGATCAGGAAATATTGTTTTGCTCCAACTTTCTGCGTCGATGCCGTGGGCCGGTGACCGTTATACAATTTAAAATCAGTTTCATTGCATTGTTTACTATAGCTGTTTACAGTGTTCTAATCATTACGATTTACTTATTTTTTTGCTTCCATTCTAGATAATTATGCTCAGTGATGTAAAATTGAAGCGATGACTGAATGAACGAACGAACCTTGGCTGGCGAAGATGTATCTGGAAGTGTACACATTTGTTGAAAGTGAAAAAAATATTCAATGTAATGACAAAAATTGTAAAATGCTGTGGAATTTCTTTTGCAAATAAGAAATATACTAGCAATTTTCTATTAATGGTTTATTCAAGTGGGCAAAATATAATGTACAGAAAGATTGCCCGTAGAGTATCGCTACACTGAAAAGTAAGCAACCGACAGCCTGTATAAAAGGGGGGGCTGTGATTGGCTGTTACTTACGCGAGATTTGAACGGGACTTACATAGGCGTCGGATCAGATGTAGGTAGGGCGGAATTAAAATAAAATCACAAAATCAAAGTAAAGTAAAATAATAAAATAAAAGGGCATTAATAACAAAAGTAATAAAAAATAAAATTAAAATAAGTTTATAGCCAAAATAATTAAAGCCCGTACACTACATCAAATTTTAATCAGATTGATGTGGCATTAGCAATGTCTGGAGCATGGATAGTGCGCGTGTATTAGTTGTTTGGGTTACTTAGATTGCAGATTAGACTAGGGGTTATATCTACCATGCATGGCTTTTGTTATATGACATAGGAGTTGTAGTTAATAATGATGGTATCACTGATTAATGCGACATGACATGATTACCCATCGTTTAACACTACCGATGTGGCAAATATTATAAATAATAATTATTGTATAGTTACTCACCAGATATAGAGATTCTTGGGCCAAAACCAATCAATAGGTAATAACTTGATGTTGTTAAATCATAGAATCTATCTTCTGATCCGGGCATACTGTTGTCCCGAGTGAAGCTACATTCCAATACTCCATTAGAGTATGAAGACGAGAACCCGGATGTCCCAGTCTGAAAAAAAGGCAAGTGTGTAGCTTACACAAATAATGATGATTCCTCCATAATGATGTAGAAAGAATGTGGTACAAGAATGTGAAATAAATCTCGGTCACAAATTGCCGATGAAATCTCGTTGAGAGTGAGAGAGTGTGCGTTCACTGTTCCCCGATATAACAATGGATGACGGGAGCACTATTTCGGGGCAAAAGAAAGTCTTGCAGCTCTCTCGCCTTCAGTGAGATCTCGTCGCAGGTCTATTTGCAATCGTAATCAGACAAAAATTGATAATCGTAGACAATAATTCCAATGGATCGTTCATGTTATTGAACGTTTTACAGTGATAAGGAAGTTGGCTGCATTAAGGAGCTGGCTTACCGTATCCCCCTGTGAGTTTTGCTGTCCTATGTTCAGTGAATGGTCCAAGACAATGCTGGAATCTTGGAGCATGAGGCATCCCCATACGTCATCATCGCCCTGCAATGTTGTAGAATATTTGCAGTTCAAAGCGATATTGTACGAATTAACTACAGCATGGGTTTAGGTAAATATCGGTGAGAACCCGGATGGGAACACGTTAAAGCTGCTGTTTGTGCTGTATATAGATGTATAAATATCATCATGAAAAACAGATCTAGCTCAAGTAAATTCGCAGTCGCCCATCCCACAGCTTCTAAGACAGCGAATAACAATGACAATATTACTGTGTTTTCAAAATTCCAAATTTGTGAATCGCACTAGAATAATTCATGTTTCTTTAATAAACAGCAATTTGAAGTTGTCGGATAATCTGCATAAATAAAAATGGACACACTGAACACAGAATGGAGCATGCGCACAAAGCAAATGCACTACGCATTGTGAATAGATCAACACATAGAATAAATATATGCAAATTACGAACGGTTGAAAATCGCGAATAGAAACAATATTCCGCCCACCCCGTGCTCTGAAAAAGAGCTGCGTACGAATGTGTCGCCAGCGTCGACGGCGTTTCTCAAATCATTCTTACCATTCTCGTATCGTGCGAGAGTGCGAATACCATGTAATCCTCTCCATTCTTAAGTTTGCCGAGAATTCCGAAATCTGTCGTGTCGCCAGTGTCTGATGGCTGCCAGGTGATCAATGCGTCGCATGACGTAGTACAGCCGACTGGGTCCATGTAACACCCTTTTGTGACACCGCATCCAGTGGTGTCTACTGATGTCACCTGGAAGAGAAAACAAACTTCTCATGAATTGAAATTTATTAATTAATTGCAATCTTTCACAGTATCGCATTGTCAAATGGGTTGTCTGAAATTAACTTAACCGGGGGTCCTCAGAGTGAGATTGCCTTCTGGAATCATTTAAGCTAAGTGAGGAAATAAACTGAAAATTAATTCAATATGTTTATTGAATTAGTTTATTGAATTAACCCAGCGTTTTGACTTGAACATCGGGATATTTTGATGGTTTCACAAAATGAGGCAAAAATTAGAACACGTTGTTCACCAAATGCCTGTCGTCAATTATCGTAATTACTCGTTGTTTCCGTGCAACCATAGATTGTATAGAAGATAAACATGCAGCTGGGGTAATTTTTCTCCGTTCAGGCACAGCCTAAAACGGTGACTATTAATTTGGCCTCCGTCTTCCGGATGTTCATCTACGTCTTCAACATTTTCTCAGAAATTCTGCAGCCAGGTATCCTAAATAATGTAACAATCGAATTTTTTTAAAACAATTAATTCTTGCTTCTGTTACTCAACAATTCTAAGCTGTTCCACAAATACTAATCTCAAGAACCACTTATATTGGAATTATTCCTCGTTTTATATTTACATATTCCACGAGTTCAAAAATATCTTTGATAGTTCTTATTTTTAATTATCAACTATTTTTACAGGCAGCAATAATGTTATAAACTGCTTTAATTTCGCAAAAGACGGGCTCGAATTTTCGCTAATTACACGAGGCTGAAAATTGAGGAATTTTGTAAACAGTGAAAAATCAGAGGATCCTTTGACATGTAACAAATGCCATCAAATCTTGCATTGAAAATTAAATAATTTTATAACCTTTGATATTGATTGAATTTTAGTAATATCACTGCACTAAAAGGACTTCAAACAATTACTCTTCCTACTCTATTCAATGGCGGTTATGAGCCGACCTACCCTTATCGATACTGGCTTCCTTGATTATTACTTGCTCAGAAAACTTTGCTTTGTGTTTACAACAGTTTATTAACAGATGTTGCTGTATATACAGTGATTAGATTGTAAATAATAAACCATACTGTGTTACTAAGAAATTGTATTTGTGCTTTGTAAGAATGACTATGTTGCTTAGTGGTGATATTGAAACAAACCCAGGTCCTGTTAATGTACAAAGACCTGAATTAACAAAGGGGTCAAAGAGGATATTAAAAGAACATCAAGGTTCAGATTTATGATTGGAGTTCCTTTAGCAAGTACATGTTTGAAAAAAAAAGTTTTGTTGCACTTGTCTACTCTGGAATTCTGGACAATGGAAATCTGCAGCTATGAGTCAATACTAGATTATGGGAAAATCACTTTATGGTGAGTTGTGCCCTCACAGAGTACATATCGTGGTTATTGCGGTGTATGTGCTATATACAGCCAATCGGATGGTTTGGCAACCAAGTACATTGTTGAGTAAGGACGCAACGGTAGACACCAAATAAAACCAGATTTGCATAACAACATGCTAACATATTTATTCCCTTGAAAGATGACTTTAATAAGAAGGCAAAGACACTATTAAATCAATAGTTATTATACTAGATCAGTGGAAAACATAGAGGATAACGCTGAAACTTGTAAATTAAACCTATGAACCAACTTGTAATTAAGGTAGTAAAGGGGGAAAAGAAACTAGAGGGCGTCAGGAAAAAAAACTAGAAAAAAAAATATTTTTAAAAAATGTCGGATTATGAAACATTATATTATGTACTTTCTTTATCTTTGGACCAAATTTACTGTGCGCGATGCATTTGGTGCGTAATTTCAGTTTATTCCAAAAATCTAGTATAAGTAAATATATCGAAGACCAGTAACATTTCATCTCAGTACTTTTCACCAGAATATTATTGATATATTTTAGCGCCCTTTTCTCTCGGAATATTTTCTAAACTGTAATGGGTTTATACATTCTAAAGGAAACGATCTCTTTTCGGTCATATACCGGTGTAGCGGAGATTAATCTTGATATACAGAACAATTTGAATTTCGTGAAAATTATTTTGATGAATTGTACCTGGATATACGTAGTTGTTTTACCTTGGGAAGGGTACCTGCTTCACGCAAGATCTGTCTATACGTATCTGCTTCATACCCAGTTATTGTTGCGTGTTCGTGTTGTGTCGGGAACCGTGGTACAACTGTAACAGGTATCTGCTTTCACGTTCCCTATACATTACGTGTGAATGGCCTGGCATGACCTCTTTCGGTTTCGTTGAATGGGCAAACGTCATTAATTGTCTTTGTCGCGTGAATTGGTGCATGGCACTACAGCACGACATTGCGTAAAATAATATTACTCCCACTTGATATGGTCGCGTCAACTCGAAAATTTCGCTAATATCTTAGGTGTCGAGTATATTGTTTACTGTGGATCCACACACTGTGAGAAAGTCACTGATAACAGTACACTAAGCCAAGTGCATGTCAGTTAAAGTTACCCGTATTATAGTGAATGTGTATATATGAAAGTATGGTATACGCACATCATACTCACTAGAACTAGATGATTGGACAAGGTAATCAGGGCCACAGACTAGTCATGTAATTTAGTATCAGTGGCGATATGAGCGAACGCCGCGACAACGAAGAACCAAACAAATAACAAATCCCAAACTTACCGTGTTAATACTGCAAGTGAGCACAATGACCCCGATTAAGAACACGCTTATAGACATCTTGAACACCATCAAGTCGCCGAGTTTACTACGAGAAAGACCGTGTTCGCTTTTCGATGACAATCCCGCACTGTCACGAGTCTATAAAAGTGTCAGTGTTGACAGTCGTTCACGCGTTTAGGTGACTAATCCGGGCGCTAAGAAGGGTGGTACATATCGTGTGAGTCACGGTGTAATGTAATGTCACGTGACCTTGAATTGCATCTTCGACTCACGTGATCTTGAGAACAAAATACTTGTGCTAGACGAGCTAAGAGGTTAAAGGGCGGCAGTCGTCGCGTCGCGTTCTGTTCGATATAGGACTCATAGCGACGTATACAGCGCGCGTAAAATACATTGTTTATTTACATGAAATTCGAACACGCACTGCGCGACGACCACCGCTCTTTAAACACGTTAGCTCGTGCTGAAAGAAATGTACGCGAACGCTTTGTATCAGGTATAAAGTACCAACAAAAATGAGCTTCATCTAGACCACCCGGGCCATAGAATGTGGCACTAGGAGTCGTGCCCGGGCTAACGATGTGAGGATGGACGCTTAGCCAACGCTGAGATGAAATGTGCCAACAAAACACCACTGTAATCAATCCACTTGAAAGATTTACTATTATAGTTACATTTTTTCGTTTCCTTTTGTTATTTTCTGACGTTGGGCATTCACATTATTCTCAAGAAAAACTACAGACGGTGATCCTCTGTACTACTACTCCCTATTCTTGCATAGTTAATGCTTTATATTGCATTTATGTGCAAACAAAGTCTACACTGCCGTAGTGTTTGGACTTATCACAGTCCCTCTATCATAGAGGGACTGTGGACTTATATACGTTGCACACATCGCGCTATGACAAATGGGCGTTTTAGTGGCTGACTCATGGGGTCACATAGCTGCAGCTAGGGGTCACAGCGAGAGCCTAACTTGTCAATGTTCTTTCAATTGTAGTTGTAGTTATTGAAAAGAAATGTTTGTTTGGCGTGAACTTGGGTCAGTTGCAGTTGCAGTTGTACTACTTTAGTACAATACATACAAAAAGTTGAACATACAATTTTGATAGTGTTTAACAAACAAAACGTTTGTTTGTATACATATATATTATGACGTTGCC
The DNA here is from genome assembly GCF_978046115.1 of Saccoglossus kowalevskii. Taxonomy (NCBI): domain Eukaryota; kingdom Metazoa; phylum Hemichordata; class Enteropneusta; family Harrimaniidae; genus Saccoglossus; species Saccoglossus kowalevskii. The sequence goes on from NC_140657.1 coordinate 26,529,025, forward strand.
ATGGACACAAATATAGTCTTTAACCAATACAGTCAGGAATTGTACCTGTCTTAATAAATGACCTTGTCGACAATGCTAACATTCTAATCAAGTGACCCACAATGCCATACAATTTACTGCTTTCGGGGCCTTGTAATATTGACACTGGACGAAACAACATTCCATGCACAGAGTTCAAAACGAGACGAAACTAACCACGTGTGAATACTAATGTAATGGGCACACACCCAAACAATTCTAACAAAGACTCCTTCGTTTGCCAAACTGTTGATCGAATGAAAAAAACTCGTGTACTTAAGTACTCCAGGAGTTTTCCATTATTTCTGGGGGGTGCAATGGGAGTGGACGGAGGTAGATCAGTCATTCGGCTGATTTGTGTTTTCGTTCATCCTGTAATGTAGATTTTGTTTCATTGTCAGACAAACATATCTTCACCTTACCTCGTGTTCATGCGGAGTTTTCTTTCTAAAATTACTTGCTTTCCATTGAAGCCTAACTCTTACCATTGTCAGCATAGCGAGTACACTGCTGGTATATTTCAACTTAGAATACTCGAAATATAATTTGCAAGAAATTAAAGTATTAAATCCCAATTCATAAAGCCATGATTTTTTTAAAATAAATTATTCATAAACGTTTTATAAATTTCAAATGGCAGACAACTTGAGCTATCACAATGCATTGTGGGCGAATGACGTAATGGTTCAATTAGCGTGGTTTCACGATACCCGTCACGATACTCCCCCTACTACCTGCATGTTCTGTGTATAAACTATAGACTGTCGACAGTTCTCGGGCCTAATAAAGAGTCACTTATTTTCAAACGCCGTAGGTGTGTTTACGAAATGCTGAGGGCGTTACATGCTATAACAGTCTCTAGGGCCTTACGGCCCTGGCGTTGAAACGGCCTATGGCGTTTGAAAATAAGTGACTCTTTATTAGGCCCGAGAACTGTCGACAGTCTATATAAACTACACTATGTAAAATAATTATCTGGGAATGATTCATTTCAAGCGTCTTAAATAAATGTGATGGGGTCTACGTTAAACGTAATTCGGTCATGATTGAGGGAAAGATGTAGAAGGAAATAGGCTTCTCTGGTCAATAGAATCAATCTTATCAATTTGAATGTACCACGAGATACATGTTATAAAGATATTTTATACATTGCCTTAGAAAAAAAACAGTTATGCCTAAGTGGACACGATTGATGGTTTAACGGTCAAACTTGAATACATAGTTCAACATTGCTTATGAATATTCATAAATACATTAATACAACACTTTTTTTTTTATCTTTTTTCATCAATATTTTACTTATGTACACTTACACATTGTGACACACGACGCACACTATTATTGGAAATGACACATAACATCAGTGGGAGACCGTCGGAGATAGGCTTAACCTCAAATGAAAGCGACGTATTTGACAATTCGCCCGGGTCCAAGAAAGTCGTTATCTCGTACCGTATTTCCGGTTTTCGCTTGACAAAACTTGTTTTCAATAGATGGCGCCCTCTGGTGATCCTGACACCCATATTCCTCGCTATGCTTTCAGTGTTGACATTTCGGTGATAGCCGTTAAAAATTGAATGATACACGAATGATACAGAAAATGTTTTATTCAAAATAAAAATGGGAGTAAAAGATTGACAGTTACAGCTATTGCCGCTTTAATTTATGTAATTATTTTCATAGTAGTTTCTGACATAATTTTCACTTTACAGTTACATTCCAATTTGCACGCACCATCTCCTAACCAATATATACTCCATAACATGTCGAGATTGCAGATAGATAATGATGAATTTAAGCGAATCTTCTAAAATTGGGATTTGTAAACAACGTACACTTACTGAGTAAGGCTTTATTTTTTCCTGGGAGTTCAGTTTGTTCCTTTGACACAGGGCACGTTAACAATACAAAGGAAACGACCACGCTAATTTTCCCCCGGCTATTATTTGATTGTCTTTTGCAACTTACCCCAGACGGTCGTAAATGAAGTAGGTGTTTCGTACACGTAACATCTAAAACGTGTATAGAAGCGAGAAGAATGCTGTGCCTTATACATTGAATTTATGGCATGTATAAAATGTACAACTACAGCTGAAATAGAAACAAATATCGACTTCATCAGTAGAGGCCAAATAACAGAGTTGAAACACCTCTATGTTATAACACGTACTACCAATGCACCCGAGATGCATATATAATGATTAATACAAATATAACAAATTATATCTTAAAATATAAAACCATCTTCGCTGAAATTCCCAAATAAGAATGTCTAGTCTCTCAATGATACTTCCACTATCAAATACACTACGACAGCAACAGTAAACACGATGTAAATACAGAGTACAGTGGTCCGCAACACGGAATTCTGAAATGAACAAAAGAAGCAGGGTGTGAAACAGAAAAAAAAACACAGCGAGTTTACAATGACAAGGTTTGACGACTAACAAGAGTCAAGTGTCCGCATGAAGCAACCTGATCAGTGATCGTCGAACTTAGAAAGTGGAAATGGCTATCCAGATCGCATACGTGTAGAACCTAAAAGACCATTGGCTCTGGAATGCGTGGTAATCGACCCAATTGTATGCTCATTCAAAGTAGGTTAACACGCACGAGTTAAGGATGTCCATACTATTTGTGCTTTAGCGACTCCGAGTCCATATTGGGCTACATAAGCAAATAAATACTTACCAATCCTATGGTGTGATGATTATATATTTATATGCGTAATTGAGTATTTGAAGACACTGCTAGCTACGAACGAGGATGAACACGATGGTAGATTTGATAACTTACTCGAACATAAATATCGCTAGACACTGTAACATATTTAATGTGTTTACTTACATGCGGTGGTGGTTGTTTTTTAACTGTACCCATTCCGTAGTTGTCATATGGGTCAATGTTTGATTCCTGGGTATTTACAGACTGCATTTCAACTCCAGTTTGATTCATTGGCTCTGTGAAAAATAGGTCGTATTCAGATAATCTAGTGGGGGGGTTGCCGTAATGATGGACAGATGCACGCTATTAAGGTCGTGTTTACACAACCACTCTTCTGAACAAAACCACAATAGGATTTCCTGTAAATGTCGCCCCTATCAATGTATCGCTTATGTGACGAACATTTTCGCTGATGAGTGAAGTCGACATCGTTTAAAGCACGGAAATCGTGTTCAAAGCTGTGTTTGTCTTCATTGACGACTAAAATCATATATTTATATATTTTTACGGTGACGATTTGAATACTCTTGCTGAAAACATTCAAAGCAACAATAACTTAACAATAACAATAAAGGGGTCAAGAACCACCTTCAATTTCCCCTCATAATATATGAGAGTATGGGAATGTTGTTGGGCCGTGCTCCCTCGAGAGAACTAGCAAACTTGTGTGTACGGTCGGACTCACCTTGCTGTCTTTTTATTGCATCCGCTTCTGCTTTAGCTACAAATAGCAAATAATAAAAAAAATCACTACTAGTATATATCTGCCTTAAGCATATATGTATGATTCAAGTTGTAATATTTGAAATACATATGAACAGTAGCTATGAATAATTAAATTTGAATATTAATTCTGTCTGGGACAATTCTCATATTTTGCACAAAAAATGTTACACACAATTCCAATTTAAATGTACTTTGGGAGATTCTATTTTCTCGTCTAAATATACTGGTCTCTATGCAATGTCAACAGCACTAGCTGCAAGCCAGGTATGCATAAGATTTGTGTACGATTCGTAGATGCCCGTACATCTCATGAAAATTCACTTACTGCTAGCATCTGATTTGACTGCAGAATACATCTTGTATGACGTGAAGGCGGCTGGAATAGATTGGAATAATTCATAAAATAAACCCTTGGACGCCATTTTGTTTTTCGTACAGCTACATATTAAATTATATTAATGTTTGTAACGCTGTAGGCTAGATAGCCGTCTCAGTTTCTCTTTGTCTGCCGTTGTTTTATATCTACGACCAAATAACTACAGACATGTCACTGAAAATCCACCCTCTCCCGCCATCGCGTTTAGTGTTTTACTGATCATTGTATTTTGAGCAGAGAACCCGATGATGGGAGAGAAACAAACACGTGACGCGAGGATACCAATATTTTTTGGGACTATTTCAACGAATAAACTGTAAAACATGTCTTTTTCGCGCGAGCATGTCTTTTTCGCGAATTTAGCGAGAGAACTGATTCGCTAATTCAAGATGTCGCTAATGACTTTATTATCAATTCAAAATGGCCGCCAAACAAAGAATCAGCAATGACAAGAGAGATTCGCTAAATCAACATTTTACCACAATTCGCTAAATTTGCATGCCGCTTTTTCAACATGTTTTACTGTAATACCACTGACTACACACTGCTTGATGAACATAATGATGGATTTGATAACGAACCCAGACAAAAAATATGTAGCATTTAGTTTCAATCCATAGTTGAAATGTTATTTACTCTCGAATTAAATATTTGCATATACTTTTTTGTTTTTGACTTGTTTTATTTTTTTTTTAGAAAAGTTTCTATTTTTTGTTTTATTTTTTAGATTGTAGTTTGTTTGTTTTTAATTTCTTTCTGTAAGACCCTTTTTATCCTTTCCTAAGGATTTTATGCGTCTAATAAAAAAATATCAAAATATACAAACAGCCAACATGACATGACGCGCGGTTATCGTGTTCGTGATATAAAAGCTGCGTGCCAAGGTTCATTTAAATACAGCTAGTTGTTCTTGAGATATCAGCTTGAGTAGAACATGAGTTGACACAGATACCACAGAAACCGAAAACAACGCCGCCCGTGAACCTGAATTGCGGAAGTGCATCATTTTCAAGCTCTTATAATCATATTTAGATTTCTTTCATTATCTCCCCTATAAAAACACAATCTTATCTAAAGTGCCCCCTTTGTCAGCTCCAGGTACTACTTATAATACTTACTTGATTCGTTGTTGACGCAGTTCAATATTTCGTAAAACATTCCTACAAGGATATGACAGAGCACCCAAAATAGCAACACCCACGTGGCATATCTTGGTACTCTCACGTACTTCGATCCGAGAAATGTGTTGACGACTGTGAACCAAACAAACGGCCCAGATAATAAAACAATCTAAAATGATCACTGTATACTGTTTTGAATTTAATGTCGATGATATCGACTATCGATTCACGCTAATTGTGTAACATTTAAAACTGTGCTTAAATCTAACGTCTCATTTAAAAAGACATGATTGTACCGCCAATAAATTCACATTTTCTACAAGTAACGCCCTCTCGCGACGGAGCTATTTAATGGCGTCAACATGACGTAGAGTGAGCGTCGTTCCAAGCGAGAAATGAGTTTCATTGTAGTTCCTCGATCACAATAAAGAAAATATCCTATCAATTGACGAAAACCTGTATAAAAAAACAGCGGAGACGCCATGAACTACTGTCCCGTCACTGTTTACGTCACAGAGTTTTTTTAGTCGCTAGAGGGCGCACTGGTAGAAAAGTTGTTGGCAAAATCCACACGCTTGGTGAGTCACTTTAGGCAATGAAATTATTTTCACAGTCAAATGTAATTGTGTCATTTTATCTCGTCTTATAAATACCTTTCTGCATATACATTAACAAGATTATAGTTTGGAATATCTTACCTGCCAGTATATGCGTTGTTGTGCCAATAGCCCAATGGGCCCAGGAAAACATCCATCGTCTGTAAACATGAAATATACACATATGTATATCGACTTCTTGGTGTATATCACATAACAATAAAAGCTGATGAATCTCCGACATACATACTTTGGATTACTTTGTGCAAATTTTAGAACTATGTGCAAACAAAATAGACAAAAGCAAATGCCATGTTCACCGCAGAGGGCGATAGAGTAAAGTATAGCGGTGTACTTACTTGGAATGTTTGGGATCACATCTGAAAATTGCAAGAATTGGGTTAATAATTCCAAGCGATACGACTATACAACCAATAATAGCATGGATGTGCTCCGGCTAAAATTAAAAAAAACATATTTGAATATTTAAAGTCATAAGTAAACGATGGGGATGCAATTACTGATTTTCGCATTTTTTGTGATTTTTGTGTTAGAGAGGAAACTAAAAAAAGACTTACGTCATCAATGTACTCGTATTTCACCCAGCCGCCATTAACGACAAATATTAGGATAAAAGCAGCGATACACAGAATGAGAGCTATAATCATGAGAATTCGATGAAACTGAAAAGAAACAAATCAAAAGGTGAACTTATTGTTCTGTTCTGTTAGGTTAACATACATCACTTTTGAAACGTTGGTACGTTGGTGGCGTCATACATTCCCACTGCATAAATACATTGTACTTGTAAACACGCGACCCAAAGTTATTGGGGAACCAGAATTGGAATTGCACATTACAGAGTGTGGCATAGTAGGAGTGTGTACTCTGAATTGGTGTAGGCAAGCCTTACTAGGTTTCGATTGTATATAGCGCCACCAATGGCTGTTCCCGGCTCCATGTATCAACATTCCTATGCGGCGAGCTTCTGTAAAAACAACAACAAAGTTTCGTAGGAGGAAATGCTAGTATTAACAACTTACCGTAAACCATACTTTCTGTCCAAGTACTTCTGTATTTGGCCACATGTGTTTGAAGTACCTCGCCAATATCAAGGCGACGCTGGCAAATCCGATCCATGCTGTAATCATCAGGGCGCCTAGTATAATGGATTGAATTAATCAAGGTAAATACGTCAAGTATAGTGGGGGCTAGGTCAAAGTCAAATGCAAATTATTTAAGTATTGCTGCATCACCTTTTTTTTTTACTTTATTAGGAGCAATTGCTGTTACAATGAATTGCGTAGCCGGAAAAGGTCGCTTGAGTTGCACCCTTCGAGGTGCTCCAAACCCAACACATTAGTGGAGTCTGATGCCGTTCGGCCGGCGAAGGCGCCACACACGCCTACATGGCAGGCTGTGAATTACGCTGCCACGACAAAATGCGACGTCGATACACTGTAATAACCCGTGATATCGGACATAAATATATTCTTGGTACGTACCATGTGTCTTGTACGAGCCAGGCGTCCTCTCTTTCCCATACGATACGGTGATTTGATTGAATTCTATCATATCTCTTGATACAAGGGGTTCTCTGCCATGCTGACCTAATTTCTCTTTTCTCGCATATACACTATCTGTAGTTGGAAGATGGGGTTGAACTTAGTTAATGCGAAGTCTCATGTAATGTATGTACACCTGATCTCCATACATTTGGCTAACCCGAAAATGTGATATTTGTCATGGAACATTCCGGGTCCTGAAGCGTCTAGGATGACTGGTATTTTTAAAATCGAATACTCCCAGTAAACATTAGCGTTCCTAACCCGAACAAATAAATAGGGCCCTCTAACGATGGCAACGAAATGGCGTAGGTGTGTAAAAGCGAAGAAGAGGGAATGGACACTTTTGTTTCGGCTGTGAAGTGATTTGACATCAAGTCTCACAAACAAACAAAAACATCGACAGAACAAACAAATCAACAGAATAGAAAAACTGTGAACGTTTCTTCTTTCGCCGACTACACCACAGAAGCAGTTCGTAGCTACTAGAGGGCGCGCTTATAGAGTGATAGTTGACGACTTTCTCGGAAGTAGCGAGACTGGGGTGCAAAAATACTCCTACTTTGTCATGGCTGAAAATACAAACATGTCAGTTTGCTGATAGTCGATAGAAGGGAACTTTATTTTTGTAACATCGATTGGTGCACCCAGAAGCCCAATATCACGCATACAAGTTCACGCTACACCCCAAAATGACATGTGCGCGCATGCGAAACGCTGTATCTTCAACTTCCGGGAAAGTCGTCAATCAGTGATAGAATTGTTTTTTTAAGTATGTGAATTGGCACAGAAAATAATTCGCAAAAAAGATAAGAAGTCAGATATTAAAGCATCTAGACTCGTATCTCTGTAAACAAAGCATAATGTATGAATTATAACTAAAGATACGCCCCCCCCCCCCGTGCGAACTCGAGGTGAACTAGTCACGTGATGGTCACGGCTTATAAACCATGAGCGCGTAGCCGTCACGCGAACACGATTTAACTGATTCGTACCACCGTGACAGCTGTCGCCAATGGAAAGTTTTGACCAATTAGATTGTTGTTTTGAACACACGTAGCTTAATTTGTCAATTTGTTGATGTTTCAATATTTTGATCTCGTATACCAAACCATGCCATAACCAGGTTAAAGCGCGGTGTTTCATGTAAATAAAATTGTATTTTACACGCGTTGTATACGTCGCTATGAGTCCCATGTCGAACAGGACGCGGCGCGACGACTGCCGCCCTTTAAGGGAATTCTAGAACGGCTATTGGCCATTTCAAAACAGCCGTGCTAGTACTTACGAATACACAATAGACGGGGGTTCAAAACAACACACCGAGGAAGCTGTGATTGTAGGACGATCCTTTCTCCTTGTCAAGATTTTAGAATTTTATTTTTATGTTTTCTCTGATACCTTACCTCCTGGTCCCGGAGCACTTGGGCCAAATGCGGTTATCATATAATACGGCCCATCACGCAGGTCAAAAAATTGGTCGTGAGATTCTATGGAGTTCAGGCGGTCAAATGTACATTCCATTAGTCCGTTCCAGTAAGTATACTGGAAATTGCGTGCCCCAGTCTGCAATTACACAAAACAAAATTAATTATTAAAATATTATAATTATTAGACACAGGAGTAGCCGAGCTGTTTAACCACAGGGACTGTGGTTAAACATAGCATATTGTCATAATCTCGATACTCGAATGATGTATATTTCGGAGAATGACTTATAATTACTAGACACGGTGGCAGATATAATAGAACAACTCAGAATATTGTAATATATGCCCGTTGCATCACATTTATGGGACTGTAAACACTGACCAGTAAATATACAACAGAGTACAAAATGGAGTGACTGTTTCATGTAGATGTAATGTACACGCTATTTTTTCCTCGGTTGTAAACACGAGCTAAATATAGGGTGAAATCTAGCCCCTTCACCGTTCATATAGAACATGCCTTTCTCTTTGCCACTTACCTGGTCCAATTGTTGGTTCCTGTGATCGTACCTGTTGAAAGAATGATCGAGTACGACGCTTCTATTCTCCAATTCCATACATGCCCAAACATCAGTATCGTCCTGCAAAATGTTCGGCAAATGACGTGTTCATGTAACTAAATGTGTGCTGGCATAGAATATGTGCGTACAGATCTTTTGCGCAAAGTGATTCAAGTTTTACCTACAAACGCCCCCTACGGTATAAACAGGAGTATGCAGTGGCGCTTCTGTGATGTGAATGGTGATTCAGACACCGGTGATGGTGTCGATATATTATCTTGCTCGACCATAGTCCGTCAATAAAACATACTGATTTTTTTAAATGTACTTTATCACAGATCGAAAGCGACTAGCCATATAGAACTATTTATTTGATCAATGTGCGTGACTATTACGTCATAGAACAGCTCGAGGGTGCAACTTTCATAAGAAATGTAAATTGAGATCAGCGAGAAAATAGTCACCGATTTATTAAAAATCTTTGTCGTAGGTCGTGAGCAACCCCTCCCCTTTCTGATCAGATATTCACGTTGAAATGACAGTAGCAGATTATACATAAATACAAAATACTAATGAAGTCCAAAATATATATTTACAAAAAATAAATTAAATTAAATCACTGTGAAATTAAAGAAAGAAACCATGATGAAAATTCCTTTTTATATGTAGTGCATTACAGATTGTAATACATAAGTGTCTGTTGAGCGTAATAGAGATTGAAATTTGAAATAATTCGAATGCACAATGAATTGATAAGGTGGTGTGCCCTCAGCACACGCAAGAGGGAAATGAAATTCATCTTCCAAAGCTACTAAATTACACATTTTACAAAATCCGGCAGTGTTTTCAACTGTGATAAATATATTGATAAAGAAGTCACAATTTAAAAATAACTATTTTTCAGTCTTCAATCCGCTTTTAAAACGTATATATGTGCGTAGTTTTGGTTTATTACACGCGTTCTCCTGTCACTGATGGCGGCAGACATCTTAAACACAAAATATAAACTTTGAAATGAACACGTTTTTGTTCCTTTTGTGACCTTCCTTCGGAAGATTAGGATAAAAATACCCAAACTGACTCAAATTTTGTCTGTTGGATTCAAAATTAGGGTTCATGTCCTGAAATATTAACAAGTATAAGAAAAAAGTGCTGAAAAATTTGGGCAAGGAAGTCTGGAGGTAAAAAGGTTTAAATGTGAAATTTAACCGCGTGCTGCGCGGTGATTCGTGACACGTTGCAATCCATGAGAATAAAATACGTCTTACCATTTCTTTGTCACGTGATAGTCCAAAACCAACCCAGTCTTCATGTTGCCAGGTTTTCCCCCATATTCCGAATGAGGTGGCTGGTTCGCCGTAAAAAGTGTGCGTATCTTCCCACGTGATCAATACGTCACAGTCAGGTGTCTTGCAGTACGGGGGGTCATGAAAGCAGCTCTTTGTAACACCGCATTTATCGCTATCTACTAGCGCCGTAACCGTGAACTACAAAAAGAAACTATACTGTCATGAATCGTTCACTATCTCGTGTCGGGTCCGAGACAAAAAATGTAAAGGTATAGTTATACACTAGACTTTTTGACGAAAATGGCCGCCCAGATCTCATTGTGAGCGAGAGCCACGTGACTTGTTTTTACTCAGTGTTTCAAATACCCTGATTACAATAGTTACCTAACCTAATAAAACGTGTCTCCCTATTTGGCCGAAGATAAACAGCTTATTTATTATTAAATATATTCCACAACGATCTTAGTTTATAAATACACAAGTATGCAATCTACGAGCACTGTATTTCCCTGAAAAGTAGTAGACTGCCACCCAGACACTGACTTTCATCGAGAGTGAATGCTAACTAAACATAGACCCTTGAGAAGAGGCCATGGTATCTGCTTGACCAAGATGGAACATTACTAATTTATTAAATGCTCCTTTTTATGTAAAACAGCTCCAAACAGTATGCTAATTAAATTCATTTCTTTAGTTAGTTACTCAGCCTGGTTATGTAAATGTTTGGTGAACTATTTACCAGGTTTTCGAATATGAACTAACTCGTTTTTCTCCTGTCAACAGTGCAGTGACCTTACCTGTGTGGCAGCACATATGATCACGACCAGATCCAGTGTTATTTTTCGCCATGCATGCATCTAACGACAAGGTGAAAACAATTAATATCTAATTAGCAATGTAAAATAAAAACTATAACGGAATAGAACAACTCAGTGCGTGCGAAACATAGAATGGTACATGTTGTAGGGCACACGTGTCGTAATATCTCAACTTGCGTTGTATACATCATCTGTTCACAAACAAAATATTTCACTTTTACTGCTGGCACCTCGTAATGGAACAAAAGAATGTTGACACATATCGTTAATGTTTGGTAAAATATTCAAATGAGAGAGTCCTTGTATGGTATATTTCATTACAAGGGGCCTTATATAGCATGGCATTCAAATGAGAGTGTTTTTATATGGCATTCAAATAGACGGAAGGGTATTTATATGGTATAGTAACCAAATGAAAGTGTCATTATATGGTATGATATTCAAATTAAAGGGGTCTTAGATTGCATGGTATTCAAATAAGAGTGTCATTATATGGTATGATACTCAAATGAAGTGCCTATTCATGGTGGCCATGGGTCGACTTCACTGAACTGCTCTCCCTATGGGCGAAATTATTGCAGGGATTTCGGGTTAGTAATACCATAGACCCTATGGTAATAATTTCATCTTATACATTCACTAGTTCTCTGGAATATCACATAAATAAATATAAACACCTCACTTCTATCGTGAATATTTAACTGGAACCCAGCGACTAGACCGTGTGGCAGATGAAGTAGTTCACAAGTTTACCTTGTGTAAACAGCAACGATAAAATGTTGACTTTAAATTGGTGACTGCCACAGATCATACAACCTGAACTTTGACCTCATAATATTCTTTCTTTTGAAATTTATTTAAATATGTAGACTACTTATTACAGTGACAGAAATCCTTTAAACAAATCTGCTTACAAAATACAATATAATGTATATTTGCAATTTTCATAGCAAATGACGTATGAATTCAAAAAAATATGCGTTTGATTTTCTGGCGGGAAAATAATAAAGACATTCCACAGTATGCAAATTAGGGACGAACGTAACATGCATGCTCGGGAATCATACTGATTTGTTGAACGAAATTCTAGAGTTCAATGATTTTCCGACACACTTAGTTTGTTTGTTTGTTTTTCGTATTAATTCACTCCAGGTGTGTTGTACTCACACAGCCAGTCTTCAACTGATTTATTAAAAATACGCCACCCGCCCTTACTATATTGATATAATTCGCTTCACTGTGCAGCCCGCCAACAACTTAGCACGGCCCTATGAGAGTGATTTACCACTGAGAGTTAACCGTGAGAGAATGGGACACTATGCACACATGTGATTACGGAAATAAAGGACATAATTTCCTCGTCAACTTAAAATAACTTACCCTGTTCAATGATAAAAAGACACAATTTACAGTGTCGACGTCAAATCGGCTGAATTATGAATCCTTTGTCACACAAGACAATTCCAGAGCTGCCGGAGAAGTATACCTCCTATTGCAATAAATGTGGCGCGATGTAAGAAATTGTTTTTCGATCAATATTTCCAAATCTTCTTCATAAACACTGTGTCTGATGAGTAATAATGGCGGCAGCAGTCAGTATCTGTATTGTACGTTATTATTTAAACTTATCCGAGGTCAGTTTATCATTGACAGACCTTTTATCTATTTAGAAAAAAGCTCATGGCAGATACTAACAGCGGCATACGAGTGCACGTCCTCTGCGAGTGACGTCATACTAACATAGGAAGCACCGATTTGAGTGGAACTGCCATTTGTTGTATAACTAACTTAGAAATGCGGGATGTGTTGTTTTAATTTGTTTTGTTTATGTTAATGCTATTTTAACTTTGTCAATGAATTCCAGCTTTTAACCCTGTCAGTAGAATTGAATTTGTTGAACACCAACGACACAGACATATTTTATGTAACTTTCTGGTCGTCACATCGTATTTTTATTAATGTTAAATTAAAAGGTACCTGAAATGACAGACAAAAAAGAATTAGTTGTCATAGTAATCGGACATAAAACTAGAATATTTGTTCTATTGGTCAAAGGCTGAGCACGCACTAGCTAGCTTGTTCACACTAGTTAATTTCTTTGCAGACTTCCTGTGACATCTATATACCTGCAGTAGGTAATACTAGCATGGGGTAAAACGCGGGAAGCGTTAATGTATTGACTAAATTAGCCACTTTTGTGTTGTGAATATCTGTAACCAATACAACATTTAGGGGTATGATAAGCAGCCTAATCGACATATGAGAATATTACATCTTGTGTACGATGCAAGTTGATTTTTTTAACAGTGGCACGTTTGGAAACATACCAACTGTATATACTGTGGACTGGTAAGATTTTATAGGTGTTTTAAATATTTGCACAGAGGCGGAGGTTTCGTACTGCAAGTCAAGGAAACGGACGCATGAATATCAAAGCTACAATGCGCCAAATGCGCCAAATACAGGGTCAGTGGTAGTCTGCATACACAGTTTGACCAACTAGTTTTTTCTTTACTTGGCCACATACCGAAGAAAATTCTGTCAGTGTGAACTATGGAAAAGCTGCATAAAAATAATATGCAACACAGCACAACATTTTGTTGTCACATATTACGCCAACTTGGATTGGGCATATGCATTTTTATGCGAGGTGAAATACTCGGCTTCTCGGTCAAATCCTACACGGCTTCTTGGTGGATTATGTTTACATCGCTCCCGCAAAAACCACTAAAACTACTGAAAGCACACAAGGACCTAGTTTCAATATACAACCTACCGACAATTAATAAGTATGATTCTGATATTGTGTTGATCCATTTACAAATAAGAAAAGATGCACATTTGCGACTAAAGAAAAAAGAAGTTTAAATGTTTGAAGTCTTTTAATTTAAAATCAATGTTGTTGAATTTCACAGACATTGTTGGGCTTGGTTTGCGTATTTCGTGGTAAATATTTGTTTCTTCATATGAAAACGAGCAACTTTCTCACTAACAGAAACTAGCAAGTAACTGAAAAACAAAAGCAGAACCGGTTTGGAAAAAAGTTGAGATCAATTTCTTTATTATTATTTTTATGAGGTATAAAATTACATCCAAGGTATTGTCCAGCAGGTGTTATTAAATATAATACTAATTACATATAGCTATATATTAGTGAAAGTATCATTAAACGCTTTTACATCAGAGCGCTTCCAACGTAATGATGGAATTCTTCCCTCAGGCTGGTGGTCCAACCGTAATCACCCAAAAAATTTTATTATCGGATCTCTACGGATTAGTCCGGCAAAATATCTATCGTTTTTGATACGTTCAAATATCTTAAAAGTATATCAACAATATATTAATAAGTATAAAAACTCATTATTGAATTTTAGAAAACAAATTGAAAAAAAAAATCAAGAAATTGTCTATTACAGGCTGGAACGATTTTCAATATTGGCAATTGTTACATTTCCCAGGTTTCTTCATGACTATTCGGCCACTAGTCAATGTTTTGCAGGGACTTGAAAGAAAGTGCTTTTATTAACTACGCGCTAGTGATTGGAGGAAAAATCAGATTTAATTGTCGTAAAATGAAAAATTATTTACATTACTTTTCATTGACTTTATAAATTTAAAGTGATCTTCAGTGGAACAATATATAGACCGTAAAAAGGCACATATGATAATTGTTTTTTTAAAAACAAACGGGGAGCGTTCGTGTCATGATACCATAGATACATGACCAACAGCATACTTTCAACAATGGCATTCTGCTTGTGTTTAAATGTATTCATGACTGGTTAAGTTTTCTTGTTTTTATGTGTTACTTTTCCTAATTGTCTGTTTGTTGTGTGACAATAAAAAAATCAACCTTATATGTTTTGTTATATTCAAACCCGTGACAGGTATATGTGAAACCAGACAGCTGCCGGCATATTAATGAGGCTATATGTCACCATCATTCACAACTAACAACAAAAAGCCCAGTACGGCACTGGAGTATATATTTCCCACCAGTGCACGAACCTCGCGCATTAATACGGTTGATAATTGCAGTGTGTGGAAAACTATGACATATTCTGAGGCGAGTCCCATAATGCTCAGCGAATGCTGGTACCCGGAACACTCTCCATCCCAGAGTTCTTAGCGCAGGCAGTGATTTGAAGAAGCGCCACCTTGCGTGGAGAGCGTACCCGGAAGTGAGTTCACTTGAAGATTGAGATCTGTCTGTCCGTTTCATTATTGACACCCCTCTTCTCGGGGTTTCATTTATAGCCATCTGAAAACGCAGATTGGGGGTTATGTTTGGACCAATGGACACATTTCATGATCGCAGCAAAATAGGTCAAAGTTCACAATGCAGTCGAATGTGCAAAGCAATTCGCCGATAACCGTGGACTCACTGTCGTAAGTTACTAAATGAAATTGTTTACCAGTATAACCGTACCCTGTCCCAGGGGCTCATATGTTTGCTTCGTTCGTCTTTTTTCAGCAGCAGTCGGGTGAACGAAATCCTGGAGTGTGAATCTCTGAAGAGCTAGTAACAAAAATGAACTGACAATTGATTAGAACGCAATTTGTATAAATATTCATATAATCAAACGTCTGGCGTATAAATCTAGTCTAAAACATCAAAATATATGTCAGTAACATCCAAGCAAGTATGTGAACCCATGTGTACGTGTTTTCACATAATTCCGTCTCAATGGGTCTGTTATGTAGTACGTTTAAACATCCTCCATGTTTCACGAGTTTTGAAAAGGGGCGTTGTTTCCTGTATATGCAAATAACTCACGATGGAATGGGCTCATTGTCTTTACCATTATTTTATGCGTTTTGTGTGCATTGTCGAGTCATTGACCTTTCCTGAAAATCTATTCTTGGATATTTTGGTTTTATCATGATGTATTCTTGTGGTAATGCAATAATTAAAGCATAACTGTTTTAGTTCCTAGTTATATAATCTCGATTACCACTTATTTCTTACTAGATTTTTGGAATTTAAAGAAGTTCAATTATGCGTGGCCAACAGAAGAACATTCTGCCTTGTTTCGAAGCTTCCTCCCAGAAGACCTTGAAGACGAGTTGAAGAATTCTTCAATTCCTGTGAAAAATTTTATATTTGTACAAGTGGTTAATAACACCCTAGATGAAAATTGTAAGTCGGGTCATATTTGAATTGTCGTACGTCATTATCTGTTAACTGTCAATATATTAGTTAAATATTCCATTTCATACATTTTCCAGGATGTGATAAGTGCATATACTAGAGTAAATAGTATAGGATCTTTGTTAAGCTTTGCTTTATTTATTTAAGTTTATATTTCTTTCATTCTTTGAATGCCATAATCAGCATATCACCCACTTTCATGTATTTTTCTACAATATCCATAAATGTTCAAAATTTGTGAAACAAACCATGCAGGTTTTTTACCATCTTTCGATTTCGAATAAAATGATGCAGCATAATGTTTCAATATAGTATTATATGTATTCTTTCACAGAGAAATTTCTTAACGAATACAAAACTACTGTAAAATACTTTATTTTAGCTGGAATTAATTTTTGCTAAAAAGAATTTTTGGGTGGATTTGTATGGAATTTATTTTCACTGATTTTCGACAAGTTGAATGTGAAATATAGGAAAAAATGTATATTCGCTGGATTTTATTTTCACTGAATCATTCCTTCAGCGAAAATAGCAAAAATTAATTCCAAGCGAAAATAAAGTATTTTACTGTATGCAGACTGACTATGTATGGATCATCTTTTGAAAATTGTGACAAAATTCAGCCTTTGCATTCCTAGGATCAAAACTCTCAGAAATCCTACCCACCAAATGCCCCTCGACGCATGCAATATATTAATATATTTATGTTAATGTAAAACAACATATTTATGTTATTATTATTTCAGACTGGATCTTTGATTTAGCCCGTAAGCACAGCAGTATAGTTGGAGTTGTGGGATGGGTAGATTTATCAAAACCCGATGAGGTAAGCATTTGTTTCATTCCAATAACCAATGTTGCATTATTTTCTCACTGTTTACTCAGCAACCACTGGATAATAACATGGTGTTAATAAAATAAACATAATGCCAGATAAAACAGCGATTACTAGTATTTGTTTTGGGTCAGTAGTCATGTTGCAGAAAAAAACAGAAATTCTCCAGGGCTATGCATTCGTTGTTTCAATTTGCTGTGGTCTTTAGGACCAGAGGCGAGTCTTTGTGAATCAACAAGCGTTTGAATACTATTCAAAGGGGTGAGCGAAGGGATTTGAACACACAATTAAATGAGAAATCAAAACAATCGCCTCCTTTCAGACATGAAAAACATCAAAATTGGATTATTTATATATATGTATAAGTATATCCCACATCCGCATAAATTCATACTATCAACTATTTCCAATACCCAAATACATCTATATAAATTCTCTCTGAATAAAACTTTATTTACAATAGTTTATACAAGACATAATAACATTAACATATCTTGTCAACTGATTTATGTTTACCGGTATTTGTGATTTATGCTGTAAGCAAGCAAAGAAATAAAAACATATTTTCTGCAGGGAATCGGGCACCTCTGTCACATCTAACCTTCTTGGTTGGTTTAAGATACATCACAGAGTTCGAAGATTCTGATTGGTTGGGGCGGCCTGAAGTACACAAAAGCTTGTCAATTATAGAGAACAGAGGTTTAACCTTTGACCTGCTCATCAGGTAGTTTTCATTGTGTCACAGTTACGCCGATTGGGGGTAGGTAAAATTTGTGGAACTCTAAAATGTACTGCTACAAATATTACCAGTTATTGTAGATAACTGTCAATGGTCATTCAGAATAAACTGAAAAGTCGTGGAAGTAACCCCCAGTCGGCTTTTACTTTCTGTTTAATATACTTTAAACACAGATGGCCGTCGAGATCTCATTGATAACGAACATGCAACGATACATGTTTTTTGCCCAATAAATAGTGGTCCATTCTTTTACCTCAGCTAAGGAGAACGTATGTAAATAATACGTGTTGTGTGTTCGGGTAAATTTGTATTGGTCGCTTGCAATGCTAGATGTCTAGTTCACCCTGACGTCATACTGACGCGTGACTAGTTTTGTTTCCATTGTCGATACAGACCACCTCATAAATCACGCTACGCAGCAGAGTTAGCTGAAAAGTTCCCAAGACTGAAACTGATGATTGACCACATTGGGAAACCGGACATTAAAGATGGGAAGTACATAGACGAGTGGAAACAGCATATCAGCCAGGCGGCAAAGTATCCCAATGTATACTGTAAATTGTAAGTTTGTGAATGACACAGCGTGGCGTTACATTCCACGATACAATCGACGTATGCGTAGAATGATGTAATCTTTAAAATGACGTTAGGCTTTATTTGCTCCATGTTTAATATAGTAGGCCAATGAATGTAGCTACGTATTGCAACCATAGTTTAATTTCAACCAATGACTTTGAGATTCTGTTTCACGTGCACAAACAAGTACATGATACACACAACTAAATTGCAACTAAAAACATTAAGCTAGCTTCTTGTTCACGTGGCGTGAAACTAATTCATCCTAATATCTAACAGATGGTTATATTGGTTAGGGCAATATGAAAAAAACTGCTATTTTATGCTATTCTGTTGTATTCAACCCTGAATAAAACACTTGTCACTGACTTTATTTTTGCACAGAAATTGCTGAAACCTCCATCAATATGACAATTTTAAAGCCATTTTTCTGTTGTGTAAACTTCTCCCACCATATGTTTAACATAGAGTTACATTGGAATAGTTCCAGCATTCATTTTTCAGCGGTTTTCTCAATCAAATATTTTATTTTGGTAAGCACAATCGACAGTTGATGACTTGTCCCCCTGTCTTGAGAAGCAAAAATAAGTTGTTAGCTTTTTTCAGGCAATTTTCAAGCCTCAACTCATCACAGTCGTTGGCGGCGTACTTGAGGAACTCAGTGCCCGTGAGTGAGTGTGGCTTGATAAGTAGAGTCTCTGCCTGCGACAGCCATGTACTTGTTGTGATCGAGAGTTATATTACTAGTACTCAATGGTCGTTTTGTTTTCTAGACTGGTGAGATTTTTTTTCTTCTATTTTAATCTCATATTTTAGATCTGGGCTGGTGACTGAGGCTGATTTGGATACATGGAAGTCACATGATTTAAAGCCTTACGTTAAGGTGAGTAATATTACTATAGTATAAAGTGTGCGGAGTTTGGGTACAAAGAGTTTAAAACTTTGCACTATATTTTGTTTGATTCATATAATGAAGGATGTGTGTAAACAAATCGTTAGTACATGCACTGAAAATTGAGTAGTGGTCATAAGACTGATTTCGTTTGTTTTTATTTAACGTAGGCTTATATGGTTTCACATATGCTGGGACCAAAAAAATATATTGCCATACACATTTGATAACAACCTATCATATTATGGATACCACGGAAAGATTCCATCAACATTTAAGCAATGATCTAAACTTAGATTTTCTCTGCTGGATCTTTTTTAGCTCCGCTGTCGACTTTGTCGAGCGGAGCTTATCATATGAGTGATTGTCCGTCGTCGTCGTCCGTCTCCGTCGTCCGTCTCAATGTTTTATTTTTTCGACTTCTTCTTGAAAACTACAAGCCTGAATGCTTTGATACTTGGTGTATATGTACCTTGGGTAGACTTCTCTCAGATTTGTTCATTTCATGATGATATCTTTAATTCTCTAATTTTGGTGAATATTTTTGTCATTTTTGGTGAAAAGTGATATTTTCGACTTCTTGTTGAAAACCGCAAGTCCAATTGCTTTGATATTACATATATAAGTACTACCTGTCGACCTCTCTCAGATTTGTTCATTTTGTAATGATATCTTCAATTCTCTAATTTTGGTGAATATTTTTGTAATTTTTGGTAAAAAGTGATATTTTCGACTTCTTGTTGAAAACCGCAAGTCCAATTGCTTTGACATTACATATATAGGTACTACATGTGGACCTCTCTCAGATTTGTTCATTTTGTAATGATATCTTTAATTCTCTAATTTTGGTGAATATTTTTGTAATTTTTGGTAAAAAGTGATATTTTCGACTTCTTGTTGAAAACCGCAAGTCCAATTGCTTTGATATTACATATATAGGTACTACATGTGGACCTCTCTCAGATTTCTTCATTTTGTAATGATATCTTTAATTCTCTAATTTCGGTGAATATTTTTGTAATTTTTGGTAAAAAGTGATATTTTCGACTTCTTGTTGAAAACCGCAAGTCCAATTGCTTTGATATTACATATATAGGTACTACATGTGGACCTCTCTCAGATTTGTTCATTTTGTAATGATATCTTTAATTCTCTAATTTCGGTGAATATTTTTGTCATTTTTGGTAAAAAGTGATATTTTCGACTTCTTGTTGAAAACCGCAAGTCCAATTGCTTTGATATATTATACATATAGGTACTACATGTGGACCTCTCTCAGATTTGTTCATTTTCTAATGATATCTTCTGTTCTTTAATTGCCATGTGCATTGCTAACAGCGGAGCTATCTCAGCCGACAGGCTGCTTGTTTCATAGGCGATGGGAATTTACGGACAATACACCCCACGTAATAAATTTGTGATTTTAATAAGGTACTATCGCAAAAGTTACATAATACAAAATAACAAATGCTTCTATTCAATATTTCATGTCTCATTATTCATTCTCTTTATAGTTTTGTTTGGATTGTTTCGGTGCAAGACGATGTGTGTTTGGAAGCGACTACCCCGTGTTTAGAATGGCCAACACTACATACGAGGGGGTTTATACAGCGCTACAAGAATGTCTCGACGGATGCACAGAAGAAGAAAAGAGGGCTATCTGGGGTGAAAATGCTGTGGAATTCTACAATATCAAAGTACCCCTTAATTACTAACAATGTAGATATGCATGTTTAAACTGACCAATGTACGGCAAATTACAACATGTTATATATTATAAAATGTAGATATTCATGGTCTTTTATAGTTTCCTTATTTAAATACAATGAAATATATACCGGTTATTCCTTTTTGTCAAAACTGGAAAATAGATATTCAATTAATAAGATACAAATAATTGTTTTTCGTTTAATAACGTAGTATTAAAACGAAATGTCGCCACTTTTTAATCGGTGTTAACAATAATGTGAATACAAAGACAGTTCTTGGTGAATGTAGGAGGCTATCATTATGTTGTGCATAATTCAAGAATTGCATTTAATTGGTTATTGAACCAAATTAGTGCGTATGAAAAATACTCAATATCTCAAAACGTGTTATATTACTAGTACGTTAAAAAAAATGGATGAATGCGGTAGAACACCGTGGGTTTCCTGTATTGCGAATATGCTTTTCAGATATGGTTTCAGTACAGCCTGGCTCGAGCAGTAGGTCGATGACCCTATTCATATTTGTGAGCTATTCTTTTTAAGAATAAGCTATTTGCATGGTCCATTAACGCAATTGCATAAAATATGTACTTATGTTACAATCAAGTCAGCTCTGGAATCTGAGAAATATTTATCATGTTTATCTAACATGTATTTTAAAAACATATAATAGTTAGTTTCGGTGTTTTTAGGGATGTAATTAATATAAAAATTGACAGGCCTAGATGATTACTAAAGGAGAACAGATGTTGCATATTTTGTAAAAGTATTTTTACGTACGTGGTGGGGGAATTTTACTTTTTTTTCTAAAAATGCCTTATGCATCACAATAACATGCAGAAATGCTGTTTTGCCTCATTCTTTATACATAAATTGCAATATATCGATATTTATAACCTTGATATCTTCCAAAATTACACATTAGATGGTCTTATTTCTATATAATACATATCAATGAAAAATAATAAACGTTATTCTGTTACCCAATAATTGTCACTTGTATTGTATGATGGCTAAGACCCTTTACCGCAAATAAAGAAATAAAATATATACAAGCTAAAAATAAGGTGCCAATGAAGTGCAATATTAACAGCAATTATTTAAGATACTTTGTGTAATATTATTTAAATTAATATTTCTAATTTAGAGTCAGAAATATATAGCTGAATTCAACTTATAATAAAATGTAGTGCTTGGCATCATCTTTTGAGGCATGTGGATTAATCAAAATTCGGTTCCTCTCGACATGTCTTGAATTAGAGTTATTGTCTTTATGGGTTTTCTTTTATCTCATCTTCTTAAAGTTTAATGTGAAAAAGAAGTCTCCATCTTCCTCCATCAAACACAATTAAACTGAGAGCCTGTGAGGGCGCTATAAGCTGATCATTGACATTCAATTAAAAACTGAATTCGGGACGAAAAAGAACTAAAAAAAAACATATGTTCCATTCCAGTTCATCGCTGTCTCCGCTTTCTTGTTTCACCTCGGGTCCAAAGAGCCGCTTGCCGTGTATTGCGGTTTTGTTTTAAATGCCTCGATACCTGGCCACTGAGGTAAATGTATATAGACTGAACAGCCAGATGAGGGCACGACTAGAAATCAAGTCCAGTTGCAACACAAATCATATTCTATGTTTGAGACTATATAACATCACCGCTGATGTTATATAGTCTCAATCGCTGTTTTTACTATTCGTGATTGAACCATTTTCCAAGCCACTGTTACTGTTTCGCTTGTGCGTGTGATGAATATTTTTTTATATTTATTATACATGGGACATTTATTGGAACGTTTTGTGTTATTTTGGCTAGAATGAGTAGCAATGACGTCATTCATTGATTGATTTGATGACATTCTTCAATACGTCATAGAAATTAACTTTGTTACGTCCACGGTGCTATTGTCATAACAAAATGCCATTGTTGTCATGTCAACGGTGTTACACCAACAGTGACTTTGACATGTCGACAATTTAGATTTGTTAATATGTGGTTTTAAAAAAAAAATAACTACTTTAAACGAACGTTTTCCAAGGGTTTATTAAAAGCCTCGCCCATATTATGATGATGCAGTGGATATGAGGTGCACTCGGCGCCTAGGGTCAACGACCACTTATTGGAGTTCAACTCTGATCGCCTACCAATCCTGGGTCGATGCAATTATTAGACGGTCATTACATTATATTCATTACATTATATAATATTCAGAGACAAGGGGGGGGGGGGTCTTGGTAAAACTCGCGTATGCAATCTTGAAAGATAAAAACGCACAACGTAATTTCCAAAAAGTAGCACCTTCCAGCGAGGAGACCCAATTTAATCTTACTATTAGTAGTGAAAGCGATAAGTAAACAAAAAAAACGTAAATTCAGCCTTACTGGTTTTACCTACTAGATGTTGCAATGTTAAACGTCGTAGACGTATTTTGATTACAACTATAGGAATAACAGTTTCCAGTGATCAGCTCATGAGATCAGATACAAGAAACTAACAAACTTAATTATACTACATGTAGTATATTATCCTAACAATGTGCAAACAGTATGGTTTGAAGGGCATTAGAGAAATCAGGTCATTTCGTACAACATGCTGTCAATAGTTGTATGTGATGCTTAAATCTTTTCAACATATACATCTGTGTAAACGACCTGCGGTTCGCATGTTCATTTGTGGCGTGGTAGTCACGATATCCCTTAGTACTCAGGCTATTATAACCTGACAGTCATCAAACGAGACACGACTGCACTCAAAATTTAATGGCAGCATACTGTCACAATGGTTCTTAGTTTTATTATTGCAATTGATATGCCCAATAACTAGATCGTAACTAGGTGTTTCATTTCATTGGCAACGCTTTTCCACGCGAAGCAAATCGGGAGCTGATTTCACAAAATTACCAAAACAACATAGAACATTAACCAATAGCAAATGAGAATTTTTTTTTGTTAGTTTACTCTCAATATCGATTGTTATTATTTAAATCACGTGACATTTATATCATAGGTGTGCGGTTATCCGTGCTAATGGGGGAATTCATCATTTTGTATTCTTGGAACACTACAGCAATAAAGTTTTAGAGCCTACTTGTGTTTCCTAAGTCAATAACAATTTCGAGTCAAGGAGAAGCTATACTTACAAGATTGTACTTGTCAGACCAATCAGAAAATGGCTTGTTTGCTGACATCCTTTTTTTTTTTGACGTATTAAATTCAGCCTACATTGAGATCACGTCATGCTAAAAGAAAAAAAAACACATTCTGTACCCAACACGTGCTTCAAACACAACCAATTGAATGGTTGAACCACCGAACTCGGCCTGACAGATTATACAAATGTAGTTGTGCGTTCCAGTCTTAAATTTATGCAAAATTGGATGCCAACAGGTGCGTCCATTGAACTCACTGTTCGATTACGTAGCGTCGGGCACCGGGGTCGGGCAGCCACGTGGCGTCGGGCAGCATCAGTTTTTCTGCCAAAATCATTGTAAAGCTTACCGAATGTTGTTCCCAACTTGAATGCGCACCGACGCCGTTGCTGCCCATGCAATCTGTCTTTACTCGACTAAAGTCGGGTACGCAACGCAGTCTTCATTAAAAGAAAAAAAATGTACGTTTAAGTAGTATAATTTGAAATCAATAATAGCATTTAGAAGAATATCTTGCTTCGCGGCCAAAAATGTCTGAAGATTCCCCTGTAACATTCGCTGGCAACAAACACTAGAATGCCACGGGGGTATTGTTATATTTTATAAACGCCACCATGAACCGTGTTTAGTGTGTAACTTCATAATGTTTTGTGTTTAGCTCAACCTTGAACCTGGAAGGAGGTGTGAATTTCTCTCTACTAGAGCGTGCCAGACTCGGGTACCTAACTTAAACTCATCCCCCAAGAGATCTTCCCGGGTCTCCTATCTGTATTTGTTAAAATGCCGTATTTCTTATGCAAAATGCAGCTATGCGACTAAGGGCATAGAAAATAGTACGATGTAATCGACCTACGAAAGTTTACATTCGGCATCATATACCGCTGCGTTCCTGTACCAGAAATGTACCCTGTGATCTCATTTTCGTACCTTCAAACAAATTACCGTTGAGGGCAGCATACAGCTAGTGAAAAGCGTTCACCTGCTTCATTAATTACGGCTTGGTGCGTTATGGCACTCGAGACAGGAAACAGTCAACCAGAAGACGTTACACATCACGCCTGAAGCGTCAATAAACTAATAAATTAAGCCTACTCTTGAGCGTGTTCTGTAGAGATAGAGTTAATATATTTAGGACATAGTGTTTTTATGTGTAGTCTTAAAAACAAGTTTTAATCAAAAAAAGTTCATAAAAAAAAGTGCATTTGGTCATAAATCGAACACCGCATCAGTTTATAGGTTAACAACCATGAAGTAGACAAAGTTATTACATTAACATTTAACATTTTATTTACGCGCATGTTTTAGGTTGAATGTAATTACTCAAGATACCAACACACGTTTCATCGGCACTCTAAATACTAGTAGGTACGTACCATTAAAACAAATTATCGGAAGATACTATTACGTTACCGTATGGTGCAAATACAGTTTATTTCGTGGCTGTTGTGAAACATAGTAAATGGCTTGGTAGTTGACCTTTACAGTTTTAAAAGGCTACCGTTTCAGTCGCTAAATATAAATATACTTGCCAGGAAATGTAACCTTTCAGAGAAATACGAAAGCTCCAGACAGCTGTCTCATTGATTCTTTCGGTTCAAGGTAGAATGCGATTCGGGAGTTTTTGTACATGTGTACATCATGATATTTTAGCGAACATGGCTGTAGCAATATTTTGTGTCAAAATCTGTCTAAAAATATTTGTCTTAGTATTAGTGAACAGCATGTGATTGTTTTATTACTGTCAATCTGTTTTTTGAGAAAAAAAAAAACAGTACAATAATATGCACAAAATGCAGCTACTTCAGCAGCAGTTTCCATAGACCACAATAAAAAACATTTTCCACTTAAAATATTGTATTTTTTAAAAATATTTATAAATACTAGACCCTGTATGTTCATTCCATTCTCTCCATCCTCGTGACATGAAATATCAGTCAATATGTAAAAATTGAGAAAATGGCAATATTTGTACTTCTGTGTAACATTCTACCTTAAAGGGCGGGGTTACGACAGGACACGTGTTCGCTCGCCATGTCATTAGAGGTATAGTCACAGTGATAACAGGATTGTCTTATATATCTGTAAACATTAATAATGCAGCTCAAATACCGTATTTGATTCCCTAAAAGCGCATCTCCAATAAAATTGCATATACCCCCCGCTAAATTGTGTACACTGAATCATTAAAACATTACTTATATTGACAGTAGAATCACCTATGTAATTTTAATGAGCGCATGCGCTAATATAGCAAATGTGGTATACATATATATTAGTATTAAAGCGCGGTAGTCGTCGCGCTGCGCATGTGCGAGATATATAGGTCTCATATAAACAAAGATGGCGACTTTGACTGTTGCGCAGATCAACGAGTACGAACTGACATTTGAAGAGCGCATTGGATTGTGGGAAAATCAATGTTAATCAACACAAATGTCGAACATGCGCAGCGCGACGACTACCGCGCTTTAACGTTTTATAACGTGATATGCTTGAAGCGTATTTAATTGAAACTTTATAGAGATTTGATTTCTGTATCCTACGGTATCATCGCGTTTCATTTTCTTAAGCTGTGCATGTTTATATTGAAGCAGAGAACACACCAGTGTTGTACATAACAAGCAGACGTCTGGACCTTGGACACATAAGTAGGTCGTAACCTTGACCATGGAAACAGTAGACGAATATTCCATTTATCTGACGGGGATATTGATTAATTAGGCCTCTTTGTTTCGGAAGCTGGTCAATGGTATATAGTTCACACAGATACCAATCTTGTGTTACTCTTTGGTACGTAGGGTTGGGGGCTGATCAGATTTAAAATAGGGACATCATTTGTCAACAAGTTCAGTGATCGATTTCAACTCCGAGGAATACAAGAACATAAATGATATAAGTACGTGTTTGCCATGGCGACTGTCAACCTTCATTTATTTTCATAATCCATGTAATATTGAACTAAAATTATTTCTATGGTACCAAATGTTACATAGCATCCATTATTGACATTTACGGGAAATGACTTTTCAGCTATTCAATGGAAGGTACTAGCTCCTACCATGGCTAATTCATGCGTGTCTAATTTCGCCCTGTCATAACAGATCACTATTACATTGAACATGGAGTTAAGAATATTCTTAAATCCATGCATGGATTAAGAAATATAAAAAACCGACAACAGACTCAGCTGTGCTCCTTCAAAATTGCAATCCGACTTATAGATCAACAACACAGGTTATTGTGATCCAGAAAACTTGCCTGTACTGAATGAAGGCCACATGTCTAATCACCAAATCAAATACAATTGTCATTGATGTCATCACCCAAGGCCACTTTACTAGTTTTTAGAGTAGTAACTAATTTATATTAAAGGGTGAAATATTTGAAATCATGGGGGTGGGGTGGTGGTGGAACTAACACCAAGGCGACAGCCAACAACATGATTTTTTTTTTCATTCCCAGTGGAACACAGACTTGTTTAGATTCCACTGACTTTATAAATTTAACTTGTCAATATGACCTTTGACACATATTCCCCTAACTTAATTTTAGATTTTATTATTTTACACATCACATTGTTGTGTTCCTTGGATAGAGCAGATTCATTTTTTTTTACGCAAGCATTATATTTACTTTTGCAGATGTTCAAGTAATATAGTGACAGCACCAGTAATATAATTACATCCATTGATCAAATTGTGGATTTTGAAACTGCAATTACAGTATTTAGCAGTTAAAAGGAAATTTCAATCTTCAGAAGTGAATGATGCCGTGCGGGTCAATGTCGTAGGTGTATACATATATCACGCTATGACTGAATCCAGACAGGTGTCCATAAAAATAGTTCAGATTCCAGTTGACCCCACATTATGTATGTTAAGTCTGACGGATAAAAACAGTTGCATAACAATGTCAATTTGAACACTGCATTTCTTTACTGCTAGGAATGGTCCTGTATCAATTATTTATTTTGGAATTCATTCAAGACTAGGAAAGTTCACAAACGTCATTTCAAGACCAAGGGCAAGTTTTCCTGCTACAAAATTTCCAGACAACGACCCCCACCCCATAAAATCCCAACCACACCCACCGCACCCACCCAATGCATTTTACAGTATCCTGATATACCATTACGAAAAGTGAAATAAAACGCAAACCACGTGTCTAAAATACGATTTATTACCCGTACATACAGTCAATTCGGAATCAAGAATAAAAAGTCCAAATTAGTTACTTTTATCCAAAACAAAAAAATGGGATACATGAACAACTTATCACCAGGTAATCTGAATAAACTAAGGAGAAGCTGCAGAGAATGAAGGAGAAACACTAACAGGGTGGTCATTTATTGATAAAAAATCTCCACAAGAATGTACAATGTACCTCTACTGTGGCAAAAACAAATGAAAAACAAAGACCACCGCTATAAGTAAATCAATAGCATACAGTTGATATAAACAGTCCCCCCCCCCCCCGCACACAATTTATCGTTAAATCAATCAAAAAAATTACCAGGATAAGTAGGCTTCATATTTACATAGCTAAAAAAAAAAAAAAAAAAAAATTGTTAACTGATTTTTTTTTTTATGTCACTCCAATATTATAGATTGCCTGCACAGGGAATTGGGTGTTACACCATGATAATAATGTAACAGATAACAACAAAATTAATGAGAACTAATTAAAAGCCAGAATCGCTGGACAGAGTATCCAATCAGAATTCATGGTTCTTTCAGAGAACCAATCAGAATTCATGGTTCTTTCAGAGAACCAATCAGAATTCATGGTTCTTTCAGAGAACCAATCAGAATTCATGGTTCTTTCAGAGAACCTATCGGAATCAACAGCCTCACCAAAGCACATGCAAAATGGCTTTTCCTGAGAAACTGACCACTAATCATGTACTTGGCTGTATTTCATTTGTAATTGACACATACTGACTGTTTGAAAAAGCAATCCAACCAACAGAATTGCAATATAGCTCGCTGATTTGTAAACTAAGGTGCAATGTTGTTCGTTCAAATGCAACACCTTAATGGTATCACTATTGAGCAGCGACCTATATAAATTGTAATAATTTTGGTCTGGTTGCTTTTTCGTTCACATTAAAATACAAGCACTGTAGTCCATTGCTTTAACACAACCAATGTGCCATTGTCTGCGAGAAGTCACTAAACAAAAACTACACTCCTGTGAATCCAAGAAGAATGACACATTGCGACTGCCTCCCTCATCAAAAAAAAAAAAAAAAAAAACTACTACAAATGGAATTTTCAAAAAAGTTTACTTTTCAATGCAA
Source organism: Saccoglossus kowalevskii (assembly GCF_978046115.1). Classification (NCBI taxonomy): domain Eukaryota; kingdom Metazoa; phylum Hemichordata; class Enteropneusta; family Harrimaniidae; genus Saccoglossus; species Saccoglossus kowalevskii. Next base: position 26,558,595 of record NC_140657.1, read on the forward strand.
AGAGAATATCTAAATATATAAAGAGATTTATCTGCAACGTATACAAGTTTTACTAACATTAATTGGCTCAGGAAACAAAAACAACTTGAAATCGAAAGTAAATGATTTAATTCATTTAGTGAAGTATAAAGATACAGCTGGGATCTACTATGGTGCAAAAAAATATAAAGCTCAAAGTATGTATGTATATATATATATATATATATATAATATATAATACAAAGGTCTATTATATTTATATTGAATATTCCACTTTTTACTGACACAAAGATAACATTGAATTTAGCGTTACATTTTGGGGGGTTACAATTTATGTTACATTTTTAAAATACAGAATGTATGGTTCACATTGGGGGAATAATCACTATCAGTAATAGTTTAAACAGATATATTGTATGCAAAAGCAGAGTTAAAACTAAAAGGGAAAAATGTGCACAAGCCAGTATCAAGATTATTAACCTTGTTTGCAAATACAATCATGAAATCAACAATTTCCATTGTCTAATAATTACAGACGTGAACAAAGTCATTTTCAATGATTCAGTATTCAATATATGCAACTCTCTGTTTATAAGTGATTCTAATAGACTAGATATAATACTCTGGAGTGCAAAATTTGAGCGGCTTTTGCTAATATACTGTAATATCAAACTTTTTTTTTTACTGCTTGTTAATTATTTCACTTTTTGAATGCCATTATTGTTCCTGCCATCAATTTGGCACATTATTATTATTTTATAATTTTTGTAAATTCGGAACAAAATAGATATACAGTGAACGGCATAAACCTGGGGTAGTTTTAGAAATATTAATTTTTACAAATCAAAATGGCTGTTAAAGACTTTAAATTGACCAATCGAGAAATGGTATTGTACCATCATCGTTTAACGAGTTATAGTTCAACTTTATCCAATCAGCAAATGCTTCATTTTGAATCGGCAGTTGCTATGTCACATGAAGGCGAGCGAGTGTATCATGAATGTAGCAATGTTAAGATCTTGAGCCAATCACTATTGAATATTTGAATTTGAAGGCTCTTAATGAATATTTACAGTTTTCCATAAATATATAGCACTTTTAGCCATTCACAATAAGGAAAATTATGCACGTTCACTTAGTGAAAGTTTGGCAAAGGATTAGCGATAAATTATCTATTTCTGTCAACAGATAACAAATTCCAGTTTATTGAACCATCTAATAAATTCCACAATAAATTGAAAGATAAATGAGTGATAGTTTAAGAAATGTAAAAACACAACCGCTTCGGCGGGTTAAAAAAAAAATTAAAACCAATCGTACATTACTAATTTCTGCTAACATGATAGACCAATGAGAGAAAAGTAAACTAATTTGAATGTTGAGGGCGCACTAACATTTTTGTGCCAAAGAGAGGCTCTGGAGGTATGTTAACCCGAATGACAATTTTGAAAATGATGTTGACTCTAAATGTAAACTAAATAAAAGTTTATACGCGAGGAAAGCGTGGTTCCTTTAACACTGAGTGCAGGCTATATACACATGTAGTGATTCACAGAATATACAAATCAGTCATTTTATCATGAAACTTTACATTTTCTTTGACAGACAAATCAACCTGAACAATTGATGATAGTTAACAGTACATTTTTAGTAGAACATTGTTTTGTTTTGTTTTTTTAAAAAAAAAAGTCCATTTCAAAACCTATACTTTTCACCCAAAGCTTGTAATTAATCTAATTCTTAATGGTTTAGGCAAAAAATACAAACAAACACTGTCACTGGAAATCTAAAAGATCATGGATCCAGCTTGTGTAAACTGTACTGTGCAGATTGCTCAAGATAATGAGCAAACTTTTTCTAATGAAACATATTTCTCGTAAATCCACACAGGAATGTTTCCTTTCTTTTGTAATAATTACAATTGTTTTAAAAACATTTTTTCAAGTTTTACTCTGAAACCCATCGACTATAAACAGTGACAGAATTTCCCTGAAAAAAGATAACTCAGGCACTTGGATTACACAGAGCTTCCACAACCAACATAATGATATCACCAAGCATGTTTTCAATTTGGCTTTAGCCCAATTCATACACATTCCTATAACAAACTCAATATAGCGCCCCCATCAGTAATATTTACAATAATTTATTGGCCAGCATTTCTACGCAACTGTGTGAAGATGTTTGGATTGTGTTTTTTTTAAATAAAGGTTTCAAGCTTACTGACGGAAGCAGGAACTGTTAGTGTTCACTTTTTGAGCAACCAATTTCACAGTTGACCTTGGCTAACAGGCGAGTATGATGCAGAACAGGGAAAAACACACAAACAGATTTACGAAAACCTCAAATGTGCAGCAATCCCACATGACACTGACGGTTTGTAAACATTTCAGAAATACGAAGCGACCAATTTAAATCAGTCATTTGTACATTGGCATGCCATCAGACATCACAAAATTCAATTCTTCGTTTAAAAAAAAAATCAACTCAAGCTACATATACAACTTACTCAAATTTGATACTAAATTATATCAACACCGTATTATGTAATCACCCCCACATAAAAATGGTACAAACCATAGTGATAGAAGTTGGTTCAAACTACTACAAACACAGGGGTGACAACTGAGCACAAGATGTGGAGGGAACACATCAAAAAGTATGGCACTGTATTTTCACTGCCAGCTCTTAGCCAGGGAAATCTTTTAACCCCTTCCACCCCTATTTAAAGTGGAATACTGCACATAATAAACCACTAGATATACACCGATTGGGGTGAACAACGATTTTGTATGACAGAAGAAACAATTTTGAGAAACTAAATTTAAAAAAAATTAATAAGCAGACATGTGTTTTATATATATATATTGTATCTTTCAATTGCTGCTTGGTGCTTCCAGCATTTCCATCAAAAACGTATCAATTGGTGTGTCACCGATCAGTTTGAAGAAAAATAAATGTTCCAGACACTTGAGGCCAATTGATCGCAGAGCTGGCAGACGGAGAAGAAGTTTGGCAAATCGACCAGGTTCATCTGGGTAAGTCTTCCTACAATATTCTTCCAGCGAAGCATAAACTTTCTCTCGTAGCTCTTCAACCTTCTGAACAGTTCCAAGATTCTTAGCATCTATAAATAATTAACACAAAAAATTGTTAACAATGACGACGACGACAACGAGAGACGCACAAGATCCCTCATGTAACCAGTCTGTACATAACATTACATGCAGTAAAACTAGAAAGCTTCAAGAAGAGTATTATTTCGATTGGCATTGCAATGAAGTGAATACTATATGTATTTTTAATTTAGACAATCAAAAGACCAATGTGAAGCAATATCTGTGATGTTTTTCCCAAACAAGATGTAACCTGGAACTGCATTTTTTGACCTGATGGGTCAAGCCTGTAGTTGACCATCAGAATGCAGTGTGGTATTGGCCCAAAGTATACATAAATATTTTGACATTAATTCAGGTGAAAAAATGTTTAAAGCGGGGGAGTCGTCACCTGCGCATGCGTCAGATGGCCATAGCGTGTCATTGTTCACAAACAAGCGTCTACCCGTGAGCCTTTGTGTTTTTAGTGTGTGTTATCGTCGCTTGGGACTCAATTCCTGTGCGTGCGCAGGTGACGACCCTCTCGCTTTAACAATTTTTGAAACATAAAATGATGCAGTATTTAACATTCGTCATGGTGATAACAGCTCATTGTCAAATCAAAGAAAGCTTAGAAAGAACTCCCATGTGCTGACAGTATTGAAGACACATTAAATATAATTCGAAATTACTTAGCTGAAAACTAATTATGCAAATCAGAAAATTAATATGACCAGATTTGAGTGTAAAACTAATGAGGTCTGCGCAATGTAACAGAAAATCTATGTCTCCAAGTTTAATTGAAATGAGATTAGAACCAAAAAATTATGAATTATTATGCTTATTAGGGAATTAATATGAACAGATTTTTACCCCAAACTAATTAGGTTTGTACATTGTCCTAGAGCATCTTTGTACTAAGTTTCATTGAAATGGAATAATTAGTACCGTGAAAACTCCAAAATTTTGACCCCTCTAAAAATTCGACCACCTATTTATTTGCCGGGTTTCGGTGTTTTATTTACCTCCAAATTTTCGACTCCACTAAAAATTGCCGACTCATTCTTATTCGAAAATTGCGACCAGTTTTAGTTTTCCCCCAAACGAAAAAAAAACTGATGTGAGCGTTCAAACGGGACCTTCCTCGAAGGCATGAATCCGGGTTTTTGAATGACTGAGAGATTTTTATTTTATTGGTAACGAAAATATATTCTAAATAAACGAAGTTTCAAATAAAAATGAACACAAAAATCTCGGCATGCTGCGTTTCTGAATTGTTGATTATTACTGTACTCAGTAGTGATTATAATAATGTACACAAAATAAATTTGTTGAATGGTTATGAAATACAAATAAAAGTCAACTTAGTTTCATCGTAAGCGAATGATTCCGGTCTCATATAAACGTTTGATGCTGTAGGATATCCGCCATGTTCTCTTAGGTCAAATAGGTCAAATCGCTAATTAACCAATCAAAAAGCTGGATGATGCCAACGTGTTCAAATTACGATAGCTTATTTAAATATGTTAATGTTATTGAACGCAATGCGGAAGAGATTGATGTTGTAGTACGATATTTTGGCTTGGATTTTGATGCGAAAACGGCATGATTTTTTTTAAATAAAAAAATTAGTTGTTTTTAAAAAATAAACTGGTCATCTGAAGAATAATTTAACATTGTTCACAGTGATAACAGCTCATTCTCGAAAGGAAGCTTACCCGCTCACGCTAGTCACGATAAAAATCATACACGTGTACTCTTGAATAGACAGACGTCAATGACTACGGTAAAACTTAGACTCTATTTTAGCCGGCAGGATTGATTGAAATGTCCGAAAAATGACGCCAAAATACACCTTAAAAGTCCCATTTTATTTTCTTAAATCCCATTTTAGTTATCCAAGGGCGAATTTACGGCAGAATTTGGTCCCTCAAATAAGGGACACGTGAGCTTTGATTCTAACTGGATACATTGCACTGGGTCGGGGAGATAGTTTGCTAAACTTCCATGTATCTTTTGTCCAATGGGTACCTGTACTTCGAACATTCGCAAGTTTTCCTAGGTAGTGCGAGACAGCTTTGTCTTTTGACCTATTAGTTTTGTGCTGACCTCTTCTCCGCGTCTTGATGTTTTGTTTTGCTTGTCATAATACTGATTGATGACTTTGTTTAGATTTTGAGTTACAACTCGGCCACGACCTTTGCTTTTACCGTGAAACATGAGGAAGTTTACGTCAATTGACGGACATTGCATTTTTTAAAAACTAATGAAGCACACTGTCTATCATCCCCATTTTTTTATTTGCTGATTTCTATTCTGAAAAATTTGACCGTCCGAAAATGCACCTTAATTTTGACTCTAAAAACACGTCACATTTCTAACACCAATTATTTAAAACCGGTCGAAATTTTGGAGTTTTTACGGTACTTTAGATATCAGTGTGAAAGCTTAAAATTGGTTAATTATGCAAATTAGGTAATTAATATGTACAGATTTTAACCCACAATTATTCAGGTCTGTCTATTGTCCTACAGCATCCATGTACATTCATTGATATGTGATGTATAGTACCTGAGATATCAGTGTGAAAGTTGGTTAATTATGCAAATTAGGTGATTAATATGCACAAATATTTACCGGAAACTAATTGGGTTTGCATAATTCTAGATTCATTGAAATGTGATGATTAGTACTTTAGATATCAGTAGAAAAGCTGAAAATTAATTATGCAAATTAGGTAATTAATATGCACAATTATTTACCCTAAAACTAATCAGGTCTCTGCATAGTCCTAAAGGATCTATGTACCAAGTTTCATTGAAATGCGATGATTAGTACTTGAGATACCCGTGGAAAAGCTGAAAATTAACTAATTATGCAAATTAGGTGATTAATATGCACAAATATTTATCGAAAACAATCAATCTCTGCATAGTCCTTGAGTATGTAAGTACCAAGTTTCATTGAAATGTAATGCTAACTACTTATATCAAATGCTGAAAATTAATTTATTATGCAAATTAGGTAATTAATATGTACTGATATTACCATAAAAACTATCAGGTCTGTGCAGTGTCGTATGACATCTATGTACCAAGTTTCATTGAAATGTGATGATTAGTACTTGAGATATCAGTGGAAAAACCGAAAATTGACTAATCATTATGCAAATTAGGTAATTAGTATCCACGGATTATTACCAAAAACTAATCAAAACCTAGCATTAGTTCAGAGCATCTATGTACCAAGTTTCATCAAAATCCAATGAGTGGTTGTTTAGATATCAGTGGAACAGTCATGGAACCACTAAAAAATAGCTAATTATCATGCAAATTAGGTAATTAATATGCACGGATTTTTACCAAAAATTAATTAAATCTGTGCATATGTTCAGAGCATCTATGTACCAAGTTTCATCAAAATCCAATGAGTGGTTCTTTAGATATCAGTGGAACAGTCATAGAACAGCTAAAAATTAGCTAATTATCATGCAAATTAGGTAATTAACGAGCATGGATTTTTCCCAAAACCTAATCAAATCTGCGCATTGGCCAAGAGCATCTATGCACCAAGTTTCATCAAAAACCGATGTATGGTTCTTGAGATAGCAGTGGAACAGTCGGACACACATACACACAAACACACACACACATACACACATACAGACACACTAACTGCAAAGACTCCCATTTTGTGCTTCGCACATGGGAGTCAAACACTGCTTAACCATTCTCTCTACTCAGAAGAAAAAAAAAAAACAATGAATAGGAATCAGTGCCTAAGAAAAACATGACTGACTATAATCTAGGTGTCCAGAACGATTATGATATTTATTGTACATTGATATGAGGCTGTAAACAAGTGCTCCACCAATCTTCGCCACTGGTTGCGAGATTTGCTCGTGATCAATTTAACGTTTTGAGCATATGCATTCAAGAAATCTTTGATTACTGACATCCAAACAGTTGGCATACCAATAATAACTACTCACCTGGGTTGAACAAAACAATGGCTCTTAAGCATCCTAACTCTGTCTTATCCATCTTCATTTCTCTCATTTTTGCCACCAGTTCGGTGAGTACACGGTCAAAGATAGTACCTACTCCGGCACTGTGTGCGCTGTTTCTGTGCACATGTAAACCAGTAGCTAATAAGATTCCATCTTTAACAGCGATAGAGCGATGCGAAAAAGCTGCGATTAACAGTTCATTCCAACCTATGACAAATAAATCCATCAAAAAGTATTATTACAAGCATTGAAAATGTACAGTCATTGTTCTATATTCAATGCCAAATCCCATCACTAGCAGCGAATAGCCTGATGCGATCAGTCCTTGCAGCCAACGTACTGTAATGAGCTGTACATATGTGGTTAAATCACTAAAAAGTGTAATCCAGTAAAAATCCAGTATATACTGTAAAACATGTCTTTTTCACGAGCATGTCTTTTTAGCAAATTTAGCGAGAGAACTGATTCGCTAATTCAAGATATTGCTAATGACTTTATTATAAATTCAAAATGGCAAAGCTTGGGGATTTGTATAAAGTTATTTGGAACATAAAAATCTGGGGCGCTTCCTAATTACACTTGACAGTTTTTCTTTGTTTTTATGGAGGTGATAACTGCACATTTGTTTTGGCACGAGACAGACAAGTATTGTGAGAACAGGAAATCAACAATGACAAAAGAGATTCGCTAAATCAACATTTTGCTATTACGTCATTTTACCACAATTCGCTAAAATTGCATGCCGCTTTTTCAACATGTTTTACTTACAGTAGAATCACTGTACTGAACAAAATCATGCAAGCCATCTCAGAGAAACAGTTATTAAAATTATTTGCATCTATAACAAAGTAAGTATGATCCTGATACAAAGCCATCTTCATCTGCTGAAATGATTACAAGCACATTTACAGACTGTGGATTTTAAGACAAAACAACACAACCTATGGCATTACATAAAAGTATAGTGCTTCTATGCAAACTTTCAACAGATCAGGCTGAGATAGCTCAGCTGTTAGCAATGCACATTTCAATTAAAGAATTGAGGATATCATCACAAAATGAACAAATTTGAGAGAGGTCCACCTGTAGAAGCTATGTGTATACTATCAAATCAATCAGACTTGCGGTTTTTACCAAAAATGACAAAAATATTTATAATGAAATGAACAAATCTAAGTGAAGTTTCCCTATGGTACATATCCACAAAGTATCAAAGCAATCAGGCAAGTAGTTTCCAAGAAGTTGAAAAAGTAAAAAGTTGATGCAAATGATGGAAAATTGTCTGAGAAATGGCTCTTGATGCACCAATGAACAAACAAACAGAACCAACATTAAAAGTTCTCGATTTCAGACTACACACAAAACAAGGACTAACAACTTATCCATATTCCGAAAAATACATTAAAGTAAAACTTACCGCCATCTATTTTTTATTAAAAAAGCAAAAAGGGTAAGTACCTGCCCGTAGTAAAATAACTTGATCATCCAAAGGAAGTTCTGTAAAGTGTGGAATTCTCTTTGCCCATTCAACCAAAGTGAATAACTGTTTATCTGCTGCTTGGCATATATTGGTGACTGGATCGTTCTGCGGAATCAGAAAATATGCATTTCAAATTATAATCATGCGTAAAAGCATGTTGTTGTGGTGCCACATTTTTCCAACAATCCAAACCTGATCCTGTTTTAGAAAACCCAAGATTAGTGTGGTACGTTTGGTTAGATGTACAATCAGCCTGTATCAGCAACTTAAGGAACAGCATCCATATATATATGGCATATACTGTAAAAATTATTTTCTCATTGTAGTAAAAATAATTTTGTTTTTTCTTATGCACAAATAATTAGAATACTCTTTGGTCGATTCAATAAAAAGTGATTGTTTTTTTTTTTTGGGATGAACATTGATACAGACAGACATTTGACATGATATGATCCACCCATGTCAGGTTTAGCGAGAATTTCACACAAACACAATGGCCATGTCGGGGAGCTTTGTATAAGTATGCCAAATCTGTGAAAAAACAAGTCATTGAAAATGACACAGTCCCTGTTATACTTTTGAAAGTTCTCTTTGTGCTCGTCATATTAAAACGAAGGGGTTATCGCGAGCGTGTCCTTGAAACTTGAGTTCCAAGTGGCGTATACAACAGATTGTTTATTTACATCAAAACACGTGTTCCATGTAGTAGTAATATGGCCAAAAATAAAAACGGCCGTTATTCGGCCATCTTTGATCTGATTATGAAACACACTGATATGTATGATGTATGTGCTAAATACAAATGAAAATGGTACATAAATTGTGGAAATATAGCAGTAAGGCCAAAAAGTCAGATTGCTGTCAATCGGCCATCCTTGACCAGATTTTGAAACAAATTGTCATGGACATGCATCCTAACATGTATAAAGTACATGTATGTGCCAAATTTGAATGAAAACTGACAGGGCACGTCCAAGATACCGCATAAAAAAACAAAAACAAGATGCCTGCCAGTCGACCATCTTTGATCCAATTGCGAAATAAATCGTATCTTAACATGTATAATCTATGTACCAAGTTTGAATGACAACTGACAAAGCATGTCCAAAATACAACATTTTCAAAAAAAAGATGGCTGCCAGTTGGCCATTTTGAATTGAATCGCTAAACCACTGCATGTGCATATGTCCCACATAAGGTACTAGGCACATGCAAAGAATGAACGGAATCTGTCCATAGGATTCTGAAATATGACTCTGGACAGACTGACGCACGAACGGGCGGACGGACGGACGGACGGACGGACGGACAGACAGACAGACAGACTCAGGAACTCACGGACGATCGGGACATGTATTATAACATGTATGATCTATGTACTAAATTTGAATGAAAACTGACATAGCATGTCCAAAATAAAACATTTTCAAAAAACAAGATGGCTGCCAGTCGGCCATCTTTGATCCAATTGTGAAATAAATCGTCATGGACATGTATCCTAACATGTATAATCTATGTACCAAGTTTGAATGAAAACTGACCAAGCATGTCCAAAGTACACCATTTTCAAAAAATAAGATGGCTGCCAGTCGGCCATTTTGAATCGAATCGCTAAACCACTGCATGTGCATATGTCCCACATAAAGTACTAGGCACATGCAAAGAATGAAAGGAATCGGTCCAAAGGATTCTGAGATATGACTCCGGACGGACGCAGACCGAATTATAAGTCCCCGTTTTCGGACTTCGTGGGACATTCAAGTTTCCTCAAAAAATGTATAATGCATATTCATTGTCAGATTAATTTAGAAACACTCAGAAATTCAAAATTACGCCACTGAGAGCTTCTTCTATCTGAGAAGCTTATACATACAGTTGTGTATACTGACAGCATCAGGTAGCTATCCAATCTAATATGTGAATTCACGTATTGAATCACTCATGGCAACCATATATAGTAGCAATGAACTTTTCAACAACCTAGAGCTAACATCATTCAAGCTGTCAGATGAGCAATGCTTTCTAATTCTATACATGTTTACTGAGGGAAAGTTCTGATCTACATGTATATGCATTGCTTTAAAACACTTTCCTTGCGTAAAGTTAGTTACATTTATGTCACAAATAAAATAAATTTCTGTTTTGTAGAAATCATCGCTGGTAGAATGTTATAGTTACACCAGAGATGTAATTTAACACATACATGAGATGTTAAATGTTTTCTTTTTCAATTTCCTTTATAACAATGATTTCTGAACTATGACTTGCACATTTTAGAGGACCATGAATTAATAGGTACATTTAATAATTAGTTTTGTAAAATGAATTGGGTTTGTAAATATTAATAGTGTTTTTATAGCAGTGGAATTTGATTTGTTCCAAGAAATGACAGTAACACATTACCAGAGGGCATACTTAAAATGCAGCACTATGTTATTGTCCTTTCAAACAAAGTAGATCACTAGGGAGACGAATCTTGGCAAGCAATAATCAACAAGACTTTTATGTAATCCTATCCTATTTCATCCATCTCATTTACAACCTACGCTACTTTCTGTGTGGTCAGACAATCAAGACAATGAATTCAAAAGAGCTGCGCATTTCACTTGCTTAACATTACAATCTGTCATAAATCAGGTATCCATCTGCTCTTCAGATAGAAAGACTCACCGGTGTATCTACGTATGTATCTGTTTTGGGTTCGACGTGTATCTCTGCCTCCAGGATCTTCTCCACCGGCATGTCACTATTAGCATTACTTGTGCTTTCTACCTCACCATCACCGCCTGCTTTATCTTTGCGCTGCCGTTCTTCCTGAACAGCTGAGTGGAAAATAACAAGATACAGATTAAGAATGCAACCCTAGTCAGGGAAATGTCAGGGGATTGAACTTAAGTTAAAATGAAGACCTGTCCACCTGTCCCAGACAGGTAGGTTTTATATGGGATAGGCATGCTAATACTTCTGGAAATGACCTGGGAGCTAAAAATTGTTCTCTTGGCATGCCCACAGCAATAAAGTGATTAGGAGAGTTGTGTTAAAATATCTTCAAAATAATATGGATTTGAAGAGTATTAATTAGCTCTCCTGGGTCTTGATCTAGATAATTGTTAGGCGAGAGGAATGATCACTGTCCATAGAAAGTAATTAAGGTCCAGATAGATATATACAATAATTATCTGTATCTACAGAAAGTTCACAAGTCAGATTAATGAAAATGTTATGTTTTCATGAATTTTTCAAAAAATGTTTGGCACTTATAGCCAGCCACGTTTTTCAAGAATTCACATTATCGTCTATGGGAGATTGATTACCGGTAGTAGTGTGAGACCAATACACTTATCTATGGGAAGTTTAATTAGTAGTGTGAGACCTACACATGCAGAGTTTAGTTCATGTACGTGTATACTGTTTGTTGTTAATGAAAAAGAACAAGTCATTGTCAATGACACGTCCCCGTTCCGTTCATATTTGAGTGACATATACATTCAAAGCAGATCATGACCGAAATGCACCTGCATATGTACAACACATTGTACTAAATCTGAACAAAATCCATGCATGCATGACTGAGATCCGGTTCTGGAATTGTGAAAATACGTGATTTTAATGCATTTTCGGCCTTAAAATGGCCATCATTCAGCTATTGCTAAGCGGATCATGAAACAAATGCACATATCTATTTGTGACATGATGCACCATGTGTGTGTGAAGTTTGAACTTGATCAATCCAGACATGTCTTGGATACGGATCCAGAACTGAATTCTTTAAGAAAATGGCCGCCAGTCGGCCATTTCGAACTTGATCCGAAAAAAAAAATGACGTGCATCAAGGTCCTATTATGTTTAATGTAAGTACCGAATTTGAACAAAATCCGTCCATGCATAACTGAGATCCGGGTTCGGAATGGTGAAAATGTGCGATTTCAATGCATTTTCGGCCTTAAAGTGGCCGCCATTTGGCTATCGTTAATGGGATCATGAAACAAATGCACATACATATTTGTGACATGATGTACCTTGTGTGTGTGAAGTTTGAACTTGATCAATCCAGACATGTCTCGGATACGGATCCAGAACTGAATTCTTTAAAACAAAATGGCCGCCAGTCGGCCATTTCGAACTTGATCTGAAAAAAAAAATGACGTGCATCAAGGTCCTATTATGTTTAATGTATGTACCAAATTTGAATGAAATCCGTCCATGCATAACTGAGATCTGGGTCCTGAATGGTGAAAATGTGCGATTTCAATGCATTTTCGGCCTTAAAGCGGCCGCCATTTGGCTATCGTTAATGGGATCATGAAACAAATGCACATACATATTTGTGACATGATGTACCTTGTGTGTGTGAAGTTTGAACTTGATCAATCCAGACATGTCTCTGATACGGATCCAGAACTGAATTCTTTAAAACAAAATGGCCGCCAGTCGGCCATTTCGAACTTGATCCGAAAAAAAAAATGACGTGCATCAAGGTCCTATTATATTTAATGTATGTACCAAATTTGAACGAAATCCGTCCATGCATAACTGAGATCCGGGTCCGGAATGGTGAAAATGTGCCATTTTGATGCATTTTCGGCCTTAAAATGGCCGCTATTCGGCTATCGTTAATCGGATCATGAAAAAAATGCATGTGCATATGTCCCATATAATGTGTGATGTATGAGTGAAGTTTGAACATAATCGGTCCATGCATGTTCGAGATACAGGTGATCACGGACGCACGGACGCACGGACGGACGCACACAGGGCAAAACATAAGTCCCCGTTTTCGGACTCCGTCCGAACGGGGACTAATAAAAGGAGACAGTCGTCAAGCCATGCATGACCTTCACATTGTCGTCTACAGGAGGAGGTTTAGTGCGAGACCTTCACATTGTCGTCTGCGGGAGGTTTATTATGTGACCTGTACATTATCGTCTATGGAATTATAGTTAGTAGTGTGAGACCTGTACACTCATCTATGGGAAGTTTAATTATTAGTGCGAGACTTTCACATTGTCGTCTTGGTGATTTTGACGATTGCGCAGATCTACGAGTACAAATTGAGACGTTTCCAAGCTTTAATTAGGCATTTTTTAGGTGATTGGAAGGTATCGAAGGAGTCACCGGCGGTAATTAGTGCTAGTAGCGCCCAGGTCAAACCTTATACTTGTGATTTCCATTAGAAGAGAGTATGGATTGTGGGAAAATCAATGTTTATCAACACAAATATTGCACATGTGTAGCCTGACGACTGCCGCCCTTTAACAAGACATGTACATTGTTGTCTACGAGGAGTTAGTATTGAACCATTGAGCTATATCAAGCGCTTCTGAAATCCTGTTTAAAATAAAGTATTGAACAGAGTCTATACTAGATTTTACCATAAGTCCAATATCTTAATGGAGAGAATCAGTGATGCAAAAATAAAGAGAATAAATGCAAATTGTTTACAAAGTCTTTGTGTTTCCATTCAAGCACCCACTACATGCACATAAATGCAACAGTAAAACACAATTGTACATCCATTAAAGATTAGTGATCATAAACCCATAAAGGATGAACAACGTTAATTTCACTTTTACTCCCCATGCAAGATACAATTCCCCAAATACAGACGTGGATGGTGTTATTTTGGCTCGTCACTGTTTGTCAAAATTACTAATCACTAAGACGTGTTATGTGAAGTACACATTGTCACTGTGATACAAGTGGAGCTACCAAGCTCAGCCTGTACGAATTCAAATTCATGAATTTGTCAAAATTGTGTGTACTCAAGAATATGCAAATACTTTAGAATTTATGAAGTACAATTGATCTTAGTACTGTAGAATACTTTATTTTCGCTTGGAATTTATTTTCGCTATTTTCGCTGAAGGGATGATTCCGTGAAAATAAAATACAGCCAATATACTTTTTTTCCTATATTTCACATTAAACTCATGAAAAATCAGTGAAAATAAATTCAAAGCAAAACGCCCAAAAAGCCTTTTCAGCGAAAATTAATTCCAGCGAAAATAAAGTATTCCACAGTATCTTGAAGCATTAAACCGGGTGCACAAAACATGTCTGTTTGACACTTAAAATTTGTTTAAAAAATGTTGATGCTGTCTCCCAAAACATGTTTAAATGCATATTATCTGGGTATTTTGATCGGTTAAAACTCAGCATTTCACAGAAACTTTAAGACTTGAAAAATGGATGATTTGGATAGGAGTCAAATGGACCATTTGAGAGAGAGTTTAATTATCTTCGTTAGGGCCAAGATCTAAACCCAATAGCAAAGGTAAATAGGAAGCAAAAGTGGCAAAATGAATCTTATCTATATATACGGGTAATGTTATATCCTTATGATAAAAAAAAATAGATAAGGGTGATTATAAAACCCCAGGTAATACACTAGTTACATGAAAAGGTACTAGTCAAAGTCAAGTCCAACTACACAACAACCATCATGCATATACAACCTCTTTGTCATAATTGTAAAAGCAACTTCATTGCAATTTCTTTTTTTTAAAATTCATATGCAAATTAAAACGACTCCAAACGGGACAAGATTTAAAATGATTTACAGTTATTAACAAAGAGGTTACAACTTAAACAAGAATTTCTTATCTCCATCCATATAAAAGACAAAACAAGACAACACTAAGAAGTACCACATTTAGCTACATTGTATACACCAAATAACTAGTGTTTTACCGCAATGTAGCAGTGTTACCTCCGAGCGGGCACGGTTATTTTTCTTTGCATCTAAAACTTAATATGACTAAATATTTAAGAAAACAGATGTACACATCTCTCGCAAGGAGGGAACACTGCTACACTGTTAGAGAAAGAATTTTTTTTCTACTAGCGTCACAAATATAAACGCACCAGTTGTATAAACCAGTGGTCAGAGACTCCCCCGAACTTTGGGAGACTTCAAATATTAGAAATGAAGCTTCCCAAAACAGAATTCAAAGCAAAGTATTTCTACTGCACTATGATGAAAAGTTTATTATTATATAACAACCCTTTCTGTACAGTTATTTTTCCCACCAAGATTTGAGGCAACTTTTTTTCTATGGGTCATAATTTGCATACCGATTTTTGATGACAAATTCCATCAACGGATATCCCTGAACTAGCCTGAAAAACTAGAAGTGACTTCGAGAAAAAACAAATTGATTTTAAATTATAATAATCCCAAACTATTTTATGACTTACGCCAAATACAATATTTCAAGAAGGCCACAGGATTGATTTCGATCACTTCTCGAAATTATAAAAATATATCTATCGCCCCTCTGCTCTGGTTGTAAGTGGGGCATGATTTTGACTAGTAGTACCTCACTCTTAGTGGAAAGTACCTGCATGTGGTCTAGCTCGTAAATTTTTGGTTGGTACAATACCTTCTCGGCGCATCCCCATAGCAATGCATTTCTGATATCGACAATATTGGCAACGGTTGCGCTGTCTTTTGTCAACGATGCAGTTCTTCTCATCCCGGCAGGCGTAATGCAAATCTTTTCGAACTGTTCGTTTGAAAAAGCCTTTACATCCTTCGCAGCTATAGACGCCATAGTGTTTCCCTGTAAAACAAGAAGAAGAATATTGCGTTAAAACACTGCTAAAGATTCCAGCATGAGGTGATGAGGACACTTAAAATTACTTTTCAATATCTGAAGAAAATGACAAAACTAAGATATAAGCAATATAGACAAAGATAAGGTCAAAGTTTAATGATCATACACACAATTCTGTCTACAACAGATGTAGATAATCTGATAGTTCCACATACAGTATGGACATTGAAAATATTCATTACAGCTCTGTGTGAATATATAAACACAATGAAAAATACACCAACACACGAGTCAGGTTCTCAACAACTAACAAAGTTAAGAATGTAATCACTTAAAATTAAATGCCAGTAAATTGCATAACACGTCTTTGCTTTAAAAGTGCATCTCCAAAAGAAGTGCACTCAAACCGAAAATTTCCATTTTTGTATACTGGATCATAAATAAATAAATATGTTTGACCACAGACGAATGTCATTTACATATATGTGCATGTGTTGCTAATAGAGCAAATGATGTACTATTTATTTCGAAAGGCCGAGAATCATGTCCAAATCATGTCCATGAACAAGTTGCTGGTATGTATAATTTCCAAAAGCGCAAATTCATTTCATTGTTCAATGTAAACAATTTTTGATATTTCTATTTGTAGATACTGAGATGCCAGCCTTTAGGGGTATCATGTCATTGCAACAAAGGTCAAGTACATTGCTCTGTCATAGTCATTGTACGCAACACTATTTATAGACATACTTTTGAATGTCAATGTAAACTGAAACTCAGACCCATTGTGGCCTTCGTCACACACAGTGACAAACATAAGGCTAGATCAATCAGTGGACTAAACCTGCATTCATACGTTCTGTTCAAAGGTAGTTTATATTTAGCATTAAAACCTAGGCTAGCCGATGTTTCAACACCAAAACCTTGTTCAAACACATATCTAGTCTTGCATCTCGCCTCAATGTTAACAACAATTTAGGCTAAGAACAGCCTTCCGATTCGGAGATGGGTCGGACTAAGTTAATATGTTCATCCATTTTTTTTTTCAAAATTGGATTACAATTAACTCTAGGTTACATGCCACGTTTTGCTACATGTGAAAGCGTTTTTAATCATCGCAACAGTGGAGATCTGTCAGTTGCATAATACAGTGTAACAAGCCACCATGCCCAAATATGGCAACAGTATTTGTATGTACGATATATAAACATTTGAATACGATACAATTTGCATAATATAGTAACCTTCACACCTCACTGTACATGCAGACTTACTGAAATATAAAATGCAAGATATTTCTTCTACCAATTTAATCAATCATAGAGACAATGTTTGCAATAGTGAACCTTCTTTGTCAATAGATGTCAGTAATCTGTGAAACATTTCATTTCAATTATGCGATTCCAAATTTGTTTTCAACAAAAAAATATTATAAATGAAGTGGAGAAAATATCTCCACAGGTAATAGCAACATCCTCAAAACTGAGAACAGGTTTCATTCATAGTAGACAGTGTTTTATTGTATTTTTTTTTCTATTTTTTGTAGCAATCAGATATTTTTATGTTAAAAAAAAGAATCACTGGTAATAATAAAAAAATATTCAATAGTCTGCGCATTATTTGTGTGTAAGAGCATTAACAACATATGGTGGGGATATGTAACCATAGCAACAAGACACATTTATCTCAGATGACATTAGTGGCCAGACAAGTGGTGATAAAATTGAAATGACAAGATAATTGATTATTTCTTAAAAGGTTAAACAAATGCAAGGAAATATCAGAGTTAAAATAAGGGTACATTATGACCCGGCAGTCTTATGAAGATTTGGTGCGGGCAAACTGAAATATGTTCGCATTGTAGTGACAGGCTGCATGGTTTGTAAAACTCAATGGTCAAAATTTGTGAACTCACCAAATATATTGCGAAAAAGCAAAATACACTTTATACAAAAATGATCCATTATTGAAAAAACACAATGTAAATGTAGACAACAATGTATCTCACAAAAATCCAGGTAAAGTGTATAGACCAGTCCATTATAATTTTTATTGAAATTAAAATTTGCAAATATCTTCAAGATACAATGTAGCTGGAGCATGTAGTAGACTCCATGTAGCTACAAGTGTATGCCATGTTGACTGTATAGAGGGGGGTAGCTGATACAGTTTTACAGGAAATAAAAAAGGCTTTTTACAATTTACAAGGAAAAAAAAGGACGTTTTTACAGTTCACAGTGAAAATTGAATTTTGCAGTGAATTGTGTCATCTAGTCGTTATACAGTTTCGAAAATGTAATTTCCCTGGATTATTCTTTACTTTTTTTTTATTTGGATGTATATTCTTGTACGTACCGAGAAAAATGACACATTTTTACAGTGTACGAAAAAAATATTTGATTACGTTGTACGTCTAGCCTGTGATTACAGAATTACAGAATTTATTTTTTCAATTTACGTTGTACAAACAA
The DNA here is from genome assembly GCF_978046115.1 of Saccoglossus kowalevskii. Classification (NCBI taxonomy): domain Eukaryota; kingdom Metazoa; phylum Hemichordata; class Enteropneusta; family Harrimaniidae; genus Saccoglossus; species Saccoglossus kowalevskii. The sequence goes on from NC_140657.1 coordinate 26,577,185, forward strand.
AAAAATATTGCAATTAGGTTGAACGAAAATAATCCCAGCCCCCCCCCCCCCTCTATATAAACTCCAATCTAAGAAATCCAATACTACTTCTAATACACCACATGTTTTGAAAAATCACAGAACTTGTAAATACCAACAAGGGGATAAATTATTGCAAAATCAGCCACAATATGGTATGGATGAAATGTTTATGCGACTCAACCCTGTGAATACAAAAGTCAAATTTCATCAAAAGTCACACAAAAAAAAACGTGAACAATACTTGCAAGGCAATACAAAATTATGTCTTGTTTGGTTCAAAATGATTAAAATCAATTTACAACACCTGTTGCGAATGGTTGGCGGTATCACTTCTACCATATCTAAGCCCCTATATAAGTCAGCGTAACATGTTCACACCTGTTTTTAATCCAGTGCAAGTATTACCCAGAATCTTCTAGTAAATCACGACAATAAGAATTACTCATCTTTAATATAACAATGAAATATCACTGTATCTGTATGATATTTTCTTTTTCCTATACAAAGACCAATGTTAAATGGATCAAACATTGCTGTTTTCATGGTTTTTGTTTCTTTACGCAAAAATTAGTTCTGTGACTGCATGTGTGTATGCAAGTTTTGTGAACAACGTAAAATAAAACCATAGTGCAAAAATCATGGATATTTAAATACCCATTCTACCACCCACAGTTTTCGTAACACGTAAACAAAGATGGCAGCTTTGACTATTACACAGACCAACGAATACAAACCGAGAGGTTACTAAGATTTAATTAGGTCATTTTTTTTAGTGATTGGAAGGTATCGAAGGAGTCATCCGCAGTAATTAGTGCAATTTGCTCATTGTCAAAATTCGTACTCGTGATTACATTGGAAGAGCGCATTGTGAGAAAATCAATGTTTATCAACACAAATGTTGCACATGCGTGGTATGACGACCACCGCCCTTTAAGTCGTTTTGCGAGGACTAGCTTATTCACATTCTGTTTTTTTCTTGTGCCCTACAACAGTGTGAAGGGACAAAAAATACAGATGTGGACCGAATAAAAACCAGACAGTACAACACGGGTGATTTACACATTATATTGTTACATAAAATAAAGCTATGACATTTTCCTGAAGAGAACAGAGTGCACATGGGCAACCTTGAGTTGCAGTCATTCATGTCAAATAGTTTGGATTTCAGTCACAAGTGAAGTCTGAGGGGAGCACTTCAAGAGTCATTAAATTAATCACTGTCATTCACTTCAGTAAACAATTTGATAAAAACCTTTTACGCCTTGACAAGCAAATAACCTTAGATTTGACTTGTCTAGAACAGGTGCCCGGAGTTTTAAATAATATAGGCTTCTCAAGATATCACAGTGTTCAATTTACTACTGATTTACTACCGTAGTAATTCAAATTACCCATAATCCTGTATGATTATTTAAAGCACAAATATTTCTTTTTGTAATTTCATCTACAATATTTGCTTTACAAATTATTAGAAGAATTCTATGGTCAAATTAATTAATTTTAATAATCTAGCATATAATAAAAGCAATTTTACGATTATAGGTTTTAGTACACTATTATAAAATACAACAATTCATAAACCACAGCACCATTGTAATACCCAAAGAATACATGTACCTCAAAGTACCGGTAAACGGAGTTAAGTCCTAATTGAAGCACTTGAAGTAACTTTGCACCCATGCCTTGTTTTGAGGGACCAATCACATGGCTTGTACCAATAAAGATGTGCAGCGAGTGATGTCAATATTTTGCATTAAAGCATTTCACGAGCAACAAACATTAAATGGTTGAAGATGTATTTTATTGCCAAACACAAGCTTAAAACGATGAGTTCATTCATTCAACCTGAAACAAAATGTGACCAAATACAGGAATTTACTCGAAAATATTCAAATCACAGCTTCCAAACAAGTCTTCACTCATGAATATTCAAATCACGGCTTCCAAACACAAGTCTTCACTCATGAATATTCAAATCATAGCTTCCAAAACACAAGTCTCCACTCATGAATATTCAAATCACAGCTTCCAAAACACAAGTCTCCACTCATGAATATTCAAATCACAGCTTCCAAAACACAAGTCTTCACTCATGAATATTCAAATCATAGCTTCCAAAACACAAGTCTCCACTCATGAATATTCAAATCACAGCTTCCAAAACACAAGTCTTCACTCATGAATATTCAAATCACAACATTCAAAAACAAGGAATATATATACTTGTAAAACTACCACAGATTCTAAATAGTTACAGCATGCCATGTGCCGTCGTACATCTAGAGCACAGTGGAAACAAACATGACTTGCAATATTGGTTGTAAGTCACTTGAGTCATGGCAAGCCTATTTCACAAACTGAGTGATTGCCAAATTTTCAGTGGTACAAACCTTGTGACTTAAGTAGTGTTGTCATAGATACAGGTAATATTTTAATGATTCAGTAAATAAATGCGTGATTTTTGGCTTATATACACTTCTTTTGGAGTTGTGCTTCGAATGAATGCAAACACAGTACACATACATGTAACAGCTAGTTGAGAACACATTAAATGAATGCAAACACAGTACACATACATGTAACAGCTAGTTGAGAACACATTATTAAATGAATGCAAACACAGTACATACATGTAACAGCTAGTTGAGAACACATTAAATGAATGCAAACACAGTACATACATGTAACAGCTAGTTGAGAACACATTAAATGAATGCAAACACAGTACATACATGTAACAGCTAGTTGAGAACACATTAAATGAAGCATCAATCAATCATCTCGTCTCGTCTCTTCTGTTTTTTAATCAGATATGTAGCCTTCTCAATGCATATACATGTAGCAGTGACACAAATTAGTGTCAAAACCCGTTTCAAATTCATCATTTTAGAAGTAATTAGGGGTGTCAATCTGTTCAAGAAAACAATTTCAAATAATACTCATTCATCTTTGGCATAGAAACATGACCAGATATCAGTTCAGTTCAGTTTCAGAAGCAAACTACCAATATTTTGATTCGCACATTTATCAAGTTAAGTTGGGAGCGTTTAGTAATAACTGTTGTGTAGTTTTGGTAAAAGGGTAATTAAAGCTTCAGATATATATATTTTTTCCTACTGGCTACATTTCCACACTTCGTAGCCCTAAGCTACGATACACAAGACAGGTGGCATTTTACGATGATTGTTTAAACGATCAGTTTAAAAAAAAAAAAATTAATGGTGATTTCAATAAACCACTTTGCCACAGTGATGGCTATTTATCTTCATTTTTCAGGACTTTCCAGGCTACTTTTCAAATTTCGTAATTTTCCACCTCTATACACAGTTGTGTATATTATACCCATATAAAGGCAATGGCATACCATGTCAAATGTATCGCTTTAAACTCAGATGAATGTTTCCAAATTTATTCTGGACAAGACTTTGTTATATAAAACTACTAAGTTCAATTTAAGTATTGATTGAGTGTCAGGCACAGACAGATTTGCATGCATGATGGTAAACACTTATTTGTTTGACAGCACTACAAAGAGTGAATGAAACTGCAACAGCTGTGCAATGCACTAAAGGTGTTCCCAGCAATTTACAGTGATATTAGAAATCGCTATTATCACATAATATACTTGTGGACAGTTGTCTATCATTATTACAGATAAAGTAACACTCAACTATAATTTACATACTTTTATTGAGTGGGGAAAACGACGACAACTTGTCATAGAAGTCTGGAAATAATGAACTGATTTAGCAGCACTTTGGAGACTAATTGTCACCAGGAAACTACTTGCTCACTGACAAGTAAAAATCATTAGTCCATCCACACGAATATGCAGTGAAATCCACTCATTATAAATGTATATCTCTGGTCTAATTTAGACAGAATGACCAACATTTTCATTTTAATACAACTGATATAAAAAAAAATTCAAAATGGCTGCCATGATATTGGACATTGTATTATAAACGCGAAAGAAAATATAAAAATATAGAAACATAATGCATTAGATTGTCAACCTAATTATGCCAATATCATTAATATACATGAAGCAGAATAAGCGTGGTTTCGAAAATGTATGCATGCCTAGTAATACAAATGAATAATATTGGATTTTGTAAATACATAATATTTCAAATAAAAGAATTAGCATACAAATTGCAAAAATAATTTTGTATTCGAGAGGCTCCAGAGATATGACAATATAAATATGATATATAAAAACATAATATAGAATGCAATATTTATGATATAGGATAAAAATATCTGGGGTCACAGATCACATATACATGACAAGCATATGATTTTACATACATGTAACAAATTTGCCAAAATAAGTATCTATCGACCATATTTACAAGACAATGCATGTCATGAAATTATTGCAGATCTGTTGGCAAAGATTTGGTTCATTAATAACTGCCATAGTTTTTTTTATGACCACAAACTTTGTAACAACTGCCATAAAAATATGTAAATTAATGACAAAATGAAATGTGAAATTAGGTTAGAGTAAAAAGGCTCACGTGAAATGTTTTTAGGAAATAGAACCAATTTATTTTTATTACACAGGACTAATAATGTTGTAAATTTTTTTTTTATTCATTTAATATAAATTCAAATATCAAGGACATTCACAATTAAAATATCATTCACACCATATGATTTACTTTAATTTCATTAAAATCTTGCATACACGTCTGTATTTATTCTATAATTTCTTTGTTAATTTTGGACAAATGGACATACGATTCCATAGGTACAGTTATTGATCAAAATGTTGAAAAAAAATATTAGGCAGGTTACTTTAAGTGACACAACATAGTGACTTTGGTAGTCATTAGGTAAACTATAAAAAAAAAGATATTTTAACTGGTTATTTGATTACCGAATTGGTAGTATCCCATTAACCAATCTGGTGCACACCTGATCAATTTACTTAGCTGATACTACACTGCCTTCGGGTGACAGTAAGGCCAAAAAAAAAAGAACTTATGTTGCCCTCAAGTCGGAATATTGAAAAATTGGGTCGGTTGGTCGGATTTTTTTTTTTGATTTTTTTTAAATTCATGAAAACACTTTTTTACTGCTTGAAATGGTGAGTTTTTAATATTTGGGCCTATTAAAAAAAAAAAAAATGCGACCTGATATTTTATATTTTTCGGTCGGTTGCCGAGGGCAACAATTTTTTTTTTATTTTTGGCCTAATGCATGTCCACCGAGCAACATCAGCATATAAAGCATGAGCTTTGCAGCACAGAGGAGGTTACCACAAGGTAATGCAATATGCCAAGAATTCCCACTTGCAATCATGAAAACTAATTCCAATTCTGTGTAAATCTCAGGACATTTCTGCCCACGAACATACTTTACATTAGGCATAATGAAGAGCCTACTGGCAAACTATCATAGCCTCAGGCATGCAGTCACGCTGTCTGTCATTGGCCAACCTCACACAAGGCCTTATAGGACCAGACTCTGCTCAACCAATCAAAAATAGCCTTATAGCAACTATAACATTTATTAGAGAGATAATGCACACACTACAATATCAAGAGAATATTGTTTATCTTAATTTGACACCATGGAGCTATCTGGGAATGGAATTAGTTTAATGTGATTTATGTATTTGGAGTAAAGTTCCAACTCAACTCATGAAGTATTCTGTTTGGTGACCTTTTAAGGAGAAAGTAAACAATTTGATGAAACAGTATTGCATGAGAAAGCCAGTTTTAGACAAAATATTTGAAATGGGGGGGGGGGGGGGGGTTAATATCACAGCAAAGCAAAAATATTTGTAATCCCCTTTCTTAGGACCCCTCACATATTGTTAAGGACAGCATATATGCAAGTATACCAGCAAACACACGAATCTCATTTTATTTTCATCAACATGGCACCCGCTAAATGACAAGAACCACTATGATATGCATGTAAACAAAACAAAGAATCTCCTGGTACTGTACTAGCATAATTATTTGACACCATTTATGATACTGTCCACCCTCTATTCTCGGGAGCGAACATCCAGACATTTTCACTGCCTGGCAAACAATAACCGATGAAAACAACGGTCGAAAACTGTACTTTGGGACTCTCTTTAATGGTGTTAATAACATAATTACTTTTGGTTGTTTAGGATTGTCAAACATTTTTAAATCTAAAGTTTAGCCATCACTTTAACTAACTAACTAACTAACTAACTAACTGTCAGGAAAGAGTGAAAGGCCTTAATTTGGTTCTAAATTAGGCGTCACGAAATATTGAAAAATTATAATCAATCAAATTTAATGTAATACATGTATGCATTTTATATATATTTTTTATTTTTTTGGTAAAGAAAATTATATATTGTGAAAGAAGTTTCAAATAAAAACAAACACAAATGCATTTCTTAGTGGCAAATTGTGAAAGACAATTGTGAAAATCTTCTATGTTTTCGAAGTGTTTCAATTGTTGATTATTACACAGTAGTGAATATAATGCCATACAATGACTAAAGAAAACCTAAATTAGACTATAGATGCACAGATATAATACATAGAATGTTTTTGACATCCCCCCCCCCCCATCTCCATCTCTGAGTACACATAAAAACTGGATTCAAAATTCACAGTGGCCTTGGAGGGGATTGCCTATACCATTGCTGTCCTTCATATAGTTTTCTGAAATACACTGATATTTAATGCCCTATTTATACCAAAATGCAAGCCATGCAACCATGCAAGGTACCTGCTTTCAACACCAACACATTTCACCACACATGTTTTTTCATCATCAAAATACCACATAACATCAATCAACAAAATGTACAAGACCCTTTCTTCCCTTCCTCCCACACCCAACCCTCCACCCATGCTTGACTAAGGGTCCACACCCACTTTTGGGGCATCTCAATTTTGGGGTTATGTTTACGCAAGTGTTCATCCCTTTCAAAACACTCTAAATTTAACTGTCCAGTCAAAAAAGCTGGTCTTTGATTTTTTCCGAAAACCAGAATTGCCCTCCATGAATATCGTGAATCTGCTTTGTTTTTAAATCAAGCCACTTTTCACTGAATTCAATTCATCAATAAGTCACTTTGGCATTGCATTACCAGAATTAACACATGGTGAACATGAATTGTTATTTGGCAATTTTTTTCGAGTGGGATATTCGACTACTCGTCTATGCCACTTAAAAAAACAATTTTGTGAGCAGAGTACCCTGGGCACTAAGTCGAACAAGTGCGTAGTTTACTAATGTTACAGATATCGGCCATCTACACCTCCATCCTGTGCAAGTACTTGAGTGCACATTGTACTATGTGCACGTTGTTTTTCAACTGTGTATGTAGACCAGAAACCTGATGAGCATGCTGTGCATGTACATAATTTTTAAAATTTGAACTATTATAATTGCTAAATAAAAATAGATTTGATGATCAAAAAAAATACTCAAAACTTACAAGTTAAAATATGTCAGTCACTCATTCAGAAGTCAAAGACTTCGAGGATGCAGCAAAGTACTGCAAATTCATCACAATACCTCATATATACAAGACCACATAGTCCCAGAACACAAACTGATGATGCTATATGGCCTGATGATGACACCTCTCCTTAGTTTATACATATGGTGCATCGTAGACAAACTCTGATGCCTGTAATTCCGACAAATAACTTTCATACTACGCAAGCTAGTGAAAATTCTTTCAATCCCTTCTTCGTCCAAAACTATACCTCACAATCTTGCACCTTCTCTGGAAGAATTATGATGACAATATGAGTTGAGACAAGCCAGGATGAATCCAATAGTTTGATTGATTGTGTCTGCCAAAGCATAATACATGTATACCTACGATGTTAGAACCGATCAGTCACAAACAATGACACAGAAACTAGGGAATTATAGAGAGGTTAACTATTCAGCTGAATCAATGAATCTAAATTACGAGTACGTGTTAGTATATATCAAGGGGGAACCCCATTGTTCTAAAACCGCAAATAGTTCTCTGTAGATCTTTCAAGAAACCACAATTCAAAGCATGTGGAGCTCAGATTTCAAATGCAGACGCTTGCATGCACAGATTAGATCTTGACACAATTCACTGTGGCTACCCAGGTTGCCACGTTGGGTTGGGCACAACTCATAGGAGACCTATGTGTACAGTCCAATGTTTTGTACGCTACATGGATTAAATCTTTTGAGCGGAAACGTCCTTATGCATTACCTCGTTCCTGATATGCTACCAATCACCAGCTGACCATATTAAGGGGGCAAGCTGACACAAATCAGTACCGAATAATAAAACATTGTTTCAATGTAGGCAATGAAATTTTGTGATTCCAACAAAAATATGAAATTAATTTTTGGAGAGATTTTTTTCAAAAGAAACATTTATTATTCACATTATCGAGTACATGCAAATAAATTCATTTTATTTTGTGTATGAATAATATACATATATTGAAATGTTGACGTGTCCCACCTTTACTTACTACATGCATGAATGGGGACTTTGAAATTTAAGTTCATAGAAAATTATTTGAATAATGGAAAATTGAGATGAATAGTTGCATATTTTTATTTTTTTTTTATTTCAAAAAAATGCTTAACCTTCACAAAAATGTGACATTGCATGAATACATACGATTTAGGGTCACGTCAGTTCACGATAAATGCAACGAACTGATTTTTCTAATTGCTGTAAAAGTGATGACCTACTCTGGATGGTGTGGTGAATAGGATTTTATTTTTCACAGTGATAGTGATTCATGATTTTCCCCCAGAGTTAAAAAAAAAAAAAATACATGACAATTAATCTGTCCTAAATTTGAAGTGGTTTACAGACCATACGAGGTACAACTCATTTCAGAGTTGAATAGGACAAAGACTTGTCCTGTGATCGACAACTTGACCATACACTGCAAATTGTATATTGACTTTGCTTGGCCAATTATAAATACATTACAGACAGAGAAAAATGTCCACTGCATGGTGGTACCAATGATTTCCTTAGAACTTGAATGAGGGCTGCAGGCTAATTGTCCTTTTGTCCTTACCCCTTTGACCCAAAGTTAACTTTTGTAATCTTTGTCTGGTTTTTACAAAATAAACCCTCATAACAATATTTAAATTTTTTTTTTTACAAATTTTAATGAGACTTAACCATGCGGTCCACAATTAACAAAGACATTATTGGAAAATACAGAAAAATAACAAAATCTTGCATTCAAATTTAGTCAGGAAAAAACATTCAAAAGGTCAATGGTTCACTGATTGCCCAGTTTTACAAATACCGCATGTGAAAGTATACAATTTAGCAGCCTGCTTTCCTGATTGAGCCCTCAAATGAGAATCGGGGAAAAAACTGGCTATGAATCTGCAGACAAGGTCTTGAGACAATTTGAGATCCTAAATCCACACACGTGGTCAAAGTCATTACCTAAATTGCTAAATAATTCTATTATTTTGTAATATCAAATAAATAAAAATGTGAAATGAAATGCACTGATAACATATTTCTCATGTTGAACTCGTGTTTAGCAAAATTAAAATCTTAATATTTGATTTTTAAAAAGTTGAGATTTGTATATAAAAATCAGACAGAGGAAACAAAATTTTGTCTTTTCAGTAACGGGGCTAACAAAACATTTGGTAGTAAGGTAGCAGGTTTTATATTACTGTGGAATACTTTATTTCCACTTAGAATTTATTTTCGCTGAAGGAATGCCTCATTGAAAATAAACTTTTTCATTATACATTTCACATTAAACTGAACTAAAATCACGGAAAAATTCCACACAATACACCCAAAAAGCCTTTTCAGTGAAAACTAATTCCAGCAAAATAACATTATTTCTAACTAAAACAAAAAGAATGACCAGCAACTTATAGCGAATTTCTTTGTATGTTACCCACTGCAATCTAATGAAGTAGACCATGGCTAATTTGTATGAAACTGAAACAAAAATAAACTAATTTGCATTTTTGAGTTTTGACTCTGTTTATAATACCATTCTACCTGTTCAACAGGATACTAAATGACCTTCAGGCATTTAAGTGCACATCAGTTCACAAAATGTTTCGGAAGGAGAGGGAGGGGGGTAATATCAAGGATTTATAAATGAGGGTACATATAGTAAAATACTTTATTTTAGCTGGAATCAATTTTCGCTGAAAAGACATTTTGAATGTTTTATATTGAATTTATTTTCACCAATTTTTGACAACTTGAATGTAATATATAGGAAAAAAGGTGTATTCGCTGGATTTTATTTTCGCTGAATCATTCCTTTAGCAAAAACAGCAAAAATTAATTCCAAGTGAAAGTATTCTACAGTATATGCAGCATGTGGAATATACAGATTTAATTCATAAGTGATATGAATGACAACATGTTTTTCCCTGGTGTTATTGCATTATAATTAACTGAGTACGTTGACTCACTTAAATTCGCACAATTGAACCTTTAAAAGCAACTATAGTATTCACAGTGGTCAGTGATTAGAAATAAACTGAACATCACCAACAGGCAAACATCAAGTAGTGAATTTGGTTGTGATCGAGTTTTCAGCATCTTAAGGCGTCAATTGATGAAATCACAAGATTGTCTATTCAACGATCAAAGATGGACTATATTATTCAACATGAAGCAATTTTCCCATGATTATTTGTGATTGATGCAAACCAGATTCGTAAGGTGTTTTCTGTGCAACCATTAAGAAACATCTCCCCTTTTAATATATAGAACAACTATTTTACATGTGTTGCCATGGTGTCTGAACAAACTTCAAACATGAAACATTATGTACTTTAGCCCAGATGTGTTTAGCACACAGCCAGAAGAAGAGTAACACACAAGCAGAATTCAAGTAGCAATGCATGATGGGATTTATTCAGACAAATTATGACAAACAGCACAATATGCAAGTTTTCGCTCAGTACACAGTTTGACAATTGAATATCGACGCTGTTTGTAGTATTAATTAAACGAGCCAAAATAAAGTACCGGTAGTCTAGACATAACACACACCAACTCAAAGAAAGTCAGAGACCATCTAGTAAATGATTATTATAAACTAGTTTAAGTTGATTACTCTATATGTAAGACGTCACACTAGTCGTCGCTTTGTGTTGATATACCTGCGCCACCAGTATATAGACAGATTATTCTTGATACAATATCATACCTGCTGTACCTTTGATAAGCTTCTAATTATTTCAGTAAACAAAACAAAACGTTGCTCAATTTAAACTGCCAAGCTGAATCAATTTCTGTTGCTACTCGTAACCACCGCAACTTAGGAATTTAAATTTTTTGCCATAATAAAAAAAAAAAAAAAAAAAAATTAATAAAAAATTAAAATACATATTTCGCCTTTGTTTACATGTATATCAGAAAAATGAATGTCCATATCACCGCTATCCAGCAGCGCAGACCATAGCCCAAACATCTGCCAGGCAACATGATGATGAAAGCATTGAACTGGGTTTAAGGTAACTGGAGCATTCAGTGACATCAAAAGGTAACTGACCTCGAAAACACTGACCTGTCATATAATAACACCTACATGTAGTAAAGTGTTTTATCCAAGGAGCAGCCGATAAAAATGTGCAGTAGCCATGGGAACACTTAAAGATGATTGTTACGTCAATATATGGAGATTCCAATTTCCCAACCAAAAATGGAATGATTTATATGACTAGGAAGGTGATACTTTATTTTAGCAATTGCATTAACAAACTGCTTACATGTGCCGTTTTTTTTCCTGATTGATTTTGGCTATCTGTAGAGACAATGCTTGATCCCCATTTAGCACAAGAAAGCGTCTCATTTGTGATAAAGTTATATGGAATACATTGTCAGTTCTTATCTTCATTTTTTCATCAGGACTCTCACTATCTCTGTATTCTCTATTTTTTCAGATTAAATGAAACGCCATTTAAGACATTCTATTGCGAGCCAGGAACAGATCAGCAGCATGAATTTACCTCTTTTTAGCCCTAAAGATATAGCGGTTTTTCTGTGGTGTGTCTGAATTGATACCATGCAACATATACAATATACAACATGCGCAAAATACACACAGATGAACACATAATGACTGACACTTTAAATATGTTTTTGTAATATTTCACTATTGTCATTTTTGCCTGTATTTATTCCAGGTTTTCAGTGTAGAATCGTTGAGACTGTATTTTAAAGCTATGTTCTGTTTGGTCTTCTGTGAAATAAACACATCTTTTTTCACCAATATAAAAGTCTATTTTTTACAAATTCTATATTCAAAATGCAGCAATAGAAACAAATCTTTCTTTCATGCATACATGTTTTTATATTAGATGAAATCCAAAATGTCAAAGCAATAAAGAGTGTCGAATTAATTCCTTCATAAATATGAACATGCATGGGAAATGCAGCTCATCATGTACAGACAATGACAAATACTGAATAATAATATCCGAGTTGAGGGGAAAAAATGTACAATATAGCTGGGCAGGCAAAATGCCAGATTAGCAAATATGGTCTATTCTGGGCCAAGTACTGTACAACACTACAATAAACTGAATCGTCAGTACTCAAGAAGAAACAAATTCAAGACTGAATAAGCCTAAACTGGCATAATTTGTTGTGTATAATTTTTTTTTTTTTTGTGTTATACAACCAGCCAGATTTGTTTCCTCTATATTTGTGGGAATACAAGTACTATTAAAATGTTTCATGATTAAATCAAATAAGCATATACAATTCATTACATACTGTAAAAAATTCAGTTAATTTTTCGCTGCTTTCAATTTTCTTGATTTCAGACAAAGACAAAGTTTTGTGAAAGTTGTTGTTGTGGGACCACACATAAATTTTAACTACTACAAAATTTCGTGATTTTTCATGACTCGCGAAATTCACGAAATTTTCTTCAACAGCATAGTTCTAGCAATGTGTCTTCCTGCTTGGCAGTTAATAAAAAGGTAATTATCCAATGTTGTTTGTTCACTGCGCTAGTTTAAACATTGAGAGGTAAATAATTATCGGGACTGATGATAATACTAAAACATATTCGCTTGTATGAAATCCCTTCATTTGTAGCCAGTATTACCCGGTAGTGACTATACAACCAATTGTTGTTTCTGGTACTGCATGTATGTAAATGTGTCGAAATGGGCTTAGTGCGAGTGGCTAGTGCTAGTAGCACTAATCCAAAAAAGTACTAGATCGAGTGCTAAAATGGCACTAGATCTAGCGCTAAAATGGCACTAGATCTAGTGCTAAAATGGCACTAGATCTAGTGCTAAAATGTGCACAGTGCGAGTGGCATTGTTATCGCATTGTCAACGACGTCGAATAATAGGAGGGGCATCAACAACCACTTCCATATGCAAACTACAAACAGTATAAAACATCGGCAAATATGCGCAAGATGTCCATAATAATACTTTCTTTAATATAATACCGGATTCTGCCGTAAATTCGTCCATCCCAAAAATCGCCCTGGGGATTTCACGGCTGATGGGCGCTTATTTGGGGTTCAAAATTTAAAAAAATAATTATCAAATATTTTGGGGGGAAATTTTCATTGTATCCAACTACACAGACTTTCTATGCCGTCAGTTGGGCCACCCAAGACGAAAGAAACTATTGCAGAATCAACAATAATTAATAATTCTTGCTGAATTAAAAAGTAGACAACCTGGAATGTCATCACAGTGTCGCCCAGTGTCATTTTTCAAATACATTTGTTTTTATTTTATTGGTAACAAAAGTATATTTTAAATGACGTTTCTAAAAAAAACGAACACAACTGCATTGCGTACCAGCAAGCGATCACATATGCTCAATCCGGACATGCTACGTTTCACAAACGTTGAATATTACTCAGTAGTGATTATAATAACGCACAAAAAATAAATTCGTTGATTCAAATAAAATTCAACTTAGTTTCATCGTACGCAAATGATTCCGATTGCATATAAACGCTCGATGCGGTAGGGTATCCGCCATGTTTCTCTTGCGCGAGTTGAGCTAATAGGTCAAATCGCTAATTAACCAATCAAAATGCTGGATGATGCCAACGCGTTCAAATCACCATTATAGCTCATTTAAATATGTTTATGTTATTGAACGCAACGCGGAAGAGATTTGCCGATGTTGTAGTACCGGGGGTACACTCTTTTGGCTTGGATTTTGATTGGAAAATGACATGATTTTTTTTAAATAAAAAAATAGTTGTTTTCAAAGATGAACTTAGCATAAGAATAATAATTTAATATTGTTTACAGTGATAACAGCTCTTTGTCCAAACGGAGCTTACGCTAGTCACAATAAACACGCTCTTGAATAAAAACTTAAATAGACTGATTTACGCGTCAGGAACGATTGAAATGTCCGATAAATTACGACAAAATGTTTAAAAAAAATAAATTTAAAAACTGCCGAAAAATGGTCCCATTTTTTTAACGCGACCATACACTGGGTTTGTTTAGCTGTGAAGGGTAAAAATACGTATTTCACAACCGGAAATTCAACAGACGAACTTGTTACTTCACATGTTTTAATTATTAACGACTGTAACAAGAACAAAATTTCGAGAGTCTACAACAAAAAATCCTAAGGGCTCCTAAAAATATTTTTGCAGAGAAAGTGTCTGGACATATATAATATGGTCACGTTAAAAAATCAAAAAATCGGCGAGATTACATCATATTCCATTAGTTTCTCCATGATACAATGTAACAACAGGATTGCGTGAAAATGTATATGCCCATTCACAGGTTGCAGTACACACAAAATCCACCAAGCTTTACAGGGACCCGGGACTTAGACTAAGAGTATACCAATTATTTATTTAGTTCACATATGGCATCATAATTTCATTTTCGAAGATCTATTTTCATTAAATGTGGCGCCGACCAGAAATAAAACGGCACATCTGCGATTTAAAAAAAAAATCAACACTGAATTCCAACATTTACATAAAGTTTCCATTCGCCAAAGTTGAAAACACAAACTTCCTCACAATACCATTTCATACAGTATATCTATTCACAATTTGTAAAAATTTCGAAGTTCGACCTGCAGTTTCACTGTTTCAGCTAGTTTCCCGGCCGATCGAGTTGTTCCAACGGTCTATTACGACAAACGTGGACAATGACATTCTCAATGTTCCCACTGTAGCACATTTCCAACGAATGAAAGATACAACAATTTTACGTAAATATTAATTTATTTTCAGAGAATTACGGGATGTCTTGACGTCGTTGACAACGCGCTATCAATGCCACTCGCACTATGTACATTTTAGCACTAGATCTAGTGCCATTTTAGCACTATAGATCTAGTAGTTTTTCGGATTAGTGCTACTAGCACTAACAACTCGCACTATGTCCATTTCGACACATTTACATACCTCGGTACTGATATACTTGTATTATTGTATTCAACTCTTAGCACTAGCAGCAAGGGCAATCCCAATGTCTTTGGTATACGGGTAAAATACATCACAAACATCCCCTGGCAACAACATTGGGAATGTTCAATTCTCCAAAGAAAAGAAAATTTCACTAGGGACTGATATTTTTGTTGTTGTAAGATAAAAAGACATAAAATTGCTTCTGTAAAATAACCACACCAACATTCTGGGTGTCTATTAAAAGATAGACTCCATTTCATATTATAGAAAACATGAACACTTTTTTACAAAAATTTATAAAATATTTATAAACCATTTATCCCAGTGGACCAACATTCAAATTCAAAGCAGACGATTTCATTGGCTACTTATATAGTTACCCATGAGTCTTTGCAGATTTCATTCAATCACTGACCAATTGAAGACCATGCATGTAAAAGACATTCTATGCTGGTCATATGTTATCTGTTAAAGCACTGTGATTGGTCAAGTCATTTTCAATCGTCATTTGACATTTCAAAAAACATTTATAGTTATTTTATATATATATATATTCATGAATACAAGTATACTAGGTTTTAATGATACAGCCTAAAGCAGTTAATTCAGCCAAAATAATCATCTACCTAGTGATTTTCAATTTTAAAAAACCAATGTACATGTGTAACCATGACAACAATGTAATCTTCAAGACATGTTTCCACTCTCTTTGTAATATGCACACTTTTCCAGATTTGATTCCATTTTATGAGGATATACACTCATGTACCAGAACACATAAAAAACAAAACAAGTAATACGAATCATTCGCTGCCAGCGATATATGAGATTCTTTCTTATTTTCCTAATGTTGCTTTGTTCTTTCCTGATTTAAGCCTGCGGGAAAGGGGCTTTCTGTGGCTTATACATCACAAAATCTAATCAGAACAAGAAAATGTCATACACATGCACATAATGCAACTGAATGAATTCAAGAATATTCGTATAACGGTATAGAAATCTTCTATGCCACATACAGAGAAGGATATTTTATTTGACACGTATATTCACAATTGCAATGTTTCAGGTGCAATGGGAAAAAAAACTAGCAGCTTCTCGGCAGAGATAGCTCTGCTGTTAACAATGCACATTTCATTTGAAGAACTGAAGACATCATTAGAAAATGTACAATATGTATAGTATCAACGCAATCGAACTTGCTGTTTTCAACAAGAATTCGAAAATGTCACTTTTTACAAAAAAATGACAAAAATATTTATCAAAATTAGAGAACTGACGATATCATCATGAAATGAGCAAACCTGAGAGAGATCCACCCGAGATACTGTACCTACATATGTATAATACCAAATATCACTCTTTACCAACAAATCTAAGAGGTCTGCCCAAGTACCAAAGCAATAAGAATTGTACATTTCAATAAGAAGTCGAAAAAGTAAAAAGTTGACATGGTCGACGACTGACAATCACTTATATGATAAGCTCCGCTCCACAAAGTCAAGAGAAGTTAGGAAGCCAGCATCTCAGACATCGCCAATTTTAGAAATTACAGACCAAACAATTTTTCAATCCAAAGTCAATAAAAAATATATATTTTCAGACTAAAAATAAATATTAAGTCACTAAGTTACGACTTCTGAAAGTTGTTTCGATAACTGATGATAAACAGTGCCCATATACATTAGTAGAAAAATAGTCACATGACCATGTCACATCAACAAGTAGGAACTGATTGGCTGAAATGACAATAAATAATTAATACATTACAAGTATTGGTAGAGCTGTAAATTCGTTTGTGCGCTGTACTGAGCGGTATTTATTTTAATTGTTTATTTATTTTTAATAACAATTTTATTACAACCAGTAGATGCAAGTTATAACCTTCAAATCGGTTCATTCCGAGGTCATTCTTGGAGCTTTATCAGGGTCTAGGGACTATTATATGAAATATTTGAAGGTCTGAATTTGCACAAATTGCAGGGAATAACTGACGAGTTTCCTGGATTTGCCTTGATCTAATTTACTGTGGGCGACAGTAATTCAAAACATATGCAATTCTTCTTGAATCCGGACATGGCAACAATATTTGAGGTCAAAACGATCGCCAATGTTCGAAAGAGCTGAAAATCATTGAAATTTGAATGTGTTTATCACATATTTCCCCACACTTTGAGCAAATTGAAACTTTTAAATGTTTCATTCTGTCCTAAGACAAGTCACAATGGAGACATGTGCACGTTCATTTGTTTTTCTTTCCTTTGGCCTTTGATGCATATCATTTGGTTTCATGATTAGTTTGAAACTGGCCGAGTGGCAGCCATGTTGGCTTTATTTTATTGTACTGATGTTTATAAACCATTATTCAGATGAGTCTTGATTCAGATTTTGTTCAAAGTCAAGTCATAATGATATACATAATTGTACTTTGCTCAGTTTTTTCTTTTGTCATTTTTGTTTTAAAAAAAAAACATTTTTGAAAGACGTCAAATATTTCTCAGGCAGACTGCAGATTTCATTCAAACTTAGTATTGACATCACTTATCAAGGTTTACTCATACATGTACATATCATCTTGTTTCTAAATACAGACAGGAACTTTGTCTGAAAGTCTTTATTTATCCTTGTATGACGATTTTCATCTTATATTTCATCATATTATTATGCAATATTATTTTATACTTATTTCGGTGAACAATACATGTATTTTTTGTGATTTGGGAACTCAGAATGAACTCGCAGGGTTGCTGTCCGTATGCAGCCAGACATGAACTCTGAGCATTATGTTTAACCATTTGAGAGTGCCAAACTTTTCTCCACAAAATTAAGTGCTGCATTTTGCCATTTTGCCAATTTGTATATATATATATTTAGAAATTTTTTGAGATACATTTAGAACAAATAGACATCATTTTCTATTGTCTACAGGTCTTGATCTTCATTTTCAAACAAATTTAAAAAAAATCATGGCTTTAATTTTGTGAATGGTGCCAAACGTTGGCTTTGGCACTAAAGGGTCAAAACATGTAGTTCTCTGATATTGCAGTCATGACATGGTTTATGGTTAATTGGAGAGCAGTACATTACACACTATGTGATGTGATGTGATGTGATTCAAACGATTCAGGCTCAGACTCCATAGCACCAGCTTTTGAGGTCATTTCACACATAAATTATGAGCGTACCAAACATTGTCATCATAGGGGTCAAAAGGTCACTGTATTTCATAAAATACATCCAGTGGTAGTGTGTGCTGTACATGATCATTTCCTGTTGTACCACCACCAACCAACCCACCCACCCAACCGCCCACTCTAAAAATATAGGTTTTAAAGTGACAAGCACTCTTTGGAATTTGCATTCTTTTATCAAGTTAATTATTAGGAATTATTTTCAAAAGTTTTCTTGCATAATTTAAACCCTCCAAAAATGACACATTTCAATGCATTTCACTACTTACTTTATTTTACCCGAGTGTTAAATAAAAAAAAATATGATGACACAGACAGCAAAATAGAACTGTGTTACGAACAATTAAGGTATATGAAGCAACAGAAAAACTTCTTCTCAGTATCTGTTCCACAATGAATTACAGTCATGACGTCAAGAAAGGTCAGTGGGGTCAATAAAAAAGTTAGAAGGATTGAGTCAGAATCTCTACTAGACTTGTACAATGCGTTTTTACTCAGACTCAAGGAAATGAAGGATTGACTATAAAGCCCTCGGAGAGCACAGACGTCTGACCAAACAGGTCTTTCCCCCACATACTGTGATTTATATGCTTAAAATAACTGCCCCTACATTCATTTTATTTACAGTTTTGGATTCTTTGACCACAGAAACATACAGCCAGCATTTGCAATTATATCACCATTACTTCAATTGCTGTTTCCATGGCAACCAGATCTACTTCTCTACCAAATTGAATAGATTGGTCATGGACAAACTGTCCTGAAACTTGTATGAATATCCATTCATAATTAACTCCCTAAATTAATGTTTCCATGGCAACCATATTTGAATCTCAAACAAAATCTAAGCGATTGGACAATATATCAAGGATGATCCCAGTCCCCTCCTGGAAATTGTATGTGAATTTGCAAACAGTTTGGATTAATAATTTGATTTGAATAGAGGCAACATGCATACACATGTTCAGCACAAAACCAAAGCTGAATCTATACATAACTGTATATTCAATTTGAATGGATGAAATCGTATCCCTATGCTTATGAGATCAACATTATATTACATGCATTACTATTCCAAGTTTTTTTTCTTTGCATTATGATCATTTTGTTTGGCGGTTGTGGCGGTGGTGGGGGAGGAGGTGCACATCTAAACAAATGGATTTGATTTTCAGGCTTAATACAATGACTTTCAAAAAGTACACAAACCTACTGCAGGTGAATAGACCATTTTCCGCTCTCTGCAAGGTCCCACATTATGCGTGAAATCAAACGTAAAAACAGGACAACAAAGGTCATAGCTTCGTAGTGGCGACAAACATCGTGTGGGATTCGACAAACGCGAAAGTATTTTGGGGGATATTTCCATACTTAATAATGTGCTGTCCACATTTGATGATGGTCAATTTTGATTAAGTAAGGGTATTCAAACGCAATATTCCAATGTAATATTCCCCTGTCAAAGACCAGCCTTTCAATGTGAGCTATGAAATAAAGAAATTTTAGTTGAAAATCAAATTGTTTGATTTTTGCGGTAAATCTTGCAGTCAAACAGAAAATCACCTATTTTTGTTTGGTTTATGGGTTATTTATCATAATCTATTTGATTCATGTGTGGTTAACTTGTGTAGAAGAAACATTAAATTAAATGAACACAGGAAGAAGGCATGGCATAATGGCATGAACACAACATCTACTTGATATCAGCTCCAGAAGAATAGAGAAGAAATACTAAAGATATTGCTTACCTGATGCCCTGTCCCCACAAACAGCACAGACTGTCTTGTTTAACGTGTGCGAGGCAGGAGAGGTGGGTGTTGGTGGCGTAATCGGAGACTGTAACGGCCGTGCCATTCCCTGTGGTGTAATTATTGGCTTGATGTCCTCTTGTTGCATTCCCATGTGCATGTGAGAGTTCATTGCCATCACTGGGGAAGTCATTGACGACATGGCAGGAGAAAGAGTCATCATAGAGCCTGGGGAACCGATCACCATGCCAGGTGATGTAACTGAGCTTACAGGTGGATTGGGTATTGAACCCATGGAGCCCACTGAGCCCAATCCCACCTGGGGTACTTGTTGGGAGGTTATCGATGTCACCGACGGTTGCTGTTGCTGCTGTTGGTGATGGTGTGGGGAGTGTTGTTGTTGTTGTTGTTGGTGAAGTTGGTGTTGATGCTGATGGTGCTGCTGATGATGATGTTGTTGTTGTTGTTGGTGGTGGTGGTGTTGTTGTTGTTGCTGTTGTTGATGATGGTGTTGCTGTTGTGCCTGATGGTAAGTAACAGCATCTAAACAAGAAAACAACAAATCTAATTAGTCGCATGTCTTCATTGAAGATGGTCGAAAGTTCAACAAGTATTTTCACAACAAAAACTTCAAAATTGTAAACTTGTTTGAAATTTCCAGGTTGACATGAAAACTTGTTGCATCATTCAAGCATGACACAAGTTCAAGAAAGAATTTACTGATATTTAAAGAATCGCGAGCTTTAGGTGGTTTTTCTGAAGCCCCATCACGGATTGTGTTGTCACAGCATATGTGTTACGTGACTAATTTTGTATAGGAAGACAGTGGGCCAATGACCCGTAGAAATAGCACCTGATTCATGTACTTTTTGTGAACTTCATGTTGCAATCAACTACAAATCACCTGCTTAACGCAATCAGTGGAGTGATTATGCAACCACACAGCTAGCCGATCTCAAAATCGTTGGTTGGAATCCAGAGCTGCTCTAAATATAGCAAACTTTTAACGCAAGGGGAAAATTGTACTTCCCACTGGGGTCATGTGAGAACAAGATAGTTTTGAAGAACAGTCCTTTACTTGTAAACTGGTTGTGTTGAGAACAATTAAACTTGTAAACAAGTACTAAGTATATTGAACAAAGAAAGACTACTTTCCTAGTAAATGCTGAAAGAAAACAGTGCACTATCAAATGTCAGTGGACTTAGAACAAAAAACAAGCAAAAAAGTGTATTACTCGAGTTACTCTAACGACAAATACACTTCACTTCCCTTCCTATTGTCAGGTAATTGCGAGCTGGACAACAAAAAGATGCTATATTTGATCAAAACTGTAGCATGAAAAACAAAAAAGATTTGCAAGCTTTCAGCGGGAAGCTTTATCTAGTATTTTCATCATTAGATCTTGTTTATTGAAACAGCATGCATAGCCAGCGACTTAATACATGAATGACTCGTGAGAGAAAGGTAGCAATATCCGGTTCTTTATATAATAAAACATTCTTTTACTTACAAGTGAACAAGATGATACACAGGGACAAGACCTTTACATATATAACTACAACATCTATCAGACACTTATTTTAAGGATACATGTTGATGTTCAGAAAAATTCATATACATGTATTCTAGTATAGGGAGAGTTGCATTCAAGAATGGCCTGGTGAATCGCTATGTAAACTACATAGTCGGCACAGAATTCTGTGTCTCACTGATCGGATGTCTCCAGGACTTTAGTTACATTACCATGGGAGCTCACAGAATGACCTGTACGCAAGGCACAACAGCTCTCCAGACCAATTCAATAGTCTATTATTAATAGATATTTCAAAGTAAACTGCATCTAGCATAGGGCTGATAGTATACATATAATTATTATTATTATTAGTATATAAGCCAGCTTAGAACTTGCATGCATTTTTTTCACCAAATTAATTTGTAATTCCATGAATAAATAAGTAGTAAATTGAGGCAAAGTAAATTATATAAAAATGATATCATTACTAAAGTACAAACAACTATGCTCGCATAGTATATTTGTTGGCATCAGGGCATGGGTAGCATGCAGGGATTGAAATAGAATTTTTTCCCTGCATGCATAGTGTGCATGTTGAATTTGAAATTTACCTGCACTAACTCGTTGTGAAATGCATCATTTTTAAAGTTTAAATAAAATTTATGGGTTCTCGATTGATGCAATCATGAAAGAATTTGATTTTTTTTAGTTGTCTCACAATCTTGGTTGAACTTAATTTAGGCTTAGTGAATATAATGAGAAAATGTTGTGTTAATTTCTACATGCACAGTGTGCACATTATATTTCGAGTTTACTTGCACGAGCTAATAATCTATATGCATAGTGCAGTGTGCACCAGGGTATTTCGATCCCTGGCATGTAATTAATGTGGAAGCCATTTTTTGAGCACGTGCTCTAGTTTTGTCAGGCAAGGACAAGAAAAACAATTCAATATGGTTTATTTTATATTGAAACTCCGGAAATGGTGGACAAAATTGTCAGGATATTACATATCACATGATATAAGAGAGAAAACTACCTTTTCAGTTTCAAATCATTGATAGCTACTGTCACATAATAAATATTTTTATTCAAACCAATCACAAAATAATATTCAATGCAAAAACTAATTAAATATGCTACTTCAAATGAATATTTGTAACATGGTAATTATTAAAATAAGATATACTTTCATTGTCAGTCATCACAAACTAGTGTTCCCATTTTTGCTTATATATTGTTCAAAGTTTACTTCATTCTCATTCATCTTGCTGTCTGCTCACTAGCACTTGTATTCTGTTATTAATTTTTAGTAATTATTATAAATGTATCATGTATCTTTTTCCAACTGAAATCGTTCAATTTTAGGGACAGTCTTTTAGGATATCAATGAAATGGCAACACAACTCTTACACTAAGTTTCTCAGCAGATCTACTATAGACTGGACTGGACTGGACTGTGCTGGGCTGGACTGGACTAGACTAGATTGTGCTCTCGCTGTCGCTCGCAAATGTCGTAAATTACGAAATTTGGACAAGATTTACGAACAAAATAAATATCTATTAGTAAGATTTACGAACACATTTTGTACAAAATACCCTCGCAAATCGCACTCATTTAATTGTCAAGACTCGACTGTGATCATCACGCGTGTTACGATTTGAGTGATTGCCATTTTAAAGTTAAACAATGTCCCGTTACATGGTGATCGCGATCAACACGGAACTGCCACTGAATGTATTTTTCCACTCTAAAGTTATTTTGGTGTCATAGCACATGCGTAGTTTAGTCGACATGCGTTTCAAGATACCCCGCGACATTACTCTCAGTATGGGACAGTTTCGTGTCGCCCTTATCAAACACGTGATTTGTTTATTAAAAATGGAGACTACGTCAAAAAGGAGTAGACAACTGCTCGACGAGTATTTTTCACGACGAGATGGAATTGGAACCAGAAACCCATGGGTGTCCTAACCCTGACAGCACCAAGAAACGGAAAGTTGATCGTACTGCAGCACGATTTCAGAAATAATGGAAGGTTAGCTGCGGTTACGTAGCTCTTTGGTGCGACATACAATCTAATTTTGCCCTAACAATTTCACTCGGACGTCTTGTTTTTATTTTTGTTGTTGTATGTCGAACATGGGCCAGCCAGTGTCTGTCATGTAAATAATGCGGTCGGCAACATAGGGCTATGATTCCACAGCTAATGGAACGCGAGACAATATTAGCGAATCAATCGAAAAATACTATAATTTGTGTAACATTCTTACCGGGCATTCTTAGCATTGAGATCGAGTTACAAGACCGAAAGTTACTTTAGTTACTTTTTCACTTTAATTCAGAAATTTCGATGAAAATAAATAGTCATTTTGTGTCGTCATAAACATCAACATGCGGGTTTTGCATGATGAGCACGGGAGATTACTTCATAATAATATACAGCTTTTTGATTGGCATAGAGTTTTTTTCTGAGAAATTTCCTGTGAAAATTTATTCACAGGATGACTTGTGTTCTAGGCAGTGAACTTAGTGAACTTTTGAATGATGACTATTTTCCCCACTGTTAACAATGTGAGCTTATTATGAATATGTTTAATACTGAGTTATTCAAATAAAGGTTCTGGTGTCTACATTGCATATTTTGTTGTGATGTTTTGTTATACCATCATAAATGGTATATTTTGTGGAGCAGACTGCCTAATTTGATGTCATGAAATTACACACAAAATTAGAGCTCAGATTGCACCAGCAAGCACCATTTTCAGCATGCTGTTCTTGTTTTCGGCGGACAACAGATGGGACACCTCCCTCTCCTTCTCTCTTCCCCGTTGTGCTCGGTCACGGGAAAATGCTCCGCAGTTTCCAGACAAAGTTTACTAATACTTTTTTTTCTTGATTAGTAAATTTACTATTACCTAGCAAATTCCAGAGAGAGCCCAGGTAGACTGGACCAGACCAGAACAGACCGGACCGGACCGAACCAGGACGGGCCAGGCCATAACTTCTAAGGAATAAACACTTCACTTGGCTATCACTAGCCCAAATCAAGACCCAAAGAACCTAAAATATCACTCTCAGAATCCATATCATTATGAAGATATTTTAATAGCATAGCTCCCCTAATCACTCGCATTACCTAGTTTGGGAAAGCCATTTTAAGCTGCCAGGTCATTTTTCAATAGGACTGGTAGACACGTGACACTACCACACATCAGCTTATTAACCTTCAAATTTAGGTCAAATCTTCTCATTGTCATCACATTGCTGCCCATTTGTACAGATTTCTACTTCAATCGTTGACCATTCAAACACAAAGAGCAGATGTCAACATGAAAACATCTTATTATTCTCTGTCGTGCAAAGTTGGAAAATTAAAAGGTGCCAGATTTGTCTGACAATAGTGCCTACCTCAAGTGTTCAGAGATTTGATTGACTAAAAAAAAAAAAAGACTAATTGACACTTGTCAGGTCTTTTTACATACTGGTGTAATACCTTCCTACTGGTGGCCTAAGGTTCAGAGTACAGTGAAAGCAGCAACCAAACATTGATCACAAAACACCATCATGTGATTATTTAATTCAACTTCCCAATTACAATTACAGTATCAGTCGTGTTTGATATGAATCCCATGCCAAGTATACGTCATGTATAAAAAACAAAAACATTGTGCTTTAATTTCATCCATTTGCTAGATTTGTCTTTGAAGGCATGTATGTACACGTACGTTTACCATTTGAGAAAAAGGTAAAAGAAGAAGCTAGCATGGTCTCTGGACAAGCATGCCTTGGTCATACAGTCAAATGTGCATGTAACACGCGACTGTTATTCGCCATCAACAAGAAAAATACTGTGTTATATCACAGGTTTTTATGGTCAATGTTTTTACTCGTTGCCATAGCTGACTCATGAGAATACTGAACGTAAAAACGTGTGAATAACTATTTTATCTTACATGCAAAAGACTAGAATTTAGACGACCGACCTCAAATCATTCAAATTTACATGTGGCAATCGGGTATTTTTAAAACAGGTGCATCCAAAATATTAAAGGTTCTCTGCGCACATTTGAATGAGTAGCTAAATTGTCAAAATATCCATTATTGCGTCATTATTGTATCCAAGGCCAGCAGAGACATGACCTAAAGTCAGTAATATATTTTTCTAAGTCACATTGCATTTCCTGCTGTACTACGCGAAAGGAATTACACTTAGACGTGTTGTAAACATTCAAAACCAAACTTTTAATCACATTTTTACAGTGGTATGTATAAATTTAAATAATTGTCTAGTGCCTGTACACATTTAATTTCATTTACAAGTACACACACAAATCTCAGGGATTTTTTCAAACAAGGGAACAGCTCCCTCATGCCATGGCCGAGCGCCCACTTACCCTGGGGAGCAGAATCTCTGGCAACCATAAAATTCTGATTGACCAGAGATCACATGTGGCCAGTCTTCAACTGTAACCTGTCTGATAGTAATTTTGGCTCCAAGGAAGCCATAGAATGCTCCATTTTAACTTAGAATTATCAAAAACTCCACACCCTGGTAGGGAGAACCCTATCTCACACACTTGGTGGCGCAGCTGAATTGCAGTGCTCCCTCTTGCAGTTTTTTTCTAGAAAAACCCCTGAATCTGATAATTGTCAAAAGTCGACAGTAATACTGAAGTCCAGAAAATTTTTATTATTTTTCTCTGATTTTCTCATTGCAATTTAACTTTTTCGCATCCATATACAAAATCTAGTTATTATATTATACTTATAGTATTCTGTTATGTATTTATTAGTTACATATTTATGTTTATTTTTTTTAATATATATATATATATTTTTCTTGTAGCAGACTAGCTCGTATTGCACTGAAATAACAAATTAAAAAAATATAATAACATGGTATAGAAGAAAGCAGGTCATTAGAAATAATTCCTCCAAACAAAGCAGCAAATATCAGTGAATGACTCCCTTCTTAACAAAATTAGCACGAGGCACGACCTTCGAAACATGACTAGGTCAATAGGGTCACTGTCCAACTGGACTGGCACAGATAGCACCAAAACTACCTGTTAGAACCGTCATAGGAAAGGTACAAAGATATGATCACTGGTTATCGTCTCGCAACTGAAGTCTACTGATTAAAAAAAATGTGCATCTATTTCTAAAATACAGACATTTTAATTGACCATCCTTGGTAATTGATCATGTACGTTTTAAGTATGGTGACAATTCGCGCAAAAAGTATTACCAGATGAATCAGAAATAATCCGCAATTAGAACGAAAGAGAAGGGGTGGAAACATGCAGAATCAATCGGGCTTGCACGGTGCGCACATGTAAAAAGCCGGACAACAGCTGAACAGTTCTGCGTTTATATAACTAGCGTCTTACTTCTTTGCAACAAAAATAGCACATGGTGACAATTGAAAATGTAGTAATAAAAAAGTACACAAGAAATTAGCTTAATGTGCGATTGCCCAACAAGTTGTTTACAAAACCACAAATCGCCCGAAGACTGAACTAATGACCCCGACTAACATTTGCCATACTTTATTTTCACGACCCCCACCATTATTGTAAATACTTCCAGAAGAACGACCTTCCGAAAACCACGCTGCTTGTAATGTTTTTCTTATAAAAATTGTCTGGTCAATTCATTCGATTTGCAGTCCTCAATTGAACACGTTCTTATTGACGTTGTTGTTGTTAGAATTAAATCACAATAGATTACATAACGTATGGAAGAGCCCAAAAGTTGCCAACGACGCGCAATGAAAGGCGATGGTATGGTGGGTACAAAAAAGTGGGTTCATTTAGGGACAGCCACCATCCACAAAATTGGTCCAAAACGCGCTGCTCAACAACAAAACCTCGGTTCGTATTGACATCGTACAATTTGATACCTAGGCCTAGGGTTAATGAACTTTAAGCATGGATTGACCAACATTTCGGAAGGAAATATGCTCAAAAGGCGTCAATTTTACCTCACATGACCCCACAGAGAATTTCGCATTGAGCGATCAGCGGCTGCGTACTTCGTGTTCGAGTCGACTCAAAACCCGCGATATCGACGTAGACATGCCATGTACTCACCTAGATCGGTTATGTTGTCCATCGTGGAACGCACCTTCAAATCTCTAAATGAACTTACTGTTTCCAACGGGTGGAAATCTGGGTCGAAAATCAACCAGACTCCGTGGAAAGGCAGATTATTTTGAGACTCGCAATTCGTTTACCCCGTTCTGTGAGTCCCCGCAAAGATAAAACGCAATACTACCCACGATGCATTACGATTTTTCAAGGTCATTGGCTGATTGGCCAATCGCTTGTCTACCATGTTTCCAGACTAATTTACATATATCGATAATAGCTATTTGCGTCATCACAGGCTGAATTCTACCATAGTTAGCCATAGGCTTCCTTCTATTGTACATAATAATATTCAAATTTCTACTGCAGTAGCCACGAACAACATACAGTCACAAAGACCAAAAAAAAAAAAAAAAAAGAAACAGTATAATCTACGCCATATTTCATAACACGTCAGTACCTGGCCGGCATTTTGTTGTCACTGCTGTTAATTCGTAATATTTGTTTGTTTCGTGTATTTGTCGTTTTTATTTTAATTGCATTTAAATTTTTATTCATTTTAATATGGAAAAAAAACGAAAAAAAAATGTTATTTACTTAATGAATGCACTTTTTTGTTAACATATCTGTCACGTTTTCACCATAGTTCCCAAATTGACTATTACGCACAACAAAAAGGCTGTCAGTACGATTTTAAGTGGAGAACGACCTTTAGTAGACAATGGTCACACCGTAAACGATACGTTCCAGCATGGATGTACTAAGTACTACACACATCGTGGTCGCTATCCGCACTAACTACTGAAGGGCAGTTCATGTTCGTAGCAAAACAACGTCATGGTCCTACTACGCGGTCTGGACATTGGTGAGATAAATGTAAGTGGCAACTCGGGTAAAGCACATGATATGAAAACAACGTGACGTCACTGTAGTGCAGGGTGAAAGTCGATAGTAGGTCATATCCCGTGATGCAATGCAAATATTACATGTATACAGAACACGACTGCGTTCGTCGTTATGAGGGTCACCGAGAGGTTAAAACGAGCTGGCACATCCGTGGATATCAGCAATTACCAAGATAGTACAGTACATGTTGGTAAAAAGAAACAAAAACAAAAGAAAATTAAATTTTGGTCAAACAGAGAAAATGTCGACCCTTTACTACTGTGAGTGGATGGACAAGAAAGTGTTGCTAGTCTCAGTGCATTTCCCCATTGGAAAGATATCTAAATATCTCAACGTCCTGCAACGTGCTGATATAATTACAGGCCATTGACAAATTATTTCGCCGTTCCACATAGCTTTTCTTTAGTGTATTCAATGTTATTGGAAGCTTTAGATATGTGAAATATGGTGCGTCATAGGGGCCACATTTATTATTCGCACTATATGCGGGCAGATGCTTTCAAATTCAAGACCTAAACCCCAAATTACCGAGGATTTCCGAATAGTATCCTTTTATCGCGATTTAGCTGCTTTCAGTGTCTCACATGTGAACACATCACAAAGGCGGTGGTCGTTGTTCACCGAGCGTTCGAATTGTGTCGTAAATCAATGTATTTTACCCCGCGTTGTATACATCGCATAGAGGGACGCTAATGGGACCCAAATCGAACACGAGGCGCCATGATTAGTCATAACGATATTATATTTAATAATAGGCCCGGGCACATATGAACGTGCTGATAATATATACTGACATGTGAACATTCGACGTTCCGTTCCTTGTCCCGTCTTGCAACATTACTACTATTGAATTTCCTTTCACGTGACATACACGAGATTGGGCCAGAGAAAAGAGACAACCACTGAATGAATGTAGTTTATTAGGGCAATCTGAATACAATGACCCTGTAAAAACTCCTGCATTGAGGCGTGCGATAAAAGCGCCCTCAACGTCCATTTTAAAAGATTTGACATACGAACTACACAAGCAAATGTTATGTACTAACGCGGGCACCAACCCATTCCTTTCATTTTTATGAAGATTTTAAAATTTACGATTTAAACTGAAACGAGAGTTTTTTTTATTGGTAGATAGAATACAATTGGAATTAATGAACATTTATAAAAAGGAAAGAAATGGGTTTGTGGACCCGATGGTATTTTTTATTTTGACGCTACAGAAACGCTTCGTTGATGGAGATGTATACGACCGCTTTGTTCCTAGAGACCGCGATACGTATTACCATATTTAAGTGTATCAATTTTTCCAAATAACGCAATTCCTGGGTGTTTCAGGTGTTTGTGTATCAAAATAAGTGATTGACAATTGTTTGTTTTACTTTAATTTCATAACTGCTATATTTTCATATTTCCATAATGTGGTGGCGTGGTTTCGTCTGTCGGAGGTGTGTCATCTCTGTCGGTATCTTATTCTCCATATTTTGTGTGATTTCTGAAGTAAAACTGGGATTTTTTAACCACATTGCTAAGACTCGCACCACTGTACCACGTATTGTATTTCTATGGGCTCTGCGCAAGGTGCTGTGGTACGCCGGTCGAGGAGCCAGTAAAATAGCTAAATTTGAGAAAACATCATAAACTCAACTTTAAAGTAATCCCGAACAACCGAATTTATATATTTTACACACGCAGGTGTAATCTTGTTACACTGTTCAGGGGAGTCTCAACAACCATCCCAAAGTACCATTTTCTGAGAGATTTCGACCTTTGTTTTCACCGTGAGGGTTGCCAGGCGGTGAAAATGCCCGGATGTCCGCCTCGAGAATACCTTCGATAAGACAATGACAATCTTTTATACGCATGCGCACTGGTGTTTTGGTACGTAACAATAACATCTGATTTTTCATCTAACCAATATTGTTGTTTGTCCTACAAAAACAACATGTTTAGTTTAGGATACATCATGATAATACTACTTTCATTATGGAGAATCGAACACAATATTAAAAAATTTATGTTCTTTTACCCCATATTGCACTAATAACATCCCGCATCTTCAACATATTTATTATTCATTTGATACTTTTGCGATTGTGTTGAAACCAAATCTGTGAATTGAACAATACATGTTTAGCGTAAAATGTTCGGGAGAATGTAATTTCAACATCGCTGCTGAAAGTAAAAAAAAAAATCGAAGCAATGAATATATTGGCTCTGTCGTAGAATGATCGAATCTGTTGTTTTATGCCCCCATCGTCCACACAGCTATCAGTAATAACATATACTAGATACACTTATTTATGTACAATAGACCATTTTCCGTTCACTGCGAGAATCACGCGTTATGCGTGAAATCGAACGTAAAAACAGGATAAACAAAGGTCATAGCGTCGTAGTGGCGTCAAACATCGCGTGAGATTCGACAAACGCGAAAGTATTTTGGGGAACATTTCCATGTCAATAATGTGCTGTACACATTTGATGATGGGCAATTTCGATTAAGTGAGGATATTCGAATGGAATATTCCTCTGTCGAAGATCGGCCGGTCGATGTGCGCTACGAAATAAAGAAATTCGAGTTCAAAATCAAATCGTTCGATTTTTGCGGCAGACGTTCGACGCGCGTCTTTCATGCATCTCGCGAGATCTCGCAGTTGTACGGAAAATCACCTATTCTAAGCTTAGAGTCACCAAATTATACAGGTGGAAGTACACTGCTCCAATAGAGCACTCTTCCGATGAATAAAGTACATACATTCAGACTTCGTGTGATGGTAGATAACATCAAGGTCTGAGCCATATTCATAGCAAGCATTAACAATAGTTTGTAAACCGCGAATGGACGGGCTCAAGTCATCGGCATACATCATATGGTTGATACAAAAACACACCCACGCAACAGCCCGCTTTAGACGACTTTAAACGACCACTGAAATTATCAATATAGACACTGAAAAGCAAAGGCGAAATAATGCTATCTTGCTGAACGCAATTTTTAACAGAAAACAATGTAGAATTTCCCCAAACGGACAGTAAACAATAGTTTGTTGTTTAACTTTTCGGCACAATACCAGTAGGGTTATAGGCTAGAATTTGAAAAAAAAGAATGAATGAAAAAGAAATGTACTAGAATCATAATTGATGTGAGCCGTCACCGGTGCGAGTGAACAATGTTTTTGTTTTTACTAATCTCACCTGTTGTACTGGCGGATCGCAGAAACGCAATGTTTCACGGAAAATTCGTGTTGAACAGCGTTGAACCAGCTATATACCCCCCCCCCCCAACCCATTATCATACCCACACACAAAACAGTGCTCCAGTCCCCAAGATTTCAAATTAAAGTGTTTTTATAGTACACCATACTAAAAATACATGATGAGTATGACCTTTGTATCTTTGATCTGTCCAACCAGCAAGACGCTGAATCCTAGTATGACACGCCCCGCCCACTGTAAAGTAATTGAATAGATCCACGTTCAACAGTGTTCATTACGTCTACGACGATCGTAGCTCATGGTTGTCGTTTGTTGAGCTACTGGATCTGCAAAATAGGTGAGAACAAACTTTTATTTTAATCTGTCACGATATGCTGGATGGCCACTCATCATATCAGTTTAGATTTCTGTTCAAAGTTTGTTTTATGCCGACGGCTCGAATTCCGGAATATAATCTTTCGTTTTGGAATACTAGTAGATCGTAGAGGTGTATTTCTATTTCGTGACGTATGCCCGGCCATGGAGGTCAATCTTCCCGGTGGCAAAACACTGTAACACAAGGTTAAATGCACTAGCACTTAAATCACTAGCCTGAGTGCCAGTACTGTAACTGACTATCCCATGTGTCAACCGGATGGTAAGTGGGGGGCTCATTGTGGTAAATATTAGAGGTTAATACAGTCTGAGATAACTGTGCACGGTCACTAAAATGACATGGCACAATGTCTTTCGATTTTGCTCTGCATGACTGTGCATGTTCCATGGTATTTCTGTTCTGTTGTCCCTATTTATTTATTTATTTATTTATTTATTTATTTATTTATTTATTTATTTATTTATTTATTGCTTCCCTTTTGTAACAGGGGCTCACTATGTAAACTAGGAGCTGCATATTGCCTTGATATAAAAACGTCTTTACTGCCTGTGCCAAAGGTCACACAGCTTGGCGCCAATATGGTTTATATTCCCTGTCCTCAATATGATTAATTATTTACTGACTTTAAGGGATAGACCAATATAAATATTGGGAGGGGGAGTGAATTTATAATCTGCATATAATAAGTATACACCAATGAATTATTCCATGAATATAATATTACAAAAACTAAATTTAATACAATCTGTTGAAAATTTACAGTCAAAATATCATTCAATATAATTCCAATTGTTTTTTTGGGGGGCATTTTTGGTCCCAATGGAATGAAACTAATGACTGAAAGAAGGAAATTAAATTTTTAATTGGTCCCAATTTTTGCGATGTAGTCAAAAATTTAAAATACATTATAATACTATGAACTAAATTTAGTATTCTCATTGGTAGATCAGGATCACGTGCATACCACACAGCGTTATATTGGAATTGGAGAAACGTCTAAAAGCGATTAATTGCGATTATCTTGCCATAGACTTTTTTTGGGGGGGGATTCATTATTGCTTAAATAACATGCCTCAGACTGTCACAGTTTCACCAATTATTGTGCACATCTCCATTCTTGCCCTGTTATCATGCAATAATTGGTGGAGTGTCTGCTTTTATTTCCTAATTGTATTAACGACTTATAATATATGCAATGCTGATCCCATGACACGATTATGTCAGTATGGGTAAAACATTTGCAGTGCCTTCCCAGATCTCACCTGCTGATTCATCAAATAAGTTTGTCACAAGACTTATTCTACATTTTATAGTAAATACATGTATCACACAGACAAGACTGATCACCTATTTGAACAGGAATAATTGTATTTGTTAATGCCAAGCCAAGGTAATTCACCATAAAAAGTATATTGCTACGTATAATATTATTTTCTTTTTATTTATTTATTTAAAATTTATTTATGTTATCATTATGTAATATGTCCTTAATATAATATTTATTCCAACTATAAATTTATTTAAAATGCTTCCCAGCTTTTATCACTGTCCAAGGAAAAGAAGGCAGAAATGTACAAACAAAATTGTAAAAACGGCTGTATAGATATTTAATTTCGCTATGACTATGACAGCACTGCCATTTCATGTGTTTACAGCGTTTTAACACTATAATGTACATGATACAGGCACACATAAATTGGTGTCGAATTTCCCATTATTATTTCATTACATCACAGCACTTAAAGAGAGGGGGGGCGTCGCACAGATGTTACCAAGCACGTCGTCCCAGGTCAAGAGTCGTACTTGTGATTCCATTAGAAGAGCGCATTGAATTGTGGGAAAATCAATATTTATCAACACAAATGTTTCACATGCTAAGCGCGGCAATGACATCCTTTGACACTGATATTAAGGAGACACACCACTGGAAATTAACCATGTTAAAGTTTTTATTATAACATGTGATATTTGACAGGATGATGAAAATAATAGGCCATCTTGCAATATTCGTAAAAAGCATGTGTTCAAAATGGAGAAAAAATTCATAACATGTTATTTTTTTCTACCAAATGTATGACATACTCTCTAGTATTAATGAAAATTACGTGGATACTATTTGCTTTTTTAATTAACATGGTACTGTACAATGATTTTTTTTAACCATCCCTGAATTCTCCAAAATTGGTTGGGACACTGTCTATTTTCCATTCTATGTCCATATGTTGTCAACACAACAACATACTAGTAGTAATTTCCATGGTGTGTATGTCTATTATTACCTCAATTCATTTCATTACCATGGAGGATACAAACTCAAAACTCTACAGTATTTGCTCTATTAGTAGCACATACATTTATATGGTCAAAATAGGTAAACATTATTGATTTGTTTACAGCAAATGCAATTTTTCGTTTTTATGTGCTTTCACTAGAGATGCTGTTCTAATAGAGCAAATACGGTACATAAACAGATAACTGAACTTGTTTCCATGGAAACAATGATAACCCCTATCTTGACAGCCATTTTGAATTGAAAATTAGTCAAAATGCATACATTAAAAAACTCGTGAAAAGATAATTACTGCAATTTCTATCTTCAGATATTCATCTAGTTACAGAGAAAAAATTACCATACTTCCAGTATCAAAAGTGTTGGCTCCTTCAGTGTATCTAAAAAGCAAAAATACTACTGTGAAAGGATTAATTATTCACTGGGTTTTAATTTTGCTCATTTAGCTGATCGGAAAATGCGCTAAATTAAAACCCACTGAATATGTAAAATTAAGCATAGAACTCATTATCTTAATGATAAAACCGTAAATTTAAAACCCACTGAATATGCCTGAAATGGTAAATCAGCGAAATTTAAACCCAGTGAAAATTATTCATTTTACAGTAGTTCATAATATATAATCCATTGTAATATTTATGTGCACTCTGTTGTCCTAGTTAATCACACATGTTTTCACATTCATTCATTTACAGTGTCCAGTGGAAGTACTACAGATACACATGTAAATAATAAAGTTGAATAATCAAGTTGTGTAAACAGGTATATTCAAAACCCCAAACTTAGATTATTAATATTATTACATTGATACTGAAAAATCTATAATTGATTTGTAATCAGGTAATTTTTGCAAAAATTCACCAGAGTATACAGTCAATAGAGATATGTTTATGTATTTTGAAAAAAAAAAAGTTGTTGTACCTAAATGCTAGTATTTGTTTGTGTTCGTTGAATACAGTTTTGTGAACAATTTCACTACTGTAATTATTCATTGAACACATTAAGTACCACTTAACTTATTCTAACTTATTACAGACCCCCTAGTCCCAGCAATCTTAGATACTGTATTTATTCTATTGCTCTTAACATTGTAGCAATCCACAATCAAACTATTTGGTGTTAGTAGACACATTGTGTTCATCTGAAAACAAACTCGCTGCTGAATAATTTAACAACAAAAATTTTTTTCACAAATTTGTTAACATTTTTGTTGGAGAATTCTTTTCCTCAGCAAATTAATGCATATTCCATATACTGTATTTGCTCTCTTAGAAATGCATCTCCATATAAACCAAAAGTTGCATTTATTTTTTACTTTGTTATTAAAATATTCATACTTTAACCTTTTTACATGCACTTTTAATAGAGCAAATATGGTATCAATGTGAATTATGGTAAATTATGTTATATCAGTCTATATATATATATATATATATATATATATATATATATACAATGTATATATATATATATATATATACCCGGTAGTATTATAAATAACTATTTTTATACATAGATATATTTTGAAATGTTCTAATCAGATTCAATCTTATTGATATTAAAATATAATGTAGCTCTAAGCTCTATTTTGTCGAGCCGAGCTTATCATATGATTGTTCGCCGGCGACCGTCGTCCGTGTCTACTTTTTGGTAGAAAGTGATATTTTCGACTTCTTGTTAAAAACCACAAGTCTGATTGTTTTGATATTACATATATAGGTACCGGTATTACATGTGGACGTCTCTCAGATTCGTTCATTTTGTGATGATATCTTCAATTCTCTAATTTTGGTGAATATTTTTGTAATTTTTGGTAAAAAGGGATATTTTCAACTTCTTGTTAAAACCACAAGTCTGATTGCTTTGATAATACATATATAGGTACTACATGTGGACCTCTCTCAGATTTGTTTATTTTGTAATGATATTTTCCAATGATATCTTCAGTTCTTAATTAACATCAAATTTTAATCACATTGGGTCAGATTATATCTGATGCCAAGGTTCAAGTACGCTATGGCTTTTGCCCATCCTATTCACACATTGATTCATATTATCATATTTGCATCACCCATCTTTTGTATTCACATTGTCAATTTATCGTATTCCCATCTCTAAGTTATTGCACACTTTGCACGCTTCAATCGTGTTTTCGCAGTTGTTTAAATAGATTATCCTGG
Organism: Saccoglossus kowalevskii; assembly: GCF_978046115.1. Lineage (NCBI taxonomy): Eukaryota > Metazoa > Hemichordata > Enteropneusta > Harrimaniidae > Saccoglossus > Saccoglossus kowalevskii. The sequence continues at coordinate 26,614,103 of NC_140657.1, forward strand.
CCATGGTAATTTTATTTCATTTATGACCTCGTACACGTAACAATCACAAAAATCAGGCAGCATTTATGTTTTCCTTTCTCTAGAGTAAGGCTAGATTGCTACTGATTAAGATGATTAAGATTTGTGATGCAAGCATAAATTAATGTGCGATGCTAATGACATCCAAATGCGGCACACATGCAATAAATGCAGGACCCTTATGCGATATATGCGCAACCCCAATGCGAAAATTACATTGTGCACATACAAAACAGTGACATGTTGCATGACATCTGTACTGTGTCGGTATATTCAATTTTAACCCAACATGATGAATCTTTTATCTGATAATCTGTTTGGGTATAATATCATACATTTTATTTAATTAACATAATTTATTAAATATTTTAACTTTTTATCTGAATATCTGATTGAATATAATTATTATACATTTTAGTTAATTAACATAATTTATTAAATATTTCAACTTTTTACCTGAATATCTGATTGGATATAATTATTATACATTTTATTTAATTAACATAGTTTATTAAATATTTCAACTTTTTATCTGAATATCTGATTGGATATAATTATTATAAATTTTATTTAATTAACATAATTTATTAAATATTTTAACTTTTTATCTGAATATCTTATTGAATATAATTATTATACATTTTAGTTAATTAACATAATTTATTAAATATTTCAACTTTTTACCTGAATATCTGATTGGATATAATTATTATACATTTTATTTAATTAACATAATTTATTAAATATTTCAACTTTTTATCTGAATATCTGATTGGATATAATTATTATAAATTTTATTTAATTAACATAATTTATTAAATATTTCAACTTTTTATCTGAATATCTGATTGGATATAATTATTATATGTTTATTTAATTAACATAATTTATTAAATATTTAAACTTTTTATCTGAATATCTGATTGGATATAATTATTATACATTTTATTTAATTAACATAATTTATTAAATATTTCAACTTTTTATCTGAATATCTGATTGGATATAATTATTATACATTTTATTTAATTAACATAATTTATTAAATATTTCAACTTCACTACCAGCAGATCTAGTAGCCAAATGGAGAGGAGAATGATGGCACCTCGACCTTTAATGGTTGCAATAGCAGTCACTTCTGCTATCAGCTTTTTCAGTTATTTAGCTGCATGGTTGCTAAGGAAATCAAAGAAGGAAAAACCAAGATTTGGGCAAGAAATTCGAGATGAGGAATTTCTTCTAGGGGATGATGTCATCCAATGTAACCATGGTTCCTATGGTACTGTGCCAAAACGAGTGCTTCATGCAAGAGGAGAGTAGGTGATATTTTGTTGTTTTTTCTAATTTACTGGTCCAGACCAAAATGGTCTTCATACTTGTAACAGTACATGTTACTGTCATTAGTTATAAAGGTTTGAGCTAAATTAAAGTTTAAGTTTTGGAGGAAAGAGTGTTTGAATTGCCCTGGAAAATGGCACAAATTGTATTTTGTATTGTATATACTGTTGAAGCATTTTGAAAAAATTGATATTTAATTTATAATAGTGAGTTTTCATTTGTGATAATAGTTTTCCATTACTGTAAAATACTTTATTTTCGCTATTTTTGCTGAATGAATGATTCAGTGAAAATAAAATCAAGCGAATATTTTTTTTTTCTATATTTTCATTTAACTCATTAAAAATCAGTGAAAATAAAATCCATACAAAATTAATTCCAGCTAAAATAAAGTATTTCACAGTATATACAATGGGTAGTTCTATCCCATAATGCATTGCATATATCTGCAGTAACATGCTCAGTCAAAAATTTGAATTTGATCCAAACACCAAATTATTGAACATTTGGATCATTCTCATTTTTTAATTTGTTTTGGTTTCTATGGTAACAGTACTTATTTAGATGTATATGATTTATTTAATGACATGAACTGAAATTTCAGTATGCCAGTGTCCCATAATGCAACAGGGTTCTCTATTCTTCAAATAAGATTTGGTTCCATACACTGATATAAACCATGTTATTTTTATAATATATCATTGTCCATATATGGGCAATGCATTATGTCATTGGCATACATTATTTATACAATAATGAATCTCCCACAATGCCTTATTGGACAAGGAAAAGGGTCTACGGCAAGATAATGATATTAACTATAGTGACCCCTCTTTGAATCCAATATGACACTGTGGGGGGGGGCATTATTATTATAAATCACTATCGCTAGAATGCATTTGTTTATGATCCAATTCATTATGGCCAAAAATGCATGAAAATTACACATTTTCATTATTCTGCATCTCAGTAATGTGTGAACAATTTCTATCCAAACTTAATTGGTACATGCGTTGAACATAATTGGACCTTGACTCTCATCATTATATTTTCGCATTGGGTTACAAATTATCATATGCATTATTATGCATTATCACAGACATCACGGTATTATCTTTTGATGTAGATTCCTTAAAGAAGCCGAGTACTCTCCTGATGAATTCATGAGATTGAAGAGTCCTATTTATTACGAGGAAGCGCTTCTCAGTGTTGGTGATTTTGTTGGCGCTAACATTGAACATATGGTGTTTGTGGAGAACACAACAACAGGTATAATTAATATAAAAATTGTCAGAATTTATTCCTGCATTTGCTCTATTCTATCATTTGCTTTAGTGTGATATATGTGACATAAAAAAAGTTAATTCAAACGGAAATAGTGTTGTACCCCCCATCACCATAGCATTTAATAGGTGCATTGTACACCTATATAAGTACTAGGTACTATAGGCCACCACACTTGTTTATGTTCTGCGTTTGTGCACTGTGATTCATTCGCAAGAAACACTGTTTTGTACTTGAAGATAAAATATTGGTGTAATTTCAATTTCATTACAATATTATTTCCTCCATTTGTTGCTGTATGATTTGACCTGCAACAATGTCTTTTCACCTGATTGGTCATTAGTCTGATTTTATAACCAATCAGATATAAATATGGCATTTTAAGGGACTATATTCTAATTATCTTGGCGCCAACAAGGCCTGGTCTGAGACAAGTACCTGTGGTTCTTTTTTATTTAATTGTATTATGGCCTCCAGCCCATTACAATCATACAAATTAATTATTGACAAGAAATAAATTTATATTACAAAATATGTATGAAAATATAAATGAAGAGGGTGTCAAAAGATAATATAACCACTATATAATAATGTGATGGGGATTTATTTATATTATTATAATATTTATATACATACAAACTTATTAGGTTATTCACATTTGATCTTTGATTAAAAAACATTTAAATAGAGCTAATGAGTTAATGATTTGGCTGTGAATGTTATCCAAGGTTTCTTCAAAGTTGCATTTGTCACATTAAAAATATTGAAACTTATGAGTATAAAAAAAACAAACACTAAATCCAAATCAATCTTTGTGGGGATGCACCTTTTTTGCATGGCTCGATCATGTTTACACATTTTGGATAATTCTCAAAATGCATAAAATCAAGCATTTCTGCAATTTTTGAACAATCTTGGTAAAAAATACATTGGACATTGGAGGACCTTGATATACATCACTTTATTTTACAGATAAACATTTGATAAAAAAGTTATAAAAAACAAAGTAGACAAAGTGCGCCCTCACATGGCAGAATGTTATTTTCCTTGTTTGAACAAAGGAATTGCAGTTCTGGAGGGAAAAAAAGCCAAAACTAGCACTTTCTTGGCAGGCTGGCAAAAAACAAAAAATTGAGGATAATATCCTCACTGTGTTTATAAATTTGATCATTGGTACTCAAAAAAAAGTCAGGTTTTATGATTGGAAAGTCAAATTTGGGGCAGTTTAGAGGGAATGGCCACTTAGCCGAATGTGAACCCGAAAATGGAAATGTCTCAAAAGTTAGGGGTGAGCGCTTAGCTGGGCATGGGATCAGACAGACAAAATGTGACGTCCATTTTACAACTTTCCACATTTCATGTGGGAAAGAGCAAACTATAAAAGAAACTATTTTTTGAATGGTGCCTGAAGCTCTGCTCAATGGGTTAATGTATGCAGATTGACTGTTGATAAGTTTCCTGTATGCTGATTGGTTACCATGCTGTTTATATCTTTTCAAGGCATTAATACAGTTTTAAAGTCAATGAAGTTCAAGAAAGGCGAGAGTATCTTGATAACTAATTTGACGTATCCCGCTGTAATTAATACAGTGAAAGATGTTTGCAGTGATCCAGAATTAGGTGAACATTTATTTTTAACTTATTTATTAGAAAACACATTTGTTACTATTGATTTATTTTTTGCTGATTTATATTTAGTCTGCAAAAACAAAGTGTAAGTGAATATAAATTGTATTTTTCATCAGAAGATGAGATGCTTCTGTTAATAATTGTCAAGCATTTATAAGGCAAAGATTTAGGCAAATATTCTGATATGAGATGAAGATTCCATTTGAAGTTACACGAATTGTGAGATGGTCAAAAATTTGCAAACAATATTTGTACATTTTTTGAAAATACTAACTGCAAATGAGTCTGCAAAAAAAATTAGTGTGTGTTTCAGTTTTTTTTTCTTCTGGTTTCGATTCACATATAGCGGGAGTTGGATGATAACACACAATCTATTCTGTTAACACAATCAAATCTTTCCAAGTGTCCACTGTGCTCTATTAGTCACAAATAAACTGTATTAGTGCTTACATAGAAAATTGAATGGATTATTCATCAAAAATTTCATCTGCAACTAATATTAGTGGGTTAAATATTAGCATAAATATATGCAAATCCTTGTACATTCAACTTGATTTATATTGGATGCTTTCCTCATCAGACTGTATTGTATTGATAATACTGTAAAACCATTTATTCACCATATTTTTATACTTTTAACGTTATTTTACATGAATTTATTTTAGCAGATTTTACTTATCGCTGAAAATAAGGAAATTATAGACCAGCAAATTTATAGTATGGTGAATACAACAAGTGTTGCCACTAGAGGGGGCTATAGCAAAACAGGTTTTAATTAATATTTTGATTAAAAGGGCAATGGCAGTCAAGCCACGCATGTGTGACACATAGATCTTATATAAACGAAGATGTCAAATTTGACTGTAATGTGTAGACTAACCAGTACAAACTGGTACCAGCTTTTACTATGTAATTGCTTTGGTGATTGAAAGGTATCAACGAAGTCACAACGATAATTAGTGTATGTCACGCCCAGGGTAAAACTTGAACTTCCGATTTTGATAATACTAATGTCGCATAAGCATGGCACAATGACCACCGCCCTTTTTGAAACAAGTCTATCAAGATTAAATCCAGTTATGCCGTATTTAAATAAACCTCCTGCAACATATTGGGGCCATGATGCACCTGTCATTCTTAGGTATTTTCACTATGTCATTGGGTATTCACAAGTTTTTTAACCTGTCTAAGAATTTGACATGGTTAAAATAACTGTTGAACTTTTCTGTGTATTTGGTACTCCCCCACCTAGTGGAAAACATTGATAAATGTATAACTACCGATATATACATAATGTGTTAGCGAAAAATGTTACATCCCTGATTGAAAATTCTTTGATATGTATGTTGTGTATCTTTCATCATAACAGGAATGTCCGTTGTCACACTAGACATAAAATTCCCGATTCGCAGCAAAGAAGAAATAATACAACAATATAGAGATATCTTGGAAGACAATCCATCTGTCAAAGTCGCAGTCATTGATCACATCACCAGTTCATCCGCCATGGTAATGCCAATTAAAGAACTCATAGTAGTTTGTCAAAGTAGAGGTGTACAGGTGGTAATAGACGGGGCACATGCACCTGGACAACTACGACTAAATCTGGAAGAGCTTGGTGCTGATTATTACATCGGTAAGTTAAATAAGAATATTTGGTTTGAATTAAAGAGGGCATGTCGTCTTCATGTTTTCATTTTTGTGGGTTTATGCCATTAAGAAATCGAAAATGCAAAAAAAAAAATTGTGATATTGAACAATTTGCTGCGAAACAATGTGCCACAAATTTGGTTACTGTGGTGAAATTACTTCTTCATCTAAATTTAGCTGGGTGACTTTGGATGAAAAATTGTTACCGTAATTGCTCTATTAGATCATATTTCTTCATATATACATGTACCAAAAATCATTAAAATATTACTTATTTTGACCATAGACACACCCATCATTTATGTAAGCTCAGGCATTACTAATAGAGCATTTTGAAATGAAAAAAATATGTCGAGTTTTCAGTGTAATGATATACATGTGAAATGAGAAGTTCTCTCCCATAATGCAATGCATGCCTTTATTCGACTCGTAGTGTCTACAATCAATATACAAGGTTAATTTTATATATTTTTTTCATGGCCAATCTTTAGCTTCTAGATTTTCTGCTTTTTCAATAATATTAACATATTCAAATTATATTCAAAATGTGTCACATGGGACTCACACTGAACATTATGTCCTGTGATGACTGGTGCTTAAAGCGAGGAGAGTCGTCACCTGTGCATGTGAGAGATGACCATAGTGTGTCATTGTTTACAACCAAATATCTACCCATGATCCTTTGTACGGTTAGTGTACATTGTTATTGTTGATTGGAACATACATGTATGCACAGGTGACAGGTAACGACTGTCGCTTTATGTCATGCTGAAATTAAAGTTGAGGTGCGATTCAACAGTATTGAAACTTAAGAGATATATAGCACCTGTATGACACAGCAAAGTATGCCTAAATTTTTATGGCACTTACGTTTTTTCTTGTTTGCTTCTCTAATTTCTTGTCTTTGTATAAATATTTAAATATATATGCAACTCACACTAGTGACATTCATGATGACATCTTGAGACAGATGTTAATTGGCCATGTGGAGCCAAAGCTGAGGCTACATAGATACTCCACATTCTCCAAACAAAAAAAGGGGAATTGGTAGGGTTTTTTTAAACACAGAATGTCACAGAGTAATTTGGTCGTTTCATTCCTGCTTACTGAGCTTGGATGCTTGTATCATTTGTGGATTCCGGATTTGCTATTTGTTGCATGTAATTATAAGCTGACCTGTGTTACATATTCATTACTGTGTCACTCGCCTGCACTTGTTGCATTAACGGTACTCCACCAATATTCACGCACTGAATTGGAGGAACTGTGGCTACTAGTTTATCTAGTAAACTGTCACATTAATTACATTCTCACTATTTCTGTAGATGGTATCTCGCCTCAATTTCCATACTCTGTATGGAACTGTAATTGTATAAACAAATTGTAGATTTGGGCTTAATCTTTACCTATCAGTATATTTATAAATCTTTTCCAAATAGAGGGTGGTCTGCGCTTCTGATCTAGTGGCTAACTACAAATTCGGCCTGGAGAGGGTGTAAAATTAGTAACCCAATTGGTTAGCATTGTTACCATAGTGACGAGAGAACAGAGAACTAGCAGAAGCAGTTCTACTGGTTCAGTGTGTGAACATTGGTAGAGAGAGATAATTATATGGGTGTAAACAGATCTCTCCTTTTCTCCCAGATCATCTGCCCATATTTTCTTCTCTTTCACTTCATCAATCCGCTTGAAACACAGCAGTATCTGTTTCTCTGATCATCAATGCACCTGTTTATATTTTTACATACCAGGTAATTTGCATAAGTGGATGTTTGCTGTCCGAGGGAGTGCGATATTATGGGTACATCCAAAACACTACAAGTCTATCAAACCACTGATTACAGGTCACAATTATCAGCAAAGTTTGTTCAATCAGTTCTTCAATCAGGGCACACGTGATTCAACTCCTTATTTCTGTGTGCCAGCTGCTATACAGTTCTACGAGGAGATTGGTGGATTTGTAAGTTCACATTACTTTTCTTCTCCATCACATATAATATTTACAGGCATAAAATTAATTTCAGTTCTAAACATTAACATGTATTTACTTGGGTAAAATAAAAAATTGAAAAAGAAACCCCTAATAAGAATGATTGTGTCCAGGAGCGGCAGTTGTTAGGATTGAAAGTACCAAAACAACACCGCTTTGTTCTAAGGCAACTGATATCGATCAAAATTTATTTCGGGTTCTACTGTAAAGTGCTAGTCGGCAAAATTTTGTTTGAAGGTCTTGACTTGTCCTGTAAATTACTTTATTTTCACTTGGAATTTATTTTCGCTGAAGGAATGAATCTGTATCAGAAGTTACTTGCTAATAGTCAAACATCAATAAAGCAGTTCTGCGGATTAAATTTGTGATTTAGTTTTCACCATCTTCAGTAATACTTTGTGTTTGAAGGTGGACTATATTACAAAATTAATATTTAATGTAAAACATTTCCATTAAGATTAGTCTGAGATGCACCTCAGAATCTTGTTTCCTGTACAGCCCGTTCAACTCTGGTTACCGCTGCATTTGGGCAAACATTGAACCAGTCACTGGTAGCATAGTGGTTGTTGCTTCAGACTCGTGATCAATAGACCCAAGTTAAAATCCTACCTTAGGCTGAATATCAAAGGATCGACCCCTACCCTGGGTGAGTGTGCCACAGACTCAATAGGAAGGCCAATTCCACTGGCCGGGATTCATTCACTAACGAATGCGACTTTGGGGGAAGCTTGGTTAAGGTTTGCAGGTGCTTGTGTTTGACCGAGCCTGTTTGACGCCAGGATAGCGCATTAAAATTGCCACACAGCCCTGTCATGTAGTCCCAAACATGAATATGACTTCTGTGGCAAAAATGCACTATGTGTCAGCACTAGCACTTGCAATTTGCACATACAAAAAAAAGGCAGGAGAGACAGCAGTGACACTCAATGTCCAGAAAAATATTTAAAAAAAACATTGAACGTTATATGCTTCCCTAAGTTAGTGAAGTTAAATTCAGCCAACTCTTGTACCAGAATATAAACAGCAATGCATGATGGGATTTGTTAGGTAAGATTTTTTATATTTGATTTTTGGTAAATTTACAAGGAAATGGGCGGAGGGCCTAATTCTGTTAACAGTACAGCTGTAAGATGCTTATATGTAACCTTGTATTTCTAAATATATTTTATTTTTGTAGGAGAAAATCACCAAATACAACACAGAATTACTTCACTGGGCAATGGAGTTATTGAAGGAATCATGGAAGACAGAAAGTTTTCCAATACCTGACAGCATGAGGGCGCCCTTTATGGGAATTATTGCTTTGCCAGAGACCAGTAAGGGACCTATAATGAATACAGATTCCAGGGGAATTGCTCAGCTAGTGGACAAAATTTATGAAAAATACAAAGTTCATGTTGTTATTGTATATCACCAGGAATGTCTCTGGTGTCGTTTGTCAGCCCAGGTTCACAATACTAAAAAAGATTACCTGAAACTGAGAGATGCTGTATTAGACATGTTATAGACAGTCTATTCTCTTTTCATTGTATGCCTAATATGGTAGGGTTTCTGAATCACATGATCAACTATATGCCTAATATGGTAGGGTTTCTGAATCACATGATCAACTATATGCCTAATATGGCAGGGTTTCTGAATCACATGATCAACTATATGCCTAATATGGCAGGGTTTCTGAATCACATGATCAACTATATGCCTAATATGGTAGGGTTTCTGAATCACATGATCAACTATATGCCTAATATGGTAGGGTTTCTGAATCACATGATCAACTATATGCCTAATATGGCAGGGTTTCTGAATCACATGATCAACTATATGCCTAATATGGCAGGATTTCTGAATCACATGATCAACTATATGCCTAATATGGTAGGGTTTCTGAATCACATGATCAACTATATGCCTAATATGGCAGGGTTTCTGAATCACATGATCAACTATATGCCTAATATGGTAGGGTTTCTGAATCACATGATCAACTATATGCCTAATATGGCAGGGTTTCTGAATCACATGATCAACTATATGCCTAATATGGCAGGGTTTCTGAATCACATGATCAACTATATGCCTAATATGGCAGGGTTTCTGAATCACATGATCAACTATATGCCTAATATGGCAGGGTTTCTGAATCACATGATCAACTATATGCCTAATATGGCAGGGTTTCTGAATCACATGATCAACTATATGCCTAATATGGTAGGGTTTCTGAATCACATGATCAACTATATGCCTAATATGGCAGGGTTTCTGAATCACATGATCAACTATATGCCTAATATGGCAGGGTTTCTGAATCACATGATCAACTATATGCCTAATATGGTAGGGTTTCTGAATCACATGATCAACTATATGCCTAATATGGTAGGGTTTCTGAATCACATGATCAACTATATGCCTAATATGGCAGGGTTTCTGAATCACATGATCAACTATATGCCTAATATGGTAGGGTTTCGGAATGACATGATCAACTATATGCCTAATATGGTAGGGTTTCGGAAACAAACCACATGGCCCATGAATATGGCACCTACCCTTCACTATGTTAACTTGAAATCCAGCAGTATTATTTGTTGTTTGAAATAGTAAAATGAGTCATGAATTAGAATCTGCAGTGTATGTAGGTTATTCATGACAAGTTTTTTTATCTGGTATACTTAAAATCCTGGAATTCAACACTGTTTTGAAACCTTCTTTAGACCATGTTTATGTTTATTTTGGTGCAGTGACATTATACAAATTCAGAAAGAAAGGGACTACTTGAGAAGCGGGTCCTCTAACTTGCTTATCTGATTTTGAATAATAATACAATTGTTGGACTTGTTGAATCCCTAAGATGTTGAAAATTCGCTCACAGCTGAATCTACATAATTGCTCGCCAATGGTCAGACATTTGCTGATAGTTTTTGACCCAGGTATCTTGCTAATACCGTAATTGTTACATTTGGCACATACCACTCCGTACGAGAAATGCTACAAACAAGATATATTCGATAATACAGCTTTAATTTTTTTCATGTAAAACTGACTTTGCATATCTTCTATATTGGTACATGTACTTGCATATTAAATTCCAGAGATGTGTGCATGGATAGCTAAAATTAAGTTGTATTGGAATGATCAATACAATATACAATAAATGTAATTTTGTTTTATGTGCATTTGTATTAAAGCAAATACAATACGCATATAGATATTATGCCTATGTGTACACAATTTTTTGTGGTTGAATCAATAATAATTTTATTTTTTTCAAAATTATTACCAATCAATTCTGTGATTATTTTAAAAAATAAATCTGGCAACATTTTTATAAGTAGTGATGGAATTTGTCTATGCAAATGGTTATAAATAAAGGAATTTTATATTATAATATCCATTGAAGTTAGGGTTCTTCATGATTTGATAATGTTATGGCATTCATGAGACAAAATTTCACTAAATTTAAATAAAAGGTGCCGTCCCTCACCGAATTCGCAGTCTCTCAAAATTTCACTAAAGTCGGCATCCCTAAAAAAATTCACCAAAGTTGCCTTTTCTCACAATTTCACTAAAGTCACAGCCCCTCAAAGTTGCAGTGCCTCTAAATTTCACCAAAGTTTCCGACACTCATTGTTGTAGAATTTTCACTGCTACAAAATTTCAGAATTTTTCAGACTCTGATATTAAAATGGTTTACTGTATTTCCAATCTTAGTGGGATAAATAAGTTCAAGTTTTGTCTTTTGTGTATAATTTTCACTTTATTTTTAGCTCATGGTTTGACTGAACCTGTTGTCGTTCGTCCGTCAACTTTTTACATTCAAAGGACTTCTTCAAAACTGTCAGCTGGATTGCCTTGCTATTCATACCACACCTACCTGGGATGGTTCTTTGTCAGAGATGTTCATTTTACTACATCACATGTAAACCTGTTTTAAGAATAATATTTTTGTCATTTATGATTAAATTTTTTTTGAAATTTGTGATAACTATGGTTTACCTTTTTCCCCCTGCGAACTTTATCTATGGGACGTCCCTTATTTCCGGAGCTTTCCGAAGACGTTCGGGTCGGACTGGAGTCGTTATGTTAGTGTGTGTGGCGCCATATTTGTTTTTGGTGAGTTGCGTTATATTTCCGTGTTATTCTCGGTATTAATGACTTATTAAATGGTAGCAGAGCATAAACATGGCAAATAATTACAAGAATCCACCCGTGTTTGCTTCCGATGCGGTTTACGAAACATGGAAAAATGAAGTTAAAATATGGAGACTGATGACCGACATCGAGAAAAAGAAACAGGCGAAAGCGGTAACTCTGTCACTCACTGGCCAAGCCAAAGCGAAGGCGCTTGATATAGAAGTAAGTGAGCTTAATAAGGAAGATGGTTTGGATATTTTGCTTAGAGAACTGGATTCTTTATTTATGAAAGAAACAGTCGATCTTGCGTACGATGCCTATTCAAAATTTGAGTCTTACGGAAGAAAGGAAAACATGCCGATGGCGGAATTTATCGTTGAGTACGAACGACTGTATACCCAATGTCAAAAGTACCAAATGACCCTTCCCGATGCTGTTCTTGCCTTCAAGCTGTTGGATAAAGCCCAATTAGATAAGACCGAGAGGCAAATGGTGTTAACAGCGGCGTCTGATTTAAAGTTTGCATCAATGAAATCGGCCTTGAAGAGAATTTTTTCCGGGGATCACGTGACTGGGGAAAGTGATTTGAGCGGGAATTGCGCCTCTGGCATCACGATAAAACAGGAATCGGCATATGTCACTGAAAGATTTAATAATTCCAAGTTCTCCAGTGGCAAAAAGGCCTCTCCATCATATAAGCAACCCAAAAAGTACAGAAATTCGGATAACTCGGAAACCCCTAGAGGTACAAATCCATTGGATAGATATGGGAAGAGAACCAGATGCATGGTCTGCCAGTCAGTATTCCACTGGGCTAAGAATTGCCCAGACAAAGATGAACAAAAGGCATGCATGGTTCAAGAGAATGATTCGATTAATGAGACATGTAATATAACTTTACTTACTAAAGAACAGCCTGATAATGAGATTTTAATGACTGAGTCATTTGGGTGTGCTATAATTGACACTGCATGTACACGCACTGTGTGTGGAAGGAAATGGCTGGAAAATTATGTGGATGATCTCGACACCATACAGAAAAAGGCGGTTATCAGGAAATGCAGTAATAAAGCCTTCAAATTTGGTGATGGTAAGAAGATAATTTCAAAGGAAAATGTCATACTACCGGCAAAGATAGGAAACAATATTTGCAAGATTGATACAGAAGTGGTAGATGTAGATATACCTCTGTTGCTGAGTAAAACATCATTAAAGAGAGCTGAGACAAAATTAGATATTTGCAACGACAAAGCAGAAATGTTCAAAGAGCCTGTTAAACTAGAATTCACATCAAGCGGACATTATTGTGTTGACATCAGAAAATTCAAAGAGAACAAAATTACTGATCAACAAGCTATGGCCTTGATGGCTGATGATACAGAGCCTGAGGTGACTGAAAGTGAAATGGTACTGATTGGTGAGAATATAAACAGAGTGGATCAAAAGAAAATCCTGGTAAAACTGCACCGCCAATTTGGGCATGCCTCGGCAGAACGATTAAGAAAATTATTGGAGAATGCTGGCACAAAAGATAAAAATGTCTTTCAGAATCTGGTGGAAGTGATTGACAACTGTGAAGTGTGCTTCAAATATAAAAAACAATCTCCCAAGCCTGCAGTTGGTTTTCCATTAGCTTCTGATTTTAACGAGACTGTAGCTGTCGATTTGCATGAGTTGGAAAGTAACCTATGGTATTTACACATCATAGATGAGTTTTCTAGATTTAGTGCTGGATCCATAATTACCAGTAAGAAACCGTCTGTTTTTGTACAGAACTTTATCCAGCATTGGATTAGCATTCATGGGGCACCAAGGAGATTGTTCAGCGACAATGGTGGTGAGTTTAACAATAAGGAGGTAATGGACATGTGTGAGAATTTTAACATTGAGTTCAAAACTACTACAGTCCATGGAGCAATGGGCTTCTGGAGAGACACAACCAATCGTTAACAGAAATTCTGAGAAAAGTTAAGTCAGAAAAAAGTTTGGACTGGGAGACGGTGCTTAGCTGGGCTTTGTCAGCAAAGAATAGTTTGTGTAATGTACACGGATATAGTTCATATCAACTTGTTTATGGAAAAAACCCAAATCTACCCTCTACACTAGTTGATGAACCTCCTGCTCTAGAAGGGATTACAACAAGTGAAGTTGTGGCTAAACACATTTCTGGTCTGTACAATGCTAGACGTATATTCACAGAATCTGAATGTTCAGAAAGAATTAGACGAGCACTAAGGAAGCAAGTAAGACCTGCTACAGAATCAGTGAGGATGGGGGACAAAGTCTATTACAAAAGGCCGGGTGCTGCTGAATGGAAAGGACCAGCAGTAGTAATAGGATGTGATGGTGCTGTGATATTTGTACGTCATGCTGGAATGATAGTTAGAGTTCATCAGTGCAGATTAAAAAGAGAAATTTGGTCTGTAGACAGTGGTAAACATGAAGGCATACAAACTGAAAGAAATGCATGTATTCCTGCTGTGACAAAGACTCAAGATATGGAACCAGATGATGATATGGAAACTAGGAATGAAGAACCTGATGAAAATCTTAGTCCTACAATTGCTGACACGACCAATACCTATCTGGCAATTAAGCCTGGCAACACCATAGCATATAAACACAAAGATACAGGTGAGCAACTTACTGCCAAGGTACTGAATCGTGGTGGCAAAGTCACTGGCAAATATTGTAACTGGTATAATCTAGAATACTTAAAACCTACACAGCTAGAAGGTGTCAAACAATCTGTAGATCTAACACAAGCTAATGAACTTCAAGTGATAAATCCTACCAGTAATGATGAGAGCAAGAATGACGAAGATGTGTTGGTTTGTGAGAACTTGTCATTTGAGGAGGCCAAATCAAAAGAATTGAACAACTGGAAATTAAATGCCGTCTATGAGGAAATTCCAGATGATGGTCAAAAGTGCATATCGACCAGATGGGTGTGCACTTTGAAAACTACAGAGCAAGGTGTACAAACCATGAAGGCTAGACTTGTAGCACGCGGATTTGAAGAAATGGAGAGTAATCAGATACTTAAAGATTCCCCCACCTGCGGAAAGGAGTCGTTAAGACTGATTCTGGCACTGTTAGCACAGAATAAATGGAAGCCATATTCAATGGATATAAAAACAGCATTCCTACAAGGACAAGAAATTGGAAGAGAAGTATATATCCAGCCACCCAAAGAGGCAAATTGTACTAACGTTATATGGCATCTTAAGAAATGTGTGTATGGGTTGGGTGATGCATCTTTACACTGGTACCAGAAAGTAAGGTCGGTGATGAGAAGATTAGGTGCAACAGTGTCAAAGGTACATTGTAGACCCTGCAGTTTTCTACTGGATGGATAAGTATGGTTGTCTCGTTGGCATATTAGCAAGCCACGTTGATGATTTTATATGGGGCGGTACTAAACAATTTGAATCCTCAATTGTTGATCAAGTGAGAACTGAATTTTCCATAAGTAAAGAAGATAGTTGTGCATTCCAATACATAGGAATCGGGCTAGTTAGTGAAGATTTTGGAATAGCTCTACATCAGACTGATTATGCAGATAACCTAAGACAGATTCATATTGACAAATCCAGAGCTAAGCAAAAGGACCACCCTCTTACAGACAAAGAGATAGATTTAATGAGATCAAAAATTGGACAGATATTATGGATAGCGCACCAAAGTAGACCAGATGTGTTGTATGATGCATGTAGTTTAGCATCGCGAGTCAAGGACGGGACAGTAAGAGCACTTCTTGATGTTAACAAAGTGATCAGAAAAGTCAAATCAGAATCGGTGCCTCTGAAGTTTCAATATCTGGGAGAGGGTAAACTATCTCTCATTGTATTCAGCGATGCGTCCTTGGGAAACCTCCCAGATGGTGGCAGTCAAGAGGGGTATCTTATTTTCTTACGGGGACAATCAGGAAAGTTCTCACCAATATGTTGGAACTCTCGTAAAATCCGCCGGGTTGTCCGAAGCACATTAGCAGGAGAGACGTTGGCAATGGCTGATGCCATTGATGCAGGCGTATTCATTGCCACTCTGTAGGCTGAACTGACTACAGGAATACCTGATCCAGAAACTTTATCACTTACCTGCATAACAGATTGCAAATCTCTATATGAGGCAATTAGGTCTACCAAATTAGTCAGTGAGAAAACACTAAGAATAGAGATAAGTGGTATAAAAGAATTGGTAGAAAGTAAACAGGTGAAAGAAGTGATCTGGTCAGACACTACTAAACAGTTGGCAGACTGTTTAACTAAGAAAGGAGCATCTCCTCTACAATTGATGAAGACGCTGGAAGAAGGAGTTTTGGACATTTAAGAAACTATAATTTCAACTATGTTCCTGTGTTGTGTTGCGTTACTGTTCAAGTTTCGGGTTAACGATTTTCTATTGAACATTTGAAGACTTTGTGTTATTCAATTTATAAACTGTTACCTCGCCTTATAAAAGAAACAGATAGAGTGGAGTTTGATAACTATGGTTTACCTTTTTCCCCCTGCGAACTTTATCTATGGGACGTCCCTTATTTCCGGAGCTTTCCGAAGACGTTCGGGTCGGACTGGAGTCGTTATGTTAGTGTGTGTGGCGCCATATTTGTTTTTGGTGAGTTGCGTTATATTTCCGTGTTATTCTCGGTATTAATGACTTATTATTTGGCATGAATGTTTTTGAATGGATTAAACTCAGACTTCTTATTTTCATGGCACCATATGGAAGTGTCTATTTTTATTGCATTTTTAAAATAAATTGTTGATTATTTTTGTGCATTTTCGACTTGTCCGAAACCGCCTGCCACATTGCTTTGGAATTCATAATATAGACACATGGACTAGTCTTCTTAAGTTTGTTCATTCAGTGAAAATATCTCCATTTTGTCGTGTTTTTTTTGGATTTTTTCACTTTCTGATTCGTTATATATGGACTACTGTAAAATCTTTATTAGAAACTGTGGCTTCTATTAAAATGATACAATGCAACAGAGGGGATGCAGCTTTTATTAGAACCTCTACACACCGGTCACTGGTAGCATAGTGGTTGTCGCATCAGACTCATGATCGGTAAACCCAAGTTCAAATCCTACTTTAGGCTGAACATCAAAGGGTCAACCACTACCCTGGGTGAGTGTGCCACAGACTCGATGGGAAGGCCAATTCCACTGACCGAGATTCATTCACTAACGAATGTGACTTTGGGGGAACCTTGGTTAAGGTCCGCAGGTGCTTGTGTTCGACTGAGCCTGGTTGACGCCAGGATAGCGCATTAAAATAGCCATTTGATAGAGAGATGGCCACACAGCCCTGTCATGTAGTCCCAAACAGGAAATGACTTCTGAGAACAGAAAAGAACCTCTACACATGAGAAATGATGAATTTTTGGTTCTCAATTATTAAAAAGATTGGGTGCAACTTCTATTAGGGATGCAGCTTCTAATATAGATTTTACGGTATGTATAATGCATGGACTCCAGTAGACGACTATCAGTTGGAAGCTAGGCTTTCTCAGTACACATTGTTTTGGAAAATGAACTGGATGGGCCAATGTTTTTCAGAAGGTCTATAAGTTTGGAACTTTTATATGGACGATACTGAACAGTGAGGGTGGGAGGGACTAAAACACCTCCCCAAAATCGTCAAGGCCTGGTCAGCATCATCCCAAGGCTCCAGGTCAGGGTCACATTTCATATTGTCTAACATTGTCATTCTCAATTCAGTACAGTAACCAAATACATTGTATTGCAAAAATATATTCTGGTAATAGTGACAACAACTTCATGTTTCAGCTACAATTTCCTGTACACCCACATCATCAATTATACATAATTTATTATCCATGCATTAAATACAGAAATAAGTTTCCCTCTTACAGGATATGCCCTTCCAGTGACCACTGTCAAATTTCCACTTTTTCTACCCACCTAGTAACTGCAACTACCCTCTGCATTTGTCAATTACAGCAGAGCTCTACCGGCCACAAAGTAGTGACCTGTTTCTTATGCTTGTTACTCTTGACCAAATGATGAGATGAGACAAAATGTTTGTACAATACATTTTATTTGAATTCGATTGATGCCTTTCCTCCAAAGTGAACACATATCTCTAGCAAAAATTTGCATCATTGTTTGCCATGACAAATTAGATAAAAATGAGGATAATCTGCTTAAAATAAAATTGTATTAAGTTCATGAAACATGGTCTATAATACAATTTCATTACAAAATTTTGTTAATAAAAATCTGCACATGCACTCACTTTTGGTAGTCTTCGAAGCATGGTACATACTTTTGCACTTGTGTAAATACAGATAGAAATGTATGTGCTTATGTAAATGATAAATGTGCTTATTGTCAAAATAAGTAACACTCCAGCATACCATTGTGCAACTTTTTTAGTTTACTTATATGTGCACTTGTATTGAATGTGTACTTCCGATAGAGCAAGGTTATGGTATTTTATTGGTTTAAATTAAGTACTCCAGCTGCCAAAAAATAATACATGTGTGCACTGTATTTCTGAACTCAAACTGCCAAAAATGTAAAACAAATAACATTGAAGAGGAGGTGCACTTTATCGGAAAAACACTATAAAATTTAAAGGAAGAGGAAATTTATAATGAATAAAATTATATTCATATATATCATGTATTCATATATATCCAAAATAGATATGTAATTCATTCTATAAGGTTGTAATAAAGAATTTTCTTATCTTATCTTATATTGCACAACTTTCTTTAGTATACTAGTACATAAACTGTACAAAAATACGAAATTATTTAATTATATTTATATGAGTTTAAAAACATTTTCAATAGATTGATCACAAGAATACTTGGCATTTTTCAGTTGAGCAAAACACAATTAAAAATAATCATTATTCCTCTCACCACAACCTGTTTGTTGCACATCCTTGGCTAAGATACAAGTAAAACACATATATGGTATGTGATTGAATGTACAGACCATTCTCTCCCACCAGAGTATTTTTACCGCCCACTTCTTGGAGGCAACCATCAGTTGCCGAAAGAGAGCGTGGTTTGCGATTATGGTACAGACAGTCAGGTATAAGCATAAGCATAAGCAACTGGTATATAAAATTGTAAATGCAATTACAATGTGATTGAAGCTCACCATTAAGTTCAATTTTAATACTTTGTACAATTTTTGTTAAAAAAGTGTTAAAAATAATAAATCCAAATAAAGGATGCTGTTTAAATAAAAACATATATATTGATTGTATAATATTTGTATAGTTTTTGATTACAAATCTATTCCTAATATAGGTTACTTCTTGTGTATATACAAATTTACGATATACATTTACGATATACTTGAACATATGGACAGTGCCAACCAAAATGAGTACTGGTCTGTGCTGAAAAGCCTACGTAATCAAAAGACCAAAAATCAAGACACAACAATATCCGGAAAAAATTGGATTGATCATTTTTCAAAACTCTATAATAAAACAAACATTAAAAATCATGAGTTACAAAATAATCTTATAGAAAAAGAAATGCGACAAATTCCCAACCAATATCTAAACTCAAATATCACATACAAAGAAATTCTTAGCGCTGTTAGCAAACTAAAAAACAATAAATCAGCTGCTGATGACAGCATTGCCAATGAAATGTTGAAAACCAAAAATAAGTTAATGATAAGATGTTTACAGAAACTTTTCAACTGTATTCTAGATAGTGGAAAATTTCCTGCAACCTGGAAATCTACGATTCTTGTTCCACTACACAAATCAGGCGACAAATTAAATCTTGGTAATTATAGAGCTATTGCATTAACAAGTTGTCTCTCAAAACTATTTACTGGCATAATGAATCAAAGATTGACCACATACTTGGAAGAAAATAATTTATTTACCGACATGCAGTTTGGCTTTAGGAAAGACAGGAGAACGACAGACGCAATTTTCCTGTTAAAAACAGCAGTTGAAAAAACAATTTATAATAAAAATAAAAGCAGCAGTTCTGGAAGACGGTTATACACATGTTTTGTTGACTTTAGAAAGGCTTTCGACAGCATCTGGAGGGATGCACTCTTTCTGAAGTTACAAAACAGTGGTATCACGAGGAACTTTTATGAAATAATAAAATCTATGTATAAGGATATTAAATATAAAATTAAATTGTCAGAGGGTATAACTGATGGATTTCAGTCTACCTGTGGAGTTAAGCAAGGCTGCAATTTATCACCAACTTTATTTAACATTTTTCTGAACGATCTGCCAGAATTATTTGGGGATCAAATTGATAAACCAGTTCTAATGGGCGAGAAACCTATAAATTGCATCCAATATGCAGATGACCTTGCACTTATTTCAGAAACGGAAGACGGCCTACAAAGCTGTCTGAACAAATTAAATGACTATTGTATAAATTGGAATTTAGAAGTAAACGTAAAGAAAACTAAAGTCATGGTATTTAATTGCAGCAACAGACTGATTAAAAACATGAATTTTAAAATCAACAACCAAGACATAACAGCTGTTAGCGAGTTTTGCTATTTAGGGGCAATATTTACTCCAAATGGGAAATTTAAAACAAACTTATCTATGTTAAAAAATAAATCAATGAAGGCTCTTTTCAGCATCAGACAAACAGTCTTAAACCACAAAATAATCTCACCAGCACTTAGTTTGAAAATTTTCGACCAATTAATTTCACCTATACTCATGTATGGTGCAGAAATCTGGGCCAATGAAATCACAACTGACAGTAACAGTTTAGAGCAAGTTTGCAGTCATTTTTACAGGTTTATCCTAGGAGTGAGTAAAATGACGCCAATTAGTGGTTTGAAAGCAGAACTTGGTAGGTTACCAGTAAAATTAAAAATTAATTTGGCTCAAATTAAATACTGCCATAGACTATATAGTCTGCCAGATAATCACATTTTAAAATTAGCCCTGGATGAAATGATAAAAATTAATTCAAACTGGGTAAGGACTATTAATGCTACACTGGGACATGATCTAATTAAAATAAAAAATGATCACAATATGGAAAATTGGAATCAAATACTAAAAAAAGTAAAACTCAGACTATCTGAGTTTTATATTCAAAGATGGAGAGAAAAACTAAATTTCAGTGAAACCAATGAAAATAGGGGAACAAAACTGAGAACATACAAACTATTCAAAGTAAGCTATAATATGGAAAATTATTTGCAAAACATTTCAAATTTCAGCCTCAGGAAAATGCTTTCAAAATTCCGTCTGAGTGACCACAACTTAGAAATAGAATTAGGTAGAAGAACAAAGCCCAAAATAGAATTAGAAAATAGACACTGTAATAAATGTAACACTAAAGCATTAGGAGATGAAAAACATTTCCTGCTATTTTGTACTGGCTATATAGAACAAAGAAAAAAACTGTTTGATGAGTGTTCAATAAATATTTACACAATGGATGTGAATTCCATATTTAAAAAGATTATGGAGAATAATATAGCTTTAGCAAAATACTTAAAGAGCACAATTTTTAAAACCACAGAAAGTAATTAATTTATTTTTTTATTTTATTTTACTAACATTTTATTTTTATCTCTTATGTATTGTATGTATTTATGTTCCTTACCATACAAAAACCCTCTGAAGGTTTTTTAGTAGTGTAATAAAGTTATTACTTATTACTTATTCTATCAGAAGTTTTATATGTTCTGTGTACAATAATTAAATAACAACACATGCTTGTGAGGGTAATATCATGATTTGTTGCCTGCCCAAGGGATGGTCATGACCAACAGCCCGAGGGCAGACAACAAATCGTGATATTGCCCGAATAACCATGTATTATTTATTTTATCACATCAAACAGACATCCACCACGACAATCACAGCTACCATAGATCACTCTCACCCGCTCCCCCACAAAATAACAACACTTATATTATATTATAACAAGTTTCACATTTTTACTCAATAACATACATACATTATTTGCTAAAAAATACACTCAGTAAATGTTATTTTCAGCCACGGATACTATTACGCAAGTTATTTGATCACTCTACAGATAAAAATGTCAGAGTGCCGTGGAAGTGACTGAAATTACTTTCTCACGAATGTACCAAACCTATTCACAAGCCAACACAGCTTTAGAGTGTTTTCGGTTAGCATCGGTGTGGAACGCGTAGAAATGCTCACAGCGTAGAACGCGCTGCAGCGACCCCGGCTGCGACGTTTCAGTGGTGGCTTTGCCGTACATTTTTGCTTCATATAAAAAATACCATAACCATCAAAACAGAGTATCTTACTTAATATTCATTCTGGCACGTTCACTGTCTATTTCGAATTGCTAAAGTTCCTTCAAAACCTTGAAAGCAACCCCGAAAACAACAGCGGCCGGGGCAGCACTAGTGCAGCGAATGACAATTTGTTATGCGCAGTATTGTTGCGCAGTAGTTTCAGTGACGTCATATATGTGATATACCCATGTAATATCCACTTGGCGGGCAATATACCATGTAATATCCATTTTTATTCAATGTCATGTGACCGATCACAGCATGCGTAACAAAAGTGAAATGTGATAAGTATAGATGTTGGTAAGGCATCTACTGTTGCTATCTCCTCTGTCTAGCCAACTCAAACTGGTCTGCATTAAA
Source organism: Saccoglossus kowalevskii (assembly GCF_978046115.1). Lineage (NCBI taxonomy): Eukaryota > Metazoa > Hemichordata > Enteropneusta > Harrimaniidae > Saccoglossus > Saccoglossus kowalevskii. The sequence continues at coordinate 26,636,782 of NC_140657.1, forward strand.
TATTTCAATACTAGGTGGACCACTCTCCTACAAAACAAATGAGAAACTTATAATATTGTAATTACACTCATTTGATTTATTTGTCATGTATAATGTACTATGCGTGAAAGAAAACAATTTCATGCAATTTCAGTAGAAAGCAATTTACTATTTAAATGTGTCGATTGAAGTCGATTGTACATACCAAATTTATCTGAAATAAGTCATTGCAAGACTGAGTGCCAACATTTTCTTCATTATTTATTTATAGTAGGAACATTATGTAGCTCTGTACCAAGTGAGAAGTTAAGATTGAAAGAGAGGGAGGGAGGAAGAGAGGGAAGAGGCATTTCTCATGTTCAGTTTTTGAGTGTGAAATCTTCAGTTGCAGATTGTTACGCATGTGCGGTGGGTGAATGTGATTGTCACTGTTTTTAGATTCTATATAATTATCCATATTGATAGTATGGTATACATATTGTATACTTGATTATAATTAACATGAAAAATAACATACCTGTACTGCAACAGTGGTGTAGTACCTTCTTCTGCGAATAAATCTAAGTAATTCCTGCATCTATAAGAACAAGTTTTAATTATACTGGTCAATAATGTTGATCAAATATCAAACACAGTATTAGAAGGTACATGTATCATTAATAAAAGCATGAAAACCATAAATTGCACTTATTGTATGCTGGATCATTACCATATTTATTAAAAAAACACTGTAATCCCTGCCCATCATGTTTCTGCAGGTAGTTGATCTTTTTGTTGCAAAAAGTCACAGAAAATATCTAGTGCAGATCAAAATTTCAGAAATTTATAACTGTTGGAAAATTTGTTACACTGTCGTTAGGACTATCGATAATACATCGAGAATATTTGCAATCAATGACATATTATTTCTATCATTATCATTTATTGTATCTTTACATAGTACATTGAGTATTTTGTTTTACTGTTCCATTATTCATGATGTGAGAGTGATAGCCGTTTGACCAATCAGGACTCTGCGGGCTTTTACTCTCAATAGGGGACCTCCCTACTCAAAACAAGCTGAGATAGCTCTGCTGTTAGCAATGCACATTTCAATTAAAGAACTGACGATATCATTGGAAAATTAACAATATGTATAATATCAAAGCAATTAGACTTCCTGTTTTCAACAAGAAGTCAAAAATATCACATTTTAGCAAAAATTACAAAAATATTCACCAAAATTAGAGAATTGAAGATATCATCACGAAATGAACAAATCTGAGAAAGGTCTACATGTAGTATCTATATATGTAATATCAAAGCAATCAGACTTGCAGTTTTTTAAAAGAAGTCGAAACATAATTTTCCCCCCAAAATGACAAAAATATTCATCAAAATTATAGAATTGAAGATATCAACATGAAATGAACAAATCTGAGAGAGGTCTACCCAAGGTACATATACACCAAGTATCAAAGCATTCAGGCTTATAGTTTTCAAGAAAAAGTCGAAAAGTAAAAAGTTGACATGGATGCAGGACAACGGACAATTATATGATAAGCTCCGCTCGACAAAGTCGACCGCGGAGCTAAAAAAGTAGAATTCTCCAGTTGTGTTGCTGTTTTCCCAGTGAGCTGTCTGCTGTAAGATTTGTCGTGGAACTTTGCATTGTAACCCTACATAATTTTGTATGTGCTACTGGACACATTGTATCAGTTAGTGTTTGGTTCCTTCAAGGATTCTGCAATAATAAAGTGTTTGAGTTTAGTGTTATCGCTGTGATCGTGCTTCTGTCAACCTGTAAAGTGTCCACTGCGGCAGTACTCCAGGTGAAACCCCAGTTAAATATTTTGAACCTAGCGTGGGAACCAAGTTTAAAGGGGAACCGCTCAATCCCTTGGATTACACCAAGTACTCATGGGTAATTAACTCCGCCTCTGTCAACTGAGTAAATGAATGCTTATCTTTCCCCCTGTACAGCTAATCCCACAAAACAACAACTGATATAAACATCCTAAGAACGGATTACAATTTGCTTGTTTAAATATAACATAGCAATTGAATTTCAAACAAATACAGAGCAGTCTTCATGTGCCATGATTTGAAACATCGCGCGCTCGGTAATTTATACATCGTCGGAAAAATATGACGCGGAACTAATTCAAGTTGATATAGTATCGGTTCCCCTTTAACGACCGAGTCCCAGATACTTATTCAGTATCAAATTGTCCCCCAACACTGTTCAAGAAAGTATCAACAACTAGCCCAAAGTACAGTTTTTTGAGAGTTTTCGCCAGTTGTGGTTGCCAGGCAGTGAAAGTACTGTATGTTCACTCTGAGAATAGATCAATTCTATTTAACAATGAGATGATTGTTATTGCTGGTTCAATACTTCTCTAATGATCAGTTTAACCACCTAAAATCCCAATTTTATGTTTTTTTTAAAAAAATTGTGCTGTCATTGAAATCAATATCAAAAGATCACAATGCAACACTTGTAAATAAATCACTTCTGTGTTGTGTTGCGTACACTGAATATTATTGAATACGCTGGCAGCACTAACCGAAGCATTCTTGTTGGTTAACAATCAGCTTGACCTGTGAGGTCCTAAAACGCGTGTTTGTGATACGCATTTTAGAACGAAATTGAATGTTTTTCATTTCACCTGGTAGCTAAATTAGAATGCTGATGGCAATACATTCTTGTGACTTTATTCAGGCTATAATGGATTGAAATAGCAAATAAAAAAATGTGAAAGAAGAACACTTTGATCAGATGTACAATGCAGAAATTCACTGGGTCTAAATTTTGCTATTTTCACTGATATGTGAAATCCAGTAAACTAAAACAAGTCATTGAAAATGGCACAGTCCCTGTTAAAAGTTCTCTTTGAGCTCGTCATATTAAAGCGGAGGGGTTGTCGCGAGCGTGTCCTTGAAACTTGGGTTCCAAGTGGCGTATACAACAGATTGTTTATTTACATCAAAACACGTGTTCCGTGTAGTAGTAATATGGCCAAAAATAAAAACAGCCGTTATTCGGCCATCTTTGATCTGATTATGAAACACACTGATATGTATGATGTATGTGCCAAATACGAATGAAAATGTTACATAAATTGTGGAAGTAGTAAGGCCAAAAAGTCAGATGGCTGTCAATCGGCCATCCTTGACCAAATTTTGAAACAAATTGTCATGGACATACATCCTAACATGTATAAAGTACATGTATGTGCCAAATTTGAATGAAAACTGACAGAGCACGTCCAAGATACCGCATTAAAAAACAAAACAAGATGCCTACCAGTCGACTATCTTTGATCCAATTGTGAAATAAATCGTCATGGACATGTATCCTAACATGTATGATCTATGTACCAAGTTTGAATGAAAACTGACAAAGCATGTCCAAAATACAACATTTTCAAAAAACAAGATGGCTGCCAGTCGGGCATTTTGAATCAAATCGCTAAACCACTGCATGTGCATACATGTATGTCCCACATAAAGTACTAGGCACATGCAAAGAATGAATGGAATTGGTGTAAGGGATTCTGAGATATGACGCTGGACGGATGGACGGAGACGGAATTATAAGTCCCCGTTTTAGGACTTCGTCCGAACGGGGACTAATTAAATGAACATGAGAATCCATGAATCTGAAACCAAGCGAGTATTCCTAGAATACCAAAATTAATACTTTTCCAGTATATCTGTTGATCGACTTACCATACTATTTGCCCACATACGGAACGGTCGAAGGATTTGATCCATTTCTCAGACCTGCAAAAGAAATCATAATGAGCAATCATTATTAAATTTGTGTTATCGGTGATTTCAGTGTCAAAAAATGAATGTTTGAAAGGAAGTGGGTCAAGAGGCTATTTCACATAGATGGCAAAAATTGATTCTTAATTTTTTCAGTTCTTGTATGTATGGGTTGAGGAGTGCATGGTCCTACATAAAGTAATCAGTTTCCTTTTTTGTTGAACTTTACCAACGTGGAAAAACCCCTTGGAAAACATATTTTCAAACATCTATAATTTTGCATAATGGTTTGTAAAAATTTGAAATGGGGTAAAATGAAATACCACATTCTAATACACACAACCATTGGATATGAATTAGGAACTTGGACGAATTATGGTGCTGCTTTTAAAAGAATAATATTTCTCAATACATGCCAACTTGTTTGGTGTTTAAAGAAAATACTGCTTTTTTTCTCCAATTCTGATTGCTTTGATATTTCCATGGAGCTAAGAAGATGTTTTTTAGCTCCTAGCTCGATGATTGTTAGATTCATAGATCTAATAATAATCTTTATTACACCGTTACGAAAAACAATGTTAATTTCGTCTTAGGCGCAAAATAGAGAAAACCTTCCAACATAAATAAGAATCAAAAAAAGTTTAGAAAGATCCCGTGTGCTGAAGTGAAGGCATGAAATACAAATACACCATACAAAATGCAACTACAAGCAATGATCAGGGTGGTTCCAAGTAGCTTTAGTTTAAGATTATAAATTATATTACCACGGTATAAATATTTAATGAAATCATGATTATATATGATGACTTAATATTTTAGTCATATATCTTGCCAGACAACAAAATTATAGCAACAGTTGCATGTCTCTATCTGCAACAATCCCTAAAATATAACAGTTATGCATACTATCGAGGTCAGATGACTATATAAATGAATTACAGCATTAATATTGTTGGTATTTTCGCTCAGAAAAACAATGGCCATTAAACTTGATTTTCAAGGACACAGGTCGTTTGGATTGCATAATTTCAAGTTTTAGTTCGTTGTATGCCTAGAAACATGGCAACGTTATTATTTTAGTGAATATATAGAACATGTTCTATTCAAATAAAGGTTTTTGATATGCCAATCGAACAACTCCGTACTTGAACGTCTCCAGTATAAAAAGTTCTCTACTCTTCGAAATTTTACAATGGCACTTCCTTTTCAACGCGTCTTTAATGTAATCACAGTGTTGAGTAATCAATATTGTCGCCGTACGTAAAAAAACACATTTTCGCTATCTTTGGCTACATTCAAAACCTATACAAACACAAAAATATTCTTGGAATCCAATACCACAGATGCTGTATACTAGTAATATCCTGAAAAAATTACAATTAGCTATTTCCAGACAAGGACAGAGGGAGTGTGATTTATATATTATTATTTTTTTTTCCATTTAAGAAAAAAAGTTACAAGAAGTTTAGCCTTAATTTGTTTGTATTGCATTTGTTCTACTTGCTCAGGGATGGGTATAGGGGTACCAAACTAGTTGCAGACTCTTTGAACATAAGGGCCTGCAGGGGTTAGATGATTGCTGCTATCCTTCCAACCAGCACCATTTTTGTTTGTATTGCAAGTTTATTGCCCTATTCATTTGCGGAGAAAATAGACAGCATACTGTTGTAAAAATATTATTTATTGAAAATGTGTTTTTGAATAATAAAACTGTAATTATACATTGACTATTGCAATTATTCAATCTCAGGACATTGACGTCATCATAACAATCTACTTGAATAAAACCAAGTACATGTATAATGTGGATTTGGATACTTGTCCCTTGGTCATAAATCTCATTCCTCTTTCCTAATACCATTGTAACACCATACATGGACCGCCTGTAACTCCTACCCAATGACAGCACTCCTTTATCGGTACATAGAAATTCCATTTCCTGAAAGAAAAAAAAATTATAAGCACTTGTGGTCAGGCAATCTTCCTATATACATGTACATTTTCATGCATCTGCCTAACAGCAAAAACTGTGACAAGAAATTGTGCCTAAAATTAAACAGTGCTGAACGTCTTCTATGATCCGATCTTTTTTCAACATACCCAAAATGTCATGTAACAAACAAACACAATTTCTGAATGTATATTACCAGTGTGCGGTGTAAAATAACACAATCTTAATTTTGTCTATCAAAACAATGATTCCAAACAAGTTGGTTATACTCTTGATGAATTTATCAGTTTATAATGTATAGAAAAATAAAAACCAATTTCAAAATTTAAAACTGATGATACAAGTTAGTTGTAAAGCTGTGAACATTACATGTAGTTGTAAATAATAGGTATTACATAGTTTTTTTCAACAGCGATCAGTTCTATATTTTGAAAAAATAAAAATAAATAAACATCGATTTTCAAATGACATATTTTATATTTTTTTTTTATAAATCACAATGACATCCAAGTTCTATGTGTATGACTGCGGTGACTCCAGTGTTACAACTGAGACCCTAAATTCACTGGCGTTTGCACTTTCGCTATTTTAACATTTTACCGTCTTTTATTTCCCTACCAATATTACGAATAGGCATTTCTAGTAGATGACAACACACACTGCAAACGCAATGATACTCTTTATCAACGTGGAATGAAAACACTGTTACGTTGAACGCAAAGCTGGAAACCTTGTGTTTACATTCCGACCTATTCAGGATTACAATCTGGTAAACTATGATGAAAATCATTTTCTATGACTAAATGAATATATGAACACAAACAAGTAACCTGTAGAATGCTGTGTGGGTAATATTTATATTGTAATATATTGATTTTTGTTGCATTTGCTGCAAATGATGTAGGCAATGGATAACTTGGCGTAAAGACGAGGTAGTTTATTTAAACAGTGCTGAACTAGAGGCTAAAATTATAATTACGTTCGTTGTCATATAATAAATGAAGTATTCTACAGTTACTACCGTACTTAGGGGGCGTTTCAGGGTAAACAAGCCATGCATGGCACAGTCCCCATTAGTTATCGAATTTAAGATGTATAGTTTTGTTTATAGTAATATAGCTGGAATATAACCATGTCAGGAATATGATTTTTTAACATTAAAATGATTGACATTTGTATCTGATCGTCAAACAAGTACTTGTCCATATTGAGATATTGCTCTGGAACAACATTCAAAATCAGCCATTTTGAATACATGTATATATATAACATGATGTATAACGAATATATAAAACTTTAATATAATCAGTCAAAGCATTTAAGAGATATGGCTCTCGAAGCCCAATCATTAAAACAAAATGGCCGCCAGTCAGCTATTTTGAATCCAATCTGAAAAATAAAATGACGTGCATCAGGAACCTAATCTATAAATGCCAGAAATGCTTGATATTTGATTTTTTTTAGTACAAAAATGGCCGCCATTCGGCCATCTTGAATTAGATTGTAAAACAAAATAATGTGCATCAAGATCCTATAATGTCTAACGTATATACCAATTTTGAATAAAATCCATCTGTAAACAGCCGAAAAATGCTTGATTTTGATGATTTTTAGCACAAAAATGGCCGCTATTCGGCCATCTTGAATCAGATCGTGAAACAAATTGACGTGCATATGTATAATATCATGTATGATGTATGTGTGAAGTTTGATTGTGATTGGTCCAGGCATTTCTAAGATACATGTCCGGACGCACGCACAGACACACGCACGAGCACACAGAGGTCCGAACGGGGACTAAAAAATATATTTGTGTATCAAAATGACAATTATTAGTTTACATTAGTAGTCACATATACAAGTACAATTAATGAAGAAACTAAGAGTTTTAAATGTTATATTTTATTTGTGAGTGGACAAATACAAATATTTTATAAGTAATGATTAACACAGACAGTTTGCAAAGTGTTTGTAACTGACAAAATATTGAATAAATATTTAAAATATGACTTCAAACTAAAAGTAAGATTGAGTGAATCTTCTTATGTAAATTCAAGTTAGATACTGCACACAGTATAGTATACAAGTCATTGTTAATGACACAGCCCCCGTCCCAAATTTTGTGATCTGACATATCAATTTGATGCTGATGAAGTCATTGAGATTAGATTGAAACCATTAATAGGAGATGGATTTGTAAAAAAATATGATTTAGTGCTTTTATACAAGAATTGGACATTGGGCAGTCATATTGAATCAAATTACAAAAAACAAGTGGCGTATACAACAGATTGTTTATTTACATCAAAACATGCGTTCCGTGTAGTAGTAATATGGCCAAAAATAAAAACAGCCGTTATTTGGCCATCTTTTATCTGATTATGAAACACACTGATATGTATGACGTATGTGCCAAATACGAATGAAAATGTTACATAAATTGTGGAAATATAGCAGTAAGGCCAAAAAGTCAGATTGCTGTCAATCGGCCATCCTAGACCAGATTTTGAAACAAATTGTTATGGACATGCATCCTAACATTTATAAAGTACATGTATGTGCCAAATTTGAATGAAAACTGACAGGGCACGTCCAAGATACCGCATAAAAAAACAACAACAAGATGCCTGCATATGCATACAATGTATGTCCCACATAAGGTACTAGGCACATGCAAAGAATGAACAGAATCGGTCCACAGATTTCTGCAAAATTACTATTGACAGACTGACGCACGAACGAACAGACAGACTCAGGAACTCACGGATGGTCGGGGACATGTATCCTAAGATGTATGATCGATGTACTAAATTTGAATGAAAACTGACAAAGCATGTCCAAAATACAACATTTTCAAAAAACAGGATGGCTGCCAGTCGGCCATTTTGAATCGAATCACTAAACCACTGCATGTGCATATGTCCCAGATAAAGTACTAGGCACATGCAAAGAATGAACGGAATCGGTCCAAGGGATTCTGAGATATGACTCCGGACGGACGCACGGACGGAGACCGAATTATAAGTCCCTGTAATATATTTTTTGAAAGAGGAAATGATAATTTTTTGAAAAAAATTGGAAGACAATACCACTTAAAAGGATTAACAAAGTCTATGAGGTTAAACTTTTCAAGGTATTGCAGCAAAATGGACAAGGTAATGAGAGAGTGATAAGACCAGAGGATATGTAATACTAATTCTGAATGAAAAATAAATACATGTAGTAAAAAAATGAAAAGGATTGTCATATATAGCAATGTTAAAAGATATGATAATATTTTGAAATTGTATGTCCTCTATTAGCAGTGCATGTGCTTAAGTAATTTGACAAAAGTGTTTGTATAGTCAAAATACAATATTTAGATAGTTACAGTATATAACATAACAGAAAATTTCAAAAAATCTGTGGACAGAATCCTTGTAAAATCTAAAATACAGACGATCTTAGCAATGGTAAAACTAGGACAACCCGATATATATTTTTGTGGAAAATAACATTTTCAACTTCCCAGCAGAAGCACCATTTTAAAAATCAAAGAAAGCTTAGAAAGAACTCCCGTGTACTGAGAGTATTGAAGACACATTAAAAATTAATTAAAAATTACTCAATTATGTAAATCAGGTAACTAATATGAACAGAACAGAACAAAACAATTATTATGCTAATTAGAGAATTATTATGAACAAATTAATTATGTTAATTAGGTGATTAATAAGCATAAATATTTACCAAAAACTAATTGGGTCTCTCCATATTTCTAGATTCATTGAAATGTGACGATGAGTACTCCAATTCGTGGTTCTTTATATATCAGTGGAGCATTCATGGAAAAAATTAACTAATTATGCAAATTAGGTAATTATCCACAATTATTTACCCTAAACTAAAAATAACAAACTAATTAAAACTAATTTACTCTAAAACTAATAGTCCTAGAAGATCTATGTACATGTAGCAAATCTCATTGAAATATGATTAGTACTTGAGATATCAGGCAAAAAGCTGAATATTAACTAATTATGCTAATAAGGTAATTATATGCACAAATATTTACCCAAAGACTAATCAGGGGTCTGCACGGTCCTTAAGTAACTACATGTATGTACCAAGTTTCATTAAAATGTGACGATTACAACTTGAAATATCAGGTCTGTGCAGTGTCCTATGACATTCATGTACCAAGTTTCATTGAAGTGTGATGATCAGTACTTGAGATATGAGTGGAAAACCCGAAAATTTATTAAACTTCATGCAAATTAGGTAATTAATATTGCACAGATTTTTACCCAAAACTAATCAAATTTACGCATTAGTTTTGAGCATCTATGTGCCAAGTTTCTACAAAATCCAATGAGTGGTTCTTTAGATATCAGTGGAACAGCTAAAAATCAGCTAATTATCATGCAAATTGGGTAATTAATATGCATGGATTTTTACCAAAACCTAATCAAATCTGTGCATTGGCCCAAGAGCATCTATGCACACAGTTTCATCAAAAATCAATGTATGGTTCTTGAGATATCAGTGGAACAGACTGACACACATACACACACACACGCACATACAGACACACTAACTGCAAAGACTTCCATTGTGTACTTCGCACACGGGAGTCAATAAAATAAACGTTGGAGAGTTTATTTAAATTAAGAGAGCATTTCATTATTCAAATAGTAAAGGGGACGTTGTTGCTTCGATAATGGCCTACGAACGACTGACTTCGAAACGTTCCACCAAAATTGGATGGCGCCCTCACTTCCGTTCCTTTCGTTCATGTATTCACAACTGCCACACTGTACCGGGGTAGTTTGCATATGTACTATAGAACGTAATCAAAGACGTTTGAATTCTCTTCGGGTCGCCCAGTAATTTTTAAATATTTTTATTCCGCTCTTGTGTATGAACTTTTAATATTCGCTATCACATGCATTTTCCCTTTCATTTAAATCTTGCGATTTCGCAAGACTAGTTTGAGTAGTTTTGATAAAATAAAACAGACTTTGAAAGCAGTCATATAAACATGAATGTACTTCCACTTTGAAAAATAGGTCTCGTACAAAAGTGACATTTATACACCTAAAGACACTTTCTGTTGCATGAAGTTATAAAGGTTATACGCATATAAAAATGTGGTGAATCACCAAAAAACCACATAAAATATGTGGTGAATCACCACATTTTTTATGCAAATTACAGTATGGCAGTGGTGAAAACTCAAACAAAGGAAAAGAAGTGATTGGTGTGCCAATAGACGACTTTTCCGGAAGTTAAAGACACAGCATTTTGTATGCGCGCACATGCTGTTTTGGGGTGTAACGTAAACTTGTAGACGTGATATTGTGTTTCTTGGTGCACCAACCTTGGTGCAATTGAGGATGTCCATCTTTCATTTTGTCAGTTCATTCTTGGTCTCTCAAAATTCACACCAAAAATGGCTGTTTATGGTGAGCTAGGAAGGTACCCCATTGACTGTTTTATCAAGAAACAACAACTTAAATATTTCAACCGGGTAACAAACTCTGATAACACATTACTAAGAGAAGCCTACTTAGTAAACAAGAATGTAAAAAGTAAATGGTTTACAAGTGTAGAAACCCTCATGCAAGATTTAGATGTTGTCACCATTGTAAACTCAAGTGAAATAATAATTAAGAAAAATTTAGACTTTATTCATAAAAAAATAAACAAATCATTTGAGAACCAATGGATCTTAGACATGCATAATGATAATAGAAAACAAACCTTGGCTAAAAACAAACTAAGAACATACAGACTTTTCAAACAAGATTTAAAAATTGAAAATTACCTAATTAATATGCAGAACCATGGTCTTAGAAGGTTAATTGCAAAATTCAGGACAAGCAACCATGACCTTAAAATTGAGAAAGGCAGACATAATAATGTGCCGCTGGATAAAAGAACATGTGATATGTGCAGCCAAAATATAGTTGAGGATGAGCAACATTTTGTAATGAAATGTCCAGCTTACAGTCACCATAGGGACAAATTATTTCTGACTGCACAAAATAAAATTCCAAATTTTGATAAAGAAAATAGTCAGAATAAATTCATTTTGATTATGGCAAACCATACTCTAGCACCAGCCTTAGCTGTCTTCTTAAAAAACAACTATGGAACAAAACAGCAACAACTATCAGTGTATTAGGCCACATTTTGTGTTCATTCTATATTCTGTATTCACCATTGGCTGCAAATTGTATTTTTTTGTTTTTGGCTTGTTTTATTTTATTTTTTTTAGAAAAGTTTTTATTTTTTGTTTTATTTTTTAGATTGTAGTTGTTTTTTTTTTATTTCTTTCTTTAAGACCCTTTTTATCCTTTCCTAAGGATTTTATGCATCTAATAAAAAAAAAAAATCAACACAAAAATAAAATTCCCTTATATCGTCTATCAACAAACTAAAATGTATGTATTTTCCGCCATGACAAAGAAGGAGTACTTTTGCATCCCAGTCTCGCTACTTCCTGGAAAGTGATCTATCCTTCACTATTGTATTCAAACGAATCATGTGGTGCGCTGTTACATCCTCCTTAAAACCCGGGATTCAACCATTAGGGGCGTTTTGGTAAAAAAAAATATCACAAATCATGCAAATTCAACATTTTCAAACCACTATACTAAAACAGAAATGCTCAGCAATGCAAAAAAAAGGATAGATATTACTTTGCAGTATACACATCTCTGTTCATACAATCCTTCACATATTCTACTCCCAATTATTCCTGCGTAAAATGGAATAGCCTCTTTCCATGTTGACATTCTGAGTAAAATCATGTGATAGGCTGTTAAAATTGGCTGTTACATACTCTTCCGATGGCCTGGAAAATGTATTTAATTAGCTCTCATTCAAGCAACAATGTAGATTTCCCAGTGGGAGTGAAACTGGTTTCTACATTAGAAAGTAGGGGTGTTTTGAGCAAAAAACGAATAACCCTTGAGTGCATACAATACACTGAATTTCAGAACAAATCTCGCATTAGTTACAGCAGCAGAATACCACAGAAATATCAGACGAAACATGAAAACACCACATACTAGTATTGTCTTCAGCCTGAACCCTCTCTATTGCAATTGCAGGAATTACCCCCATATGTACAACCATTTTTCACCTTGACGCAACGATCCTGGGACCCGCCTAGGCGACTGAATCAATTTTGGGTGCCAGAAATCAACCAAAGACGCTTATTTAGGTGTAATTTGCACTATCAAGGCAAAGTTCAGGTTAATAAAAAAAGATTGACGTTTTTCTGGGAGAAAAAAATGAATTATTTGTTGAAAAAAGCAGAGATAAATTGACACTCAATAATCGTGACGTCGATTCCACGCATAAAAGGCAGCGTCATGGAAACACGAACACGCACCTTTCGATGACGTAGATTATTTTGCCAGCCAGCCAAGGACGGCATACAGACATTATACTATAGGCAAGAGCTTGTGCACTTTTCCACAAATTTTAATATATTCTTAACAATTGTTTTACCTCTAAAACTCTGCACATCATGCTATGATTATTCAGTGCTTTGAACTAAACAACTTCATCGCTTAACAAAGCCGAATCTAATGAATCTAATGGCCAAAAATAAACGTGATGTCTCATTGCGGCCACGGCAGTATGTCATCGGCAAACATTGCATAATACATAAATGATGACAGCGATTTACTAGGCATATGGCCTGTACTCTATCGTACTTATCCGGGTAAGAGCCCATGCCTGGGCAAACGCCCAGCCCCCACTTTTGACACAATAATAAAGAAGTTGGGGTCATATCCGGGCACACCCCCGGACTGTAAACAAAAGCATCGCGTGCCATCGCAGCTGAGCCCATCAACCCCATTTTTCTTGTCTCTTTATTGTGACTAGACATGAATGAAAAGTGCCAAGCTGACAGACTGCGAAACCCGTGGATTAAAAGTGCTAAGTCTAAATTGTGTGGGACGATATCAATGAACTTCAGGAAAAAGTTGTTGTGATTTTATTCGACGGATACAGTGATGCTGACTTGGACTTTGAGTGTTTTGAGTTTGACGAAGATGGCAATGAACGTACAAATAAAGATCTGAGAATTTTTTTCAAACAGATACGAATTTTTATAATTTTGTGTGTTTTTTTGCTAGGGATATCCTGCCAAACGCCCACCCCTATTTTTTGGCAATTTTCCATGTTCATGACCCTGGGCGCTTACCCAAATAAATACGATATGATTTGTATGATGTGCACATGCACAATACGACTACAGTCGGGCCATGAATTCTAATAATGCGTTACTCAAGGGAGCTTTTGTGGTGAACCAAAACATTAAAAGCAAATGGTATCTAGAAGTGACATCATTATTAAACAATATCCAACAATATCATTCAGTTAACAACTGTGATAAATTAACCTCAGCACAAATGAAACAAATTGATTTGGGCATCAAGGATTTATTTCTAACAAGATGGAAAGGTGAGGTCCATAATGATAACCGCACCAAAGCAAATGAGAAAAACAAACTAAGGACATATCGGCTAATCAAATCAGATTTAAAACTTGAGCCATATTTAGTCAAGCTAAAAAACTGCGTAGTGTGCTTACCAAATTTCGTCTTAGTGACCATAGTCTCAAAATTTAAATGGGTCGTCATAAAAAATTCCCATTAAACAACAGGGTTTATGACATGTGTAACAAAGGTCTAATTGAAGATGAAATGCATTTTCTGCTGGAATGCAACAAATATAACGAGTTGCGTGCCAAACTGTTCAATAAAGCTAAGGATATGATCCCAGCATTTGAAAATAAACCTGCAGAGAAAAAATTCATGGAATTGTTACAGAATGAAAACATTATTATACCAGTAGCACAGTTCATAAGTAAAAGCTTCGAAGTCAGGAAGCAGGGTCTTACTTGACATCTTAATGCCTGCTGTCAACTTAGTAATTTTAAATTAGATTGTATTTTAGAGATTTTGTATTATTTAGAAATTTAGTGATTGTATTTGTTATTTAGTATATTGTGTTTTGTTTTTTTATATATATATTTCTCCTTGTACTTTGTGACCATTTTCTTTCCCTCCGGGGATTGTGTAAGAGTCAATAAGTAAATAAATAAATAAAACTAAAACCATATGTGTAAATACTTGTACATTAATAATCTGGTATATGCAACCAGCAATAATGAAATTGCAATGTGTACATCAAAAATGCTCTTATCATGCTTGTGATGTTGCTATTGTAGGTAAATGGCCACAGCATTTATTAGGCAGAAACTGGTATGAGCCAAATTCCTTGTGCTGATGTCTACATACACATGTACATCAGTGAAAGTTTTGCTGTCGCCAACTGCTATTCTTGAAATGGTGCCACCTATCAACAGTTTTTGTCACTCACCTCAACCTGAAACAATGCCATGTGTTGCCATTTGTTTTTAAAGCCAAATTTTATGTTTATAGAAATGAATTATCTTTTTCTAAAATGAACAAACTGACTTCGAAACATCCAACCGAGATTATTATGTCATAAAACAATTGTTTAAAATGATTGTATTTGATGTAGACTGAACAAAAAAATCTAAAATAATAATAAAATCCCTGCCTAACTACCCAATATTTGTTACACTAATACTGGAAACAGAGAATTTGTTTTCATTGGCCTCATAATGGTTTGAGATCTTTTTAACATGATCCACATAAATAATGAGGGATGAACTGGTATTCTGTACAAACAGGTCCAAGCATTTACATTCGATGTTTCTGGTTTGATGTTGACTCATTTACAGCCCTGTCATTGGTGATACACATATAGCAGGATTTTACTCCTTATAGCATGTGTGTGGGATGTCTTATGCAAACCAACAATGCTGTCTTTGCACATGGTCAATTCACTCCGGTTATATGTCAGATATTGCACATTGCCATTGTCATGCGTAAAATTCATGACTTTTACGGGTTCAATCAGTCTGATGGGATTGATATCATCAATGATATTCCTATGAAGTAAAATTACATTTTTATATAGACGCTTTTTGCACTTACTTTATTTCCTATTCATTCTGAATGGACAGTTGGATGAACATACAATAGCCTAAAGTAAGGGGGTATATTTGTACGACACCCTGTAACTTTGCATGACACGGGTCTATAAATACTGTCTTGTACAATGTTGTAAACAGTTAACTCCTGGTTTTGTACAGTTTATTGTTGCTGTACATATATACTTGTTGAAAACAACAAGATATAGTATTTTCGACAATATGACTACCGGTACTACCAAATTGGTGATACCTATCATTTGGGTCTTCCATCACCACTTGCGTGCTTTTGCACCCCTTGTGCGCATCATACCAGATTTAATCATAACACTCTGTTTACAACACTAATTTTCCTCATTGTAATGTAAATGCGCATAACCTGTTATTTTATTCTTACTCAAATGTGTGTTTTTTTAAACTTGTTGTTTAAGATAAAAATTAAAAACGTATTTTAACCCTCCCCCTCTTGATTCAAATGACACAACCAAAAGACTTAAGACATCACCTACTTCCTATAACACACAACACCATATTCACATAATTGTTCATACATGTATACATTGTCACAGCAAAATCAATTCCATAAATTTACCAATGGCTCCAGCAAATCATTTGCCAATATTAATTATGACCTTCTTTGTAATCCATTTAATTAATATTTTTGTCTTGTGTTTCAATTACATAACGTTATAGTCAAAAAATGTCAGCTTCTATTATTTGAACACTCTGGAAAACACAATCCCATTATCAAGGCCACTTTTATATTGCGCTGGTCTTGCTAACTCTGGGTATCACCCACCCCTGAAAACAAACTCTTAATATCACGCTGAAGCGTTTGGTAATAAATCATGAAACTAACCTGAGTTGGAGGCATTTTCGGCAGCTCGATGACCGTCTTGTTTCGTCTCGTGAACTGATAGAAGCCATATGCTTCTGTCAGTATAAGTAGGATCCAAAGAAAATGGCAAAACTGGATAACCTAATGATTCCAAAGCTACTAATACATATATCACCAAAAAACCATGTGTCGTCAGTATTGGATTTACAGTGGTTGACATTTCGTAAAAACGCTCTCTTTCGGCAACTGATGGTTACCAAGTATTGAGTTGAAATATCAGTGTGGAAAAAAAAAATTGACTACTGTAAAATTACTAATTTTCACTGAGTTTAAATTTCGCTGATTTATCAGGCATATTCAGTGGGTTTTAAATTCACGGTTTTATCATTTAGATAATGTGTTCTATGCTAAATTTTACATATTCACTAGGTTTTAATTTAGCGCATTTTCCAGTCAGCAAAATAAGCAAAATTAAAACACAGTGAATAATTAATCCTTTTATAGTAATCATTATGCAATATGCACAGTTTTTAACTTAAAACTAAATAGGTTTGTGCAGAGTCCTACAGCATCAATGTACCAAATTTCATTGAAATGTAATGACTGGAGCTTGAAATATCAGCGGAAAAACCAAAAATCAACATATTTTACTTTTAGCTATAAACTACCTCCTAACTATTACAAAACTAAATAGAAAGTTACCAATAAAATAAGCTGTTGCTTTTGGCAATATATAGCAATTTCATTTTCAACGAAATACTACCGGGGTATATACAAAAACTACATTTTTGTTGTTGAAAACGAGCAGCAGAAATAGGACTCGAAAGATATCAAAACAAACTTATTAAGAATCAAACCTTCTTGCACATATATAACTGTGACACAAATTCAATTGAAGATTCTCTATTGAATTGCCCAAAATATAACACACATAGGGAAAATTTCATCCGAAAAATTATGACACTACTTTCATCCAACAATAAAAATATACAGTTCACATATATACTTAGCCTGATATATATATATAATATATACTCTCAAGCAAAGATTCTGACATAATTATATAACTTGCCAATTATATTTACACAACAAAAAGATTTATTTAACATTTAAAACTAGTTAAGCCCTATTGTATTGTTTTTTGTACAATTCTTACATACTCGTACACTTTTGAACCATATTTGCTTTTATGTAATCTGAAACATAAAATCTTATTGACTCGTTTCAGAATAAGCAGTCATGTATTAGAAATTGAGAAGGGTAGACATACCCAACCCAAAATACCTTTAGAAGACAGAATCTGTAAGCAATGTTCCCAGATCAAAATTGAAAATGAAGAACATTTCTTCATGGAATGTCTTAGGTACCAAACAGAAAGACAAAAGCTATTTAATAATATCAGTATTCCAGAAGAATTGAAAAGTGATAACCAGATATTTAAATATATTATGAGTTCAAGAGAAGAAGTACTAATAAGACAAGTTGGTGAATACTTATACAAAATATTTGAAATCAGAAATATCAATAACTGACATTTTACTTTTACTTTAGTTTTATATGTATTGTACTTTATTACTAACATTTTATTGCTGTCAACCAATGGAAATTATTTCTAAGGATGCAATAAATTCAATATCAATATCAATCAATACATATATCTTGTTATTATTATAAAACTTTTTTTTGCTGTACTTATCCTATGTAAATCTTTTTACATGGAGGCAATAAAGTTATTACTAGTATTATTATAAATGCATTATAGAATACCACGAAAATGTCAGACATAATTATATAATAATTATTATAACTCTGTAAACTTACTTGAATTCCCCTTGAATTGCCGCTACGCAATGTGTACTGCGCCGTACAGATATGTAAATGAAACGCGTCACATCACACTTGATGGGAGTTTAAATGTCGTCAACGGGGTCGACAGGTATGTGTCCCTCTTTTGGCATTGTTTTCGCGATCGAATCGATCTTCTTTACCACGAATTACAAGATATTTGGTCACTTTGTGGCTAAAAACGACACCTTCTTCCACCCGGAGGACTACTACTCAGTCGCCCATACTGCCATGCCTTATGTATAATATCACCGCCCATACTTCCCTGGTCCCTGCGCCCCCCCCCCTTAATCCTTCTGCATGTATCCAAGTCATGTCACGTCACGTCACACAGCAAATGTTATCCCAGAATAGGAAGCCTATGGCTAACTATGGTAGAATTCAGCCTGTGATGACGCAAATAGCTATAGGTCTCATGCCACTAATTAATCAATGGCTGCTCGTAGCCCCAATTTAAATGCCCAGCAAGAACCAATGAAATTTTTTAAATATTATTTTTCTCAGGTGCTCCCTGTTTGAGGGCGTAATCACCTGGGTCAGAGGTGAGACCAACATGTGGTCTTTTGTTTACTACTTAGCGGCTGTGTACCTGTGGGTTTATTCTGTGTGTTAATGGATGTTCTAATCTTGGTGTTTTTCCAGTGATTTCTCTTGGTGCAATCCAAATACAGTAGGTGTGTCTTGTTTACCTGAGATTTGCAAGAGTTTGAGCTGGCCAACATGTTAGTTTTTTTCATATGGTTGATTACTGGCATGTTGATTTCCCATTTTTGAGCCATATTTTCAACTTTCTTCGTCATTTTCATATAAAAATTAGCAATCTCGTCATATGTTAACATTGTCGTCTATGGAAATTCAATTAGTGGTATGAGCCCTGAAGTAATAGTTTGCCTAGGACCACCTGAGGTTGTTGTTTTAATCATAATTATGGCTCTATTCACTGGAATTTAGTCATTTTTGGCAGATCTCATCTTACATAACCAAAGTTTACTTTGACCTAATTATTATAATTTTTGACCTCTCCTAACCTTGCATAGATCTGATAATTATGAGGTTGTGTGTTCAAGCACACATTTCATGAGATCAGCTCCATTGATTTGGCAGGTATAGTGCAAAGTAACTGGGAATCTTTTTTATTTTTATTTTATCACTTTTCTTGCTTTGTATTCAACTATTTAGACACAATGGAGTAATTTTTTATCCAGAAATGTTATATTTTGCTATGCGTTTCACCCATTTCTGTCAATCTCTTATATCTTGGTTGAAGATTTTGAAAATTTGTAATTCGGTATATTTTTTGCCCTAATCTTATTAATTGGCTGTGGTTGGGCTGTGGTCTGTAAATATAAATGTTTTTATTAAACTGGTCCAAACATTTTATTCATTCATCAATGAATTATTCATGTCACCACTAATTTCAATGGCTCTAGGAATTCTGAGAAAAATGCTTAACCCCATTTTA
Source organism: Saccoglossus kowalevskii (assembly GCF_978046115.1). NCBI lineage: Eukaryota > Metazoa > Hemichordata > Enteropneusta > Harrimaniidae > Saccoglossus > Saccoglossus kowalevskii. The sequence continues at coordinate 26,656,630 of NC_140657.1, forward strand.
TGGGTTTTTTGTCTTATTTTCACATTATGGCAGACAAACTTAACAATTTGTAGTGCGGTCATTTCTAATGTACCGTATTCAAAGTTTAATGAGGTCAAAATCCCAAATATTTAAATAAATTCTCAAAATTGTGTTGTGTATCTTGTCACTGACAAGAGATTTGCATACTGTCAGTATATTAGCCAAGTAGTACAACTCTTTCAATTTCACAATTATTGCTCTTTTCTCAGAATTTTTGTGAATAGTTAGCTAATTAATCCCATCTTGAGTTTATTATTGAACAGTGCATGTACCCCCCCCCCCAATTAATCAGAAATCCTGTTGATTTGAATTTAATTTGATCAGGGATGTGTAATACAAGTATTTTATATTTAGATCCTTTTCTTGTTTGTATATTTTTATTTTTATTTCTTTTTAAATCATAAAATTGTTTCGTTGAACTACTTTTTTTCACATAAGATTTGATTAAGTATTTTATGTTGAGCAAATTCTATGTGTGGCCATGGTAAATCAAACCACTGTTGAGTTTTGGTATATCCATGGTTGCCCGTCACAGGTCTCCGGCCTAAATGCAGATACCGTGGAATTGTTTTTTTGTTTTTAATTAATTGGAGAAATAATGAGCTGATGAATTGAGACTTTTGATTCAGTAGAATTTTTTTTTTTTTTTAAATTATAGTAATAAACTACTTTTAATTGTCATTATTCTATGTATTATTTCTAGAAATTAATTAAAATTACTAATCATGCCAAACGTTGGTCTGTACTTGTTTGTGGTGAATGAGAACATTATATTTTACAGTACTGCATCTAATAATCAGGCTTATATTCATTGCCTACCATCTATTTTGGTGTTATGCTGAGTGTGTATGTTGCCACTTTCTACAACTAATTGTCTGGGTATAGGGCGCCACCAAGTGGTAGATTTTGATAAATAACTCCCAGGGTTTAAATTTTGGGGATTTTTTTTGCATGGGAAATTACTCGTCTAATGATATTCCATCATATATAAGATCAACAAGAACTTTATTAAACCTTCTTATTTCTCTGAAGTAATAGTTTGCCTAGGACCACCTGAGGTTGTTGTTTTAATCATAATTATGGCTCTATTCACTGGAATTTAGTCATTTTTGGCAGATCTCATCTTACATAACCAAAGTTTACTTTGACCTAATTATTATAATTTTTGACCTCTCCTGACCTTGCATAGATCTGATAATTATGAGGTTGTGTGTTCAAGCACACATTTCATGAGATCAGCTCCATTGATTTGGCAGGTATAGTGCAAAGTAACTGGGAATCTTTTTTATTTTTATTTTATCACTTTTCTTGCTTTGTATTCAACTATTTAGACACAATGGAGTAATTTTTTATCCAGAAATGTTATATTTTGCTATGCGTTTCACCCATTTCTGTCAATCTCTTATATCTTGGTTGAAGATTTTGAAAATTTGTAATTCGGTATATTTTTTGCCCTAATCTTATTAATTGGCTGTGGTTGGGCTGTGGTCCGTAAATATAAATGTTTTTATTAAACTGGTCCAAAAATTTTATTCATTCATCAATGAATTATTCATGTCACCACTAATTTCAATGGCTCTAGGAATTCTGAGAAAAATGCTTAACCCCATTTTATGGGTTTTTTGTCTTATTTTCACATTATGGCAGACAAACTTAACAATTTGTAGTGCGGTCATTTCTAATGTACCGTATTCAAAGTTTAATGAGGTCAAAATCCCAAATATTTAAATAAATTCTCAAAATTGTGTTGTGTATCTTGTCACTGACAAGAGATTTGCATACTGTCAGTATATTAGCCAAGTAGTACAACTCTTTCAATTTCACAATTATTGCTCTTTTCTCAGAATTTTTGTGAATAGTTAGCTAATTAATCCCATCTTGAGTTTATTATTGAACAGTGCATGTACCCCCCCCCCCAATTAATCAGAAATCCTGTTGATTTGAATTTAATTTGATCAGGGATGTGTAATACAAGTATTTTATATTTAGATCCTTTTCTTGTTTGTATATTTTTATTTTTATTTCTTTTTAAATCATAAAATTGTTTCGTTGAACTACTTTTTTTCACATAAGATTTGATTAAGTATTTTATGTTGAGCAAATTCTATGTGTGGCCATGGTAAATCAAACCACTGTTGTGTTTTGGTATATCCAAGGTTGCCCGTCACAGGTATCCGGCCTAAATGCAGATACCGTGGAATTGTTTTTTTGTTTTTAATTAATTGGAGAAATAATGAGCTGATGAATTGAGACTTTTGATTCAGTAGAATTTTTTTTTTTTTTAAATTATAGTAATAAACTACTTTTAATTGTCATTATTCTATGTATTATTTCTAGAAATTAATTAAAATTACTAATCATGCCAAACGTTGGTCTGTACTTGTTTGTGGTGAATGAGAACATTATATTTTACAGTACTGCATCTAATAATCAGGCTTATATTCATTGCCTACCATCTATTTTGGTGTTATGCTGAGTGTGTATGTTGCCACTTTCTACAACTAATTGTCTGGGTATAGGGCGCCACCAAGTGGTAGATTTTGATAAATAACTCCCAGGGTTTAAATTTTGGGGATTTTTTTTGCATGGGAAATTACTCGTCTAATGATATTCCATCATATATAAGATCAACAAGAACTTTATTAAACCTTCTTATTTCTCTGAAGGTCTCTTGCCACTAATTAACCAATGGCTGCTCGTAGCCCTCAATTTAAATGCCCAGCAAGAACCAATGAAATTTTTTAAATATTATTTTTCTCAGGTGCTCCCTGTTTGAGGGCGTAATCACCTGGGTCAGAGGTGAGACCAACATGTGGTCTTTTGTTTACTACTTAGCGGCTGTGTACCTGTGGGTTTATTCTGTGTGTTAATGGATGTTCTAATCTTGGTGTTTTTCCAGTGATTTCTCTTGGTGCAATCCAAATACAGTAGGTGTGTCTTGTTTACCTGAGATTTGCAAGAGTTTGAGCTGGCCAACATGTTAGTTTTTTTCATATGGTTGATTACTGGCATGTTGATTTCCCATTTTTGAGCCATATTTTCAACTTTCTTCGTCATTTTCATATAGCAATCTCGTCATATGTTAACATTGTCGTCTATGGAAATTCAATTAGTGGTATGAGTCCTATAGTTCCATCAGGGTATGTTACAATGCCCTCACAGTTTACCAACAGCCAATCATATTGCTTCTTTCTACAACGCGCTTGGAAAGCTCTCAAAATCTTCAAGGCGGGCAAAGTCACGAGACGCGCACCACTCTATATGGAACGCCGTCACTGTCTTATGTGGTTGTCATTAAGTATATGACGACATTGCTGCACTATATAACGACTTGCTTTTAATATATGATGACAAAACGTTTATATATGGTGTCGTTTGACCAATATATGGTGACATTGCTTCTATATATGATGGTGTGTTTTTAATATATGATGACAAAACGTATATATATGGTGTCGTTTGACCAATATATGGTGACATTGCTTCTATATATGATTGTGTGTTTTCAATATATGGTGACAATACGTTTATATATGGTGTCGTTTGACCAATATATGGTGACATTGCTTCTATATATGATGGTGTGTTTTCAATATATGATGACAAAACGTTTATATATGGTGTCGTTTGACCAATATATGGTGACATTGCTTCTATATATGATGGTGTGTATTCAATATATGATGACACCACGTTTATATATGGTGTCGTTTGACCAATATATGGTGACATTGCTTCTATATAAGATGGTGTGTTTTCAATATATGATGACAACACGTTTATATATGGTGTCGTTTGACCAATATATGGCGACATTGCTTCTATATATGACGGTGTGTTTTCAATATATGATGACATTACGTTTATATATGGTGTCGTTTGACCAATATATGGTGACATTGCTTCTATATATGATGGTGTGTTTACAATATATGATGACATTACGTTTATATATGGTGTCGTTTGACCAATATATGGTGACATTGCTTCTAAATATGATGGTTTATCTGATGCATATTTTTTTGTATGTGTACCACAACTACGAATTTTCGTTCAATTTTCCCATAATTTGCGCATGCTCGTTTAATTGGCATCCATATTGAATTTTTAGAAGATAGGTTCATCATGGAATCGATGGCAGATGTTTTAAACCGGCTGAATTTGAACAACTTGATCGGCAGATTTGAAAATGAGAAAATAACGCCAAATCTAGTTCCCAAGCTCTCTGTACATGAAATGGAATTTCTTGGTGTAAGTAATCGTACTGACATGATGTCTCTGCGGTCTGTATGTAGTATCTTTGGAAGTGAAGCACCGCGTAAAGTGCAAACTTGTGGAGCTCCACAATTTGACATCCCGAAAACTGTACTAAAGAATCTCGTAGATGAGGGTTTCCTTATTCGAGAAATAGCTTCACTTTTAAGTGTATCTGAAAGTACTATTTACCGTAGGATGAGTCAATTCAAACTATCGAAAATGGATTTTACCGAGATCTCCGATGACCACCTTGATATCAATGTCAAAGAATTAACAACAGAGTATCCATATTGTGGAGAGAATATGCTAAAACATATGCTTGTCAAAAAATACAGCATTAAAGTCCAAAGAATGAGACTGAGAGACAGCATCCATAGAATCGATGAGATTGGAGTTGAGGGAAGGAAACGGGGAAGGTTACAAAGGAGAATATACAATGTTAAAGGACCCAATCATCTATGGCATGTAGATACAAACCATAAACTGATTCGATGGAATTTCATCATAGTTGGTGGAATCGATGGATTCAGTCGTTTACCCGTCATGTTGGACTGCACAGATAATAATACATCAACTACACTTTTACAATGTTTCAAAACTGCTGTCGATATGTATGGTGTTCCTAGTAGAGTACGCAGTGACATGGGAATGGAAAATATTCTTATAGCAGACTATATGATTACACAAAGAGGACCAGAACGTGGAAGCATGATCACTGGCAAAAGTGTCCATAATCAGCGTATTGAAAGACTTTGGAGAGATGTGTTCGATGGCGTATTGAGTTTGTATCACCAACTGTTCTATTTTATGGAAGATCAAGGTCTCTTAGATCCCTTGAGCAAAATTCATATAATTGCTCTTCACTATATCTTCAAGCCAAGAATCAATGAGAAATTGAATACCTGGAAAAATGCTTGGTCACAACACAGAATGCGGACCACAAGATCCTCACCTCTACGCCTCTGGATAGGAGGGCAGTTACACAACCCGATGGGGATTGAGCTATCTGGTAGTTTAATAGAGGAGTATGGTGTTGAAGGAATGGTTGATGGAGCCTCTGAAGGTGATACAAGACCAGTAGTGGACTCTCTATCACATGAATTTAGTGAGCATTGCTTACAGGAGTTGACCACACATGTACCTCAGACATCAACTTCTGATTGTTATGGTATTGATTTGTATGTAAAAGCAAGAGACATAATTAATAACCATATGCATGTTGATGTGCCACACAGTCAATAAATACACTAGTGTTTCTCTGATATGAGCTTCCTGAAATGCTTTTACTCATAATCATGATTATTAGTACAGTAAACAAAAATAGCTTGTGTGATTGACAGTGCCTCCTCAAAAACATAAATGGAAAATATGCAAATCAAACAGGCTCCCTTGTACACTGTCTTTTGTCAACTACGATATAGACATATACTTAAATGCATTAAAAATAATTACAGGAATAGTGATTAAAATAATTTGTATTGTTAGTCCCTGAACAAAGTCTGAAATCGAGAACTATTAATTAGGACTTCATCTGTCTGGGGCCATTTCTTTGACATGCTTCGACTGATCTCGTTCAAACTTGATAATGTATTGGGACATACATATGCACGTAAATTTTCATTACAGTTTGATATATGATCAACTGGCGGCCATTTTGGACCTAAAATATGCTAAATTCTGACATTTAAAAGCAGTTTCTCAGATATTGAACAATTTCATTCAAACTGATTATGCAAATTGGGTTACAGGTGCATGTCAATTTTTTTCAGATTTGAACAAAAACTGATGACTGGTGGTCATTTTGATTTTATTCATGTCAATTCCGATTTATCGCATAAATATTGTCAGATTCAGTTGAAAAATTTTCACACAATACTCACACATAATACAGTGAGTTTTGTTATTTCAAACAAATTTGACGAATTTACTGCCATTTTGTCCAAAATCCTTAAACTACAAATGTGTCCATAGCTATTTCTTGGAGATGGGCATTTCATTCAAGCAGTACACCAAGAGATGGATTAACACCAAAGTTGTTTTGAGATATGATTTAATATGGACAATCAGTCAATATTGATGCAAAAGTGTTAAATATCCATTTGGGCGAGTCCCTCTGTTTCACAAAGAGGTATAGCCACAAGCAGCCCATTAATTGTGAATCACTGCTAGTGATAGACATACTAAATACAGAGTGGGAATTCTCAATGCATTCTTTATTCATGATACTGTAACCAAGTAATTGCAGTCCTTCTCAATTACTAAGTTCAAGAAATATTGTTTTGTTAAAGTTACATAACAAAGTAACTGAATCATTAAACATCTTTATCCAAACATAGTAACCATTGTCACATATTCATCATAACACAGTAACCAGTGTAATATATGTCACAATTAAACATCTTTATCCAAACATAGTAACTATTGTTACATATTCATAACAAAGTAACCAATGTAAAATATGTCACAATTAAACATCTTTATCTAAACATAGTAACTATTGTTACATATTCATCATAAAACAGTAACCAATGTAAAAAATGTCACAATTAAACATCTTTATCCAAACATAGTAACTATTGTTACATATTCATCATAACAAAGTAACCAATGTAAAATATGTCACAATTAAACATCTTTATCTAAACATAGTAACTATTGTTACATATTCATCATAACACAGTAACCAATGTAAAATATGTCACAATTAAACATCTTTATCTAAACATAGTAACTATTCTTACATATTCATCATAACAAAGTAACCAATGTAAAATATGTCACAATTAAACATCTTTATCTAAACATAGTAACTATTGTTACATATTCATCATAAAACAGTAACCAATGTAAAAAATGTCACAATTAAACATCTTTATCCAAACATAGTAACTATTGTTACATATTCATCATAACAAAGTAACCAATGTAAAATATGTCACAATTAAACATCTTTATCTAAACATAGTAACTATTGTTACATATTCATCATAACACAGTAACCAATATAAAAAATGTCACAATATATGTCACAAGTAATCATTAAATAGTAATCGTTAAACATCTCTAATTAGCAACCAATGTTACATCTTCATCATAACACAGTAACCATTGTAATAAATATCACAATAATTTTTAAATAGTAGTCGTAGAACATCTCTATCTAAATACAGTAACCATTGTTACTTATTCACTGCAACAAAGTAAACATTGAATACCACTATTTAAACATAGTAACAATCATTATACACATGCCATAACACAATCAAAGGAAGCTTAGAAAGAACTCCTGTGTGCTGAGAGTATTGGAGACACATTAAAATTAATTAAAAATTTGCTTTTCAAACCAGAAGTGTGGCAACTAAGATTTGTCTGCTATTTGAGATGCACGACATGAAAACAATGTGATTCACATTATCAAAATTTTCATCCATGGTTTTTAGTCTAATTGTTTCCAGAGCACCTCTTGACAATTTCAATTTAAATCTGAGTTTTTTAGATATCAGAAATAGGCTAATAGATAATCAATATAGATTCAGGTCTGTATATAGTTTCAGAACTCACATGTACAAAATTTAATTATAATGTGATGAGTAATCCTGACTGAATTAGCAGAAAGCTGAAAAGTAAATTATTATGCAAATTAGGTAATTATTATTGATGTGTATAAACCTAAAACTAATTAGACCATCTATGTACGAAGTTTTATTGAAATGTGATTAGAACCAACAAATATGAATTATTATGCAAATTAGGTTAATATGATCTGATTTTAACCCAAAACTAATCAGGTCTGTGCATTGTCCTTGAACATCTATGTACCAAGATTCATTGAAACGGGACAATTAGTACTTGCAATATCAGTGTAAAAGCCGAAAACTAACTAATTATGCAAATTAGTTGATTAATATGCAGTTTTACCAAAATTAATCAGGTCTCTGCGATGTTCTAGATCATCTATGTACCAAGTTTCATTGAAAAGAAATGAAGTAATAGTACTTGAAATATCAAAAGCCAAAAATTGATTAATTATGCAAAATTAGGTAATTAATATTTCACATATCTGTCTGTGCATTATCCTAAGTTCCATTGAAATGTGATGATTAGTACCAGAGACATAAGAGAAAGAGCCGAAAATTTACTAATCATTATGCAAATTATATGCATGAATTTTTACCAAAAACTAATCAAATCTGTGCATTAGTCCAGAGCATCTATGTGCCAAGTTTCATCAAAATCCAAAGAATGGCCTTTTAGATATCAGTGGAACAGTCAAGGAACAGTTAAAAATTAGCTAATTACCATGCAAATCAGCACTCTCGCTTGCAGAGTCTTCGTGACCTAGGGAGCCACAGAGAGCCGCAACTAGACTCTGCCACAGGCGACATTTTACACCAAAATTGTTGGTATTCCGCGTTTTTTTTTAAAACTTGTTTCTTATATCCTAAGCTTCTGTTGAAAAAAATGTGTGTTATTTTAAATAAATATATCAAACATTTTTACATTCAGTGGTTAATTTTTTTCAAAATGTTAAATGAAAAGTAGATCATGCGGTAGTAGACGTAGATGTGAATAGTCAGTTCAAATCGTAGGTGCGTTCGCGTTGTTGCCTCGAGGTAACGCGGGCGCCTCGGGCCTGCCCAGTTTTCATTCGACTGCTATGTGACGTGACAACTGGGCAACTTTGGGAAAAAGATAACTACAAAATCGATGGGTAAAAAGGTGTTTAGATAATTTTCTCAAACATAAAATGCTAGTGGGCGTGATTTCAAAATAAATGTATACATTTTATACGAGTTTCGCTCACATAGCAACAGCAAATACATCTACTCCCTGTCACGTCACTTGGGCACCCCCAGGGAGAGTCGCGAATGCACTCATGGCAAAGCAAAAAGTAGGTCCGGTCATTAGTATTTAAATAAACTTGTGGCAGAGAGTAGTGGGACGTTCATTGGCGACTTCCTAGCTTAGCGTTAAAAGACCCATAGTCTCTGCGACTGAGAATGGCAAATCAGGTTCAACCAAAACCTATTCAGAATTGCGCATTAGCCCAGAGCATCTATGTACCAAGTTTCATTGAAAACCAACATGCGGTTCTTGAGATATCAGTGGAATGGACGGACACGGACACACACACACATACATACATACTAACCGCAAAGACTTCCATTGTGTGCTTCACGGGAGTCAAAACCACTGTAAAGTTTCACAAGAAAAGAAAACAAAACATGAATTTCAGTTCTCGTCATTTAATTATAAAATACTCATGTCTCCAAACAACTTCCATTGACCCATGTCCAAAATCTCAGAGTACAACCAAAGTGCAACCAAACTATGTCTCATACATGCTCAAAAAACTGCATTCATAAATCTGAGTAAACCTTGATGTACCTTTAATAATAACTTGACTTTTTTGTTAATTCAGGTCTTTGTATATTACCAGGACCTTGGTTTGTTTCTGTATCACCACTATAAATCACCTCAAAATGTAACCATTACACCCCTCTACAGTTTCCAGAGATTGGTAATGGTACGACCCATCTGTCACTGATTCAGATCAAGGTCATGACCAGGTCATGACATCACTAAAAATCCTGGCATTACAATCTAAGCTAATTAATTTTTCTGAGCATGCTCAGTGGTGTTGGAATAGGTAATTTTGAATAAAATTATGAAAAAGACCCATTTAGGATTTTCAGATCTGGCAAAAAAAATTATGTGCATATTCGGCAGAGACTTATTCATCAACCTGCAAAGTTTCATCGATATCTGCTGCATAATTTCTGAGAAAATGCTAGAAACCGGGAATAAGAAACTATACTCTGGACTTTTTTGTTTTACAAAAAAAAATATAATTAATTGTCAATTCAGCCTTTTTAACACGATCACCAAAACTAACGCGACTGCGAAAGTAATCCCGACTGGATGCATCTGCAGGCGACCCCCTGCGTTGGAATGAAAACCGGAGCGGAATCACTCCAGTGATTATGCTAATTAAAAGATGTTGACGAGCATCCATCTCTGCGATCGAATCGAATCAACCTTTAAAAGGACACGTTTTCTTTTCACACACCAACTCATGAATAATCATTGACATCATGAATAATTAATATCAGTCAAATACCCGCAGATGCGTCCAGTCGGGATTTTTTTAGCGGTCAGGTTAGTTTAGACTAAAAAAACAATTATTTCTTTTTGTAAAAAAGCAAGCAGCCTGACGGCTGAGATAGCCCCGCTGTTAGCAATGAACATTTCAATTAAAGAACTGAAGATATCATTAGAAAATGAACAATATGTATAGTATCTAAGCAATCGGACTGTTTTCAACAAGAATTCAAAAATATCACTTTTCACCAAAAATGACAAAAATATTCATCAAAGTTAGAGAATTTAAGATATCATCATGAAATGAACAAATCTGAGAGGTACACATGTAGTACCTATATATGTAATATCAAAGTAATCGTTTTTTTACAAGAAGTCGAAAAGTTTACTTTTTCCCAAAAATATTCACCAAAAATGAGATTTTGACATGAACTGAACAAATCTGAGAAAGAACCATCAAAGGTACTAGCATATCAAATTAAAAAACATTCTAACTTGCGGTTTTGAAGAAGAAGTTGAGGTTGTAAAGTTGATGACGACGGACAATCAGTAATATGAACAGCTGTGTCAACTTTGTCGATAGCGGAGCTAAAAGTTGACGCGGACGACGAAAAATTACTCATATGATAAGCCCCGCTCGACAAAGTCGACAGCGGAGCTAAAAAGTGATTAATGTAATCATAGTATATCATGCTGGGAAAAAGTAAATTAAAAGAAGCAACATTTTATATATTTCCAAAAAAATGGTTTAAAAAGGCTTCATCATACAGCCCCAACAGTATTTTTTTTTCTGGAAGTTGTTGATCAAGACATGCTCTTGGGAGCTTCAGCATGTTTGCAGTAGGAAAGAATAATGCATCTTTTGGCTTTTCATAGAACGATAATGAAGGACCTTCTCTATATCCTAAAATTGGCTCATGGTAGTCACATGTAACAAACTTCAGAATGTGGTTCAATGTAATCCCCGATCTTCTACCACCTACAATAAATTAAGAAATAGAATGATGTATTGGGGTCAATTTTACATTGTCAAGAATTATGTATCTGCACCGCACACCACACCACCCTACACCACACTACACCACACCATACCATACACCACACTACACCACACAACCGGAACACCACACCACCCTACACCACACCACACCACCCTACACCACACTACACCACACCAGACCACACCAGACCAGACCAGACCACCCTACACCACACCATACCACACCACACCACACCACACCACACCACACCACCCTACACTACAGAATTGATGAAGTAGAGTTCTAAATATTATTGGTCCTGCAGCGAAGTAGCAAATAAACAAGCAGCCTGTATGTAATTAAAGATATTGTCACAAAATGAACACATCTGATGCTGGTCAATTCAAGGAATGTACATATACGAATCAAAGCAATCAGCAACAGTTTTTTTGAGAAATTGTTGAAAGTATCAAAATTAAATAATTGAAAATTTTAAAGTTCTCTTTGTGCTAGTCATATTAAAGTGGAGGGGTTTTCGCAAGCTTGTCCTTGAAACTTGACGTTTACAACAGATTGTGTATTTACATCAAATTCGAACATGTGTTGCGTGAAGACCCCTCCGGTTTAAGACATAGCAAAGAAAAAGTGACATTTTAATCAAACAAGATGGCCGCCGGTCGACCAAATTTGATCAAATTGCAAATTGAATTGACATGTACACGTATCCATTTATGACATGCTAAATATCAATGAAAATGATACATGGGTGACAGAGATACAGTAACATGGATTCAAATAAATCTTTGATCTGATTATGAAATAAAGTGACATGTGTATGATGTATGTGCCAAATACGAATGAAAATGGCACATAAATCTTGGAAATATAGTAGTAAGGCCAAAAAGTCAGATGGCTGTCAATTGGCCATCCTTGATCCGATTTTGAAACGAATTTGAATGAAAACTGACATAGCATGTCCAAGATACCACATTTAAAAAACAAAACAAGATGCCTGCCAGTCGGCCATTTTTGATCCAATTGCAAAAGAAATTGTCATGGACGTGTATCCTAACATGTATAATCTATGTACCAAATTTGAATGAAAACTGACAAAGCATGTCCAAAATACAACATTTTCAAAAAACAAGATGGCTGCCAGTCGGCCATTTCGAATCAATTCGCTAAACCACTGCATGTCCCACATAAAGTACTAGACACATGCTAAGAATGAACGGAATCGGTCCAAAGGATTCTGAAATATGACTACGGACGGACGGACAGAGACCGAATTATAAGTCCCCCTTTTCAGACTTCGTCCGAACAGAGACTAATAAAATCAGAAATGCTCCTTTTCGGTGCCTACATATAAAATACTACAGCAATTGAGTCAGAAATAGTATTTTTTACATAAAAGCACAAAAATATCATCAAAATTAGAGTATTGTCACAAAATTAAATCAAAGAAAACTTAGAAAGAACTCCCGTGTGCTGAGAGTATTGAAGACACATTAAAAATTAATTCAAAATTACTTGTACATGAGATATTGATGGAAAAGCTGAAAACTAATTATGTAAATCAGGTAACTAATATGAACAGAACAGAACAAAAAAATTATGAATTATCATGCTAATTAGAGAATTAATATTAATCAAAATTAATCAGGCCTGTCTATTGTCCTAGAGCATTTATGTAGAAAATTTTATTCAAATGTGATGATCAGTAATTGAGATATCAGTGTTAATTAATTATTATTATTAATTATGTTAATTAGGTGATTAAAGCATAAATATTTACCAAATATTAATTGGGTTTCTGCATAGTTCTCTTTAAAAGTTTCATTAAAATCCAATTTGTGGTTCTTTATATATCAGTGGAACATGATGCAAATTAGGTAATTAATATCCAATTAAAACTAATCAGGTGTCTGCATAATCCAAGAAGATCTATGTAGCAAGTCTCATTGAAATATGATGATTACTACTTGATATATCAAAAGCTGAAAATTAATTAATTATGCAAATTAGGTAATTAATATTGCACAGATTTTTACTCAAAACTAATAAAATCTGAGCATTAGTTTGGAGCATCTGTGTGCCAAGTTTTATCAAAATCCAATGAGTGGTTCTTTAGATATCAGTGGAACAGTCATGGAACAGCTAAAAATCAGCTACTGTAAAAGGATTAATTTTTCACTGGGTTTTAGTTTTGCTTATTTCGCTGACTGGAAATTGCGCTAAATTAAAACCCAGTGAATATGTAAAATTTAGCATAGAACACTTTATCTAAATGACGAAACCGTGAATTTAAAACCCACTGAATATGCCTGATATGGTAAATCAGCGAAATTTTAACCCAGTGAAAATAAGTCATTTTACAGTAATTATCATGCAAATTAGGTAATTAATATGCATGGATGTTCACCAAAACCTAATCAAATCTGCGCATTGGCCCAGAGCATCTATGCATCAAGTTTCATCAAAAACTGATGTATGGTTCTTGAGATATCAGTGGAACAGATGGACACACACACACACACACTAACTGCAAAGACTCCCTTTTTGTGCTTCGCACACGGGAGTCAAAAAACAATTGAAACAGTTTTTGGCAAGCAAAAGCCAAACCAATCCATTAAGTTCAGGCCCACGTCAGTTACCTGGAACTGCATTTGTTTGTTAAAACATCAAAGCTATCAGTCTATTTTAATATGCAATCATCATTTGACATACTAGAACATGTATGCAAAGATTTATAAAAATTCAATCTACTTGCCTGCTACTTCTCTCAGGTATGCAATGAAGACTGCATAAACTTCATTTTCATACTTGCGGCTGTTTGATCCGTCAGGACTGAAGTCAGGCTTTAAGAGAAACTTAAGTTTCCGAAAGGTCAAAATGCTATTTTCATTTGGTACAAACATATACATAAACTGTGGCAGCTTCTAATCTTACAAAGCTACAATAAAATCAAAGAAGGAATATTTAAAAAATAAAATAACTGACATTTCTGAAAAAAAGTTATTCAACATGTAATATGTAAATATGTACAATTTGCTGAACACCCAGTGTTCTCCACAAAGCGTTTCTGAGTAGAAGGTACAACTCTGACAACTGACAGGTTGTCTGTAACTACCGGTGTATATAGATATTCCATCTCAACTGATTTAAACTTGACTTTTATTGTCAACCTGTTAAAGACATTTATTATTTCTGATGTTAACGCATTAAACTAAACAAACGTGCTAACACTGGCTAGCTTATTGAGAGAACTTTGTTTGTGTTGCATTTAAAAGTTGAAAGCAAAAAACATGACAATGCACAAAACCTAGATTTTTTCTGAAATTGTTGAAGTCAAAATTGACCGTTCAAAAGAGACTGCTTGAATAAAATTGAGAAAAAATTCAATAAATTCACCATCACTTTTAAATTAATGGCCGACATCATTGACATTGATGAGACAAAGCGTATCACATGTTTGCATAATCAGTCGTTAATAATCAATACAGGAATACATGAAAGAAATGTTTAGAAAGCAGAATTAAACCACGCTTTGAGTGGGAAAAATAAATCATGTAACTAATTCTGTCGTTCTGTATCCATCAACTATTTTTTTTAAATGGCTATTTTATTTAAACTACCAGCTTAAATGCTTTGACCAGTGGTATGTTGACCTCTATTTGAATTGTTCATTTTGTGACAATATGATCACTTCTCTATTTTTAGTGAATATCTTTGTGATTTTTGGTGAAAAAATGCTATTTTTGACTTCTTTAAATTAACAGCACTGATACCTTGTTTTGCTGAAGACACCATACAAACACAGTGGACCTATTTTGGTCGTCAGGTCACTAGTTGATAAATGGCTAGGCCTTTGAAGTCAAAAGACAGTTTCAGGTCGATCGGATATCAGTTCTCAGCATTCAATCTACAACATTCGCTTACGATGAAACTAAGTTGAGTTTTACTTGCATTTCATAACTGAGTAATAATAATCAAT
Organism: Saccoglossus kowalevskii; assembly: GCF_978046115.1. NCBI lineage: Eukaryota > Metazoa > Hemichordata > Enteropneusta > Harrimaniidae > Saccoglossus > Saccoglossus kowalevskii. The sequence goes on from NC_140657.1 coordinate 26,671,984, forward strand.
ACTTGTAACTTCTCAAAAACAAGGAAGTTGTTCGCTGGTAAAATGCTGTAACTGGGCGTAACCCATGAAAAAGTTTAAGCTAAAACGTTGTTTTTAGTGATTTGAGATTTAAAATCTGCATTCTTACAACGATGCCCATACATACCTTGCATATGCCAAGTTTATCAAAACCAATTCTGAGCTTTTTAATACAAAGTGATGGCATGGTACTTTCAAAAAGTTCTTGTCGAACCTCTTCTTTCATGAACTGTGGTATTCTACCATTTTGCAATGTACTAAGTCCTGTAAAAAGAAAGGCAAAATATTGGTCAATTGCACAAACGAAGAATGATATATGGTAATTATTTTATTAAAATTGTTTTTTTGAATAAGTATAAAAATTGGTATCAATATAAAGAACCATAAAAGTTTAATATTTTATTTCTGACACCATCAACCTATTTTTTGAGGAAAATGTAAGACAATGAGTTGTACATTTTTAATATGCATCTACTCAGAGATGGCTAGTATAACTGAATCATGCCATGTATTTTCATTCACAAGTTAATGTAAATCCAATGAACTTACCCATTATGATACCAACAACCTCATAGTCATTTGCAAGGTGAAGCTTTAAACCATTTTCAAAATATTTATCATTTATTTCCCTCAATACTTCTGTAAAGAATTCTTTCCTTGGACCACCAAAATCATGGGCTTCCTGTAATTGTAGATATAGTAACTGATAACATTCTAGCTATAGGTTACAATAGTGAATTTTAAGAAGCAATAAACCAGTTCAGTTATATATAGTTATATACAACTCAGCAAAGGCTTTTTATACACTTGAGATGAGATGCTGTTGTCACCAGAACCTACCTCACCATAGAATTCTACTTCTAATGTCAATCTCAGGTTGTTGAGTAAGGCAATTTCATCCATTCCAGTACTTAAAATTTCAAATCTGTCAACCATTATGAAATTGGTTTGGCCTTCTAAGACTTCACTTGAATCATCAATGTCCAATTTCCTTCCAGTCACCATTTGACTTTGAAAATATTTCAATATTTCTACTGGGTCTGAAATATTGTTTTTTTCGCAGTAGTCAAAGGTTACATTTACTGCTATATCCACAGAGTTGGATGGAGGTTTATTTTCTTCATCAGACTGAAAATAATCATAACTAGTGAGTAATGAATGAGTAAAGTCATTGAAAACCAAGTCTTATTAAAATACAACAATTGATTTTGAGATGTAGGTAGAAAAATTGGGTAATTATTATGCAAATTAAGCAATTATTGTGCATAGATTTCAAGCCAAAACTTATTAGGTCTGTGTATTGTTCAGAGGCACAAATGTACCAAATTTCATTATAATGTGATGATTAATTCTTAAAAAAAATATGTGGAAAGTAATTATGCAAATTAGATAATTATTATGAATACATATACATATAAACCCCAAACAATATAGATTGACTGCAAATGAGGCAATTACTATGCACAGATTCTAATGTGAAACTAATAAGGTCTGTGTAATGTCACAGAGCATCTATGTACCAAGTTTCATTAAAATGTGATGATTAGTACTTGAGATACAATGTATGAGTGACAAAGTCAAAAATTTACTAATTATTATGGAAAAAGGGAAATTAATATGCACATGATTTTTACCCAAAATTAATCAGGTGCATTGTCCCAGAGCAGCTATGTAGCAAGTTTCATTGAAATCAAACCAGCGGTTCTTGAGACATCGGTAGAAAAGATGCACACAGACAGGGTAAACACAAAAGACTCCCATTGTGTTCTTTGCATTCAGGAGTCAAAAAAAAGCCTCAGGCCTATAGCAAATACTAATACAGAAAAAAAAAAACTAGTGATCAACAATTCTGACATCCAGTAAGTTAGAGTGTAGGTAAACATGGCTAAATTGCGGGTTACATAGCAACATTAATGTACTCTTATTATTCAATTAAAAAGAATTAAAATTTATAGTTATGATAATTTCAATAAATATTCATGGTCACGCGCATGTTGGCTATGTTCAAGTGGCCACTACTGGTTAAACATAGAATAGAAACAAAGCATTTTGGGCATCGGTACTTTGTGACAACATTAGGTTAATTTACACTCAACTTTAATATGGGGTCATAATTAACAAGCCATGACACAGTCCCCGTCAGTTATCAACTTAAGATATATAGTTTTGTTTATAGTAATATAGTTGGAACATAAACATAAACAGCATTAATTAACACAAAATAGCCACTGGTCTGCCATTTTGAATACATCTATATATCTATAACATGATGTATAGTAAATATATAAAATTTTAACGTAATTCGTCAAATCATGTCAGAAATACAGCTCCAGAACTGCATTCAGCCAGCCATTTTGAATCCAAATTCAAAAATAAAATGATATACATCGAGGTCCCATAATGATCAACATATGTACCAAGTTTGAATTCTTGATTTTGATGATTTTTCAGCACAAAAATGGACGCCATTTGGCCATCTTGAATCAGATCGTGAAACAAATTGATGTGCATATGCATAATATTATGTATGATGTATGTGTGAAGTTTGAACATAATCGGTCTAGCCATGTGTAAGATACAGGTCCGGACACACACATGCGCAGATATAAAAGTAATCAGAGTCACAATTCATGCGAAACTTTTGGAATTATACTGTCTGTAATTATTACGGTTGCAAAAATAATTGTGATCTGAATTTGGGAATGTTTTTTTTTTTAATGTTACCTTGTCTGAAGTAAAAAAAACAAAGTCTGCATAAGAATTGAATTTCTAATATTGTTACAAACCAAAATCTTACAGCCAAAATTACATAGTTTGTGAAAATAATTTCACACAAGATCAGATGCTTTGTACAAAATGCATGATAGTAAAATATATATTGTGTAAATTCCAGAAATAGAAATGAGCTTTGATGGATTTTCAAAATTATAGCTGTTATGCATCTTATGATTTGTTATTGTTTACTGTGATAAATATCCATATTTTGTTGTTGAAAGTCATAAACAAATTTGCAGTTGGGCTGTGTCGTGTGTAATGTACATGTATATGACAACGAGACAAGGGGGAATCCCCTGCAGGAAAACTTGAACTCTTCTATGTGTTAACCAACAACGATTAGCCCAGAATGAAATAAATTTTCAGTTGTTTAAAAACAGTGAGTGTTGATTTGTATGCTAGGTGTCGAACAAGCAATATGCCATGTACTGTTAGGTTAATGAGTTAATTAGTATACAAGCAGCTCTGGTCATAAATATTTCATTAGTTTGAAGCTGCTGGTAGTGAGACTTCACTGTTGGAATATTCTGGCTCAAAAGACAGGAACCAATCCCAGTTCCAAATTATCCATAATGATACAAGTGAACGTAAAAAACAATACAAGAACAGCAGAGAATGTACAATTTATAAGCAATGGATTGACTTTGAATGAACCTAGCCTAATATGTCACAGAAGTACCCCAATGTAGTTTGTTACTTTGTTAATTGGTTGTGTTTGTTTTATTGTGGAATGATGTTTGTTAACATAGCGATTGGTATAATTGGTCGTTGGTCTTTCACACCTGTTTAGCTTATTTAATTTTGGATAATTTTCTATTTTCTATGCTGCACCTGACACAGAAATATTTTTAAAAAAAAAACTATGTTCAAAAAATACTCACCAAAGGTGGATTATTTTCAATTTCACCAGAAACTTCCAAAGAAACATTACTACTTTCAGAGCTACTTCTTTGTTCCAAAGCGATGTTGGCTGTAGATATATCCATGTTGTGGCTTGACTCAGTGGTTTCAATATTGGGTGTATTTTTTTCAGAAGGCATGTCATCTTCACTTACATCAAAAACAGCAGTGCACTCCCACAGGTGTGATCGTAATTCTCGAACCAAGAAACTTTTTTTGCATCCTTTGCATATTTCTTGAAGAGTGGATATTGTTACTGGTGCAGCGGATTTAGTGTCCAGATTTGTCTGTATTGGACGCAGGTAGATCTTAGATTGGGGTCCCAAACTGGCCTTCAAGTCACTCACGGTCCATGGACAGGAAATGAGTGTCAGTAATCTAGAACCAGACACACAATGTAATAACTCAAATCCACCGCAACAACGTAACTGAGGAAAACCTTTATCGTCGTCTGTCAATCTCTGCATTACAGTTTCTTCGTCGTCAGCGGCAAAAAACTGAATTTTCTTGGCGCCAAGACCTGCTTTATGAAGTTCGGCTCGTTCACTTTGTGAAGGAACAGTCGTTGTATTTCTATTCGCTAAGCAAAACAAGTTAGCCGTCCATGTTCTCGGACGGGTAGTTTCAGCTGGATGATTTCTTTTTCGAGATGTCCTACGACCTGAATTCGATGTCCTGCTACTGGTACCAGGCCTAAACAACATGTTTCTTTCATGTGAAACACGTCTTGCCAAACTCGTGTGCGGCGTACTTGACTCACCGGTATCGGCACTGTCATTTCCACTTTCATGATTCGGCTTGCACATCTCTCGAATACGTATCCTATCCCCAATCGTAGTTATGCCTAGACGAACAAGTTCACCATCCGTTATGGCTAATACAGTAGAAGGTTCTATTCTTTCGTCGGAAAACCGTTGAGATAAATTTCCTAAACCAAGTTTCTCGAGTATTCCCTCCATCATGGTCCGCTGTTAATAATAGCACACGCATGCGCGAAGCAGGGGCGCTGCATTCTGGGATATCCTTCATATATTGAAGTGAGCACCCCATCATATATTGACATTTCACCTTCGTATATTGACGTCTCGTGAACATATGTTGAAGCATGCGCACTGTATATAAAACTAACGTCACTGTATAAGAAAAGAGCGCCACCATATATTAAAAACACACCATCATATATAGAAGCAATGTCACCATATATTGGTCAAACAACACCATATATAAACGTTTTGTCATCGTATATTGAAAACACACTATCATATATAGAAGCAATGTCACCATATATTGGTCAAACGACACCATATATAAACGTAATGTCATCATATATTGAAAACACACCATCATATATAGAAGCAATGTCACCATATATTGGTCAAACGACACCATATATAAACGTTTTGTCATCATATATTGAAAACACACCATCATATATAGAAGCAATGTCACCATATATTGGTCAAACGACACCATATATAAACGTTTTGTCATCATATATTGAAAACACACCATCATATATAGAAGCAATGTCACCATATATTGGTCAAACGACACCATATATAAACGTGTTGTCATCATATATTGAAAACACACCATCATATATATAGAAGCAATGTCACCATATATTGGTCAAACGACACCATATATAAACGTTTTGTCATCATATATTGAACACACACCATCATATATAGAAGCAATGTCACCATATATTGGTCAAACGACACCATATATAAACGTTTTGTCATCGTATATTGAAAACACACCATCATATATTGAAACAATGTCGCCATATATTGGTCAAACGTCACCATATATAAACGTTTTGTCATCATATATTAAAAACACACCATCATATATAGAAGCAATGTCGCCATATATTGGTCAAACGACACCATATATAAACGTATTTTCATCATATATTAAAAGCAACTCGTTATATAATGCAGCAATGTCGCCATATACTTAGTGACAACCACATAAGACAGTGACGGCGTTCCATAACTCTACCATGTATTTCTATGGGCTCTGTGCGAGCCGGTGAAAAGAGCTAAAATCGAGGAAACAGCACAAACATAAATTTGAAAAAATCCTAAACAACCAAACTTAAATATGTTGCATATGTAGGGATAATCTTGTTACACTGTTCAGGGGGTGTCAACAACCGTCCCAAAATACCGTTTTCTGCCAGGCGGTGAAAATGCCTGACCTGAGAATGAATGTCGCTGCGCACAGTGGAAGCTTTTTTGGCTTGGATGTCGAGGCAATACAGCGACGACGTCCATACATCATGCAACTCACAGATATTCAGACCAAAGCTATGCCACTGCTGAGTATTATAGAAGACTAGGTGTTATATTTCAAAGCTCATGATGTCACTGCAACATATATTGGCAGAAATGACGCCAAAGACATCGGAAACGCAAAGCTCCAAGCGCTTACTGGCAGTCATTGTAACAAAGCTTTCTATTGGTCGGTAAACTTTCTATCGCGCAACCACGTGACATACACGGTTATGAATAGAATTACCGCACGGTGTTGTAGAGGGAGGAATGTCCGAACGGAGCAACACCGTGCAGGCGGACGATGTGATTCACGGTGTCGATGAGCTCATTCGTCCCACCATCATTATCTATTTCATACTGGCCCAATACAGTCAGAATTCCAAGTTTTTTTAGTCATACAGTGTTGGAAATCCAACCTCATCAACCGGTATGTGGTGAAATAAACTAGGCCATATTTTATTTAGTAGCCATAACTGCCTGGATTTCCAGAATTTTTTTTTCCATACTTGTCTAGATTTCCAGATTCTGTTTCTCCATATACAGTTGGAATTCCGGGGTATTTTCCCCATCATACAGTGCTGGAAATCCGACCTCATCAACAGCGGGGTGCAGATATAAACTGGAATGGCCCAGAACAATATGGCCTACCTACCATTCGCAAAGGACGCCGGGAACCAGCGAAGGCGGGGACCAGCCAATTTTGTACCATCCAATATACACTTTATCGCCGCACGAGGGCGCAATTTCAAATTGAAAGAAAAACTAGCACGCACGCTATCAGCATGCTATGACCTCAATTGACCCACCAGCCTCATTCCCAACTTGATACTGGAATTCTCATTTTTTTGATGTATTTGAAGTTTTTTACCCGGATCGTTTTAACCATTTCAATAAATAGTTATAGACTATAATTGATTATGCAAAATTACTGCATTTTTGGTGGTTTTTGGCCTACTCCTCTCACTGTTATGTTAGAATTACCGCGAAAGTGCCTCCTCTAGATTGTCAACATGGCTGCTCACAATGTTACGTTCGGTAAGTCCTTTTTTATTACGTTTTACACGAAAAAAAGCAATTTTTAAAAAATAACGTTCGATTTCTTCAATTGTTGGCGCCTTTTTTGTTGCAAAAATGCTGGTCGTGAAAATGAAAAACGTAATTTTGTTGGGGATTTCGAGAGCTTTACAACGATATGTAGATCGACCATATACACGTTATGTCCCTCATAGGAGTAGTGAATAAAGTGTCATAATGTATTTTGTCATTAATTTGCGTACCATATATTCACTATTGAGATAATATATACACTATTGAGATACTATAGGTATAGGGATAAAATAAACATTTTCCATGTATCTGTTTTTGATACCAATGCATTTCATTCGTTTCTCTCAATATTATTTTCTGACATATTATTCATAATAAATTATGTAATATTAAAGTGAGAATATACTGAATATAGTTAATAACAAATGATTTTCAAAAAAAATGTGCCACGCCCCCTCCACTTGCCCCATTTCTCCAGTAAACGTGACACACATTGATGTGTTTGAAGTTGAAGAATTAATTCCTAGAAAATAGTGTCATTACAAATTTGACAATTTAGGCTGACTTTAGAATAGTTTTACCAAGTGTAAATAATAATTTATTATTATGACAGATTTTTGATATTAAATATTGAGATTAGTTTAATAACAAATGATTTTCAAAGAAAATGTGCCATGCCCCTCCACATGCCCCATTTTTTCCAGTCAAAGACTTCATAGAAAATAGTGTCATTACAAATTTGACAATTTAGGCTGACTTTGGAATAGTTTTACCAAGTGTAAATAATAATTTATTATTATGACAGATTTTTTATATTAAATGTTGAGATAAGTAATGCATCTTTTTTTTTGTTCCAGATCTTTTGTGCTGAACTTACCATGGACAGTTTGCATGCGACGAGTGATACCTGGCTTGGTTTTATATACAACATGGAGATGTGATGCACACAGTGTGCATTTGTATTCCTTGTGTGTGCCAAATAAAATTTCAAAATGTGATTCAGCAGAATCCAACAAATTCACTTCAGTGTGTTCATTCCCATAAGTAACGAACAAATCATTCGACGCGATAGCATAAAATCGCCTACAAACCATTCGAAGTGAGCACATCGTTTTAACTTTCTCAAACTGTGAACTATCGTCATCACTGTCATTAAAAGAGCAACAAAACCCGAATATTCGAGTCAAAATCTCGGAAGAACTTGAAGATCAGAAAGCGAACCCGACGACCTTGTGTGTCGACGACAACATCGACTGAGCCGATTTCCCACGTGATTTTGCGGCTAAACTTGCCTGCTTGACTCTTTTGGATGCTCTTGGCATGATTGTGTAGGAATACGTCCAGAAAATGTGATATTGGTACAATAAATTGCACGATAAGCACATGGAAAGGCGGACCCGGAAACAACTCACGAGCTAAAAACTGTGTTTGCGCAGAACGATGCCAGAATTTTCAGTTCTGCGCATAGCAATGTGCGTTGGTACAGAACGTGTTGAATTCTGGGTAAAACCTCGTATCGTGCAGACCTGTATCGGTGTAGAAAGGGCGCCGACCTGCAGCGCCAACGGACTGCCGCAACTGTCAAGTACGTGTAGATAAACGCGGTAAGTTTGAGAACTGTTTACTCACATCATATTGTGTCTTCATCCATTTTTTTGAGTTGATAGTTAATCTATAGTTATGTCTCGCCCTTTGAGTGGTTTGGTGTTAATTAATTTCATGTTTTATGAAAATGTGCAGAATATTGCTTTGTATGACTTTTTATCGTTTGGCAAGTGATTAATATTTGACTGAAATCTCTCAAAACTAAATTTGTTTCTGAGAGTAATGTGTACAATGTTTTGCCTAAAAACTTATATTTAATTGTTGTTTATCATAAAATTATTAACAAGAAGAAATAAAACTTCTATGGACCCCACAATAACAAACTGAAAATTTAATTTATTAAAATGCGTTTTTTTGTGATGACTGCAATTGTTTACATTTATGCTAAATTTGGTAATGGTCTACTGAAAAAATAAAAGTCATCTTTAATCCCATGTATGTGTGATTAAAAAATACAACATTCTGAATATATATTATCAAAGTTTTCATTATTATTGTTATTTTGTAGCGTTGTCAACACCAGTGGATTTGCTGCTACTAAAAGCAGAAAATTTGTAGAAAAATCCACAGTGAACGAAATAGTTTCACAGTCACTGACCCGTGAATCTGAATAATTAAAATGTCGTTCTGGAAATTGTTTTCACAATCTCATATGGCAAACTGAGAAAGAAACTAGTTTTAATCAATCAAATATTATTGTACATTTATTTAAATGATTTACATTATGAATGGCTTGAGTGTGGTGTGAAGCAGCATTGCAGTGATCGCCCTAGCGAAGGCATTCTGTGACTAGTAGCCGTATCAGTGTCTGCTATATCACCACCATGGACCGGCTGGATCGACTGTGCCTAGGGGTGCATACCCAGGGTACATGTACATTGTACATAGTCGTATCATTACCCCATCCCACAAGTATTTTCAAATCATCAAGGTAGATGTCCTGTATGTGTACATGTAATAGTTATTTTCAGATTCTATGAGAGGCTGGTGATTTGACACTTTGGAGCCAAAAAAAACTTACAGGCGTAGCAAGTGAATGAGCAAGTGGGTGTTAGCCATCCTAGAAAGAGAACAAACAGTGATTTTATCTGACTGTATAAATAAAAAAACACTGATACTTTCATTTGTTTATGCTAACTGTGACAGTGTCTCGGACTGTGACATTTACCCCTGAGGAAATAGAAGTCTCGTTTCGCAAATTGTGTAGTACTACTCACTACAAAAACAGAAAAAATGCATTTCTCTGTACTCATAGACATACTCTCACTTCGTTTTACGCATTTTATTGGATAAATCACTCTCTGTTAACTTCACTTCATCGACACGATAGGGCGACCAAGTCAAGAGGCCACCAGGACAGCGGCATCAGTCGTGGAATCTAGAATTTGTCTGATTGTGACATTGAAATTCGCTGTTATTGGCAATGGGTCGTTTTATTTGATGCTGATTTTAGTATTAAATGCTTGTTAATTGCCCTTTTTTTCAATATTTTCTGCTATATTCATTTTAGAAAACAACATTGTATTCATATCCATGGCACAGGGCCTTGATGAGCAATAATGGGATACATTATCGCAAATAGTCTGCTGCAATAAGGTTGTAAAATCCACTGGTATTGATAATGCTATAATATAATTGGTGTTAAATGACATTATGTTGAAATGCAATGAAGATCTTATTGAGATCAGACAATACCTACAAACAATATTTCTTTGTAATACATTTTGTTTATATACTGATGTATTTTATTTCTTATTCCATAGCTAATGATGGCAGTGAGAGAGGCAGGAAAATCAAATGTATGTATATGTTTTTAAATTTTAATAGTTCCTGACTGGACACTGTCTGAGGGGCATGGTCCATTTAAATTTGTTTTGAGTGTTCATGGACCAATTAATAATTGATGCTTTCAATGTTTTTCCTTTGCTCAGATTTAAAATGACTGGTGTCCATATCTATCCATAGCTATATCCATATGTAGGTGTATTCTCCAATCTTTGTTGCCAAATTCTATTATAATTTGAATATTGGTACAGTGCAAGTTGATTTGTGTTGCAGTTCTATCCAAAATGTTTGACTGATGATGGTTTTTTGATGAAAATGTTTTTTCTAATGTCTTGAATCAATACTGCCCATTTAGGTCCAAACTTGTAGCACATCACATCAAAGAATGTTGATTTGTGTCACAATCCAAGATGCTGACTGCCTAGGCCAATGTATGTCTTTTTTTTTTTTAGAACAGTTCTACCAAAGAAAACTGAGATTACAGGAACAGGCATATGCAGCAAACATCAAATAAAATTAATGATGTTCCGTACAATGTCTCTTGATGAATCATGTTATATTATGCAAGCGTTGTTCAGTTAACACACTTTTTCTGGTAGTTTTTGTAACCAGTTATCTAATTCACACTGTCTAGCTGAAATGAAATGTGTCATCCAATCTAAGATGGTTGACTAGCAGCCATAAATGTTTAAATCTGCTTATATAAAACAGGGAGCAGTGGATGCAATTAAATAAAGAAGTTGTGTTGTTCTCTTGCTCTCAACTAAATCTCTATGGCCAAGTTTACAAGTTGGCTATCCATATTTAAAAAACCAAAACCACAACTGATATAAAGCCCACCTGTAAATAAAGACAATTCTAATTTGACATTCTCAATGGTTTGTACGACTTGTAAATGTAAATTAGGCATACAAATGTAGGCATGATAATTTCACTCTGTTTGTTCCTTGCAGCCCCCCAAAAATAAACCAATTCCCTAGACAAAAAATGAGGAGCAGTCACTGGTAGAGTATATCAGTTTAGCTAAACTGGATGCCAAATTTAACTTTATTGAATGGCCAGGAATGAAGGGAAATAGTCCCTTCTGGCAACAGGCTTCTGTTGAAGTTTCTAAATTCAGTGGCGTGTCAAGAACAGGTAAGCAAAAGTATTGATTTTGATTATTGATTATATGCTTGATTGATTTATAGTGTCATAATTTGTTTTCTGGTTAGAGTATTCCATAATTTTAAACAAATCCAGATCTTGGTTGTATATGGACAGATTTCATTCAAAGACTGATTGAAAGTATACCCATTACTTTCTTTTTGCAGATCAGATTAAAAATTATTATTTCACAATCCAATTCTTAAATTCTTTGAAGATAGACAAATAGTGTCTATTCTGGAACTGGATAAAAAAAACTTGACCCATAAATTATACATCATGTCAAATTATGATTTGAAATGGCAGATTGGTTTCATTTGCCATTGCACAACATGGTCATGCAGATCTTATTTACCAGTACAAAATTGAAATTAAAACAATGATAAACACATAATTAACAATTATGTTTTTGTTTTGTTTTTTCATAGGAAATGCATGTCGTCAAAAGACAATTGGTGGACATGAAAATAGTTTGAAATCAAAATATAAAACCCTTAACAATGCAGAGGAGCAGTTGCAAATCTTCACACTTACACCTCCAAATTCCAAATGTCATAATATTTCACAGCCATCACATTTACATGCATCTTCTTTTACCACACAAAACCATCCAGCCACATCAATATCAACAGATCCTCCTAGCTCATTTAATACCATATTACAATTATTTTCATCTCCCAATATTACTGAACAGCTTGAAATTATTAAGACACCAACCAACTAACACCTTCTGAGTATCTTTTCAAAAATATTGCCAGTAAAGAAGGTATATTAAAGTGTAACTGAATTGGGACAATTGACTTTTTTTGTGTGCAAAATTTATTTATAAAAACATGAAAAAAAATCAAGTGAAAAATGTACATAAATTAAGTAAACGATTAATAATAATGTTCTGGATAAGGACACGCCCACGTTCAGTTTCTTGGTCGACTCAGAGCGAGGCTCCAACTAGAGTACCTAATTAGCATACAAGGGTACTTTGTGACGTCACGGGGGGGAACTTGTCATCGTCTCACAATGGCCGCTATACGTATGCAGTGCTCGGAAAGCGACACGGAATCTATGTTATCGTCTGACGAGAGTTATGAAATCGAAGAGTATGATGACAATGAGAGATGTCACGATTTTGTTTTAGAGTGCCAGGGACAAATTGGCCCATACAGGTTTGAACCTGCAAGAAAAGTACGCGATGTTGGTGATCGTGTACCTTCCCAAAATGACCGTGACACAGAGTTTGAACATCGTGACCGGCTTGGTTTCCAGTTTCTGTCTTTTGTTCATCCAAATTCTAAACACATATCAGTGTGCAATTTTCAGTTTCTTGATCTTCTGAAGAAATCATGTAAAGACACAAAGTACGTGAACGGTGAATGCATCCAGTGCTTACATTTTCCAATCGCCATTTTGTGTTTTGTTGTTGTTGTTCCACGATCGATCTAGTTATTTCGACTCCGGCATAATAACATGAATACATTCTAAACTTTTCAAGCAAATTAATATTCATATTCTACATGGAAAATATTATTCTTCTGGTTATTTACACAGTTATTCCCGAAACCCAAATAATTCATAACGAATCCAGATGGTGGATCAACAAATGATTCGGGCGTAAAATGGACACTGCAAATAACGGTATATGGAGAAGGTCCATCCCAATGTTTCCTGGTGTTCTTGACGGCTTTGGTCCACTGATGTCATAAATTCGAATCTTTTGGGAACCCATAAAGACTTACGTGATCGCCGTGTGTGTTACTACACCCGCCAACAACACAGCGTTTCCCCATGAAAACGATCGTGGTAACTCGTTGTATATGATGGTAACTCGTAAGAATTCTCGATCTTGGTAACTCGTTGTATATGTTTACGAAACGAGTGCGTATGGAAAATGATAAACAATCCTGTCTGCTAGCTAGCTCATGCTTTATGCTCCCGTTGGTGGCGCCATTTCGGTTACACTCGTAATGCCGAAAAAACTCGAAGGTGATGGGAGAGGGGGGCGTGGCGCGATTTCGGAATATCATTGACTGTTTACCCAATTTATATACCCTTTTCACTTGATTTTTTTTCATAATGTTGTTTATAAATAAATTTTGCACACAAAAAAAGTCAATTGTCCCAATTCAGTTACACTATAATATATTCCTCTACCTCCCAAGTCTAACTTGTTATGGTGCTTCTGGGTGCCTGCAGGCTGACACTCTTTCTGCACCAAGTACAAGTTGCTATGTTTACCAAGAACCTATTGTGTTTTCTACCAAGTTCAAATTAGTATGTAAAGGTCATCTGCCCCTCCCTAAGGGGTGACTCAATATCTAGGCTAATTTTACCAGGGAGTCCAGAAAGTAAACATACTTAGCATACTTTTGCAGTGTACAGCATTATTAGCCTATTGCAACTGACGGATATACACAGCTTTTTGCTGCTCCTACTAGAGATTTTTCCAGCACTGTGCAGACTGAGTAAATTGTACTTGGACCATGGGCAAACATAGTAAGTACTACTTGAGTTGTCTTCAGTACAAATAAGTTGAACTTGGGTTGTCTGCACTACAAATAAGTTGAACTTGGGTTGTCTGCACTACAAATAAGTTGAACTTGGGTTGTCTGCACTACAAATAAGTTGAACTTGGGTTGTCTCCACTACAAATAAGTTGAACTTGGGTTGTCTCCACTACAAATAAATTCAACTTGGATGGTCAAAAAACTGATTGAGTTAGACTTGGGTGATTCTATACTACAAGTAAATTGAACGTAGACAATCAAGAAACTTAGCAAGTTACACTTGGGCTTGTGCAAATAGAAATGAAGCAACCTTTGTTTTCATGAAAGAAGGCAGTTGAGCTTGGTTGTTTGCTTTGCAAATAAACAACCATATTATATAACTTGAGTGACCATGAAAGCTAACTACATGTACTAGGCTATTCATAATTTACATATGAATACTGTATATGACTTGCCTCCACAACATTTCCTGTAAATCAGATTATCATACTACATTTGATAAAATCAATGAGTAAATGAATTGATATCATACTTTGGAATTATGGGCTAATAGTCTTCATTTGTTACTGTCATTGCAGTGCATGGTCCTACAGATTGTTACTCTTGCATGAAACATGACTCTCCGAGATATAGCTTCATTGAATATAACTGAACAAGAACATGATCTCATTACAGAATCGTCTAAGAATAGATCTGGCAAAGTGAGGGTGAAGAAGCATCATTTGCCAACTGAATCGAAGGAGAGGGTACAAAATGATCAGGTAGGAGATAACCAAGTTATTCCTATGGACACTACTAGTGATACTAGTGTCCCCAGTCATGTAGGTTCTCATTCTCGTAAGCGCAGACATCGCTCAAAACATCATAAGATCAGTTATGCAGACAGTGATAGTGATACATGTGATCCCCATTCTGCACAAACCACTAAACGCAGAAAACGGCCAAGACATCATAAAAAGAGACAGGGTCATGGGAGTACTAGTAACATGACTGATGAAAGGAACAATGAGACAATTGAGACTGAGGAGAACCAGGGTGGTAATGGTATTGAGAACCTAGTTGGTGATCACAATAAGGACCAGGGTGATGGCAATAAGGATCAGGGTGATGGCAATGAAAACCAGGATGGTAATGGCAATGAGGACCAGGGTGATGACAATGAAGATCAGGATGATGGCAATGAAAACCAGGATGGTGATGGCAATGATCAGAGTGATGGCAATGAAGATCAGGATGGTGATGGCAATGATCAGAGTGATGGCAATGAAGATCAGGATGATGGCAATGAAAACCAGGATGGTAATGGCAATGAAAACCAGGATGGTGATGGCAATGAAGATCAGGGTGATGGCAATGAAGATCAGGATGATGGCAATGAAAACCAGGATGGTGATGGTAATGAAAACCAGGATGGTGATGGTAATGAAAACCAGGATGGTGATGGTAATGAAAATGAGGATGGTGATGGCAATGATCAAGGTGATGGCAATGACGATCAGGATGATGGAAATAATGATGGCAGAGAGAATCAGGGTGGTGATGAAAGTGACCTTTATAGTAGTGATGATGATGGTGAAAATGGGGTAGTACCTCCTAATCTTGACAGTGGCATGGACACTACATCAGATGAAGAGATGGACTCTGATGATGATGACAGGAACAGCACACATCATCGCATTCATGCTCACACACAAATAGAAACAACCTGGCCAAGTGACTCAGAGTATATTGAACCTACATGTGTTTCTAATGATGAAGATGATGACAATGTTGCTGATAGTGATGGTTGGACTCCGACACTCCGAAGACATGTTGTTGAAGAGTTCACAGGTGAACATCCTGGTCCCAATGTGAACAAAGCAGACATACCTACACCAATAAGTGCTTTTGAAAAAATATTTCCTAAATCGCTTGTGACAAAACTCAGAAGAGAGACTAATGCTTATGCAAAATATATAAAAAGAAACAAAGGAGCGGACAAGTACTGGGCTAAAATCAAAGATGATGATGAGATGGCAGCATTTCTAGGCATCATGATAATTATGGGAGTTGATCCAAAAGGGGAACTAAATGACTATTGGTCAACAAATACTGCTTTAAGAAATGAAAAAATTTCAGGTGTAATGAGCCGTAATAGGTTTCAAAAAATATTGCAATATTTTCATGTCAATGATGCAAGAAATGATCCAGCTAATATAAGTAATCCTGCTGAGAGAGCTACAGAGAGAAGACATAGACCAATGTATAAAGTTGCACCAATACTGAAAACTGTAATACATCAATCACAACAGATGTATAATCTTCATTGTGAGGTGGCAATAGACGAAGCCATCATTGGGTATAAAGGGAGATATAATGGAATTCCAACTGTGTTCATCCAGGGAAAACCCAGAGCCAAAGGGTTCAAAGTATATGTTTTGGCAGATAGTCATTCAAATTACGTGGCTAATCTCAAATTTATGACTAGTACTGGAAGTCATGAAGAGGATATGCGAAACGTTTCCAAAACTGCTGCCTTATGCAAGAATTTAATCCAGCCATTCACTGGATTACATCATGTTCTCTACACAGACAGTTATTATACCAGCATTGAGATGGCCAGTAGGCTCCTGGACTATCACCATACCTATGTTGTTGGAAGTATGCGCCAAGATAGAAGGGGATTCCCAAATGCCCTTCGCACAAATCCCAGAAGAAACCCAGCAAGTGACATAATCATAAACCTATGCAGAGGGCAGTTTGCTGCAAGACAGAAAGACGATCTTGTTGCTGTCCCTTATAAAGATTCAAAATTATTAAATCTGCTTTCTACATGCCGAGAAGGATTTAGAGTCAATGATGGAAGGATCAACAGATTCATCAAGTCACCCACAACCCATCGAAAGTCTGTCTACAGCCTTCCAGCTCCTGATATTGTAGGTGATTACAATAAATACATGGGTGGAGTGGATCGTGCTAATCAAATACGATCTTATTTCACTTCCCAATGTCAGGCCCACAAATGGTGGAAGTATGTCTTCTTCTACTTATTAGATACTGCCATTTGCAACAGCTACATTATCTACAAAGAAGTAGTTTATGACAAGAAAACGCATAAAGCATTCCAAGTAGAAGTTGGTTGTGCTATGATCGGTGGCTTTTGCTCAAGAAAACAGAGAGTGACAACTGCTGAACCAGTTCTCAATACATACCAAAATCACCACCTGGTTAAAGGAGAGGGCAGAGGTGCTAGTTGTAGAATGTGCATTAAGATAGGAAGGAAAACTCAGAAGGGCCACTATGTATACAGCGTCTACAAATGCAATGAATGTGGAATTTCCTTGTGTCGTGATTGCTTCCTTCCATATCACCATGAAATAACATGTAATGCAGGCAAAGGGCAGAAGATGACACAAACAGAAGCAACTGATCAAGCAGAAGCAAGGTGGCTGTGGGAACACAGAAGAGATGCAGGAGGACAACAAAGCAGAAGAACCCCTGCAATTGGGAGAGGTGGATCAAGAGGAAGACAAAGAGGTGGACAAAGAGGAAGAGGAAATCGTGGAAAATAAAGACTAGTTGTTATATAGTGTGGGCCCCAGGGTTTGGTGGTTTATGTAGTGGTATAGTATAGTATAAGTATATAACTGTTCAATGCATAGATGCATGTAAGTGACATATATACTGTATTTCACAGGATTAGTCCAAAGAAGATAAAAGATTTATAATAAGCTTTGTTGTCAACTGAAGTTCTTCTTTGCACTCCAGGTAACCAGACTTTCCATAGTCTGATTGCTGGAAATAATGTGGAGCCAAGTACATGTATAATTTAGTTGTAGTCACTGTCAGCCAAGTGTAATTTATTTGTAGTTATCAGAACCCTAAGTTGAATTTATTTGTAGTGACCAACTCCCAAGTTGAATTTATTTGTAGTGACCAACTCCCAAGTTGAAATTATTTGTAGTGACCAACTCTCAAGTTGAATTTATTTGTAGTGACCAACTCCCAAGTTGAATTTATTTGTAGTGACCAACACCCAAGTTCAATTTATTTGTAGTGACCAACACCCAAGTTCAATTTATTTGTAGTGACCAACACCCAAGTTCAATTTATTTGTAGTGACCAACACCCAAGTTCAATTTATTTGTAGTGACCAACACCCAAGTTCAATTCATTTGTAGTCAGCCTTATACCCAAGTACAACTTACTATGCACAGCATATGTATCACGTTACAGCAGATTTAATCTTTGCAACTGATTAACTTAGACTTGGTACATATTGGGTATTGCCTTGTGGGAGAAAGAGGATTTTAAACACACCCAAAGACTAGATCGAGCTTTCTGTCATTGCTATGTCCACTTTGCAAAATTCAAAGTTGGACAATTCAGTATATAGCCTAGTAAAAGCTTTGGCATTGAAAAGAAATGATGATTCACCAAGGATGCCACTTAATAGGATGCCATTTCCAATGCTAGCTTATGCTATACAGTTCTACAATGCATCATCATCTATTGAGGTAAACACAACAAATTAAACTACAGAAAATGTCTTACAATTATAATAATAACGATAAGAAATGTATATCATCATGATGTTTATATTTAATTACAGTTGAAGTGTCCTATTGTATACAAAACATGGCTGGAAACTATGTACCGGTATGTCATTTTTGGTGAAAGATTTATCCAACTGTTTAGAGGGCCATATTGGAGTGGAGTGGAGTGAAGTGGAGTTGATTTGTATTGTCAATCCATAGTTTATTCATACAATGTATTAATGGTATTGCATATTAATTACAATATGTAAGCTAAGAATAGAAGTGTTATTTTTATGTCACTATTGAACAGCATTGATGGGTGGTCTAGATACCACTTACATAATGACTTACTTTTTTGTTGATATGGTATCACATTAATAAATACTAATAGGCACATGTAAACATTCCTGCAATTGGAGCACAAGTCTTGAGGAATGAAAGTAGAAATAGCCAATTTAGTGGTTCAACTGATATTCAAGTAAGTTGTACAAAATTGTGAACATTAACAGTGGCAATCAATGAAAACTATTTGTGTTATGTTTACTTTTATTGTTAGCACTGAATATAAAGTACTGTAGGTTAGCTTGTAATTAGTCACAAAAAATGATATCCAGTGAGTGACCATGTGATATCAGAATTTGTTTGAGCCTTTATGGGGAACATATGAAAATCACAAACGGTACATCATTTTAGTTTCACTCATTGGATATCCTCTTCATTCCGCTTGATTATGTTATTATAATTGATATCCAATTTATTTTATAATAGATACACACACATGCACGCAGAATGAATACCAAAATCATCTGGGGGGGGGGGGGTATTAATTATAAAGACACATGGCTACAGGTAGGAAAAATAAGAACTGATTCCTGGTTGTAATTTTACAAACTTTTTTAACTGAGCAGCGTGATGCTGGGGATCGAATCCCCCACGGGAAGAGGCTCAGCAGTTCTTATTTTTTTTTTTTTTTTATATATTATCATTTGTAATTTTTTTAATTTAAATATCTTTTTTGTTTGTACTTTTGATATTTTATGTACATTTTTAAATCTTAAATTCACTGATATTTGCAAATCATTTCAGACTGAAGCATTGAAACAGATTATCATTCATAATCCAGGATGTAAAAGAGTGTGGATTAAGGCTGACGGCACTGATCTTAAAGTTAATAAATTTAACAAAAAACAGAATGACCCAAAATCCTCTGAAGATCAACTGATGCAGTTGTGTTGGGACGTTCATAAATACCAAATGCTTCTCTCTATTGCTGGAGACTACATTGATCTCCTGGCATCGTTTAAACAGCAACTTGGAGAGGGATATACTCATCTGCAACCAGTTACAGAAGCAGTTTCTGATATAATCCCTGACATCATGAAATACCTCAGAAATCTGTTCAAAAAGAAACCAACAGCAGCAACACATGTATTGGTTTTCATGATATCTGATGAAGAGAGAAAAGCAAAGCCATACTCAATACCTGTCAGATATCTTTTGTATCATAGTCTCACAGATAATAAATTCAGAGAATTAGTTAATGAGGTAAAGCTGAAGGTTCTGAATGCAGGACTTTATCCTGTTGGTAAGCATATTCTAAAGCTCTTTATATGCTATCATTCTTGCACATAACTTGATGCTATATTTTGTAGACTTTTTATGTATTATAGAATTTGATATTACAGGAAGTGTTACAGATGGAGAGTTCAATTCTTGTCGTTACAATGGACTAACAGGACCCACAAGCATTTTTAAGCTACGCATGAAGGCAAGAGAGAAGATATCAAGATTGAATGAAAGAACATTGTTGGGAATGTTAATAACAGTTGATTGTGAGTATATTGTTTACCAAGTTCCACATTTAGGGACAATTGCCCACTTCATCCTGAATTACAGACAGGCACAACTTTTTTGCGTAAACATAACCAACCTACCCTTACGAAAAAGTTCTATAGAATTCTATAGAACTGTATAGAACTGTATAGCATTCTATAGAAATTCAATAGAATATAATTCTATAGAATATTATTCTATAGAAATCTATAGAATATTATTCTATAGAATTCAATAGAAATCTATAGAATATTATTCTATAGAATTCAATAGAGTTCTATAGAATGGTATTCTTCTATAGAAATCCAATACTTTATTACACTATGCAGAAACACGCAAGATATATTATATTTTACGAAAAACTTCTATAAAATTCTATAGAGTTTTTTTTCAATTCCATTTAAATTCCATAGAAAATCTGTACAATGTTATAGAATTGTATGTGTAATGTTGAATGTTATAGAATTGTGTAGAATCATCATATCAAGCACATGACTATGTACTTTTTTCCCTCATTAGTTTATACAACTGGTGACATTCACTTTAAATAATAATTCCTGTATATTTCTGTAATGATGTACATACTAAAAAAAACTGCATGGAATTGATAAAAATTCACCCTTATGAAAAAAATATTGAAAACATATGTAACACTCAATTTATATTGAATTTCTGTGGAACTCTACGGAATTCTATAGAATTTTAGAGATTAAAATAATGGAATGGAGAGAGAGCAGCAGTTACACATCACTAAATTGCTGATATATTATAAATTTACAAAAAAGTTAGGTTTTGATGTATTTTAATTTTAATGTCAAAGGATATTGACTCTCGGTGACATACTAGATTGCTAGATTCACATTACACACATTTGGGACATGATTATAAACATTCTCAAATATATTGGGCACAAACAAAATTATTTTTAGAGTAGCCAAAAATATGAGGTAAGAATTTATTAAAAATGTCAAATTATATTTATTAACTCCATTGTTGATTGGAACTTATCATATTAGTGTCTCGCGTCCTCGCAAACTTTTTACTTTCTCAATTACTTTGATAACTTGGGGTATATGTACCTTGAGTAGACCCCTAGTAGATTAGTTTATTTTGTGATATCTTCAATTCTTTAATTTTGATGAATATTTTTGTCATTTGTTGGTAAAAAGTGATATTTTTGACTTCTTTGTTTTGAAACTATACATATAGGTACCTATAGTGGACCTCTCTCAGCTTTGTTCATTTTGTGATGATAACTTCAGTTCCCAAATTTTAATGAATATTTTTCTCATTTTTAGTATAAGGTTATGTGTTTGATGTCCGGTTGCTTTGAAACTATACATGTTTTTGTAAACAGTGATATTTTTTACATCTCGTTGAAAGTTTGATTGCTTTTATATATCGAACATATATGAACCTTAGATGGATATCTTCAATTCTCTAATTGAAATGTGCATAAATTGTTAACGTCTTAGTTGAGAGGCTGCTTGTATTATTTTATTTTTTATCTTCATTTTTATTATTCATAATATTTACACAAAAAAATACGACAGAAATGAATACATTAGCAAATACAAAATTCAGCAGTAGGTGTTCTTGTGTTTATTTGTTCCACTTATCTGTCTAGACATCTGTTTGCTGTTCCCCATTGATTTTTTGAAAGTTTTTTTGTTCTTGGTTTGTTTATTTAATATCTAATCTAATTTATACCAAGAGAGCACAAATGATGTTTTTGTTGGTGTGTAAAATGATAAAATGACAAATATAATTAGATCAAAATTAATATAATAATATTGAAAACAAACATATTGCAACCATCCCTCAGAAAGTATTCTCTTTGTTCGCCCACAATGCATTGCATTGTACTTGAGGGCACTTCACACAAACAACCAAACAAGATGGCTGCTGTCATTCAACAACATTCACAGAGAAGGCACAGTTTGAAGGAATATCTGGTGACTTTCAAGCTGTTGAACATAATACTATTGGAACCTAGTGACCAACGAATGACAGGGAACACATGGGTAACAAAATCATAGTACATCAACTTGTAGTTTTCATGCAGTGGTGATCTGATTGTCTGACTCAGCCAGCAGCTTAATTGACTAACAAAGAACAATGACAATTAATGATAATTGTTGTATAAAAGATTGCTATAAAGACAACATAGATAGGTAAGTGAAACATGTGTTATTTTCTTTCTGTATTAAGTGTTATTGTGAGACAATGTAATTGAGTCAGACATGGACACCAGTAATTTTTTTGACTGTTTTGATTCAACTGACTTTGTTTCTTTGTTTACTGATTTTCAAATATGGCGCCTTGAATAAATTATGCAAATTAACTTGTATTCAATTAACATTACAATGAATAGATTCACCGAGTTTATTCTTCTCTTTCCTTAATGATATTCAATTTATATTTAGGACATATTTTTTTTAAGATTCATTCTCAGATTTATTAAAATTAATTTGCAGTTGTTTAACTATTTTTTTACTGTAAAACAGGATAATTAATTAATTTCTATGATTATACTTTCATCTTTTATTCGAGTGCTGCCATAAATGGGGAAACTATAATATATCCATTTATTGACTTAGTACAACACATCAAAATATACAACAATTTTCTGGAACAATTAACGTACAAGGTCAGTATTGTATTATGACATTTTGTATGACTTTTACATTAATATAATATAATGAGATTAAAAAATAGTTTAATGCAATCTAGATGTTATCAGCTGCTGTACTAGTAATGTAGAAAAACCTACATTGTATTTTTGTGTTATGAAATCAGCTATTTGCATATAAACCGAATTATTTGAATGATATAATATTATTTTTGAAAGTGTTTTTGCAAATAACATTGTAAAAGGAAAACAGCTGTGAATATGAAACATCTAGCATCAAGCAAGAGGCTCAACAATGACAAAATTTAAACTGTTATCTACCTGAAAGGGAGGTATCTGCTCTAGTGTAACCCCCTCATAAAACTGTTTTAGCCCAAATTATGTTTTAACCCAAATTACTAAATTACCTGTTAATGGACAATTTGGAATATGATTTATTGTTCAATATGAACATTACTTAATTAATCCTCTACCTCCCAAGTCTAACTTGTTATGGTGCTTCTGGGTGCCTGCAGGCTGACACCCTTTCTGCACCAAGTACAAGTTGCTATGTTTACCAAGAACCTATTGTGTTTTCTACCAAGTTCAATTCAGTATGTAAAGGTCATCTGCCCCTCCCTAAGGGGTGACTCAATATCTAGGCTAATTTCACCAGGGAGTCCAGAAAGTAAACATACTTAGCATACTTTTGCAGTGTACAGCATTATTAGCCTATTGCAACTGAAGGATATACACAGCTTTTTGCTGCTCCTACTAGAGATTTTTCCAGCACTGTGCAGACTGAGTAAATTGTACTTGGACCATGGGCAAACATAGTAAGTACTACTTGAGTTGTCTTCACTACAAATAAGTTGAACTTGGGTTATCTGCACTACAAATAAGTTGAACTTGGGTTGTCTGCACTACAAATAAGTTGAACTTGGGTTGTCTGCACTACAAATAAGTTGAACTTGGGTTGTCTGCACTACAAATAAGTTGAACTTGGGTTGTCTCCACTACAAATAAATTCAACTTGGATGGTCAAAAAAACTGATTGAGTTGGACTTGGGTGATTCTATACTACAAGTAAATTGAACGTAGACAATCAAGAAACTTAGCAAGTTACACTTGGGCTTGTGCAAATAGGAATGAAGCAACCTTTGTTTTCATGAAAGGAGGCAGTTGAGCTTGGTTGTTTGCTTTGCAAATAAACAACCATATTATATAACTTGAGTGACCATGAAAGCTAACTACATGTACTAGGCTATTCCTAAATTACGTATGAATACTGTATATGACTTGCCTCCACAACATTTCCTGTAAATCAGATTATCATACTACATTTGATAAAATCAATGAGTAAATGAATTGATTTCATACTTTGGAATTATGGGCTAATAGTCTTCATTTGTTACTGTCATTGCAGTGCATGGTCCTACAGATTGTTACTCTTGCATGAAACATGACTCTCCGAGATATAGCTTCATTGAATATAACTGAACAAGAACATGATCTCATTACAGAATCGTCTAAGAATAGATCTGGCAAAGTGAGGGTGAAGAAGCATCAATTGCCAACTGAATCGAAGGAGAGGGTACAAAATGATCAGGTAGGAGATAACCAAGTTATTCCTATGGACACTACTAGTGATACTAGTGTCCCCAGTCATGCAGGTTCTCATTCTCGTAAGCGCAGACAGCGCTCAAAACATCATAAGATCAGTTATGCAGACAGTGATAGTGATACATGTGATCCCCATTCTGCACAAACCACTAAACGCAGAAAACGGCCAAGACATCATAAAAAGAGACAGGGTCATGGGAGTACTAGTAATGTGACTGGTGAAAGAGACAATGAGACAATTGAGACTGAGGAGAACCAGAGTGGTAATGGTATTGAGAACCTAGTTGGTGATCACAATAAGGACCAGGGTGATGGCAATGAGGATCAGGGTGGTGGCAATGAAAACCAGGATGGTGATCACAATAAGGACCAGGGTGATGGCAATAAAAATCAGCATGGTGATGGCAATAAGGATCAGGGTGATGGCAATGAAAACCAGGATGGTAATGGCAATGAGGACCAGGGTGATGACAATGAGGACCAGGGTGATGACAATGAAGATCAGGATGATGGCAATGAAAACCAGGATGGTGATGGCAATGATCAGAGTGATGGCAATGAAGATCAGGATGATGGCAATGAAAACCAGGATGGTGATGGCAATGAAAACCAGGATGGTGATGGCAATGAAGATCAGTATGATGGTAATGAAAACCAGGATGGTGATGGTAATGAAAACCAGGATGGTGATGGTAATGAAAATGAGGATGGTGATGGCAATGATCAAGGTGATGGCAATGACGATCAGGATGATGGAAATGATGATGGCAGAGAGAATCAGGGTGGTGATGAAAGTGACCTTTATAGTAGTGATGATGATGGTGAAAATGGGGTAGTACCTCCTAATCTTGACAGTGGCATGGACACTACATCAGGTGAAGAGATGGACTCTGATGATGATGACAGGAACAGCACACATCATCGCATTCATGCTCACACACAAATAGAAACAACCTGGCCAAGTGACTCAGAGTATATTGAACCTACATGTGTTTCTAATGATGAAGATGATGACAATGTTGCTGATAGTGATGGTTGGACTCCGACACTCCGAAGACATGTTGTTGAAGAGTTCACAGGTGAACATCCTGGTCCCAATGTGAACAAAGCAGACATACCTACACCAATAAGTGCTTTTGAAAAAATATTTCCTAAATCGCTTGTGACAAAACTCAGAAGAGAGACTAATGCTTATGCAAAATATATAAAAAGAAACAAAGGAGCGGACAAGTACTGGGCTAAAATCAAAGATGATGATGAGATGGCAGCATTTCTAGGCATCATGATAATTATGGGTGTTGATCCAAAAGGGGAACTAAATGACTATTGGTCAACAAATACTGCTTTAAGAAATGAAAAAATTGCAGGTGTAATGAGCCGTAATAGGTTTCAAAAAATATTGCAATATTTTCATGTCAATGATGCAAGAAATGATCCAGCTAATATAAGTAATCCTGCTGAGAGAGCTACAGAGAGAAGACATAGACCAATGTATAAAGTTGCACCAATACTGAAAACTGTAATACATCAATCACAACAGATGTATAATCTTCATTGTGAGGTGGCAATAGACGAAGCCATCTTTGGTATAAAGGGAGATATAATGGAATTCCAACTGTGTTCATCCAGGGAAAACCCAGAGCCAAAGGGTTCAAAGTATATGTTTTGGCAGATAGTCATTCAAATTACGTGGCTAATCTCAAATTTATGACTAGTACTGGAAGTCATGAAGAGGATATGCGAAACGTTTCCAAAACTGCTGCCTTATGCGAGAATTTAATCCAGCCATTCACTGGATTACATCATGTTCTCTACACAGACAGTTATTATACCAGCATTGAGATGGCCAGTAGGCTCCTGGACTATCACCATACCTATGTTGTTGGAAGTATGCGCCAAGATAGAAGGGGATTCCCAAATGCCCTTCGCACAAATCCCAGAAGAAACCCAGCAAGTGACATAATCAAAAACCTATGCAGAGGGCAGTTTGCTGCAAGACAGAAAGACGATCTTGTTGTTGTCTCTTATAAAGATTCAAAATTATTAAATCTGCTTTCTACATGCCGAGAAGGATTTAGAGTCAATGATGGAAGGATCAACAGATTCATCAAGTCACCCACAACCCATCGAAAGTCTGTCTACAGCCTTCCAGCTCCTGATATTGTAGGTGATTACAATAAATACATGGGTGGAGTGGATCGTGCTAATCAAATACGATCTTATTTCACTTCCCAACGTCAGGCCCACAAATGGTGGAAGTATGTCTTCTTCTACTTATTAGATACTGCCATTTGCAACAGCTACATTATCTACAAAGAAGTAGTTGATGAGAAGAAAACGCATAAAGCATTCCAAGTAGAAGTTGGTTGCGCTATGATCGGTGGCTTTTGCTCAAGAAAACAGAGAGTGACAACTGCTGAACCAGTTCTCAATACATACCAAAATCACCACCTGGTTAAAGGAGAGGGCAGAGGTGCTAGTTGTAGAATGTGCATTAAGATAGGAAGGAAAACTCAGAAGGGCCACTACGTATACAGCGTCTACAAATGCAATGAATGTGGAATTTCTTTGTGTCGTGATTGCTTCCTTCCATATCACCATGAAATAACATGTAATGCAGGCAAAGGGCAGAAGATGACACAAACAGAAGCAACTGATCAAGCAGAAGCAAGGTGGCTGTGGGAACACAGAAGAGATGCAGGAGGACAACAAAGCAGAAGAACCCCTGCAATTGGGAGAGGTGGATCAAGAGGAAGACAAAGAGGTGGACAAAGAGGAAGTGGAAATCGTGGAAAATAAAGACTAGTTGTTATATAGTGTGGGCCCCAGGGTTTGGTGGTTTATGTAGTGTTATAGTATAGTATAAGTATATAACTGTTCAATGCATAGATGCATGTAAGTGACATATATACTGTATTTCACAGGATTAGTCCAAAGAAGATAAAAGATTTATAATAAGCTTTGTTGTCAACTGAAGTTCTTCTTTGCACTCCAGGTAACCAGACTTTCCATAGTCTGATTGCTGGAAATAATGTGGAGCCAAGTACATGTATAATTTAGTTGTAGTCACTGTCAGCCAAGTGTAATTTATTTGTAGTTATCAGAACCCTAAGTTGAATTTATTTGTAGTGACCAACTCCCAAGTTGAATTTATTTGTAGTGACCAACTCCCAAGTTGAAATTATTTGTAGTGACCAACTCTCAAGTTGAATTTATTTGTAGTGACCAACTCCCAAGTTGAATTTATTTGTAGTGACCAACACACAAGTTCAATTTATTTGTAGTGACCAACACCCAAGTTCAATTTATTTGTAGTGACCAACACCCAAGTTCAATTTATTTGTAGTGACCAACACCCAAGTTCAATTTATTTGTAGTGACCAACACCCAAGTTCAATTCATTTGTAGTCAGCCTTATACCCAAGTACAACTTACTATGCACAGCATATGTATCACGTTACAGCAGATTTAATCTTTGCAACTGATTAACTTAGACTTGGTACATATTGGGTATTGCCTTGTGGGAGAAAGAGGATTTTAAACACACCCAAAGACTAGATCGAGCTTTCTGTCATTGCTATGTCCACTTTGCAAAATTCAAAGTTGGACAATTCAGTATATAGCCTAGTAAAAGCTTTGGCATTGAAAAGAAATGATGATTCACCAAGGATGCCACTTAATACATGTTGTAGGATGCCATTTCCAATGCTAGCTTATGCTATACAGTTCTACAATGCATCATCATCTATTGAGGTAAACACAACAAATTAAACTACAGAAAATGTCTTACAATTATAATAATAACGATAAGAAATGTATATCATCATGATGTTTATATTTAATTACAGTTGAAGTGTCCTATTGTATACAAAACATGGCTGGAAACTATGTACCGGTATGTCATTTTTGGTGAAAGATTTATCCAACTGTTTAGAGGGCCATATTGGAGTGGAGTGAAGTGGAGTGGAGTGGATTTGTATTGTCAATCCATAGTTTATTCATACAATGTATTAATGGTATTGCATATTAATTACAATATGTAAGCTAAGAATAGAAGTGTTATTTTTATGTCACTATTGATTGATGGGTGGTCTAGATACCACTTACATAATGACTTACTTTTTTGTTGATATGGTATCACATTAATAAATACTAATAGGCACATGTAAACATTCCTGCAATTGGAGCACAAGTCTTGAGGAATGAAAGTAGAAATAGCCAATTTAGTGGTTCAACTGATATTCAAGTAAGTTGTACAAAATTGTGAACATTAACAGTGGCAATCAATGAAAACTATTTGTGTTATGTTTACTTTTATTGTTAGCACTGAATATAAAGTACTGTAGGTTAGCTTGTAATTAGTCACAAAAAATGATATCCAGTGAGTGACCATGTGATATCAGAATTTGTTTGAGCCTTTATGGGGATCATATGAAAATCACAAACGGTACATCATTTTAGTTTCACTCATTGGATATCCTCTTCATTCCGCTTGATTATGTTATTATAATTGATATCCAATTTATTTTATAATAGATACACACACATGCACGCAGAATGAATACCAAAATCATCTGGGGGGGGGGTATTAATTATAAAGACACATGGCTGCAGGTAGGAAAAATAAGAACTGATTCCTGGTTGTAATTTTACAAACTTTTTTAACTGAGCAGCGTGATGCTGGGGATCGAATCCCCCACGGGAAGAGGCTCAGCAGTTCTTATTTTTTTTTTTTTATATATTATCATTTGTAATTTTTTAATTTAAATATCTTTTTTGTTTGTACTTTTGATATTTTATGTACATTTTTAAATCTTAAATTCACTGATATTTGCAAATCATTTCAGACTGAAGCATTGAAACAGATTATCATTCATAATCCAGGATGTAAAAGAGTGTGGATTAAGGCTGACGGCACT
This sequence comes from Saccoglossus kowalevskii, assembly GCF_978046115.1. NCBI lineage: Eukaryota > Metazoa > Hemichordata > Enteropneusta > Harrimaniidae > Saccoglossus > Saccoglossus kowalevskii. Next base: position 26,701,546 of record NC_140657.1, read on the forward strand.
GATCTTAAAGTTAATAAATTTAACAAAAAACAGAATGACCCAAAATCCTCTGAAGATCAACTGATGCAGTTGTGTTGGGACGTTCATAAATACCAAATGCTTCTCTCTATTGCTGGAGACTACATTGATCTCCTGGCATCGTTTAAACAGCAACTTGGAGAGGGATATACTCATCTGCAACCAGTTACAGAAGCAGTTTCTGATATAATCCCTGACATCATGAAATACCTCAGAAATCTGTTCAAAAAGAAACCAACAGCAGCAACACATGTATTGGTTTTCATGATATCTGATGAAGAGAGAAAAGCAAAGCCATACTCAATACCTGTCAGATATCTTTTGTATCATAGTCTCACAGATAATAAATTCAGAGAATTAGTTAATGAGGTAAAGCTGAAGGTTCTGAATGCAGGACTTTATCCTGTTGGTAAGCATATTCTAAAGCTCTTTATATGCTATCATTCTTGCACATAACTTGATGCTATATTTTGTAGACTTTTTATGTATTATAGAATTTGATATTACAGGAAGTGTTACAGATGGAGAGTTCAATTCTTGTCGTTACAATGGACTAACAGGACCCACAAGCATTTTTAAGCTACGCATGAAGGCAAGAGAGAAGATATCAAGATTGAATGAAAGAACATTGTTGGGAATGTTAATAACAGTTGATTGTGAGTATATTGTTTACCAAGTTCCACATTTAGGGACAATTGCCCACTTCATCCTGAATTACAGACAGGCACAACCTTTTTGCGTAAACATAACCAACCTACCCTTACGAAAAAGTTCTATAGAATTCTATAGAACTGTATAGAACTGTATAGCATTCTATAGAACTCTATAGAATTCTATAGAACTCTATAGAATTCTATAGAAATTCAATAGAATATAATTCTATAGAATATTATTCTATAGAAATCTATAGAATATTATTCTATAGAATTCAATAGAAATCTATAGAATATTATTCTATAGAATTCAATAGAGTTCTATAGAATGGTATTCTTCTATAGAAATACAATACTTTATTACACTATGCAGAAACACGCAAGATATATTATATTTTACGAAAAACTTCTATAAAATTCTATAGAGTTTTTTTTCAATTCCATTTAAATTCCATAGAAAATCTGTACAATGTTATAGAATTGTGTAGAATCATCATATCAAGCACATGACTATGTACTTTTTTCCCTCATTAGTTTATACAACTGGTGACATTCACTTTAAATAATAATTCCTGTATATTTCTGTAATGATGTACATACTAAAAAAAACTGCATGGAATTGATAAAAATTCACCCTTATGAAAAAAATATTGAAAACATATGTAACACTCAATTTATATTGAATTTCTGTGGAACTCTACGGAATTCTATAGAATTTTAGAGATTAAAATAATGGAATGGAGAGAGAGCAGCAGTTACACATCACTAAATTGCTGATATATTATAAATTTACAAAAAAGTTAGGTTTTGATGTATTTTAATTTTAATGTCAAAGGATATTGACTCTCGGTGACATACTAGATTGCTAGATTCACATTACACACATTTGGGACATGATTATAAACATTCTCAAATATATTGGGCACAAACAAAATTATTTTTAGAGTAGCCAAAAATATGAGGTAAGAATTTATTAAAAATGTCAAATTATATTTATTAACTCCATTGTTGATTGGAACTTATCATATTAGTGTCTCGCGTCCTCGCAAACTTTTTACTTTCTCAATTACTTTGATAACTTGGGGTATATGTACCTTGAGTAGACCCCTAGTAGATTAGTTTATTTTGTGATATCTTCAATTCTTTAATTTTGATGAATATTTTTGTCATTTGTTGGTAAAAAGTGATATTTTTGACTTCTCTGTTTTGAAAATATACATATAGGTACCTATAGTGGACCTCTCTCAGCTTTGTTCATTTTGTGATGATAACTTCAGTTCCCAAATTTTAATGAATATTTTTCTCATTTTTAGTATAAGGTTATGTTTTTGATGTCCGGTTGCTTTGAAACTATACATGTTTTTGTAAACAGTGATATTTTTTACATCTCGTTGAAAGTTTGATTGCTTTTATATATCGAACATATATGAACCTTAGATGGATATCTTCAATTCTCTAATTGAAATGTGCATAAATTGTTAACGTCTTAGTTGAGAGGCTGCTTGTATTATTTTATTTTTTATCTTCATTTTTATTATTCATAATATTTACACAAAAAAATACGACAGAAATGAATACATTAGCAAATACAAAATTCAGCAGTAGGTGTTCTTGTGTTCCACTTATCTGTCTAGCCATCTGTTTGCTGTTCCCCATTGATTTTTTGAAAGTTTTTTTGTTCTTGGTTTGTTTATTTAATATCTAATCTAATTTATACCAAGAGAGCACAAATGATGTTTTTGTTGATGTGTAAAATGATACATTGACAAATATAATTAGATCAAAATTAATATAATAATATTGAAAACAAACATATTGCAACCATCCCTCAGAAAGTATTCTCTTTGTTCGCCCACAATGCATTGCATTGTACTTGAGGGCACTTCACACAAACAACCAAACAAGATGGCTGCTGTCATTCAACAACATTCACAGAGAAGGCACAGTTTGAAGGAATATCTGGTGACTTTCAAGCTGTTGAACATAATACTATTGGAACCTATTGACCAACGAATGACAGGGAACACATGGGTAACAAAATCATAGTACATCAACTTGTAGTTTTCATGCAGTGGTGATCTGATTGTCTGACTCAGCCAGCAGCTTAATTGACTAACAAAGAACAATGACAAATATAGCTGCATAGCAGCAATGACCGGTTTTCAAGACCATGGCACATGGCCAAGTCACATGCAATGCATGGCCAGGTATGACTGTTTGCAATAGCCCCCAAAATTAACGTTGGTCCCATGTTTGTATATGTGATAGTGTCCAAGATATTATTGCCATGCATATGTAATGAGTTATATGACCATATATAGTCATCAGGTATGTTTGTCAATTCTCTTGTCCAATGACTTCAATATAGCATTGGTTCCATGTTCCTACCTGCAACAGTGCCTAAGATATTAGAGGCATGTATATTTAATGAGTTCTATGACCATATATGGTCATCTCATATGTTGGACAATTCTCTTGTCCAATGTCTTCAGTATAGGTTTGGGTACATGTCCCTATCTTTAAAAGTGCTCGAGATATTATGGATATGCATACTTAATGAGTTCTATGACCATATATGGTAATCGAATATGTTAGTCAATCCTTTTGTCCAATGTCTTCAATATAGTATTGGTGCCATGTTTGTGCTTACAATAGTACTCGAGATATTAGATACATGCATATTTAATGAGTTGTATGACCATATATGGTCATTGACTGTGTTGGTCAATTATCTTGTCCAATGTCTTCAATATAGCGTTAGTTCCATGTTTGTATATACAGTAGTTCTCAATATATGTCAATTCAATGTGTATTGTATATGGGCCCTTTCCCATAATGCAACATTGCTGACTATTTTATATAAAATGTGAAAAATATTCATAAATCAACTGCTCCAAAACTACTGGTCGCACTTTCATGATTCTTTGATTAATCTGTAGTATGTATGATGTTCTTCAAAATTATGGCGTGGAATTTTGATACGATCAAAATTATGCAAATGAGATGCAAAACAATATTTCAGAAAATTCTAAAAAAAAAAGTCACATGACCGTTCAACTTTTTTTTCATGAAATACGTAGCTCTAGGGCCAATGCTTCTTTTAAGCGAAAGTTTGAGACTCCTAGACCCTCAGAAAGGTGTTTAAATGAGCATGCCATTTTTTGCCTAAAATTCAAAATGGCCGCCGTACCACGTGACCAATATGCGTCATCTTAGAATATGCACTAGATCTCATCAAACTTAACAAATTCTCTTGTCCAATGTCTTCAATATAGCATTGGTTCAATGTTCCTACTTGCAACAGTGGCGAAGATATTAGAGACTTGCATATTTAATGAGTTCTATGACCATATATGGTCATCGAATATGTTGGTCAATCCTTTTGTGCAATGTCTTCAATATAGCATTGGTTCCATGTTTGTGTTTGCGATAGTACCTGAGATATAAGAGACATGCATATTTAATGAGTTCTATGACCATATATGGTCATCGAATGTGTTGGTCAATTTTTTTGTCCAATGCCTTCAATATAGATTTGGGGACATGTCTCTGTCTTTGAAAGTGCTCGAGATATTATGGATATGCATATTTAATGGCTTCTATGACCATATATGGTCATCGAATATGTTAGTCAATTCTCTCGGCCAATGTCTTCAATATAGCGTTAGTTCCATGTTTGTATGTGCAATAGTTCTCAATATATGTCAATTCAATGTGTATCGTATATGGGCCCTCCCCCTTTCCCATAATGCAACATTGCTGACTATTTAATATAAAATGTGAAAAATATTCATAAATCAACTGCTCCAAAACTACTGGTCGCACTTGCATGATTCTTTGATTAATCTGTAGTATGTATGATGTTCTTCAAAATTATGGCGTATATGATTATGGCGCATATTATGACCATATATGGTCATGGAATGTGTTGGTCAATTCTTTTGTTCAATGTCTTCAATATAGCATTGGTTCCATGTTTGTACTTGCAATAGTGCCTGAGATATTAGAGACACGCATATTTAATGAGTTCTATGACCATATATGGTCATACACTATGTTGATCAATTCTTTTGTTCAATGTCTTCAATATAGCATTGGTTCCATGTTTTGTACTTGCAATAGTGCCTGAGATATTAGAGACATGCATATTTAATGAGTTGCATGACCATATATGGTCATCCAATATTTTGGTCAATTCTCTTGTCCAATGTCTTCAATATAGCGTTAGTTCCATGTTTGTATGTGCAATAGTTCTCTATATATGTCAATTCAATGTATATCGTAAATGGGCCCTCCCCCCTTTCCCATAATGCAACATTGCTGGCTATTTTATATAAAATGTGAAAAATATTCATAAATCAACTGCTCCAAAACTACTGGTCGCACTTGCATGATTCTTTGATTGATCTGTAGTATGTATGATGTTCTTCAAAATTATGGCGTAGAAATTTGATACGATCAAAATTATGCAAATGAGATGCAAAACAATATTTCAGAAAATTCTAGAAAAAAAAGTCACATGACCGTTCAACTTTTTTTTCATGAAATACGTAGCTCTAGGGTCAATGCTTCTTTTAAGCGAAAGTTTGAAACTCCTAGACCCTCAGAAAGGTGTTTAAATGAGCATGCCATTTTTCGCCTAAAATTCAAAATGGCCGCCGTACCACGTGACCAATATGCGTCATTTTAGGATATGCACTAGATCTCATCAAACTTTACAAACATATGAAAAAATTTTCCAGATATGTGCAACGGTGTTCGAATGGCGCTTAGCGAAAAATCTGGCGGAATAATAATAATAAAAAACATAACGATTACAATAGGTTTCCAAGACATGTGTCTTGAAAACCTAATTAATGATAATTGTTGTATAAAAGATTACTATAAAGACAACATAGATAGGTAAGTGAAACATGTGTTATTTTCTTTCTGTATTAAGTGTTATTGTGAGACAATGTAATTGAGTCAGACATGGACACCAGTAATTTTTTTGACTGTTTTGATTCAACTGACTTTGTTTCTTTGTTTATTGATTTTCAAATATGGCGCCTTGAATAAATTATGCAAATTAACTTGTATTCAATTAACATTACAATGAATAGATTCACCGAGTTTATTCTTCTCTTTCCTTAATGATATTCAATTTATATTTAGGACATATTTTTTTTAAGATTCATTCTCACAGATTTATTAAAATTGATTTGCAGTTGTTTAACTATTTTTTTACTGTAAAACAGGATAATTAATTAATTTCTATGATTATACTTTCATCTTTTATTCTAGTGCTGCCATAAATGGGAAACTATAATATATCCATTTATTGACTTAGTACAACACATCAAAATATACAACAATTTTCTGGAACAATTAACGTACAAGGTCAGTATTGTATTATGACATTTTGTATGACTTTTACATTAATATAATATAATGAGATTAAAAAATAGTTTAATGCAATCTAGATGTTATCAGCTGCTGTACTAGTAATGTAGAAAAACCTACATTGTATTTTTGTGTTATGAAATCAGCTATTTGCATATAAACCGAATTATTTGAATGATATAATATTATTTTTGAAAGTGTTTTTGCAAATAACATTGTAAAAGGAAAACAGCTGTGAATATGAAACATCTAGCATCAAGCAAGAGGCTCAACAATGACAAAATTTAAACTGTTATCCACCTGAAAGGGAGGTATCAGCTCTAGTGTAACCCCCTCATAAAACTGTTTTAGCCCAAATTATGTTTTAACCCAAATCACTAAATTACCTGTTAATGGACAATTTGGAATATGATTTATTGTTCAATATGAACATTACTTAAGTTTTCATTCGGAGACAAGCTTTAGTATAGTAACAGTAATTGCTCTATAAGAAGTGCATTCTATAGGATGAACAAAAATTATACAGTATACTGGATTACAATTTTGATCATAGACACACTTCATTGAAAACAAGTTTCAGTTAAGGTAGCGAGAAGGGTTTTGTGACGTTTTTAAATAAAACATTCTCTGTCTGTTGTCTCGTTCAGAACAGTAATTTAGGTTATATATATCAAAAGACTAAGTATAGAGGTACAAGTTCGCACAAACTGGACAGTCATTGTTTACATAATTATCACGTGACATCAAAAATGGCGAACCTTGTAAAAATGACTAAGTACGCGATTGCGAGAGCACACTGCGGAATTTCCTGGTGAAATTTACGTCATGCATTGTCCGTAATCAAGCCCATTGAAATGCGTCTCCGATAATCAAAAGAGCTATTATTCCGATTTCTATGCAGGTTTGTTTTTTTGTCCTTAAATTATTTCATACTTGGCACCTTTAACAGACTATTATTCTGTGACAAAGCATTTTCTTTAAAAACCCAGACATATTTCGCACCATCATTATCTTTTGAACGATAACTGCGAGTTTGAATGTCCTAGTCCGAACGCACTTGATTTGGCGGCGGTCCCAATGAGTCGTACTCGATCAAAACTTCAACTCGAGAAAAACGCGAAAAACAGTTTTGGTTAATAAAACATTGTAGATTTGCTGCATTATTATAAATATACACTAAAAATGGCCAAACATATTAACCACTGATATCATAGAACTCATAAAGAGTGTCAGATAATGAATAATTTCAAGCTCGAGCGTGAAAAATGAAGAAAACTGCTGGCATTTGAGTCCGTACTCAGGAACGTTCGGGTTTTCCATTGTTATGCAAACGAACAACGAAGGATAATCCTCTGACAAACATTACTGTCCCACTGTACACGCTGACAGTTTACAAACAAGCTAATCCTTCAAGTGTCTCTGATAAGACATCTAATAAAACGGTTTTCATGGTGAAACAAAATGGCCGTTGTTTGAAAAAAATTGCTGTGTCAGAGTGCGACACTGAGTGGCAGATTTCTCTTTGCCTCGTCTGTCAACGCTTTCTTTCTTTTCTTCGCCATTGCGTTAGAAAAAAAATGTATTAGTAAAATAGAATATTGACTTGGAAAATAAAACGATTTAAAAGAAAGTTGTGCAAAGTTACAGTACTCCTTTCGCACAACCTCCCGCCCGCTTCCGCTTTCCAATCACCTTTTTCTCTCGCTTTTGCGACCGCTTGTTGAATTCGACCGGACAATTTCCGCTTTATTTTCGACCGCGCAAACCCTGAAATATCACCGCCCACCTGCTCGCTCGCGCGCATTTAAAATTCGGACTAACAGAATAATTTCCGAGGTTCACATTGTCTTATAATTGTCTTTCTGTTTTTATAGATGTTGAACAGCTGACAAAAGTTCAAATACTTTTTGTTTTAACTATCTATAATTATATGCACGCAACCTGACCCTTTGACCTCGATTTGGCCTGGACTGAATATTTTATTTTAAACAATATTCTGACGTGAAATACAAAATGTATTTCAACACAAGTACGACATGGTTGTCTGAGGTTTCTTTCCTGATTGTTGAGTCTTCGCAATGTGTTTTGTATAACTATTGTTGTTTCCCCCCCCCCCCCCGATGCTGAAGGACCGTAAATCTAAATGGCAGTTACATGCATGGGCGAGTGAAAGAAAATATTTCTAAGCCTAAAATAAAACCTAATATTACACCTCTTTGTGTATTTGTTAATTTTACATATGTTTGTCATGACAGTATGTTTGTAAATATCTAGAAAAATCTCGTCTTTCGTTGATAATTTCGATTGTTTGTTTGGAATGTCGATCCCCGTTGGTTTCTCCATACTCAGGCTGAGTTTAGGAAGAGCGTCGATCAACACCGTGACAATCAGCCGAGAGAAGACAAACATTGACCGTAATTCATGGGGATCATGTCCGTAATTTGTGGGCTGAAACCCCAAATAATTAAACAAGTATTATTATTTTAATATATATTTTATTTTACATCGCAAAACTAAACCATGCAAAAACAGAGCTAGAGTTGTTCGCGGTGAAACAACCGCATTGAAGACAATGCAACTAGCCATTTCTTACCTTGAAATAAAAAAAATAAAAATTCGAAGAGCATCGGGGAAAATATTAATAATCATCCTTATCAATCGCTTGCTTTATTTTATTCGAATCTATGAAATTCACGATTTTTTTTTACATTTGTTGGCAACTTCCGCGCTAAAAAAGTTATGGCTATAACTAAATTTGACACGTTTTTCTTTTAAGCCCAATAAATTATTCATACATGTCAAGCTCTGTTCGATTCTTTCAGGGCATATGGCCGTTTTTAGTCGAAAATATTTGTTGTGGGAACACTTTTATGGTACGTATACGGTATAGACCGAACTCGTTCAATGATCGTGACTTAATTTTAAAAATTCAATGTCAAATTTTACCAGACGTGGACCGATGTGGATTCGGTGTCGTTATTTTTGGAATTAATCACTAACATTTCCTCGTTTCTCTGCTCTCTCAAAAGGAGTTACCTAGGCTTTTTTCACGTAACTGTCTCATTAAAAAAAAAAATATTACATCTAGAACAAGCACCCAAAACACGTAACAAGAGGTCCCAGTTCAGTTGCTTTCACGATACAGGTGTAATACAACTATTAGATTTGAAGTGTCGTTCAGAATGTAATAATAGTTAATACTAGTTGTATGTTCACACTTTACTATCAAAACCACCATTTCGACCACCCATGTGCCAGTGATCAGTGTTTGGGCGAGCGGTCAATGTTTTCAATGAGCGAGCGAGCGAGCGAAAACAAAACGCGATTAAAATGCGGTCGGTTTCCGGTCGGACAAGACCGCGTGGTCGGAAATTAAGCGATAAGCGGTCGATGTAAAAGCGGAAGGTTGGGCGAAATGAGTACTGTATGACCATGTTTCTCCGACGAAGTCTCGACTGACAATGATGCTGACAATGGACGTTAGATAAACACGCATTGTTTGCGACAAGAAGCTTATCACCCGTTATATCAGAATCGTCAACAACAGAGTATACAGATAAGATGTTATCATTTAAACCCTTTCAAAGATAAACACTATGCAAATATCCACGAAAAGCCAGTTGCAGTCTTTTCTGCTAGTGTTTTAAAACACTAATTTGAGCAACGTTATTTCGCAATTTCGATCTTTTGTAAACCTGGGGTGATGTATCAAGGTCTAAAGTAACCGTTTTATCAATTTGTGAAAAATCAAGAAAAAAGTGAAAATTTCCCTTCTCGCTACCTTAATGTTAATTTATAATTCAATAAGTTCATCAACGTGCAGTATAAAACATTATTACAATCGATACCACTCGGGTATTAATTTTGAATTTGGTAAGCTGGATGCTCAAAGCAAAGAGTTAATCAGTGGCATCCGTTTTTGTGCAAAATCTAGACTGTTACTAGTAGAAAGTGTGCAAACATTCTGATGGCACATGACTGGTATGTATTTCAATAAGGCTGGTAGAGAATACCAAAAAGAATAACTATTAAGTGACAACTCTGTGTGCTAGATGGACATGTTTATAATGTGTATATTTCCAGATGTTGTGGTTTTAATTTTATTTCTTCATTGCCAAATGCAATGGAAATGAAACTGTGATATTTTGTTTGCTTTATTTTGCTTTGGGCACAGAATTCTTGTTAAGGGTATTTCTATTGATTTATGTTGTGAGATGCAACTTTGATCTACATGTATGTACAGTATAATACCCATAGGTGGTAAGCAATGTAGATCAGCATTGGCCAGAGTTCATGTCATTAGCATTTCCAACTAAAATAGCAACAAACATAGAATTATTATCATTATGGGGTTGAAATATTGCCAGGATATCATATAAAATCACTGAAAAGCCACAACAAAGCAACACAGGGTTAACATTTTAAGACCTCTATTGTCTGCAAATGTCGTTATTTTTTGCAAATACTGCATAACATACACAAGAACTTAATTTGATACAATAAGTCACACAGATTATTGATGTTTTCAACTTATAAAGTGGTAAAAATATGAAACCTTTTTTTGTTGCTTACTGTATTAAAAAGTGATTTTGTAGCTTAAAAATATATTTTAAATACATTTAAAGCACACTTTGTAAATGTATTATGTATATCGTTGATAGTGATTAGAATGCAATAAAAAATTACAAAGCTCAGAAACATCAAACACTCAATTTTCTCTGAAAACACACCCTTGCACTTGTATAAAAAGTTTAAATGGTACAGTGTAGCATGGAACTATAAACTTTATAGTTCCATGAGTGTAGCATCTAAATTTCGCTATTTCCTGTCCAGTGAATACATGATTAGAGGGAAAACCATTGTTAGTCCCCGTTCGGACGCAGTCCGAAAACGGGGACTTATGTTTTGCCCTGTGTGCGTCCGTCCGTGCGTCCGTGCGTCCGTGATCACCTGTATCTCGAACATGCATGGACCGATTAAGTTCAAACTTCACTCATACATCACACATTATATGGGACATATGCACATGCATTTTTTTCATGATCCGATTAACGATAGTCGAATAGTGGCCATTTTAAGGCCGAAAATGCATCAAAATCGCACATTTTCACCATTCCGGACCCGGATCTCAGTTATGCATGGACGGATTTTGTTCAAATTTGGTACATACATTAAACATAATAGGACCTTGATGCACGTCATTTTTTTTTTTGGATCGGGTTCGAAATGGCCGACTGGCGGCCATTTTGTTTTAAAGAATTCAGTTCTGGATCCGTATCTGAGACATGCTTGGATTGATCGAGTTCAAACTTCACACACACAAGGTACATCATGTCACAAATATGTATGTGCATTTGTTTCATGATCTCATTAACGATAGCCAAATGGCGGCCACTTTAAGGCCGAAAATGCATTGAAATCGCACATTTTCACCATTCCGGACCCGGATCTCAGTTATGCATGGACGGATTTCATTCAAATTTGGTACATACATTAAACATAATAGGACCTTGATGCACGTCATTTTTTTTTCCGGATCAAGTTCGAAATAGCCGACTGGCGGCCATTTTGTTTTAAAGAATTCAGTTCTGGATCCGTATCCGAGACATGTCTGGATTGATCAAGTTCAAACTTCACACACACAAGGTACATCATGTCACAAATATGTATGTGCATTTGTTTCATGATCTCATTAACGATAGCCAAATGGGGGCCGCTTTAAGGCCGAAAATGCATTGAAATCGCACATTTTCACCATTCCGGACCCAGATCTCAGTTATGCATGGACGGATTTCATTCAAATTTGGTACATACATTAAACATAATAGGACCTTGATGCACGTCATTTTTTTTTCCGGATCAAGTTCGAAATAGCCGACTGGCGGCCATTTTGTTTTAAAGAATTCAGTTCTGGATCCGTATCTGAGACATGTCTGGATTGATCGAGTTCAAACTTCACACACACAAGGTACATCATGTCACAAATATGTATGTGCATTTGTTTCATGATCTCATTAACGATAGCCAAATGGGGGCCGCTTTAAGGCCGAAAATGCATTGAAATCGCACATTTTCACCATTCCGGACCCGTATCTCAGTTATGCATGGATGGATTTTGTTCAAATTTGGTACATACATTAAACATAATAGGACCTTGATGCACGTCTTTTTTTTTCGGATCAAGTTCGAAATGGCCGACTGGCGGCCATTTTGTTAAAGAATTCAGTTCTGGATCCGTATCCAAGACATGTCTGGATTGATCAAGTTCAAACTTCACACACACATGGTACATCATGTCACAAATAGATATGTGCATTTGTTTCATGATCTGCTTAACAATAGCGGAATGATGGCCATTTTAAGGCCAAAAATGCATCAAAATCACGTATTTTCACAATTCCAGAACCGGATCTCAGTCATGCATGGATGGATTTTGTTCAGATTTAGCACAATGTGTTGTACATATGCAGGTGCATTTCGGTCATGATCTGCTTTGAATGTATATGTCACTCAAATATGAACGGAACGGGGACGTGTCATTGACAATGACTTGTTCCACATGACATGATGTAAAACAACCTAATTATTTTTTTTTCTTAAATTATTCGAAAACATTGCGCTAATATCTTAATATTCATATTCACTTTTAGGGACTGCATCAAAGCAATTTGGCTGAGACTGAAGAGGACTCATCAAGAATAAATTATGTGTACAAACTAGGAAGTGGAATCTGATTTTTTTTCATTTCACCCTACCAGTAACTGTATTTACAACCAGAGTAATACATGTATATAGCTATGATTTTTTTTAGATTTTCCTTAATTGTACTGATTGAATACAATTTTTTTATATAATTAAATGTATTTATGGACAGTCTGACTAATTTTGTCATTTAAAGTTTCAGTTACACTGCTGTGTCAATGTTTAACTTTTCTGTGAATTAATAAAGTTTCCTCATTTTTCTTCACATATTTGGCAATGTTGCTTTGCTCAGCCTTGGGTGGAAACTTGAATACTGCCTAATTAAAATCTTTAAATGACTAGTAGAATTCTATATGAAAGGGTCCAAATTTCTTGGTACCTTTTTCTTTACAAATTCTATAGAACTCTGTAGAATTTCTATAGAAAATGGGCCAAATGTCTGTTAAATTCCATAGAATTTCTATGAAATTCCGTAGAATTTCTATAAAATTCTATAGAATTCTGTAGAATTTCTATAGAATTCTGTAGAATTTCTATAGAATTCTGTAGAATTTCTATAGAATTCTGTGGAATTTCTAGAAAATTCCGTAGAATTTCTATAGAATTCCGTAGAATTTCTATAGAATTTCTAAAGAATTCCGTAGAATTTCTACAGAATTCTATAGAAAATGTGCCAAATGTCTGTTAAATTCTATAGAATTCTATAGAATAATCAATACAATTTCTATAGAATTCTATAGAATAATCAATACAATTTCTATAGAATTCTATAGAATCTTTTCGTAAGGGTAGTAATGAGACAAAAATATGCAAATATTTCACTACACTTACACTGTGTTTGGAAAATTAAAAATCTGTCCTATCTTCCCATTTGTTGACCTAAAGTCATGCACTATGTGCATACGAACAAACAATAAACAGGCAAATGCTATCAATTTGGAAATTAGAAATTGCTGTAGCGCATCCATGAATGTTCTATCAAGTCACATGTCCCCTCCCAAACACAAATTATGTACCAATCAAATAATATTAAATTCCATGTAAAACTGGCTACCATGGTATTTTATGGTCATCATGTTGTTATATGACAAATAACCGTTAGAGGTATATAGAGAAAGTCACTTAGCACTGAAACACTAATCACATGAAATAAATACACATGTATAATCATCATGATACATTAAGCCAAACATAATATACCATGTTTGATCATGGTCAGTACAGTTCCATGGCCATAGAAGTTTTTTACTACGTACAGTTCAAGTTCTTGTCAACCATGGACATGGTTGTTCTGACCATGATTATAGTTGTCCTGACCATGGTTGTATGACAATGGCTGACAATAGTCATTTGATTTTTAACCATGTTTGACCATGGTCATTAGAATGGTCAACCATGGCACTTCATGGTTGACCGTCAATTATCATGGTCACCATGGTAAAACATGGTTGTACAATAGCCATTGCTTTGTCTTCAATTAAATAAGCCAAGCAATAAAGTTGGCAAAGGGTGGATTTCAAACCTACAATATCAACCACAGCAAGAGCTTATAGCAGCTGAGCTATGGCAAATAGATGCATAAGAAATGGAATTTCAATGTTTAATGGTATATGCATTGAATATCTATGAGCAAATGTGAAACATACTATAAGCCTTTTGTATTTATGTAAATTAACAATGCAGTTGCTTGCTGAATATTTACCGTATTTTTTTTTCTGTGCTCTCTGATAAAAAATATAGGTATATTTTCTTGAATACACATAATCAAGTTAGTTTTTCAAATATCTTTGCTTAAGTAATAGTTAAAAATTCATGCATGCTCTTCTGTCAAGCCGAGTCAACCACCACTGAAACTTTAATTATTTAACTCATTATGTTGTTTATTAATTTGTGTTGAATAATCATTTTATAGTTGTAGATGGTCAACATGTTGTTGCAAATCCTAATGAAGTGATCCCTAATGCAACTATTGTGAGTGTTCATGAGTTAGCAGAACGTGGCTGGCAGTTACATGATATATTAAATCATATAAGAGGGTTACAGATTCCAGAAGGATACCATCCTTTGCCATAGAAGCCCCACAGTAGGGAAACGATACTTGATACTCTACGCTCTATCATTGCCCAATTTGAGTATACACATATGGTGGAGCTTTACAAAAAAGAGGGACATGACTTTTCTAATTGGGCATACATTCCTGAAAAGGATCCAGATACAGGTAAATATTGTAGTTACAGCTTTTAAACAATTCGTTCTTATAGAATAAATTCACAGATTTTTGTGCATTGCATTGCAGAGCATTTTACCTTTACACCACCAGACTTTCTCGCCCAAATGTGATGCACTTTTTTTAGTCCCCGTTCAGACTTATAATTTGGTCTGCATCCGTGCGTTTGTCCGGAGTCATATCTCAGAATCCCTTGGACCGATTCCGTTCATTCTTTGCATGTACCTAGTACTTTATGTGGGACATATGCACATGTAGTGGTTTAGCGATTCGATTCAAAGATGGCCGACTGGCAGCCATCTTGTTTTTTGAAAATGTTGTATTTTGGACATGCTTTGTCAGTTTTCATTCAAATTTAGTACATAAATCATACATGTTAGGATATATGTCCCCGACTGTCTGTGAGGTCCTGAGTCTGTCCGTCTGTCTGTCATATTTCAGAATCCTGTGGACCAATTCTGTTCATTTTTTGCATGTGCCTAGTACCTTATGTGGTACATATGCACATGCAGTGGTTTAGCGATTCGATTCAAAATGGCCAAATGGCAGCCATCTTGTTTTTTTAAATGTTGTATTTTGGACATGCTCTGTCAGTTTTCATTCAAATTTTTCACATACATGTACTTTATACATGTTAGGATGCATGTCTATGACAATTTGTTTCAAAATCTGGTCAAGGATGGCTGATTGACAGCCATCTGACTTTTTGGCCTTACTGCTATATTTCCAAAATTTATGTACTATTTTCATTCATATTTGGCACATTCATCATACATATCAGTGTGTTTCATAATCAGATCAAAGATGGCCGAATAACGGCTGTTTTTATTTTTGGCCATATTACTACTACAAGAAACATGTGTTTTGATGTAAATAAACAATCTGTTGTATACGCCACTTGGAATTCAAGTTTCAAGGACACGCTCGCGACAACCCCTCCGCTTTAACATGACGAACACAAAGAGAACATTAAAAAATTTAACGGGGACTGTGTCATTTTCAATGACTTGTCTTATATTCTTTTATATTTCTGGAAATGAATCATTTTGGAGCCAACAGACACAATTTTAGTCAATTTTTTACTCAAAAAACAAACAAACAAGACTATTTGTGGTATACCACTAAGCTTTATGAATTAATGCAAATAGATTGTTACAATAACAATATATCTTTAATATTGACATATATACCATCTCTCAGGTGACTTCTTCCATGACAGAGAAGATCATGCTCATATTCTAAAAAGAATTGCTAGGTCTATTAGAGATTGTGGCCCAGAGGTTATAAATGTTAATGCATTTAAAGATGCCCTAGAAGATCCTAATACAGGTCTTACATATGCTGCATATAGTGGTAAAAGAAAGCAGTCAGTAGAAGATGCCGAACGCCTTCTTTCATATAATGTTGCTAATTTCATGGAGCAACATGGTTATCAAGAAGCAGGTCATTATATTAGGCTGGTAGCCCAATGGCATGAGGCCAGTGATGGAAGAGGCCTCCCCCAATTGCAGCGATGTCAATTCAATTACATTTTTTATAATTATTTATTGGATGACTTGATGCCATGGCATAATGAGTTGTATGACTTTTCAACTTTGGACATAAACAGGTAAATATTGTATAGTGACTTCCATGAACTATTTCAGGCAATTACTACTAAATGTTAAATTAATTGTACAATAGACTTCATGCTGAAGTTATCACCTGATACACCAGTAACTGTTGGCATGTTAAAGTGTGGTGGTTGTCGCACTATACATACATGTATGCAAGATATTGGTCTCATATGAACAAACTGAAACGTTACAAGCCTTAGCTAGATAATTTTGTGAGTGATTTGACAGTACTTAGTGCACATCACACCTAGGTTGAAACTTGTACTTGTGATTTCCTTTAGAAGAGCGACTACCACCCTTTAAAATGTTGATATCTTGTGTTTTATTATCATTACTAACTTTGAACAATTTCGGTTCACTGAGAAATGATGTCTGTCAGGACCAATTAACACACACATATAAATGAATGGAAATAAAACATAACCTCTGTTCCCCCTGAACATTTTTTTTGAAAGCATCCTTAAACAGTGACCACATTTTTATAAAATAAATGTTCTAGTACTATAAAGGGCCAATAGAATTCTTATTCATTAGTCACTGTCGGTCATTACATCCTCTTTCCCATTACACTTCACTTCCTGATCGTCTTGCTGAAAAATTGAGCCACTAGGACATGCAGCGTACCCTCAGGTCAAATTCTCAGGTCAAATGTCAGCAGCAGATTATGCAACACATATACCATTATTAATCAATAAATTAATTACCCAGTACCAACAAAGTGTAAACATGAGGGCTATCAGCCTTTAAGATGTATCCCATATAACCATTTTTCTCCAACTGCTGTTTGAAAATATACATATATACATACACTTGTGTTTACCAAACATACTAGTATACCATATTAAAAGTGATATTTCTCGCTAAACATTACAACTCTGAATGATATGCACTATTGTCATGTGATATTAACAGATAATATCTCACTGTTGCATTATGAATTGAATACATATTCTTTGCCCACAAATAGTGGATAGTATATAATTTCTTATTATAGATCACTGAATAGTGTCAGGGGATTGACAAGAGAGACGTTTATAGCACTAGTCACCAATATAGAGTCGCAGGAATTTAGAAGGCGACAAATTGTTAGCCAATCTCTAGAACCTGAACACCCAAGATCATCAACAACAGATGACGTGGAGTGCTTTTTTAGTTTAATCAGGCGAAAACTGGGTGATGCATTCACTCACCAAGAATTTACTTCATGTTGGCGATCTATGTGCAGGTATATAATCATTTTGAATTTATTGCTTATCAGTAAAAATTAAATGTGCATAAAACTGAAAAGATTGTCTCTTTATATGGCCAATACACTCATATGTATTAATTATATACAATTTAAAGTTAAAATTATAATGCAACACATAGTAACATACAATTAGTAATACACTTTTGTTTTCAAAAGGGCAAGCAACTAAACAAAGATTTTCCTTTATTATGACAGCGAATTCTGCAAACGAGCCAATCCCAGTATGCCATTTTATTATTGGACAGTTTCACAACGCTATAAAAATAATGCAGAATTGTCATTTGATGAAAAATTTGATGATCATCCACAACGGTTACATACTGTGAAGCATAGAACAAGGGAAGATGCATCTTTATTTGTTGCTGGAAGGGCAGTTTTACCAGAACGTAATACAACATCCATTTGTGCACGTTTCCACCACATTCAGCTTGGATTACCTTTGCCACTTGGAGTTAAAAATATCAGAGAACATAATTATAGTTTAAATTAATTCACTTTTAATACTGTACTTTTTCTATGAGTAGCATGAGCTTATGTAAATTATATACACTTTTGATAGAGCAAACAAAATAATTTTTTGGGGTTACAAATAGGACCAGTGATAGTGTATTTTATTTCGATATGTGAAAAATTCTGTCCAATACACATATTATTGACTCCAATGTGCGAAGCACACAATGGGAGTCTTTGCAGTTACCATAGTGTGTCTGTGTGTGTTTGTGTCTGTTCCATTGCTATCTCAAGAACCATGCATCAGTTCAGTGCATAGATGCTCTGGGCCAATGCGCAGACTTGATTAGGTTTTGGTAGAAACCCATGCATATTAATTAGCTAATTTGCATGATAATTAGCTAATTTTTAGCTGTTTCATGACTGTTCCACTGATATCTGAAGAACCACTCATTGGATTTTGATGAAATTTGGTACATAGATGCTCTGAACTTATGCGCAGATTTGATTAATTATTTAATTTGCATAATGTTTAGTAAATTTCCGGTTTTACCACTGGAGTTACCCTCCCCAAAACATATGCAAATTAGCTAAATCCAGTTATTTCCTTTGATCTCAGCAACCATTGAGCTGATTTCATTCATATTTGGTAGGATTACACCTTGACACGAGTAGATAAGCTACTGATAGTAATAACCACACCCTCCCCGCAAAATATGCAAATTAGGTCAATGCAGTTATTTGCTGCTATCTCTACCACCACCGTGTCGATTTTTTATTCATATTTGGTATAATTACACCTTGACACGAGTAGATGCATTTGACAATAATGACCACACCCTCCCAAAAATATGCAAATTAGATCAATGCAGTTATTTGCTGCTATCTCCACCACCATGGTGTCGATTTTATTCATATTTGGTATTACACCTTGGCACGAGTAGATGTGCTTTTGGCAATAATGACCACACCCTCCCAAAAATATGCAAATTAAAACAATGCAGTTATTTGAACTTTGATTTGACCCAGGTCCTGTAATATACTAAGACCTTAATTTAAGACAGATTTAAGAATGCAATTTCTTGAGCAAGTATACATGTATGACAAATAGTTTTGTTGCACTTAGTAGATTCTGAACATGGGTCAGTGGAAGTTTTTAGTTGACTGTTGTCAGTACAAAACTAGATTATGGGAAATCACTTCATGATGAGTTGTACCCACATAGAGTACATATTCATTCACCTGTTTGCAGATGTTCCTTGTACTACTTTATAATCAAATAACGGGGACTGTGACATTCATGTCTTGTTATTTAGGTCTCAACTGTGAATAATAACTATCTAATTTGCATAAATTAATATCTATTAATTTTTTTATTTATTTCATTAGTGTCTTTGTCAGTTAATTTTACATCGATTTATTGATGTTATTTGTATTTTTATAGAATATGTATTATAAGTGAAATTTTGTATATTTTGAAAGAATTTCGTTCATGTTTTGTGAGGTCCATGATTTGTTTTTTGTTGACCAAAATGACCAACTTGTGTTTTCTTGTCTTGTTTTTTGAAAATGTATTGTGGACATGTTTTTTTCTCTTCATATTATACATGTTAGAATTGTCCATGACAATTAGTTTCACAATTGGATGAAGGATGGTTGACTGTCTGTAACCTTGCTCTTTGACCATGCTTCTTTATTTCTATACATAAGCCTGGACAAATGAAATTCAGTTTGGATACAAACAATGCAGTATTATGTTGTTAGCCTGGACTTTTCTTTTAAATATAAATGTATTGCACTACATGTATAAGGCATATCAAGTCAAATTACAATTTTTTCATTTGTTAAATAGTTATTTGTAGTAATGTGTAAAATATTTATTTAAAGTGTAAATTGCAAGTACATGTGTATGTTTTAATTTGACAATAAATCGGCTCCAGAAATTATTCCATGATTTTATTTTTATTTTCCACCTTATATACGGCCCTACATTACGCAAATATGTGTCTCATAAAGACATAATTTGTCAACACGTATTTGTAAACATGGCTTCGGGAAACTTCGGAATTATGACGTCATTACTTTCTCATGTATGCATTTGTGTATTTCTATGCTAATCTGAGCCTCGTAGCACAGCACTGCCTCAGGCATTGGGAGTGGTGACGATATGCCGTGATGCCGCACTTCGACCGTGACGGTTGTTGTATCAGGTGCAGCCAACGAGCAAATTTGTCAAAACCATGACTAGTTATTTTTTATCATTATGTAAACTTGTTATAAACATTTTGGACCTCTATCAAAATTTGGAGGGGAGGGCTCAAGCTGTTCGTATCCCCCCTCCCACACTGGCATGAAAAAAATGCCCTCCCATCAACTACTGGTCCCCACTACCCCTTCCCCACATGTTACAGTCTCCACTTCCCCTGTCCCTATTGGTTCCAAGTTCCCATTTCCCCTCCCGCAAAAACAGGCAAATCTGTTGCCCGTTCCCCCACATGGAAGTTGTTTAAATTTCCTTCTCCCCACCATTGGTTTGTCCATCGACCTAAAAAACGAGCTCAATGGTTTGTCGAATTACCGTGCTCCCCATACACTTTTTAGACAAATTGTAAGAGAAATGCAAAGGGCGCCATCTGGAGGCAGTGAGACAAAATAGCCATGTTGCAATCGACAAGGCGAGGGGCGAACATTCAACATCTGGGGTGGCAGGAGTCACTTTTTTTCTCACAAATGAATGCAAAAACAAAACAAACAAAAAAGATAGAACAAATGTTATTTGACATGGTAAGCTCATTGCTATTTAAATTTGGAACGTGTTGAAAGAACACACACTGGTGTGAATTCAATTCGAGTGTCTGTACCTATGATCTGCAAGCAAGCTACCCACTTACTGGACCTCCAGTGACAAACCATTTCAAAATCCATCAAAACAGACGGCTATCTGATTGGTTGAACAGCCAGTTGACGACACTAAAATATTCACACATAGCACATGAGAAGTAACACAAGCATAAATTCTATTTATCTGCAACATTCAAACATACACAAAGTACAGTATTCCGAGTACAAAGATCATATGGATTGAAATCATTTGTGGGCGAAAATAATTTTGAATTGGTTTGTCACTGGTAAAGTATTATTGGTAACACTGCCTGAATTGCTGAAAATCATTTATTTTTTGTCATGACTGTACAGGGAATTATGAATACAAGATAAATCAACCAAATCACAGGATTAGTCATCAATAAAATATGTCTAGAGTTGCAGGTACAGGAGTATTTATGAACAAATTGGAAAAATATGCAATTTAGCTAATCATCCACTATAATATGGAATGAGATTACGTCAATGTACTTCCTTAGCAAATTTGGTCCAAATCAGTTTGTGAGATAATTTCAATTTAATGAAGGCTTGCATTGTACTTCACACACAGGAGCCAACAAGAGATGGACAAACAAGTTATAACTCATAATACAAACAAATCATTTTATTTTATTCTTTTCCATTCTAAATATAGTAAATTGGGTAAAAGATAATGTTATTTTGTAAAATATCCATTACTAGTGTAAAATCTGTATTAGAAGTCGCACCCATTCTTTTTGAATGATTTGGAACCAAAAATTCATATTTTGAATTTACATACATTTATCTTCAGTTAACGTTTATAATGCATCTAGGTTAGAGCAGTAAGTGGATGGGTGTTTACACATCCACATCTCATCTTATTACATTAATAAGGTATAAATCCTCAAGAATACCACAATTAATTATAACACTATTGACTATCTTGCAGAGTTCAGTAGAAGCAAATCAAATTCCCTGTAATACAAGAATATTTGTTCACAATAACAATAGCACATATTCTTACGTGCTTAACATTTTTGACAAAGTAGATCTATGGTCCTATTACAGTAATTTCTCTATTAGTAGCACATGTGCTTACATTTTTGACAAATTAGATCCTATTACAGTAATTCCTCTACTAGTAGAACATGTGCTTACATTTTTGACAGTAGATCTATGGTTCGATTACAGTAATTCCTCTATTAGTAGCACATGTTCTAACATTTTTGTCAACGTAGATCCATGGTCCTATCACAGTAATTCCTCTATTAGTAGCACATGTGCTTACATTTTTGACAATGTAGATCTATGGTCCTATTACAGTAATTCCTCTATTAGTAGCACATGTGCTTACATTTTTGACAAAGTAGGTCTATGGTAAGATTGCAGTATTTCCTTTTTGAACATGTACTTGAATAAATGCACCACTAATATGATGTGGCATACAAAAAAGAAATTACAAAGTAGTTTGCTGATGTTGCAACGTTCCCTGTAGTATTTCACAAGTAACTTGTCTGCGAAACGTGGATACATCAGCCTATGAAACATTTGGTGATTAGTGGTAACATAAGATGATGTAACGTACCGACATAGTTAACTAATGCACTTCTTAATTATACTACGAAACAATGAGGATTATATATTATATACATTGTAATTGCAATACAGCAAATGCTAACTTTGTTACTTTATGGGGAGTGCAAAAATACTCCCATCAATAAAATATTTCAAAGATCCACAAGCCAATATTGTTAATTTGTTGTAATTTTATATAAAAATACAGAAAATGTACAGCTTAGTCATCATTAAGAGAGAAATGGGCACTCTAGGAATGCAGTAAAAAGTGTAACACAGAGCATATATTTTTAACAGAAAATTTATGGCCACAAAATCAACAGCTTTATCGTAACTATAATGTGGTGAAAATAGTTTATTGGAAAAGGTTAGGGAATCAAAAATGAAACTGGCTGATGATGGCATGGGAACTTGTTTATTCAGCTATTTTTGGCAAAATTCAGTAAAAGGTTCAGGAAATTACATCTATATTGGGCGAATTATCCACAATGGTAAATACCGTTAGTTATGCAGATTACATCAATAAACACCTATCAAATTTGGACCAAATATGATGCGATCATGAAGTTCACAATCCCAATTTTGGAAAAATATGCATTTTAGCGAATTTACATTTGTCATAGTAGAAATTATATTGCAACAGAGTTATTGTTGAATATTTTTGATTGAGTGAAAATTCTGCTGGGTGTAATGCTGCTACACAAAATGGATCAGATGGAATGCTCTGCTTTATCAATTACATATGTCCAGAATAAATTAGCCAATCAAACTACAAATTACCCTCACCCTTGTATTATTCATTAATAAACTGAATACCGTGATTTTAAGGACTATAAACTCAGTTATTTAACTGTTATTAATGGTGCATTCTTGGAGATCTGTCTGGCAAATAAACAAACAAAAATACCACAATCATAACCATTGGCTTGCTGGGGGACACATTCTTGGTCTTTACACTCAACAATCCATTTGTCAGAGTGCTTGCTGCTCATGTAGGTCCTAGGTAAATAACAAATATTTCAGTTTTAAATATTGCGGACTTTTGAATATCATTTGAACCATACTTTATATTCAGTGCTATGGTTATATTTGTTGAATCTGGTGTCCAAGATATCACTGACTTCAAAAAAACCATCTGCAAGATTTTCTGTGGAGTGTTCTTCCTCTTCACTTTCTGTACTGTCTTCCATTGCAAGTTCCTCAAACACACTGCGATCTGTGTGAAAAGACCCTTTGCAGATTTCTTGCAGACTAACTTTCTTCAGAAAACTTTTACCATTTAATATCGCTGTTACTTTAACTGGTGTCAATATAGTTACAATGTGACTATCAGCTTACTTTGTTATATAATCTCCCTCTGAACTTCACATTTTTTTGGGAATTAGCACTCTTTACATCTTTTCCGTTTTCTTGCAAGAGAATGACTTTAACCAGCTCTTTTCTTCTCTTCAATACAATGAGGGCATCACAAAAAAATGAAATGTCATGGCTGGCATCTTTTTTTTCAAACCCTTTCAAAAATCTGGATGTAAAGTGACGTTTTCCTCTTTCCCTAGAGATGTATTCTCGTGGTAACACCAACTGCATTGCTGTCTCTATGTGAATAGATGTTAACTCATCCTTAACTTTAAGAGTAATATAACACTGGTTAATCTTGTTTTCTCTTCTCACTGTTTTATTCAGAGGGTCATCACTATAACCGATACTTTCATCCAACTCATCATCTTCTGCATCAGTCTCAGTATAGGTATCAGTATCATCAACTGCAGTGCCTAGATCTTTACCAACTTCAATCTGCATTCCTTCATCGTCATCACCATCATGAATGTCCCTTTCAATATTTGACAGTACATCCATTGGCGGTACTATAACATTAGAGAAACAGTGACAGTGGCTTTTCTTTGTTAATTCATCACAAACAATCAACATACCAGAAGGGAAACACGATTTTGGTTTTTCATCCCAACATTTTGATTTCTTCAACACTGCTCTGAACTGTTCTGGTAAAAGCTTTCTCATTAACACCTTGGCTTCTTCAACTCCTTCATAATAAATATTCTGTTGCCTTTGACGAAATATAGAAAAAGTTTCAGGATACTTGTATTCAGATGTAGCCACATGGTTTTCAAACGTGTAATTCTTTTTCTTTCTGTGTGATGTTGCTGCTATTTTGACTCCACTCAGTGATAGACGTTCTTCCACCCCTTTATTAAATTGAACTTTAGACACTTTGGATAGCATACTCTTAAAAGTCGGCTGAGCATTTAATGACTGCAGTTGTGTGGTTTTTCCCTGAAGCTCTGATATTATCCTCTCAGTAGAAGCTGTTCCTGATCTATTGGAGAGCACCAATGCGAGCCTAGACTCTTGAAGTGACGGAACATGGCTAACATGTGCAAGCTTCCTGCTGAATATAGTAATTCTGCATTGTTATAAGCAGCTGGAGTGATATAGTGGCCACACTTTGTTTTATCATCTTTAGCACCTTTCTTTGCATTAAGTTTGAGGTTGCTGGTTGATGTTACATACATACGCCAATATCGAAGAATTGTAATCCCAATTGAAAGGCTTTTTTGGATATCTTCTGGGGATCCAAAGTTGATATCACGAAATGGTTGAATAAGATGGGTAATTGCCGTAATGTAAAGCTGTGTGCCTTCAGAGCCAGGAACATATCTTGCTAGAAGATCTATGATGTTTTGAGTGAATACTCTGTGTGAAGCATCTGGATTTTGATCAAAAAAATTGACCAGTTTAAGATCACTACTTTTTATTGATACTACCACTGATTCTGATTGGCATGCACTTCTGAGTTCCTGAAGATGGTTACCATTTGCTACAATGTGTGTACCATAGCTAGGTTTGCATAATGTTAGGTCCAAAGTGTCATAGAGAAGGTTGCGAAGGAACGTTCTTTGAGCATGATTCCAGTCAATATATGCAATCAATGGCAAGCTACAAATATATGGGGCAGCATACTTCTCATGATCTACACCAAGGTTGAGAGATGTCATATCTGCAGCCACTTGAACATTAATCTTGTTGGTGTCATAACAGCTCTACTAGCCGCAAGAGAAAATGCAGCTGAATCTGTTGACACCCCCATCATCATAAGAAGAGATGTACGCAAGGTCTTATCAGAATTGTGGAATGAGACTTGAATCAAATACTCCCAGATGTTAAGTAAATGAATGCTTTTATATCCAGAGTTCGGCACTGGCCAAATGGCATGAACTAACTTGGTTTTACCAAACTCAGTCAAGGCTGTGAAGTTATGAATGGATGTACTTTTGTACTACATAAAGAGCTTAATCTCATTGAATAATATTCTTGGTACATTTTCTACATCAACTATTTTGCAGAAAAACTTTTGTACACACCTTTCTGTTTATCTTGTCTTGGGATGGTAAACATGGTTTTTTTCCCAAGTTTTGATATCTGGATCAAAGCTTATACCAACTAACTCCAATTCACCACTTCCATTTCTATAATGTTCTATATATCTTTGGGTTCGAGCCTCATCGCTTGATGCACAGACTGGTCTTCTTCCATATTCTGTAATGGCTCGATATTAAACCCTGCAAAAATTGTTTATTTTAAATATAAATATGTATTGAAAAGTTATTAACTTAATTTCAAACAGAAAATCACAAACATGATTACAAAATAAAAGATTAAGTTTGGTGGTTGACAGTCTATTGTGCCCAATGAATCTCTATAAATAGTTTGAAAGAAAAATAAGCAACGAGCTAACCTGGTGTAATCTTGCTCACTAGATTGGTGTGTGCTGTGGTACTGCATGGGAAGCCCAATATATTTTGGAATAAACCATAGTTTCTTTTCCCAAGTCTGTTGTTGAATAGGCCACTGATGTCCTTTATCTTCTGAGAATATTTAGTATTGTTCTTAGCTTTTAGTTTACTGATTAGATTTGTCATTATCTCCAACTGAACTGAACCATTCTTTGGGAAATCTTCTTTTGAGAGTTGTAAGATATTTGCAGCCAGTTTCTTCTGGTCATCAAGTTCACACGTCTTTAGCAAGACATCTAGCCATTGCTGTTTTCTATTTCTCAGCAGAAGACTCAAGCTTTCAGTTTTCTTCACAAGGGATTTCACTGCTCTCTTCTGAGTTCCAAATGCTTTCAAAGATTCATCCTTGTTTGCATAGGAATGGCGGAACCCATTGTTTCCTAAGCGACTTCCCACAACATACATTGCATTCCCAATGTTTTTTAATGAGACCCTTTAATCGCGGCAAATGGGAAAAACAAGAACTACATGAAAATGGATGAGGACCTCGTTTTGATGCAAACCCTTCACAAGGTGGAATCACTCTCTTGATAGCACCATTAATGTGTATGTGTTCTCCATTGCGTATGGTTTTGTTTAGTTCAGTATAGATGCATCTTGCTTTTCCCTCAACTTTATAAGACAGATCAGCAGCTTCCACTGGATGATTGACCTTCCCCTTATGGTATGAAGAACATCCATCATGGCATTTTAGTGATGTTTCTTTTGACATGTCCTTGAATAAGCTTTTTGGGGTAATTCGCAAAATTAATTCGTCATTCTTAAATTCTTGTACGACCCCTGGATCCAGGGGTCTTTACTAGGTTAAAGACTTTTGGTTGCAGTTGGACTTGAAATAATCAGTCACTTGTTTCTGTGAATGTTGTTGTCTAGTACTATCTTCACTGCCAAGTAATTTAATGGACTTTTGATGATGGTCAGATACTGAATGTTGATATATGTTCCTAACACCAGCAAATTCTAAACCCTCATTACTGAAAGATGGTTGGAGTATTCTACATAGAAGGCATTTGTATGATAATGGTTTGGTTACTATAAACTGAGATATGACATCACCCTCACAGGTTTCCACATTACACATTTGTGAGCCAGTTTTTGTTATTACAACAGGAGTAAAACAAGCCAAAGAAAATGATCTTCAGTGTTCTCCTCAGACTCTAAGCCAAGCACCGCGGCTAATTTACATAACAATACATCTTGTTTGCATAATTTTGTTTGCATAATAATTAGTTTCCCCAACAAACATTATAACTGAAATAAAGAAGAGATACATATCTCATATATTTTTTATCATTTACATTCATTGTGTTTTATGTGTGCATCAAGCCAAATAAAGTTTGAAATAGAACAGGAAAGAAATGGAAATACTTATAGCCAGTCAGTAAATATATTGTTTATCCGTGGAGGTAACATCATTATTTTGTGTACAAGTACAGTCAGTTTTAGTGCCAATGTTACTGTCAGTTCATACGACGGGGGGGGGGGGGGTCGAATTTGTTTGTTAAATTTGTAAAATCTGTATGAAGAAATTAATAAATCAATAATGACATTTTTTTTCTACAACGGCATTTCAAAACTAAAGTCAGCGATTTTTCATTGATCTATCTATTATTTGTGTAACGCTATGGTCACCGTAACATTGTCAGCTGACGGCATTGCGTTGAACGGGTATTCACCGCTGCTGTTGCGATCATCGGTCCCTGACTTTTTTGTTTAAAAATACACAAACTTAGAACGTTTGCTTAATTAAAACCATTCATTGATGATTAACTTAGAAATTACATCAAAATCGCCAACGAAATGTTGTTTTTAAACATCGCGGAAAAACATGCACTCTGCGCCGCCATCTTTGTTACCTCAATCAAAATCTCCGTTGTAACCCAGCATGCATCGGTTTGATGTCACTACATGCGTTACGTCGACTTTGGGTGGCGTTCCTCGGTAATGACGCACTATGAATGAGGTATTTCTAGAGGTCACGGTTCGTTTTTTCCTCGTCCATCTCGTCTGCAGTTGAATAATTTTTACTTCGATTTATTTACAGTTTTTTTTTTCGATGCGACTTAATTTCACATGTTTTTTTAATTCTTGGTAATTAGTGTCACTGGCGATGAAGTAGTAAAAACGCAATTAATCGCAGTGCAGCAACTCGGGATAGACCATCCCGACGCAATGGGCAAATTATTACTACCCTAGTATTTTGGGTTTGCCAGCTCCGCACCCTTGATAGACTTGGTAACTTCTTGTAGACTTCCGTTTTTATCACTGTTTTTGTAAGGCTAACTATGTACAAAGGCAGGATTACCTTTCGATCAATACATGTCATTGTTTTAAAGATGTGCTAGACGAGGCTGACACTTGTGAATAAGCATCGCAGGCAGGATTTCAAGGATCGCGGGCGAAACAAAAGCAACGCGGCTGTTTGTCTAAGCGATGCGGGCCCGCAGTGCTTGAAAGGCCTGGGGAGAACACTGCTCTTGCATAGAATGGCACAGTTCCAGAGTGCATGGCAGGCTTCGTAAGCTTCTTTTCTGCATCAATTGGATTTGGTACAGCGGCATTAAGGAAATCCAAGAAGCATTTATATCTGTCCTCAAATACTTTTATCGTGAAATTTTCTGGGCATTTGTAAAACTTCTCTGCAAAATACAGGTTGGAATTAAATCTTGCTCCTTCCTGGTCCTTCCTTTTTCTGTACTTTACATTCTTTTCCTTCATCTTTAGGTACTCCACATTGACACAGTATTCTACGGTGAGTCATCATTACAGCCAGCCATTACAGTCATTGTGTCTTCTCCATCACTAGGACGATTGTCAGCCATTACAGTCATTGTGTTTTCTCCATCACAAGGACCACTATCAGCCATTACAGTCATTGTGTCTTCTCTATCATCAGGACGATTGTTAGCCATTACAGTCATTGTGTCTTCTCTATCATCAGGACGATTGTTAGCCATTACAGTCATTGTGTCTTCTCTATCACCAGGACGATTGTTAGCCATTACAGTCATTGTGTCTTCTCTATCACCAGGACGATTGTTAGCCATTACAGTCATTGTGTCTTCTCTATCACCAGGACCATTGTCAGCCATTACAGTCATTGTGTCTTCTCTATCACCAGGACGATTGTCAGCCATTACAGTCATTGTGTCTTCTCTATCACCAGGACGATTGTTAGCCATTACAGTCATTGTGTCTTCTCTATCACCAGGACGATTGTTAGCCATTACAGGCATTGTGTCTTCTCTATCACCAGGACGATTGTTAGCCATTACAGTCATTGTGTCTTCTCTATCACCAGGACGATTGTTAGCCTTTACATTCATTGTGTCTTCTCTATCACCAGGACGATTGTTAGCCATTACAGTCATTGTGTCTTCTCTATCACCAGGACGATTGTTAGCCATTGCAGTCATTGTGTCTTCTCTATCATCAGGACGATTGTTAGCCATTACAGTCATTGTGTCTTCTCTATCACCAGGACCATTGTCAGCCATTACAGTCATTGTGTCTTCTTCATCACCAGGACGATTGTCAGCCATTACAGTCATTGTGTCTTCTCTATCACCAGGACGATTGTTAGCCATTACAGTCATTGTGTCTTCTCTATCACCAGGACCATTGTCAGCCATTACAGTCATTGTGTCTTCTTCATCACCAGGACGATTGTTAGCCATTACAGTCATTGTGTCTTCTCTATCACCAGGACGATTGCCAGCCATTACACTCTCAGTGTCTTTTCTATCACCAGGAATATTGCCACCCATAACAGTTGCCGTGTCGTTCACATTACCAGAGAATTTGTCCACCAATATGGCCTCTATATCTTTTGATTATTATTTCTGCTGTTGAATACTTTAAGATTCAAAACGTTTCCCCTTCTTATACGACATGAAGCATAATCACCACGACCAAGAATGTGCCGAGTCAACAAATTACAGAAGAGATCCTTTTTGAATGATCTCCCTGTAAAATTTATAAATTATTCATATATTTGTTGTGTTTTCACATGGTAGTTGGAGCTCTCCACGAAATGTTTCTTCATCCAAATGCTTAATTCAGGTATAGCTGTAAATAAAATGTTGAAAAAATATATACCATATTTGCACTTACTTTGTCTATGGCCAAAATAATTCATAATTTAACATTACGATAGATAATGAATACAATTTTAGTATTTGGTGCACTTATTTGAAAATGAACAGTCATGGTATTAAGAGATGCTTTTCCAAAAAAATATAACATGATGGGTATAAATTATAATCTGTGTCCAGTTAAGTCTATATATCAAATTAGAACCAGACTTACTATCTTCCTATCTTAAAGTGTAACTGAATTGGGCCAATTGACTTTTTTGTGTGCAAAAAATATTTATAAACAACATTATGAAAAAAAATCAAGTGAAAATGGTATATAAATTGGGTAAACAGTCAATGATATTACAAAACCGGGCCACGCCCCCCTCTCCCGTCACCTTCGAGTTTTTTCGGCATTACGAGTGTTGCCGAAATGGCGCCACCAACGGGACCATAGAGCAGGAGATTGCTGGCAGACAAGATTGTTAACCATTTTCCATATGCAAGCGTTTAGTAAACCAGCATACAGTACAGTTCTCGCGAAAGCTTTGGCCTTTGTGGCATCATTGTCGCCTACGCATGGCTTCATTGTCGCCCCAGCATCGCATCATTGTGGCATCAGCTTCGCGTCATTGAAAATTGAAGCTGTGCTCGCCTCGCTTATTTTGTGGCATCATCGTGGCCTCAGGTTCGCAGTCTCATGGCATCAACTTCAAAGTATTGTGACATTAGTATGACCTCATTATTTTCACACAGTAAAGGAAAACACATGTAAAGAAGTTCGATATATAATCGATTTGAAATTCAGGGCGGTAAGGGGAATACAATAATAAAATAAAATAATCAAGAGTAAAATGACATTTTACTAAAAAGATATCTTGTTGAATTATTTTAGTGTTGCGAGTTTTGGGCACCAACAACTTTGTGAAGTAAATTACAATCGGCAAGGTGACGAGTGTCGTATTGGCTGCAAGGAAAATTGTGATAAATTTAAATCACACGATGCAATCGTCGTTCGGATACAACAAAATTTGCTATATACGAAATGAAACTGTTCTTGTTATAAAATTACCTTTTTTTCACTCATTTCATTTGCTGGTAAAAGAACCGATCCCATGCCCGGACTATTAATACATGCAAAACCCACGTACGCTGCCTGGTGCGTCGGCGTTGTCGCCAGTCATCTTGATACAAAGTTCCAAAACAAGTGCGTACATTCCCACCTATGATTGGATGGTTGTGATGGCGTCGGTCTTTGATAAAATTTGACATCCAATTTTCAAAATTAAGTCACGATCAGCATGGACGTATTTGGTGACCAGCCGATGAACAATTTGAAAATTATGATTCACACGGAAGTCCTTGGATACTGAAAATCGTCGACCCCAGCCTAGTCTGGTTTATCTTATTTCCCAACTCACAAAACTGAGTTGTATCTCAGCCCTGTTTTTTTTTCTTTTTTTGAACTGAGGTCAAATCCCATCCGTTTGTCAAAACATGGAGCTCCATGGTCAAAATATGCCGATGTTTTTTCAGTGAATAATTGTGAAGCCTGTCACAGCCCAAAAAACTTAGTGAATCGACGCCGGAGATTGGATGGTACGACGACCCTTCAATTTGCATCAAATATGCTATGTTACAACACCATTGATTGGATGAGAGTCACCTGATCAGGGCACGACCTGGGTTACAGAACCATATTTGTCCGTATTATCGACAGAACTTTGCGAGAGAACCACACCCACATTTTCATCCATTTTTAGCGCGGAAGTTGCCAACAAATGTCGAAAAACTCATGAATTTTATGGATTCAAATAAAATAAAGCTAGCGATTGGCAAGACTGGTTAATAATATATCCCCCGATGCTCTTCGATTTTTTTTTATTTCAAGGTGAGAAATGGATAGTTGAAGTTCCATCGATTTCAAGGCGTCTATTCCACTGCAATAACTCTACGCACTGTTGTAGTTTCGAGAGGTAAAAAATATATAATAAATAGTACTTGTTTCATTATTTGGGTTTACAGCAAATTACGGAACATGATCCCAGTGAATTGCTATAAATAAATGCTGATTGTGTTGAATGGCGGACGTCGGGACCGTTTGGAGAAACCAACGGGGATTGATATTCCAAACAAATTATTGGGACACGGTCGGTGGACCTTTCAAACAAATGAAATTATTAACGAAAGACGAGATTTTTCTAGATATATACGAACATATATATACCAAATATATGCAAAATTGACAAATACACAAAGACGTGTAATATTATGCTTTTATGGTCCTTCGGTTTGTCAGTGGACCAAAGCCGTCAAGAACACCAGGAAATATTGGAATGGACCTTCTCCTCATAACGTTATCTGCAGTGCCCGAATCATTTATCAGTACGTATCATTTACGCCCGAATCATTTATCAGTACAATTTCATTTGTTTCGATCTTGCAGTTGTAGGTATTCGCGTCCTACCGGACGCACACAAATTTACATTTTAGAGTGCAGATTTTCTAACATTATTGATACATTGTTCAGGTGGAGTTTAATAAAAATAACAACGTCCTAGAGCATCTTTGTACTTAGTTTCATTGAAATGGAATTAGTACTTTAGATATCAGTGTGATAGCTTAGAATTGGTTAATTATGCAAATTAGATAATTAAAATGTACAGATTTTAACCAACAATTAATCAGGTCTATTGTCCTATAGCATCCATGTACAAAGTTTCATTGAAATGTGATGATTAGTACTTGAGATATCAGTGTGAAAAATGAAAAATAATTATGCCCATTTATTTACCCTGAAACTAATCAGGTCTCTGCAGTCATTGGGTATCTATGTACCAAGTTTTATTGAAATGTAATGCTTACTACTTGAAATATCAAAAGCTGAAAATTAATTAATTATGCAAATTAGGTAATTAATATGTACTGATATTACCCTAAAAACTATCAGGTCTGTGCAGTGTCCTGTGACATCTATGTACGAAATTTCATTGAAATCTGATGATTAGTACTTGAGGTATCAGTATTGACTAATCGTTATGCAAATTAGGTAATTAATATGCACATATTTTTTACCAAAAAACTAATCTTCGCATAAGTTCAGAGCATCTATGTACCAAGTTTCATCAAAATCCAATGAGTGGGTTGTTTAGATGTCAGTGGAACAGCTAAAATTAGCTAATTATCAAGCAAATTAGATAATTAATATGCACGGATTTTTACCAAAAACTAATCAAATCTGCGCATAAGTTCCGAGCATCTATGTAGCAAGTTTCATCAAAATCCAATGTGTGGTTCTTTATATATCAGTGGAACAGTCATGGAACAGCTAAAAATTAGCTAATTATCCTGCAAATTAGGTAATTAATATGCATGGACAAACTAACTGCAAAGACTCCTATTGTGTGCTTCGCACATGGGAGTCAAAAAGTTCAAACAGTGATTGATAATTTCTCAGAAAAAGTCAAATTACAACAAAATAATTCTCAGAGATACATGCACGTACAGACACTCAAAACAGATTACATAAAACAAGCTTAATTTCAGAGGGGTTCTCATTCGCAGAATAGCAGTTTGAAAGTATTCGCCAATAACAAGTTATACCTCACCTCTGCTGGCGATCTCCGTTGAAATGGATTGGTGGTCTGCCTAGAATGATTTAACTGTCCAAACTCATCATTTGAAGCAGTGTGTAGTCTTTGTCCAAGGTGGTGTATATGAGCACTTGAATAAACAGGCTCTTCACGATACCTTGATGGATATTGTGACATGACTATGTTTTGATTCTCTCTCAACTACCGAAATAATAATAAAGTCAGTGAGTGAATCAGATGTTCACCATCCATTTTCTGGTTATTTTTGTAAATGTTTCAATATTTTAGTGGAATTTTATGAATGTGGCAAATAGTTTGAATAGGTGATTTAGGTAAGGTAGGATAAGCTGAAAATGTAAAGTTGATACTACAGACAATCAGTAATATAAACAGCACTGTTGGCCAACAGCGGAGCTAATAAAGCTATTTTTCACCTCTGCTGGTGATCTCCGTTGAAGTGGATTAGTGGTCTGCCTAGAATGATTTAACTGTCCAAACCCATCATTTGAAGTGTTACCAGTGTGTGGTCTTTGTCCAAGGTGGTGTATATGAGCACTTGAATAAACAGGCTCTTCACGATACCTTGATGGATACTGTGACATGACTATGTTTTGATTCTCTCTCAACTACAGAAATAATTATAATAAAGTCAGTGAGTGAATCAGATGATCATCATCCATTTGCAGCTTATTTTTGGGCAGGGCTCCAGAAGGAGTACCTACACTTTATGCACATTTTTTTTTAATTATACTAATTTATTCATGACGCAGCAGTTTCTGTGCTCATGAATATTCATTAATTTGTGGGTCAATACATTTTAAAAGGGGCGATATATTATTTTTGGGGGAAGAGTTAGAAAGGGGGATCAGTAATCCTTTGGGGTCAATACAAAAGAAGGGAACCATTTGGAGTGCAGCCATGCTCCCCGTGTCTGTTGTTGCATGTTACCTACAGCTGTCAACTGTTCGTTCTTCGACGACTTCGACTGGCTTCCATGTGGGGTAGTATTCTTGTGTTCTGTTTTTCTGACTTGAGTTTCATGTCTTTTGTAGGAGTGTCCAATCCGTGATTCGAACTTTGAGTTTCCAGCGCACTGTCTTGTCCACTGTACCACGAGTGTCTTCACACAAGAAATAGGATTTAAGTCCTATTCATAGGAGCACTGTCTTCACTAGCATTCAAAAATCTAACTAAACATACTGGATTCGAACCAGCAATTGCTCACATTGCTGACATAGTACAAATCAACTGAGCTATGTGGGTAGTCATGCAAATTGAATAATTTGTTGTCATATTTAGCTTTATTGCCAAATAACGTTTGCAAAAAAAAGATGGGCAGGCATGGGAATTGAACCCGGGTCCTCCTGATCACTGTGTAGACAACTGAATCACAAGACCACAATTGATTGACTGGATGTGTTTGCATTTGATAAGACTATATAGTGTGTATATATATAGAAATACAACATATTTCTATTATTGAGTTACAATTGTCCAAAAAATTGCCAATTTTGTGTTTTTACTTGTGTAAACTATATGCATGCCATAACCCGTTAGTGTACATCTTGCCAATTGGGTGTTTGCCATTTGCGTTGCCCATACCTGACCCAACCCTAACTCTAATGCCAAGACATGTTACTGTCAATAATTCCATTGCCCATACCTGACCCGACCCTAACCCTAATGCCAAGACACGTTCCTGTTTATAATTGCTCAATAATAATACTCTGTTGTGCACTGTCTGCGGGTAAGTTGCATTGATGTCAACTGATTAAACAAGTGGCGTTTAAGTAATTTCCACTATTAACAAGTTGTTAAATTGAGAGAATAAATGTGCGGACAAATATTTTAGACTTATTTTGGTGTAGACAGCTCTCGTTTAATTATTTTACACCATTACAAGTTGTTAAATTGGGAGAATAAATGTGCGGACAAATATTTTAGACTTATTTTGATGTAGACAGCTCTCGTTTAATTATTTTACACCATTACAAGTTGTTAAATTGAAAGAATAAATGTATGGACTAATATTTGAGACTTATTTTGGTGTAAACAACTCGCGTTTGATTAATTCCCACAATTACATGTTGTTAAATTGAGAGACTAAATGTGTGGACAAATATTTTAGACTTATTTTGGTTTAGAAAAGTCGCATTTAATTTACTTCCACAAATTACAAATTGTTAAAGTGGGAGAATAAATGTGTGGACAAGTATTTGAAACTTATTTTGGTGTAGACAACTCTCATTTGATTAATTCCAACAATTACAAGTTCTTAAATTGGACAAATATTGACCATTATATTTATGAGTAAATACCTGTTGTTTTTCATTAATTTCCACCTCTACAAGGTTGTTAAATTTAGAGAATAAATGTGTCGACAAATATTTGATACTTATTTAGGTGTAAGAACTCGTGTTTGACCAACTTCTACTATTGAAAGTTGTTAAAATAATGAAATAAATATACTGGTATCATTGGATATTTGATTTAATTGTGAAACTTTCCAACAAAATGTTAACTGCTGGCTTCGAACCCTCAATCAACAATTCCGCAGACACAGTATAAATTCTACAACACCACAGAAGATATTCGTCTGTTGCCTGAGTTGTTTTCGTAATATAGGAAACGCGGCCATCGACACTTTAACAAAACTTACCTTGACTTGGGTCTTGTTTATCTCTTGTCACAATCAGGAAACTGTTGAACAAATTGCGCGTCGTCCAGTTTAAGACGCAAGTTATTTTATTATTTATTCTTTCACAATATAAACAAACAAATACAAACTCACCCGTGGTGGATCTATGGTGTAAGTGGGATGGATTAGTAACAAAAATGTGTGTATTAAAAATGCTATCCCCGGTCGTCGAACAGTTTATGTTAGTGAGTTATTATGGCGCGACGCGGGAAAAATTAGATTTACTCCTCGTAAATATATTGCAAAAATATTCAATGAAAGTAAAAAAAACAAGTACAAACTCACCTGTGGGTGGATCGATGATGTAAGGCAGACGAATTAGTAACAAAAATGGCGATGAAAATGGAGCGAACCTCTGTAAACTCCAAATTGTGACACAAGAACGACCAACGCGTGTCACATTCGCGCTGAATATAAAATCGATTTTGCGCACGTGCTGTTACGCGAGTGACGTCACTAAATTTATGAGTAGCGCGTCGTTGTGTCGTCATCACAGGAAGAGCCTGTCCAACCTGCAGCGTCAGCGTCAGGCTTGGAGTTCGGTGATCAGATCCCGCGATCACAGGTATACAGTCCCCTCTTTTTCTCCAGGCACGTGACATGATGGAATGTTACTCAGAATGTTTATTAACTCATAAAATCTCCCCGGGAAGATACAATATTGTGTCATTTAAAAAAAAAATACAGAAAAAAATCTCACAGGTTAGATAACAAAATATCTACATACACAAAAAACACTAAGTGAAAGAAAAACAAATATTTTGCACAATAGTTCTACCCTCTCAATTTTTTTTAACAGTAAACCCCTGATCCTTTTTTCACAGACTATATTGATATGCTGTATGAAGAGCTATACAATGTAGTTGAAGACAACAGCAGTGATTCTGATGAGATGAAACCTCCACCAAATCTATGCAGTGGATATGAAAGACCCGACAAAGATGATGCCATAAAGCAACATTTTTCTCGATTTTCTAAAGATTTGTAATTAATTTTTATTTAAGTCTTGTTTTTACAGGAATTCGCACATTGTTTCTATGCAAGTATTTTGTTGATTGTTAGTTCATTTTCAAAATATAGTGTTTTTACAGGAATAACTGTGAGCACCAAAGACCATGTTCATTTGCAGTGTAGTTTTTTTGTTAGCTATAACTATAATGTAAAATCGTCTCAATCAACATAATTAAAAGTAAAATACAGATAGTGATCAGCGCACCTTTGAGTTCGCAAGTGATTCACTGCAGTTGGAAATCGTTTTATTTTTGTGTTTGTCTATGTGGCTGTGGGAATTCGGTTCGAATAAATCACGTTTATTACAAAAAATCCACAAAACATACAACAGACTCAAGTGATCGAGAGAAGGAATCATGGGTAACACTTGCATAATTAGCATGTTTGAGGTCGATTCCATTGCTCATAGGGGGTAACTCTTAATATACGAACACATGTTGACCTGTGCCCCGACAGTCTAATTCTTTGTAATATCGCAAAATGATGTATTTGCCGATTTCAGTTAATAGAAGGATTAAGACTAGTTCTAGATCATTTATAATCTGGATCTGGCTTTTGCTTGCAAATGTTTACTACTTGCTCGTTACCTTTTCATTGAATAATTGACTACAGAAAACAAATACTGCAAGAAATCATCTAAATTTTAATTCAATTATAAATTATGATTATTATAATTTGATTAATATTGATGACCCATGTAGACTGCATTTTCTTCAGGACCTGGTGGTGGAAAATGAGCATGAATGCAACTAACAGCACAAGCAGAAAGAACTACACAGACACTTTTTTCTAAAAAAACCCCAACACCATCTTGCAAGCTGACGATAGGCAGTATGTCGATATCTCTCATGGTCAGGACCATCAAATGGGATGTCATATTGCTGCCTGTATTGAAACCAGGCAGTTTGTAGCACAAATTTGTTCACACTAACACATTGGAAGCCTGAATGTTGTGTGATGCATTGCAATCTTTCTTCTAAACCAAATTCAAACACTGCTTCTAAACACTTGGCATCAACAACAGTGACCTCCCTACAGCATACACATTCTCTTACTGTAGGCAATATTTGTCATTGTCCACCACATTTACACCTAAATAAAAACACATATTGTCTTAATTCAATGTTTATTACAGTTCGTTTGTTTGTTGATTCTCAAGAAAAGGGGGCGTATACATGTATTACAGTGATTGTATTTCATAGAATAGAATCGGTACAATAACACATGTACATTGCACGCGTATAATCAGTGATAGAGTGACTGTGGTATAAACGCTAGGAGTAACCAAACATGACTTGTTATATTTATCAGTGATTAGTGTTGACAAAATGAACGATTCAACTTCAAATACAATTCATGATTTCGAGACACATGAATAGTGAACAATGTTTTAGAAGCGATAAATACTAAAATAGCATAGCTCTGAGATCGTAGCATCTCAACGTTCAGTTTAATTTTCGTAAATGAAAACGTTAGGTGGTCAGCTAGTTGTGGCGATCTAAGAAAAAGAGGCACCTAGCCCTATCAGCGAGAAAAACTTGATAATCAATTTTGATTAATCTGGAATTCAAAGCATCCGGTGGAATTCACCGGTTTCGTTACGTACCAATCTAAATTATCGAGTCAAGAAAAGTGAAACATAATTAATGAATGGATAATTGCCCATATTTTTTAAACTGATGCTTCACATATTTAATTACTGGTGGGAACACTGCCTTGAAATAAGGTGCCACTTTTGATAGGTTACATCCTTGTTCTGAATTGACAACTTTTGTGTCTTGATGGCACTGCCCACACATGGTTGTGCTTAAACTTGTTTTTTATTCATGAAAAAAATCTTTTAATGAAATTTCTTCCCCATCCAATTACACATTGTAAAAGATATTCACAACAAATTAACTTCCAGATTAAATAATATCACCTTTGTGGTGTTGAAATTCTAATTTTGCCACTATAAATGCAACAGACAGTGATATTGCTCCACAAATGTGTTATTATTTAAATACAATAATGCTGCTATAAAGACTCCTGAACCATAATACAACTATTTTATGATGTCATCAAATGCATGCTCACAAGAGTAATAATAGTGAAAATACAGAAAAGGTGGCTTGAAATATTCCTACCTCTTTAAGCTGATATGGCATGCCACTG
Organism: Saccoglossus kowalevskii; assembly: GCF_978046115.1. Lineage (NCBI taxonomy): Eukaryota > Metazoa > Hemichordata > Enteropneusta > Harrimaniidae > Saccoglossus > Saccoglossus kowalevskii. Next base: position 26,741,606 of record NC_140657.1, read on the forward strand.
ATGCACAAAGATTTGCTGTCACATAACTAGTTATGCTAACTCACAGGAACATCATTGATACAACAGAAAAATGTATATTGATACAGATTTTGAAAAAATATAGAATTTGTAATTTGATAAAATGAAATTTACATCTTGAACAAAATACTGCAAACTTATTAATTTTCACGATTACTAGATTTTATGACAATCGTGAAGACAAAATTTCTCAGAAATCATTAACAATCCCTTTCATAATAATAATAATATCAATCCGTTTCATATGATACGTACCAGATACATTTTCATAGCTACAAAATTTCATGATTATCACTGATTCAAAAAAAATTGACAATAAGTTGTCTCTTGCGAAATTAAAGTAATTTACAGTAGGCATAAAAATGAAGAAACCTAGGGCTCACTTTTCGATTGTGCCTCACTATCTTGCAATTTCAGTTTTTTACTTTTGAGGATATCTATAAATTCGCTAATATCAGATGGCACATTGCTTCAAATAATGTTTTATTAAAATAGACATAAAGTGAACATCGATAATTCAAAACTACAGCATTAAGATAAAAGAAGTAAATAATACTAAATACATTGAAAGGAAAATACCACGTTAAATGAAAGTAAACATGTACTGCTTGCATGACTCAAAATGATATAAAAAATAGCCCTGATACATGTAATATGTTGTCTTTCCCCGGCCATTGGGTAATCCAAACAAGCAACCTCTCAGCTGAGATAGCTCCGCTGTTAGCATCACACAATTAGAGAATTAAACATAACATCACAGACTTGCGGTTTTCAACAAGAATTCAAAAGTATTACTTTTTACCAAAATTGACAAAAATATTCAACAAAATTGGAAAATTGAAGATATCATCACGAAATGAACAAATCTGAGAGAGGCCTACCTGAAGTAACCATACTAGTATGTATAATAGCGAAGAAATCAGACTATCAAGAAGAAGTCAAAAATATAACTTTTTACCAAAAATGACGTAAAATTCATCAAAATTAAAAAATTGAAGATATCAACAGGTAACTACCGATATGTATATAATTAAGTAATCAAACTTGCAGTTTGTAACAAGAAGTAAAAAATATTAAAAATTAATTTGAAAGTTAAAGATATTATCACAAAATGAACAAACCTAAAGAGGTCTATCCAAGGTACATATAAACCAAGTATCAAAGCAATGTTAACGTGGAGCGAAAAATGATGCCAAAAACCAAGACTGTGTAACTCATCCACATTGATCCCACCACATAGCCTAACCATTGGGACAAAGACCTTCAGATCAGGATGTACAAGTGGTTAAAGTTAAAGAAAGTAAAACTGCAGGAATGAGAAATGATGCCTAACGAATAATAACCCAATGCTGCAATTTCTTTTCATGTCATACATTGAAAATTTGGAGCTAACATTACTGATAAATGACGTATTTAGTTGAATGAAATCAACATACTACATTATAATATACAAGCATATTAATTAAGTAATAATGTAAAAAAACAAAAACGAAAAAAGCCAACAAATTTTGAACAAGCACGAATAACTTATAGTTTGATAATGAAGCCTTGCATCAGTTGTCTTTGAACATCCATATAGAAGTAGGGATAATATTCAATTATATATTGCTATGTTCATCAAGATACATGATTAACAAATCAGGAAAGAATTATTGTATTAAATAGCGAGCAAAGTTTCTTTTTCAAACAGATAAAGGCCAAACTAAATGAAGGTGAGAAGAGTCGGCCACCTAGCAACATCGCATGACAATAATAATCATTTTTTACTACAATATTAGCAGGTTGTAGCTGCGGGTAAAACTGATATTATCAGTATTCTCATGAACTGAAAGGAAACCAACTTTTCACCATGACACTGAAACATGGCAATGAGTAGCAATTTTTTTAAAATAACAAATAAAAGAATGAATAAAGATGCCTCAGTTCCAGAATGCATAGACTGATTGAGTTGCAAACATGCTGCCAATTTTTTTTTCACAGATGCTGATTAACAAGAGACAATAACACCAGAGATGATCTGACAATAACTTCCACCCATCACAAATATATACACCCTCTTGCACCTTCCTATACCAAAAAAGCATGTCCTATATAAATCAACTATTTGACAATTTGTTATTTTAAAGTGTGTGTTGTTGCTGAGAGTAAAACTGTCGAAGACAGTATCAGGAGCTGGAACATATGAAAAAAGAGCTGCAATTTCTTCATCGTCAATTTTAAAAATAACTAACAAGACATTCAATGAATAAAGATGCATTAGTTCCAGAATGTATACTAATATTTTTAGCACAAGAGCTGTTGACAACAATCACTTTCGATCACCATTAATATATACCTTCCTGTGACTTCTGGATAAAAATAGCATTAATGTCTCAATATCAAATACCTTGTTCAAAGCAGTATGTCAACTAGCAACATGACCCATAGCTAATTTTTTTTTAAATAACAACATGTTCATGTTCCTTTTAAGGTAAAAGCTTTATAATGACAAGTGATCTGTTTGATCTTACAGAATTTGTGCATAGCTGTATTAATATTAATAGCAAACTTTAACAGAAAAAAATACATTGCCCAGACACAAGATAATTCATAACTCATTTCAGATTCGGCTTCTAACTTAAATCAGAATTGTAAACATTATTAAGATCATCAGCTGTCCATTTTCCTGTTTTGGTGATATACATATAAGCTACCCATTTTTCAGTACCATCACTCAAATTTACCTTGTATGGATTACTCAAAGACAACTGCAGAATTTCATTGTTAAAATAGACTTGTCTTACTTTTGGAATACAGGCAACTCCAACATATCCAAGCAGTGACCATTCATCATTTATTTTGGCTTCAAATCCAAGTGCATTTGCATCAAATGCATTTTCTGGCTCAGAATAAATCCTGAGGTTAATATTTCCTTCAGTCTTCTTAATTTGTTTACACTTACACAAATTATAGGAACATTCATCCCTCACAGTTGTACCTTTGAGTGAGAACTTTTGTGTATCGAAACATTCTTCTTTAAGCTCTTTTAAAAACTGTTCTGATCTTTCTTTTAACCTATGTGTACGTGCTTCAGAGGTAGAACTTGAACTTGATGCTGTTGCAGGCTCAGGAGATGAGGACGATTTCATAGATACATCCATTGCTTCTATCTTCTGTTTGGCTGATTCACTTATTGGTTGATATTTGATAAATTCAAAGTGAAGTATTAACAAATTTTTAATTCTTGACTTGCATTCTGAATTCACCTACAATATCATAAAATAAACACAGACTATAATATTTTATTTCATCAAACAAATAAAACTTGAGCTTTAATATTTTATGTGATGATCCACACACAAGAAAAAACACCTAAACTAACAAGACCTTCAGCAAATAGGAAATACTTTTTTATTTATTTGTTGGTTACACATTTATACAGAAGTTATTCAAAACAAATTAGTAGAGTAAAAATGGTGAAGTTGGAATTGCACAAATATTTTGGTGTGGGAAATTACAATTTGAAAATATACAAATTCTTACCTCTATGTCAGTACTTCTCACAACTTTTACCAACTGCGAAAAAACTGCGTTTTTCACCAATTTAGTAGTGCGCGTTGTAGCTGCCAGAAGAATTCTGCCTATATTATCAATGTCGTCAGGAGCTGCAACATACGCGCCATAAACTGGGACACAAAAACAAGGCAGTGAAAGAATGGGAGCCTCAATTTCTTCACTGTCAACTTTAAAAATAACTAGTAAAGGGTTATTGATGAATAAAGATGCCTCAGTTCCAGAATGCATAGACTTATTAAGTCGCAAATATTCTGCCATCCTTTACCGCGGAAGCTGTTCAACAACAAACCGCACAAGAAACGACCAGACCACAACTGATGATCACTTCCGCCCATCAGTAATATTTATTGATTCGCGATGCATTGTGGGTAGGCACACGCCACCACCTGAGCACAGACCATCCTGCGTAACAAGGCTCATGCGCCATCCTGTTGCCTGAGACTGATGGTCGAGAATGAGCACAGAACTGTCATCGACGCTGCAGTACGGCGTCCTTTCTACACCGGAAAGCGCTTCCCGTGACGACACAACGACAGATCTGTGTCATCGAACTCCACACAGTTCGCATCGTCCGCCTGCACGGTGTTGTTCCGTTCGGACATTCCTCCCTCTACAACATAACCGTGTATGTCACGTGGTTGCGCGATAGAAAGTTTACCGACCAATAGAAAGCTTTGTTATAAAGACTGCCAGAAAGCGCTCGGAGCTCTGCATTTCTGATGTTTTCGGCTTCATTACTGCCAATATGTGTTGCAGTGATATCACAAGCTTTGGGGCATAACACCTACTCTTCTATAATAGTCAACAGTGGTGACAATACTATTACCACTATTATTAAGTATAGCTTGAATAATAATAATAACTGTATTACACAACTGCACCATCAGTGGGTGCTGTATGGTAAGGATACAGATCAGAAAAACAAACACAAATAAACAAAAACAATAAAAGTTTCAAAATTACAAACAAATCAAAGGGTATATATAAAATACGTATTACAATTAGATTTTATAAATTGTATTTTTTAAGTATTTTGCAAGTGCAGTACTACTATTTATGATGCAAGTGAATATTAAATTTCGGTTAGTTGTACTGCACATTTCTAATTTACAATCTTCTAAGAGGGTATTTCTTTTTTGAGTGAAGAAGCAACAGTCAAGGATGAAATGTTTTTCATCTTCTACAGTACCTGTGTTGCATTTTTTACACAATCTGTAATTTGCCTCCATTCTTGGAAATTTTCTCCTGCCCAATTCAATTTACAAATTATGGTCACTAAGTCTAAACTTGGTAACCATTCTTCTCAAATTGAAGTCTTGAATTTCTGTTAAATATCCTTCAAATTCATATTCCATTTCAAACAAATTATACGTTCTTAGTTTGTTTCCTGATTTTCCGTTTTTTGGGACATGACTAAGTTGCTGATGTTTGTATGTATTTATTTTAAATTTTTCTTCCAACAATTTAGTTAATTCAGCGATGTTTCCCACTTTATAAATTTTATTTACTTCAGATAAGTCAGTATGTCTAAGAATTGTTTTAACATGTTTTATCCAGCTTGAGTTTGAGGACACTGTTTCTTTAAGTGCACTTTTTAGAATATGATTTTCAGGTAACAATGACAATCTGTGCCAATATTTAATTAGCGATAAAGTTGCCTTAATCCTTATAGGAATTCTACCAATTTCGCCTCTTATGCCAATCAATGGTGTTACTTTACTAACACTTAAAATAAACCGGTAAAAGTGGTTGCATGCTTGCTCCAAGTAATTGTTTTCATTTGTAATTTCATTGGCCCAAATCTCTGACCCATATAACAAAATTGGAGAGATGAGTTGATCAAAAAGTTTAAGGCTTAGTTTTGTAGACATCATTTTATGATTTAGTATAGTTTGACGTATGCTAAATAAAGCTTTCATAGCTTTATTTTTTAGGTTTGACTGATTTATTTTAAACTTACCATTTGGTGTGAAAATGGTTCCTAAATAACAAAACTCCTTAACAGATGTTATCTCTTCATTAATTATTTTGAAATTCATATTTTTTATTAAACGATTACTGTTGTTAAATATCATTACTTTAGTTTTTCTAACATTAACATTTAGGTACCATTTTGTACAATAATCATTTAGTTTGTTCAGACAGTTTTGTAGACCGTCCACGGACTCCGAAATAATTGCCAGGTCATCCGCATACTGAATGCAATTTAGGAGAAAAGTGTCAATCATGAATGGTTTATCTACATTCTCACCGAATATACCAGGGAGGTCATTCATGAAAATGTTAAAGGTGTTGGTGAGATGTTGCACCCTTGTTTGACACCACTTGTTGGATGAAATCCCTTTGTGATACCACTGATTAGCTTTACTTTATATTTTTGATCAGTGTACATTGATTTTATTATGTTGTAGAAATTGCCATTTATGCCAGTTTTTTGTAATTTTAGAAATAAAGCATCTCTTGAGACACAGTCAAATGCTTTTTTTAAGTCTACAAAACAGCTGTATAATCTTTTACATTTAGCACCAGTTTCTTTTTTTCCATACAGTGTTTTTTCCACTGCTGTCTTCAGAAGAAAAATTGCATCACTTGTGCGTCTGTTTTTTCGAAATCCAAATTGTACCTCATTCATTAATTTGTTTTTCTCCAAGTGGTTTGTCAATCTGCAATTCATAATGCCTGTGAATAATTTTGATAGACAGCTGGATATACCAATTGCTCTATAATTGGATGGGTTCGATCTGTCACCTGATTTGTGTATTGGTACTAAGATGGTGGATTTCCAACTTGTTGGATACGTGCCACTCTCCAAAATAAAATTGAATAATTTTTGTATAATGGAATTAACAGACTATTTTTTGTTTTTAACATTTCATTTGAAATACTGTCTTCTGCTGTTGATTTTTTGTTTTTTAAATTTTTAATAGCCTTTTTAATTTCATTATATGAAATAACATTGTTTAACTCATGGTTAGATAATTTTGTATCTTCTAATAATTTTAGTGTTTGCTTAAAATCAGCATTATTGTTATTATTGTTATATAGTTTGCTGAAATGATCTAGCCACTCATCGCTATTTATAGTTGAGTCAGGATTAAGACTGTTTTGTTGACAACGTAGTTGTTTTAATAATGACCAGTACTCATTCTGATCTGTTTTATCACAAGTTTCAAGTTTGTTTATCATTTCATTTTTAAACAAAATTCTTCTTATTTTTTATTAATCTAGTATATTGTTTTTTAATTATATGGTATCTGTGCTTTGGTTGCATGATGTATGGATATTGTCGCTGTATCGCCTCGACATCCAAGCCAACACAGCTTTAGCTGTGCTCAGCGACATTTATTCTCGGGTCAGGCATTTTCACCGCCTGGCAACCATCATGGTGAAACAAAGGCCCATAAATTCTCAGAAAACGTTTATTTGGGATGGTTGTTGTCATCCCCTACATATGCAACATATTTAAATTTGGTTGGATTTCTTCAAAGTTAAGTTTTTGCTGTTTTCTCGATTTTAGCTATTTTCATCGGCTTTTTGATCAGTGCACAGCAGCTCACGCAGAGTCCATAGAAATACATGGTAGAGTGGTGCTCGTCTTAGAGCGTTTAGTGACTTCGCTCCGCCTCGAAGATTTTGATAGCTTGGCCAAGCGCGTTGAAGAAAGAAGTTATATGATTGGCTGTTGTTAAACTGTATCTAAACTGTGAGGGCATTGTCACATACACATAGTCCTAATGAAATACTTCAAGGTGATAGTGGAGTGCTTCGCCGGAACATTCACCTTGAAAATTCAAGATGCACTGTTCGATACGCTTTACTTATCATCACTGCACAAAGCAGGGGGATTGGCACGAGAGGGCGCCATCCGGTCTGAATGGAACGTTTCGACGTCAGTCGTCCGTAGCCCATTGTCAAAGCAACAACGTCCCATTTACAAACAGATGAAATAATTTCAGCAATTTCTTTACAGAAAAATCATCAACAAAACTTAGAAACACTTCATAGACAAATACAGGCGCCAAAATTATGTCTATTTCAAAACAATTCAACCGACAACCAATTTGACGCCACAATTTCTTGCTGGAGCTTGAGTTCTACGCGTGATTTTATTGCGTTCCAAACTGTTCCACTTCAAACTGCGCATGCACACACACTGTGGTTTCTCGAAATGCATACTAATTAGGTAACTTGTCACTGATAAAAGTCACCGGAAACATTTTGAGCAATAGTACTAGAGTGAAATTTAAACGTGCCCCTGCATTCTCCATGAATATCGCAACTTGCTATGATCATATGGTAAAGAGAAAACCTGTGCTTACTTTCAACAGTTAGCTGGAGTCCGATGAAAAACGTGTCTCAAAAAATACTTTTACATCATTTTTCCGATTATTTTTTCAGCTCGTAACAATAGAATCAGTCAATTTAGAACTAACATGTATGCTATCGGAAAGCATTTTGGCACAATTTTACTGAAAAGACGAGTTTTTCATTGCTCATGAGAATATTAATTTATGCAAATGAGACGATTATTTCAACCAATCGTGTCATGCAACTCCCCCCTGGGACAAAGCAGATTTACATTGAACTTATTTGCATATTGGAATATGTTTCACGTTTCTTTCCATTTTTTGTAGTACGTTTTCAGATGTAACAGCTACAGAAAAATGGCCGTGCGTAGTGAGGTGATTGACCACAAAATTGAAGTTTATAAATAAATAAACGCTGCTCGGACTGATAAATATGATATATAGAAGATAATATTTGGTAATCGTAGTCCTAAATAACTATTAAAAATAGCTAAAGGCTGCCTGTGGCAGAGGCACTATTGCGTAAAGCACAAAGCCCTCTGGGAAGGAGATTGTTGCGTCATAGGACGCCTTACTAGCCGATTTGGGCTAAAAAAGCGCTCCGCCGCCTCTTTACACTAGTGTTTATACACGGAACTTGATAATCTTTTTGTCAATTTAAGTTGCTTTTTAATCTCGTATTGTAGTGAAATATTGTTTAGTGAGTGAAATATTAATGTCATAAATAATTCAATCTTTGAAACAACAGAAACTAACACATAATAACGATAATCAAATTTGTGTTTGAAGTTCGAAAGTACTTGCGTAATTTCCGGTTTCAACTAGTTCGAAAATAGAACGTCCTTGAACACGCTAATATCGCGCGTAGAACTCCTTCCGAACCAGACACTAGCAGCGTAAACTTATTGCAAATGTTATGGCCAAATATAGATTTATTCATTGTTATAATTATGATGCAATAACTTGGGCAGTGAACACTACATCATATAATTGTGTATGATCAATTAAACTATCGGCTATTTACAGCACATTTATTCATTCTCGTTGATGTTACACTTGAATGCTTTATTAATTCAGTGTTTTCTGTGTTTATGTCAGATTTGCTCTGTATGAATATTTACTGTAAGAATTTAGTGAATGTGAATTCACCTGCTTGAGGGCGCTGTTTCCTAAGTCATGTAGTTTATTGTATGCCGTATTTTACTGTATGAATTGTTATGTACAGCAATTTGCTTATTGACTGTTTTTGTTTGTTTGCAGTCAATCGTTACTTGTCATGCGATATTGGGACTGGAATAAATTAGTTGCAAGTCATATTTGTGTATATTGTTTCATCCGTTGGCAAGGGACGCATTGATGAGAGACACTCAGCTGACCTTCTAGTAGCAGTGAACATTTTCATGGGTCACATTACACATATTGGACCCCAGTAATCTTGGAGTTTGTTCATAATCGCTACATCAGCAAATTTGCGCAATTTGTGCCCAGTTTGTTCTTACGAGTTTTCTAGGTTTGGTTTATCATTATTTAGTAAACAGGTCCCTGAAACGATTTAATATATCCGTAAAATACAAATGTACGTGCCAATCGACGATTGTCTTCCAAACATTCGAAATTTCGAACAAACTCCCGGCACACCTTGCACGATATGCGTCAGATCGGTGTAGAAGACGCCGACCTGCAGCGTCAATGTAGTTTAATTATTAACTTATGCAGCCACGAGATTTTGCAACTGGAAAACGACCGCGGGGCAAATCTGCTCCGAGGGCAGAACGCACAAACTGGAGACGTCATATGTCTCTGCTATGTCTTTCATTATGGTATTCCAGCTGAGGGGTCCTACGTACTTCTGCCTGCTGCCGTGTTGTCTGTCAATCTGCTTGTGCATATCTCGGTAATTATTGTTTTTAACATCGCCCCTAGCACAAATGAATTGATAACTTTGTGCACTTTAAAAACAAACTGTGTCACTGTCTTCCTGTCAAATCGATGTTACTGGTCACAGTCCCTCAACACCGGGACTGTGTACTGGTGAAGCTCTCGCTGCTGTTACAAACATACGCGGTTGTCATTTTTTTGCTGTTAGGTTATTTCGTCTATTGCGGCACAACCAGGAAACAGTGAATTTGCCAATATGAGTACATGTCAATTTGTTGGACTGCTTTATTTCACAAATCAACTGACAAGTTCGCCCCAGCCAGACGGTCGTACAGTGTATATTTACATTCTCGGTTGCTTAGCAATGGCCAGCTGACCATGTCAACAAAAAATACTTATGCGATATAGACGCATTGCGTGGATACTGATTCCTTGTATTGACGTTTGACGTTCCTTGCCCTCTAATTATATTGTAGTTATCTGCCCCTAGGGCAGGATTTTGTACTCTGTAATTATATTGTAGTTATATTGATGAGGGTGGTGGATTGACGAACATTTCACTGACTGAGGGCAGTATTGCATTAGCTAACTAAATACGTAACAGATGTAACATTCCGTGTTAAAATAATTTCCAGGTGTGATCCTGATAGAAGTAAACACGGAAACAATAATGGAATACGAAACTGAGTACGAAGAAAGCCTATGTCGATACAGCACTCAAATTTATCCGTAATTGGATTATTCACAAGTGTGATGGTGCTGTTTCGGGTTCTATGTTGAACCCTTCATCAGTCGGAACAGTACTTGACCGAATCGTTCGATTAAATTAGCTTTCAGAATGTTGGACGTTGTTACTTTCATTATACAATTTAGTTAAAATGGAAAGTAATTCTTCGTCGTTTGGTGTGTCGTTTTTCACGAGTTTGTCAGTACGTAGAGTAGAACTTGTGAGTTTATCTTTCAAGTTGTTATTTCTACGAAATGCAATAAGGGGGGGGGGGATTTGGAAAAATGTTATACAGTAACAAATCATTCCGAATTAAATCACAGTTTTTTAATAGGGCTCTTTTGAGCCTGTACCCTTGTATATATGGGTTGAACGTAGTTGTGAATATCGTTTGCCCTTCATTATAGGGCATTGATTCACGTAAATGTGAGATACGATTGTCATGTTCATTAATTGAAGAGTATCTTTCGATATCGTTATCTGTGTAATCTCTTTCACGCAATTTTTCAATAAATAAATTACGTTTATGTAAGAAATCATTTACATTATTACATGTACGAGCATACCGTATAGTTTTGCCTTTAATAAAACCTTTGAATACTGATGTAGGGTGACAGGAATTACGTTTCAAATATTGATCCTCAGCCGTCTATGGAAGTATATGTGAAAAAGTTTCCGTTGTCTTGGTGTGCGTTTTCACGTCTAGTTTATTCAGATCAAGGAAGCGTTGTCCTTTATATAGGTCAAGGTACGTGACTTGTGTCATTGAGTATTCAAATGTGAACCCACTGAGCCGCTATTTATCATGAAGCATATTAGCATCCTGAACAAATTTGTGTAATTCAGGTATGGTACCATTGAATACCATGAAAATGTCATCTCGGAAACGATACCATGTTTTAATATAACGAGCACCAAATAGTAAAATCTGATTTTCCAGTAGGTGGAATGTAATGTCGACAATCTCAGGTGAAGACGGTGATCCCATGCTAACTCCACATGTTTTGGTTTAATACTCATTATTAAACTCGAATGTATTTCTTTTCAGAATGATTTCAAGGAGTTTAATTATATATTCCAAAGGTAGTGGTTTCAAAGGACTATCACTGTGATTGTAATTTGATTGCATTGCATTAGCGGTTGCTCGGATCGCTTCTTCGTTAACAGTATTAGTATACATTGATACGACATCCAAGGCTACTAGGACGTTATTATCAGATACTTGTATATTTTCGATTTTGTTGATAAAATCTGTAGTATCTTTGATATAAGTATGTTGTCTTTTGACGATTGGAATTAAAAAGTGGTCAATTAATTCTGATATTTTCTCTGTGGGACCAGAGCAACAACTGATTATCGGTCTACCGACAAATATACTTCCCTCTGGTGGTGGTTTGTGTACTTTAGGCAGTAAATACCACCGGGGCGTTCTAACTGTGTAGTTAAATGGGTCTGTATATTTATACGTGTCGTAATCGATTAAATCCAGATTGTACATTTTTGTAACGAGCTCATGGACCGAATTAGAATTAGAATTTAGTGTAGTATTGTTCGTTGTTTAATTGACGAAGGCTTTCATATATATAGTCTGTTGTATTCATGATTGCAATACCACGACCTTTGTCGAATGGTTTTATTCCAATTGTGTTATCATGATGTAATCTATTTATTGCTGCTCTTTCGGCAGAATTCATGTTTTGTTTGGGTTTATTGGTAGTAATTTTAGATATCTCAACTTTAGTTGCCTCAATGTAATTTTTGAGGCTACTGTTATTCGAGTCTGGTAGGTTCCATGTTGATTTCATTTTTGAAACTGTCTGGTTCGTATTGACAATAAGGAATATGTATTTTTTTGGAAGTGGGACTTCATGGGTGAAGTTTCTGACCTGGAGTTATTCTCTTAGCAATGTATCTTCAGATTACAATCACCAAAAAGTCTTTATTTAGCGACTTTTCTGATTTGATGTTATCAGATGATAACCAGGGTCCAACAATACATGCACTGTTATTAAAATTGTGGTTTCTGTCGTACTTGAACAGGGTTACAGGAAAATTGATACTGGCGACTTAATACCAGTACGTTTCGGACCACATCCGAACAACTTGTTTGATGCTCAAGCCATTGCTGTTGATTTTGATGTTTGGTTTTGCAGAACTGGGTTATTTAGACCCAGAATTGACAAAATGTGTACACCCTCTTTTAAAAGCCAATAATATAACTGATGTTGTTGTAGATAATTCCGAACTACGTGGCTAATTATTGGTTTTTATGCCAAAATAAGTATAACACTGACTGGCAGTCAGTGGGAGGCAGAGGTACTTTAGGAAAAGTTTGACAGACATCTGTCCATATATATTTTGTATATATATATTGTATATATATTTTTGCAATAATTTTGCTAACATTTTTGCTAACGTTTGTGTTGATATTTTATTTTGTCAATGCACTAATCACAGAACCAGTGGTGTCCTTTTCAAAAACCTGGTTTCATGTGTTGACAAATTGAAACAATTTCCCCATGCTTCGTATGATTTCTGATGAACAGGTTGTCAGTTGCATCCTTAAACCCCAACTTAAGAGTCGAGGGAAGTTACGCCTTGAAGTGGACCCAGCAGCCTATTGTTTGAGTGGTGGTAAAAGGATTAATGAATATTTAATTAAAATATCACTCGTGCAATTTTTTTCAATGAAATGATACACAATGTTTAATGTCTCCTGTATACATAAATAGACTTTACAAACAAAATATAACTACATGTTTTCATGAATATGTCCCAAATATTTTTTCCAGGGCTGCAGGTAATGATTTAAAAATACAACAAGCAGCCTCTCGGCTTACATAGATATGCTGTTAGCAATGCACATTTCAATTAAAGATAGGAAATGAATAGTATAAAAGCAATCAATATTGTCGTTTTCAACAATTTGAAGATATCACGAAATGAACAAATCTGATGTACCATTGTGCAATAAGTGGGGGAAAAAACTTTAGGGGGGGTATTCAAACACAAGTTTTGTTTCATCATCATAATAGTCCTGTTGCCAAACCCCAGTTTTTTGGATAACCTTGCAATGCGGTCCATACAAAGTATTTTTGCTGTTTCTATACCTCTGAGGTGTGCTCTTTAAGAATCTGGATGATGCCATTCTGTCACCCTTGATGTTTACACAAACATTTTATGCTGAATAGGTATTCAATATGCAAATTAGGGCTGTCATTACGGAAAATCTTGTTTGTGTCAATATCCCATTAACTACACATAGAATCAAAATAATGTTGGTCTTTATCATTTTAGCGTTTGTACCGATTGCTTAACACAACACTTGTAAAAGACGTTTAAAACGCCATTACATGTATCTTATAATGAATAGATGATCGAATATGACTAATCGTTAATGTGAATAAATCAGAATAAATTGTTCACCATTAGTATACATCAATCTACATAGTATATATACAGTACATTGCAAGTTAGTTCGTCTTCTTTTTAAATTCCGTTTTTACATGTATATGTATATACAGGATTTTGTCAAACTTGAGAAGTGTAAATGAGTGATGGTATTGTTTGTGGGTCAGTTGTAGCTAATTTAGAAATCAGTGTATTCATTTGATTAGTACGCGTGCGTGTTGATTTGCCCATCCTTCTTCGTGCACAATTTCAATGCGAAATCACAATCGGGTATTTCGTTATTTAAACAATAATTGCACTGGCTAACTATTATATCAGGTATTTTTCCAGACATGTTTAAGCATGCCAAAGTTATTCCATTACACAAGGGTGGATCGCAGGACTTGTGTAATTTTCGTCCATTTTCGTTGCTCCCAATAATCTCAAAAAATCTTTGAAAAGCACGTGCATGATAACTTATACCATTATTTGAATAGTCATGATTTAATTTCTAAATCGCAGTCAGGTTTTCGGAAATCAAATTCTTGCCATACAGCTATATGATTAAGCTATGCGATGCATTACTTAGCAATATGAATAACGACTTAACGTATGGTTTGCTTTTCCTTGATTTAAGCAAGGCGTTTGATATGGTAGATAAACATGTATTATTAAATAAGCTCTCAATTTATGACATTTCTTCAATCTCCCTTGTTTGGTTTAATTCTTATTTAACTGACAGAAAGCAAGTTGTGTATTTGATGGGTAAACAGTCAGATGTTGTCAATATTCGACATGGTGTACCACAAGGGTTCAATTTTAGGATCATTATTATTTCTTCTATTTATTAATGACCTACCATTATTTCTTGAAAATAGTTCCATTGATATGTATGCGGACGATCAAACTCTGCTATCGTCTGGACCGAGTATCAATGTAGTCACAAAGTGCATTAATTAACAATGATGTTTGGCCAATTTTGCGTTGGGTTAATTGCAATTACATGTCAATCAACACATCTAAATCAAAATCTATGCTTGTTGAATCCCGTCAAACGCTAAATTATGTTGATGGAGAATTTCTGGTTAACTTTAATGGTGAAATAATTAAAACAGTCAGTTTCGAAAAGTCGCTCGGGGTGGTTTTAGATAAAACTCTATCATGGCATCATCATGTTGATTTGCTTTGTAAAAAACGTAGCCAAAGAATTCGTGTTCTTATGAGAGTTCGCAGCTTCTTACCTATTTCCGTAATGGAAAACATCCATGGGTCAGATGACGTTTCAGTATAGAAGTGTAACCCTATGAAATAAATTACCATTCTATATCAGAAAAATAGGCATTTTTAAGAAAACTTACAAAATTGTAAATGGCTCAAGCCTATAGTGTGTATATTGTGTTTTTGGGTGCAAATGAGATTGCTATGAATAAAGCCCTCCAAGCCAATTTTTGATGTTGTCAGCTATGAAAGAGATACGTTAGAAGAGAGACAGAATAGATGTGAAACCGGTAGAGACCCCACCTGTACCAACCCAGTCAGAACCAAAAATGTCAACTGGTGGTTGCTACACGTGTGGAGGTAAGGAACAATACCCTTCTAAGTCGTCTATATCATATATCCCCTAAATTTCCCAAGCCAAGGTGTGGTGAGCCAACTTCAATGAATAAAGGAGTAAGGGATAATGTAATGGTGAGGGCGTAATGCGTACAGGAATACGTCGTTTTTTGAGCTCCTGGAGTAATGCTCTATTCTGTTGGGTTTTGCACTTTCTATATTCTATAAGGACTGGTGAGCACTGGACAAAGTGTGAGGAGGTACATGGGAAGAAAAAGGTATCAAAGTCGTAGGTGTGGTAGTGAAACAACAAAGGCAATCCTGAACTGAACAGACCACGTGGAGTAGATAACAGCAACATGGCGACCGACATGACAATATACACACTTTATGCAAAGTTAATAGGAAAGTATGACAAAACAAAAGCTGAAATGAAAGAAGAAATCAACAGTTTATTATATATAAATATTCATTCTCTGGATGAAATTGTTACATCACATGATGGCCAAATTACAGCATTGGGAGGAGAAATTGTGCAGTTAAAGAAAATATCGAGGAATTGCAAGACATGAACTGGAGCAATACAATCAAAAGCATTGTTTAGAATTCCATGGTATTCATTTAAACAGTGGTAATAATGATCAATCAAGCAACGGATGTTGTTGTCAAGGTTTGTTATGCTATGGGTATTTCCGTATCGGAAAAAGATTTTGATGTATGCCATGTGATAAATAGGAAATCCATGTGCGAACCGGTGATATTTTCAAAATTTCTCTCGTGCAACACCTGTCTACAAGTATACAACACTCCGAGTAAATTGCGTAATATCGTAATTGAGGGTGGGATCGCACCTGAACGAAAAGTCTACATCAACGAAAGTTTGACAAAACGGAACTCAACTTCGTTTATCATGCTAGAAAATTTGTCAAAGAAAACAAATGGTTTCAAGCATGGACTTTTCTGGGCATCTCGTACGTGAAAAAATCAAAAGAAAGCTCGCCAGTCAGACATGATGCTACGGGTGCTTTATTCAGTGCTTAACTAAACGAATTGGACATATTCCAGATATCGGACACTGTAGTTTAATTTAAACTCTTTTTGTTTGTTTTGTGTTTCCTGTTTCTTCGTAAGTACGAAAGGTTTGAAAATGTCGTACATCTGGTCTTGTTTGGCTTTCAATTTTATATTGTGTTGTAGTTTTGCTGTGAGGTACTGTATCAATACTTTATCCTGCTTCATTAGCATAACAAAGTAGTCTTCCATTATATTCATTGAGTGTTAGGGGTTTAAACGCTAGGAAAAAGAGAAGAGAATTTTTTCACTGGATTACGCGTTTTTAAGGAGATTGGGGTGTGTTCCTTCAGGAAACACACTCTACTATTGAAAAGTCACAGGTCTGGAAAGCTGAATGGGGAGGTGAGATTATTTTTTCACACGGTTTGTCCACAGCACGTGGTGTTTTGTTCCCACGTGGTTTTGATTTTATTTTGCATAACAATTCATCTGACAAACACGGTAGATACATCTGTATTGACATAACTATGCATGGAATCCGCTATACTTTAATTAACGTGTATGCCCCGACGACAGATAAACAAACTGAACAAGCTATTCCTTTCTTAGAATTAAGTGAACTGCTCGATAATACCGATAACCAGGTTATTATTGGCGGTGATTTCAATACGTATTTATGTCCTGAGATTTATGTGACATTTGGCGTATCTTAAATCCTGATACTGGGCGCTATACGTGGCGCACATCTACTCCCCTCATTCAACCCAGACTTGATTACTGGCTCATTTCCACTCACCTAATTTATAATGTATTTAGTTGTGGCGTCACACCATCAATTAAAACAGATCACAGTCTTATATATTTCCGTTTGCATCATAATATTAAAATTCCTAAAGGTTTCTGGAAATTCAATTTTAGTCTACTTCAGGATGATGATTTCCATGTGTCTGTGATCCGTGTCATTAATTATAGTAAACAAAAATATGCTTATGTAGAAAACAAATGTCTATTATGGGATCTTGTTAAGTGTGACATCAGACAGTTCTGTATTTATGTTTCTATCGACAGATCTCGTAAATATAAAGAAAAGGAAAGAATGTTAAATAATGAGTTAGAGCATTTGGAAACATTACCGTCCGTTTCATATGATTTGAATGCAAGGGAGAGGCACGACGTTGTTCGTCGAGAATTGGATGATATAAATCGGCATTATACAAATGGTGCCGTGATTAGATCCAGAGCACAGTGGGTGGAGAAAAGAGAACGGAACAATAAATATTTGATTTCGCTTGCGAAAAGAAATGCAAAATTAAAATCAATTACTAAATTTTTGACAATTAAGATAGTATTATTACTGACCCCAAATTTATTCTAGATGAGCAGCGCAAATTTTACCAAAATCTTTATTCTGAACAGGAGGTGCATCTCAATGGTTCTGATTTTACTCACAATTCTGAAGATATATTTATTAACCAGTCTGGCACTCAGAAATTATCTTGTGATAAGCATATTTCAATGGAAGAGTGTACCCAAGCCCTTGAAACCCTGTCTGTTGGTAAATCTCCAGGCACTAATGGGCTTACTACTGAATTTAAACATTAAACATCTGGTTTATAATAGCTTTCTTCACTCACTCCGCATTTGGGTATTATCAATTGAACAAAAAAGAGGAATTATTACACTTATTCCAAAAAAAGATGAGGATTTAAGGTATTGTCATGATGTATATTTCCATGTGTTTAGATGAGGCCGCTTTTTGCAGTTATAGCGACTTTCACTGATGACTCCTGGATAATCCACACCTGCTCGTAACTTGTTATGATCACGTTCATTTGCATGTTCGTGAGAGTAGCAAAGAGACAACTGCGAGAGACAAGCTCAAAAACTCCTCTGTAATTGGCTAAGAGTTGGGAAGTGAATAAAGCTGATCTCAGTTAGTTGTGGCAAGCTCGCCAGAATGAGATGAGAGGTTGAAACGATTCGATTTTCTGTGTGTCTTTGTTCGATAAAAAGGTGGAGAATTCCCCAAACTTGGTACCCCACACGAGAATTAGGCCGTGACAGTATTTAAAAAAATGGCGACCAATTTCTGTCTTAAATACAGAAAATTTTGAATAAATTAATTGCAAATAGACTTCACACGGTTTTAGATAGCATTATTAACCCAGGTCACACTGGATATATCCGGACAATGGCCATGCATCTCAATCAGGCAGGTCTGTCTGGTTTCTGCTCTTTTATTCATTATTTCTTCTCGCTATCTATGTCAGGAAGTGTAAGCATTTACGGTATACAGCGGGAATTAAAAAGATCGGTGACCGACTAGATGATAAGTGTGTATTTTTAGAACCAAAGATTTTTATTCAAAAATACTGTTTATGATTTGCAGATTATATGAAATTTTACTCTTTGAGGGTGTCAATTCCTCGTGCATGGAAATCTTTGCTCAGGTCTGATAGTGATGTTATACAGAAACGATTATGATAACAAAAATCAAAATTCTTTTATCTGCACTTTTTTCAACAAATGATATCTCTGGTCATTAAATCGAAACAGAGATGGAATGAAATTTTGAAAGTTCGAGAAGATACAGACTGGGAAAGTTATTACACGATTGCGTTGAGTGTGTCACTGATGTTAGACTACAGAATTTTTCCATGTAATGTAATGCTTTTAAACAAGGGAAAAATTTCGTCAGATAAATGCGACTTTTGCTCAGCCCGCGACACAACAGTCCATTACTTTTATGATTGCATTTCCACACACAGATTCTGGGTCTCACTGGAATGCTGGTTATCAGCTGTTCTAGATGAGCGCATCAGTTTCTCACGGAAGGACGTATTGTTAGGCGTTAAAGATTCAAAAATTGGTGGCATGTGTTAAACTTTTGTGTCTTGCACGCTGAGAATGTTATATACACGTGGAAAAAACAAGGTCATGATTTATTTTTTGTTTTTTTATTTTATTTCTCATTTAAAGAATTCACTTTTAGTTGAAAAACTTATTTTTTGTAAAAGAAACCAAGAAGAAAAAAATTATAGTACATGGGAGAATTTCCATGTTTTTTTCTAGTCCCTACATGGATTTTGATGTTTTGATATTTGGCATTTCTTATGCAGTTAGGCTATCTTTGATCAGTTGTACCATAGCATACATTCCTGTACGTTGTTTTATTGTGTATTGTAAATGTCTATTGTAAAATTAGTTTGTATTATTAATACTGTAATAAATGTTTGTATAATTAAAAAGAAAAAGAAAAAAGGGCTAATTATAATAGGACAGTGGTATGTTATAGTTGTGGAGAAAAATATTCATATTCCCAGGCGCAATGTAGACTGGCACAGTCTGAGCGATTTATTTCTTTTTAAATTTAAAGTTAAATAATAAAAAAATAGCGAAATGAAGGTGTTAACGCGAAATCCTCTGTAACCGCGAAATCACTCAGACTGGACGTTTTTGCCGCGCCCTCTGTGGTGAAAGCAGGAACTAGTGTGTTTTCATACTAGTTTTTATGTTAATGACAGAATGACAGGCAAGAACGTTATCCAATCAAAGTAATTTGACCTTTAAACTATATCTAGTTAAACTTTGTACCTGAAAACTTCACTTTTCTTCAAGTTTATGATCGTCAATCATAACAAACGAATTTCTATTTATGACGTTCCGTACAAATTATGTTAATGGAGAGAAGTAGTCTGCGTGTAGCTTTATTTCGCCTGGGTTACAGTGAAGCGTGATCTGCACAGAAGACCCACAATGTTTACCTCAATGTTTGCAGCAGGCACGCCCCTACTCCTTTTCTGTATCCGTTCAGTGATGTCACTGCATATCATGAATAAATACTAGCAACAGATTCGCTGCAAATAAAACCAGTCTGTGGTGGTTTCGCGTTCACCTCACCGTTCGCAAAACTATTTTTCCAATTTTTTTAACTGAGAAAACAAAATCACCACAGCTGGGCCAGTCTAGCCGCAATGCTAAACAGGGGACATAGACTGGGGTTCGTCAAGTTCACAACAGACCAATTGTAGAAACATGCCAAATGACTACTGCTGTGCCAAATTGAAGAAACCAATCCAGGGTGAAGTGGTTAATGCTAAGCATGGCAGGAAGCCCATTATGATGAGTAATAAATTATGGAAGAGGTTGGTGGGATCTACACAAGAGGAAACGGTGGTTATAAATGGATTGAAGTGTCTATGTTTGATAGATACAGATCACAAGTTACAACAGTATCGTACAAGTACTATCATGAGAACTTGGCAGATATTCCACTGCTGCAATTAGATGATTCCTTTGTGATTCCTGGTGCCGGAGGTAAAACCCTACAACACCTTGGACGCATGTCATTTCCTGTGTCATTGTTAGCATTGCCAGATGCGTGCGAGCTACCGGTTCTGGTAGCAGCTGACAATATCAGTGATCGCGCTAGGTTTCTATAAGTTGTGTATATATGTATATGGAACACATCAGTTACAAAAAATGCGTTTCGACGGACCATCAACACGTACACCCACTTACAGCAAGTGTCAGAAGTATTGGGGCAGCAAATTGGCTAACTGCTTGGGTTTTGACTAAACAGTTGATATTCGAGTCTCGTTGGCGCCGACTCGTAGTCGCGTCCACTCTGGGCGATTCTATATTGCATTAGGGGACTTAGAATGCTTTTACATAGCCTGGTAGGTACATGTGTGGATTCCCCTGAAGGTTTTGTTTTGTTATGTGACGTGTGATATAGATTCGCCTAGAGTGGGCATGACCACAAGACGGTGCCAGCAAGATTCGAAAGCCAACTATTTAGCGAGTTTGCAAATTGGCTGCCCCAATACTTCTGCGACACATATTCAGTTTCAGTAATTTTTATTAACAGCAAATTTTTTATACAATGTTGCAAACAAAGTATTTCAAGCCTTCACAATTTGCAATGACCTTTTTCTGATGATACAGTTCAAGCACAAAATCAAAACGATCTGTCAGTGGACCGTGCATCAAAATCAGCATGAGATTCAGGGGCGGATCTAGGATTCTGGAATGGGGGGGGGGGGCGATAAGTTGGCCAAAGGCCAAGCCCTGTTGGTATTTAAAAATAGGGGGGCGCGGCCCCCTCTAAATCCGCCCATGAGATTGTCAACATTCATCAGCGGTTTCTTGTGTACTATGATGTTTCCCGATTAAAATTGGTTATGAATTCATTTTCACTATCACCACTAAAATCTGTGTCACAGAGTTCCCAAACTGTAGATTCAACCATTGGACGAATAGTTCCCAAGTTAACATTGTACCGCTGAAAAAATAGGTTTAATCTGTCAACAGTTGGCAGTACATCACATAGCATTTTCATCATGGCAACGATTTAAAACAATTTTATCGATCGAAATAGTCTTCTGCTTTGGAATTATTTCTTGCTGCTCCCTCTCCAACTCAAGATATAAAACCGCCCAGTTTTTGTCCAAACTAGTAACAGATCGTGGCAATGTGAGCTATTGTACACTACAGGGCTCCTTGAGGTTTGAAAAGTTTTCATCGTACATGGTGGCAGTAAGTTCAGGTGATCTACCATACCGGGCAGCGGAATGTTGAAAAAATGGAATATTCTTTGATTTCTTTGGTAGTTTTCTTTGCAACATTTGACAATGCCAGAGCGATACAATGTAACACAATGTACGTGGATGCAGAATGCGAGGTCCCTTTTAAACGTACTCCAACACTACTGTGTATTCCCATCATGACACTCGCGCCATCTGACCCAAGCTCGACCAAGGAAACAATAGAAAGTTAGGTCAATGCGCATGTCCGCTACTGGAAGAAAGACTTTTAGCTATTAATGGTGATCGAGGAATTTGTAGGGAAGGATGGTTTCCTTGTGTAAGACACCAATAGCTGTCAAGCCAGACACTGATTAGTGACCTGGATACATTCTGCTGTAGCCGAGATCCCTGAGGCTAGTGATGAGTTGCGTGATGAAGCTACATTTGCAGTTGATGGATACATGTTTGTCTTGACCCATGCTAATTTAACATCAGAGCAGTTGGAACAAGCGAAGGACGGGATGAGCTTGACATTGACATTGAGAAGACTGCGTTTGCTACCCCTGTAGGACACTTTGAGTGTTTGAAGTTGGCCATGGGGCTTTCTACAAATCCTGCAGCATTCCAACGTACTATGCAAAAGTTTTTGTCTTGTCTACCTCGATGATATCTTTTCAAACACGTTTGATGAGCACTTAGCCCGATTATGGCAGGTATTCAGACGACTGGTTAAAGCTGGAGTTAAGGTAGAGATGCAGGTTCGTGGGCACTCTGAGTGATTTATTTTTTTGCTTTTTCTTACCCAGACAGTCTTGGCTAGATAGTGTTAAGCACTGTCAATGTTGGAACATACTCAAAAATCAATTTTAAAATATAGGGAACTGAGGCACGCTTATGTGATTTAAAGTCCCGAAAGTTTGTTTGCGTTGCTCTTTGATTGATAAGTCACTGTTGATGTTATATGCAAATGATTGCTGGCCTCAGTTACGGAGCAGCGCTGTGTGACTTCCTGTCCCGGCTGTCTGTTTACTTACCTCAAGCGCGATCAACTAGCAAACTACAAAAACAAAAAACACACACACAAAAAAAAACAGACAAGACGTAGACTCTTCCAGCATGATAGCGTATTGAAACAAAACATACAGTTGTAAATGATAAGGAAACTTTTCACCCTTAAATAATTTGATTTTTCATTTATTTTCATGTAGGAGGAAGCCCCGATGGGGGATTTAATTTTTGCGCAAAAACAAGGCCACAATTTCTTTTGTTTTCTTGGTGCATGAATTTTCACATTGTGGGAGAAACTAAAAAAAAAATTTCCACACATTTTAACCCCAACGGCATTTTAACACTGAAGTAAACATTTTTCGTTTCGCTGTAAACGATTACCGTGCTGATAGAATTGCGTTGCAATTCACAAACAACACTGCTGTTGCTGTGATCGATAACTAACTTTTCAGTGTCAAACGTAAAATGCTTTTTAATTAAAAATAAAAAAATACCTTGGAAATTACAGAAAAATCGGCAACCAGATGCTGTTTTTAAACACCGCGGAAAAATCATGCACTCTGCGATGTCATTCTAGTTACCTTAATCGGAAACCCCCTAGTCAGCTAGCATGCACTGGTAGCGAGGTTGCAAAGTACATTGTATGGCCGTGATGAGGTATTTCCAGAGGTCAGGGTTCGTTTAATTTCCATCGACCCGTCTTGTCTGTGGTTGGATGAAACCTGCCTCGATTTACAATAGTTCCTCTTCCAATGTGACTTCATTTCGAATTTGTTTCACCGGCGTCCGTGTGGTCAGGGAGCTGTCTCATTACAGCGCCCTGGTGTGATAGAGTAGTAAAAACTGCGAATAGCCGTTGTGTAGCAAAAAATTACGGCCCATTTCAACCTGGTCGTCTAACTTCACACGGTCCATTTCACCGGGAAAAGCGGAAACTGCGTCATACTAAGTGTTTTTTAAAGGTTTGAAGGAAGGTTAATTTAGATCGCTATGTCTATATAACTGCATGAATATCTCATCGGCTTTACGTAATCCATTGTGCCCCTCCCTCAATGGAATGGATAACACGACGCCATGACAGTGTTCACATAGGTTTTGATTTCGCGGACGATTTTTCGTCCGTTTCCCTCGAATTGTAAATATATTTATTCAAGTTTTTACCTGACGATTTAACATCAGACAATTTCGGTGTATGGTGTATTTCTATAAGTTTATTTTACACATATGAAGCGAATGATTCGTTTTATCACCTTTTTTTAAACAAATGGCGATTATCCCAGTTTCATTTTTTACTCAAAATTTCAACTTTAAAACTATTTAACTTCTAGATGGTTCATTTGTTTTCAATGAAATTTTCAGAGGTGATTATTCAGGTCTATCCTAAGTAAATGGCTTCGTATGGTTATACTGTCTTCACTGGAACAGAAACAATAGAGCTGCCAATTAGCGGCTCTGTTAATTGTGAACGATTTATAAAATGTGAATGTTTCAAAGAGCACTGTGTAAAAACTTGTCAATGGAAACACTAATAAATAAGCCAATAAGTGTTTTAAATCAAAATCCGGGTATGCATTCAAAAGTTAAATATTTTTAAGTGCACTTTCACCTAAAATGCATGATTTTAACCCGAAATCCACACCAGTTAATTATGGTATCATAGTACATTATTGTAAACCGTAAAACCCGAAAGTTTAAATAAAGCTCTTTCAAATGATATATAACTTGATTGGTAAAAAATATTTTTTATTTGTGTTTCACAGTAATTAGAGCCAATTAAAAATATAGTCTTCCAACCTGCATCTCTACCTTAAATTGACGGTTAAGAAGTAACTTTTTTTATGAAGGAAGTGAAGTATTTGGGTCATGTGTTGTCTGCAGATGGGATTTTAAGACTGACCTCACTACGCCAGAATTGAAAATATTAGCAAGCATTTTTACGAAACAAAATAATGAACTTGCTAATAAGATAACTGAAGTTAAATCGGAATTGACGGATACAATCTCGGCCATAGCGACACAGCTGGAGCTTAATATTCATGAAGTAGGCAGTTTGAAAGTTAAAGTCAGAGAAAATGATACTAATATTGAACATTTGCACTCTGAAATTGAAATTTTGCGTGGAATCTTGGAAAACGAGCGATGTGTTCGGGAAACAGCCCAAATACAGCTTGAATATATATAGTCGAAAATACAATGTCATTGTTCGTGGTATGCAGTAGGAAGCAGGTGAGGACATAACAGCAAAAATTCGAAAACTACTTATTGAGGAATTGGAAATTGCTACTGCTGACAAAATGCTTTTTAGCAGTTTACACCGTTTATTTAAACCAAGTAAAGAGCGTCCATGTCCGCCAATTGTTATCCGATGTGTATTTCTCAAGGACAGAGATGTGATTCTTGGAAGAGGGTCGCTATTAAAGGAAACTAACTTTATTATTCATGAACACTTGCCACCAAGTCTACAGAAAGCACGGAATAAACTATTACCAGCATATTATAAAGCTAAAAAGAATAATGCACGTGT
This sequence comes from Saccoglossus kowalevskii, assembly GCF_978046115.1. Lineage (NCBI taxonomy): Eukaryota > Metazoa > Hemichordata > Enteropneusta > Harrimaniidae > Saccoglossus > Saccoglossus kowalevskii. Next base: position 26,767,109 of record NC_140657.1, read on the forward strand.
TCAGATTCGTGTACCACAGGGTGACGTTTGTGCATTCATTGTGGTTAATGGGAAAATAACTAAACGTGTTGCAGCTGTGAACTGATGCAACTATTTGTTGATTGCTTACGTTTTACCATAGTATGTGTATATGCTCCAAATAATGACAACGCAGATTTTATAGATAAAATTATCTGTGGAGATTTCAATACGGTCCAAAATGAAATAGTTGACAGAGCGGGTAACTATCACCCCCGGGCAAGAAATAAAATTCAACAATTAATGTTAACATGGAATTTAGTTGATACTTGGAGAAGGGGTAAACAAGCTAGTAGAATTGATTATATCCTGGTACCTTTTTCACTTGTATCCAAAATTACTATGGCAACAATTGGAGAGAGTTTTCACTCAGATCATTGTTTAATTAGTATTGGTGTCGAAACCAGTACGTTTAAACGAGGGAAAGGGTATTGGTATTTTAACACTTCTTTGTTGAGTGATGATAAATTTGTGAATCAGACTAATCAATTTATTACCGAATTTTTCGATAACAATATTGGAACTGCAAATCCTCATTATGTATGGGACTCGTTTAAGTGCGCTTTAAAGGGTCATTGTATAAAGTTTGGTTAAATTAATAAAAAAAATATAAAGAAAAGGAAAACTCGCTACTCATAGATATCAATAAGCTACAATGTTTGACTGGTTCCACTGATAGCCCATCCACTTATAATTTACAACTTTTTTCAAAACAGGAGGAACTTGAATTATTGTATTCTGAAAAAAAAACGTTGGTGCAATGATTCGTTCTAAAGTTTGCTGGTCTTTAAAAGGTGAACGCCCTAATAAATACTTTTTAAATTTGGTGCATAGGAATTTGTCACACGCAACGTAATATTACCGTAATTGGTATAGTACAGGTGTGATGGTTCAAATACCAAAATGGCAACAGTAACAGAAAGACTTCCCTGGCGGCGATGATAAAATACGAACATGGAGCCAACAGATGAGGTTTCAACTGGTACTGGTATTATTATACCCTGCAAACATCAAGTACAATAACGCGGTAAAACTCCACTACTCCAATGACTAGATACTTAAACTCCAATACAATTCAACGAGATCTCCGATCTGAACTCGGTGCTGAACTAATCCCCTATATATACCCCCACTGTCTATAAATAGACCATTACATCAGCATACATAATGAGTCCGGAACTTACTACAAATTTCTGGAATGTTCCATTACCTTCTATTGCCTCCTACAGTGTTCTATTACCTATTCAACCAGTTTCTAAAAAAATCTAGAATATTCCATCCAGACACAGTACGGTTCTAGGACATTCTCAGTGACACGGAAGTGGTAAATAAGTCGTATGCGACAGAATTATTCACGTAAAAATGTAACTAGATTGATTTTGTCCGATGGCACGGTATTATCTAATCCTGGTGATATCTTGAAGGAGGAAGTAAAATTCTATGCTAATTTATACTTTTATAACGGTGCCGACTCGCCGAATAACAACCAGAATGACAGGTTCTATCCACACAATTATAATTATGGACGAAAAGAGGCAATTACTATGTGAAGGCTCCATTACACCAGCTGAGCTTTTGAATGCCATTCAATATTTTCCAAATGGAAAATCGCCAGGTTTAGATGGTATTCCCATCGAAATATATAAAACGTTTTATCCACAGCTGTGTAGTCATATAATACAATGTTTCAATTATTCGATGGAGTGTGGGAAAATGTCACTTTCTCCGAGAGAGGGACTTTTAACATTGCTTTTAAAACAGGACCCTCAGGGGCATGATAAAGACCCGACTCTTTTTAAAAATTGGCGGCCATTAACTCCACTATGTTGCAATTACCGCATTTTAGCAAAATGTCTTTCACTTTGAGTAAAAAAAGTTATTTCTGATATCGTTGGGCATGACCAAACTGGGTTTATTCATGGGAGGTTTAGTGTCGACAACATCAGAAGAATTTTAGAAATTATTGAATATTATCAGCATGAAAATGAACCTGGGCTTATATTTATAGCTGACTTTGAAAAGGCATTGGATAAACTACGTTGGGAGTTTATAATTCGAAGTCTAATTTTTTTTCAATTTTGGTTCCTCATTCATTTCTTGGGTAAAGGTTATATATAATAGTATTTTCAGATACATTTCACCTTTTTCGAGGCGTTCGGCAAGGATGTCCGTTATCTCCATATTTATTTGTCATTAGCGTAGAACTACTAGCTATTCGGGTGGGAAGTTGTGTCAATATTATAGGTTTATTCATTGGACCAATAGAAAACAAAGTGTCACAATACGCAGACAACACAAATTGTCCAATAGACGCTAGTTATGATTCGTGTATTGCTTTATTCAATATCCTTGAAGAATTTTCTAAGATCTCTGGTTTATCGCCTAATTATGATAAATGTGTTGCGCATTGGTTCTTTAAAAAATACAGACTTTCATATTGACACGCCGTATCACTTAGTATGGATTGATGGTGCTGTCGATGTTCTTGGGATTCATATTCATGTTGATTTATCTCAATTGACTTATGTAAATTATAACTATCGCATTGAAAAGGCGGGGAAGATACTGTAACCATGGTACGGAAAGGGTCTGACTATATTTGGAAAAATTACAATTATAAAATCTTTGATAATTTCTCAGTTCACCCATCTTTTTATGTCTCTACCGTCTCCTGGTGATGAGTTATTTAAGGAATATGAAAATACTGTTTTCCCGTTTATTTGGGGTGGTAGGAGAGACTTTGTTAAACGAAATGTACTGTACAAGTCATATGAGAAGAGTGTTGTTAAACTTACTAATTTAAGAGCATTCAATAAAGCTTTGAAAGCAGCTTGGATTCCGCGTATTTACCATAATGATACTTCCTTTTGTAGTAAAATATTTAAATACTTTCTCGCCGACTTTGGTGGTGCTCTGGTTACTTCGCTAAGCTGGGTAAACCATGGTTGCAGTATAATTATACCAGTGTAAGTAACATAGAAAATATACTTCAAGAACTAATATGGAATAATTCTAATATTCTTATTGTCACGGGGTAGGCTAGCATCCGACCACAAAGTGATAAGAGGCACGCCTTCACCTCGTGTTGTGGGTTCTTTGACACCCTACTGATTGAAATATCGAAAATAAGCCAGCTAATGCCTGGATTGTTCCCTGTACAACTTATTGTAGTACCAGACCCACTCGCACACAATTAAATGCACAGTAATATCGTAAAGGATGGTTTAATTGTACAACCGGTTATGATACACAGAATTCGCTGATATGAATCAACGTAACAAAGATATAGGTCGCTGTACAATAGGAAAAATTAACACGCATGTCAGGGCAGGATAAAGCAGTGGCGTCCCATGAATAACCAGTTTACTCAACCCGAAACCGGGATGATTCACAATAGGCAATGCACCTTTTACGTATGGAACGACGCCGCTACTTAACTGCGCCGACGTGCGTGCGAAACGTTGAAGCAGGAAACGGGCTGTCACAAAATACAATTAAACTAATACTGTTACAATTTCAAATAAGAATACAATAATTTAACCACTAAATTAGCCAAATAGTTACCCAAAATACATTCAAAACACAGCCAATGGTCCCTAGCCTAATGTGCGTGTAATGAGCGTGATAATTACCGGCTTCTGTCGGGTTATAGTAGAAACGTTGCTACATGTAGATTCAGTTCGATACTCAGGCCTGGTTTCTCGTAGGATACCTTGTAGGATTCGTGTCGAACACAAAAGTTCCGTGGAACAGCACGTAGAAAAGGAGTCCAGTCTTCCACTGTATCTACACAACGTCCGTCGACTAGGCGAGTAGCTTGCACACCACGTGGGGATGAACTAACTCTCCCCGTTCACTCGCAACACAAGGCTGGCTCCGATTGCTGTCGCTGCCTCAGTTCTTAATGTTCTCCCCCGCGGCTGCGTCTACCTTGACCTTTTATAACGTCCCCCACCTGGAATCATTGTCATGGCAACTGAACATAGTTGGAATCTGCTTACACAATACACTGGTGCTATCATTCTTGGTAGTCACTTAACCGGTGTTTGTAATCAATAGCCGGCACACGTATGGCACGCGTCTCTTTATGAATGGAGTTTTGGGGTGTGTAAGTGTTTCAAAGTCTACTAGCTCGGCTGTGAAATAATCCTACCTCTGGCTGTATTTTAATATACCTTTTCTCCAAACCCTAAATTTAACCCGGCATGTATACCATCACGAACCTTGTGACACTTATTGACAACACGACTGTTGCCTGGAAACGTTGTATACAACACGGTATAATATTTATTAGTGATCTTTTGAATGCAGACTGTACATTTTACACGTTTCAAGATTTAGTATCAAACTACGGGAATATATGTACTCAATTTAAATATCGACAGTTACTATCAGCAATTCCATCTATTTGGAAGCGCAGTATTGTTGAATCTAACATGTCAAAACTAATGGCCTGTATGCCAAACATGTGCATAACAATATCTGGCTGTCAGGAACTAAGGTTAATACAAATATTTATCTTTGGTATTGCCATGAAGAATTTTCTGATTTAACCCCCTCAGTTATACAGCAATATTGGCTAGACATTTTGAACACCCCTTTACCTTAGAAAAATATTTATCTTACTCCCTTTTCTATTACTACCAATGCCAAATTACGCTATTTTCAATATAAAATTAATATGAAAATATTGCCTTCAGGTTGTTGTGCTTGTGGGGCTTAATTGATCCCCCTGTGTTCTTTTTGTGGAGAAGTTGAGGAAGACTACTTTCATTTATTTTGAGACTGTAGATATGTATTTGTCTTTTGGACATCAGTCAATGAATGGTTTTCTTTCATTACAGGTGATACCTTGACGTTAAGTGCAGTAACATGTATTTTTGGGGATGTATACAATGCTAGACCATTACATAATACTATGTTATTATTGACACGCTATTATATATTTAAATGTAAAATTGTTAGGACAAAACCAGACATTGGTGGTTTTAGATCATATATCAAATTAATTTACCATACAGAGAAGAAAGTCGCAATTATAGAAAACAGACAGGGAAGTCACAATAAAAAATGGGGAGAATTCATTGATTTTGAAGCATACGTTTGTATTTGTGTAGTAACCTGTATTGTATTTGTGTATTGTATCTTTGTTTTGTTAAGCATATCAATAAAAAAAAGAAAATAAATACTGACCTAGGAAAGACTGCTGGCCTGCAAACTTGGCCAGTTCAAGACGTTTGTGGGTGTAACATTAGACAGTTTGTTGAGGGATACTCAATGATTGCCAAACCCTCAATGACTTGACATTTTGGTTGTATAAGCGAGTAAATCCCAAAGGCAATATGAAACTGGTGAGAGAGGAACATATTGAGATTTGATTGGACTGATGAGTGTCGTTGACTTGTGACAATTGGTTGCGTTATGACTTTGAACTTCAGTATAGGCCAGGCAGTTTTAATGGTAATGCGGATGATTGCCACGGAAGCCTCAGCAAGGCTACTCTAATGACAGTGAAAAGCATCCCCATTGACTTGATTAGTAGCCTCCTGATGAGAGGGAGAAAATGAGTTGTGAAACTGTGAAGACGATTAGTCATAGTAGCCAAGTCCAAATGGTACCTGCTATCGAGATGCTAGGGGCAACTTCTGAAACCCTTACCCAGGCTCAAGATGACATGAAGTAGTCGTCGGAACATGCATCTCTACCCAGCACGGATATGGATGAATGAAAGGAGACCTAGAAAGCAGGTCCGTAGTGGGAAGGTTATACTGGTATTTAGGGAAAGGCCACTGACCAACCCTAATGAAAAGGGGTAATGAATCTTGATTGGTGCAAATCGGTTTAAACGAGTCAGACCAATTATATTTCTGCGAAGGTGTACTTTATTAACAAAGGAAAGACACGCATGGAGTTTTTTTATCAGTTGGTACATCCTGAGTTGTAATGCGGAACAGCTATGGAATCCCTCCATGATGATATGAGACATCCTGGAGTGGAATGGACGACAGACTTGATTAGGACAAGATTGTATTGGCCGAAGATGAATGTGCAAGCGGATGGAAGGGTCAGGGCTGCACTGTGTAATATAACTACTAAGCAGCCAATAGAGTTGGCTGTTTGGACTATTTGACGCTGGAACCGTCCAAGGAAGGGTACAAGGACATACTGGTAATTACAGACCATTTCATGCGATACGCAACAGCCACTTAGAATACTTAGGATCAAACTGCAAAGACAACTGCAGATGCATTGATGGAATATCTCCTTTTGCATTATGATTTTCCTGCATGGCTTCATTCTGACCAAGGCAGGAATTTTGAGTCAAAAATTATTCATGAGTTATGTAAGAAGCTGCGAGTGAGAGTCTTATACTACTCCTTACCATCCCGAAATAAATTCTCAGTGTGAGCAATTTAACAGAACTCTTATGGATATGCTTGGTACACTTGCTGAAGTTATGAGGAGATGACTGCTACAGAGACTCCGTTAATGCATCAGGAGGTAAATTGTTAACATTTTCATGTCATAACAGGAACGTCTTTGTTGAAAGAGAATATTTGTGAGGCCTACCTGTTTCTTATACATTGTACTTTTGCTGGCACACACCTAGCTTAACTAGCAATCAGAATCATTGTAATTTAGCTCACTGGTCACTGAATTAGGCTAAGATGGATGATGGACGACCGAGGAACGAAAACTTTGGTATAGAAGATTGACTGGTTTTATTTGACTGGTTATGGATTATCTATAAGGTAAGAAGACCAGAAGGAGAAGAAATGGATAGAAGAGGGATGGATATGGTCAGGGACAACTATGAGTTAGAAGGGTAGAGTGTAATCCAGGGTGACATCCCATTTTTCACATTATGTAAATTAGATATTTAGGTTGATTGTTTTTATAGTCTGTACCTTTTTGTGAACAGGAAAATTTATTTCAAGCTATCTGCATTACGAACGTTTTTTTTTAGATATGGGGATATCGCACTATATAGTATGGAGTTTGGAAGACATTGAATTCGAAAAGGTGGAAACAAACCCTTCAAGTGTGATTTGTTTGTGTGTCGCCATTAATGCAATGGTCACATCGTGGATTTGATTTATTCCTGGAAAGTTTGCTTTTTGGTGCAATAGAATTGAGTGAACCTGAATCCAGAATTCAAGGGCTGATAGTTTCGGTGTGAGTGCTGTAAGGTTTGCCATGAGTCAGACTTAATTGAGGCATCTGGGAAGCGATTCGAAGATCGAATTGCGTCGTTCGTGGAGTAAAGCTGAAAGTGAACTGTCTGCTGTGTCGTCGCCTTGTGGGAAATCAACGTTGCTGCGAGTCGCGTTCAAGGGAAGATAGAACGGTTGCTTAAGCAGTGAGAAAGAGTGTGCACATAGGGGTTGAGAAAATTATTGTAAACATCGTTTCAATAATCCAGTTGTAATTCAGGGACTTTTTTAATGACATTGCTTATTGAGTGTAGACCCCTTACACTAACCTGTGATTTTCGTGTTGCGATTCAGGGACTTTTTGAAAGACATTGCTTATTTAATGTAGACCTCTCACCCAAACCTGTGATTTCCATGTGACCCTGAATGAATGATTACGCTTCTTGTATATCAGTGAATTTTTTAGTTTGTATGGGATTTCTAGTCGTGTTTGACAGTTCATTTATGTATACATTGTTATTGTTAACTTACACTGAATAATAAAATAGTGAAGTTATATGATATATTGTTGTGTTAGTGCTATTTATTCTGAGCGTGTGAAAGATATGGTGCTGCAATTCCACACACAGACGCTCATTAAATACAAATTGTTTCGGCATAGGATACTTTCGGTTTATCTGAACTTGGCCGTTTTTGGGGTGGAAATGAGTTATTTAGGCTCTCTTGGCTGGCGTGGGTATTTGGAAACTGTATGGACTGTCCAGCGTGCAGTCTTCTGGTGTCCTGAATTAGGACCCTGTGTAGTGTAATGTGTCCTAGGGCCAGATATGCATGTTTGTCTTTTTGGTTGTTTGGCCGTTTGATGGCTTTTTCTGTTTTAAAATATCAAAAACCAAGATTTGGGTCATCAATGGTCTACATCAGAATCGGGAAGTCTTCTGGGAGGCAAAGGGTGTTGTACGTAGCATATTTGGTCATTCCATGTTTTAGCTGGTCCACCCACCCGCGTGTGACAGTGTCGGGGCATCCAGAATAAACGATCATCAACTAGCTTTTGCACAAAGGCAGTTTCAAGGACAGCGCATACGTCTTTGACAGAGAATATAGAAGATGGTCGCTAATTGTTTATTGTAAGGTGCTTTCTCAATGAGATGTTGAAGACAACTCTAAGCTTAGGGATGTAACTTTTTATTCATAACTTAATAAGTGATTAACAATTTCAATGCATTCAATAAGGAATACAAACCTAAAATGTCAATGCCGATCAGCAGCTTTTATTCAAATTTAATTATTTAAAAGTGATTGGTTCAAGCACTACACATTGTATACGTTCATAATGCGCGTACATGCCTTCACGTGACATAGCAACTGCGGCCGCCCACTGTTTCAAATTGAGACACATTCTGATTAGAAAACGTTTAAGTAAATCATTAATATTAACTGTAACTGATGACGATGTTACACTACTATTCGTTGATTTGTCACTTTGAATTCAAACACCTATTTTGATTGATAAAAATGTATTTTTATAACTACTCAAGCTCTATGCCCTTCACTATGGAACTGTTTATCTATTTTACTACACCAACAGTGATGTAGATAATTTTTCCAATTGGTGGTTACACTGAAATTATAGGTCGGCACGGTCAGTGTGGCACTTGCCTGCACAGCGCATAATAGGGAGATGTTTCAGAGGAGGGAAAATTTTAAAATATAACAATTTAATGCCATTTTGTTACATTTTTATGTGAACCAAATGATACAATTTGCTGGAATAATTTTTTTTTTACAAATCTAAATACTATAGACAAGCTGTACTATAAAAAATGCTGACACTACAGCTGAGTTTCATGATGATAACATTTTTATTGATATCACATGATAATCAATCAAGTCGAAATGTGAGTGCTGTCAGTCTGTTGCAGTAGCTTAAAAATTATTGTCATTAGCACTTAACATTCATCATCATTACAGTTTGTTTTGTTGGATAATGTCCCAACATTCTTCTGGATTTTTTGGCTAGCCATTTTTTTCTGACAATTTTATTAAATTTTCTGCTTCAACAGAAAACAATTCAGGACCATTTATAGACACATGAAGAAGAGCATTTATCAAATCACAATTAAGTCTGTTCCTTAATCGGGTTTTTATACGTTTCAGTGCACTCATACCTCTTTCTGGCCATGCATTGGTAGTTGCAGTGGACAGTACTACATCCACCAATAAAACAATCCAAATTCTGATTTTATTTTCATTATTTTCAATAGTATCCACTCATTAGGTGTCACTGTATGTTGTAATTTTGAGTTATAAATTTTTCGTGTGTCACTGTCATTTTGTAGTTGCTTTTAACTTCTTCTGGCATTTGTGTTTTCATGTCCACCATGTCAAATTTGAATTTTCCCAATGCTCCTTGGAGTTCTTGGGTAAGTATTCCCTCATTTTCCATATCCCGATAATAATGGGCTGGTAGTGTGTTTATTAGTCCCCGTTGTTTTTTTGAAAATGTCATATTTTGGACATGCTTTGTCAGTTTTCAGTCAAATTTAGTACATAGATCATACATGATAGGATACATGTCTTCGACCGTCTGTGAGTTCCTGAGTCTGTCCGTGTGTCAGTCTGTCCAGAGTCATATTTCAGAATCCTGTGGACCGATTCCGTTCATTCTTTGCATATGCCTAGAACCTTATGTGGGACATATGCACATGCAGTGGTTTATTGATTCGATTCAAAATGGCCGACTGGCAGCCATCTTGTTTTTTGAAAATGTTGTATTTTGGACATGCTTTATCAGTTGCCATTCAAACTTGGTACATAGATTATACATGTTAGGATACATGTCCATGACGATTTATTTCGCAATTGGATCAAAGATGGTCGACTGGCAGGCATCTTGTTTTTTTTATGCGGTATCTTGGACGTGCTTTGTCAGTTTTCTTTCAAATTTGGCTGTTTTTATTTTATTTTTGGCCATATTACTACTACACGGAACACGTGTTTTTATGTAAATAAACAATCTGTTGTATATGCCACTTGGAACTCAAGTTTCAAGGACACGCTCGCGACAACCCCCCGCTTTAATAAGACGAGCACAAAGAGAACTTTCAACAATTTAACGGGGACTGTGTCATTTTCAATGACTTGTTTCATCAGTCCCATAACTCTTAAACACTGAACTGCTAGTGTTTGGCAATTCCATGGGATTAAAACATGTAAGTACATTCAGACTGTCTGAGAAACGGTGATCCATTTTGATATATTTTGTGTATAAAGATTCAATATTTTGTTATAATTGTCATTTAGTTCCATGTCTTCCCTTCAAATCCTCCTCCAACCTTTTAACTGGATTTTCAGTAGAAGACAGTGCAGATATGGTATACATAATGGCAGGTGCTACATTTAGAGCACCTGTCTGGAATGTCTTACTTAGGTTACTAAGAGTTGGCAATACTGAATGCAGAATGTACAGTGCAAAGAAATGTTGGCTTTTACATGTTTTATACAAACCAATAGCTACAGGATGCTTCTGAAGTTCTTGGAAAGTTTGCAGTAAAGCAATATAATTTTCATAAGCACTCGTCACACTTTTAACAAAAGACAACCATCTTGTGGCACATGCTTTCTTAATTTGTTTGCCAAGATACTTTTTACATTTTTCTGAAAATTAATTATGAAAATATTAGTTCTCTTTGGAGGATTTTCAAAAAACTTCCATGCCTGAGTCAGAGTAGTTGCAACTTCCTTAATGTAGCCACAGTCCCTCTATAGAGATAGATAGAGGGATAGAGGGACTGTGAGGTAGCCTTGCTCATTTTTAGTGTCTACACAAACCAAGGCAAGTTTGTGAAAAATACAATGAAAACTGAAAATTATTTAGCATACGTAATCTTGTAGCCACCCCATTTAGCTTGCCAGTGTCACAATTTGTAATTTTGTATTTTTAGCTATTGACAGTTTAATGCTATACTGATTGTGTTTCCCAGATACCTAGTCCACTATTGTGCCTGTGTCTACTGTATATTTTATTTGTACAAAATGTTTTTTATAACGTACCCTTGAGAATCAGGTATTGTATACCGTTATGTCTATGATTAAACATTGCGTCATGGTGACTGTGTACGGTTTCTAGGTGAACTGGAACTTGACGCTTGTTGGCCAATTAGCGCTGGCCCAGGGCTTGTGTTTTAGAAATGGCAGGTGAGCTGGAAATTGCTCTTCTGAGAACATTAAGGAGAGTAACAGGAGAATGATTACTTAAATTTTGAAAAAATACAATCAGAACACTTTATGGATTAGCAAGAAATATCAAGTGCAAGTAATTTTTATTACTTTTGAATAAAGTTACAGATTTTTCAGGGTTTGTTTATACTCAAAATTGTTAATTCTCTGAATCTGAATCAATGACTGGTTCAGGGATGGAGAGAGTATCATCTGAGTCACTGCTTGAATATTCACTTTGATGGTGATCATCATCACAATCCTTATCATTGACTTCTGGCTCATCAAGCATCAACTGCCCAATTCCAAAATGCTGCTGTCATCATCAGTTAATAGCTTGCGACGTTTCTGCATGTACTTGTGAAGTGCAGGGTCAATGATATCAAGTCTCTCCTTTTCACACCAAACAACATTGTTTGCCTTGATGACTAGCAGATCTTCCATGGTTTGGTAGTTCATTGAAAGACGTCTGTCAGACAGCATTGCTGTCAGAAAACTAAAACCAGCTTCTACAGTGCTGTTACTTAGTCCAATTGAGAGAACTATTTCTACCAATAAGCAGATGTTTGGAAACTCACTTCTTCTGTATTGAAGGATTCTTTCCCAAAGGTCACTAGCTTTCACTCCTTGGTAGTAGTACTTGACTGTACGTTTCAAGTTCTTCCATGCTACTTTCAATTTACTGGCATCATATTTTGTCTTGCCAGATGACAATGTTATAGAGAAATGTTCAGCTAAAGACTGGAGGTGCTCTATCTCAGTATTGGTATTCTCCTCAACCCAGTTGGCTGGGTTTGCCCACAACATATGTTTATAAATATTGTTACTGATGAACAGTGAAGTGAATCTCTGGTCAAAACATGCATTCAGGGCTGGCAAACATGTATTTTTTAATCAGTTAACTGTAGTTTCATCTTGTCCAGAATGTTTCATTTCCTCGTAATTTACAGTGATATACTCTCTGTTCTCTGGATTTCTTTTTCCATGACCAGGTTTTGGTAGCAAACAAGTCATCTTAGTGTTCACAAGTTTTATACCAACAGTAGAAATAGGAGATTCTTCTTCTCTCTCTAGATCTGCAAGCTCACTTTTCATTGCTTTTAATGCTGGAATGGCTTCAAATACAAACATTTCTCCCTCTTCAAATTTGAGGGACAACTTTGCAATGATGTCTAAAATAACCTTCAATAGACAACATGCTGCAAGAAAGTGAACATCTTTCATCTTGTTTAAAATTCCTCGCAGTTTTGCTGATACTTGTCTGTATTCATTGTTTGCTATAGAATTCTCTAAGGTCTGAAGTAGAGGTACCCAGTTGTGTAGCAAAGTGGTCACCCCAACTCTTTGGTGGTTCACAAACCTTGTCCCATGAACTTTAGGAAATTTATAAATTTGAACACCAAGAGCTTCAGCTGTTACCTTGAAATGTCTTTGAAATTTGCCTGATCTTTTCATTAGATAATATATCGTTACCATAAGGTCTTTCACATTGCTAAAGTCTTTCACCTTTAACAGACTGTCTTTTAACGCTAATTCTACTCTGTGAGAAATACAATGAATTGTCAAAAGCCAGGGACGACCATCATTCACCATTCTTGTTAAAACTCCAGAGTAAACCCCTGTGTTGACAGATGCTCCATCAGCAGTTGCAGAGACTTGTTTGTGTATGTAGATATCTGCTGGGATTATGACTTTATTTTTAAATATATCATCAATTGACAGCTTGATATTTTCAGCATTGGGATCCCCATATTCACCTATATCTTGTAGGGATACTGTTACATAGACTGGTATTCCACTTTTTACTAACCTTACCAGTACCAACTCTTTCTCATTGCCAGTTTTCCTAGCTACAGAACCATCACTTAGAATCGAGAAACAAGTTGTGTTACAGAGCAAAATGGCTACTTTATCACGAATAGCATTGGCAATCACATGAACAAACTCTCTGGCCGCTCTACTGGAATCAGTTCCTTGAATTAATTTCACTCCATTAGCTTGTTGTACCATAACAAGTGTTTTAAATGTAGTTAAGGGTTGCCCATTAACTGCCATGAGACATGCAGTTTTCAGCAGCTTTCGATGGGCTTCCTCTGACTGTTCATTAATAGCAGCATCAATTCGAGGCTGACTTCTTTTAGAAACATCACTACTGGAAACACTATCATCATTCACACTGGCTTTATGGTCATCTTCCAACAACATCCTGAACTTCTGGGCGGCAATGTGACCCTAGATCAATATAAAATCATAGTGTTAATCAAGATACCCATTATTAAAGTAACAAATTATTATTGATTATAGTCAATAAAAAGGTAGATTAGCTTTGATTAACAAAAATTATGAAAATAAAAAAATATATTAAAGAAACACTTACAGAAATATTCTATCAAGTTTTCACTGTAGTTAAATTATTAACACTTTCACTAGTTCAAGTCTTGAACTTCATAGTAAACTGTAACAGTAATTTTAAAATATTTATGGAATTAACTTTAATTAAAACATGTAGTGGTATTAAAACATTGATTAATATATTTTACATAACAATAATTATATGGTACTAAATAACATACATACAAGTAGAACTATAACTATAAATTTTTATTACTTTATTATATTAGATACACAAGTGTTGATAAAATATTAGCCAGTCATAATGTTCAATGTATATAAATAAAATTAAAGCAAACTACCCAAACTAACCTTGGATGATAAATGTCTTGTAACATTATGCTTTGTCACATAATTCGTCCCTTTAACATACACTTGGAGGTCTGTTTTGGCTTGGCCTCTAATGTTCCCGTCTGCGAGTATCTTGTCAATATATTTTGCGCAAAGTTTGCACCACACTTCCGTAACAAGCTTGTGACCTTTTTCGGTTTCGTCTACATGATAACCCATATCCTTTCCAACCATCCAGTTTAAAAATGTTGACAACTGGACGCTATTTCCTTTTGATCGGCTAGTCGAAAATCTAGAGGCCATGACGGCAGCTATTTACAAAAATGAGGCATGCGTAGTTGAGTTTAGGTCACGAGGTCAATTTCTCGGTGCAACTGAATTCAGCCTGTATCGCGTAATCTAATTGGCTATTGACTGTCACCTTGAAAGAAAATGCGTCATGTCGACCAATGAGAATGCACGATACAAATGGCCTACTACCGCAAGGTTTATCACCCATTTACGGTTAATAGAAATGAGTAGGACCGTAACAACGCAAGGCTTAGCATAAATACTAGCGATCGAAACCGAAATACTGTAATAAAAAATGTTTGGATCTTTTTTTCACAAGGTGAGCGATAAATCATTCGCCTGGGAGGCGTTTCAGGCGAGCGTTAGGAGCGTGGAGCGATCGCTCGCCTTAAAACGCAAGGTCTGGGGAGAGAGAACTGGGGAGAGGGGGAAATTCCCTGTGTGCCTCGTGTGGGTGCGTGAAAAAAATGGCGACTGATCATGTCGACTGATGCAGTTGTGATTCGACGCTACTGACTTCAAGACTTTGTGGAACTATTTTACATGCATCGGCGAGGGATTGAACGCATCTTGGAGGCAGTGTGATCAAAAAATATGTGCTTAGAGACTTGTTCGAGTCAAAACTACAGGACGATTGTGTCAGTAAACAACATAACGTTGATAACATATCCGCCGTATCCTGTGGTCGAATGAAAGTGTCTGGATTGCTTCATTGTTGCAAGAAGGGAATCAACGTGCCAGTTTTGATAATCATGAGTAATTAAGTTACCGAGACCTTGAAATTGTCGTTTTGTGCATACCGTGCCTGAATCATATCACTGATATTCGAGAGACAGTGAGAACCGGATTTATGTAACCGGAATATGCAAACCTGTGATATATAGTTTGACCATGTGAACATTGGGTCTATGATTGAGACATTGAACTTTAACTGTGTGTTAAAAAGACATTTCAAGCTGTTGTTTTATGAACTTATTGAGTCATAATATCGTGCTTTTATTGTGTCAAATAATTGTTGAATGGATCTGTGATAGTTTATGAGAGGTTAGAGCTCATTACTTGTATGCGAATTGCATAGACGATCGATATATTGATATTTACTGTTAATTTTGTTGATCAATAGAGAACTCTATGATTGTGAGTTAGAGCGCCCTCAGAGTTCAACTATATAATTACGTTTATGGCCGTCTGTGTGTTGATCTAAAATTACCTAAGGGTCATGCCGAAATTTTCATTGGATGCACGAGTTGCATACTTGCTTATATTCATTGCTTAACCGTGTTTTAAGCTTTAAGTCCTGTGACGATTGTGTTTTACATATTTGACGCGACGGCATCCACTTGTGCAGACGGCAATAATAATCTAATATGGCGAGCTCATTATCATAAAAAATGGTAATTTTTTCCGAAGTGCGCCGAATCGATCGGAAGCATGAATCGCGAAAGTGACTATATTTTGACTCTAACTAGACCGAGATTCACCTCATCCTGACCTCTTGAAATGATCACATGACGCTGTCTCAACAATATATCTGAGTACGGTCATGTAGGTTGCCCGATTGATCAGCGGAAGGAGGCCAACCAACAGGACGTACTCAGAGCCATCTCAACAATAGCTTCGACTTTCAAACGTTCTATCCGGATTGGATGGTGCCCTCTTGTGGCAATTACCCTCGTATATCATTTAAAACAGACTATGGACGAAGCTAAAATCAACATATAACTCGGCAAGGGTGATGAGAAGCACGTCCAAGTAATATCAATGGGTATACCATTTATTGTTTTATTTTTAGCATCGCAGAATTCCGATTATATTTGATCCTAAGTATAAAATAAGCCACGATGAAAGCTATTTTTATAGAAGAACCTTCCCAAATAAAAGAAATTCTAAAATTTAAAAATATAAGAGGTAGTCACTAAACCATGTACTTTCAAGAGAATAGACATGTTGGTGAACTAGCCTTGCACTGTGAGTGTTTTATTGTTAACACTCTGTAAAATACCAGTTTTTTTCACAAATAAAAAAATTAAAAAAAAGAACTGCAGACCACACTTCTTTATATTTTTGAGTGGGTCAGCCATGTTTCCACATACAAAAATACACATAATATTTCTATTTAATTTATTTTATTTAAAAAAAAAATATTTTAAAAGCATAACAATACGACTAGATTTGGTGGCACAGTTTGCTCCCAATTCATACTGGAATATTGCCAGCAATAATTAATAAAGCTTGTTCAGAAAACCATTTATTCCCGACATCATATTCAATGGCTAGTGCTCAGGATCTACAACAGTAAATAAATAAACAGAAATCATTTTGATGCGTGGTTTTTAGACGACACTGCCATATCGCACAGATATTCAACACTGCCATTTTGGATTTGGACCATACCATTTCAAGCTGCAGGGTGTTTAAACAATGACTCAACAAACAATAAACACATCTTCCACCCACCACACAAATTTTAGCCACAATTGAACAACCATGAAAGCAACAAATATCAGACTGCATCTTGAAAACAACGAGATACCACATTACAACCAGTCATTACAAACATGAAATCCTCCACCCCTCCCAGTACACCCTACAGCATTAATGGTTCCTATACTCATTTGCATCTATGTACAACAAGCTTAGCCAATAGATGCACCTGACTCATCAAACTTTTGACCAACCACTCATTCTAAATATTGTTGAGTGAGGGCGCTATTTACTAATGAGAGGAATCTTTTAAACGAATTAAACAGATATATATATACAACAATTTATATTAGCAGGCATAATAACCACATAAAAGTAATATATTGTATCCTCTCCCATTAGCAATGTATGGTGTTGGTTAACTAAGGGCAATTATTATATTCACGTGTCGTCCGTTTGTTATGACGTCCCTTTTTCTCTTAGTTATTTAGGGTAGTTTTGTTTTGCTCTGACAGGGCGGGCTGCTTAGTTGGATAAAGTCGAACATTGAGGGGCAGGGGTAATTATGTCACGTTTAAGCTGAGATGTGCGTTCCTATCGATTTATTGAATAACACAGCCAAAGGAGAGGGTCAACTTGGAATTTTTGACATCCAGCTAGTGGTTATGTTACCCTGCGTCTCCATGTCCACTCACGTAATCTAAGTACGCCTGTAATCCACCCACGTGTTACAAATGTACCTAAGTTGAATAAAGAATTCTACGGTTGGTGGTACCTGCCACATCACACATCAAGTAGTCCTGTGGTTACATTGGCACTAGTAGTTGGCGAGATTGATTTATGATGTTGATTGATGTTGAGATTAACCCGAAGTTCTACTCCAATCATGTTAACAAAGCACTTTCCACAATAAACTATTGCCAAAACATCTCAATGCTTTCCATGACTTCATGAAAAATGGTGTATTGTTAAATCAAACAATAACAAGATATGCTGATAAGAATACTTTATTCTTTTTAATTATGATGTGTGTGCGGTGATTGACAATAGATTAAGTCAAAATAACTAACTTATGTTAATTATTCAGTAGTTGTGAGAGAATTACGTGCAGATATAATCTGATATAATTTATTTGGCACAGACAGCACAAGATAACTCGTGACCATTGACATAAGGACCACAGGGCAGTCCCTCAGCTGTATTGCACACAGGTTCAACCCAAGACAATAATGCTCCAAACGCTTCACTTGCTGTACCAACTAAGATTTCCCCAGCTCTATCTACGCATACAAATTCAGTGGCATACTGATTATCACGGGCTGTCATCAAATACCCAGAATACTCATTCCTCCAGTCGCTTGGACAATCATCACGCGCCGGGTATAGAATAGTACTACTGTGATCTGGGTCCCAGCACACTGCACATGGTAGGTCGTGGTAGCGCTGCCTTGCAAAAGGGCCATCAGTCGTGTAATATTGGGTATTATATATGTCACCTCTATCGAATTGGGGCCCACTTATAACAGATCCATCGATTTCCTTCGGTTCATTTGGTAGACATAGATAATTAGTACCACTGCCTTTTTTGTTGGGATGTTTTCCACCCATAATTCCTAACAGTGAAATGAAACACATCTTAGGCACGTTTCTTAACTATCATATATTATGAGGTTGTTACGAGGATGGCGAAAGGTATGTACGAAGACAGTACAGCGGGAGTATCAACCGACGCGCATCGGAGGTCGATGCGAGTTCATACTATGAGTTCGCCATCCTCGTAATAACCTTATTATTATACATCTTTTCCTTTCAAGGATACACCATGGAAATGTCAAAATCAAAAATGTTTAGAACAGAATCAGCGAACTTATTTGTGTTGAATCCGGTCAAATTCTGGTGGCAGCCATGTTTGTATGTATTATTAGAGGACGCTTAAGCGCGTAATCATTCCATATTTGGAATTCGCATTTCCTAATCTGGTAGGATGAAAATACCCCGTGAAATACCACAGAATTACGGCATGCTGTAACTTATGGCGTTACGGTGATAGATGTATATATATATTTAGACAGAATATATATTTAGAACGAAGCGTGATTATTGATGGTAATGTAGTTATATTACCAATAAACTCACCACTGTAAACTAATGTGGTATGGTCCGGACATGAACTATGACCCCATCGTGTGAACGGCACTCCTGACTTTGACGAAGTAACTAGAAACACAATTAAGAATGCGCAAATAATTGCAAACGATGATGTGGAAATGAGAAGTTCAGATGAAATCAGATGAATACACGATAATAAAAGACACACAATTGACTATCAAAACGAATTCGGATTTGAGCTGTTTGAAAATCTTTTATGCAATCGCTAAGCAACATTTCGGTCTTACTGACACCCCAGACAACTACTTGTGTGGTCATGAAAAATCAAAACACAGATTCAACTGAGCGAAATTGTTCTGCATTGCAATATTAAATATATTGTATTACGATATATACTTATAATAAGTCATACAGCTATATATACCTTCAGGCGCAACGGTAGTATGATGACACTTATTTTGTTTCGTTCCTATATCGCAGTACTCCGATCTCTTGTTAGGGTCGGTGGTAAAACACCAGGCACCATATGGTCTGTGAGTGGGATTTCTGCAGTAATTGTGACTACCAAGACCCGTATTTGGGTAATTATCTGGTGTTTTGGGGTGTTCATGAGGCGTTTGATGTGTCCATTTCTGACATGTGCGTCCTGTCTTAGTTACTGATACTTTTCCACGATAGTCGGAGCCGTCATCTAATGAGTAGCATTCGGTGGCTAAAACTATGATAAAAGATCAATCCATTAGTTTTCTGGGTACATTGAACAATTGGAAGCTGGTGAACTATCAGCCACATTAGAATCCCGCCCTACCCATAGGAACGAATTTCATACAAATCCATCAGTTTATCGTTTTTTTTTTATTTTGACTTCTGTGCACGTGAGATGAATGTTCGTGATCTGGGTTGGCATTTGTGGGATTGTTCATCGATGTACAATTTGCCACATCCCAAATCACACCGAAAATATGCAAATGTATTCACAAATTCTTCCTCATGTAATATTGTAAGAGAAAAATCGACTAAAATGTGAACTAAACGAAACATACACACACTCATTACATATAGTCCATATTACATGCTTCATATATGTGTTAATCACGCTCGTTATATGTTGATGAAAAATCCAAAAATGCATTTTTATAAGTGACACAATTCATAATTTCGAATATTTATAAAACTTTGGTGATGAGCATTTCATCAAAAGGCCAAAAATGTATGCATCATTCACAAAGAGAAAAGTCTATGATGACATGTCTACATTGACACGCAATAACCACATTATATAGTCACAGACTTACCTGCGACCTCTCGTCGTTCTCTGGAAGCATTTCCAATCCCAACTTGTAGCTGTAATTTGCATGATGTACGGGTTTCATGAAAAACATTAGGAATACACTAAGCCATAAGAGCAAGCATGTTTCAAATAATTGTACTTGAAGTGTAAAATGAAAAAAATATATTTGAAATTTAATAGTCGAAAATGAAATTACGAGTTTACGGTGCTGTATATATTTTTAGTGCATTCTTTCTGTATTTTGATATAAAACCAAATACGTAAAAATAAGTGATTCTTATGTGAATCAACCTCTCAACCATAGTATGTGTGTACTTTTGCAATCTACGTACTAACTATTTTAGAGATTCATCATGCTTTATATGCATGCTTTTCGTTAGCAATGTAAAGAGTGTCAAATCAGAGACCCTGGTGTCATGTGTTGTACGGAACATTTCGCTACCAATAGTAAATTAAATACATACCTCTGGTAAGTCAACGTTCGTTCTGTCATCACTCAGAGATGAGCAGAAGACACATCCAACGACGATTATCAGAACGACTGCGTGGCGAATCATGATGATGTTGTCGTGGAACAAATGCAATACTAACACCAACAAGTAACCTGTAGAATACTGTGTGGGTAATATTTTTTATATTGATTTTTGTTGCATTTGCAGCAAATAGTTACCAAACAATGAGAAATCTATAGGATTGAATATACCCCACAGCTGGCTTCACATACATTGTTCATAGTTCATATGGTGCTTACACCAGGATTTAATTACAGCACCTAGGCGGTATGTGGTTACAGCTTAATGTTCGAGTAATCGCAAGAAATTGACATGACAATAGAAATTCATTAAAGACTGCCACTCCCATGCAATTAACAGCGAGTGAAATTCCTGGGATTGAAACATATATTTTGAAGTCACTGGTGTAGGCAACGAATAACTGCAAGTTGACATAAAGACGAGGTAGTTTATTTAATCAGTGGTCAACTAGAGGCTGAAATTATAATTAATTTGTTTATTTCAATTTCTCCTTACGTCAAATAGAATACACTGGTGAAACACGGTAGTAACTGTGGGTGAAAGGATGTTTTGGGGTGTAGTTTACATTGCATATAGAGTGGTATGGTCGGGTGTAATGTGTTCATTTCCAACTATTATGAAGTCACGTAGAATTTCACTTAATTTATTTTTTCTGACATGTTTTCAAGCATTACATGTGAATCCAATTTTCACTGCGCTGTGTCTCAATAGAGTATGAGGGAAATGGCATATTCACTGGAATTTATTTCAGGGGAAAAATGTTTTCAGTGATAATGAAGTATTATGACAGATACCCTCCCCGTGGCTTTCATTGCGTATGGAAGTTATTTTCACGAGTGATGCGGTGTATCCTGCTGCCGTACTTTTACGAGCGAAGCCACGGGGAGGGTGTGGGGTTCTTTTATTATACACATGTCCCATATTTGATTATTTCATATTAAAAAAAGAACGTGCAACAAACCGGGATAGAAATTTAGATCGGGGAACCCAATTGCCCATTAATATGCTCCAAGACAGTGCTGCGACCTAGCAACGCTTGTCAGTGTAGAACGCGTGTCGCTGTACGTGTGAAAATAAAATAATCAGACGTCTAATTTAAGTCATTGTCCGAATAAATAACTTGTGGATGTTTAAGCGCGGTGGTCGTAGCGCAGCGCGTGTTCGAATTTCATGTAAATAAACAATGTATTTTACACGCGTTGTATACGTCGCTATGAGTCCCATATTGAACAGGACGCGACACGACGACTGTCGCCCTTTAGTTGGGACCACGACAGAACCAGAACTTAAACTGGGCGACTACGATACACGGTTGATGTTGAAGTTAAAAGTTCCTCCACAGATCTGTGCATTGGCAAACATGCCGTGCAACTGCAGTACTCCACTGACGGAATGACTTTCGTTGAAATCGGTCGTCGCTGACTCGTGAGCTGCACACTACAACCTCGTTTGTGATGTTGCTTGCTTGTCGTGGATGGACTGAGTCTTGGTTACCGGTTAAATTTTGCTAATTTGGCGTTGGTAATCATTTATTTGGAACCGAGTAACGCCGCAACGTCGCCAACAGAAACCTCATGGTATATCGATGTTGATGGTTGCGGCTCCATATTAATCGGAGATTTCACTGCGGGTCCAGGCAGCGGGTGGATCTTCCGAGAGCCCTTCAAGATTTATAAAACTCAGATTCCAGGTGGTCAACAAACATTAAGTTCTCCCAATCCTAGTATTCTATGTGATGTACATCTAACATGCCAAAAATGCTGGTGAACGATTTGAACCTGACAAAAATACTTGAAATAGATACCAGGAAGGGGAGAAGAAAAAAAAGTTATATAACATTTTATTATTCAATAATTTATTAAAATACATAAGTTTGTCCAACTCCCTGTGATACAACACCTCAGACATAGCTCATTGTACTCGGCTTGAGTGTGGGCAAAAAGTTACTATTTGAATTTTTGATATCTGTTTTCATTAATGAGAAAGTTGACCCCGAAGTTAGAGTAACTGTTCAGCAGGAATGGCTTTTTAACTCTTCTGTGATTTTTTTTTGGCTTGGCTGATTTTGTCACGGTTCATACTTGACAGGCAGGTCGTACCATCACTAATTGGAAAAACAATCCTGACCCACCGCTACCATGGCAACAGCCAAAGTCTTGTAATAGCAGTGCCCAAATGTTCATGCCTTTTATTTTGGCTACGTTGCGCACTGGTAAGAGATCACCGGCGCCGACATTGTTACCACTGTCAACGGAATCCCAACGCAGCTTTGAACTTTGAATAAAATGTAAATGCTGCCTCCAATCTAGAAAATACTATCGCAAAACGGTTGGAAATAATACATTTAACGGCTGAATACGTCCTAACAATAAAATAAAGTGACTTCTAATGACTGCCATGTTATTTTGCGAACCTCGTATAAGGTGCCCGGTTTTAGTTATAAACAGACGTTAGCTTCACGTTCATGTCCCTTCCATGATAACAGCCGAAAACATATTGCTTGTTTTTTACCGGTTTTCATTGGCAACCGAAGTATTTTTATTTTGTAAACAAATTTTCGTCTGCTATTTTCATTCAGTTCAAATCGTTCAGCAACATTTTTGGCATATTAGGTGTACATCACATGGAATACTACGATTGAGAGAACTTGATGTATGTTGACTGATTTTTATCATAGTACGAAGTACCAGGAAGTTACTCAGTTCCAAATAAAGATTACCAACGTCAAATGAGCAACATTTGACTGGTAATCAAGATTCATGTAATCCATGGCTAACAAGCAACATCACAAGCGAAGTTGTAGCATGCAGTACCAGTAAGTCATCCCGTCAGTGCAGTACTGCAGTAACACGGCATGTTTGCCATCAGCATTGTATTTAAACGAATCACGTGGTGTGCCGTTCTCGTTCAAACCCGGGATTCGATCAATAGGGGAGTCCCAGTTAACAAAACACATTGCAAATCATGCAAGTTCAACATTTTCAAACCAATATACTAAAACAGAAATGCTCAGAGATGCAAATGAAGGATAGATATTACTTTTCACTATACACATCTCTGTTGATACTATCCCTCACATTTTCTACTCCCAATTACTCCTGCGTAAAATGGACTAGCCTCTTCATGTTGACATTCAGACTAAAATCACGTGACAGGCTGTTAAAATTGGCTGTTGTATACTCTTTCGCCGGTCTGGAAAAGGTGTTTAATTAACTCACATTCAAGCAACAATGCAGATTTCCCAGTGGGAGTGAGACTATTCGACTCTGCCACTAAAAAAATAGGGGTGTTTTTAGCAAAAAACGAATAACCCTGGAATACACACAATATACTGAATTTCGGAACAAATCGTGCATTACTTACAGCAGCAGAATACCACAGAAATATCAGACGAAACATGAAAACACTATATATTGTATTTCAGCTTGAACCCTCTATATTGCAATTCAAGGAATTAACCCCATATGTGCATCCATTTCCCACCTTGGTATCACCCACCCCTGAAAACAAACTCTTAATACCACGCTGAAGCGTTTGGTAATAAGATTTCAGCAAATTTATAGGAAATATAGTAAAAGTCACGTGGTACATATAGACCAGTAAGAACTGAACACGAACATGCTAACTTCTCTTTCCTAACAGAACCTGCATCTAGATATCCGCATCTCTTAAATCATCAATACAATGGTATCGACAACAATTACAATAACATGTAAACTAAAATACTTGTTAGCAGATGGCAGCAGTGTAGTTGTAAATCATAGTAGAACGACTAAACATAACTGGTAACACAATGAAGTCGATCACAGTAGGAAGTAATCAATAACATAGTGGTATGCATAATTATGTTCTAGTATCACATGGTTTAGTGACGACGAGATTTCCGGACTCTTGATGTATTTTGTATAGTGAATGTAAAAAAATCCTATGCAATTATTGCATGTAGTTTTATTTCACACACTCTGGGTATTGACGGGATATACTTTACGTGTTACAATGTGCTATGACGTGCTGTGAACACGTTACGCCACCAGAAAGAGGCTTGCTAATGGCGGTGTTTAATGTGGAATAAACTATCACGCCGACCAGATCATCGATGTAAATAGTGAACGGTCTTCAATGCTGTCCTTCAGCGACCATTCCCAATGTCCTTATTCGGTTAATTGGACACATAAGCTGCAGCAATTGGGTATTCTTTTATTCGCGTTCAACTTAGTACAAATTAGTGGCTCACAATATAGGTCGAATTTCCAAGCAATGGGTCAGATTCATTGTGTACGTTATTCATTCGGCGCCAAATTATACGCGTTGATGTGAACGCTACCTAGATTACGAGAGATATTTCATTATAGCGCGCAAGGTTGCTCTCTTTCTATTGCTATACGATTATAGCGAGACATACAAGCCATGGTGTTTGTCTGTCTAAACATTAAGCAAATAACTAGGTTTAAACAGCGTTTCCCAATTTACTCAAAAGTCGTATCCATCTGTAATTAATAGTATGAGCAGGGCTTAATAACATTATAGTATGTTCAAACTATTAACTGCAATAACTAAAAACAAAAAAAAGTCGCCATTTCGGACAACATATTTTGTACACAAACATTTTATTTAATCAATCAATCAATTTAATGAAACAATAATTAGCTTCTCAATATAATATTATATCAAAATGTGATCCGATGATGGGGGATACGTGTTTATCAAAACGACTAGTGTGACTTCTGGCATTTAGAGTAATAATTCGTTGCTACTATCACATTGTCGATATTTGATACTTTCAAACTCCAACTTTCCGCAGCTTTCTTTCACAAGTTGACGCATGCGCACACGTCGCAAGCTTAGGTTAGACAACACAGAGTGGCGAGAACTGGCAATAATAATTGACTATATTGGGATATATTACAGAATAAGTGCCAATTTTCGTTTTCAAGTTGGGTCAGTTTCCGGGGCGTTCAGATTCAGAATTTTCACACAATGAGGTTTCAACTAAACGTGTGGCACACATTATTGGATACATATGTGGGTAAGTGCAGGTAATATTGCTCTGCTGAAAACTAGAGCCCTTTAGTTCAGACAACAATTGAGCAGTCATTATTTGGTACGGTGAGCCTGTCAAAATGTGCTATTGGCAATATAGGTGTTGGAATGCAAATGCATGTAGCTTGCAAGGCGGGCTTTTGTGGCACATACCACACGCAACAAGGTTTGTATATTCAGGTGCATCAGCGTCGCATTCGGGGGTTATGTTGTCGAGTATGGAGATTCTGTCATCCACTGTGGGGCACAGGCGAGCAAGGTCGTAGTTCAACTTGGACAAAGTAACATGCCGTATTCAGAGTTCTGAGCGGTGGTACACACCTGTTGTCTTGTCATATCGTTAAGTAATTCACAGACAACTAGTACGTCGTGATTATTGCACACAAAGGGAGTATGAAACCTGGTGTGCAAGACATCGCTATTTTTGGCATTTGCAACAGTTTTTCAATTTCCTTTGGGACTAGATACCGACGGAGGCTAATACAAGAACAGACTATTAGTAAAATTATCGACTCTAATGACCAATTAACACAGATCTATTTAACGCTTGAAACACCAATGTCTTCTTTTACCGTTGACACGTTCGCCTATTCATATATTTGCGAATGTGCTAGATTTAACTCTCGTTCCCTGTGCCCCCATGCGGAGGCAGTAGATACTTTTACACAAAATTGGTCACGTGAAAACGGTTGGTTACTACCTTCCGTTCATCTTATTGGACGAATCCTTGGATACACACGCGGGGGGGTATATGTGCTATATGTATATGTGCCGCCAAAAGGGGTCCAAAATTCACCATTTCTGTCTGAAAGGGGGTATGTTATTTTACCCTGTCTGTCTGAAAAGGGGTATCCTTTTTCATTATTTCTGTCTAAAAAGGGTTCATATTTTCCAAAGACTCTCTAGAGCTTGAGTGATTCAAAAATTAGGAGAATGAAGCTGATTTTTTTTTTCTGTAACTTCATTTCGATCGTCAAAGTCCATCTCTGGGAGTCCACCTGCTTTTCCCTTGGTACCATTTATACTTACTCTCTGGAAAGGGGTGTCAAATATCCACAGTTTGTCTGAAAAGGGGTAGGCAATTTGAGTTTATTTCTGTCTGATGTGGGGTAAGAGTTTCAAACAACCAACCAACGGGTACCCTGGTAAGTAAGCTATGAAGATCGGCTTATTTCTGGCTGCTATTGTGTCTATTCGTAATTTATAATCTAAAGTGCGATCGATGGACCATAGCAGCCTGTTTTTTGCTTTTTGAATGTTTGCCATGGCAATGGTTTAGCCAATAGTGCTAGGCTCTAGTGATCGAATGCGGTCCATAGCAGCCCGTTTTTTTAACTCCGCTTTGATGAATATATTTGTCATTTTTGGTGAAAAATTATATTTTCGACTTCTTCTTGAAAACTGCTTGTCCAATTTTTTTGATATTGTATATGTAGGTATATCAGGTGAATCTCTGTCAGATTTCTTGATTTTGTAACAATATCTTCTTCAATTCTCTAATTGTGATGAATATTTTTGTAATTTTTGGTCAAAAACGTTATTTTCAACTTCTTCTTGAAAACTGCTAATCCGATTAACTTTATTTGTTGGTACCTTGGGTGAATCTCTGTCAGATTTGGTAATTTCATGACGATATCTTCAAATCTCTGCAACAAAATCAAGAAAGTTGGTGTGTTGCGATATTAAAGCAGCTAGCATTCAGTTTAAATTGCTTCTTAATCATTGCTTTCAGAGCATGCATCACAAACAGCGGAGCTATATCAGCTGACAGGCTGCTAGTTTGCTTTATAAATGTTTGATATGACATTGGCTTAGCCAATAGTGCTACTCGGCTTGAGTGATCGAATGCGGTCCATAGCAACCTAATTTTCTTAATTTTTGCCACGACAATTATATAGCCAATAGTGCTAGGCTCGAGTTATCGAATACGGTCTATAGTAGCCTTTTAACGACTTACGATATCGACTCGGCCAATAGTGCTTTATCCTGCCTTACAGAGCGGCTGTTATATTTCTATTTATATCCCTGCACTTAAACTGAACCACTTCTGGTCATTTTGCTCTGTTTGTGGGAGATAGACGACAATAACACAAATGAGATGGAATGAAAGGCCAAGTATTCTTGACATTTATTGAAAAATGTGAGGCTTGTAAACCTTAAAAAATCCCTCGCCAGTTTCCTAAAACTGAAAGATTACATCAGAAAAACCTCCAAGGAGGTCAAAGGTCAACTGGCGAGGAAAACTTTCAAAACAATAAATCAGTGAAAATTAAGCACAAACTAATCTCCCACAATGCTGTGGGCCCCACACTGCATGAAAAATCGAATTTCCGTCGTAACCGCTTGCCGGATTAGCAACGTGTTTTGCAGTAAATCCGTTGTTTACATTTGGGTGTGTAAACGTTCGAATTTCCCTCGCGTAACTGTCGAAACTGAAACGACGTAAATTTAGAAGTTGTGCGTTTGATACGTCCAGTGTAAACAGCGGAAATTCCCAAATTTGCTGTCGTTTTACGCTGAACATAAAGAACTGATATGCTACGTTGCCATTGTATATTTTCAACGTAAATTGACGGGCAACTCTGAGTTTGTCGTTGTTTTACGTTCAACTTATTAAGCGGAAATCACGCATCTTGAACTGATGCACTACTGGCTTGACATGGTAGAAATAATTCACTTTTCATATAAGCCTGCTTAGGTGGCCAGGTCTAAAGACTATAGATATATATTTCTAACTAATCCGTTTATAATTTACTAATTTACCGTCAACTACATATTTGTTGTTGTGTGTATACATTTATAATGGTGTCGTTTGAACTAATCCTCAATGATTGGATTGTGGCGGAGTGCTTGTGATAAAACAACAATTTATTAACTCATAACAACCTACTGAAGGAGGTTAAAGGTTACAAAAACAACAAAAATTACAGATACAAATTAATCAAATTACAATGGCTAATAGTTTAAAGACAACCAAAAACAGACTAAATTGAAGTTAGTAACGGAAATATATAATAAAGTAAAATGAGACACCAACAAAAAACTATAAACTGAATATAAAAACAAAAACCCAATGAACACATAATAGGTGTAAAAAATAAAAAAAGTCAATGACTAAGTAGGTGCTGCTGTCTAATAGCAAAGCTGTATTTCAGATATTGTGCCAGAGGAATTGTTAAGTTATTATTTGACATTATTTTTATGAATTTATTTTCAGGTGTGAAATTAGTAAAGCCAGGAATAATATTTTCAGCTTCATTGTATAAAACGACCCTCTCTTTACTATATACTGGGCAAATATGAGGAAGTGATGTTCATCTTCAATATCATTTTTATTACACAATTTGCAGATTCTGTTGCTACTTTTGATTCTGTTGTGTCTTCCTTTTTCAATTTCTAAACTGTGATTGCTCAGTCTGAATTTAGTTAGGGTACTTTTCAGTTCTTTATTTTTTAGCTTAATTAAGTAGTTTTCCAAAATGAAGTCCTCAGTTTGTTTTTTGTGTTAGTGTTTTGTCTGTTATCATTATTAATTGAGTTAATTCAGTGCTTTATAAATACATTTTTTATTTTATCATATATCCGTGACATTTGCGACGATTATAGCTCATTATTGTCAATATCTGATAGTGTTGATTTGTAGATTTCAGTACTGAGTTAAGTTCATTGTACCACTTACTTTTTATAGTCTTGTTAAGTAGGAAGGCTTCCTTAATAATAGGGTTTTGAATTTTGTTTAGGTGGTTTGTATATTTTATTAACTGTTTTTTAATGAATGAATCGACAGGATATCTACCCAACTTGAGTGTTTTGTTGAAACGCCTAGGATGAAGCGACAAAAGCTGAGGTGTACATCTTCTATAGTAGAGTTGAATGAACTGTCTTCAGCCCATACTTCACATCCATATATAAGAATTGGTCTTATTAGTTTATCAAACAATGATAACAATAATGAGGGACTGAGGCTTTTATTATGACCTAATTTGGCTTTCATATAATAATGAATAATGCTTTCATTCCTTTGTATTTCAGATGTTTCATAGCAGCTTTAAATTTTCCATTAGGGCTGAGAACAATACCTAAATAATTATAATTTCTCACGATGTTAATCTCATTCCCTTCAAAAAAGAATAAATCACTGTCATAGAGTTTATTATTTCTATTAAAAACCATAATTTTTCTTTTTTCTGTGTTCACAGCGAGTTTCCATTTCTGTGTGTATTTTGAGACATTATCAAGGGCATTCTGGAGGCCACTTTTGGATTTAGAAAAAATAACTATATCATCTGCATACATTTGACAGCTGATTGGTGTGTTATTTAAATTTGGATCACAGGATTCATGGTCCAGGGTATTAGTTATGTCATTAATAAAAAGGTTGAAGAGCGAAGGGCTCAGATTACACCCTTCTTTAACACCCAGTGTTGAATTAAATTGATTGGTTAGTCCATCTTTCATTATTTTATATTTTATATTACTGTACATACTTTTAATAATTTGATACATCTTACCTGTCACCCCATTGTTTAATAGTTTCCACAATAGACCATCATGCCAAACACTATCAAAAGCCATTTTCAGGTCTACAAAACAGGCATAAATTTGTTTGTTTGCTTTAGCTTTTTTTCATTCACTGTATTTTCATGCTGATTGTTGTTGGTGTGTTTTTCAATAATAGTTTTCAATATAAATAGGTTGTCAGTTGTACGACAACCTTTTCTGAAACCAAACTGTTGGTGGGACAAAATGTTATTTTTCTCAATAAAAGTGGTTAGCCTTGTATTAAGGATACTTGTAAATAGTTTGCCAAGGCAACTGCAGATTGCTATTCCCCTGTAGTTTGAGGGATTTAATTTAGATCCTGCTTTATGTATGGGTATTATTAAACTTGTACTCCATGCATGTGGGAAGATATTTACATTGTAAATAGAGTTAAATATTTTTTTAATAGGTTTGATGAGGTAATGTTCACCGCATTTTAGCATCTCATTACAGATTTGGTCTTCTGCAGTTGATTTGTTGTTTTTCAATAATCTGATGGCTTGTTTAATTTCATTTTCCTGTATTGGTCCATCCAAATCAGTTTTATTAGCATCAAGTCCCTTAATTTCCCTATTTCTAAGATCTGATATAATATCGTCTTGTTCTTCTGTATTTTTACCAGGTTTAGAATTTAATAGGTCTTTTAAGTGTGTCAACCATTTATCTGGTGCTATGCCATCAGTCTCTGACTTTCGTATATTCGTTCATTGTTGAGTTCACTTATTTTTTTTCAGAATGATGAATTGTTACCTTGAAGACTCAATTTCATTAAGCTGGTGTACTTTAAATTGTTTTGTTTTTTTGTATTTGAGGATTTTTTAAAATTGTTTACGTGTTTTGAAGAATCTACCTTTCACAATAGGGTCATTAGGAAATCTCTGAATTAATTTAGTATGCATTTTGTGTAGCGACTGCAAGTAGACATTACATAAATATGCTATTATAGCGACATATAATCATTTATTACATACGCATTCGTAGTGACTAATAATAATATTACTTCTGCCCTTGCCGATCTCAAATGCAGTTGAACTTTACAATTCATGCGAAGCTAAAATATCTCCTTATCATGGCTTACACGATTGAATGGTTGTGAGCCCTCTGTAAATTGTGTATGTTTGTCTATGGAATTAACACTTTAGCGACTATTGACATTTTGTGAAGTGGCCTTGGACCTTCCATGGATAATTAGTAGGTTTAACCCGCACCTTCGCTAATCCTAACCTGAATTTGAGATTTATTGGATTCCAGCAGAGCGAGATCCCGGCGGACATTATCTCAGAAAACATGTGTTTAGATAATGTACTTTTTGAGTTTTTTTTTTTTCCAGAATGATGAATTGTTACCTTGAAGACTCTCAATTTCATTAAGCTGGTGTACTTTAAATTGTTTGTTTTTTTGTATTTGAGGATTTGAGGATTTTTTTAAATTGTTTACGTGTTTGCCAAGACAACTGGAGATTGCTATTCCCCTGTAGTTTGAGGGATTTTATTTAGATCCTGCTTTATGTATTGGTATTATTAAACTTGTACTCCATGCATGTGGGAAGATATTTGCATTGTAAATAGAGTTAAATTTACTGCCAACACATTACAATAAAACAGGATCGACAAGAAACGTTGATGTAGATCTAAAAGGTCACCAATTTCAATCTTTATTTTAAAATACAAATAGTCCTATTGGGGCTTTATAAATCATATAAATAATATATAGCTAAAAAAAATAGGTGGTTTAACAATTAACGGATTATGGTAAGCTCACATTAAATGGCATTGTCTCCATGTGATGTACTGTCTGGGAGTTTGTTGTACCCGGATTGTGTCTACTGGGAATGTTTTCTATATCATCACTTATATTACAATTTAAACAAAATGCTATAATACTTTGTAGTGTATTGCAATACTTGATGACCATGCAATTTTCAGGGACAATTGCATGATCTTGCTTTATAAAGATGATGTCTACTCATGAGTCACTGTAGCACACGTATCTAAAGGAGTGTTTTTGTGAACGGCAAGTCGGCCCTGGGATTCTGGCCTTGGATTTACGCGACTAATTGACGTAATTTTAAAACATACGACAACTCGTTCCACGCAAACCACTCTGTAAAATAGCGTTATTTCAAACAGCACCACTTATCATAGTAATTATCCCTCGAAGCGTTATATCCGGACAAATTGAAGCGGGTGAGCCAACAACTAACAGCCAACATAGCGACAGGCGTATCTATAACTGTTGTGACGTTGCTTCTTTTTCACGGGCTAAAAATCGTTCTACGATTACATCACTTCCGCTTTAAGATCTCGTAATCGTGACAAGCACTGCGGTTGACGCTGTGACATTACGTCTATTCAATCTTCCTTCATATAATTCATAATTGAGATTCTTCTAGCATTCACTAATACTGTTAGCGTTTATTATTTGGGCTTAAATGTAATATTCAAGATAATAAATGTTGTTGGATATCGATAATAAGGTAGTTTCACATTGTAAAATAATGCAGGCGTTTGTGGAGGGGCTGTGGCTTAACTCAATTTCGAATCAAAATAATCGGGCGGTATAAATAAATCATGGCTTAGAAGAGGCCATTGATGAAAAACCGGTGGTCTTCGCTCAGTGCGTGTTTGAATTTCATGTAAATAAACAACGTGTTGTATACGTCGCTATGAGTCCGCATCGAGCACGACGCGGCGCGACGACGATCGCATTTCAATCACAAGGTTAGGTGGCCCACAATAGAGGGACTGTGGGTGGCCTAACTACAGCATGGTCAAGCGCTAGATTGCGTCACCGCAACTATCATTGGCCATGGAGGTATAAACAGGTACCTCCATGCATTGACTAAATTAGGCTCATGACATTTGTTTTTACACTTGCAACATCAATGGTTGCGAGAGGTGTCAATTGGCCTGCCGAGGAAACAAAACCAATGGTTGGTATATTAAAAAAAAACTAATTTATCAATGGTTATTCCAAAGACAGCATTGTAGAAAAAGAAAGCAGAGACTTCTATTCCGATGATGCAGAAATTTCCTAAGTACATAAAGGAAAACACCGAGAAACATCACGCTGGGGTCCGGTGTGTTGGACACTTCTTACGTTGCCAAACTGCCGGTCTAAATAATAATGTGTAAAAGTAGCGAAAAAAGTAACTGATGTCAAGACTCTGTGCCCACTTCCTGTTATACTGCAATCTGTATTTTCTGAATTTTCTTTGACGTCGTTTTATAACTTTAATCGAACTTGTATACCTTCCTTGTTTTTACTTTACTGAGTAATCATATTTAAATATGACTGAAGATTGGGTTAGGGCGTTCCGGTGGATGGACGTTTTGGCCAAGGGTTTCGACCAGGACGGACGTTTCGGTTCTCTTCTGTAAAATAAACGATCTTCAATATTTGAAATTCGCACCTATCGTTAAATGTGTTGGTATCAGTTACTAGTATTTCATAACAATAAGTATGATTTTTTTGGCCATTGAAAAAATGGTATATGCTTGTATTTTGTGCATGTATTTATAACCAATTTCAAGAGTAAGAGTCGTAACTTTCGAGGATACAAGTATCGTGACTCGTCCATACATTTCACTTACGTTCATTACACTTGAATAAAGTCGCCACTTGAAAAGAATGCTATTTACGAAGTTTAAAATAGCCAAGCCTTCCGGATTCTAGCCTCTTGGTTGATTTAGTTCGTGAACTCTGGAGGTCATTGCCCATTGCCGCACATAATTCAAACACGTTGTTACTGCCATCGCCATATTGTTCCGAACACCAAAACCATGCCCTGACAAAACAGTAACATTGCCAGCTAAGTTGCTGACTGCTTTGGTGTGCGCGTCTGACGATCGTTATATTACTTGACCCCCTTGGATCAAACTAACACCAAAAGGAGACGTCGCACTCACTAATTACGAGGAACACACACAAGTCAAGTGTTCTGGAAATCGGATCAAGGATTACACCCCCAATTTCAATGTATTTAAATATTCCGTGTACGTTGCCATATATTACAGTGTATGAGATATCAAAATATAAGACATTCTGTATGCACTGTGTCGAACTAAAAGCGGCAACCCCCAAATTATGATGGAACGTTCTAATTTGTTGAAGTTTTGCGCGCAAGTTTGTGTTTATTGTTACATGTACATTGCGTTATCCAATAAAGTGTTATCGGTAAAACGTACATAAATTTTTTTCACGACTATTTTAATAATTGCACAATGCAAAATTCTAGGTTCGTTGATCCTACAACCCGGTCATATATAGTACGTCAGAGGCTGAATGGATTTTCGCTGCGATACTTAGCCAATGAGATTGGGAGGTCGATCAGTACTATACATGGCAAAGTCGAAAAACTCGGGAAACGGAATCAACTCGCGCCTCTAAGTCGACCGGTCAACACGTACAAAGGCGACCCCCGAAGTAGTGGAATTTGCTGAGTTTTTGAAGGCCAACAAAGCATCTATGTCAACTAGCGAAGTGAAAGGAACGCTGTTGGATGAGGGTGTTTGTACGCCCAACACACTGCCATACACAAGAACCATATACCACACATTCAAACAAGATTTAGACTACTCATATAAAAAACTACGTCTACTCCGAACAGCTGACGGAACATAACATGGACAGAATTCTGGATGCCCTGAACATGAGCACGCCAGAACTTTCTAGAGGTTTCTTCCGACATAGCGGATTTTAAATATAGTCCGCTATATACTAAGAAAATCTAAGGGCCACTACATCCTCCAAGAGAGATTCTCACAGTCGGAACTACGTCACGATCCTCCAAACGTTGCAAGGACCAATCATAAACAGGAAAAGACAATGAATTTTCGGATTAACACCTCTGTTTTCCCCCCAGACTAACCAAATTTCCCCCAAGCTAACGAAAATATCTTTTGTCTTCTACTGACTTTCTGTTCCGGTCCATCTGTGAGAATATACCGTTCTATAGTATACTAGTAATATTTATATTACGTATATACAAAACACTTCGCGATGGGCTTCTTTTGCGGTCAGTAATATTTAAGAAAATTTGTGTTCACTATTTTATACACTGGCTTGACAATTCCCATCACCAATTAGACAGTGTCACAGCATGTCGGCTATTTTTTTAACAAATCCAAAATCACTCTCGATAATTTTGTTTACTTTACATTTGTACTATGACTACAGGGAAACTACTTACACATTATACCACGAATCGGCGCCAGCGAGATTCGAAAGCCAGTTGTTTAGTCAAAACCCAACCAGTTGAACAATTCGCTAGCGAGTTTGCAAATTGGCTGCCCTAGTAACTAGTCCATGATGCACCCAGTTTCGACTTTTGTAAAATGCGACAGTATAAATATACGTTTCCCTTGGTATCACATTAGGGTAAAGCTGTGGGGCGGGGCGCTAAACGGCAGGATATTAGATACCCTTAAACATGCAATTACAATTACGTGTATACAGTACATTCCAAGTATTCGTCGCAAATAAAACAACACAAATAAGTACGTTTCATTATCTAATTTACATAATACTGTACATAATAATGACCGAGAAGACTGGTTGTTACAGTTGTTCACAGAAATATTTAATACGTAGTCTATTACGTGATATCTGTGATCAGTTGTTCACAGAAATATTTAATACATAGTCTATTACGTGATATCGGTGATCAATTGTTCACAGAAATATTTAATACATAGTCTATTACGTGATATCGGTGATTAGTTGTTCACAGAAATATTTAATACGTAGTCAATTACGTGATATCGGTGATCAGTTGTTCACAGAAATATTTAATACATAGTCTATTACGTGATATCGGTGATCAGTTGTTCACAGAAATATTTAATACATAGTCTATTACGTGATATCGGTGATCAGTTGTTCACAGAAATATTTAATATATAGTATATAACGTGATATCGGTGATCAGTTGTTCACAGAAATATTTAATACATAGTCTATTACGTGATATCGGTGATCAGTTGTTCACAGAAATATTTAATACGTAGTCTAGTACGTGATATCGGTGATCAGTTGTTCACAGAAATATTTTTACATAGTCTATTGCGTGATATCGGTGATCAGTTGTTCACAGAAATATTTAATACATAGTCTATTACGTGATATC
This sequence comes from Saccoglossus kowalevskii, assembly GCF_978046115.1. Classification (NCBI taxonomy): domain Eukaryota; kingdom Metazoa; phylum Hemichordata; class Enteropneusta; family Harrimaniidae; genus Saccoglossus; species Saccoglossus kowalevskii. The sequence goes on from NC_140657.1 coordinate 26,803,541, forward strand.
GGTGATCAGTTGTTCACAGAAATATTTAATACATAGTCTATTACGTGATATCGGTGATCAGTTGTTCACAGAAATATTTAATACATAGTCTATTACGTGATATCGGTGATCAGTTGTTCACAGAAATATTTAATACGTAGTCTATTACGTGATATCGGTGATCAGTTGTTCACAGAAATATTTAATACGTAGTCTATTACGTGATATCGGTGATCAGTTGTTCACAAAAATATTTAATACATAGTATATTACGTGATGTCGGTGATCAGTTGTTCACAGAAATATTTAATACATAGTCTATTACGTAATATCGGTGATCAGTTGTTCACAGAAATATTTAATACATAGTCTATTACGTGATATCGGTGATCAGTTGTTCACAGAAATATTTAATACGTAGTCTATTACGTGATATCGGTGATCAGTTATTCACAGAAATATTTAATACATAGTGTATTACGTGATATCGGTGATCAGTTGTTCACAGAAATATTTAATACGTAGTCAATTACGTGATATCGGTGATCAGTTGTTCACAGAAATATTTAATACGTAGTCTATTACGTGATATCGGTGATCAGTTATTCACAGAAATATTTAATACATAGTCTATTACGTGATATCGGTGATCTATCAGGGGGATCCTTCTCCTATGGGGTTCTCCACACGTGCCAGGGGGGATCTCGTCTCGTCTCTATGTCTCGTCCCCTTGAGGTGCGGGATCGGGAAAGTCTCGCCCCAAGACTCTCCAGGACTCGACTGCGTCGTGGTGTACTCGCCAAGACCAATTAAAACAACTTTATTCATTTTCAAAACCTTAACCAATTACAAAGCAGTAAAAAGACTCTAGGGCGTAACCTTCAATCATACAGCCAATCACACTAAGTACTGAATCCGTCATATTTTTTGATTAATCGTTCACGACATTAATAATTGCGAATACTAACTGTCAGAAATAGTAGTCCGAATAACGACGGTTATCTCGTAAATAGTTCCAAATCACTGAGTCGAGTTCGTCCAAAACGTCACATGGCCTAAACGATGCCAGACACAACACAGTAATTCGCTAGTAATCAACTAAATAAGTCGGTCAACAGATATGCGTAAACAATTTCATCATAGATCAGTTGTTCACAGAAATATTTAATAGGTAGTCTATTACGTGATGTCAGCATTCAGTTTTACAAAAATATTAAAACATACTAGTAATCTATTTCGTGATTTCGGCCAACAATATAGTTGTTTACATGAATATTTAGTGTATAACCACTTTTCGGAATAACGTTTTTTAAAAAGTTATTTTCCAAAATAAAAAATGCCAACGTCCTTGAAAATAGTATGATACATGTAAACATTTGAAGGGCGCTGGTCGTTGCGCAGCGCGTTTTCGTACTTCATGTACAGTCACTCCTAGTAGAGTGACTGTGCTTCATGTAATGAAGCAATGTTTATACGTGTTGTATACGTCGCTATGAGTCCCCTATCCAACAGGACGCGATGTCCACCGCCCTTTGAACAAAATTTTGTTTATTTTATATGCTGATCAACAAATTTCAGAATAACAATGTTTTAAACGTTTGATAGAAATTTGCCCGAAGTCGTGAGTTGTGAACAAATAAACTGTTAATAAGGAGCTTTGGTTATGTAAGATCTCCGTAATAAGGGGTGGGTAGAAACACAGTCCCCCACCCGGTTTGGGAACACTACTACTTCTTTTGTCTCAATTGTCAAATTGTTTATTGTGAACGCAAGCCTACTTTTCTAATAACATAAAATTAGCATATGGTATGACTTATCTTTTAACAGAAGCCTTCTTGAATCACATCTACGCATGCGTATACACTTCGTTACGATGTTTGACACAACGCGAGAGACGGTACAATATTTACCGAAATGTGGGAAAACTACGAGGATTTTGTCGATTTCAATTGGAATGATATATTGCAAGAGGGACCATAGAATGTTGCTGCTGAATGCATGAAACAAGGCTACGGTACAGAGGCATCGATGCAGCCATCCATTCTGTCAGGGCCGCAAAAAACGTATCGAACGTAGTTTATGTGTTAAAACACGGTCGAAAAAACAATAAAAAATTAACAGAACAGCCATTAAAACAGCAGTGGGCACTTTTTCGAACTTCCACCTTAATATTAATAAAATAATAGTTCAAGTCGGAAAAGTGTGTTTGGGAGGTTTGTTAGGATCAGATACTCTCACTATAACATCGACTTTCAATTGGTCATTCGAATCGCCATCTTGATATAACCAGAGAGCTGTAATGAGATTATTACAGCTCCCTGATATAACATAAAAAAATGTGTACGTTCTAAATCAGGGAGCTGTTTAACTTAGTGATTTTCTGAGAAGAATATCGGAATCCGACTACACCAAAATGATTCGGTTATTTCTAAGATATAAATCAACGGTTCTTCAAAATTTTAGGCATCAATATTAAAAAAAAAACGATACCCGACGACCACCTTGGTTTGTGGGCGGATACAAGTATCTACGGGGGCAAAACCACAGTCCCTCTCATTACAGCTCCCTGATCATAGATAGATAGATGGACTGTGGCAAAACTAACGGTAAAATAATCGACTGAAATGAACCTATTAATACTGCTTCTACAAAAAAATAATCTATATTGGGGAACAATTCAAATATTAAACAAAAATATGACGACTGTGACCGTTTTAGATATAGGGAAGCATTTTCACAGGGTGAAAAGCTCTCGCAATCGTGGATTTAGTCATTTTTACAAGGTTCGCCATTTTTGTTGTCACGTGGTAATTGTGTGAACAATGATTGTCCGGTTAGTGCGAACTTGTCCCTCTATATTTAGGCTTTAGGAATCATAAATTCTAAAATATGGTTTTGAATGAAACAACAGGCAGAGAACACTTTATTCAAAAACGTCATCAAACCCTTCTCACTACCTTAACGTGACCATGGAAGGTACTCCTTCCATGTCGTGACAATAGCATAACCCCAGACTAGTAATATTACGATTCTGACGCATAACGGTCCAGTGGCCGACATACTGCGTGTATTGCAAACAAATAGCATAGCGCCGGTCGGCAATTTTTTATTCTGGTCGGAAATTCTGGGCACATTTTGGGAAAATAACGAACGAAGAAATCGATAGGTAAAAAGGTGTTTGAGTAATATTTTCAAACATAAAACGCAATTAGATGTGTTTTTACAATAGACCAATACACTCACGTGACACTACTACTCCCGAATTAGGTTCGTGCAGGGAGCTGGTTCGTGTACACTACTTCCTTGGGGAAGCCCCTTTCGTTTTCGCACCCCAGGCCACGACACCCGATCTATTCACACTACCTGCTTAGACTTCGTACTTGATATGGTTGCACATTTGTCGTTATTTTGTGCAAAGAAATGACAAACGAAACAGCGTTAATTTTTGAAATAGAACAGAGGGAGACAGAACAGTGGTGGACTAATCAGAATATCGGAATCAATCCTCGGTACTGGCATTTTGTGGTTCTTTGCTAAGACCGAAATAAAAAATAAATGTGGTAGTCCAGATAATCGTGGTGTCGTAATTATTCACCCTTTCCCATTTATACTTGATATGTATATATATTGTGCGTGGACGTTTTTGGACGAGGTGAAACTTTACATTCTCATGATTGAATAGTGTAACGGAAGAGACGCTGGAAGCAATGTCAGAGTTGTTTCGTCGAAATGAGTTTGAGAATTTTCAAACCGTTTGTGTCCGCTTCTTGGCAAATGCCAAGGCATGCCCGTCTAATCGTTTAACAGGGGAGAGAATTTACAAAAAAAGAATAGCAGACTGCATATAACCTTGAAAGAAAATGACTATGAAAAAAAAATCAAGTGAAAAGGGTATATAAATTGGGTAAACAGTCAATGATATTCCAAAACCGGGCCACGCCCCCCTCTCCCGTCACCTTCAAGTTTTTTCGGCATTACGAGTGTTGCCGAAATGGCGCCACCAACGGGACCATAAAGCAGGAGATTGCTAGCAGACAAGAATGTTTACCATTTTCCATACGCAAGCGTTTAGTAAACCAGCATACAGTATAGTTCTCGCGAAAGCTTTGGCTTTTGTGGCATTATTGTCGCCTACGCATGGCTTCATTGTCGCCCCAGCATCGCAACATTGTGGCATCAGCATTGCGTCATTGAAAATTGAAGCTGTGCTCGATGCCACAAAATAAGCGAGGCGAGCACAGCTTCACAGTCTCAAGGCATCAACATGGCATCAGCTTCAAAGTACAATGTATTGTGACACGAGTATGACCTCATTTAATATTTGCACACAGTAGAGAAAAACACATGTACAGAAGTTCGATATATAATCGATTTGAAATTCAAGGCGGTAAGGGGAATAAAATAATATGATCAAGAGTAAAATGACATTTTACTAAAAAGATATCTTGTTGAATTATTTTAGTGTTGCGAGTATTCAAAACTTTGTGAAGTACATTACAATTGGCAAGGTGACGAGTGTCGTATCGACTGCAAGGAAAATTGTGATAAATTTAAATCACACGATGCAATCGTCGTTTGGATACAACACAATTTGCTATATACGAAATGAAACTGTTCTTGCTATAAAATTACCTTTTTTTCGCTCATTTTATTTTCTGGTAAGAAAACCGATCCCATGGCCGGACTACTAATACATGCACAACACACGTACGCCGCCTGGTGCGTCGGCGTTGTCGCCAGTCATCTTCATACAAAGTTCCAAAACAAGTGCGTACAAATCCGCAATTGTTACGTGCACATTGTGGGATCTCGGCACGTGCCGAAATTGTTAAGCCTTCGAGTTTGGAGAGAATTACAGCACTGGGTTTACGTTTGTCCGGACCCACATCGGGACCCAATCGGCTCGTGCACAAATCACGCTGTCATTCGTCGATCTGTTAGTTGACCCAAACATGGAAAGCGATACACATATGATGAAAACAATAATTGACATATTGAAATTAATTCCTTTTGTTATTATAGTATTTATTACGAGTCATCGTGTAATGAACGGCTTAGAAGATTCGACATTTTTGTTTACGTCAATGTAGCATTGCAAGAAAATACCGGTTGCAGCACATGAATATTCGTCGCCGACGACAGTTTGCATTCATTTCATCACAATCACTCCTAGTAGGGTGACTGTGATTTCATTGATTACTACTGTATTCGATCATATATATAGTTATGTGTTCTCTGAAAGTTCACCACTGATTTCGGTTCATGCCGAGCGTTCAAGTAGATCTCTAACGTGAACGCCACTAATGTGTACTCGAAAATGACTTGGCTGAGAAATGATTACGTACTACAATATACTAACACTGACACTCTTTTTCTAACTTTTGAAAGTAATGGTTTTAAGAAGCATTTTAATCATAGGTTAATCAACAGTATGTTTATAAGTTCAGTCACATCAGACAAAACAAATATCACTTGGTGCCACAGTGGCAACACCTCTTTTGTTGTAGAAGTAACACATGTGACAATGTATTAACAAACAAGTGTGAGCTGTCTTGGCTGAGTTCAAGTGCAGCCCCTTACACGTTTTTTTTTCCAAAACGTAAAATATGACGGAACTTCGTTCTATCATAGCCCAACAGGACTTTTTTTTTATATTTCTGAAATGTCATAAAATTGATCTAATAAAGACGTATAAGAAGCGTGATGTATTGGAGCTAAGCACGTCTGGGGGTACATCAATCTTCAAGCCACGACTGTGTTTGTCGTTGATGGCGGGATCATGACGCGTGAGTAATTGTACTTAACGAGCAATTTAAAAACAAGCTGTACGAGGGCGCTATATACGAACATGGAATAATTTTATAAATTGACAACGCTTATAGCTAATGCACATTTAAATTGTAAACGGTTATACACACCATGTAAGGATAAATATTATAAGGCAGTTCCCGGAAAACGTCAAAATAAATGTAATTTACAATGGGCGTACTCTGCGTGGAAGAACACAAGAATACGCCGGAAACCGTTAACGTAATGATGGGTTACCCAGCTGTATATGTTGTTTCAGTATCAACGTAAATTGGCGTATATTTTTGCATTTACGTTTCTTCCGTGGAGCTTAATCAGTGGTTATTTAAAATTATACGTTATAAACGTTGAACGGCAATCTGCGGTTTTTCAGAAATTACCGTTGATTTACGTTGGACTGAATGGACGACAAATGTAGCATTTCCGGCTGGCGGTTACGCGACGGATATGCCACCCCATAGTCTGACAGTTACGCGACGGTTTTACTGCGTAACCGCCATGTAATCGTTGTGTAACCGTACCAGAAACACGCGATTTCATGCCATGCCAGAAACGCCACAAGCCACACTAGTGTGTGGCCGCCCCACCCAAAATGACAAGAAGCAGAGGTAAATCCTTATGAAAGTATATTACTAAATTGCTTGAATCCGAATACAACGACCCCTGCCTGACCTGAAAAACAGAACAATGTAAGGCACCCATATATAGCGGCTCCTGCCTGACCTATATTCAAGTGCAAAACATGTTTCGTCTATTCCTGTAAACATCTTGCCTAATATATCCCTTGAATGCATCTGACTTCCATCTACCTAAAACACGGATCTGAGCGTCAGACAACCCATCTGAAGCAGCTTGTGAGGCTGCTCCTATACGAAAACTATGTCCCTTGAACCTATCAACATTAAAGCCACAAAACTCAAGAGAACGCCTAAGCTAAGCTGTGAAATCACCCCATCCAATGCTCCAGGCAGGCAAAAAAGTGGGCCCGCATCTACTCCCCGTAACTGGCAAAAATCCCACATTGCCTGCACAGGGCAAAGGTCAGTCACCTCCATCCTACAAAATGAAATAACAAATGCTGTGCCTGGTTTGCAATGCTTAAATTTGGATAAGGTTAATGTCATTGACTGAGGTTTACCCATGGTTCCAATAAACTGCAACTGATTGAAAAGAATGGCCCCACCCACATCATGCCTATTTTTAATTGTAATTTCCCCAATCCTGAGGAACCCATAGAATGCTGTTAAAACATTGCTCTAAATAAACACCCTTGATAAGCAGATGAAATAACGTGTGGAATAGCCTTAACTAGACAATGCAAAATATCACGAGTGATAGGAAGACGGTCATCCAGTTGAAGTTTTAACTTTCGATATGACTGCACCAATTTGTGTACCATAAAAGACTTGGTTGGGTCTGAAAAACCTGCAATTTTATGAACGTAGCTAATGGCTGACAAGTAAGTTGAAACAGTGGATGGTGCCAGGTGCTGCCTAGAAAGGTAGCCAATAAACAAAGCAATGGTTGTTTCCGGAAGTGGTAATGATGGACAATGTACCCCCAACTGGCTATACAAAAATTGGACAAAAAACCGCCATGCACGCTGATATGTTGTCCTAGAGAAGCTGCAAATAGCCTGCTGTAAAAGTCTGCCTACTTCCATTTCCGATTGACTGGTAGCAAATGTGAAGGAATTGGGGTTGGATTGGTATCCATGCCATACGCCATTGATCTGAACTGATCCACCTGCAAACGAGAAAGACAGTCGGTCAACATGTTATGCCTGCCTGGAATATGTTTTGCTCTAAAAAGAATGTTAAACTGAAGGCCAATGAGCACGATCCGACGAACTAAAACCATCAGGTCCTTATCCTTTGCCGACTGCTTATTCAAGACTGACACCAGGGCCTCATTGTCAGTGAAGAACAACATCTGCTTGTTACTGAGATAATGCCCTCACACTTCAATAGCTAGCATGATTGGAAATAACTCCAAGACTGCAAAATTAAGAACTTTCCAGTCAGCTGGCCACTCCCCAAAAAACCAATGAGAACTGAAAATGCCACCGTACCCCAGTGACCCTGCTGCATCTGTGAACAAAGAGAATCGGACGAATGCCAGATAGCACCCAAAAACCGCTTCCACGCAAGAAGGTCTGCTTTAACCTCTTTGGTCAATCGGATATAAAAATTTGGTTTCTTTATTCCTTTTGTCAAATCAATTAAGCTACGCAAAAATGCCCGGCCTGGAACCACCAGAATGCATGCAAAATTTAAGGTCCCCACCAAAGACTGAAATTCCTTGAGCATCACCCTTTTCCTTACTAAGAAAGTATAAATCAAGCTGCGGCAACGTAACAGTTTGTCCTGTGGCAGTCGACACTCGCCTTGAACTGTGTCTAACTCAATACCTGCAAACACCATGGAAGTGTTGGGTGCCATAGTCTTTTCCTGTGCAATTGGAACCCCAATGTCAGCACACAAATCCAAAAAAGGCTGCAAATCCGAAAAACAGCGCTTCCTAGTTCGTGCCAGAAATAAGAAATCATCCAAAATGTGGATAGTTGCCTCAACGCCCACAACTTTAAGCAAAATCCACTCTAAAGCTGAACTAAAATGTTCAAAAATGCGGCATGATGTTGAGCACCCCATTGAAAGACATCTATCGAAAAAGAAATGATCATCCCACTTGAAACCCAACAAACAATGGTCATGTGGAGCTACTGGAATAATTCTAAATGCTGATTTGATGTCAGTTTTAGCCAAGAAACAGCCTAGACCCAGATCCCTAATAATCTTAACTGATTCATCAATATTTGCATACTGAACAGTTGCCAACTCAGCTGGAATACCATCATTTATTGATGAGCCTGATAGACAAGATAAGTGGTGGATTAAGCGAAACTTGTTAGGTTGTTTCTTGGGCACTAGTCCTACAGGAGAATTACGCAAATTGTTAAATGGTGGAGCTTGAAAAAGACCAGCAACCCTGCCTGCCTGCACCTCAGTTTGAAGCATATCCCAAACAATGTCTGGATTATTCAATGCAGATTTCAAATTAGGGGATGACCCTCCAACTCTCGGTCCTACATATTTTAAAGAAAACCCTTTTGAAAAACCATCCAACAAACACAACGCCTTCCCCAAATCAAAACCCATCAGTAATCTACTCAGAATGGGCACTTTTACTGGGGTTACCACTAAAGGCAGCAGTTGGGGGCTTGGAGCCAATAGGACCCCGGGGAGTATAGTGGGGGCTCTCTCTTTTTCTGGTGTTAGTTTGCTGTGGCAATCCCCCATTGATTTGACTAGTGGAACTGCGGGAACCACATTTGAAAATTGGATGAGTTGCCCCACACTTGAAGCACAAACGGCAACCAGGGCAGAACTTCCCTCCATGAAAACGCCAACAGAACCCTGTCGGAAAGGACTGAAATGAATTAGCAAACTCCGATTTGTGAGAAGTCGAAAAGCTTCGACCAGCATTGACATTTTCCCCCAAATGTAATGCTTGTAACCACAATTCCCAGTGTGTCTGGTCCCAGGGTAGTGGGGTTGACTGCTTCAGGAAGCAAAATTGCTCATCATAAAACATCCAGCCATCCTTTTTGGCTGCCAGGTCACGCACCACCTCTCCTTATTTCATAAGACTTGAAATATCCTCAGGCTTCTTTAGAGTATACACTGCTACTAAGATGTTAAATGGAGAAATCCACTGCTCAATTGACGTAATTTTCTTAGTACTAGCAGCGGGCTCAAGACAAAGCTGAGGCCTACCCACACCATCAGGTAATGCAACGGTGTACCTACCATCCCACAGGGAGGGATTACTAAGCAGAGTAGCGAAATCATATTAATCACCTGCCCAGATTTTAGATTTAACCTTATCTGACACCCTTGCTACCAAAGGTACAGACTGGCTAGTGAACAGTGTGGTTGGCTGCAGCTCTCTCTCTGAACCCTGAATTATAGGTTGTTGTGTAACCTGAATTACAGACAAATCACTAATCTGACCCAGTGGCTGTCTAGCAGCCTGAACCTCCTGTCCATTAATTACTCGTAATGTCATTGACAACTGGTTGGACGACTTGAGATGCAGTAGCTGCTGCTGGGCTTGCAACGTTGCAAAGACCAGCATCCTTCAAACCTTGAACGACTGCACGTGAGATAGAGGCTGCTAACCCTTCTGGATCCAAGTGTTGCGCTGCAGCATTATTACGTGTTGTGACTGCAGCAGCTCGCTGTTCACCTTGTTGATCGGTAGTGGGGACTTGCAGCACCGCAGAAGGATTACTTGATGTTTCCACTAAATCAGAACATGTGGTTGTCGCTGCCTTACGCTTTGCTGTAGCTGCCCTGGTGACTGATGACAACAAAATTATTGACAGAAAATAAACTGTACTAAGTATCAGTGTTCTATCGCATGATAATAGCAATGGTAATAGCAACAACAGAAGTGAAAGGATACTGATAAAAATTACATGCACATAACAGACAATTAAATAATAATAAATGTTTAACAAAACAAAATGCATGCTAACTAAAGATAATAACCTTCCAGTTTCAAACAGAAAGTACATACAACCAATAAAATTGGTAAAACCACTCTGCCATAACAAGGTATGTCATTGGGAGAGGGTACAAAAACAGCACTAGTGCAAATGGCCACCAAAACGGTTACCGAGTATGAATATTGCACTAATCATTCTGTACTCAATCAAAGTAAAACGACCACTGGGTCAAGTAAATAAAATAAAAATGCATGGACAGAAGTACTACATCTAATCTGTAAACAACAAACAAATTGCATATATATATATTTGTATAATCACAAAATACAATCAAATTAATTGTAAGGATTTAAGTATTGCTCCATGTAAGCTTCTATAATATCCTGACCTCACCGATGCCGTTAAAGTGAATGCCATCGGGGCAGAAAATTGTTGCCGTGTTGCTAAGAACATGCCTATGCTTCCAGAAGTTTCCGTAAGCCAGGCCCCCTAACTTCACCTCAAAAATATTGTTTAACTGTGCCACACGTTCGTTAAAGTTACTTCGAGCTGCTGTGACGCGAGGGAAAACCTGTCACACGATAATGACCTTGATGTTCATGCGATCATGCAAATGACGCACCAAGTTAATTAAACGTGACCCAACATTGGATGCAGAAAGTGATGCTAAATCATTTGTACCCAACTGTAAAATAACCACGTCTGGGTTGAAATCCTGAACGACGTGTAAATCGAAACGTCGTATCTTGTCCACCGTACGCCCTCCGACACCAAGTAGTTATTTCTGCCGAATTACTCAAATTGAACGAAAGCGGCAAAGCGCGTGTGCTGCGTCCACTTGACATGGACGTACTCAATCGCGCCACAAATAAAAGACCCAAAATTAAAACTTTAGGCTTCATGATGACTTAAACAAACGTGTGAAAGAATGCCTGAAACCTCAACGGCGGAACGATAACCCCAGGTAAACCAGAACTTGCCTTAAAATTGTCGAAAATACGACTAAAATTGTAGAAGAAACAAACTGCAAGCCGGCAGTTCAAAAGAGGTGGATCTATGTTGCTGCCCTACTAAGGCACAATTAAACAAGTATGCGCCAGCCATAGAGGGCGCTCTCCAACTGGTATTAAAATACAGTTGCATGTATATAAATCTGATTATCTGTCTATAATCTATGCTATGTTGGTACTACTCTGTTTAGATGTGCTCATCGCATTGTGCATTTTGACTGGAATGATACGACAGTTCGTTCAGTTATCTAACATTTGTCGTTTTTTCTCAGGTACGAAAGTAATGTAGTCCAGAGTTTGGCAGCAGTTAAGGAAATCGACCCACACAGAGGCTGTACTCCTGCGTCCACGATAGAGTGTGACGCTGGCCTCCACAGTGGACCCCACTGCCAAAGAGCATGTATGCTCGGTAATCTGGTTAACAAGAAGTTGCCCATATCGGCTTCAACGCTTCACAGCCTTTCCTTGACATCAGAGTTTTGTGTATTTGCTGATTTATTTCGACATACTGACCCCGTGAGGATTTAGAGATCCGGTTTTTGTTTTCTTTAAAATCGCATAATCATATTATCATTAGAGCTAGCAATTAGTTGTTAGCATTTTTTTCTATTTTGCTTTACCTTCATTTGCGTCTATGTGTGCTCGTGACAACGGTATTACACTCAGATAACCAGTGCGTGCGTGGTTCTATGGTGTGCCAGTATCATGTTTATGGTAGTATAAACTGGCCTGGTGGTAAAATGTGAAAAAAGCTTAATTGCATTCGAAATGGTATTCAAGGAAGTGCTTGTGTTTCTTTCCCTTTAGATATATCAGCTGACCCAGCAAAAATAATTCTTTTGAAACTTCCTTTTTACTTATCTTCGGAGTTGACCATTATAAACTATGCTAAACTATTTTGTCATGCTTAACTGTACTCTACGCTGTCTGAAAAACATTTTAAATGCAAACCCACCAGCCAGTACCTGAGGGTACCAAAGCAATGTACATGTAATTATTCACAAATTAATATCTAAAGACCGACACTCCTAGCATAGACACTATCCACTATACTGTTTTAGGATGTCAGTCACTTGACCACGATAAATATCATACACATACTCACTGTGACGAACTAAAAATAACATATATAGTGTACAATGCAATTCCGATTACATTCAGGCCAGTGTGCGGAAACCGAAAATACGTCACGGTGAAAAAATCACGGAGTTACAATCGACTTAGTAATTTATATTAATGCAAGCAAATATAAAACGTTTTATGATACGGTTTCTCTGCTGAATGGATATCGTAATCGAACAAGGGTGTGGGAGTGTAGCGTTATTTGCTATGTCACTATATCTCAATGACACTCGACCTTCCGAATGATACGGAACGACGTTACACAGTAGTACACGAGTTACATCGATTTTGTTGTTTTAATTGTCACTCACTTTAATAATCACTCCAGCACATCTCTTGTAATGACTGTGTAATGATACACAAAAACAAATTTTATGATTCAAAACTTTAATAACTATCATTACTCAACAAATTTGCGCGTGCCAACAGAAACAAGGACAGTAAGAGTGACAATGTGTACCCTATTTGAATTGATTCTGTATAGTGTTAAATTCAAACAGATGGCTACACCTGAGTCCTACTCTTCTTGAAAGAATATCACATTATTAAATTTGGATATTAAGACAAATACTGATATGTTAAATGCAATACTAGCAACTTATTTAACAATGACTTCAAAAAGACTTTAGCATTTTAACTAATTAATAATTACACGTTAAATAATACTATTAATTAATATACTAGATCTATATAGTATATATAAATTTAAAGTGAAAAATACAAACAACGTTTCTTTTTATTTTGTAAATGTAACGTATTTTGTATCCATAATCACGAGCTATCAGAATATATAAACCACATTTTGTGACTAAGCATACCTGCAATTAATAATCCTCATAAGTATGTTTGTTAAATGGTTCATTGATCTTAGGTTTATGTCATAAAAATATTTGTTTTGGGGACTTATTTGTTATTTATAATAACGAAACATAGAAAACATATTTCATTCTAGATTCAAAAATGTATTTAAGGATTTGATTTACACTTTTCATCACTAGTATTAAACAACATTTGTGAGGGATATCTTAGATCGACAAGCTTCCGTTATGACACTTCTCAAAATTCCAGCAAATGTTGACTGCATCCACAAAGAATTTTTTTATTATTTAGTAAATAATTCAACGGATTTTGTACTGTTAAAATACTAATTTCGTACTACTAAAATACATACACTGTAAGTGTATAATGTTACGTTCTGTTTACAGGACCGATAGTGAATCATATTTGTTAGCAAAATTAATTTTGCACGTGTACCTTGACGTTTAGAGAAAAAAGATTATTGGTTCAATTATTCATACTACTAGTTTGCCGATGAATGTAACGTCTATGTGAAATGCCTACTTTTCACAAACAGTGGCCCATTTCTGTATGTAGTTCCGGTCCCCAACAGTACAACTTGTGACAAAGAGTCGCGCCATCTATCGTCAACTATTGTTTCGCCTCAAGCGATGAATTATGACAAGCGACCAATATAGACGATACAGCAATACGTTTGGATAACAGCTATTTAATTTAAAGTAATGTTATATATATAGGTTGGCAAGTGTTGACAGTGATGGGTTGTGCCAGCCAATATTCCGGCTTAGTAATCAAGGAAATTTTGTACCTAACAGATAGTACACTCATCGCCAGTGTAACATTCGACATGAGTGTTGATTTAGATTGTTGGTAGATATATTTGAAGGAAGGATGTTAGAGTTATCAGAGCCAGTCAGCTTAGATAACATAAGCGTTTAATTATATTAATTATATATAACCATGGCTACTGGGGTTATACTCGGGGGAAACTTCTAACATGGATATTTTGTGGTCATATACCACAACGTTTTTTTATTGCTCCGTCCCTGAAATTTTTTTTACTATGAATAGCGCCACCTACTGTAGGTCATTGTGCATAGTCAGGTCAATATAGTGTGTCACGTGCGATTAAATAGAACAAGCGTCGAAACTAAATGTTACAGGAAATGGTGTTATATCTCGTTCAAAGTTTCATAAATGTTAATCATTTTATATTAATGACGTTAAATATCGTGTTTTTTGAGATCTTTTGAAGATATGTAGAGTGCGTCATAATTAAAGACACAGGACTAGCGTCACAAGTGCCCGGTGGTGGTAAGCATCCGCGTTCCTATATTCTCGGAGAAAGGGGGTTATTTTTGTTGAATACCACAGTTCGTGAAATCGTAAAAAAGGGGTACTTTTAAAAAAATAATGGGGAAAAATGTGGCATTCGACGATCCCCGGCAATGCAATGCGTAGGTACCCGGTCGGGCGAACGTACTAAGAAGAATGCCACGGTACATATTAAACAGCTTGAGCTTCGTAATCGGGGGGGGGGGGGTGATAGTAAAATACAGCACGGTCCAGAAGGGTAAGAAAAGTTATTCTTTATGACTCCTAAAATGTGCACACATAAATAAATACATGCTCCCAGATTTTGGAAAAAATGGTGTGTTTTTTATTTTAAATTTCCCCCAGATTTATTATAAAAAAGGGGCATTTTTGAAAATGGGGAACAAGCATGGGTACCCATATACCACAAGAGTACCACCGCCGGGAACAATGATGCAATTGGACAAGCGAACACGCTAGATGTTATAGGATTTTTTTTTTAATTTCTTCAAATCTTTCCTTGTCTCAATTGTGGGAATCATTGGGTTATCAAATCAGATCAGACAGCCAATAAAACATCTGCGACTCAGTGACTCGGGGTCATATTATGACCAAACACCTGAGTGGTTCGAAAGTAATGATGCGATTGAACTATCCTCATCCACACTCGTTGATAGCAATCAAATAAACAAAGCCATCGTTTTCGTTTACGCAGATAGCGTGTGCCTATCTATTTGTCCGTTTATGCCTCCGTTTTATTTTACTATCCTCAGCAGTGGTTTCAATAAATTCACTCAGCATCACGTTTTTTCTCTTACAAAATAATATTAATAACACGAAGTTCATTGCGTGGACACAGTTTGTACAGTACATGCTTTGTTTGAAGTATGATGAAATTGTTTTTGCTTATCTGTTGTCCGAATTAATTAGTTGATTACGAGTGAATGGCTGTGTTATGTCTGGCATCGTTTAGGCCATTTGAGATTCTGGACGGAACTCGACTCAGTGATTTGGAACTATTTACGAGATAACCGTCGCTATTCGGACTACTATTTCTGACAGTAGGTATTCGCAATTATTAATGTAGTGAACGATTAATGAAAAGATATGACGTATTCAGTACTTAGTTTGATTGGCTGTATGATTGAAGGTTACGCCCTAGAATCTTTTTACTGCTTTGTAATTGGTTAAGCTTTTGAAAATGAATAAAGAGTTTTTAGTTGGTCTTGGCGAGTACACCACGAGAGACGCAGTCCAGTCCTGGAGAGTCTTGGGGCGAGTCTTGACGCAGTCTTGAGTCAGCCTTGCGATAGTCTTGGGGACTTTTCCCCAGGGCGCTGTGTCTTATAGAGTGCTCGACTGACCGACTAAGACGAGAGTTGAAACGTATTTCGTTGTGTGTGTCTTATTTGATTGTAAAGTTTAAGTGACTTTCCCGGTCCCGCACCTCAAGGGGACGAGATATAGAGAGACGAGACGAGATTCCCCCTTGGCCCATGTGGAGAACCCTAGAGAAGAAAATTCTCCCCCCTGATAGAAGTTCAAATTAGTCGTAATAATTTATTATTGCTAATGACGAAGAAAGAATTTAACATTGATATAGAGTAGTCGAAAACGGTAAACGTTTCAATTGAAAAACAGTAATCTATATGCTAATTTCGCGCAACGAACTGAGCGATACTTACCCACCATTTTGTATTTCTTTCTAAAGAAGGAACCGTTTTCTTGAGATTTCTAGGAAGTCCCTTATTAGCGTTCTGGCTTCTGCTTCTGATTTCTTCTGTAAGTGTAGTGGAGCGATTATTTAGACATTAGTGTCAGATTTCTTGTGGTTTCATCCTAATAAGTACACAGTTGTTTTCTTTTAGAAAATTTTCGATGAACGTTGTCAGTAATGTTATTGACTTCTCATCAGAATGAATGAAACTATGCAATTGAAACAACTATAGACCATGTTTTCCCCAAACATATCAAAATATATAATACATTAAAGCATGTTTTGAATGCATCTGCGTGTATACATTTCAAGAACGTGGTTAATACATCATCATACGCGTTTTATTGGGATTGAGGCATTGGCGTCATATCGACTGCGAACGGTATTACAACTATAAGTTCTGGGTCATATTTCCAGCTGCATCACGCCGAGATGTTAAACCCTTACATCTCATCGCAAATAGCAGCTTTCCTTATTTTTCTCAATGTCTGTCTGCCAAGTCAGCTGTTGGTGTGGAAGTAGATAGAATACAGAATTCTCTTTATTTTGTTTGTACTGGTTCTAAATGAATAATCAACATCTGCGAACATCTGCCATCTGCGAAGAAGAGCACTGTCGCGACACGGTCTCGGAAAAACAATGACCAGCCTAATAATACTGCAAACACTACTGAACCGTCGACCAGTACACAAGCCCCTAAACTGACTTTCAACACAGCATTTGATATAAATACGGGCAGGGTGATATGTGACAGCGGAAAATTCACATATAACATAGCTTTGTTCAAAAAACAGAAAAAAAATGCTTTGTCGCCCTGCATTGTCTTGAGCAAGCGCAGTCAGTATATATTGAAGGGTGGATGGATATGAAGCGATAGGGCGTATGTCTGCCTTCCTGGGAAGTGCGTGTTAGTGTTTGGTGAGTCAGAATTGCCAACACAGTTGTCAATTGTGATTCAATGTAATCATGAAAATTGCGCTGTGACTTCATGCTGTATTATAGTTTTGTTATTCAGACAATCCTACGACAGAATATCTTTGTTGTGTAATGTCAAATAACAGCATGATACAGACATGAAACAGGTATGCAAGTAAACACCAGTTCACAATTAAGAGTCATGCACCATGCGTCGTGACGTTTGGTTGGTTGAATAAATGGACGTAAAAGCACACCAACAACTGTGTCGTGATGGTTTAATACCTAAATATATTTGGCCACACACCTACAAAAACTCGTCGTGATGTGTGACTGAACATACGGGCTGAACAACTAACAAACATTGCATCGTGTTGTTTACACGAATATCTGGGCTAGCCTTGCAAACATCTAAAATTAGAACACTATACGTGCCAGATAAGCAAATAATAGGGGTATGTGCCGAGGGGTTGGGCCGTTCCCAGAGGGGAGACAATTAATTCCACTGGGAGCAGGGTGTGAAAATATGACTGATTTGAGAATTGGCCACTTTGAAAAGTTTAAAAAGTTGCATACCGCTAAAATTGTAAACATTGGCGTGATAATATAGAGTACTTGCATACGATTTACGTGTTTGTTACTATGACGCATTCAATATACAAAAGCATCGGAAATTCGGAAACGTAGCTCACAAGTGTATTTTACCAAACCCCTGAGCATACCATAACGTTATTGTTAACTTCCAACTGTAATCGACTTCATTG
Source organism: Saccoglossus kowalevskii (assembly GCF_978046115.1). NCBI lineage: Eukaryota > Metazoa > Hemichordata > Enteropneusta > Harrimaniidae > Saccoglossus > Saccoglossus kowalevskii. Next base: position 26,821,478 of record NC_140657.1, read on the forward strand.
TGTCACGAAATAGTGTTTAGCCAGTTTATTATAATTTACCACTAAACTGTTGCCATCTGCCAATAAGTATTTTAGTTATTTGCATGGTCGTTTAATTTTTGTGTAGATACTATTATTTTGTAAATGTTAGGCAAAGTAAATGAAATAAATTACTAATTCAATAGATGAGCATTTTATGTTGCAGGTACTGAAAAGTTAACATGTTCGTGTTTTGTTGTTACTGGTCTATATGAACCACGTGACTTTTACTATATTTCCTATAAATTGCTGACGTCTTACTGGTGTTAGTATTGCATTTGTTTCACGACAACAGCATCATGATTCGCCACGCAGTCGTTCTGATAATCATCGTTGAATGTTTCTTCTGCTCATCTCTGAGTGATGAAAGAATGAACGTCGACTTACCAGAGGTATGTATTTATTTCACTATTTGTACCAAAATGTTTCGTGCAACATATGACACCAGGGCCCCGGTATATAACGTCCTTTACATTTCGAACAAGAAGCGTGCATATAATACATCGATGAATCTATAAACTGATGAGTACGTAGATTGTAATGGTACACAAATACTATGGTTGAGAGGTTGATTCACATAAGCATCATATATTTTTCTGTATTCGATGTTGTACCAAAATGTAGAAGGCACTTGATATAATTGACCATGTTTTCATTTCGCCTATTTAATTATATTTTTTTTCATTTTACCCTTTATTTACAATTCTTTGAAACATGCTTGCTCTTATGACTTAATTAGTTTTGCTGTATCTTATATAAACCTTATATCATGTAAATTACAGGTACAAGGTGGAATTGCTAATGCTTCCGTATATCGTGACACTGGTAATGTTCCCGACGAACTCGAAGTTAGCAAGGGACAAGCAAAGCACGATATAGCAAACTCCCCCACAGAAGAACGCGAAACTGACGATGCTCTCTCCGAACGAGATGGCCGTAGTGCCGTCACTGGTAAGTCTGTGACTACATAACGTGGATATAGCGTCTCAGGAATCTCATCTCGGGCTTTTATGAAAATAAAATTATCTTTTATCATTTAAGTCAGTGTCACTTAAAATGATTTTTGGAATTTTTTTTACCAAAACATAATAAGCGTGATTAACACATTTTAAAAGCATGTAGTACGTAATATTTGTAACAAGTGTGTGTATTGGTTGGGGGGGGGGGTAAAGTGTACGTGCGTTTTTCGGTTAGCTTAATCGATTTTCACAAAAAGTCGGCTTGATTCTATTTTGCATATTCTACGCAAAATATATTTTAAACATTCCGTGTATGTTACGTTCGCCATCACACACTGCTCGACTGCACAATCTGTGGCGCATACCATCTAAGAGTGCCCAAACCAACGTTCAGTTGCCATACGTTCAATCTTTGCGGCTGCGGCTGTGGGTTTGCGACTGTTTAATAAAAAAAAAAATTAAAATAAGATTATAGCCAAAACAATTAAAGCTCGTACACTACATCAGATTTTAATCAGATTGACTATATAGCAGCATAATTAAATGGCTGCTAACGTCATTATGTGGTGACGCGCGACGGTGCACCTTTATTATTATGTACAAGTATTTTATTATATGAGGTTGTGTTCTCTGGATTAATGGTCGCCGCTTAGAAATGAAGAGTATATTACAACAGTTAGCACCCAGCACCGATGAACCATCCCGTAGATGAGATTCCAGTTCACGAATATTCTTCTCTTTTTTACATCCACATTGCACGAGATAGTGGCAATTTCATTACTTGTAGAAACACCTAGTTCACTGCTTGTAATTATAAATTGAAAGTACCATTTACACAGTCACTATCACTTCTTGCACGGTCTTTATGAAATGATGGATGAACGCGGGGCTGGTTGAGATTACTTTCACGAAGTGTTTGGTGTTAAGAAGGTATTCCCAACACGTCTAAATGCAGTGCAGTTTCTTTTTTCTGTCTCTTTTTTATCGACAGCATTGCGAGATTGCGGTGATCGGGTGATGATATACTCGTGTGTGTTTCTACTATACGATGTGTGTTTCTAATTTACGATGTGTGTTTCTCATTTACGATGTCTGACTATATATGATCACATATAGTGACAATCTGATCTTGGCATCCCTTGTCCGGGTTTAACACAGAATGAACCATATATAACTAAAAAACAATCACAATATATGTTTTATATAGATATTTATACCATACTGAAAAGTATGAATAGGGTAACCGAAAAGGGTAACTTTGTATACAGTTAAGGTATTGAATACGTTTTTCCCTGTACTTTCTATGACTATTATATTTAAAATGATAAACAGGATGACGCTCATTTTTTTTTAAATCCTAACTATATGAATAGTTTATTTTTTAATATGTTCACTTGTGACATAGCTATTTAATTTCATCTATTAAGGTCAACAATATTATGGCAAGGTTGTCTGAATGTAATACTCCGAGTATCCCTACCCATTAATATATACCCTAATTTATTTATTGCTCAATCGTTATTTCTGCCAAAATGCGTAGTTTCCACAAAATCCTCCATTCTATTAAAATACGTATCAACACATTACTACAACGTGAATTTGAGAACGTAAATTGAACGTTGGCCAGGAAGTATCACTTTAACGTACCACTACATTGTTAATGCGATGGAGAACTTTTTTCCGGTATTTATTTGAGTATGTTACAGTGTTACAATGCTATAAATAAAAACCAGCTCGCCTCTTCCCCCTTCCTTTAAAAATTTCTGCTTACAGTGTGCTACCGCAATTGATAAAATTGCCGGACCAGTTGTACGCAGTCACATCGCATTACATCCACATTCACATATGTTTTAACATATTGAATCCTTAAATCTGAACAAATCTCACTCCATCTGGACGAGTATTAGACGTGTTGATATGAGTTAGACGGTGTCCAAGCAGGCAGTCTTTAACAATATTTCGCTTCGCAGTTAAGAAATCATGCAATCACTTTAAAACAAAAACAAAAAGCCAACAAACAATCACATATAGGAACCAGCCATAAAGTATTCTATGACAGTAGTATTTTTAGTCCCCGTTCGGACGTAGTCCGAAAATGGGGACTTATGGTTTGCCCTGTGTGCGTCCGTGCGTCCGTCCGTGATCACCTGTATCTCGAACATGCATGGACCGATTAAGTTCAAACTTCACTCATACATCACACATTATGTGGGACATATGCACATGCATTTTTTTCATGATCCGATTAACGATAGCCGAATAGCGGCCATTTTAAGGCCGAAAATGCATTGAAATCGCACATTTTTACCATTCCGGACCTGGATCTCAGTTATGCATGGACGGACTTTGTTCAAATTTGGTACATAAACTAAACATAATAGGACCTTGATGCACGTCATTTTTTTGGGGGGATCGGGTTTGAAATGGCCGACTGGCGGCCATTTTGTTTTAAAAAATTCAGTTCTTGATCCGTATCTGAGACATGCCTGGATTGATCGAGTTCAAACTTCACACACACAAGGTACATCATGTCACAAATATGTATGTGCATTTGTTTCATGATCTCATTAACGATAGCCAAACGGCGGCCGCTTTAAGGCCGAAAATGCATTGAAATCGCACATTTTCACTATTCTGGAACGAGTCTCAGTTATACATGGACGGATTTTGTTCAAATTTGGTACATACATTAAACATAATAGGACCTTGATGCACCTCATTTTTTTTTTCGGATCAAGTTCGAAATGGCCGACTGGTGGCCATTTTGTTTTTAAAAAATCAGTTCTTGATCCGTATCTGAGACATGCCTGGATTGATCGAGTTCAAACTTCACACACACATGGTACATCATGTCACAAATAGATATGTGCATTTGTTTCATGATCCGCTTAACAATAGCTGAATGATGGCCATTTTAAGGCCGAAAATGCATCAAAATCACGTATTTTCACAATTCCGGAACCGGATCTCAGTCATGCATGGATGGATTTTGTTCAGATTTAGTACAATCTGTTGTACATATGCAGGTGCATTTTGGATCAGACCACCGAAAGTGGTCTGAGATTTCGGTCATGATCTGCTTTGAATGTATATGTCACTCAAATATGAACGGAACGGGGACGTGTCATTGACAATGACTTGTCATTTTGAGTTCACTTTTCGATAACGTTTTCAATTTTAAAAAATGACAGTTTATATAATATTCTTCTCTATAACTATAAATTAGTCTAATTTTTTTTCATATTACAGATTTGTAACATGAAATTGAATGTATTTGTAATAAATAGTTGTACACAACACCCTGAAATTTTCACCCTGATTAATTCATCAAGTACATGGAACTTTGCTGTATTATTTTAGTTTTTCATATGAATAGTGTATTTATTAACCACTTACCATCAGAATTTTGTTGCAAATAATGTCTACATGAAAACGCTTGATAATTTGTTGCTATCTTTGTTTTAGATAGCGAATGCTACACATTAGCTGACGGTTCCGACTATCGCGGAAAAGTATCGGAAACTACGACTGGACGCACATGTCAGAAATGGACAGATCAAACGCCCCACCAACATACCAAAACACCAGAAACCTTCCCAGACGCGGGTCTTGGTGATCACAATTACTGTAGAAATCCCACTCGTAAATCAAAAGGTGCCTGGTGTTATACCACCGACGCTGAGAAGAAGACTCAGTTCTGCAATATTGGAAAGAAAAAAAAACAGTGTTCTGAACCTCAAGGTGTATATTTCTGTACAGTATGACGTTATGTATTATATTTCATATAGTGATACTCAATTTGCAATTGCATGTTGTGTATTGATTTATTGAGACTGCACGTTTAGTTGTCCGGGATGTAAGTTTGACCAAAGTGACGCTTAGCAATTTCATGTCTAAAGATTTTCAACAAAATCGATTCTGAATTTCGTTTTATTAATCAATTGTTTGTCTTGTAGTTTCCATCAGTTAAACAATTATTTTTGTACTTCTCATTCCCACATCACCATTCGCACTTATTTGTATAACGTCATATTTGCGAATTCTTAATTGTGTTTATATTTATTTCAGCAAAGTCGGGAGTGGTGTTCACACGATGGGGTCATAGTTCATGTCCAGCTCTTACAACATTAGTCTACAGTGGTGAGTTGTATTAAGATAACTACATTTCCATCGAAAAAAGTTACATAACATTACACTATATATATATATATATATATATATATATATATATATTAATATACAACAACTTCTACAATGATAAGTTTGACATATGACCAAGCCAAATCATTAAATGGTACATACATGTCCTGGTATCATACAATTTATACAAATTATATAAACTTCGTCAGCTAAACACCCCAAATGTCGTCGAGCTGCGCATGTTCGACATTTGTGTTGATAAACATTGATTTTCCCACAATCCAATGCGCTTTTCAAATCACAAGTATGAGGTTTGACCTGAGCGCGACTTGCACTGATTACCGCTGGTGACTCCTTCGATACCTTCCAATCACATGCAAATTACCTAATTAAAGCTTAGAAACGCGTTAGTTCGTACTCGTTGATCTGCGCAACAGTCAAAGTCGCCATCTTTGTTTATATGAGACCCATATATCTCGCACATGCGCAGCGCGACGACTACCGCGCTATAACTTACGCTGCAATTTTTGATGTAATTACATGTTTGTATTAATCTCGTATTATATGTATATATAACAATTATGTTATGTTAGTAATTGCAGCCTTCAGAAGATCTAAATCTAAATACATATCTAAATACCTGATAGTGAATAACAGTAACTAAGATGTATTTCACCCTATTCTTAGGAATTATGGCTGGAAAATATTACAACAGCAAAGGAGGTGGTACTTCTTTTCTGTGTCTCCCGGATGAACCAAAGGAGATTGATGGTTCCATTGTAAATGGCATTCAAAGCTCGAGGGGCTACCTGTATCACACACAATATCAATCAGCTGATGGTCCCTTTAGTGGCAGTAAGAGGTTCCATGACGTACCATGTGCAGTGTGCTTGGACCCATACCGCAGTAATTCTATTCTATACCCGGCACGTGACGATTGTCCAATCGGTTGGACAAGAGAGTATTATGGGTATTTAATGACAGCCCATTACTCCTATTATGCCACTGAATTTATATGCGTAGATGAAGCTGGAGAAAGCATACGAGGTACAGCAACAAACGTCTATGGGGCACTGATCTATCCAGTTGAAACAGTCTGTGCTACAGGCAGCGGATTGCCATGTGGTCCTTATGTTAATGGAAACGAGTTATCCTGCGCTATCTGTGCTAAATAAATTATCTATATTCAAATCATATCTGCATGCAATTCCATCACAGCTAATGACGTCACACGCCTCAATGACTAAACAAGAATAAAGCATACTCATTAGCATAACATTCATGTTGCTATTATAGTTTGATTTAATACTACAGTAATTTATCTAAGAAGTAATTCAATATTCTTCATAAGATGTCAAAAAAAGAGTATCCGGTCGTATTCTAACTCGCTTTGGGGCATTTTTAAAATTATTCCCTGAATTATATTGTTCCTGAGTGAAATTATTCAATATACATGTTACGACATATTTAGGGAAATACAACGCACCGCGTATTATATTTTATATTATAACATTGTCAATACTAGCGAATTTTATGAAGTCATTGCCACAGATTATTCGCGATAATGTATTGCATTATTGAACATCAAGGCCCTGTGCCATGCATAGAAATAGAATGTTGAGTTCGGAAAACAAAGCGACGGGCATTTAATAAGAGAAATTATGGGGTAAAAACGATTAAAATCAAAACTGAAAATGAATAACTCTGAGCTATATGAAAAAATAATTATTTGTTCTTAGTTTTCATGAAAAATTTCATTCCCGCCATAACGACAAACACAAATCGTTGTCTGGGCAATCCCAACTTTGCGAGAAACACCCGGTACCGACGCCCAACGCGTAAATAAACGTAGCTCACCAAAGCCAAACACGATGGCCCGTTTTATCGATGTCGACGAATCCAAGTTAAATGTGCTCGAAAATGCAAGAAATGAAAAAAATACTTCATAGCACACAAAATGGGGAGTACGTATTTTTTTTCCTAAAATGGCTTGAGCATAATGCGCATGCGCCACTAATTACAGATTACAAGGCCCATACAATGTAGACGCGATTCTGTTGAATGTTTTCGGTCGTTTCTTCCAAATTAACGTGTGAAAATTCACTGGCATTGCCAATGCAACAAAATAATAACAATAATGTGCTTTCGTTTATTATGAGCCGCCGGAGAGTACATTATTGTTTAAATATTATATTATTATATTATAACATTATCAATACCAGTGGATTTTATGACGTCATTGCAGCAGAATATTTGCGATAATGTATCCCATTATTGAGCACCAAGGCCCGTGCCATGATTATGAATACAATGTTTTCGAAAGAAAACACATTTTAAAAAAAAGAAAAATTGTTAGATACGTATTTAATACTAAAATCGGCAGCAACTAAAATGACCCATTGTCAATAACAGATTTCAATGTCCGACAATTTTGTGAGAACATCGTCGTCTGCTCTGTACACTAAAGCGCGCTCGGTCGAAGCGTTCCATCTTAGACTAGTATGGTGACCTCCCGACTATGATCGCCCTATGTGTCGCTGAAGTAAGATTAATCGGGGCGATTTATCCAAGTAAATGCGATAAACGAAATGGGAGATATGTATACGAGTACAGAGGGATAATTATAGTATTGTTTTTGTAATACTACACAATTTGCGAAACGAGATCGACGAAAGACCGGCGTGACTTGTATTTCCTCAGCTTCGACTTCCCGGTAAATAGAAATGGAAATATCCATTTTCTCAGATGTGTTTTTTTATTTATAGAGTCAGATTAAAGTCACTGTTGGTTCCCCTTCTAGGATGGCTAACACCCACCAACTTTCCAGCCATGTTCGTTCGCTCGCTACGTCTGTAAGTTTAGTTTGGCTTCATAGTATTCGTCAAATCATAGCCCTCCCGTAAAATTTAAAAATAACTATTACACAGAAAGAACAGTTGTCAGTAACATCTACCTTGATGGTTTGAAACACTCGTGGGATGGGGTAACTATAAAACTACGTACGTACGCACCCCTACGCACAGTCGATCTAGCCGGTCCACAGTGACGATTCAGAGGAGCGTAGAGCGTATCTTCAATGAACATTTACGCCACCGTTGACGTACACGGGTACGTGTATTTTCGGCGCTAAAATTCAATTTTAAAATACTGTAATCTCAAATAAAATACATTCACACAGCGAGTATGTATAGAAGTGTACCAAATTCTACTTTTATTACCAATCTGATGTTTATTTTCTGAAAAACACCAAAACTAACAATCATCAGTAACTGTTATTGCACGGCAGACTTCTGGTTGATTTACTCAAAAAATAATCAACATGAGAAAAAGACACTTTGCAGGGAGGTAACATACTAATGCACAGAAATAAGTACTTACTATATTTTTAAATCCTTGCGTTATGCAACGTGTCAAAATTAACCGTTACGAAGTCATTGCCAGTGAAAGCAAGGGCCTCCACTTTACGGAATTGGGTCATGACCTCACACAGCTGTTGAGAATGCTGGAAGGTGGGGGTGTACTAGCGTTATTTCTATGAAAAAACACATTATTACAGGTCTTTTATGGATTCTAAACGAAATAATTAATGTCATGGTAATTTATATTTAGATACTGTTCATTTGGTGAGAAATAAACAAAAAGGAAATAACATAGAAGTAACCCCCCCCCCCGCACAGCAGAGACCTCCTGTGCTTATGTGTGTGTTGGATGCCATAAAAGAGAACTTTCCACTATCCTGGTTAGAACAATACAATCGAAAAGTTCAACATTTCTCAGCTTGAAATAAAAAAAACATGTATACTCAATAGCAAGGCTTGTTTCAAATAAAATCCAATATCTGAAATTTATTTTTATGATATGAAATAAGCCATATAATAACACATTCGCGCATGAAAGTGATCACGTGATCCGTAATATAAAAGGCGTGCATGATTGATGTTTTATTGCATGCAGTCTGCACGAGGACAGCCTTCTTCCGGTACCATTGCATCATGGGAAATTTGACCCATCATGGCGTTTGGCTCAGGAGTGCGAGATTGTAAACAAAGGCCACTGTACACTGATTTGTTTTAGCAATTATGAAAAACCTGATTGATTTAGGGTACTATTTTTTACTTCTGTATTTAAAGCAATTAAAGATTAACTTTAAAGATTAATGTGACGCATTTTTAATGATATTATGAGGTATGTTTTGGGAACCCTCCAAAATGCTCAAATTTGATAATGACGTCAGTATTTTGCTTGTACTTTTTTTGTCTGCGTCCTGCTGTAAATTCCGTCACTGCGGTGAAGGATCTAGGTCATGTATTTTACCAGCGGAGAAAGACCACGGGAACCAGAATAAAAACCGATCCTCAGTAAATTAATGAAACACTGTGCCCTTTAAAATCGTAGAAAATGGCAAATTTAACAATTTTGCAAACCCCAATACTCTGACAAACCTGAATAGATTTAATCACACTATACAAATCCTGATTTGAATTCATGTCGAGACTGTAAATACACGTGGACATTGATTCTCACTGCACTGAAAGTCAAATGAGGTCAACAATCTGGATACACTATAATATAGGGGGGTTTTCCGGGTCAAAGTTTGGGGGGCTTGTACTTTTTTGTCCGGAATTTCGTAATACGTGTAGTAAGTACGATTTCGTTTAATATGCACTAAATATTTATAAACTTGGGTAAAAAATTGTATATGTGTTTTAAATTTGTAATCCTGCCCATCAAAAAACTGACAAAAAAAATTTAAAAAACACGAAATTTTCGTCATTTTGTATAGCGGGAATGTTGCTCCTGTATCATGTGCTATCTCCCCTTTCTAAGTATTGTTTCAATCTGGAAACTGTTTCGAATCCCCCAACATTGCAATACACTTATAATTCCCATTTAGTCTGTGTATAGCGAGTACATGTGTGTAGTCTACTGTTGGCCCAATGTTTTGGGCACAGTCATAACAGCATTTCGTAGCTAGCAACTTTGCATACCGTACCCCAGGCCGGCCTTTATTTATCTCAAAACACTTTTTTTTGCTCCTAGCAAGTGTCAAACTTTTATTTCGGCTGATTTCAATGTCAATTATGCACAAAACATGCATTTCATTTAGTGTGGAAGGGGTGGCGGGAAAACCAAGCATGGACGTAAAACGCTCATTAATATACATGAGATACCACCGTTTGCCGCTTCGCTGAACTGTGCGTCAGATCACGTGACCCGGCTGGGTGTGATTGACCGCAGATACTGACAACCCGCCATTTTGCAATGAGCATAAAAATGCGATTCCGTAAGTTCCTAAATGCGCATGTGTTTTGACATGAGATTAGGTGACCCTGAAGCAGACGCTCGACTGGACGTACGTCCATGCGGTGATTATACATGTAACATTCGAAAAAGTACTACATAGTCCCAAACTGCTGATACGTGCGAGTATTTATTACTTTATTTATTAAATTATTACTTTATTTTGCACTTTTAAAATGAGGGATTGTACGTCGGGCTCCCCAAATGAAGCCGCGAAAGGTGCGTTCCTAGATTCTGCTGAGTCAGACCATGGACATATGGCCAGACCAAAGATCTGAACCACGGGCACTTGTCACAGGAAATATTTTATATAAATATATATATATCTATATCTATATTAGTATACTATTATTATCAGCAGTAGTATTAATTCCTGTGACAAGTGCCCGTGGACTGAACATTGCTGTTCAACTGTATTATAATATAAATATTGATGAAACATGTTGACCACGGTTTCTGATGTTTTGCTTAACCTAGAATTTGAAAAAAAAATGGCACCAGAGATTCCAACGTTAAGGAAACCATTTCAATAAATTATGTTGTTTCCCATACCACAGTCTATTGGATGACAAAGGCAATTAGATAACTTAGTGTAAATAAATGGTGAATGAATGCTACATGTTCAAATAAAAATCATGATTTTTCTCAGCTGTATGTATAACTTTTATAGAGAACTAATTTCCAAATAAGTCGTGCACCGTTGTTAGTTGTAGTACAACAGACAGGGTTGTTACAGTGTCAGTGTAGTGTGTACTTGACAATTATGCTGTGATTTAGGCTTTGTGTTTGTACTGTTTTTGTGCAATTCCTGGAGGTTTTGGGTGTTTGGTCGGCATGTTATGTGTTTGGGATGGACCTCTCACATTTCCATGGGTGAAATTGGGGGGGGGGGGTGATTAGCCTGTATGGTTATATTTGTCGACTATGCCAAGCTAAATTGTTGAGACTAAATGAGAAGGTTGACAACTTTGCATGTTTATGCAAACAAAGTGCGTCAAAACTTGCATAGTTCACCAACAATATCACCACAGTGCAATACAACATGTACAAGACCCACCAAAAAATTCACTAAGCTTTCAGTGATTGTGAACAAATTGGAAATGACATGTATACTGCATCACCATGTTCCAAAATATCTGTTATGTGTGTACCAACAACATCAGCCATACCAAGAAAAGAAAATTCTACTCACACTTTAAATATGAAATTTGTTAATATTGCTCCCAAGCCAAGTGACTTTTCTGTAATTAACAATTCACCATCAAAAATACCTGTACCAACAACATCAATGTTAACCATGCCAAGAAAAGAATATTCTACTCACACTTCAAGTATAAAATTGGTTAATATTGCTCCCAAGCCAAGTGACTTTTCTGTAATTAACAATTCACCATCAAAAATACCTGTACCAACAACATCAATGTTAACCATACCAAGAAAAGAAAAGAACACTGTTCATCTTGACCATATGTATTCCAAAATTAAAGCCGATAAGAATGTTGAATCCAATAAACAGAAGACCACCCTTTCAGCATTCCAGATCATTTCAGATCATGATTACCATGGAAGTGTGAGCAGATCACATGGGAAAGCAGCTGCTTACTTGACTGGGTCAACTTTCAAAAACAGAATTCTTGACTCCAAGTCTTTTAAGGAAAAACCAACATCAAGAGTTACAGAAGATGAGTGGAAGCAAATTGAAAGAAGTGCAATAATGTGCAGTACTGATATGTTTGCAGATGTTGTTGCCAGTTCACCACCTTTGAGAGAACTGTTCGCTCGTGTCACTATGCAACAAGAAGCCATTTCCAAAAGGAACATGGGGAATAGAAAATTTGGATTTGTGAGTTACTTAATGAGAAAGGACTATGATGACCTGGTGAACTCTGAATGGATGGATGTTTTGGAGGAAGCCTTCAGCACGTTTCCTGAATTGATGCAGCTGGCAACTGGAAGTACTACAGGGTATTGTACCAAAACTTGGGATGGTTTATGCTATCCTAATGCAGCAGGCCAATCACCAGCTTAGCAGGGTACAGCGCATACTATCTCTCGTACTTCACGATAACATTTGTGACCAGAAGGTGCGTTTATATATTTTCACTTTGATTATTGTTATGTGATAGTACTCTATTATTTGACTTTCAGGTTTACTACAATTTGTAGAATGCATATACATCTTGTCACATGTGCTGCTGAACATACAAAGAGAGCATGGAATCATATTTGTATAATTCTATTTATATCTAGACAAATCAAATTCAAAAGTTTGGATAAATAATTTGTAGACCGCTTTTCATTATATGATGTCTTAACTGTGTTTATAACATGCTTAAATTCCACGTGGACAGAAGAAAAATATATACTACAGTGTGTTAATTAAGTATGATATGTTACCTTCAGCTCTGACAGTCTGGTATAGGGGATTTAGCTGGAAATATATTGTAGTCGGCACATACTATACTGTAACCTTATTATAAAGAACTCAGAGACGTGGACAAAATTTGTTATATCACAAAATATTCATTATAACATGAGGGCACATTCTGGGAATCATTTATTTGTTATCAGGGAGTTTGTTATAATGAGGTCACAGAATATAATGCTTGCGTGTGCATGTAGTGCTTTTATCTTTGCTTACACATATACAGCTTAATTGCTTCATCAATGGATAGCTTTAGCAGTGATAATGGTTTTTAAGGTGATCTTTAGCATGAGGTAGATATGTGTACTTACAGTAGCTTTACTTTACTATTCTATGCAACCTTCCATCTGTGTAGACCACTCTTGTTGAATGCGTTTACCATAAAATCCTTCAAATAAGAGCCACCTTGTTATAATTTAATTTCTGTGTTCCTAACTACCATTTTGATGACATTGGAGTAAACGTTTTGAGTAATTCTCAGTTGAGGTTGGTTCATACTTGGACGATTTTATAGGATCTTAACATTATCATTAATCAGTCACATTATATAGGAACCATGGATAACATGTACACAGTTCTATGAAACACCTTTATTTAATCACCCCACCACACCCCACCAACTAAATGAAAGTCTGGTTTTCAAGACGTCAGAACATGAAACAAAAAAGACTATAAGTTTGATCCCCATGCCCCTAAATGAAGAAGTTTGTTATACGTACCCCTTTATTAGTGTATTTTTTTCTGTTACTGTTACTGTTACTGTTACTGAATAGGTTTTTGATCGACTGCAGCCACTTGTCCTACAATAGCAGCTTAAATCTCATTAATGTCATCAGTGGGCACTTTGATGCTGAACTCATTGAATGGATCAAGAAGAAAAAGTAATTATTATATTCTGACTATTTTATAATTTTTTTGAAAAGGGGGTCAATCTGTTTATACATGTACACATTCTCAATAATGTGCTTGTACTTAACAATATCAAGTTGAGTGAATGACAACAAACTGGTATTTAATAACCTGTGCAGTAATGCTCTTAACATTAGATTAGGACAATAAAAAAAATTCATTTTATGACAGATTTCGCCTCTGTGGAGATAATGTAAATTGGAAACAAGGTGTTAGTGAACAGCGCCATGATAGGAAAAGACATATGTACCATGCCTTTGGTTCAATAGCCATCCTGCAGAAAACAGATTTCAGCCATCTGGCTCACCAATCTGGTAAGATATTTATTAACATACTGTCATCTACATATCACAACATTTACATATTAATGTCCTATAGGACTGTCTTATAATATATTTGAATGATCTGCTGTAGGACTCCCAAATACATTTAGATTAGTTTGAAATGTGGACTTATAATTCATTCTTTGTGTGTCATGACATACTTTGCATCATGAATCATTACACTAATTAAAAACTGCTACCATCTTTTGCTAATTTTCAGGACCACAGCTCCCATTTTGGCACCTGACAGCCAATGATTTTTTACCAAATGTAAATGACTGGGAGAATATCAAAGAGGACTACACCAAACTGATTGGACGAGCTGTTGTTAGACTTGTTCCAGCACTACAATTTGTGAAGGAATTTGTGGATAAAACAATTGTGGGACCTTTCTCAGAATCTCTTTCCCAGAAGACAAAGGTTGTACCACTTCCTGTATTATTCAAGAATGAACAACGCTATGATCAGGTTGTAGACATCCTAGATAGTTATGAAGAAGTCATTCACAATGTTTATCAACAAGCTGGCCAGAGTGTGGATGGTGTGAAGGTACATATAGGTGGAGACCAGCTGACTAGAGAGAGATTTAGTGGGGCAAAGAGACTTCGCATTCATGCAGATAATCCTAGAGACAAATTTAAACACTCGTCTCCAATATCATTTGAGCGTTTTCACTTAATGATGTTTTTCCATCAGTTGTACCAAGAAAGAAGTAGCAATCAGATTGGGACAATGAAAACAAATGATAATTTCTCGCACAAATGTTGACAGTGATGTTCGCAAAGCTTATGATGCAGACAAGGACTTTGTTATCAGCTTTATTGATACATACATAATTGAGGCTGTCATGGAATACTTTGACATGTCAGATGTATATAGTAATCCTGTAAAACATCCACCTCCACCTGCAGGTGATGTTAAAGCTGCAGAAGAGTGGTTTAAAATACACTTCACTAGAATTGTTGATGAATTTGTTGCTCCTAAATTTGAATCTTTCTTGAACATATGTAAAGAACAAAACATTGAAGGTAAAAATTTTTACTCTACCAGTGAATGTAATGAGCAATGTTGTATTTCTGTTCTTGTAGAGTGCCAGTACATTCATGACTGCTACTCTTATACATGCCACTACTTACTTACTTTATTAGTCCCCGTTCGGACGAAGTCCAAAAACGGGGACTATTAATTTGCTCCTGTCCGTCCATCCGTGCGTACGTCCGTCCGGAGCCATTTCTCAGACACACTTTGACCGATCTTATTCAAACTTGACATATAGACAAAGTATGATGATCTACATATGCACGTCGATTTTCCTGACATGTTAATTAAATATGGCTCACTGGCGGCCATTTTGTCCTCAAATTTGGTGGATTCTGATAGGTAAACGTGTCCGGAACTGTTTCTCGGAGCTGCACAGGGTGATTTCAATCAAAGCTTGTATGATCATCATGCATATTGGGTTACAGGTGCACGTCATATTTTTTGTGTGATTTGAACCAAACTGGCCGACTGGTGGCCATTTTTTTCCCTTTTCGTGCTGATTCTTCTGTAAGATATGAATCAGTTCAAAGTTTGTACATAGTAAGTACTATACTACACAGCATGTTTTGTTTTGAGGTTTGATCAAATTTATTGAAATGGTGGCCTTAAACTTTGTATGATGATCATGCATATTGCTTTAAAAGTGAATTTGTCACTTGGGAAAAGAATTCCCATGTTTGTCAACTCCCGGCCTACATGGGACCCTGCATGTCTAATTGTCACTTGTACTGAACATTGAGGTCGACAAAATAGCTAATACTGAACGGGACTATGCATTTTGAATGCTTGTTCAGAATGTCATAAATGTTAGAATTATATACATCAACATTTTTATGCCAAATTGCAACAGTTGCTGTTCATGGTATCACACTGACAGATTTTTGACTCCCGTGTGCGAAGCACAAAAAGGGAGTCTTTGCAGTTAGTGTGTCTGTATGTGTGTCCGCCTGTTCCACTGATATCTCAAGAACCATACATCAGTTTTTGATGAAACTTGGTGCATAGATGCTCTGGGCCAATGCGCCGATTTGATTAGTTTTGGGTAAAAATCTGTCCAATATTAATTACCTAATTTGCATAATGATTAATCAATTTTCGGCTTTTCCACTGATATCTCAGGTACTAATCATCACATTTCAATGAAACTTGGTACATAGATGTCATAGGACACTGCACAGACCTGATAGTTTTTAGGGTAATATCAGTATATATTAATTACCTAATTTGCATAATTAATAAATTTTCAGCTTTTGATATTTCAAGTAGTAATCATCACATTTCAATGAAATTTTGTACATATATGTCATAGGACACTGCGCAGACCTGATAGTTTTTAGGGTAATATGAGTACATATTAATTACCTAATTTGCATAATTCAATGACACTTGGTACACAGATGTCATAGGACAATAGGATATCTCAATTACTGATCATCACATTTGAATTAAATTTGGTGCATAAATGCTCTAGGACAATAGACAGGCCTGATTAATTTTGGGTTAAAATTTGTTCATATTAATTCTCTAATTAGCATAATAATTCATAATTTTTTTCTGTTCTGTTCATATTAGTTACCTGATTTACATAATTAGTTTTCAGCTTTTCCATCAATCTCTCATGTACAAGTAATTTTGAATTAATTTTTAATGTGTCTTCAATACTCTCAGCACACGGGAGTTCTTTCTAAGCTTTCTTTGATTTTTGTTATATTAATGCTTGAGAAGTATGACATGATTTGGTAAACAGTGGAAGTAAGAAATATGATATGATACTAATTGTTATTTTTTTACATATTGATCTTCAGAACAAGGTCAAGTGATAACGTTGCAGCTGGCCGATGGACAACAAATCCAACTTTTGATTAAGCCAACTGAGAAGAAATATAAAGATCCAAGTAAACAAGACTATATCAAGAACTACAGTCACACTGTGCTAGAACTTGGACTTATGTACAAAGATCTGCTCGATCTTATCAAGCATCCAGACCGTGACCGAGGTATCCGATTATTGAAAGTTGCAATGTTGTTTTTCAAGGCAAACAATAGCCTCTCAAAATATGCTTATGAATTGTGAGATTGCTTGTGCATCAGTTGTGTTCACTGTCAATACGTGAAGCACATGAGGATTTTTTTGGCTTATTTGTAAACACTGCAGGAAAGACTGACAGTCACATACCAGCAGATGGATGGAATGGATGGTGAATATGATTAAAAAGAATTTGAAACACATGTTTTCAGACAAAACTGAAAAGAACATTACAGCAAGATCAAAAGCTCTTGCTGGGGTTCAGGAAGTGGCACGTAACTTTGATGAAACTTCAGATGTCATCAAAAGGTATCGACATCACACTGTTGCATCTGCACAAAGTGATGAAATGACCATGATTAGAGATTTGCGTACCCTGCGACCCTTCCAGTTTGTAGCTTGACGAGCACATTCCTCATTCCCACGTATGCATTGTTCAGTACTTGATAATCTTGAAGTGCAAAGCACAAGATTATGGATTGAAAGCAAACAGTATTATTTTGCAACTGAGCTGGGAAATTAAATCAGGGTTCTTGTCAGCACTCATCTAAGGGATTGGTGTACAAAAGGTACAGAAAAAGTGATATTTGTATCAAAACATTTTCCAACAAAAGTCATGTATATCGTGAGTCCCAAAACCTGAATTTTGGTGAAAAAAACATCTAAAATAAGTGTATACTCTGAAAATCAAAACAGCCAGTTGTTTTTAAAGCCCCACAATCTGTAATTTTTCAGAAAATTAATCACTCAGTTTTCAGTGAGTTCATTAGTCCCCGTTCGGACGAAGTCCGAAAACGGGGACTATTAATTTGGGTTCCGTCCGTCCGGAGCAATATCTCTAAGACTAATTGATGGATTTCATTCAAACTTTACAGAAAGACAATACATAATGTCTTAAATACGTGCGTCAAGTTACTTATTGATCGGAGCAGAAATGGCCGACTGGCGGCCATTTTGGATTTGCTATTTCTGATACCTAAAATGTCCGCAGCATTTTCTCAGAGATGACTTGGCCGATTTGGATCAAAGTTGGTATGGTGACCATACATATTGGGTTGTAGGTGCACGTCGTTTTTTTCCGTGATTCGAACAAATATGGCCGACTGGCGGCCATTTTGTTTTTTCATGGTACTCGTGCTACTTTTTCTTGAATGCAATGAACGTTTGTTTCAATTTTGTACAAAGATATACATCTGCACCAACATTATTTTTGTGATTTGATTCGATATGGTCGACCAATGCACAATTCTCATGTAAAAGCACTAAATTGTAATTGTTTACATCTTATATCAACTTCATCAGCATCAAATTCATTCATATGTCAAGTCACACAATTTTGAACGGGGACTGTGTCATTAACAATGACTTGTTGACTTTGTCTTGAAAACCATTGGCCAGATTGCTTTCAGATTAATAATGTAGATACTTGGGGTGGTCATCTGTTATATTTGTTCATTTGGTGACATCTTGAAATTTGTATTTTTGCTGAATTTTTTCGTTATTATTTTTTATATGTTTTACTTGTTATCAAAAACCGTTAGCTGGATTTCTTTCATATTTGCTGCATAGGTACCTAGGGTGGTCCTCTCTCTAATTTGTTCATTTGGTAGCATTATCTTCAAATTTCTATTTTTTTTGTTATTATTTTTTGCCATAGTGTATTAAGTGTTGAAAATGCATTGTCCCTTCATTTCTCAAGGACTGAAAAATATTAGTATATTGTACACGTTAGAGTTTATGACATTCTACCCCAAACTGTGAGGTTTAGAATGGTAAACCCATGAGAACTAGTACATTGGCATTGTATTATTGGCATTGTAAATCAGCTACACTTGTATTCATATTGGTATTGTAAATTAGCTACACTTGCATTCATATTGGTATTGTAAATCAGCTACACTTGTATTCATATTGGTATTGTAAATCAGCTACACTTGTATTCATATTGGTATTGTAAATCAGCTACACTTGTATTCATATTCGTATTGTAAATTAGCTACACTTGCATTCATATTGGTATTGTAAATTCGCTACACTTGTATTCATATTGGTATTGTAAATTAGCTACACTTGTATTCATATTGGTATTGTAAATTAGCTACACTTGTATTCATATTGGTATTGTAAATCAGCTACACTTGTATTCATATTGGTATTGTAAATCAGCTACACTTGTATTCATATTGGTATTGTAAATCAGCTACATTTGTATTCATATTCGTATTGTAAATCAGCTACACTTGTATTCATATTGGTATTGTAAATCAGCTACATTTGTATTCATATTGGTATTGTAAATCAGCTACACTTGTATTCATATTCGTATTGTAAATTAGCTACACTTGCATTCATATTGGTATTGTAAATTCGCTACACTTGTATTCATATTGGTATTGTAAATTAGCTACACTTGTATTCATATTGGTATTGTAAATTAGCTACACTTGTATTCATATTGGTATTGTAAATCAGCTACACTTGTATTCATATTGGTATTGTAAATCAGCTACACTTGTATTCATATTCATATTCGTATTGTAAATTAGCTACACTTGCATTCATATTGGTATTGTAAATTCGCTACACTTGTATTCATATTGGTATTGTAAATCAGCTACACTTGTATTCATATTGGTATTGTAAATTAGCTACACTTGTATTCATATTGGTATTGTAAATCAGCTACACTTGTATTCATATTGGTATTGTAAATCAGCTATACTTGTATTCATATTGGTATTGTACATCAGCTACACTTGTATTCATATTGGTATTGTAAATTAGCTACACTTGTATTCATATTGGTATTGTAAATCAGCTACACTTGTATTCATATTGGTATTGTAAATCAGCTACATTTGTATTCATATTGGTATTGTAAATCAGCTACACTTGTATTCATATTGGTATTGTAAATCAGCTACACTTGTATTCATATTGGTATTGTAAATCAGCTACACTTGTATTCATATTGGTATTGTAAATCAGCTACATTTGTATTCATATTGGTATTGTAAATTAGCTACACTTGTATTCATATTGGTATTGTAAATCAGCTACACTTGTATTCATATTGGTATTGTAAATCAGCTACACTTGTATTCATATTGGTATTGTAAATCAGCTACACTTGTATTCATATTGGTATTGTAAATCAGCTACACTTGCATTCATATTGGTATTGTAAATTCGCTACACTTGTATTCATATTGGTATTGTAAATTAGCTACACTTGTATTCATATTGGTATTGTAAATCAGCTACACTTGCATTCATATTGGTATTGTAAATTCGCTACACTTGTATTCATATTGGTATTGTAAATTAGCTACACTTGTATTCATATTGGTATTGTAAATCAGCTACACTTGTATTCATATTGGTATTGTAAATTAGCTACACTTGTATTCATATTGGTATTGTAAATTAGCTACACTTGTATTCATATTGGTATTGTAAATCAGCTACACTTGTATTCATATTGGTATTGTAAATCAGCTACATTTGTATTCATATTGGTATTGTAAATCAGCTACACTTGTATTCATATTGGAATTGTAAATCAGCTACACTTGTATTCATATTGGAATTGTAAATCAGCTACACCTGTATTCATATTGGTATTGTAAATCAGCTACACTTGTATTCATATTGGTATTGTAAATCAGCTACACTTGTATTCATATTGGTATTGTAAATCAGCTACACTTGTATTCATATTGGTATTGTAAATCAGCTACACTTGTATTCATATTGGTATTGTAAATCAGCTACACTTGTATTCATATTGGTATTGTAAATCAGCTACACTTGTATTCATATTGGTATTGTAAATCAGCTACACTTGTATTCATATTGGTATTGTAAATCAGCTACACTTGTATTCATATTGGTATTGTAAATTCGCTACACTTGTATTCATATTGGTATTGTAAATTAGCTACACTTGTATTCATATTGGTATTGTAAATCAGCTACACTTGCATTCATATTGGTATTGTAAATTCGCTACACTTGTATTCATATTGGTATTGTAAATTAGCTACACTTGTATTCATATTGGTATTGTAAATCAGCTACACTTGTATTCATATTGGTATTGTAAATTAGCTACACTTGTATTCATATTGGTATTGTAAATTAGCTACACTTGTATTCATATTGGTATTGTAAATCAGCTACACTTGTATTCATATTGGTATTGTAAATCAGCTACATTTGTATTCATATTGGTATTGTAAATCAGCTACACTTGTATTCATATTGGAATTGTAAATCAGCTACACTTGTATTCATATTGGTATTGTAAATCAGCTACACTTGTATTCATATTGGTATTGTAAATCAGCTACATTTGTATTCATATTGGTATTGTAAATCAGCTACACTTGTATTCATATTCGTATTGTAAATTAGCTACACTTGCATTCATATTGGTATTGTAAATTCGCTACACTTGTATTCATATTGGTATTGTAAATTAGCTACACTTGTATTCATATTGGTATTGTAAATTAGCTACACTTGTATTCATATTGGTATTGTAAATCAGCTACACTTGTATTCATATTGGTATTGTAAATCAGCTACACTTGTATTCATATTCATATTCGTATTGTAAATTAGCTACACTTGCATTCATATTGGTATTGTAAATTCGCTACACTTGTATTCATATTGGTATTGTAAATCAGCTACACTTGTATTCATATTGGTATTGTAAATTAGCTACACTTGTATTCATATTGGTATTGTAAATCAGCTACACTTGTATTCATATTGGTATTGTAAATCAGCTATACTTGTATTCATATTGGTATTGTAAATCAGCTACACTTGTATTCATATTGGTATTGTAAATCAGCTACACTTGTATTCATATTGGTATTGTAAATTAGCTACACTTGTATTCATATTGGTATTGTAAATCAGCTACACTTGTATTCATATTGGTATTGTAAATTAGCTACACTTGTATTCATATTGGTATTGTAAATTAGCTACACTTGCATTCATATTGGTATTGTAAATCAGCTACACTTGTATTCATATTGGTATTGTAAATCAGCTACATTTGTATTCATATTGGTATTGTAAATCAGCTACACTTGTATTCATATTGGTATTGTAAATCAGCTACACTTGTATTCATATTGGTATTGTAAATCAGCTACACTTGTATTCATATTGGTATTGTAAATCAGCTACACTTGTATTCATATTGGTATTGTAAATCAGCTACACTTGTATTCATATTGGTATTGTAAATCAGCTACACTTGCATTCATATTGGTATTGTAAATTCGCTACACTTGTATTCATATTGGTATTGTAAATTAGCTACACTTGTATTCATATTGGTATTGTAAATCAGCTACACTTGCATTCATATTGGTATTGTAAATTCGCTACACTTGTATTCATATTGGTATTGTAAATTAGCTACACTTGTATTCATATTGGTATTGTAAATCAGCTACACTTGTATTCATATTGGTATTGTAAATTAGCTACACTTGTATTCATATTGGTATTGTAAATTAGCTACACTTGTATTCATATTGGTATTGTAAATCAGCTACACTTGTATTCATATTGGTATTGTAAATCAGCTACATTTGTATTCATATTGGTATTGTAAATCAGCTACACTTGTATTCATATTGGAATTGTAAATCAGCTACACTTGTATTCATATTGGAATTGTAAATCAGCTACACCTGTATTCATATTGGTATTGTAAATCAGCTACACTTGTATTCATATTGGTATTGTAAATCAGCTACACTTGTATTCATATTGGTATTGTAAATCAGCTACACTTGTATTCATATTGGTATTGTAAATCAGCTACACTTGTATTCATATTGGTATTGTAAATCAGCTACACTTGTATTCATATTGGTATTGTAAATCAGCTACACTTGTATTCATATTGGTATTGTAAATCAGCTACACTTGTATTCATATTGGTATTGTAAATCAGCTACACTTGTATTCATATTGGTATTGTAAATCAGCTACACTTGTATTCATATTGGTATTGTAAATTAGCTACACTTGTATTCATATTGGTATTGTAAATCAGCTACACTTGTATTCATATTGGTATTGTAAATTAGCTACACTTGTATTCATATTGGTATTGTAAATCAGCTACATTTGTATTCATATTGGTATTGTAAATCAGCTACACTTGTATTCATATTGGTATTGTAAATCAGCTACATTTGTATTCATATTGGTATTGTAAATCAGCTACACTTGTATTCATATTGGTATTGTAAATCAGCTACACTTGTATTCATATTGGTATTGTAAATCAGCTACACTTGTATTCATATTGGTATTGTAAATCAGCTACACTTGTATTCATATTGGTATTGTAAATCAGCTACACTTGTATTCATATTGGTATTGTAAATTCGCTACACTTGTATTCATATTGGTATTGTAAATTCGCTACACTTGTATTCATATTGGTATTGTAAATCAGCTACACTTGCATTCATATTGGTATTGTAAATTCGCTACACTTGTATTCATATTGGTATTGTAAATTAGCTACACTTGTATTCATATTGGTATTGTAAATCAGCTACACTTGTATTCATATTGGTATTGTAAATTAGCTACACTTGTATTCATATTGGTATTGTAAATTAGCTACACTTGTATTCATATTGGTATTGTAAATCAGCTACACTTGTATTCATATTGGTATTGTAAATCAGCTACATTTGTATTCATATTGGTATTGTAAATCAGCTACACTTGTATTCATATTGGAATTGTAAATCAGCTACACTTGTATTCATATTGGTATTGTAAATCAGCTACACTTGTATTCATATTGGTATTGTAAATCAGCTACATTTGTATTCATATTGGTATTGTAAATCAGCTACACTTGTATTCATATTCGTATTGTAAATTAGCTACACTTGCATTCATATTGGTATTGTAAATTCGCTACACTTGTATTCATATTGGTATTGTAAATTAGCTACACTTGTATTCATATTGGTATTGTAAATTAGCTACACTTGTATTCATATTGGTATTGTAAATCAGCTACACTTGTATTCATATTGGTATTGTAAATCAGCTACACTTGTATTCATATTCATATTCGTATTGTAAATTAGCTACACTTGCATTCATATTGGTATTGTAAATTCGCTACACTTGTATTCATATTGGTATTGTAAATCAGCTACACTTGTATTCATATTGGTATTGTAAATTAGCTACACTTGTATTCATATTGGTATTGTAAATCAGCTACACTTGTATTCATATTGGTATTGTAAATCAGCTATACTTGTATTCATATTGGTATTGTAAATCAGCTACACTTGTATTCATATTGGTATTGTAAATTAGCTACACTTGCATTCATATTGGTATTGTAAATCAGCTACACTTGTATTCATATTGGTATTGTAAATCAGCTACATTTGTATTCATATTGGTATTGTAAATCAGCTACACTTGTATTCATATTGGTATTGTAAATCAGCTACACTTGTATTCATATTGGTATTGTAAATCAGCTACACTTGTATTCATATTGGTATTGTAAATCAGCTACATTTGTATTCATATTGGTATTGTAAATTAGCTACACTTGTATTCATATTGGTATTGTAAATCAGCTACACTTGTATTCATATTGGTATTGTAAATCAGCTACACTTGTATTCATATTGGTATTGTAAATCAGCTACACTTGTATTCATATTGGTATTGTAAATCAGCTACACTTGCATTCATATTGGTATTGTAAATTCGCTACACTTGTATTCATATTGGTATTGTAAATTAGCTACACTTGTATTCATATTGGTATTGTAAATCAGCTACACTTGCATTCATATTGGTATTGTAAATTCGCTACACTTGTATTCATATTGGTATTGTAAATTCGCTACACTTGTATTCATATTGGTATTGTAAATCAGCTACACTTGTATTCATATTGGTATTGTAAATTAGCTACACTTGTATTCATATTGGTATTGTAAATTAGCTACACTTGTATTCATATTGGTATTGTAAATTAGCTACACTTGTATTCATATTGGTATTGTAAATCAGCTACACTTGTATTCATATTGGTATTGTAAATCAGCTACATTTGTATTCATATTGGTATTGTAAATCAGCTACACTTGTATTCATATTGGAATTGTAAATCAGCTACACTTGTATTCATATTGGAATTGTAAATCAGCTACACCTGTATTCATATTGGTATTGTAAATCAGCTACACTTGTATTCATATTGGTATTGTAAATCAGCTACACTTGTATTCATATTGGTATTGTAAATCAGCTACACTTGTATTCATATTGGTATTGTAAATCAGCTACACTTGTATTCATATTGGTATTGTAAATCAGCTACACTTGTATTCATATTGGTATTGTAAATCAGCTACACTTGTATTCATATTGGTATTGTAAATCAGCTACACTTGTATTCATATTGGTATTGTAAATCAGCTACACTTGTATTCATATTGGTATTGTAAATTAGCTACACTTGTATTCATATTGGTATTGTAAATCAGCTACACTTGTATTCATATTGGTATTGTAAATTAGCTACACTTGTATTCATATTGGTATTGTAAATCAGCTACATTTGTATTCATATTGGTATTGTAAATCAGCTACACTTGTATTCATATTGGTATTGTAAATCAGCTACATTTGTATTCATATTGGTATTGTAAATCAGCTACACTTGTATTCATATTGGTATTGTAAATCAGCTACACTTGTATTCATATTGGTATTGTAAATCAGCTATTTTGTACCAGACTTTTTTCTGAATTTGCACACATTTATTAGGTTTGTGTATATTGAGCCTCATGAACCATCTTAATAAAACATTACAAAACAGCAACTTTAATTGTATTGTCTTTTATTAGGTTATGTTATGGTTACACGTTTATGTATATTGCATACTGCACAGGTCTATTTCAAAAAATAGGCCTGTGACCCTGTCACTCATCTGTGATTATAACATCAGCAAAGAAATCAATTAGTATAATATGTAACATACATGAACTGGTGTAGTGATGAATCTGTGTAAAGTATTGAGTGTTGTAACTGAAGTCCAAAAACTATAACCAGTATGAAGGTGGGTTCAGTCATCAGTGATCAGGCCATAGTGAAATTCAAGCTAAAAGTTCATCACAAAGTTGACCCACCCTACCTTTTCCCTGCAACAATAGCAAATGTATGCATACACACCAAATTATAAGGTGCATTTGTGATTTACATGATAATAAGTCACCAAGTCCAGTGACAATCTATTCACTCTCTAGGCTCATTCTTTCTAAAATAATCCATATATTTTTGGCATATGAATTTTGTATGTGTCCCCGATTGATTCGTAGTTTGTGAAATGTTGGAACTTTATTGCAATATCATTAGCCAATGTTGATGCTAACCCTGTTGGCACGTCATATATCATATTCTCATGTTTAAAGTACCGTACTCTGACAGTAATTTCTGTACCGAGACCCTAGTTGATTCATTCAACATTCACTGTGTCCACATAAATCACAGTTACATTTTATTTCACAAACATCACAACACAGGTGTAGAGGTCTGTTTTCTTCTGAGAATCTTGGTATACTGCCAAATCTATCACATACAAACTCTCTCCTGCATAACTCTGTTTTGCAGTATTTGCGCATGTCCTCAGTCATGCCAGATGCAGCAGGGCTAATGTCGGAGGCATTGTAGTACAATATTCCTAATGCCTGTTGCCCACCTCTTCCAGCACGACCAAGTTCTTGTAAATATGCTGAAAATGAAAAGGTAAAGATAACTAAATAAACTGCAATATTGTTTTTAATAATTAAGAGATGCATCATTGAAAGAAAGAAAGCAATGCTGAGAAGATGCACAATTTGTCTGCACAGAAATTACTACAAAATATGAAGATACACTGGAAAACTTGCACATCACTGTAAATTTAGTCGTACACTACTGTACACCCCATAAATATGCTAGCCACCCTATCAGATTTTAAATAATCCAGCTTTTAAAAATTGACAACTTACTTTCCAAGCATTTTGGTGGTCCTGCATGTATAATCCTTGCAATATCAACAACATCAGTGCCCATTGAGTATGCTTCTGAAGCAAAGAGTAGTCTAATTGCACCCTTCTGAATGGCAGTTCCAACTTCGGTTTTCATCTGAAAATTGTATAACAATTAGGAAATACCAACTGACAAAGTACCGGTAGTACGAAAGGCTTAAAAGGTAAATTACAATTAAACTTGCAAAATAATGTTACTTTATTTATTTCAGGGAAGACACATTTGGCTATGTGTATTTTTATAAAATCTGCTGGAAGTTTTATCTATACATGATAGTGTGGAGGCTGAAGAGGGAGAATTGTCATCCGAGCTGGGACTTTTCCAAACATAACTTTTTGCATATGTTATGAATTTCAATGTGGGTCGACCAGGTTGGGGGGGGGGGCAGATATTTGGGGGTTGAGGGTGATTTGGGGTTTTCAATGACATTGACTTTGCAATCATGTTTTGTAGGTCCATTTTCCATTGTCATGTATAATAAACACTAATATAATAATATAATAAACACATATAATAAACACTAATCAAGCATTTGAAATAATTTACAAATAAAAAAGTTAAATAGACTATAGTATCATAATTACCTTTGCAGTGCATGGTTTGTGGAACTGTCCTACCAGGTGTATAACCTCTGACAAAGAACCATCTATATCTCACTGCCATCTCATGGCCATAGCCACACCACTTGAGAGAGGAATAGACTATTGTCTTGGGAAAATATACTTTGTTTTCTTTCAGTTCTTCAATTAATGGCATGAATATAGCTTCAAAACTTTCATTGACCATGGTTTACCCAGTTGAAGGTAGTCTTGTCCTGACTGCTAATTTTATATTTGGTCTGTCCACAGGTGATGTGATGACCATAGCATTTTTCATGTTTAGGGCTCTGGAAAGCTCAGTTTGTTGTAGATCTCTTGTAGCAGTGGCTGTAATGGCTAATTGTACTGCCTTGGGGAAGACTGACTTTAAACGACATAATTCTTGGAAGGCTGGGCGGAAATCTGGTCCCCACTTAACAATGCAATGTGCTTCATCTATAACTATAAATATGTTCTTCTTTTGCCACTTCTTTTTTAATAATATGCTCTGGATGTCCAAGAAAATATTTGAAATGCCCTGCCAACTTTTGAAGCTCTAATGGTGTGTCAACAATAGTAGATGTTATGATTAATGCATCATCTCCATACCTGTACTTATGAAAATATAGTTAATATTTGAGAAACTTTATATGGCAAATGTATTTGACAAACTCGCAGTATTCTTTGTTTGTTGTGATTATTGGTGATTGTGCAAAGTGAACTGACTGACTATATACATGTACTCTGTTACATGATCAAAACAAAAAATTCAATTTTGCCATCAAAGATAAGAACATAAAAATTGCACTCTGGTAGATATAACTCTGCCCATTGATAAAAATAAAAATGTACCTCCAAATAGAGATAAAAAAAAATGTGTAATCTCAACTACCATCTTTGTATGACTAGTATTCTTCCCCACCCTGGCTGAGAGGACCCTGGTTACGACATTATACAAATTATGTGAGCAAAAAATGTTCAATATATATGTAACAAATATTTATCACACATTTTTTGGAGATAATTTTTTTTGATATTTTATATATTTATTCAGGAGTTGTAAGTTTCAAAAAACTATTTACAACAATCTGACAAAATGTAGAAATGTTAAAAACCTAACGTAATGTGAAATTATAAGTGTACAGATTCATTCAGAGTGCATTTTAATAAATAAAATAACTACACCTAAGGGGTAAAGTTTTCCCACTTTCTGTTGTAATTGGACATGCAGTTATTTTTTTTGGGGGGGGGGGGTAGGTCAAGTACTCAGTTCTCTTTACATTCACAATTGTTGTGAGTAACGGATTAAAGGATCCCATCAAAGCTTTAATTTACATTCAAAGAGTGATTTTTTGACAATAATCAGATATAGTGAGAATTTAAAGCCTTTACCCACAAGTGTTGGAATGAGTTCCAGATTGAAAACGAACTTTCATAGTAAACAAAAATATCATGCCTATTAGTGGAATTCCTAAAATGTGTAATTTGTGTATAAAATGTTATGAACAAGATTCCACTGAAATTCATTCGTGTACATTTTAGGAGGTAGGTAAATCATGGAGGTAAATTTTGGCGACACTAACATACCTTTGTTTCTGCTCTTTACTAATAGAATTAAGTGGACTGACCACAAGTACTGAGCACTACGCCGCCAATCTCCCACTTGCAAGCTCAAGTGCTTCGTACACATATGGCAGAAGCTCGAAAATCAGCGATTTTCCATAACCAGTGGGAAGAACACCAATGACATATCTTCCACTAAACAATTCCTTCATGCATCTAGCTTGCTTCGGCTTTAGAAATGTAATGGGAGTGCCTCCTTTTTTGCAAATATTCTTCTTTGATAGGGCAATTTTCGTCGACAACATCAGATTAAAATTTGCCGCCATGTTTGAACAAGTGCCCCGGAAGTACTATTGAATAGCCAATTAGAAGAATCCATGTCCTGACCAATCAGATTTCATATTTTATTAATGGCGTATTCCCATTACCTGCCTCTTCGAGCTTGAGACAGCTGGTTGACGGACTGACGTCATAGTGAACGGTCACGTGGTTTCACGATTAGTCACATTGCATACATGTGCGTAGAGAAGACGTCTATTTGTGAATTTCAACGTTGTATTTTAGATTTTACTAGTTGGTAAGTATTTCTGTACTAATTTTTGGTATGGTTCTAGAAGTCGTACTTACACACGAATTGGTGACGGCACAAAATACATGACCTTCAATCGGGGTTGTTTCCTCTATACGAATTGGTATATACAAATTACAATAAAGATACTTAAGACATTACACATAAGGTAAAAGAAATCACGTGACAATATAATTATAATAACGGTAATAAATCCTAGCTTAACAGTTGAACAGAACGATCATATATAGTCAGTCGGGTCATGACAAGGGTCACGCACTTCGTTGCAAAATGGTCGTATGATTGAAACTTGGTCATGGCGTGACGGGTGAGGAAGACATCATTAAACACTCACAAAATCACAATAAAACGGGGAAGTGGTTGCATATTACGGCGTACCCAACATGGGAAAAAACGCACAAAAAAACGCACAATACAAACGCCATGGGTTCGAATTCCACTAGATACACCCTCACCAGAACCGAAGCAATCAGAAACCAGCAATCGTTTTGGCTTTCCCGTTCAACTCATCGGAACATTCGAGTAGTTAGAAAAATGAACACCACTCAACGACCAACGTCGTGGCGTGGCACACAAGCATGCCATCGAGATAAAACAAAATTAGCTTGAAAAGACAGTGGGTTCGAGTCCCGCTCAGAGCTACCATAAAAACGTAAATCAAATAAACTGAAATCCCTCAAACCGTAACAAGTAAACAAAGAACGTCGCGAAAAAATAATAAACCTCACAAAACTCAACCATGCAAAACTGAATGAATAAATTATAAAATAACTAGCGTCTTGAACTAGACGACGCGCAATTGTGACAACAAAGATAAACAAGACCCAAGTCAAGGTAAGTGTCGATGGCGTTCCCTATATTACGAAACCAATTCAGGCAACAGACGAATATTTTCTGTGGTGTTGTGGAATTTATACTGTGTCTGCGGAATTGTTGATTGATGGTTCGAAGTCAGCAGTTAACATTTTGTTAGAAAGTTTCACAATTAAATCAGATATCCAATGATACCAGTATATTTATTTCATTATTCTAACAAATTGCAATGGTGGAAGTTGGTCAAACACGAGTTCTTACACCTAAATAAGTATCAAATATTTGTCCACACATTAATTCCCTCAATTTAACAATTGTAATGGTGTGAAATTATTGAATGACAGTTGTCTACACCAAAAAAATATCTCAAATATTTGTCCACACATTTATTATCACAATTTAACCACTTGTTAATAGTGGGAATTACTTAAACGCAACTTTTAATCAGTTGACATCAATGCAACTTACCCGCAGACAGTGCATAACAGAGTATCATTATTGAGCAATTAACAGGAACGTGTCTTGGCATTAGGGTTAGGGTCGGGTCAGGTATGGGCAACGGAATTATTAACAGGAACGTGTCTTGGCATTAGGGTTAGGTGTCATGAATTTGTTTTCGCGTATCTGTTAACCGACTTAATTAGTTGATTATTAGCTGAATTGCTGTGTTATGTCTGTCATCGTTTAGGTCTATTTGAAGTTTTGGACGGAACTTGGCTCAGTGATTTGGAACTAATTACCAGATAACCGTCGCGATTCTGACAGTTGGTATTTCATAGTTATTAATGTAGTGAACGATTAATCAAAAGATATGACGTATTCAGTACTTAGTGTGATTGGCTTTATGATTGAAGGTTACGCCCTAGAGTCTTTTTACTGCATTGTAATTGGTTAGAGTTTTGAAAATGAATAAAGAGAGTTTGAGTTGGTCTTAGGGAGCACAGCACGATAGACGCAGTAGAGAGAGTGCAGTCCTGGGCAGTCGAGAGTGCAGTCCAGGGGCGAGCCTTGAGGCAGTCCAGTCTTGGGCGAGTCTTGGTTCAGCCTTGTGAGAGTCTTGGGGACTTTTCCCCAGGGCGCTGTGTCTTATAGAGTGCTCCAAAAGATCGACTAAGACGAGAGTTGAAACATATTTCGTTGTGTGTGCCTTATTTGACTGTAAAGTTAAAGTGACTTTCCCGATCCAGTACCCCAAGGGGACGAGATAGAGAGACGAGACGAGTTTCCCCCCTGACAGTGTGGAGAACCCGAGAGTAGAAGAATTTACCCCGTGATACGTGAGTGGAGATCCCGGGCAGGTGTTTAACACACATTGACATCCTGTGAAGAAAAGTGAAATGACGAAGAGGTGTCTTTCTTGTGAACCAAACTAACAGCTCCATGGCAGAGACGAAACCGCGCTTGACGACTAACACCGTTAACAGTATGGCACCGATGAACGACGCTGAAGAGATGAAGACTTCTGAACCCCTTATGAAGGACGAGTATCGTATAGGACTGTATAATTAAGAATTGAGCGACATTAAAGACAAGAAGATGATAAAGAACGACCCCGGACTAACGCGACGAAAGAAGAAGACGCTTATAGACTTTGATTAGAACTTTAGCTATCTGTGTATTGCTTAGAGAACCGCTCGTTGGACACTGTAACGGACACTGAAACTCAAGGACGTTGAACTCTTTTCACAATCACAACACTATTGCTCAGTAATGTAATGTATTGCTGGTTTTTTCTATTGTTTTTACCGTTTTTTTTTGTGATGTTGAATTGTATGTATGTAGGCGCCCAGATCTTTGTTTTGAACTGATATTTAGTGACGTTCGAGGTCCTTTATAACGATTTAAGCGCGTTTCAGTGGACAAGTATTTGCAACACAGTGTTATGAGTTTTGTGGAGTTTTAATGAGTTTATGAGTACGGATTATGATGGGGAGAGTGTTGCCCCCACGTGTTTTTTTTAAGAGTTTTGAGATTTGTCGAGTACAGAGATATCGACGTTTTAAGAGTTGTTTTTGTTTATGTGTTGTTTCCGGAATACTTCTGACGCTTTTTGAGTTGATAGCACCTTTGTAACGTTTTTTAATGTCTTTTTGGGATGAGAGTTTGGTGCGCCTATATACGTATTGTTTGATAACGCAATCTTTTGTTCATGATTGACAGGTTTATATGTAACTCAGTAGTGTATATCGTTTTAGTCTTTTCCCCGTCTTTTTGCCAGAGGAGTAATGTGTTATGATAGCTTTATCTTTGCATTCTGTTTCCACGCCGTATGACTTTTGTTTAGATTAACGACTTGTGAGTTCAGTTGAAGTTTATAAGCGTATATGACAGGAGTTTGATTAATAGCTTTTTATTCATTGTTTATTAGTTACCGCTTTGCAATGCTTTAACCGAGAGACGCATCCCTGGTAATCACGTGATCATGCTGTCGACTGCAGCGATTGGCTGATCGCTTGGTTACACCGCCACGCCTTAGTTTTTTTTGACCTTTTGATATAGAGTTTGTAACCTTTAGTAACGGAGACAGTGCAGCGAAGGGTTACCTCAGCGAACTGTTTGAGAAAAGCGAGTCGATTGGTAGCCTTTCCCTTGTTTTTGATTTATAACCGTTGATATTTGAGACTTTATAACCATTGTATTTAGACTTTATAATCATTGTACTTAATTAGTGTGTTTTACTCTTTGATTTATCCTTTTTCTTAGTATTGTATTTAATCCTATGACGATGAGTGGCTGACGGTATCTTTGATTTGTGAACGTGTTATGCCAAGAGGCACAATCTCAGTTTGGGTGAAGGGATGTGTCATGAATTTGTTTTCGCGTATCTGTTAACCGACTTAATTAGTTGATTATTAGCTGAATTGCTGTGTTATGTCTGTCATCGTTTAGGTCTATTTGAAGTTTTGGACGGAACTTGGCTCAGTGATTTGGAACTAATTACCAGATAACCGTCGCGATTCTGACAGTTGGTATTTCATAGTTATTAATGTAGTGAACGATTAATCAAAAGATATGACGTATTCAGTACTTAGTGTGATTGGCTTTATGATTGAAGGTTACGCCCTAGAGTCTTTTTACTGCATTGTAATTGGTTAGAGTTTTGAAAATGAATAAAGAGAGTTTGAGTTGGTCTTGGGGAGCACAGCACGATAGACGCAGTAGAGAGAGTGCAGTCCTGGGCAGTCGAGAGTGCAGTCCAGGGGCGAGCCTTGAGGCAGTCCAGTCTTGGGCGAGTCTTGGTTCAGCCTTGTGAGAGTCTTGGGGACTTTTCCCCAGGGCGCTGTGTCTTATAGAGTGCTCCAAAAGATCGAATAAGACGAGAGCTGAAACGTATTTCGTTGTGTGTGCCTTATTTGACTGTAAAGTATATTAAGTGACTTTCCCGATCCAGTACCTCAAGGGGATGAGATAGAGAGACGAGACGAGTTCCCCCCCTGACAGTGTGGAGAACCCACCCCGTGATATAGGGTCGGGTCGGGTCGGGTCGGGTCAGGTATGGGCAACGGAATTATTAACAGGAACGTGTCTTGGCATTAGGGTTAGGGTCGGGTCAGGTATGGGCAACGCAAATAGCTAACACCCAATATAGTTTACACAAGTAAAAACACAAAATTGGCAATTTTTTGGACAATTGTAACTCAATAATAGAAATATGTTGTATTTCTATATATGTACACACTATATAGTCTCATCAAATCATCAAAACAAAACCAGTAAATCCATCGTGGTCTTGTCAGTTGTCTACATAGTGATCAGGAGGACCCGGGTTCAATTCCCATGCCTGCCCGTCTTTTCTCGCAAACACTAATTTGCAATAAAGCTAAATATGACAACAAATCATTTATTTGCATGACTACCCACATGGTTCAGCGGATATGTACAATGCCAGCAATTTGAGAGATCAAGAATTCAAGTCAGAAAAACAGAGCACAAGAATACACCCTCACATGGAAGCCAGTCGTAGCCAACAAATCGTTGCAGTACCAACACAGATGACAGCTGCAAGTCACATGCAACAACAACAGACACGAAGATGATTGCTTCTCTCCAAATGGGTCCCTTCTTTTGTATTGACCCCCTAAGGATTGCTAATTCCCCCTTTCTAACTCTTCCACCAAAATAATATATCGCCCCTTTTAATTAATGAATATTCATGAGCGCAGAAACTACACGTCATGAATAAATTAGCCTAATTTTTAAAAAAATTGCATAAAGTGCAGGTACGTCTTCTGGAGACCTGCCTAATTTTGTTTATCTCTAAACCATATAGGCATCGTAATGTAGCTCAGTCTGATCGCCTGCTGTATCTTGATGCCCGGATGTCTTAACGATTTCATTCGAAATTGAGCCTAGTATTGTGTGTAATATTTCCAACAAAATATTCCCTTTTCCTAGTTGTTCCTTAAACTGTATTATTGGGACGTGTAGGGTCGATATCTTGTCTGCGATGACGTTCTTCGAAATTTTACTGCACGCATTTTTTGTTACGGGTGGTGGAGAGCAGCCCGTATTAACCATGATTATTGTTAAAGGTCCGAACACTTAATTATAATGAATCGTTTATTTCTTGCTATGAAAATTTTAGTAACTTGTTTTCCATATTATCAAAATCTTGAAGTAAGAGCGCCTTCATTGAAAATAAAATTCAAGAGTATTTATTAATTACTTACAATTATTTAGTCTAACATGTTTTATTTTTATTTTTCAGGAATTGGTGCTGCAGTGTACAAGAATCTGAACAAACTGAAATCTAGCATTTTTTTAATCAGCGTTGAAGAATAAGTAGGGGGCACAAAAACAGTTTACAAGTTCGTTTTCAAAGTGGTTGTTTTGTGGTTTTGATGGTTGTCTATTAAATATTAATTGACCTTGCCTTTTCCTTGTCTGTATTTGTAAAATGGATGAAATACCCCACAAAAACGCAAAACAGTCGGACCCTTCAGGAACATGTTTGGTCTTTGAAACACTTGGTAGTTCAAGTGACGAAGCTGATTTTCATAATGGTTCATATCGTCAAGTAGCCATGGACAGGGTTCAGTATGTTAAAAACAAATTGGCATGTGAGGGCAAGGATTTCAATGTTGTTGTTGGTTCTGAGTTGTGTAGAAGCTGCCATCTGGGGTGTTTTAAAGCTGGTACACCATACTGGGAAAAAAAACGTAATCAAGTGATTAAAACACAGTTAAAAAAGAAAGAATCTGCTGTGTATGTAAAAACACACATGAAAGATTGGCAACAGACGAGTGGTGTACGGCTCATAGCAACAGATGTGAACTTTATTTCAATAAAACCAATATAAAACATCTCTGCAACATATGCTGGAAAAAATTCCTTCGGTTTGCTGATATGGCAAACTGTGTTGTGTGCCGAAACAACTGTTGTGGTAATTGGTATTTTATAGGCAAACACAATCACAGTATTGCACAGAGTCCTTTTCTGAAACTACACTAGTTTGTACAGATTGTTGGCAGTGTTTGCAAGCAGGTTGTACTGGCCTAGACTGAGCTTCAAAGCTCTAATATCTTTGTTAAATGCAGTGCACTGGCATGTCAAAAACACTTCAGAAAATACTTGAGAAAAAATATGTATTTCAGAGTGAAATAATGGATATGTATGAAAATGATCTGAAAATGCTTGCCAATATTACTGATTTTCAGAAAATACTAAACTGTTCTACTGTATTGTGAACGAGTGGTACAAAAACACAATCTGAGTACACTGTGGAGAAGTCCTAAACATGGGAAAATGAGTTATCCTAGTAGTTATCCAGTGTCTTCAGTGGTAGCTGACAATATATACACACTATCAGAAGAAATATCTAACACAAAGTCTATGTTAGAAGAGATGAAAACAAACAGTGTGGATATTAGAAAACTACAAAAAGTAATTAAGGCACAAGTTAAAAGGTTTCCACCAACGGCACAGTTTGACTATCCGACTATATTTCCTAGTTTTGATAAGGCATGTGACCAAAGTGACAATACATTTTTACTAGACTCCTATCTTGAACCAGATTTGGTTAAGTTCCTTGAACAGCTGTGTGGCATAAAGCAAAACTTGACACATGATTTTAAGAGTAGTCAATCTAGCAGCAGGGATCCTCACCAACATTCCAACAAACTTAAAATGCAAATGGTTATAAGTTTACTTTCCAACATATCTGACAGACGATCATTTTTCTTCAAACATTACTTGGGCTATGTGCATATGCAAATGGTTGAAGGGACAGGGGTTTTCAAATGTTTAACATGTTTGGTGTATTATGCAGCATAGACCAAATTAGAAATCATGGCACATTTTGGTCGAGTAAACGCAAAGCAATCCAAGAATTAGTGAAAGAAAAATTCTGGCGAGTAACATTTGTTAAGTTAAATTTTCATATGAAATTTGCCAAAACTCTTAAAAGCACTGGTGCCCCCTTTCCAGGGCGTTGAACTTGCTAACTTGCTAACCAAGTGAGCCATCAAAGTGTTCTATTGTTGAATCGCCATGTTGTTTTGCATAAAGAGTCTGATGATTCTGTAGTTTTGCAGGCTGGCAAGCCATACCAATTGGACGTGTCAGTGGCTGATGAATCAAGTCGGACTGGTGAGTGTACCCAATTAGTGGTTTCTTGTGCTCAGGAGTCCCATCAGTCTGTTGTCTCTCAAGGTGGTGGGAGCAGGAAGTGTGCTGTTTTCCAGAAAATGAATTCACCCTACAGATAAATACAGTAGAATACAATAAGTACTTAACAGGATTATTGCACAGTATTCAGGCTGGAAACATTAATGAAAATGTCAATACATCATTTACTGAAGATGTGTAAAAACTGTTGCCCCACTGGTGTCCTTTCTTGGGGGATAATATTGTATATGCTACAGTTAGAGAGGTAGATGCTAACATGAAAGACATCAAGGGCTATCTTGCTGAGCTAAAAAAAGTATTTGTCTGTTGGTTCTGTGGATGGTGCATCACAGGTCGTACTGGGTGGAGACCAACAAACATATGCAATTGTAAAAAACTTTGAAAAAAGAGATGTTGAACTTAATAGTTGGTATTTACGAATACCTGGTGATTGGCATATGATGAAAACAGCAAGTGAGGTTCTAACGAATGTATTTTGGGATGGTGGTATGAAAGAGTTAACAAAGATGTGTGGTCATTAAAATCCAGATGCTTTATATCAGTGGCAAGATGTTCACAACCTGTTATGCTCCTTGCATGAATCACTGCTTTCAGAAAGTGAAATGTTATGGAGGGAAACAAATATGTCCATGCTAACATTGTTTTGTTTTATGCTCGTATGTGACTAAACACTGCAACTGGCAACAGTTATTATATGCGTGATTTTATCCAGACAACATTGTTCGTACTTTAAATACATCACGGCCCTTTTAGCAGATATTTTTTTTTCTAGTTCCGGCAAACTTCAAAAAATACAAAAAATAACATTGTTTTGTTTGATGCTCGTATGCGACTAAACACTGTAGGCCCTATTGTAAACCAAATATACTGCCACGTTTGCTTTACATGTTTGTTTTGTATGTTTGTTATTTAATTGTAATACAAACAACGTAAATGCGTTTAAACGGGTCATTTCAATAATATGAGAATAAAAAGCTTACAGAACACTAGTGTTCAATTCTAGATTATAACACATCACTCGTTAATACTGTACTGTAATTGGTAATTGGTGTTATCGGCTAAATCACCATAGTAGCGCCAGGGAAATTACTAGTTCCCTAGGGAGACTAGTACATCAACTAGTGCCCGGAGATGACGTCACTCATCACCTGATCGTGTGATTTCCAATATGTCGTATGCTAGTTCGGTCGCTGATATCGATGGTCCGCCTTGAAAGACTGGACGATTTAGCTTCAGTTCAGAAGAAGAACTTGACACACTAGTAGGAAATAAAGATGCACCAAAGACGAAAGACGCAATCAGGTTTTCTAGAAGCGTCTTAACATCGTTTTGTGAAGAAATCGGGACACCGCTAGCAGACGTCGAGAAGAAGACTGCAGCCAATGTAATGTGTTATAAAACATATGTGCTTAATAACTCATTGAGGGGAGACACTAGCGTTCAATTGACGTCACAGCTGAGTATGCGCAATGCGAGCGCGCCATTTCTGTGCAGACCAGAGGCAGACATTTTGTTGCAAGCACGAAACTGTTTTGTGCCGCTTTCACCAAGATTACTTGTTTTCAGTATACCGATATCGTTTTTCCGACTGCGTGATAACTGTTGATACATAATCAAAGCACCTTTGTTTCTGTAAGTATTGTATTTTGTGGCCAAATGACATTGAACATGTTGCAAATTTGAACTGCGGCTCATTCGGTATTTTGAAGGGTTCAGTTTTTTGGCATAGTTTTTTTGTTGAGTACCCACCTTTTTCGAGCAACTTTGAGTGACTCACGATCTCAATCTTATATATATTTATTTCATGTTGTGGTCTCACATACGCGAGACTAGTATTTTGGAAATTCTGCAAATCAAACAACAAACGAGGCTAAATGTCGGATTTCCGAATAATTCTGTTACACGCCGCACAGTGCTGAACGCTAGCGTTCATCATACTGATTATTAGCATGCTATCCAATTGAACTAATAGTGATACTGTTGGGAAATAGCTCTGATTATTCCGTTTTAAGGATACATTACAAAGATAGGCCAATCAAATAAAAACAGAATCAAAGACAAATCTGAATTGTTTCAAATCGAATTTGTTGATATTTCAATCGAATAAAGCTGACTTTTTCAAAATAAAATAATTTTAAAAAATCAGAGGCGGAGGTTTTTTTCTGGGCGGGCGGGCATGCTAATCGATATAATTTTTTATAGGGCCTAATCAAAACAGTAATAATACCAGGCATATTAAATGGTTTTTTTTGTCTGCAGTCAGTCTGTTCCAAATACATTACACACTTATTTAATATGGGAAACCTATATTTAAGTGTTTTTGTGTTGTGTCCATATTCAAATCATATGTTTACATCCTTCAAAAGGCACTTTGTGCGCTTCCATAAAAATGGTCCCAATTTTTCTGTAGCTTGCTGCATTGATTCATGTGCTTACACAACCAATCGCTGGACAAATTATAAGGTTCATGTTCATAGAAAGCACAAACACATAGACACGAACACTGCTGAAGATGACATTGATACAGATGAAGATACTTTTGTTCTCCCTTTTGTAAGAGAACCTGGCATCAACCATTTTAATGCCATGTTTACCCTTAGTTTAGAATCAATGCACAATGTTTCTCAAGCTGGGATTGACAGTATTGTATCAACAACAGACACTTTAGTTCATAGTCACATAAATTTATACAGGAAACAAATTGCAGAAAAGTTAGAAAGTTTAGGAATTGACTCAAATGTCATTAATGACATTGATATTGTTACAGGGTTGGAATTATCTTCTAGTGATGCAAAAAGATAGGCCTTGTATAAAAAGACACTAGAAACTCTAGTTGAGCCTGAACAAGTAGTGATAGGTGAAAAGTTTGTCACAAAGAATGGT
This sequence comes from Saccoglossus kowalevskii, assembly GCF_978046115.1. Taxonomy (NCBI): domain Eukaryota; kingdom Metazoa; phylum Hemichordata; class Enteropneusta; family Harrimaniidae; genus Saccoglossus; species Saccoglossus kowalevskii. Next base: position 26,861,795 of record NC_140657.1, read on the forward strand.
ACAATCCAAACAGTACCAAGGTTAGGGTACATAATCCCATTTAAGCAATGTTTACAGCAACTATTACTCCTACCTGAAGTCTGGGAACACATACAACATCCCTGTATGTCATTTGTGATGGAGACTTTGTCAAAACACATCCCATTTTTGTAACTGACAGGCAAGCACTTTTAATTGTTTTGAATTGTGATGACTTTGAAATTGTAAACCCACTGGGTAGTCATATTAAAAAGCACAAACTGACTATGTTCAACTTTACTTTGGCTAATACCCCCCCCCCCCCGAATACAGATCTAAGCGTAATGCCATGCAGCTCTTAGCAGTATATAAGGCAAAGAAAGTTGTTGTCTGATTTAATAAGCACAGTGATTGAAATTAGAACTACATGGGATAAGGCATAGCAAAGGGGGGACACTTGTTATTGTACCTGCTGACACTGCATCTAATTCGCCAGGGAAATTTAAGGAGGGTGTTTCATTTGCTCTCAAAAATTGCAGGAGATGTGAAATTTAAAAATTTGTTTGACGAAAGGCAAGTGGTGTTTAGAAATAAAGAAGCACACATTAATAGATGGAATGACCTTATGCAAATGAGTAAACAAGCAAGGTTATACTGGAGTAAGTTATGGGGAATAAATGTTACTAGTGAACTACTAAAACTCAAGCAAATTGATTTGCTATCTGGCCTTGTTCAAGACCCAATGCATGTTCTGTTTGAAGGAGTTGTCCCACATGAGCTGTATCATGTACTCTTTAGATTTAGATTTGTGCAGTCTCTGTTCACACTAAAGTGGTTTAATTCAGCAATTAGAGGATTCTATTATTCTTATTTGCATAGTAGTTCAATATCAGAGCCAATTGAGAAAAAAACATATTGATTGTTGCGGAACAACCAAGCAAAGTGCATCAGCAATGCTAACACTTGTACACATTCTTCCTGTCATCATTGGGCATGAATACCTCTTGATGATGTATATCAGAAAAATACGCTGCGCCTGGTACAAATTGTACTGATTTGTACATCATCGTATTGTACAAGAGACACAGCAATGTATTTGAAAAATCTTATTGCTGAATATCTGTACAATTTTAAATCACTGTATCCCAGAGCATCATTCATTCCCAAAATGCATTATATGGTACATCTACCTACTCAAATGTTAATGTATGGACCACTGAGACATCATTGGTGCATGAGATTTGAAGGCAACAATGGTTACGTTACAAATAAGAGGTATAAGAACTTTCCACTGACACTTGCAAGTCGCCATCAGATGTATATGGCATACATGCAGGCTGGTTATGAAGGTGGACGATCATCTTCATTTTTGTATACAGATTACAAAGTAGGTTCTGGTGTTGAGATTACATTTGGGGAAGTGTATCCAGAATTACTCCAAGCATTCTGTCAACTGACAATGGTTTGTGTAGAAAAAGTTTACCAAACTTCATTTGATATAATTGTGCTTGATCATGTGAAATATTTCCTTCTTTGAAGAAGTGGAAGCGGAATTCAATGGGCATATTTTAGTCTATCCAATCAAACCATTAGGTAGCAAAACAATAGCTAAACATTCGTTATTAAAATTTAAGTCGCCACTTAGTATTTATAGATACCAGGGTTCAGTTGTTGTGATGAATATTCAGTCATACATTCATAAATCCATTTTAAACAACAGTTGATAGCATTTGTATCAGGCTAACAAAACGATGTTTTTGGTAACCCGGTGTAACCCATGTTTACGCTGCACTTCGGCCCCTGGTTAAACCAGCTTGTATTCCCATAGTCTGTGTGCACTGATGCATACACGTAATTGGTTAGACATGTATGGCGCCCTCACTGTTGGTGGTGTCAATTACTTCTGTTGGCTGTATGCCAACCTCTTTTGTAGGAACCTTTGTTTTAAGTGTAATGCAGTGTGGCTATTGTCGCACCTGTAATTATTTAGAGGTTGAATTAGGAAGTATTTTTTATAACATTTTATGAGCATTACTTGTGTTGAATTTACTGTATATTACAGGACGAGGTAGTCGTTTTTTGGATGTACAGGGCTGAGAGTGAAAGGGCTCTCTCCCTCACTCCGGGCGCCGAGCGGATGACATCATTGAACACACTGGCAGCAAGCTACAATTCTTGGAAGGAAAAAGAAAGTAGGAAGCGGAACGTGGACGGACTGAAACACTGTTGTTACGGTGCCTTGTTATACAGCTAAATCAACCTGTGACCGAACTTTTATCGTAACTGGTAGGTGAACTTTTACTGTTTGGAAAGGGGCCCCAAAGCATCTTTGGTTGCAATCAAACGTTGAATAGTTATCACGTGAATTATTATTGCATCAAAATTTGTGATTTATATCATTGTAACTTTTTGTGGGTAGTGAGAGCACTTTTCCCGTTGAATATAGCTTTTTTGTGCGTGGCCGCCAAGATTGCATCATTTCCCTGTGCGTTGCCTGGGTCGTTTTGAACGCTGCTTGTGGTAACTATCTCATTTCGTGTTAGGCCTTTGCATTGTGTTGTTTCGGCTGTTTTTTTGGTGAGATTCGTTTTGGCAACTTTTGAGAAACCACGGCGAGTTTCCTCGTTTTGCGGCGTATTTGAGGCAGTGACGCACTCTTTTTGGTAGTTTAGTTAGGCTGTTTATTTAGTTGCATTTTGTGATTTATTGTGACGTTGTGCATTTTAATTATTGTTTACCCCGCCTTTTTCGTGTGCGTGTTGGACGTTGTCAACTTTTTTCATTCACACTCCCTGCTCTTTGCATAGCGTGGGAAATGGTGTGGGCAGCATTTATTGCTTTGTTCAAGGTATTTTATTTGGCAGCATGAGCTGTCTCTGTTTATAACTGAAATATATGTGTTGGCTGAATGTTTGGCTTGACTGACTCATTCCCTGACTGTATCTACATACCAACTTCTCTACTCCGGACCCTCATATATGTCTTGGTACGCGAGACAGCCCCTGTGATTGTGAGGAGAAAGATGACTATTGGTATCCTGCAGAGATAATTTAGATTGGTGAACGAAAGTTTCATCATCTGCCTTGCCTGGTCGGAGACCCATAAAGGCCGGAGATTGGCGCCCAACGTGAGATTCGGTTGTTAATTGGACAACAAACTTGTTGTTTGTGCGTGTGGATTGCTGTTTGGTTACATTGAGCAAGAGTAGAGCAGAAACCGTCTGGTGTTGGTTTACAGTCAGGGGTGATCAGTCGTTGTTTGGTTGTGACATTGGGTTCACTTTGTGCTGTGGTGGAGTAGTCATTAATTTGAATATCTTGTTTAGGTTATTGGTATACATTGGTTAATATGGCAGAGGGCGGTTCTTTTTTGAATACACTTGCATGGGGTCGAATAGTACTATCACCTGCGTCGGGTAGTGCGGAACAGGCAATTGCTTGATAAGAGCTAGGCCGCTGAGCTGCACGAGAGAGCTCGCAGATCGGTAGATGAGGAGCTCAAACAGAAACAAACTGATGAAGTTTCTCGAGAAAGAAATGCACAAGGTACGCGAATGTCGCTGTCGTGAGATGGGTAGTCCACATGGTACCCTGAGGGAAGGTATCGTTGACCACCCTGTCTTGGAAACGCCGAAAAGCGCAACATCACCTGCGAATGGCATTGAAGGGGGAGAACGCATTCAATATGTCAATGGCCCTGGTGCATACGCAAGACCTCATGTGCCTACATTCTTCGGCAGTGACCAAAGCAAGGGGGATGTGGCCTTTAGACAATGGAAGTATGCTATTGATTGCCTGAGGAAAGACAAGTTTTGTCACTAAGCACGCTGAATACCGCCATAAAGGCGTCATTGAAGGGTGACGCAGCAGAGTTGGTCATGAACATGGGAGAGGATGCGCACATTGTTGACATCATTTCGACATTGGAAGTCCCCTATGGGGAGGTGGAGATTGGTTCGATGCTACTAGAGAGGTTATACAAGGACAGTTGGCAGAGGGAAGCTGAAGATATAAAGGACTATAGCATGCGCTTGCAACTCATGCTCAATACTGTCAAAGAGTGGGGAGGCATTGCAGTTGCCGAGGTAGATCAGACTTTTTGGCGTATTCTGCACAACAGAGATGTAAAGAACGCAATGCAATGCAAGTTTAAAAACATCGCAACCTTTCAACAACCATGGCGCGAGACTTGCAGAGCTGAGCAGGAATGGTCTGACAGGACGAGGAATAACAAGACTGTCGCTTTCAAGGGTCAAGTATCACTGGCTGGAGATGATTTCGAGGATGATAGGCAAAGTGATGATGCAGAGAGAAAGGCTATGATGGCGCTGTTGAAGCAGCAAGCCAATGTCATAGAATTGATGAAGGAAAGATTAATAGTTAATGATGCGACAGTGCCAGTGTCTGGTGAGGGCGCCCAAGCTTTCGAACCTGAACCCTGTGACAAGACCATGCGACCGCCCCCGGGTTGGTGTTATGTTTGCGGTGAGTTGGGTAACATGGCCAAAAAGTGCCCAGCCAGATTCAAAGAGGCCACTTGCTACACCTGAGGCAAGCCAGGACACATCTCATCCAAGTGTCCCACGTGTACTGTGGTAGACAGGAGGTCTGGTAATCGGTGTCACATTGTTAAACGTCGCCGGCAAAGTTGTGAGCGTTAGAAACCACCAGCTCCGAAGCACACCCGCAAGGGCATCGGTCAACCCTGTACTGATGAAGACCTCCCTCCTGAAGATGATGACAGACCATGTGACGTACTTGCATTGAAACAGGGTCGAAAACCACTCTTGATGGCGAACAGTGTATGGGATGAGTTGGTTGGATAAAACCGTAGGGTTCTGTTTTAATCAGAGGAATCAAATGTGCTTGTTTAATGGACACAGGTTCGCAGGTCACGTCTGTAGGCAATGCGTTCTACCGTAAACATCTTGCAGACATTAAAGTGAAGCCCCTTGACGATTCTGTTGTCGTCACAGGAGCTAGTAGTGAGAGATTGCCTTATGTAGGGTTTATTGAGGTCATCCTGTCTTTTCCTCGCTGGATGTTCGATGACGAGCGGGAATATTACACATTGGTAATGGTGGCAGCTGATAATACAACCGCGAAGTGCCAGTCACCGCTGGTACTCCCCTGCTTGATTTATACGTGGGAAGCGATGGGTTGTCTGGTCAGTACAATATGATAATGTCCATGTGGATGTCACGCGGAAAGAAAAAGAGAAAGTTTGTTGGTACCACTGGTCATATTGGTGAGGTTAAGGCTATGTGCAAGACGCCGCTTACGGTGCAACATGATACTGATGGCATTGTTCGGGGCAAGGTGTGTGGTTGGATTCAGCGTGACAAGTATGTGGTCATGGTAGAGCCCTGCGACAAAAACGGCATGTGATATAGCGACGAGTCCACAAGAGGAATTTGTATGTGCCAGTGAGGATCAGTAACACTACCGATAGACATGTGATCGTTAAACCTGGTGCGATCATAGTTGAGGTGAGCGCTGTGGTGCAGATAGAGCACCTGGGACACGATGCGACCTCCCAGAACACTGGTATGGGAGAAGTTGATTATGTGAACGGAGTGAACTTTTACTTGTCCCAAGCCCAGCTCCATGAACATGAATTGGCTGTGGTAAAGGACTGTTTCAAACACAATTCAGATGTTTTCTCCCAACACAACGATATAGAATCTTGTGATCTGGAGAAGCATAGGATAAGGCTGACAAATGACGAGCCGATAAGAGAGTGGCATAGACGTGTACCACCTGCCCGTTATGAAGAACTAACACAGGTGTTGCAGGGGATGATTGACAGTGGTGTCAAACGCAAATCGCACAGTCCCTGGGCGGCTTCGATTGTAATGGTGCCTAAGAAAGATGGAAGCATGCGACTGTGTGCATAGACTATCGGAAGTTGAATGTATGCTCTACCACGCATTGAAGTACGCTAGACTTGAAGTCTGGGTACTGGCAAGTGGTCATGGATGACAGAGATGTGGAGAAGACGGCATTTAGCACGCCAGTTGGTCACTTTGAGTGCCACAGGCTCCCCATGGGACTGGCAACCAGCGCCAGTGAGTTTCAGCGGATTATGGAAGTGTTTGGAAGGACTAAACTACAAGACCTGTTTGGCTTACCAAGATGACATTGTGGTGTACTCTGATACCTTCGAAGAATACTTGCACAGACTTCAACAAGTGTTCCAGCGGCTGGTAAAGGCAGGTTTAAAGCCTAAGGCTAAGAATGTAAGTTCTTCCAGGAGAAGATCAAATATTTTGGCCATGTTGTGTCGAAGGATGGCATACAGACGGACCCAGGGAAGACAGAAGCCCTGAGGGCCTTGCCAGTGCCTACCAATGCCAAAGAGGTGAAGGCGTTTCTTTGGGTAGCGGGATATTATCGCCGCTTTGTTGAGGGCTATTCGAAAATCGCTAAGCCACTCAATGAGTTAACTACAGGTTGTATGAGAGAACAGGTAGAGGGAGTAAGATGAGACTGGAGTCAGTGGCAAGGTTTCCAGAATGCCAACTGGCGTTCAAGACTTTGGTTGAGCGGCTGACGACCCCACCAGTCCTGGCGTATCCTGACTATAGCAGGCCCTTTGAGCTTCACACAGATGCGAGTTTGTGGGGTCTTGGTGCGTCCTTGTATCAGAATGAAGGAGAGCAGATGAGGGCTGTACCGTACGCAAGTCGAAGACTGGCCAAGAGTGAGCGCAACTATCCCGCTCACAAGCTTGAGTTTTTGGCACTGAAGTGGGCTGTCACAGAAAAGTTTAGCGACTACCTGTACAGCAACAAATTTGTTGTGGTGACAGACAACAACCCGCTCACGTATGTTATGATGAGTGTGAATTTGGACGCGACCGGACACCGATGAATTGCTGCATTATTGCAATATCACTTTGAATTGCAGTATAGACCTGGTAGGCGGAATGGTGATGCAGACGGTTTGTCATGTAGGCCACAAGAAGGATATACTACGGATGACACTGGTCGTGGTGGCTGGCTTGATTGGATCCCGCCTGGTGCAAAGCAGCACAGAAGGAGACTGTTGCAGCCATAAGCAGTGCTCAACACACCTCAGCCATGCCTGCGATGGAACTACTGGGAGTGACTTTGGAGGCTGTTGTCGATCAGCTGGGAGAACCTGAGAAATGGGTGCACGGTTCAGTGCTTCCCACTGTCACCATGGATGAATGGATGGAACTACAGCGGAAAGATTCGGTGATTGGTAGACTGTGTTGGTAGATAGATAGATAGAATGTTTTATTTGGAACACACAAATAAAATCTTGAGTATAGTCCAAAAATAACAATAACAAAACAAAATATTCAGTACTGTAAGTTTGAGTTGTTCTAAAACATATCAAGAATATAGAAAATAAATTGTGCAAAAATGCTAAGAATAAAAAAATAATTACTTGAAACAATAATAGGAAATAATTCATCCATGCTAAAATCTTCAAGCTTTGGGGCATAGATGTATAGAGCTGCAAGAAATCTAGATTGTTCTTTGATTTGACAGTTATTACAATATAAAATGTAATGTTTCTCATCACCTACTTCATTGCATTCATGGAGATTACATAGCCTGTTTTCCTTCAAAATGCCTTTCTGTCTACCGGATTCAATGGGAAGAGAATGTGCCGAAGTTCTAAATTTAGTATAAGCTATTGTATGATTTTTATTTTTAATTTTTTCTAAATAATGTTCAAATTCAAAATTTTCTTTAGAACAACTGTAAAAGTCAAGTTTACAATTGTTCAACAAATTGTTTTTCCACTTCATATGGTACAAAGATTTGAGCTTCTCTTTAAACATATCACACAAATTATTCTGATGTGGGTCTGAATTAGTTAGGTCTGTTATGACTAGTAATTTGTGTATAAAGTTAAGCCATGGATCATACACAAAAGTTTTGGATTCTTCATAGGCTGCATCAATTGTTTTTTTTTACATACTAGTCTTTGATAATATTTCATAACTGAAACACAAATATCCAATATAAGTGGATATTGACCCAATTCACCTCTACATGGGTCATTAGATGCCTTCTTGTGCACACCCAGAACTCTTTTACAGAATTTAATGTGAAGTTTTTCTGGAAATAATTTATCTGAGAAAAGTTTTGTTTCAAAATTGCAATTGTTGACTGTACATTTATTTTTACCAGACTCCTTTTAGATGTTCAGCATAACCCCTCCCACATATCAGCCCCAATGCTGCTGAGATCGCTGCCACTGGCCATAAAGATATGATCGAAGCACTCACGACTAGTATAGACGTCGGGACCAGAGGCTGGAGAGGACCTTGGCATCGTGTCCCAGCAGTAAAGCTGTGCAGCGGTAAAAACAGGCTCTCGGGGCATGAGAGGTGGAAAGTCACGCTGTGCTGGTTTTGTGGTGAGCTTGGCCATGGTAAGAGGAACTGCGACAAGATGAAGAAGCTTTCTACAGATCCTGACATCCAGATGACTGAGAAAGAGAAGGAGAAGAAAGTTGGACCAATGCAGGATTCCCTATGGCTATCCAAGTGTAGGTGTATGTTCGTCCCTGTGACAATTGCTGGTTCTTGGGGACTCTTCTTGGTGAATACTGGGATCACTGATGTTGCCATCTCGACCACTATGTGGAATGGTATGGTGCCACACTTTAGGCCACCGCTGAAGTCCATCCCATCTGGTTGTGGTGTCTGGGCGGCCGATTCTACTCTCATAAAAGTTAATGGGTCTGGCTACTTCTCAGTGACTCTTGGTGGACGTATCATCTCCACGTTAGCTATTGTGGCGGATATACCTATTGATGGTGTGATTGGCACATCGCTGCTGTGTGAATTCAACTGCGTAGTTGTTGATTTTGTATCATTGTAGCTGTTTGTGGGTAGTGAGAGCACTTTTTTCCGTCGAATATAGCTTTTTCGTGAGTGGCCACCAAGATTGCATCATTTCCTCGTAGCATGTCTGGTGAATTTTCCTAATTTTTCCTGTGCGTTGCCTGGGCCGTTTTGACCGCCGCTTGTGGTCATTATCTTAGGTAATTTTTTACTTCGCATTTCGTGTTAGGTTTTTGTACTGTGTTGTTTCGGCTGTTTTTTTGGCGAGATTCGTTTTGGTCACTCTTTTGAGAATGAGTTTCCTCATTTTGCGGCGTATTTACCTCGCCTTTTTCGTGTGCATGTTTTGGTACATGCATGTGTGTTTATACTGAGTTAACTATTTAGTATTTACTGTGTTGGACGTTGTCAACTTTTTTTCATCCACACTCCCTGCTCCTTGCATAGCGTGGGAACTGGTGTGGGCGGCATTTATTGCTTTGTTCGAGGTATTTTATTTGTATAGCAGTTAGGCATTTTACTGTGTTTGGCTTGAGTGTTAGGCACTGCCAGGTTAATTAAGTCAATCCCTAGGCAAGTTCCTGGCAGGTTAATTTTATGTAATTTAATTTTTCCATTGACAAAGTGCCACTGGGTTAATTTGGTCAACCTGTTGGGTTAATTTGGTTTGATCAATAAGCTGGTTTAATTGCCAGATCTTGTCGGGTTAATTTTGTATAGCATTTATTAGTAGGCTTTACTTTATTGTGCTTGCTTGTTGTATGGTGAGATTCGTGTTGACGTTATTGCATTAATATCGGCAGTATGAGCTGTCTCATTGACTGACTCATTCCCTGACTGGATCTACATACCAACTTCTCTACTCCGGACCCTAAAGTCTGTCTTGGTATGCAATACAGCCCCTGTGATTGTGTGGAGGAAGACGAAGTATCCTGCGGAGATTATTTAGATTGGTGAACAGTAGTTTCATCATCTGCCTCACCCCGTCGGAGTCCCATGAACGCGGAGCGGAGAGTGGGGTGGCACCTGTCTACCCATATTTTGCAGAAAATAAAAAAGTTAATTTTATGCAAATGCCATTTTTTTCTATGCAAACTACAGTAGTTTCTTATTCCATTTACCTCTTTTGATGTATTTATACCAAAACCCCTCCATTAATTCGACCAGAAAAGGATTACTTTCTTTCTCGGTGGTCGTTCTTTTAGAAGAGAAACTCAAAAGAATTTTTTAGTGGTCGAAATTTGGGGGGGGGGTGTTATTTGACAATTTAATTGAATGGGCTGAGCATGGTCAGCGATCGCCGATGCGATGACCCACAACAAAATGGTACGTGATCAAGATAACATGAATATCATTTACATTTTGCTAAGAAACAGTTACTTGCAAAATTCTTGATATTTGTGATAATACATGTTTAAAACCAGTGCAATGCAACAAATTCAAGCAAAGAAATGACGAAAAGCATGACAGAAAACCTGAAGTGAATTACAAGGAAGCCATTTTAATTACCCATAATACGCAAGTTGAACTTTCAACCCGATTTTTTCAAATCGAGCAGTAAATAAATCGTATATTTCAGTACATCGGCTAAGATTTTAAATATTTTTTAATGAATTTTGTTTAGTTAGTATTTTTTACAATGTTAGCGAAACTGGAAAAATCCCTATCACGATCGCGTCAGTGAAATCCCAACACACGTACTGTTTATTAGTTAGTGTCTGCAAACTAACTACGCTCGATGTTAACAGTTCGTTTCAGCGCTTGTAGGCTTTTCATTGCCTGTTATTATTTAGAAATCTTACTACAAAATTTAAAGGCATAATCTTGTTGAATTTAAAGTTACAACGGCAAACCTATGAGATCTTGTGACGCATTTACGGTCATTTACGAAGTACCAGTACAGTGGAAAGGATCTGGAGAAAACTGGTCAAATAAAATAGAGGAAATTTAAAAAAAAAGTTTCCAAGACGTTCGAATGAATAGAGGCAACTTAAACCACGTGAACAAATTTGGGTGGACGAATTAATGGAGGGGGTTAATACAGGGTTCTTACACACCTGGAAAGTCCTTGAATTTGAAAGGACCCCTGGAAAGTCCTGAAAAGTCTTTAAAAATTGGCTTGACTCCTTGAAAATATTGGAAACCCAATCAAACACATTACTGCAAAAAATAGACAATTGTTGGAAAATATATTAACGACTTATAGCGGGAGCCCTCTGTGACAGGGCATCATAACTCCTGGAAAATGACCAAAGTCACCTAAATACTGGAAAAACTAATAAAAAAACTGACTTTAAGTGTATGAACCCTGTAATGGGAGGATTACTGTATCATTCTTGGTCACGTGTCATGTTTGTTCTACCTGTCACTTTTTCCTGTAAACCCACACTTTTTTCTTTGTCTTTATGCCAATTGCAAACCGGCCACACTTGCTTTCTATTATACTTATGTAGTCAGGTCTGTTGTTCCCTCGTGGTAATTGTAAACCCCACACTTGTCTTTTTATGTAGATTGTAAACCGAACATTTTTTAATGAGCTACAAGTAGCGTGTTGGTTATCAGATATTTTGGTCACGGTCGAATAAATTGCATGAGACAGGTGTTCCTGATACTAAATGACAAGCACCTCCAGAAACTTAAGAAAACGGCTCAATAGCAAAATTAAAATCAATTTTAAAAAAAAATCTACCTACCCATTATTTTTTTTAGCCCATTACCAAAAACACTGATATTTTTCTTATTTGGCTTCATTCAGCTTAGACCATTATTAGCTCAACGGTTCGTACATGTAGGTCCGCTCAGCTAATGGGATGGTGAATGCCCTGGTGTCTGTCTAGCTGTCAGTCTATTAACTTCTTCTCCAAAACTGCTGGACCGCTTGTTTTGATTTTTGGTGTGTAGGTGTCTTAGGGGTTGAAGATGGAAATTTGTTCATGAGAAGACGATCCACTTATAATTCTGGAATTTTGGGCAAAAAAATGTTATTTTTGATAATTTCTCCAGAACCCATAGCCAGATTGCTTAGATAGATACTTGAGGTAGTTTTCATATTTCATCACGTCATGGTGACTGTATCTACAAAATCTATTTTTGGTGAATGTTTTTCTGTCAGAATTAGCATTCCCATTTATCCTCTGCAGTATTTAATTTACTCTAATTTTTTCTCTGTACCCTTACTATGTACCCTCATTTTCTAAAGGGAAAGGTGAAGAAACTTTCGGTTTGAAATTTCAGTAGGAATGCTGAAAATATGCAAGTTTGGATTTTTAGTGAATATTTTTGTCATTTATGGTCAGAAATGTTATTTTCGACATCCAGTCTAAATGCTTTCATATTTGCATCAAAGATACTTGGGATGGTCCGCCGTCAAATTTGTTAATTATTGCTGTTAAAACATGCAAATTAGGATTTTTAGTGAATATTTTTGGTAAACAGAACAGAACTTGATTGCACACTGTTGTTTTACCACCACTTACAGTTGTAAGACAGTGGAGCTATTATTTTGACCACCAGGTCGCTCGTTTCACTATATCATTATTGTAACTAAGTGACAATTAATAACCAACAAATCAACCTGTTTAAACCAAAAAAAATATTAAAACCCCCAACAAGGATGGTGGACATGTAGCAAACAGCAAAAGGTCATTAAAATATTGAACTGGAATGTTCAATTGCTAAACAAACATGATAAAGATAAATATTGAAAGAGTTCTAGAGTTACAGTTCATGTGATCGTGGAGCAACAGTCCTATTGGCCTATCATTATAATGAAACCTTAAACACACAATACCAGTACTTAAAAAGGGTTAAGACAACATGGGTCACTTTAAATGTCACAGTCTGGATAACACCCCCCCCCCCAGTTAAAATAAAATTGAATTTACTCAGGTTTAAGAAGTTCTACTAAGTCAACTTATATATCTCTGAATATTATATCAATGTATGTTGGTTGTCAAATATACATTTAGGGACGAGTTCGTTGACAATGTGTTTTTTCGTGGAAAACACTTGGGGAAATGCACAGGAAATGTACATACTGAAATAAACATCCATTGTGAATGATATTGACATTTACAGATTTGCCAACAGCGATGTTTGTGTGCCTTCACCCCAAAGTTATAGTGTACGTATTTTTAAATGTTTTAAAATGCCATTTTCCAACAAAAACAATACTTACTGTGATATTCATTGATGCTAATGTACTTGTGTATTAGCTCATATTGCCAGTGTTCAAAGTATGGAATGCAACGAGGACAGTGAAATGGGCAACAGTAGCATCAAATATACCAAAAATAAGGAGACGTTTTTAATTTTGTGATATTAATTACTGGTACATGGATTTTAACCTGTCATGATTAATATCATTAGCCAGGACAAATTGTGATTTGTTTTAACCAACTACAACACTTGTTAATGTGAATTGATTTTAAAACTTGGCAAAATTGTTTTCATGAAATAGTAACATATGTCTCTTTTTTCAATTGATACACAGAAATGTCATCCTCTTGATATAACTATTGTTCTGGAGGAAGATGGCACTATCATAGATGAGGATGAGATCATTCTGAAACTGACAGGCAAAACTTTGCTTCTGTTAGAGCCACAGGAATCATTGCAGCCAGTGGATGGAAATACCTGCGACTCCAATTAGGTTTCTTTGAGCCCATCATCATCTTCTGTGGCATGTGCAACATCACAGCAAACAATAGAAGTAGGGATTCCACAGACATGCCCTCTTAGTATCGTACCAGAAACATCTTCTTCTACAGACCCCCTTACTGGTATGTTAGTATTTAAAAAGAAACATGAAACATGTTTGTATATAGTTGTAGAAATACAGTTGTATTGATGTGTTGAGTGATATGTATGATATGTCATAATGACAAAATATGATTAAAATATAAATAAATCTATGAATTAAGAGATGAACCAATACATGTATAATCACCGTCACCTCTTTTTTTGCAGATCACAGTGACCTTCTACATGCTCTGGTAAAGGCACCTTTGCCTAAATTTAGCTCCCTGGTAGAAAACCATCTCAGTGGCACCTGCATTCTATCAGTGATCTAGCAGAAAATGATTAAAGAATGTGGTGTTTACTACATGGAAAATTGTCCAGGTATCCGAGACCAAAGTGGCTATAAACTTAGTGTAGAAAAGATGTACAAACGATATCCTAGTATTGCTCTTGAAGGTGAAAGACCATGGGTATGAAACAATGTTTGCTCAAAATTCTTTTCATATAGAACAGTATTTAAATTGAATTCTACATGCATTCTGTCATACTAGTGTTTCTTTTACAAGTGAAGATGTATGGGAACTTATCAATTTAGGTTTCAAGCTTTCTCCACTTAAAATATGACGAGATATTAAAATATTTTCTGCTGACTGCCCATGCGATCTCTTGTATTTAGTGCCATGGTAAGGTACAATGCCTATATTATGTACCATTTGAAAATAATGTGTCAATTATGACTTAGTGTATTAGATAGTTAAAATAGCTTGGAATGCCAAGATCGTCTAGAAAACAATTGTAGTTAAAAAAAAATTACTAGGTAAATAAACTCGATTAGTTTCTTTCAACATTTTACGGCATGTGCGCAGTCCAATAGTTTTTTCTCTCTGTACCACCAGTACCTCCTGACTCCTACTCCTTTCAAGACAGCTGAACTATGAAAATTGATCGATACCCCTTTTTGTGAAAAAAATAGATACCCCTTAATGAACCAGAGTTTATGTTGCCATTTGGTAAGAGTGATTCTCTGTTGTCGTTGTCCATGACCCGCGTCAAATGACTAAAAAAACACTGGACCAAATATTACCCTTTTCGCACCACAGGTACTTTGGAGGAGTTCCACTCAGATTTGTTCAAATCGTGACAAAATATGCAAATTTGCATTTTTATCATTTTTGGTCAAAAGTGATTTTTTTCAAATAACCTCAATGTCAGCATATTGCTTTGAAATCTGGTATTCACCTTCCTTGGCATAGAGTAGACTCATGATTGTGAATTTCATGACACTATATGCAAAACTATTTATAGTGATTTTTTTGGGGTAAAAATATTTTACATATTTTCGACTTCTCCAAAACAATCAGTCACATGTCAAAATTGTAGATCCCTATCCAGAGTAATGATTAAAAAAGGACCCTTTTGGTGACACATCCCTTCAATTCTCAAATAGAAGTACCCCCTTCCAGGTGTACCATAGCTGTCTTTAATTTGCCAGTCAGTGCTAGAGAATCACTATGATGAAAATTCAGATCGCCAAATTGTTCTGACCCCCCTTAAGTAGCTTGTAAGAAAAACAAAACAGACAACATATAAATTGATTCATTTTATTCAAGTCAAAACAACTCAAAATATGGAAATTAAAATCACGAATTGCCTGTCTGTCCTCCATTAAACAAGGTAGTGCTTGACCCTCTAGTATTCTGATTATTTTTAGTTCTGAACATGTGCAGGGCAGCAAAATGTGTCAAATTTGACCCCTTTTCTTACTGGGGTCTTCAATGTGTTTGCCAGCGAGTATAAACAGGTATTAGGACTGTGGAAATTGGAGAAAGGCAGCATTAATCTTATCGACAATCTAAAATTTATTTACCCATTTCAATATTTGGCGATCCATAGGGCAAACTCTAAAATGAGATCAAAGTTCAAACAAATTAGTTTTTGCGCCCCGGTTGTTCATACACATTGCATAATGGTCGTAATTGGCTGAACATCCCAATTCCTGACAGCTGTTGTACAAATCAGGTAAACCATAATCACAAGTTGGTTAATGGCATTTAACCATGGTTCGCACTCATGATTATATAGTGTAACCATCTTGTGATCATGGGCTATCTGTTTTTTAAAACATGCAGCAAATGAAATGGTACATTAATTCACATTACCGTAAAATGGGGATGTAGTGTTTTCACAGCATTAGTGCATATGAGAAATAGTAAATTGTTGCTTGAGAATTGTTTAAAATTAATGGGTGTACGTGGCTTATTTTAGCTTCTAATGCCAATTTTACAGTACTGTGTTACCATATCACAGATAAATATCAATTACAATTCCAGACATGTTTTACCATGAATATCCATTGAATGTTGCAGAGTGTCTTCACCAAAAACCTCAGCCAATATATTCATCATCAGAGGCATCAAATGAAAACAAAGAGTAAGATTGGCTTACAGCAGGAGTCATCTTGCAAAAAACCCCCAGCTAAGAGGCCATGTTTTCGACCACTACAGATGAGCAACAATTCACAAGAGGTGTCAGAAGAAGATATTAGTAGACACGTGGAAGAAATAAAAGCAGAATGGAAGAAACAACCAATCGTAGT
Organism: Saccoglossus kowalevskii; assembly: GCF_978046115.1. NCBI lineage: Eukaryota > Metazoa > Hemichordata > Enteropneusta > Harrimaniidae > Saccoglossus > Saccoglossus kowalevskii. The sequence goes on from NC_140657.1 coordinate 26,877,915, forward strand.
GTTGGACACATTAAAGCACTCATGCGCAATACAAGACAAGATCATCCTTGTTGACATTCCAAATGGCAGCATAACATAAATACTTGAGCGTTATCCCTGTCTTACAGATAGTTCCTATGTAAGTTTGTTCTTCTAACTCTAAATGTGGAAAATTGTAGATATATCAATGTACAGTACAACAGCATTTTGTGTCACTGCTGCACAGAATAATGTGCGTGTGTCATGTGACGTAAGCTATCGTGAAAACTATAAATCATTGCAAAATTTTTGATATGTCAACTCTCATTGGAATTTTGAAAAATTTATTACTAAACTACAAAACAAAATGTTTTTTAATATTTATAATATATATTTTGCAGATTATATATGAGCTGTCACTAATGTTAGGAAGTAAAAGAGTGATCACTATGGCAAAGAATTTGAAAACCCTTCTCTTTGTTATGAAAGACATTGGTGGTGCTTTTTATTGTGTGCTTGTAATAGAGCAAGTATGTTATTATAAAGTAGCCATAAGGGTTCATATTTTTAACATACTGAATCATAAATTGGCTGGGGTGTGGGCAGATGCCTTTATTTATCCAGTCCACTATAATTTCTACCAATAAATGTTTTTTCTTGTATATTATTTTTGTATAACTTTCACAATTTGCTGCCACCACCTATTGTTGGAAACTTACCTCGTCTTTATTGAGAACCACTATTACACAACTGTTTGCACAATCATGCTATGTTTCTGCTGCAATCCTTCTGTACATATCAAGGCTTAAGGTAAGTTGACATTGATGGAAGGCCTAGCTTATACGCTATTGAAAGCTTGTGAAGGGATCGGGAGTGCATGTGAAAGGTGACAATATAGAAGCTTTCAGTGAATTTAAGGGCTTCTCGTTCCCTCGTTACCAAATGATCACAGCAGATGACCAAAGATGCCCAAAGAGACACGAAGATAGGTTGACACTCTTGATTGGCTGCAAGGTTAATAGAGATATAAATAATAAATTTAAAGTTACTTCCCTTCCTGCTCTACCACCCACTAACACCGCCAGAGGGCGAAAGGTGTTAACCGACATTTTGTTTGAAATGAAAACCTGTCAATGTCACACATCCATATGCTGGTGGTTCAATTTAGCAACTGTCTTAGTTGACTGAAATGGACGCTACTTTAACTACTAATTTAAACTTAAATTACTGTTACTTTCACTTTAGTGATTAGTGACTAATCCATCAAGAGTCCACTCGGTCCTACAGAATTATCAAATAGTTAACTGACAGTGAGCGCTACTTAACCTGACATGGCCAGCAGTGCTACCCCCAAAACAAACCGAAACACAAACTATCACCACGAATTTGGCTTTTTCTCCTAATCACCTGCAATTCCATCTAACGATTCTCACACAGACAGCGGATTTTTATACACCCATTCACCTTAATTAACATTACATATTTCTTCCAAATAAGGGCACAACTTGGTCCGAATACTCGCATATTTAGTATAATTTCGCATCTCTATTTATCATAATAATATAAACTCTTACAAAATATCTTTCACCTTGGCTCTGTCACCCCCACGCTTAAAAACCGTTTAGCTTCTTTTGATAATGCACTCTAATTACAGTTTATACAGTAGTCCTAACATTTTTAAAAATGTCGCACTTATTGATGTTGTGACGTTCTCTTCTTTGTTGATAGAGTATTAATGCTGATCTTCTTAACTGGAGCTGATAGATAATTTCTTTGGTAGCGTGTCTTATCCTCAACTCTTCTTACCACCAAACAGAGAGCTTGTTTGGTGAAAATTTATCACCACACCTGGATAGGATTAGGGGATTCTAATGCCAGTGAAATAAGCTCTTATAAGCTAATATTCAGTTCAGTGCCTTTATTAAACAAAGGTTGGAGAGTCTCTTCACTGGCTTCGGGTTTGAGGTAAAATATACAAGTGTCATATACAGATGCCCTTCAGGAAATGTCCAAATGTACTAGTGTCCTGCAGTCAGATTAGTAGTAGCGTCTGGTTGGCCAGCTTTCTTGATAAATGGGGTGTACTGTCATTAATAAATGTCAACATTGCATTCCAACAAAATACTTCTTGCAGGTGTGTATTCCTCAAAGTGTCCTTTAGCTATGCCCTTTCCCTGAACTCTAACAAAGTAGGGAGGTGACCTAATTCACTAGTTATAAAAGTCCTTAATTAATATATAATTCTACTAGTAGGACTCACTACGCATGTTGCCAGTTATTTTGTACATAGAGCATGGTGGAAAATCATGTTCTTCAGTACCTTCAAAGACATCAGTTGTCGCGCTTACAGAGGTAACTAGAATTATGGTGATATTTATGGTGTACATAGTATATACTTTTTTCTGTTAAAGGAAGTAGGTGCTTTGAAGGCGTAATGTGTTTTATTGGAAGAAAATGGTGATTGTGATTACCACATTCAATCGAGTGAAACGCAACAAGGAATGTGCCCCGGGAATGTGCTATGTGTTGAATTTATATATATATACAAGACAACCTTGCTTAGTGGTTAGCGTGCCTGCCTTGCACCAGAGAGGTTGTGGGTTCAACCCCCGTGGCCAGCTGCTCACTCAGCAGTTGAAAATTAGTACATTCTGCCCACTTGCCAGGCTCGCGGCATTGAGGTATGGAGAATGACGTCCTTCGGAGAGAACGTAAAGCCGTCGGTCCCGTTGATTGTTCCTGTCCCCATTGCACGTAAAAGAACCAGTTTTCTTTATCGAAAAGAGTAGCGGATCCGCGGGATGTCTGTCCTTTCTCTGATGTATGTATGTGTTGTACACAGGGCCCTATGGGAGATCAGTGTCATTTCACAGAATAGGCTACCCTGTATAAATATGGTTTAATAATAATAATAATAATGTTGGGGGACAGGTAACAAAAACGAAAGGGGAATAAGTGGGCATGGAAAATTGTGGGTGTTGTTTGGCGGTGGGCAGAGGAAAAACATATAAGCAGCCAGAGTGGGCTTGAAAGTGGGAATTGAAAGTGAGAAATGGTTCAGAAATTTTCATTGACTCCTGTGTACCAGTATTCACAATCCTCCCTATCTTTGGTATTTCCGTGAAAAAAATGTATTTTTTGACATGCTCAGATATAAATTGTTACAACACTCAGCATAGCGATAAGAAATTTACAACTTCTGTTCAACCTGCTGTATCAACATCATGCACCAGTCAATTGTAACTCGTGACTTTGCAAGCACTGTTACCAAAACACCCACACAATCCCTTTACTCACCCTGTCCCCAGTGTAAAAGACAAAAATACTGCCTCGGTACAAGAGATGGTTTCGAAAACCTACAATTATACTAATGCTCTTTCATCAAGTCCTAGATACTTGTGCATAGAACCCAAAACTGCCTATTTTGAACTCCTGGGTTGGGACTAAATTTTATGCTAAATATTTTAGTATAGCCATAGGAGTGATGAAATTTACAGTCAAAAGTATGGAAATTTGAAAAAAAATCTGTACATTTAGTAATAATTAAACTGTGTGTGTTTATATTCCATCCGGATGTGGCAGATGAAGATATCATTACTAAACTGACTACAAAAGAATGCGAGGCTCCCCATATTATGGTCTTTACAGCAGCTGGAGAACTCTCAGGACTGTACATTGTGGGTGATACCAGATACATTACAATAGACAAAAAGGAAGGAATCATTTCTGCAGTATTAAAACTTATTGCTACTTATTATGTGTTTGACTTGTCATATCCCAAATCACATGCTATGTTTCTTGGGTTGTTGCAGTCATTTGGTGTGGAGGAGGCTTTTAAACAGAAAACATCACAAGGATATAAGGTGCTCTTTAAAGAAATGGAACACCTTCAATGACTAATATAGTACCATAAGCAGTTATATATACATGAATTCATTCTTGTTGTAGAATATCTGTAACACACATAATTTAATATTTACATAATGTATTCAGCAATTTAAATATCAACTCTGTGTCTGCTGAACATGTCAGATGGGATGCAAACTATTTTGTCTACGTTTGTCTTCATTTTTTGTAAGGTTTATGATTTTCTATTTATTCTACAACCCAAATTCAGTTTTTAAGAAGCACTTGTTAAAGCGGGTTTTAGCCTTGTGAAGTTGTTATACTATTTTTTAGAATATCTGATTTGTCAATTTTGTACTGTTTTCTGCTGTTCGCAAAAAATGCAGTTTTTAAGGTACACTTATTTCAGGGCTATCTGTGAAAACCAGTGTTAATACTGTGGAATATTTTATTTTCACTGGTATTTTATTTTCGCTGCAGGCTTTTTTCCGCTAAATTAAATTCCAGTGAAAAGGGTGTTTTTTCCATACTTTACATTGAGTCTTGATACAAACACAGTGAAAATTAGATCCTAACATAATGCCTGAAATCTGTTTTCAGCAAATATAAATTCCAGTGAAAATAAAGTATTTTACAGTCTTCACTTTTTTTTTTATTGTAAGTTGCTAAATTCTTGAATAACCAGCTATTCTATCAATTTTAATATTCCATTGCAGATTGAACAAATTTATGACTTTATAGCAGCATTTTAATGAAGGATTGTTTGATTGCAGTTTATTATTATTTAGGTTTATTATTCAGTGGCAAGTTGGCAATTATTACGGTCATCTGCATGCAGCTACAATTTACAGCAATTTTTTGTTTGACTATATTAACTCTTTCACAACCAGTTGAAAGGTTTTTTAACTATTATAAATTTTGAATTTGTGCTTGTAATTTGCTATACGCCCCATTTTACATGAGAATGATACAAATAAAGTGCAAAAATCCAGAAAAATATCAAGTTTTTATTATCATATATTAATAACAAATCGTGTGAAATGTTATGTAGAGACAAACACATATTTATGCTTTAGTTGAAAGCACTTTTCAAAGTAAAAAAAAGAGGACCCGAGAAACTTTATACAATTGTAAGACACGCAGCGAATAGTATGTTTTTGTAATATATGCAGTTCCAGTGGCTTTGCTTTCTGAAAAAGGGAGTCTGGCTCTGCATATATTAAGAATGTGCAAAAAGCCAGAGTACTTGTGTCTTTAATGTCATCAAAATCTGACTAGGGATATGCAGAGAATTTCACTTGAGCTGAACCAAATGGATGCCAAGATATCTAAAAAAAAATAAAAAAATACTATAGAGAATAAATACAAAAAATTAATACATTTAATATAAATGGTGATAGAATTGCATAAAAAACTAATCAGAAAAGGTAGTGATCATGTATCCAAGTCAAATTTTCTTTGAACTGGATTGCAGTGGTCATTCCAAAAACATGTCTCAGGTTGGCGACTAATTAACATATTGTAGTTGTATTTTTTAAATAAAGATTTACTGTATATAGTGAAACAAATTTAGATAATTAAAATGGGATATATTGCCAAAAATATATTTGTTTATATTGTTAACTCCAGATATTATTTTATATAATTATTAACATTGCGTGATTGCTAGTTTCCCACCAAAGTCAGGACACAAAAAGATAAATCAAAGTTCATAAATACCATAAGCACAGTTTCTTACCTTTGAAACTGACGAGATAGATAGAATTTAATCTATATAAGCCTTATGCAAAGAAAGATACAATTCGGAATACAATATCCTCAGACGAAATCAACGGCGATTTCCCCAGCGGTTAGACTGGCGCATGCGCAATACGTTATGCCAGTTCTCGTGAAAAATCAGATTTTTTTTTCGGAAAATTTCGACATTTTTACTAGTAACATATCGAAAATCAAAAAAAAAACACAGTGTAACTTTGGCGATTCAAAAAAATACTTGTGAATGAGTATGGCATGGAAAATTATATATGCATCAACTTTGAAAAACATTGGACAGAGCATATCAAAGTTAAGAGCGGTAACAGATATACGAACGAACGAACAGACCAAAGCAAATCTAGAAGCCTTCGTCAGACTTTTTCTGCAAAGGCTAACCATGCATCTACTTTCTCGAAAATAATAGAGGTATTGTTCATATGTTTCATTGCTGTAAATTACTGTGCTATATCGTGGTCTGCGCATTATATTAAAAGAGGATGTCAAGGTGTGTTCAGCTTCAAACAGATAATTATTGGGATCTACTCAGAATGCAACAGACACATAGCGTGTTTCATTGAATTTTTTCACTATAAATATTTTTAAAACAACTTGTTTAATTGTCATGTCAGATATGGCAATTACCTTATACTATCAGATTAATAAGTAGTGTCCTTCAAGAAGGATTACTGGTTCTACAGATTAGACATTGTCCATGTATATGTAGACAGACATACTCACAGGCACTACCGCTCTTTTGTATTAAGCAATTATAATACTTGCATCTTCAGTCAATTCAGAATTGAAGTTTATTTTCTGCAAACTTTTTGCTCCACGTTTGCGTCTGACATTTAATTTCTTCTTTGTAGTATTTTCTATTGATGAACAGTCCAGCATACTCACTAGGTCATCAACCTCCGAGGATTCCTTTTTATGGTAAGAAAAATAGTGCATTAAAATAAATTAGTCATGTGTTGTAAATTGTGTATTTTTCAATACAGTTACCAATTTGGCATATACAACACGAGCATGATTTTTCAAACTGTTTTTGTTGAAGAAATATGGGATGATATAATTCTTTCAATTAATTAGAACAAAAAAAACTGAAAAAAATATGAAAAAACTAACATCACTGCTGATAAAATGCATCATTCTTTGACGTTTAACTCTCCTGAGAGAACTTGTATTGTCACATCAGAAATCTGTTTTATGTGGAGATTAACATGTAATGAGATTATAAAGAATAATATGCAATGTATTGTGTATACAATCAGTGTTGAGCAGAGTGCACAAACAATATACAATTCCAAATAAAATTGTTTGAGAATAGTCACCCCTGTAGTTGAGATTGTATGTAGAAAAAGTTAATTAAAATAAGTACATTGACTGAAGTAAGGCAGCCAAGGTACATTTTGTAAAACATAATGGAATGTAATCATAGCATACTATTTACGCATTTCAAATTGTCAGACAAATTTGATTTATGCATACATATTGAATATGGTTACAGCAAATACTTATACTATCGAAAGGACACACAACACAACAGTGCTACAATAGCCATAAAACAAAATTTCATACAATTCATATTTTTACCTTGCTTAGCCAACACATGCTGCAAAACTTGTGTTCATTTACATTCTCATAAGAACAAAAACAGGAAAAAAGAATATCGTGCCTTTCATTATAAGATAAGATATACTTTATTGCCATGTCTAGCATGTGTAAATCACACTGACTAACCAAAGCAGTTATGTCTGTATCATCTGCATATTTGAATAGCTGTGATGTATTACTCTTGCATTGACAGTCATATGTGTACAAGGTGAATACAAGTGGAGACAAAACACAACCTTGTGGTGCACCTGTATTTGTATGTACGATTATAGATTTTTTGTTGTTATATTTTAACATATTGCGACCTATTTGTAAGGAAGTCATTAACCCACAGTATCATGTTCTGGTTGACTTTCATGTTCAACAACTTTTGTACAGGAATATGTGGTTATCTACGTGCTTCAATATGAACTCAAGTAAACACATTAGGGTGTCGTCTACACTCCTATTGGATGTGTAAGCGAATTGGTACTGGTCTACATATGGTTTAACCTGTTTTACTAGATGAATTTTCACAATTTTTTCCATACATTTCATAAGGATGGGCGTTAAAGCCACTGGTAATAATGGTGCACAACATAATATCAGCACCTTTGCACTTAAACAATCAGGCCCTGTTGCCTTCCCTATGCAAATACTATTTAAAATTATAAACCTCGTCAACTGTAATTTTAATATCATTAGAACTAATGTCTGAGAATGAACTAACAATAAATCTAGAGAAAAAAGTATTAAGATCAGTGCAAAATTTTCTACATTACCAACATCCCAGTCTGGCTTGACATTCCCCATACAAGTCAATGTTCTAATTCCTTTTCCAAGCCGATTTACTATCATGTTTAAACTGATTCTCTATCCTACATTTATATTGACGTTTACATTGTGCTATTTTCTTTGGACAATCTTTAAGTCACTACTATCTTTTGACTATAGACAAAACTCCTTTTCATTAAGTAATACCTTCAAATCTTTAGTTACCCATGGCTTATTATTAGAAAAATAACATTTAACAACTTTTTTTGGTACTATCATCTCAGTAGAAAACTTTACTAGTAGATAAGAATTCAAAACATCAATGTTATAGTCAATACATGCACCTGTCCATCATACAGGATATCAAAATCACTACATTCAATACAACCTAATAAATCATATAATATTTTTTCCTTCGGGTTACTACACTTTAAATTTTGTTTATAATTGGGAACAAGATTACACAACCTAATAAAGTATCACTAACAGCGACAGTTCCTCATGGTTATACACAAATCCGCCATATTGGCTCTCTCGTTGGCCCCTTTCGCATGGAACAGCTGGCACAAGCAAAGTCACAAAAAAACAGCCAAGAAACAACACCAAACAGCGCACGAGTCAACTTAGACGTCATTCAGCATCCCCAAAGCCATAGTGAGTTCTTGAAAGAAACACAAAAACAAAAATACAAATACTAGACCACAAACAGAGCTGTAAAAAGCACTGGTCGCCGTAGCACAGCTTGTTAGGCCAATGAATACAAATGCTGTGTTTCTGTTAACCCTTACCTACCCGAATCAGAATGTTTATTTTATACAAAGATTTTATTTTATTTATCCTTGAATTTGACTGAATTTATTTTTATCAATCTTGTCTGATGTACTGTGTCTGACTAGCATTATTACCTTTCATATATGGATGTTTTTTTGTGTGTGTTTGAAGACCACTTCCCCACAATTACTATTTTTAGATCCACTGGAGACACAGCAGAGCTGTTCATAGTACTGATTGTCTGTCAGCATGAACTTTTCATTTTCAACTTCTTTGAAACCACAAGTACAAATGCTTTAACATTGCATATACAAGTACCTTGGGTGGGTAGATTTCAGTACACAGCCCAGCTATATCAACCGTTAGGTTGCTAGTATAATCATTTCACCGATATTAAATGCAACTGTCTTTCTTTAGATGTCTCCTGAGATTAAAACAAGAAATAACAGTCGCATGAAAGATGTATTTTTATCAGATGGTGCAAGGGAAGTCAAAGTTAATCTCTGGGGAGTCAAATGTAATCTTCAAGTCACAAAGGGTGCAACTGTACGAATGACCCCACTGGCAGTAGAAGAGTATCAGGGACAGAAAAACTTGTCCTCAACTGTAAACACCACTGTCAAAGTGAGTAATAATCACTTGTAATCAGAAACTGTTCACATTATCGTGTTTAAAATGTATGCACTTTATGTGCAAAAAAAAATCTTCGGAATCTATTCCACAATATAAGCACTTTTGAGCTTGAAATATATTGATGAGATATACTTACTTTTTGTTAATTTATTAATGGTTTAATTTCGACTTCTTGCAGAGAACATTGCAAATCATTTTATTTATCTTCTTAGAATTGCTTATTCAGGTACTTGACAGTCAAGATGGAGCTACCCGCATAATAAAAGTGGGAATGTTGCAAGGAGTGGATGAAGGCGATGGGTAAGGCCAGACTTTTATTACCCTTGTTTCGCGAACCCGCCGAATGAACATGAGCTGAAAATGAAATAAAAATATAATTTTATTTCAGCGTAATTTCTTGCGCCCGCCGACTTGTGAGCGCAACAAAATGCTAAAAAAAATATTATTTTTATCTTCATTTTTTAACCACCTGCCACATAACAAATCCAAGTTGCAATTTCGTGGGAGTATCATGATCCAAGTACCGAAGTCTAGCGCAGATGAGAAACAAGGTTATACATGGAATAAAATTTTATTTCATTTCTTCTCTCCGATCGATGATCTCACTTACAATTTCTTGAGTATCACACAAATCTAATGGAAAAAAAGATTTTTTTTTTTTTTCGCCCTCCTCAAAAAAATTGTCTTATAAAAACTTGCGAAACAAAGAATAAAACAAGTCTGGCCTAAGTTATTTTATTAGCTCCACCTTTACATTGACATCAATAAATGCTTTCAAGAAATTTTGATAGCCAAGTACCTTCAGTCTGAGTTCATATCGAATTCTTGTTCTTAAGTTAATGTTTTTGCCCATAATTGTTCTTTTTCGACTTCTGTTTTTATGGAAGATGAATCTGGAACTGCTCATAAATAAAACATCTCTTTCAACTGCGAGGTAACTTGTTATGAATGTATTTGATAAAAAAAATATTTCAACTGTAATTGTGCTGGTGCTGTGTTATATTTCTCATGATTCTGCTTATTCAGCGTTCTTAAATCAAATGCATTTTCTAAACTTTCTTGAATATTATTTTCAGCCTCGACCTTGGCATCATCATCGATGACGACTACTTATCTTCCAAAAAAGATAACGTTTTATCACTTGGACAAATCGATGCTATTATTGATGAACTACCATTCAAAGTTGAATACAGAATAACTGCAAATAGAGTTACTGATATAAAGTAAGTTTATTTATTTACATCCTTTAAAATGGTCATTTGGAGCAATTTGTCAGAAATATAATTAATGGCCAACATTTATACCATAAATTTTCATCTGATAAATAAACTGTCCATTTTTATGTTTAGCCTATATATGCTTGAAACAGGTATAACTATACTTCACTTTTATTTTTGGTTCCACAGAAAACAGAAACGAAAATCTAATTCTGCAGTTACTTCTAAAAAAAAAGAACCAAGGTGCAAAGATCAATAAGACTAGTCTTATACGCTTGTATAAATTTGTTCATACATTGATAGTATAAATAAAGGTTTTCCTCATTCAAATTTTGTAATTATTATTTGCAGTATATATCAGTGTATATTATAGCCTGATTACCACCATTCCTATTCCATTGTTTCTCTTTCTTTGACCATTGTGTGATGGAAAGTGCACCACACAATTTTACAGTATTTTCTAAAATACTGACCATGTTGAAATCGTGTCATGCCTTTCCAGACTATAGTTACATAAAGAGAATTAGTGAAATGGGAAGTCCCAGTTACCAGTTTATTGCAATATTCTCCATTTGCTTGTTATATTGCACAAAATTGGCGCCTTTGGTCTAAAATTCCATTCTATTGTGTGGCTGCAGAGTTGAATCTTACTTGGTTATTAATTTCATTTGAAAACAAAACATTTCTAAAAGAAAGCTTGCAACAAAGAACTACGATATTACTAGATAACTACAAATATCTGCAAATACTACAAAATCATTTAATTTTGTCTATTGCATTCGTTTAGCATAATACATGTACTACCAATGGGAAAGGGTTTCAGCTGTTCAATACATTTTTCTCGCTACAAAGTTGTCCATAATTTTTGGCTCAGAAGCACAACTTGATCGCTTTGAGTTTGAAGTGTATGTATGTCTCTTCCAATCCCGAGAACTGTTCATTTTATTGGATACACAACGCTTTGGGGTATGCATTGGACCTGATTAGTTTTTCGACCAAATCTGTTTATGTTAACTATGCTTAATTCGCATCTTGTTTTTAGCTCCTGTTGTCAAAAACGGGAGTTGATGTCTGAACAATCTTGTTCCATTGGAATCTTAAAAAGTACTGGGCAGATTGGGATCATACTTATACACAGATACTATGAGAGAAATATAAGAACTGGGGCAGTTTTCAATATGCTAATTTGCATATTAATTTGATAACTTTCAGAAAAATTACATATATTTTGAGAACCAGTGATTTATTCAAATTAATCAATCTAAAATAATTTATGACGTACAGCGCCCCATATAACAAGTATAGTGGCATCACATTATTTTTGAGATTTTTTTTCTATTTGGGTTATCTCTTTTCTTTATTACTTTACTACCAATTATCACACCAGTATAGCACCCTCACATGACTTTTTTAGAAAACTGATTACTGATTTAATTTTTTTTATTAACTTCATACCAAACTGAACTGAAGTATTACCAAATTTACAATTTATTTTCACTGGCAACAGCAGAACAGCCTGGGGAAGTAGATAAATGATCAGAATCCTTAATAGTGAAAGAATTACTTTGATCATTCTAAATAAAAGTCAGTGGAATATATTATATAGCACAGTATGAGCTCCAGTTTGTTTTGGAAATTGTGAAATGTTTTTCACCTGTACTTTTTCATGCTGAAAAATTTATTCACTTGAACTACATAAAGATCTTCTCTATTGTTACAACAGACAACTGGAGCTAAATTAGGATTATCTTGAAAACAAGATTTGGATTAAATTTGATATGGATATACATTAACGTAATATGCATATCGTATTACTGTAAGGGATACATTGCATATGTAAATTGCACATTGTTTTGTTTACCAAAAATGGAATCTCACTTATTATCTCCTGAACACAACATATATGGACCAAATTTGATCAGGTTATACATTGATGTAATTACCAAATCATATTAATATTAAAGATTTGCCTAATATGGCTTATGTGATGTAATTTCATGAACCTATTACTAGATGCTGCTAATAATTTGTACAGACATACATGGACTTCTACTAAACAATTTTAATTTTTAAACCTTTGCTTAAAATACATGGCAGCCCTTACTAAGCTTTCTTTTATTCACTCTACTTTTAACTGGACAACTATAACATATTTCCTCAGATTATTTCTGTTTTACAATTGTATTGCAAAGAAGGTGGTCATAGTACTGATTGACCAGCGTCTGGCAGCAATTGTAATTTCGACTTCTTTAAAACCACAGGTCAAAAATGCTTCCAAATTTGATACACTTATTCTTTGCATGGTTAGTTTTCATGTCCATATGTCAAATTCTCCATTTTTAGTGAATATTTATTAATTTCTTCAAAACCTTAAGTAATAATGCTTCCAAGTATGATATACAAGTATATTGGGTGATTCTTATTCAGATTTATTTATTTTACCATAATACTTTTCATCAAAATTGATATTTTCAGAATGCTTTAGCTGTAATATGCCTACCAATGTTTTCCTAGAAGCAGAGAAAAATTCCCCACTCAAGGGACATGACATTGCCCACAAATGTGGCCCAGAAGCTGATATTAAAACATTTATCAATACTGGAACACTCGGTGATTGATCTAGGAATTCATTAAGTGGGGCCATTGGGGCCCCTCTTGTGTCAGAACAAGGGCCATGACAAATTACTGGGGGCCCAGAAGTTGGCGTACTGCAGCATTTATAAAAGCCAGAATGCATAAACAAATGATATTTGTATTGAACAAAATTATATTGAACCCTCACTTGTTGTCCAATAAGTATAGTTATAGTACTGAACAGTGCCCTTTACTAATACCTTCTTCATGACCACTTACATCTACCTACTGGGACAATTGATGGAACATTGACAAAGGCAAGCTGCAGCATAATTACCCTTCCAGTGCTCACAAGAAGAAACCACATGTAAGCAAGTATTTCAGTTATTTTTTCTTTATTTATCATAGAACACAACTAGAGAAAGACATTTTGAAAACAAAAGTTGCAACAAAATGCACAAGGAAATAGTATACACCATTTTACCATGAAACAAAGGCAAGATTCAATGGTGTGGTAATGTTCTATAATATTTAATATTGTTTAAATTTTATTTCCTATACTGAAACAAACGCCTGTCTCGTTTTTCATGCCATACATGTACAGCTTTGTCAAACTGGAATGAGTCAACAGGTGGTCCATTTACAGCAATGGTCAAAAGTGTATTAAGTCTCTCACCAGTAAGTCTGTTTCGTACAGCAGTTTTTGTTTTATTTTGAGCAGAGAACCCTCTCTTACAATCTGCAGTCTGCACAGGAATCACAAGTGCAATACTTGCCAGGATGAGAAGATTTGGGAAACTTTCTTTGTGATATGTATTTATAATTTTCCAAAGTTCACACAGTTTGTCTCTTGGGTATGCTTCTTGTAGAACCAGTTTTTTGGCCAAGTCCCATTCTCTTCTGGTGGCCTCTGGATCAATCAAAGGAGGTTTAAGTGTACCATCATCAAGAGTAACTTCATACCCATAATTCTGAATAAGAACCTCTATTTTATCATTACCCCATTCAGCCTTATTATCTACAAAAGACAGTGATCGCATGCCCAATACAGCAAAAACTGTGATTACGTTGGAACTATCATCTGGAAATCGGGTTTTCAAATTTTTTCTTATTTTCTCTTTGAAATGTTTTTCTTAACCTCAGTGCAATACATAATACCATGACCCTCAAGCTTCTGTCTGTTACCAGGTCCCTCAGTTACCAGTGATTTCTGTAGCTGCTGCAAGTGTGGGCCGTCTTTGTCTTTCAGGTTCTCAATATCCTGAATGGCTTGATTGACAGCTGGCTGTATTAAAGCAAGGTCAATGTCCTGCTTCTGAAACACCATGGATAACTGTTACAGTGTCATTATTGGAATTACATCCATTAATAGGTACATTGTTGCAATGAAGTTGAGTGTTGTGATTTCTTTTACAATTCCTTTTGCTTTGCTGTCTTTACTATAATTTTGACCTTCAAAATACACCACCAATGCACTCCACGTTCGGTAGATGGCTGACAGTGAAGCATAGAACGAGAACCAACGCACATGAAACACTTCTTTGTACTTCAGCTGTGGGGAATCTAACACAGTCTGTATTTCTTTTATTCTAGCAGTTCGGACAGCTGAATATTTGAAGTAGTGGGATATACTGGTTAGTATTTCAGTGTACTTAGTTAAGTATTCCACCTTAACAGCAGCCTGTGCTGTACATAAAGCTAGCCTATGGGCTATACAATGTATGTTAACGAGTCTTGGATTTTCTTTTTTTAGGAGTGCAGAGACACCACCCACTTTACCCGTCATGACACTGGCCCCGTCACTGCCGAGGCCAACCATTTTATCAAAACTAACATTATTCTCATTAAACATTTTTGTTTTAACAGCACCTGATATTGTAAGGGCTGTGCTATCAGATATATCCATATTTGTAAAGTAGTGTGTTTCAGCTCAGCTTCAATGTTTTTGTATTGAGTCACCTTACATACATGACAAGTTTCTTAATTATAGCAATGTCACTGGTTTCATCACACATTACAGATATAAATGGAGATTCTGATATTTTCTCAAACAGATTCTGTTGAAGAACAGCAGCAATACAATTCTGAATTTCTTCTGCAGTAATATGGGACTCACAAGTAGTATTGGCTCCTTGTTCCAACTCATTCAAGGTCTCACAGCCTTGTAATTTAAAAAAAATGTAACAAGGAGGCATACTTCATGGTAGCTATGTTTTCCTTAGCTAGCCAATACACTACGAAATAAAGCAATGGCTGTTTTGAATTTTTTAGATTCCTCATTTGTAAGATGTACTTCAGCGTTGGCAGAAGCTTGTTGAAAACTTTCCTTCATTTGCAGTTTTTTTACAGCATTTTGATGCTCTTTGTATGTGTAACCAAAATATTCATCCAAGAGGCCGAAACAAGATAAATGGCAACAGGCAAAGTCGCCTTTCCCAGGTTCACAGGAAAAATCAACTGGGGCCACCAAATTATTAACAAAACGACCCATCAATATCCAAACATTGGGATACTGGTACGCATAATAAATCTTTATGTTCAGGGTAAGTAATTGGTTCACTATAGTAACAGAGATCACAATTAACATGTAAAATATATCACACTTTGAGATAATACTGTACTGATATCGAAATTCCTGGGAACACTTATACACAACTACGACTCGTGTGCCTGCACTCTGGCACAGGGCAAAGAATACTACAATGTATTGAAACAAGATCCCTATCCAGACTAATGATTATATGACCCTTTTGGTGACATATCCCTATAACTCTCCAGGTGTACCATAGCTGTCTTTAATTTGCCAGTCAGTGCTAGAGAATCACTGTGACTCTGATGAAAATTCAGATAGCCAAATTGTCCTGACCCCCCTCAAGTAGCTTGTAAGAAAAACAAAACAAAACAAAACAGACATATATATTTATTCTAATGAACTTCATTCATATAACTGATAAATTATTTCGTCCAGATGTAAAAACGTTTTCATCGCTTTACAGGGCTGCGTACATGTTCAATTCCTCATCGTATTTAAACCAAGGAGAGTCTTCACAATTTCACTTGCCTGTCTTTCATTTTTGTATTGACATATAGACTGGCAAGGTTTCTTCCCACTGTCAGGCCGATCTCTTGCTTGAACATCCTTGACCATCTTCCACTTCAGAGTCAACATTCTGTCATTTTATTCAAGACAAAACAACTCAAAATATGGAAATTAAAATCACAATTGCCTGTCTGTCCTCCATCATACAAGGGAGTTCTTGACCCTCTAGTATTCTGATTATTTTTAGTTCTGAACATGTGCAGGGCAGCAAAATGTGTCAAATTTGACCCCTTTTCTTACTGGGGTCTTCAATGTGTTTGCCAGCGAGTATAAACAGGTATTAGGACTGTGGAAATTGGAGAAAGGTAGCACTAATCTTATCGACAATCTAAAATTGATTTACCCATTTCAATGTTTGGCAATCGATAGGGCAAACTCTAAAATGAGATCAAAGTTCAAACAAATTAGTTTTTGCGCCCCGGTTGTCCATACACATTGCATAATGGTCGTAATTGGCTGAACATCCCAATTCCTGACAGCTGTTGTACAAATCAGGTAAACCATAATCACAAGTTGGTTAATGGCATTTAACCATGGTTCGCACTCATGATTATATAGTGTAACCATATTGTGATCATGGGCTATCTATTACAAAGTTGTTTAAAACATGCAGCAAATGAAATGGTACATTAATTCACATTACCGTAAAATGGGGATGTAGTATTTTCACAGCATTAGTGCATATGAGAAATAGTAAATTGTTGCTTGAGAATTGTTTAAAATTAATGGGTATACGTGGCTTATTTTAGCTTCTAATGCCAATTTTACAGTACTGTGTTACCATATCACAGATCAATTATAATTCCAGTAATGTTTTACCATGAATATCATAGGAACAGATAGTTCCTATGTAAGTTTTTTCTTCTAACTCTAAATGTGAAAAATTGTAGATATATCAATGTACAATACAACAGCATTGTGTATCACTGCTGCACAGAATAATGTGCGTGTGTCAAGTACGGTGGCCCATATGTGCCATGGCGTAGTTATCGTCTTGTGCCAGTTTTTTATTACCTCATGACAAAACTAGAATCGCCAACAACATAACTCTATAATCTCACGACAAGTCATTAATGTCTCTCACACAACTTTAACATCTCTTAACGCAAGCCCATTATCTCGTGACACAACTTTAAATCCTCATGACGTAACTTTTTAACTATGTGACAAAATATTAACATCTCATGACACAACTAATTAAACTACCAACACAAACCCATTGTCTCTTGACACATTTCTACCATCTCGTGACACAACTTTGAATCCTTGTGACGTAACTTTATAACGTGACAAACTATTAACATCTTATGACACAACTGATTAAACTACCAGCACAAACCTATTATCTCTTGACACATTTCTACCATCTCGTGACACAACTTTGAATACTCGTGACGTAACTTTATAACTACGTGACAAACTATTAACATCTTATGACACAACTGATTAAACTACCAGCACAAACCTATTATCTCTTGACACATTTCTACCATCTCGTGACACAACTTTGAATCCTCGTGACGTAACTTTATAACTACGTGACAAACTATTAACATCTTATGACACAACTGATTAAACTACCAGCACAAACCTATTATCTCTTGACACATTTCTACCATCTCGTGACACAACTTTAAATCCTCGTGACGTAACTTTATAACTACGTGACAAACTATTAACATCTCATGACACAACTAATAACTCTTGACACATTTCTACCATATTTTCGTGACACAACTTCAAATCCGCGAACTCTAAAATTACGAAACATACCATTTTGTCTCACGAAAATCCTCTATAAATCTGTCACAAATATATAACACGTAATATATAACTTCAAAGAATTGTGATAAATATTTACATTTACATGATGCATTCATAATGTATCGTGACTGCACTCTAGTATATCACTGTATTGCAACATTCAATGTCATGACAAAACTCACATTCCCATGACAAAATTTTCTCGTGACAAAACTTTCATATCCATGACGGAAGTCTGATATGTATCCCACAATTCCCTGGTGCGTATACTGGCACCATTTTAAATTCTGCTTGTGTGAAGGAATTTTACTCCCTGAGGTTGTTATCTGTCACCATGGGATCATTTGTCCGTGTATCGGACACTGTAACTGGTTGAACTGCCAAAGGAAAGGGATGGTATGATTCTTCTCAGCACGGTATCTGGTCTGTTTCCCAGTGCATGTGGTTTGCGGTACAGCAAGGTGATGGTTCAGTGTTTTATATCCACCAGACAGTGGGTGGCGCGGCCTTAAGTTATTGATCGTCTATAGTGCTGATAAAGAGGGAACAACGAAAGCAGGTAAGTTGGTACTGACATTCTTGTTCACATAGTTGACAGTCGTTGCTCCAAACCCAGAAGTTTTGGGTTTCTATATCACTCCATCCTGTAATGTAATTGTTACCATTTTAGATTTCAAACCAGAGTTACCCAAAAGTTCAACATTTGGTCATTCACAAAATACTTGTGTAACGCTAATGTGATTAACTAGAATCGTTGTTTCCAGGGAAACGATATTGTCTCTCCGCGTAGAGTAAGTTAAAGAAAAAATGCTCGACTATGTTATTTTTTTCAAAAAGCACCACTGTGTCCGTAGAGCGCGTGTTTGAATTTCTTGAAAAGCAGATTATTTTCAAGAAAGGTGTTCCCTTCATTTTTTCATAAATATTTATAAATTTCAGTTGAATCAATAAGCCAAATCAATCAGCGCAATGACACCATTAGACAATGCTCCATCGGCCAATTGAAACTTTTTGATTCAGTTTGAATTGTGATATTTATAAATATTTATTAAGTTGAAGGGTATGTGTTTGTTGTGCCAGGTGTGTCTGCTGTGTGCATATGTCACATGGACACTGTATGAACGCTGTGTGCACACATTGCAAAAATAGCTCAACAAGTAACAACAAATATTCATGTTTCCAACAGCAACAGGCTAAGGTACTGCTCCTGGGCAGTAGTGTTCACCTATGCAAAATTGGCAATGAGAAATGTAGTCATCTCATCTAAAAAACAAACAACTTGAATTAGGTGTACTTAAATACAAAATGGAGGAAGATTGTTTTTCATGCTGGCAAATTTTACCAATAATCTTAGGTTTCCGACTGAGAAAATGTTTGCCAAATTAGGCTTAGAGGTTACGTGGGTTTGTACATTTTTTATTTTACTTTTCTAACACACAATATAGTGAATTTCATGATGGTATGTCTGTTTTTATATAAAGTATCTATAATTGTTTATCAATTTCAATTGATGGTAGAAAACATCTTGACCACTCACAGCACATTAACAGATGTTTCGTCTTCGGGTACACATAATGCCAATTCTTCTACACCACCATGATGTTCTGGCAGGAAATACAATGAGTCTGGCCTTCCCTGGACTGTATCATGTCTGGATGCTCGGATGTAATGAGTATTCCAGTGATCTTTGACATGGTCTAAATTATTCTGCAGTATACGAGCAAAGCTGAACCAGAGACGCTCTTTATTCAACGTATCACTAGTATCCAGTAGACCCTGTGTTTCTAAATCCTTAAATATATTAATCCACCAAGTTGTACGATTTCGGTGGAAAAACGACCACCATCCTTCAATACGTTGGTTTCGTGGTGACTTCACATATCTGTGAGCGTCTGTGTCATCTTTAAAATAGCACTGAATGGCTGCCATGGTCCCGTTTTCAGTACCCAAATCCGTATCAAGCTCTATTGGAGCACCGCCAAATTCGTGTACAGCGTCCAGGTGGAATAGAGCTACATTATCCGGCAAATTGTTGGAACGAGTGACGTACAGCCAAAGTATCTTCCTGTTGTAGCCATCAATACAGCCATGGATTGGGAAACCAAACTGCTTCAATTTATCATAGCCGTCTGCGTGTCACGCATAATTAGGGCCAGGACATGAATACAGTCTCCTCCTGAGACGATGGGTTCTTCTAAGTTCGCTGCCCTTGGGATCTAATTCGCGCAATAATCCTTGGACAATAATTCTCGGTACTCTTATACCATGATTCATTTGGAGACTGTGCCATATTGTGTGATAACCACCAATGCAGCCAGGACCATCTATTATACGCTGGATATAACCTCTGATTACACTAATGTCGTACTCCGGTGATCGTCGCCTTAACCCATATTGGCCCAATCTTCTTATATTGTTCGTCGGCTGATGTCGTAGTACTTCGACAAAAAGAGTAGAATTTCATCGTACTTGAACCCTCTAAAGAAATAATATTTTATGAGGCTTTCTTCGTTCTCGTCATCGACGTACGTGCTGTCACCTTCATCAAATGGAGAGTTAAACTGCATGCTCTGATATGCATTTGCCATTCATAATAGAACGTGCTAAAACGGTTATATACAACTACTGAAGGATTGTGGGATATATAAATCAACTTCCGTCACAATAAAGCATGATTTGTCATAACTTGTGAGAATGAAGTTTTGACATGAGATTTTAATAGTTTGTCACGTAGTTATAAAGTTACGTCACAAGGATTCAAAGTTGTGTCACGAGATGGTAGAAATGTGTCAAGAGAAAATAGGTTTGTGTTGGTAGTTTAATTAGTTGTGTCATGAGATGTTAATTTTTGTCACATAGTTATAAAGTTACGTCATGAGGATTTAAAGTTGTGTCACGAGATAATTGGCTTGCGTTAAGAGATGTTAAAGTTGTGTGAGAGACATTAATGACTTGTCGTGAGATTATAGAGTCATGTCGTTGGTGATTCTAGTTTTGTCATGAGGTAATTAAAAACTGACACAAGACAATAGCTGTGCCATGGCACATGTGGGCCACTGTAGTCAAGTGACGTAAGCCTAATGACTTAACACTCTGACTATCAGCATTATATAAGATTAGCAAAATTTACCATCCCTCTCGTTATCGGACAAGATGTTGCACAATCATAAAACATCATAGTAACAAGCAAATTGATTCTGGACCGGGGTTATGTAACATCCTCTGCGCCTACCTCTTGTACTCACCTACATAGCATCAATGGCAGAGCACAGCTATCTTGAAAACTATAAATCATTGCAAAATTATTGAAAATTGTTGATATGTCAACTCTCATTGGAATTTTGAAGATTTATTACTAAACTACAAAACAAAATGTTTTACAATATTTATAATATATATTTTGCAGATCACGATCACGGTGACCAGCTACACCAGAACGGACATATTTCGCATCTAACTCAACCCCATGCAACAAAAATTGATACCATGTATTCACTATGGTCCATTCCTCCTCGACGAACAAGTACATAAGTGAAAATTTAGTCAAAGACGAGAAAACTGCACAAGAAAATTGCCTTATTTACACGTATCGGCAATGCAAGCTGCCATGCGACTTCCCCTTCTGACGTCACAAGGGGAATTTCTGTATGCAAATAAGAAGCTAATGAGGAGCCTCGTTTTAAAATACACAAAAATAAAGTTGCCGTAGATTGAGTTTAAAACACATTTTTTCACTCAAATAAAATAATTCATGCTTAATGAATAATTCGTTCACTCATTTTATGGACAAAAGAAAAAAAATCATCTTTGACCCCAGTTAATGCACTCTTCAATTCATTCAAAGTCAAAATCATTTCCTGAAAATTGCAAGAAACTTTGAGCAGAATGTAAGACTGACTCAAAAATGACCTTGCAGTCAAAATTACTCTGCACTATTATCAGAATTCCATTTGAAAATTCAGCCAGCTGTTGTCTGTAAAAGGCTTCCCATACTTGCATGAGAAAGTTGTGACATCGTTTGAAACTCTGACATTGAACAAGATTAGTGAGTAGACCTTTCTTAAAAGTTGTTTTAGCAACATCCCTGAGACCTGCTTCCAGGTTGTGTATTTTTTAGCAAGTGCCAATCACCGGGAAAACAAATTAGCCAGCACATATCATTTTCATATTCATACTTTAATTTCTGTAACAGATCATATGTTTTTCCATCCCCAACAACAATACGATATTTGAGCCTTATGCCCACCTTGAAAACTGAATGCAGTTTTTCAACAACGTGCTTGACAGTGTCCAATGAGTCACAAGGTTCATTTAGAACACCTAAATAAACAAGTCATTGAAAATGACACAGTTCCCGTTCAAACTGTTAAAATTGATCTTCATGTTCTAAACTTGGTCTTGACAATTTTCAAGTATTTACAAAGTGCTAAATACCCTTCAAATACAGGTTATGCCTGTATAAATACTTGAAACTGACTACTGGGTGCAATGACATGAAAAAACACCAAATTTGGTTCACAGTGATCAAGTTTGAAGGCAAATTACAGGGAGGTAGTCGTCGTGTTGTGCATGTGTGACATTAGTGTTGATAAACAGATTTTTCCAAAATCCAATGCGCAAGTATGAGCTTTGACCTGGTCGCCAGACTTGTACTAATTATTGCCAGTGACTTCTTTGATACCTTAAATCCAACCACCTAAAAAATACCCAAATAAAGCTTGGTAACGTCCCAGTTTGTACTTTTTGATCTGCACATCAGTCGAAGTCGCCATCTTTGTTTATATGAGACCCATATATATCGTGCATGCGTGGTGCGACAATTATCACACTTTAAATCAGACTTCCAAATGTATAGCTTACTTTATTCTTCAGTGTATACAGCAATGTACTTAAAGGGACGTTTATGATTGGAATGTAATATGGCAGTGTATTGATAGTTTAGTAAGCATTAGAAACACAAGGAGAAAGTGTAGGTTTTCAGGTAAAAATCCTGTGTTAGCAGACAAAAACTGTAAACCTATACTTTAAAGCAAGTACGAGAACAAATTTTTGATTTGCAATCGGTTACATTGCCAAACTTAATTTACATAAAAAACAAGACTTTTTCATTTGCTCATAACTATTCAATGCATACCACTTTACGTCAATATGACCCTTTTTTCCCCCAAAAAATCGCAATATCTCGTTAGAGGCTGTAGCTGTTCTGGTTGTGAGTGCAAACCCCCTTCTTTTTCCAATTTCTGAAAGTTAAGAGAAAACTCCTCATCAACTTCAGTGTTAAGTTGGTCAATTTGAGAGGTCTGTTTTTAATAGCAGTTAATAAACGTGCTGGTGAGAGTGTGCAAGTGGCACCCTCACTGATCCTCACCCTGCTTCTCCAGTTTTAAAATTTACGTGCACCTCTTCAGTACAAGTATAGTTATCTGGAGGGGCCAAAAAAATGGTCACATGACCAAAAGTGGTATAATTAGTAATCTTTCAGGTGAAAGGCTTCACGTAGCATCAAATCTTTCAACTAGCTGTCCAGGGATATATGGTGGTTTGGGTTATTTCATTATGTAACAGGTATGCATACTATTTCGTTTTAGAATTTCAGATAACTATTGATGACAGATTGCAACTTAAGTTTGAGCGACTGTTCAACTTATTAAGTTGGAATGGGGTAATTTCAAATGCTACGACATCAAGAGATTGTTTGGTTAAAGTGGTGGTTAAGTGTTGGATATGGGCAGCAACTTGAATTAAATTATGAAGAACAACCAAAACAGCATTTCCATCACTATCCATGTAACCTTGGCCATTTCTGCTATGTGAATCAAAAACATAGAACATAGTCTTATAGGTAAATATGCCCAACCCATAGTCTTTGACAATAATAATGGCATGAGCAGTACTTTCAAAAACATGTTTTAATGCACTGTCAATGTCAAAGTCAACTTCAGCAAGGCACCCAACAATTGATGTGCATGGAATACAGCTAAAATGATATGGTCCAAATGAAATGCAACGATTTAAATCAGCAACCTGTAAATACGTACTAGAATCTTTGGTATGCCTGTTAGGATAAAGTTTTAAATACAACAATTGCCCTATATCTATATGTTATCAATATTCGCACTGTTCTAGTTAGCAGCATCCATAATCATTGAATATACCAGGGCTACAAGACTGTTTGTCATGCATGTACTGGCTCCAGATGTGGTACCCAAATATTTAGGTGAACCTTGATTAACATTACCTGCAATCACTAATTTACCTTGACCTGTTATGTCACAGTTTGAAGTAGGACCAGGACTGCTTTCTATATCACCACTTAGCAACAGAATCATTCTCATATAGTACAAATAAAGTTGCATAATCCATACAGGAAAAAATCTTTTTATTACAAACTTTAGTTTGTATACAATGACAAATTCAGAAGACCAAATACATACTTATATATGCATGATTTCTCAGTCAGAAAGTCTTCTCTGTAATATAATATAATATTGGATATGGTACTGTTGTACGATAATTTATATGGTACTAATAGTATGGTAAAGATATGGTATATAATGGTATAATGTATACTGGTTCAATCTGGAGTACTTTGGTAAGCAGTGTATGTGACAGTACGTTAACAACTGACACCTGCAAGCCTCTCTAAAACAGAGGAGTACAGTACTAAATAAAGAAAAAATTGAAAGACAAAAAAATCTTCTTTTAAACACAGATCCTGTAAAAAAGCAAAAAAAAAGTACATTTAAACAAATAGGTTCAAACAAGTCACATTGGACGTAGATGGCGCTGTGACAGCAACAAGACGGACTTAAAATATTAAAGATGGCGTCCGTGTTCACGAAAAGCACTGAAGGTCGTAACGTACACTAATTCAGGTCATTTAAAAATTGCAGTTAGATAAACACCCAGTTACATCGTCAAAATAATAAAATTTTAAACCATTCAGTTGTTCTGACCTTGTCATATATATTGACAGTGCATTTTGAATAGTGTAGCCAGTCTTCGGGACGCGATGACGTGACGATACAAACCTCCAAGATATTTCCAACTTGCTACGAAATTTCATTGTTCCATCACAGTGATTTTTTTTCAAATATAGCATTTGCTGATGTCAATTTCTACAAATCTGCCTGCTTTGCACATCCCTAAAATCACCCTGTCGACTAACATCCAGAACATAGACTGTGACATGGCGAAACATCGTTAAAATGAGAATGTTGACAAAATATTCTCACATACATTCCACTCAAAATAAAAAAATGCGCCCATCAGTCAAAAAAAAAACGATCACAGAAAACTTATTATTTTTGAAAATAATTAACTTGTTAAAAGATAGATACCGGAATACCAGTAATTTTGATCATTGACACAAATGACGGCCATCGCAGTGCAGTGATCACCGGCTACGGACATCGTCAAAATCTGAACAATTTACCTCTATAGATCGGCAAAGATACAAGTCCCAAACATTCATATATCATAGTACTTAGAAATATATCATGTACTTACCAAATAATTTATTGATCTTCAAACTATTCAGTATCAGCGCGAAGTCACAGAGAGCATCCATAAACAAATTGTCCTACACGAGGTTTTTTTACCATTTACCTGATTGAAGCGAATTCGCTCCCATGATGCAACAGTAGAACACATTGCCTGAACCCGAAGATCATGCCCCGTTTAGCATGATCGAGGTACGTGGTAAAAATACTGATATCTTTATTGCAATCATAATCAAATCAGGATATCAAACAAAATACGAATAAAGGTAACATTGTGACAAACCAACATAATACTACTACTTTATTGACATCAATTTAACAACATAAAAACAACTTTGTATTAGATGCATGTAATTTATAGTCCATCTTAATCAGAATCTGCACATTTTCGGGTTTAAAATAGCTGCCAAACGCTCAAAATTGATCTAATCTCAAAACAACTTCACGTGCATATGTATACCTTCATGACATGTATGTGTACCAAATTTGAATGGAATCCATCAAAGTGTGTCTGAAATATGACGATGCACGCACGCACACACGCACGCACATAACCAAAAACACTACTTCCCGTTTCGGACGGTTTGGCTCATCACTGCTAGCTAAGTATTCCTTAAAACCAGGTAACAAAATATTAGCATTATTGTGATGGTTAACATGTTTGAGTGCACAATAGAAAAAGGATTCACTAATAGCATTGTTCATAGCATCTTGTTCACACTGAGTGGGTTCAAAGTCATTCGAGGAAAAATGTTTTTTGTTCAAAAAAGTATGTGTTTCAGTTTGGGGCAAGAACATATGTGACTTCTATATGTGACTGCTCTGACTTTAAAGCATAAAGTGGAATATTTTTTGTTCGCTTTGGTTGAGAAGGGCAAGACTAGATGTATCATTGGTATTTGATGCAGTACTAAATAATTCTGTACCAAACACTTGCAACATACTCTCTCCTAAAATAGATGGTTCAGAAAGTCTGGCATTAATAAGAAACCATGGTTGTAGACTATGATCGTTATTCATATCTATCAAGTCATATTCATCATCATACCTTTGTTTTGACAATAATAGTTTATAATATATCCCGTAGGGTATATCTCAAAACATAAAATGGTTCAACATTTGTGAACTTTGTTCAGAGTTAACATTCAATGTTCACCAGATGCTGCATTTGGATGACGGTTTACAAAATTGGGGACCTCTCTGATCACTGTCAACATTCATATTTGAGAGTAATAGTGGTTATTTGAGGAACTTATTTAATGGCACTCAGTATATTCCAATGCAGATATGCGAAGCCTTTGCTATTTGCAGCGAGGCAGTAAAGGTGTTTTCAACAGTAACAGGAGATCGGCAATGTTGTTTTCAAATCTATTGTATGGTGATACTGGACACAGGAGCAGTAAAGTACAGTGATGAATTGACTGCCCTTGGTAAGGAACAACGTATGTCAGGTGCAGTCAACGAAGCTGTTCGTGCAAAAAGGTGTTCGCGAACGTTTTTCTGTGGGCAGGCAAAATTTAACTTAATCAGTGGGAGGGAAAAAAAATTGACCTACTATTGTGGGTGTGGGTAATGCATTTTTGGAAGTGGGCAGGCAGAATTGTTAAATTATGGTGGGCAGAAAATTATAACTATCAGTGGGTAAAGGGGAACTTGTGGTTACACTATCGGGGGGGGGAGAATATAGAGATAATACCCGTAGAATACCGATGAATCGTCAGGTTGCCAGATTGGGTCAAGCGAGGTCAGTTGTGTCTTTGATATGATGAACGCCACCAATGGCGAAGAGTTCAATGCGACGAAGAGCCGACAGGATAACATTCGTCCATCAGTGATCAATCGAGTTTTATGTTTGTTGATATTAGTTTCTTTTGTTGATAAATGAACGTCTGCCCGTATATGGGAAACATGTGGGTATGAGCACGTCAATTTGACAACATTATGATTAGATGTTGACAAAAAGTAATTAAATTCAAAATAATAATTAGCAAAAACTAAACAAAGCCCGCACACTACTTGAGGTTTAATGAAATATGCTGAGCCATGGCTGAGGTATGCTTGAGTATAGTTTGAATCTACACATAAAACATCAAGTAGCGAGAAGAAAAATAAAAAATCATACAAGAAAGAATGCTGAGGGCAATACCAATTGAATCACAAGCAATGATAAAAATACGAATATTCAGTGAATTGAATAATAATCTTGATTTGTTACGTACTCTTTATTATTTATATCGTTCATTGTGTTTCGAGCGATTTTTAAATGTTGAACGGACGTGGTTTATAGTTAATTAAAAAATAACCACTCCAATTTATTTTCTGCTGATAATGTCACGCCCTACATGTCATTCTATTTTTATCTTTAATCTCACGTGATTCCCCATTTTTTGTGTGTATTTTTTATCAAAGTCCATGGTTGACGAGCAAATGATGCGTATGCCGTGCAGCTACATAATATAATCTTTGTTTGTTGGGGTTACTGTTTTTCACACAAAAAATTAAAAAAAATTATGTATTCTTTATCATAAACTTTATGCCAAAACAGATGGTATTTTGTCAGCGTCATCCGAGCCTCCATAGTGTCTGTGTCTGTCCTGTCATAATGGGGGAAATGTGTTGTGCGCCAGTGCGATGTACAGTGATTTGTTTAGTTTAAGGTTCAATTCAAGTCAATTAATTATCGGACAACATGTCGATATTATACACTCATACATTTCATTCCTTGTCAACGGGATCGGGCCCCACTTACAGTTTCAGAAATGAAGAACGGCATGACTAACTCTTTAGTGACTCGTACCTTTGGGACTCGTACGCAAATAATGATGAATGATGTCCGTTGTCGCGCGAAAGCCGCTATGCATTTTATACGCTAAAAAGTAATGTAACTTTCTATACAATGTGATGTGCTTCTTTGCTAATTCAATTGGTTATTTATATTAGTGAAAAATATGTTATATTGTCAAGCAAAAACTGCCTGCTCCCACCATCGTGAAAAGAATGACGCGAGAAACGAGAACTGACTCCCAAATAAAATAATAATATATTAAATTTATAGAAAAAATACAGATATTCATTGGGCTGTTTTTAGTGTAAAAAATATATATTGTATTTTAATTTATCATTTAATAGTTGGTAGTTTTTGCAATAATTTATTTGCTGGTAGTATTTTTTTAAATGTTGGTAATCGTTGGGCTTTCGCGATTAACACAATTTAAAAATACTACCAGCAGATGAATTGTCACAAACACATATAAAACAAACCGAGAATATCAACAAATAAATAATAATTAAATAAATAATTTACTTTCATAACAACCGTACACTTGACGCGCGAGCTAAGGAAAATATACTGAAATAAAATGAATTTATAGCATACGGTTCTTTCACATGTTCATACTATCTTCCTTTCCACTCAGTAAGTACTCGAAGGCGTCACAGTGGTGAACGCGTAAATATTTTGTGTGACGTCACCAGCGAATCCGCACATGCGCACACAGTTTTTAGAAACGGGCGCCAGAAGCAAAGTTGTTACACGTTTGGCTCTTGCATTTTGAGATCATACGTCAATGTGTTCTTTTCATCGACGTTTCTCCGTTTGTGTCAAAGAGATATCCGGCCAGCCATCAACTCGAAGGTGAGTTCATACTATTACTTGTTTTGTTATATTTGTTCGATACTTCAGTAAATTCGCTTCTACCCGGCCCCATCCACAGTCACCTGGCATCGGTGTCGCTGGATGTATATGATAAAGGGAAGTCGTGCAACCAAATTTGCCGAGTTCGCAGTTTTTCACCAATAAAAAAATAACTAAGGCAAAAACTCACGGTTTTTCAGCATTTTTGTAATAAAGACATTATTCTCTATCAATAATCCGCCCAAAACAGGAACATTTCTACTAATTCTTGTGTTTTTTCGACGTTTTTCGAAAAACCTGCGATTAGGCTGCGAAAGTAGAACATAAGTCAATTGAATACCTGGAATCTGAATGGTGCATATGAAATGTGTTTTGACTTCACCGTTTTACTGTAAAAGGAAAATGACTTTTATGTAGTCCGTTATCAAATAATTAGGTTATTTGTTGTTTTTGTCAATATGATTGTCCACATTGCGTGACCCTGATCGGTCTGAGCACAGTCCCTCCATTCCCGGCCTGGAAACGGTCATTGTATTAGGTGTGAATTGCCCTGGCAAAGGCGCGTTGCGGGTATGCGCAAAGGATTGTCATGTAATCAGTACACAGTCGGTCACTGTTTTTTACAACTAAGTTGTTTATTCCAGAATTTGGACTTTGTCACATAATTTTTTAATCAGGATATCTGTATAAGATTATATTTTAGCCGGCGAGTAGTTTTTTAATTTATCTATTTTACCAGCAGCGACACATTTTTACAACAAATGTTCATACCTTTACCAAGAAATTGTTCGTGACAATTGTTTGACTTTTGGGGTCATTGAAATGAACGGCGCGAAACCAATATTTGTCTTCGTTTTTGACATTTTATGATCGAAACATTCCTTAAAAAATGGTGGGCTGATTTGTTATTTGTCACACCGCATTTTTCTAATGTTAAATTGGGCGGTTTTTATGGATCGTAGATGCAAATGGCGACGATTTGAAATGACAATGTACGCTATTCAGTGTTAAATAAAATCATTTATATACACAAATTGAAGCATTGTTTTATACTGGCGTGTCGAATAAAGTCATTAGTTGTTGTATGGTTGACTTGAATTGTTATAACCCCCCCCCCCCCAGGAATCAGAAATATCACAGGTATTTTGATCGAACACGTTAACATGAACGACTCCATTTTTACATAATTTGTTTAGCATTGTCAGCATGTTGGTACGCGCCGTGTTTTCTATTAAAACTAGAAGATGAACATAATTCCCGATATTAATCTTTACATGGCAGGAAATACGCATTGACCTGGGATTAAATTGGTAAATGCCTTGCAAAATAAATATATGACCATTTATCCAACCTCGTAAATATATGCTGGTTGTTTCTTGCGAGCATCGATCAAAATACTGTTTTCATTCACACATTTGTATATACACCACTCTTACTGAATTTAAGTGACTAGTGCCACTAGTGTTAATTAGTTGCGATCGTAGTCACTAGACTCATTTCTTTTCTTGCACAGCCGAAATTATGGTGATATATTTTTACCGAACAACAGAATGTTATCTGTTGTGTAGTGCCAGTCATAAGCCATTATTGCATGCAGTCATTTCGAATTAATTGCATTTATGCAAACATTATACAATAGTACCACATAGTCTTATATTTGTTCGAATCTAGTGTCTGTGATATATTGTTTGAGGTTTTATACCCGAAATCGTGACTGAGGTATTGTAATTATGTATATGAATAAACACATTGCCATATATGGGAAGCTTGCACATTGGTCAAACCTCTTGTTAGAAAAGTCGGTCCACAGGCGGTTGCTCTGGTAACATTTTACATTCAATTTTCAAAATTAAGTCATGATCAGTGTCGTAAATTATTCCCACAAAATAATATTTTCGAATGAAACGGCAACATGCCCTGAAAAAATCGAACAGAGCTTGACATGTATGAATAATTTATTGGGCTTCAGAAAAAAAACGTATCAAATAGTCATGAATATTTGGTGACCAGTCGATGAACAATTCGAAAATCATGATTCACACGCGAAAGTCCTTCAGGGCTGAAAATCATCGACCCTACTCTGGTTTACCTTATTTTACAACTTGCAAATAAAACTGATTCGCCGTGAACTCTAACATATCTCAGCCTATTTTTTGTTTTTCTTTTTGAACTGTGGTCTAATCCCACTCGTTTATTCAAAATATAACGATGTTTTTCATTGAATATTTTTAAAGCCTGTCACAGCACAAAAAGTATGCGAATCGACGCCGGAGATTGGATGGTACGACGGCCCTTCAATTAACATCAAATATGCTTGATTCCAACATCATTGATTGGCTGAAAGTCACCTGATTGGAGCGCGACTTGGGTCACAGGACCATATTTGTCCGTATTATAACAGGATAGAAAGAACCACACTTACATTTTCAACCATTTTTAGCGCGGAAATTGCCAGCATCTGTCGAAAAACTCGTGACTGTTATGGATCCGAATAAAATAAAGCTAGCGATTTCTGAGAATGGTTATAAATATATTCCCCGATGCTCTTCGAATTTATATATTTTTTTATTTCAAGGTAAGACACTGAATGGCAAGTTGAAGTTGCATCGACTTCAATGCGGCGGTTTCACTGTTGTAGTTTCACGATGTAAAATAAAATATATTTAAAATAAAATATATTGTTTAACTATTTGGGTTTTCAGCCCCCAAAATACGGGACATGATCACCACGAATTACGGTCAATGTTTGTCCTGTCTCGGACCAACGCCCATCATAAACTCAGTATGGAGAAACTAACGGGAAAAGATTATTGGGGACACGGTCGACAGACATTCGAAACAATCGAAATTATTAACTAAAGACGAAATTTTTCTAGATATTTTAAATTTGTCTACATACTGTCATGACAAACATATGTCAAATTAACAAATACACAAAGAGGTGTAATATTAGCTTTTATTTTAGGCTTTTCTTTCACTCAGTCCATGCATGGAACTGCCATTTAGCTTTGTGGTCCTTCAGCTTGTCTTCGCCTTGAGGAAAACAATAATTATGCAAGTCCTAAACACATTACGAAGACTCAACAATCAGGAAAGAAACACCAGACTATCATGTCGTACTTGTGTTGAAACACATTTTGTATTTCACGTCAGAATATTGTTTAAAATAAAATATTTAATCCCAGCCAAATCGAGGTCAAAGGGTCAGATTGCGTGCATATAATTATAGATAGTTAAAACAAAAAGTATTTGAACTTTTGTTGGCTGTTCAACATCTATGCAAACCAGAAAGACAATTATAAGACAATGTGAACCTCGGAAATTTGTTGTTAGTCCGAATCTTTAATGCGAGCGATATTTCCGGGTTTGTGCGTTCGAAAATAAAGCGGAAATTGTCTGGTCGAATTCAACAAGCGGTCGCAAAAGCGAGCAAAAAAAAATACGATTGGAAAGCGGAAGCGAGCGGGAGGTTGGGCGAAATGAATACTGTACTATGGATGCTCAAATGAACTAAAAAAACGCGAGAAACGACAACGCTCTTCAAAAATATAAACCACACAGTACTCAATGAACTCACTATGGCTGTCCCTCGACTGAACCTAGCCTAAAACGTCACATAAATGCCCGGATGTAGTATGTTAGTATGTTAATTCTTAGCTATTGTTTGTTGTTTCTTATCTCCATGAACGGCGTCCATGGCCTAATTCAGGACATGTTTAAAAGTCACCCACAACCACAAGAATAATGAGAAAACATTAACATGAATACAAAGCTGTTGGAAATGGTTATTAAGATCTATACAGCCTACAATTTTTGTCACCTTGACCTACACTTTAACACTTGGGTTGTGGCAAATTTAACACCTCTCCGAGGTGTGACTACTTTTGAAACCTACCATTGTCTTCATTTAAACGGTGGCGCGTGACACAAAAATTCTGTGACCCTTCTGTGAACACCCGTTTTTACTAAGTGCAATTATAATTCTATGATTCTTTAATCGCTGACCACGGATTCATACTATAAATTTTACCGAAAGAAAAAACAATGTTCACATGTTATGCGGAGTGTGCTGGCTGGTCATGGCCTGTCGCATACGACTTGTTTACCACTTCCGTTTGACTGAGAATGTTCTAGAACCGTACTGTGTCTGGGTGGAATTTTTAGATGTTGATTGAATAGGTAATAGGACACTGTAGAAGGTAATGGAACATTCTAGAAATTTGTAGTATGTTCCAGACTCATTATGTATGCTGATGTAATGGTCTATTTATAGACAGTGTGGGTATATATAAGGGAGTTGTTCAGCACTGAGATCAGATCGGAGATCTCGTTGAATTGTGTTGGAGTTTTAAGTATCTAGTTATTGGAGTAGTGGAGTTTTACCGAGTTATTGTACTCGATGTTTGTAGAGTATAATAATACCAGTACCAGTTGAAACCTCATCTGTTGACTCCATGTTCGTATGTTATCATCACCACCAGGGAAGTCTTTATGTTACTGTTGCCATTTTGGTATTTGAACCATCACACCTGTACTATACCAATTACGGTAATATTACGTTGCGTGTGACATGGCCGTTTATTAAATTATTGTGCTTTCACGTTTCCTGTGCAATTTCATGAAGAGCAAACATCGATTCTATGCAAACGACTGAACAAAAAAAATTTTGATATAAATACTTAAATGAATAATAAACAAAACGCACTGGAAATAGTAGTTAAAGCTGCTTTCATTTGCGACCTTCGCAATGTAATCCGCGTACAATAGTCGACTGTAATGTTGAGTACAGGGCGGCGTGCGCCGGTTGACACCTAGGCAAGATCGCGTTGACACCTATTTCCACCATTATTTTTATATATGAATCACCCCTAAAGTAAAAACCTTAACAGCATCATGCCAATCTTAACCAACCATGTACACATCATTTCATAACCATGGTAAATATTTGATTTTACTGTGATAAAACACAATTGAACGTACGTTGTTATAATATAAGCAAACGCAACAAGCCTTTGTATTGCCCCTCGCATAAATAAGATAAGATAAGATAACAGCTTTATTACAACCGTGTAGAAAATTTTACATTTCTAATTTGCATAGGGCTTTTTTGCTACTAGCAAACGATACATTTTCCCACTCGCATATGCCGTTTTTACCACTAGCATATGGCATATTGGCGATCCGCTCCGATAGGATTGCCCTTATAATCACTTTTGGCGTTTTGTGTGTCTGTGTGTGTACATTTCCAGTGTTTTCACGTATGATTTCTTCTGTGATTTTTTTGGCTTGGCCGATTTCTTTCAAACTTGGCAGGTAGGTCACACCTTCACCCTAGTTATAAGGAAAAATCTGAAAAAAAAATTTGGCCCACCGCTGCCATAGCTTCGCGCCAAATGTATCTCCTCCTACAAATTTGGGATAAAACACTTCAGACATAGCTCATTCTACTCAGCTTGAATGTGGGCACAAAGTTACTATTTGAATTTTTGATATCTGTTTTCATTACCGAGAAATTTGACCCCAAAGTTGGGGTAACTTTTCACCAGCAACGGCTCGGCTGGTTTTGTTCATACTTCACAGGTAGGTCGTGCCGTCACTAATTGGAAAACAATCCTGGCCCACCACTGCCATTGCAACATCCAAAAACTGATTTTTGAATACTTTCGCCCCAAATGTATTACCTCCTACCAGTTTTGTACACAGTCAGCTGGCACCGGTGTCGCTGGGTGTATATGATAAAGGAAAGTTGTGCAACCAAATTTGCCGAGTTCGCAGTTTTTCGCCAATAAAAAAATAACTAAGGCAAAAACTCACGGGTTTTCAGCATTTTTGTAATAAAGACAATATTCTCCATCAATAATCCGCCCAAAACAGGAACATTTCTACTAATTCTTGTGTTTTTTCGACGTTTTTCGAAAAACCTGCGATTAGGCTGCGAAAGTAGAACATTCCGGAGGGGGCGAAACGGAAGAGCCAAATTTAACGTGTAAAAATAGAACGCGTATTTTGACCTCTATGCGATCGTTGCCAAAAAGCCCTGCGTCCATCGCCTGGCGATGCACTTCCGTTTCACCAGTTGCGTTTTTTTGACTAAAATTTGGGCAGTACTGTCAGTCACGAAAATTGATGAATAAATTAATACACATAAAATATGAATCACGGGCTAATTCAATGGTCACCGAACACTCCACTGCTAAACAATATGTGGCAAGATAGTCGCGTACTGTATATTTGACCCAGATTTGACAAGCGTGGTACAGTTTTTTGCGCGTGTCCGTAATAACGCACACAAAGGATTGTGGGACAGAGTTCTTTATTTGCTGGCATTCTTGACTTTTGACTGCAGTTCTTTTTTATATTTTAGAGTAAATGCTTCTGATATGCTCTTACATTGCTTAATATCCGTTTGAAATTCTGGACTGTGGTCATATTTTTCGATTAGGAGTCGTATATTTAAATAACTCACCGTGACTAGTGTTTTGCATTATGAAGTATATTATTATGAAGGTCAACACACTGTACTTTAGGTAAATATTTACTATTTCGTTATTTCATTATTTCGCTTTCCAGCATTTACAGGAAACGCTTCATTCTAGAAAATGCTATCGTAAAACGGTTGGAAATAATAAATGTAACAGCAGAATACGTCCTAGCACTAGGAGAGTGACTGTGGTCTAGTAATTAACTAAGTGACTTCTAAAGACTGAATGGTGTTTGCGAACTTCGTATTAGTTATAAACCGACGTTAGCTTCACGTTTATGTCACACCATGGAAACAGCCAAAAACATGTTGCTTGTTTTTGAGCGGAGCGGATTGCCAACCAGCCTACCGGCTTGTTTTGCTGCTTGCGACTCGCATACAGCACTATTTCTAGATCGTACATACCTGACACAATACACAAACGAATGTCGCCAAATATATCCACAAATTACGTTTTAATGAAACGGCTAGTGAACGTAAATTTATAACAATATTTTAAGGGCAATAAGGCCACACTGATTTAATTTTATGGATGACATCCTCTGGAGACCCCAAAACTAATGCGAGAGGGCGAAAAAAAAAATCCTGCTAAAAGCACAGGACTACGGAGCTGCTATTACGAATTGGACCACAGAACACAATGTATCAAAGAACAACAAGAAGTCTTTATTTGTAGGAGGCACATGTTGATATACACATCTCGTACTGTATTACTGTCACAGGTATAACCATTTCAGACAAGCTCTAGTACATGTAGTCATGATGAAGTACAGTAGAACGTCGATTATCCGAACGTCGATTTATATCCGAAATGTTCGGTTATCCGAACCTACTGTGTGTCCCCCAAAGTTTGTATGCAGGTCTGGTTGTGTTCCTTATAGTAATACAAAAGTCAACTGTGAACAATAAATACTACAGTCGCCTTGTGTGATTTCCTGGTGCAACACTTTCAATAAAGCTGTTATCAACATGTAATCCGACGTCTTTCACGTGTACGTTCATTGTTTACAGTGTCTGCGCAAACAATGAAACGAATTACAGTATCCAATAATTTCCTAAATTCAGACACGCCTATTACGCCACACCAGTGTTCCACTGTAAATAAAAAATGTCCTAAAAACACAAACTTCATCAAATGTCTTCTCCACTGTTTACAGTCAGATCCTTAACTTTACCAAGTTGTAAGTCACCGCAGTTCGGATACGTTTCCCGGGAAAATTGTACGGTGTTCCACTGCCGTCAAAGAAACGCGGCCATGAGCCGATCCCATGTTTTTTTCCGATTTTTAATTTTAATGTCCAGTATGAGAAGTCACATCCTCTTCGGAATAAAAAAAGAAAGAAAATAACTTCTGGGATGTCTTGCCACAGAAGCGACGCCAGTTTAATCCTGAACCTCCCAAATGTGCTTCAATTGTCATGTCAGAAAAAAAAATATGTGTTACCCTTTTTTAGCCAACTGTGTTTCAGTGCTCTTTTCTATGCTAGGGTATAAGCCCCAGATGTTTTTCACTGTGTCTGAAAAATGTGAAACTTGATCTGGCCTGGTATCACATATCAGGTCGGCCTTGAGTACTAC
Organism: Saccoglossus kowalevskii; assembly: GCF_978046115.1. NCBI lineage: Eukaryota > Metazoa > Hemichordata > Enteropneusta > Harrimaniidae > Saccoglossus > Saccoglossus kowalevskii. The sequence continues at coordinate 26,915,095 of NC_140657.1, forward strand.
TGCTAGTGCTGTGAAGAGCTATAAATAGGCAGTTAAATCTACAGTGGCATACTTCACATCGTCTTCAAAAAGTGGGAAAATCGGCAGAATTTTTGCAGTCCTTTACATGGTTTTCAGTAATTTTGCAGGCACAATAGGACTCAATTGCACTATGGATAAGAACAGTAAGTAACAGTTGGCTATATCAGTGGAAATACTAGGAAATAATTGGCCAGTGTTTTGAACACATTAGAACACAATTGGCCTGCCTTGCATGCACATTGAGAAACAACTGCACTATGGATACGGATGGAAGGCAACACATTAGAACACAATTGGCAGTATATGTATACACACAAGTATACAACTGGCCTGATTTGAAGGTACATTGAAACACAATTGGCACTATGGATAAAAACAGTGAGTAGCAACTAGACATTGTACTGGGCCCACTGAGGTACAATTGGGTAGTGTTTTAAACAAATATAGATGTAACTGGCAATGCTTCTAACTATTCATGACATAGTTAGCCTGGGCTAATAGGAACATTTAGTCACAATTGGCTGTGTTTCTGATGCATGGGGAAATAACTGGCATGTAGTTAAAGTATATTGAATCCCATATGGTTGATGTATTTTTGATACACAAAATTGACCTTGGGCTAAATACTTTATACTTACAAGTTTTTCTCTTTTTTTGCATAAGTGTGTGAGGAGCTGGAAATGTCACTTAGAGAGGTGGCTGCCTTGCAACTCAGCAATGAGGAGTCACGTATAATGAATTCTGGTGGCAGGACAAGGAGAGGCAGCAGGTTACAATTTACAGATAGAACCACCCCTTCTAGTGGTGAATCTACACCTTGTGAACCACCAGAAGAAATGCCAGTGGTTCGCAATCCTGAACATGCCAGTGAACCCCCGCAGGACATGGCAATGGATGTCAGTGACAGTGACCCACTGCAAGACAGGGTACATTTAAGATATACAGATAGTGGTAGAGCCACTCCTTTTAGTGGTACATCTACACCACAGGAAATTGAACCATTGCAGGACATGGCAGTAGTTGGCAGTGAACCACCACAGGACATGGCAGTAGTTGGCAATGAACCACTACAGGACATGGCAGTAGTTGGCACTAGTGAAGGTGGCAGTGAACCACCCCAGGACATGGCAGTAGTTGACACGAGTGAAGGTGGCAGTGAACCACCTCAGGACATGGCAGTAATTGGCATTAGTGAAGGTGGCACTGGCAGTGAACCACCCCAGGACATGGCAGTAGTTGGCAATGAACCACCGCAAGACATGGCAGTAGTTGACACGAGTGAAGGTAACAGTGAACCACCCCAGTACGTGGCAGTAGTTGGCACTAGTGAAGGTGGCAATGAACCACCACAGGACATGGCAGTAATTGGCAATGAACCACCACAGGACATGGCAGTAGTTAGCAATGAACCACCACAGGACATGGCAGTAGTTGGCAATGAACCACTACAGGACATGGCAGTAGTTGGCAATGAACCACCACAGGACATGGCCAGTATTGGGGAAGATGAGAGAAGCAATGAACAGACCAATGATGAGAGACATGATAGGGTGATTGCCGTCAGTGAAGAAAATGACCTGTCAGATGATTGCCTGGAGTCAGGGGAAGATATGGAAGTCAGTAGTGACCATTGTTTCCCCTCATCTTCTGGGGAAGATGTAGTGTCAGATGAAGACCCGCATGAAGGGCTTACCTTGAGATCACGTAGGAGAATAAGACAAAATGTAAATGTCAGAAGAATTGAAGACACATGGAAAAGAGGCCACAGGTATGAGGAGCCAACTGAATACATGCACCTTGGTTCTGATGACAGTTCTGAAAGTGAGGATGATGAAGGGTGGTCATCACACCTGAAACGTCACACTGGTTCAATGGAATTTACAGGTGACCCACCTGGCCCCAATGTTCCTTTGGATGAGAATGCAAGTGTCCTGGAAGCATTTCATACCATTTTTCCTACATATCTGATTAAAAAACTGCGCCGTGAGACAAACAAATATGCTCAATGGAGCCAGCTCAGAAAACGCAAGAGAGATAAATTTTGGCATGAAGTCAAAGATGATGAAATTAGAGCATTTCTTGGAATCCTTATCTTGATGGGTGTTGATCCAAAGATGGAAATTGGGGACTACTGGTCTAACCAGACTGCTCTTAGGAATGAATTTATAGCAGGAACAATGAGTAGAAATCGATTTCAAAAAATACTTCAGTATTTTCACTGCAATGATGCTGACAAAGATCCAGCAAATATTAGTGATCCTGAGAGACGTAGAATTGAGAAAAGTCGGGAACCAATGTATAAAGTACTTCCAGTCCTAAACAAAATTATGGAGTCTTCCCAAAATTCTTATAATCTCCACCAAGAGATAGTAATAGATGAAGCTATCATAGGTTATAAGGGGAGTAAAGCAGGTATCCCAACCGTATTTATTCATAGCAAACCAAGATCCAAGGGATTTAAAGTTTATGTACTTGCAGATGCAGTCTCTAATTACATAAGCTGTATCAGATTCATGACAGTATCTGCCATTACTGATAGAAAAGGGGATAGAAAAACCCATGATCTGTGTGTTGATATGATCAGCCATGTACAAGGGTTCAATCATATTTTATATACAGACAGTTTTTACACTAGTCCTGACTTGGCAATGACTCTGCTAAACAATCATCACACATTCCTTATTGGCAGTACTCGGCCAACCAGGAAGGGAATGCCAACTTGTCTAAAGGCAAGTGATAAGAATCCTGACAGTAAAAGGATAAAACGGCTTGAGAGGGGTCAATTTGTCTCAAGACAGAAAGGAGACTTGGTTGTAGTCGTATGGAAAGACTCAAAATTATTCACTGCTCTGACAACATGCAAGGAAGGTTTCAGGACCAGGGGAGAGAGACTTGTAAGATATGTAAAAAACAAAGAATCGCATAAAAGAGTGACCTACACAGTGCCAGCACCTGAGGTTATAGAAAATTATAACCAGTTTATGGGTGGTGTAGACAGAGCAAACCAGTTGAGGGCATATTACACCTCACAACGCCAAACCCACAAGTGGTGGAAATATGTATTTTTCTATTTGTTGGACACTGCCTTGACCAACAGTTGGATAATTTATCAAACCATAACCAATGCCAATCTGACACACAAATCTTATCAATTAAAGATTGGTATAGCTCTGGTTGGTGGTTTCTCTTCACGTAAGAAAGAGCTTGTCACTGCACAGCCATCAATTGACAGCTACAAGGGGCACACACTGGTGCGTGAGGCAGGACGTGGACATTGTTGTAGGCTGTGTATCAAACTAAATAGAAAGACAAGGAGTGGAGGCTACCACCTGAGCAGCTACAAGTGCAACCGATGCAGTATTCACCTTTGCAGGGACTGCTTCCTGCCCTATCACCATATTTCTACAGGGAAGTCAACTGTGTACAAAGAGACCCAGTATAATGAAGAGGATCAGGCAGAAGCCAGACTAAGGTGGGATGGCAGAGATCCTAGAAATCAAGAAAGACCAAGAGTGGGAAGACCAAGAAGAAGACAGCTTAGAAATTAGTGCTGGAACTTTTTGTTAGGATGGGCCCAAGGGTGGTGGGTGGTGTTGGGTAGGGTGATATTTATGCAATTGTAAACTGACCATGTATGCTTTATTTTGCAGGACTAATGAATCAGTGCAGTGTGAATATTATATATATATACCTACTAATCAGTGTATTTTTAGGTAATTAGATATTTCTGAAAACCAGACCAAATAGGACTCAATAAATAATACTCCATGCCAGTTTTTTTAAATGCACAGAACAACGCCTCAGTTGTCAATAACTGTGTGTGTGTGCTGTCCAATTGTTCATGAATGTGCTCAGCAAGACACACCATAGATTACTATGTGTGCCTACAAGCCTATCCAATTGTTCATGACTGTGCCTCTGTACTATGTAATTGTACTTAGGTTGTCAGCAAGCCACTCCATATCAGTTGTTATCTGTTGTGTACTTGTCCCAGTTATATTTGAGTAGGCAAGTGTAACCTGATCCAGTTGTGTATGAGTTTGTCAGTTAAAGTGGAAGTTAACGCAAAGTATCAGGGCTCTACCAAAACTATACACAATTGGCCAGAAAGGTCATACTCCCTTTGGGAGATAGAGAATTAATAGTGCAGTGAAAAAGAGAGGCGAAACGACAACCCTTTGGTGTGCCTCTTTGATGGTTTATCAGCAGACAACGGCAACCAATGACCACAGTCGGCGGGCCGTTTGATGGTTCACAGCGTCGAAGTGTTTACGTCCGATGATCACAGTAGCCAACCTGGATTGTGTTAAAAACTTTGCTGAATCCAATAAAATCGGGACATCTTGTAGCAGTTTACTATTCGAAAATCCCAGAGCAATCTGGTAACATCGAGCCGCTAGCCGATCTATACACAGCGAATACGAAGCGACCTTTCACCTGTTTACTTTATCAGCGTCTTTTATCTAGCGTTGGCGTGGCTACCCCCAGTGAAATGCAAACGCTGTGTGCTTGATTTGGACGCAAAGTTGTCAATTATAAATCGACTAGAACGTGGCGAAACCGCAAGCAATCTATCTACCGAGTATGGTGTTGGTAAATCGATGATATCCGATATCAAGGTAAAACAAAAGCTGCTGGATTTTTTCAGTAAAATGGATTCAAGTGCAGGACTGAAACGAAAGATAACGAAAACAGCCTATGACGATCATTCAGAGAAATCCGTCTTCACTTGGTTCCGGGACTTGGTTTTCCCAAGAACTTTATTATCCCTACATTTTACGGACATTTTGAAACACTTTTTAACATTCCAGCATGCAACATTTTTATTACAATATATTACTGATTAAATAAAAATGTTTTTAATGACGTACTCTACATGTATTATTGTTTTATTTCATTACAGTCATGTACGTTAGAATTTGTGTGTAGTGAGCCTGTAAACTTGAGCACGCCCACACAAGATCGCATATCCGAACTGTTTGCATAACCGAACAAAAAGCATGTCCCCCTAACAGTTCGGATAATCGACGTTCTACTGTACCTTCAGTCAAAAACACTGCATGCAAGGTACAACATGGACATCATTTTCAGTACAAGTCAAGGCGGAATGTACATATCACTACTTTATGACAATAACTAACAAAACATTGCAATGATACAGAAATGTCCTTGCTTGCTCCTCTCTACACAGTAGGGGTTAGCTTTAACCAATCTCTCGTATAGCTGTGTAAACGTCATATCTCCCTGGCCGACGTCAATTGCGTACCAGTCTACAACAATCCCTCAGTTTTTCCTCTGAACTGTTATGCTCACGTATTCCTGGCAACGCAATACGCATGTGCAGAAGATCATTTACGACAAAATTGGCACGTTTTTAGATAGTCCAAAAAGAGTTTTACGACAAGCCGGCGCTTTGCGACAATATGAGTCGGCAAGTTCCGGACAGAAAACCGATCTGTAGAGACTCGTCGTTGGAGATTTTTTTTTTTTTGAGAAAAGGCGAAAACTAATGCGCGCGTGGATGTCATCCATACAATTAAGTCGGTGTGGCCTAAATACAAACTCATTATAAACTTTTTTTCTTAAGAACTCGGACAACTAATAAAAGTATTAGTTGTCTCAGTTAAGAATGAACACTACAGTCGAGCTAATTTTGTCACGACTTTCCGAATTATACATAACAAACGGACGTTTTCTTGGAGCTGATGTTGTAGCCGCAGGTAGAGAAACGTTGATTTCACAGTTGTTAAAACATGTAGTCGGTGAACGAGAAACAATTGCTGGACAAGAAGCAGTTTGGTTTACAGTTCTAGATTCGAGCGCTGATAATCTTCCACGGAGACAGTATCGTAGTGTTGTAAACTTGACACGTTTTTGTGACCAGTTATCTTTATGATTTGTTTTGGTGGAATGCCGGCTTTCGTCGGGGTAATAATGAATCCAACTGGTATATTTCCCATCAATAATATCGTCAGCCATTATCGAAGCACAGACAATAAACTCAAATTGTTTGTGAACAGAAAGTAGACGCGTTTACCAAATATGGTAAACGGAGGCTCGGGCGTTTTATGGAAAATTGTTGCACGACTCCCGCATCGGGATTCCCATAGCGTTAGGAGGCCGGGCAATACGAGGTATATGATAAAATGCAAGCATGTAACTGTGACATTCAGTATAAAACTAATTTCTTTCGGGAAAAAAACACACTTTACTGACCAAACTTTACTAAGCTTTACATATAAATGGTAAAAAACAAATTTCAGATCAATGTGTTCAGTGATTCTGAAGAAAACGATTCTTGGCATGGATTGGCTCTATGTGAGTGGCTTTCACTGTCCTAACAGTCGAGTAAGTGTATGTGAGTGCCAGTTTGCGTCCACGGTAAAGACTTTTTTCGATTAAAAGTAACTGTCCTGCTGTGTACCGACTGCGTTGACTTATTTACGCCACAGAAGACTCGCATTAAATCAACGATGTAGTGGTTTTATTGTGAATGTGGGTGTATAAAAGTGTACGCTTGTTTTGTCGCTTGATGAATATTCGTCAACAAGGTGTACGTTATATGCTTGATGAATATTCGTCTACAAAAGTGTGCATTATATGCTTGATGAATATTCGCCTACAAAAATGTACGTTATATGCTTGATGAATATTCGTCTACAAAAGTGTACAGTGTATGCTTGATAAATATTTCTCTGCAAAAGTGTACGTTATATGCATGATGGATATTAGTCTACAAAGGTGTACATTTTATGCCTGTTGAATATTCGTCTATAAAATGTACATATATGCTTGATGAATATTTGTATACAAAGGTTTACATTATATGATTAATAAATATTTGTATACAAAGGTGTACATTACGAGAATATTTCAATATGAATGGCGATAACCAAATCAACACTGGGAGCGTGAAACCTCTATTTATGACACAACACGTTGATATGCAGTAACTATTAAATGTGGTTTTGCTAGACATGGGACACATCGTAAAAAAAACGGGTACATTCTGTTCAAAACAAGCGCTGATGAACTAGGCTAACAGGGAATCGATTTACAGTTGGGACTTCAAATGTAGAATTTCTGAAAGCTTAGTCAAAATTACAATAAAAACGCAATAAATAACAACATGAGAATACAGAAAATACAGAAAAAACTGAAGAAGTAAATGCAGTCACAACATTTAATCTATTATAATGACAGGTGTAGAGTATGAATAAGAATTTGTTTTTAATAATATAATCTTAAATAACAATAGTTCCATTACAAAATAATCAATTTCTGTTCATTTCCAGAAATTCTGCAAGAACAAGAGTGGTATCACACTGAACGCTTGTAGTTATGTCGAAGAACAATTATTTGGTGTGATTTGATTTTGAAGAAGGATTCTTTAATAATATTATTTATTATTATTATTTTATTTAAACAATTCGTACTGAACCGTGAATAATAGTTTTGATATATGTGTGGTTATTATAAATTATGATGTATTTGCCCGAGATGCAGCCCGTGATTTTTTCATCTGCTTGGTACAATACAATGTCGATGCCCAACCAAATAGCAATATTAGCGCGGTTGGTATATCTTGCGATCAATGAACTGACAAGATGTTAGTTTGTATAATCTGCCTTATTCTTTGATTTCAATTCCATTCAGTGTCGTCATAATAATAATAACTCGCATGAAGACATATCATATATGACATTGTTTAATGCAATTTATTAACAGGAAGTTCAAAAGGCAATGGAAGGTATTGTACGTGATGCGTCTCGTACGATTATATTTCGCAATAAAAGTTGGTACAGTACTAAAAGCCTCCCTGAAATGAGTGACTACATAAAAAGAGTTGATATCAATGTGAGTTCAAGTATTTACAATAAACCTGATTTCTTGGAATTAATTACAATGTTTCACACAGATTAAAAAAATCAAACTCGACGCTTGATGTATTATACTCCTAAAATTGGTGACTCTTAATGGTGTTAGAAGAAACAATATGACTGTCATGTTATTGGTATTCATCTTTTTCTCCAGTCAATGTCTCCAGTCAATGTCACAATGAATTCAATAATTTAGGGTACTGGGATAATGGTTTTCATCCTGAATATTTGCTTCACAACATATAAAGTGCCTGTTGCTGTGTATTTCTTATGGTCTCATTAGCCCAAATTAAAATAATCAACAATGCAATAATTTTCAAAAAAGCAAAAACAAAGTACATTACTTAAATAGAAGTAAAGTTTAAGATTATTGGTTTCTGACAATACATGATACACCATTAAATGATCTCAACGCATTTGAAGTGTAATTTCCTATACTCAAACTGAAAATATACTCAATTCAAAATGATGATGATGCTTACATTGTTGTTTCCTTATTAGCTTGATGATGTTGATGGATTGAACATAATTCATGTAAGTGGTACAAAGGGTAAAGGTTCTGTGTCTGCTTTTTGTGAAAGTATATTACGAGCAAATGGGTTCAAAACAGGATTATACAGGTAAGTAACAATATTAACTCATTGGATTCATTACATGGTACAAAAAGAATGATTATCAATGAATCAAAATCTGGTATTGTTTATCAAATGTTTGGAGCTGTGAATGTTGAACTACTATTTGAATGTTTTTATAAAGCCAAAAATACGGGTAGCATTGTTGTAAAATACTATACCAACGTGTTTCAGCTGACACGTTATTTTAGCTAATTTAACTATAGTGTACTAGTAATTTCGCACAATCCAGATGTAGCTGGGTTTAGCAAAATGTTTAATTTTATAAAACGATTGCTAAGTTACAATTGAGCTAATTCTAGTATGAAGCCATATTCGTTAAGATTGCAATATCTACGTCGAAGTGTTTGACAGTAAATTATAATAAATTGTTTTGTAAGATAATCTTTATTATTTCTAGCTCACCACATTTGGTAGAATTTCGTGAGCGAATCCGCATCAATGGTTTAACACTGACAAAGGATGTTTTCAGTAAATATTTCTTTGATGTCTACAATAAATTAGAGTCAACAAAATGCGAGTATCCTGAAACTATGCTGAGTGGATTCAGATTTATGACATTAATGGCATTGAATGTGTTCATACATGAAAAGGTGAGACCTCGAGAATATTGCTATGGTGTAGGCTAAACAACACAAAACAAAAACTACACTGTATAATCTCCATGGTATATAAGAATTGAGGTGTTTCGGAATAAGTGACATTTATACGGAATTGTTTTGCAGTTAGACACACTTCAATGTAAGAGTGGATGTTGCCTGTGATTTTTCTATTTAAGCCCGCAATTTGGGTGTGAAATTGGCAATATTGATCAAAATGCACCTACATCTACAATTATCAAATGAACATAAATTATTTGAAAATACTAAGTTGAAACTCCGTGCATATGATCAGAAGGAACAGAAAGAACAAGGCGCATTGTCTGGTCGCGAGTTTTAACCTCGTAGTGTGCTATCAATAATCATTTTATAAATATGTATCTAGGTTGATGTTGTCATTCTTGAAGTGGGCGTTGGTGGCGCTTATGATTGCACCAACATTGTGCAAAGCCCGAGAGTGGTTGGCATCACTTTATTGGACTTGGATCATACAAATTTGTTAGGAAACACGATTGATAGCATAGCATGGCACAAAGCTGGAATATGCAAGGTGAGAATTACATTTACATTCAACATGCAACCTAATCATCAATGAAAAATATAAAAATCACTGAAAATATTGCGGTTTTTATTTTGTTTGTAATATGAAACAAAACATATGCACACAATTTTGTTTTGTGAAATATATTATCATACTTATCGCGAACATTTATTTGTACACATGTTTCTATGTCGATTTGCTTTATGAAACATCTATGATCATTAAAAAATGAGTGAAGATAAACAAAAATGTTTTATTCAACAGCCTGGCCGACCAGCATTCACAATCCCACAGGTACAGGAGGCCATGAATACATTGAGATGTAGAGCCAATGAAATACACGTGAGTGTAAATATATCAATTACAATACTCAGATAGAACTACAATGTTAGATCATTGGCAGTATCATTAACTAAAATATACATTAATATGTATAATAAATCATTTAAAAACATTGACGCATATTACAAATTATTATACATCTGTCACCGTACAGTACGGGGCGCTTCGGTCGATACTCCCGCTGTAAAGTCTTCGTGCATACTTTGCAGTATCCTCGTAATAACCTCATATTATTACATATGTACTGCAGTTTATTTCGATTTGTCCCAAAAATCAAAATCGGTATTTCCACACCCCATATGCAAATGAGGTCTGAGAGCAAACAGAGTAGGCCCTTCATGAGTACCGTAACATAGCAGAAATTTAAACATTAAGAAGTACGATATTTTCCCCTTAGGGTACATGAATATACTTGCCAAGTGAAATGAAATTTGAACAACAGTAATGGTAATTTTAGGCAGTCACTTATTTTGACTAAAACTAAGTTGCATATCACCCATGCAATAATGTTTTCGGTATTTTCACAGTCGATATGCAAATGACATGGTATTTCCATTATTTAGTAAATAAATTTTCGTCTGCTATTTTTATCCGGTTCAAATCGTCCAGCAACATTTTTGGCATATCACATGGAATACTACGATTGGGAGAACTTAATGTATGTTGACCACCTGGAAACTGAGTTTTATTATCCTGAAGGGCTCTCAGAAGATCAACCCGCGGTAAAATCGGCGATTGCTATGGAGCCGGAACCATCAGCATCGAGGTACTGGGAGGTTTCTGTTGGTGACGTTGCGGCGTTTGTCCGCGAGCAGAAAAACAAGAATAAGGCGATGATAACGAAGCGTGAACTGTATTTAATGATTGGAAGAAGTCTATGACACACAAAAAAGCGTGACCTGAAGGATATACCACCATCCCAGCTAGATGCTTTGCTGTCGCAATTTTATTTTGGTATTCGTAAGAAAAACGGAGACGAATATGAGCCGGACTCTATATCATTGTATCAAAAATCGATTGACCGGTCTTTGTGTGACAATAATTACAGAATAAGCATCATTCGTGACGATGCATTTTGCTGCAAGTCGCCGTACATTGGCCGCTAAAAGGAAACATCTGAAGGCTTCTGGATTTGGTAATTTGCCAGCCAAATCACAACCAATTACGAAAGATCAAGAGGAGTCGTTACTGATGGGCAACTTGGTGTAGACTCCGCAAAAGCCATCATCAAAACTATGTGGTATAACAACACAAAGCTTTTCGGTTTGCGCGGAAACAACGAACACCGTCAGATGGAATGGGGTGATGTAGTCCCACAGAGTGACGAAAATGGTGAGTTTCTAGCGTATAATGAAACTCCCCAAAACTCGTCACGGGGAGCCTGGTAATACTATGAGCTTTGCACCAAAAGCGTATGCTGCACCGAAAACCCAGGACATTTGCCCAGTTCGTGCATACAAAGCATACACTGTAAACCTAGGTGACACATTTTTGTCCCCACTTTAAAATCTCTTTTAAGTGATTTATAATTAAACACATTAAGTGTTTTTCTTAAAATCGCAAATGAGTTATTTTACAACATAACTGTTTTAAAATAAAACAGTCTTACTGTATTTTGATAAAACATTTAACAAGTTTATAAGCTTGTCCCCACTTTAAAAACACTTAAAGTGTTTATAATCTGCATAATTGCGAGAAGTGTATATTATGAAAACACTTTGCAGGGATGTTTTTGCCTATAACATATTAGAAACACGTTTTTAAAAAAGTTTCTACCAGAAACATGTATATAAAGTGCTTATTATCATAACACTTTTAAAAGTGTTTTTACTGGTCACACATTTCTAAAGTGTTTCCACAAGGACATGTATAAAATGTGTTTTTATTATCACAACACTTTTAAAAGTGCTTTTACTAGACACACATTTTGTAAAGTGTTTATAATCACGACACGTAGAAAAATGCCTCAATGGAAGACGTGTTTTATTGTATTTATTACATTCCTAAATAACAATTGAATGGTTATGTATTATTGGAGGCTTAGAGGAGCTGTTTAAATTATAGCAAATTTGCACAGGTGCGTGGTAATCACCATATTGGAATTCAACACCGAGGTTCTGCCAATAGAATAAGAGCTGTAAAGAAATTGAATCTAATGATTAGATCACAGGGAATAATTGCCAGTTTAGCGCAGCATCATCCAGCTCATTAACTCGAACATTGATAACAACACCAGCATGTTTAATTCCATCGGTTATTAAACTTGTGACAGGTACATGGTATAAATTTATCATAAATTTGACGTGTGTGAGCATTTTTTCTTCCAATATGCTGCATACAGTCGATAATAAGTATTGTCTATTATAGATGCATACCTTAGACGACATACAAAAGTGTCCTGTATATAATCGGGGTTTTACCTTGAAACATTACATGACTGTGTTTTTGCTTTTGAAAGTGCTCCAAGACAAAACAATTTGTAGGAAAAGTGTTTTAGTTATACTCATGACATTGTGTACATGTCGTGTACATAGACACTTATAAAACATGCATAAAACATGCTTCATGATAAAATAATTCAACATTTTGGAAGAAAAGTGTTTTAGTTTTTTACTCTCATAAACACAAATGTGTATTATAGATTAACACTTATTATACATTAACATTTATTTTGCTTTCTGAAGAGGTTCAAATTGAGCATTTTTCGAGAAATATCACATGTTTAAACCACATGTTGAGAATGCTCAGATGTGATTGGAACTACAACCACCGTTCACCAAATGCGGATTAATAAAATCCGTTAGGCCACGCGGTACTTAATTCACCACATGTCTCGATTTCTAGTTGTACTTAGGTTGGTGAGACCATATAGGTTGGTGCGTGACATGCAATTATTTTCTGGAGGAAATCACTTTCGATGATTGTCTACTCAATTTTGCATAAAGGTGGATGCATTAGTCCTTAATTGTTCTATCAGCAAACACTTTAATTACACATTTATGTCACCGTAAAACACCTAGTATTTTATTTCGGAAAAGTGTGTTTTTGTGTGTTTACAATGTGCTTAATTTTCATCAAAAAGTGCTTCAATAACTCCCCAAAATACTTTTCTAAAAAGAGTAAAACACTACTGTTTTGATAGAAAATACTAGTGTTTTTTATTATATAATACACATGTTTTTAATTACAACAGTGTGTTTTCAATTAAAACGGTGTGTTTTAATGACAAACATGAAAGTGCTTCCGAGATTGACAGTGTACGCAGCTCATCGACCAAACATAATGAACTGCAGTTCAGCGCCATTCTATATTGGAATTGAGTATGTCCCATGTACCATTGCTAGGGGAATATGATTGCGAAATCAACCTATGGCCATAAATAAAGTGACTACGTTCATGAAGTCGAAGTTGAAAGAAACAGAGTTAACTGGCAAATTGAGTAACCACAGCGCACGTAAAACCTGTGTTCAACGTCTCCTTGACGCTGGTGTAACACCAAACACGGCAGCACATCTAAGTGGACACAAAAATGTCAGCAGTCTAAACCAATACTCAGTTCCAAATAAAGATCACCAACGCCAAATGAGCAACATTTAATCCGGAAACCAAGACTCTTTCAATCCACGACCAGCAAGCAACATCACAAACGCAGTTATGGCGTGCGGCTCAGCGCCGGCCGCTGTCGACGAAAGTCTTTCTGTCAGTGTAGTACCGCAGCTGCACGGCACGTTTGCCAATGCACAGATCTGTGGAGGAACATGTTAAACTGTGTATCACAGTCATCCAGTTCTGGTTCTGTCGTGGTCCCAACTAAACGTCCACGAGTTATTTATTCGGGCAGTGAATCAAATTAGACGTCTGATTATTTTATTTTCACACAGTGACAGTTGCTATGCCGTATCACTATCTTGGAACATATTAATGGGCAATGGGGTTCCCCGACCTAAAATCCACCCGGTTTGTTGCACGTTTTTTCTTTAATATGAAATAATCAAATATGGAACATATGTAATAATAACAGACCCCACAGCCTGCCCGTGGCTTTCAAGATGCGGTGTATTCGCTTCGCTCGTGAAAGTACGGCTGCAGGATACACCGCATCACTCGTGAAAATAAGTTTCACACGCAACGAAAGCCACTGGCAGGGTGTGGGGTTCTGTCATATTATTCACTATTGTCATTCGGCAAAAAAAAAACAGTTTTTTCATAGCTGTTATGTTTACAGGCGACGATTCAGATTGTGCCCGACTTGGATGATTACGATTGGCAAGGGAAGCCAATGAAGCTTGGACTTGCTGGCGAACATCAACGTATTAACGCATCTTTAGCAATACAGTTATGTAGAACATGGATAGAAGAACATAACCTACGTACGTACTTATGTTGCACATACATGTTCACGTGATATGTTTCCTTTGCTTCATGGTAACGTTGATGCTAACTAATTGATTCATCCACGAATGAGACTTGTATGCTACTTTAAGTTTTCATTTTTAGCATTTGAATTACTGGTAACCACGTTCTTTTGATTGATATTGCCTAAACATTAATATTACACATTTCCTGTGTTACAAATGATGTTCCATTGACATCAAAGTATCCATTTAGGGTGTAGTTTACATAATAGTACAGAAGGATTCTTTCTAAACTATTGTTTTACATCACGAGCTCCCACTATATATGACTGCATGAGACCCCAGCATGTTTCGTATTGTGCAGCCATGCATTCATACAATGAATGTAATTGGTTGAATTATCAATTATGCAAAAGCATCACGTGCTAATAAAATTAGAATTGACATGAATGCGTCATTCAATTATGTTTTCTTTTATATCATATTTGAATCTATTTCATTTCGAGTGGTACACATAATATACTGCTCTGAGCGTCCGTTTGTTTATTAATGTTTGTTTTACATCGAAATGATTATTTTGTAAGTAGAGAAGCATACTATATCTCAAACTGTTGGTGGATGTATCGACTAACTTATTGAGTTGCTCGAGCCCACTCGGCTTGCAAATGATTTTTAACCAGCTTCCGTTCAAAAGTTCTTAAACTCTCATATACAAAAACAACCTTGAGTATAGCTACATATAGCACATGTGATCTAAGTGGCGTGGTAGTAATAATATTAAACATCATATATTGATGTTTATCAAATCGTAATTCCTCCCCTGAGTTTAACAAACCTTCTCACTATTAGAATTCATAAGCTAGAACATTTGATATGACGGTCTTGTTGACTGGCCTAACTTCATTACCCATGTGAGAATAGTATCTTCGTTATGACATTTCAAGATAGTTTTACCAACAAAAATACATCACATTATCTGCAGTATAACCTGCATATATACAACATGAAAAATAAAAACATTTACACATTTGCAAAATGTTCTTATTTCAATTGTATAACATTTTATTTTATATACTTGAATTGGTTGTCAAGGTTTTCAGTAACACGAAACAAAAGAAAAAAAATTGTTTTTAATTTGAATAAACAATATACTACTTAGTTAATTTCCCCCTTGCTAATGATCTATATAAAATTATAGACGTTTTACTCTACTAGATCACTCCAACAAGAGAGCAGGGTTTGGACGTACCAATACATATAGCATGGATGGCGACATCCAGACAGCTTCAGCATTCAAGTTACCAGCCACGTTTATATCAGGTAAGCTATGGTGATAGTTTGGTTAGATATTAATTTCGATGTAGAATAAAAAAACATTCTTTCTAAATATTTGTTTTACATTACCATGCATACGTCTAATATGCACATACGAATAGAAAATGCCTAAATTCCATTCATAAAATCAGAATATATTTATAGAGCAATCATAACATGATTGACATGCTGTTTATGCTTACACAACTCAGTATTGAATACTGCAATTCGTCTCTATCATTGACGTTTTTTATGCATAATTCAAAACCACTTATCAAAAACAAACGAAGAAAATCTTGCTGGGAGAGTATTGAAGTGCATGTTTGCATGCATGATGATTTTTTTTTCAAAACCATACTTAAGGGAACGCAAAACATTCGCTGTTAATTTGTGTCATCAATGTGTGAAAACTAACGCTGGAAATAAATATTTATTGTTTTATTTTATTTTAAAGGTTTTATCAACCTTTGGTTTGGGTTAACAAAGAGATCATTTAATTTGGTGACTGATTAGCGAAGACTACAATTATAATTCAAAAAGCACTTATTGATAGAATAACCACAGGCTGACAGATACATGAACAAATATTGTTATAGAGATGTATGCATATTTATTTTAGCTGAATTAATTAATGATTATATTCTTAAAAAAACTAGTGAATAACTGGGAAATATAAAATCCAATAATCATAAGAATAAATCAGTTTCCCTTTCTTTTTTCCTTTCTCAATAACTTGTAATAATTTTTATCGTTTCTGATTCCAAAGGACTTCGCGACTGTTGCTTGCCAGGGCGTACACAAATCGTAAAACATGACAATGTTACATACTATCTGGATGGAGCCCATACACCAATGAGTATGAAGGCTGGTGTTAAGTGGTTTAAAGAAGCATCGGCAGAAGAAAAGCAAACTCTAAAGTATATATCGATTGTTAAATGTACATTCAACAGATTCTTTTTTAATGCATATTCAGTGCGTAATTGATTGTACATGAACATGATCTGCAAAAAACCACAGTTGAACGTACAGAGCAATAATAAAGATAATTGGCACTTACCATCTTCGAACTGAAGTGATCGTTTCGTCAGTGTCTTTGTGATTTTTTGTATAATAAATAAATAAATTTAAAAAATAATAAATTAATTCAATTAATTAATAAATAAATAAACGAATGTTATTAATAAGCTTTCTAGAAAGGCTGTCATTGTCTCACCTGAAAAAGCAGCCGCGTAATGACCATTCTGATCAACATAACAGTATGGCTACGTTTTATACTGCTACACATTAACGGTAAACTTCTTAATCATAAATGGAGTGTTCATTTGTGCATGTATGTGAATATCTGAATTGTATTCACAGAATATTCTCTCAAAGCCTTACGTGTTCACGCTAAAAATATTTCACCCACACTGCTTGATACAATGTTTCAATTACAGGAATCGTGTTGCGAAAGTGTTGATATTCAATGTTACGCATGGCAGGGATGCTAAATTATTATTGGAGCACCTGGGGCAATGTAACTTCGCAGCGACTGCCTTCAGCCCAGACATCACTGATGTAGACGATTTAGTAGAAAGTAAGCAATTAGTAAAGTTTTCACACAACATATAAACGTCACTGCTAACAATTGAATTGCAATGTATAATAATCTGCATTATTACTACTTGTATTATCTACCAGTTAACTTCAGTTACATTAGTAGTAGTGACCATCCGATGGAAAAAAATGAGTCATTTTCAACTGATATGCAAACACATGCCATTTGTGTGTCTGGTATTTGTCTGCATACCATGGATTCACACGTTGACAAAGCTAGAATGCTCAAGATTCACTTATGACAGACTTTGTTGGCGCTAATAAGCGTACTTGTCATATATCGTGGAAAACTGGTACATTTGTTTATGTACTGGTTCCATTGTAACCAGTTGTTTCATACTGTTCGAGTAAATCCTACTTATTTTGCAGTGTACTATTTTTTTAGGGCATCATTTGTTCCTTCAATATCAATTAAAATGATGTATTGTCTTCATTAAATGGTTGTAGATTATCAAGCGATAGAGGGGCAGAATATTTCTAATTTATTTCTAAGTTTCTCAAGATTCTGGGAATTCATAGGGAATATTATCTGGTATGCCAACAACCTCGGGTTGATCTAAATTTGCTGTTGTATTCGTTTGTATATTCTGTTCACGTTGTTAATCTTTATAATATACCTGGACTGAAAATATATTGAGACATAGTAGGTATTCCAATGAGATTGGACCAAAGGTTTCCAGTGTGACGATTTGTTTGGTGAAGTATTTTCCACTACCTATCTATACACAGTTCAAATATTGACATGATACAATTGAATCAACCACTGTCATTGGAGTTGACATCTCGTATATTAGCCAGCTGTTTGATATAAAGTAGCTAGATTACGTATTTCCACACACAAAATGTGAACGCAAGTAAAATCTGCTGTTAGTAGTAAAATCTACTGGAGTAATGATATATCTGGTATTATAAGCAATTATTCGGACTTTTGACAACAGTGGGTCTCCTGTTACTCTCACCATTTTTTTGTTGAACTATGCATGCCATTTGGAAGCATGAATCGCTGCAGAATAGTGTAGAAATCTTGTCTTTTTACCGAACGTCTTGTTAAACTAACCTCATAAACTAAGCACTTTCCTCATATTTTGAGAGCTTTTTACTACATATACTAAGCTAGGCCGTTTGTAAATTAAAACCACACGCTTGTATAGCGCAGACACTATATTTTGTTTGTTTTAAAGCATTTCTTTTTAAGCACAAATGACTAGCAAAACTATTTTTGGTCATATTTTATTTTATTCCAGAAACTTTTGAGAACCTAGTAGAAGAACTTACTATTTGCAAAGAGAACAGAGGCACATTTCAGGCAATGAAAGGGGAATTATATGATGCATTGCCAAGCAAACCCACATCTGCGAGTTTTGTGTGTGCTATGCATGCTGTACAGTGGGCAGCCTGCGGCAAAGATCCATATATACCACATCCAAGACACAAGGATCCAACACCACCTCAAAGTATCATGGAAGCAGACCATGTGCAAGTCCTGGTCACTGGAAGTCTTCTTTTAGTCGGTCGAGTCATTGGAATTCTTGTTCCAGATTTTGTAGCAAACGGCAATGTATTTGGTGGTGATTAGCTTTGCCAGTTTACAGCAATGTCTCTATCTATAATAGATGAATTTTGGCATTGGTGCTATTATTGAAATAATAACTAGTTATTGTGATTTCAGCAGATATTAGAAAGGGTTAGAAGGAATAAAGGAAAGGATATGTTTTATTCAACAATTTAGCTATACCATTATATTTGCACACCTGCACGGCTAAACAATGAATTAGCTGTATGTCTAATTAGCTTGTTTATGCAAGGTTTTAATTACCATTAATTTAGCCTTGTATTACGTACTAACACTGATAATTATATTTACTGTCCCAATGTTAGTTAATACTGTGTTCTAAATAGGCATTTTCAATGCAAGGGGAAGCTGGAATTTAATATAATCACAAATAAATAAATTTGTGTAATAAATGTAATATTTTCTGACCCAAGATTAGCTGGACTGCACGTTACGGTCTTCTGTTGAAATAAGTTATGCTCTTGAAGGTTGGCAAATGTATAAACTGTGAAATTGTCGTCTGTCATTGCGCACGGACATGATGCACTTCGTGTAACCATATTGCATTCAAGTTTGTCTATTGTGTCTAATTGACTTGTTTTACACTCAACCCTCGATTGATTTTGCAATTTTTCATTCGAATCTTGAGATTCATTTGGTAATTTGTCTGTTTATTTGCATGTACAATTTATTTCTCAATATAATATGTTATTGCGAGGATATTGCAAAGTATACACGAAGACAGTACAGCGGCAGTATCAACAGATGTATAATAATATATAGTATTCTGAGCATTTTTGATTTACTCGTACTTTATCTGTACTCATTTACATGTATTCTGTCTTAAGTAATAAATATGTTAAGTGCCTGGATACTTTGATAGTGAGCTAATATTGATAGACCATTTTTGTAGTATGAACAAGTCGAATAACATGCACACACACGCGCAAACACCACTTCTTGTAGGCATGTCCAGTCAGTTGAAAAGCATTAATAGAATGGAACATATTTCAAAAAAAAAAACAATGCGCTCGTTAGGTTTATTCCAATAGCACAATTCAAGAGGTAACACATTTAGTCGTATCGAGTGTACAAGGAAGTCAAGTAAGACCACTTTTTGTATGAATAGCATTTCTTAATTCATGTACATTACCGTCCTTAAAATTATGAGAAAAGTATTAACCAGTGCCAAATTATACATTCCACAGAATTGTGTCTTTGATGAATATAAGTGCTTCTCCAGATTTATGATAGATGTAATATTCGACATAAACGAGAATTGTGTTTTTTTCTTAATTCGTAAAATACATATGACCGTGGCAAAAGTATGTTCAACCTTTATATCTAGTTTGAAACCAAATGGTTTAATGTAAGACTACATTAAAAGCGCATTTTAGTGCGTTTTCAGATCATAAATTGCAGTCTGCCAGCTTCGATCAGATCACCCAAATTCTAATTATTAAATCTGAACAGAATTGCTCCAGAAATGAAATATTCAAAGGTTGCATGAAAGCTCGCACGTTCGACCACACTTGACAGTACTTCATTACAAATAACCTATCACCTAACGTTGAATGCATACCAACCACAGAGTCATTAAAGCGGGGGGTCGTCACCTGCGCACGCGCGAGCATTGGGTCCCAAGCGACGATAACAACACACGCTAAAAACGCAAAGGCTTATGGGTAGACACTTATTTGTAAACAAAGACACGCTATGGCCATCTGACGTGTGCGCAAATGACGACTCCACGCTTTAATTGGTCCGACAGTAACCTACTTCTACTTGAACCTCACTGATGACACTTACGGATTAAATTTTGTTCTTGTTTTAAAACTTATAGATGCGTGCTTGTTATGTATTTTATGTAAACATAGTGGAGCACAACTCATTCTAACCAACTCTCCAATTGAATGCTTAAGTTTATCATCTACATTCTACATACAAGTACAGACAATATGTGTGTAGTTTTATACTATATGTTTGTAATGTCCTGAATACAGGTTGTAAATTTGCAATTAATTCATCTGTGCTATTTATAGATGTTTGAAACAGTCAGTGTTGCATGACAGAAAACCCAACTGTCTACATTGGCCACTCCCTGTTAAATTGTGTTAGTTTCGTATTTCTGTATTTCAATAGCGCTGAAGTTATTTAACGGTTTCAATATCATAAAATATATTTTATTTGATTTCTTGTTGAGAATGTAAAAGCAATCTCAATGATATTGTCATATTTTATTCAGATACTCTCAACACGAATAAAATAATTTTCATTGTCATTTTATCTCTTGCAAGCCTCGATCTGCTGAGCCCGGCTTGTGCTAGGGTAAGTATTATGAATATTGTTTTTTTAGAAAGTTATTGTAGGACGTCTATAATGAGGTAAAGCGTTTTACATTATAATTAGCATGGAAACAGTATTGATTTTTATCCAAATTTCAGTATGATTTTTCTCCTACCCATCATTAATGGTCTGCTGGCAGTCGTACTTATTCTTAGACCTATGTAATGCTACTTATATATTTTAATTTCATTCTTAATTAACACGGTTTAGGCTACTATATCTTTCACAAACAATAAGATATATTGAACACTCGTATCTCATTTCAAACTTCCAAGTTGTGATGACCATAATACTTTTAGTATCGTAATGGCGTAAATCCCTGATTAGAATATAAATAAGATTACACATAGTTTTTCATAAGGTTCGAACCACTGTAAATTTTAGAATACGTCACTTTTGTATTCACTAATAATTTAAATGTTCAGAGGTTAAATACATTATAGATTTAAAGGCTGGTCATTCCACACAATGGTCATATTTGTACTTAAAACATTAATGTGATATTGATCATATCTAGATGCTAGTTACTCTAAGTGAACCGAGGATACGATTATTTATCAGGCGCCACAACTTAGGCAAGTCTCACTATCAATACACATCATTTTTATTTGCTTTAAAACCTATCCTACCGTGTGTTCATTACCTACAGTCATGTGACTTGTTGTCACAATCAGCACTGGTATCACATGACATCCCTCACTTCCCAGCCATATGACCAGACCCATAACAAATGTATAGCACTTAAAGCGGGGGAGTTGTCACCTGCGCATGCGTCAGATGGCCATGGCGTGTTTACAAACAAGCGTCTACCCATGAGCCTTTGTGCGTTTTTAGCGTGTGTTGCTATCGTCGCTCGGGACTCAATTCCCGCGCGTGCGCAGGTGACGACCCCCCCCCCCCCCCCGCTTTAATATTTCTCTGGTGATTGATTGAAATTGTCATCAGAAGACTGCTTAGTCTGAGCGTATACTCATATTCAGTAACCTCTTATTCCTTTGGCTTACTTAGAAGGCCAAAGTACATAGCTTGTTGTTGTTAATTGAGTGTTTATCTCGTCTCGTACTAAATTATATCGTTGAATTATGCAAAAAAATCTGATTTCCAAATGTACACATTGTTTCACGTCTTTAAACTCCAGAATATATAATTTGTCAAATTTTTCACAAAAACAAAACAAAACAATTTTACAAAATATTTGCAAACATTTGATATGACCTTTAACTATGTTTATTTCATAGCCACGCGGGGGACAGGAATTTTATAACACGTTTGACAGAGTTCTGAGAAGCTATGATTCACTTGCTATTGATTGGGATATGTCTGTTATAGCGGCTCAAATTAGTTACCTGGTGGAACACAAATTTAATTTAAAGTAGGTGTGACAAAGTCACGGGATCAGGTCAAATATCAACTCAAAACGCCCACCAATGTTCAAAATTGTTACTACCTTGTGTGCAGGTTCTGAACAAATTTAAAATTACACAATTCGGGCACCAATATAATTAGAAACAAGAATGGATACAGCTTCAATTTTACACATACATTGTTCGTCTATGTAAAATAAAAGTTTGTTTAGGTACAAGATTTATGCTTGGTAAGTATGGTTCCCGTCTCTGGCAGTGTTGTTCAGTGCAGGTTTAGCTTACAAAATTATGCACTCAACACACCACAGCAAGTTAGGTAATAATCATGACAAGAGGGAGAAACGACATTCTATACACGTCACATATTTATTTTTAAAATATTGCATAAACTATCCAAAAAAATAACAAATTCAAGTTACAAGCTTAGTGTAGTAACTGCTCAAGGCTGGTTTATAGTGTGTAGAAATGGTCGGTATCTATAATTTTAACAGCCCTGTGTATTTACCCAGTTATTTTTTTATAGCCAGGGAGGGAGGCGGGAGTTCACGAATTCAACCTTTGCAACATCCTTCCTAGTTTGACGTCAGACTTTAACATTAATCTGAAAAACAGTGGGTTCTGTTGCAGTAATTACGCGAAGAGTGGACCTTCTTTGGATCTCAATTCAAGCGACAACCCTAGAAAAAATATTGTCTCACTCAGATTTAAATACCGTCAAGGATGTGACAAACCATTGTGATATTCATTAATTGATTCACAACTTATGTATATATACATCAACATATGATAACAATTATGTTTATACTCGTTCTTCTTATAGTGTTGAAGATCAGAATCAGCCCAAAGAAGCGCGCTTGTTGTTTAACACCTCCTTATGATTGTTTCTGTTGCTCAGCTGCTTATTGTTCTTAATTGTGATGTACTTCGTATTAGTGATGAAATAAATGACATATTATATGTGATATGGCAGTGTAAAGTAACTAAAGGGAATTGCATTCAGTGTGTGTCGATGTTTGAGTTACCATGTAAAAGTGTTTTTATAATTTATATTAATCTTAGATGTGTTAGTTAATTACTTGAGCATAATGCAACTGTAATCAAATTTTTTTCCCGATGTTATTTGAAGCGAGGCAGTGGTCGCGCTGCGCATGTGCGACATTTGTGTTGATAAACATTGATTTTCCCACATTCCAATGCGCTTTTCTAATGAAAATCACAAGTATGAGGTTTTGTAACGTTTAAATTTGTACTGGTTGATCTGCGCAACAGTCAAAGTCGCTATCTTTGTTTATATGAGACCTATATATCTCGCGCATGCGTGGTGCGATGACTACCGCCCTTCAACGTGTATGTTTATATATCACTAGATATCATGCCTAGCCTGTATCATGTATCACATGTGTAGGTCGACGTCTGCTCACTGAAAGCCGACTCTCGTGAACAAATGGTATTATAAAACATAACAGCTAAACTTGTACTGTTACGATGAATTTACATCACCTAAATAATATGTTCCAATTAAGACACAGAAAAGCTTCGAGAAAAGCGAGCGGAAATAATCAAGTCACTGTAAACAATCACAAAAAACGTGTGTATCTCATTGAACAAATACAAACTAGACGACTAATGTGAACTATACTTGCCCTAAATATCATATAAGGAACTTGATTGAAAACAAGCATGGCATGGAAATCAAGTAGTCTTCCGGGGGGCATACATATAACTTGCATAATGGGGACGTGCTTCTGAAATGGGTCTAGTTTTTTTGATTTTAGGTACAAGTATCGGTCAAGATAGGTATAAATATCGGTAATATTTTTCCGATTTGTGTTAATAATATTCTCTTATGTAAGTGACAGAGGTGTTTCTATGGTCAAAATACACATTCCAATAAATCTATATACAATGCAACTGTTGGCTTACATGTGCTTCTATTGGAGATGCTCCCCTAATAGAGCAAATACGGTAACTGTTTTATTTGGAATAAACAGTGATGACAGAAATGGTAATATGGTATAAATATGGGTATAGATTTTGCCACTATCCAGGTATAAAAATGGTCACAACTTTTGAGCACTCGGGGGCACCTCCCTACCCAGCTATGTATCAAATGCCCCCGGGGTCTGATAATCCCTATCAGAGACCATTGGTTGAGAGTTCAAGCAAAAAGCCGACTGATTTTTTATTACTTTTCACTTTGTCATGGCTCTTGGTAGGTTGGTACATTTCAACACACGGGTGCTCCTCCGTGTAGGAGATGTAATGTTGTTCCCGATGAAGAGTTTGCACTGGGAGAATGATAGCTTACACAAGATTTCTAAGCCATGCCCCACTTTGATGGATTTTGAATAATAATAATTATCTCAGGATTTGGTTCCGAGTCACATGGTTAAGATAGTTCTACATATGAAAAAAATAGCCTGCTAAGTGGGCTCATTGTGGCTTCAATGCCCAATTTTATGATGGGAAGTGCACGACTGACTGCAGCATCAGTGGGTCGACCGAGCTGTGACTATGGGTCTCTCATGAAGAGCTACCGACACGCTGGTACTTTCGTTTCCCACACTGTAATGGCAATTCTGACATATCACTAATAATGGCATGTGTTGTGCATCTCTGAGTGAAATAACATAAAACTCACCTGCATATTCTTTGTCTAAGTATTTATCACTCTGAGGTAAATTTAACTTATACAGCTACATTGTGTTACGTAATCCATCTGCAATAAGCAATTTTATTCCACCAGTATTAAGTTCAAGTGTTATCTTCTTGATCATATATTATTACAGGCCATAGACAAATCTGACAAAAAATGCTGCGATGTATTCATTTTTAAATGATGAATGATGAATTCATTTTCTTGGCATTGTGTCATAATTCTCTTCTATAAAAATTTTAAACCTTTTATGCTTTCTTGATTCAATTAGGCAAACTGAAAATTCCGGATTTTATTACCAATCAGTCACATTGCTTTTCATATCATCAGCAGATGTCTTAGTTTATTCTGTTTATTAAAGAGTTCAACTCAATATCAGTACCATTCATGTTGTATTCACTGATAATTCTGAAGGTGTGGAAATCTTTTTTGTGCGTGAATTTTCTTTACTTTGGTGTGTATCTGTTTTAGATTTTCCACTTTATTGTGGAGTGCGTCACTACCATGTTGCCCCTTCACTCTTTATGGATTTCTACAGCTTTATACTTTATAAAACAAAATCAATTACCTTTTATAACATAAATATTCTTCACTTCACTTTATATAAGCATTCAATTATTACTTCTATATAGCGTGTACTATTTAATATTAACTATTGATTTTGCATTTCAGATACAGTCAAAAAATCGGCATATACAATTTACCTTCTGTGCATTAAGTCATAACTCAGCGATATATTATTTTTGGTCATCTTTAGCTCATACATCACATTGAGGACATGATGCATATGCAGGAGTTTCATGATTGGACCAAAGATGACATATGTGACTATTTTATTTGTGTGACTACTGGAAAATGAGAAGCATATTATGACAAATAGCTTTCCCTGCAAATAGACTAGTAATATCATCTTTGAAGTTCAGAAAATACATACAATAGACATTTATCACAATGCAATCATTTATTTAAATCTCTTGTTACAAAAACAATATTTTTCATGTGACTTTATTTTAAAGCAGGATGAAATGTTGTTACCATACGAATACAATTATAGCCATGCCGTAGTAGATTGATATTCTGAGTTGGCAAGTAATATCAATAATATTTTAATTCATCATAATAAATTTCAAAACAAGAATATGATAGTGTAATGAACTAATTCAGTGACCTGACATGCTTCACTGAGTAGAAATCCCCTAGTAGTCATGTTACAGAAGAGGAAATTTGCAACTGATGTTACATGTATTTGTATCTGAGGTTGACCAAAACTGAGAATGTTTTTGACAATATATTGCCCTAATATTTGAAAGCCCAATTTATAATCAGATGCACACCTCATACTGCTCAATAAGAGTTATCGTTCTCAAATACATTTCATAACAACTTATACTGTAATCAAGCTCACAAAGATTCTAAGTATCAATTTTGACTAAAACAAAAATGCACCAAAAATACATATTTCAAAGACCAAATTTTAATTAGGTCTAAAAGCTCACGTGGCTTTATGAGATCTATTACTATCAAATACATTGCATCAAAACCTTTCATGTAATGAAGCTCACAAATCAATTTTGACCCAAAATGACAAAAAACACACCAAAAATACATGTTTTAATGTCGAAATAAAAAAAAACTTATCATAAAAACTTAGTATAATTGAGCTCACCAAGGAGTACTCGAAACTTTGGTAACCACCTATTCAAAATATAATCTACAAATGGCTATTGGATGGACAATAGAGACACAATGTTTCCGTTTGTACAGCTGTATTTTAAAAGACCATTTTTTACTTTGGTATATTAATAAATAATTACTCAACTGACGTATGAGCAAGATGCATGCATGTAACCCCATTTGGCATTCTCAATCCATGAAGCGAGCTGGCAATTTGACTTGCCTGTCATGTCGTGTGGTTGGAAGAGCTACATCATCATCACTGTCATTAGAATCAGTGATAAAAGCAGCAGTGTGATTATTGATGGTGATGCACTGTGAATAAATGTCACCATCAGCATGAGATGCTGTCTGAGCACAGCAACTCCACTCACCAAATTGGATAGCAGTTTGACGGGGAATAGAACATCATAAGAACATATGCGAAAATCAAGGCAGTTTTATGTTACCTCGGAGAAAACATCATCTGAAGCACTGATGACCTGGTTTTCACAAGAATGAAAGGACTTGAAATCTTTGGGAAAAGACTGTGCACTGCATTTGGGGGCTCAACAAAGACCGAATCTTTATCTATAAGTTCTACTGCCTCGCCTTCGTCAATGTCCCTTTGTAGCAGTATCTGAGAAGGGTCAAGTTTGTCAATATTTGGAGTATTTTGGACATAAGCTGATATTGGCAGAGTCCCAGGTTATTCCTTTTGACACCAACTCTTCCGTTTGCCTTCCACAGACATCAAGAAAATTTTCTCCTAGATATGTTTCGACTTTTCTTTGAATATTGTCAGTGAAGTAAACTGAACCAGAGTCTGCAACACAAACATCATAGACACTGGTGCACTCTTGTGTTTCAACAGTGTTGGTCGCAGTGTCATAGCGTAGACCACCATCAACAGAGTTTTCTGCAGTATAAAGATTACTCTCATTTGAACATATACAGAGTCCCGATATAATACACTGTTGTGGGCCTGGTATTGTGAGCCGAGTGACTGAGCCCTTCAACTTTGCTCCAGTAAAATGAACATCATTCATATATATGTGGTTGGCATCTCTTCTACTGACAAGCACAGTCCAGTGTTTTGTTTGTGGGTGCTACTGTGCATCCATAGCCACTGGTTGTCATATCAACTGATAAAATTCTACTTGTTGCCAGGAGTTACATTCTCAGTCAGCCATCTCTGAAAATCTTGCCTCATCACTTTCACAGTGTTGCCTTCAAAGGGAATTTGTTCATGTTCAAGTGAATGCTGAAAATCAGTTTTGTTCAAGCGCTTGGGTTTCAGTATTACCTGATCAGCGACGTCAAAATACATCAGTGATTGTTCACAAGTTAAGGAAACACTAACTAGTTTGTTGTGTGGATTCCCAACAGTTGACACTATGACTGGGCAGTAGAGTTTTGCACTGATAACAGGGGGCCAATTGAGTGAATCAGCTCCATCATTCAGCATTTTCAGTATGCCTTGAAATTCTTTTCTCCACAATCCATAACATGAACCACAACTCCTCCAGGTATGCATTTCTGATTTTGATTCCTACACTTTTTGCAGGCTCTGAACTTTGGATTCCAGTGAACATGCCCAGCAAGTTTGCAAGCTGGACACACATCTGTCAATTCTATGCACTGGTCACAGGTGTCAGTAGAGCATGGTGAAGCATGTGGTTTTGGGATAATATGTCATTACTGTCAAGCAGTTTAGGCAGGTTTCAAGCTAAGATATTCTTTGAACATCATTATTTAATCATCCCACTGACAGCTTTCTTTGAGTAGTCTATGCCTACGCACATATGCACACTTTGTAGTCCAATGTTGATGGACACCATGTTTCTGTCTCAACAATGAACTGAAATCAGAGGGTTTTGTAGACTGATTTGCTTTGACATCATTTATTGTAAGTACAGCTCTTCCCCCTACAATTTCTTTGGTGCGAAAATCAAACTCAAAGCCTGGCTTGATTGCCATGCCATCTTTTCCGGAGACTAACGAGAAGACACACGCATCAGAGATCTGTATGGAAGGATTTACACCAGAACTATTGTGGCAACACACCTTAAAAATTGCATACAAAAAATGCCTGATTATTCCTGAGCTTGTTGTGTACCCATTGTCATTTTGTATATTGGGCACTGGAATATTCCAATCAAATTTGTATACACCACCAAACTTCTGACCCATTAAACCTGGACCTTTCAAGATATTGCCAACCCTGGAACCTCTTGGTCTTTTTAATGTTTGTACAAAAGCGTTCACTGTTGGGTCCCATGAAAACTGCTTTGATGAATCACCAATATTCTAGGCAAACTCAAGGGAATTGGAGACCAACTTGTAAAATATGTTTTCCTTGTCCAGAGACCCTGATTCAAGTTCATTGTGAAGCATTGTTACACAAGGATCTACATTATGTTCAACATCAGTGTCACTAACTTCTAAAGTGTCCAATAATGCAGTCATATACTGTCACTACTCAATGATCCTGACAGCTGGTCTGAGAATTCTGTTAGTTCAGTGTCACTGAGACCAAAGAAAAATAGTATTTATCATTTATATCAATTTAATGGTGTGGACAGTTACAGGTTATTAGTTGAAGTATGTGCTTGGGTGGGTAGGCCAGGGCCCAACATCATTTACCTTTTTCACAATAGTGGCTAAGAAGCAATATCTGGGAATCAAACAGTAGTATCTTTTTTTTATGAAGTCAAAATACACAGCAAATGATAATTATTTCCATCCCAAATTTAAATGGGATACCATTTTTGAATGGCAGGACTATATAACAACGAAGATTTTTCTACGGTCTTACTTGAACATATCAGTAAGTTTCAATTGTCGCTTTGTGCTCTTTTCAGCAAGATTTTTTTCTTCTTTTGCTGTTCCTTGTCACATTGTCCACTGCCAATGTGACCTAGGAAAAATATATGTATCAGTTCATGCATTTTCAAACATGGGCAAACTAAGTATTTTCACATGCGAAACACAAAATCATAAGGATGACAGAATCCTGACTGATGAAAGGAAGATTAAACAACTGTTGGCATAATTGAAGTTACTGTGTGCCAGTTTGAGTCTAATTTGTTAAAAAGAAGTCATGTCATGAAAATATAGTATTATGGCCAAAGACAAATGGTTATCTTTTATCTGATTGTGAAATAAATTGCAAATGCATATGTCCCAGATAAAGTTTCTAGGTATAGGTATGTAGAAAGTTTGAAAAGAATTGGTCCAGAGATGTCTGAGATACAGGTATACGCATGGACGCATAGAGACCAATACATAGGTCCCTGTTTCAGACTTTGTCTGAACGGGGACTAATAACAATTATTATTCAATTTATGAAAATTAGCATACAAACTAGAAAAAACTACATGTCACCACCACTTGAGTCATAAATACATCAATATCAAAAGCTCTCAGCAAGTTTGGAATTCACTGCAAGACAAATCTATTATTATAGATCATAGTAATTCTAGCTAGGATGGCAACAAGAGTGGTGTGTTGACAACACTCTGGAGCGTGTTATGGTATATTTACCTTGTTGGAAAAACTGGGTGTAGTAGATTCTGTTCAGTCTCACAATGACCCCCGCATTTCAGGCACTCGATATGCATTTCATCTAGAACTTCTGTGAATGGGAACTTCCCTGCCACATCTGAAATGAAACAAACCTGGTTAAAACTGTTGAGACAGAAGCTTAATGCTTAGCATAGTCTTACCTTCACTGAATTGTAGAAACAAATATCTCAACTTCATAACTTTAATCTGGCTTGAGATATATATCACTACACTATAAAACAAATTACAAGTATTGTACACCTAATCAGCATAAACATTACCAACCTACTTTGGGAACAATGTGGCAACATATTAAAAATTGTGGATGTACGTAGAAAATTAAGCTATATTGTTAGCAAAGACACATCTCTGATTAGGTGTATCATCAATATGACACTTACACTCATTTTTAATAGAATTACCAAACAAACCTTCATGGATTTTTTCCTCTCCGCTTGCTCTGGTGTTTTTGTGACTGTGTCACGCTTACCAAGTCGAAGGTCTGTTTCAAGAGTATATTTTGATATCGTTGATGGTTTTCTCCTCGTTTTTGACCTTGCTTTAGTGTGTGAAACTCTGTTCACAGGCTGCTTCACAGAGGTGCAATTACCTATTGCAATTACTCATACCTATCATATCCTTCCAAGTAGTTTCATTGACAACACAATAAAGTTGCAAACACATCCAGAGTATATGGACTCCCTTGTTGATGAGCGTCCAATGATGCCAGATACTCAGATCGCAAAGCCTTGCGAAATTCCATATAAGTGTTGGTCAACCTCACACGCAAAAGTCTGGGGTCAATTTTTTGTTTCCAAACTTGTAAAATGCATAGGAGACATCCATGAAAGTATTGACAGTAGATTAAGCTTTTTCTGTATTGTCCCTGGTTTCACAAGAGCCATTGGTACTAGGTGGGCAAGAAAATACCAGTGACAGCAAATAAATAATTGAGCATCAATAGTTTAGAGGAACCATAATGTTGAATATGGGAAAATGGTAGCTATGGATCCATATCCCTGCTTGGTGTAATATCTTGAGACGTCCGTATAGCATTTGGCAGGGAGATACAAGAGATGAGACACGACACACACTGAGTGCTGATAATACCGACACGTGTTTATTCAAGTCCAGGCTTTATATAATTGAACCATTGTTACATAATAATGGCACCTGATCTAACAGACCATTCATATTGAGATCACTACACTTGGGATGTTTATAATGCTTTCCATTAACTTTCTAGCATGTTTTAGGACATTTTAGGATTTTTCGATGCAGCAGAGCTATGATTCCTCTCGTGGACTTGCGTCCACAAATGCCAGATGTCAGATAGAATAGCAACAAAAAGTCAATAAAATCACACTTTTATTAAATGACAAATTCTTAAAAAATGGTTGGTCGATTCATTGGCTCTAGTGAACAGTACAAAGGTCGTATGAATTCAAATAATTTGTGAGCGGAAATTGTTTTGATTTGATTTGTCGCTGGAGGACCGGTAAAAGTGATATCGGTAAAATGGCCTCCAGGTCTGGGGTACATACCATACTGGCCATGATACATGGACATCATTACATTAAATTTGAATAAAATAAAATTTGCATGACATAATCTGTGGTTTATGTAGAGAATCACAATATTTTTTTTTTAATTTATGCTAAATCAGAAAAAAAACAGATAAATGACTGCAAATTTCTCACTCACATCAAACATTTCATCAAAACGACATAACAGGCAAAACATAATTTTCACGATCTTTTTAACTAAAATAAATATTTGGTGGCTGAAAAATAACACCTAAAACTGCACAGATCATCACAAATCATCACCTGAATGTGTAAATAAGTTGTCTTAGTTAGTACATGCATATCAAAATAGGAGACAAAACATTATTCTCACCGCAATGTTTGCCTCAAAAGACCCCCCTAACCTTCCCCCAACCATGTGTAATGCAAATTGAAAAAAAAATGTTTGTTTTCATTAAACCTACCTACCCATATTTTTGAGAAAATCCAAACACTTATTTTAGGCAAGTTAGCCGTTTTTTTATTTTATGTGAATTAGATATGAAGATATTGACAGAGCTGTGATTTTTAATTAATTTTACTGTCCTTTTACAGTTCTAATGTCGCAACGTCACAATAAAATCACTTGACAACGTCGATTCCAACATGTGGCTAACTAAATAGCATGGGTGATCTATCAAAGAGAGTGCGTCACTACCCAAACATGCCGTTGAACAAGGAAATTCGCCATGGTTTCTCAAACGAGCAACCAAAACGAATCTCACAAAAAAACAGCACAGGGCATGGGCCTATCACGAAATATGCGAATTATAAAATATTACCTTTAATAATGACCACAAGCGACTGTCAGATCGACCCAAGTAACACACAGGAAAATTTAGGAAGATTCACCAAGCGTAGTACAGGGGAATGGCACAATCCTCAGTGGCCATATATGAAATAAGTACATACAACAAAAATAATTGACACCAACAATGAGGACGCCACGCAGTTCTATCCAATTACGTGTATGCGTCAATGCACACAGACTAAGGAAATACAAGCTGGTGTAACCAGGGACTGAAGTGCAGCGTAAACATGGGTTACACCCTTCCCCTTCAAACCTCTGGTCCTCCCTGACCGAGTAAATCCCTCGCACAAAGTGTAGGCACTGCCCAACGAACTTCGGACTGCAACCATCGGACTTTGGGTATCGTCCTTCACGGCCCAACCCTGAAAGTGGAACACGTACATACACAGACGCACACCATACTAGCTGCCTACACACCCAGAGGCATGCAAACAACAACAAAACAGACTGACAAACCATTAAGTTACAACGCTAGTTTATTTCCAGAGGGCGTGTATAAGGAGTTCTACGCGAATGCAGAACGAAACACAGCCGGAGGCACACATCCTCTTGAAACCAACAGAACATACGATTGAGGGATACATATGAAAAGAGTATAAAAAAACACTGCTCCAATGTCAGATACTGCTCTGACCACTTCAGCGTGACAATGTTGCCTTCTGGCCCTTCTCGCCAATCTCTGCACACAACAGTCCTCCCTATGTGCAAGTCAATAACGCAGTTGAACTCGCACAGTTGTGACGTGCCAATCACACCATCAATGGGTAAGTCCGCCACAATAGCCAATGTAGAAATAGTGCGTCCACCAAGGGTCACTGAAAAGTAACCAGAGCCATTAACTTTTATCAGAGTAGGATTAGCCGCCCAGACACCCATAACCAAATGGGCTGGATTTCAGCGGTGGCCTAAAATTAGGCACCATACCATTCCACATAGTAGTCAAGACGGCAACATCAGTGGCCCTGGTATCCACCAAGAACCAGCAATTGTCACAGGGACGAACATACACCTTCGCTTAGCCAGGCACGGAGTCTTGCATTGATCCAACAACTTTCCTCTTCTGCTCCTTTTTTTTCTCAGTCATCAGGAACTGTAGAAAGCTTCTTCACTTTGTCGCAGCTCCTCTTTCTGTGGCCAAGCTCACCACAAAACCAGCACAGTGTGACCTTCCTCCTCTCATGCTCAGAGAGCCCGTCCCGAGGAGGCCCTGGCTATCTCCAGCCTCTGGTCTCAATGGGTGTTATCGATGATGTCTATTCTTGTGGCCTCACCGGCCTTCATCTGCTGCTCATTCATTACTCCCGGACTGTGATTGACATCATCCACAGCCTGAATCCCACCTGCCGAACCACTGTGGTGCTTATTCATCACACGGCTGGCCCAGACCAGTTTCCACAGGGGTGACCACTGCTGGTTCAGGTGCCCTGGGTTCAATGGGGGACTTGGCCTGGCTCCGGACATACAACCCAATAGACAATACGGACCAGCACTCTATCACCAGGATGCAAGACCGCTTCTTACGCTTACGGCTGTAGTCTTGATGTTTAACTGCTTAACTTCCTTTATCTGTAGCTTTGAAAAACAGATAAGGTACATTGTTTGCAACTCTAATCTTACAAATGTCACTTTAAACTAAATTTAATCTGACCTTCACCTGGTGCAAATGCCAATTATTTTCCTCATCTTCATCATGGTTTATCTCACTGAATGTGTCATCATCGCTTTCTTCCTCCTTTTCTGGGTTCGCTGCATTTTTAATTTCATTGATATTTATGTTCGCATTTTTTATACGGATCTTTTTGCATCAGATAATGTAATGTAAAATCCAAAGGACTGCCAGAGGTCTCACATTTTGCTGTATTACAGCTGTCTTGTATGCTCGCAATAACCATACCTTTCTCAATGATATACTTGTATGGATTGATAAACCCTTCACTAGGCAATTCACTTATCAACATCTGAAGATTTGCATTTTTATTACATTGCACCTCTGACTGATACAGGTCATCCCCTTCATGGAGAATATAATCTAAATCATTGGAGGTAACTAAATTATAATAAACATAACAAACTAACGCATTACATGTAGATTATACACCACTAGACCGTGAACTAAATATTTGGCTTCCTTGGTAGAAACGACTAACCATAGTTTCTCTAGCCCTGGTTAACTGGTTTAAGCTTTTTATCATGTTTATACTAAAAGATAAGTTGATGTTGCCTTTACGTATCTTAGTAACCTAGAACCTGGACATGCTATCGAATCAACTTTAGCAATAACTACAGAATACCCTCAGTCGCAGTAAAACTGATCAGTATCAT
This sequence comes from Saccoglossus kowalevskii, assembly GCF_978046115.1. Lineage (NCBI taxonomy): Eukaryota > Metazoa > Hemichordata > Enteropneusta > Harrimaniidae > Saccoglossus > Saccoglossus kowalevskii. The sequence continues at coordinate 26,950,211 of NC_140657.1, forward strand.
AATATTAACTCATTTCGCCAAACTTAAGAAAGGCAAAAAAGCATAGCAAAATCACGTAAATCATGCCCAATTACTACAAAACTTACATAATAACTTCAGACACCGGATCTTTCCTTACTTATATCCCTACACTGACAATGTTTCATTAATAACTTTTTAAAAAGTGGGTGATAAAGAAAGATGAACAACAACGACAGTTTATTTTTATTATTAATGAAAGTCTGCCATACTTGAAAATATAACTTAAATTATATTGCTATTGTGGTACATCAAAATATAACTTGGTGAGCTCTGGGTGCATCAATTTCGCGCATGACTCGGAAAAATACAGTCAAATGAATCTCAATCCACACCATTACACCAAGGTCACTCAAAATGTATGTATGAAGTTTGTCAATAAAAATACCAATGTTCCAAATTACAACGTAGAATAGTACCATGCCCTGGCGTATACAAATAATGCCCCCTCCCGCGGGACAAAGATTTGTCTGAAAAAAGCAGAGCGCCAACACGGTATCAACACGGATGGACAGGAGTGCAGTTGTATTACAAGTGTTGGAGGACCATCCAGCCAATTGTGTTCACCTCTGATCATCTGAGGAATAGCTTTAGTGCTAGGGAGACAAAACCTATTTGAACTTTAGACATTTGTTATTGAAGTTAGAAGCCAATCTATCAATGATGACCCCCCTGTGAATTATAAATGTTTACTTTGATGCTCCAATCATAAGTATCTAACTTTTACTAAGCATATCGGCTTTCGCATCCTGCCTTCTTGTCACCGGATCACGGACTATTTAATTGTTATTCCATTCGAACACTTCTCTCATTTTCCCGAATAATTAATCCCATTGTTCAATTTGTCTGCATGAAAGTGACACAAATAAACAATTATTCACTGGCAAAGAACTAACCCGACACAAGCGAATTGGCAGCAAAAGAAAATAAAAAGTTAGTTTAATTCTGTTGAATCTAAAATAACATTTCTGGCATACAGCGAAATACAGCATTAAAAGGCAAAAACAGAACTGTGACAAAACGATAAAAAACACTCAAAAACAAAACAAAGCGTGATACTAATACAAAATGATAGAAAAGCGAGCTGGCATGACCGTGTGAAAAAAAAAATGGGTGGGTGGGTGGGTGAAAATAACCCGAACAGAAATGCATGCATGTAAACAGAACGAAGCGAATTGGCTACAAGAATCATGCGCAGTGGAGAAATTAAACAAACAAACGAAGCTATGCAAATGAATAATTAGCAATTTTGAACTGCCTACAAGATACAACAATTATTCACTGGCAAAGAACGAACCCGACACAAGCGAATTGGCGGCAAAAGAAAATAAAAAGTTAGTTTAATTCTGTTGAATCTAAAATTACATTTCTGGCATACAGCGAAATACAGCATTAAAAGGCCAAAAATGAAAGCTGCCAAAAGCAAATGTTCAAAGTGTCAGATTGACTTGGCCAGACTTGATAGCAGCGCGAATGCATGATGCCGTCCTGAGGCGACGACCGAATGAGGATTCCATGTAGAGCAGGTAAGCTTATGAGCGCCAGTCGCCTTGCCCTTTAATTGCTTCAGGGTCTGCAACCGACTGAAATGCGAAGAAGGCACCTTTGCGACGAAAGCTGTGACCGGAGTAGCTGTTTTGGTCCAGCCCTGTGGAGCTGAGCAATGATCGCAGATGTCGAACAAAAGACTGGTAGGTCAAAGGATGCAGTCTGCCGATAGATGACGGCGCAAGGAACAGGGGAGCTTTTGAAGGTGTTGGCAACATGTCCACCATCTGCTTGTAGGCTGATACTGGGCAGAGGGCGGAGCCAGGGATAGCCAGGATGGGAATGTGCAGAACCCGTTCGCCGAACTGTATGGTTTTGGACCATGTGATACGAATGATCAAACCTGTGGTGTTGTATCCGACGCTGCCCCGCGAGAGATGAATGCGGGCGTCATAAGCTGTATCTGAAGGGGGCACCAGGTTGGACTTACGCAGGAACGAAAAAAATGCGATGAGGAAAGTGTACCATAGCGTAACGTGCAGCGGGCGTGTAAAGTCCAAGAGACGATGAATTCGAAGAAGGATATCCGGTGTGAAAATAACCCGAACATAAATGACTGGGCACGAACAGCGTGCGATGTAAACAGTGCATGTAAACAGAACGAAGCGAATTGGCTACAAGAATCATGCGCAGTGGAGAAATTAAACAAACAAACGATGCTATGCAAATGAAAAGTATGCAAATGAATAATTAGCAATTTTGAACTGCCTACAAAATACAACAATTACATACAATTGGTATATCAAAAATGCTGAATATTGCCACGAGCTTCGCGTTTGAGTGCCGTGTTGATAATAAATTTACACTCCCAGCATATTCGATATTACATTTTAAGATTTCCAAAACGTGTGTCGGATTGAAACTGTCCTTTGCAATCGGTACATGATTCTTTTCAGGACATTTAATCAAAGAAACGTGTACGATACTTGGTGTATATGTACCTTGGGTAGACCTCTCTTAGGTTTGTTCATTTCATGATATCTTCAATTCTCTAATTTTGGTGAATATTTTTGTCATTTTTGGTAAAAAGTGATATTTTTGAAGTCTGATTGCTTTAATACTATACATATTGTTCATTTTCTAATGACATCTTCTATTCTGAGCTATCTCAGCCAACACTACTAAATTCTCTCAAATGCTTATGTGACAACTAATTCATGAAAGACAAGTTGAGCAGTTCTCTAGAAACATGCAGGGCAGATTTTTAGTTTGCTTGAAAATGCTGGTCTTTAATCATAATTCATGAAACAATACAGATGTAAACAGTTCATACATAAAATACGCACAAGAGTCTATGAACATACACAGCAACACCGTATTTTGTATTTATTTTTGTATGTGTACTATTTATGATCTTGTATTTGGGGAGTTGGAAATGCAACAAAAAATTTGAATTGGTTTCTAATTATAAAACGCGTTTGAAATATTTGTACATGTACAGATGAAGGAAAATATTTGTATTATTGTAGTACAACTGATTTAATTAATTTTAGAGAATCATGTGCTTAATACGACTCTTACATGTAACTTTATTCCAGATAATGCAGATAAAAGTTTAATGAAGCTTATTCTCACTTGTTCTGTAACTTATGTGTATAGCTGTAGCCATCTAAAGTGGGAAACAGTGCAGAACACAGGTCGTCTCTTGTTCACACTAACTCATTTCTCACTGTGTATTGTGTGTCTAAACATCAAGAGTGACAAAACGGGTCATTTTATTCTGTGCACAAAAATGTACAATTGCATGTATAATAGAATATTTATAAGTGACTTTGTCTTGAACGAGAACCAATTAATACATTTTTTTTTTTAGTGTTTGACATAAACAACTTACACATGTCAATGTCTGAAGTGAATATTGCTTTCAATTCTCGATGCTCTACATGTAAGCGATCAGTGTTTTTGGCCGTGTAATGAGGGAATTCAACCAATAATCTATATTGTCATGCTCTGCCGATGTGGAATGTTATGATGGTCATCCAGTGTTTGTATGGTCCGGGAAAATCTTGCTAAATTCACAGCAAAGTCATAATTTTTCTGATTTTTAGCTCGATGATCAAAAATAAGTTGCAGAGAAATAACCCTCAAATAAAATCCAGGACTTTCCAGGAGTAAGTGTATGAAACTTCGTCTTGTATTCCAATTGCTTTGTTAGTCCCTTTTCGGACATACCGCCGGTACTTGTAGACTAAAACAAACCTTGCATATTTATAATTCCTCAATGTTAATGTCACAGAGCTTGACTGTGTCTTGACAGTGATTTGTTCATGATTGGGCCTCTCGCATTTTGTGAAGTTAATTTCAGTTTTCTTATTTTATACTTTATTTAAAAATGACAATATCTACTTATTTTTCAAAATTATTAGACTTTAGTATAAAAAAATAATGTCTTCTATTCCAATTGCTTTGTTAAGCCTCGTTCGGACAGACCTGACGTGTCATGTGTAGTCACTGAGTGGACCTCTCACATTTTGTGAACTTACCTTCAGTTCTGTTATTTTATACTTTATGTTTACAAATTACATTATCTATTTATTTTCCAAATTATTATACTTTACTGTCGAAAATAATATGTTGTACTTTGCAAATCGTGTAAATCACCTGAAATGTGTTGCTTCTGGCAACTGTGACACAAGCTGGATTTTGGCAGGTGCAATGTTTACAAGATTTTGTTGCATACATGCCGCAAACTTTGTGGCAACCTTGCCACATTAGTTGCCACAAGTGCTAATTTGCATGCGAAAATATGCGCGTGCCGCAAATCACTTGTGGTACGTACACCACAAAGTTGTGTCATGCTTGCCACAAGTATATGCCGGAAGCCTTGTATTTCTGTAAGGGTATGACTGTATTGTGTCTCCAATACTTTAAGCACACAGGAGTTCTTGCTAAGCTTCCCTGTTATAGGAAAGTCTGTTACGAATTTAAAAACGTATTGGTAAAGTCCTTGCTATTCTACTACTATATGGGACCAACTGAAAGATGCACAGAATATACTCTAAACGTTTCCTGGAAGGCTGATTGAAGTTTGGTAAAGAGATTAGATATAATCGAGATCTCTCATTTTGCCGACCCTGGTATTTATGTACTAAATCGTGGACAGCTTCCCCCAAAGAGGGAGAAGAACTATAAAGGATACTTACCATCATGAAATGGAGCACCAGCTCAAATTGCCCCCCCCATGAAAATTATCAACGGACTCTCAATGATTTGTTGACAACTGCATCATCCCAGGATCCTTGCTTTATAATGGACAGCCTTGTATAGAAACTTGGTGTCTCCCATTTTACTTTAAAAAATACATCATCAATTATCGATACTTTGATGTATAACTGGTAAAACATACTTGGCTAGTTCTCTAACTATGTGTCCTAAATCAACCTCACCAAATCTAATCTACAGGGTTGTCTGGCCTTAAAAAAACATTGACATTTGGTAAATTGGCCATATCCTTGTGTAAATGTTCTAAAACTTCCTGTCTCTAGGATGTTCTGGTTACCAACACTACTTTAAATGGTAGCTTGTGTGGTGTAACCGAATTGGCATTGTCATCAGTGTCTGCAAGGTAAACATTATCACCTGTCGCTTCACTATTTGTTTCATTTGTGAAATCAGATAATATATGTAACAAGATGTTATGTTGAACTGTGACACGCCCTCATGAATATTAAGTAGCTAGAGTACTGCGCATGTATTCTCTTGTGAGCCAGTGACGGACGCAGCATGGTCTGTATTTGTTTACCTACTATACAGAATAAACCCAGTGAGTTACACGTAAGGTCTTCAGTTATTCACAAATGCAAGCAGCATATGAAACATGGTGTCAGAAGTGATTGTTATTTGCCATAACTAAAGAAATTTGATCCACGTAACAGAAGCAAGACTGAACTTACCGGCGATCGGAGATTGACAGTGAACACACGACGGCAGTTCAGCGACGTCAAGTTTGACAGAAACGCATCAGATTTCAAAAAAATCTGTGAGTAAACTGACTTTTATGAGCACTGAGAGTCGTAATTAAATACGTGTTGATGAATCGCTGATGATTTATTACTGTGTAGAAATTTTGAAGCATAGCAACGTCTTTGAAAAAGATCGTGTTTCAAAAAGTACGGTGGCCCAGAAGTGCAAAACCTGAGTCGACCAAAATAGAAGTACGGTGGCCCAAAAGAACAAGATACAGATTCGAATTTTGCAAATTTCCACTACACTGTTGTTACGATACACAACATGGAGAACATCAAGGCACCAGATAAGCTTGATGTGAACGCCAACAATTTAGCATTGGTGTGGAAGAGGTGGAAAGAAGAAAGAAGAGTTGACACTTTATACAGAGCTAGTGTTAACAGAAACACAAGAAATGCAAATTATTTCTATATCTCATCGGGAAAGAAGGAAGAGAGATATATGAAACAATGAAATTTGAGAAAGAAGAGAAAGATCTCAAGTTGGAAGACTTACTTAAAGCTTTTGATGATCACTGCAACCCAAAGAAGAATGAAACAGTAGAGAGATACAAATTCTTCACTAGAAATCAAGAACCACATGAAGGACTTGACAAGTACATAACAGATTTAAAGGTTCTTGCAGCAACATGTAATTTCAGTACTTTACATGACTCTCTCATCAGAGACAGACTGGTTTGTGGTATTGGTGACACCAGACTCAGAGAAAGACTATTGAGAGAAACAGATTTAAATTTAGACAAGTGTCTCCAGATCTGCAGAGCTTCTGAACTGTCTAAAGAGAGAATCCGAACTATAGAAGCCCCTGTAGTTGTCCATGCAGTGAGACAGTCACATGATAAAGCACAGAAGTCATACAAGAAGACATCTAGTGTTTTGCTACAGAGTTGCAAATACTGTGGCAAGAAACATGACCACGATAAAAACAAGTGTCCTGCCTATAGAAAGCAATGCCATAACTGCAAAAAGATGAATCACTTTGCCTCACAGTGCATGCAGAGTAAGCGCAAACAGAAAGCAGTGTATAATATAGCAGAATACAGTGACAATGAGTGTGAGGAAATACAGTTAGTCACCTTATCACCAGAAAACGAATATGTCAATAGAGTGACTGAGAGCAGTTTTCCCAAGCAGATACATGCTACAATGAGCATTAATAAGAGACCAGTCAAGTTTCAGCTTGATTTGGGAGCATCATGCAACATCATTCCATTAAAGGAACTAGGCAATGTGAATGATTACGAATTCATAAAGACAGATAAAGTACTAGTGATGTACAACAAGGCAACGATGAAGCCTAAGGGACAGACCAAAGTCAAAATGGTCAACCCAAAGAATGGAAAGAAATACAGAGCAGAGTTTGTAGTAGTTGACGATGAGACAAGCATACCGTTACTAGGAAGTAGAGCTATTCAACAAATGGGACTAGTTAAGGTACAACACGAACAAATCATGGTTGTTAATGACAAACCAACAGCCAAGATGAGACTATCAGTACACCGAACTGACAAGAAAACTGATATGAAGCCAGTGTCAGCAGAGCAAATAGTCAAAGAGTTCCCAGACGTCTTTGAAGGTACAGGTAAATTAGCAGGAAAGTACCACCTTGAGTTAGACCCAAATGTGCAACCAGTCATTCATCCTCCAAGGAAAGTACCTGTTGCAGTCAAAAGTCAGCTAAAGGATGAACTAGATAGACTGATAAAAGAGAAAATAATAGCACCAGTTACAGAGCCGACACCCTGGGTGTCTAGTCTAGTAACAGTAATCAAGCCAGGCAAAATGAGAATTTGCATTGATCCTCGTGACTTGAATACAGCACTACGTAGAAGTCATTACCCTTCACCGACTATAGAAGACATATTACCAGAGCTGAGCAAAGCTAAGGTGTTTAGTGTTTTGGATGCCAAGAATGGTTTCTGGCACATTGAGTTGGATAAGGAGAGCTCTTATCTAACTACATTCAATACACCATTTGGTAGGTTTCGTTGGTTACGAATGCCCTTTGGTATATCTACAGCGCCTGAGGAGTACCAGCGTAGACAAGACCAAGCTATTGAAGGATTGCCAGGTGTGAGGTCCATAGTCGATGACATACTGATATTTGGTGAAGGAGAATCAGTGAGTGAAGCCACGATAGACCACGACATAAAGATGCGTGCACTGATGAATCGATGCAGAGAGCGCAATCTGAAACTGAACAAAGACAAAATCAAATTGAGGTTGAGTCAAGTTCCATTCATTGGACACCTCATAACTGATGAAGGTCCAAAGCCAGATCCAGCAAAAGTGAGAGCTGTGACTGAGATGCCGAAGCCAAAAGATGTGGCTGGAATTCAGAGATTCCTAGGATTTGTCAACTACCTGAGTAAGTTTCTACCAAAACTTAGTGATATCTGTGAGCCGCTCAGAAAGCTAACACATAAAGATAGTGAGTGGTGTTGGTTGAAAGTCCATGATGATACAATAGATGAAGTGAAACGGTTAGTCACTTCTTATCCAGTACTGCAATACTATGACATGGATAAAGAACTAACCTTGCAGACAGATGCGTCACAAACCGGTTTAGGTGCAGCCCTAACCCAGAATGGTCAGCCAATAGCTTTCGCAAGCAGAGCATTAACGGATGCTGAGACAAGATATGCTCAAATAGAGAAAGAGTTGTTATCAGTTATTTTTGGATTAGAAAGATTTCACCAGTATACCTATGGCAGAAAGGTCAATGTACAGTCTGATCATAAACCGTTGGAGATGATCCTGAAGAAGCCTCTTCATAGTACTCCAAAGAGACTGCAGAGAATGCTGTTAAGATTACAACAGTATGAGGTAAACCTGTTATATCATCCGGGAAAGCAAATGTACTTAGCAGATACACTAAGTCGTGCATACTTGCTGGATGAACCCCTGGATGGTTTGCAGACAGACATTGAGACAGTGAACATGTTAGATTATCTACCGATTGCAGAACCGAGAAAAGATGATATCAGACAACACACAGAAAGCGATGAAAGCCTTCAGATGTTGTCTAAAGTGATACAAACTGGATTTCCAGAAAATAAGGCCCAGTTAACTGCACAAATAACTCCTTACTTTCATATCCGTGATGAACTAAGCACACAGAATGGTGTGATATTCAAAGGTGAGCGAGCAGTAGTACCACGTTCACTAAGAGATGATATGTTAAAACGTATTCATTCATCACATATTGGTATTGAAGGATGTCTACGCAGAGCCAAAGAATCATTGTACTGGCCAAACATGAGTGCAGAGATCAAAGATTACATCGCAAAATGTGATGTGTGCCAGACTGTAGGAACGCGACAACAGAAAGAAACTCTGATTCCGCATGAAGTTCCAAATAGGCCGTGGGCAAAAGTTGGGACCGACCAGTTCGTATTGAATGGAAGAGATTACTTAGTCACTGTAGACTACTATTGGGAGATTGACTACTTACCAGATACAACAGCGAAAACAGTTATAAGTAAACTCAAAGCCCAATTTGCTAGACATGGCATACCAGACACATGTATCTCAGATAACGGTCCACAGGAAGTGTCAGAAGCATTTAAGAAATTCAGCAAAGATTGGGGATTCAAACATATTACTTCTTCTCCACGATACCCCCAGAGCAATGGTAAAGTTGAGAACGCAGTGAAGACAGTAAAGAACATCATGAGAAAAGCACGACTAGCTGGCTCAGACCCTTACTTAGCTATACTAGATTTCAGAAACACTCCAACTCAAGGAATGAACAGCAGCCCAGTGCAGAGACTCATGAATAGAACAAAGACTACACTACCTACAACTGCAAAACTTCTCAAACCGTCAGTAGTGAGAAATGTAGGAAAGCAGATAAAGAAGAACAAAGCAAAGCAAGCATACTACTATAACAAAGGAGCCAAAGATCTAAAAACACTTCAGCAAGGAGACACAGTAAGAATTATGCCTACTGCAATATCAGACAAAGAGTGGAAAAAGGCTGAAGTCAACAAACAAGTAAACATTAGGTCATATGAAGTTACAACAGAGGACGGACGAACTCTACGTAGAAACCGCAAACACCTGAGGAAAACCGGTGAGAAATACACTCCAAATGAAACCGCTGACATAGTTGCTACTCCTGCAAATCTAGCAACAAGAATAGAAACCAAGAAGCAGGAACACAAGATCATATCTCCAGATGTCTCCATAGCAGAGCAAGATGACAAAGCATACAATAGTACACAAAACATAGCGGAAAATTCAGTTAGAATGACTAGATCAGGAAGAGTAATCAGAAAGCCGCAATATTTAACGGACTATGTAGAAAACTGTTAGTTTAGAACTATTAGTTAGAAATTTGTTAGTTAGATGGACTGTTAGATTGTGAACTGTAGAATGCTTTCAAGAGAGAACAATAGTTCATTAACTGAGAACTTTTGAAATATGTTTCACGCGATAGAATCGTGATTTAAATTTCATTCTTGTTTAAAAGAGAAAGGATGTAACAAGATGTTATGTTGAACTGTGACACGCCCTCATGAATATTAAGTAGCTAGAGTACTGCGCATGTATTCTCTTGTGAGCCAGTGACGGACGCAGCATGGTCTGTATTTGTTTACCTACTATACAGAATAAACCCAGTGAGTTACACGTAAGGTCTTCAGTTATTCACAAATGCAAGCAGCATATGAAACAATATATATGTGGATATACTGTCACTAAACAGTGAACTTTCACTCAAATTATCCGATAACCCTTCAAAAATGAAATCCCACTCTCAAAGAACAATATATGTCACTAAGTCAATTTGTATTTTACATTGTTTAGCGACACAGATATCACAAGGCAAGTCTGCCATAACTATGGCTTGATCAATCTGATTAAAATCTGATGTAGTGTACGGGCTTTAATTATTTTGGCTATAAACTTATTTTTTATTATATTTGTTATTGGTGCCCTTTTATTTTATTATTTTACTTTGATTTTGAGATTTTTTTTTAATTCCGCCCTACCTACATCTGATCCGACGCCAAACGGTGTAAAATCATCAAATGATTTGTGCAAAGATATAGATGTTATTAATTGACCACCACCACTGTGCCTGTCCCACTTGTAAATAACCTGCAATCAATAACAACATTTAACAAATAATTTAATGAAATAACCAACTAATAACAAATAAGAATTATCCATGTAAGTAGTTATAATTTATTTAGTTTATTACGACTTGCCAGCTGTAGTAAATAGTAAAAATCACAAAATCAAAGTAAAATAATAAAATAAAAGGGCATTAATAACAAATATAATAAAAATAATTAAAGCCCGTACACTACATCAGATTTTAATCAGATTGAGTTGCTGACTACTTTGGTGTACGCGTCTAAAGATCGTTATCTTATTTGACCTCGGTTCAACTCATTTTTAAGAGGGGGCGCTTCTCGACTCAATGTGGGCAGTGTAAGTAAGCTCAAGTTAACACACGTCTATTTCTCTCAGTGTGCTTGTTTTGTTTATTAGTAAGTAGCTTATGCAATGTTCATTAATATTGATTAATAAAAATAAATTGAACGAATAACTTGATTGTGCCCCCACAATTAGTCCCTATGACCCACAATAGTTGTGTCGAAATGTTGGACTTGCGTGTGTGTTCTGAATCGTATATCGATTGCCACATCTTTCTTACCCAAGCCAAAATGTACCAAATTCAGCACAGGCCTGTGCGCCAAGCCTGTATATTTTGTTGCTACAAAATATTGAACAAGACACGGCAGTCAATCGAAAATTAATCAATTTTGGACACTTTTAAGTCATCATATATTATTTACATGTAATTTTTTTTAGATACTAACATAAAATGGTTACAGAGTGAAAGGTATTAAACAAATTTTTGGTCAGCTGCTTTTAAATTAGTTAAAAGCATATGTTTGGCCAAGTTGGCTAACTTACTTCCCCAATACCGAGACTTGTGTAATAACACGCACTTTGTAATTTGAATTCATAAGTTGTGTATAGTGAATAGCAACTTGGAGGCGTGGCCTGTTCAGCATTTGTCAACAACCAATCATAAGACTGGTTACGAACCACATTGAGGTTAGCCTTGCTCAACTGGTTCGTAACCAGTCTTGTGATTGGTTCTTCGCCTCTAATTGTGCCATGCGTTCGGCCAAACCGTTAAGTATTCGTAAATGGAGTCAATTTGTGTAGTTTTCTTGATTTAGTCTGCAGATATAGGTAGAATATAGGTAAGGCTTTGGCGAAATTTGAAAGAGCAACTAATAATCTTCAACCTGGTATTTTTTATAGATTTTATTTTTGATTCTGTTCGTCTGTTTTTTTTCCAGTTTAAAAAATATGAGCTGGCTGGAGCCTTCATCCCTTGTATATTTCGTACATTATATACCAGCCGATACTCCCCCGCTCATAGGGATGCGTACAGTTGATCATAGTTCCTGGGCCCCCTATGGTCACAGTGTATAGTAGTGATCGACCTCCCAGTCTCATTGGCAAATATCGCAGCGAAAATCCATTCAGCCACTGACGTACTATATATGACCGGGTTGTAGGATCAACGAACCCACACAGTTGAAAGAACAACAAAAATTGACTATAAAGTAAAAATTATGTACTTGCAATTCTGCTAACTGGATATGGGAAATGTTTTCAATGATATAATCACAACTGATGGAGCATAATTGTATCACCTTTGGTGTCCCTGATAAAAGACCAGGTATTTACCTAATAAAATGATTTTAGTAGAATTCTACTTCACTTCCCCCCTCAAAAAATATTTCAATTGATTAATAATGTTTGTATCAAATGATGAAAACAAATTAATGTTAATTTGCTCCTTTTTTTCTTTGAACATTTTTCATCAGAAATTGTGGTTTTTCAGCAGCAACAATAACAGAATTAAATCTTGATGCTGACCTGCCAAAATATATTTTTGGTCACCAAAGGCTTATTTAAAGAATACACAAAATAAGGGAAAACATGGTAACAAGTTCATATAGTTGCAAAGTATATCGCTCATTAACAACACATTGTACCACAGCGTTTTAGAATATGTTATTTAAAGCCATAACCATCGAATATGCTACAAATTTAAGCGAGAGGATTGTCACCTGTGCACATGCAGGAATTGAGTCTCAAGCGATGATAAACAACACGTTAAAAATGCGAAGGCTCATGGGTAGATGCTTATTTGTAAACAATGACACGCTATGGCCATCTGCCATGCGCAGGTGACGACTTTCCACTTTAAACTACACATATAACAATTTGATTTGCCAAAACTGCACAATGCTTTACAAAAAATTGTTCACACTCCTTCCAAGTTTCAAATCTTCAAGCCCCTAAGACAGAGGAAAAATGAATTATCTATATTAAAATAAGTTGAGTATCATTTTTCTCTTTACAGGGGAAAGATTTTTCAACATCAAAATGATTGCCAGTCGACCATCTTAAATTGGATTATGACCAAAATGCACTTGCATATGTACAGGTTGTGTATGTGTGTAGTTTGAACTTGATGGGTTCAAGTTTGAATGAAATCTGCCCATGTATGGCTGAGATCCGTTTCTGGAACTGAAAATTTTTGGCCTTAAAATAGCAGATATCTTAAATTGGATCATGAAATTTATCCCAATATCTGAAAAACATGCTAACTGGACACTTGCATTTGTGTAGAGGGGTGCGATTGACTACTGCCTTTGAAAATAACCGACACTCTGTACACGCGTTATGTTAATGCTGAATTGTATTGAGGTTGCATATTCCATTATTGAGTAGCAGTGTGCTCAGTACTGCTACTGTTATACTGGGCTTAGTTACTTTCAAAAATATTTAGACTGCAGGGCAAACTGACCAATCACCCAGGTATTCCATGGTACGCAGCAGTCCAACAAATCTTGTGTAGCTTCTTGCTTCTCCTGCGAGGTAAAACCCATTATTGTGCAGTGAAATAAAGGTTTGTAACACATTGCATTCATGAGGACATTACATTTCGCCACTACTTTCAACAGGTTTAGTTACAATACAGGCCCTGTGGTTTAACATTTGTATCCTATATAACGGTATACTGAACATTATATCATGCATTGCAGTCGTGGAAAGAAATTTCAAAAAGCCATTGAATTGATTTTTCTCTTTAATTCAAAAATATTAATCTGTTTACACTTAGAGAATGATAGCACTAAAACGTGGGAGGGAAAGAAGGGCAAGTATTGTTCCCATGTGATTATTTACTTGAAATTACATTACGATATTCTGCAATGTTGAAACACCAGTAGTACAATGACTGCCCTAACAAAGGCAATCCTGTGATGTCATCTTTTTGAAATGCATAGCAAATCTCGATATACATTATGCCCACTGTCAGTTGTTCACTGACATGTCTATTCTCTTTAAGTGGTTACTTTTATAATAAAAATATGTTGAAAATAAGTTTTGCTACTCTAAAAATTGAAGAACCAGGTACAGGAAAAACAGGAAATCTGAGTATATTCACACCGTTTTGCCTAATTTACAATACTACGCAGTCTGAGCCTTGATCTTGGATGAATAGAATGTTTGGTGGCATTGACAATTTAGTTACAGAAGCGCAAAAGGTAGGTTTATGCAGAAATTTGTGGAAACAGTAAAGTCTACAGACAAGAAAATTGTAATGCCATTTTGGAACTGAACTCAACACAACGCTGATCTGGCACGTTTTGGCCAGCAGTAAATGTTATTCAACTTAATCTTGCTTCTCGTTATGAAAGTTTAATATTGTAATTTTGACTCATTCAAATCAAAAAAGAAGCAAGCATGTAGATAAATAATGAATGGAAATTTTTTTGTCATTTGATTTTAATAGATTAGGAGGCAGAAACTAATGTTCAAAATACCCAAATACACTGCTCTCAGATTGGTTTTAAGCCAGCCAATCAGAGAGGATTTAGAATGATTAGCGGCAGATTACGTGTGTTTATAGTCTTGTGGGCCTGTGGACTTGAAAAACCAAGTATTAGTAATAATTAAATGATATGGGAAAATAACTGAAGTAATGCATGCCAACAAGAAAATGGTCAAATGTGGTTATGGGCGATAGAAAAGCTGGATCGGTATTCTAAAAGATATCATTGACAATTAGAGGATTGGTTTTGTATTTAGATGTGAATATATTCATAAAACATGTAAGATAACAGAAAATCTTAGTTGCCTTTTGTACAGGTGTCTGTCAAAATTTAATGATACACTGAGACAAACATGAACTGCCTTATTATATTCATTGTGTGACTACTGTATTATTTGAAAAGTAAAACACGCCCTCTATGAATAAATGTCATGTTGCAAGCTCTGCTTTGTATACAAATCAACTTAAATAGTTGGCATAATTATGTATTATTTCTTCAGAGAAATAATCAAACAGACATTGTAAAAGGGAAACCGATTCACAACTATTTCTATCTATAACAGAAACCTGTAAAACATTAAACATTTCCAGATTCACTGTCTGAAAAGTACATTCAGATTTATTGCAGGATTTACAAAAATTACAAAATGCACCAATGAATATAGTTTGAACAGTGTGCATTGGCATATTCTTGCAGTTTAAGTCAGTCATCTAGTAAGTTGAATAACACATACCAAAATTCATGAGCATCATTTTCTATGAATGGATTGAACTGTTTTTTCGATCGGATGTATTTTTGAAGCCAAATTGGATTAATAAATATGTGTTTATCTGAACACGTGTCTTATATAAAATGCTTAAAATCACATAAGCATGAATGATCTTTTTTGCACAAGTGATTTTTAGACTTGCATAGAATGTATTTAACAAATGATGATGTAGTATGCCTGTATGATGACATTTTGATAACATATGAGGCCAAAATGTTGTAAACTTATTGCAGGAATCATATCTAAGCAATCTGATTGAAGAACATTATTTCTATAATGCTCAAAATGCTCAAACAATGTTAAAGTATCTGATGGAATTTCAGAGCAATTCATAAGATATCTAATGTCATGAATAATCTGGTCTGTAAAATTAGAAAATGCAACTAAGTCTGTATTTAGATAATTTTTTCCATGACTTGATTTCTTCATTGACACTAAAATCATTATTTGACTCATCTAATTTAGATTTCTTTTTCCTTTTATCTTGCATGTTTTTACGATTCTGTTTTTTGAGACGAGGCATTTGTTTTTAAACTAAACTAGTTTTTAAACTAAAATATCTGAATTACATTAATACAAAAGTACAATTGCTGTTCAATTATTTAGATTAGAAATAAATAAATAAATTTTTCTGAACTGACTGAAGACTATAAGCAGGAAACAAACAAACTCAATCTTGAGAAACATAACCAACAAGGTTTCAATACAGTAAACTTAATTGACTGAAAAATGGATAATACTTGTATGCCATATATATCTCTGACTAATGTATTTTCAGGATGCGAACACCTCCAAAGATTATCAAAGACTGTTAGCCAAGTTTGGAGAACGGTCAGAGGTTACTGAAGACCTGTTAAATGGTTATAGCAAAGTTTGTGTGTGATATTTACAACAAACCAAAGCTCTCCAACCTTGGTGATGCCCGACATGCCTTGTTTCGACAGAAGTATGCACTAACAAAGCAGAACGAACCATTAGCTAAAATTAAAGGTGCAGATGCAAGTGCATTGCCACCATCAAGGTCAGTCCTTCATCAGAAAGTGAAATGGACAAACTATGTCACTGATTTGGAAGAATGCTCTTCTCCAAAAACCTGTAATTGACTCCACAGCACACCCAACTAACTCTGGCTGGAGACTGAGTAATGGAATGTTCCAAATTGTGTGGTTTGAAGGGAATCAACTGCCAAAAGACATAGTGCAGATTATACCTGCAACCGATACACCAACAGAGGATGAAAGCTGTGACGATATTGATGAAAATGAATGAATCTGACAGATGAATCTGACTATGAGGTTGAAGACGAATTAGTTTGATGTTTTGGTGAAGATCGGGTTGATGTGGCAATTACGCAGACTTAATAATTATATAGTAAACGAACATTTGCATAAAATGTACACTATGTACAGAATGTTTAATAACCACCAGTACAATGTTTTTGCAGACTGGTCGTTATGCTTTCAAAATGATTATCGATATGCCAGCAGATAAACACATCATTATTATTATCAATAAAAAAAGCTGTAATCCAAGGTGTTTAATACATCTGAATAAGTTTATGAATGTTTGCTTTGATGAATAAAAGATGTTAAATGTAATAACTTTTTATTTTTGACATTTTTTATTTCTCAGAATGATGTACGGTTTTTCAACACTTCTAAATTTGTGTGACCTCTGGCGACCTAATTAGTATTCCAGTGTGATTAAAGACTATCGCGGGGAAAGTTGCATTTCAATATAATTATTTTGAGGGGTAATTTAATCCTTTGTGATAAATATTCACCAGGGTACTATATTTTAAGTTACATCTCCTCCATTCAGTTTGGAATTTTTGGGTCAAGAACTATTAAAAACAGCCAAATTTCTCAAACGCACCATTTGAGACGAGTAAGACAACCAGATTTGGATTGCCTGGGTATTTTTACCCCTAAAAGCCCATAGTAGACAAATGCACTGCAAAACATAAATAAAGTGGTCTCGACTCCTGGACTATAACTGAAGGCTCAGTTGAACACTGTTAAGTAATAGCAGTGTTTATTCTGTGTATTTTCAGAATACTAAGATGTAGATTCTCAGGAGGCAACAGTACTGTTGACTTCTCTCTTTGGCCACCAACTATTTTAGAAACATGGTACATACTTCAAGGCTGAAGTTGCTTTGCATACAAAGCAGAGCTGGCAACATGATAGTTAACCTGAGAGGGCGCTTTTTACTTTTCAAATAATACTGTCATGGTACAGTTCATATTTGTCTCAGTAAATCATTAGTTTTTAACAGAGATACCTGTACAAAATCCAACTAAGATTTTGTTATCTTGCATGTTGTACAATTCTGTACATGTCTAAATGAAGCACTTTTTTCTGAGTTGAGGCATTTGTTTTTATACTAAAATATCTTAATTACTCTGAATAATATTAATGTTTAATTATTACTGATTTGATTTATTGAGATGGAAATCACTACTAAAAATACTTCTATTTTATTTTCTGTCTTTTGTATTCTAATTAAGTACGGAGTGGGGATATCCCTTAACACTATTTCTTTGAAGTGTGTTTTTAAATTAGTATTATAAAAGCTCTATAAATTACATCCTAATAGCTGAGGCAAATTCCTGTGAATTTTAATTATCAAAATTTATATACTTCAACAAAGAAATGTTTTTGTGTTTTTTTCAAATGAACTGAGTATAATTTTTCTCTCAAAATGTGGATGAGACTAAACAAACATAATTTTCTATCGGCTTCAGATCTTGACCAAAAGTTTGGCACCCAATTCATAGGAGTGCTTATATTGATTATCCGACATCTTGTTTTCTGTTTAGGTTTGCAAATCTGTATTAAACTGCTGTGCAACAACTCTCTCCATGAGTTTGCATTGAAATCCAGACTAGTATATATATACATTACCAAGGATATCATTACAAGATAAATGAGTTGCTTCATTGAACACATACAGCAATGCATATTCACACTGGGATCAGTGACCTTTGAATGTGTATCACCAGTGATCAGTCAAGTAGAAAATATTTTCTCAATTTTTGCATATTTTCAGACAAGACATCTGTTCTTCGAATCCAGGAAAGACTTTATACTGATGAATAAGGTGACCAAGTTTGATAAAGTTTGGAATAGAATTAGTAAATTTATTATGCACACAATAACATTAACGAAGACGACAACGACAACTCCAGACAGAAATGTTCCTGTTAATATACCTTTCCCTTCCATCTTAGATGTTACGGGCAAGGTAAAAATGATGCAAACAAGATCCACTTTTCCATCAAACTTATCAATTTTCTTGTCTTCAAAAAAATATCTCCCAAACATTTGTTTAAAACTTTTGGATATGCCAACAGAAAATCACATTCCAGCAAATACAATCTCCTTACAGAGCAAAAGAAAACGTATATGGACATCAATTTGTGGTTGGACTTACTGAACTACAAAGGAGATCATTTCAGCTTTCTTTACCTTGATAGAAACCACAGATGGTAATGTTATTTCAGTCAACTCTTTTATTTCATGTTTATAGAATACTCCATCCTCTGTTACAACTTCTCTGAAAACAATTATGAGGATGATTCAATTGAAAGCAAACTCTAGAATAAGGTTAGGTTACGCAAAGTGATTCTTTGTTTGACTACAGCAGCACTCTAGGTTTGCAGGATTTTGACAAATAATACAATCGATTATCAAACGAGAACAATTTACACCATCACCTTGAGAGGACGCTCTGAAATACAAAATTTCTCAGCAGGATTTGCCCGGGGTTAATGTTGAGGCTAGTGGCCAAATAGTCTATCCTTGGCTGACAAAGATGTGGAATTTTGTAAACCTGCCTCTCACATTGATTTTTGATTTCAAAATGTCAAACAAAGAATAACTTTCTTAGATTTGTAGGTTTGAGTTAGATTACAAACAAATGGCATGAACAAGACAACTTACTTGTCATTGTAAGCTACAATAGTTATAACTTTTTCAACTAGTTCATCCTCATCATCATCATCATCGTCTTCATCATCACTTGTATATTCCTAGAGTAAAAAATAAATAAACTACAGTGTACAGCAAGTGCGAATGCAACGGGGAGCCCCAGAAACTATACTAAGACAGTGTTCCCTGTAAGCCCTTATTTTGCAGCAGATGTCTCATTTTGCAGCTAAGAATATCTTTTGATAAAAACAATACAAAACATAGAAAAAACTACTGTTGACCTAGCCCGTGAATGTCAAGTTCAAATCAGGGAGTGAAGGTTGAGAAATAAACTGACTTATTGTTTGGACAGCAATGCAATTTTTCTATTGATATATCAAGAGTTTCCAATTTGCATAATCTATGAATTTCTACTGACGAGGACAGATACATGCATAAAGCTTCCCATTTTTGAACTATGACTAAAAGAATTAAATTAACTCCAGGATATCATATTTAACAGAGAACTGACTTTAAATAATATAGCAAATACCTTTCATGTTGAAAGATGTTTGATAATAACACAAGAACTTGCCTACTGAACTGGAGTAGTTATTTGAACGGTACCCTGAATTGTACTACTAGATCCTAATTATTGCCGCCCACTTGCAGACATACTTTATCGAAATTCTGATTGGTTGAGAGCTGTTGGCCGTGTGCTAAAGTCTGTAATCTGATTTTAACGATATTAAATACAGTTTTGTAGAAGAGCTAATAGTACCTGAAAGTTGGTTCCTGCAGTTGTTGTTAATGACCACCGAGGGGTGATGACTTTCGGGGTCCACAAATCCACCAAAACACGTTTGACCATCAGTTTCATTTTCCTTTAGCTCCGGTTCGACTGCTCTCTTCCCCCACAATTTAAGATCTATTGTTCTGTTGAAGCCATCTTTCAAAACCACAGTTCTACGTGGAACGGTGCTTGTGTCTAAATCTTTAACCTGTTAATAGAGAGACATGGAAAGGTTACAAAAACTGATAACAGAAGTAGTTTTTTAATAATTTAAACTTTTGTGAAAAAACATTTTTCCATTAAAACGACAATAGCTGCGACTTTGAACCTGTTTCGGTTTAAAAATAATCATATACAGATGTCCAAATCATAGTGAAATGTTGTTTTGAACATAACTGGATGTGCATAGTGAAACTACACAAGGCTAATGTTACATTAAATGCGATGTGAAAACTAAGGGTAGAGTAGTCACCATTTTGTTTTATACCAGTCACGTAATGAGGACTATAGACAACGACGACGACGAACAACACCCACTATAATGGTAAATGACACATAAAATCGTCAGAGGTCATCAGAGAGAGACCAATCCTCTGATAGTGATGACATGTTAGATCTTTCTCCCATAGTGCCCAGTAAACATCATCTTGCACGGTACTACTTCGCTAATAGATGGCGTCCTTTTGGTTCGGTTAATGAGGCTCTTTGAATTTAGGGCCGGCTTTAAATTATTTTGTAGTCGGTGTAGAGCACGAGTAAGTCGACGTACAGGATTTAGCACCAGGTTTACAGCTAGTTACAGGGAGACTGACAGAATGAAGGCTGAACATTTTGAACAAGTAAAAATGTTCCAGTTGCAGCTACTGCGGCTTTAATACATATATATTCTTACTTTCCATACATAAGGGGTAAGGGGTATAAGCAATAGTGGAGTAAATTTATTGCAATGTCTAAAACCCATGTTAATGGTATTTACAAAATATTCTTACCTGAGATACCGTGGCGACAACAGAGCATCTTCTTTTGTCAGGCGAACACTAATGTCAGGTATCGATATGACTGGTGGAGTCTTAAACTCCTCAACAACTTGTTTGTCATATTGAAATGAAGTTTTCATAAATACCTGCAAGACAGTTTTGTAAATTAGAAGTATTGCTGTGTATGATGATTGTTACTGCAGTTGTAGTTGTTCCGAATAGCCTATATTTGGGCTATACGGCCTGGGAGCTGCAGTTCCATTAATAGAGTAATGTGCAGTTTTTTACGGGGCTGTTAACATGTGTCACAAATTGGTACTTCATGGTTCATTTACATTCAAAATGAAACAAATCCATGTATATCACTTCATAAACTGCTGTAATTTTTCTGCATTTTTGTGTGCATATAACTTATGATTGCACTGGAAAATGATTATAGATAAACATGTTCACAGCTGTCATGTTGGATTTTTTGGCAGTCAACATCATTGCCAATTTCTGTACAAGTTACCACTTGGAACCTTGCATTCAACTCTATAATGGAATATTTATGGAAACGAATAGTATGCGTTCACTCTCATATCACTTGTAGAGGAATGGACCTGTAGCTCCCAGGCCATATAGCTCAAGTGTAGGCCAGTTGTAGCTGATAAAACTGCTGCAAATATAATGGGGAATTGGTTACTTAGGGACTTAGCTATCTACCGTTTGATTGAAACTTAATTCTATAATTCACCAAATGACAACAGATAGTGAACAAAAATAGCTAAAGTATGAGGCAACATACTATTGACTAAATAATATAAATGCTATTTCCAGTAACCGGTCAGTTAAATAAATATATGATAAATATGAACAAGTAAAAAATACTCGGTCAGTAAAAAGAAAAGATATTTTCTTATTAAAACAGATGTAATAAGGATTCGACAATTAGGAATTCTGGGGGAGGAAGGATGTCACAGTCACAGCAATGTCAGACAACTAAAAGAACAGACTAGCAACACAGCATCTTCATCTAGTGCTTGACACGTTTGGGTTGCTTTTTAAATCGTTTTAACTAAAACAATCTGTTGGACTAAATTGCTAAAATATAGAAATCACTCGATACTTTCATACTTCATTTCATACAATCTCGTGAGATACTATGAGAAATAGAGTCGAGTGGAATGTAGGTATCTCGTGTTCATGCAAAGCGCCAAAGAAAACGTGGAAGTGCCCACACAAATGAACGATACACACACACGGACCGTAGTTGATCGTCATAGAAAAAGTTTAACAATGCATAGCAAAAAGTCGAAATCATCAAAAATATCACTCCAAAATGCAAATATCAAGATAACTTTCGAATTTGAGTTTTGTACCGTTTCTCTGGCAGTTAGTTGGTAATTAGGCTTTTGTAAACATATGGAATGTAGAAACGTCTTTTGTAAATATTGGAGGGGAGGAACGTTCTGTCATGAGAAAACTTTGAACCGATCAAGATCAGAAGATGGCGGCACTGTATTGTTCAAATTTCTGTGGCATTGGCGACGAAAAAATAAAAATGGCGGGAGGTGATTACGCCAGTGTCGTAAACTTCCGTTAATAGTCAGGAACATAGATTACGTTTAATATCAAATGGTCTTATAAAGATGTGAAGTAGAGTAAATATCGTAAGAAACGTCCACAGCATGGAGTTAAGACAATTGGTAGTAATGCGCGAACAGGATTTTGTCGTATGACTATCAAAAAAAAAGTTAGCCTACCTTTGTATTTTCCGTGCATCGTATGATATCCGATGAGTTATTTACATTTGTCCTAAATGTATTTTCCTTGAGAAGCTCAAGTTGTTCGCCGATTTGCTTGTACTTCTGTACTGACTCCTTATTTCTGTAAGTTTCTGTCAGCAGAGTGGTGTAATTATTCTTGTTATCAGTATGATTGTAGCTTATTGCAGTAGAGTGGTGTAACTGATCTTGTTACCAGTATGATTGTAGATTATTGCAGTAGAGTGATGTAATGATCTTGTTACCAGTATGATTGTAGATTATTGCAGTAGAGTGGTGTAACTGATCTTGTAACCAGTATGATTGTAGATCATTGCAGTAGAGTGATGTAACTGATCTTGTTACCAGTATGATTGTAGATTATTGCAGTAGAGTGATGTAACTGATCTTGTTACCAGTATGATTGTAGATTATTGCAGTAGAGTGGTGTAACTATTCTTGTTACCAGTATGATTGTAGATTATTGCAGTAGAGTGATGTAACTGATCTTGTTACCAGTATGATTGTAGATTATTGCAGTAGAGTGATGTAACTGATCTTGTTACCAGTATGATTGTAGCTTATTGCAGTTGAGTGGTGTAACTATTCTTGTTACCAGTATGATTGTAGATTATTGCAGTAGAGTGATGTAACTGATCTTGTTACCAGTATGATTGTAGATTATTGCAGTAGAGTGATGTAACTGATCTTGTTACCAGTATGATTGTAGCTTATTGCAGTTGAGTGGTGTAACTATTCTTGTTACCAGTATGATTGTAGATTATTGCAGTAGAGTGATGTAACTGATCTTGTTACCAGTATGATTGTAGATTATTGCAGTAGAGTGATGTAACCAGTATGATTGTAGATTATTGCAGTAGAGTGGTGTAACTATTCTTGCTACCAGTATGATTGTAGATTATTGCAGTAGAGTGATGTAACTGATCTTGTTACCAGTATGATTGTAGATTATTGCAGTAGAGTGATGTAACTGATCTTGTTACCAGTATGATTGTAGATTATTGCAGTAGAGTGATGTAACTGATCTTGTTATCAGTATGATTGTAGATTATTGCAGTAGTGATGTAACTGATCTTGTTACCAGTATGATTGTAGATTATTGCAGTAGAGTGATGTAACTGATCTTGTTACCAGTATGATTGTAGATTATTGCAGTAGAGTGATGTAACTGATCTTGTTACCAGTATGATTTGTAGATTATTGCAGTAGAGTGGTGTAACTATTCTTGCTTACCAGTATGATTGTAGATTCTTGCTACCAGTATGATTGTAGATTATTGCAGTAGAGTGATGTAACTATTTGCTACCAGTATGATTGTAGCTTATTGCAGTAGAGTGGTGTAACTATTCTTGCTACCAGTATGATTGTAGATTATTGCAGTAGAGTGATGTAACTGATCTTGTTACCAGTATGATTGTAGATTATTGCAGTAGAGTGATGTAACTGATCTTGTTACCAGTATGATTTGTAGATTATTGCAGTAGAGTGGTGTAACTATTCTTGCTTACCAGTATGATTGTAGATTCTTGCTACCAGTATGATTGTAGATTATTGCAGTAGAGTGATGTAACTATTTTTGCTACCAGTATGATTGTAGATTATTGCAGTAGAGTGATGTAACTATTTGCTACCAGTATGATTGTAGCTTATTGCAGTAGAGTGGTGTAACTATTCTTGCTACCAGTATGATTGTAGCTTATTGCAGTAGAGTGGTGTAATTGATCTTGTTACCAGTATGATTGTAGATTATTGCAGTAGAGTGGTGTAATTGATCTTGCTACCAGTATGATTGTAGATTATTGCAGTAGAGTGATGTAACTATTCTTGCTACCAGTATGATTGTAGATTATTGCAGTAGAGTGGTGTAACTATTCTTGCTACCAGTATGATTGTAGCTTATTGCAGTAGAGTGGTGTAATTGATCTTGTTACCAGTATGATTGTAGATTATTGCAGTAGAGTGGTGTAACTATTCTTGCTACCAGTATGATTGTAGCTTATTGCAGTAGAGTGGGGTAACTGATCTTGTTACCAGTATGATTGTAGATTATTGCAGTAGAGTGTGTAACTGATCTTGTTACCAGTATGATTGTAGATTATTGCAGTAGAGTAGTGTAACTATTCTTGCTACCAGTATGATTGTAGATTATTACAGTAGAGTGATGTAACTATTCTTGCTACCAGTATGATTGTAGATTATTGCAGTAGAGTGGTGTAACTGATCTTGCTACCAGTATGATTGTAGATTATTGCAGTAGAGTGGTGTAACTGATCTTGTTACCAGTATGATTGTAGATTATTGCAGTAGAATGATGTAACTATTCTTGCTACCAGTATGATTGTAGATTATTGCAGTAGAGTGGTGTAACTGATCTTGTTACCAGTATGATTGTAGATTATTGCAGTAGAGTGGTGTAACTGATCTTGTTACCAGTATGATTGTAGATTATTGCAGTAGAGTGATGTAACTGTTCTTGTTACCAGTATGATTGTAGATCATTGCAGTGGAGTGATGTAACTATTCTTGTTACCAGTATGATTGTAGATCATTGCAGTAGAGTGGTGTAACTATTCTTGTTACCAGTATGATTGTAAATCATTGCAGTAGAGTGATGTAACTGATCTTGTTACCAGTATGATTGTAGCTTATTGCAGTAGAGTGATGTAACTATTCTTGTTACCAGTATGATTGTAGCTTATTGCAGTAGAGTGATGTAACTATTCTTGTTACCAGTATGATTGTAGATCATTGCAGTAGAGTGATGTAACTATTCTTGTTACCAGTATGATTGTAGATCATTGCAGTAGAGTGATGTGACTGATCTTGCTACCAGTATGATTGTAGATTATTGCAGTAGAGTGGTGTAACTATTCTTGTTACCAGTATGATTGTAGATTATTGCAGTAGTGATGTGACTGATCTTGTTACCAGTATGATTGTAGCTTATTGCAGTAGAGTGATGTGACTGATCTTGCTACCAGTATGATTGTAGATTATTGCAGTAGAGTGATGTAACTATTCTTGTTACCAGTATGATTGTAGCTTATTGCAGTAGAGTGATGTAACTATTCTTGTTACCAGTATGATTGTAGATCATTGCAGTAGAGTGATGTAACTATTCTTGTTACCAGTATGATTGTAGATCATTGCAGTAGAGTGATGTGACTGATCTTGCTACCAGTATGATTGTAGATTATTGCAGTAGAGTGGTGTAACTATTCTTGTTACCAGTATGATTGTAGATTATTGCAGTAGTGATGTGACTGATCTTGTTACCAGTATGATTGTAGCTTATTGCAGTAGAGTGATGTGACTGATCTTGCTACCAGTATGATTGTAGATTATTGCAGTAGAGTGGTGTAACTATTCTTGTTACCAGTATGATTGTAGATTATTGCAGTAGTGATGTGACTGATCTTGCTACCAGTATGATTGTAGATTATTGCAGTAGAGTGATGTGACTGATCTTGTTACCAGTATGATTGTAGATTATTGCAGTAGAGTGATGTGACTGATCTTGCTACCAGTATGATTGTAGATTATTGCAGTAGAGTGATGTGACTGATCTTGTTACCAGTATGATTGTAGATTATTGCAGTAGAGTGATGTGACTGATCTTGTTACCAGTATGATTGTAGATTATTGCAGTAGAGTGGTGTAATTGATCTTGCTACCAGTATGATTGTATATTATTGCAGTAGAGTGGTGTAACTGGTCTTGTTACCAGTATGATTGTAGATTATTGCAGTAGAGTGATGTGACTGATCTTGTTACCAATATGATTGTAGATTATTGCAGCAGAGTGATGTGACTGATCTTGCTACCAGTATGATTGTAGATCATTGCAGTAGAGTGATGTGGCTGATCTTGCTACCAGTATGATTGTAGATTATTGCAGTAGAGTGATGTAACTATTCTTGTTACCGGTATGATTGTAGATCATTGCAGTAGAGTTTGTAAAAGCTCACGAAGATTTAAAAGTTAGCATCATATGAGATGAATATTTAGCTTCTCTTTCTTTCATTTATGCACTAGCCACCACGTCTTTACATTGTCATAAAATCCAAGTACATGTATAAGAATAGGACGTCCTGCTAGCCTGTTCGCTTCGAAAATTGGAATTGAGATTTCCCTGCAAGTTTCGTAAAATGGTGGCTGAAACTTTCTAGAAATGAAATTGAACCTGAACCTTGCTGATTGCGGCATATTACACAGCATAACTTGGTGATTTTGCTTAGAAAACGAGTAAAATACTTCCCGTCGCTAACACTGCTTTTGGAGGCAGCCATGTTGTGTACGCCCTCAACATCGAAATATGTTCAAAGCTTGAGTTCTCGATGTCAAAACTAGCGGATTTCATTCCTGCAGCTAAGCTTTTCCTGACCAAGCTATGCTGCACGGTGTCAAAGCTGTGATTTTCATTAAAAAGCTACACTTTCATTGGTACCCCTGATCAGCAAGATCTGTATTTTTCAAATGCATATATCTAGCATTAACTGCAACTTCTATTTCATCTTTTAGTCCACCTGTGTCATGCATATTATTTGAAATAATGGTTACTTTCGCCCTTCCAATATGTAAGTCTTTAGTAGTATCCTGCGCATGAATAGTTATAACAGTACAAATTTGGTTTAACTGTTTTTCATTGTAGTTATCTGCTTTTGCATTTGTTAAAAATATAGACATACAATCTGTAGGTATTTCAGTGTTACTTTCACAAGATTTAAAACCTTAATGTCATTTTCTGTATGTTCACCTAATCGCGCTCTTGAAAGTAAACATGCAAATTCGGGATCATTCTGCTGACGTATAATTTCAGTTAACTCATGTAGTTTGAATAGATTTAGCCATGGAGATCCTGCTAAAACATTGGTATCTAATACACTTGATGGTTTACATATAGGTCTTTCTCCCACTGGGTTTAACTGTAATAAGTCTCCCAGCACGGATGGAAACACCTCCAAATGGACTTTCATTTTCAAAACCATCTTGGAGTATTAAATTTAGGTTTGAAAATGTCTGACCACCAACCATTGATATTTCATCAATAATAATTATTTTCAACATTGCATATTTTGATCTTAAGCTATTTAATGTCTGTGCAGCTGGTTTGTGATATTCACTAGATTCACCTTTTTTTCTGAAAGGAAGTTTAAATGCACTGTGAAGTGTAATTCCTCCTATGTTCACTGCGGCTTTACCAGTGGAAGCAGTCAATATGACAGTAGGGGTATACTTGTACCTACTGTACGGAGCTGTAATTGTAATAAATTGAAAGATTGCATTAACGGTATGGGATTCGCCGACTTCGGCACCATGGAGGGGAATAAATAACGAACGAGCATATTTAACATCCGGGTACTTTTCAAAGCTATGACGTTTTAGTATCTGATCGCATTCGTATACGCCATTGTACATAGCCCTTCATGCTGCCAAGCGTTGTGTACTATTAGTATAAACTCAACTTTTATCTGCACAATGTGCTTTTTAAAACTTGGATTAGGGCCTTGTGCGTTTGAACCACAGTATTCTGAGAGTGAAAGCCCAATTGCGTTAAAGTACCGTACTTCCCCGATCGTAGGCCCCTCCCGAGTATGAAGCCCATCCTTTATTTTTACTTGGTATTTATCGAGTTGAGAGGATTCACGATTATAAGCCCAGAGTGTTTTTACTGGGCGTCGACGATATTCTTTAAAATATGCGTGTAAAAGGTGTGTTTCATTTCATAATAATCGTGATTGGCATGGTAGTTTGGTTCATGCTTTTAGTTTTATGAGAAAACTCGCATTAATTTGAGAGTGCATGGCGAACGTACACAACGTGGTTCGCATCCTTTCTATTCTGTCATTTAATCGAGATGAACACCGATGTTGCAATTCTGGAGTAATCCATATTTCTTTGAGTAGTAGCTTTCGAAAAGCCAAAAATGTGATCGTTAAGTCGTGTACCTGGTTATTGGGCATGGTTTACTTTGAGACTATCATGAAAGGCCTAGGGTTTGAACGATGGGACATGTTGGCGACCGAGAAAGGTGTTTAAATTCTTCCTCCGCACTCAGTTTACCCACTGTTACTATTAACCGTCGTTTATATTTCGGAAATTGCGAATCGCCAGTTTTTAGGGAAAAAATCATCGTTTTTTCGTTGCAATCAGTGTTACAGATCGCATTTTAACATTGCGGTAATTCACTTCCGCATTGCGTTAAAAAATCATCGTCAATAATCGGAAAATTTCATCATTACGACAGATCATTTTGATTGGTTAATGAAAGACATGACCTGTTATGTCAAAGGAAGTTGTTCCAGGTCAAATCGTGCTGAAAAACCTCATGGTGGAAAATTGCTTTGCGTCGAGAGTTTGCTTACGATCGAAAACATACCAAAAAGAAGATAATGATAAATGCATTCGTCCACTGTTTCCTCACAGACCCTACCCATTATTTCACCGTGAATTCAGACGGCATGTAAATCGTATTGTAATAAAATGTGTGTGTTTTTTATGAACATGTTTGTTTCTTCATTGTACGTGTCGTTCAAATCAATGACGCATTTTTTTTTCAAAAATAAGTATTATTTTCCAGAGCCCAGCGTGCTGAACGAATATTTTTTTTGTATAATTGTTCGTTGTTTGCAAGATGGTTACAGTGTTTAACCCCAAAACAAAATCATCTTTTCTGAGTTGGTCCTCGAGTACAAGCTCATCCCTTACTTTTCCCTTACGTGTTCATGCCTCCGGGCTTATGATCAGGGAATTACGGTGAAGATTCAGATCAGTCCAGTGTGGGATGAGAGTATATCGTCGAAGATGCCCCTTGTTCGGATGATAGTTTTATTTCAAATTACACGGTAGTCTGTGAACAATCTGCTTGGTGTTCCTGTGACACTTGTCCCATGATTTGCCAGTGCAGCCCCGTGAATATATGGACGAAAATGTTTCCACAACCACCCTACGAACTCAAGATTTCATATTCCAGCATCCATATTTTGAATAATTTGCACGCCGCACAGTGCAGTACTGGAAACAGCATTTATTAGACAGTTAGACAAAAAACAAAACAAAATGCCTGTCTCGATCAATCGCACATCCATAATGTTTGTATGTTGATATGCTTGTAAATAACATTAACGTAAAAGTCTAAACAACCTGGACGAGAAGTCAATTCACCAGTCCAGCCAACTATGGCTCCCTAAGTTGTTTATATTTAATCAGATACTATTTCGTCATCATGCTTTGTTACCTTACCTGTTTATACCTCATGAGGGCGTTTTTTTTTTGTCAAGATGGCGCAAACGGAAATCCTTCGCAGGTTTATGGTTTCTCATATTTAAATCATCATAGCTCTGAAGATAATCCTTTTTTTTCAAATTTATAATCAATATACATAACTTGATAAATACAAACACCAAAATAGGCTCTATTTAGTTCCCCTTCAAGTAATTTTGTAGTACTGTACAACGTATTATGCATGTTTCAATGATTGACTGTTTCATACAAATTTTAAGTCTCCATCATAATCAGCAAAAAATGTTGCAACTTGTTTTAATTATTTTTATTTATTTTTAAAAAAGATGAAGGATATTTTATTAGAATGGTAAGATGTTTTGATTCAAAATGTAGTTGTAGTTGCACTGTGTGTACAATAATTGCATGAGGTATGGTGAATGGCTATATAAACTAGGATCAGTTTTCTTTCTCTTTCTCTGCATAATTTTGTCTGCTTGCTCTGTTAGCTGTATACTAATAAACTAATCTACATTGCAAATTAAATATATAATTAAGTTACTAAATCAGATATACCGGTAGTTCTATTAAAGTCTTATCTTTTGCTGTTTCTATCGTTGACTCTGACTGTTTGGGTGACCAATCAAATGGTACCGTACCAAGCCAACCCATTGAGGGACTAAGTAAGTCTCATTTTTATTCACAGCAATTTAGTCAATCATACTTAGCTTTTTTGTCACCTGCGTAATATACTGAATGCTGGCTTTTTTTTCTTTTATGTCAGAATTAAGTTTGCAATTCATTATAATTTGTAAAAACAGTCTGTCTTTTTTTTTTTATTTCTCCACAGGTAACACTACATATTGCCAACAACCCAGTGAGAAAGAAAACACATGTGAATTTATAGATGTTTCTCTAGATGACCAACCTGTGTCCAACCAACCCACTGAGGGACTTAGTATCATTATTATTCACAGCTATTTAGTCAATCACACCAACTTTAATTTTATCCTGCTTCTTTGTCACCTCTGTATTATACTGGCTGCTGGATTTTGCTAATGTTATCATGGCGGATTTAAATTTGCAATTCAGTATAATTATTATTTTTTCCACAGATTGCCAACAACACAATGGGAAGGAAAACACTAGTGTTTTTATAAATGTTTCTCTAGATGACCAACTGAATGATACTGTATCCAACCTACCCACTGAGGGATTTAGTATCATTTTTATTCTCAGCTATTCTTCTCTCCAGTCTATCACAGTTGTAGACATCTTTTTTATTTCTACTTTATATGCTGTTGTCATTTATGTTAGTGTGGACAACCAGTTTTTCATGTATTTTTATTCATTTATTTTTAATTTGATCTTTCCAACTGGTATTTCAACAGATTGTAAGCAGCACATTGAGAAAGAAACACTTGTAGTAGAAAATAGTAAATTGAACCCATTTATTAAAAAATTCTTCTCACATAATCATGTTCATCACTTGTCAAGTTGTATGTCACAAGGGTGTGGAAATCTGTTGGTGAAAAAGAGAGAGTATCAAAACTACCTGAGAAATTTAAGCACGAGTGGTTACTTGACAAAGATAACAGTTTTAATGAGGAAACTGGTTTGTGGTGGTTGATTTATGTAGAGGGTAGTGGCATGTTTTGCTTATTGTGCAAAAAACATGACAGCAAACCGGCAAGATGGGTCAAAGATATTTAATATTAGTCCATCAGTAAGGTTTAGAAAAGCTACACTTAAAGATCACTGCAAATCCAAACAACACAATGATGCAATCACAGCAGAACATCTTCAAAGGGTCTCGTCTTTCCACAAAGAAACAAAATGAAATTGAGGTTTTATGCAAGGCATTTATGTCAGCCTATTGCATTGCCAAACAGGAAGTAGCTAATAGTTCACTCTTAAATTTAATAGAAGAATTGGGTGTGACTGAGTTACGCCATTTTCATCACAAGTCTGCAATGTCTGCAAGAGAAATATTCATCACCATTGGTGATGAAATCCAGAAGAATGTTATAGATGAGCTAGTGAACGCAAAGTATTTTGGTCTGATGTGTGATGATGTCACAGACATTTCTGTAATTGAACAATTTGTTAGTTTTGTACAGTATGTAAATAAAGATACTCATACTGCAGAAACAGACTTTCTGTTTGTAGAGAACCTCTTAAAGGAGTCAGACTCTGCTAATGCAGTAACTATGTTAAAGTCTTCAGTTTAATAAAATATCTGGATTTGTTTCCGATGGTGCAAGTGTGATGACCGGCAAACGTGGTGGTTTAGCAACTCTCCTGAAAGAAAGTAGTCCAACGTTAATTAATATTCATTGCATCTGTCATCGTCTGGCTTTTGCTTGTCTTGATACATGTAAAGATATACAATATATTGGTCAAGTTGAATTGTTACTGCGCCAGCTATGGAAGTTTTTTGAAAATTCTCCAAAGCGCTTAGCTGCTTATCTGAAAATACAGGAAAATTTAAAATCATTAAAGCTATCAGATGGTAGCCGAAAAGTTGTTCTGAAAAGGTTAAAGAAAGCCTGCAGTACAAGATGGCTGAGCTTTGACCAGGCCATTTCTGCTATACATGCAGATTTCAAGTCAAGCATTTCAAAAGGATGTAATAAACTACAGTCATATTACTCCTGCCATTGAGTACACCAAAGAAAAGCTGAGGGAAATACTTAACACCAAGAAACCATTAACTGATCTGGAAAATGATCTTCAAAGCCATGAGCCACCTAGTAAACTTGGTGTTTTATTGGAGGATATTACTATAACTGATAATGGTATGGAATCATTGAAGGTGTTGCTTAACAAGTATATAAATGCTTTGCTCATCAACATTGATGAACGATTTCAAGATGCTCAACCAGTTTTACAATCATTTAGTATTTTTGCTCCTTACTGTTTACCGGAAGTTTCTTCAAAAGATTTTAATACCAGAGGATCTGAAAAAATTAAAATCTTAGGTGAATTCTTGTTTCCTGGAAATGAAGGAAAAAAAAGTAGGCTCCTTGCAGAATGGGGGAGATTCAAGTATGACCTAGCAGAATGGAAAAAACAGTACAACATAGTGTTCCAAAGGAACCAGCCATCATGTGGTGCATCAACAAAATCATGTCTCAACCAAGTTACACTAACTTCTATCCATTACCGGTTGATGTTGCAGAAGTGTGTGTCACAATCCCAGTATCAAATGCATGGCCAGAGAGAGGTGCTAGTGCTCTGAAACGAATTAAAACTAGACTTCGCAGTAGACTGAAAAATGCTTCAGTCATTAATGCAGATCTCAATAAATAGTCCCCCATCTCACACAGTTGCCTGTAAACAGATAATAAAGTCAGCTGTACATACTTGGTCAACACAGACAAAAAGGCGTCATTTGCCAAATCACCAACCTTGAAAAAAAATATGAAATTCCTGCTGTGAATGTTCAGGATGCAGGTGTGTAGGTGAACATGTCTGGTTGAAGTTGAAGCTGCATCACATGCTTTAAAACTGAAAAATGATGATTATGAAGTGGATGATGATAGTGGTGATGATGAAGGTATTTGTGATTTGTAGGCAAGTAGCCGCAAGACAGTTAGACACATTCAATTGTAAGAGATACTTTTATTAAAATAACTGGACAACAATAATTACATTGAACATTAAAAGTTGTTACTATTAAAAAAAATGTGCAAAATTATATACTATTACTCTATCAGTTTTTCTTGGATTAAATGATGTGGGATTTTTGGTCCTTCAGTCTGGTTTTTAATTGTAAAAAAATCTATAAAGGTATCACAGATTGGTCACAAACATCATACCTGAATCAATGTGATCTAATATTTTGAGCCAAATCCTAGAAAAATATTAATAAACATTTAATCCAACATGTTTATATAATTTAATACTGTAACAAATATTTATGAGTACTTAACATGTACGGATAAAACATACATACCTGTACAACAAAGGCCCCATCAGTCTTTGCTATTGCTTTAGGAAAATCTAATTTCTTTCTTTCAAATTCATCAATCAGCATATTATACAGATCGTCTTTCCTTGACAAGCCTGACACCAAACCAGCACTATTTAATACAAAATAATAAATACACACACCTGTCAAAGTGTTTGAGAAACTCAACAACTACCAGTGTTGAAAAACTGCATGTAAAATACAGAAAATGCATACACAAACTGGAGGCATTTTCTTTTAAACATATTCCAAGAGCTTTGATAATTTTGCACGACAAGAATAAAACATTAATTACTTCACTGGTGTCGAATTTAATTTCGAAGGCTATAGTTTAAGAATTTAGTATTTAAAATAAATAAACAACTAAACAATACGAACCTTGACGTCTTCTTGAACGTCTTCTTCTCAAATGCATTTATCGTAGTGATCATGGTTTCCTGAACAACTGCTTCCATTTCGTTTAAAACTTGGTGTGGCTCACACAGAAACCGAATGTACTTCACGTCGAAATTTGCTTTTACGTGGCAAACTACGATATTGGATTGTTCAATGGTTAGCCACGGCCCATCGTGTTGGCGTGCACACTCAATAGTAACTGAATGCGTTTTACATTCGGAATAACCTGGATGATAATCTTCTAAGATTTGTTCAAACGTACGTTTGCGATGAATTGCAGTTAATAAGGATTTTTCATCCACGTAAATATCTGATAAATATGAACAAGTAAAAAATACTAGGTCAGTAAAAAGAAAAGATTTTTTTTATTAAAACAGATGTAATAAGGATTCGACAATTAGGAATTCTGGGGGAGGAAGGTTGACTTTTGTAAACATATGGAATGTAGGAACGTCTTTTGTAAATGTTGGAGGGGAGGAAAGTTCTGTCACGAGAAAACTTTGAACCGATCAAGATCAGAAGATGGCGGCACTGTATTGTTCAAATTTCTGTGGCATTGGTGACGAAAAAATAAAAATGGCGGGAGGGGATTACGCTAGTGTTGTAAACTTCCGTTAATACGGTGGCCCACAAGTGTCACATTAATTTCAATGTCCAACAACACAAATTTAATTTCTCAAAACACAACTTTAATTTGCACCACACAATTTTATTTTCTCGCAACACAATTTTAATTTTCACTACACAAATTTAATTTTCACAACACAACTTTAATTTTTCACAACACACTTTTAAATTTTCACAACAAAACTGTAATTCTTGACAACATAGTTTTAAATTTTCACAACACAACTGTAATTCTTTACAACACAATTTTATTTTACCACCAAGAAATGATTAATTTGTTTTGACATATCCTTAATGTCTCATATTACATCTTTAGTTTATCAAAACCAAACGTTTATTTAACACAACGCACTTTTATATTTCACAACAAAAGTTCGGTTTCTCGCAACACAACTTAAATTTCCCACAACAAAACTTTCTTTTACCACAACGGACGTTGGCAAGGTATCCCAGAATTCCTTGTGCGAATCTGTCGCCATGTTGCTTATCGGCTGCTAGTAATGTCTGTCTTTATAAGGGTTTTCGATCGCGAAAATGGTGAAGCTGTGGAACTCCCTGTAGAACGTAATGAAACTCTGCTACTCAGTACATTACAGGCAGTTTCCAGGTGCAGCTGGTTTACGTTATAGGACTAGATCGTCGTCGAACCCAAACCGGGGATGCTTCCGTGGGATTAGACTGGATGGCAGAGTTCTGTTTCCGCCAGTAAACGGGTGGGACATAATAAATTTGTATGAATATCCCTAACAAGCCTTTGTAGTATACCTAGGTCGACACTTGCAGTAGCAATACTGCTGAAGCGAATATATTTCTGACAGTGTATCTTTTAAATACGTGACACTACACTCACACTGTGAATTAAATTGTCATACAATTCCAGTGCTTCTTTCCAGTCATTAGGTTTTTCTAGATTACACTCGTTTACCACATACTGGAAATATCCCTGGTATTCATTGCTGTCCTCTACGTCAATTATTTGGGTACTTGCAAATTCAATCTCATTATCAGGAACAGGTAGTGACAAATGTTCTACTCCCAAATGATACTCTGGCAAATAATATAGTGAATCAGGTCGGCCGCACACAGTATCATGCCTGGGATCTTCTGATGTAGTGAGTGTTCCAGTGATGTAATACATGATCTAAATCAGTTTGTAACAATCCTACAAAGCAAAACCACAAACATTCTTCATGCAACGTGCTACTTGTTTCTAAACGTCGCTGGGCCTCCATGTCCTTAAATAAATTGATCCACCACGTAGACCGATTGCGTCTGAGGAATGACCACCATCCCTCAATTCTTTGATTTCGTTGTGATGTGACGTACCTATGTGAATCTATGTCATCACAGAAGAAACAATGAATTGCTGCCATTGTGCCATTTTCGGTGCCAAGATCACTGTCTAGTTGTATGGGACACCCACCAAACTTCTGAACGGCATTCACATAATACCTGGCAATATTGTCTGGGGAATTATTGGAACATGTTACATGCAACCATAAAATCTTTCTACTGAACCCGTCTATGCATCCATGTATAGGGAAACCAAATGGCTTCAATTTATCGTAACCATCGACGTGCCAAGAATAGTTGGGTCCAGGCGAAATGTATACTCTTCTTTTCAGACGGTGTGCTTTTCGCATCTCAGTCCCTTCTGGGTCCAACTCACGTAACAGTTCCTTTACGATTCTAGGAACTCGGATACCCTGCAATTGAAGCGTATGCCAAATAGTTCGGTATCCTCCTATACAGCCATGACCATCTAACAGTCGTATAACGGTTTCCCTTATAAGATTAATATCATAATCCGGGTTTCTCCTCTTCAATCCGTATTGTCGGAGTCTTCTCAGTAGTGTACTTCTACTTATATGGACGTTATAATATTTAGAGAGAAATCGAAGGATTTCGTCATATTGGTAACCACTGAAGAAGAAGTATCTTATCAAGCTCTCCTCGTCAATCTCATCACAAATCTCGTCACCAGTGGGACTCGTGTTACCTGTGTTTGCTACAGCCATAACGATACTATGTTTGAGATGTACTTGCTAGAAAATGGCTGCCCAATCAGGGAATCATGGGATACATTGATTGCTCCCGTTGTGTTTTTAAGAAAAGTAAGTTTTGTTGTGAGAAATTAAATTTGTGTTCTGATGATTTAAAAAAGTTGTTGCGAGAAATAAAAATTGTGTTGTGAGAAATTTAAGTTGTGTTGTGGGACATTGAAATTAATGTGACACTTGTGGGCCACCGTACGTTAATAGTTAGGAACACAGATTACGTTTAATATCAAATGGTTTTATAAAGATGTGAAGTAGAGTAAATATCGTGAGAAACGTCCACAGCATGGAGTGAAGACAATTGGTAGTAACGCGCGAACAGGATTTTGTCGTATGACTATCAACAAAAAAGTTAGCCCACCTTTGTATTTTCCGTGCATCGTATGATATCCGATGAGTTATTTACATTTGTCCTAAATGTATTTTCCTTGAGAAGCTCAAGTTGTTCACCGACTTGCTTGTACTTCTGTACTGACTCCTTATTTCCTTAATGCAGTCTCTCTCACTTTGCTTGGAACAAGAACTACCTGACCTCTTAGACCATGTTGACTACCTGTTGGTAAAGCTACTATTTTCATAATTCTACTGATTAATTGCCTTTCTAAATGACATAGTGATAATACATCTGGCACTGATTGAAGTTCCAATTTTGTTAGCAATAGCTTGAGCAGGCAGCTTACTAGATTTTAAGTATTTTTTACAGGTCAAACACAGCCACTGTACATGTCCCTCTTCCACATCATCAGCAATACATTGCGATAATAAATCAACATGGCTGAATTCATCTCTCCTAAATGTAACTACTGCACTTTTATACATGAATCTATTACAACAACTACATATGTAAGTTGGACCCGATTTTATAGAACTGAAATATTCTTCTAAAACCATTTTAAAGGCAAGATGATTTGTTGAACGATTTGAATTAATATCTGTTTTTGTTCATTGGAAATTATTCTTGTTTCTGCCATTCTTGTCCTGTTTTGTTGTTTGTCTTCACTTATTTTTATTTCAGATCTATTTGTTCTAGTCATGTACATCCTTTTCTTGTTTGGTTGTTTGTCTTCACGTAGATCTGAAATAAACATGTTGTTTTCTTGTTTTTTCATTACTCTTGTCTTCAAGTTTTTGTGATTCAGATCTATTTGTTCTAGTCATGTACATTCTTTTCTTGTTTTGTTGTTTGTCTTCACTTATTTTTATTTCAGATCTGTTGGATCTATTTGCTCTGTGAGTTTGCATTGTTAATTTGTGATTTTTCCTTTTTAATTGCTCTTTCTGTTTTTTTGTAAGAGTTTTTTGTTTACTATCATTTTCACTTTTACTAATATTCAGTGGTGTGGCATGCTGAAAAGAAGCCTTGCGTTTGCGTTCATGTTCAAGCTGTTGACTAAAATAACTATTAATCATGAGTGACATATCCGTATCTTTCATTTGCGTAACAACCTCATAATGATTGAGATTACAATGTTTTAAGTAAATTGACCTTTGTTCCACATCCATAGAATCGTCTACCATCTGACCTGAATACTGTACCCAACGTTTGTCAGTCATGTATGTATAAACACTGTTTATAAACTGTTTATAAACACTGTCTAGTAAATGAGATGTAGCTACTATTTCAACTTCACTTGCCCACTTACCCAAGTCTGCTATTTTACTAGTTTGTATATACTCGTCTACAGTTTGTCCTGGAACTCTCAGGATATTCTTAAATTTATCTTTATGTTTAATCATGTGTTCCACTACTCTTGCTCTGACAATTGCATGATGATGATCAACTGGATTGAAAATTGAATATTCTTGTTTTTCACAAATAATGAAACAATCTGTGTTAGTGTGGTTTGTTGCATGCTTTTGTGCAGCACATGAAGTCTGGTTTGTGGGAAACAGTTTCTTTTTTATTCTGTCCCTCTCTTTATGTAATTTTTGTTTTTCCCTCTTCGTAAGTTTTTTGGATCCACTGCCATCCAATTGTTTTCTGCAATACTTTCCATGCAACTGTTCTATACTTGTTAAAAAACTACCATCAACCTGCATTACATCAAGTTCATGTATCATTAAATTATCTTGCTCGCCTGGAATAAATGTTACTGGTGCAATTTCAAATTGTACCATATCAAGTGTATTTTCTGCTAATGTTGATGTTAACTCTCTCAAATAAGCACAAAGGTCATTTTTGTTATCAAGTCCAACAAGTACTGCATGTCCATCAGAATGCAATAGTCCTTCATTATTCCTGCTATGAGGATCAAATACATAGAAACGCAACATATTTGTAAATACTGCAATTCCAAAGCCTTTGATAACCATAATATTGTACGATGAAATCTTGATAACTATGTCTAAGGCGGTTTCCAGAGTTTTGTAAAAATCCCCTGGGAGAGATGAATTACTAAATACAGATGATCCAGTATTACAGTTGAAATACTTCTCGCGAAATATGAAACCAAGTTTTCAAATCTGTGATTAACAAATCAGGAGAGTCATCAACAATTTCTCTATGTCGATAAACTTTATTGTAAAGAAGTTGACCATACATAAGCAGTACATCAATAACAGAACAGTCCCAATTACATATATCCAATATTGTGAAATATGCTAATGCTATTAACGAGTTGGTCATACATGCAGACCCACCAGAAGTGTCATCTATGAATCTGTGTGAACCTTGATGGACAGTACCTGAAACTACAGTTTTGCTTTGATATGTTTGGTTTGGACCTGGGTTTATTTCCACATCACCTCCAAGAATAAGAATTATTCTCATGTAATTATGCAACACCATACTCCACACTTTCCTATGTTCTGTTTGCAATTCACAAAATGGAAATATAAAAAGTAACTACTGCACTTGTAGAGAGCTACCTAAAACGACTGGATTTGAAATATGCTTTACATGAAATATACAAGGCATAGTATAATTGATTTGTGAGTATACAAGTATTTGTAAACTGTATCAATTGTAATGTACAGTATTCGTAAACTGTATCTATTGTAATGTACAGTATTCGTAAACTGTATCTATTGTAATGTACAGTATTCATAATGTACAGTATTCGTAAACTGTATCTATTGTAATGTACAGTATTCGTAAACTGTATCTCTATTGTAATGTACAGTATTCGTAACTATATGGTAGTACCACTCGTGGGGTACCAAAAAAAAACTTCCACCAAAAAAGTCTTCACAAAAACTGGCAGAATGCTAGAAATCAAAAGGAATTTATATTATTCATTTATACAAGTAATTAACAGTATTTAATGGTAACTTGTTAATGTCAAGGTGACCAAGGGTTGACAATTAGAATGTCCAGGGAGGGGGGGGATAGAACTTTTGCACAAATTATCAAATTTACGTCCACCCCCATCCCAATAACCAGATTTATAGTTATATGGTGTCTCTGTAAATATTAATGCATCACTTATTATAACCGTCCAATTCTTGCCTGAAAATGTGGGGGGGGCAAACATGCTTAGGAATTAATACATTAATAACCATTTTCACAGCTCACTAACTTTATTTCAAAACACGAAATTTGAATATTGCCCTATGTTTTGCTGAATGAAAAGTCAGTGGTGAATACATGTGACTGTACTAGTCAGTCACCACCTTATATTTGGGTACATGAATTCCATGCACAATGACACCTTCACTTTGATTGACCTTTATGAAAGCCAAGTTGTTGCATCTCATTTTAATTTTAAAAATATTACTGATTACGCCTACGCATGAAATGCATGTCCTATGTAGAATTTCACTGTGATTTTCACCCCCAGGCTTTCTAATTGTCAACTCTAAATGCTGTGCAAATATCACATAAATGGCATTTGAATTTGGTGAACCCTTTCCACTGTACGCTGAAATGAAAGTGAAACCCACAATTTTTATCAAAACCTACAACCAATAACAAATAAAAAAATGTGGCACTGGGATGTTGCATACGAGTGGGCCATCCCATGGAATCTGTAAATTATGATGTTGAGGTGAAAGTAATTAATCGGAAAATACCACGAGTGATTGAGTCTGTTAACGATATTCTCGTACAGTATTTTAAATGTCTGTCAATAACGCATAAATGAAGACCCAGTTCACAGAGCACTGACAACACAAAGTGCAGTATATGACCCAGATACAAGAGCCATTCTTGGGACATTATTACCAGCTCTTGCTAAATTGGTGAAGAAATAGTTCAACGACCAACTTCCTGGTGGTTTGTTGGAGGCTGGGCAGTGGACAGACGAAATGAGACAACGCACACAAAGTGTTGAAAAACACAACAAATATGTTGAGCGCATTTTCGCTTATCAGGACCAGCTAAATGTGAGTGTTTTGGTGTCCGAGGCATACACCATGTTCTGCCTGAACAGGACAGAGCAATGACTGTATGCCCAAGATGATGCTACAGCTAGAAGATTGGTAGGTGCTGCCAGGAAAGGTGTCAAATCCATCAAAGAAGAATTTAAGGCCAGAAAAATGATTATAGAAGAGAGAAAACAACAGTTTGAGAGACCACCAAGAAAAAGAGATGGCCAAAAAAGAAAAAAAAATAGCTGATCTGGAAAAACATACGCATGAGATGATCCACTATGGACTTTGGCAGTCAAAAATGCAAGTGGACACAATGCTGAGTACATTAAAAAACACCAAATAAAAAATAGATGCTTTGAAAGCTCAGTTAAGATTCCGGAAAAATGTATTAAAACAAGATCCAGGAAACAGGGATTTATTTGTTTTTTCAAGGAGGGAGGGTGCTCACAGAGTTGCATTGACGTGGGAAGAGTTATCTGAGCAGGTCAAAGCTCGAGTGGTCTATGCC
The DNA here is from genome assembly GCF_978046115.1 of Saccoglossus kowalevskii. Taxonomy (NCBI): domain Eukaryota; kingdom Metazoa; phylum Hemichordata; class Enteropneusta; family Harrimaniidae; genus Saccoglossus; species Saccoglossus kowalevskii. Next base: position 26,991,927 of record NC_140657.1, read on the forward strand.
TGCGAGATGCCAACCGGTCAATCGCCGGAAAATTTGAAGAGGATGGAAACATTGTTACATACAAAGGATTCGTTGTATCGCAGGTACCAGCTTTGGCTCGATTTGGCACAACTCATGTCATTAACAAACTTAACAGTAATTTTATATGTTGTGTGATAGGATGTAACGTAATGGTAATTTTATTTAGTGGGTGAGGGGTGTACGTAACTTAAAAAATTATAATTAAATTGTAATACCATGTTTCCTTGTGAAAATTATATGTTCTATGCATTCCACAAATATCATACCCAAGTCATACAAAAAATCATGTTTTGCATCAACATAATTTTAAGTATAATACAAAAGATTAGTTCACACTCTGAACTACAGACTACAACATTTAAATGCACTAGTTATCACGTCCATCACATTAAAGTAAGTTTCGTTCATGTTGTTTAGCTGCCATGCTGTGTTTTAAATAAATCCAGGAATAAATAATCATAACTGTGAACAATATTCTTGTGTTATCAATCCTTGTGTCTATACAATGTTAATAAGTCAAGCCAACATAAAATATAGTAATAAACTGATAAGTATGTTAATGTTCAATAAATAACTGGGCCAGTTAAACAAACAAACAAGCAATGACTAAATACATTTTTAAACACTTTTTCAGGTCCCTGGCTTCCCGACTTGGTTCAATGTTGTCTATGAAAAGGAAAAAATAAAAGCCATATATTCCTATCTGTTACAAGAAGATATGAGAAATGGTGATCTGAAGGTGTTAGTAGAGTAATATGATGAGTGTTAAGTTTTATTTCCTCAAAAGAATAATTAAATGACATACTGGTATAAAATCATCTTCATTGATATTTGATGCACTGTGAGGGGTACTTAAGGCCACCTTTAAAATCAAACAACAATACTCCCTATGTCAGTATGAAAGCTGCTGTTGTGAAATAAAGATAATATTATATCACATCTTCGATTGGTTTAGCAATAAAAGCTCAAATAGGTAGTTCTCGAAATACTATGCCTAATTTGCATATTTGGCAGAAAGATTTTCAAAATTTGAGTTTTTGATAAGCTGCCATATTGCAGGATGGTCATTTTTTTTTTTCAGTGGAACAGCACATCCCTGGACCAGGTGAACCACATGCCAAGTGTTGTTTGGCATAAATTTGCATAATTAAAAATGCTTTGTTATAGCTACTTTAAAATAAAATTCGTTGTACAACAACTGCCGTAGCGTAGGCCATTCCGAGCTGCAAAAACTGCAGCAAGTCCAACATCATATTTGGTTGTTGACTTCCATAATCGTAAACATCGACACAACTCAAAGAATATTCAATAGCATTATAATAATCGAGAACGTCGAAGGCTTTACGAAAGTTGATTAAACGCAAGAGACAATTTATCTTACAAATAAACATCAACGTACATGTACACGCATTTTGACAAACACGTGTTTTTGTTTCATTCGCAGTCGCCATTTTGAAAGCTTGGTCGCACACCTTTCATAATCACTTTCAGTAACGCAGGATAAAGACTCAAATAAATAGCAAATACACATAACTTTCATAATTATTAACTCAGTTTTATACGGATCATTAACAATGATGCAATTCTGCGCAACGCCGACAATGAATACGACCGAGAAATACCAAGCATATGAGCTGGAGCTATGACGCATGTGATTATATAGCGCCCTCTATAACAATGGTGACATTTATTTTGTCTTTATAAGAAGCCAAATTCGTAAAAAAATACGCGAGATCACAGGTTCTACTTCATCTATTACTCATAAACCAACATAATTCAATCAAAAATTAAAAACAATTAAATGTCAACCTAGAAAATTACGGCTAACACTGGAACTAATGTATTTCAAAATTCAACCAACATGTGCATGTTATATATACTTCAGTACATTCTTTCAACCTTTACTGATACACATAAATCACATGGATGGCATTTATTTGGATTATGTTTTCACAATTCCTTCATTCACTCTGTACATGACAGTTATATCTTCATTATTTATTCTGTCTGACACTCGTATGACAGGCATTATACTGGAGTAAGTTGTGTGATTCTTCCTTTACTTCGCTCATGATATTCACATCTTGATTGACTGACACTCATAGCAGGCATGATACAAACTGGAGTTAGATGTGTCATTTGTGTCCTTTATTCTGTACATGACATATCTTTATTTATTCTGGTACTCATGATACAACATGCAGGCATTATACATACTGAAGTGAGTTCTGTCATTCCTGCCTTACATGACACGTCTTCGTTATGCAATAGTAAACAAAACTAAAATGAGTCTCACATATTGAATCATACCTTGAAAATACAACATGCTTTGATTGCAATCAGAGAAAAGCTCTATGATACAACATTTGTTAAAAGTCAAAATTTCATCTGAAAAACTTGACGAAGATCTGCAAAATAAATAATGTGCTGCAAGGTCCCGTTATGTATACCATGATGTATGATGTGTGTGTGAAGTTTGAACTTGATCAGCTTATATGCAACGATATGGATGTTGAACAGCATTCAGTAAAACAAGATAGCAACCAGTCAGTCATTTTCAACACAATTCAAAAAAAAATTTTAACTAAATTTGCCCACGCATAACTAAGATTCAGTTCCGGTATGGTGAAAATGTGCAATTTTGGTGAATTTTTGACCTTAAAAGGACTGGCCCAAATGCACAGGCATATGTTTGATATAATGTATGATGTGTATGTAAAGTTTGGCCATTTTGAACTTGATCCGAAGAAAAATTAGTGTGCATTAAGCTTATATTATGTTTAATATATGCAATAAATCTGAACAAAATCCATCCATGCATGACTGAGATCCGGTTCCAGAATTGTGAAAATACGTGTTTTGATGCATTTTCGGCCTTAAAATGGCCATCATTCAGCTATTGTTAAGTGGATCATGAAACAAATGCACATATCTATTTGTGACATGATGTACCATGTGTGTGTGAAGTTTGAACTTGATCAATCCAGACATGTCTCAGATACGGATCCAGAACTGAATTCTTTAAAACAAAATGGCCGGCAATAGGCGATTTCAAACTCGATCCAAAAAAAATGACGTGCATCAATGTCCTATTATGTTTAATGTATGTACCAAATTTGAACAAAATCCGTACATGCATAACTGAGATCCGGATCCGGAATAGTGAAAATGTGCGATTTTGACGTATTTTCGGCCTTAAAATGGTCGCTATTCGGCTATTGTTAATCGGATCATGAACAAAATGCATGTCCCATATGATGTGTGATGTATGAGTGAAGTTTGAACTTAATCGGTCCATGCATGTTCGAGATACAGGTGATCACAGACGCACACAGGGCAAACCATAAGTCCCCATTTTCGGGCTACATCCGAACGGGGACTAATGACAAAAGTGTCACATTCAAAGTTGCATATTATTGTTTTGTATAACAGCTCTAAGAATGGGTATTAATTAGCCTTCGCAGACGATTGGCTTCCGTCCGTTCGTACCTCTCTTAACTTTGATATGCTCTGTCCAATGTTTTTCAAAGTTAGTGCATATGTAATTCTCAATGCCATACATATGCACGCCAAATATTTTTTTGATTCGCTAAAGTTTCGCTGTGTTTTTTTGTGATTTTCAACATTTTACTTGTAAAAATGCCGAAATGTGGCAGAAAAAATCAGAGTTTTAACAACATCTCGCAAAAGAACTGGCATAACGTATTGCACATGCGCCAGTCTAACCGCATCGTATTCGTCTGAGGATATTGTATTTTGAGACTGTATTATTTCTTTGCACAAGGCTTATTCCCCAGCTCCTGAGAGCGAGGTTATTTGTAGATATGTTGGCAATCGCCGCTGTGTCAGCGGAAGTACTATGGAAGATTGCATGATGGGAGTGAAAAGTCTTTTGATCAGTGAAATAATTTTAGAAAAGTGAAAACTAAAGTGACTGTGAAATAAAGATTGTTTTTTAATATTAAATATCATGTTGGATGTAATAATGAAATTGAACTGGTATGAAAGGGTCAGAATCCGGGGTCAAAATAGGTCACAATACATCCATCAAGGCGGTTGCAAAGTGTCAACAACTATGGATGAGGTAATAGACTTCGTTTGCAGTTTGCGTGAATGGCCGGGGAGAAAAATTCATGCAAATTCTGTGCTTCAGTAACAGTACTTGCTTCTTTTTTTGTGTAATGGAAATTACAAGAAATGCTGCCAATAAACATGTCCTTCTAGTACACAAAACAACCCTGGGACGTTTATCTTTATCGAGAAATTGAGAAGACGAAAATCCCTTGGGACAGTCGTTGTGAAACAATAGACATGCTTCGCCAGGGTATCAAGTTTATTTCGATTATTTGAAGATAGAAACTGCTGCTTTATGGAAGAGCAAAGTTCAATGTCATTGGCACAGTAATGACGTTTTCAGAGGGGTGACTCGCTAGAAGTATTCGCTGTGACTCCAGACTTCTCATTTGGGTTTATACAACACTTACTTGTTACTATTATCAGGGGGTAAATTCTCCTCGGGGTTCTCCACACTTGTCAGGGGGAAAACTCGTCTCGTCTCTATATCTCGTCCCGTTGAGGTACGGGATCGGGGAAGTCACTTAAGCTCTACAGTCAAATAAGACAAGCACAACGAAATACGTTTCAACTCTCGTCTTAGTCGATCTGTCGAGCACTCTATAAGGCACAGCGCCCTGGGGAAAAGTCCCCAAGACTATCGCAAGGCTGACCCAAGACTCTCTTAGACTGCGTCAACACTCGCCCCAAGGCTCTCCAGGACTGCACTTGTCCTGGTCTACTCACCAAGACCAACTAAAACTCTCTTTATTCATTTTCAAAACTTTAACCAATTACAAAACAGTAAAAAGACTCTAGGGCGTAACCTTCAATCATAAAGCCAATCACACTAAGTACTGAATACGTCATATCTTTTGATTAATCGTTCACTACATTAATAACTACGGATACCAACTGTCAGAAATAGCGACAGTTATCTTGTAATTAGTTCCAAATCACTGAGCCAAGTTCCGTCCAAAACTTCAAATAGGCCTAAACGATGACAGACATAACACAGCAATTCACTCGTAATCAGCTAATTAAGTCGGTCAACAGATACGAGAAAAACAAATTCATGACACTATCAAGAAGGTTTAATGTCTTGTTTGTATTTGCACAATGTGAATGAGGGGTTTATTGTCAAAATATATACAGGTGCTTGTATGCCTATTGAAACTCTACAAAATTCGACCAATGCACATCCGTTTTATGTGTTAACAGAACATTGCGATGTTCTCATGTTTAAATCTTGGTATCATTCCCAACTGTCACCAAACTGTACGTTTTGACGACTCATATGCACTTCTGGGACTTGTAATAACTTTCTGGAAACTGTATAGCAAATCACATATTTCCCTTATTAACTGTTGATAGTTTTTAGTTTTCAGTTTTTATTGTTCATAATTATTTACAGTAATTTTTCCGATAGTGTGCATGACAGCTTTGCCCACACACAATAAGACAGGATGATATGTATGGATATGTGTGAGTATGTTTCATGGATTAATAGGTCACTCCTTTGCTTCAATTCCAACTACATCTCTGGAAATATCACTTGCTGTTTATCATCCATATTTTGATATCTCACAATGTGTCGATTGCGTATCTGGAAATTCTAACTACTATTTCGCAAAATTTGACCAGCCTTGCTTTTACCAGTCATCTAAGTCAACTCCCATATTGTCCTTCACAGTGAAGGTTCATGCAAATATATTATACATTACTCAGAGGTAACATTACAATACATTTCCCTTCACATTCTTCTGTATTACATAACAATCTTTGAGCCGAGGCTGTTATGGTTCTACAACCATCACCAGTTCTCTTGTATAGATTAAATTCTATCTCAATGGTGAGAAACTGTGCTTATGGTATTTATTATGAACTTTGATTTATCCTTTTGTGTCCTGACTTTGGTGAGAAACTAGCAATCGATTTATGAAACGTGTAAATCGAAAGTTTATCTCGTCATTTAGGAGGCTTGGGAATAACGTTTGGCATATAAAATACTAGAATAATAAAAACGTAAAAGTTGAGAACACGCTGATCGTGATTCCGTTATGCACGATTGCTATTTCTGGTGTGAAACTTGGTTTCGTGACGACATATTAGACTTGAATTATCGAGAAAGCACAAGTCAAGCTCGGCCAACCGTGACTGCTTGAAAGCAATGATGAAATGTAGAAGTACTGTAATTCAATATCAATGAATCTATCATCACTTTTAAATTATCTTTGAAGTAAATATGATACTCGAGTGCGTTACTACACTCGCACCTCCATGCCGGGACCTACCGGTGTTGAAGTTTATCGGTAAATTGAACCTCTGTCAATATAGACACATTTTCCCAATCAGCTATTTATTTCGGTACTGATTAAGTCAGGGTGGCAATTTCAATGTTTAGCTACCATAATTTATCTCCATTATGAGCAAGAAAATAAATTACGGACCTCGATTGAGATGGATTTAACGGCGGCCATGTTTTCATTGTTGACATTGTGCAGTATGCAAATTACCAGCACATGCGCGAAGCTATTAAGGGGTCTGTGAAACAATATTAGGTAGGGGGTCAAATTCACGTAATCCTCAATTTTAATGATGTTGACTTAATAGTAATAATTTTTTTTTAAAACTCCGGATATTATTTTATATAATTGTAAACAGTTAACAATATTAACTAATATACTTTTGGCAATATATCCCATTATAATTATCTGAATTTGTTTCACTGTATACAGTAAATCTTTATTTAAAAAATACAACTACAATATGTTAATTAGTATGCAAATTAATATGCAAATTAGCAGCCAATCTGAGACATTTTTTTGGAATGAACACTGCAATCCAGTTCAAAAAATATTTGACATATTTAGGTTACATGATCACTACCTCTGCTCATTACTTTGTTGTGCACTTCAATCTGCTTTTATATTAAATGTATTATTTTTTTTATTGTTCTCAATAGTATTTTTTGGCTCCCGTGTGTGAGGCACAAAAAGGGAGTCTTTGCAGTTAGTCTGTCTGTGTCTGCTCCACTTATATCTCAAGAGCCATACATTGATTTTTTATGAAACTTAGTGCATAGATGCTCTGGGCCAATGCGCAGATTTGATTAGGTTTTCGTAAAAATCCATGAATATTAATTACCTAATTTGCAGCTGATCCATGACTGTTCCACTGATATCTAAAGAACCACTCATTGGATTTTGATGAAACTTGGCACATAGATGCTCCAAACTAATGCGCAGATTTTACATAATGATTAATCAATTTTCGGCTTTTCCACTGATATCTCACGTGCTAATCATCACATTTCAATAAAACTTGGTACATAGATGTCATAGGACACTGCACAAACCTGATAGTTTTTAGGGTAATATCAGTTGATATTAATTACCTAATTTGCATAATTAATTAATTTTTAGCTTTTGATATTTCAAGTAGTAATCATCACATTTCAATGACACTTGGTACATAGATGTCATAGGACACTGCACTGACCTGATAGTTTTTAGGGTAATATCAGTACATATTAAATACCTTATTAGCATAATTAGTTAATTTTCCGCTTTTTGCCTGATATCTCAAGTACTAATCATATTTCAATGACACTTACTACATAGATCTTCTAGGACTATGCAGAGACCAGATTAGTTGGATATTAATTACCCAATTTGCATAATGTTCCACTGATATATAAAGAACCACGAATTGGATTTTAATGAAACTTTTAAAGAGAACTATGCAGAAACCCAATTAGTTTTAGGTAAATATTTATGCTTATTAATCACCTAATTAACATAATTAAATAACACTGATATCTCAATTACTGATCATCACATTTGAATAAAATTTGGTACATAAATGCTCTAGGACAATAGACAGGCCTGATTAATTTTGGGTTAAAATTTATTCATTATGAACTTCATAATAATTCTCTAATTAGCATAATAATTAACAATTGTTTTGTTCTGTTCTGTTCATATTAGTTAACTGATTTTCCATCAATATATCATGTACAAGTAATTTTTTAATGTGTCTTCAATACTCTCAGCACACAGGAGTTCCTTCTAAGCTTTTTTTTTTATTTATTTCCTTTGATAGCTTTGCATCCATTTGGTTCAGCTCAAGTGAAATTTTCTGCATATCCCTGGTCAGATTTTAATGATATTCGAAAACACAAATTCTCTATTTTTTTTTTGCAGAATCCCGTGAATATTAATTTGACAACTTTGTAGAGTGGAAACAGACTGGTGAATTAGTTCATCCTAAACTTTGCTGGAATATGTTTAAAATATTGTGAATATGTTTAAAATATGTGTGAACTGCAATTTCTTAAGTAATATTTTTGCGTACTAAAAAAGACTCAAATATATTTTTCAATTAAATCTAACAGCCAGTGGGAGCACATATGCTAGCTACAACATCTGCTTACTTTGGACTAAAAGGTTTTTTTGTTGTGCAGAGCCAGAATTTTTTTCTCAGAAAGCAAAGCCACTGGAACTGCATGTATTACAAAAACATACCGGTACTATTCGCTGCGTGTCTGACACTTGTATAAAGTTTCGCAGGTCCTCTTTTTTTAATTTGAGAAGTTCAACCGAAGCATAAATGTGTTTCTCTGTACATAAAATTTAACATGATTTTTTAATAAAAACTTGATAATATTTTTCTGGATTTTTGCACTTTATTTGTATCATTGTCGTATGAGAAGTAATCTTGTCCTTATTAGAGATATTGAAACTAATCCAGGGCCAAAAACTAGTTTATCCAAACAGACACAACACTGACTCTACATATTTGCAGATCTGATTTGTATACTTCCTTGTCATTTTACCCGTTGTACTGGTTTGGTGCTATCTGGTTTCCTTGCTGAGAATAATGCTGACCTGGATGGGGAGTGTTATAAACTTGAAAATGCCATAGAAATCACGTTTGCCAATTTGTGTTCATGCAACTTTAGAATGACAACTAGTGAAGGCTATGTCATTCATGAATTGTTGATATGAAAAATTGTCATGTTATTCATTATGGTCCTTCATTTGATATAGAGTCGTATGTACAGGAATCTGGGAGAGTTGACAAACCATCTCATTCCGTTATTTTGCATCATACTTATCATACACAAATGTTTGCAGACAGATGAAACTTTATGAAGATTTATATCACAGTTGTTGTGAAATTTGTACATTTAAGTGTTCATGTGGACATTGCAAAGATGTGAGTAGTTATATTGAAAGACATCTTATTCATTACTGTGCTGATACAGATAGTGATAGTGTTGGCAGTGACAGTATAGAGTTTGATGCAATAATTGAGAATAGCTCATCAATCACTGGTACAGAGGACTGAATGTGTCATTGATAATAGGAGTGTGAAGTTGGTATAATCAGATTGGCATTGTATTTGTATTTTATTGTCATCAAATTAAAAACATTTGAAGGATAAGCATTTTCATAATGTTATTCAGTGGTAAACGAGAATTGATCACATTGTCATAATTTACAAGTGTGACATGAGGTTCTGTATTTGTTATCCAACAGATTCAAACAAATATCTCTGAATATGTGAAAATTCTTATTTTGGGGATATTTTTAATCCAATGTTGATACGATGCCAAGCAGATTTTGACAAACTTCAATAATAAATAACAAATTAAATTTGTAAAACCTTTTCTTACCTATTTTTTCCTCAGTATGAGTCTGACATGTTATGATTGACTATCAGTGTCATATTTTTGTTAAAGATGCACAGAAATTGTAGTTAAAAGCTCTATCTTGCATATGAAATATTACTTGTAGTACAAAATTTTCTTTATTGGATCTGACCCAATGCTGGGAAAACATGTACAGAGATATCAGTTATATTTTTTTAATAAAATAGTTTTATATTTTGTTCTCTATATACACATTTAGAACTATAAAACCATGTACCTAGGGTGATCCTTGTAGACAATACAACTGCATTTTATAATTCTGGTGTATCCACTGGCAAGGTTTCCAGCTTTATTCAAAAACTCCTTTTTAAAATGAAATCTACATACGACATAGTAGCAAACAATCTGAAATTAAAAGTAACAAAATTAATAATTAGTTCACTTGTATTTACAGCTCCTATTCACATCACGATAACTTATTCAAGATGGCGGCAAACACGTGGATTTTGCTGTAGTTTTCCTATTTTTCGCTGTTTTCGTTGTTAAATGGACCAATTTCGGACCATCGTCTTCAAAATAATTGATTAAAAAATGTCAGGACCCATCGACAGTAGAAACTCGAGGCGAAAATAATGAAAAAACTGCTGTTACGGCCCGACCTGATTTCAGGTCGGTAAAATAGGGAAATTACCTTCATGAATAGGGTAACTCGTATGGGATGGAACTGTAGCTCTCTGGTTTCGCGTTAACAACATGACGAACGAAATACCTGACAGTGAAACCAAGCGAGCTACAGAACTGCAGCTAACCTCCGACGCAAAATAACAAATAGTGATTGATTGAGATCCATCGATCATTAAGAATGAATACAAACAAAATTGCTTCAATTTTCACAATATTATATCATATCATACCAAGAAACGAATCTATAAATACATAATATACTTACCAATAACAACTCCGAAATCTTCACGCAACGAAAATCAAAATGGCGACTGTAACAAAAACAATTACACTCGCGCAATCTTGCACATGTTACAACGAATTTGGTTGGCTGCGTTTTCTCAGCCAGCAGGTTAGTTTTATTTTGACTCTATTTTCCCGATTGCTTTGTTCGTCTTTCTCCATCAATTTTGATTTTTATTGCATTGTATTTTGTTGAATTCACTCTTGTTTCTTATGTCTTATGTCCATTTATTTTTGCTAGTTGTTTGATCCTGATGAAGGCAATCTGTGAATTGTCGAAACGTCGGTAGAAGTAAAATCATGAAGATCAAGTTCTGGTTGAGCTACTATTTCTTATTACCCACTATATTAACCACTTGGTGTGCTTCCATACTTCAGTGAAGACTTCTAGCGTTGTAATCGGACAGACTCTATTTTTAAACTAAGATTGAAGCTGACAAACTCACTGAAGCATTGTTAAATAAAAATCACCGTATGTTTTGGAAAAAAGGCTACTGCGTCCACCAAGTATCCAAGTACTGTTTATGACTTGTTAGACAATAATTAATATTGCTAATATGTGGGCTAATCCTTTTGACGCCCTTCTGTTACTCTGTTTCTGATGTTAAACTTCGCAGTAAAGTGTACGATTATGTTAATGATTATACAGAAAGTACACCACGTGTCTCGGTGGAGGAAATTTGTAGTATTATGCGCAACTTAGATTTGGGTAAATCATGTGGTTCGGATTGTCTTAGTGCCGAGCATTTCAAATTTGCTGGCCCTGCACCTAGCCATGTGTATTTCTGCAATGTTTTGTCATGGATCTGTTCCGGATAACATGATAGACATTATTGTGCCACTAATTAAGAGTAAAGCTGGTGATGTGTCTAGTTCAGACAATTATCTCTCGATTGCGATAACCACCGTCATTTCCAAAATTGTTAAGCATATAATGTCTAGATGCCAGGAGTGTATTGACCTAACTGACAATCAGTTTGGATTTAGGAAAAAAAATTCAACGGATCTGTGTATTTCTGTTAAAAGATGCAATACGTCATTATAATTCGCTCGGTATTTCAAAAATTATCTCAATAACCTAATGTTACAATTTGCAGATACAATTAGTGTTTAAAACAAACACAGAAAACCTGTGTTGTATTTGCTACATTAGAATGACGGAGGTCATTTTATGGTCAAAATACATAATATTTTAAAAGCAGGGAGTCATGATGTCTGATGATCAGACAGCGTGTCATTGTTTACAAACAAGCGTCTACCCACGAGCCTTTGCGTTTTTAGCGTGTGTTATTGTCGCTTGGGTCTCAATTCCCGCGCGTGCGCAGGTGACGACCATCCCGCTGTAAATTACAGTAAATTCATTGGTTGGTTGAGGTGCACTTCTATTGGGGGATTTACTTGTGGTAAATATGGTATATATTCATCAACAATTAAAATAAAAAGCACTAATTCTGTTATGTATTTCATACTAATCCTGAAAATATCACATTGCCTCAACTACCATAGGGAACAAGTTTTCATTGCTTTAGAACCTCGTCCTACAGACACTCTAGTAATTGAAATTTGTGCTTATTACTATTGTACATGATTATAAATTGTCATCAAGAAAGTTTATTTTGGTTGGTAAACTAATGGCGATCAGTATTATACATGGTGGTCCTGCAATCTGTTTTCAATTACATTGCTGCACGAAAGCCCGGGCAAGAAAGATGTCTAGGGACATTGCACTTATTGATGAAATTGCTGACTAGGAAGCCAGAAGTGTTGCGTCCAAGGAAGTGTAATAAACTGATGTGCATCACTTATTTGTTTGTTGTTGGAATATATTTTCTAATTTTGACATATGGTGAACTTGTAGGATCTAATATTATTACACTTCTGTCACCATAACGCCATAAGTTACAGCATGTCGTAATTTTACGGGGTATTTTCATCCTACCATATTAGGAAATGCAAATTCCTAATATGGAATGATTACGCACGTAAGTGTTCCCCTCTAATAATAAAAACAAACATGAATGCCACCAGTTTGACAGGATTCAACACAAAGAGATTCGCTGATTCTGTTCTAAACATTTGGAATTTCGGCATTCCCATAGTGTATCCTTGGAAGGAAAAGATGTATAATAATAAGATTATTACGAGAATACCTCAAAGTATGATCTCAGACAGTACGTCGCGCGTCAGTCGATACTGCAGCTGTACTGTATTGTATATTTTGAGATATCCTCTTAATAACCTCATATTCATATTAATACTGCTTATGTGTGCGAATATCAATGCTTCATCCTTGGACTACTTATTCTAATTATTTGCTAGATATTGGAATTTAAGAATACATCAACATTAGTAAAAATGGAAGACACAAAACAAGTTTTGGAAAGAATTGGATTTAAATGAAAAAGGATTTGATGGAAATTCATGCAATTCTCCAGCATTGCATAATAACTGACAAACTGATGGAAATACATCATTTTGAAGGAAGTTTTAGATGTACTGAAGCTGATCAAACGTGAACCTGGTAAAATATGTGCTACTTAACGTCTATCTTGTAATCTCTTTGGGTTTGTTACCATAGTTGCAATAGCTGTATGACTTGATTCTCTTCGAGGTTGATAATACAGTTTCAAAAAAACGTGGTTCACAACTATAAAAATACACAGAATTTCTATTACTCATGTATTAGCATATATGGCAAATATAAATTCAATAGTGTATCACTTTCCAGTCGGTGTGTGTGTGTGTATCTCAATCATGCCCTGGTCGATCACATTCAAACTTAACAGACACAGACATGAAAAATGGCTGGAAACTTCCTACCATCACAAAATTTCGAAAGCAGAATTGTTTTGCATCAGAAACCTTTCATGTTGGATTTACAACTGTTTCCACCTCTCCTATACACATTATTGTAGCCTTTTTTCTGCATTTTAGTGGAGGGAATTCAGTAAAAAACTTTTACCTGTGTTCTTGTACCATGAAAACTTGTGGTCAGTTGTAGACTTGCTACTTCTCAATTCATAGGCATTTGAACGATACCCTGCTGGCCTGGAGCACAACTAGCGCCCATTCTAATGTTGCTCACACTAACTACATGAACAAACATTTGGTATTTTTGGTTCTGCGGGATGTTTGCCCACACATACAAACTTGGTGATCCAACTGCTGCTGAGGCCCAAAGTAAAATGGGGATACCAAGCAGTAATCTGTTTAGCATGTCTGCATGGCTTCACCTGTGCTCACACTGGTGTACGTGATAATTGTATCTCAACTCTTGATAAGAGGCGTCTATTTGGGCGTCTTCATTTGTGTGGTTCTTTGCCATGAGGAAGGAGCATTGTCAGTTGAAACTACCACTCCCTTAATCACTAGGGTTTGTAATTAATTTGGGGCAATCTCAAGTAAAGGTAATCCAATTCACCTGAGATGATAAAAGATACACAGAAGCAATCATTCATCCTTTTTACAAGAGGTGTGCGAACATCAGAGATTGTGTCATGCTAATGATATCCCCCTCAACTTACAACAGTACACAGTATCATGCAGATGGTGGTTATTATGCCATCAGTGAGACCCCCTAGTAATGCAGGTTTTATTGCACTCCAAATAAAATTGTTGTTTAGATATACAAGTGTATTTGTATTCGGGTATAGTCTGCATATGTATCCTTGTATAGGGTACAGCTCACTGGAGTCAGGAATCAGCATCACAAGACATTACAGGATCAAGTCAGGTCACCTTCCTGACTAAAGATTTTCACACTAGCCTCAACTTGAATACTCTAGCTAATTTATGGCCATGCAAATAATAAAATGTATCTAACAAAATAACGGACCAATCAGTGTATCAAGAATGCCCATTTTGGTAGTGGAATGGACAACTTTTAATCCGAGCTCTACCACTTTAAAGTAGGAGACTCGGGTCAATGATGTCATCTATTTTCATTGCCAACAACCCTGGGCTCAGCACATTCCAAGGTATTTCACAATCACCATGCCATTGTCTGAGACATACCAGGGAGAGACAGGATGTATGTATCTCAAATTCAGCTGACAACACAATCCAGTGACTGTATCAGCAGTCTTAAAAATAAACATGTGCAATGGGTTGTTGCAAAGTATCCAAACATGTGCGCTTTTCATTCACACAGTCAGGGCTCTGTACTTTTCACTTGCAATTTATGTCACAATATCATGAAAAGAAGAGAGAAATCGAAGCCAAGGGGCAAGTGGAAAACCCCAGAAGACTTATAAATAGCGACGTGGATACTAATCGTATAATTAGACACCCACTGTTGTTGCCATAGTTCTTTCAACCAAACACATCCCGGGATCACTGTTAGTAGTTTGTTTTTTGTACAATTGTAATCAATTGAAGAGAATAAAAAGTTGAGTTATTGTTACTGTACGGTAAAATTGTCTTCTCGATTTCTCTATTCCGGGTTTCTACCCCCAACTGACTCAACTCGTTTGCCCATGCGCACAAGCGAAGAGACCAGGCCGCTGAAACGAAAAGCTCTTTTCGAACAGAAGACCGGAAGTAGCGGCAAAGACCCCATCGCCTGTAGTCGATACAAAACGGAGCCATTTCGAAAGTCAGTGATTTTCCACTGCCTGTAGGCGCAGACACGGCCAGGTGTTCAAAAGTTTCCTTTCAAAAACGTGAATTCTATGCATGCATAGACTGTATTTATGATTCCGTTGCTAAGTGGCGAAGACATGGTTACTAGGGTAAACTATTGATGCATATGGTTCCACATATTATCTTGTGAAAGATTAAATGTAAGGGTTGTTGCTAGGATGAAATTAGGTATGACCACGATTAACGCAGTCAACAATTTACAAGTTGAAAAACCTAAAAGTACTGCTTAAACCACGTACTGGTCTCATTACTAAAAAATATAATCATTTATTGAACCAGCATAATCCCCCTGACTGAAGTTATATACATGTATATTATATCTATTTGATCCGAATGCTTGTGAACAATCCGGAAATATGCCTATGGCAGATTTTTGACAGTATCGGACGAGCGTGAAGTTAAATAAGCGTGAAATTGAAAATTTTAGATTTTATAGCAAACAACACTTTTATTAAAAAGGGAAAATTAAAAAAGTCATACAATACAGATCTTTGAAAAAAATATATACATTTTAACAAGTTTTCTACTATGACATTTTTTTATTTTTACGTTATGGCAGTTATAAATATACATTAAATTGTGAGAAATAATATTGATAATCCAGAGAAATTATATTTGAGTTGACAAAACAAAATATGCTTCTATACATAAGGGTCATGGTGTTGAAAATAAATCGAAAATGTCTCCAGTTGGTAAAACTTCCTGACAGAAGAGCAGCATTGGCCAGCATGTCAAAGTCATTTCAAAATCAATTTAATTTGCTAATGAGTTCATTAATTATTTAAATTAGAAAACGAAACTATATCTGATAGCTGAACACCTATTACATCACTAATAAATTTGGTAATATTTACAGTTCAAAAGATATTAGCAAAAATATACACATATTAGATGTAATAATTAAATATGCAAATGAACGTGTTAATTGAGTCAAAGCTCGGATTTGCAGAGTGCATACCTCATCACGAATTAGCGAAGAATGGCTCTACCAAGTTTGGTCTCATTTGGACTAATAGTTCACAAGATATTTTAAAAAAAATGCTTCAAATCTGACAATAATCTGACTTGAATCTGAATACTTCGCCAACTTTACGCTCGTCACAATCAGTTTGTTTCTTCGTCTGTTTGTTTGAAAAGAAAATATGACAGTGACCCCAACAAACTAAAACTAATTATAATATTAATCGTATAGGCTTATGCTTATTTTTCAAGCAAAAATCATTATCTTAGGGGGTCAATCACCATATGGGCATTTTAACAGAATTGGTTAGAATTGTCTTAAATATTTAAATATGCATCTTTGGATTATATGTTCAAATGTGCAGTTCGCTATATTTTACAAACAATTTGTATAAAACAAAACATAATTGTGTATAATCTTCATACAAAATAGTGACAATTCAATTAGGGGACATTGTCGCAAAAATATCTTCGGAATCGCAAGCAAGTCTATGTAACAACTGATGTCAGTTGTCTATAATAAAATACATTTACCTTGGGCTGATGTCACATAACTTGATAGTCAGGCTTAGAAATAGAGGCGTTGCAAGACTGGATAAACAAAAAATGATCGCGTTTTAGTAGAGACCTAGTGACATGTAGTGCCCACCTGTCATGTTGGAACGTCATATGAGCGAGGGGGAGAGGGTGTTGATTCAAGCTGATGTTAACCCAACTGTATGTTTAGCTGTTAATCAATTGGCATTATTATCTAGCCCAGTGGGAGGCAGAGATTAGAACACCTTGTTCATTACAGCTAGCTCAGGAAAAAATATGAATACACATGAACACATTTGTCCTATGGTAAAGCTATGGGGTCAAGATGTAGTTATACTGGCATGCATTCAATCAACCTAGCAGAGTGGTTCCCCAGTCACCAACCCTTTGAGTTATACCACAAGACCTATGAAGGTGACAAAGTACTACATACTCTGAAATTGGGTTGTAGGTAATCTTCTCCCTTAGCTCCCCAGGTCAAAAACAAACAAACAAACAAGAGGGTAGTCACCATGCATCGATGTTTGAATTTCATGTATTTTACATGTGATGTGTTATCGCTACGAGTCACATATCAAACACTATGCCCACCTCTCTTTAATTCTTTTTTTTAAATCATGTGTTGATAGTTTTGCCATGTTATTTGATTACTTCACTAATTGATGTTGTAATGGAGTAGTCCTTGTGCTATCTCTAATTTACTTAAGCAATACAGGGCTCGAAATTAGCGGTGGTCTTGCGTCCAAAGACCACCCAATTCTCGTTTTGGACCACGAAATTTAATTCTCAGTGGTCCATTTGGACCACCACTTTGACATTCGCAAAATAAATCATTTGTGTTCGATCACAGTTTCCGGGAATAAAAAACACAACTAAAATAGACTTGTTAAAACGGTTTCACATTCCCCGGTGACAACGCGTATTCAAGACTGCAGACACAGTGCGTCAGCCATGAAACTGGCACATTTAAATATTTAATCATATGCAGTGACGATTCACGATGTATTTAAATATATAATGAGATACAGTGACGTTATGTTTTATGATTCGCTGAAACAGTTTCATGAGAACCGAAGGATGGTGGCCTAGCAACCACTGCACACCATGGAATCAACTGAACTTAACCACATGGCATAAGTTTTTGTTTTGTTGATCAGGGCAAAGACGAAGCATGTGTTTGTGATCGTCTGCTCGTTTCTTTGACATTTAAATTTGTTATTATGAGTGGGTTATTCAAGTTCGGTTTTACTAGAGCTGGGACAGCATCCAGACAAGACCAACAGGATCGTACTGAACAAGGTCTCGAATCAGATATCAGCTCAAAGTCGGCAAATTATCGTGATCTTGACGCTGTAAGTGAAACTCAAACCACTAGTGAAATTCTACTTACCGGGGATGCGTCAGCAACACTCCCGGCAAAGAAGAAAAAAGTTGTGAAGAAATTTGTTCCTATTTGGAAAACTGGGCGACCATGGCTTATTTTTGATAATGGAAATAACGTTATGTTCTGTCAATGGTGCCGGGATTTTGGCCGAGATAACATTGAAAATGCATTTCGCCGGGGAAGCAGTAACTTTCGTCTGTCATCTGTCACATCGCACGAGAAAAGTGAACCACATAAGAAGGCGAGTGGTGCGTATGCCGTAAATAATCTGCCAGCAAGTGAAAATGCCCCATTAGAACAAAGTATAATTAATGCAGAAAAGGAGCAAGTGTCTAAATTAGAAAAACTATTTCGCATTTCTTATTATGTAGCAGTTGCTGAACGACCTTTTACCGATTTTGCCGGACTTTGTGAATTACAAGAATTAAATGGAGTGGATCTTGGGGTTGCCTACAAAAACGACAAACAGGCGTCTACTTTTATTCACTATATTTCAGAAGTCCACAGAGAAGAACTGAAACGTGTGATTAATAACGAGATATTTTCTATTTTAATTGACTCTGCCACAGATGTGGCAACTATTGACGAGGAAATAATGTATCTACGCGATGTTTGACGATGGAAGACCCACAACAAAATATTTCTCCTTGCAAGCACTGGAGCGTGCTGATAGTAAAGGAATTTTAACGTCAATAGACGCGGCTTTTGACAAAGAGTTTCAAATAGACGCACAGACTTGGAAAGAAAAACTTGTGGGCTTCGGTGCAGACAGGGCTGCCGTCAATTTTGGTCAGAGGCAGGGTGTTAGTGCGAAATTACGTGCGGATATCCCTCATCTTGTATCAGTCCACTGTGTAGCCCACAGATTGGAACTGGCTATTAAACACGCACTTAAACAATGTAAATATTTCAAAGAAATTGAGGATTTTCTCGTAAATATTTTCAAGTTTTATAAGAACTCGCCATTAAATTGGTCAAATTTACAGTTAGCTGGAGAAACCACGAATGTGAAAGTATACAAACCTTCTAACGTCCTGGGCACAAGATGGATTGGTCACCATGAACGTGCAATTATAAATATTACTAAGAACTATTCAGCTATGTTCACTCACCTCGACCAGGTTACGATCACAGGGCAGTCAAGTGATGCAAAAAATAAAGCAAAGGGATTTTGCAGAAAATTACAGTCTTACAGATTTATTAAATCTCTTTATGTGATGATGTACATATATACTGTATTATCACGTTTGTCATTAATGTTTCAAAAGAATGACAGTTCAGTTGAAACAGTGGATACCTGTTTTCAAGCTGCACTAAGCAACTTAAGGGAGCTACGAGAAAACCCTAGGCCACGGGAAATGGAATTTAATAATCATATCACAATTGACAATGATGATATAAAGTTTTTGGATGTAACACGTAGAGCTGAACGAGGTGGAACACTAACTCAGCAAGAATGTGATGAAATGGTGAACAGAGATAAGATGACATTAATACTATTGATCAACTGGAAATTAGGTTTACATCTTTCAGTGACAACCAGGTGTTACATGGCTGCAAAGTATTTAATCAGAAAAATTGGCCCATTGATAACGTTGGTGATCTCCTGGAGTATGGCCAAATAGAAATACAGCAACTCACAACACATTTCCAGGATTTGCTCATTAGGCGGAATTGTAAAATAAATGATATCCCATTGGAATGGAGGCAACTGAAACTGATTCCCAGAGACACTGCAATAACACAGCCACATTTAACTTACCTAGACTTCTGGCAGAGACTTCTTAGACACATACCAGAAGAGTCTGTTAATATACTCACCCTTGTGAAGATTGTGCTTCTTATTCCAATTCACACTAGTGAGTGTGAGCGAGGGTTTTCAATAATGGGTACAATTAAAACTGACTGGAGATCCAGTCTCACAACAGAAAAACTGAATGAACTATTAAGAATAAAACTGTTAGGGCAACCATTGCATAAATTTAACCCACAACCTGCTATTATGACTTGGTGGAATGCAGGTAGGCGTACACGAAGACCAGATATTAGGCCATATGGACCATGTGCACAAAATGAAAGTGATACTGACACTGATTTGTAACATTACATTTTTACTTAATAAATGACATACCCCAAAGTATTGACTCATTTTATTAATTTTATACTGGACCACATACATCCTGGTTTGGACCACCAAAAAATAGGGGTGGTGGACACCAGATTTAAAAGTTAATTTCGAGCCCTGCAATAAACCACCGCCGCATGGGGGGAATTCTTCTCCTCTGGGGTTCTCCACCCGTACCAGGGGGGAATCTCGTCTAGTCTCTATATCACGTCTGCTTAAGGTACGGAATCGGGAACGTCACTTAAACTTTACAGTCAAATAGACGCACACAACGAAATACGTATCAACTCTCGTCTTTAGTCGGTCAGTCGAGTACTCTATAAGACACAGCGCCCTGGGGAAAAGTCCCCAAGACTATTGCAAGGCTGGCCCAAGACTAGACTCAAGACTGCGTCTCTCCTGGTGTACTCGCCAAAACCAACTCAAACTCTATTTATTCACTTTCAAAAACCTTAACCAATTACAAAGCAGTTAAAAGACTCTAGGGCGTAACCTACACGTCCTATCTTTTGATTAATCGTTCACTATATTACTAACTGCGAATACCCAACTGTCAGAAATAGTAGTCCGGATAGCGACGGTTATATCGTAATTAGTTCCAAATCACTGAGTCAAGTTCCGTCCAGGACCTCGCATGAGCCTAAACGATGACAGACATAACACAGCCATTCACTAGCAATCATGAATCAGCTAAATAAGTCAGTCAAAAGATACACGAAAACTAATTCATGACATATGCACGAGCAGTAGCGAGTGCATATATGGAGTGAATTGTGCAATATCGAGTGGTTTCCCCGACTCCGGCGGTGGTTTATTGCTATTATATTATACCAACTTCATTTCTGTAGCATTTTCGACACTCTCGGCCTTTTTACAAAATAAGAAAGAGTTGTTTTCGAACGACGTGTAATGAGCATCGGCTGGTCGACACGGTGATCAGATGAAATGGGCCCTGGAACTAGGATTTAATCTCTTATCACACACTCGCGCTCAGTACACAGAAACGCACAGAACATCAAGTTTAGATATCATCACAATCAAAGGAAGTTTATTTCTACGACGCAAGAAACTAGCAAATAACTAGAAATTGAATAAACTGTGCGCCATTTTTGAAAACATGTGCTGTGGACCTAATATTGTTGTCGAATTTTCTATTTTGTGTTTGTTATGTTGACATTAATTGGTCCACTAAAGGTGCAGTTATGGAACAAAGCAGATGCTGCATGTGTACTTTGATTGTGGGTATTAGAAATAGAAGCGGTGCCAGATTCTGTGGGAGTTGGTCCAGACGCTACTGTGCCGGGGTTTCTGGGGTACGGGTGACGTTGTCGGAAACACCCGCTTCGATCGCTACGGTCACTTCTCTATCAGAGGATTTGTTTTTATACCAAAAACTGCGAGACAGGATACTGGATATTCCTTGACTCTGATTATTGGTGACTTTGTTATTGTAGGACCGAACACTAGCTTAGTTTTTATGTGCCGGGAAATACATAAATGTGTCTGGTTTCAACTCCTGCCGAACACAGTGCAGTTGATGTGTATGAAATGTCACCAAATTTGCTGCTATCGGAATCTCTTTCATCATAGATTCATAGATTTTATTTTCACGAATACCAGACTATGTCAGCGTATGTTACATTTACATGGGGCCCCTGAAACAACGCATTTTGCAATTTGGAGAAATACATTTTAGCCTGTGTTTCCAGCTCCCGAACACGATACTCGGCCATGTCTATGTTGCAGACAACGAAAACATGTCGCAAAGAATACAAAGAATAGCCTGCAAAAATGTTAGGTTGTACATTTTTTTTTTATTTAACCACTGCAAAAATAAAATATGTATATAATATCTTCAAATCATGCTATCAATATTACCCCAAAATTTCTCTGAAATGTAAATGCCCCTTCCTTTATTTGTTTACGAATTGAACTTGTATTCATATTCTGGGGCCTTATTTGGAACACCATAACTGTGCATTATGCTCTATTTAACCATGGCTTGCATAAATTAAAACAGTCTCCAAACCAATCACAATGGTGCATTGCTGGCAGTGATACACTGGTATAATATAATTACCAATTCACATCATTACTTGTATTGTTTGTTCATTAAAGTTACCATTGTGCTTTATAGACTTTGTGTGCATGTTTTATTGTATTGTACTTGGAAACATTATTTTGTTGTTGATGTTGCGCTGCTACTAAAGCTGCTCACTCCCGGCCAGAGTGCTAAGTGTGATTTGCAACAACAGTTTACAAAATATGCTACAGTTAAGTAGCTAAGGCAATACAGTTATCTGTAGCAATTAGACTTACCATGTGAATAAAAGGTGTGATCAGTTTACAAGGAGCATAAAGTTAGAGACGTATGGATTTGCAGAAATAAACCAATAAGCAATAAGCCACATGACCAAATTTGTATTATTGTTCTCAGGTGTCTTTGCTTAGATTTAGAAACAAGTGATCATTTTAAGGTTGATATAGCTCAGCTGACCTACAAACGCATATACAGAGTCCAGAACAAATCGGTTGAATGCTATAAGATTAGTTTATTGAAATACAGATTCTAGGACATAACTTAATTTTAATGTTTCGTATAGATAAGTATTAATGCAAATAAAAGTTTCATTGTCGTTTGTTGGACCCAGCCATCCATTATTTTCAATAGCGCAAAAGATTGGTTTGAAGGTGTCCACAATGTGAGTGTTTATCTCTTTGTTGAGGCGTTCATTGTGCACTGAACTTCCCACAACAGGGTGAGACTCTACACCACGACATATTTACGACATTACATCCCAAACACCACAATCTGATCTAATACTTTGAAACACCATCCAGAAAATCTGATCTGTTATTGTCACTACACTGTATGTTTGTAATTACACGTGAAAAAGCATCTATCGCTGCATGTGTCACCGATCTTCATCGAATTAGTTTGTGGTTACCATCAATATGCCAAAGATAATTTGGGCATGTCACAGAGTACACTCTTGATGTAATGTGGGACATTTCCTTGCTTTGATTCCATCTTCATCAACATTGATTTGAGATGCCCAATTAAATATTTCTCACCTGTATTTGGGTGTTCTTGTTTTATCTCCATAATTAATTTATCCAACTCATCATTTGTCAACTCCTCATATCGCTCAGAGAACTCAACATTATGCTTCATCATTTTCCTGTATAAACAAGGCCTAGAGATTCCAAGGTGCTTGGAAATAAAATAATATAAAAGTAATAGTGAAACCAAGTGATGTTCTTCACTTCTTGAATGTCAATGGTTTACCTGTTTGTTTCTGAAATATGAATGTAGAAAAGAATCATCGACAAATGCTGACAATAATTATAAAAACATATATTTATGCTACTTCAAAATTAATTCAATGAAATAGTGAAACATCCAAACAACAAATTAATCTTGCCTTAAATGAGGCCAAGAAAGCGTTATATTTCTTAGTAGGAGACAGATATCTCGAAGTGCTGCTAAACAATACTTAATTACTAAGAAAGTAGACATAGATAAATCAATATAACGTCAATGTATTATTGTGTATGTATTATGTCCGTTTTGAATGGCAAAAGTGATTTTATTAGGTATGCCTTGATTGATAGCTCAAAAAAGCAAAGAGATACATGCACAATGGAGGCAAACACCATTGCTGCGGACAATTATTCTTACCTGAATCAAGAGCTTACTCACATTGTTTTGCTTGGATATAATACTACACAGCTACTGATTGAAAACGTAATAATAGCGTTATCAAATTAAACGTTCTTATGATGTAATTAATTGCGTAATTATACCGTTAGTTTTTGTTATGGTGAAAATACGTTTTTTTAAAACGTCATTATGATGTTTACAACTATAATTATGCAACGTATTTTTGATACGTCATGAAAAAACGATCTGGAAAAATATGACATCAAAACATATTATAATTACGTCATAATAACGTAATTTTCTTCAATGCATTTATTATGTTATTAAATGTCAGTATTGGATCATTAAATAATTTCCCATCAAGGTTTTTATACAACATATTTCGAATTTCATTATAACGTTGACAAATGATGCTTCATATGAACTACTTTTTATATACAATTTTATATACTGATATTATAATAAATATTTGTTATTGCTTTGCTAGGCCACCGGCACATATACAAACATTTCAAAACAATGCTTAAAATGTAGCAGGTATGTTAGGGAGTAAATGTTGTATGTAGCAGTTAACTACAAGGGGTAGGATTCTGGAAGACTATACCGGAACAGAACCAAGCAGATCAGTTGTATGCAAAAACACATTAGCGGTTTATTGCGAGATAACTAAACTATTCTCGTTTTTAGATGACACGGAATCAAATAATACTTAATTTGTTAACAATTGTTTCCTGGCTTCAAATGCTTTGAACACAAACATACAAATATTTTGTAGAATAAATCACCGTTTATTGATTGAACAAGCCTTCGAAATTTTGTGAATATTGAATATTGTTGGGGGATTGACCCTCGTCTTAATGTGTTATATGCTGGACAAATCAACAGAAAATAATATTCATCCTCAACAAAACTAGCACGAAATACTTTACAGACTCTTTCCGTTGAAGGCAAATTTTCGCACTGACCTTTTCAATTCTAAGTGGTAAAACCCCACAACAAAAACATGCAAAAATGCGGACGAGTTTCAGATTACAATTTAAAGATAAATATTTCTCCAGTTGTAAGGCACTCTTGAACTCAATGCAATTACGTAATTCAGGTTTCAAGGACGCATTTGCTTTTCAAAGCTGTTTCTGTGTGTCAGAGACTCGCAGTACAAATTCAGAAAGAAAAACGTCCTTGCTATCAACTTCTTGAGCTAGCCAGACATACCCAAAGCCATATGAATACGTCGCCCAGTTATTTCTACCTAGGTCATTGAGATTACGCAACATTAAATAGGCATGCCTGGAAATTCTCGTAAGGGGGAGTTCTTAGAGTCTAAGCCAAAACTTAATACAACGTTTAAGCGTGGAAACAAAGATTGGAAGTCGCCCACATTCTCCAACTATAGCATCTTTGGCGGTACCTTGAGGGAGCCCAAGAAGCCTCCTGCACCATTTCCTATGTACTTTTTCAATTTGGTCGTAGTATTGAAATCCCCATATTTCAGGTCCGTAACACAGAATAGGAGACATAATTGAATCAAATAATTTTAAATGGATGTCAAAATGAAGCCCATTAAGTTTATTAGATACCGATGAGAGAATCCTGAGCGTTTTCCCAGCCTGGCCCGCTAAAGTAGAAACTGCTTTAGACCAAATGTTTCTGGAAGAATGCACGAGACCTAAATACATATAATAGGAAACAACTTCTAACTCGCTTCCCTCAAGGTACCACTTCTAGTTTCTTGAAGCGTGACCACCCTTGCGAAAAACCATAACTTTAGTTTTTTCTAAATATTAACTTTCATGCACCACTTGCTAAAAAATTGCGATAAAATATTAAACAAATTCTGCAGATTTGAAATTGAGTCACGAAAAATGACTACATCATCTGCATAAAGTAAAAGTAACATATTATAAATGTCCTGTGTTAGATGAATCCCCAAATGTCCTGAGTTAACCTAATAAAATATTTAACCCAGGACTTAACATTACTGTACATAGAACGCAAGATACAAAACATGTTACCATGGATACCAATTGTTAATAATTGGTATCTATGTTATATAATAATAGTGAATGGTTTATCCTGTCGAATGCTTTAGAAAAATCCACGAACAGACAATACAATTTACCACGCCTTTTTACCAAATACTTCTGCACAATAGTATACAAAACAAAAATATTATATATAGTACTATATTGAAGGAGATGACCTTTATCACTCAAAAGTGCAATGTAATAAAAATGAAAATCCTTAGTGAATTGCCTAGTAAAGTATTTATCAATCCATACGAGTATATAATTGAGAAATGTTTTCCTATTATGGTCATTATTTAGAACAGTATATGGTAATTGCTAGTTAGATGCTTACGTTTTCACGCTGAAAATGCTGATACACTGCATGATACAATGTTTCGTTACAGGAAACGTGTTGAGAAAGTGTTGATATTTAATGTTACGCATGGTAGGGATGCTAAATTGTTATTGGAGCACCTGGGGCAATGTAACTTCACAGCCACTGCCTTCAGCCCAAACATCACTGATGTAGACGATTTAGTAGAAAGTAAGCAATTAGTAAAGTTTTAACACAACTTATAAACGTCACTACATCCAAAACTTTCCCAGTCATTAAATGTGGTTTATTGTGTGGAGGGGGCTTCAGTTAATAATACGTGATATTTACAATACTTCATTGCAACCATTGCATATTTCACTCTTCATACAATACACACATGATATCTTGTTTTAAGTCAGTAATAAGAATGTGTGTCTTACCATAACTGGACGCAAATATTTCCTACAGGATTATTGCTGGTCGCATCGTCAGGTTGATTACTTGCCCATTTCTGATAACCTTCACACATATTGTGTACCCATACTAAGCTGTCACCAGTGTGTCCCGTACCTGTAGGTGTTGGATCATAAAGGCCAATCCAGAATCCCCAGTTATGACATGCATGTGTATTCATACCAGTATCGTTAATGGTTTGTATTATTTGTTGGAACGTTGATTCGGTGTCTATGGTGGCAAGCCAACCTCCTAAAGATTCACATAGTAGCTCGGCGCCAACTTGTCCCATATAACTCATCAAGTTAACTCACTCATGTAGTCATAAACTGTCGACTGATGAACTTATTGATTAACTGGAACAAATAAAGAAGTAAATTACATTTCAAAAATGTTCAAAGTAAATCATGTAATGCACAAATATACTATATGCACTATATACGCCAAGCATGTCCCTGACACAAATCGAAATGGTTTACAATACAAGGGCCCACAGAGTACAAATAATTAAGTGGGAAACCCAAACTGAAGCAGAGACTAATGCAAGGACAATAACAGTATAACACTGTATCAAAAAATACAGTACAACACCTCATCATAAGTAAAGGCGCTATCTAACACGTACACAGAAATGTATCAAAATACAAACTCTCAATGGAACAACGATATATCTAAATAAAGGACTAAAATCACAACAGGCAAGTAATCATCTCAAACTCGTAATATTACAATGATATAATTTCTAAAATAGCGAGATAACGTATGGTCATTTGTCTTTAGAATGTTTCAGATTATCCACGGTAAACATGTCAAATCACCGCTATTTATAGTTACTCACATGTGCGGCATCCACAAATTCACGAAAAACAGAATTTCAGTTTCTTACCGAACTAATAGGCGCCCCCAGGCGTTAACACTTCTTCTAGTGACTAAATATGTAGTTTCATCGGTGCATTATAGCAATAAATCATCCAATATTAGCATGGTATATTACCGAGAAACAAACTCGTACAGTTCTCTCCATGAAATAATATGGTGCCCTGACTAATCTATCTAAAAACAAACCGAAAATACACTTCATCGCTAGGTGGCGCTATACTACATTAATAGAGTGCCATAACACTGTATTTGGCGGCAACATTCCGGCCCTCTAAATGTTGAGTAAGATACAAAACATTTACAAATATTTATATAAAGCCAAATACTTGTCTAGCAGGGAGAGGTTCCAGTACATCACCTGCAAGTGAATCCTCAGCATTCACTTTCATAATGGTATTAAGATAAATATGTCATTGAATCATTGATCAGCCTCTAAGATCATGCAAAGCTTATCTACAGGTCGGAGAAGCGATTTCATCCTTGTCTTTACTCTAGCAAGTCCTTTGTAGTCTTGCAGGACTTCACTAACTCTACCCATAGGCCATGAATTTCTGGGTGCATTGTTATCAACAACTAAAACAATATCCCCTACTTGGAGATCTTTGGGGCGTTGTCCACTTCTGGCGTTCTTGTAGTAGCAGTAAATATTCCCTTGTCCATCTCTTCCAAAAGACATCTGCCAAATACTGAACCTGTCTCCATCGATGTTGGACATAGCAGTCACTTTTGTTGAATATTCCTGGTGAAGGTAATTGATTAGCCTGTAGTAGCAATAGATGGTTGGGAGTTAGGGCTCCCAGGTCGTTAGGATCTTCCAAAACCTTGCTGATTGGACGACAGTTCACAATAGATTCAACTTCGCAAAATAATGTTTGCAGTGACTTGTCATTCAGGTGTATCATCTGTTCTCTGAGCAGTGAATATAGGATCTTTCTAATGGTGCGGATTTGGCGCTCCCATATGCCACCAAAATGGGACCCTGATGGGGGATTGACTTGCCAAGTTATGTTCCTTTGGCCGAGTACTTCACCGATTTTGGCTTGATTCCAATTATTGACTGCCTCACGCAGCTCCCTTTCAGCTCCCACAAAGTTGGTACCATTATCTGATCGAAGGAGCCTGATCTGTCCTCTTCTAGCAACAAATCTTCAGATTGCATTTATGCATGAATCAGTATCCAGTGAATGGGCTAATTCTAGATGGATAGCCCTGATATTCATACAGGTGAATACAACACCATATCGTTTAACTGTGGTTCTGCCTCTCTTAACCTCTATTGGCCCAAAATAATCTACTCCACTGTTTGTAAAGGGTGGATCACCTGTAGTTAGTCTATCCTTTGGCAGGTCTGCCATCATCTGTTCCCCAATTTCTGCACGATAACGTCGACAGATTACACAATGGGAAAGTATCTGCCTGACTGCTGAGTTGGCATGAAGAATCCAAAATTTCTGTCGCAATGCAGCTAATACTGAATTTCTTCCCAAATGTCCAATGGCTCTATGTATATCTTGAATGATCATGCTCGCCAATGGTGACTCCTTTGGTAATAGAATGAGGTGCTTCATATCATATGGCAACATAGCCCGGCCCAAGCGACCACCCACTCGAAGAAGACCATCCTTCATAACTGGGTCCAACTTAGAAATCCTACTGGATTTTCTGACTGGTTGACCCTTTTGAAGAGTGCTGATTTCTTGGGGAAAATGTTTCTGTTGTTCATATTTTATAATTGATGTTTCTGCTAAATGTAATGTCTCAGGGGTCAGAAAACTCACTTTGACATCATCTTTGGCTTTCATCATAGCCTTGTACTTCATGCTCTTCATTTCTTCTTCAACGAGCAACTCCAGTTTTATGGAATTTGGTTCTGATTTGTTCAGGTTTTCTCTGTATTCCCTGCGCTGTGAAACCCAATGCTTTAGATTTTGAACACCGTGTATGATCCAACCAGTCATATTCTTCAACTTCTTCCATTCAGAAGTATGTGAAAGGAGCCTATCTATCACTGTAGTTGATTCTTCAGTGGTCATAACATTAACGTCGCCTTTAATTTCTGGATCATTATCTGGAATGCCTCCAGATATATCTGCATTCTTAGGCCATTCTGATTCTGACTTCCATAAGAACTCTGGGCCATGAATCCATCTCTTATTTTGAAGAAGTTTGTCCATTGTCATTCCCCTTGACACATCTATGGCGTTGAATCCATGCCAAAATTAATGATGGCATTTTACAAGACATCATTCCATTCCACAACTCGACATTCGACTATTCGTAATGCCATTCTGCTATACACAGTGCCATTTTACATTAATCATTCCATTATACAACCCAACATTCGACTATTCGTAATGCCATTCTGCTATATACAGTGCCATTCTACATGAATCATTCCATTTCACAACCCAACATTCGTAATGCCATTCTGCTATACACAGTGCCATTCTACATGAATCATTTCATTCCATTCCACAACCCAACATTCGACTATGCGTAATGCCATTCTGCTATACACAGTGCCATTTTAAATGAATCATTCCATTGCACAACTCAATATTAGACTATTCGTTATGCCATTCTGCTATACACAGTGCATTCACATGACATCATTTCATTCCTGAAGTCAACATTCGAATATTTCTGATGCCATTCTGCTATAAATAGTGTCTTTTTACACTGTACCTTTCAATCACACAGAGTACAACGTGAAATGTCATTCGACAATGCGTATAGCCATTTTGCATGTTTGCATTTAGCTTGTAACCATTTTGCTAGAGCGACCTCTAGTGGCTAAAAATATGGATTTTTTTCACACGCTACTTTTAACGCCATTTTAATTGTGTCGTCGTTGTCCGTTGGTTGTCTGCTTTGGCCTTTGAATCCTAAATCGTGAAAATAATAGTCAAGATCAGGCTACGAGTGGTAGGTCAATCAACAGAGCAAGACGGTACTTAAGTATCGCTGCACAGTTGTTGAATAACGCGTCGCCATCGTCATCCCCGGGGCCTGAGTCTGTAGACGAGTCGAGATCCGATGCTGGAACTTCGTCCAGTTTAACCCCGCCATCAGTGATGACGTCAGCGTCTCCAAGAGGATCGACCGACAGTGAGTTCAGGCAATTATTCTCCGTGGGAAGAAATCAAAGTGCACAAGGAGCGCAGTTTGGGAAAAAAAAGAAACTCCGCTCTGGGTCATACATGGCTGATTTTGTCTACCCAACATCATGGACACACAAGTTCTGCGTGTTAGCTGATCGAAATGCGAAGTCGGTTCCAAATAGTGCAGTTAAAAACGAACTGCGCATGGCAGGACTAGGAGATAAGAAAGTTGTTTTCACTGATAAAAATGGTGGTTTCAATCATATTCGTGAAACCCTTTATACAGCATTCCCGAAATTAGAACAAGGTGGTGGATTTACTATATGCCGGGCGGCGCATAACAAAGCAACAAAAAATCTTGTTCCAATCGAAATGACGGCAGAGGGTTACACCATCCCTTATTTGCGGGACAGAAGTCCACTTCGTCAAGCTATAGGCTATATTGTGCCAATGCAGAGGGACTTGGAACTCACACCAGTCAAGGTACAGTTACTGTATTATTAATTATTCTATGTAACCATGTATTTTTTACCTTCACTTTGGTTAAACCCAGCTGAAAAAAATTGCCTTACTGTAAAACTTTGGTATGAATGACCTTTTTATTTATAAAGACACATATTATCATATTTGGCCATGGCCACCTTTCCCAAAAAGTGTCTCGATATTTTTTGCCATACTTCCTGGTTTTCTTAGTAGAAGTGCATGTGTGGTGTGCCCTCTAAGTATAAGAAACACCATGATGATGAGATAGCACGGGTTTACAATATAAACCCAACAGTTTTTGTCAGAGCCTTGTAAATTGCCGTTGTCGTCTGTTGTCCGTCCATCGTCCGTCAACAATTACATTTTCATCTTCTTCTCCAAAACTGCAACTACAAATGGTTTTACATTTGATTTGCAAGTACCTTGGGTGGTTCTTTCTCAGATTTGTTCCTTTTTTGTCAATATCTTGAATTTTGTGTTTTTAGTGAATATTTCGGGTCATTTTTGATCAAAACTGATATTTTCGACTTCTTCTCCAGAACCACAACTCAGAATGGTTTCAAATTTGATATGCAAGTACCTTGGGTGGTTCTCTCTCCAATTTGTTCATTTCGTGTTAATATCTCAATTTTTGTCTTTGTTTTATTTCATTGACAATTAGACAATTGAGCTATTTGGAGCGTGAGGTCGCTTGTTTACCTGAAGGTCTACGCAAACAAATGTTGAACATTTTGTATTTGATTCGAGTAAGCAATTTTAGTCCATTTTTTAGAGGGCACACTAATTATAAATAAAAAATAATATCATTTATTGTGTACGTTTAAAACTCAATATAGAAAAATAGTCCTGCAATGGGAGCATACAAGTGCCAGTAACAACCCCCCCCCCCCCCATGACTCCTATCAAGTCATGCACATGGCCTGACACCTATCGGATCGCTCATGAAAAATATATTACATAGAAACCAATGCAAAAATTGCAAGAAGCCGGTAAAGATGGTAACTTTTGGACTCCCACAGCTTACTTTGGCTGATGACCTCGTATTTTTTTTTTCATTTTTAGTATTCTAGTAACTCTCATTCACGAAAGTATGAACTATTTGACATATAATTAACAATTCGCTTGAACCTCCTTAAAGTGTTTTTTTTTTGTATTAATGGTAATTTTTGGTCCAAAAATGTGTGCCCTATATACCGATAACTCTGAAATGCTTTGACCATTTCTTCCATACTCATTCTTTGCATAAATATCATGTACTAAGGCTAACATATGCAATTACTTTTATTTTTCTGATCCTTTTACAGGTTATATCGTCTGTAAAATTTAGTTTAAATGGCCATAAGCCGAGTTTGGTGATCAATTTTTCATATTTTTGTTATGGCTCGGCTGTTAGCTTATATTGTACTATTGACGTCCTTATGAACTTTGGCTGGTTACAAAAAATCCTGCAGTACGTGTTTGTCATGGGAAACATCTTTTTTGTTCGAACAGAAATTGCTGAATAACTGTAGTAATTTAGTGTGTACTGACTTTAGTTTTGTTTCACTTCGCCGATCACCTCATATAGTTCATGTTAATCTATCTAGACTTTACTTAATATCGAAGCCAAATAAAGTAATGTATACAGTGAAAATACTATTTTCGCTGTGGAACAAAATTTACTATCACAGTTACAGGGTCGCCGGATTTGAGCATTGTTGGTTTGACCACTGGGTGGCACTACAACCTTTTTTTTCAGTTTCCGATTTGAGACAAGATGGTCGCAAATACGTGAATTGGTGCAAATCAATATGTTTGCCATGGCTGTGCGGAGAAACATGTACAGCAAATTTGTTTGTACCCCGCCATAGTTCATAAGGATGTCATTAGTTCAATATAGATTAACCCAACCATAACAAAAATACACCAAACTCCGCTTATGGCATTTTAATTAAATCCTTTGACATATGAACTAATTTTGACTATGTTATATTAAGTTGAAAGGAGTCTGATATATTAAAAGTCAAAAATAATTAATTGGATGGCTTCTCAATATAATCCAATTTTGTAATACTGTAGTCTTTGAATCAGTGTTCCAAAAATTCAGCATGTGAATTGATGGTTTATTTATTTATTTCGATATCCTATTGGAACCAGTTTCATTAACAGGTTTCATAAATTTTTTACAAAACACGACATCAAATAAGGCGAATGTTTCCAGTAACCTTACTAAAATCAGAAAGTTTATTTTATGCAAATTAAAGGAAAGGTAAACCCAGCAAATATATTGGGCTACACATAACGGGGAATAAACATTACAGCCAACGCAGAAAATAAGTGGTCAAGAACACCGCAATGTCCCTATCAACTTCCCTGGGAATATTGCAACATACATAGGAACATCACCGGCGCCGTTGTTTTGTCTGCTTACAAAGTAACCACCGCAGTCGACCATTCCATTTCCTGGGAGGGGAGCAATTTTCATAAGACAGATACACTTTCATAAACGATCGTGTAGATATAATTTATGTGTCATTATAACCTGAAATAAGTGTCCACGTAATTTTCTATTATAATGTGATTTATTTTTTTGAGTCCAATAAGTTTATCCATATGAGAACACATAATACAGAGATAGATGGATTGTACGACTCAACGGAACATCGCCATGGAAATCAACCTTCCCACAAAGCACGGTCGACAAAGTGATTCAAATGTACCGACGAACATAGCTGTGGGTCCATAGCTCTACTTAGTACTCGTGTCGACAAAATATTCTCTTTAGCTTGGTGATAGTTCTGTATAATTTTTAAACAAGTATGACTCGTTTGTGGCGTGTTTTTGCCGTTTATATGATTCCCACCCTATGGTTAAAATGGCCGTGTCTAGGACAGAGTGTTAGTTAGTAAAATGTAACAAAGTCAAAACAACGGCGCCAGTGATGTTCCTATGTGTGTTGCAATATTCCCAGGGAAGTTGATAGGGACATTGCGGTGTTCTTGACCACTTATTTTCTGCGTCGGCTGTAAAATGCAGTTTACAGATTTATAATATCATTTTTCGTTCTCAAGATATTTCATTTTAAAGTCTGGGTATGGTTGCTGAAATTTTCAGTATGAGGGCGCTATTTATATTCACATATTTTTAAAAGGCGGCCATATTATGACATCACAGGCACTGATCAAAAAATTGAAAATTATGATTTCATCAATAACTCTGTTCATATTAGCTTAATTCATTAACTATTTTCAGAGTGAATAGTATTTAAGCAAGCAAATATGTTACCATAGCAACGGGATTGTGTCAAATAATTTTCAAACATTTTAAGTAATTTCTTCAATCTTTCTAAAATTTGCCACATTTATGCACAAAAAGTTTCTAAATAAGTTAGATAGAACATCGTCAGCCTTGGTTTATGATTTTTTTCTTTTAACATTTATTCAACTCTGCACAAATCATGTTTTTCTCGTTTTGAATTTTTGTCAATATTCGCACTGTTGTTGCCATGACAACCATGCTACCAATGAAATTATTTTGGTATCCATCCACTTGAACCATATATGAAATTTTGAAGAAATTGAATAAGTATATCAAGCGTTATTTAATATGAAAACATTATTCTCATTTTCCATATCAGGGTATATGACATCATAATATGGCTGCCTTTAAATAATATATAAATAAAAATAGCGCCCTCATACCTAAAATGGCAGCCCCCATACCCCAGATCTAAAATGAAATATCTTGAGAACGAAAAATGATAACATAATTCTGTAAATGGCATTTGTTTCAAGATTTGCTCTCCTTTATGTGTAGCTTGACATATTTGCTGGGTTTACTTTTCCTTTAACTGCAAAAATTTCATTTTTATGCAAGTGAGTTAGCTTTGGTCACATTTAGCAGCCACAATTATACTGTGTTCAAAAATCTCTTCATATTATTTTCTAAAATGACCAATAGTTGATCGTTAAAGGGCCATTAAGGTGAGTTTGGTGAGCAATTTTTCGTATTTTTGTTATGGTTCGGCTGCTATCTTATATTATACTAGTGACGTCCTTATGAGATTTGGCCGGTTACAAATAAATCCTGCTGTACGTGTTTTTCAGTACAGCCACGGGAAAATTCTTTTTTGTTCGAACAACAATTTACCGTATAACTGTAGTTATTTGGCATGCACTGACTTTAGTTCTGTGTCCCTTCCAGGGTTCTCCCCAGAAAAAAAGCATAACAAAAGAATATGTTAATCACCCCTATTGTTATCATTGTTATGGTAACTTGGTTCCATTGCTTCTCCAAAATTGAGGTGCTGTGGGCCACGGCGCTATAATGTCCTGCGGAGAACCCTGGTCCCTCCACCGATCACAATATATAGTTCCTGCTGATCAATCTAGGATTTACTTAAAAGGAAGCCAAATAGCGTAATGTATAGAGTAAAAATGCTATTTTTGTCTTCAAACAGAATAATTAGCATCACAGTTATAGGGGCGCAGGATTTGAGCGTTGATAGTTGAACAGTGGGTGGCGCTATAATCATTTATTTCCGATTTGAATCAAGATGGCAGACAAACCCCAAATCAGTCCGTGAATTGGTGTAAATCAGTGATATGTTTGCCATGGCTGTACTAGGAAACACGTACAGCAGGATTTTTTTGTACTCACCCATAGTTCATAAGGACATCATTTGTACAATATAAATTAACAACCGAACAATAACAAAAATACACCAAACTCAGCTTATGGCCCTTTAATTCCATCATGTCAAAAATTGTTTAAAATACACCGTGTGATTTTATGGGATCAGACTGAACTGGGGAAAAAAATAAATAAAAAATATAATCCCTACCTACTACCCAATATTTTTTTATCCAGTCACTGGAAATGTTTGGCACCTGTGTGTGGTTAAGGTGTCTGCATGTGTGTACTTGGATTGCTATATGTTGCGAGGACAAAAATACATATATATAGCTACTTCCGAGGACATACACACCTTCCGAGGACCTTTTTCATAGTCCTCGGAAAACATAATTTATATTAATAGTTAATTCGATTATTAATACATTTTGCGTAGCTTAGGTTTAGTATCGGGGGAAGGTATGGTTCACGTTATATTAATATTAATATAATTGTACCATACCTTACCCCGATACTAAACCTAAGCTTCGCAAACATTTCTATGTTCAGTCACGGGATATTCAACTCTTGTTTAATTAAACTTAATTAAAATGCAATTCTCCATTGTATTGCATTGTAATTGAGTTTAATTAAACTCCAATTAAAACGCAACCCTATATAGGAACGCGTTTTAATCGAGTTCATATCGCAACTATATTAAAAGTTAATTCAACTATATTAAAAGTTAATCCAATGAAGTCC
Source organism: Saccoglossus kowalevskii (assembly GCF_978046115.1). NCBI lineage: Eukaryota > Metazoa > Hemichordata > Enteropneusta > Harrimaniidae > Saccoglossus > Saccoglossus kowalevskii. The sequence goes on from NC_140657.1 coordinate 27,028,524, forward strand.
TCGGAACATATTGCAATACAAGTATGTGTGTGTGTGTGTGTGTGTGTGTCTGTCTGTCTGTAAATCTCAAGAACCATTCATGATATTTTAATGAAATTTGGTACATATAAGCTTTGTAGTATTCCTCAGACCTGATTATTTTTTGAGCCAAATCTGTTAGATTATGTTAATTAGCTAATTTGCATACTGTTTAACTCAACAACTCAATGAATTTCGATCAAATTTGATAGACTTGTGCATTGATGCAATGTGCATGCAATACCATTATTAGGGGTAATTTACATATGTAAATTAGCTAATTTGCATACTGTTTTTTCACTAAATTGAGATTATCTTATGAACAGATCAACGGATTTGAGTCAAATTTGATAGGCATAAACATGTAATCTGCATGCCATACATCTCACTATAGGAGTAATTTGCATATTTAAATTACTAATTCGCATTCTATTTGTTCACTACATTGGGATTCTCATTAAGGACTTGCCATATTACTATTGGTGATAATTTACATATGTAAATTAGCTATTTGCATATTCTTTTCACTAAATTGTGATTGTCATGTAAACAATGCAATATATTTGAACCAAGTTCGATAGGGATATACATTGATGTAATCTACATGCCATGTTATTATTGTGAATAATATTTCTTGATGACTAATCAATTTTTAACTGTTCCATCTTTGGTCAAAATACATTGGAGCCCTTTCTAAGCTTTCTTTAATTTTTCATTGGCCTAAATAAAATAATACATATATAACAATCACTAAAACTTAGATATATTAACTTGTTCCAATGATAACTCAAGAACCGGTGAGCAGACTCAGATTAAACTCACCAGGCAGATACTATAGGGCAAATGTAATGTCTGATTACCTTTTGGTACAAATCTGTGTGTAATTAATTAGGTAAATTTGCATATTAAATAATGCTTTCTTCTGATGTTGATATCTCAAGAACAAGTCATCAGATTTTGATAAAACTCAGCAATCATGCAGATCTACTTTGGGACAATTACAAAATATTATGAGGAGTTGGTACCAATTCCATGCATAATTAATTAGCTTAATTTGTGTATGACTTCTGAAGAACCAATTGTCATTTTCAGATGAAATTCCTTTTTGACAAGAAAGTCAGCTATTAGCAAATAAGGTGGAACCGAACGCGCTTTCTGTTATGTCAAAAATTATTTTGGACGTTGAACAGTTGAAAAAAAACTTGTATTAAATGTACTTTATTCATTTGCAGGATCATGGATTGTTAGCATCTGTAGAATGTATCCATTGTCATGCAGACATCATAATTAATAAGATGGCAGAGCATCTTGAAGAGTGTGAATGCAAAGTCAATTCTGATTGTGCCGACTCGAGTGACCTTGAAGAAGTGCAGGATGGTGAATCTACTACCTGTAATGAAACCATAGCTGAAGAAGTGAATGTGCCAGAACTTGATCTGGCTGAGGTAAATGTCTTGAATATCAGTTCTCAATTGAACACACTGTTTGACACTGTTAATTCAACCAAATTGTTAGCCATTTAAACATTCCGAACCTTTTTTCTAGAATGATGCAAATGATTTTGTTGAAACTTGGTACAAAGGGTGTACAAGAGGGGTTATACTGATGCACATCGTTTTTAGCCCCCGCCGGACAGTTTGTCCGGAAACTGGGGCTTATGGATTGGGCTTTGTGCATGTGTCCGTTATTGGTCATATCTTGGACATGCATGTACCGTTTTCATTCAAACTTTGGCACATAGGTTAAGTACTAAATGTTACATACTGTGTACAATTCTAAGTTGATCCTGGTTGGCTCATAGACCTGCATATTTCTTTGATATTCAGAAAATAAACATATACCAAATCATAATTTGGTGTTCTTGTATATTACTGCCTTAGATATCACAACCTTAAACTTTTTTTCAGATTGAAAAAAAAGCTGACACATTGATAGAAATATTACATGGTACATGTACTTCAAGACAAGAAGTTATTTCTAAATTGGTGGAATACAATGGAGATGCCAATATGGCATTTTATGATTTGTCTTCTGTAAAATGTAAGTGTACATGCATGTAAACCAATCCTGTTAAGTTTCAGGCTGTGTTGCATTTACACACTTAATTGTCTCAGAATTTACAATCAAGAATGTATATTTAAATATAGGTGTATTTTAAGGCACAACATCAGCCCAAACAACCAGACTTTCATGTTTAGTTTAGCTTTTTTATTAGCTCAGCTGTTGACACAGAGGAGCTGTTCATATTACTGATTGTCCGTCCTCGTCAACTTTACATTTTCAACTTCTTCTTCAAAACCGTAGGTCAGAATGTTTTTAAATTTGATGTACAAGTTATACTTTTGTACATTTTTTTTTGTAGACTTTTGGTAACCAAATAACCACCCATCCCCAATTTGCAGATTTACAGCAGAATCACCGATGGTACATCATTTCAATTGTCGATAAAATGAGGTAAATGACTGATTAACATTTCTGTTGTAGTTTGCAAAGGAATGCATTGACTGATTTTGTTGAAACTTGGTACATGGATACTAAACATGGCTTGCATGACCTATATACTTTTATGATCAAATCACATTGATGTATTTTTGGGTGTTGTCATTTTGATGTCCAATTGAATAGTGTCATATCTTGGCTGTAACCTTTTTAGTCCATGTTCAGACGAAGTCCGAAACGAGGACTTATGGATTGCGCTCCGTCCGTCCATCGATCTTGTACATCCCTTGATTCTTTTCAAATCTTGTACATACCTTGGACCTTAGCTGGGACATATGCATGTGCAATGATTTCATGATTGGTTCAAGGATGGCTGACTGGCGGCCATCTTGTTTTTTGAAAATGTAATATCTAGGATATGCTTGTCAGTTTTCATTCAAATTTGGTACATACATTATACATGTCCATGTCAATTTGTTTTGCAATTGGATCAATGATGGCCAACTGGCAGCCCTCTTGTTTTTTTGAAAATGTGTGATATCTTGGAAATGCTTTGTCAGTTTTCTATCAAATTTGGTACATACGTTATACATGTTAGGGATAGATGTTAGGATACATGTTCATGACAATTAGTTTAACAATTAGATCAAAGATGGCCAACTAGCAGTCATCTTTTTTTTTAAAAATGTGTGGTGTCTTTGACATGCTTTGTCAGTTTTCTATCAAATTTGGTACATACGTTACATGTTCATGACATTTGTTTCACAATCGGATCAAAGATGGCTGACATCTTGTTCTTTGATCTGTGTGGTATCTTGGACATGCTTTGTCAGTTTTCTTTCAAATTTAGTACATATATTATACATGTTAAGATACATGTCCATGACAATTTGTTTCACAAGCATATCAGAGATAGCTAACTGGTGGCCATCTGTCTTTGGTCATAATTACAGGGACTGTGTCATGACATGACTTGTGATTTGTGGTTGTATTATGATGTACTCAATAACACTATTTGGTTATCTCATGATTCATCACCAGATGTACCTGGTTCACCTGGAAGACCCTATATTACAGTTGTTAAAAATAATAGTATGACCTTGAAATGGATGCCACCTGATGATCCTGGCAGTTCTTCAGTTACTGGATATTATGTTGAAAAGGATGACTTTACTACCGGATGGTCTCAAGTTAACAGACAACCTATTCCTGATACTGAATATACTGTGGCTGACCTGACAGAAGGATCTCGTTACCATTTTAGAATTGCTGCTGTGAACAAAGCCGGTGTAGGAAAGTACAGTGACTCATCATATCCTGTTGTTGCCGAGCAAGTGTTGGGTGAGTTTTTTAAATCATGCTTTTGGAGTTGTTTTTTAACATGATTGCTTAAAATTGTTACAGAAAACAAACCTGATAATATTCATGTAGACATGAAATGTTTTAGTGATTTCATGTCACTTTTGACAAAATGGTGGCTATTTTTGAAAATTATTCCGGACACAGAACCTGAACATAGTTGGAGTAATTGGACTTCAAACTTTATACATCATAGCATGTGTATGCGCTAATTTTGTCATCTGGTGAAAGATGCTTTACTGCCGATTATAAAAATACACTAAAATCAGGCATTTTTACATGCATATTGTCAGATTTTCTTCAAAATAGTTGGAGGGAGTAACCATTATAGGCGGTTTATGCACAGTTCAACACTTTCAATTACAAACCTTTCCCAAGATGGCCATTTTGATTTTGACAAATGTATATATATATTGGATATGCCTGCAGCAATTCACTTCTGTACCTGTGTATATATATATATATTTAAGTACTGTATTGTATCAGCTTGCAATGTGGTAATACAGAGTTGTTATTCTCTACGGGGACTGTGCCATGTCGTCGCTTGTCTTCATTCTAATTTTTTGTATTTTTTTCATTCCAACAATAAATGTACAGGTGATTCTAGTGCATGCTCTTCTGATGAAATTGGGATTGGTGTTGAAAATGAAAGCAATGATACCACTAAGACAGGTAAATATGATGAAAATAAGGGAGTGCTGTGTATGCCCCTTCTCATGCTGTAATACTCTAGTGAATGGAGCCTTCTTCATTTGCATATTCGCTTTCATTCACAGCCTCACTCTTGTCAGAAAATAGATTGTAACTTCATCTTACTTCATCAATATGGATAAAAAACAGAACACAAAATCAATATTGCATTTCTTTGCAGGCATCCTTTAGGAGAAAATGTCACAGAGTGGGCTTGTGTATGCCGATTGAATATAAAAGATAACACCATCCACATTTTCGATTAGGTTGAAAACGGTGAATTTTTTTCAAAAAACCCTGGAAGGTTGTAGACGATAGACATAGCCTTACGGAACGTGTAGATCCACATTAGACGTTTGTAGATCTACAATAGATCTACTGTAGATATACATGAGTCTATTTCAAGTATTTGTAGATGAGTTTCATCTACATGAAATCTACAAATGCTTCATCTACATTTAAACATTATATGTAGATGAAGTTTGTCCACAGTCATCTACAGGTTCATCTCCATTCATCTACAAATAACTCAGACAAATTTTTGCATAATGAGATAAAGCATGATGGGAAAATATGTTTTTTGCAAATTTGACAATATATTGACTGATTTTTGAAAGTTTGATTTGCAAACATGATCGGTAGAATAATATGAATTGCATAGTATGTAATTTGGGTATTGTACTGCAGTTGTGAAGCTGATACACGAGTTTGATCAGTTGGAAGCATTAGAAACCTGATGCAGTTTTTTGCTGACGTGGCATAAGTAACAGGCTCAATGATCCAGTGTCTTAAGATCATATCTTTAACAGGATTGTGATCACTGGCTCTTGAATGGCACAAGCCTTCTCGGCCATTTCAAAACACATCCTTCCATGAAGGATGTACAATAAAAGATTACTTTTAAATATCAACAAAAATCAGAGATTCATTTTTTCCTAATTCAATGTAATCTACACTCATCCACAAACTAATCTACACTCATCTACAAATACATCTACATTAGTCTACACTGCTTCATTATGTATTCACTAAAGTAGATCTACAAAGTCATCTACATTTGTCTTTTGTAGATGAAAATTAGATCTACTTTAGATGAGCTTGTAGATCTACACGTTTGGTAAGGGTACTGGCAGGATAGGGGTACGGAAAATGCCCACTATTTGTACCACTTGTGCAAGTCATAGACAATAGTCTAGCTGGCAGGTTAAGAGTTAATTTGCATATTTATGGATTTTTGCTCTGCTGATATTACAAGAACTAACAGTAAGATTAAAATCAACCGTAAAATGATAAGGGACAATTGCAAGATCTAATTAGTGTAATTTGCATATGACCAAATTCTTGTTCTAACAAAAGATTCGATAGTTTCGGATGAAATCCAGCAGTGAAGATACTAGGGTTTTCAGCATATATCAGTAGTTTACACAATCAGCATTTGTATCGATCTGTACAACAGGAACACTTTCTAAAATCTCTAATTTTTATTATCATCTTTTTTTCAGATACTTTAAGTCCACTGGAAAAGTTAAACAAGTGGCGAACTTCTATACTTGAAGAAGGTCGACCAGTATCTATTTACTATGATCGAGATGCACGTTACCCTCTGCGTCAATTAATTGGGATATATAAACAAGGTTTGAATTTAAAAATTCATCCCATGGTTCATTTCATCTCGGGGAATGAAGAGGAACTTGCTGTTGATACCGGTGGTCCACGAAGAGAGTTTTTCCACTTGAGCATGAACACGGTTTTGACCAATCAAGAAGAACCTATGTTTGAGGGCCAAAGAAAGCATCTTGTGCCTATTAATAGACAGAGTGTAATGGCTGAAGAACTATTTGAACTTGTTGGTAAAATGTTGAGTCACTCCATATTGCATAATGGCTGTGGTTTGAATGGCATTGCAAAACCAATCATACACTACATTATATATGGTGACATTGATTTGGCTGCAAATAAAGTAGTGATGGAAGACATAGCTGATGTGGATTTACAAGAGACACTTAAAAAGGTGTGTATTGAAATTTAGTGTTTAGATGATGCTGCATCGTTTGTGTGGATATAATGATGTTGTTTTTAAAGCCTCACAACTCCGCTCAAGGATAATCCTATTGTATATTAAGGAGTGGGTCTGGATTTGATGTTATCTTGAGCGCGGATTGTCCATGGAATGTTTGGGTGGGTGGGCGGTAGAGAACATGCGAAAGTGTCTGGCCCCATGCAGCACCACAACATCGTAGGTGATGACTTAGTGTGTTGTGTTTGGTTTCACAGGTTCTGGATGCAGATGTAGATGAGTTGAAGCAGCTTGGGCCAACCCTTGTTGATATCCTTTCATATGTAGGTGCATCTTATTATGAAGTGACCACTGATAATAGAAATGTTCTTGTTTATGAAGTTATGCAACATAGCGTATTGCTGTCATGCAAAATACAGATGGATCAGCTGAGAAGAGGGCTAAATTACATGGGACTTCTTAAGGTCATTGCAGATGAACCAGAATTAGTAGATATTGTTTTCCCAGAAGAAAACATTATAGCTTATGATGTTCTAAAGAACAAGGTAGAATTGAGAGATGGTGAAACTATTGATAATGAAGACAAAGAAAAGAATTTCGCATTCTTCCATAAGTATCTTGAGCAAAAATGTGAAAGCCAAGGTAAATATAATTGTTTGTCTCAGTGATTTGTTTTGAATTAAAAGTAGTTAAGTAATACATAGTGGCACATCTATGTATAGAATTCTCTATCCACCAATTTTATGTGAAGAGTATAGTGCAAACTCACTCCCTTTGACAACTCACAATCATGTTTGTCCTAGGGAAGTGCATATATTAGACTTTGGAAATCACAAGCATTTACAATTGTAATCGCAAATGAGTATTCGGCAGAAACACCTAACTTGGTTGATAATAATAAGACACCTGGTTCCTACCCATCACCTCCTACCCATCATTCTCCGACAATCATCCTCCAGAATTTGAAACCATTCCGAAATTCAAACTGTCAACAGCTATTTTAGACTTACCATAATTTAGTTGGGTTGTAAGCAGTGGTAAAGTGTGTGTTATTGTGTGTGTCTATCTATAATAATAATGTTTATTCAACCTTCGTATCGGCAGCATGAAAAACGGTGGCAGCTGTTACTCAGTGGGTGGTCTGAGGGGTAATTCTGAATATTGCAAATCATGGCTGGGGTTACTTTGAAATATACATGCATGCATTGAGTTAATGTGTTATGTACTAATTACATCGTGTATGTTTTAATCAATACATGCCATGGTCGCACCTTTTACAATAGGTAAATTAATGTATGCATATAATATTTAACACTCAATTTCAATGAAGACAGTGATTTGTGAAATTACAGTGATGTTTCTGTTATACTGACAGATGCTGAACATGGAGATGAACCAACCATCTATGATGTTCTGATGTTCATAACAGGTTATAGAAGCATTCCACTAAAGGTATTTGTCAAGTTTAGTAATAGTACCACCGTGAAACTTCCTGATCCAGGTGTATGCACCGAGGAAATAGTACTACCAGTGTGCCATGCAACATATAATGATTTCAAACATGCTTTTGATACTACTGTAAAATGTCAAGGTACAGGTTATGGGCGATACTGATATGAATCAAAGTGAAAACTGTTCAGATGCAAAAACTTAATTGCTTTAAAATTGATATATGCTTCTTGCTTCTTGTTTGCGATAGATGTCATTGTTTATGTACATTTTCTTAGTGTTTGTTGGGGTGCATAGCACCAGTGATAGAGAGACTGTAACACTATGTATGTTAGTGATATATTTTTTCTGTTTTTGGGTTGGGATGAATTTCCAAGATATCTATATTATAGTTGTGTCATCAAGAAAAAGTTGTTAGGCAGTTGTATATGCTCTCTAACTGGGAATTGTAATTAGTTAATAACATATCAACGGCTAAAAGCACCATGTGAAAATGGTTGCCAGCAGTCTTGATCACTGAGGTCAGATATATTGGCTCAAAACCCTGTTGACGTGTTGAATCATAATTATTAATTATATAAATCCAAAAAAATACAATAAAGATCCACAATGGCATATTTTTTCATAGAATCCAGAGATCTTTTCCCCATCATACATTGAAAATCTAAACTCATCACAAGGGGGTACAAGCAGCTAACAGTGGATTTCACTTTAGCTCAACACTTTAACGTCTGGCATGAACGTATTTGTATCAAGTTGTTGGCAACAAAATCGCTCCATGGCGCTTAATTGCCAGTCAAAAACAAATCATAACGGAAAACGTCTCTACCCGAATGATGTACGAGTGATATTGGAAGCAAATCAAACTTGTCCAGTGTTTGGGCTTTTTTTCGGGTCAGCTTGATATCTGAACATGTGAATGGGTTAATGGCCAAGAGAAAGCATGTGTTGTTGCAATACAATTGAAATATTTAATATATAATAGATTTCAACTTCATTGAATCGTAATAAAGATGCAACACTGACGCTTAGTTTGGCTCTGTTGTTTTCATTTGTTGGCTCTACAACAACGCTAACTGATAACAAACTTCATGCTAGACGTCGAAGTGTCGAGCTAAAGTGAAATCCACTGTAATTACAATGATCAGACATCTGTTTAGACACTTGGTTTAGAACAAATTCCATGTCTGCATGTAAAGGGATCATACAACCAACCGTGTTAACTTATACAGTGGTCAATTGAATGGATCATTGCTGTGAATCTGTTTTTTTTTTTCAGTTTTCAATCCTTTTCCTAGTTTTCCACTGTAATAGTTAAGTAGCAAAATTAATATTCCATTTAGTTGAAGTCTCCATGTACATGGAACAGTTTGGCCATTTTCAAGAACCTATAATTGTAACAGTGAAAAAGTTTGATCATTATTGAGCAAACTTGTATTCAGTGATCAAATCATGAGTATGGTCGGGATAATTTCACTTTCTGCTTGGTGTTATTGTAGATGGTCGAGAGTAGAACAAGAGATGTTTTTAGTTTTAACAAGATTATCATGCTTAGGTTTATAATAATTTATTACAGTTACTCTTGTGCTTAGTTAAAGATTGACGCTTTTTAACAGCTTTATTGTTGAATCTGTGAACATGCATGATGTGTTATCTTATTGACTCAAGGTTAAGAGCCATTTTACAATGTGTATACTGTATACTGCAGTTTCAAATTGTGTTGTTGAAAGTTGAGGCATATTATTGATTTGTTTTTAATTTCTATGTTATTTTATGATGTTCCAACAGTAAATTTTGACAAATGTTATGATAAGCCTTATAATAGTCAGCTGAAGGTTGTTGACAGAGTTGGTGGAAATGTACATGACTGTATGTATTTGATTTAAATAAGCTCTCAATGAGTTGGCCACATGACTTCATTAAAGGGACATAAGCAGAGTTTGGTGAGCTATTTTTGTTATGGATCGGTTGTTAGCTTATATTGGACTTAAATGTTCTTATGAACTTTGGATGGTTACAAAAAAAAATCTTGCTGTACGTGTAGTATGTCAGTACAACCATGGCAAAAAAATCATTAATTTGCAGCAATTAAGGCTTGTTCGCCATCTTATCTCACATTGCAAACAAAATGGTTATAGTGCCACCCGATGTTCAAACCAAAAATGCTTAAATTTTGTTCACCTGACTGTGATACCAAGTATTATGATTCACAATGAAAATAGTATTTTTAGTCCCCTTTTATAATTTGGGTTCCGTCAAAGTTGATACAAGGACAAGGTATACTGGTTTGACATATGCACATCAAGTTATTTTTTGGATTTGATAATTTTTTACCGAAACACAGCTATTTTATACCCTAAAAATGATGAAAATCCACATTTTCAACATGTCATCAAATGTTTTTCGGACATTCCTTGGCCGCTATTTTCAACCTTGGTATGGAGGTTGTACATGTTAGATTATTGATGCATGCACTGATGTTTTTGTGATTCGATTAAAAATGGCTGACTGGCGGCCATTTTATTTATGGTTTTGTGTGTTCCTGCATGATTTGTCGGACATGCTTTGACCGAATTGGTTCAAAGTTATAAGGACAAGGTATACAGGTTTACTCATATGCATGTAAAGTTATTTTTGGATTTGATCATTTTTCACCGAAATACAGCTATTTTATACCCTAAATATTCACATTTTTAACTTGTCATCAACCGTTTTTATGTCTTTGAAACTTGGTATGAAGGTTGTACATGTTGTGCTACCAATGCACAATTTTTTTCACGAATATCATTGGTCTTTGATTAAAATGTTATTGCTTTTGATGTTTCTTGGTATTCAAAGAAATAGTGCAAATTCTCGGCCATTTTGTATTTTATCATCTGAAATTATACAGTACTCACACTGCCCTAGACCACACTCATAGATATCACACGGACTTCAGACATTAAATACAGAACAGGGACTGTGTATTGCTAAATGCTTGTAACTGTATACAATTCGCAATTTGAAGGAATCTATTGATCAACAGGAACTATATAGCGTGATCGATGGAGTGACACAAAATTAAATTCGGTGCAGGCCAACTGCGTTGTTCGACACATTTCCGTTTGAACAAAATTGATTTTTGCCATGGCTGTATACTGACAAAGATGTACAGTGCAATTTTTTTGTAACTTGCCAAAGTTCATAAGGACGTTGATTAGAGATAAGCTAACAACAGAACCATAACAAAAATAGCTCACCAAACTCCACTCTAAGAGTGTGCTTATCTTGAAAACTTGTTTGGCCGAGCCAAGCTATCAACAACAATTAATGATATATCCATGCACCAAAAGCCATAATTTTGTAATACTCTTTCTGCCGATTAGTCAATACTTTGCTGTGTTCGACATGTACTTTGCCATACCAGATGACAAAAATGTAGCAGCATACATTGTTTGCAGAACAAGGAGTTTGTCATTTTGACAGCTAGAAATGAAGGCTTTAGGTAATTGTTTAGTGTATATCAAGCTTCACGTTTTTGGTTACCATGCTCGTACAACCATCACCAAAGTAGTTGATATTTGCAATCAATGACAATCTCAATACTTTCCTAACGTATAAAATCGACAAATTCTATTATACAAAATATTATGTAATGTTTTTCAAAATTTGATTTTAAATCTGATTACAGAGGTCAGCATATCAAATTTGGTTGATTATCATGACATTGAAAATATAATGTAATCATTCCTACTATTTTGGTAGTAGGAAGATTAGGAATAAAATAGAAGATTGGAATAAAATTGACTACAAATCGCTGTAATTACTTGTAATTACTCTGGACAACTTAATGGAGATTAATGTGCCATTCAAAAAAAAAAGGTGTATTGATGAAAAACTATTTTTTTTGTGCATAATACATAAAAGTTGTCTACTAAACTGCATGAGCGATAGTACACTAATATAAGTTTTACATCAAATTACAAAATCAGATTATATTGAGAAGTAATCCATATTATTTTTGGTATGTGATAAACACCTGTCTCTTGTTTGTTATTTGAGTACCTGCATTGGCACCTCCCTTTTGACTTTGGTCAGCATAATATTTTTACCACTGCGTCCTGGGCTGAAACAAGAACTTGGAACATAGAACCTTTTGTACTTCCTAGGCTAGTTGACATTAGCACGCACCTGAAGCACAATTCGAACAAGTGTTGCATGAAGGATTTATTGAAGACAAAAATGACTTGGCCGAAAAAGCGTGAAAATCAAATCGCATAACTCATGAATGCAATAACTGTCGCAGTTGTGGTATAGCACAAATCAGTTCATATGTAAAAGCCTTCCAATTACATTTTGGAGTCGATCAACTTTTAAATAGAACAGAGTATAACTGATAACTGAGAATTATACATCTTATCTATATGTTCGCTCATAAAGATATCCTCAAGATTTTAATTGATTTGTGCTTTTTTTTTCAACCGATTTTATAATTTTATCAAGCAGATATTTTCCCCCAACAACATATCTGTGATTTCTGTTCAGATATTTTTCTTAACATTGTATTGTGAATAAGGGTCATCATATAAGTTCTCATTAAACCAAAAATTAAGTAAGTTTTTGTAAGTTTTAAAGGTCTGTTATTGTCCTTAGTGCTAAGTTTAAAGAGGCAATATGGATAACTTTGGGCATTCTGGACCTGTTTTAAAAATCATCTATTGATACTGCATTCGTTCATAATCAAAAGTAGATGATTCATCGTGAAATAAAGGTGCATTTTTTGTAGCGATCTTAGAAGTATTCGTTGGGCAAAGAAAGGGAAAACTTGAGTGCGCGTGCGTAATATCAGTTTTGATTTACCTATCGGCTGTTGCAAGCTAAACCTCCTAAATTGAGGGTCAGAATTCAGAAAGTGCAAACTGTGTAAAATGGCTTACCAGTTGTTAAATATTAAACAGTGATATCTCAAGAATTTGTTTTGGGTACAGAAGAGATAGCTTAGAAAACAAGAATAAAATCACAAGCCTATCAATCTAAGGTCTATGATAAACTCTTCGGACGGGACAGGCATATTACAGAGTTGTGTAGTTATTTAAATAAAATACCAAGACAGCTGACTATTACATTAATAATTGTGCCAGTGGTTTATACATATCATAAAGTGAAAATTATTTGCTAATAATGCTTATGTTACAAAAAATAACTAAGACATTATTACACTTTACCAAGAGAGCACAATTCGCAAGCGTACTGTTTAGCATAAAAAAGATAAAAAATAAAATTCATTCTGTTATGTACTGTAATATACTTTTATGCAATAACTAGAGTGTCAATATAAAATAAAGTGAATAATGACAACTCAGTAATACTCTAGTAATCTTTCAAATATAAGAGTGAAAAAACTCTTCGGACGGGACACAGACTCTTCAGATGGGACAGCCAGTATGTTTGCTTATTTAAACAAAATCTGGCAGGCTTAATAACTGATACATGTAGTATTAACACTCATATTACATAATAATGCACTTTTTAAATTATTATACCAAGTCTGTAAAATCTTATCTCTTTAAGTTGACGATAGTTTACATGTTGTTCCCAACATGACACTACATTTGTACTCCTAGTACTGACAGACATAAATTTTGATTTGACAATATTCATGAATAAACTGACAAAGGAGTATTCTATATACTATTAAAAATAGGAACCAAAATTCTGCACTGAGAAGTATAACAAATAAGTATGACAAAACTCTTCGGACGGGACATATGTTAGTCAGCTGGGAAAATCAACACAATAGTTTGTATGATAAGTACATATATACTGAATTCAGCTAGTTGATTATTATAATATAATTACCACTACTTATACTCATTAATAAAGCAGAAATTCATGCAGAAATAGTATAAAATGCAACTATATATGCCAAGTACACACAAAATCAGTTTTCTATAAACAAACTACTGTATCTATTATGCAATGTACAATTTTGACTCACTTTTCTGGAGTATTAAAATTTGGAGTTAGGTCATAATCTTCACTTGTTTGTGTAGAACATAGTACATACATGCTTAGTTTCCAGAATTTTCCTAAATATTAAACACTGCTGAATTAACAAATCGTGTAGGCATTTGAAAACATCCATACAGCTTTGTATTTCTATGTCAACATTAATTAACACATGTAATATTAACTTGCCAAGAATTTTATAATTTCTAAATTTTACAATTTCTCTTGAATTTCTGCTATTTGAAATAAAATTTCGGCACATGTATTTCAACTTTACTACGCAAATCATCAAAAGAAAACTGTAATCGTTTATTCATTAATGTAGGGGGATTTAGTATACACACATCTTCTATTGGTTGTGTGGAATATTCTTGCTGGTCCATGTCTGGCCACTGGTAGAGGTTTTCCCCTTGTTTTTTCATGTATTTTACCACAACTTTATCACAGTCGCTGTTAATAACCTCAGCTAGATAAATATGAATCATTCCTTTTTTTCTTGACTGCAGTTTGATAGCAGCAAAATCACCAATTTTAGGTTTTCTGTAAGTTAACAAGGAAATACATATTTACAGTTTCTGTTACTCAACATATTTTATCATCTCACCAAAAATTAGTCATATATCACATATGCATATGCTTTAAATAAGAGCTAATGTATTAAATGCAACAAACCTAAGAGTATTGGTTCTCATGTCACTTTCTGTAGCAGAGGTTTCAGGTTGGTCTCTTGTGGTTACAGAATCACTGGCTGCACGGCAACTTCCACCATTGGCATTGACCTCACTTAATCTGTTTTGCTTTGCATCACTTTCTGTCACCTGGTTAGTTTTTTTCTTCAGTTGGATTTTCTTCCACACTCCAACATAATTATGAAAAAAGCATTGATGACCCTCAGCTTCTGGAGAGCATTGTTGACAAAAACATGACAGTTGTTTAGTCAAGACTAATCCATTTTTTCCTGTACTGCTTACAGCATGCAGTTTTCTTGTACCAGGTAATGTTTGGTAAATTCTGTGGTCACGTTCTCTGCTGATGTCTTCTTTACCTATCCAAAGAAAAGTTCTCTTAGAATTTTCATACAACTTCTGTCGCGAATTGTATGATGATTTGCCAACTTTTTCCAGCTCACACCTGCCATACACATACAAATCATGTGCATTTGTTACTTTGACTTGTCGTTTATTGATAGCTTTGGCAATGTTGTATTTTACAATTGCTCCCAGACCATCACATATTGATTTACCATGACTGGTCTCATAGAAATTACGTTGTATTTTCACTCCAAAATCCTTTTCTGAATAGGAGATATCTGAAAATGCTACGTTTCCTTTATATTGAGCTGCTGACCCATCTGTGAATTCCTGTAACTCTGTGAATTGTACACCTGATGCTCGAAGACTTTCTATCACTTTTGACTTGAAAGAATGAACAGCATGGGCATCATGTTTGGGGTCATCCGAAATGCATATGAATGAATGTTTCACAACAGTTGGTTTACCATCAATTTCTTCAACATATGCAGTGAAAGTAGGGTGGATAGTGATACGGTCCTGATCCCAATATGCACTTTGAGGTTCATCTTGATAGTTAATAGTGAAATCTTCAGCAAAGTCCATGCACATCAATAACTGGCCAGGTTTGATGGTTGAATAGTATGATTGGAATTGAGAATGCTGCCATACTGCTCGGAACCGATGAGCTGCATAGCCACCTTCAGCTTGCAAAGGTTTATCTAAATCTTCACTGAATTCTGCAAGAAAATCTGCTATCTTTCCTTCTTTTCGTACATTTTTTAGCTTTCTCTTTTCATGGCCGTCGATGGTAACAGATTTGTATTCCCATCTATCCCATTTTAACTCCAAGTCACTGTTGCTATTATTTTGTAGGTTGATATATTTGATTAGCTTGTTCGGCCCACAATTTTGACAAATGCGATTTAAGCAGGTATGTTCTGGGTAACCTTGATTATGGTCGTACTCACACACAAGTAGGTCAGCAACAGCAACTTTTGGAATTTTTTGAAAACTGTGAGAATTTGAGAAGGTATTCCAAGCTTCAACTTTGAGGGCTACATTTTGACATACAAGACACAAACAAGATATTCTTGAGTTCTCATTTACTTTTCTAACATTGTTTGGTCTAAGACTATCAAAACTGCGTTGACCAATTGACACGCCTGGATTTTGAACCTTGAAAATTTCAAAAGCTTCTCGTTGATTGACCAACATGATTCTTTTGGGTACCAGATCATCCGAATTACTCATAACATCTTTCCTGATTGGAAGAACTCTGCTTATTTCATCACGACAATAGAAATCTGAGGCAAGTAGGCGCGTCTCTTCAGATAAAGCATCTGATCTTTTTTTACGTGGTTTAGGTGCCCACCATTTCTGATTTCCATGTTCACCCAATTCTGCTAATATTTTTTTCCGGTTTATTTTGAATGCCCTTGAAATTCCTGTTTGCTGTCTTTCATACTTCTTTGTTATTTTTCCACTCAAAACTTTTGCGAGTGTAAAATGGGCAATATTTCTTACTTCACATGAGCCTTTTTTCCCTGGTTTTGTGGTTTTGAGAAACAGTTCAAGTCCGTCTCGAATGTGGTCAGCCTGTTGTATTTTCTTTTTTATTTCTGCTGTAGTGATTAAGTTTTTTTCCATAAGAACTTTCTTAGTTTTTGGCGACTGTGATAATTTCTCAATAACACGCGCCCGTTTTCTAGATGAGCCTGGCAGAGCTTCTTTAGCAATTTTAACTGCCCTTTTTTCAGAGCTTTTTGATTTAAATTCCGTTAATGTTGGAGATTTTATATTTCTCTGACGAAAAAGAGCAACTCTTAATTTGTTTGCCTTTCTCCTACATACAGCTTTCTGTTTATCCTGAGTATCCTCTGCTTTCTTTTGTTTTTTCCTTGCGAGATCTTTTTCTTTAATTCTTCTCTTTTTTTGGGATGACTGACTTAATCTCCATGCTGTAGAGCGCGACATGTTACCGGTATTACTATCAGTGTTGGTTTGCGACCTTTTAGATGTAAGAGATGTGCTAGCTCTATATTTTTGTTTACGTATACGCTCATTTTCTCTTATCACTTTCCCTAAATCTGCATCTTTTCCCATCTGTTCTCTTTGTTTTTCTCTTTCTTTTCTTTTACGCTCCCTGTCTTTTTGTTTCGCAGCAGCATAGCGTACTTCATCTTGTCTTATTTTTTCTCTGTATTTAATTTGTTCTAATCTACGCTGTTTCCTTTTTTTCTCTAGCTCTGTCTGACTTCTCGTACTCCTGTCCTACAATTATATACACATACAAGTATTAGAAACATTTTGTTTATTGTACAATGTTTAACTTTATTTTAAAAAATGAAATGTCCCGTCCGAAGAGTTTAACAAGTTTAAATCAGAAAGACATAAATTATAGACTATTTTCAAACAAAAAAGTCTTATAAAAGAACAAAAAGTAATAATTTAATGCACAATCTATTTTTAAGGGTGAAATAATATTACTTGTTCATGTAATTTGCATATTCTGAATTGCTCTTCGGACGGGACAATGCCCATCTTCTCACAAAGTCTGTTTTTAACATGTAAAAAGAAAATGTATAATTGTATTAACATAAGGTAGTTATTACACCAGGATTGCTCCATTATATTCTTATGTTGTTACTTAAATCAATACAGCACAATATAAATTCATCACTGAAATGATAATTTCTTCGGACGGGACACTTTTTTGTTTCAGAATCAGATTTTGTTTTGTAATTTCAGCTTTCAGTATTCAAACCCATGGATAATGTGACATCACTGTTGTGGCATGGGTCCAAGTTCATGCATACACTTTGATATTTTTAATACTTATTTGTTGTGATTCTATATGATAAATATCCTGCAGAGCTGTTTCGGAAAAACTACACTACTCGTACATTTGCTCAAAATTATATTGATATGAATGGAAAGGTTGATGTAAGTGATAAAATTATAACATTCAGGTACTCACCATTTCTTGCATGTACTGTTAACTGATTCACAGCCAACATTCAAATAAAAAACTGCCTTGTTTTCAAAAATAACAAAAATTTACATATTTTTGTTACATTCTGTCACCTAATTTGCATACTTCCTAACAACTGTATAGTAACAACTGTTTCAGCTAGATATTGTTGTTTATTGAAATGCATGTTAAGGTAAAAAATCAATACTGTTGCTAAGAGAAAACTGATACATTGTTTCAAAATGTAGCTAGGCATGATTAACATGTAAAAAAAACAACTAGGGTGTTACATTGGAGAAAGGGCAAATCTGGGGACTTGGTGAGGTCATAGGTCATGAATGCATTTAGCCTGAGCTATGATTTTATTTACAGAAAGAAGGCATAGGTAGACCCCCCAAATAATGATGCATTCACCTCTTTATGTGTTATGCAAATTATGTTGTCTTTAGAAAACCTGATTTGGGAGGTTTAGCTTGCAACAGCCGCTATACGTATAGACAAATCCTTTGGCATATGCGCACTCGATTTTTCTTTTCTCTGTCGAACGAATACTTCTAAGATCGCTACCAAAAGTGGTTATTATCCCCCGGCACTTAAGTGCCGCCGGGGGATCTAGTGGAGATGGGCATCCGTCCATGCTCTCATTTGAACAACTTTGCCTGTAGTGTTTTAAACTTCAATGGGTCTAGTTATATACTAGACCTGACGAGCTAGTTCTAGTTTGTGTTGGTTGGCCCACTACCCTCTGACCTCTTCCTAGGCCCAAGTCCAGTGTTTTGGGAGATGAGTATATTAGAACAAAACATGTATAATCTAGAATGGCTTGGTTGATAAATGTCATGAGATGAATGTGACCTTGCCTTGACCTTGGGTGACTTTTACTTGACCTATGATGACCTTTGACCCCGTTTTCCTGGTTTGGGTGGATTGGGCCATATTAGAGTGCAACCGATTAAGATCTCACTTACTTTGAATAAACAGTGTTATTTAGAAGATGACCTCTGACCCAATTTCTCGATTTGGGGGTGTTTTGGGAGTTGAGTATATCAGAACACAACATGTATTTCAATCTCAAATGGCTTGGTCGATAAATGTCAAGAGATGATTGTGACATGGCTTTGACCTTGGGTGACATTTCATTGACCTTTTGATGACCTTTCCTTGACCTTTGGTGATTTTTGACCCAGTTTGCAATGGAAGAAACACAGAACTTTTCAAAACCTCAGAAGTTGTGAGCTTCCAACCAGTCACCTTACGTTCAACCCCTGACCTCTCATCATGTGACCTTCTTTGTCCCCATTTGCCCTCAGAAAATCCAGCATCAATCCCCACTATCCCCAGTAGTCTATATTCACTCTAGCCTCTATACAGTACAACTTACCTTGAAAAGCCGGGGATCAGCCATCTCCGATGGCTTTCTTGTTTACTTCATGATAAGGCATAAATTTTTGATCATGAACGAATACAGCATCAAAGAACAAATTTCAAAAAAAGATCAAAATTGCCCAAAGTTATCCATATTGCCTCTTTAACACTGCAAATGCATTTTATATTGTTGCCTTGAGCAGGAAGTCTTTCTAACATTATACAGCTAACAATCACTGCTTACTCTATTAAAAACCTTAGCATTATTTGTCTGTCACAGCTAGAACAATGTCGGTTTTGCAAGTAAGCATTATGTAAATTTACTATCCTGTCGAACAAGTACCCTTATCCCTCTGAGGAAGAGATTTGTTGCCTGGTTTTGTTATATAAGATGAACCCCTAAACACACCAACTTTTACTGTTCATATAAAATGTTTTGAATAATGCTATTTGCCTTCTTTTGTATCTGTGAATTATGTATATGTGTGCCAATGCATGAATGAACGTTTTGTTGATAAATATATACTAGAACTTAGAAAAACTCCTATCACCTTGCCCTGGTAAAAACTGTCATACAAAACAATTATCAAAGGATCGGGTGCACTTTTTGCATTTTAATTAAGGTATGAATCTCTGAACTGTTGATGTAATTAAGGTTGTATTGTCTGCCAACATTATTTTGAAGCCTTTGACATGAACTAATTTGTGCTTTACGGCAACAACGACAGATACAGATATACTTGCGGGAAGAATTGTCCAGCTAATAACCAAATATTATGGAGCATTTCTGAAGATTCATGTATAATTGTGTTTTTAGTATCTTATGGCATCATCAAGCCACAATTTCAACGATTCACTACAATCTTTAAGACTTGATACAACATAATTCATTTGAGAAGTAATCCATATTAAGATTGTCCTGCGATGGACACGCCTCTATATTCGTTTCTCTATAGGCCACTGTATTATTTATAGAATTTAAAAAAATGTATATGAGGGCTTGTACCCTCTCACCACTGCAAAGCAAACTTCGGAACATCAAAGTTGTCCTACTTCCTAGGTTAGTCAAGTTTAGCATGGACACAAAGTAGATTTCGAACTCTGTTGCATGACAGGCTTTATCGTGTTGAAGACAAAAAAACTTAGCCCGAAAAAGTGTGAAAATGGCCAGTCATCAAGTCATGAATGCTGTGTCACAGTTGTGGTTAGCACAAATAAGTTATGTCAAAGGCTTAGAGCTAAATTTGAAGACTGTACAACCTTAATAAAGTGTGACTATCATTGTGTGTAAATGTTAACTGGGTACATAATATTATTTTGTTAACAAGTTAAAAACTGATACAAGAATAATACCATTATAGTATACTAAGTTAAGTAATTGGCGCGAGGAGTCAAATTCTTATGCAGACTAGCTGTCGCAAAATAACAAATTTTGCCGAACGCCTACTCCAGACCTGGAGGCCAGTTTTCCCACGATTGCTTTACCGGTCCTCCAGTGACAAAACAGTTCAAAATTATTTCCACCCACAACTGATTTGAATTCATATGATCTTTGCACTGTTAACTCGGGTCAATGAAATTTACTAGCACCATGACATGAGAATACCTTATTTGGCACGTGTTTCAAATTTTTCAGCATTCTCTGGAATAAAATTTATGTTTGAGTGTCTTCAACTGGCCATTCAACCAATCACTGAGATAGCCACACTTGTTTTCTAAACTGAGTGATTTTGTATTGGTTTGTCACTGGAGGCCAAGTAAAGCGGTAAACCGGCCTTCATGTCTGGGGTACTGCATTCAAACTATATTAGTAAATTATTAGATAAAGATGCCAACACCCACGGCAAAGTAACACTATGTAAATCATAGTTAACACACACCTAGTGCATGACTAGAACCAGCGTCGGTACCAAATCATCAAGCTACGCAGCCACACGTGCTATCCATTCCAATATTGATCATCCCCCCCAAAAGATGCCTATTATTCGAACTTAAGGTCGTATGCGACCATTCAAAAACATATTTTTCTTTCCAGGAAATTCACTGAAAATATTAGATGTGACTAAATTATTCTTCCAAATTCTTCCTGAAAAAATATGAATATGAAAAAAATCATATGAAGTAGTGGGAGGGCTAATAATGGTTGTAGAAAAATATTTGTACATAAGACAATTGTACTTGCAATACATGGAATAATGTATTTACATGGAATCCTATGGAAAATAGTCCAAAATTGCTATTTTTAGTCCCCGTTCGTCCGAAAACGGTGACTTGTAATTTGGGTTCCGTCCGTCCTTCCGGAGTCATATCTTGGACACTGTTTGACAATTTTGGTTCAAATTGATACAAAGTCATGTCATAGTAGTGGGATGAAACCTGGCGAGTGATTTTTTGATCTGATCATTTTTTCACATTTGGGAGTCCTTTTAGTCCCAAAAATGACCCAAAATCACATTTTTGACATGTCATCAACCGTTTTTCGGAGATGCCTGGGCCGATTTTGTTCAAACTTTGTATGTTTGTTGTACATGGTGGGTTACTAATGCATGTCATTTTTTTTCGAGATTCGATTCAAAATGGCCGACTGGCGGCCATTTTGTTTTTGTACTTTTGGAGTTTTTTTAAAGTTGTTACGGTGAAGAAACATGATAATATACATGTGCACGTGAAGTAATTTTTTGATCTGGTCAGTTTTGGTCCGAAAATGGGGACTATTAATTTGGGTCATGTCCGTCCGTGCATTCGTCCGTGCATCCGTCCGGAGTCATATCTCAGACACTCATTGACTGATCTCATTCAAACTTTACACAGAGACAATACATCATGTCTTACATATGCAGAATTGTTCATTTCATGTCAAAATCTCAAATTCTCTATTTTTGCTGAATATTTTTGTCATTTTTGGTCAAAATTGATATTTTCGACTTCTTCTTCAAAACTGCAAGTCAGAATGCTTCCAAATTTGATATACAAGTACATTATGAGGTTCTCTCTCAGATTTGTCTATTTCATGTCAAAATCTCAAATTCTCTATTTTTGCTGAATATTTTTGTCATTTTTGGTCAAAATTGATATTTTCGACTTCTTCTTCAAAGCTGCAAGTCAGAATGCTTCCAAATTTCTAATTTAGATGAATATTATTGTCGTTTTTGATGAAAATTATATTTTTGAAACATTTTTGATAATATCTTGAATCTCCTCATTAGTGTGAATCTGATTCTTTTCTGAATATGCATCGCATACAGCGGAGCTATATCAGCCGACAGGCTGCTTGTTTGATATTCAAACAAAAATGGCCGACTGGCGGCCATTTTGTTTTTATAATGTCCATGCCAGTTTCTCTGGAATACAATGACTGTTTTCGTTTAAACTTGAATAGTACATAGATAGTATACCAAGAGATACATCTGCACCAACAATTTTTTTTTTTGATTTGATAGAATATGGCTGTGGAATATGATTTGAAGTAACACTGTATTTTAATCTATCTACATCTTTCATTGTTTATAATTCTCACAATCACTGAAAACTGGGTGGGGACTATGTCATTGACAATGACTTGTTTATATTATTTTGGGCAGATTTTCTTGAAAACAATTTCTTTTTACTTGGTAAAAACTTCATATATTATTGTGTCAAGTGTATTTATGTAATTATATAACAGTTATAAAATGGTTTGAAGAGATTTATTTTTTCTGTATTTTTTGGAGGCGAATGGCCGCATACTACTTTAACTTTAGCCTGAACCATGCAACATGATCTTAGTTGATGCGAGACACACACAACGTAACTAAGATTACCTATGTTTACAGCATTACATATACCAGGGTACTTGTACTATATCATTTCAATTAGTAAATTAAGTTGTTTTCAGATCCACTTTCAGGCGATAATATTATTAACATAATCCACAGCTTCCATATACAAGTCAATTCCATAAGAGTCACTTTCTGCACACGGATTTATAAATTGTTTCATATTCTCTAATTCGTTTGGTGTTATATTAAAGTGGTTTGCTGGAATTACCACTTCATTACACTCATCATGTGGTACAGGTCCTTCCCAATCGACACCATACAACTGTACTTCACTCTGTGAGACAGAAATTTGAATAGTGTTATTTTAATGAGACATGTAAAGAAAAAATTGGGTGCAACTCGAACTGGCCTATTTGAATATTTTGACCATGCAGTGGTCAAACGTAATTCATATAGGGTCTGTAATCCGCTACCCCAGACCTGGAGGCCAGTTTACTGCTATCGCTTTTACCGGTCCTCCAGTGACAAATCAGATCAGAATCACTCCGTTTAAGGAATGAACGTGGCTATCTGATTAGTTGGACGGCAAGTTGATTCACTCAAACGCCCACACAGAGCGTGTGAGAAAGAACACACGAGTATAAAATGTTAATTCAGAGAATACTACAACGTTCGAAACATGCGGCAAGTACCAAATAAGGTATTCTGATGTCATGATGCTAGTGAATTTCATCTGCTCCAGTGAACAGTACAAAGGTCATATGAATTCAAATCATTTGTGGGCGGAAATAATTTTGATCTGATTTGTCACTGGAGGACTGGTAGAGCGATAGCGATAAACTGGCCTCCAGGTCTGGGGTAGTAATCCGCAGAAAATACTTCTGTTTCTCAGATGGTTGGGCTTTGGTATAATTAAGTGAAATACAGTAAACAGACAGAATGTAGTAACTGCTTCAGAAATGCAGAGTTCAAAAACTGCCATGAAACTAATGGCAACCATGATAAAATGAAACTTGTAGCATCACAAGACTCTCAATATGTAAATACAAAGTAGAGATACTAGTAACAACTAGCAGAATATCGGCTGATACCGCTGTATAATGAAACACATTTAAAATAGTCAACAATTTGAATTATGCTAAAAGATAAACAAATATGACAGAACCAACCAAGGTGCTAGTATATCAAATTTGAAAACATTCTGACTTACAGGTTTTAAAAGAAGTCAAATATATCAATTTTAACCAAAAAGAGAGATTTGCACACAAAATAGTAAATCTGAGAGAGAACCACCCACAGTGCTTGTATTTCAAATTTGGAAGCATTCTGACTTGCGGTTTTGAAGAAGTCGAAAATGTAAGGTTGACGCTGATGCCGACAACGGAAAATCAGTAATGTGAACAGCTCCGCCTTGTCGATAGCCGAGCTAATAAAGGAAATGAGCAAAGCACCCAGCCAGCAGCACTATCATCTAGTGTATGTACACAATGTACTTGTGATCATGGTTGGAACCATTGCATTTGATGGTCGACCATGATAATTTAACAAAACTGGGCGCAAAGCGCCCCTTAGTTTTGGAATTTACTAGAAAAAGCATACTTACCTGTTTTACATAAGTGCAATGCCCTTTATGTATAATTGAGTTTCGTATTTAACCGGAACCTCCATTGGTCATTAAAAAAAATCAAGGAACTAGGGGGCCTGTTACCCAAACCGACCCCACAAGTCCCCGCTCAGTTCCTTGCCTAATCATTCCCCATTTAGACCATCTTTGCTGGTCTGTACTGGGGAAGGCGGGCGGGAACAGGTAAGTATGCTTTTTCTAGTAAATTCCAAAACTAAGGGGCGCTTCGCGCCCATTTTTGTTAAATTTACTACGTAAAAGCATACTTACCTGTTTTACATAAGTGCAATGCACTTTATGTATAATTGAGTAGACTACCAGAGTATCTCACCCAGGCAGTACATACCCGAAACCATAATTGATAAATACACAATATAACTATTATATATACATATTTACAGACTGAGTAAATGCTCTTGCTTACTCAGGGTTTAGCAATTGCTATTTGACCAGCTACGATGTATCCCAGCCTTTTCCTGTCACCATGCTCTGATGACAGGTCGGTCAAATAATGGGATAGAAAGGTATTAGCATTTTTCCAATAGCCTGCTTGTAACACATGCTCCAAGGAAGCCCCGGATTCGAAAGCTAATGTATGGCTGATGCCCCTCAGCTGATGTATATGGGCTGAGACTTCCCTTACCAAACGTGTAGATCTACAAGCTCATCTACAGTAGATCTAATTTTCATCTACAAAATACAAATGTAGATGATTATGTAGATGAATTTGTAGATCTACAGTAGATCTATTTTTGTGAATATATAATGAAGCAATGTAGATTAGTTTGTAGATGAATATAGATTACATTGAATTACCAAAAAGGAATCTCTGATTTTTGTGCCATTCAAAATACAAATGATCACAGTCCTGATTAAGATATGATCTTGAGATACTGTGTCATTGAGCCTGTTACTTATGCCACATCTTCAAAAAACTGCATCAGGTTTCTAATGCTTCCAACTGATAAAATTCATATACCAGCTTCACAACTGCAGTACAATACCCATATTACATACTATGTCATTCACATTAATTCTGGCTGTCATGTTTGCAAATCGGATTTTAAAAAATCAGCTAATATATTGTCAAAAATAGCAAAAAACATATTTTCCCATCATGCTTTAGCTCATTATGCAAATATGTGCCAGAGTTATTTGTAGATGAACGTTTTAGTAGATTAATGTAGATGAACCTGTAGATGAATGTGGACAAACTTCATCTACATAAAAAAAGTAAATGTAGATGAAGCACTTGTAGATTTCCTGTAGATGTAACTCATCTACAAATACTTGAAATAGACTTGTGTAGATCTACAGTAGATATACTGTAGATCTACAAACGTCTAATGTAGATCTACACGTTCCATAAGGGTTTGCCCGTGCTGGGTTTATCAGACCGTTTGTTTTCGGCAAATTCAATCGTATCCTTTACCCACCTGGCTAGCGACGCATTCGTCACTTGCTTGTGGTGTTGACCTTTCTTATAACAGACGAAGAGAGCCTGTTGCGGCCGTCTGATCTGCTTGGTGCGTGAGATATATTCACGCAGCGCCCTCACCGGACACAATAACTTCTCTGTTTCCCAGTCCATTGGCCCGACAATCGGCGCCAGGGAGGGGATACGTATCTGCGGGGCTGTGTCCTGCGGCGCTTGAGTTTTGGCCGTAAATCCATGTCTCGTTGACAATACTGCTAGTACCTCATGGGAAATTGAGAAATTTTGAATTTCGCTCACTCGTCTACCCGATGCCAAGGCGACGAGAAAAACTGTCTTCATTGTCCACTCCCGTAAATTAGCCCGTGCTCTGGGTTCGTACGGTTAGTGATGTAGTGACTCTAGGACGACCGACAGACTCCAGTCCGGCTGGTTGCCTATCTTGCGAGGCTGAGCTGTACGCTTTAAAGCCCGCATCACATTATTGAATTGTTTCGTCGGCTGTTATGTCTTGCTTAAGTAGTGACAAGTTAATTGCAGAACGATGATTCGAAATGGATGCGTAGCCCACTTTTCTTTCTCTTGACAAGTAATAGAAAAAATCGGCTATTTTTGGCATAGAGGGGTACAGGGGATGTATATCCCCTGCCAGACACAAAATTTGTTGTCAGTGCTTGTTCTTGTCACAAACACTAGGCATTTTGCGTTTTTTCTTGTGGCGAACAAGTCTATCTGTGGCTCCGTCCACAATTGAAAAATTATCGTGACCAACTCTGTCGAGAGTTCCCACTCTGTGTCGTTGCATTTCCACCCCCTTCGATAGGGCATCTGCCCGCACATTGTGGGTCCCCGGTACATGTTGAGCCGTTAGTTCCACATCGTTGGTGGCGCACCATTCCAGGATGCGGATCGCTTCACGATTCAGTGATTCGGACTTCGTCCCCTCTCGTTTTGGAGGTAGGCGACTACTGTTGCGTTGTCCGTCCTGAGTAACACTGACTGACCTCTTATCATTGATGAAAAGCCATGTAGCAATTGGCTCACTGCCCATATTTTCAATGTGTTTATGTGGCGCTTGGCCTGGTTGCTGTTCCACCGGCCTGACGCTCTTTTTTGCATGCAATGCCCCCCCCCCCACCCCGTGGTGGAGGCATCGGTCGTGACTGTGACCCTCGGTACCTGTTTGTGGAAGGCCACACCCACATTCAAATTGGCTGTTTGTGTCCACCATTGCAGCGACTGCTGGCATTCTGGTGACAGGCGCACCGTCTTGTCGAGGTCGGTGTTGTGCCGTCGGTTGTCCATTTCTCCCCCCGCATCCAAGACTAACCGCTGAAGCGGTTGGGATCGCCATGCAGCTTGGGGTACTAAGCCTCTCATTGACGTCATCATACCTAGGAGCGACATCCATTGCCTGAGTGTCGCCTCCTGTTGACGTACCAACTGATCTCTTAGTTCGTTGAACTTGGCTGTTCGATGGTTTGCCGGGCAAAATTTTCCCCGTTGAGAATCTATTATCATACCCAGAAATGCCAATTTCTGTGTTGGTACCAACTGAGATTTTTCCATGTTGACTAGGAAACCCAGGCGCTGTAGGCAATGAATCGTCAGTCTCATTGACTGCTCGAGTTGCGATTTCTGCCCACTCTTTATTAGCCAGTCGTCGATGTATGGGCTCACATCGGCCGCTTGTTTGTGCAGTACTGCTACTACAGTTCGCAATATTTTCGTGAACACCATTGGAGATGTGGTCAGACCGAACGGGAGGGACATGTATTCGTATGTTACCCCGTCGACCAAAAACCTCAATAATTTTCTGCTCTCTGGGTGCATGGGGATATGCAGGTATGCATCCGATAGATCGAGGGATGCCATCCAATCGTCCTGTTGTACTGACGCCCTCACTTGAGCCGGTGTCAGCATTTTGAACTGTTGCTTGGCAACGCTGTTGTTTAACCTCTTGAGGTCGAGGACTAACCTGTGACCCCCTGATGCTTTCTTTACCGCAAATAAACGCTGTCGTGGGGTTTGGTTACTATCTGTATCACCCCCTTGTCTAGTAGCGCTTGAATCCCGTTCTGGAGTATTATTTTGGTAGAGTGTTGTATCGACGACGAGTCGATCATTATCTCTGTATTGGGTTTGTTCAATAGTGGAATTTTGTAGCCGTTCGTAACAACTGATAGAGCAAATTTGTCCACAATTATTTCTCTCCAGTAATTTATGCAGTCGCAGTGCGACTGGCGTTGTAGTTGAGGGCTGTGTCGTTTGTGTTCTTGCCGCACCTGGCAAGTTTGACATTGGTGTCGTGTGTATTTGTGATTCTTTTCCACCCGTCGTCCGACTTCCTAGTCTTGGACAGGGATTGTTTTTATTATTTGTTGAGACGATACGGGATTCCTTGAACTTACCTGCCCGTATGTCCTTTTGTTTGTTGCTACCCTTGATCGATTCGTATCGACTTCCGGGTTGCTTATTCGCTGCATTGAGGTCTTTCGCCAGTTTACCCCCCTGGCTATAGTTGACCCAATGATGTCAATTCTTGAACTGCAGCCTTTTGTCGTCTTGTGTCGACTACCGGGCTGAGTATTGACTTTTCCTGTACAACAACTTTTTTCCGGCTCGTGCCAGTTACTGGGTTGTGCAAGGTATCCTTGTGGTGTTTTGCAAGCAATGCTGGGCCTACGACTCCCCCGGGAGACGAGGCCAAACGCTTGTTTGTGGCTTGGTGTGGTTTTGGTTTGTAGTGGGTTGTAATTAAAGACTCTGAGACCAGTATACATTTTCTTTGCTTTATTACTATATCCTTTTGATGACAACTTTTTTTCACACAATAATTGCCAGGAACGATATCCATAACAACCACCTCTTTTGCCACTTGATTTATTATAAGCATAAGAGTTCTTAACAAAAGGTTTCTTATCACTATTGTTATTGTTATTATAACCGCGATCTCTGCCCCTGCCTCTGCCGGAGGCCGTGTCACGTGGACGCCCGCTGTATTGACTGGTATCACGGCGGTTAGTGTAATTATCCACGGGGGGTTGGTCGATGAACGGCGGTTATAATCCTCACCTTATTATCCTTTGGCGGTTACTCGCTGCTTCTGGTCGACGAGTGTAGACACACACTTTTCCAGATTTTGAGCGGCTCTGCGGTTAGCGTTATCCCCTGCTTCGTGGATAAACTCCTTCAATCGGCCGTCAAAAAGCTTGTCGCCACGTAAATCCACCATAGACATGCATCTCTTCATATCAGCCAAT
This sequence comes from Saccoglossus kowalevskii, assembly GCF_978046115.1. Lineage (NCBI taxonomy): Eukaryota > Metazoa > Hemichordata > Enteropneusta > Harrimaniidae > Saccoglossus > Saccoglossus kowalevskii. The sequence continues at coordinate 27,057,913 of NC_140657.1, forward strand.
ACTCCGTGAAGTTTTGATGCGTTGATCACAGCGAGGCGGCGATGATGGGCACACGTGGTACGTATTGCTATATTCCAAAACAACACGTCGCTTTCCACAGCCAGTCGCGCGTTTCTCAAGACTTGTAAATCCTCGTACGCTGTTACAGGGTCGCCGATTCCTTGCTGTAATTTCGCCAGAATAAGATCCATTGCGATGCCGAACCATTCTCCAGCGCTCAAGGCGGAAGTAGTATCACACACAAACCGCTCAATCTTTTCCATCATAGGTGGTGGCCATACTGCGTCAACGGTGCTACGGTTAGACCTGATCCCCATTTTGGAGATCTTGCTTGGATCGACGAATTCCCCGGCCGCATGCTCCAACACAGGCATTTGCATCGTGTATGGCCGCTCCAGGTCGTACGTTTCCAATTCAGGCACAGGTATTTCCTCCTTGGGTGGCATAATTTTCCCGTAGCGGCGTTCAGCTGTACCAAAGAATTTCTTCTTCAGGAAATCGGAGCTATCCATACAACCTTTAGATAAATCCCCTTCCTTGTCGTTGATATCCCAGTTTCCACCAGAGACCACACGTTGGGCCACCATACCAGTACTGACGACTCGAGGACCCCATGGTAATGACCCCTCGTCGACAGGAATGGCGACCGCCATTAAATTAGCAGCTGTCAAATCGGCCTTGCGTTGCGGCATGTGGAACCATTTCTTAACCAAGAGAACACCCTTTTTCACTGCCGCGTCACGTCTTTTGGCGATGGGCACATCTTCCAGGTCTTTGTCTGTATATTTCGCTGCTTTATCCACCGTTGCCATCGGTTGAGCTGCCCTGGTGGGTGGTAAACCAACTCCCTTGTAAGCATTTTCCACCGCCAATCTAACCTTCGTAGTGAACAACACGTTGTGGGGATCGATGTCGTCCTCCGTTAGTGGTTCTTCATCCATTTGCAGCACTAAACGTCGGGCTTCCTCCGTTTCTCTTTCAAGACGTGCTAACTTGTCTAACGCTTCCTCCCGCTTGGCCCTCTTGCTGGGTGGCGAATCTGCTAAAGCCATCGAGTCCTGACCAGGTGACCGCATGGCTGTATTCCCGCCACTCGCCCCGGGTTCATCGGGGTCTGTGACGTCTTCCGTTTCCATCTGGGTAGCCATCTTGAAATTTGTGTACGTCAGCTTGACAGAAGCGACGGACCACAGAAATAGTAGTAGCTCTTACGTTGAAACGTTAACACACGTAGGCACTAAACCGCAAGGTTTGTACCAACTAGACTCGACGAAATTGTCGGATAATGACCGGAGGGTCTAACACTCCTTCTCCGGAGATGGTCTAAATACTGAATGATTAGGCAAGGAACTGAGCGGCGACTTGTAGGGTCGGTTTGGGTAACAGGCCCCCTAGTTCCTTGATTTTTTTAATGACCAATGGAGGTTCCGGTTAAATACGAAACTCAATTATACATAAAGTGCATTGCACTTATGTAAAACAGGTAAGTATGCTTTTACCTAGTAAATTCATGGTTGACCATCAAATACACTGGTCATATGAACCAAGTTGTGTTGATGATCCTTGGGATGAGTACTCTTCAATTGTGTTTGTGTCATGACAAAGTTTGCTAATTTCAGGAAATGTTTATCATTTTTTTTCTAAAACTACTGCTCTGATTTAGTTCATATTCGGTGTACATGTTTTTGGCACGAGTACTTGCTGTTAGTGTCATATCAAAAGATATATATTTGATAATTTACTTAAATTGTCATTGTCTTACGTAATACTGTGGGACATTATATATGAAACCCTATGATACAGCAAAAGTGTTTCTCACATTGCCCCCACCAGTATAACAAAAACACACACAAAATATAAAAGCCATCTGACTTGTGGTATAACAGACCGTCAATGATACAGACAGTCCATTCCGCTCAATTAGGTAGAGCTAAAGAAAGAAATAGATGTAGAAGATGCAAAAATGTTATGAAGAAGAAAAGCCAGAAATGATGGTTTAGATGATTTAGAATTTCTGGACGAGTTAAAAGAAAATATATTTACTCACCTCACTGTGGGGTTCAAAAGCTTCTCTTGCGATAGTGCTGTTGGAATTAGCAATGGACAATAAACCACTGACCCATAGCTGGTTAGGTGTGAAATTACTAGCTGTTCTTATAGAATGTGCGTTCCATCCCTGACAGAAAAGATCTAATGAACGGTTTATTCTGGGTGTGTAAATATAATTCAGACAAAATATGTTCATCTCATTACTGGGATCCAGTAGTTTCAGATCTTCTAAATAATAGAATAAATTATAAAACACATAAACACAGCCTGAGAACATGTCTCGCCATAGTCTCTCTATACGCTGGTTGTGAGTACTACGACCAGCAATATGACTTCCCCTGTTTGGCCCTCTTTCAGGATGCATCAACATATACTTGGCCACATCTACATTCTCTAGACCTTTATCAGATCTAACCCTCGAAGGTAGACCATAATTTCCAACTGCTTCTACAAATACTGTAAACACTGTGGAAGCTCTATTATTGGTAGAACAATGAAGATACATAATTCTTCGGCTATATCCATCAATGCCTCCATGTATTACAAAACGCCACCTACAATAAAAGAATAATATGTCTACTAATAAATATGCAAGATTCTACAATTGTTACTGTAATCTGACTCAAGAATCATTCATGTTTCAATTTTATAACCTTCAAAATCAATTGAATATGCAGCATGTAGTGTACAGAATTAAGGGGTTACAGTAGTTTCCAGGAGGAACAAATACACAGAGATGACACCAGTAAACACATACATGCAGAGTAGAGATGGCACCAGTAAACACATACATGTAGAGAGTAGAGATGACACCAGTAAACACATACATGCAGAGAGTAGAGATGACACCAGTAAACACATACATGTAGAGAGTAGAGATGACACCAGTAAACACATACATGTAGAGAGTAGAGATGACACCAGTAAACACATACATGCAGAGAGTAGAGATGACACCAGTAAACAAATACATGTAGAGTAGAGATGACACCAGTAAACACATACATGTAGAGTAGAGATGACACCAGTGAACACATGTAGGTTAGAGATGACACCAGTTAACACACACATGTAGAGAGTAGAGATGACACCAGTAAACACATACAGGTTAGAGATGACACCAGTAAACACATACAGGTTAGAGATGACACCAGTAAACACATACAGGTTAGGGATGACACCAGTAAACACATACAGATTAGAGATGACACCAGTAAACACACACAGGTTAGAGATGACACCAGTAAACACATACAGGTTAGAGATGACACCAGTAAACCACATACATGTAGAGTAGAGATGACACCAGTGAACACATGTAGGTTAGAGAGGGCACCAGTAAACACATACAGGTTAGGGATGACACCAGTAAACACATGTAGGTTAGAGATGACCCCAGTTAACACACACATGTAGAGAGTAGAGATGACACCAGTAACACATACATGTAGAGATGACACCAGTAAACACCAACATGTAGAGATGACACCAGTAAACTACATACATGTAGAGATGACACCAGTAAACACATACAGGTTAGAGATGACATCAGTAAACACATACAGGTTAGAGATGACATCAGTAAACACATACAGGTTAGAGATGACATCAGTAAACACATATAGGTTAGAGATGACACCAGTAAACACATACAGGCTAGAGATGACACCAGTAAACACATACATGTAGAGAGTACAGATGACACCAGTAAACTACATACATGTAGAGATGACACCAGTAAACTACATACATGTAGAGATGACACCAGTAAACACATACAGGTTAGGGATGACACCAGTAAACACATGTAGGTTAGAGATGACCCCAGTTAACACACACATGTAGAGAGTAGAGATGACACCAGTAACACATACATGTAGAGATGACACCAGTAAACTACATACATGTAGAGATGACACCAGTAAACACATATAGGTTAGAGATGACACCAGTAAACACATACAGGCTAGAGGTGACACCAGTAAACCACATACATGTAGAGTAGAGATGACACCAGTAAACCACATACATATGGAGAGTAGAGATGACACCAGTGAACACATGTAGGTTAGAGAGGACACCAGTAAACACATACAGATTAGGGATGACACCAGTAAACACATGTAGGTTAGAGATGACCCAAGTTAACACACACATGTAGAGAGTAGAGATGACACCAGTAACACATACATGTAGAGATGACACCAGTAAACACATACATGAAGAGAGTAGAGATGACACCAGTAAACACATAAACATGTAGAGATGACACCAGTAAACATGTACATGTAGAGATGACACCAGTAAACGCATACATGTAGAGAGTAGAGATGACGCCAGTAAACACATACATGTAGAGATGACACCAGTAAACTACATACATGTAGAGATGACACCAGTAAACACATACAGGTTAGGGATGACACCAGTAAACACATGTAGGTTAGAGATGACCCCAGTTAACACACACATGTAGAGAGTAGAGATGACACCAGTAACACATACATGTAGAGATGACACCAGTAAACTACATACATGTAGAGATGACACCAGTAAACACATATAGGTTAGAGGTGACACCAGTAAACCACATACATGCTAGAGGTGACACCAGTAAACCACATACATGTAGAGTAGAGATGACACCAGTAAACCACATACATATGGAGAGTAGAGATGACACCAGTGAACACATGTAGGTTAGAGATGACACCAGTAAACACATACAGGCTAGAGGTGACACCAGTAAACCACATACATGTAGAGTAGAGATGACACCAGTAAACCACATACATATGGAGAGTAGAGATGACACCAGTGAACACATGTAGGTTAGAGATGACCCAAGTTAACACACACATGTAGAGAGTAGAGATGACACCAGTAAACACATACATGAAGAGAGTAGAGATGACACCAGTAAACACATAAACATGTAGAGATGACACCAGTAAACATGTACATGTAGAGATGACACCAGTAAACACATACATGTAGAGAGTAGAGATGACGCCAGTAAACACATACATGTAGAGATGACACCAGTAAACTACATACATGTAGAGATGACACCAGTAAACACATACAGGTTAGGGATGACACCAGTAAACACATGTAGGTTAGAGATGACCCCAGTTAACACACACATGTAGAGAGTAGAGATGACACCAGTAACACATACATGTAGAGATGACACCAGTAAACTACATACATGCAGAGATGACACCAGTAAACCACATACATATGGAGAGTAGAGATGACACCAGTGAACACATGTAGGTTAGAGAGGACACCAGTAAACACATACAGATTAGGGATGACACCAGTAAACACATGTAGGTTAGAGATGACCCAAGTTAACACACACATGTAGAGAGTAGAGATGACACCAGTAACACATACATGTAGAGATGACACCAGTAAACACATACATGAAGAGAGTAGAGATGACACCAGTAAACACATACGTTGTGTACAGAGATGACACCAGTAAACACATACATGTAGAGAGTAGAGATGACGCCAGTAAACACATACATGCAGAGAGTAGAGATGACACCAGTAAACACGTACAAGAAGAGAGTAGAGATGACACCAGTAAACACATACATGCAGAGATGACACCAGTAAACAAATACATGTAGAGATGACACCAGTAAACAAATACATGTAGAGATGACACCAGTAAACACATACGTTGTGTACAGAGATGACACCAGTAAACATGTACATGTAGAGATGACACCAGTAAACATATACATGTAGAGAGTAGAGATGACGCCAGTAAACACATACATGCAGAGAGTAGAGATGGCACCAGTAAACACGTACATGAAGAGAGTAGAGATGACACCAGTAAACACATACATGCAGAGATGACACCAGTAAACACATACGTTGTGTACAGAGATGACACCAGTAAACACATGTGTGTACAATATAGATGGTACTTTGCAATAATCTACAATGTACGTGTCAGTGAAATGTACTAATCTGTCACAGTTCCATGCAATCCCTTTGTGTGTTGTAGTATATTGCATCAATGGATTTAATATAATCCCTTTATTGATTGTATTTAAAACTATACTGTCATTTCAGGAAAGCCGCCAGTCTAAATATTTATAAGTATTTATATTTCAAAGATGGCAGCTGCGACTTCTTAACAAATCAGAACGAGCGCGACGTCAGTATATTAAACCTGATTGGGTGGGTGCAGCAGACGACACCAGACACATCCAATCAAAACGTTTCTTCAGATTTGAATTATACTTATAAATATTTAGACTGGCGGCTTTCCTGAAATGATAGTGTATACAGCGAAATAAACTTTATTATTCAGGTACCTATTATTTCTGACATTAATTGATTAAGATATTGATTAATTTTCTAAACAATTTGATTAATATGTATTAATCGTTTTGTTTTATTGCTTTTAAACGTAAATGAGAAATGTAATATTCTAATAATGGATGCAATAAACTACTACTACATTGATATATATCCCAACTGGTAAGTATTGTATATTCACCTGATTAGTTTGTGGTTACCGTCGATATGCCATAATGCCAATGGAGCATATACATTATATGGTCTCCGTTGTACTATTTTAAATTCCAAGGCTCTTGTGAGCACCCCCTCCGCATCAACTCTGTACATGGAATCATGGACCAGCTGTTGTTGGATGCGGAGTCCTCGTAGCAAAAATCCATGCATTCTTCGAAATCCACAATTGGGGAAATCATTTAAAATCTCACGAATATTTGAGTCTAATTCTCTCTCAGTAATATCAGAATATTTATCCGACAGACGTATGCCGTAATCGCTCAATCTGCGGCGAATCGTCCGTTCGCTTACTTGGAGCATGCTGGCAATATGAACAGCGGTAAATCCCAGATCGACTAAATAAATTAGCTGATCCTTCGGGATGTCAAAAGAAGGTCGCCCGACTTTATCTTTAGTCGTTATATTTGCTCTATATCCGTCATTGCAATACCCGTCAAAATTCGCAAGTTCACGTGTAACTTCATTTAACAGATGAACAACCTCATCACTCACTATTCTTGCTCCATTCATTAAAACGCCGACACGTAGCAGCGTTACCGATTTTCGATATATTCCCTCGTAATACATGGTGTCGTGCTCCTCCAATTCAAGTGATCTCATTAAACTGGCAACATTGTTTTTAAAACTACTGATGACAGATTCAATATTGCTACCACCGGTCCCCACCATTTTTTTTTATAAATCCAAACTTGTTACTTTTTTTGCCACTAGAGGTCGCTCAAGCAAAATGGGTACACGCAAAATGCTTAGATGCAAAATGGTTACGTGCAAAATGGCGCAACGCGTTAGGTATTGTCGAATGACATTTCACGTCGCACAATGATATTCTGTATAATTGATAGGTAAAATGAAAATGTGTATAGCAGAATGGCATAACGAATAGTCGAATATTGGGTTGTATAATGGAATGATGTCATGTAAAATGGCACTGTGTATAGCAGAATGGCATTACGCATAGTCGAATGTTGGATTGTGGAATGGAATGAAATGATGTCATGTAAAATGGCACTGTGTATAGCAGAATAGCATTACGAATAGTCGAATGTTGGGTTGTGGAATGGAATGATTCATGTAGAATGGCACTGTATATAGCAGAATGGCATTACGAATAGTCGAATGTCGGGTTGTTGAATGGAATGATGTCATGTAAAATGGCACTGTGTATAGCAGAATGGCATTACGAATGTTTGGTTGTGAAATGGAATGATTCATGTAGAATGGCATTACGAATAGTCGAATGTTGGGTTGTTGAATGGAATGATGTCATGTAAAATGGTACTGTGTATAGCAGAATGGCATAACGAATAGTCGAATGTTGGGTTGTGGAATGGAATGATGTCTTGTGAAATGCCATCATTAATTTTGGCATGGATTCAACGCCATATACCGCGCATGTACGTAAGTGGTCAATATTATGAACATTGTCGTCCCATGTTATGGTACGTCGCATTATATCAGTCCCACTGATAATAAATAAATCGTCCCATGTTATGGTACGTCGCATTATATCACTCCCACTGATTATAAAACAAGTAACCTATAGAATGCTGTGTGGGTAATATTTTTATATTGATTTTTGTTGCATTTGCAGCAAATAGTTACCAAACAATGAGAAATCTATAGGATTGGATATACCTCTCAGCTGGCTTCACATGCATAGTTCAAGACTGCCTAACCGGTGCTTATACCAGGATTTAGTTGCAGCACTGTGGTCTGTGGTTACAGCTTCATTTTCCTAGTAATCACAAGAAATTGACATTACAATAGAAAATAAAAGACTGGCGCTCCCATACAATTAATAGCAAGTGAAATTCCTGGAATTGAAACATAGATTTTGAAGTCACTGGTGTAGGCATTGAATAACTTCAAGTTGGCATAAAGACGAGGTAGTTTATTTAACCAGTGCTGAACTAGAGGTTGAAATTATAATTAAGTTCGTTGTCATATAATTTGTTTATTTAAATTTCTCCTGAATTCAAATAGAATACACTGGTGAAAGGATGTTTTTGAGGTGTGGTTACATTGTGTTTGGAGTGGTAGGGTTGGGTGTCATATAATTTTTTCATTTTCAATTCTCATGAAATCACACAGAATTTCACTTAATTTATTTTTGTTGAAAAGTTTTCAAGCATACGGTGTGAATCAAATTTTCACTGTGCTGTGTCAAGTCTCAATAGAGTATGAGGGAAATGGCATTTTCACTGGAATTTATTTTAGCGGAAAAATGTTCACAGTGAAAGGAAGTATTCCACATTATTACATATATACTGCAGTTTATTTTGATTCGTCCCCGAAATCAAAATCGGTACTTCCACACCCCATATGCAAATGAGGTCTGAGAGCGAATAAAGTCGTCCGTTCAAGAGTAGCGTTTTTCGAAACATAGCAGAAATAAACAATATTTAGAAGTACGATACTTTACGTTTACGTTTGGGTACATGAATATATTTGCCGAGTGAAATGAAATTTGAACAACAGTAATGGTACTTCTAAGCAGTAACTTATTTTGACTAAAACTAATTTGCATATCACCCATGCAATGATGTTTTTGGTATTTTCACGGTCAATATGCAAATGAACATGGTATTGGCGATTCGCTCCACTTGGATTGCCCTTAAAATCACTTTAATTTTGTGTGTGTGTGTGATTTCTAGTGTTTTCACGTATTAATCCTTCTGTGATTTGTTTGGCTTGGCCGATTTCGCTCAAACTTAGCAGGTAGGTCACACCTTCACCCTAGTTATCAGGAAATGTATCTCCTACAAATTTTGGATACAACACCTCAGACATAGCTCATTTTGCTCAGCTTGAGTGTGGGCACAAAGTTACTATTGGTAAAATCTGAAAACAAATTCTGACCACCGTTTCCATGGAAACAGCCAACAACTGAATTTTGTAATACCTTCACGCCAAATGTATCACACCCTACATTTCTATGATTAAAAAGCATGGACGTAGCTCATTCTAATCCGCTTGAGTGTGGGCAACAATTTACTGAGATTTTTTTTGGCTTGGCTAATTTTGTTTATAATTGACAGGCAGGTCGTACCGTCACTAATTGGCAAAACAGTACTGGTCCATGAACTGTAAATGCTGCCTGCAATCTAGAAAATACTATCGGTTGGAAATAATGAATTTAAGGGATTGTTCAGTTACTCTGGCCTGGGGGGGGGTCGGCAGATTCCATTTTGTCAGCTGTAAATCTCAGTTGACCCACCCCTATCAACAACAAAAAGTGGGCGACCCCCTAACATTATATTTTAAAACATGCTGACCCCCCCCCCCCCCGAAAAACAAAGAAACATTAACAGTTTTGGCTCTGACATGATTACAAAATGTATGATGTGCATTGAAAATATCGTGGTTTGCCGTAATTTTTAGTGTTTGCATTTAATAGACCAGTCACCTTAGGAGGGGAGGGGAAGCATAAAGCCAAAAAACGATTACAGAAAAGGCTGCAGGAAGTAGGGAAATCTATGCTGCTAAAGATAGTAAATAAAAACAAAGCTGTGGAGTACTCACTTCATAAACGCCCTTATAAGATAGGAAAAGAGGATTTGAATCTAGGTGGTTTGAAAACTAACTTGGATTTAATATATCTTTCATATCTTATAGACCAGGAAAGCTTTACACCTGAAGCACAGTCTGTGCTTATGAAAACAAAGGATACTTTGATTTTTGTATAAATTTGTGTTGGATTTTGGTATTTTACAGAGCAAAATATGCATATTTAAAAGTTAAAAAAACAAAAAAACTATTTATTTATATACATGAATCCATTTAACTTTTTTGATTTGCTGAACAAAAACTGTCACTGCTCTTTGTTACTAATTGCTGTGTTTTTCCGTCTCCAGCTACAATTGGATAAATCCAGTAAATATCTTATACAATTGTGACTTCAGACTTTAAATAAAATAATCTGATATCACATGGACTTGGGATGTGTTCAAAACTTAACTGTATAATTGCATGGGGCTCTGCCGCATTGCATAATCTGTTAGTTATTTGTCAACTTCAACCCCAAAATATTTAGCCTATAACATTTTTTGCATCAACAAATTTATAGGCAATATGGGTAATAGTTATTATTAAGAACACATTTGTACGATTAACTTTTTAATCTATTGTTCTGAAATAAAATTTAAAAAAATATATGCATAAGCGCGTGTGTGAATTGTGGAAAACAGGGTGACCCCCCCATTCGCAAAATCAAAAACAGGGTAACCTCCCTACTGATCCACCCCCAGGCCGAAGTAACTGACCAATCCCTAACAACAGCATACGTCCTAGCAATAAAATAAAATGACTTCTAAGGACTGAATGTTTTTTTGCGAACTTTGTATACGGTGCCTGGTTTTAGTTATAAACCGACGTTAGCTTCACGTTCATGTCCTACCATGGCAAGAGCCGAAAACATATTGCTAGTTTTTTTTTAGTGGAGTGGATCGCCAACCGGCTTGTTTTCATTGGCAAAATCGTTCAGCAACATGTTTGGCATATTAGGTGTACATCACATCACGGTTACTAAAAAAGACGGTTAGGAAACGCTATTGTTAAAAGGTGTGAATCTGCCTAATCCCTCAAGGATGCGTGTCGCGCTGTGTACGCCCTCTATTGCTTGATATTTCAAGGCCCACCATTTTTTTCATTTTTGTGTCGATCATTTTATGTTCCGCGAATTTGAAATTTTAAGCTCATTTTCGATAGAATATCCACGTTTAGTGCACAAGCTCTACGAAGAACTACACGTACATTTCGGATGAGTACTCTTTGTGACTGTGATAACATTCAGAATCGAGAATCGACATTTATCGTTTTCACTGTTGTCATGAAAGTAAGCTTGGGTCCCGGTAGAAAAGTGACAAAAATTCTAACCCCTAAGTCACTATTTTAAATACATTATATTATAAAAAAATACTACCAAATGAATTTTTAGTATACTACTGTGCGTACTTATGAAGGTTGTGTGCGATTTGGGGGCTTATTAGAGTAAATTTTATCGTTTTGCTTTCGCGTCACTGTATCAGCCATTTTGTTTAAAGTCGTAACACTTTTTTTGTAGACGCCGTAGAAATCGTTGAAAATGTATTCAACATTTTCCGCCAGTTTCATAAAATGCCTGTTTAATTGTTCTTGTCTGTCCTTGTTTCATTTTTTTGGTAAATTTTTCATGTTGCAATATTCAGCGTGCCGTTAAATGCGGTTTTAGTCCACGCTACAATTTTTGAACACTTTGAACTGTCGGTACAACTTTCTAGCAATCTCTTCGCCAAATTAATTTTTCGAACCCTTTTTAACCGTTCTTAATTTCATTGGAACTGCCTGTTGTTGCATATTTGGTCTGCTTACATGCATTTTGTAGAGCATGGGCGGGTTATTTCAGTTATCTTATCGCATATTTTGTTTATTTCCAACAAAATGTATGTGGTATCATGGCTCCTCATTAAAACTTTCGCATGGCTGAAATATAAACTTTTGTATGGTTTATATGACGTCTTTTTTTCTGATCATGTTTTGTTGGTTTTTTATTTCAGTTTTCTGCCGATCTTGTTCTTTAGAAACGAAAATGCCATACAAGACAGGCAAATTTATATTGAGTTTAAACCGAGCGACAGGTTTTGTCAGGATTCACTGGAACAACTTACACTTTAGTATTACTGAAAGTATCGACAGAGACACAATAAAATGGCGTGCAGTTGTTGATTGCAATGAACTCTGGGAAAATTACGTCATATTTGCGTGATTTCCTGTCTACATTTTATGTTAACGATTTATCACAGATTAGTACGTCTTTTGTTTCAAATGTTTACCCGCGACACGCATCTAATGAAAAGAACATGGTTCGTTTCCTAACCGTCTTTTTTAGTAACCGTGATCACATGGACTACTACGATTGAGAGAACTTTATGTATGTATGTTGAATGAGTTTTATAAACCCCGAAGGGCTCTTGGGAGATCCACCCGCAGTAAAATTAGCGATTGCCTTGGAGGCGCAACCATCAACATCAAAATCCCAGGAGGTTTCTGCTGGCGACGTTACCCAGTTCCAAATAAAGATCACCAACGCCAAATAAGCAACATTTTAACCGGTAATCAAGATTAATTCAATCCACGGCTAACAAGCAACATCACAAGTGAAGTTGTAGCGTGAAGCTCAGCGACTACTGCTGGCAACGTAAGTCATGCTTCGTGCCTTCACCATTGTATTCAAACGAATCACGTGGTGTGCCGTTCTCTTTCAAACCCGGGATTCGATCAATAGGGGAGTTTCAGTAAAAAAACACATTGCAAATCATGCAAATTCAACATTTTCAAACCAGTATACTAAAACAGAAATGCTCAGCGATGTAAAAGAAGGATAGATGTTACTTTTCATTATACACATCTCTGTTGATACAATCCCTCACGTATTCTATTCCCAGTTATACCTGCGTAAATGGATTAGCCTCTTTTGATGTTGACGTTCAGACTAAAATCACATGACAGGCTGTTAACATTGGCTGTTGCATACACTTTCGCCGGTCTGGAAAATGTGTTTAGTTAGCTCTCATTCAAGTAACAATGCAGATTTCCCAGTGGGAGTGAAACTATTCGACTCTCCCATTAAAAAATAGGGGTGTTTTGAGCAAAAAAACCGAATAACCCTGGAGTGCACACAACACACTGAATTTCGGAACAAATCTTGCATTATTTACAGCAGCAGAATACCACAGAAATATCAGACGAAACATGGAAACACTATATATATATATTTCGGCCTGAACCCTCTCTATTGCAATTCCAGGAATTACCCCCATATGTGCAACCATTTTCCACCTTGGTACCACCCAAGCCTGAAAACAAAATCTTAATACCACGCTGAAGCGTTTGGTAAAAAAACTCAAACTAGGCAACAATGAGTCAGGTGGCGCCTGATGATACCACACTACACCGCATGTACTGGTAATGGGGACCTAGTGCCGGAGTGATTTTCTATATGATGTCTAGCAAATGTTACAAATGAAATATATTGAAATCAGCAGATTTAATGCTACATTGCGTTTGCAGAAAACTAATCACGTTGTTGATTAGCAAATTGGTTTCCTACACTTTAAATATTCGTGGGTACTTTGACACATTGTCTCTGGAGCGTGTTTGCTACATTCCTCATTTCCATTACAATGATTGTGTGTACTTTGGCGCTGTACCGCCCGACCGGAAGGTGTGTACGACCCTTGCATTGTGCTAAAACGTAAGTGTTAAAATTGGCTGCAATCTTTCCATGAACTCTGATAAGTCCTACAAAAGATGAAAAAAAATTGTGGATAAGATAGTCACACATTTATTATATTGACGTTCATTACGCGACAAACCACGAATGTGCATTCGAACCCTGACTAAAACAGATTGTATTAGATGTGTATTCTAATGTCTGCCGTTCACGTGCATAGGCGGCGAATAAATGAACATACATCTGTCAAACACGGTGTGAAACCATCAAAATTCCCTGCAAAATACGAAAAATAAGTTGTTAAACAAGATAGTCAAGCATTCGTTGTGCATTCAATATATTAACATTAGATATGAACACGTATCGAATATAATTTATACCAGGGCCGGATCGACCAAACTGTTTTGGGGCCGGAACGTCTTTTTTTTTACCAGGGCCGCAACAAACCAGGGCCGGATCGTCTAGAAATCGTTTGCGGTACCATCGTCTTGGATCTCTCCAGCTTCGGTTTTAATTTTCCGGACCTCCCATTCAGCGGATTGAAACTCTTCTTCCAAAATACTTTCTGCTACATCTGCGGCCTCCTTTATATGTTTCAGGAATGGTCTGCGATGCACTGGCTGGGGCAATCCTATGTACGAAGATAACTTCGCCATACTCTGACGACCCTTTCCAATCGCCCGGCTACCGACAGTCATTTTCCGGTTCACTTCAAAATAACACCCGTTCTTTTTGGACGACGGAAACGGCTGCGATTTGGCAGAGAGATACTTTTTATTTGTGCAGAAAAGACTAAAGTGTGATCCCAAACCATACTGGCTTTCCTCGATGATCCCCAGTGAGCCTACACCGCATTTCTTGCAAAAAGCCATTTCAGCGAATTCTTGAATCAGGATGTACAAATCGACGATTCTTCGCATCACATTTTCACCTTCAGGTGTCTTCAGGTCGTCCAGTGAAATTTTCTTAGCAGAAACACTACATGAAGTGTTATTTTCTGCATTTCCAAACTCTTCAGAATCATCCGAAAATTCATCCTCGTCGAATACGTGATCGATTCTTTCAAACTCCGAGTCGGAAGATTTCTCTGGCAGTGGCGTTAATTCACGTTGCTCACGCATTTCTAACCGAAATCGCTTTACCGCTACAAGTCCGTCCGCTGACCATTTCTTTACATTCTTTTTCTTTCTGCCGCGTTTCATGACTACTGAATATACTCGAGTTGAAATAAAAGTGTTTGCGAGTTACCGGCGATGCGAGATTATATACGTTTTAGTCACGTGTGGTTCACTTACCGGTCACCGGAAATGTTTATCCTGGACGGAAAAAAACTATGCAAATTACCAGTCAATCATTTACAGACTGTGTGTACTTAGTTAAAGTGTAACTGAATTGGGCCAATTGACTTTTTTGTGTGCAAAATTTATTTATAAACAACATTATGAAAAAAAATCAAGTGAAAAGGATATATAAATTGGGTAAACAGTCAATGATATTCCAAAACCGGGCCACGCCCCCTCTCCCGTCACCTTCGAGTTTTTTCGGCATCACGAGTGTTGCCGAAATGGCGCCACCAACGGGACCATAAAGCAGGAGATTGCTAGCAAACAAGATTGTTAACCATTTTCCATACGCACGCGTTTAGTAAACGATCATACAGTACAGCTCTCGCGAAAGCTTTGGCTTTTGTGGCATCATTGTCGCCTACGCATGGCTTCATTGTCGCCCCAGCATCGCATCATTGTGGCATCAGCTTCGCGTCATTGAAAATTGAAGCTGTGCTCGCCTCGCCTATTTTGTGGCATCAGGTTCGAGTCTCATAGCATCAACATGGCATCAGCTTCAAAGTATTGTGACATGAGTATGACCTCATTATTTGCACACAGTAGAGGAAAACACATGTAAAGAAGTTCGATATACATGTATAATCGTTTTGAAATTCAAGGCGGTAAGGGGAATAAAATAATACTTATGATCAAGAGTAAAATGACATTTTACTAAAAAGATATCTTGTTGAATTATTTTAATGTTGCGAGTATTGGACACCAACAACTTTATGAAGTACATTGCAATCGGCAAGGTGACGAGTGTCATATTGACTGCAAGGAAAATTGTGATAAATTTAAATCACACATCGTCGTTCGGATACAACAAAATTTGCTATATACGAAATGAAACTGTTCTTGTTAAAAAATTACCTTTTTTCACTCATTTTATTTGCTGGTAAGAGAACCGATCCCATGCCCGGACTACTAATACATGCAAAACACACGTACGCCGCCTGGTACGTCGGCATTGTCGCCAGTCATCTTGATACAAAGTTCCAAAACAAGTGCGTATATTTCCACCTATGATTGGATGGTTGTGATGGCGTCAGTCTTTGGTAAAATTTGACATCCAAATTTCAAAATTAAGTCACGATCAGCATGGACGTATTTGGTGACCAGCCGATGAACAATTTGAAAATCATGATTCACACGGAAGTCCTTCGATACTGAAAATCGTCGACCCCAGTCTGGTTTACCTTATTTCCCAACTTACAAAACTGATTTGTATCTCAGCCCTTTTTTTTTTCTTTTTTTGAACTGAGGTCAAATCCCATCCGTTTGTCAAAACATGGAGTTCCATGGTCAAAATATGCCGATGTTTTTCAGTGAATAATTGTGAAGCCTGTCACAGCGCAAAAAACTAAGTGAATCGACGCCGGAGATTGGATGGTACGACGACCCTTCAATTTGCATCAAATATGCTTTGTTACAACATCATTGATTGGATGAGAGTCACCTGATCGGGGCACGACCTGGGTCACAGAACCATATTTGTCCGTATATCGACAGAACTTTGCGAGAGAACCACACCCACATTTCATCCATTTTTAGCGCGGAAGTTTCCAACAAATGTCGAAAAACTTGTGAATTTGAATAAAATAAAGCTAGCGATTGGCAAGACTGGTTAATAATATATCCCCCGATGTTCTTCGATTTTTTTTATTTCAAGGTGAGAAATGGATAGTTGAAGTTCCATCGATTTCAAGGTGACTATTCCACCGCGATAACTCTACGCACTTCGAGAGGTAAAAAAATATATAATAAATAGTATTTGTTTCATTATTTGGTTTTACAGCCCGCAAATTACGGAACATGATCCCGGTGAATTGCTATAAATAAATGCTGATTGTGTTGAATGACGGACGTCGGGACCGTTTGGAGAAACCAACGGGGATCGATATTCCAAACAAATTATTGGGACACGGGGTGGACCTTTCAAACAAATGAAATTACTAACGAAAGACGAGATTTTTCGAGATATATACGAACATATATATACCAAATATATGCAAAATTGACAAATGCACAAAGAGGTGTAACATTAGGTTTTATTTTAGCCTTTATTTAATATTTTCTTTCACTCAGTCCATGCGTGGGACTTCTATTTAGCTTCATGGTCCTTCGGCTTGTCTTCTCCATGGGGGAAAACGACAATAATTCGAATTTACGGCATCAGTGGACCAAAGCCGTCAAGAACACCAGGAAATATTGGAATAGACCTTCTCCTCATAACGTTATCTGCAGTGCCAATTTTTACGCCCGAATCATTTATCAGTACAATTTCATTTGTTTCGATCTTGCAGTTGTAGGTATTCGCGTCCTACCGGAAATAGAACACGCGATCTATCGGACGCACACAAATTTACATTTTAGAGTGTAGATTTTCTAACATTATTGATACATTGTTCAGGTGGAGTTAAAAAAAATAACGAGATTTTCGGTCACGATGTTCAAACGCTGTGCCTGTGCCTTAACCGGGTGCCTGAATCGTCATGGTCATTTTGGAGAGGTACACGGTCACCCACATCGCGTACTTTTCTTGCAGGTTCAAACCTGTATAGGCCACTTTGTCCCTGACACTCTAAAACAAAATCGTGACATCTCTCGTTGTCATCATATTCCTCGATCTCATAACTCTCGTTAGACGATGATAAGATAGATTCCGGGTCGCTTTCCGAGCACTGCATGCGTATAGCGGCCATTGTGAAACGATGACAAGTTCCCCCCGTGACGTCACAAATCACCCTTGCATGCTAATTAGGTTCTCTAGCTGAAGCCTCGTTCTGAGTCGGCCAAGAAATTGGACGTGGACGTTTCCTTATCCAGAACATTATTATTGATCGTTTATTTAATTTATGTACATTTTTCACATGTTACTTTTTTTCATAATGTTGTTTATAAATAAATTTTGCACACAAAAAAAGTAAATTGTCCCAATTCAGTTACACTTTAAATTAGGAACAGTGTTTTCAAAACAAAAAACACGTGGGTTTGTTTTGAAATGGTAAATGGGCCAATTTAACGCCTTTGCAAGCGGTAATGATGTTTTTTTTCTTTTAAAGAAAATTCATACGATTTTTGATTGATTGACCAAAAAAAGTTTAATTCAGTTTCTCAAAAAAAAGGTGTACAGTATCCTTGAATGCATTTCCAGACCCTGTAGGAATTTGTAAAGATAAAGTGTTTGCAACAAAGTGTCCGAATTGTGTACAGCAAAACACCACTTAAAGTTGTAGAACCTATACTACTGCACAGTGGTTAAACATACTGCTAAAACAATTAGAAAGTTGATGCTTTTCGCATAAACTTTTGGTATTCCTTTCTACACTACAATCTGTGGCAGCTGCTGCAGGAAGCACGGTGTTGAAGAGGAAACATGCAAACATACTGGTTGTTATCAAATTGCTAATGCTTTACCAGTCAAAGTGAAGAAATATTCCGTTGCATTAATTAATCAAAATGAACATATAAATAGCAATGCAATTCTCTTGACAAATTTATAAAATTAAAACCCAATGACTACGCTCAAAAGGATTTTGTGGTTCACGGTTATGTATACAACAACATACGAAGTAATGTTGTTGGTATAAGTGGAGATCTATATCTAGTTTGAAAAATAATAATACTGAGCCAGATTGGAGATGCTTTTTAACCATTAATCCAGTCACAATATCGCGCATTTCTGCTGCATAGTTGAATTTATATTGACCAGGTTCTTTTTTTCTGTTATTTCAACAAGGAAGTATTTTCTTATTTTTATCACATATTACGTATATGCTTTACTCAGTGGATATGGCTCAACTCATTCAGAGTGCATCTCAGAAAACAGCTGCTTTGAAGATGACATTCATATGGTGTTAAAGTCTCCCAAAAGTGATATTGCCATGTTCCATAGTCAATTCTAAGCGTTGTACTTGTTGATTGTTCGACAAATTTGTCGTTGTATATATGTCATATAAAAAAATATTTTTGTTTGTTCGAGTGCCGACTGTTGAAAATAAATTAAAATTCATTTCTACAGACTACACACATGTTCGAAAAATAACTACGTGTCATTTCAACATTGCCAAACAGCAACCCCAAAATAATTACATAGATCACCAGCCAGCATATCAACAATCAAGTCCACCCCCCAGACAATAACAGAGAAAGAAACAATCTCCCTACCTATAGAATCGACAGAAACAGCATTTCCATCATATCAACCATTAAAATATGATGCAGAAAAACAAGTACATATTTCGAAGACGTTACGAGTTAGTTTTTAAAAGGTAAAGAACATGCCATCCTGCAAGTTCTGTGAGAATTGTGGCCAACAAATAAATAAACAAAAAGTTGATCTAGAAAAAAAGCCTCAGATTCAACGTATTTAACTATTCGACTCGTTGTTTTGTTCCAGTGACTGTCAATGTGAAATACTGTGAACAAAGATCGTAATGTCATGGATATTCATTATTTATAATTTACTCGTGCTACTTGTGATATCGGTATACTAAAAATGTAATACCTGGTAGTTCTTTACCAAACAATGTCAACAAAACAAATAACTTTGTCACAGAGCATGAAAATACTCCATTCCTACATTCAATTATAAACATCTCAATTGTTTATAATTTACAGTTACTACAAACTGAGCAGGAACCAAGTCATTGACAGCAGTGGTATTTTGTCTGCCTGGTCACTTGTATTGTTTCCGTTCTAATAATTTTTCTGTTCTGATTCTTCTTGTATCATCCCCTAGTGGTATCCATGATCACCTGCCTTCACTGGCCATAAGTTCCAGGTAGTGGGACCACACAAAATAAACCAAATAAACCTAGAATTACGATTCTGGATTCATTGTGGGGACGTGTGTGTTGCACAGACTGTTGCCAGTGGTGAATTGAAGAGGAACATGTAAAAATTTGTTTATTTGAAAGAACGGTTGTGAAATATTTTAAAGAAGTACATTAAATCAATAAAGAAGCTGGTTATTCTTTGACAAGTTGGGAGCAAAATCTTTGTCGCTTGACAGAGTAGAAATGAAAAGACCTGTCCAGATAACCATGGGTTAGACTAAATTACTTAAGGAAACTAATTGCTACAATGTCGCTATTTTTCTTTTACAATAAGGTGGAATGTGACACTGTAATGCCCGTCTTAGCTGTGGACCATATCTCTTGTGTCGGACTTTGTCATGTCATAGACTTGTGTAATACAAACTTACGACGCCAAATGTCATCGTAAAGAAACGTCGATAAAAGTACACCATTCCCAAATATCATCAATCGATAGCATGTTTATTAAACACTCACCAACGCAAACACTGTGACAAAAATTATCTGTTTCAAGTTTTTTTTCCTGGCATTTAAGTCGCTAAACCGGACGTAACTCTTGTAACATGTTCTTGGGATCGAAAGAGGACCAAATTAATTGACTGGATGACATCACCTGACATTAGAACTCCCCTCGGAAGGTGGAACAGCTAAAACGCCAAGAAATAGTCGCCTATTTACCATGAATCCTACATTCATGGAATGACATTTACTTGTACATTTCTCTCAAAATACTAGGCAGTATACACACATATCCGACACAAATTACATGTTCGCTTTTTGTTGAATGACCATTGATGGAACTCGCCAATCTGAGATAAGATTTTCTACTTGCATTTACTCGGTCTGCGGCTGATATGACAAATACAATTGATTTATGTATGGGAAAATCTGCTGAGATAATATTTTTCTGTGCAATATGTTTTTTTATCTTTTCGTGGACATGAGGTGACGAAGAGAAAAACGGCACACAAGCAATACCAAGCTGAAGTGGGCTATTCTCTGGTAGGTGGATTGACATCTCTAAAACAAGTGATCGGAAATGCTGAACAAACCCCTGTAATTAACAAATGCCATGTATTGGTAAAACTAGCAGCACATGGCCGTAGCTGCAGATTTTTTACCGAAATGGGGCTCAAGACAGCAAGAAAATAGTTGCTGAAATAATAGCTTTGCCAACTTTCTTTGGGAAAGACCAGCGGCATCTTCCCAGACATGATAAGCGGGCGTAACAAGCCTGCCGAACACGAGACACACTGTTGGACCATTTCAGCTGTAGATCTTATTCAGAATGACATCACACGTAATATCCAAACAGAAATACCCCAAAATCACTGCAACATTGGTAATCTGCACAAAATGTACAGATAGTAAAATCCATAAAGTCTTTCGTTGTATTTGTGCAACCCACGAGACTATAGAAACCAGTCACCATTGCATAGTTACTCAGTTACCCAAACATTTAGACACCAGTAACAACCATCTGAATTTCAAATTTGACAATAAAAACAGAAATATAATAAATACACTAATGATGTACAACAAATCAGTGAGTACATTAGATTCGCTACTCAAAACGCATCGCACAATATAGTGAGTTGCAAAACAAATCATACTACACCAAGCACATGCAGTGCAGCGTTGACAATTACCATAAATATCCAATTTACCAAAGTTTTTTCACCACCGCATTTCATACAACATTACAGCTTCCACCTAGGTATTATTACAACAAATGATGTGCCCAAACCTTCATTTTAAATAATGAATATGCGTGGTGTGATGCAAACCGTCTGCTAACCATCCATAAATACAGTAAAAATTTACTTTATCACAATAAATGAGCAAAGCAGAGTACAGGAAACTGAAATGTTTCCATGTGTGCACAGACTTGTGCTCACAACGAGCTGACTGACCAAGAACATTTTCATTGCACAGCCAACACCAAAATTCACATAGCAATGTACACCTGCATCTACTCAACACCATACCACAGTCAGTTGGCGCACACGTGATAATAAAATGCATACGAACACCTAATTACGCGAAGAACCAAGAACACTAAGCCGGGGTATTTGAAACCGAAATTGTCATCTAAGCGTTAGGCCGTCACTGATTGGCTGCTGAGCTTGAATGCTAATTTTAACTTTTAAATACCCCCAGGAAAGTGTTCTAGGTTCTTCGCGTAATTAGGTGTTCGTAAACAATGTATTTTACATGCGTTGTATACATCGCTATGAGTCCCACATCGAACAGGACGCGGCGCGCCGACTGCCGCCCTTTAAATCTGAAACGGAACAATTTTGCAGACGAGCTAGCCCGCGCAACGTCTACTGACTGACAGTACTGCAGGTTAGTTTACTGATTTTGTTTACCCTTTTTGCAGTTTATTTCCTCAGCCATGTGTTTGAGTTGGTCTGTAAAACTGGACAGGACCTGTGATTTGGCAAATCAAATCGATCGCCTGACCAAAAAAATATACACGGCTTTAACGTCTTTAAAAACAAATATGCCGAACGTTTATGACACAAATGATTGCGGTTGTTCCCCACTCTTTAGTCGAGCTCACTGGCGACATCATCCATAATCATAGGCAACATGACTGCCCCACATGCCGATTCATGAATGATGGAGAGGTGAAAAGCAATATCCGTGTTGTATGAATCGCCCACTGTGATTGGTCGTAAGTTTTGTCCTCAGAACCCCAGAACGAATCAGGTTTCGTGTTACACGGTTACATTACGGTTTGTAGACATCCCGAGTGACCTGTAATGACATTTTCGAATGTGTTTCTGTTTACCGTGAAATTAATGTTTGGCCACCTGAAATAAACACTTGTCACTGCCTGGCCATGAGTTTGATACAGTATACAATGCCATGACAACCGGGTAGGTTGGTAGGGTTTTCATTTTATTTTATTTTTCATTGCACTCTTTGGTGATTGATAAATACAGTAGTTGTTATAATGCATAATCATGGTCGAACTTCAAATGTAAAAATCCAAGTTGGTTTTAAGGATAGATTTTCACAATAGACCATATCTAATTCACATAAAATAACAAACGGCTAATTTGCCTAAAATAAGTGTTTGGATTTCCTCGAAAATATGGGTTGGTAGGTTTACCGAAAACAAACATCTTTTTTTCTTTGTGCATTACATATAGTTGGGGGGAGGTTAGGGTTAACAGTTTCCCAATATTGTACAGGGAACTGTAAAATTATATTTACATAAAATGTGTAATTCCGGGCTAAGTATGGATGAAGAAAAAAATCAAAGAGGAGGAAGAAAAAACAAAAACACCACCACCACCACCACCACCATAGGAGTCACAAGCAAAGATCAAGGTGCCCACTTTCAAGCCGTTCTGATGAAATGTTTGATGTGAGTGGGAAATTTGCAGTCATTTATCTGTTTTTTCTGAAACCACAAATTATGTCATACAAATTTTATTTTATTCAAATTTAAATTTAACGATGTTCATGTATCATGGCAGTATGGTATGTACCCCAGACCTGGAGGCCAGTTTACCGATATCACTTTTACCGGTCCTCCAGCAACAAATCAAATCAAAACCATTCAGGCTCACAAATTATTTGAATTCATATAACCTTTGTACCGTTCAATATGAATCGACCAACAATTTTTAATGAATTTTTCATTTAATAAAAGTGTGATTTTATTGACTTTTTGTTGCTATTCCATCTGACATCTGGCATTTGTGAACGCAAGTCTACGAGAGGAATCATAGCTCTACTACATCGAAAAATCCTAAAATGGTAGGATTCATAGCTACCATTTTCCCATATTCAACTTTATGGTGCCTCTAAACTATTAATGCTCAATGTTTTATTTGCAGTCACTGGTATCTTCTTGCCCACCTAGTACCAATGACTCTTGTGAAACTAGTGACAATACAGAGAAAGCTTCATCTACGGTAAGTAGTTTCATGGATGTCTCCTATGCATTTTACAAGTTTGGAAAAAATTGACCCCAGACTTTTGCATGTGAGGTTGACCAACACTCAGATCGCAAAGCCTTGCAAAATTCTATATGAGTATCTGGCATCATTGGATGCTCATCAACGAGGAAGTCCATATACCCTGGATGTGTTTGCAAACTTCATTATGCTGTCAATGAAACTACTTGGAAGGATATGATAGGTATGGCACAGCACATGCAGGTCAATTGCACCTCTGTGAAGCAGCCTGTAAACACAGTCAGAGTTTCACACACTAAACCAAGGTCAAACACGGGGAGTAAACCATCAACGATATCAAAATATACTCTTGAAACGGACCTTCGCCTTAGTAAGCGTGACACAGTCACAAGAACACCAGAGCAAGCAGAGAGGAAAAAATCCTAGGAAGGTTTATTTGATGATACACCTAATCAGAGATGTGTCTTTGCTAACAATATAGCTTAATTTTCTATGTACATCCATAATTTTAAAATCTTCTTTGTTATATATACCTGCCATTCAAAAATGGTATTCCATTTAAATTTGGGATGGAAATAATTATCATTTGGTGTGCGTGTATTTTGACTTTATAAAAAAAAAAGATACTACTGTTGGATTCCCAGATATTGCTTCTTAGCCACTATTGTGAAAAAGGTAAATGATGTTGGGCACTGGCCTACTCACCCAAGCACATACTTCAACTAAAAACCTGTAACTGTCCATACCATTAAATTGATATAAATGAGAAATACTATTTTTCTTTGGTCTCAGTGACATTGAAAGTGAAGTGGAGTACATGGAATAGAATTCCAAGTCCAGCTGTCAGAATCATTGAGTAGTGGCAGTATGACTGCACAATTTGGACACTGATGTTGAACATAATGAAGATCCTTGTGTAACAATGCTTCACAATGAACTTGAATCAGGGTCTCTGGACAAGGAAAACATATTTTACAAGTTGGTCTCCAATTCCCTTGAGTTTGCCTAGAACATTGGTGATTCATCAAAGCAGTTTTCATGGAACCCAACAGTCAAAGCTTTTGTACAAACATTAAAAAGACAAAGAGGTTCCAGGGTTGTCAATATCTTGAAAGGTCCAGGTTTTCCAGTGCCCAATATACAGAAAGACAATGGGTACACAACAAGCTCAGGAATAATCAGTCATTTTTTGTATGCAATTTTTAAGGTGTGTTGCCACAATAGTTCTGCCACACAGACCCATGATGTGTGTGTCTTCCCATTAGTCTCTGGAAAAGATGGCATGGCAATCAAGCCAGGCTTTGAGTTTCTCGCACCAAAGAGATTGTAGGGGGAGAGGCTGTACTTACAATAAATGATGTCAAAGCAACTCAGTCTACAAAACCCTCTGATTTCAAATCACAGTTCATTGTTGAGGCAGAAACATGGTGTCTATCCACATTGGACTACAAAGTGTGCATGTGTGTAGGCATAGACTACTCAAAGAAGGCTGTGAGTGGGAATGATGTCTTAAATAATGATGTTCAAAGAATATCGAAGCTTGAAACCTGCCTAAACTGCTTGACAGTAATGACAGATTATGCCACAACCACATACTTTACCATGCTCCACTGACAACTGTGACCATTGCATAGAATTGACAGATGTGTGTCCAGCTTGCAAACTTGCTGGGCATGTTCACTGGAATCCAAAGTCAGAGCCTGCAAAAAGTGTAGGTATCAAAATCAGAAATGCATACGTGGAGAAGTTGTGGCTCATGTTATGGATTGTGAGGGAAAGAACTTAAAGGCACTGAAAATTCTGAATGATGGAGCTGATTCACTCCATTTGCCCCCTGTTATCAGTGCAACACTCCACTGCCCGGTCATAGTGTCAACTGTTGGGAATCCACTCAACTAACCAGTTAGTGTTTCCTTAGCTTGTGAACAATCACTGATGTGTTTTGATGTTGCTGATCAGGTAATACTGAAATCCAAGCACTTGAACAAAACTGATTTTCAGCATTCACTTGAACATAGACAAATTGCCTTTGAAGGCAACACTGTGGAAGTGATGAGGAAAGATTTTCAGAGATGGCTGACTGAGAATGTAAGTGGTTCACCAAACTCCTGGCAACAAGTGCCTATGGATGCCCAGTATCACCCACAAACAAAGCACTGGACTGTGGTTGTCATTGGAAAAGGTGCCAACCACATATATATATATATATATATATATGATTGATATTCATTCTACTGGAACAAAGTTGAAGGGCTCAGTCACTCGGCTCACAATACCAGGCCCACAACAGTGTATTTTATAGGGACTCTGTGTATGTTCAAATGAGAGTACTCTTTATATTGCAGATAACTCTGCTGATGGTGGTCTTCTACGTTATGACACTGCAACCAACACTGTTGAAAATATAGTTTCTGCTGGAACACAAGAATGCACCAGTGTCTATGATGTTTGTGTTGCAGACTCTGGTTCAGTTTACTTCACTGACAATATTCAAAGAAAAGTCAAAACATATCTAGGAGGAAATATTGTTGATGTCTGTGGAAGGCAAACTGAGGAGTTGATGGCAAAAGGAATAACCTTGGACTCTGCCAATATCAGCTTATGTTCAAAATGACAAACTTGACCCTTCTCAGATACTGCTGCAAAGGGACATTGACGAAGGTGAGGCAGTAGAACTTGTAGATAAATATTCTGTCTTTGTTGTGCTCCCAAATGAAGTGCACAGTCTTTTCCCATAGATTTCAAGTCCTTTCATTCTTGTGAAAACCAGGTCATCAGTGCTTCAGATGCAGCAAGGAGTCAAAGTTGATGTTTTCTCCGAGGTAACATAAAACTGCCTTGAATTTCGCATATGTTCTTTTGATGTTCTATTCCCCGTCAAACTGCTATCCAATTTGGTGAGTGGAGTTGCTGTGCTCAGACAGCATCTCATGCTGATGGTGACATTTATTCACAGTGCATCACCATCAATAATCACACTGCTGCTTTTATCACTGATTCTAATGACAGTGATGATGATGTAGCAACTGCTCTTCCAACCACACGACATGACAGGCAAGTCAAATTACCAGCTCGCTTCATGGATTGAGAATGCCAAATGGGGTTACATGCATGCATCTTGCTCATATGTCAGTTGAGTAATTATTTATTAATATACCAAAGAAAAATGGTCTTTTAAAATACAACATTGTGTCCCTATTGTCCATCCAATAACCAGTTATTTACATGTTGTGGCCATTTGTAGATTATATTTTGAATAGGTGGTTACCAAAATTTCGAGTACTCCTTGGCAAGCTCAATTACACAAAGTTTTTATGATAAGTGTTTTTTTTAAATTTGACTTTAAAACATGTATTTTTGGTGTGTTTTTTGTCATTTTTGGTCAAAATTGATTTGTGAGCTACATTACATGAAAGGTTTTGATGCAATGTATTTGATAGTAATAGATCTCATAAAGCCACGTGAGCTTTTAGACCTGATTACAATTTGGTCTTTGAAATATGTATTTTGGTGCGTTTTTTTGTTGTTGCTGTTTTTTGTCAAAATTGATACTTAGATTCTTTGTGAGCTTGATTACAGTATAAGTTGTTACTACTACGGCATGGCTATAATCGTGTCCCTATGGTAACAACATTTCATTCTGCTTTAAAATAAAGTCACATCAAAAATTTTGTTTATGTAACAAGAGATTTAAATAAATGATTGCATTGTGATAAATGTCTATTGTATGTATTTTTTTGTCTGAACTTCAAAGATGTTATTACTAGTCTATTTGCAGGGAAAGCTATTTGTCATAATATGCTTCTCATTTTCCAGTAGTCACACAAATAAAATAGTCACATATGTCATCTTTGGTCCGATCATGAAACTCCTGCACATGCATCATGTCCTCAATGTGATGTATGTGCTAAAGATAACCATAAATAATATATAGCTGAGTTATGACTGAATGCACAGAAGGTAAATTGTATATGCCGATTTTTTGACTATTTCAAATTGGGGACTGTATCTGAAATGCAAAGTTACTAGTTAATATTAAATAGTACACGCTATATATAAGTAATAATTGAATGCTTATATAAAGTGAAGTGAAGAATATTTATGTTATAAAAAATGAAGTGAATTGATTTTTGTTTTATAAAAAGTGAAGAGTGAAGGGGAAATAAGTCATATTATTTGTTACCCATGTAGAGGCCCTATAATGCAAGAGAATGGTGGTGAAATATTTCATCAAAATATTTCCTCATAGACTACGAGCATAGAGTAGAAGTGATAATGCTCATATACGTTATTAATTGGAAAGAAAGAGAGAGATTGTTACTTCAAAAGTTGGAAAGATGCTTTATTTGACGATGTTCGTAGATCCCCCAAACAGTAGAAATAAGTTACGAACGTTTTGCCAATTTATAACAAATATTTTTATGAGAATTATTTGGATATCGTTTGTGTTCCCCTGCACAGACAAGCTTTAACTAAACTCCGGTGTTCTAATCATAAGTTACACATTGAGACCGGTAGATTTGGAACTCCAGTGGAAAATAGAACCTGCCAAATATGTATAGATGCTGTTGAAGATGAGACTCATTTTCTGGTAGTTTGTTGAGCATATAACCGTATTCGGAAAAACTGCATTGGTTGAGCTTCACTCGCCTCTCAGTAAACTTATATATATATTTTCTCAGGATAACCATGAAATCATCCAAATTCTTGCAAGATTTGTATACACAGCTTTTCAGATTAGATATAATTTGTTAGTGTGAGTTCTCCAATAGATGAGTTATAATATTTTATTTTATGGAGGTGATTAAAGTCACGCTTGTAACTTACTTTTTTATATGCATTGTAATCTCTTCCCCCAGGTTAGTGGGGCATATCGCTTCAGAGAAATGGAAATAAAATAATATATTACACAGAAAAGTGTTTAAACTCTCAATCGCTCATGTACAAGTATGAATGGCTTCTAACACACACACACACACACACACACACACACACACACACACACACACACACACACACACACACCCCATGTTTGACAGAGATGTATACTTATTTTTATAGAACTAATTTTCACCGAGTTTCTCCAAATGCAATTTAGGAAGATGTTATATTGAGAACATTGACCCATAGTATTATTTTACCATTACATAATTATCAGATATTATTCTGGTAACTGATATTGAACCAGATAGCATGTTTTCTGATTGTGGCATGCAAAAACGTTACTTAAAGTGTTGGATATCAAACTACATGAGACAAGATGTGGGGCACTGTGTGTTAAATTTGGTTGGTTCTGCTACATGACTTGCACTACACATTGTTAAACAACAGTTATTCCTTACAGTTTATCAATTAAACTCAAAATTGCCAGGAAGTATTATTGACGGCTAGGAGCAACATGGTAGTGACACACTCCACAATAAAGTGGAAAATCTAAAACAGATACACACCAAAGTAAAGGAAATTCACGCACAAAAAAGATTTCCACACCTTCAGGATTATCAGTGAATACAACATGAATGGTACTGATATTGAGTTGAACAATTTAATAAACAGAATAAACTAGGACATCTGCTGATGATATGAAATGCAATGTGACTAATGTGTAATAAAATCAGGCATTTTTAGTTTGCCTAATTGAGCCAAGAAAGCAAAAAAGGTTTATATTTATAAGAGAAAATTCATCATTCATCAGTCAAAAATGATTACATCGCATTTTTTTTCAGAATTGTCTGTGGCCTGTAATAATATATGATCAAGAAGATAACACTTGAACTTTATACTGGTGGAATAAAATGTTTTATTGCAGATGGAATACACAACACAATGTAGCTGTATAAGTAAAATTTACCTCAGAGTGATAAATACTTAGACAAAGAATTTGCAAGTGAGTTTTATTTTATTTCACCCAGAGATGCATAACACACTCCATTATAATGATATATAAGAATTGTCATTACAGTGTAGGAATGGAAAGTACCAGCATCGGTAGCTCTTCATGAGAGACCCGAACCAAAACAGAAAAAAAACGGGTCAGGATCGTAAATAAACCACTCATAGTTACAGTTTGGTCGACCCACTGATAACATTGGGAATTGAACCAACAAAAAACCAACTTAGCAGGCAATTTATTCCATATGTAGAACTATCTTGACAATGTGATTTGAAACCAGTGTCAGTGGGCATGAGGAACAGATCCTGAGATAATTATTATTATTCAAAATCCATCAAAGGGGGCATGGTTTGAAATCGTGTGTAAGCTAGCATTCTCCCAGTGAAAACTCTTCATCGGGAACAACATTACATCTCCTACACGGAGGAGCACCCTTCATGTGTTGTACCAACCCACCAAGAGCCACGACAAAGTGAAAAGTAATAATAAAAAAAACAGTCAGCTCTTGCTTGATATCGTAATGCAATCAATTCTCACCTTATATCTAGTCATTATACAGGAAACCAATGCTCTCTGATAAACTTAGATTATCAGTGGGGAGACTTCTTCCATGCCATGCTTGTTTTCAATCAAGTTCCTTATATGATATTTAGGGCAAGCATAGTTCACATTAGTTGTCTAGTTTGTATTTGTTCAATGAGATACACACGTTTTTTGTGATTGTTTACAGTGACTGCTTATTTCCGCTCGCTTTTCTCGTAGCTTTTTTTGTGTCTTAATTGGAACATGTTATTTTGATGATGTAAAGTTATCGTAACAGTACAAGTTTAGCCGTTATGTTTTATAATACCATTTATTTAAATATCATCTGGGGACAAAATCAATTACAGTTGCATTATGCTCAAGTAATTAACTAACACATCTAAGATTAATATAAATTATAAAAACACTTTTACATGGTAACTCAAACATCGACACACACTGAACGCCATTCCCTTTAAGTAACTTTACAGTGCCATATCACATATAATATGTCATTTATTTCATCACTAATACGACGTACATCACAATTAAGAACAATAAGCAGCTGAGCAACAGAAACAATCATAAGAAGGTGTTAAACAACAAGCGCGCTTCTTTGGGCTGATTCTGATCTTCAACACTATAAGAAGAACGAGTATAAACATAATTGTTATCATATGTTGATGTATATATACATAAGTTGTGAATCAATATATAAATATCACAATGGCTTGTGACATCCTTCACGGTATTTAAATCTGAGTGAGACAATATTTTTTCTAGGGTTGTCGCTTGAGATCCGAAGAAGGTCCACTCTTCGCGTAATTACTACAGCAGAACCCACTGTTTAACATTAATCTGAAAAAGTCTGACGTCAAACTAGGAAGGATGTTGCAAAGGTTGGATTCGGGAACTCCCGCCTCTGGCTACAAAAAAATAACTGGGCAAATAACGGGCTGTTAAAAGGTATATGTCGGGTTATGATAATCAGCCTTGAACTTTCAGTTACTACACTAAGCTTGTAACTTGAATTTGTTATTTTTTTGGATAGTTTATGCAATATTTTTAAAATAGATATGTGACGTGGATAGAATGTCGTTTCTCCCTCTTGTCATGATTATTACCTAACTCGCTGTGGTGTGTTGAGTGCATAATTTTGTAAGCTAAACCTGCACTGAACAACACTGCCAGAGACGGGAACCATACTTACCAAGCATAAATCTTGTACCTAAACAAACTTTTATGTTACGTAGACGAACAATGTATGTGTAAAATTGAAGCTGTATCCATTCTTGTTTCTAATTATATTGGTGCCCGAATTGTGTAATTTTAAATTTGTTCAGAACCTGCACACAAGATGGTAACAATTTTGAATATTGTTGGGCGTATTGAGTTGATATTTGACCTGATCCCGTGACTTTGTGACACCTACTTTAAATTAAATTTGTGTTCCACCAGGTAATTAATTTGAGCCGCTATAACAGACATACCGCAATCAATAGCAAGTGAATCATACCTTCTCAGAACTCTGTCAAACGTGTTATAAAATTCCAGTCCCCCACGTGGATATGAAATAAACATAGTTAAAGGTCATATCAAATGTTTGCAAATATTTTGTAAAATTGTTTTGGTTTTTTGTGAAAAATTTGACAAATTATATATTCTATATATTCTGTGTACATTTGAAAATAATATTTTTGTTTGCATAATTCAGTATAAATGCATTGTGTAGTTGATTGCAACGATATTATTTTGTACGAGACGAGATGAGATAAACACTCAGTTGACAACAACAAGCTATGTACTTATACGCTTAGACCAAGCAGTCTACTGATGACAATTTTAATCAATCACCAGAGAAATATTAAAGCGGGGGTCGTCACCTGCGCACGCGCGGGAATTGGGTTCCAAGCGACGATAGCAACACACGCTAAAAACGCAAAGGCTCAAGGGCATACGTTTGTAAACAATGACACGCTATGGCCGTCTGACGCATGCGCAGGTGACAACTCCCCCGCTTTAAGTGCTATACATTTGTTATGGGTCTGGTCATATGACTCGGAAGTGAGGGATGTCATGTGATACCAGTGCTGATTGTGACAAGTCACATGACTGTAGGTTTTTAAACCAAATAAAAATGATGATGCGTAATGATAGTGAGACTTGCCTAAGTCGTGGCGCCTGATAAATAATCGTATCCTCGGTTCACTTAGAGTAACTAGCATCTAGATATGATCAATATCACATTAATGTTTTAAGTACAAATATGACCATTGTGTGGAACGACCAGCCTTTAAATCTATAATTTATTTAACCTCTGAACATTTAAATTAATAGTGAATACAAAAGTGACATTACATAGGTCTAAGAATAAGTACGACTGTCAGCAGACCATTAATAATGTGTAGGAAAAAAATCATACTGAAATTTGGATAAAAATCAATACTGTTTCCATGCTAATAATATTGTAGAACGCTTTACCTCATTATAGACGTCCTACAATAACTTTCTAAAAAACATTGTTTACAATACTTACCCTAGCACAAGCCGGGCTCAGCAGAGCGAGGCTTGCAAGAGACAACATGACAATGAAAATCATTTTATTCGTGTTGAGAATATCTGATTAAAATATGACAATATCATTAAGATTTCTTTTACATTCTCAACAAGAAATCAAATAAAGTATATTTTATGATATTGAAACCGTTAAATAACTTCAGCAATATTGAAATACAAAACTAACACAATTTAACAGGGAGTGGCCAATGTAGACAGTTGGGTTTTCTGTCATGCAATACTGTTTTAAACATCTATAAATAGCACAGATGAATTACAGTGGCTAATTGGAAATGTACAATCTGTATTCAGGACATTACAAACATATAGTATAAAACTACACACATATTGTCTGTACTTGTATGTAGAATGTACACACAATAGATAATAAACTTAAGCATTCAATTGGAGAGTTGGTTAGAATGAGTTGTGCTCCACTATGTTTACATAAAATACATAACAAGCACGCATCTATAAGTTTTAAAACAAGAACAAAATTTAATCCGAAAGTGTCATCAGCGAGGTTCAAGTAGAAGCAGGTTACTGTCGGACCAATTAAAGCGTGGGGTCCCAGGCGACGTTAACAACACACGCTAAAAACGCAAAGGCTTATGGGTAGACACTTGTTTGTAAACAAAGACACGCTATGGCCATCTGACGCATGCGCAGATGGGGACTCCACGCTTTAATTGGTCCGACAGTAACCTGCTTCTACTTGAACCTCGCTGATGACACTTTCGGATTAAATTCAACGTTAAGTGATAGGTTATTTGTAATGAAGTACTGTCCAAAGCCTTGCTCAAGTGTGGTCGAACGTGCGATCTTTCATGCAACCTTTGAATATCTCATTTCTGGAGCAATTCTGTTCAGATTTAATAATTAGAATTTGGGTGATCTGATCGAAGATGGCAGACTGTAATTTATGATCTGAAAACGCACTAAAATGCGCTTTTAATGTAGTCTTACATTAGACCATTTGGTTTCAAACTAGATATAAAGGTTGAACATACTTTTGCCACGGTCATATGTATTTTACGAATTAAGAAAAAAAAATTCTCGTTTATGTCGAATATTACATCTATCATAAATCTGGAGAAGCACTATGTCCATAAATATAATAATATAACAAATATTATTTTAATAATTTGCAGATGTGAGAAATGAGCGGAGTTTTTGTTTTCTAAATTTCGGACAAATTCCATATGGTTGGGTGAATATTTATAAAACCTGGTGATGTACTATATTTATTCCATAATTTGCATAATCAGATCTCACAACCTAAAATATGCTATGAGGTCACGACTAAAAACAAATAAACATAGTGGTGCCTCTTGTGAAGGCAAATAATTCAAATATACAAAAATTTCAATTTTTATGAAAAACGACCGCTCAAATAAACACCTAAGAAAATACGTGACAATTTCCGGTGCAGGTAAAATATCCACAAATATTCCAAACTTAAAGAAAAAAAAACTTTCAAGCGAGAAATTGTAAAAAGTAATTAAATGTATTACACTACTGTTGAGACGTGAGAAATTATTCTAAATTGTTAATTTACATAAAACTGTGTTCTAAAGCTTCTAAGTTGTATTGTTTAGACACTGCCAATTACTTTGACTTTAAACTCGTTTAAAGAGCATACTAATTTGCATTTCAGATCATGTACGGATTCAGGGAAAGCCATGTAATGAGGAGATTCAATGAAAGTAGCCCCC
Source organism: Saccoglossus kowalevskii (assembly GCF_978046115.1). Classification (NCBI taxonomy): domain Eukaryota; kingdom Metazoa; phylum Hemichordata; class Enteropneusta; family Harrimaniidae; genus Saccoglossus; species Saccoglossus kowalevskii. The sequence goes on from NC_140657.1 coordinate 27,092,501, forward strand.
AGGTCCGTTACCGCATTTGTATACATTGTATACGCTGCAGCAATCCTAATCTGATATAGCTTCGCAAATTCATCCCTCAAAATATTTGAGGTGGTATCAATAGGGCAAGTATAACCTACTAACTCGGTATCACAACCGTCCCAAGGATATATTTTGAAAACGATTGTAAATAAATATTTCTTTTTTTTTCTGAAATAAATATAAACGTTTAGAAATCAACTACAACTACACAAACTGATTTAGTTTATTTAATGGCGTGCAATCTTTAATCTAGCTTACAGGACATGTATAAATCGTCATAGTTAGTTTCATGTATAGGAACTGAAATTTGTCAGAAATTGTTTGATGAAGCTGTTTTTTTCCTCTATCCGAATTTGTATTGTCAGTCAGGTTGACTTTATTGTACTATATTTTGAGAAAATCTCTTGTCCGTGCTACTTGGAAGTATCCTGTAAAAAATAGGTTAATTTTAAAATTGTAACTTACCAAATTCAGTGATTTATTGCACTTTTCAATATGATGAAGTAAATACATGCAACCTGGCTATGTATTATATTTACACCATTATTTGCATAATCCATCAGATCTACCAGCGATGATGTGAAACGAGGTCAGACGTGTTTGGGATATCAGAAAACATGGCGGGTATGCATATTAAAGATGTGAACAAGTAATAGTGATTAACATTCAACCTGAGGGTGGTGCGTGGTTATGTTTGGTGTAGCAAGGTTTTTTGATAGTGGGGTGTTATAAATGATAATTAATTACAAACTACACTGAAGAAGAATAATATATGAGTGGAAGTAATTCACATACTATGTGCATCTGCCATGTGTTTACAATTATGATTACTAATAAGATCAGATGACTAATATTTCAGATGACCATATGTGATCATCTTTTTTTTCGATATCATAATTAATACTAGTTGCACAAATGGGGGGGAAAGATAAAAAAAAAAAAGCTTCCCCAGAACGACTCGGTTTTGTGGAGATAAACACAATTAGGTAGTCTGTTTAATGACCAGCAAAGGAACTGTTTTCAATAACAGTAATGCTACTCGTATGCAAAACACAATTCCAATCGTGAATAGCCAATTTCAATTTTTCAAAAGACAAATTATGACTGCTAAACTATGTGACCTAGGAATAAGTTTACACATGGTGGACTGTGCTTGTGGAGCAGATGGCACATGCAAAATGTCGCGTCGATTGGAAAAAATAGTCAATTTATATTAATTACACAATCCAAAATCTCGTCAATTGAACCAATTGATGCTTGAAAGGTCGCCATTTTTATATTTTTTTAAAACCAGAGTGAAAGATTTTGAATTATTCATGGAACAGGCAGAACACAAGTTTATGGCGGAAACGATTTCTAACAAAAATATCATCAATAAAACTACACAAGTTGTTTAAAGTTGTTTTGAATAACTGTTTTTATTTTCGTCTAAGATAAAATTTTAATGACTGCTATGTGCACCGTCGAAAAGTTGGGATAGGACAAATTAGGCAATTTTGGTGGGGATTTCAGAGAAAAGATAGAACTGGAAGGGTTCTAATGAAGTAGACAGGCAGGTAAAAAATGGCTGAGTGGGAGAATGTCGAGTTAGGGTTACTAATGGAGTTGGTGCACGGCTTGATTGCCACGGTCTGACAAAAATGTGTCAGTGGTTGAGCTTTTTCTGTTATTGTATGTTTAGAGTGGGTTTAATAAATCACAGAGTGGAAGTGGGTTCAATTTTTAATAGCAATGGAAGGATCCACATCGGAGAGTCTGGGTACCATGGGCTGGGTATTTTAACCACTTCCCTTCCCCACAAAATTGCTGGGTTGCATGGTTAATGGTTGGAATAGGGGCTAAGACGTTGCTGAGAAGGGAAAGTTTACTTTTAGAGAAGGATTTGTCTTACTGGGTTTCTTGAGTACATTTTGTTAGAACAAGTTACAGGGAGTGGAATATTCTAGAGGTCATATGAGATTGTATCAGGCGCGTGTTAGGCGAAAGCTAAGGAAGTTTCGAATTGCTGAAACTGCACTGGAAAAATTACTTTATCTTGGTATATGAAAGTACGAGGGACGTTCAATAAGTAATGCCCGTGACCCACTTCCACTTGTCTGATCTAGATGAAATTTTGCATGTGTAATGATTTACATCTCTATGGATTATGTTGCAAAAACAGCTCTGAACTAATTGTGGTGTGAAAAGGAGCCAGTTGAGTGTCACGCAGTGATCTGGTTTTTGTATTTGAAAGGACGCACATCAAAGAGACTTTTGATGAAATTTGTGAAACTTGTGGTGATGATGCCCCATCATATGACCTTGTAAAACGCTGGAATTGTGAATTCAAACATGGCCAGAGTCTGTGGAAACGGCTCCCAGACCTGGTCGTTCCTCTTCTGCCATTGATGAGGCATCTGTCCGTCAAGTTGAGGCAGCCATTTTGGAAGATCAACGCATTACTGTTAACGAAATAGCCCAAGAGGTCAAGATTAGTTTCCCAGGTTCAAGAACGCGTTGAGTGCTCGACGATAAATTTGGAGATGTGCCAAGAAGATGAGTCAAAGTTTTTCAAAAGACTGATTACACAGGATGAAACTTGGGTCCATCATTATGATCCAGAGACCAAAGCCCAGTCAATGCAGTGGAAGGCAAGGGTGCAGCCCTCCGCTGGCAAGGTCGTACTCAGAGTCTTCTTGGATCAGAACGGAGTAGTGATGACAAATTTCCCGGCAAAGAGTACCACAATTACAGGAGACTATTACGCTTCACTTTTGATGCAATTAAGAGAAGCTATCAAAATCAAGAGGTGGGGCAAGATCAGCAAAGGTATCCTCCTCCTGCAGGACAACGCTCCGGTCCACAACTCGCATGTCGCCAGATCAGAAGCATGGACGTGTAGCTATGAAACCCTTCCCGACCCCCTTACTCTCCTGACCTTGCACCCTCTGACTTTCATCTCTTCCCAGCCATGAAGTTGTTTTTGAAAGGAAAGCGTTTCCCAGATAATGCAGCCTTGATTTCTGAAGTTACGACATGGTTGGAGGACCAACCTGGGGTGTTCTACAGAAACGGTGTCCTGAGCTGCATCAAACGATGGTAGAAATACATAACTCTGGGTGGTTCCTTTGTAGAGACTAATAATTGTGCCAAGTTTCATTAATTTCCTGCTATGAGAAATGGGTCAGGGGCATTACTTATTGAACGCCCCTCGTATATTATTTTGAGGGAAAATGAGAGGACTTGGTATTCATGGAAATATTAGAGGGATAAGAATGTGCAATGTATCTATTTGGAAAAATCCAAGCAACAATACCCAACTATAATCCAAACAATCAATGTCAAAAGGCAATATTTACAAATCCGAGAACACACAGAGGACACACAAACAAAACAAACAACACACTGTCAAATCGGTGAGAGAGATACATGGCATCGTACACCGTTCAGCATGCGTGACAAAGTCAAGGCTAAGATTGACGAATTAATTGACATGGACATCATCGAACCAGTCGATGGCCCAACACCGTGGGTAAGTCCGGTTGTCGCTGTACCCAAACCAAATGGGGAAATCCGGCTATGTGTGGACATGCGTCAGACGAACCAAGCAATTATTCGCGAACGCCACCCGATACCAACGGTAGAAGAAGTTCTACATGAGGTAAACCAAAGTATTATATTCAGCAAGCTTGACCTCAGATGGGGTTACCACCAACATGAACTTGACCCTGAATCGCGCAGTATTACTACTTTTGTTACACATTGCGGACTATACCGATATATATATATAAGCGTCTAATGTTCGGGATCAATGCAGCACCATAAGTATATCAACACGTAATACAACAAGTACTACACGGATGTGAGGGTGTTGCCAACATATCCAACGACATAATCCTGCATGCGAAAAATGAAGCCGAGCATGATAAACGACTAGCGCAAGTCCTCGAGAGACTGAGAGAGAAAAATCTGACATTAAACAAAGCAAAGTGTGAGTTTTACATGTCACAATTAACCTTCATGGAGTTATTACTAACTAAACGCGGAATCGGACCAACCGACGCGAAAGTAAACGCAGTACTCAATGCACGCAAACCCGAAACTGCAACCGAAGTTCGTAGTTTTCTCAGGCTAGCCAACTACAATGCTAGGTTTATTCCTGACTTTGCAACAATAGCTGACCCGCTACGACAGTTGACGAAGAAAGGTGTACCATTCGAATTTGGCAAACAACAGAAAGCATCATTCAAGTAAAAGCCTGACAGATGTTGAACGTCGGTATTAGCCATAGTATGGGCTTGTGAACGGTTTCATACATATTTATATGGAACTGAGTTTGTAATATATCGATGTATTGTATCGATCACAAACCACTTGAAGTAATCTATTCGACAAAGTCTAAATCATGTGCTAGGATCGAACGGTGGGTTCTGAGACTGCAACCGTATGAGTTCAAGGTGAAACACATACCTGGCAAGGCGAATATCGCAGACCCCCTGTTGCGACTTATTTCATCAGAGAATCAACCGTCAGTTCGAATACACTCGCCAACCGACGACTACGTCAAATTTGTTGCTGTATCTGCTACACCAAACGCAATGACAACCCAAGAAGTCGAGGAAGCATCAGCAGATGACGAAGAGCTAATCGCACTAAGACATTGTATCGAATTCGGTCAGTGGGAAGATAATCGCTGCAAGTCGTATATACCAGCGTCTTCTGAATTATGCGTAATCGGAAAACTGGTACTCCGTGGTACCAGACTTGTCATACCGCGAAAACTGCGTCAACGTGTATTGACACTAGCGCACGAGGGACATTTAGGAATCATGGGCATGAAACAGACGTTATGGACCAAAGTGTGGTGGCCCGGAATCGACAAACAAGAAATTTTGTAAAAGTTGTCACAGTTGCCAACTGGTGAGTCGACCAATGCCACCGGAACCGACTAAAAGTACCAAATTACCGCAGGGACCATGGCAGGATCTCGCTATAGACTTTCTAGGTCCAATGCCATCGAGTGACTATGTACTTGTCTTGGTAGATCATTATAGCAGGTTCTACGAAATTAGTGTGACTAAATGTACGACAACAGAGCAAGTGATCGAGAGCCTGGAAAGATTCTTAGCGCATGGCCTACCGCTGTCCATAACAAGTGACAATGGACCACCATTCAACTCAGAAGGCTTCACAAAATATCTAGCAGACAACGGAATCGAACATCGTCGAGTTACACCATTGTAGCCTCAGGCCAACGGGGAAATTGAGCGACAAAACCAGTCATTACTTGAACGGATGAGAATCGCCCAAGCTGAACACAAAGATCGGAAGAAGGAAATAAGAGCGTATCTATCCGCGTATCGCGCAACGCCAAATCAAACAACGGGAGTTAGTCCGTCTGAGTTGATGTACAAATGACAAATTCACACGAAACTTCCGAATCTGAGCGAGAACCGCAAAGTCAGTGAAGTCCGTGACCGCGATACAGAGATAAAAGCCAGAGCCAAACTATACGCAGACAATAAACGACACGCAGTTGAATCCGAATTAAGACCAGGAGACAAAGTACTCGTCAGACAGAAACGTGAAAATAAACTGTCAACCCCATTTGCCAGTGAGCCATATGAACTACTCAGCAAAAATGGAAATATCGTTGTGATAGAATCACCAGAAGGAGTACAATACAAGAGAAACTGTACTCATGTCAAGAAAGATGTGCAACGTGAGGAAGAATCTACTCATGATGAAGGGAACCAATCCACGAAAGAAACTGTGAGAGCTAAGGAGCCTATCCAAAGTGATCCAATTGAGCTGCAAGTTTCATCTAGACCAACACGCATTAAACATGTGCCTACAAAATATGATGATTATGTGATGACTTGACATCTGACATATGCCAGAAAAGGGTGTAGGCGCATCGCTGCCCTTATTCAAATTTGATTGTCAATTTCGTTATAAAATGCAGATTTGCATAAAGTGTTGAAATGTTAGACATCTAGTTTTGTTATAAATATTAACTCCTGATGAACGTACTACAAAGGAGACTGAACTCTGAAGAATCTGGTTTATATCTGAACTGAGCAAAATAGAAAATAGTAATAATGAATGTAGAGCAGTAGTAATGGACTTGAACATTGTAGTAAATGTACAAATCAGTGAGGACACTATTAGTAGTTCATGGTTCGAGTTTTGTTAAAAAAAAAATAATCATCAGTCAGACTACAACATCTATTATTGATGCATTAAAACGAGAGGAGGGATGTAGTGTTCTGTTATGTCATATGACCTTTGACCTGTAATTAATATACATGGCCAGTAGAGGGGGTGCTTTATTATTAAAAATCCGTCATGGCTGACTAGATTAGATTGTGTGTATGTGTGAATTGTTATCCAGTGCCATCCTGCACTATCGAGTATCAGACACTCCACAGGATGCCTGAAGGAGGGCTCACTTCAAGTTGGGTATCCTAATCCAAGATGGCGGATGTTGACAGCGCCAGTACATCTGCAGTGCTGGTGAGTGTGACTTTTAATTTACCATGTTTACGTTGTAATGCAAAACAAATCAAACACACTTATTTCAGGAGGTAAATAACCTCCTATTATGGACCTAGTAAGACGTGATATAATTTGAATATATTAGTGTATGTGTAGAATCGGGCCACAGTTAGTGTTGTTGTGGAGTGAAGGTTGCAGAATTCTTCACTGACTGTGTACATACATACCACAGTCAGCTGGCGCACACGTGATAATAAAATAAATACGATATTTACTATATGGCGGCCGCCATCTTGAATGACGCATAAAACTAAATATGAGACAAGTTGTGAAACGCGTTTTTTCAGATTCCTACAAATCAATACAAAAATACCAATCTTTCACAAAAATACGGTCCGTTTGAGTTATATTAAGCCAAACGATAACAAAATTCGGCCGAATTCGTCGTTTTTGTGTGGAAAAATCCCTCGCATACGAACACCTAATTACGCGAAGAACCTAGAACACTAAGCCAGGGTATTTGAAACCGAAATTGTCATCTAAGCGTTAGGCCGTCACTGATTGGCTGCTGAGCTGGAATGCCAATTTTTAGTTTGGAAGTGAAAATGATTGTAAAATGTTAGTACTTTCTGTTCAAAATTTTTGGAAAGCAACCAAACTTGATATCAATATACATGTTGGAGGTATGCTAGGTCCAGTTTAGTAAGCTTTTTGAGATTTTATATCCTCGTATTCAAAATATTATTACATTGCGGCTAATATTACTCCCTAATACACATAGCTACATGTAGTGTATGCCCGGAGTGTATGGGACTGACATGTGAGTATATAGCTAGCTAGGGTAGGGGTATATACAAACAGGGTGCTATGTTACTATGCATTGTATGTACACAGACAGGCTATTATGTACTTCAAATTTCTTTCCTCTAGCATTTATTTTCTATATTTGTCTATTAAGACACAGTTCTTTTGTTGTTTCTACAGATTACTGACAGTAGTCAAAGCAACCAATCAAGCCAGAAAAGTTGAAACTTGCAGAATTGAAAGACTGGTTGAAGTCTCACAATTTACCGTATCATAACTTTTGGAAGAATTTACAACTTGTGCAAAAGTAAGGACTGTGTGTGGTGTAGTGTACATAAATTTAGGGGTCGTTCGCCATTTTTTTATGTACAAACGTAAAAGGGGAGGGGTAAATATTATCTCAAAGTATACTTGTGTATGAAAAAAATTTGTAAAGAGCGGGAAAATCTGAAAAAAGTAATTGGGGGAAGGGGGTCAAAAAGTAACGTATGTTTTGTATGTATGAGAAAATGGCGTATGACCCTTTACATGCAAACATGTTTTACATGTTATAAAATTATTTTTCTTACAAGTAATAGGCAATTATTAATCTAATTCATACATGACAATAATATAATTATTATGTATGTTTCCAAACAGAGAAAATACCAAATAGTTTTTATTTTATCCCAAGTATAAAGCCATAAAAAATGGGGGGAAAATGATGCTTTCACCTGCATGAAAATGTAAAGGCTTGGGTGCATTTGTCAGCAGCAAATAAAAACATCCGTTTGAAAACCCCATCTACATTATGCAGAAGTTTACCATACGCACTGCAATGCTGTACGCGGAAGGGTGTTTGGAGTGCAATTGTACAAAAATAATGCATGTGTGCTACTTAAAGTGTATTTTATCTAAAACCTGATATAATTGGTCAGTGTGTGCACCATGAGTACGCAGTGTGTATGGATACTAATCTTTTTAATTGAATCATGTGGATCCAGAATTAAGAAATGGCACAGGAAACAGGTAGTTTACAAGTAAGAAAATAAGTTTTCATTTATTACCATATTAATGGAATATTTATTTTTCATTTTTCAGGGTTAAAGATGCCATTGCTCGTGGAGTTCAACCACCTATTTCCAAGAAGGGTACCAAGGCATCACAGAAACTGTCATACCCAGCTGCTGGCACAGGCTGGGGGAAAAGCTTACACAGCATCCGGGTAACTACCAAGATGGTTGATGAATATGTTGCACAGTACAATACAAGTACATTTCAACACCAAGATCTGTCAGCACCAAGTGTGAAATTAAAGGCACTGAAATTTGCAATTGAAGGATATCTATCAAACATTCTGTCAATCTAACACTGTATTCATAATTTCTCGTTGCTTCCGTTCATTTCGCAAAAATGAACGTCCACATGTAGTCAAATGCACTTTGAGAAATAGTCAAATTCTACATGGTGGTTGTACATGTAGTGCTGGAGATGGTGGCCATTGTAATCATGTATTGGCATTATTATACACTCTATGCACATTTACAGATAACAAGCTGACTGTAGTACCTGATGATGTGACCTGTACATCAATGTTACAACGATGGCACAAACCTCGTGGAAAGAAGATAAACCCAGAACCTATTGACAATGAAGTGATAAAGAAAATTTGTTTGCAAGAGGGATCAGCAACTTCAAAACAGACTAAAGGCATTCAATCAACTTTATATAGAGCCACTCGTAATTCCCTTCTGCATGACCCTCACTTAGTCCAGCAGTCAGCTAGAGAGTTACATGAAATAAATCCATGAATTCCTGCTGCCTACATGTTAAAACCAGCAACTAAGTCAACCATATACACTGCAACATTGTTTGGGGCAGTTGAAAAGGGCTCACTGCTATCTTACCAGTATCGTCAAGAAGATCCTGTTGATATTCCCACAGTTGGAAACATTCCACCACAACGCGGTCCTTTACCCCAATTACTGTTGTACCCATATTTCCCTCTGAGACCTGTTCCCTCGTATGCATCATCCAGTGTTAATGTTGTGGATGTAGATGCAAAAAAATACCAGGATCTGCTTGAAAGCCTGATTTTAACAGATGGTGAATCATTCGACTTGGAGCAGGAAACGCGAGATCAGTCGAAGTAACTGCTTCTATGTTTGGGAAGGTTTGTCAGGCAATGGACAAGAAAACCAGCAAGGCCAAAAACAACATAATTAGAGACAAAATTGAGGCACCATCAAGTTTTGTGCAAAGGATGTTTGATCATGGTTTGAAAATGGAGGCAATCATAGCAGACAAGTATGTTACCGTACAGGTATTTGACAGTGGACTTGTCATAAATGAAAATAATCTGTGGCTAGCAGCATCACCAGACAAAAAAGTTGTTGACATGACTGAAAAAAATCCATTTGGCCTACTTGAAATGAAAGCACCTGCCCATACCATGTACATAAATGTAACTTCTCTTGAAGCTTGCAACTCTCCAACATTTTACCTGGAAAATGTGAATGGGTTTCCTAAGTTAAAAAACAACCATGGTAATGGATACTTTGAACAGGTTCAAGGGCAGATGGTCTTAACTGGTGCAAATTGGTGCGATTTTGTGGTATGCACAAAAAAAGGCATGTCTGTTGAGCGTATACGATTTGATCAGTCTTTCTGGCTTGACAAGGTACAATGTCTAGAAGAATTCTTTTTCAAACACTTTCTTCCAGCATTACTTGGAAAACATGAAGATTAAAGATGTAGTCAAAGTTCGCAAAAATGCATTTGACAGGCCAAGGCCATTGAATATCATGAACCTTAACGGGACATTCACAGATTCTGCAGCGAGGGTCGGTGAAAATTTTAGATTATTGTCTTTTTGGTCTTATATGGTTGCAAACTGATTAAAAACAAGAACTGCCAAAGCAGACTTGTATATACAATTCAGAAGTGCCAAAAAAACACATGATTGAGTTTCTTTTGGGGTCCCGAAAGAAAAGATAACATTATAGCCAATGGAGAAATGTAATACACATAATGATACATAACTTGGCAATGCAAAGTTCAAATTGACTGAAATTTTGGAAATAAGGTTTTCTTGGGTGTATCTACTGATACATGCCATTAAAAGTGGGGGTCAAAATCAGTGAATGTCCTTTTAACTTTGCCTATAACAAGTTATAAAACAGGTTGACATTAAACTTTACTCACAGACAAATGTAGAGTTAAAAGTTAAGTTGAAATGTTTATTTCAGTATTGTTGCTGTACACATAGTTATATGAAAGTGGTACACAAAATTTTAAAATACCGTAAGCAAAAATAAATCAATTGAAATTGTCACAATTTGGGAAAAGTAACTTGCCAGTCATATTATATTGGGTTCTGGATTTTTTCATACAAATTTGGCGTCAAACTATTCAGAACAGATGTTTCGCATTTCTGAGTTTAACTTTCTGTGACCGACATGGAGTAGGTTTTGAAAAATCGGATCATCAGAAGTGGCATGTTACTTTGTGAATGAGTTTATAGGCCTATAGTAATGCAAGAAACATGCTGAGAGTTCTTGACACAGTATCCCTCCCTGACCAATTTTGTGACTATTTTTATGTAATTTTCTCACGTAAATGTTAACTACTCATTGGTGACTGGTAACTTGGTAAGATATGTTTATTGCAGGGGCAAGGAATTCATTAACTTCACAGACAAATTCAGTAACTCATGACAAGTAGTTATTGATCAAATATTGATTTTATTTTTACACTTTTTGACTGTGACTACACAACAGATGCCTCTACTGAAATAAAATTTCCAATCATATCCATATGATACTTTGTACAAACTTGCTTTAGTATATGCAGGCTAATCAATTAAAATTGCTTTGCAACTGCAGGCAATCATTGTGAGACATTCTAACATTTATAGGAGGAACGACAATGATGGAAAAAATAGAATTTTTTAGAAAAATGAAACTTATTTCACTGGAATAAAAAAGGGGTTGTGAAAAACAAAAACAACTTTACACCATCAGTTTTGCGGTCATTGTGCAAAATAGAGGGGATTTGTTTTGCGCCTCTGTATGAAATACCTCGGCTCCAAACCAATCCCGAGCTGATTTTACTCAATGACCTCAAAAAAGATGGTACGCAGTTATTATTGTATAAAATGTTCCATTGCAATAATTATAAGTAAATAATCAAGAGAGCTCTGCACTGAAATGAATTATACAAAATAAAACACACTGAGTAAACTGATGAGGTTGTACAATGTTTTTTATTGCTGTTAGTCTACAGAAAATCTTTTTCTCCCACCCGCTATTTTATGGGCCTACATGTGTGCGGTTCTACTGTTTTTTGCCAACATTTTCTTTGCCTTTATACAGGTACAATTTGGTAAAATTGTGTGAATTGATAAAACTCTGAATATGAAAATGATGGGTTACATGTATGTGCCTAAAGGGTCACAAGGCATCAGGGGTAGCACTAGGCTGCTTTTTGGGGTCCTGGACTCACCCGAAACCACTTGGGACTCATTATTTCTGCCTATTTTTGACTCCTGTGTGCAAAGTGAGTCTTTGCTGTTAGTGTGTCTGTCTGTGTGTGTGTATCTGTGTGTGTGTCTGTTCCACTGATATCTCAAGAACCATACATTGATTTTTGATGAAACTTGGTGCATAGATGCTCTGGGCCAATACGCAGATTTGATTAGGTTTTGGTAAAAGCCATGCATATTAATTACCTAATTTGCATAATTAATTTTCAGCTATTGATATTTCAAGTAGTAATCATCACATTTCATTGAAATTTGGTACATAGATGTCATAGGACACTGCACAGACCAGATAGTTTTTAGGGTAACATCAGTACATATTAATTACCTAATTTGCATAATTAATTTTCAGCTATTGATATTTCAAGTAGTAATCATCACATTCAATGAAATTTGGTACATAGATGTCATAGGACACTGCACAGACCAGATAGTTTTTAGGGTAATATCAGTACATATTAATTAATTACCTAATTTTCAGCTTTTGCTATTTCAAGTAGTAATCATCACATTTCAATGACACTTGGTACGTGGTTACTTAAGGACTTGCAGACACCTGATTGGTTTTTGGATAAATATTTTTGCATATTAATTACCTTATTAGCATAATTAGTTAATTTTCAGCTTTTTGCCTGATATCTCAAGTACTAATCATCATATTTCAATGAGACTTGCTACATAGATCTTCTAGGACTATGCAGAGACCTGATTAGTTTTAATTGGATATCAATTACCTAATTTGCATAATGTTCCACTTATACATAAAGAACCACGAATTTGATTTTAATGAAACTTTAGTTTTTGGTAAATATTTATGCTTAATAATCACCTAATTAATTAACACTGATATCTTAATTACTGATCATCACATTTGAATAAAATTTGGTACATAAATGCTCTAGACAGGCCTGATAATAGTTTGGGGTTAAAATTTGTTCATATTAATTCTCTAATTAGCATAATAATTCATAATTTTTTTGTTCTGTTCATATTAGATACCTGATTTACATAATTAGTATTCAGCTTTTCCATCAATATCTCGTGTACAAGTAATTTTGAATTAATTTGTAATGTGTCTTCAATACTCTCAGCATACAGGAGTTCTTTCTAAGCTTTCTTTGATTGCATTTACTGTATAGCTTGGTTGTCTCCAGGGACCCCTGAACTTTTTGACCTGGCGCTACCCCTGCAAGGCATGGTGGTCTCCATAAAACAAACAAACATTTTACTACATATGAGGTTTCGTTTTAAAATGCAAATGCACATGCGAGTTTTTTCCTGCCCTGCAACGTTATGCTACTGTAATTGAATTTTGGTACAGTAAAACTGGGAATACGAACCCAGGAACTAGGTATTTACTGATTACTCTGTTGCATTCAATGTACATTTACATTGTAATGGAAAAGTTGCACACAATGATCTTTAAATTTACAAAATGTAAGTAAAACTTACCAAAAATCAAAGGGTCAATCGTTAAATTGCCTGTAGAATTTTATGGTTATTTCAGCTGCTTTTTGGAGCACCAATGTTTATAAATGTTTATAAAGCTTATAATATAATAATAATAATGGACGGGCAGTCAATATTTTGAGTGGTGGATATCGGCGTGGCTGGTATCCACTACAATACAAATAGTAGCTGCCCATCCATTATGACATGATAAAAGATCCCATCTTTATTCTCATTCTTATTTAGGTTTTTAATGGTTTTCACCAATTTAACGACTTGTATTTTCCCAAAACGTAACATTACATCATCATTTTAATGCCACGAGCCCTCTGAAAAGTAATGATTCAGTCCACAGAGTCTGCCCATCTTTTTTTCTTTGAGAAAAGATGGGCTACAACCAATGGGATGTCTTGTTTACATGGTAAACCCTGCCCCCTGAATAAGAATATAATATATGTTTAAATTATTCTACATTTTAACAATTATTTTCTATTAGAATCCAAATCCAGTTTCATTTCTAAAAAGCACATCAAGAACATGGGATGCCTCATAAATTGTTACATTGTACAATGTCCTAAACAGTACTTTTTTTAAAAGCAGAAATTAGTACTAAATTTTTATTTGAGATCTGTTCAAGGTATGCCTACAAAAGTATTTTTCTTGCAAAACAATTTAGTAACAATAACCTACTGTACATATATTTCAAGTAAAGTTTGGAAACAGTATTGAGTATATATGCAGACCTTAATCAAACATGTACATGTCCAGTGCAATATAATATCTTAACTCAATAACATTTTTTGAATATTTATATCTTGAGAAATACGAAATGATTTCATTGTCATTTACCGTATAACCGCCCAGGGCCCTTAACAAAGTCATTTTGCATGGGCCCTCATTTTTGAAACTGAAAGAATAAATTTCGAGTAAAAACAACCCCCTCTTCAAAGCAAGAACTTGCTCTAAATACCATGAAAAAACAATTTTGTTGGAGTTTATTACCTCACATGCATGATCGGAACCCATCGAGTGCAAATATCATGTACCATGTTTCACAAAAAAACTTGGGTGGGCGCTTATTAGAGCATGGGCCGGTTATTAGAATGAATATGGTACTTGAATGACACTTTTTGTTACAAGCTCTCTCAAGATATTTGAAATGAAAACAGATTTAATTGTATGACACAGGTCTAAATAGTTTATTATTCCAATTTCGCAAAATATCAAATATTAAAAAAAATGAGTTGATAATACGAAATGTAATCAAAAATAGCAACTCGATTTTCAAGGGCCTTACAGACGGTACATGTACCAACACCTCCCATTCAGTACTAACAACACTATAATTTATATTACAGAGCTAACATTGTCAATGACACACACAGGATGATCTGAAAGAAGTGGGTTCTGAAAGTTTGTCAGGATTGCACATACAAACCAAATCTGGTTGATGGAACCTGTCATATTCAGAGGAATTGGTGTTTCAAATATGTGGAAGTTCTTGATTCGATTTATTGCGCGCTCTACATGGATCCTTTCGGCTGCAATTTCTTGTGTTGCCAAGACTTCTTCCTCTGAAAATTGTCCCTTTCGTTCCAGAAATGGAGGAATGTTGAGCCTCACATTTTTTGCATCTACTTTTTCCAACAACAAATTGTCAATGAGGAAACCTTTATCGGCCATGACAACATCATTGTCACTGAAGTTCATACCCAAAATTCTACTTTCCTCTGTGATCTTTCTGTCAGATACTGATCCGGTGTACAATTTGCTGACAAATGTTACAGCTCCTAATGGAGCGATGCCAACCAGCCCTTCCACTGTACATGCATTTTTGTATTGGGAAAAGAACTCACTGTTAAGTACTAGGGTTGACGGCATTTCAGTTTTTATTTCAGTACAGTCTATAATCACTCTGGTGGTTGGGAACTTCTTCCTAAAGCTTTCAGGCATAGTTTGATCTATGGTCCTGCGATCAAGCCACATATTTAGACTTCCTAATTTAAGAAAAATTAAATTCACCCATGTTAAAATGTAGCGTGAAACAGTAGTGCTGATGCCAAACAAATGTGCAAGATGGAGCTCTGAGAAACCAGTTCTTAAACGCACAAGAGTTAAAAAGAACTGTTCCTAGTAATCCAGAGCTGGTGCTGGTCCTTTTTTGTGTGGTTGTGGCCCATCACAGTAGGAATGGTCCTCATGTTTGTTTGCTGTTGTAGCAGTCCTTTTACATGAATACAACTCTATGTTTCCACCATTTTGCCCAGGATCTAGTAAATTGTAGATGATAGTACATACATTGTATGTGAACCCGGTGTAAAACTCCATTGATGAGTCATCGTTCTTAAACGTATTGAGTCTAAAGTTCAAACTGTTCTTGGCTCTTTCTTTTGCTTCTTCAAGTTCTTTTTGAAGTGTCTTTACATGCTCAACATTTCTTTCAGCTTCTAATGATGCTTTTTTTATATTTTCCATTTGGGTTTTAGTTCCTCATTTTCTTTGCGCAGGATATCTTCAGGTGTTTCTTCGTCTTGTTCAACATTGCTTGTACCTTCATATTCTTTGTTTTGGTCAAAATTAAGACAGCGCTTGGAAGGTAGTCTTCTTGTTTTACCAATTTTTGAAGTAAAATCAAAGACGGATGGCACAGCATTAGGTCTGAGTTTGCGGTTAATATTAAACTAGTCAACAGTGAAGTCATCCTCGTGAAAATGCAAAGAACATAGTTTGGAATGTTTAGATATAGTAAAATGTTTGCCTGGGTCGCGTTTTATAGCATGAATCCATTTTAAACGTATCTGTTTCTGTTATGGTATCTTGTGGAAGCTAACTTTTCGGCCATCCTGTATTCTGTAACCGGCTTTTGGACATGCTGGAACCCAGCAATTGTGCACCATACTAGCTGTTCCTGAAAAATGAAAATACAAAACCAATATTAACACTGTTGTCAATTTAATCAAAGGCTAAAAATAAAATATACTACATGTATACATGTGTGATGTACCTATAATGAACATGAACATACATGTACTGGTCCCAGTTACTTAAAGGATTATTCACAGATCCTGCAGGAAAGGTTGGATGAACATTTTACATTTTGGATCTAAATTAGTAGTGCAAACCCACAATAAACAATTTACAGTTATTTCACAGAAAACAACAACTACCAAAGCAGTTGCCCAGATAATTCTGTAGGGACAAAAAGTGGTCAACATCTGTTTATCAACAGGGGACCCTCATCATCTTTGACGAGGTCTATAAAGCCTATTACAATTAATTCTGAGTTTCCTGTTCACCGCCCGTGTCAGTATATTTAATTATTTTGCATTTTGGTTCAAAAAACACGTTTGAAATTGAAAAAAACAAAACGTTTCAAAAACACGTTTGAAATTCCCTTTGAAATTGATGCTTAATTCACCTCATTTTGTCATTTGTAAATCGCGATACACAATGTTGAATTATCGTAAATAATAGTCTCTGAATCAAGCTTGAGCTGGATTGGTAGACAACATTCTAAGGTTATGTAACTTTAAACAATCTAAATTTTGCAAATATTGGGCTCAATGATTCTACACAGGCCTTAAGCTACGTGAAATTCAACCACAGCCTAAGCAATGGGTGTCTCTACGACAGTACATTTGCTGTGAAAGAACACGAACCGCAAACAAATTCATGCAAGTTCTGCTATTTTTTCCTTTTTTCCCATTCATTAAAATGCACAGTTGTGTGTCTATGGTTTAATCAATTGTCCGTGTGGAATCAGATCCACCACTGGTATCATGTGTACTGCAACTGCAGTGGCAGTGCATTGCAGTAAGCTTGTCCAATTGGCAATGCAAAGTACATGACTTTTCTTCCGAAATTCACCATGAAAAAGACCTTCAATTAGCAAAGCATAGCTCTACTTTTATCATTTTAAATATATATTATACTAATTGTAATTTAAAGCAACATACCTGATGGCAAGGGTGCAAATCTCCCTTAGTTTTTACCGACTTGGTGTTCCACCCTGTGATTAGGTTGCCGCCATCTGATTTCAGTACCCAACTTGAAGGGAGCCCTCTGTTGACGATGTGTAAAACAGCCATTCCTCAAAAAGGCTTATTATCTATGGCTCTACTTGAACTGTATCCAATTGTTATTGCCGCCATGTTATGGGAAAAACGGTGGTCACAGCACAGAATACAGGTTAACTGCAACAATCAAGCCACTGTGCGTATAATCAAAATCCTCGGGGGCGGACATCCGGGCATTTTCTACCGCCTGGCAACCCTCGCGGTGAAAACAAAGACCAAAAACTCGCAGAAAACGGTACTTTGCGATGGTTGTTGAGAGTCCTCTGAACAATGTAACAAGATTAGCCCTACGTGTGTAACATATATGAATTTGGTTGTTCAGGATTATTTCAAAGTTGAGTTTGTGTTGTTTTCTCGAGTTTTCACCGGCTCCACCGGCGTTCCACAGCAGCGCGCACAAAGCCCATAGAAATGCGTGGTACAGTGGTGCGCGTCTTAGCAACGTAGAACGTCCGTGACGTAGCTCCGCCCCCGAGGATAGGGGGGGGGGGCTTCATCGTACTGTCACACCATCAATGCACTTATGCATCGCCTGACCCTTTGCGCTATGGACTATAACTTCATTGTGACGCTACGTTTCTCCTGGTAAACAGAATGAAATTCCTGACGCACTCTCACGATTTCAATTTCAGACTCGATCTGTGTTCCTAGGTTACTTGCATCAGCCTCTGAACCGACTAGGTTTGGACTCGTCTAAATTTTCTGGACATTCTTTTTGGATTGGAGCTGCATCTTTTGCAGCACAAGTCGAAATTCAGGAACACTTAATAAAGGCCCTCGGCCGGAGTCATCATATAGTTATATGCGATACATTCATACTTCAGATGTAACTTTGGACTCTGCACTTTACTGCCTTGGCTAACAATTTGTAGACTACCGGGTAAGTGCAGAAAGTTGATGTATGGGATACACTTAATTTGTAGTGCAGTAGGCCTTGAAAAATTCCTTTAATCTTGGGGATTTTCTGCGATATTTTATATTGCACCATTTGGGGACTTCGCAATTACTTGTGCTCATTTATTCCCAAAGATAATCACCATAAGATGCGTTTACAAAGTGTATTTACAACTAACATTTTAGTAACCATTCATGTGTAGTTGTGGTCCGCACCACCTCTACCACCTGCCAGGTACAGCCACGCTGTCGTTATTTCTGTAGTTGCAGTTCCCACTGCCTCTACCTACCTAACCTTGTCATCAGGTAGCTGCAGTTCTCATCGCTCTACCAATAACCATTCATGTCGTTGCAGTTCTCACTGCCTCTACCCCTAACTCACCTCTGGTAGGTTCAGTTCCCACTGTCCTACTACCACCTCATCTACTAACCACTAACAGTTCTCACTGCAGTAACCTTTGCAATGTTTTGTAACTGTGTTTTAGGACTTGTAAATTTTAATCTTATTTGCTGTAAGTTTTCTACTTCTGCTTAGGGGGTCCACTGTGGTGCTTTCCATGTATACCGGTTTGCTTGATACTGTTTTCTGGCTTGTAGCCCAAAGTTGCTAACAGTGGACCCCCCGATTTGCCAAATAAATTTGTTCTATTTTACTGTACAACTTCAAGTGTCGTGTCATAAATATGCATGGATTTCAACCAAAACTTAATAAAATCTGCGCATCAGCCTAGGGCATCTAGGTATCAAGTTTCATTAAAAACCAACATGGAATATGCGTGGAATATGCGGGCATATACACATAGGGACACACTTCCATTGTGTGCTTCACACACAGCGGTTCATCAAACACCAACACACACATATTTAATGTCACTCCTTTGGGCTGCTGAGGTAATAATTGAAAAACAAATTAAACTTATTGTTTGGCTATCAGATGCGTATCACATGTAATGTGTTATTTATTTCATTGCGTTTTTGAAGTACATTGCAATTATGAATGCTAGCAATAAAAAATGCAGCACCAACATTCAACTAGGTATGTACAACATTCACGCTTCTCTGGATGCAGGTCTTCAGTATTTCTTCAGCACTACAACAACAACAAAGTATAATTTGTGACCCATGTGCGAAGCACAAAAAGGGAGTCTTTGCAGTTAGTGTGTCTGTCTGTGCGTCTGTGTGTGTGTGTCTGTTCCACTGCTATCTTCATCGGTTTTTGATGAAACTTGGTGCATAGATGCTCTGGGCCAATGCGCAGATTTGATAAGGTTTTGGTAAAAATCCATGCATATTAATTACCTAATTTGCATGATAATTAGCTAATTTTTTGCTGTTCCATGATATCTGATATCTAAAGAACCACTCATTGGATTTTGATGAAACTTGGCACATAGATGCTCTGAACTAATGTGCAGATTTGATTAGTTTTGGGTAAAAATCTGTGCAATATTAATTACCTAATTTGCATAATGATTAATACATTTTTGGCTTTGGCTGGGTTAAAGCAAAGTAGATGATGGGATACATTTTGTCTGGAGCTAATGATGACATTGTTCTGATTGGACGGCATTTTATGATGTTTATTATGGTAAGGACTTGCCTATTGGGGGGGTTCCCTTGTCTTTTGGTTAGTTGTTTGGGTTCTTGTTAGCATGGAGGTTAAAGTCACCCCCGTGTGTTTTTGTGTTGTGTTTTAAAAAATTACAAATATCACAAAACCTATTTAAAACCTGCTTATTCTTAATACAAAGAAAATACAATTTATTATGCAATCAATGTCTAACTTGAAAATATTGTCGCGAAATGCGAGGGGACTTGGTAACTACAAAGAAAGGAAGATGGTTTTTAGATGGCTAACTAATACTAAGGCAGATATTATAATGATACAAGAGACACATAGTAGTAATAGATGTACAAAATATTGGGATAGACAGATACAGGGTAACATAGTGTTCTCGCATGGGACTAACAGCAGAGGGGTTCTTACAATATTAAGAAATGGTGATTATGACATACAGATTGTTTGTGCGAATCCAGAGGGCAGATACTTGATTATTGATGCTCATGTAGCAGAGAAACACCTTATACTTGTCCATTCGTACACACCCAATGACCAACCAAACCATGTAAACTTTCTTAAAGAAATAATTGAAAAGCTTAGGCCATTTTTTTCTGATCCAGGTGCACATATTGTATGGGGTGGTGACCACAATGATGCTCTAGACACTCAATTACATAGAAAGGGTGGGAATCCTAAACCTTGGACTAAATCTATGGAACTCCTAATATGTGAAACTATTGAGGCTTTCGATTTGATCGATGTATGGAAAGTAATTTGAATATACATGGAAACGTTTTCACCCACAAAACTATTCAAAGTAGGATAGACTTATTTTTAACCAGTGACACATTACAAGCAGATACCCATAATACAGGTATTGAATATTGTGCATTCTCAGATCATGCAGCAATAATTTTGGAATTATCTTGGGATGAAACTAAGAGGGGACCATCATATTGGTAAATAAATAATAGTTTGGTGCATGATACTAAATATGTTGAATTAATCAATGATAAATTTAATACTTGGGTAACTGAAGATAGTGATCTGACAGACGATGGAGTGAAATGGGTTTGGATCAAATACAAGATCAAACAAGCATCAATTGAGTTCAGTAAAAGCAAAAGAACACAGGTCCAAGATAGCTCAACTAGAAAAAGAGCTAAGTGAATTGAGTATCATTGTTAACCCAACAAATTGAGTGTCAGGGATGCATTGCAGCACAAGTATAATTATGCTACAGAAGGATGTATTATTAGGTCACATTCAAATTGGGACGAGTTGGGTGAGAAAAACAATAAATATTGTTTACAGCTTGAAAAACATAATCAAAAGAAATCTGAGGTCAATAAAATTATTGGAAGCAATAATAAATTAATCAGCAATCCGGCCAAAATTAACAAAGAAATCAGGTTATTTTATTCCGATTTTCTTCGGAATCCTAATATCCCAACAGAGCAATCGGATATCTGTGGCGATCTCATTACCCTGGATGAGGCATATGTTGCACTGAAGTCATTTGCATCAAATACATGTCCTGGCAATGATGGTCTTTCCTCAGATTGTTTAAAAGAATTTTGGGCATTGGTTGGTACATATGTTGTCAATTCCCTTGATTTTGTCTTAGTGAAGGGTGAATTTTCACCATCTCAGAGACAGGGTGCAATAACATTGCTGGAAGAAAAGGGTAAAGATAAACCGTTTATAAAAAATTGGAGACCAATATCATTGCTAAATTTTTGCACCAAATGCTTTGCAAAACGCATGGAAAAAGTATTACCATTTATAATTCATAAGACACAATCTGCATTTGTCAAAAATAGGAATATTGGGGACGGTGGGCGACTCTTTGATGGTGTAATGGACTACACAGATGAATGTAATTTACAAGGAATTCTTTTAACTGTTGATTTTGAGAAGGCTTTTGATTCACTGGAATGGGACTTTTTGTTTAGATCTTTGGAAGCCTTTAACTTTAGTGAAAACTTTATTAAGGTAGCGGGACTATTATTTGCATACTTGTTTTCATCTTCTAATTGTGACCAAATGACTACAAATAGGCCCAGGAAAGTATATATTTTTGGAAGCGCCAGACTTCACGCTTTTCAAAAATGTGTTTTACATGCCCGTATCTGCATTCTACGACGCGTTACTCAATCAAAGGTGAAAAAATACTTTTTTTTGTGAAAAAAATAATTACGCAGTTTTGCTGGTGATAAGAAGGTTTTTTTTTCACTTTTTCTAGTTGTTCAATAGTCTGGTAAATTGAATGTGTCTGGTCAGTTTTATTCAAGCAACGCTTTTTAAAAAGTTGTGTGCTGAATTTTAATTTCTGTTTTAGTCGCATTGCCCCGAACTCAAACCACAACACGTTGGTAAATAATCCATGAAATAGTTTGTCTGGACACATTCAAGTTCCTCTGATTGTCACCTCAAAGCTGTGAAAATTTGGTGTTAATCTGACGACAATAAGTATACGTTATTTTTTGTTAAAAACCGTGTATTTTGAAAAACATAAACTCCTAGAAAATGTCCATGAAGTCACAGCAATGATTTTCAAGCTTGTTTATCGGCACAATCAATTTGTTTTCCCATCAAGGTCTGTTTTAACATGTGTAGGGGCATCCACATGTGTAAGGCTATTGGAAACCAAAAAAATAAAGGAATAGGATAGCTATAATTCGATAAAATCGGCAGATGAAAACACCAAAATCAGAGATTTTTTTCAGTGGCTGTGTGACCTTGTGTCTGACACATTCATATGCAAATGACTAATCTGTGAAATAAACAGGGGTGGGGACAAACCACTCAAATGTTTGGAAACGCTCATTGTGTGTCAGATAGCTACTGATAACATATCCTAATATTGCTTTGTCTTGAGTCTATCTTTGAAACTTATAGGCACACAGATTAAACCTGTGTTGATTTTGCAAAACACTACGGAGGCTGCCTTGCTTACCTTCAGAAAATCTACATTTTAACCAACTTACATGACATTCTATGGTATGTTGAATTTATCATAAGAAAGTTTATAGTGTATTTCATCAATTAATAAATAAATGTGAAAATCGTAATTTTCAACACAAATAATAGTCTCGCTACCTTAAGTTAATATTATGAGTTGTGTTATGAACAAAGGTAGTAACATAGGTTATTTTGATTTACACAGGGGAGTGAAACAAGGGGACTGTAGTTCACCTATGCTTTTTATTGTAGCACTTGAAATAGTTAATTTCGATGTGCTCTGAAAATAAAATTAGTAGTATCACATGTGCAGAAACTGAAGCGAAATGACTTAACATGTCTGGTTCAGGATGTTGAGTCAGCAAGAAAGTTACTAGATTTGATTAAAACATTTTCACTTCATCAGGTCCAAAGATTAACATGGATAAAAATGAAGCATTGTGGTTAGGAAAATGTAAGAACAACATGTCAAAACCACTCCCTGTCAGATGGCCAACTCAGCTAATTAAGATTGTTGGTGTATATTTTTCACATGATGCATCCTTGAAGCGCAATCTAGCCAATGTAATAGAAAATATGAAAAAGAGTATCAACTTAGACCTGACCTTGTTAGGGAAGATACTAATCATTAAAACCATGGCAAAGTCCAGAATACAATCTATCATGAACCTTATTGATGTACCATCAAAGTATCTCAAGAAGAGAAATGCATTGTTATTTGAATTTCTGTGATATTTGATTTGTTATGAGTTCCAGTTATTATTGTGTCTGTCGCTCTTTTGAATTTTGTTTTTCTATTTGTTGTTCTGAATGGAATTTTCTCGTGAAAAATTAATCACGTGACGTGTTGCTTAGTATTGCCAGAATATGTGTGCTAAACGGAATCACATTGTGCATCAAATACGCACTAGTAAATTACTAGATAATAAGTAAGTTCTTTACAACACCCAAACCTACCAACGCTTTGTAACATTTGAAAAGAAATATATGTTGTTGTAGTAATGGCCCACTCATAGTAAGCATTACATTTTATGATTGACACGTACACGTGGTAAGATAGAAAATAAGAAATGCTTACTTTTATTTAATTTACTACTGATGTTCCTCATTACAACAGTTGCCTCGAATAGTGTCAAGTATTCAACGAGGAAAGAAAACGAATTATGGCGTATTTATCGACAGGCTATTAGTATCTTGCATAGTTTCTTGACACTTTGCCAACATTTAACATTACATGCAGGGAAAACATTATCATTGAGAATATAATTTCCGGCAAAAAAACGATCAATGATGTATTTTTTAATTTTTAGCCATTTTCTGCTGAACTTAGCTGCAACAAAAAATAGTTGTGAGGTGCCGTTATCTCAATTGTTTTTAAATGAATATATCATATTAATTGCACATCGATCACAATAATGTATATTTAATTTGCTACTATGCATCTTTTGGGGTTTAAAATTGTATGCATGTAAAACTGGGTGATTTGGTAAAATTTTAGACTTAAACTATGTTGTGCTCGTGTTATTGTAATGGTTATCGAATGTATATAGCATATTAATCACATCGTTCAAATCAATCACATGTTTAATTTCGCTACTATGTCAGGGGCGGATACAGGATTGTTTTATCGGGGGGGTCAAAACTTTAAAATCGCCAGGTGTTTTGGGTCAAATTTCAGTCGTAGTCACTTGTATGCTAGTGTTATCTCGATGGTTACCGAATGTATGTACCGTATCAAAAAATGAAGTTTAAAATAATTGTATTTGATTACTCCACTGTATTTTGGGAGGTTTGACGTTGATGTTGCTTTTACGCGAAATCGGGTGTCAATTTAAATGTATAGATGTCCAGTGATATTTGTGACCATTAGTATCCGAAATTTATAGCGATCATCCTCTATCAATACAGAAGTATTGTATCGACTGTCTGCTAAATACGGTACAATCTGAAAAATGCCATCAACAGTGAATGCTAACCTGAACAAGATGGCGCAAGTGACAGGCAGCAACATTGACTGGCGGTACGTGTCTGGCAGCATGCTTCAGCCATAAATGTGTTTACAGAAGTCGTGTAGGAAAATTCACAAGCCCAAGAACACAAAAAATGACAACGATCGACAGAACAATTGCATATAACTACAGAAAATGGTGAAATCAATCGTCATCCCCGAAGTCGACACATTCAACTTTCTAACGATGTTTGATGTTACTTATCGTGGTACACCACCAACATGACACGTCTTTTCCTCGCTATAAACGACGAGAAAAAGTGATGCACGACAATTTTAAAAATACTGCTGGCCCGAATTAAGGCCAATATTTAGCAACAAAAACATTTTGTTTGAGACTGTGGTGTTTAAAATAAGTTTTTCTGAGCTGTCGGAATTACGTCATTCTATAGTTGAAGTTTATGGCAGTAGATAGCGCTCCGGCTGTTTGACAAGTTTCAGAAATGTGTATATCTCAATGTTCGAAATTTCGAGATCTATAAAAACCTGATCTCTTCTCGCAACTCATAATTATGTACTGATTGCCAAAACTATGTCCACTTGCGCATGCGTTAAGACTTAATTCTGTCCACAGCGATTCGCGAAGGCCTTCAAAAATACCGGATATGCAAATGGGATTTACGCCTCCGCTGCTCGACCTAGAGTCACGGTAACCGTGCAAGAGTATAGAGTATCAGAGGTCATCGGAACAATCGAACGGAAATGACAACAAAGCGAGTTGCTGTTATTGGAGCTGGTATCAGCGGATTGGTCTCCGTCAAATGTTGTAACGATGAAGGACTAATCCCCGTCTGCTTTGAGCAAGGAGACGAGATAGGTACGTGTTTATTGTGTACAGTTGGACTTGTGAGAAATCGCCTACAATTGTGTGTGCTTCTCGTGACCATGAACTATTAAACAAACGTCTCTTTCCGAACGTATTTCAACTGCAGCAGTAATACCCACAAACCACGACAAAATTCATGACAAGGGAGGACCTGCGTTTATTTGTGTAATCGGGTCATAGTCATCAGCTGGGGCGACAATGCGTGACATGAAACAGTACCCGTGTCTTTAATGTAAGGGGTTGACCTCTATACAGGAGTGCGTGTACACGCGTATCCCATAATATTTAAATGGAGATGCTGAATTGTTAGTTACGAGCATCGAATTACAAACCTGACCACGCCCATGTTTTAGAAATCACGCCCACTTTTGCAAGATCTCGTCCAAATTGTAATTCGAAGTTCAATAAACAGATAACTGAACTCCAAGTTACTGGCAACACACATTGATTTTTGTTGTTGAACGTCCACATTTAGGAATTCGAACTTTAATTAACAGTTAACCAAACATCGAGTTACGCACAACATATATATTTGGTTTTGTTTTGTTTTGCCTTCACATTTGCCCCTTACTTGAATTTGGGAGGTGAACGAAGATTACAAAAATTTGATTTATTTTTCTGGGGTATTTTATTTCTAAAACGTTTCTTTACAATCATTCAGCTGGTCTATGGAACTATCACGACGAACTGCGCGATGGAGAAGGAGCCGCCCTCTACGAGTCCATGATAACAAACACGAGTAGAGATATGACGTGTTTCAGTGATTTCCCCTTTCCAAAAGAGACATCGCCTTTCATGAGACATGAACGAGTACTGGAATACTACCGAAGTTACGCTGACAGTTTCGGGCTCCATCAATTCATTGCCTTGAATACCAAAGTAGTGAAAGTAGAGCCGGCACAGCATTATAGGAAGACCGGTCAGTGGATATTGCATTTAAAGAAAGAAGGGCAACCTGTGAAACAGGAATTGTTTGACGCCGTTATGTGCTGTACTGGAGTGTGCACTACGCCATACACGCCCGATTTTGACGGATTGGGCGACTTCAAAGGGTTGATACTACACAGCAACAAGTTCAGAAGAGGTCCAGATTTTCGTGGGAAAATAGTAGTGGTGGTTGGTAAGATAAGATAATGTGTTACTCACGTATAGCTTGAGAGTTCAATCTTATGTTCGTAGTTATTTCCGAATGTCATATGTTAGACTGTCGTACCCTATTTCTATTGACGTAAATTTAATTAAAAACATGTTATAACACGGATCGAACGTCTGCCACAAAAAATAGAATGATTTGTTTTCAAATTTAAATTTTCTTTTTTATATACTGTGTAGAATACTTTAATTTCGCCATTTTCGTCCCATATTTCACATGAAACCCATCAAATATCAGTGAAAATAAATTCCATACAAAACGCCCAAAAAGCTTTTTCAGCGAAAATTAATTACAGCTAAAATAAAGTATTCCACAGTAGCTGTGAGAAGTGTAAAAATATTAGGCTCAGGAATGGAGGATGAGACCGCGTATGGACTGCAACAAAAAATGTTATTGGTTGAACTTCCGAATAGATGTGTCGTTTTCTACCTATATACTCAAAGTAAATATTGGCCTGGTTACAATGGCCTTGTATATGATTGGCGAAAACCTAAAACGAGCTGATTGGTCATTATGATTTAACGAGCTTGTCAATTGGTTGAAATTAAATCAATCTTATTGGCTGGCTAATTCTCAGTCAGAATCCTAAATTGTTCTAAAAGCTCAGTTACTTTCCGACAACAGCTCAATGTCGAGAGATTGAATTGAGATTACGGTCAGTTAATCGTAATTTGTCATTGATTATGCAATGTGTATAGCACAATATCAAGCGTGAAAATACTTCGAAACTATTTTTGATTTCGATTCGCGCATAACGTTGGATCTCAAAGTTAATGAGAAATAATCGCATGATTATGTGTTTGAAAAAATATTAATAAATAGAGCGCAAATGCACATTCGCTACAACTTAATGGTACGTACATAGTTGCGGCACATAGTATTACGTCATTATTTCATCACTGACATACTAAAACTCTTTTTTTTTTCTCACCGTAGTTTTGTATTAATTATTAGGTGCTTCCAATTCGGCCGGAGATATTGCCGCTGAAATCAGTAGATTTGCCAAACAGGTGTAGTTACATACAGTATTATAAGGAGTTGTCACGAGAATATTTCTTTAGTATCCCGTACTACCTGAGTACATACTTTGCAGTATTCTCATGATAACTTTATTATTATGAATGTTTTTCCCGCTTGTAATATTTTAAGAAAATAGCCCAAAATGGTAATGAGAAACGTTTGCGATGTTTTGAATGTTTGCATTCGGTTTATGCAACGCTGCGTGTAAAATACAAACGTTTTGCGACTGACGTAGCCTGACAAGGTCGCGTGTGTTGCGCCCTCCGCGGTGCTCCATCCTCAACACACATGAGTGGAATCTATTTCCGTTCGGACGGCGAGGGCGCCACTCACGCCTACATGACAGGCTGCAAATGATGTTCCTATTAGATTGCTGGTATTTTTAGCTTCGCTGTCGACTTTGTCGAGCGGAGCTTATCATATGAGTGATTGTCCGTCGTCGTCCATCGTCCGTGTCAATGTTTTACTTTTTTTACTTCTTCTTGAAACCATAAGCCTGAATGCTTTGATACTTGGTGTATATGTACCTTGGGTAGACCTCTCTCAGATTTGTTCATTTTGTAATGATATCTTTAATTTTGGTGAATATTTTTGTCATTTTTGGTGAAAAGTGATATTTTTGAATTCTTGTTGAAAACAGCAAGTCCCATTGCTTTGATACTATACATATTGTTCATTTTCTAATGATATCTTCTGTTCTTTGATTGAAATGTGCATTGCTAACAGCGGAGCTATCTCAGCCGACTGGCTGCTTGTTTTATTTCATTAATTAGTGATTAATTATGTACATGTAGGTTTACATTTCTATGCGGGATGGTACGTGGCTACTTCAACGTATGGGGTCTGGAGCACCTCTTGATATGACGCGCAATAGACGCATATACGAACAGCTTCCTGAGTCGGTCATGAATATGATATCACAGAAAATAGTGTTGTCGCAGGTGAACCATGATAAACTTGGACTGAAATCGAACAGACCACTGCATAGACATGTGGTCATGATCAACGATGATATTGCCAATCGTATTTTCTGTGGGGCAGTGAAGTGCAAAACTGCCATAAAACAGTTGACGAGGAACAGCGTGGAGTTTGTGGACGGCACGGTAGTGGATGACGTAGACGCCGTCGTATGTGCTACTGGTTACAATTTAACATTTCCATATATAGATAACGACATTATTGCAGGTAAATTGAATGTGATTCTGTCCACATTATGATTTTACCTTGCTTACATGTCTTCCAAATTAATAATGTTGACTTTATGGTAAACAAAAATAAATAAAACGGTTAGTTCAGTGTTTTTGCTTAAAATCTCGGTTTTTGAAAATGGGAACAAATAGAATTTCGCTATAAATACGTCTTAACTGGACGTTTAGCAACTGTTTATTATCATCAACTTTTTGCAGCAATTTTGGTCTGTTTCTACAATATATTGAATTTACTCTTTATTTTTTAGACGGTGCTCGTAACATTGAATTGTACTTTCGCGTGTTTCCGCCCCGTCTGAATAAGCCCACCCTCGCTGTCATCGGAACAGTTCGTGTATCAGGGCCTGCGGGACCAGTCTCTGAACTGCAAGCAAGATGGGCAACGCGTGTTTTCAAAGGAGAGTGCAAATTGCCGGACGAAGAAACCATGATGACAGAAGTAAAAACTCGAAAGAGGAATTTTTTTGAGAAATTCGGAAAACACGGAGTTGGTGTAAGTTGGATTGTATATGTTCCATTCAAGTTATATCACCGTCATTAAATATATAATGTACCACACCGGTGTTGAGGCACTGTGATTGTACGAGAAGATTTCAAATCGTCACAATTCTTCTTTCTTTTCAACATAACACAACACTGGATATGTTATCTATTTTCAGGTCTCTTCCATACCATATCAAGATCAGATAGCTGAATTTATCGGAGCCAAGCCAAATTTCTGGAAGCTTCTCCTGACAGATCCTAAACTAGCATACGCTGTAATGTTTGAACCATGCTATCCAGCAACGTATCGCCTAACGGGTCCTGGTGTGTGGGATAAAGCACGGGAAACCATCATGAACGCAAGAGAATGTGATAGATCAAGAACACAGTCTTATCTGCAATTGATGTCTCTATTAGTTGTGCTGTTCTGTGTTTGTTTTGTGGTTGTTCAACGTGTATAACGCACTGTATAGACCACGTGATTATTGCGCATGTCACCATATTGACGACACGTGATTACAGGGGTTTTAAAAATAGTGTTTATACTAGGCAGTATACATAATGAAGTATAGGATATTGCTACATAACACCATAACTGCCTTATTTATTGCAACATATTACAGCACTCATACATATTGTTACATTGTGACAGTACCTTGGTACAATCAACACTTTCCGCCAAATTTACTCGTATTCCTAGCACTGAACAGCACACAGCGAATATTACACACACAACTACACAGCCTAATACACATCGACTAATTCGTGATGTTCAAAGATTTCAATACACGGAGTCTCAATTAACGAATGTCCGTATTTAGGATTAGCAACCGAAATATTGAAGCCACTTTCATCCATGTATTTTAAACGATGCGGATCTATAACATGCATTTCATCAATAAATTCTCGAGTGTAAATGATATTTCGTTCGGTGAATCTTTCTGTGGCTGTAGTATTTAATCTCTTCCACGTCCAGTCTCTACCTGTAAATCTGTGGCGAACGGCGTTGAAAAGCGTAAACACACACACACACATTTGTTGAGTATACTTCTCCTGCATCTCACAATAAGTGCTTGACGGCCTATCTGCTTTAAGAGGTTCAAGAAATTTAAAATCTCCATGCCGTAATTTGGTGGGTCTCCCCCTATTCAAGACTGATGGTTTTGTCGAACTTGTTCCTACGTATCTCAGCCATACTTTCAGACCCCGGCCGCGGTTATTGAAAACTTACGCCCTACTGCAGGGAACACTGCACTCGGTACCTCGCCGGTATTCATATTACCACCACTACCACTCTCCACGATTTCCTTTATGATTATTTGTGATAAATCATCGCTGAGTGACGTTCCCTTCTGGTAGGGTCTGTTGTGACAATTATAGTTTGCCATAACCAATATTACATCGGAATCTGAAACACTGACACGGACGGCGGGCACGATCAGGCTTTCTTGTCCACGTAGTTTGTAGTAAAGACGCCAAGTAAACGAAGTGTTACAATGTGATCACATTTTGGTTAAAATTATAAAGAGTGCAACCTGATTTGTCTCAATGTTTGGCTGTCGAATAATGCTACATTCATGCTTCTAACTACCAAATCGAAACACTATTTTTAAAAACCCTGTGTGTGCACTAAAGGTTGTGCATTTAGTGTTTTGGCATTTAATCCGCAATAATGTGAACAGCAGCATGTTTCTATTCCCTTCACTATGAATTCGCGTCACCTGAAAGCAGTATTTTTACAGAAAACGTGGGGGAAAATATACGGATAGGGTGAATCGTATAATCATTTTTTCAGAAACGAAGTTATAATTACTGAATCGACACATTGAAAACTTGAATCAAACGTCGAGAAAAATAAAAACGTGTTCTCTAGCATTGACAGTTGTTATTTTTTTTTACCTTGCGTGCTGCTACGTCACTGAAGTTTGACATCGAATTCGTTTGCGTGAAATAAAATAATTATAGCTGCAGAGTTTGTATATTATCGCCTTAAAGATTGTTTTATTTTAGCATAATAGTAATTACCAGATCATGAAGAAACAGAAACAGCCGACAATTTCAAAGGCAATGCCAAACCAGTGCACGGATCAGTTTCAAGGAGTGTCGGGCGTTTCGAAAAGAGCAGTCAAAATTGGGAAGTAGTTTTTATCAGACAGTGATATTCTACTTTAAATATATATTTATTCAGTGTTTATTTGTTTAACAATTCGTGATTTATATCATTTACTTCATTATATCAGCTGAAAATGGAATATCAATTACGTCACATGAACGTCCTTGCTCAGTACACTTAACTACTTCGTGATAAACTTGTCAAGGCACATTCCGAGTTTTTCTAATTATAAAAACGTGAATTTTGAACACCGGCTAGTTGGTATTATAGACTCGCGCATAAGGTATGTTACGTAGTTTAACATCGGTAAACACGAGTAATTACCGCCAGAAATTTGTAAATAGATTTGCCCATCCGCTGCCCAGTCATGTTGACAATCAGACAGACGCTGATCGAATGGATGACATACATATATGTCATGGCAGTAATATAGTAATTTTATTGGTAAATATCAGTAGAGAATATATACTTCGTATTTGGCAGTCTGGAACAATAATGAAGCATAAAAACATTGTTAATTTCACAGCGAAAAATTGATATATGTTGGGAACTGATTTAAGAGATTAACATATTTGGGGATACCATATGATAATCTTTATCTTACATTACGTCACTATAGTTTATAGCCTATCATGTTAATGTAACTTGAGATTTCCCGCCAGAATGTAAACTTGTCAAATGTGTGAGACCACGTAATAAAGTAGTCGTCCTTTTCAACTCGAAGTAACTGACTTGTTATCAGATTCTGTAAAAGAACCTGTACCCCACAATATCCTCGGGAGCGGAGCTACGTCACAAGACGTTCCGCGTTGCTAAGACGCGCACCACTGTACCACGTATTTGTATGGGCTCTGCTCGCGCTCCTGTGGAGTGCCGGTCGAAGAGCCGGTGAAAATAGCTAAAGTCGAGGAAGCAACACAAACTCAACTTTGAAGTAATCCCAAACTTATATATGCTGCACACGTAGGGCTAATCTTGTTACACTCTTCAAGGGAGTCCCGACAACTATCCAAAAGTATCGTTTTCTGAGAGTTTTCACCGTCACGGTGATGGTTGCCAGACGGTGAAAATGCCCGGATGTCCGCCCCGAGAATAGTTGGTAACATTTCATTGAATGAAATTAAATATATGTATGTTACTGTGCATTGTTTTCAAAAACACTGACGGTTTACAAGAATATATCACCTCTAGCAAAAATCAGTTGAAAAATATCCGTTTTTTTCTAAATATTACCATTCAAATTAATGTATAAAACATTGCATAATAATACAATTTTCACCCTGACCTCTTATAAATTTATTACGATTTAGGGATGTGCATGTTCTGTAATGTGGATTTAACATATCCAACCGCAGATCTGTTTACAGTGTCGTGTAGGGAAATTTCCAAGTACAAGAACGCAAAAACTACTGACAACAATCGAGAAAACGAGTGACGAGAACACTACACATCATAGTCAAATCAGTAAAAAAAAGGTTATATGGACCCCATGATATATATCTTAGTATAAAAAAGAAAACGAAGTTATATTTTACTCTCGTAAATTCGCAAGTTTCGCATTCTTAAGAAAATAGTCGCGCCTAAAATCGATACATTCAACTTTCTAACAATAGCTTGCTTATCGTGCTGCGCCATCAACGTGCAAAGACGTAGTCAGATGATTAATAAAACCTTTCTTTGTTGACCCACTTTTTCCTCGCTAACGACGAGGAAAAGTGATGCCTGGTAATTCTAAAAATACTGCTGGCCCGAGTCAAGGGCACTGTTCATCATGTAGATCTCATCATATATAGCTGAAAATATAACATTTTCTCAGACTGTAGACTGTAGTGTTCAAAATTATAGATTTGCTGGCCTATCAGAAACGTGTAATTCTATAGCACTCTCCCTTGCAGAGTCTTCTTGAACTAGGGAGCTACAGAGAGCCGCAACTAGTGGGACCAATCTCGTTGTGTCGTCACCGGAAGCGCTGTCCCAGCACAAACCTGTGTCATATGACGCCTTACTAGCCGATTTTGGCTAAAATTCCGCTCCGCCGCCTTTTTACAACAGTGTTTATACGCGGAACTTGATATTGCTTTTTACAATTTGGGTTGCCTTTGAATCACACATTTTAGTGAAACATTGTTTATAGAGTGAAATATTATTGTCATACATAATTCAATCTTTGAAACAACAGAAACTAACACATAATAACGATAATCAAATTTGAGTTTGAAGTTCGAAAGTAGTTGCGTTATGTCCGGTTTCAACTAGTTCGAAAATAGAACGTCTTTGAGCGCAATAAAATCACGGATAAAGGTTTTGCTCCAGCCATTCTACTAGAACGTGCTGTTCCACTAGAGAGCGTTCTATTAGAGGGCGATACGCGCGCGTAAGTAGGTCGGAAACTAGGTCATTCAATTTGCGCGTCCTCAACGCGGACGCCCACTATTGGACACGGCTACACATGCGCAACCACAGCATGATTTTGAATTTGAAAGAGACGATAGCAGACATGATGGTAGAACAGGCGAATGATATCATTGCCAGAGTGAAAAGTGAGTTCTAAAATATATTATTGGCTTACAAAAACGTCAGCCATCTGTGTTTATTATGCATAACAGCATACAGTACGTATGATTTTGTTGTAAATATTACACGTGGCATCACGTGTCATATTCCCTGGAGTGCGATTTGCCTGAGGTAAATTATGTACTATCCAGGAAAAAAATAAATTAAATAATACCACAGCGGCTACGAAATAACTGCATTCTATTAGAGAGCGCTGAGCTCTCTGTTCTACCACAGCACGCTTCATTATAACAACGTGTTTGAAGTACAGTCATAGCACTATTTGTAATTCAAACAATATTTACTTGTCTACTTTATTAAATTACGTACTTTCCATGCAGAAATTATACGAAATTATATCACGGCGGCTACGAAATAATTGCATTCTATTAGAGAGCGCTGCGCTCCCTGTTCTACCACAGCACGCTTCATTATAAAAACGTCGTTTGAAGTACAGTTATAGCACTATTTGTAATTCAAACAATATTTACTACTCTACTTTATTAAATTACGTACTTTCCATGCAGAAATTATATCACGGCGGCTGCGAAATAACTGCATTCTATTAGAGAGCGCTGCGCTCTCTGTTCTACCACAGCACGCTTCATTATAACAACGTCGTTTGAAGCACAGTTATAGCACTATTTGTAATTCAAACAATATTTACTAGTCTACTTTATTAAAATACGTACTTTCCATGCAGAAATTATACGAAATTATATCACGGCGGCTACGAAATAATTGCATTCTATTAGAGAGCGCTGCGCTCCCTGTTCTACCACAGCACGCTTCATTATAACAACGTCATTTGAAGTACAGTTATAGCACTATTTGTAATTCAAACAATATTTACTAGTCTACTTTATTAAATTACGTACTTTCCATGCAGAAATTATATCACGGCGGCTGCAAAATAACTGCATTCTATTAGAGAGCGTTGCGCTCTGTGTTCTACCACAGCACGCTTCATTATAACGTGTTTGAAGTACAGTCATAGCACTATTTGTAATTCAAACAATATTTACTAGTCTACTTTATTAAATTACGTACTTTCCATGCAGAAATTATACGAAATTATATCACGGCGGCTACGAAATAATTGCATTCTATTAGAGAGCGCTGCGCTCCCTGTTCTACCACGGCACGCTTCATTATAACAACGTCGTTTGAAGTACAGTTATAGCACTATTTGTAATTCAAACAATATTTACTAGTCTACTTTTTTAAATTACGTACTTTCCATGCAGAAATTATATCACGGCGGCTGCGAAATAACTGCATTCTATTAGAGAGCGCTGCGCTCTCTGTTCTACCACAGCACGCTTCATTATAACAACGTCGTTTGAAGCACAGTTATAGCACTATTTGTAATTCAAACAATATTTACTGGTCTACTTTATTAAATTACGTACTTTCCATGCAGAAATTATATCACGGCGGCTACGAAATAACTGCATTCTATTAGAGAGCGCTGCGCTCTCTGTTCTACCACAGCACGCTTCATTATAACAACGTGTTTGAAGCACAGTTATAGCACTATTTGTAATTCAAACAATATTTACTAGTCTACTTTATTAAAATATGTACTTTCCATGTAGAAATTATACGAAATTATATCACGGCGGCTACGAAATAACTTCATTCTATTAGAGAGCGCTGCGCTCTGTGTTCTACCACAGCACGCTTCATTATAACAACGTGTTTGAAGTACAGTCATAGCACTATTTGTAATTCAAACAATATTTACTTGTCTACTTTATTAAATTACGTACTTTCCATGCAGAAATTATACGAAATTATATCACGGCGGCTACGAAATAATTGCATTCTATTAGAGAGCGCTGCGCTCCCTGTTCTACCACAGCACGCTTCATTATAACAACGTCGTTTGAAGTACAGTTATAGCACTATTTGTAATTCAAACAATATTTACTAGTCTACTTTATTAAATTACGTACTTTCCATGCAGAAATTATATCACGGCGGCTGCGAAATAACTGCATTCTATTAGAGAGCGCTGCGCTCTCTGTTCTACCACAGCACGCTTCATTATAACAACGTCGTTTGAAGCACAGTTATAGCACTATTTGTAATTCAAACAATATTTACTAGTCTACTTTATTAAAATACGTACTTTCCATGCAGAAATTATACGAAATTATATCACGGCGGCTACGAAATAATTGCATTCTATTAGAGAGCGCTGCGCTCCCTGTTCTACCACAGCACGCTTCATTATAACAACGTCGTTTGAAGCACAGTTATAGCACTATTTGTAATTCAAACAATATTTACTAGTTTACTTTATTAAATTACGTACTTTCCATGCAGAAATTATATCACGGCGGCTACGAAATAACTTCATTCTATTAGAGAGCGTTGCGCTCTGTGTTCTACCACAGCACGCTTCATTATAACGTGTTTGAAGTACAGTCATAGCACTATTTGTAATTCAAACAATATTTACTAGTCTACTTTATTAAATTACGTACTTTCCATGCAGAAATTATACGAAATTATATCACGGCGGCTACGAAATAATTGCATTCTATTAGAGAGCGCTGTGCTCCCTGTTCTACCACAGCACGCTTCATTATAACAACGTCGTTTGAAGTACAGTTATAGCACTATTTGTAATTCAAACAATATTTACTAGTCTACTTTTTTAAATTACGTACTTTCCATGCAGAAATTATATCACGGCGGCTGCGAAATAACTGCATTCTATTAGAGAGCGCTGCGCTCTCTGTTCTACCACAGCACGCTTCATTATAACAACGTCGTTTGAAGTACAGTTATAGCACTATTTGTAATTCAAACAATATTTACTAGTCTACTTTTTTAAATTACGTACTTTCCATGCAGAAATTATATCACGGCGGCTGCGAAATAACTGCATTCTATTAGAGAGCGCTGCGCTCTCTGTTCTACCACAGCACGCTTCATTATAACAACGTCGTTTGAAGCACAGTTATAGCACTATTTGTAATTCAAACAATATTTACTAGTCTACTTTATTAAATTACGTACTTTCCATGCAGAAATTATATCACGGCGGCTACGAAATAACTGCATTCTATTAGAGAGCGCTGCGCTCTCTGTTCTACCACAGCACGCTTCATTATAACAACGTGTTTGAAGCACAGTTATAGCACTATTTGTAATTCAAACAATATTTACTAGTCTACTTTATTAAAATACGTACTTTCCATGTAGAAATTATACGAAATTATATCACGGCGGCTACGAAATAACTCCATTCTATTAGAGAGCGCTGCGCTCTGTGTTCTACCACAGCACGCTTCATTATAACAACGTGTTTGAAGTACAGTCATAGCACTATTTGTAATTCAAACAATATTTACTAGTCTACTTTATTAAATTACGTACTTTCCATGCAGAAATTATACGAAATTATATCACGGCGGCTACGAAATAATTGCATTCTATTAGAGAGCGCTGCGCTCCCTGTTCTACCACAGCACGCTTCATTATAACAACGTCGTTTGAAGTACAGTTATAGCACTATTTGTAATTCAAACAATATTTACTAGTCTACTTTATTAAATTACGTACTTTCCATGCAGAAATTATATCACGGCGGCTGCGAAATAACTGCATTCTATTAGAGAGCGCTGCGCTCAGTGTTCTACCACAGCACGCTTCATTATAACAACGTGTTTGAAGTACAGTCATAGCACTATTTGTAATTCAAACAATATTTACTAGTCTACTTTATTAAATTACGTACTTTCCATGTAGAAATTATACGAAATTATATCACGGCGGCTACGAAATAACTCCATTCTATTAGAGAGCGTTGCGCTCTGTGTTCTACCACAGCACGCTTCATTATAACGTGTTTGAAGTACAGTCATAGCACTATTTGTAATTCAAACAATATTTACTAGTCTACTTTATTAAATTACGTACTTTCCATGCAGAAATTATACGAAATTATATCACGGCGGCTACGAAATAATTGCATTCTATTAGAGAGCGCTGCGCTCCCTGTTCTACCACAGCACGCTTCATTATAACAACGTGTTTGAAGTACAGTCATAGCACTATTTGTAATTCAAACAATATTTACTAGTCTACTTTATTAAATTACGTACTTTCCATGCAGAAATTATACGAAATTATATCACGGCGGCTACGAAATAATTGCATTCTATTAGAGAGCGCTGCGCTCCCTGTTCTACCACAGCACGCTTCATTATAACAACGTCGTTTGAAGTACAGTTATAGCACTATTTGTAATTCAAACAATATTTACTAGTCTACTTTATTAAATTACGTACTTTCCATGCAGAAATTATATCACGGCGGCTGCGAAATAACTGCATTCTATTAGAGAGCGCTGCGCTCTCTGTTCTACCACAGCACGCTTCATTATAACAACGTCGTTTGAAGCACAGTTATAGCACTATTTGTAATTCAAACAATATTTACTAGTCTACTTTATTAAAATACGTACTTTCCATGCAGAAATTATACGAAATTATATCACGGCGGCTACGAAATAATTGCATTCTATTAGAGAGCGCTGCGCTCCCTGTTCTACCACAGCACGCTTCATTATAACAACGTCGTTTGAAGCACAGTTATAGCACTATTTGTAATTCAAACAATATTTACTAGTCTACTTTATTAAATTACGTACTTTCCATGCAGAAATTATATCACGGCGGCTACGAAATAACTTCATTCTATTAGAGAGCGTTGCGCTCTGTGTTCTACCACAGCACGCTTCATTATAACGTGTTTGAAGTACAGTCATAGCACTATTTGTAATTCAAACAATATTTACTAGTCTACTTTATTAAATTACGTACTTTCCATGCAGAAATTATACGAAATTATATCACGGCGGCTACGAAATAATTGCATTCTATTAGAGAGCGCTGCGCTCCCTGTTCTACCACAGCACGCTTCATTATAACAACGTCGTTTGAAGTACAGTTATAGCACTATTTGTAATTCAAACAATATTTACTAGTCTACTTTATTAAATTACGTACTTTCTATGCAGAAATTATATCACGGCGGCTGCGAAATAACTGCATTCTATTAGAGAGCGCTGCGCTCTCTGTTCTACCACAGCACGCTTCATTATAACAACGTCGTTTGAAGCACAGTTATAGCACTATTTGTAATTCAAACAATATTTACTAGTCTACTTTATTAAAATACGTACTTTCCATGCAGAAATTATACGAAATTATATCACGGCGGCTACGAAATAATTGCATTCTATTAGAGAGCGCTGCGCTCCCTGTTCTACCACAGCACGCTTCATTATAACAACGTCGTTTGAAGCACAGTTATAGCACTATTTGTAATTCAAACAATATTTACTAGTCTACTTTATTAAATTACGTACTTTCCATGCAGAAATTATATCACGGCGGCTACGAAATAACTTCATTCTATTAGAGAGCGTTGCGCTCTGTGTTCTACCACAGCACGCTTCATTATAACGTGTTTGAAGTACAGTCATAGCACTATTTGTAATTCAAACAATATTTACTAGTCTACTTTATTAAATTACGTACTTTCCATGCAGAAATTATACGAAATTATATCACGGCGGCTACGAAATAATTGCATTCTATTAGAGAGCGCTGCGCTCCCTGTTCTACCACAGCACGCTTCATTATAACAACGTCGTTTGAAGTACAGTTATAGCACTATTTGTAATTCAAACAATATTTACTAGTCTACTTTTTTAAATTACGTACTTTCCATGCAGAAATTATATCACGGCGGCTGCGAAATAACTGCATTCTATTAGAGAGCGCTGCGCTCTCTGTTCTACCACAGCACGCTTCATTATAACAACGTCGTTTGAAGCACAGTTATAGCACTATTTGTAATTCAAACAATATTTACTAGTCTACTTTATTAAAATACGTACTTTCCATGCAGAAATTATACGAAATTATATCACGGCGGCTACGAAATAATTGCATTCTATTAGAGAGCGCTGCGCTCCCTGTTCTACCACAGCACGCTTCATTATAACAACGTCGTTTGAAGCACAGTTATAGCACTATTTGTAATTCAAACAATATTTACTAGTCTACTTTATTAAATTACGTACTTTCCATGCAGAAATTATATCACGGCGGCTACGAAATAACTTCATTCTATTAGAGAGCGTTGCGCTCTGTGTTCTACCACAGCACGCTTCATTATAACGTGTTTGAAGTACAGTCATAGCACTATTTGTAATTCAAACAATATTTACTAGTCTACTTTATTAAATTACGTACTTTCCATGCAGAAATTATACGAAATTATATCACGGCGGCTACGAAATAATTGCATTCTATTAGAGAGCGCTGCGCTCCCTGTTCTACCACAGCACGCTTCATTATAACAACGTCGTTTGAAGCACAGTTATAGCACTATTTGTAATTCAAACAATATTTACTAGTCTACTTTATTAAATTACGTACTTTCCATGCAGAAATTATATCACGGCGGCTGCGAAATAACTGCATTCTATTAGAGAGCGCTGCGCTCTCTGTTCTACCACAGCACGCTTCATTATAACAACGTCGTTTGAAGCACAGTTATAGCACTATTTGTAATTCAAACAATATTTACTAGTCTACTTTATTAAAATACGTACTTT
The DNA here is from genome assembly GCF_978046115.1 of Saccoglossus kowalevskii. Taxonomy (NCBI): domain Eukaryota; kingdom Metazoa; phylum Hemichordata; class Enteropneusta; family Harrimaniidae; genus Saccoglossus; species Saccoglossus kowalevskii. The sequence goes on from NC_140657.1 coordinate 27,133,273, forward strand.
CCATGCAGAAATTATACGAAATTATATCACGGCGGCTACGAAATAATTGCATTCTATTAGAGAGCGCTGCGCTCCCTGTTCTACCACAGCACGCTTCATTATAACAACGTCGTTTGAAGCACAGTTATAGCACTATTTGTAATTCAAACAATATTTACTAGTCTACTTTATTAAATTACGTACTTTCCATGCAGAAATTATATCACGGCGGCTACGAAATAACTTCATTCTATTAGAGAGCGTTGCGCTCTGTGTTCTACCACAGCACGCTTCATTATAACGTGTTTGAAGTACAGTCATAGCACTATTTGTAATTCAAACAATATTTACTAGTCTACTTTATTAAATTACGTACTTTCCATGCAGAAATTATACGAAATTATATCACGGCGGCTACGAAATAATTGCATTCTATTAGAGAGCGCTGCGCTCCCTGTTCTACCACAGCACGCTTCATTATAACAACGTCGTTTGAAGTACAGTTATAGCACTATTTGTAATTCAAACAATATTTACTAGTCTACTTTATTAAATTACGTACTTTCTATGCAGAAATTATATCACGGCGGCTGCGAAATAACTGCATTCTATTAGAGAGCGCTGCGCTCTCTGTTCTACCACAGCACGCTTCATTATAACAACGTCGTTTGAAGCACAGTTATAGCACTATTTGTAATTCAAACAATATTTACTAGTCTACTTTATTAAAATACGTACTTTCCATGCAGAAATTATACGAAATTATATCACGGCGGCTACGAAATAATTGCATTCTATTAGAGAGCGCTGCGCTCCCTGTTCTACCACAGCACGCTTCATTATAACAACGTCGTTTGAAGCACAGTTATAGCACTATTTGTAATTCAAACAATATTTACTAGTCTACTTTATTAAATTACGTACTTTCCATGCAGAAATTATATCACGGCGGCTACGAAATAACTTCATTCTATTAGAGAGCGTTGCGCTCTGTGTTCTACCACAGCACGCTTCATTATAACGTGTTTGAAGTACAGTCATAGCACTATTTGTAATTCAAACAATATTTACTAGTCTACTTTATTAAATTACGTACTTTCCATGCAGAAATTATACGAAATTATATCACGGCGGCTACGAAATAATTGCATTCTATTAGAGAGCGCTGCGCTCCCTGTTCTAGCACAGCACGCTTCATTATAACAACGTCGTTTGAAGTACAGTTATAGCACTATTTGTAATTCAAACAATATTTACTAGTCTACTTTTTTAAATTACGTACTTTCCATGCAGAAATTATATCACGGCGGCTGCGAAATAACTGCATTCTATTAGAGAGCGCTGCGCTCTCTGTTCTACCACAGCACGCTTCATTATAACAACGTCGTTTGAAGTACAGTTATAGCACTATTTGTAATTCAAACAATATTTACTAGTCTACTTTTTTAAATTACGTACTTTCCATGCAGAAATTATATCACGGCGGCTGCGAAATAACTGCATTCTATTAGAGAGCGCTGCGCTCTCTGTTCTACCACAGCACGCTTCATTATAACAACGTCGTTTGAAGCACAGTTATAGCACTATTTGTAATTCAAACAATATTTACTAGTCTACTTTATTAAATTACGTACTTTCCATGCAGAAATTATATCACGGCGGCTACGAAATAACTGCATTCTATTAGAGAGCGCTGCGCTCTCTGTTCTACCACAGCACGCTTCATTATAACAACGTGTTTGAAGCACAGTTATAGCACTATTTGTAATTCAAACAATATTTACTAGTCTACTTTATTAAAATACGTACTTTCCATGTAGAAATTATACGAAATTATATCACCGCGGCTACGAAATAACTCCATTCTATTAGAGAGCGCTGCGCTCTGTGTTCTACCACAGCACGCTTCATTATAACAACGTGTTTGAAGTACAGTCATAGCACTATTTGTAATTCAAACAATATTTACTAGTCTACTTTATTAAATTACGTACTTTCCATGCAGAAATTATACGAAATTATATCACGGCGGCTACGAAATAATTGCATTCTATTAGAGAGCGCTGCGCTCCCTGTTCTACCACAGCACGCTTCATTATAACAACGTCGTTTGAAGTACAGTTATAGCACTATTTGTAATTCAAACAATATTTACTAGTCTACTTTATTAAATTACGTACTTTCCATGCAGAAATTATATCACGGCGGCTGCGAAATAACTGCATTCTATTAGAGAGCGCTGCGCTCTGTGTTCTACCACAGCACGCTTCATTATAACAACGTGTTTGAAGTACAGTCATAGCACTATTTGTAATTCAAACAATATTTACTAGTCTACTTTATTAAATTACGTACTTTCCATGTAGAAATTATACGAAATTATATCACGGCGGCTACGAAATAACTCCATTCTATTAGAGAGCGCTGCGCTTTGTGTTCTACCACAGCACGCTTCATTATAACAACGTGTTTGAAGTACAGTCATAGCACTATTTGTAATTCAAACAATATTTACTAGTCTACTTTATTAAATTACGTACTTTCCATGCAGAAATTATACGAAATTATATCACGGCGGCTACGAAATAATTGCATTCTATTAGAGAGCGCTGCGCTCCCTGTTCTACCACAGCACGCTTCATTATAACAACGTCGTTTGAAGTACAGTTATAGCACTATTTGTAATTCAAACAATATTTACTAGTCTACTTTATTAAATTACGTACTTTCCATGCAGAAATTATATCACGGCGGCTGCGAAATAACTGCATTCTATTAGAGAGCGCTGCGCTCTGTGTTCTACCACAGCACGCTTCATTATAACAACGTGTTTGAAGTACAGTCATAGCACTATTTGTAATTCAAACAATATTTACTAGTCTACTTTATTAAATTACGTACTTTCCATGCAGAAATTATACGAAATTATATCACGGCGGCTACGAAATAATTACATTCTATTAGAGAGCGCTGCGCTCCCTGTTCTACCACAGCACGCTTCATTATAACAACGTCGTTTGAAGTACAGTTATAGCACTATTTGTAATTCAAACAATATTTACTAGTCTACTTTATTAAATTACGTACTTTCCATGCAGAAATTATATCACGGCGGCTGCGAAATAACTGCATTCTATTAGAGAGCGCTGCGCTCTCTGTTCTACCACAGCACGCTTCATTATAACAACGTCGTTTGAAGCACAGTTATAGCACTATTTGTAATTCAAACAATATTTACTAGTCTACTTTATTAAAATACGTACTTTCCATGCAGAAATTATACGAAATTATATCACGGCGGCTACGAAATAACTTCATTCTATTAGAGAGCGTTGCGCTCCGTGTTCTACCACAGCACGCTTCATTATAACGTGTTTGAAGTACATTCATAGCACTATTTGTAATTCAAACAATATTTACTAGTCTACTTTATTAAAATGTAGAAATTATACAAAATTATATCACGGCGGCTACGAAATAATTGCATTCTATTAGAGAGCGCTGCCCTCCCTGTAGTACAATAATTGTATTCTTATCAAGTATCTCATTTTAAAAATTTTCACAAACTCTCGCCAATGAGTCGTATCTACTCAACTTTCACCGTCACCTTCCCAATCACCTTAATAAATGACATTTCAGAATAAAATGCTTGATTCTTGATGCGTTCCCAGATAATAAATTCCCGAGTATTGTAACCGGAGAGAATGACTTGTCTTATAGAATTTTGAAATGCAGTGATGAGGGAAATTGCCATTGTTCCCGATATCATTGTGCTTTATGTGATACAAAAGGCAAAAAATACATGATCATGAAGCACATACGTGCAGTGCACTGGAAATCGAGAGTGAGTTTTCTCGGTAAGTATACACTAAGATTTCGTTGAGCAAGAGACCACGTTACACCGCATCAGATGGTGTTTTATTCTTACTATGTAAACTAGATATTTGAAACAAAGAACGGAGAGAATGGAATATATGTTTGGTTCTCGCAATCTCGAGATCATTGTATATATTTACCCCTTTGCTGTGTATTAGTTCAAATTACATTATTAAATATTGCTCACCATATTTTACTCATTACTTATACAGCTTCAGCAGCAAAGCCGCATTGTTTGATTCTGTTGGTTATATCAAATTTCTAATTCTATTTAGTTCTATACATACTTTGGTATGTTGTCCGCCCTCTCGTTTCGTCGTGAAAACCAAACAATGTCAATAAATTCAGATAATTGCCAAGATTGCAAATCATTGCAGGTAATTGTATAAATGGTTCATATTTGGTCAAATATCATTAGTTTCTCAGCGTAGTTGTCGTAGTCAACTTAGATTCTGAGTCTGTCATGGATATGACGAATTAGGTCAATTGTATTGAATTAATCTACCATCGCATTGGTTTATTACGGGCAATCATACAGGTATTCATTACACATCCACTTATTGTCAACTCAGAAGCACCACATATAATTATACTACAATTTTGCAGGATTACACAGTGTTATGTGTAAATGTGACAGCGCGATTATTAAAACGCCACGACACTGGCACTGCCCATTTTGTTTGACTATTTGGTCAAAGGCCTACATATTGGAGCGGCATCTTAAAACATGCGACAACAGCATGGACAACATTGAAGTGGCCGTATTATTATCAAGAAAGAAGACTGAGAATGGTAACATATATGTTGTTTTTACGTATTCACGTTTAATGTTCTCTTCAGAATAGTACAATACCAAAATAGAAAGCTATAATACACCGTAATTAGAAAGATAATTATGTGTTGTTATATTGTATTTTACAGAAGATAAAAAGCAACAATATTCGCAACCACTGCCAATGCCACCACCAATCGATCATGAAGATCCTGGCGATGATTCTGAAAGAGATGAATCTCCATCACCCTCATCCAATCTGCCTTTAGTAAACCATTTATCATGTAGTACATCAACACGCATTCCACTATTCAAACGTGGGGTAGACAGAGTATCATGTTCTGAATGTGGCGAACGTATGTTGAAAAAAAATCTTAAACGCCACGAAGAAAACACACATGGCAATAGTTTTAAGTCTTTGCCAGTTCTTGAATCATATTCTGTGAATCGAGAAAACTCCTTATTTGCAGTGGAAGCTGGTCCGAGAAATGCCTTACCAATTCATGCTGAGAAAGAACTTCTTTGTACAAATCCAAAAGTATTTTGCGAGAGTAGCACATGTATACAAGCTGCAACAATTGCAACACGTAGCAGACTTCCAAGTTTCGAATGTCAACATTTATTATCAGTTAACAGAGCAATTCGATTCATAGAACAACCATTCCTTCTCCCCGTGAAACTTGATGAATTATGTAATACGTATCATCCATTTTCTGATAGCAGTAGATCGGCAATTGCGTTTTTCCATTCATACAGGCGAGACTCACTATTACAGTATACTTGGGCGAGTTATTGTTTCGTATGATACTGATAAAAACACATGGCATTGTCGATGCTGCAAGAAGAGGGGTTGTGGTCACAAAGCTCTTGCTCGTTGGTATTGCTACCAAGTATTCCAGGGTAAAATACACCACGGCGCCTCAGAAGACCAATATGAAACTGATGACATTGATGATGGCAACACGCTGATTATTCCTGGCGCTATAAAACAATTACATTCATATCCACCGGTTATTGACATTTCGGAGAGAATGGTTGAATACTGGTTGAGGCATAACAAAATTCCACCTGATATTTCTTTGTCTATGTCAGAGAATTTTAACCATACTCGTCTCATGCCTGTGGAAAAGAGGTGCAAAGTATGTAAATCGCAACCGCTTTTGGATTCACCCTTGCTTATATCATCGAATGCAAATATAGTTGCAATGAATGGACTAATAAAAGGTATGTAACTGTTTCCTCTATTATTTATACTGTCATATAAAAACTATATATATTCACATACTTTTCAATCCTATGCAATTATGCAAAATACGTAATGACTAATATTGTTGTGTTATTTTTTAATTGTTTGCACATTTTTTGGCCAACGGCAACCATTACCCCAATAAGACGATCGTTATACAACTATTACATTTTGTATTTTTTAGGCGTGGAAACTTATTGTCGAAAGTGCAGTCTTTGTGACCTGGTGTACAGATATCAGGAACATTGTGATCAATTACACAATTATGATGACAAATGGATATTTTCTGTGCGATTATTAGTTTTTCTAAGAAAATCTCTCGCAGTAAGTTTTGCTAAATCATTTTCTGTGTGAAAAAATGATAACGTATGCTGAGAACGTGTTTGAGAAAATAAGTCAATAGAATTATGATTAATACGAATATCTCTGGCCCATTTGTATAACATGAACACATATATTCATACACAGAATCATACTGCTATTGGTAGTGTGATGTCAGCTTGGGAAGACACAAACAATATACGGATACCCCATAATGTTGTCATCAAAGCGTATGAACATTTTGAGGCCTTGACGGACCATGATTATACTTTCAATTGTGTAATTTGTGGCAGTAACCCGCCCGTCATCATTACTGATTTGCAAAGAAAGGCATGCTTCAGGATGGATGGTAAGCATGTAGTGTAGTGAATATATTTAAAATATGCAACGTTAAGTTAATTGCTAATATGAGGTCTAAACATATGTTTAGTTAGAGATGAAATACTGCAATGTTGAGTTTTCATTCAAATGATTTTAATAAACAATAAACCCTACATTATTTTTTTCTAAGTGTCTAGTCTCAAATTACCGGATGTTTGTGAAGATTCTGATAAAGTTGATGTTGAAACATTCTGGAAAAAGATCGAAATGGAGAAGTTAGTGAAACCGCTCATTAGATGTAAGATACATATTTTATTATAATATAATTACCCAAATGATTGTTTGTATTTTTAATGTTGTAATGTGACATTGTTTTGTATACTAATTAATGTGTCTTTTTGTTTTCCCACTGTTTTGCTGGCAGTTCTTATGATATATTTATTTTGGTTCGTTCCTAGCACAAACATAAAGATTATGTAAATGTATATTATGGTTATATTGTTACAGATGGCGAAAAAATCCATTCCAAGTGACACCATCCTATTCAGCATGGGCACCATACATTGGACGAGCTACCCGTGGGGAAACAGTATGGAATACAGAGCACAGAAAAGTGATAAGAGAAACTGAAAGACTTGAAACAGACTGTCGTGATATGTCCGAGGAGCGTTTAATAGAACTCCTGAATTCTTCAAGCATCACGGTAAATGATGTTTACTATTATTTAACCACAAAGTAGAGAAATTAGACCAGATTAATTCCAATTCATATTTGTTATTATTTTGTATGTACGGTGTGTAAACTAATGATATTTGATTTGTACTGATAGACCTGAACTGACATTTAATATACTAGTATATGAATTGAAACATATGCTAAGCTTTCATATTAATATTTGTTTCGAAAGGTTGCAAAGGTGAAAGAAATATGTTCAACTTGCAATATTGCAGCAACCGGATCAAAATATGATATGGTATTGCGTATTCGACAGGCACTGATTAAAAATGATAATATAATGAACAAAGTATTCCAAAAGATATGGGGTGCTTCTGGTACGTACACTTTGAAATCTATGCAAAATTTACTAAATATACTATCGAGCAATACTCAAATTTAAATATAGACCCACGAAAACAAAATTAGGGAATAATAGAATGCATAATGTAACTATTGTTAATGGAAAATTTATCATTGACCAAATTGTGTGCGGAAAAATATTCATATATGTTTGTATTTATTAAGGTGGATGGCTTTCAGCAAGCTGCCCTCATCGTATCGTATATGCAGTTAAGTTTCTTATTCGGGCTGAGAGTCCGCGAGATCACGTTGACCTTATTAGGTCTTTCAAGGTTCAACCATCTGTTGTTATCGTTGATATGCCACATATGGTAGCAAGACATGGAAATATTAGACATCCGCAGATGTTTCATCCCTATGACGACAGAGTTGCAGAGAAAGCACATCAGAAAATATTATGCTAGCAACAGAAGGAAAATTGGAGGTACACTTACCTTGGCTATATGGTCGGCAGCAGTCCAGTCAAGGAAATCATGTACTAGGAGATGATGTTCATCTGTGTTTATATGATGTATTTCACCAGCAAAATACATCCAAGGAAGAGGAAGTATTGCGACGTATTTCAAATATTCCGGAGTTGCACGGCATTGTAAATAGTCAGGTAGCAGAACAAATACACAACTCAAGAAAGAGGGACATTCATTTCCTAAATACTATGGGAGCTACAACACATATTTATATTAATGAATGTTATTCACTCACATAACATGAAAGTGAACGCCGATACCATGGCCAAAATGACAGACGTATTCAAGGCCCAAGTAACCTTCGATAGCTTGGAACGTGCAGTTATCAGTAAGTTTATTGTTTCACTACAAATGTGTTTACTCATGTATCTATAGTGATTATTTATGTTTCACATGTTAATGAAAGTATGTATTACATACTCGTGTTTTCTTTCCCACACAGGTCATTCGACTTCAAACCATTCCGCTATTGACCACATTTCCAATGTTACCGAACACGTAGACAGTTTATCGGAGCAGGGCGATGTCACAGGTATGATAATTGCATATCTGATTTGGGTTATATTTGATTTTTTTAACTGTAATTGTTAGTTCAGTACATAAATTTCATACTTTTCACTTAAATCATTTCATGTACATGTTACATTTTTATGTTTTCTTTTCCACACAGGTCAGTCGACTTCAAACCATTCCTCTATTGACCAAATTTCCAATGTTATCGAACACGTAGACAGTTTATCGGAGCAGGGTGATGTCACAGGTATGATAATTGCATAACTGATTTGGGTTATATTTGATTTTTTTAACTGTAATTGTTAGTTCAGTACATAAATTTCATACTTTTCACTTAAATCATTTCATGTACATGTTACATTTTTATGTTTTCTTTTCCACACAGGTCAGTCGACTTCAAACCATTCCTCTATTGACCACATTTCCAATGTTACCGTACACGTCGAAAGTTTATCGGAGCAGGGTGATGTCACAGGTATGATAATTGCATATATGACTGCACAACCTTGTTGATTTGAGGCATATTTGATTTTTATAACTGACTTCATCTACATGTTTGAATTATATGTTTGTTTGTTTATCACATGTTCCTCATAATTTGTATTTCAATCATCCAATACAGATAATATACCAGAGCATTCAGTTATAGACCTTGAAGTTGCAAAGGAGATACTTGGTTCTATAGCAATGGACCAAACACAAGGTAATTGACCATGATATGGAAATACGGAATGTATTCTTGAGATACATCGTTGATATAAAACATATTGGTGTTCACTGACTCGAGAGCCCATTATATTAATAAGTATTAATCTCATTATTTAGGTTACAATAATCAAGTGATTGATATTATGAGGGTTCTGCGTGAGTCACGTGAAACTGCTGAGAAAGAGACAGAGAATATCACTTGTCTGAGGGATGCCCTACTCAGAGAAGGGCTGGAAGAATGCCTACCGCCAACATCAATGGATGGGAATTGCTTATTCCACGCACTGTGTGAACATATTTGTAGAGTTAAGGACATCCCACGGACAGAACTATCTCACTACGAGTTACGCGAACTCATTTTAAACTTCATGTCGGAATCAAAAACTGAGCTTCAGGTAAGAAATAGCATATAGCATTTTTGTTCAGTTACATTCTCATAGATTTCTGTGAGACGAGTCACAAACATGTATTAACATTACGGCAAATAGTAGTTTCTTCATGCTCAATATTTGAATGACAATATAGTTATTAATATCCAAAAACAATGCAGTTAGTATTATTGAGAGTATATTGAGAGGTTTTATCCTTAAATTTTAATAATTAACATAAGTCATTCCCGATTAAAAAAATAATATGATAAATGCAGTTTAGTATCATGTTGTACCGTGGGATTTGTTTGTGTCTTTTTTATTATTATTTGTTATTCCATGTGTCGTTCAACTATGTAAATTATACATAATATGTAACATAATATTTAGGGTTTTGACAGAATCAGAAAATTGTATAAATACAAATAAAGACAGTCATTGCGCATTATTAATACTAAACAATTATTGCATAATTTATTTTTCTCTGATTTTCTAAAGGGCTTACTATGTGTTGAACTACGTAATATGAAAACAACTTTTGAGAATTACATCGACTACATGAAAGGACCGAGCGTTTGGGGTGACCAGATTATACTTGTTGTAGCTTCAATTATGTTACAATCGGAAATTAAGCTTGTAACCCCAACTTATACCAGGATCATAAGTCCGCCACATGACGTACCACTTAACGAGATGATATACCTAGGGTATCTGCCAAACCTTCATTACATGGCGGTTAAACCTTTACAAGGTCAGTGTGTACAATAATCATTCATTTTTAAACTTTCTTTAAAATTCCTGTTCTTTGTAAATTAACAAGACTTCATGCTGTATTGTATTATGCAGAAATTAACAAGGATACAATGAAATACAATCTACGAGTTAATCCATCAAAGGTAATTATACGCAGTGAATGCTGTAAAAAATGTGTAAATCAATCTGAATTACGAATATGAGCTTCATATTTCTCGTTGTTATGGTTGAATGTAGAAATATTTTACACTGTACTAGTATACATCGACGTATTGTTTTATTACAGAAACGCTTTTCTGATAAGTGGATAACAGAGACTGTAAAGAAGAAAAAAACTGCGGAAAGGTACGAAGCTCTAAAATAACAATAAAATACGAGATAACTGTTCTGTAATTTTTCAACACAGCGTGCCAAGGATATTTTAGATATGGTATATACGTTAGTTGATCTCATCTATGTTTGAAATTCTATATTATTTCAGTGACATTGCTATTATTATCGGGGACAGCGAACAGGATCATCAAAAACCAACATTAGGTAAGTAAGTACAAATCTAATGTGCCACCCAAGATAAATTGTGTTGTGCAATTTATTCAGTTTTTGAGCTTAGCAAATAATGCAATAACGAATTGAAAGGCAATAAGAATGTATGGTATTTGGCCTCAAGTTGGCGCCAGTACAGTCCCCATTGTTCCATTGGCGGCTCCTTTGTAAACTTTACCCCATGACCTCAACTTGACTTCGTGACCTTGATCAGGCCTCTGGGGCACCTTGGTTCTTTGAAACACATGCGAACACCAACACACATTTACATATTAGATTTTTTTTTCCAGAAACCTCAGGTCTGTCACAAATGCATAGGCGAAATGATGAAGTACGTATAGATTAATTAATTTCATGAAAATTAATTGCATTTATTGTTACATACTAGTATGTACAAATATACAACCTAAATATATGTACTACCGGGAATTATATGTTCAAGGCATGTCAATGTAATATGTATATGATTTGTAATCACAATAATTCGTTTATAAACTAATGAATAGAATCCTGATGATGTCAGTACATGTGTCGATGCCAATGATGTAACTGAGGATAATAGTAATGCCATAGAAAGTAGTGAACCAAAGTTTGTATTCCAGAAAAGAGATATCATTAGAGAGGTAGGTTACACAAAACCTGCGAATTAGCTAACAGTCAATTCAATAAATTCAGTCATGCAATATCGGAATATTCAAACTTAGCGAAAGTGAATATCCCTGTCTTATAAATGTTTTCTTGCATGTTATTTCTTGATAGTTACCTTCTTATCATTGGTATATGGAACATATAATAATGTCACATTGTGAACAGAAAAGGTAAATTATATTTTAATACTTTTATGTTAGCAGTTTTAAGTACACACACATTTTTCTTTCGCATACTTCAGAATAGTTTGTTCTCAAATTTGACGGTCTTTCTTTGATGTTTTGACAGAGAGTTGCCTGAGGCAAAAAGACATGTAGAATGTCTCGAAGGTGACAGAGAGAAAACCCGCCTGAAGTATTGCTTTGGACTCGATCTTTTCACCCTCGAGGTAAGCTGACTATAAGCTAATCAGTGTTGCTAACTTGAGTCTGTTTAATATAGAATAGAGACTTAACAAGACCTGGCTTTAATTTGTTACAGGCTGTGGATTCCCTTATTGAGTATTTAAATAATAAATGTGTAATAGTTAAATCCGGTCCCAGGTATGTTAACGAGTTATTTTGTCATGAGTTATTCTTTAACTTTTATACTCACTTTTGTAAATTTGTTTGAAAATTTGTATTTTTCGTTCTCATCCAATAATTTCACAACTCTTATGTTTGCTCTATACAATAGAACCTGCGATTAGGTTTACTTCTCGTGGGCGTGCAATCAAATTTTCCAAAATCTCGAAGCAATTTAACTTTGAAACACTCCCACTAACAGAAGAGTGGGAACAATTTGTACTTTAGTGGTTTCATACGAAATATAGCTTTTGTTGTTTAATTTCGAAATATTGACAACATGAACGCCAATACCATGTCAACATAAATGAAGAACGAACATTATCCAAGTGTCCACGAACTTTAAGATATACCTCAAAACTTCTATTTCAAACGATTGTCAATAGAGGACACCTGTTAAAAAATAGGCAATACTTTCACAGTACAACTTCAGCATTAAGCATGGACAAGTTATTGAATGCCAATTATTGAATTATACAGATTGTACGACAGATTCTCTACGATAAGAACACCCTCTGGCAAGAGTGATGATATACTAACAGAAACTTTCAGAAATGGGTCAGTATGTTAACATATTTATATATTGAGTTTCATTATCATTTAAGTAAGATTGGTTAGTAATTGTGATTGTTTTTACAGCCCACCATCGATGGTAACCGCATATATGTTTCAAGTATTATCAAAAGAAATAATGATTAAACTTGCAATGGAAAAACATGGATTTACATACACTGAAGCCGACCAACATTGCTCATCGACAGAAATCAGTAACAGTATGTACGATTAGAATCTAAGTTGCAATCAATTTAGTATTTCTGTACTAATATTTCGACTATTTCATATAATTTTATAGAATAATAAGGTTGATACAGAGTTATGTTTTAATATGCCAAATACATTGTTATAATTTATGTTACCCTTATGTTCTTTATACGTGTTTTAACTGTAATCATTTATCTGCATAATATTAAATAAATTCCAGTTAAAATTGTTAATAGAGTGTTGTATCTACCAGGTACATTCATATAACTTAACTGCACATTTTGCATTGTTGCATATAATAAATGTATAAACTAAATGTCGTTTTGACTATTTATTTGATACAGAATTTTTAATATAATGTCACATTCAAATAATTACTACTTTATGTGACCTAATACACATCATGTAATTCCATACTCATTCAGAGCACGGTAGTTATAAGTATTTATCAACCAATATCAATCCTTAACGTGTCCATGCAATACCATAACTATCTGATTTTTGTTTAGGTAAACAGTCTCGGCGTATGAGATCAGGAATCAAACATATGAGTAAGTATTTTACATGACCGCATTTAGATAATAAAAACTTAGAGTTAAGATTTGGGAATATTGCGTTTACTTTTTTATTGTGTAGCCTATGAATACGAGGGAAAATCGACGATTAACATTGTTTACATAAGTATCGATGAGGTGGTGGATTGACGAACATCTTGCCGACTGAGGGCAGTGTTACATTAGCTAACTAAGTTATATTCCGTGTTAATTATTTCAGGTGTAATCAGGACAGAAGTATCCACGGAAGCAATATACGAATCTGAGTTCGAGAAAGCAAAAGTTGACACAGCATAACATTGTATCAGTCTCATTATTCTACAACAGAAATCACTATCTGTGTAATTTCTTTCACGCATTTTTTCAATAAATAGATCACGTTTCTGTAACAAATCGTTTAGATTATTACATGTTCGAGCATACCGAATGGTTTCACCTTTGATAAATTCATTTGAATACTGATGTGGGATGACAAAAATTACGTTTATTGAAATATTGAAACGTTTCCGTTGTCTTGCGTTAGGGAATATTCAAATGTGAGCCGGTATTTGTTATGAAGCATGTTGGCTTCCTTAACAAATGTGTTTAATTCTAGTACTAACATGAAGATGTCATTTCGAAAGCGGTACAAAGTTTTGATATTTTGAGCACTGAGTAGTAAAATTCGATTTTCCAGTGGGTGGAATGTTATTATGTAAGCAATCTCAGGCGAAGCTGGTGATCCCATGCTAATTCCGCATGTTGGGGTAGGTATAGAATAGGTTAGAATAACGTGCCATAGTTTGAAATTTATGAAAATAATGGTTTCAAATACTCAATCCATATTATCACGGCGCACCTTTAAACTCAGACAGGACAGGACTGACACAGACAACACTCTAACTCATGTATAGAAATTAGATCACTGTGTGTCCTTTTCGAGAAACAATATATACAGATTTTCACTCAACGTGAATCACTATGATGCACGTTGTTGTTCGTAAAACAGAAGAAAATCAGTTCAGAAAATAAGTGTTGACACCGTTATTGAAATGTACAAAATGTTATCTATACAGATATGTTGAATAAATTGAAATACACTATTAATAGTAAAAATGCATTGCTCATTTTAAAAAGTTAAAGGCGCATGTTAATTACGTATATTTCCATAACTATATATATTTCCATAATCTTTGTACAGAAAACTTACTTTCTGACCTCAAAATGTAGCATATTTGTATCGGGTCTGTGGTTACGCTCACTTGTGAACAGTTTTCCGTAACGAATACGACGACCAACAATCGTTTGTCGAAATAGGGTGGTCCTATGACATTGGTGCTAAAGTGTTTTTTGTTTTTTCTGGCCCTGAAATCACCACCGTAGGGTATTTGTGTCGGATAATTATATATTTCGCATGGTTCATTCATTTATTCACATTTTTCTGCAAAAATTATCGAAAACGAACAATTTAGGCCCAAATTTATACTGTGATAAATTATTATATTGTTTTCAATGTTTATTGTGCTAAGGAACATTTTACTACAAACATTTTCAAAATTGTCTGTAATTGTGTCGATTTTAAAATAGCGTTCGCTAGCTTCACCCTAGTTGCTCTACTATTGAGGTCGGTATGTTAGGGCATTGAAACAATACTAAAACGAAGCCCTTAAAAGTTTCCCAATTTAAAGTGCTAATCAGCACCGGCTTGAGATCATTCATATAGAAGTAAACCGGACCATACCGTACCGAGCGTCAAAATCCCGGCGAGCGTCGGTTGAGTAAGTCGCTCGGGGTTAGATCGAAGTCACAGTAGAGGGCGCATCGCTCTGTAATAGAACGCGCTGTAGTGGAACAGCGCGTTCTAATAGAATGGCCGGAGCCAACTCTATTTGAAATCACGCGTAGAACTCCATCCGAACCAGACTCTAGTAGCGTAAACTTATTGCAATTTGGGCCCTGTTTGTTCTTACAAGTTTTCTAAGTTTCACTTATCATTATTTAGTAAACAGGTCTCTGAAACGATTTAATATATCCGTAAAATACGTGGCAATCGACGATTGACTTCGAAACGTTCGAAATTTCGAACAAACTCCCGGCACACCTTGCGCGATATGCGTCAGATCGGTGTAGAAGACGCCGAACTGCAGCGTCAATGGGACCAATCTTCTTCGTAGTGGGATGTTCCCTGGCGACTACCTAGCTTAGTGATAAAAGACCCATAGTCTCGGCGACGGAGATTCATTCTATCCTCGGGGGCGGAGCTACGTCACGGACGTTCCACGTTAAAGAAGCGCACTACTCTACCATGCATTTATATGGGCTTTGTGCGCGCTGCTGTGGAACGCCTGTCGAGCCGGTGAAAATTCGAGAAAACAACACAAACTCAACTTTGAAGTAATCCTGAACAACCGAATTTATATATGTTACACAAGTAGGGCTAATCTTGTTACACTGTTCAGGTGAGTCTCAACAACCATCCCACCGTTTTACGCGAGTTTTTGACCTTTGTTTTCACCGCGATGGTTGCCAGGCGGTGAAAATGCCCGGATGTCCGTTCCCGAGGATAGCTGACGTTTGAAATTTGTCATGTGACCTAAGTTTAATAAACGGATCGTTTTTTTTTTTTTTTTTTTTTTTTTTTTGCAAAATGTTTCAAAGATTTCGTTTTTAAACCAATCGGATAATTAGTCAGGCAATTAACTCGTTTGGTAGATTATGCTTCAATCACATCATACTGATTCGTTCACTGAAATAAATACAAGAGTTCAAGTAATACCATTATTGTTTGCCATGTACTCGCGTCACGCATGCGTGAGATATGGGTCTCATAGAAACAAAGATGACGATTTTGACTGTTGCGCACACCAACCAGTGTAGACTGAGAGGTTGCCAAGCTTTTATTTGATTTTTTTGTGTGATTGAAAGGTATCCAAGGAGTCGCCGGCGGCGAATTGTGCAAGTGGGGCCCAGGACAAAACTCATACTTGTGATTCCATAAGAAAAGCGAACTTGATTTGGGGAAAATCAATGTTTATCGACACAAATGTCGCGCATGCGCGGCAACTACCGCCAATTTAAGGGTGGTAGTCGTCACGCCACGCATGCGCGAGATATATGGGTGCCATATAAACAACGGCTTTGACTGTTGCGCAGATCAACGAATACAAACTGAAACGTGACCAAGCTTTATTTAGGTATTTTAAGGTGATTGGAAGGTATCACCGGCGGTGCTCGTACAAGTCGCGTCCAGGTCAAACGTCATACTTGTGATTTCAATAAAAAGAGCGCATTGGATTGTGGGAAAATCAATGTCTATCAACGCAAATGTCGCACATGCGCGAATATGGTCCAGTTAACGGAAAGGTCAAATGTTAACCACTGGGGCTTGTGGTTGGTCATTTATAATTTATAATCATTTATAAATATTTCATATAAAACAAAATCACGCCTTCATAAAACCCGGTGTAGTGGACGTAATATTTTTCAAATGTTACGTCCACTAAGCATTGGAATATAGAGCGTGTCTAACGATAGCATATACGTCATACAGTGTCCGATCCCGCACGGTTTCTCTGCAGACAATCCTTAAAGTGGGAGGGTCGTTGCCTACGCACGCGCGAGGATTGAGTCCAAAACGACGATTACAACACACGCTAAAAATGCAAAGACTCGTGGGTAGACGCTTGTTCAGGGCTCATACCACTAATTGAATTTCCATAGACGACAATGTTAACATATGACGAGATTGCTATATGAAAATGATGAAGAAAGTTGAAAACATGGCTCAACAACCATATGAAAAAAAAAACTAACATGTTGGCCAGCTCAAACTCTTACAAATCTCAGGTAAACAAGACACACCTACTGTATTTGGATTGCACCTAGAGAAGTCACTGGAAAAACATCAAAATTAGAACATCCAAATACACACAGAATAAACCCACCGGTACACAGTCGCTATGTAGTAAACAAAAGACCACATGTTGGTCTCATCTTTGACCCAGGTGATTACGCCCTCAAACAGGGAGCACCTGAGAAAAAACAAATTTAAAAAATTTCATTGGTTCTTGCTAGGCATTTAAATTGGTTGATTAGTGGTACGAGACCTAAACAATGACACGCTATGGCCACCTAACGCATGCGCAGGTGACGACTCCCCCGCTTTAAATGGCAAAAACGCGTTCAATTTTCAAGTACCAGAGCCAATGTGGTGTATGTTGTTGGCAGTGAATACGACATTTTGATAGTGTGAATTCGGCCAAGGTCGTAATCGTGAAGCGACGATCGAATAAATGACGTGACTAAGGTATAAGGATAGATCCTGTTGAGACCAAATTTATTTATGTTCGGTTTGCGGTAGAGCGCCCTCTTTGGTAGATGGGGATTAGACTTTTGTTTGACCTGGTCTCGTGCAGTCAGCCGTTTGTTGATCAGAGAAACTTGTTGTGTAGTGAGCGACGCCAAGTAAAGCACGCTGGTATGTATAGTTTGTTATTCTACTATGTTTTCCAATTCATTTTTTAGTATACGGTTGACATTATTGTATATTTCTGAGAGGTTTTGTTGCTGAATTGTTTCAACTATGTGACTTCTGCTCGGTACGTTATGTTATCGCTCGCGACTCATTTGCATATGTTTGCGCTGACTGATTTCACTAGTGAGAGTATTTGCTGTATTTTACGTCTGATTTATTGATTTATGCATAGTTTTGTAATTCTATGTCTTCAGAAATATTGTATTTGTTATATTCTATAGAATTTTACCGGTATCTAGTGGTTTCTGGTTTATAGACAATATTTTATTATTTGCTTTCCCAGTATTGAAGGACAGTTGTTGTAAAGCAAGCCGTTAGCACAAGCTGATGTTAGTCCCTTCCATTGGAGGTGTTGGGAAATTGTTTCGGTGAGACATGGTTCTTTATGCTATTATACTTACTGTGTTTACAGCATTATATTTTATTGGATTAAATTTTCTTGTGTGACTTGTACATGTATATGCCTATGGACATTTATGTTTGTATTTTGAGAATATTTGAGTACTGTATTTATTGATTTCTTTGTGTATCTTTCAGTTAATCGTATCGTGTCATATCGCATGTAACGCATGGTTATGTGATAGATGGTGCCCATTAAAGACAATATAACCCTCAAGTCAAGCCTCCATGGTGTTATTTAATTTCATTGCATGAAAGGGACCCACAGATCCAATGAGATTTGAGGGGGCGTTCACCATAAATGTTTTCAAAATAGCAAGAACTACATTACGCGCCTTGATACAAGTTTTAATTGTAGTGTGAAAACTAGAAAGAGTAAATGCAAATGCCACTGCTTGTCATAAACTTGGCCACATTCCCTGTGATATGGTGAAGTATGCCATCAACAATCGCTCCGTGTTTATTTTGTGTACTCTATTCACCGGATGGGGTTTCATAATGGATCGCTTGTGATAGATATGGGTGACAAAGTGCATTCTTCAATTGAGTTGGTGTAACAGCAGACGATAACAGATACGTCTCAAATGTAGAGCAGATGTCTGTATTTTGTTATCAGTCAAAACACTATTCACAGTTTGCTTACTCTCTCTTTATCGTAATGACTACCCGGTGTCTTTTTTTATTGCGTGATTTTAGTTACATAAACGCATATTCGCAGTCCGCGGCTTCTGTTCGATATGGGTCCCATGCGACGAAATCATGGGGTGGCCGGAACAGCATGGGCAATCCATATTATCACGGCGCACCTTTAAACTCAGACAGGACAGGACTGACACAGACAACACTCTAACTCATGTATAGAAATTAGATCACTGTGTGTCCTTTTCGAGAAACAATATATACAGATTTTCACTCAACGTGAATCACTATGATGCACGTTGTTGTTCGTAAAACAGAAGAAAATCAGTTCAGAAAATAAGTGTTGACACCGTTATTGAAATGTACAAAATGTTATCTATACAGATATGTTGAATAAATTGAAATACACTATTAATAGTAAAAATGCATTGCTCATTTTAAAAAGTTAAAGGCGCATGTTAATTACGTATATTTCCATAACTATATATATTTCCATAATCTTTGTACAGAAAACTTACTTTCTGACCTCAAAATGTAGCATATTTGTATCGGGTCTGTGGTTACGCTCACTTGTGAACAGTTTTCCGTAACGAATACGACGACCAACAATCGTTTGTCGAAATAGGGTGGTCCTATGACATTGGTGCTAAAGTGTTTTTTGTTTTTTCTGGCCCTGAAATCACCACCGTAGGGTATTTGTGTCGGATAATTATATATTTCGCATGGTTCATTCATTTATTCACATTTTTCTGCAAAAATTATCGAAAACGAACAATTTAGGCCCAAATTTATACTGTGATAAATTATTATATTGTTTTCAATGTTTATTGTGCTAAGGAACATTTTACTACAAACATTTTCAAAATTGTCTGTAATTGTGTCGATTTTAAAATAGCGTTCGCTAGCTTCACCCTAGTTGCTCTACTATTGAGGTCGGTATGTTAGGGCATTGAAACAATACTAAAACGAAGCCCTTAAAAGTTTCCCAATTTAAAGTGCTAATCAGCACCGGCTTGAGATCATTCATATAGAAGTAAACCGGACCATACCGTACCGAGCGTCAAAATCCCGGCGAGCGTCGGTTGAGTAAGTCGCTCGGGGTTAGATCGAAGTCACAGTAGAGGGCGCATCGCTCTGTAATAGAACGCGCTGTAGTGGAACAGCGCGTTCTAATAGAATGGCCGGAGCCAACTCTATTTGAAATCACGCGTAGAACTCCATCCGAACCAGACTCTAGTAGCGTAAACTTATTGCAATTTGGGCCCTGTTTGTTCTTACAAGTTTTCTAAGTTTCACTTATCATTATTTAGTAAACAGGTCTCTGAAACGATTTAATATATCCGTAAAATACGTGGCAATCGACGATTGACTTCGAAACGTTCGAAATTTCGAACAAACTCCCGGCACACCTTGCGCGATATGCGTCAGATCGGTGTAGAAGACGCCGAACTGCAGCGTCAATGGGACCAATCTCCTTCGTAGTGGGATGTTCCCTGGCGACTACCTAGCTTAGTGATAAAAGACCCATAGTCTCGGCGACGGAGATTCATTCTATCCTCGGGGGCGGAGCTACGTCACGGACGTTCCACGTTAAAGAAGCGCACTACTCTACCATGCATTTATATGGGCTTTGTGCGCGCTGCTGTGGAACGCCTGTCGAGCCGGTGAAAATTCGAGAAAACAACACAAACTCAACTTTGAAGTAATCCTGAACAACCGAATTTATATATGTTACACAAGTAGGGCTAATCTTGTTACACTGTTCAGGTGAGTCTCAACAACCATCCCACCGTTTTACGCGAGTTTTTGACCTTTGTTTTCACCGCGATGGTTGCCAGGCGGTGAAAATGCCCGGATGTCCGTTCCCGAGGATAGCTGACGTTTGAAATTTGTCATGTGACCTAAGTTTAATAAACGGATCGTTTTTTTTTTTTTTTTTTTTTTTTTTTTGCAAAATGTTTCAAAGATTTCGTTTTTAAACCAATCGGATAATTAGTCAGGCAATTAACTCGTTTGGTAGATTATGCTTCAATCACATCATACTGATTCGTTCACTGAAATAAATACAAGAGTTCAAGTAATACCATTATTGTTTGCCATGTACTCGCGTCACGCATGCGTGAGATATGGGTCTCATAGAAACAAAGATGACGATTTTGACTGTTGCGCACACCAACCAGTGTAGACTGAGAGGTTGCCAAGCTTTTATTTGATTTTTTTGTGTGATTGAAAGGTATCCAAGGAGTCGCCGGCGGCGAATTGTGCAAGTGGGGCCCAGGACAAAACTCATACTTGTGATTCCATAAGAAAAGCGAACTTGATTTGGGGAAAATCAATGTTTATCGACACAAATGTCGCGCATGCGCGGCAACTACCGCCAATTTAAGGGTGGTAGTCGTCACGCCACGCATGCGCGAGATATATGGGTGCCATATAAACAACGGCTTTGACTGTTGCGCAGATCAACGAATACAAACTGAAACGTGACCAAGCTTTATTTAGGTATTTTAAGGTGATTGGAAGGTATCACCGGCGGTGCTCGTACAAGTCGCGTCCAGGTCAAACGTCATACTTGTGATTTCAATAAAAAGAGCGCATTGGATTGTGGGAAAATCAATGTCTATCAACGCAAATGTCGCACATGCGCGAATATGGTCCAGTTAACGGAAAGGTCAAATGTTAACCACTGGGGCTTGTGGTTGGTCATTTATAATTTATAATCATTTATAAATATTTCATATAAAACAAAATCACGCCTTCATAAAACCCGGTGTAGTGGACGTAATATTTTTCAAATGTTACGTCCACTAAGCATTGGAATATAGAGCGTGTCTAACGATAGCATATACGTCATACAGTGTCCGATCCCGCACGGTTTCTCTGCAGACAATCCTTAAAGTGGGAGGGTCGTTGCCTACGCACGCGCGAGGATTGAGTCCAAAACGACGATTACAACACACGCTAAAAATGCAAAGACTCGTGGGTAGACGCTTGTTCAGGGCTCATACCACTAATTGAATTTCCATAGACGACAATGTTAACATATGACGAGATTGCTATATGAAAATGATGAAGAAAGTTGAAAACATGGCTCAACAACCATATGAAAAAAAAAACTAACATGTTGGCCAGCTCAAACTCTTACAAATCTCAGGTAAACAAGACACACCTACTGTATTTGGATTGCACCTAGAGAAGTCACTGGAAAAACATCAAAATTAGAACATCCAAATACACACAGAATAAACCCACCGGTACACAGTCGCTATGTAGTAAACAAAAGACCACATGTTGGTCTCATCTTTGACCCAGGTGATTACGCCCTCAAACAGGGAGCACCTGAGAAAAAACAAATTTAAAAAATTTCATTGGTTCTTGCTAGGCATTTAAATTGGTTGATTAGTGGTACGAGACCTAAACAATGACACGCTATGGCCACCTAACGCATGCGCAGGTGACGACTCCCCCGCTTTAAATGGCAAAAACGCGTTCAATTTTCAAGTACCAGAGCCAATGTGGTGTATGTTGTTGGCAGTGAATACGACATTTTGATAGTGTGAATTCGGCCAAGGTCGTAATCGTGAAGCGACGATCGAATAAATGACGTGACTAAGGTATAAGGATAGATCCTGTTGAGACCAAATTTATTTATGTTCGGTTTGCGGTAGAGCGCCCTCTTTGGTAGATGGGGATTAGACTTTTGTTTGACCTGGTCTCGTGCAGTCAGCCGTTTGTTGATCAGAGAAACTTGTTGTGTAGTGAGCGACGCCAAGTAAAGCACGCTGGTATGTATAGTTTGTTATTCTACTATGTTTTCCAATTCATTTTTTAGTATACGGTTGACATTATTGTATATTTCTGAGAGGTTTTGTTGCTGAATTGTTTCAACTATGTGACTTCTGCTCGGTACGTTATGTTATCGCTCGCGACTCATTTGCATATGTTTGCGCTGACTGATTTCACTAGTGAGAGTATTTGCTGTATTTTACGTCTGATTTATTGATTTATGCATAGTTTTGTAATTCTATGTCTTCAGAAATATTGTATTTGTTATATTCTATAGAATTTTACCGGTATCTAGTGGTTTCTGGTTTATAGACAATATTTTATTATTTGCTTTCCCAGTATTGAAGGACAGTTGTTGTAAAGCAAGCCGTTAGCACAAGCTGATGTTAGTCCCTTCCATTGGAGGTGTTGGGAAATTGTTTCGGTGAGACATGGTTCTTTATGCTATTATACTTACTGTGTTTACAGCATTATATTTTATTGGATTAAATTTTCTTGTGTGACTTGTACATGTATATGCCTATGGACATTTATGTTTGTATTTTGAGAATATTTGAGTACTGTATTTATTGATTTCTTTGTGTATCTTTCAGTTAATCGTATCGTGTCATATCGCATGTAACGCATGGTTATGTGATAGATGGTGCCCATTAAAGACAATATAACCCTCAAGTCAAGCCTCCATGGTGTTATTTAATTTCATTGCATGAAAGGGACCCACAGATCCAATGAGATTTGAGGGGGCGTTCACCATAAATGTTTTCAAAATAGCAAGAACTACATTACGCGCCTTGATACAAGTTTTAATTGTAGTGTGAAAACTAGAAAGAGTAAATGCAAATGCCACTGCTTGTCATAAACTTGGCCACATTCCCTGTGATATGGTGAAGTATGCCATCAACAATCGCTCCGTGTTTATTTTGTGTACTCTATTCACCGGATGGGGTTTCATAATGGATCGCTTGTGATAGATATGGGTGACAAAGTGCATTCTTCAATTGAGTTGGTGTAACAGCAGACGATAACAGATACGTCTCAAATGTAGAGCAGATGTCTGTATTTTGTTATCAGTCAAAACACTATTCACAGTTTGCTTACTCTCTCTTTATCGTAATGACTACCCGGTGTCTTTTTTTATTGCGTGATTTTAGTTACATAAACGCATATTCGCAGTCCGCGGCTTCTGTTCGATATGGGTCCCATGCGACGAAATCATGGGGTGGCCGGAACAGCATGGGCAGTGTTTGTTTTTGTTTTCGCGGTGGCTTGTCAATATGTTTTCCCTAAAAAAACATCTTATATGCAATTTTTTTTTCAGTATCTAGCTTGAATATTTTAACAAATCTTCCAGTCTCCCCATGATCTCATTTGGTCGAACCGTATTAGGATACGCATAATTCAAACGTGCCGACGAAAACGGTGGTTTAACAGTGTTATAGCGTTGTGTAATGCAGGGGGGATTGGCACGAGAGGGCGCTATCTGATCTGAATGGAACGTTTCGACGTCAGTCGTCCGTAGCCCATCGTCAAGCAACAACGTCCCGTTTACGAACAGATAAAATAATTTCAGCCATTCCTTTACAGAATAATCCTCAACAAAACTTAGAAACATTTCATAGACAAATACAGGCTCCAAAATTATGTCTATTTCAAAACAATTCAACCGACAACCAGTTTGACGCCACAATTTTTTGCTGGAGCCCGAGTTCTACGCGTGATTTGATTGCGTTCAAATCTGTTCCATTTCAAACTGCGCATGCACACAGACTGTGGTTCATTGAAATGCATACTAATTAGGTAACTTGTCACTGATAAAAGTCACCGAAAACATTTTGAGCAATTTTGAGCAATAGTACTAGAGTGAAACTAATATGAACGTGCCTCTGCAGTCTCCATGAATTTCATAACTTGCTATGACCATGGTAAAGAGAAAACCTGTGTTTACTTTCAATAGTTAACTGGAGTCTGATCGAAAACGTGTCTCAAAAATTACCTTTACATCATTTTTCCGATTATTTTTTCAGCTCGTAACGATAGAATCAATCAATTTAGAACTAACATGTATGCTATCGGAAAGCATTTTGGCACAATTTTACTGAAAAGACGAGTTTTTCATTGCTCATGAATATTAATTTATGCAAATGAGACGAGTATTTCAACCAATCGTGTCATGCAACTCCCCCCTCGTGTATGCATGTTCGGTGGAAAAAAAGCTGCTCGCGTGAAATACACTTCACCAGATAATGAAGCTATAACGCGAAAATTACTGCTGTATGCTAGTCTTAAATGCGTAACGAATAATACCTTATAAGATGCAAGGGTAAATCAATTCTGCTTATGTTCACCATAGTTTTAGACCTCGCGCGGTCCATGGTATAACTGTGCTCTAGAGATACAGTTAAAGCAGGAGGGTCGTCATCTGCGCACGCGCGGGAATTGAGTTCCACGCGACGATAACAACACACGCCCATGGATAGGAGGTTCTTTGTAAACAATGACACAGTATGGTTATCTGACGCATGCGCAGGTGACGACACGCCCTCTAGCGGAGAAGTACTACTGTGACGTAATGATGTAAGTGAATTGATCTCTAGTTGTGCAATCTTTTTGTTATTTTGAAATGCAGCCAATCTATAAGTAATATTTTTATTGGACGAAAACCAGATGAAAACGTGAACGTTGTCTTTTACGTCACAGAAATGGTTTGTCGCTAGATGGCGCAACGTATATGAACGGCGTATTGTGTACAGAATTCATTTAATCTATTCACGTTTTGCCCATTAAAATTATTTACTGTATATTTTCATTTTTGTAATTATGCAAATATAAATTGTTAAAAAAGCTAAATCACGATAGGTTCACGAAAACTGTTGGTGGAACAAAATACATATCACTAAATAATGTTGGGAGTCGGTAGGATACTAATGTACATGTTTAGGAAGTTAGAACATTTGGATTAAATTTTTTCGTTTTTTATGGAGGAAAATACAACATTGTACATACATAAGACAAATGAAATAAAACATGTTTTGCCTTCAATATTAAGGTGTAATCGGTAATTATGTAAATTTATCATTGATAATAAATAAAGAACACGTTTTGTTATGAAATATGATTAATATATTATGAAAACTTGTCAAAATCAGTTTTCAGGTGTTTTTTTTAAAATGTCTTTATCGTGGTGTAGCATTTTTTTATGAATGACATAATGAACACGATTATCTCATCTCCATGGTAACCGATCTTTCTATACCGTGACAGCCTTTTTAAATGTGAAGAGATGCTGTTCATTTAGCGATTGTCTTCCTTGAGTTAATAAATAACAAACAAACAAGAAGGCATTTCAAGAACCGTCAGACAACCAACATAGATGAGAATTACATATCCTCGCTAATACCTCTACCCTATTGTATACTTTTATCTTACTCGCATAGTTAGTTTATAATTTATTTTGAGAAGAATAAATCTAGTCTTGTAAAGGTTTGTTCACGCACGGAATCAGAGAATGGCCCTAGTAGTTGTCAGGTGAAGAATATTTAAAAAAAAAAACATATCTCCAAAGCAACTGAATCTAGATCTCCGCTAGAATATAATCGCTTGGTTTATATTTGAAGAACAATCTCTAACCCTCAACATTTTTTCCTCAATTTTTCTAGTTATTTGTTAATCGTTGGAAAAAATCTGTTTTTATGGCAATGGGCCCTGATCTTAACCGACCTCGTACCGATTGGTACCCCTTTCTGAAAATGATGTACTGTGAATCTATGAATATCAATGGAAAAACATTTCCTGAAATGGCTGTTTTCATAGCAACCGGATCTCTGCTAATATTTAATGGGTTCGTCAAGGGCAACCCCATCTGAAAAACGTATAAGAATCTATCAGTAATGGTTTGAGTTATCCTGCAAACAGACACAACAACCAACAAACGTTCACCGAAAACGTAACCTTCTCGGCGAATGTAACTACCAAGACATTTGATAAAAAAAACGGTGTAAATACATACAAAATACGTATCTCTCTAACTATATTTGTATGCCTTATATATGTATGTCACGTGGTCCAAGGTACAATCACCCCTGAGATATCTGTCAGTGCAAGAAAACATAATTAAGCAATATGCTGACTGTGTAGAGGAGCAATACTAGGACTTCGATTGCCTTTGGCCTGCTATGATTTGTCGCGATTTGGATTAACTTTTTTGGCAGACTGGGCCACTGATATGAAGCTAATTACTTCTATGAGACAGTATCTGCCGGCGATAAATCCAGGCCTGCTAGAATTCTGTCTTCTGTAGGCAATATCAAAACAAAGCTCTATGCGTAATTGTGTTATTCTTCGATAGTTCTAGGCATGTTAATCTAGGCTCGAGTCCCAATCCCCATATCATGTCGTGCCGTCCAGCATTGTGTGCTTTATTCCCGCGATGGCATCTGTAGATACGTACTGGCAGAGGGCGACTCTAAACGCTCGATAAATATTATTTATGTTATAAAATGAAACCCAAAGGGTATCCAGCCACCAAATAACATAAAATGTGTTCTATAATAGACTTTAGCTGAACATGGCTGCCGAAATCTCGCCGAGAGCGGGAGATCCACGTGACTTGTTTCAGCCCAATGAATCGTGTTCCATTCTCAGTCACCATCGGATCCGCTATTTCAAATACAATGGTTGAACAGTTTAGTGGAACATTATAAGCTATGACATGGGAGAATTGAACACTATTTTGGGTGCAAATAAAACAAGTCTCGTGGATCTCGCTCCTAGTGAGATTTCGAGGGTACAGTAAGTATAGAACACATTGTTATCTGTAAACTGCTATGCGCATGTTCTGGATAAAGTCCTGTTACATTTTTTTACCATAACTCAAAGACTCATGTACTGGTACGATAATATTAAAAACTAGTCGTTTTGTGTCTCAAGTTTGACAGCTAGTGTACATCGGTATAACCGATCGAGAACAAACTAATCATGAGATGTGAAACAAATAAAGAAAACAGTGTACAGTCGTCCTCTGCTGCAATCCAGCTGAAGAAAAAAAAAGTTTATACAGTTACTCTCTATATATGTTCATAGTTTACTAAACATGTTTTTTCAATACAAATCAATAAAGGCCCGCCCCTGTCGTTGCAGTCGTCACGCTGCGTCGTGTTCGATGTGGGATCCATAGTAACGCGTGAAATTCGAACACGCGCTGCGAGACGGCTGTAGCGCTTTGAACCGACATTCTGACGTGGTGGGTGAAGTGTTTGAAATGATTCTTGTTGCCACATCCATTGAATGTTATGAAGGATTGTAACTCCTTTGAGTTATACAGTAATCAACAAGGAACAGAAAAAATATATTCACAGAGAATTCCATCCAATTCCCCTGTCAAACATTATATACCAAATGTACTCAATGCGATGCAATGCCTTAACTAGTTGATTAAGAGTCGACCATTATCAAGTAAAGGGGGGGTCTATACATCTCGTACTTAATAAGTTCACGATATCCCTGATAACAATAACGAGGCGACAGTTATCCCAATATAAGACACTTTAATGGTCTGTGAAATGTACACGATGAAGATAATTGCGAAATAATCAGACGTGACTTATTGAACGTAACTGGGCTATCATAGAACCATCCGTGTTTCGGCGTTATTAGTGGTTTGGGGGTTCAAACACCGTGACCCATGTAAAATAAAGTACATCTAATTAAAGGTGAACGATGGAAAGAGCCTGAGGTTTAGTTTAATTTACAACTTAAAAGCAATGTGGACATTTCTTTTCGTCATTGCCGATAAAAAAATATCAAACTCGCTGATATGTCGGTGGCAAATCGTAACAGATGTGCAATAAATAAATTACGTTATAAATACAGGTTCGTGAACACTTGGAGTTAGTAAATGGTTATGCTCCCTATATTCAGATTGTATTGTGCTGTTAAAATAACTCAGTCCTGATTGTTTCAAATGTGTTAGGGGTAATTTGTTTTAAATCTGCGTGACGGAGCTGGATTATTTGAAGGGAACAATAATGTGAGCTGAAATGAAGGAAAAACAATTGACCAATTTACCCAAACTTCCTCCCCATATTTCACTGCTCACAAATTGTTACGTGTTGATTTGCAACAACTAACGATAACACACAGGATTATTATCACATAGAATTTCTTTCCTCAGGACTCTTGCTATGTAATCTGAAAGCAGGCGTTAGTGAACCACAGATGAAACATTTTCTGTTGTCCCTCGAACCATGAACTCTTTTCCAAAAAAAACAAACATATACCTATTTTATTAAAGTATATGATTAAATAGACTGCTGTAACCCGGGCGGGGTTACCGCCATTACTAAGATTGTCTGGGATCTGTCACAAACTGTGCATATTAAAAAAAAACATTTTATTGAATTAAAACTTTTTTCAGACTTTGACGTCTGAAGTGTGATGAATATAGGGTTTCATTATGTGACAAACATCATGTATACGGCATTGATACTTTAGAGCAAAACGCACTAACCCAGACTATTCATTCAAATTATATGTTGTGAATAAACAAACCACCAAAATATATAATTATTGTGCTTTCGTATAAATATTATTTCATAAACATTACGTTTATTCCTGTTCATTTGTAAATACAGATACAATTAAATGAGAACTCCATATGTACATTAATTTTCAGTAGAACGTTCTCAACAAAATATTCTTGGTGTAAAAAATTCTGTATGAAAAAACTTCTAGGACTAATGTGAGAACTGCATCGTGAAATAACCTGAGATTACATCCGGTTACCCACAATACATCTGTAACTCCTCTATTACCCTTATTACATCAGAACCACGTGATATGAGAATGTGGACTTAACAGACATTTAGGGTTACCAACCTATTTGTCGAGAGAAATGATGGTTGTATTTTAGTGAATGGCGGCCACGTTTTTACCATTGCTTTTCATGACAGACATGTCACATATCTCAAATTGCAGGCTGGTATAAACTTAAATATCATGTCTTCTTGGGGTACTTTTGATATCCTTATTATAACAATAAGTATCAAATGATGCTATTTTTCTTTAAAACTGTAGTTCCACGACTGTACATAATAAACCAATGAATACTGTCATGCGATTCATGGCAAACTTTCTCATAATATTCATAAAAATAAGAATTACACGAACTTCGACCGGGTCCGATTGGAAAATTAAACACAAAACTAGCAGTTTTAGAATCAGTTCGTTTTATTTTATTTTTAAAAAAATGAACACATTTTCCACCGGGTGTGTGGAGTAAGGAAAGTAAGGAACAATTTTTAAAAAAAAAGAATGGAAACGCTAAAAATAATTTGCATGGGTCAGTCCCACGAGATCACGGCCAGTATTAGAGACAGTGACAAAGATGCCCGTATCAACACGTCATTTGCCCTTCTGGGCGCCATGTTTCCTGCAGAATGTGGGTCTACCATTTTACACATTGTATGTATATTTCAATAAATTTATTATCATTTTTTGATCAAATGAATGTGATATTCAGATTTACAGAAAAATTATGCATGCGTCACGGTATAAACTACCGTAAAATATGTCTTTTTCGCGAGCATGTATTTTTAGCGAATTTAGCGAGAGAACTAATTCGCTAATAATGACTTCATTATAAATTCAAAATGGCGGCCAAACAACGTCTTTTTTCACCACACACACACACTTTGTAAACAACACAGAAAACAGTTTTTTTATTGAGCTGATAACTGCGCATTTGTTTTGACAGGCGACAGACAAGCATTGTGAAACAGGAAATCAACAAAGACACGAGAGATTCGCTAAATCAACATTTCGCTATTACGTCATTTTACCACAATTCGCTAAAATAGCATGTCGCTTTTTCAACATGTTTTACAGTAGTATACTAGTACGCTTCTCTTCAAAGACATAGGATGCAGTGAACTTTTAAGATAAGTTCATTATGCTAGGATAAAATGGTCACAGTACATCATACCAAAAAATATTATTGTTGAACTTGCTGTAACCTGTGTTAACAAGCATCGATACAAATGTTCCTGAAACACCCCATGCTGATTTGTTTGCATTCATATGGCTAGTCACGTGACTACTTAGCTCCCACGGACAATTAATATATTTTACATGACGATGGTTCATGTTTTCGATAAAACCACCACTTTCGGCGAATCAAGTCAGAATCCTAATTTTAAAGTCCATATTTGTTATTGCAATGCAAAATAAATAATATGTAAGCGGAAATGAGACATTCGTAATTTTACCCACATACCCTTCCCGTTATAACATAGCTATGCATTCCGTGACGATACATCATAATATTTAACACCATTATCCCTGAACATTATAGTCGTCAATCCCTAATACTTAAACACGGACTCGAAAATTAAACGCCCTATTTTACGTCAACCGCTATCTTATTTCTGCTACGTTGACCCTGGATCCAGTAAACTTTGTACATGACATGTATATATAGCGTACGGCGACTTGTTTAAATTGACTGAGAAGCCAGAGGAAAAACGCGTGTGGCCAACACACCGGAACTAAGAACATTGCACATGTGTGACAACGTTATTAATGGAAACTGTCGATTTTCTTTGCTGGTAACATTCATTTGATTGGACGTAAGTTGCGTGACTGAGCGCCGGGGTGATGTTTTTTGTTGTGCTGT
The DNA here is from genome assembly GCF_978046115.1 of Saccoglossus kowalevskii. NCBI lineage: Eukaryota > Metazoa > Hemichordata > Enteropneusta > Harrimaniidae > Saccoglossus > Saccoglossus kowalevskii. The sequence continues at coordinate 27,164,749 of NC_140657.1, forward strand.
AGTGGCGGGTTTCGTACCGTGAAAACGGGACAGTTTGAAGATAAAGAGAGCGCGGGGAGTAGTCGAGCGAGGGTCAACTCTAAGGATACCGCCAGACACCGCGTTAAGCAATGTGGAGCAGACAAATTTGGTCCCTGATTTTCGTTGAGGTCTTCGGATTTGTGTTGGGTTTCAACCTCACGGGCGATCCTCCAGTAGTGTCGACGAGAAACGGAGATCTGCTCGGCAAAAGACTGACCGTTCTCGGGAAATCTGTCGATGCATTTCTTGGAGTACCTTACGCAGCTGCTCCAGTGGGGGAGCTTCGCTTTCAACGGCCACGTCCTTTTACACAGTCGTGGGAAGGAGTACGTAATGCAACTATGTATGGTTCTTCGTGTTTGCAAGAAGTTATGCCAAGACTACGTAATTTCAGCGGGCATGTGTGGTGGGGCTCGTCTGAACAACGCCACAACGAGGACTGTCTGTTTTTAAATATTTGGGCTCCCCATCCCCGGCCCAAAAAAACACCAGTTATTGTATTTATTCATGGAGGTAGTTTTGTGTCGGGTAGTGGCTCCGCTGAAGGACTCCGAGGCCATATCTTGGCAACCGTAGAGTATGTTATCGTGGTCACGATCAACTATCGCCTTGGTGTACTTGGGTTTGCCACTCTGGACATCGATGAGGCGCCGGGGAACATCGGTCTTTATGACCAAACAATGGCCCTGAAGTGGATCAACCAAAACATCGCAGGATTCGGCGGCGATCCCGATTTAGTGACTATAGCCGGACACAGTGCTGGGGCATCCAGCGTTTCCTACCATCTCCTGTCACCAATGTCGGAACACCTTTTCAAGTTCGCAATTTTGCAAAGTGGCACAGCACTGTCGCCGTGGGCTTTATCGCCGAAAGATGATTTGCTGAGCCAAACTATCGGGTTAGCAAAACGAACATCTTGCCCGAGTGCCAAACCGGGAAACCGAACATCGGCTCTGGAGACCATCACTTGTCTAAGAGGCGACATTAATCTGACTCCGCTCATTAGACACTGGGAAAAGAACGCTCATAGCTCGCCGATGGTAGATGGCTTATTTCTCCCCGACACGCCCCACAATTTGCTATCCAGTGGTCGTTTTAAAAACACCTCGATTTTATTAGGATTCAATCAAGACGAAAGCGTCTTAAACTTAATGAGATTCGATGAGTTTTCTCACGACCCCATAACGATTGCGGAACACACTCCAAGTCTTTCTCACGATACGTTCAGGGATCGGATTCAAAGTCTATTTTCCGACTTCGATGACAGACAGGTTGAGACAATCGCATTTCAATACCGCAATTGGTACAGACCTTACGATCCTTACGAGTTTCGAAATTCTTTGGCTAATATGTGGAGTGATTACAGCATTTGCTGTCCCACCCTAGATTTCGTTGCATACTTCACGGCTTCCAAGCAGGACGCGTATGTCTACTATTTTAATCATCGGAACTCACTCAATGCGTGGCCCACGTGGGTCGGCGTGCCTCACGGCGACGAGCTAGCGTTCGTCCTGGGGTTGGCACTAGAAGACGAGATTACCAGCGAAGAAAAAGATCTCAGTCGAAGAATTATGAGATATTGGGGAAACTTTGCTCGCACTGGGTAAGTTATCAAAAATGTGTAATTTTTATACATTACTTCAATTATTTTTCAATATATTTGTGAAAACGTAATGTTATTTAACGTATCGTGATGTAACGTAACAATGATCACGTCTAAGGACACATTATATAACATTTCCGGGGATATGTGAGAAATAGAACATATTTTAAAAATGGGTTAAAACACAGTTATTACAGATATTAGCCCAGAATTGCAAGAAATCTGTTTAGTCACAGAAAACTGTTATATGCTTTAATCAAGATAGATTCCAGGTTTAAGAGGCAGTCGAAAACGTGTCATTAAGCACTAATGTTTGCTTTGGGATTACACACGACCCAGGGTAATGTGTGTGTGTGTGTGTTTGCTAAATGTACTGCGTAAACTCTTGTGAAAAAGATGACATTGGTACACTATAATACTGATCCCTGTGTGTTTTCGTAGTTGTTTACAACAAAATAAACAAAATAACGAACTTGAAAGTAATCTGGACGGAGAATAATTTATATAGCATAACACTTTAGGCTATAATTGGAATACAATACGATATACGTCATCGATTCACTACAGTTGAAATTCTTACTAACACGTGATTTATTGGGAAGGGTGTTTGCCCGTAAATGAAAATGGAAACAAGGTAATCGAATTGATACAGGTATATTATCAACACATTAATATCAAGGGTCATAGCCAGTAACTAAAAAGTGTGACGTCATTGAGAAAGCTAATGAATTGTGATTGATCAGTGAATGTGGTATGTTGATGTAAATTGGTACGGGAAATGTATTTCGGATAACCTCTTACTCACTCCCTTAACACGGGTAGCGATCCCGCATAGACATACACCAGTAACTGTCTGGTTTGCTCAATAATGATTTTTTTTTAATCTTTTGAAAAATACAGGTTTTTTTCTTATTATCAAACCAAGTATACCGATAAAATAATTCTACTGCGACAACACGAACGCGTGCAAAGTTCTCTAGGTAACAATGAAAAGTACGTACTACTATAATGGGTGGGAACAGTGGACATAAATCACGTGACATCGACATCGTTAAAATCGCAAACACGTGTACTGTAAAATTAAAGAGTGGTAGAAATTAATTCCATTGAATAATATTTTAAGAGCTGAGCAGTTTGTATGACCTTCTACCGCCATAAAGTGTTGCATTTCCTTCCCCGTAGAAATGTTCCCTGCCAAAGGCCGGAGCGGTGTATGAATGGTACATACGTTAAAATGTGTCGTTAAATCGTTGTTTGACGTCCGTTTTCATTTTGTTTACGACTCTAAGGGTATCGTATTTACCGATCTGTGCTAGGATGAATGTTGATATCATCAGCGTTACGTGGGTGGTACCGCATTGACGTTCAATCGGCGAGGCCCGTTGCTTTGAGACAGTCTTAGGGTAATTCCCACGCCATGCTGCACGTAAATTTTAGGATCGGTTCACGCTTTGAATCAAGGTGAAAATGCTATTATTTTCAAAATGTTAATTTTCACGAAATATATGGAATGACGACCACGAAGGCAACGAACAAAATAAGTGATTCTATCTTCGTGGTGATCCCCTCACTAAAACGTTGGAGAAAACATTTGTGTGCCCTGCGTACGCTCGAACAACGCCAACGCACTGTGACGTCATTTGCACATTTTAGGCAATCAACATGCGTGAATCTGATAAAAAAATGTCGCTCACTGATCAACACCTTCCCATGATCCACTGCGACACTGTTGCCCCTAAGTTGTTTTATTTACATGAACACGTACATGTATATATGATAATAGAAACAGCGAACAACCCCCCCCCCCCGTTGTTTTATTTTGGACAACGAACAACCGGTTCTTGCCAACTAGTCAACGTAAGCAAGCGCTACTACCTAAACGCCAGTAATTAGAACTATACTATTCATAAAGTAATCATTCTAATCGGTTCGGAAAAGTTAATATCCGGTCAATCCGACAAGTCTCTCCTAAGTTATTTGATATTACTTGAATTCATGTCAGATTAGGAGATGTTATTTGTTTAGGTTCATGTCGTATTTCAAGATGTCCTCATTCTGGGCACTCATTGGTCAGAGAAAATATGACACTAGTTGAGATGCAAAACCAAGTCTCGTGGCTCTCTCACACTCAACGAGATTATGGCGGCCATTGTAGTTGAGATTCAGTCAGAAAATGTGATATAGTAAACTTAGGAAATTCTTAATGTAAAAACTGGAGATTGACCCCGTGCAGCCGGGCGTACGCCGTGTGTTTGATATAAGACCGGATGATACAGACGGATACTGATAGGAAGCAATAAATTGGAGGCAATAAATCTGAATGTGTTCCTTATATTACGCACTCTGTCAAATAGATTTAGAATTGAAATTGTAGATCTTTAGATAGCGTCATATTGCTTGTTTTCATAGACATGACATTTTGCATTAGAAGCGATAATATTTCATGAATGCGATCTTGATTTATCCTTAAAGGGCAACACTCGTAGCACTCCTGAAAAGAAACTCTTTTTGGAGGTAAATGCATAAAATTATACGAAATATAAGTAATAAGCAAACAAAATTAATTGTTTTTTCTTTAATAGAGCCATGCGAGGGGTTTATTGCATGACATTTGTTACAACGAAAGCCTATAATAATATATGTAGGTGTAGGTGCGTGGCGGTCGACACTACGCGAATAATCATCGTATAATATACACGACCCCCTCTAGTGTGCATATTGACACGTCCCTGGCTATTAACAATTGCATGATTCATGATAGGAAGTGTTAGATTAGATTTAACACCTCGTTCGCCGAACCCATTTATGTTAACGAAATTCTTGGCATTTTATTAGCAAATGAATAACGACTAGAGGTTACCATAATACAAATCTACAAGGCAATCAAATACTTCGACCGACCTGTACGTTTACATTATACGTTTCTGACGATGTCAATACCGGACGTCTTTAGCGCGAATAAGGTTGAATCGTAGTTTGTTCTTCATCATCGACTGTGTTTTTTTGTATTCAGTTCCCGTTGCATGCAGTCAAATATAGGTACCGCATTAATTGTCTAGTTAGCGTATTTCACTGAACTCACTAATTACTTCCTCTTGTAATTATGTTTCTATGATTTTCGAGAAATAAAACTAATAAGCGTCAGGAATGTCTGCGAAATTTGATTAGATTTGAAAGCAAAGCCATGCATATTAATTAGTCTAATTTGCATATTAGTGATAGCTGATATTACACGACGCGACTGAATTCAAATTAGACGTGGTGATATCCAAGGAACATATTACAAGGTAAAGTTTCTTTTGAATTACCTGATATATTTTAGTGTTTTTATTAACTTTGTTATGATTCAGATTGATAGTGCCACGTGTTGAATAGTACATTGTCTGAATACCTGATATATTTTTATCTTGGCCGTGTGTCGTGGTGTCTATTTATCTTTCTCGCACTGACTTCTCAGTGTTTTGTAAAGAGCTCGTCAGCTTGTAGTGTTTGGTGGGAATTCGATGGATATGACGTCATTACTACTTTACTGATATCCTGCTAGGGTGTTATCTTGCACAGAAGCCATTCTCTGAGCTGCAACTTCTTGTTAATTTAATTTAATTTGACCAGTGATGTCGTCATCTTCACGAGTAGTGCTTGAATTTGAGGCTCACTTAAGTATGAATACACGTTACCTACAGGGGACGTGTCAATGAGTTAGGATAATAAGTATACTTATGTATAATAAGTATGGGTCCTGTTTTTTTTTTTTTTTTTGTTTTTTTAAGTGCGGTGGTCGTCGCGCCGTGTCCTGTTTGATATGGGACTCATAGCAACGTATACAACGCGTGTAAAATACATTGTTTGTTTACATGAAATTCGAACACGCGCTGCGCAACGACCACCGCCCTTTGATATAAGTATAGTTTAAAAACGCTTTCCCGTTTTTGGTATCTTAACTTACTTTCTGGCTACTTACACGTTTGTGCGTGATTGGATACCCAACACTATCACCTAACTAATCAGACTAATCAGTGTTTTCTCTTCAGTTTCTGCCTTGTATATATGCTTAAACTGATTTGAATTTTCCCAGATATATCCAGATATATCATATGTTATACATGTTATATGTATATAACGTAAATTGACGGAATAGATATTGAGTTATCGTATTTCATACAATATTGCATAACAATCGTTAGTTTGTATGTTGTTCATGGAACTATTTGATGCCCGGCGCTTTTATACATGGAACATCCAATTTGTTATTGTTTACTGCCAAACGAATCCATGTAGTACGGTTAGTCAGCTACCCGGGTTAATGTAAAATTGAAACTCTTATATGCGTAGCAGTATCCCGTAGCTATGACAGCTGCATGTCATTATATTAAACATGACACAGTACTGTTGCATGTGAAATACGGCCTACAATGAAGAAATATAAAACAAAATACTTCAATTAGCCAGTGTGATGTGGCTTTCCAGGGACCTTTGGATCAATATAATATTGTATGTTCAATTGATGTATCTATATGCATAAAGTGGAGGAAAGAACTTACACACTACTGTAGGTTTTAGCGTCTGAGTACATCATCTATTACATCAATTATTTCATCCTCGTTCACAGCTAGTCGTGTTATAATCAATCACTAAATTGGGTAAATGCTTGGTTCAAAGAATAGCGGACTGGTGACCTAAGCGATCTTACTTTGCATGGGGTTATTACTTTTATATAGGGAATACTCTACAGTGTAATTATCGTAGCTTCACGATTTGTGTGTCGCTGTTGATTGAAAAATAAAATTGTTTGCTGATACAATGGGCTCAATCTCGGCCGAAGGGTCTCGACATGTCTTGCTTGCATATTTAATGATATAATATGGGGTGCGATATCCAAGGGTAAGGATGATCAATATTGAGGAAAAAAATTGCACAAAGAAAACGTTTCGAAAAAATCATCTGACGGAAATGACGGGAAAAAATCTTCATACATTTAATATAGGAAAGCTCAAAACAAATGTGGCAAGAATATTCAAAACAACATTTTGCACAGTTTTTCTACCACATCCACCCCTCCCACCCCAAAGTTTCTAATGGTCAACACCTTACAGATTATTCCAAATGGAATATCATTGTGGAATTATTAAAGCTTTAACTTCTTGGGTAAATTTTCATCTTTCAGCTTAGATCATGTATGATAATAATAACAATGTGGCTTATATTTTTGCTACAGTAATCCAAATGTTCCAGATGTCGGCGGTGTGGAATGGCCAAAGTATTCCACAGAAGACCATCTTGTTTTTACTTTGAATCTGAGTGTTTTGCAAGAAACTCCCCACATAGCTACGGATCCAAGAATACCTAAGTGTGCTTTCTGGAAATATCTCGTACCTCGGCTTTCTGTTGAGAAAGGTGAGATATGTCCTATTTGATTCTTATTGTATTTTTGGGTCGGGGTATGAACACAAGTGCTCTGCCATCATTTTCTGTGGGGATGTGATGTAGAATGATTCCAAGGACACTGCAGGATATTTGCTGTATGTTAACAATTGGAACAGATTAATAATTTTAAAGTTTATTTGAAAATTTGGTTTTCCAAGAAAGCCTATTATACATAATACAAGTAATACAAATAAATTATTATAAAATATGCACGATTGCAGTGCAGCCAGCGTTTCAAGTGGAGCAGGATGATTGAGGGATGTGGTGAAACTTATTCAAACTCTCTCTCTATGAATTGTCTTTTAAAACAAGCCAGTCATCAAAGAAATACGCCTTATGCATTCCAATTTACTTTAGCAGACAATCTGAAACGTTGGGATATGCTAATGAGATGCAAATGAACAATATAATCAAAATGTAGAGCGCCCTCTTTAAACAGTAGTTTCCGTTGGCAGATTTCAGTGTAAAGTGTGCCCTCGCCGTTTCTCAACAATTACGCTACATTATTTTATCGTGAATGGTGGAATGTAGACACCTCATTGAGTTGTAGTGTGCACTAATAGTCTACATAGCACTTGAAATATTCTGTTGGTTAGCGATAATCTTTCGTCCCAGAACTTATATTAAATGATAACTGACGTCAGCGTTTTTGCATTGCCCGTCTGCCTACAAATACTGTATGATATTTTATTTTAGCTGGGATTAATTATCGCTGAAAAGGCTTCTAGTGTATTTTGTTTGTTTTCAATGATTGAATGTACTTTTAATTTCACTAAATCAGTATTTTACAGTAGTTTGAGTTTGTATGGCCTTTGTACTGGGGAGGGTTTCCAATCATAATTTTGTCCAAATTCTCTGAAGGAAAGTGCAGACTATAAACAGGACTATTTTATGAATTTGTGATGAAAAGAGAAAACTGACGGTGAAAAGGTTCAGGGCAACATTTGTCAATGTTGGATACTCATTCCTATTTTGATAGAACCACCAATTGCACAAAACATTTCACTTTTCAACTGACATGAAGATATCAACTTATATCAAGATAAAAAATCCAAGAGAAAAATGGGTTTGGTTATATATACTAATAACAATCTCTACGACAAGGGGACTGTGCTGTGACACTATAACTGTCACTAAATCTGTTTCAGTCTGTCTGCTAAATGTACATCTTCATTGGCGGATTTAGAGGGGCCGAGAGGGCCGCGGCCCCCCTTATTTTTAACAACCAACAGGGCTCGCGAAGTTGGCCTTCGTCCATCTTATCGCCCCCCCCCCAATCCAGAATCCTAGATCCGCCCCTGCATCTTAGCTGTGTGACAAATCTCTGCATCTAAAAACTAAAGCAAGGTGCATTTCCGTTAAGTTCATAATTCAAATTGGCATGAGCATATTGACTATCATTAATTCATCCAATCAAATAGCCAGGTTTACGGGGTGGAGGTGTGGCAGCAATATTAGAGTCAGTGGCACTGACGGAGGTGAATTCTGGAGTCATACTGTATACAATCTGCATAGAAAGGTTCTAGCACAGGGAGCCCAGGATCTATAATCAACTGTACGCACTCCCTATGAGCGGGGGGGGGGGTATCGGCTGGTATCTAGTGTTAGAAATAGACAAGGGATTAATGCTCCAGCGAGCTCATATTTTTCAAACTGGAAAAAACAGACGAACAGAGTGAAAAATAAAATCTATAAAAAATACCAGTTTGAAGAATATTAGTTGCTCTTTCAAATTTCGCCAAACCCTTTACCTATATTTTACTTATATCTGCAGAATAAATAAGAAAACTACACAAATTGACTCCATTTATGAATAATTAACGGTTGGCCCGAACGCACGGCACAGTTGGAGGCGTGGCCTGTTCAAAATTTGTCAACAACTAATCATAAGACTGGTTACGAACCACACTGAGGTTACGATTCGGTTAGCTTCGCTCAACTGGTTCGTAACCAGTCTTGTGATTTGCTGATAGTGACTGTGGTGTAGCATATCAAATCGAGGGTTCTGGTTCTGTATAGTATACCACGTGGAAGAGTTCTGGCGTGTACTGGCAGTCCGTATACCACTTTGAAGAGCTTTGATGTTACAGTGATATTCTGTATAACCACTTTGAAGGGTTTTGGTGGGAAGGGTAGTCTTCATAATGGTAACAAATTAAACACTGTCGCACCATTTTTGTTTTTCAGGTACAACAGAGCGTCAGCCTGAGATAACCTGTTTAGCATCGAGTACAGCTATTATGCACTCTGTTCATATATTTGTCATATTATTTGATTTGTCAGTGTGTTTGTTCGTGATCACTAGATAGGTATATTGCATCCTGGGAATTATACGGTTTACGTATATTGTCTAGGTGCGAGCATTTCCATTTGTTGTGAACATATATATCATTTGTCAATTCGCCATGTGAAAAAGGCCAAAAAAGGACAAGTGCGCATGGTGTGTTTTTTTTTAAAAGTAATAACTTATCGGCTACCATAGTGTGATATGAAAGTTTATTTGTCATATTATGGTGTGATGTATCTTTGTTATTTACAGTAAATAAATAAATAAAATGAATGTATCTTGTATCGAACTTTGTTGTGCTGTGTTGTGTTTGTTGTGTAATGTAATGTAATGTGTTGTAGTATGGTTAGGTTTAATAGTTATATCAATGTACATGTACCTTATATCTTATACCGCACAAAGAGGACGCACAATACCATATCTTTCTAAGAGAATGAATATTGTAGTGAATATACTATTTGTAGCTTTCAGTGTCACGTGATGTGTCAAGTACGTCATCAAATCCGCCATGTTGTTCATCCTGGCTCATAACTGCTATCTCTTCAGTACTCGCTAAATATTCATGTGTCTTTCAGTATGTCTTGTACAAAGTTCTATGAAACAATTGACCTAGCCACGTAATCATCACGTGCTAATGTCCAACCCAGTTATATTGTGGTGCACACCGGTAAGCCACCTTTAAACCAGCCAACGTGATGGTTACATCATTAAACGAGTCTACGTATTGTATGTACACGTCATATAACGGAATACCATGCTCACAATAATAAATCTTTAAATGTTCTATTACAAAATATTCGACTTTTTATATACTATATATGACGTCTTTGTTATTTCTATTCAGAAGTCTAGTCTAGTTCTTTGACATTGCAGCTACTCTAAAACTGCTCGATGATAGAAATGGTGTTCGGTATGGATAGGTTTAAAGGGTCGCGGTTGTTATACTGCGTCACGTACATAATACAAGGCGTAACATACTATGCTTATATATACATATTTACAAAAAAATTGAAAGCACTATGTGATAAATGCAGCACTTTAAGTATTAATTCCGAGGAAGATGCCTGTCTGTAGATAACAAGAACGTTTTGAAAATAATATTTATTGTTGTAAGTATCATTTCTTTTACAATTGGTTCAAATGGCAAAGATGTTTTCCTATGTTGTATACGATGAATAAAATGTATATTGAAACCGACAGAGTCTATTTTTATTGTCCAAGGTCAATATTTCACGTATAATAATCATTTGAGTTCCATTGAAACTGTCATTCGCAAAGTTTTGGCTCATTTTGTAAAACATTTAAAACACCTCACCTAAGACATTTAATGTGGGGCGATTCGATCATATAATAGTACAAGAGAACTGGTGATGGTTGTAGAACCATAACTGCCTCAGCTCAAATGTATTGTAATTTTGTAATGTGTAATTTACAATATATCTGCATTAACCTTCACTGTGAAGGACAATATGGGAGTTGAATTAAATGACTGGTAGAAGCAAGTCTGGTCAAATTTTGCGAAATAGTAGTTAGAATTTCCAGATACGCAATCGACACATTGTGGGATATCAAAATATGGATGATAAACAGCAAGTGATATTTCCAGAGATGTAGTTGGAATTGAAGCAAAGGAGTGGCCTATTAATCCATGAAACATACTCACACATATTCGTACATATCATCCTGTCTTATTGTGTGTGGGCAAAGCTGTCATGCATACAATCGGAAAAATATGTTATTACTGTAAATAATTATGAACAATAAAAACTGAAATTTAGAAAAACTATGAAATACTAATAAGGAAAATATGCGATTTGCTGTACAGTTCCCAGAAAATTATTACAAGTCCCAGAAGTACATACGAGTCGTCAAAACGTACAGTTTGGTGACAGTTGGGAATGATACCAAGATTTAAAGCGCGGTGGTCGTCGCGCAGCGCGTGTTCGAATTTCATGTAAATAAACAATGTATTTTAAACGCGTTGTATACGTCGCTATAAGTCCCATGTCGAACAGGACGCGGCACCACGACTGCCGCCCTTTAACAATTCCATGAGAATATCGCAACGTTCTTTTAATACATGAAACAGATGTGCATTGGTCGAATTTTGTATAGTTTCAATAGGCATACAAGCACCTGTATATATTTTGACAATAAACCCCTCATTCACATTCTGCAAATACAAACAAGACATTAAACCTTCTTGATAGTAACAAGTAAGTGTTGTATAAACCCGAATGAAAAGTCTGGAGTCACGGCGAATACTTCTAGCGAGTCACCCCTCTAAAAACGTCATTACTGTGCCAATGACATTGAACTTTGCTCTTCCATAAAGCAGCAGTTTCTATCTTCAAATAATCAAAATAACCTTGATACCCTGGCAAGCATGTCCATTGTTTCACAACGACTGTCCCACGGGATTTTCGTCTTCTCAATTTCTCAAGATAAACGTCCCAAGGTTGTTTTGTTTACTAGAAGGACATGTCTTTTGGCAGAATTTCTTGTATTAATTTCCATTGCACAAACAAGTAGCAAATATTGTTACTGAAGCACAGAATTTGCATGATTTTTTCTCCCCGGCCATTCACACAAACTGCAAACGAAGTCTTTCACCTTTCCAGTTGTTGACACTTTGCAACCGCCTTGATGGATGTATTTTGACCCCGGATTCTGACCTTGCATTCCCGCTAAATTTACTGCCCTTTCATACCAGTTCAATTTCCTTTAATTATTACATCCAAATTTCATGATATTTAATATTTAAAACCAACCTTTATTTCACAGTCGCTTTAGTTTTCACTTTTCTAAAATTATTTTACAGATCCAAAGACTTTTCACTCCCATCATGAAATCTCCCATAGTACTTCCGCAGACACAGTGGCGATCGCCAACATATCTACAAATAACCTCGCTCTCAGGAGCTGAGGAATAAAACGTGTAGCCCTCTATCGATGAAACGCAGTTGGGTTGGCAGCGCATGTGTAGATTTAGGGGAGGCGCGCCACTCCCCCCCCCTTCAGCCCGCAAAAAAATGACAGATCAATTGACAAACCCAGCCCACCTCCAAAGAAACCCCCCCTACAGAATTTCTGAATCCGCAGTGCAGTGTGCCGTAGTTAGGTGAAATATCTTTTCCATCGGTTTGGTAGTAATAGAAGGAAATTGATGTCTTCAATGTTACGGTAACAGTGATTGATGAGATGGGTGGGGCAATCAGATAGGGAATAGCGGGAAGCAGTAGTCGATCTAGTCAGCAACTGAAAGCTGTCACATGTCTGGCTCATTCATCATTATTTAATGAATGAAGTGTAATGGAATGCATTCAATGGAATTGGAGTATAGTGAGGGCAGCAATGCGATGCATATGGGTGAAAGCAATATTGTTATCTTACAGTAATATTTTGACGCTTGAGGGCGCTACTTATGGAGCAAGTATAAACATCGATTCACTCGACAGTATGGCTAAACCACCACGATATTTGCTAATGTTATGGCTAAACCACGCCATGTTATTTGCTAATGTTGGCGTATTAAACGTCCCCACTGTTCGTGTTTAGCGATTAAAGCCATTATCAAGTTCGAGTGTTTATCAAAATCAGTCACAACGTCACAAAGTTGGTAACTGGATTGTTACCATAAAAATGCATTACTAGTATCTGTCAGAATAATGTTAAAATCTCCAAGGAGAATATAATGTTTTTTTTATCTAGTTTAATTTTAAAGAGAACATTAAGTATTGAATTTGTAAATTCGGTAATATTTGTAGCCGGTTTTCTATAAACAACACCGATAATATTCTTTTTACCAATAATAATTTACCAGTGTTTCAGAATGCATGACATCGAAATCTAAACGTTGGGAATTGACTGTGGAATGCATGTATGCACCCACACCACCACAACTGCCATTGTCTCTACATTTTAACTCAAGAGAATAATTTGGTAATTGGACTAGTTCTGGATTATTCAATTGCCAAATCTTAGATAGGGTAATAAATTGAAAGTTAGTGTTGAGACAGTATTGGAATAATAACTTTAATTGACCGTAATTGTTATTAATTAAGCGAATATTAATGTGCGATATGGAGAGACATTTATTATAGTTAGTGTCAAATTTGGTATTAAACTCGGAGGGTGAAATACTATCAATATCAAGTATGTCAAGTTTTTGTTCAAGTTCAAAGTTCATTAGTGACAAGTTATATATATATACATTGTCATGGGACTAAAATTACACACTAAATAATTATATTTATGTCGTCTTCGCTTCGTATGATAACTGACCTTGCATCTTGATCTTTCTTAATATAGATTCTATCATTGTAAGTCCATAAGAACCGATAATTAGTTTTCTTTCTCGCTATGTTGGTCAATGTCAACAGGTGACGTGACGATTTGCACAAGTTTTCGTTTACGTGTATATGGTTTTGCTGGTTATATCCAATGCTGCGTGTTGTAATATTTTTTTTATTTTTTTCTGTTTTCTGTTTTCCCACTTTGCGAAAGGTCGATCTTACAATGATTGGGCGTGGATGGCTATGACAATCCATTTTACGGTCACGGTGTTGTTTGACTCCGGTGCGGTGTGTGATATCAATGTCCACATCAGTGATAGTATGGTGGAGTTTCTGCAAAACGGACAGGGAAACTCCTGGTCTGATGTTTCCGGTATCCCGCTGATCTCGACGTTTACTCGCCGGTGGTACTGGTCAAGCTCACTGACTTCAGATTATAGCTCATTTAACTTGTTACGCAACAACACATTATCACCATTAAGTGTGGCATTTGACTCCTGTAAATTCGTCATGTCGCCTTTGATGTCATCAAAATAAGTGCTCAGAAATGTCACTGTTCGCTGTAATTCTTTTTGTTCAGCCTTTTTATTGCTGCAACATCGTTTCCGATCATCGTGAGTTTGGCGAATATCGTTTGTAACGTTGGTAAATCAATGGAATCTGATGTCTCCTTTGTTTGTGATGCGACCACCGAGCCATCCGATCTTGGTATGATCATGGAACTATAAACCCGCAAACCGCTTACAAATCAATCAATTTTAAAATAATTACAGTTAACTAATGAAAATGATGGAATTCAGATTGAACATGGTAAATCCGTGACATTCAATGACATAAAATACAGGTAATACTCTGTTGCTCGAAATTGGCGATGATTACAGTACGAATATAGGACAACTCAGGGTATAATTATGTCATACGTGTCCCAACCGACCTTTCGTTTGTTTTTTTCCCAGATCGAAAATCAAACAAACCATAGGTAAACACCATGGCAGACATAAAAGTACAATAAAAAACAATGGCGCCGAGACAAAAATACTGATAAATAAGCAACATTCAACGGGAAAAAAAACACATTGCCACTTCTGGCGATCGAAGGGGAACACAGAATTAGTCGGGATATCTCGACAACAAACAGCATACCAAACCCCATGTTTCGCAAAATGTCGCAACATTATTTTTTCGAGGGTTGAAAAAAACAAGAAGTAATCAAAACACAACATTGAAAATGATGAAAACTCACCGAAAAATACGCTAACTCCGACCCGTTGCACGACTTCTGGCACACTGAAGGTCACCCTTGCAGACCGACTTGTTTGCGCATGCGTAGTGAGCGAAATATTTTACTGCGCAGATATGAATTTTTTTTTTCAAGTTTTTCGTTTCCAGCAAAGCGGTTGATATCGGCGTATCGGCGGCAACTAACATGGAGTATGACTAATGTTGTGGAAACAAAAGCGAAAGCACCGTAAGATAAACTAAGACAAAGGTTTTTTTAATCCTCTTAGTTTCGTTGTTCTTCCTGGGGTTTATAGTTCCATGGTATGATTTAAGGTAGAGATGCAGTTTATTTGTGAATTTCAATCAAAAATAGTTTTTTCGTTTTTTATATAGATTTTTATATAAACAACATTCTGTGAAAATTTGACCAATGAATTTTTATTGGAACACCGTTAAAATTGCTGTTTATTTTCTGGTTAAAAATAAAAAAAACACTCACACGTGGCAATGTTTATGTCCAATTGCCTAATTTGCATGAGTAACCAAATAACAGGACCTTTGATTGACAATATGCAAATCGAGATTGTACGGGTCATAGTTCATTCAATTCACGCGCATGTGCAATTATTCTCAAATCAGTTTTCGCTCGCTAGCCAACCAAACATTATATTTCCTCAGCGTTTTTTCCTAATTTTTATCATTACATTATGCGTGGTGTGAAAAGAAAGAGAGGTAGAAAGAAAATTCAGATGATTTCTATGTCGGAAGAGGCAAAAGCTACACTGAAGGCATCAGCCCACCGAACGAAAAACAAAATTGATATGAGCGTCCAAACATGACTTTCCCTGAAGGCATGAATCCGAGTTTTTGATTGACTGAGAGATTTTATTTTTAAATAATTGTTCTCAAAAAATAAACTGAGCATGTGAAGAATAATATAACTGCTCATTGTCGAAACGAAGCTTACCCATTCACGCTAGTCACAATAAACATCATACTCTTGAATAGGCGTCAATGACTACGGTAAAACTTAGACTCTATTTTAGGCATCAGGAATGATTGAAATATCCGAAAATGACGCCAAAATACACCTTAAAAGTCCCATTTTATTTTTTTTCTAAATCCCATCCCGAATTTACGGCAGAATCTGGTCCCTCAAATAAGGGACACGTGAGCTTTGATTCTTACCGGATATATTGCACTGGGTCGGGGAGATACAAACTTTTGTGTATCTTTTGTCCAATGGATACTAGTACCTCTACTACGATCATTCGCAAGTTTTGTTAGGTGGTGCGAGATAGCTTTGTTTGTAACCGGACGAACTCCGTTTAATTCAATGAAGCAAACAACTGACAATGCTAAAATAAATTGCAGAGGTACGCTAAAATTAATTGAAAACAACCAAATAATTTCAATGAAAAATAAATCACAGAGAGAGGTAACTTGATACATTACGGTAACAACTCTTTTGACGCGCTGACCGCTTCTGCGCGTCTGATGTTTTGTTTTCCTTGTCATAATACTTACTGATTGATGATTTTGTTTTGATTTTTGAGTTTTTTAGCCTGCAACTCGACCACGACCTTTGCTTTTTCCGTGAAAATGGGGAAGTTTACGTCAATTTGACGGACATTCCATTTTTTTAAACTAACGAAGCACACTGTTTAGCACTCCTATTTTTTTCATTTGCCGATTTCTATTCAGAAAAATTCGACCGCTCGAAAATGCACCTTAATTTTGCACTATTAAAACATGTCAGATTTCCAACACTAATTATTTAAAACCGGTCGAAATTTTAAAACTTTTACGTTAGGAGCTGGAGCTCTCTTCTTGCAGGCGACCGTCGCCGGTAGTACAACAGCATGTTTTGTACGTACATCCGTGCGCTGATTGTCTGCGTATGTCTTAGAAAATCCCTGAATAAGGCGTTGCTAAAATCGGAAAAATAAAAAAATGCCTCCTTAAAAAACGAACATAATTCAAATATTTCTTTTAACAAATATGTTGCAGTGGGAAAAATGGAATTGGAAACGATGAACAAAACTTCTGTGCCTCGCGTTTCGATTCTAGGATTACGCGATTATTCATTATTGTGCGTTCGCTTCCTGGAGTTGGTACTAAATACTACATAAAAATCATCAAGGATAAATAATTTAATATCCCACTTTGTACTCTTCACGGTAAACCATAGGCTCTGAAATACTCGTAGATTGTTTATTGAAAATACATCGAAGAGAAGCCATGATGTTTTGATCGTGATAAAAGGTCACCTTCCTTCATTGTCTAATTACTCAATTAAAAAGCAAGCCAAATAAACTGCATCTCTAACTTAACGTATTCAGTAATGCCACATTCATCGTACTTCATTGCTGGTGTTCGTAGACCTGATTGTACTTATTACAGATGATGATAATATTCGGTACAGGGAGGTCGAGAGAGGCGGTGTGCACCTTGTCCATTCTACTCAATCACGGATAAACAACTCTAAACAGGTAATGTATACTACCGTATTACCCCGGGCACGCGCCCCTCCCTGGGCAAGCGCCCACCCCCCTGTTTTTACAAAAGTTACATGTTGGGGACATCCTCCGCTAAACGCCCAGGGTGATTTTTAGCCAAGAATGGGGTCAACAATAAAGTTTTATTTGTCAAAAACGAACGCGTTTGATTCATTTAAATAGTGTGTTTGTTACGGTAGTTCTCTTTTTGGAGTGTGTGGTGGCCCTGAAAAGGGCCGTTTTGTTTGTGTTTTTACGTAAAAACTCATTGGAACTTAACGACGTAAGATGAACCACGCAGCATGTTGGCGCACACGTTCCGCTTTCTCTTCATTCGCGATGAATCCAATATTGCAATAATCCATACTTTGGTGAGTGGTTTGAAGCACTTAGCTTTGGTTTCAAAACGTAGCACTTCGCTGACTGAATCCATAACGAAAGAGCATCGCCAGGCGATGGACGCGGGGCTTTTTGGCAACGACCGCAAACGTATCCGTGTCCAGCCATTGCTTGGCCACGTAGAGGTCAAAATACGCGTTCTATTTTTACGCGTTAAGTTTGGCTCTTCCGTTTCACCCCCTCCGGAATGTTCTACTTTCGCAGCCTAATCGCAGGTTTTTGGGATTATTGATAGAGAATAATTTCTTTATTACAAAAATGCTGAAAACCCGTGAGTTTTTGCCTTAGTTATTTGTTTATTGGCGAAAAACTGTGAACTCGGCAAATTTGGTTGCACAACTTCCCTTTATCATCTACACCCAGCGACACCAATGCCAGCTGACTGTGAACGGGAGCTAGCACTTTTGAGCCATCACGTCGTATACTTGCTACTTTCTTTCCATCATTCATCACAGCTATGGCATTACGGTCATGTGGATTATTTTTCTGTCGTTGAAGAAAAAACATTTTGCCGACCTCAAGTCCATTATGATAACCATAATGAGGCATGCCGACGGTGGGAACTTGTTGCAATTATAATTTTGTTGTGTGTGTGGGTACGTGAATAAATCATGTTAATGAGGTCGACCAGAGTTTATTTTCAGTCTGTTTTTATGTATCGCCATTTGGATATGTTTATGTATTCACAATAGTTTGTAAACATTTCACATCAGTAATAAAAGGTTTATTTGTTTCATAACACTGTCTGCTATTCTTCAGTAATTACGATGCGATGTATCAATACGTGCGTGAACAAAATTATGCTAATGAGGTCATCGCCATCTTGGATTGCAAGTGGTAGTTTTTCCCGGCCGTTTCGACTTGCACTGATCACGGTTACTAAGAAAGTAACCGTGCAGTGATTACAATACCTACCATACTTTGTAGCCAATTTCAGTGAGTAATACAACTTCATTCGCTGACATAAAACAAGTTTTATTCTTGAAATTCGACCCTGTGTTTTAGTGTTCCCACAGTTCTCACGAGTGCTCACGTTTATTGAAACCTCGCATAAATCAAGAAATAAGTACGTGTACAAAGTGTACGAAAGCATTCCTTTATTTGACCTTATCATACGATCACAAAAACAACTTTTAAAATTTTTTTTGGGGTGGTCCTCGGGTAAGCGCCCACCCCCAATTTTTCCCGATTTTGTATGTTCAGGCCCCTGGGCGCGTGCCCGGGGTAATACGGTATATTATCGATTGGTGATGTGAGGAAATGGTTTATTTGTATTGTCATTTAGCTTTGCACGTTTGAGTTACCCAAGTACTGGTTTATGAGAGTAACCATATCAATTCAGTGTCAATAAAATTACAATATCCAATAATAACAACTTTAAAGGAACCAAATGTATCAGAAATAATTAAAATACCATTACAAAGACAAAGGACCGACGCAAGAATAGCTATGAACCCAGAGCTATGTAAGGATCTGGTATCATACCATTGTTTCGTTTTAGGTAAAGAACGCCCTCTCCCGCCGTTAACTCAAGTGACATTTAACGGGAAGTTTCAGAAGTACCTGGGCAGCAAGCTAGCATGCTTCACTAACTTGCCAACTTTTTTGGTTTTAACTAGTAAAGCATCTTCGCCAGCCAGGGAACATTTATTCGGCCGAAGCCTCCACATTAACCCTTGGCAGATTTCACCACGATTTACTGTATGTCGCACGCCCTCAAACAATTATAAGATTCACTTCGTCTCATTTGCATCATCGAATCAGAACTCACGAAAGAAACTACACATTACTTGGTAAAATTAAAATGGCAGAATTAAATAAACATGTTGCTAGTTGAACGAGCTTACTGATCATCAAAAGAAAGCGCTTAGTGCTGTATCTGAGGAAAATGACGTCTTGGCACAGGGAGCTCAGGAACTATAATCAACTATCAACTGTAGTACGCAGTCTCTATGAGCGGGGGGGGAGGTATCGGCTGGTATCGAGTGTAAGAAATAGACAAGGGATGAAGGCTCCAGCCAGCTCACATTTTTTAAACTCGAAAAAACAGACGAAAAAAATATAAAATAAAATCTAAAAAAATTACCAGGTTGAAGAATATTAGTTGCTCCTTCGAATTTCGCCAAAGCCTTACCTACATTTTACCGATATCTGCAGAATAAATCAAGAAAACTACACAAATTGACTCCATTTAGGAATTCCTAACGGTTAGTCCGAACGCATGACACCGTTGGAGGCGTGGCCTGTTCAGCATTTGTCAACAACCAATCACAAGACTGGCACAGAGATCAGAGTGGTTTCATCCATATGTCAGGTCCATATGTTTTATTTTCAGCCAGTAGTTAATCATACGTTTGATGCTTGAGATGATAAGTGGATATCTTCCCAGTTCAAGTAAACATGCCAAGTTTGTGGCTTTACAGTTTACTTGTAGTAGGTACTTACACATTTTGTGATGTAATTTTTCCATAGGCAAGGATTGTTTAAACAAGTCTGTTGAGTGCATATTACTCAACAGACTACTACGTACTACAGTTGATTATAGTTCCTGGGCTCCCTGTGGTCTTGGTTGCAAACACAGTCCCTCGATTGTGTTGCAACGAAGACCGAATCGGGCAAGTCTGTTGGGGGGACAATTTGATACTGAATAAGTATCTGGGACTCGTCGTTAAACTTGGTCCCCACGCTAGGTTCGAAATATTTAACTTGGGGTTTCACCTGGAATACTGCCGCAATGGACAGTTCGCGGGTTGACAGAATCATGATCACAGCGATAACACTGAACTCGAACCACTTTATTATCGCAGAATTCTTGAAGGAACCAAACACTAACACAATGTAACACAATGTCCAGTAGCAAGTACAAAACTATGTAGGTTTACAATGTAAAGTTCCACGACACAACTTACAGCAGACGGCTCACTGGTAAACAATAACACAACTCTCGAATTCTACCTTTTTGAATAGGGGGGTCCCCTATTGAGAGTAAAAGCCCGCGAAGAGTCCTGATTGGTCAAACAGCGATCACTCTCACATCATGAATAAATGGAAGAGTAAAACGATATAATCGATGTACTATGTAAAAATACAATAAATGATAATGATATAAATGATATATTATTGATTGCAAATATTCTCAATGTATTATCGATAGTCTCAACGACAAAGTCGATATGTTATCAGTTTCGACAGTTTTGTCAGTTTACTAAAACACAGTTTGCACAAATATTTAGACATGCCCACAAACAATTTTCAAAGCTGGAGTAAGAAGTTTTGTAAACATGACAACGAATATAGACCTTCTGTACTTGACATGGGTGAATCAGCGCAAAGCCTATACGCCGCCATGAGCTCTCCGATCTTCACATTTATGATACAGCAACTCTGATTGGTGGCGCCAGCTCCTTGGCGCGCCCAATCAAATGACTCAAATTAGATGCAGTGAAATATAGCTTTTCCTAGCACGATCACGCACCGTGACGGGTTCGTGAGCCGGATATGAATGGCCGGCTTTAGCGAAACCGTGCGATTCGGACGAATTTCATGTAAATAAACAATGTATTTTACACGCGTTGTATACGTCGCTATGAGTCTTATATCGAACAGGACGCGGCACGACGACCACCGTCCTTTAAATAAGTTTATAAGGTTCTACAGCACTGAAGAGTATGCAAACTGTGTGTGTTGGTCAAATCTGCTTTGTCGAAACCAAAGTTGTCAACGAATTAGAAGGCAAGCTTTAGTAACTTGTTGTCCCGATAATTGTGTGACTAGCTGTAAGTATGCTTTCCCCACGAGTACGTCGGTAATCTTGGCCACTTCAGGCAGTGTGAATAAGCGGCGACAACTTGAATATTTTGCGCTATCATATCTACACCACGCGATATCTTTTGGCCTGGTGTTATCTTTATCTTTATTAAACTGAATAACGACAAACACAAAAATTGAGTATATAATATAATATACATCTTTCTTATCTCTCGCGCCATCTAGCGGTTTAACTGATCACCGAAAAGATCTGTTGTTAGAGGGCGCTACATAGGATCGAAGTATTCTGTCACTGAGTTGATATTTAGTGATCAATTTACGTAATATTTCTGAAGTGTATTTTTAGCATCGTTGCTGGCGTCGCCATTAAATTATTTGTGTCATTCGATCATTGCTGATATACCTATTCCATATACATATGGGTCGAATGCGCGATTATATGATTATAGATTTTTAATGCAATAAACAAATAGTTACTCAAGTCGAGGTCAGTATTCAGTTTTAATGACCCGAAGAGGAAATTATTCATCGAGGCACAGCCGAGGTTCGTTAAAAATGCAATATGGACGAGAACATGCATTCTGATTAAAATCTGATGTAGTGTACGGGCTTTAATAATTTTGGCTATAAATTTATTTTAATTTTATTTTTTATTACTTTTGTTATTAATGCCTTTTTATTTTACATTACTTTGATTTTGATTTCAAAATAAAATAAAATAAATATACAAAAAAACCAAAACTAGGATCTTATTTTAATCAGATTGGAGAACATGCAATTGTTGGTAATGTTGTTTGACACAATATGTGGATGAATGCACTATATTACGATTTATCACAAACTATTCCGTAAATGAAATTCTCAAATACGCATGTGCAAAGTTCTTTTTTCTGGTACGTACAATAATAATCACTGCACATGCGTATTAGTTGGTTGATTTATTACCAAATGAATACTGTTGTGTATCATGGAAATGTAACATTTTTTTTTTTTTAAATTTGATATATCATAATCCGATTTGGTCTACAGTATCGAGTATCCAACAACATCATTGCAAAATTATTGTATGTTTTGGTTCACATTGCAAACTGAATATTGACTGAAACTAAGGTAAATATGTAAATATTCTGAATAATAAATACCATATATCCAACGTATGAGTATGTGACCAACGAGAGTTGAACTACGCCCTCACAATAATGATCTCGGTGACTAGATTTTTATTTTATAATGAGTTTTATTCATCCCGCGTGGCCGCGTTCTAGCCAATTAACGTGACGATCTTGAACATGAGGTATATTTGTCGTTATCGCCTTAGATGTACGGTCCTCAAATACATATTAAAAGTGGTGTATACTGAACTACTGGTATCAATAAATTATAATTACACCTGTACATGAACAGTTTGTGTTTTTTTTTTGTATAATTATATTGATGATTTAGCCAACAAATTCTTCTGGGAAAACAAATGTGTTCGTACGTGATCGCAATACTACATGATACAATATAAAAAAAAATTCTGTAAAAGCGTTAATTTTCACTAGTATTTCGTATTTTTAATGTCTTGTGAATTTCACGAATATTTCAGTGAAACAACGAGTTCTGTTATAATTTTACATGTTTACGTAAATCTTTTTTTGGGGGGGTTCCCTCACGATCAGTGAACATAGTGAATAATTGAAAGCAACATTTTGTGACACTTAAAATAAAGACTATAATACATGTTCACGTGCGTTTTTCCTGTGGCAAAAAATTTAAAACAAATATTGATATAAACTTTCAACAACGGAAAACGAGGTATTATGGGAGAATAGTGCTCCTTTATGTGTGATGCAAATCACGAAACAACGAACTGTTAGAAATATAATATTTGTGGAATGTTGCACCTATATTTTGGCGGGAAAATATTACGATTTCAGCCAATCAACTCTTGAAAAAATATGTTTTCGAAATAAGTTCAATCGATCAAAAAATAACAACGAACTAGTAGAATATAATATTTGTAAAATGTTGCACCAATATTTTTGCTGGACAAATATTACGATTATCACATAATCAACTCTTGAAAAACTAAAATTTGGGTCAAACTTCACTGAAAACAATAGATATTAGAAGAAAAATATACTCTAAATTGTTTATTTCTCACTAAATTTGATTCTGACTTTTTTCGTATAGCTGGAAGTTTATTTATTTTCAAGTTGCAAAGTTTAGTTTTTTAATGTACAATCAGTGTTAACAGAAAGTGAGCCTGGTAATTTGAAGGAAATATACCTTAGAAGCGAATGGCGGCCTCGACCTCGTTCAAAGTCTCGTGACTCTCTCACTCTTAGCGAGATTTCGGCGTCCGATTGTGCCAAAATCTATTATACACAAATGAAGGGTTAGGGTGCAGTGCTTTCAAATACAGTGTTTGGAGACTGACGTTTTTATTATTATTATTATAATTATTATTATTATTATTATTATTATTACTATTATTATTATTTTATTATTATTGTTGTTGTTGTGCCATTTTTAAAGATATTATTTAGCTCGATTTCTAGGGTTGGCCAATTGACTAAATCTTCTTCAATGGCAGTGTTGGTCTTTTCAGCCTCATTTTGGAATGAGTCGCCACGAGATCTGTAAACACACAAACAATAATCCAAGTAGAACACCAGACTCAATACAGCACATCTCAATTGGGCAGCTGGTCCCTCATTTGTGAAGTCTGCAACTTCAAATTTTCTATTCTTGGAACTCAATTTCGATTCCTTGTTTTGCAGTCTCAGGAGAAACTCATCCTATCAAGGGCCGTTACAATATACCACTGAAGTTAACCCATTCTTTGAATCTCGTACTGTATACGTTCACAGCTCCAGTTTAGGAAATTTGTTTTTACGTTGAAAATAAACTTGAACCGAAATATAAATAAAATAATAAAACAATAAAAATATAAATATTTATAAATTTCACAATTACAAAACAAGACATTTCTATTCGCCGATGAAATACTGTGATACTACTGGTATATGATGACGGCCTAATGGCTAAAGACGCATTTGGTTACGCCCGTTATATATATATATATTATAACAAGAAATGGGTTTGGTATTTCGATAGTATAGGAATGTATTTTTTTTATCCCTATCATGGTTGAGATTGAGACGGGTGACTTACCAATCTTCCAGGCAGAGTTCCATTTTTACGAATATCAGTGTTCTGGCCGCAAGGATCTCTGGGAAGGAGAATGATGACGTACGACACCATTTTGTGGGATGGTTTTAGGTAGACCTTGGATATATGCAAATAAACAAAAAATAAAATCGAATGAATGAGAATTATAATAAAAAAACAAATTTAAAATTGTTTCATGCTTGTGTTTGCGCTTTAATTTCATAACAATTTGAATAAATTATTTGTTCATAGCAATTACTAAATTATTGTTCACGGATGTGTATTCGCCTGAACGTGGGCATCACGTTTAGTTGACAGGCACTTTTTGTCTTTTTTGCTTGGTTAGTGCACACTCTGACAAACAGAGAGCGTGTTAGTCGTCAACTACATTGACTGACGGGACAATTCTGCTGTTTACCGACCCTTGTCGGTTTAAATATTGAAAAATGTGCGAATATTTGCATTTCAATTTTTTGCATTGAAGCCGAACGATAAAATGCTGTCATGTAAACGTAGCAAATGTTTAAACGTTATGACCATCACATGCACAAGGTCAAGGATAGATTTAACTACTGATGTATACATATTCGCATCGTCCGCCTGCACGGTGTTGCTCCGTTCGGACATTCCTCCCTCTACAACACCGTGCGGTAATTCTATTCATAACCGTGTATGTCACGTGGTTGCGCGATAGAAAGTTTACCGACCAATAGAAAGCTTTGTTACAATGACTGCCAGTAAGCGCTTGGAGCTTTGCGTTTCCGATGTCTTTGGCGTCATTTCTGCCAATATATGTTGCAGTGACATCACGAGCTTTGAAATATAACACCTAGTCTTCTATAATACTCAGCAGTGGCGACAACACTATTACCACGCTCGATTGTCGAAAGGCCGGTAAAGCATAATAACATAAGGATTTACTATTTCCAGTGCGACAAAAAACGAACACATCAGACTCGGCACTAAGTATAGTTTGAATAGCTTTGGTCTGAATATCTGTGAGTTGCATGATGTATGGACGTCGTCGCTGTATTGCCTCGACATCCAAGCCAAAAAAGCTTCCACTTTGCGCAGCGACATTCATTCTCAGGTCAGGCATTTTCACCGCCTGGCAGAAAACGGTATTTTGGGACGGTTGTTGACACCCCCTGAACAGTGTAACAAGATTATCCCTACATATGCAACATATTTAAATTTGGTTGTTTAGGATTTCTTCAAATTTATGTCTGTGCTGTTTTCTCGATTTTAGCTATTTTCACCGGCTCGCACAGAGCCCATAGAAATACATGGTAGAGTGGTGCGCGTCTCGTGACTTTGCCCGCCTTGAAGATTTTGAGAGCTTTCCAAGCGCGTTGTAGAAAGAAGCAATATGATTGGCTGTTGGTAAACTGATTCTAAACTGTGAGGGAATTGTCACATACACATAGTCCCAATGAAATACTTCAAGGTGATAGTGGAGTGCTTCGCCGGAACATTCACCTTGAAAATTCAAGATGACATATTCGCGTCACGGTTGTTTTCTATTTTGTAATTATTCATTGGTTACACTTTATTTATTGTTTTTAATGTTCGTCGAGCTGATTTGGTTGAATAATTTGCATCGAGGCTATGTTGTTGCCATTTATTTGTAATATATTTGTTGTTGTTTATTTATCTTCCTGACCTCACTGCTGTACTTCAGCGTTGAATCGGCGTTGTTTTCAGTTTGAATAAAAATCATAGCATAAAATAGATGTCTTAAAATTGACCAATATAAGCATTTCAGGACTAATATAAGACATTGTTGTTATTTAAACTATAACTAAACATGGTATTACATTTATGTATGGTGATGATATCGTCGACGAAGCCCCGGGGATTAAGCTACTCTTGTTCATAGCCTTAATTCGATTGTCATAAACTGCCGCGGTACAAATTCGTTAAATCATTTGATGGTTTTTGGTTACGACACTTCCATGATTCGTGCTTCGCGCTCGTGATTTATATACTGTAACAATCACGTGAGCATGGTTGAATTAGTATATAACATAGAAATTGACACAATGAAGCAATCAGTGCTGTGATGCGTAATACAGAGCGACCGAAAGAAATACATGCCGCCAACTCAAAATCACGACTCAGAGTGTCGACTTCCACCTCGATTTAAATGAAAATTTGAAATTCTCTATAATTCCAGACGTCACATATGACTACTATCTGCGTGACTCAAGTCACAACTCTCTATATATGTACTCAAGTCAACAAAATAGCCAATTTAGAAATGTCTTCAAGTTGAGCAGCGCCTTACATGAATGCCAGTATCTTTAATGAGTTTAAAGCGGGGGAATCGTCACCTGCGCATGCGTCAGTTGGCCATAGCGTGTCATTGTTTACAAACAAGCGTCTACCCAAAAGCCTTTGCGTTTTTAGCGTGTGTTGTTATCGTCGCCTGAAACTTAATTACCAAGCTGAAGACTCACCTTTGCAGAAATCCGACAGTTTAGTTTGTTCTTATGTTTTGCTTTTAATAGTCTTTTTCTTTCAATTATTATTATTATTATTATTATTATTATTGTTGTTGTTGTTGATACTAATCGTTACTTGTGTATCTATATAGCTAACTGTTGTTCGTTAACACAGATCTTGGATCAAGGCTTCGCATGGCATACAACGTGGACACTTTCGTTTTTTTTGGCGTTGTTTTTTTTTTCAGAAAAGAAACTATAAATTGCTGTTTCACCAACATTCACTCATTTTTTTTTACTTTTGAAAAACACGTTATTACGCGACTTTGTTCATTTTGCCCGTAAGACGCGGTGGTCGTCCCGCAGCGCGTTTTCGAATTTCCTGTAAATAACAACGTATTTCACACGCTTGGAACACGTCGCTATGAGTTCCATATCGAACACCACCCTTTAATATTTTACCATCATTGTACATCAAAGTTTGGACGGTTTTATACGGTTATATACTAGTATATCTCAGAGCACTAAATATTTTTTAGTGGTCTGAGTATATATAACCTGCATGCAAATAAGTTAATCCAATTAAGTCTAACGCGGATTGCATCCAAGATAGTACAGCACACATTATGCTTCCTACCCCCTTTTCTGTAGGTTCTATGATGGAATTAATGCCATACCCAGACTTATTTTTAAAGACCAGTCTCTTTGAACTCTAACATTACAATTAAAAAAATACCCTGCAATGTATCGGACGCGTTGTGGCTCTTACGACATTCATTCCGACCCTCGCGATCAAAACCGCAATGAGCGCTGCTAACAGAATAGAAAATAACAAATATGTGAAAGAAATTAGATACGTACTCGCCAGTCTGATTTATATTATTCTGTATATAGGGCATTAGTGTCGCAAACGATCGAATCGCATACCTAATGTCGAATAGGATAATGATATGCCGATTTTTCCCCGAGGGAGGACGAGCAATTCACGTGACCTCGTACATGCTACTAATAAACAGTGGCTGTGCTGAGTAGGGAGGGAAAGTTGTGTACGTTTAATCATTCACTCCGATCGGACTTCCTTGTCAATGGAGATGCAAAAAATGACCTCAAAGCAGGAATTCCGTCCTGTTAACCAAGATGACCGTGACGATACTCATGGCGACAGTACGAGACTGACAGGTAAGAGTGATATTATGAACGCCCTTTATGCCGAGGACGAGTGTTGACCACGACGCGGTGCTGGTTGGTGTGCACGTTCGTCAGTGTCATGTTCGTCTTTTGTTTTCCCATCCGTGACCTACTACGTCGCCGCGACAGTGGAAGTACCTTAATTTATATATGACTATCAAGTAAATGGTATATATCTCAAAACTCGTATTATTATTGCTATATCTTACCCGATCTGTAAAAATATAATTTCCCCCAAGCGTCGATGATCATGGCGTATAACTGTAATAGTATTTAGATTCAGCTTGCTCCACGCAATAATAATTATGGGCGATAAATTTAATACTCATATCGGTCGATTCATGTATTGAGTAGAGTGGGTGATTTGAAAGTGTGTAGCTGCCTGCCAGTGAGTGAGTGAGAACGGCTCGTTTGCGTAACCACAGGCATTTGGATATTGCTGTTCGCGTCGCTTAATGTTATGACGGTCTGTTTACAATGGACGCCCGCCTTCCGCTATTTCTTTTTTTAGCTGTTGTGAGTATATGACAGTACATTGTGACGATCTATTGTTCCCGTGGCTCATCGGGTCACAAGATGTGGCGCCAAATTCTAGAGTGCTTAACAACTCGAAACGGATGAATAAGTGCCCGTTACTTTTAAGGCAGCTGCTTCGCATTTCGCGGTCAATATGGCGATTCAGTCGAGTACGGCTGTTTTCTCGAATAACGAAATGTATATTGATGTCGTACGTAGTGGATCTAAACCAGTACTCATAGTGATAATTGGCATGGTTGTAGTACTAGTATAACGGTGCACGTTATGTAGTAAGCTGTGATTTCGAATAAGTAGCTCACTGTATTAAAATATTTTTTTTAATATTCAGATATTTCAAACCTCAATCCTAATTTCACCTAATTGTCAAAGTAAAACCAAATATACAAACCCCCAACTAAAATTACCCATCTAACCCTAATTTATTACCCACAACTGTCAAATATTTTGTACTTAAAAATGGCACCCCTATATCTTGGGCTGATGGTAATCATTAAAGCCACCTTGACTTCATTTTCATCCTTGAAATTTAACATATTTTTAGTTATACATTTGTAGTTAGCTCTAATCATATAGGAATGTAATATTTTATAATATAATATGATTTTGCATGTGTTAAAAATTGTTCAATGCATTATCAGAAATTTGGGGGTTATTTGTAAGGTTCAGAAAAAATATTAATATGTCTATTCATAGCATGTTAAAAATGTTAAAAACATTGTATTTTTTCTTGTTTTTTGTAAGAATTTTAGAAAACGTAAATAAAATTTAAATTGTTTATGAAAAATTTAAATAAAAGCAGAATTTTAATATTTTAAATATTAAAAAGACAATACAGTATAATAATTATATCAAGTATATAGTGGTGGATCACTAATATAAAACCATTCTATTTTAAAGATCATGGTTGCTGGCACTAAACATATGGATAACAAAAATTAATAATATGTTAAATTTTGATGACTATATCAAGGGTTTTACAACCAATATATAAATCCCATACTACTGATAAATAAATTGTTGCTAGGAATTTATTTTCCCTATTTTTTTCTCTGAAGGGATATGCAGTGAAAATAAAATAAAGCGAATATACCTTTTTTCCTGTATTTTACATGCAACTCGTCAAAAACTAGTGAAAATAAACTCCATACAAAACACCCAAAATATCTTTTCAGCGAAAATTAGTTCCAGCTAAAATAAAACATTTCATAGTATGTATAGCGACATAAAAGGGTCCTTTTACAAAATATAATTTCTCTCATATTTTATAATTTTCCCCATATTTGTTTTCATATTTTGATCAAGATCTATGGCCAATGAAAAATTAGATCCATCTGGATCAAAATTAACGAAGAAATTATAGAAAAATATTATGTCATGTAAAGGGGTTAAGGTCAAGTTTTTGGTCTATTTCTTTTATAAAATTGACACACGCACATAGCTTTTTATTAAATTTGTGCTTTTATTTTTGATAAAAACTGAATATTTCTTTTATTTTTTTTTTGAAATAAAAATCAAAAAGTTCTAAAATAGAATAGTGTGAAAAACACGAATTAATAAAAGTTTGTTGGTTTATTCACCCCCCCCCCAAAAAAAAACAGTCAATTTATAAATGGTGGTGAGAGTATAATATATGGGGGGGGGGGGGTGTTTGCTTTTTTTGTTCTGTGTCCTGGGTAGGATTCTGTAATGACTTTCACTGAGTTGATTTTTGTGCAGGTGAAACCTGCCTGATTACAAACATTGCTTTATTAATATGCTTGACTGTTTTGCTTAAGTGTTTTTTTTGAATGTTAATAAGCGTATAGGTATAGGTGATTGGCCTCAGGAAAAAACTTATTGATAAAACACATGCAGAATTATACTTAGTTTTGAAACAAGGAGGCAGCTGCCATTTACTCCCAGAATGCAGCATAATTTAGCTTCCTGTTTAATATAAAAATAATGATGATGTCAGTCTATTTAAAGGGTAAGGTCTTGTCTCTGGGATTGCATTATGTAATCATGGAACACCAGGGTTGTACATGATTATTCTATTGTTTATTTCTATTGCATATCGTACTGTGAATAACTATTATTTATTTTCATATTTTATTCTGTAATTTGGTGATGATCGCTTTTTACATTGCATGTTCTTATTTTATGTTAAGGAAGTTCAAGCCAAATTAAAGATGATGTATGTCATGTTTGTAATATTTTTATTACTATGAGTTGATACCATCAGAATATCGAAAATGAAAACAAATTTGTGTCACCAGATAATTGTTTATGACATATACAGTTGTATGTAAGAGTCTGCAATCTCATTCATTTTTACACTGGTGAGAATATTTATTCATCTCTCGCAATGTTGTATGTAAGTGATATGGGATGAAAAAGTCATATATTATTATTAATATGAAATCTATAACAAATTTGACATATAAGTTAATGAGTTTGCAGGGTGGTACTATTTTGCCATTAATGCATTGCATATATGTGCAGTAACATGCTCAGTAGTGCAAAATTTGAATTTCCTTCCCATAATGCATTGCATACATGTGCAGTAATATGCTCAGTAGTGCAAAATTTGAATTTTCTTCCCATAATGCATTGCATATATGTGCAGTAACATGCTCAGTAGTGCAAAATTTGAATTTCCTTCCCATAATGCATTGCATACATGTGCAGTAATATGCTCAGTAGTGCAAAATTTGAATTTCCTTCCCATAATGCATTGCATACATGTGCAGTAATATGCTCAGTAGTGCAATATTTAAATTTCCTTCCCATAATGCATTGCATATATGTGCAGTAACATGCTCAGTAGTGCAAAATTTGAATTTTCTTCCCATAATGCATTGCATACATGTGCAGTAATATGCTCAGTAGTGCAAAATTTGAATTTTCTTCCCATAATGCATTGCATACATGTGCAGTAACATGCTCAGTAGTGCAACATTTAAATTTCCTTCCCATAATGCATTGCATACATGTGCAGTAACATGCTCAGTAGTGCAAAATTTGAATTTCCTTCCCATAATGCATTGCATACATGTGCAGTAACATGCTCAGTAGTGCAAAATTTGAATTCGATCTAAACAGTTTTAAACATATAGTGTTTGTAACACATGAAACACAGTGTTCATTTTTGCACAGGTTATCACGAGAATATCGCAAAGTATGCATTAAGGTCTGCAGGATTGCTGTACTGCTTTCATACATTTTTGGGTATTCTAGTGATTGCTTCATAATATCAAATTAGTAAAATTAAAATATATCAGTGATAATTATTTGATTCTCAGCCATTGGAAGTGCTGTGAGATTCTTGCAAACTGTGAGACCTTCGGGTGAGAGTTGTCTGTGTGTCTTCCCAACCACATGCACAGCCATTGTGCACAGCCAATGATCGTCTATTTAAATTTTGCAATATTTTCTTTGAAGATTCTGCAATTTGTTCATCATTTGACATTCAAGAATATAAATGTTTAAACTTTATGTCAAAAATGAAACCTGCTTACATAGGGGTCATTGGCTCAAGTTGATAGGTTACACTGGGCACACATAAATCTATGATTTGCCATTGATCTGATCAATGTATGTCGGTTAGCGTGATATATTACGTGACACGATTCAACACCTTCCTAAGACGTTAATGCGATTTTTGCTGTAATGTACGAGGGAACGTGTCATGACTGGAAAAATGCATCATCAAATCAACAGCTGTCACTGGTGCAACTAATCAGGGTCACCCACTTGTTGTTGCTAGGCAACTAAATTGCTACTCTTCGGTTTGAACATAACCTTCTAAATAACCTTCTTTTGTAAAATATGTCACCAATGGATTATAGATTTTGGGTGCCATATTTTGATTCTAAAGTTCATCGCTCAGCTATGATGAAACGAGACAGTGGCATTATAATTATTCGGGGGAAGTGGGGGGGGGGGCATTTTTATCATCTGACAATTACACTCCGCAATATTGTCTAAACATACCAAAAAATGATAAAGGATATGAAGAGGTGACAGTAAAAGGTGTTTGATTTAAACACTTAATTTTGGAGAAAAAATAAGCTTTTTCGCTGTCTCTAATGAAGTACATGGAATGGTTTGCTGAATTTCAACAAGGAATTTATTGACGTCTCCAAACAAGTCTAAGATAGGACTAAGATGTGAATATCTAACAATAGACAAAAAAAAGATGGCATTTCTGTCCGGTGTTGTCGCCATCGTCGTCGTTAATAATTGTTATTGTGTTCACAATAACTTTACTAATTCTATTCCGAACTTCATCAAACTTGGTCACCTTATACATCAGTATAAAGTCTTCCCTGAGTATGAACAACAGATGTCCTGTATGAAAATATCATGCAAAAGTTGAGGAAATCTGATAAAATATTTTGACTGTTTCTACTTGACTGATCGGTGGTGATACACATTAAAAGGTCACTGAAATATGTATTGTTGTATGTGTTCAATGAAGCAAATCATTTATCTTGTAATAATATGTTGGTAATGGGTATCTCCCAAGTCCCATGGAAATACTAGACTGGGTTTCAAAACCAACTCATGGAGTTTTTGCACAGTCTGATACATATTTGCAAACCTACCAATAAAATCTTAACAGAAGATGTCACAAGATGTCTGAAAATCAATATAAGCACTCCTATGAACTGGGTGCCAAACAGATCAAGATCTGAAGCTAATAGAAAATCTGTTTAGTTCAAAGTTATCAAATCAAAAACAATACATAAAAAAATACATAAATAGCAAAACGTTGCATCCACATTTTGAAAAGAAAATTGTACTCAAAAATAGGTGTTCTGTATTTGACAAACAGTTCATTCGATAAATGAACATTCACAGGAATTTGTCTCAGCTATTAGAAAAGAATGATAGAGCTTTTATAATACTAATTTAAAAACTCAATTCAAAAACAAAGATTGCAGTGTTTGAATATGTAGATTCTCAGGAGGCAACAGTACTGTTGACTTCTCTCTCCACTGGACACCAACTAACTATTTAAATTGATTTGCATACAAAACAGGGCTTGCAATATGATAGCTATTCATAGAGGGCAGTTTTTTTACTTTTCATATAATACAGGAGTCACACAATGAATAATGAGACAGTTCATATTTAGTCCCAGTTTGGACGTAGTCCGAAAACGGGGACTTATGATTCGACCTCCGTGTGGTCGTGCATGCGTGCGTGCGTCTGTGCGTGCGTCCAGACCTGTATCTTGGAAATGCCTAGACCAATCACAATCAAACTTCACACATACGTCATACATGATATTACACATATGCACGTCAATTTGTTTCACGATCTGATTCAAGATGGCCGAATGGCGGTCATTTTTGTGCTAAAATCATCAAAATTAAGCATTTCTCGGCTGTTTACAGATGGATTTTGTTCAAACTTGGTATATACATTAGACATTATAGGACCTTGATGCACATTATTTTGTTTTATGATCTGATTCAAGATGGCTGAATGACGGCCATTTTTGTGCTAAAAAATCCTAAAAATCAAGCATTTCTCGGCTGTTTACAGATGGATTTTGTTCAAACTTGGTATATACATTAGACATTATGGGACCTTGATGCAAATAATTTTGTTTTTCAGATAAGATTCAAAATGGCCAACTTGCGGCCATTTTGTTTTAATGAATGTGGTTCTCGTGCCATATCTCTGACTTGCTTTCACTGATTATGTTCAAATTTTAAATATTCATTTCACATCATGTCATAGATAGACAGATATATTGGTTTGACGATCCTATTCAAAATGGCCGAATGGTGGTCATTTTTGTGCAAAAAAATCATCAAATATCAAGCATTTCTGGCATTTATGGATGGATTTCGTTCAAACTTGGTACATACATTATACATTGCGGGTTCCTGATTCACGTCATTTTATTTTTCAGATTGGGTTCAAAATGGCTGACTGGTGGCCATTTTGTTTTAATGATTGGGCTTCTAGAGCCATATCTGTTAAATGCTTTGATTGATTATATTCAAATTTTATATATTCGTTATACATCATGTTATATATATACATGTATTCAAAATGGCTGATTTTGAATGCTGTTCCAGAGCAATATCTCTCAATATGGACAAGTACTTGTTTGACGATCAGATACAAATGTCAATCATTTTAATGTTAAAAAATCATATTCCTGACATGGTTATATTCCAGCTATATTACTATATATCTTAAATTTGATAACTAACAGGGACTGTGCCATGCATGGCTTGTTGTCTCAGGGAATCATTAATTTTTGACAGACACCTGTACAAAGTAATTGGACAAAAGCCAGCTAAGATTTTCTGTTATCTTGCATGTTTTATGAATCTATTTACGTCTAAATGCAGCACTTTTTTTCTGAGATGAGGCATTTGAATATCTGAATTACTTTAAATAAAGCTGCAAATTATGTCCCTTAAAGTAATTAAACAAATAAGGCACCAATGTTTTTGTAAGATATTTAAGGACATTCTATCAAGGACATTCGGTAGACTGATTCCCCACTGTTGTTTGTACCCCAAAACTTGTTTGTATTCAAAATTAATTATGACAATGCATATTCATATTGAAATAAACTATGATAAAGGGAATTATATTATATAACAAAGGGCAAGGTCACCAGAGTTCAACTATGTTTTTGAATGACGGAGGAAAAATTAACATCTAAAATTGCAATATGTATGACTACAATGTATGGTATGAAATAAAAACTACATTTAATTATCACCGACGTCTAATTTTTTGAGGTCAAATGTCAGTGATTTTGGGAAAATAAATTACAAACAGTTTGATTATTCAATTAAAATGTAAATTTCTTTGCAGATTTAATTTTCTTTTACTAACAACTATAATATTTACACCAGATTAATTTGCAGTTTAGGGGCAAGGTTATTTGAATTTTATTTTTAGAGCATTAATGTTTTTGCAGTCTGTGCACGTTCCTTTCGCTTTCTGGCTTAGTAATCAGACATACTCCTCCATTCAGTTTTAGTCAACATATATGTACTAGGTCCATTCTCATTATGGCATATACAAATGTAGTATACCTACATGCCTTGTTGGTATTTTGTTGTAGTTTATATGCACGCTCTACTTGCATTCTGACTTTAAATAGTCAACGTGCGTGGTCTGATCACATGATGTCTCATTTGCATTCTGTCATAGTCAACATGCATGCTCTTCTTGCATTCTGTTGTTTTTGACATGCGTGCTCCCATTCTGCCATACTGTAAAATGCTTTATTTTAGCTGTAATTCATTTTCACTAAAAAGACATTTTGGGTGTTTTGTGTGGAATTTATTTTCATTACTTTTTGACTAGTTGAATGTAAAATATAGGAAAACAGATATATTCATAGATTTCATTTTCACTGAATCACTCCTTCAGCGAATAAAGTGAAAATCAATTCCAAGCGAAAATAAAGTATTTTAAAGTAATCAACTTTGTGCTCCGCTCGCATTCTATTGTGTCTGACATACATGCTCGGATTGCATTCTGCCGTACCAGTAGTTGACGTACATTCTCCTCTCGTATTCTGGCGTAGTCAACTTTGTGCTCATCTCGCATTCTACTGTATCTGACATGCGTGCTCGTCTCGTATAACTGGCATAGTCGCCTGCAAGCTCAGATCTGACAATATTTGAATGCAGTTTTCAATATTTTGATTCACGAAGTTTGACAGATGAAATTGAATACAGTGTGCACAAATGACTCAAATTTATAAATGCTGCATCAAAATGGTATTAATATTAGCATATCAAATGTTTTCATTATGTTAAAATGTATAAATCTAGTCTCTGAATTATTAATTTATTTCACCCACTAAAAATACAGGAATAATAAAATTTAATAAAAATAATCTGAAAAATTCATATATACATGTATATATATATGCAAGAATGCCACAAGGTCCAACAAACTGGGATGCACAAACAGAATATTCTATAAAACAATTTTTGAATGAAAAGGTGACTTGTACTACACTGTATTTATTAAATCTTATCTGTGGTAGAAAATAAAACAAAAATTTTGTCATTTTGTTTTTCGCAAAATCGATGCACATGCCTGTTTGTTTGTATTTATTTTACAACAATAATTAAAATTGTTTTTAATTTGATTTTGATATGAGATATACATGTATATTGATATAAATCCTAATATTGTCAAATTCAAGTTTACGTTACACCCCAAAACGGTTTGCGCACGAATGCGAAACGCCATATCTTTGACTTCCAGGAAAATTGTCTATTATATACAATGGGCAATTCTCTCCAATAATGCTTTGGCTATACAATGTATTTGGCTCAAACTACCTTAAAAGATGGACTTTTTAAAAAAATATGATGTATGTGACTGAAAATTACACAAAAATAGCATCTAATCCAAATTTCATTTGTATAGAAACATGCATGAAACCTATATTTATGTAAAAAGGTAGGAAATCTTTGGTATGTTTTTTTAATATCTCTTTCAGATATCGCACTACATGAATATAATTTGTCTTCCTGTGAACTGAATCAATTAAGATGAAAGGAGATCTGTTCGACCAAAATTCAGGAAATCCATTTAATAATAATATCCTTAGTATTGAATTGTTAATGTTGCCCCGAAGACAGTGTCATTGTGATAATTATGCCGAATTCCTCACGTATTGAGATGGATCAGACTCGAAATAAAACAGCGGATATAGCTTTGTGATAATCAGTAGTGTTCAGAGTCAGTTAATGCAGTCGTCAAGTTTCCATGACAATACAGCTTACACTGAAAATAATAGAAGCAATATCCTCTTGGAAGTATGAAATGAAACCGTAAATATTAGTAGATTGACTGGACTACGTAGGAAGCCATTTTAGATTCATCGATGTTGTATCATTACTTATAGTGTACTGAAATCCCGCTGTCTTGCTCTAAAAGGCAGTCGGTAGAATGAACAATTTAATACTTTTTAATTCCCGATTCAACAATACAGGCATTTCAGCATAAAACATGTATATATACTACGATATCTGTTATATAGAACTAGTAAATTTGTTTCAGGTACTGTAAATGCATTAATTATTCACTGGGTTTTATTTTCGTTATTTTTGCTGTTAAAGCGAGCCAGTCGTAACCTGTGCATGCGTCAAATGAACATAGCGTGTCAGTGTTCACAAACAATCGTCTACCCATGAGCCTTTGTGTTTCTGGCGTGTGTTGTCATCGCTTGCGACTCAATTCCCACACGTGCACAGGTGACACCCCTCCCACTTTGAATAAAATAAATCTACGAGGACATGTAAAAATAACAATAAAACTCATTGTTTCCTTGACAAATTCATAAAATTAAAATGTCAAATTGAATCTCAGTGAAAATAAATTATTTCACAGTATTTATTTTTATTGACCACTTTCGTTTTTAATGTAGGCCTAGAAAAAAAATAACACTACAGTGAAAATAGCATGTTTTAAACATATTTTTGGCTATCAATATTAGAATAATTTTTACCTGGATCTACATTATTAAAGAGTATTATTATACATCTACCGGGGTATCACTGTAACATAAATTTTGTGGTATTTTACGGGGTATTTTCATCTTAGCATATTTGAAAATGCGAATTCCAAATATGGAATGATTACGCGCGTAAGCGTCCTCTAATAATAAAAACAAACATGGCTGCCACCAGAGTTTGACCGGATTCAACACAAAGAAGTTCGCTGATTCTGTTCTAAACATTTTGGATTTCAGCATTCCCATGATGTATCCTTGGAAGGAAAAGATGTATAATAATAAGGTTTTATACCTCAAAGTACGCACTCAGTATGTCATCACATTGACCTCCGCTGCTCGTCGGTTGATACTCCTGCTGTACTGTCTTCGTGCAAACTTTGAGGTATCTTCGTAATAACCTCATATTTTTAGTACATGTATCATCAGGAAGGTATATTAGTTTTGCTACACATTCCTCTACAATTATCTGTTCAATTAAAAAAATGTTGGTAAATTCTTCTTATGTTAAAGTAGCATTGTCATTGTGAAGTTTACGTTCAAGTTTCACGTAAACGAACAGTTTATTTTATCACACATTGTTATATCCGTTGTATGGGACCCATATTGAATACAATGCCTCTGCACAACTGTGACGCTTTAAGTATATTTATTATCGACTGAAAGCAAAATTTTATTTGGCAAACTTGTAAAAACATCAGCAGAGCTTCACAACCGCTGCGTCAACATTCTTTAATATTAGCGAGTTGAAAACACTGTATCAACATTACAACTCGCATGTTAAGCACACTGCTGCATAAACCTAATTTGCATATGAAATAATTCCATTCTAACTCCAATTGATACATTATACTCAGACAATACAAAACTTCCGCTCAACACGATACATAAAAAACACATGTTTATAAAAATAGGTTCACTGCATTCATATATCTTCAGTGTGGTGTCATAAATTCTAATACATACATTTTTTTCAGTTGTTGTCATGGAAACAAAAATATTCCTACTTCATATATACCTTATCAGATATGCATGTCAGATTAACCAAATAGTGCACTGGCAACAAATATATAAGTCATGTTAATTTACAATATTACATAATTTGATGTAGGAGAATGTAACTTATTCTGTGTTTACTGTAATTCATCAACCAGTAATAGACAGGGACATACATGAAAATGATTTATGCTTTAGTAATGTGCAATGAATCCACTACAGTCATTCTCGTAAATATTTATTAGCTCCGCTGTTGACTTCGTTGGGCAGAGCTAGTCTCATTACTGATTGTCCGTCATCGTGGTCCACGTCAAGTTTTTAAATTTTATATAATATGATTTCAGAAAATATAACATTTTCTGTGTGTACCTTAGTTCATTAAGTAGTATTAATGAACTGGGACACCCATGAAAATGATTTTAATATGCTTTTGTAATGTGCAATGAATCCACTACAGTGGTTTTCGTAAATATTGATTAGCTTCGCTATTGACTTCGGCAAGCAGAGCTACATGTAGTCTTATTACTGATTGTCCCTCATCGTAGTCTGCGTCAAGTTTTTAAATTTTTGACATCTTCATGAAAAGTGCATGTCTGATTGGTTTTAAATCTTGTGTGAACTTCTCTCGCAGATTTGTTCATTTCTCAACGATATCTTCAATTCTCTAATATTGATGAACATTTTGAACATTTTTTGTAAAAAATGCTATTTTCGATTTTTTTCTTGAAAACAGCTAGCCAAATCGCATCCGTATTTCATATGTACGATAAGTTCAATTTTCTAATTTTGTAAATACTTCTTTTTTTACAACTGTTTGCTTATACAGCAGTGCTATACCAGCTGACAGACTTCTTGTAGACTTTTATAGTAGAGGTGGGTTTGGGCATTCATTGTTGTTTTGTCCAATTTGTTATCTGGCCTCTATATTATTATTTTGAATTTTTTTTTATTGATGTTTAATTGTGCAGCTTTATTATATTTTTTCAGGAGATCTCTTTATAGTGTTAATGTAAAAAACAAAACATTTCAAAGGAGCGATACAAATATTGAGGATGTACCTAGTACTTGTTTTTGAAGTAAAATTCATGCTAATTTTTTGGATAGAAGAATTGTTTTAAACCATATCAAAATATATATTTCATGAAAGCTCATAATTCACTCGAAATAAAAATCGATGTTATGTTAAATATAACCTTCATTTAGTCATGTGACTGCTACACGTCTTTTGATGCGATCATCTTTGCTGCATGCAATAACCTCATAATAATAATAATATTTGATTGTACAGTATCTTTAGAAATAACATTTCTATTAGTTATATCCCTTTACTTGTGCTTGATAAATGATAAATTTGTCTACACTTTATTGCATTATCATTCAAAACGACACATTTTTGTGAAGATTGATTTAAAAAAATAAAACATTTTTCTAAACGTAAGATTTAGTGCAAATAAATCCAGGAAACCACTGTAGCAATTATAACCAGTACAATAGACAAGTTTCAAGTTACGCCGTTACTTTAGAAATTTGCACGCTCTGGTGTAAAAAGTGTTCCAATTTCATCAATGTAAGACGTTAATTTTGCCATGTAAACTTTTGATAGCCCGAACACCAGAAACCAAGGAAACCAATAAACAAATAGCACCACCTAGAAATCAACCCCTCCCCCTCCCCTCAATGTTGCACTGAAACCACCTGGTGACGCTATAACTTGATACTTGTCTGTTCTTGGGACGGGCATCTGGGCATTTTCACTGCCTGGCAACCATCACCGGTGAAAACTCTCAGAAACTCTCAAACGGTACTTTGCAATGGTTGTTAAGACTCCCCTGAACAGTGTAACAAGATTACTACTGCGTGTCCAACATATATGAATTTGGTTGTCCAGGATAACTTCAAAGTTCAATTCGTGCTGTATTCTCGAATTTAGCTATTTTCACTGACTCTTCGACCGACGTTCCATACCAGCTCGTGCAGACCCCATAGAAATACATGGTAGAGTGATGCGCGTCGTAGCAACGTGGAATGTCTTGTGACGTAGCTCCGCCCCTAAAGGTTATCTGAAATTATGCAAATTAAGATTGTTGTAAGATTTCTCCCATCAGCAATGCTGCTGCCCTCAAAAGCTGACGTGACATGCCATTGACTGTGACACAAGCTATTTATACTAATTCACTAGCACGTCATTGATGCGACATAAAATCTACATTGATATCGTGATCATGAAAAACATCATACTATAGAATTTGCAATTTGATAAAATAAAATTCACATTTAATAAATAAAATAAGTGTAAAAACAAACGAAATCAGCGGCCACAATATTTTCTTTTGTGTCTCGAAGTTACCTACTGTCTCATAGTCATTATTTTACGACCTCTCTCTCCAGCGGCCAACAAACTGATTTTTTTAAATTTCCTATTTTGACTCAAAAATCACTACAATATCAGTTGTGTTAGAGGGTACACGGTTGTTTCACTCCTGCTATATCAACATTCATTTCATAACTAATTTG
Source organism: Saccoglossus kowalevskii (assembly GCF_978046115.1). Lineage (NCBI taxonomy): Eukaryota > Metazoa > Hemichordata > Enteropneusta > Harrimaniidae > Saccoglossus > Saccoglossus kowalevskii. Next base: position 27,206,592 of record NC_140657.1, read on the forward strand.
CATATTGATTAAATTTACATATTTATGAACAAATGGAATAGAAAGGTTAGGTGTTATTGGGCAAACTTTGCATCTAGATTGCCAGATTTGTTGCTATTTTGAGCACACATTGTTGTAGTTGATTGATTGTTATATCTACCATACTGTTCCCTCAGATGGTTCAATGGTGTATAATGAAGTTGTTATATTTTGGGATATTTTTGCCCATACTATTAGTTAAAAGGAGACAAATGTCTGTCCTTGTCATTGTTGTTATCGTTGTCTCTGTTTTAAAGTCTGTTTCTTGTGGTAAAAATAACTCAAGTTATTTTTATGCAATCATGAGTGTGTGATACATGTATAATATTAATGGGTATGGAAGTTCATTTGGAATATGATTCGTTTGTTTTGGTATTAAAGATACTTGTGGGAATGTAATTTAACCTTTTCACCACCAATTCACCTAATAGTCATGTTTATAGTCTGCACTTTCCTTCAAGAGATTGGGACCAAAATAGCCCAAATTTTTATTAAAATCTGAAAATTTATGCAAATTTAGTTGGCTCCAAAATTCGGGTTCATTTCGAGAAATATTGAAAAATATATATAAAAAAAAACAGTAGAGAAATTTGAGCGAGAAAGTATGGTGGTGAAAAGTTTTTTGTTTTTGCATTGTTGCAATAAGAATAAATAACTTGCATACAGTTGTGAAATAAATGTATGATGATTTTCAAACTTTGAAATCAATCACTATAAAATATCAATTAGCATGTAACATTTTCAAGCACAAATTGGGATAAAAGTAAAATATCTATGTAATATAAAATAAATTCTGTCCTGTATTTTCTCTGAAGTCTATTGCTTAGATGTATTTCTGTACTATTTGGGAACTTTATATGCTATTCATATTGCATTATTCTATTCAGTAACTCTTTGTTTCGGGCCACCACATTTTGTAGGTAGGTAACAGAAGCCAATAGTGAAATATGTGTCAAAGGTTTTTCGTTTCAGTGCGATGGGTCTTTTTAATAAAGTGAACATCTTATTATATCTTACACAATCTATGGACGTTTGCGTTATATAATGGATTTAATTTATTTAATTTATTCCCTGGATGCCAGTTTTCTGAGTACTATTGAGTTTAAATATTCATCATCATTAAGTATGTCAGATTGAAAAAAAAAACAATTAGCGAGTGTTACAAGATAAAATCATTTCTATAAATAGTAAGGAGTAGTTTGATCAATCACGTAATTTGGATCGAGCTGCTCAGTCTTCATGTTCAGCGAAATTAAAACTGTTTATTTTACCTACAGATCCCACAACTGCCACCATTGCAATGTATTTAGATCGATTAATATACACTCACGATGTCAGTAAAATTCTAGTTTGAATGTAATTCCATGATGATTAATAATAGGCTAGTTTCGTTTAAGCCCTGCAGACGGGAATTTGATTGATGCACGACACATGTCTCTAGTATCTGTTCTGTATATTATGGGATGGCGATGTACAATAAATAACCAGCATTGGGATACATGCAGCACAATTATTATTAAATCTTTGAATGTCCACATTTTGTGCTACATTTATAAGTATTTTTTTGTAATTTGTTATTGATTTTGAACAAAGGAGACATAATCACCTACAGGTCATGATCACTAGGATAGAATAGAATAGAATAGAATAGAATAGAATAGAATAGAATAGAATAGAATAGAATAGAATAGAATACTGTAAAAGGGTTAATTATTCATTGGGGTTTTAATTTTGACTGACTGGAAAATGTGCTAAATTAAAACCAGTGAATATGTAAAATTCAGCATAGAACACATTATCTAAATGATAAAACCGTGAATTTAAAACACACTGAAATGGTAAATCAGCGAAATTTAAACTCAGTGAAAATTAGTCAATTTACAGTAGAATAGAATAGAATAGAATAGAATAGAATAGAATAGAATAGAATAGAATAGAATAGAATAGAATAGAATAGAATACTGTAAAAGGGTTAATTATTCATTGGGGTTTTAATTTTGACTGACTGGAAAATGCGCTAAATTAAAACCCAGTGAATATGTAAAATTCAGCATAGAACACATTATCTAAATGATAAAACCGTGAATTTAAAACACACTGAAATGGTAAATCAGCGAAATTTAAACCCAGTGAAAATTATTCAATTTACAGTATAATAGTCTAGAATAGAATAGAATAGAATAGAATAGAATAGAATAGAATAGAATAGAATAGAAATTCCTTTTTTGGTATACATGTATAAATGATAAAAAATATTTTATTAAAAGCACTTAAAATCACGATAGAAATTTGATGTAATAAAACGTATAGTAGCAATGAATTATACACTGTATACAATTTACATGTACTGTAAAATCATTTATTTTGACTGATTTTGACTTTTAAATTTACAAATTTGACAGGGAAACAATGAGTTCTATTGTTATGTTAATTTTGCAGATCTTGCTTACTTACAAGTACATGTATCAACAAAAATAGCGATATTAAAAACCAGTGAATTATTAATGTGTTTAAAGTATTTACTCTGAAAAAAAACAAAACTGTTTTTGTATTTCAAAAGCAGTATGGATGTAGTTAATTAATCCTATAAGAAGTTTTAATTTTAAATTGCTAATCATTGTCAGTATATAAATTTTTCTTTACCAGATGAGGAACTATATGCATGTAAATGAGAAATCATAGAATATATGAGTTTTCGTTCGTCTGTGTGTACCGGTAGTTTACATTGAGTGATAAAATGAACTTTGACCTCAAGTAAGGTATATGAAGAGCATTTTTTTCCATGGATTTCACTTTTTGATCTAGTATATCATTAACTGCAATATTACAATATTTATTTTGTAAAAAGTGACAAAACTTGACTTTTCGCTCAAATATTTCAGTTTCAGTTTATTACAAAATATTAATTCTTTTTTTAATAGTAGGTTATATCAAGTGGCAAATTTGAAAAATTAGGGTACATGTACATGTATCTCTGTTTCGTTCCATTGAAACAACACTCTTACATTTCACGGTTATGGTCATTTTGAATTTTGAAAATTATAAAAATTTATGTGTATTCGCACTCAAAATCCTTGTACTGGAATAATCCCAATATTTTATTTCCTTGGCTTTTAAAAGTGTTACCTCACCAAATAAATAGTTTTGTCGCATACACAAACAATTAATTATGAAAACTGTCATTTGTTGGTTTTTAATTTGCTATTTTAAATAAAATCTGCTTAATTAATCCACGTCAACTTCAAGTAATTGTTTCCCTGTCAAGTTCAAGAACTTAAAACCCATCGAAATTGCTCAAAGCATGAAAACAGCGAGATTAAATGCTGTGAAAATAAATGGTTTTACAAAACACATGTAAATGAATAATAACATATTTATCAAAATATTTTTTTAAAGTACAGTTTTATTCAGGATTTTTGAATCTAGTAAATAAACAAACAAACAAACAAACAAATAAACAAGCAAACGAACGAACGAACGAACGAACGAACGAACAAATTAATAAATAAATAAATAAATAAATAAATCCTTGTATAAATAATTCCCTGTAATATGGATTATAGAGATTATTCTTGTGATCTTTGTATTGCCGATAATACCCTGCTCTCATACCTTACCATCTGATGTGCGTGTACTCCATGTTTTCATATGACCTTTGACCCCAGCTGTTATTTTACTCTTCCATTCACATGGTACTGAATTCATTGATCATCTCACCAGTGTTATTAATAGAACAGATGTGTATTAATAAGTCCTCTATTCAGAGATCCATAGTGGAGCTCAGCCATATGTTTACATTGTCGGTAAAAGATTCTCATTAAATTTCCTAAATGATTTACTCTTGTTGCCATGGAAAAAGGGAGGTTCACACATTTTCAATTCAAGAGGGTGGTAATTGTTGTTATGCTACACACAATATTGATGATGATTGCAACATACTGTGTTAAATGTTCACTGCTGGAAATGTTTCATGATTTCAGGATTTATGGCTTTCTTGAAGACATTGTTTGTTTATGCAATATATTTAAATTGTTTTTAAGTTCCAGAAAACACATTAAAGTTAAATTTATTTAATTTTGAATTTAAATGACAGCCATAAAACATATAAATTATTGACTGCTGACTTTGGTTACCTTTTCTAAATGAACCTGCATAATTGTTTCATATTTATATAAAAAATGTTGATCAAAAACCGTAAAAAATGGGATTTTATGTCTCCTAGATCCAAAAATACATTTAAGTGTTACACTAATATTTCAGCAAGACAAATTATTTATAGAATAAGTACTTATACAATCATAGCTTGATTTTGTATTCATATTTATTACATGTAATTATGTTGAGTATAATCAATAATTTTTTTTATTTATTAGATATATATAAATCTTTTTACTTTGTGATAAAAACACGTATTTCAATGAACTGGTTTGTACATGACGCAAGTGTTTATATATTATCCAAAATTTAAACCTGAGTATTTATAAAATATTTTTCACGCAATTTGGCAGTGCAATGATTTGATATTTCTGTACAGTTTTATGTCTACTTAGTGTCAGTTGTAACATTATGGATTTAAACTGATCACGTTATATGGCAGCGGGACTTTGTTTCCATGGAAACACACATATGAAGACCTCATCTTTTCAATACGTTTTATTGCTTAAATGCATAGGATTCACCTCACGTCAGGCCTTGGTTTTATTGCTTACTTGCTTATATGGGTGGTATAGTGGTTACCCAGCCAAAATATGATGTGTGGTTACCCAGCCAAAATATGATGTGTGGTTACCCAGCCAAAATATGGTGTGTGGTTACCCAGCCAAAATATGGTGTGTGGTTACCCAGCCAAAATATGGTGTGTGGTTACCCAGCCAAAATATGGTGTGTGGTTACCCAGCCAAATATATTTTGTGGGTATCCATTCAAAATTTTGTGTGGGTAAACCCAGGTAAAATATGGTCTGTGGGTAACCAGCAAAATATATATCTTGTGGGTACCCATTCTAAATGTTTTGTGTGGGTATAACCCAGCCAAAAATATGATGTGTGGGTATACAGCCAAAATGTGTTATTTGGGACCCAGCCAAAATATATTTGCATGTACATTTGTACCCATCAGTCTAAATATTTTGTGCTGGTACCCAGCCAAAATAACATGTTGTCTCGGTAACATGTTAATGCACCCAAGGTCTCTATGGCTGGATTTTATAAAAGTATTTCCATTACAAGCGTCTGTGTTTCGAGTATTAAAATAAATGACCTTTTACATGATAATTGTTACGAGAATATGCGTACACCTAGTTTTTATGTACATTCAGTTTCCATGTAATAGACTCTATCTTTCATTATTGTTTTATAGCTAGGTTGAACAGGAATGCAAATACATTTTTATGACAATTCACTTTCTTTTTGAGCTCCGCTCTCGGAGCTTATCATATGAGTGATTGTCCTTTGTCATCTGGCGTCCGAAGTTCATCACCTGTGTCAACTTTTTACAGTTGAAAACTACAATTCTTATTGCTTTGATACTTTGTGTACATGTGTGTACCTTGGGAAGACCTCTCTCAGATTTGTTCATTTCGTGATGATATCTTCAATTCTCTAACTTTGATGAATGTTTTTGTCATTTTCTGTAAAATGTGATATTTTCAACTTCTTGTTGAAAACCGCATGTCTAATTGCTTTGACATTATATATATATATACCGGTAGGTACTACAGGTAGACCTCTCTCAAATTCACTAATTTTGATGAATATTTTTGTCATTTTTGGTAAAAAGGGATATTTTCGACTTATTGTTATTAATATTGCATATTAAGTCTGATTGCTTTAATACTATATGCATATAGGAATCTCAGGTAGACGTCTCTCAAATTTGTTCATTTTGTGATGATATCTTCAATTATCTAATTTTGATGAATATTTTTGTAATTTTTGTTAAAAAGTGATATTTTCAAATTCTTGTTGAAAACAAGTCTGATTGCTGTAATACTATACATATTATTTATTTTCTAATAATATCTTCAGTTTTTTAATTGAAATGTGCATTGCTAATAGCAGAGCAATCTCAGCCGATAGGCTGCTTGCTGTTAAATCTGGTATGATAAATTGAAAAGTTATTTTATCATGTAATTGAATGCAATTTGAAAAATTAATTTAACACATGTTTGTGAGTGTGTAGCCAGGATATGTCACTTGTATGATGCACAATGAAATTAAAACATTAAAAACACAAACAATCACCACACCCCCACCCCACCCCCCATCCCAATCCAACCCATCAAGCAACCAAATATGGATATGGCTGGTGTATGGAGATAGCTACATGAATCCAAGGTCCTTTGGTGGAAGCACTTCAACACCACCACAGGCATCTTTCACTGCTTTAAAAAGCATTGATAATGGAAACCAGGCGTATGCATGACGTCCCAGAATACAAATAGGTTTAATATGCAAAACTTGGAATTTAATGGAATTTTATTCAGAGTAATGTATGAAAATAAATTAAAGAAATAAACTCCTGAAGCGTGATGAGACAGACACCAATGATGTAAAACTATCATTTCAATCACCTGTCATCTTTGCCATCATCCATCAGTATTTCCTTTAAAGTGATTTTATTGATACTGTATTACCTGACATATGTAAAATACTCATTTTATGTTGTTTTTTTGTACTCCCGTGTGTGAAGCATACAAATACAAGTCTTTGAGTTTAATCGAGTGGATCTACATGTATGTGTGTAATTTCCGCTGATATCACAAGAACCACTGGGATCTCAATGGAATTTGATACCTTGTTTCTCTGGGGTGTTGCACAGACCTGTTTTATTTAATCGTTTTTGGTTGAAATATGTGCATATTAATTACCCAATTTGCATAATATTTTTAATCTGTTCTACTGATATCCCAAGAATCAGATTCTAATGGAAGTTGATACATAGTTGCTCTGGGGTGTTGCACATAGCTGTTTAGTTTTCGGTTGGAGTCTATGCATAATAATTGCAGAATCATTTTTAGTTGTTCTACTAATTATAAATATCCCAAAAACCTCTCATTGGATTCAATGGAACTTGGTACATACATGTAGTTGCACTAGAATATTGCGCAGACCTGTTTAGTTTTTGGTTGGAGTCTATGCATAATAATTGCAGAATCATTTTTCGCTGTTCCATTGAAAATTGTAATATAGGTGTTGGAAAACTTTGCTAGTGCTATTTTCTAGATAAGTCCCTATTCATGTAAGTCAGTTCAAAAAAGCACTTTAACTTTGTGTCTTGATTGATTTTAGGTAAGCCTGAAGCAGCGATCTGAAATACGTTAATTGACGAACAGATGATTTATAGCTGATCGGCTTTTTAAAACTATCTAATTAACAATTCCAGAAATGCGTTCTTATTTACACTTTGTTTTATAATTAGTTCACTGATAATAGTTTCCATGCTGTGACTTATTTTAATGAGGCTGTGTAAGTGTTATTCTATCTTACTCCATGGTCATAATGAGATCTTTAAAATATTAATCGTTTCTTTTTATTTGTTCAAATTCCCGGGGGGTGAGGGATTATTCTATATTCTTTAAATTTGTTAGTCCTTTTAGTGTATGTGTGTCTGTCCATACATATTTCAGATATACTAGTACATAGACAAATTACATTAAAACTTCACACATCTTACATACATATTTGCATACATTTTTTTCATGGTCCAATTCAAGATGGCTGAATTCATGGTGACCATTTTCGTGTTTAAAAATTCTGAAGCAAATATGTTAGTTTGATAAAACGATTTGACTGGAAACTCTTCTTTTTGACTTTTGACAATGGGGGCCTTGTGGTTAGCTTGTCTGTATGTACTGTTGTACATGTTTGAACATTTGCATAATATTTAGCTAATTGTTTGTTGTTTGATTCAATTCTCTCAGCTTTCTTTGATTATTTTTGAATCATATGTAATTGTTATATAAACCTTTGTAGTTGCTGTGTAATATCCAACGTACTGCTTTCTCCAGTGATGTTATGCTATAATAATCTATTTTTGCCTTCCTTGTAATGTTAATATGAAAGACAAAAGTAGTGTGTGTGTGTGTGGGGGGGGGGGGGGAAGGGGGGTTGATGGCAACTAATAAAACTGTTGATCAAAAAAAAAACAGATTTTGGCAGCATACAAACTTCCAGCTAGTGTCTTCTGCCGGAAAAGTGAGAACTAAATATTCTACAGGTATTACCCAGAATCCTCAGGGGTTGTGTGTACCTGGTAGGTGATACCATTATTTTACGGGGGGGGGGGGGGGGGCAAGTAAACCCATCTTCGTCCAACAATCAAGGGTAGTAATTGTAATGACAACATAATCTGTTGATGTGTGAAGGATTACTTGAATAAGCCTAATCCAAACAATGAACAACTTGTTTATACCCTGCACAAGTAGAATCTCTTGCCATCAAGTTCAATTGGTTTTTATTCTCATGTAAAAATCTCATGAAATCATGAAGAAATTGTGCTCCAAATCTGTTAGAATTACTGAGTTGATATGCATTCAATTTCCTCATAGATCGCTAAAGAAATAGGCATCTGTCAGTCTTCCAAATTGTCAATGCTTATCTTATTAAAGGTCACTAGCTATAAATCCCCTGAGAATACATGTACCCGGGTTACAATATCCACAAATTTCAAAATGGCTTCCCAATTAAATTATTCTTGAATTGTGGTTATTCATTTTTTTTTTATATTCAGAAATGTTTGCATAATTGTTTTAGTCATTTGTTCAAAATATAATTTTTTAAAAACACAACAAAATGTTTTCTGTTATGATAATTAAAACATTTAATATTTTGAAGCATTTTTTACAAATTTTTGCAAGAATATGGGTCTTTCACAAAATATCAAACTAAAATCAAATGTTAGTGTTCTTTCTTTTAAAATTTATTAACCGAAATGTACTTACAAATGTATTTATTTACCATTTATTTTATTTATTTAATAATTTATGTAAACTCTTTCTAGTTATTTTCAAAATATTGTCTTATTAACAAACAGGAACAATAAAGTTCATTATTTTAATGTTATTATCTAACATGCATATTAACAGGAAATACGGTAGATTAAAGAGGTTCTCTAATTTTTTTTTTTTTTGATTATTGTCTTAGTGTTATATTCCCCTCTTGCGACAGTTTTGAAATCAATATATGTCAAAATGAATACTTTTTGAGTATCAATTCAGAAATTAATTCAAGTGAATAAATTCTAAAGTGGAAGACTTAAAGATATAACCTTGGGGATAGTATCTTAACAGACTCGGTAATATGCATCTATGAGAGGTATTAGTGTATCCCTTGTGCTTACAGACACAATCTCCTTGGTACCGTAAGATCTGTATTAGAAGCTGCATTCCTCATTTTTTTTAACCACTGAGAACTAAAACTTCACCATCTCTGTGTAGATGCTCTAATAGAAGTCGCATCCCCTCTGTTGCATTGTACCTTTTTAAGAAAATCCACAATTTCTAATACCCAATTACAGTACAGCATTCAGCTATTAAACCAGTTTTCTACAGGCTCTGGGAGGCAGTTGCCTAGCAACACTGAGCAGTGCATCCTCATCCTGCGTCATTCTGAGTGTTTTGATGAAATACTGCCAGTTAATAATAGATGCCTGAGCCGACATGATCAAAGATTGTGGCTGATAAAATGCAAAGCTGGCCATGTGATCAGTCAAAGTAACATGTTTTGTTCCTTAATTTGTCACATCGATCCACAAAGTACATTGTCACATTCATTACCATTAAAAGAATTCGAAGAGCATAAATTTATTTTGTACAAACATCTAATTAATTCATTTAACATCACATAAAATAGCAGTTATATTTCCCATCAGCACTATTTCTATTAATTTTCTATAATTTTTTTTTATTAATTTATGACTAGGTGAGCATAACTTTCCATCTCGATCAACATTTTTCGAAAAAATATGAAACAATTTCATATATTCATTTAATGATAGTGACAGTAGTTGGCATTGACGGTCAAGGTCAAAGGTCACTCATTTTCGCTTCTGTCTGATTTTTGTAATTTAACCAACGATGAAACTGTCACAGATGTATTTTTGTGATTTATTGAACAAATAGTATGGTCAGCTATTTTTGTTGTTGCTACACAACAAATTTAGGTACAGAGCTTACATGTCAGTGACAGATTCCGCAATCTCCCCGCTTCCCAGCAGACACACAAATACATTAACATCCCACAACAAAATTTGATTTATCAAAAAGCACAAAAATCAACATTTGGGAAAGTGTTACATGAATAAATGGCACACTGTTGTCTTAGATGTCATGTATCAAAGGTAGATAAAAGGTAAGGGCGTGAGTTAACAGTCATTAAAATCATGTGACCACTGATAGCATACGACTGCTGTTAGTGTACAGCTGCTGGTAGCATGTGGACACTAGTATACGGTTGCTGGTAGCGTATGACCACTGGTATTATACAACCTCTGGTAGTGTACGGCCACTGCAGGTAGCACACTACCCACCGCTGACAGCGTATGACCTCTGGTATCATACAACCTCTGGTAGTGTACGGCCACTGCAGATAGCACACTACCCACCGCTGACAGCGTATGACCACTGGTATCATACAACCTCTGGTAGTGTACAGCCACTGCAGGTAGTACACTACCCACCGCTGACAGCGTATGACCACTGGTATCATACAACCTCTGGTAGTGTACGGCCACTGCAGGTAGCACACTACCCACCGCTGACAGCGTATGACCACTGGTATCATACAACCTCTGGTAGTGTACGGCCACTGCAGGTAGCACACTACCCACCGCTGACAGCGTATGACCACTGGTATCATACAACCTCTGGTAGTGTACGGCCACTGCAGGTAGCACACTACCCACCGCTGACAGCGTATGACCACTGGTATCATACAACCACTGGTAGTGTACAGCCACTGCAGGTAGCACACTACCCACCGCTGACAGCGTATGACCACTGGTATCATACAACCTCTGGTAGTGTACGGCCACTGCAGGTAGTACACTACCCACCGCTGACAGCGTATGACCACTGGTATCATACAACCTCTGGTAGTGTACAGCCACTGCAGGTAGTACACTACCCACCGCTGACAGCGTATGACCACTGGTATCATACAACCTCTGGTAGTGTACAGCCACTGCAGGTAGTACACTACCCACCGCTGACAGCGTATGACCACTGGTATCATACAACCTCTGGTAGTGTACAGCCACTGCAGGTAGTACACTACCCACCGCTGACAGCGTATGACCACTGGTATCATACAACCTCTGGTAGTGTACGGCCACTGCAGGTAGCACACTACCCACCGCTGACAGCGTATGACCACTGGTATCATACAACCTCTGGTAGTGTACAGCCACTGCAGGTAGTACACTACCCACCGCTGACAGCGTATGACCACTGGTATCATACAACCTCTGGTAGTGTACAGCCACTGCAGGTAGTACACTACCCACCGCTGACAGCGTATGACCACTGGTATCATACAACCTCTGGTAGTGTACAGCCACTGCAGGTAGTACACTACCCACCGCTGACAGCGTATGACCACTGGTATCATACAACCTCTGGTAGTGTACAGCCACTGCAGGTAGTACACTACCCACCGCTGACAGCGTATGACCACTGGTATCATACAACCTCTGGTAGTGTACAGCCACTGCAGGTAGTACACTACCCACCGCTGACAGCGTATGACCACTGGTATCATACAACCTCTGGTAGTGTACAGCCACTGCAGGTAGTACACTACCCACCGCTGACAGCGTATGACCACTGGTATCATACAACCTCTGGTAGTGTACAGCCACTGCAGGTAGTACACTACCCACCGCTGACAGCGTATGACCACTGCTAGCAATATGACTACTGCTAACTTCCAACATCTTGTACCTTTGACAAAACGTGGTAGACAAGGAGATCAAACCACTGGTTTATTTTTAATCCAATGACAGTGTCTTTACTGTTTGCACTCTTTCCAATCAGGGTCCTATGATTAATAGAAGTGGCAACATTTTTAAAATTAAATATGTACCACTAATCATTTCCTGAACAACAAAAAAACACAACACAATTCCGAACATGATGTGTGAAATTGAAAACTACTGAAAATGAGAGAAACTGTCACCTTTGATAATATTAATAAATACTTTTCAAGTTTGAAAATGCAGGTTGAAAATATTGGCTTTAGCACAAAAATAATCAAAGACCTAGAGGGTCTCGTGCCACTTATCTTTCAAGGGAAATGACCAGGCAAAGGTCGAATATGTCTGGTGTATAAATCAAAAGTCGATGGACAAATTATGAATTATGTATTCTCAACTGAAAGCGTGTAAGTTATTCTGTAGTTATTTAGTGTGTCAAAAAAACCTTGTGTATGCACTAGTTTTGAACTCGATAGCAAATATTTTTTTCTGGTGTTTAATTTATTGTTATCTATGGTAGACACAATATTATTGATATGTTATCTGTCAAGTTCATGTCTAACTCTTTTTCAAACTTGACTTGTACATCATATAAGTCCTTAAGCATGTACCTGCTTGGCCAAACTGCAAACGAAAATCTAAAGTACAATGTAGGTTTATGTGTTTCGGAGGGGTTGGATCCCACCTCCTTGTCAAAAGTGTTTGTTCTTGTCTTGCTTAATAGTCAAATTTGTATCTTCTCTTAATGTTAGGATTCAGTTGTTTGCATCTAAGGATGTTTAAGGATCAAAAATCGTTTCAAAATGTCCTTGTTTGCAACGTAACACTAAATTCAGATGAACTTTACCCTCTTTCGAAAATAGCTGGTTAATAATTGCTAAAAAGTACATGTAATACAAACTGAAACTTCTCATATCCCCATATACATTGTTTTTAAAATTATTGTGTAAACCATAGCCTTGGGTGTGTGAAAAGGAACTAATGGCGACCAGACAGTATGCAAATCACCCTAAATGATGGTGCATCAGGTCAAAGTACTTCGTAAAGTTTCTGTTTTCAGTGATATGAATATATGGAATTATTTTATTTTTCTGTTGTATATAACCATGGATATATGTAGATATTGTAGTTACTAGTGGGCAAGATTAAAATCTAATTCCCAACTAACAGTTGATAAGAAGACATGTTTTAAACAGCCACGCCAGTCTTCAGAATTTCAGAGTTCCTTCAAATAAAAGTGTAAATTCAAACGGTTAGTGACAATATGCGTTTTCCAGGCGTAATGTGTTAGCGCCAAGGATCAGCATGTCGGGTAATGTTTGTGTACATATTGGGCAATGGGATTTCCCATAATGCACTGCAGTCCAGGAGATTATTCAGGCATTGGCAGGGCCTTTTTTTGATCTTAAGAATGTTTTATTATACTGTAAACTATTTTAACCTTTTCACCACCAAACTTGCTTCCCCAAATTTGTCTGCACTTTTTTCTTATACTCTTAAATATTTCTGGAAATGAACCCTTATTTTGGAGCCAACAAAAACATTTGAATAAATTTTTATTTTTCACTCAAAAAATTTGGCTATTTTTGTCCCAATCTTCTGAAGGAAAGTGCAGACTATAAACGGGACTATTTTGTGTTGAAAAGAGGGAACTGGGGTGAAAAGGCGTACATACAAGCATTATGATCTGAAGCATGATTTTTTTTAGGCATTTACCCATAATGCAATGTATGAAGCATTGAAAAACGTTTGCACGCAGTTGTATTCGATCTACTAAGGATTATTAAGCCTTGTATGTATTGTAAAGTACATTGTGCTCATCGATTTTGGATAGACCGTCAATGAAGGAATTCATACTTCAATTGACGTACATTGTACATGTATGTAACGACATGCTGTGTGCGATTCGATTCAACTATAGATTCACTACAACAAAAACAAAAATTCTGTCACTCTCTATTTACATGCAAATTGTCATACACCTATTCGATGTCAATTTCAGTTCCTCATTTTCTCAAACATTGTATAAGATACGAGCAATCATTTTGTCTTGCAGTCAAAGTCCTCTCTGTCTTGTTTTTTTTTTAACTGTTTTTTGTTTTGCCTTGATTCAATTCAATTCAATTCGTTTATTTAAAGTCAGTTTGAAATACCTAGCCAAAGGCTAATATCACTGACTACTAAAAATTACATCAAACAAAAGCAAAAATTTACAATCATCAAACACAGAGAAAAACAACAGTAAGATTTCACAAATAATCAATTAAGTATCTTAAAATGATGGTGACCACAATGACACCATTTGCTTAAAAGAATACAAATCTTTGCACTCCTTCATTCGATTAGGAAGCGAGTTCCACATTTTAGCACCATAATAAGACAATGACTCCAGTCCATAGCATTTAGTCCTTGGTCGTTTTAACTGTAATTGATGAGAATTTCTTAAATTGTACATTACATTTTTCTCCTTGTATAAATCCCACATAAAAGATGGGGAGAGTTTGTTCACACTTTTATAAACTTCAACAAGTATGTCACAATTCCTGGACATCTCTTGTGTTTGTAGTTCAGAACGTTCAAATAAATTGTAGACATCTAGATTTCATTGTAACCATGCCCTGTATATCAAGAAAGTTCCTGATACAAAGACTCAATTATTGGTCTCTTCTGTATCTTTACTCTATATGCATTATATAACTTCCCCTTCTTGAACAATTGAAGTTGCAATATGATACAGATGATTGGTTCCCTGAGGGGATGTGCAAACATATAAATTCAAACGAATACTGTAAAATGACCAATTTTCATTAGGTTTAAATTTTGCGGATTTATCATTTCAGGCATAATCAGTGGGTTTTAAATTCACAGTTTTATCATTTAGATAATGTGTTCTATGCTAAATTTCACATACATGTATTCACTGAGTTAATTTAGCGCATTTTCCAGTCAGCGAAATAAGCAAAATTAAAACCCAGTGAATAATTAACCATTTTACAGTATAGCATTTTTTGGCCATACCATGATTACTCACATGTTGGTAACTATTTGAATGACTGAAATTTTTTGTCATAAATGGTGCAAAATATATAATTTTGTCTACATTTTTTCAAAAATGTTGAATAAGATCTATAGGTAATGGGAAATTTTATCTATTTGATCCAGAAAAAACATGGCATAATGCATCAAAATTTAGGCAGGGAAATTTATAATTATGGTGTTTTTTTTAATTTATGTTAAAATTGTCATGTGCATGTATCTGACAAGCACTTAAACATATCCTCTGGTACTGAACTTACTTCTTTTTTACATAAATGTCTTTACTCTTACCTCAATAGAGAGAGAAAGACAATCTCCAATGTTACATTGACACTAATTGATGAGATGGACAATAGAGGGAAGCAGTTGAAAGTTAGTCTGTCTAGTCAGCTACTCAGCAGCTTACAGATATTTAAGCTCATTTAAGTCAAATATTTAAAAGCTCACTTGGTTTTGCCTTTATGTGATAAAAGTGTAGTCTGCCACTTTCCCTGTACTAGTTGTATGTACCGCATTGCTTTGGGTTACAGGTTTCCAGAGAATTTCCCGCAATATAGAATTTTAGGGATTTTTACCTGAGTGGCAGACACAGGATAACAGAGATATTACCAGCCCACCCTGGTACATGTATAATGTGTATAAATTAACATTTTTTTCTGACCATGTCACTATTAAAATAAAGCTGTTGTATTTCTGGCTCATCCATTAAATCTGTTGTATTTCTGGCTCATCCATTAAAGCTGTTGTATTTCTGGCTCATCCATTAAATCTGTTGTATTTCTGGCGCAGCCATTAAAGCTGTTGTATTTCTGGCTCATGCATTAAAGCTGTTGTATTTCTGGCTCATCCATTAAAGCTGTTGTATTTCTGGCTCATCCATTAAAACTGTTGTATTTCTGGCTCATCTATTAAAACTGTTGTATTTCTGACTCACCTATAAATCTGTTGTATTTCTGGCTAATCCATTAAAGCTGTTGTATTTCTGGCTCATCCATTAAAGCTGTTGTATTTCTGGCTCATCCATTAAATCTGTTGTATTTCTAGCTCATCCATTAAATCTGTTGTATTTCTGGCTCATCTATTAAAACTGTTGTATTTCTGGCTCATCTATTAAAACTGTTGTATTTCTGGCTCATCCATTAAAACTGTTGTATTTCTGGCTCATCCATTAAATCTGTTGTATTTCTGGCTCATCTATTAAAACTGTTGTATTTCTGGCTCATCCATTAAATCTGTTGTATTTCTGGCTCATCCATTAAAGCTGTTGTATTTCTGGCTCATCTATTAAAACTGTTGTATTTCTGACTCACTTATAAATCTGTTGTATTTCTGGCTCATCCATTAAATCTGTTGTATTTCTGGCTCACCCATTAAAACTGTTGTATTTCTGGCGCATCCATTAAAGCTGTTGTATTTCTGGCTCATCTATTAAAACTGTTGTATTTCTGACTCACCTATAAATCTGTTGTATTTCTGGCTCATCCATTAAATCTGTTGTATTTCTGGCTCATCTATTAAAACTGTTGTATTTCTGGCTCATCCATTAAATCTGTTGTATTTCTGGCTCATCTATTAAAGCTGTTGTATTTCTGGCTCATCCATTAAAACTGTTGTATTTCTGGCTCATCCATTAAAGCTGCTGTATTTCTGGTTAATCCATCATTATTGAATGAATGAAGTATAGTGGAATTTATTCTATTGAATGGTAGTATAGTGAAGACCAGACTGACTGACCAGAACATTGTTGCTGTCTTGTATAAGAGTACATAGACCATACTACATTGTTTTTGAGATACTGGTGCTCCAATGTATTGTAGCAGTATTTCAAAGGTCAAAGCCATGAAGGGTCAACATAGAAGTGTGGCTACAGTGATTATCTCCTAACTATGCTAACAGCTGGCCATAATTCCTTGCAGCTGGTCATTTAGTGGTGATTTAAATTTCATGGCTTCAGAGTGAATGTCATTGTGTTGGAACGTTTTGGCTCATCCTCAGTCTGGATTATTAGGGGTCCAAACCTATTGCACATATTGTTATTGTTTCGATTTTCCTCAGCTGCTTTGCTTTTTCTCTTAATCACGCTGTACGAGATGCTGTAAATTTGTTTCCTTGAATTCAAACAAAAGTTCAGTATAGTTTGCAAGATTACTATCGTTCATCCTTGATTGATAAAATAAAGATAACATTGTTTCGACTTCTTCTTACAAACTGCAAGTCTATATCTTAGGTGTGCTCATTTCATCTTCAATTCTTTAATTTTGGCGACTATTTTTGCAATATTTTGGGGGAGGTTATATTTGTGACTTCATCTTGACAACTTGTATTCTGAATGCATTAAATAATATTTGTATGAAAGTACATCACAGATTTGTGAAAGAAATTATATAACTGTCAACAAAGAGATACAATACATAAAGGAGAAAAACATAAAATGTATCTGTTTGCAATTTTCAGACCATTATTCCATGATAAACAAAACTAGGATGAGCAAGTGCATGAATATTCAGTGAGACGAGAAACAAAACAATTCCTGTGGGGTCTCTAACCTTAAAAATATCACTTTTTCTGCTCTTAGACTAGTATAGTGCCCTCTTGATGTTCAAATGGGAAATGAAGCAAAGCCTTATGAAGGAACTATAAAAATATTCTCTGTTAACATTGATCATTTCTTTAAATAAATGATGATATAGGTGCTTAATTTCAAAAATAATTGTCATGAAACTGCAGAGCTATAATAGTACAATACTGCCTTGGTCTTCATAACATCTAAATATCAAAAAATAGTTCTCATGCAGAATTTTTTTTATTATTTATAATTGAAAATCATTAGATGTAAAGCAAAAAACACATATGGACTCAGGATAGGCTGCAGCCAATGCATGTTGTGGTCTTTCTTACATTAATAAAATATATATAAATATATATATAAATGTCTGATACTAAGTTGGAAAAAATGAAGAAATATTTTGTGCTTCATTACAAAAAAAAAATGTGTAAAGATGTTTATAATTAATCCTCAATTGAAGGCAGTTTAAAACAAGGACTTACGATTCAGTTTATGTGCATGCAAGCGTCCAGTCCAGCGTGATATCTCAAACACCCTGTAGGACAAATTCTCTGCAAACCTCACCATATCTTTTAATGTTTCATACACAGTATCTGCACATGCTGTGATTTTGCCAAAGATGGTCGACTGGCAGCCATTTTAGTTATAAAAATGAACCAAAATCAGGTATTTTGTTATCTCCAGAACCAGATCTCGGGCATGTGTTGTTTAATTTTTTTCCAAACTTTGTAGAAGGCTTAACCATTATATGCGCACATTGCTTTGTAAATTTAACTCAAAATGGCTGACTGATGATATATATCTTGTATATGCTTTGAGCAATTTACTTCAAACTTTATACAATGTACATGGTCAGTACATCATGGTGTAAATAATTGCAAATAATAGTTTTGTCATTCGAGCAAAGATAGAAGACTTTTGATCATTTCAGTTGGTCGTATGTCCCATGTACAGCAATGAATATACAGACGTGGAACAAATGCCCACATTTTTCTGCATTTTTTCTGATATTCTTCAATATTTCTGGAAATGAACTCCAATTTTGAAGCCAACAGACAAAATTTGAGTCAATTCTCAGTTCTTACTAAAAAATATTGGCTATTTTTGTCCCAATCAATTTTGTGAATTTGTGATGAAAAGATGAATCACCATTGTCAATTTTTTTGCACCGTCTACAGAATGACTGTGTACAGTCTACTCCTCTCCCATATGTTGATAGGAATTGACAGATCAGAGTTTGTCAGGTCGAATTTCAATGTAGTGCTGCTTTCCTTACATTAATTGGATGAATGAAATATGAATATGCATTCACAGCATTCACATGTCTGTTACAATGATTGGTCTATAAATGTTTATAAATTTATGACTATAATTATGGATAAGTTTTAAAAAACCATAACAAATTATGGGTTAAGCGCCCTCTAGAGGTGTATTCTTCAGTTGAAAAATTTTAACAACCTTGTTTCTGTGTTGTAATTCCGGTCGAATAAATACAATTTTTGATTTACGTCCACCTTTTGATGTACTTTTAATTGAGTAAGTGATCTTTTTGAAATTTAAAAAGACTGTAGGATGAAATTATTAGAAGTGCAATTCTTTGTGAAACTATTTTTATTGAAAGACAAGAAGTTGAGATTGAAGACTGAATGTATCTACAGAAAGAGGCTTTCAGTCGCCATCTTTGATACAACTGTATCTCCTGTTTGGATACAATGTATTATTATCCAAAATGGACCGTATCAGCCACCATCTTGGATGTTATTATTCAGAATGAGGCTATAATGGTCATCATCTTGGATATTATTTTTCAGAATGAGGCTATAATGGCCACCATCTTGGATATTATTATGAGGCTGTATGGGCCACCATCTTGAATATTATTATTCAGAATGAGGCTATAATGGTCACCATCTTGGATATTATTATTCAGAATGAGGCTATAATGGCCACCATCTTGGATATTATTATGAGGCTGTATGGGCCACCATCTTGAATATTATTATTCAGAATGAGGCTATAATGGCCACCATCTTGGATGTTATTATTCAGAATGAGGCTATAATGGTCATCATCTTGGATATTATTTTTCAGAATGAGGCTATAATGGCCACCATCTTGGATATTATTATGAGGCTGTATGGGCCACCATCTTGAATATTATTATTCAGAATGAGGCTATAATGGTCACCATCTTGGATATTATTATTCAGAATGAGGCTATAATGGCCACCATCTTGGATATTATTATGAGGCTGTATGGGCCACCATCTTGAATATTATTATTCAGAATGAGGCTATAATGGCCACCATCTTGGATATTATTATGAGGCTGTATGGGCCACCATCTTGAATATTATTATTCAGAATGAGGCTATAATGGTCATCATCTTGGATATTATTTTTCAGAATGAGGCTATAATGGCCACCATCTTGGATATTATTATGAGGCTGTATGGGCCACCATCTTGAATATTATTATTCAGAATGAGGCTATAATGGTCACCATCTTGGATATTATTATTCAGAATGAGGCTATAATGGTCACCATCTTGGATATTATTATTCAGAATGAGGCTATAATGGCCACCATCTTGAATATTATTATGAGGCTGTATGGGTTACCATCTTGAATATTATTATTCAGAATGAGGCTATAATAGTCACCATCTTGGATCCTAAAATAAGGCTACGTGTTGTATAGGTGTAGCATGAAATATTCCTAACAGTTTGAATAACATTATAATTAATACCTCCAGTAGGTCAGACACTGCATGTTTGTTTGGGATGCTTTGTTTATTTAATAAATAATATTGTTATATTTGCTTGGTATCTTTTCAGCACCAGTCCCTCAAAATAGAACTGATTTACACAATGTCTCTGGTACGTATATTTCATTTGAACTAAGTGTGTGAGTCGGTCTTCACCTCACGAACCACATGTACGTACTTCATGTCTGTAAATAATGAATTCCACATTAATTGTCTCGTACATTTCATTTTAAATTATTAAAAAAAAATCAAGGGTCGAGTTTCACTTCACTTTTTTTAGCTCCGCTGTCGACTTTGTCGAGCGGAGCTTATCATATGAGTGATTGTCCGTCGTCGTCCGTGTCAATGTTTTACTTTTTCGACTTCTTCTTGAAAACTACAAGCCTGAATGCTTTGATACTTGGTGTATATGTACCTTGGGTAGACCTCTCTTAGGTTTGTTCATTTCATGTTGATATCTTCAATTCTCTAATTTTGGTGAATATTTTTGTCATTTTTGGTAAAAAGTGATATTTTCGACTTCTTGTTAAAAACCGCAAGTGCAATTGCTTTGATATTACATATATAGGTACTAAATGTGGACCTCTCTCAGATTTGTTCATTTTGTAATGATATCTTTAATTCTCTAATTTTGGTGAATATTTTTTGTCATTTTTGGTAAAAAGTAATATTTTCGACTTCTTGTTAACAACCGCAAGTGCAATTGCTTTGATATTACATATATAGGTACTACATGTGGACCTCTCTCAGAATTGTTCATTTTGTAATGATATCTTCAATTCTCTAATTTTGGTGAATATTTTTGTAATTTTTGGTAAAAAGTGATATTTTCGACTTCTTGTTAAAAACCACAAGTCCGATTGCTTTGATATTACATATATAGGTACTACATGTGGACCTCTCTCAGATTTGTTCATTTTGTGATGATGTCTTCAATTCTCTAATTTTCGTGAATATTTTTGTAATTATTGGTAAAAAGTGATATTTTTGACTTCTTGTTAAAAACCAATAGTTCAATTGCTTTGATATTACATATTTAGATACTACATGTAGACCTTTCTCAGATTTGTTCATTTTGTGATGATGTCTTCAATTCTCTAATTTTTGTGAATATTTTTGTAATTATTGGTAAAAAGTGATATTTTCGACTTCTTGTTAAAAACCAATAGTTCAATTGCTTTGATATTACATATTTAGATACTACATGTAGACCTTTCTCAGATTTGTTCATTTCGTGATGATATCTTGGATTCTATAATTTTGGTGAATATTTTTGTCATATTTGGTAAAAAGTGATATTTTCGACTTCTTGTTAAAAACCAAAAGTTCAATTGCTTTGATATTACATATATAGATACTACATGTAGACCTTTCTCAGATTTGTTCATTTCGTGATGATATCTTCAATTCTCTAATTTTGGTGAATATTTTAGTCATTTTTGGTAGAAAGTGATATTTTCGACTTCTTGTTAAAAACTGTAAGTTTGATTGCTTTGATACTATACTTATTGTTCATTTTCTGATGATGTCTTCAGTTCTTTAATTGAAATGTGCATTTCTAACAGCGGAGCTATCTCAGCCGATAGGCTGCTTGTTTTCAGTTAAAATCTATGGTAATGATATTAAAAATAATCCAGATTGAGTATCACATTTCTGTCGTTATATAATTACATTTGATTGTATTTTCATGGCTTTATTTCTAATATATTCAAATTAGAAACGCCAATGTTTTTGAATGGTTGGAAATAAAGCATCTTTAATCTTAAAACATTTATATTAAAATATTTTAATGCCCTGTGATCAAGATGTGGAAAGAGTTCCTTTTGTACCCCCCATCCTTTACCCTACCCCTACCCTCATGCACTCCCCATTTAATTGTACATGCCCCCCCCCCCCCCAGGACATCTACAGTTATCTAGAGGGGGCATATACAAATGAATTTGGTAACTGGGAGTGAGTGTTAGGGTTAGGGATGAAGGGTACAAAAGGAACTCTTGCTCAAGATGTTGTCTATGGGGATTCCATGTTGTAAAATTTTGTCTATGGGGAATCTGTGATGTGAGATTTTTTGCTCCCATGTGTGCGAAGCAAAAATTTCTCAGCAGATTTCGAGACTTTATGGGAAATTTGTTTTTTTTAGACATTGTCTTCTGTCTGTCTTCAGTTCTTTCATGCATTATTTGTGCTTGGGAAGTTATTTTTCTTATCAGGAATCCATCTTATGAGACTTCTACAATGTATGTTGTTTATTGGGAATCCATGCTGTGAGACATTGACAATTGGGCTATTTTATATTTACTTAAGAAGTTATTTTCTATGGGGAATCTATCCTATGAGGCTTTATTAAAAACCATTATCCATCCTATTACTAGAGGGCAGACTGCTTTTCATCATCATACATGTACCTGAGGGATTACCTCTTCCCTTTTGCATTACTAGTATAAACTGAGAAGTATGTGTCTAAAAAAAACAGATCCAAGACATTTAAAATTTGACCTGTAATACATGTTAGTTAAATAATTAACTGTAAAAAGTGAACATAATGCCTTATTTGAAAAGAATCAAGGTCAATGGAACTACAATAAATTATTAACCTTATTAATCAACTAAGGTCTTATTCTTAATTGGTTGAATTTTGACCTTTGACCTTATTTATGGTGAGAAAAGAAGCTGGTATTGTTGTTTAGCAGTTGCCTGTTTAGCTGACAGGGTACAGCCTCTTATAATACCCCCGGTTGCTTGCGATGTACACAATGCCTGCAGGTAGGACTACTTCATTTTACTGTTTTTCTGTGACACGATTGTTTCAAATGACTATTTTGGTTATTGTGAAGGCTAATTGGTATGTGATAAATTATAGTTTAAATGTTCATGTATGGTAGTGTGATGGAGCTTTTGATAAACATCAACCATCAACTTCTAGTCAAATTTTCCGTTTATCCGCCCCCTACATCACCCCTGAATAGATACATGTGACTATGAATATTAACAGCAATGAATTCATATCAGAATTATGATCATAATTGTCCATGTAATGAGTTTTTGTTCACATAGACTTGGAGCGTTTATTCGCCTCCTACATCACCTCTGATTAGTTGTATGTGACTATAAATATAACAGCAATAAATTTATGCTAGAATTATGATCATAATTGTCCATGTATTGAGTTTTTGTTCACATAGACTTGGAGCGTTTATTCGCCTCCTACATCACCTCTGATTAGTTATATGTGACTATAAATATAACAGCAATAAATTTATGCTAGAATTATGATCATAATCGTCCATGTATTGAGTTTTTGTTCACATAGACTTGGAGCGTTTATTCGCCTCCTACATCACCTCTGATTAGTTGTATGCGACTATAAATATAACAGCAATAAATTTATGCTAGAATTATGATCGTAATTGTCCATGTATTGAGTTTTTGTTCACATAGACTTGGAGCCTTTAAGTTCAAGTTTTACCACCTAGCTCTGTTCATACATGTAAGATTATGTATAGGTAATAGTGGTTAGTCTATATATCATGAGAATGACGTTGTCATCGTAGCGCTCTGTCATAAATGAAGGTTACAGAACATCACACGTTTCTATAAGCAAAAAGTCCCTGGAGTATCTGTGAGATAGCCCTCTGTATCATGTTAATTCTCTTGACACAGAGCTTCAATAAATAATTCATGTTTGGTTTTGAAGCTTTTAGTAGTATGAATGACACTTGCGAGGATTTAAGTGTTTGTATGTATTTTATTTCAATAAGGCTGAAGAAATAAAATAAATATGAAAAAAATGAGACTCTGCAACTAGTGCACACGATGAAAATCGATATGGAGTTGTGAATGTGATGTTAGATGATCACTTAATCGATGGACAAACGTTCAGTGTGCATATGTTTAACCTTTTCACCACCAGACTTTCTCGCCCAAATTATTCTGCACTTTTTTTTTATATTCTTTCATATTTTTTGAAAATGAATCCTAATTTTGGAGCCAACAGACAAAATTTAAGTCGATTTTCAGTTTTTACTCAAAAAATTTGGCTATTTTGGTCCCAATCAAGAATATTTTGTGAATTTGTGATGTAAAGAGGGAACTGAAGGGTAGTGAAAAAGTGGTTAGTATCTTGGCTGGTTTGATAATTTGCTTATTCGCAAACCATGTTACTGTGCACGTGCATTGTGCGTTATTGAATATGAGGATTATCTCCCTCATTTCTGTGTATTCATGCACTACAACCTTCAAAAGATGTCTACAGCATTATGGGATACCTTCGGTTAAATTATAGTGATCTGTCCACCATCGAACTCAAAAGATCTTCATCTCATAATATCGTACATGACATATCAAAAATGAAAATTCATATTTTACAATAAATTGCTCTCAACATTAGCTTCATTACAGTGTAGCCTGTCACTACAAAAGACTTGAATTTGTGAAGAACATTATTGCAGCAGCTCTGATTTCAAGATTTTTTTTTTCTCAATATACTTGTGTACTGGTACCATTTCTTGAAGTGTTCTTGAATGAGTTATTAGTGTAATGTGAATCCTCAATGGAAGTGGACAGTTGAGTAAACATGATATTGTGATTTATCTTCCAAGCTATGACCCATTTTTGTAGATGTGTTGATGAGATTTCCAGATTGGATTTGTGTGGTTGGAGTAATGTTTGTTAATTGTTTACTCTTACAGTAAACTCCATTTTAAATTGTTGAAGAACATTATTGCATCAACTCTGATTAGTTTTTCCCCCAAAGTCTTTTTTCAACATACTTGTATTCCACCCTTTGCTGTAAAGTTCATGAATGAGTTGTTAGTGATAATTTGAAGTGAATATTTTATTTTTTACTCTGGTTATCGCATAAGTCAGTTAAGACTTGTGTTTTTTGTCATAATTTGAAAAAAATGGAAAAAAATTCAGTTTTCATGAAAGATTATGATGAAAGCAAAAAGATGCATTCCCATATCGAAACTAACAATGCCTTCAAGGTGTTCATAGCAATCAAGGGATGATCTAAAACTGATACAACACCATTATTAGTTTTTTGCACCATTTTTGCAGTCCTCGATTAATGAATAAAAAATTGGACGAATGCAAAACACGCATTGAGACAAAAGGGGTATTAGCGTTTCCCAACCCGGTGTTGAGGGACTGTGAACGAGTTAATGTTATATTGGAGAGACTCACTTGATATAAGGTCACCACCAAGCAAAATGTGTAGGATTATTTCAAACCCAGAGGAACCATTTGTTTACTAGCATATATATTTCTGCAAGATGAATTAAACTAAAATTTAAGGGTCTACAGTCCCAGTATATTCAACGTATGTATCAATGTGATGAGCCAAACAAAACAAAACAAAACAATAAAATGGAATTTTATTTGAAAAAGAAGTCGCCGATCATAACATTTAGTCGTTAAATATCCATAAACAGGAATATAACTTTGCAATAATATGTAATGTCATTTTATGAGAGATACCCATTATAAATATCTTTTAAAAACAAAAAGTTACCAAGGAACTATGCAGCAATCGTAGTATAAACTTGAGTTTTGAAATTTTTAATGTTAACCTAAAAATACTTTATGAATTCGTTATGGTATTCATAGCGAATGCAAATCAGTGATAGCCACCCTTATATGCAAGCCAAAAAAATGGAGGGGGGGGGGAGGGATAACAATTTTTGGAGTAAGTGATAAAATATTATCTGGTTGTGAACTCACTGAATGCCAAAGGTTATTTGTAAGAATAATAGTTTTCATATGTATATGTTGTCAAAATCTCTGTGTATGATGAATTACTCTCACCATATAAATCATTGTAAAAAAAAAAGATAGAATGATGATAATTGTATTTCCTTGTAAGAATACAGATAATTTCTTGGAATATCGTTTGATGACTCAATTTTTTTTTTTTTTTATTTCTGGTGGCATAAACTCGATCATATTATTTAAAGTATTACCGGTAAAAAAGTTTCACTAAATTTATCATTTTGGCAAAAAGTAAATCCTTAATCGATACCCTGTTTTTTTCCATTCCTGAAAAGCATACAGTGCACGCAAGACCAATATCTGTACTTTACCCATGTATCACCACCAGTTCCCTTTTTTCATCAGAAATTCACAAAATAGTCTTGTTCATAGTCTGCACTTTACTTCAAAAGATTGAAAAAAAAAAAGGTAAATTTCTTGAGCCAAACCTGAAAATAACCCAAAATTTTGTATGTTACAGTGTAGCTCCAAAATTAGTGCTCATTTCAGGGTTATTACAAGTTATTCACATTGCTTTTGACACTGCCTGGGTTGACTGATATTAGTTTGTGTCTACAGGGCTCTGTCATTTCCTAACCTTGGCAGCTATATACATGTAACTAGCTTCACCCACTTGGTTAATTATAGTTAATCAAAACTATTCAATTCTACAAAAGCAGCAATGTAAGAATTTTTTTTTTTTAATGAACGCATTTAAACTTCATGATGAATATGTATCATAACAAGTTCAAATCCGTAATCACTAATGTGTGGTCCATTTCAATTTATATCCATATACTTATATATATAGGGTATGTTTTTTTTTCACGTAGTTACAAAAGCTTTAGCACAAATTATATGAATATGCACAGCTTGTTGAGTGATTTAAAAGCGATTTAAAAAAAGAAAGTCCCCTGGTCTTGAAGTTAATTCAAATAAATGTTCATAGTACAGTTTGTCTGAGGTGTGCATGTCCATAGGCAATCACTGTGGTGTACAAAGTGATATGTGTTGATCACTGAATACTTAGGGTACTTTGTAGTCCCGGGAGGCTTTCTAAAAAGTCTGTTTATTTAGCATTTTAATACTCTGTTTTTAAATGAGGTTGTTTCATGATTCAGTGATACTGAGTCTGCTGCACAGGTTTTACCATGATAAATT
Organism: Saccoglossus kowalevskii; assembly: GCF_978046115.1. NCBI lineage: Eukaryota > Metazoa > Hemichordata > Enteropneusta > Harrimaniidae > Saccoglossus > Saccoglossus kowalevskii. The sequence continues at coordinate 27,233,859 of NC_140657.1, forward strand.
ATCAGAATTGTTCTCTTTGATAAAAGAAATGTTAAAATGTAAATTATTATTTTTATTAGCACTCTCCTCAATCTTTGTCTTGGTCTGCCAGAAATCCATTTGAGTGCATTCCAGTCCAAAATTCAGTGCAAATATTTTCACATTTTGTGAAATATTTTCTATATTTCATCACCATATTGAACTCCACGGACAAGTTCACATACTGCTTTTTGTTTTTGATCAAAAGGTTTTTCACTTTCATGTGGCAAGGAGCAGACTATACGAAATAATTTTGTAGATGGTGCCAAAACTTAATGATGGTGCTCAAAGGGTTAACCCATCAATTCTTCTTATTAGCGGCATATGCATTATATCATGATGTCCCACCAAAGTGTTGTCATGTTAATTTATATTCATTTCATATAATATATAATTTATACATAGTACCAGTAACAGCTCAAATTCTCAGGTCAAAGGTTAGCAGCGAATTACATAACCCATTATTAGATTATTTATCAATTAATTAATTACTGACAAATAGTGTATGTGACTTGCTATTGGTCGTTGGGTGCCAAGTCCCAGTAAACAACTCTGTTATGCTTTCATACACACACTTTCTATAACAAATACCAGCATAGTTTTCAGTCACCACAATATATATTACAGTTCATGTTATATTCTATGAGGGACAATGAGATTAACACAGTTTATTTATTATTAATTGCAAGACAAGAAATATTGTTGATATCCTTATTCTTGTTAAAAAGTAGGCAATTACATCCTATAGTTTTACTGTCACTGATCCGACTGTCCATACCTGTTTCTCTAAAATGCTGTGACAGATTACATTCAAACATTCAAACTTCAAAACACACGAAACATCAAAGAAACCAGAAAGCTATCAAATTCAAATTTTTGTTTAATCTGCCATTTTCAGTTACACCAACGGCACTACATTTTACATATCAATACACTCAGGTGCATTTGCAGTACACGTGCATTTGTTTCAGATTCAATTAAGATGGCCGAATAGTGGTCATTTTTCTACAAAACAATCATAAAATCAAGCTTTTCTACAATTGCAGAACCAGATCTGATTCATGCATGGACATACATGTATAAAATTCAAAATTGGTATGTTCATTATCCAAAAAAATTAAAATTATATTCGCTTTGTTTGCGCACTTTTGCTCAGAAATCGATTATATCTTTGATAAATATTGATAATATAATATAAAATGCAATAATTCAAATTATTCATTCATCTTCAACTTAGATATCTTATCAGTCAGTGTTTTTTTTTTATCCATTTATTCATAAAGACATTAAACAAATTGTGATAACATCTACATCATACCTAAATGGAACTGAACTGAACTCAAATAAAAGATTTCTCCCTATTCTGATTAGTTTCTGTGTATATGATGGTGTTTACCCCAACTTAGAATACCAGTGTATAGACTACTTGGTGACTATAGAGAAAGTATTTTGTTATAATGAATAAAAGGTACACCTGCTGCACTTGGGTTTACCTGCTATTGAAATGTTAATACATATCGCTGGTTTTTAGTCCCCGTTGAGACGCAGTCCGAAAACAGTGACTTATGGATTGACCTCTGTGTGCATGTTATATGTTAGACATGCCTGGACTGATTACAGCATACATCATCACACATACATCATATATAATATTATACATATGCACATCAATTTGTTTCATGATGTGATTCAAGATGGCCGAATGATGGCAATTTTTGTGCTGAAAAATAATAAAAATCAAGCCTTTCTGGCATTCTGAAATCAGATATCGGCTGTTCACAGATGGATTTTGTTCAAACTTGGGACATACATTAGACAATATGAGACTTTGAGGCATGGCAACATGCTTTGACTGATTATAATGTTCAAATTTTATATATTCATTATACATCATGTCATAGATATACAAATGTGTTAAAAAATGATTTTTCAGAGCAATATCTCTGAATAAGTACTTGTTTAATGATCAAATACAAGATGACTGAATGTCAATTATTTTAATGTTTAAAAAAAATCATAATCAAGCATCAGCTTCTGGACTCATATCTCTGACATGTTATTTACTACATTGTATAATCAAGACTATATATTTTAAATTTGATAACTAACAGGGACTATGCCATTCATGGCTTGTTTGTTTATAATTTATTTCCTCACAGAATAAAAATCAAATCACCAGTGTGATATGCACAGTTGAGTTTGTATCCATTCCTGAATTTATATTAATTATTTAATAGCTACAGTACAAATGTATATTTTCAGCAGGTAAGTTTTTGGATTATCACAGGATAAAAAAAACATTCTGTTTCTTTTTTAGCCAAAGGTTGAATTCAATGGTTTTTTAGCTTCGCTGTCGACTTTGTCGAGCGGAGCTTATCATCTGAGTGATTGTCCGTCGTCCGTCCGTTGTTTTACTTTTTCGACTTCTTCTTGAAAACTACAAGCCTGAATGCTTTGATACTTGGTGTATATGTATCTTGGGTAGACCTCTCTTAGATTTGTTCATTTCATGATGATATCTTCAATTCTCTAAATTTGGTGAATATTTTTGTAATTTTTGGTAAAAAGTGATATTTTCGACTTCTTGTTGAAAACCGCAAGTCCAATTGCTTTGATACATTATACATATAGGTACTACATGTGGACCTCTCTCAGATTTATTCATTTTCTAATGATATCTTCTGTTCTTTAATTGCCATGTGCATTGCTAACAGCGGAGCTATCTCAGCCGACAGGCTGCTTGTTTATCACTACTGGTCTGTTTTTAAAAGTAATTGGTAATCAATGCATTTTTGACATTGCCCAAAAACTAACCAGTGTCTCAGATTCAGCCCAGGTAGAAGTTGTATGTTTCTAGGGGTGATTTTGCAAGATTGCCAATGAGTTTTGCGCACACCAGACGTTGGTGGCACTGTTGCTAGTACTGGAAGCACTTCCGACCTGATATTTGTGTAATGGTGTGTTAGGAAAAATTATGGTAAAAAACCAAAATAAACAATTGTTTTGATTTTTGCGCCACAAATTTTCACTAGAAAACTCCCCTGGACATGCATTCTTGGGAAACTGAGCAAATTATTATAAATTATATTTTTCATCAAATTATCTTCTAATGTTCTTGTATGTTTGTTTAGGTCTCAGCTGTTTGTATCCTCATATAAAAATATTAAAGATGGCTGTCGCAACATAGATTTTTGAATTTTTTAGTTAAGAAAGTCAGAAGTCAATGAAATGTTTATAAAAAAATGATTCAAGAAAACAATGAACTGGGTCCACTTAAATGACAAAATAAGCAATAAAACTGCATGCTTGAACTAAATGTCGCAAGGAGTATTGACCTTGTTTAAATAATTATTCAAATATTGGAAATTACAATGTCCACATGTAATGACTTCTCCCTGAATATACATTGTACATGTATATGCCTAACTGGCGCATAGTCACCTGGTTGATTATCACTAAATATAATGACCTCTTCATGACTATATACACCCTGACTGTAGTTACTGGTTGATTATCACTGAATATAATGACCTTTTCATGACTATATACATCCTGACTATAGTCACCTGGTTGATTATCACTAAATATAATGACCTCTTCATGCCTAACCATGTATATACACCCTGACTATAGTCACCTGGTTGATTATCACTAAATATAATGACCTCTTCATGACTATATACACCCTGACTATAGTCACCTGGTCGATTATTATATGTGAAGCACAAACCAAACTCAAATAAGGTAACATTTACTTGATCTGCCCACCAAATATAGATGAGGAGAAATTCAGATATTACTGCATGAATAACTTACAGCCTGTTTAGAGTCTGAGCGCGATTAAAAGGCACAAAAACTAATATGCTGTTCATAATCAGCTAACCAGATTGGTTGTCATGACAATGGGTTCTTATATCAGTACCATAATCTCATGTGCGGATCCTTTTACATTTCGTTTACAGGAAAGTGCATTGATAGTACACATTCCCTCTAAAACAACAGCCTGCCAACCCTACGATCTAGAATAGACTCTCCTAAGTTTAAATTACTGTCTTTTACCCCAATCCTCAATGAGATAATACACACTAGTCTCTTCGCTGTATAGCACTGCGGGGGAAAAAAAGTTCAATATTTGCTCATTTATTGGAGTGACTGAAAAATGTCTGAGTCCGACCAAGAAGTTGTTGTTCGCACTGAAGGCTCTAACATAGAGATGAAACCAGCCTATAACACTCATGAATATCAGTCAAAGTACGCTCAGGGTAGGTAAACGTAGCATTGTCATACACACGCCTTGTTGTAAACGGATTTCTTCACTAACGCTTGTTATAGGATAACATGATCCAACAACTGATGTACAAATCCTTCATCAAGTCAATGTGTTTTTGTTTTGCTTTTAATCTCCCAAAAATTCTGATTCCCAAAACCAGGCATGATATTCATTTCATTATTTTAAGACAACGATACGGGATAATTATTTTAAAATGAAAGCTTTCTGAATGCTGCTGAGATAAATGGTTATTAATATTTTAAAACGCTGTATTTCCAATTTTACATCCGTCTGTGTTGTATTTATGAATATAATATTTCAAATATTATATATCAACATTTTTTGTTTTGTTTACTTGTTTTTTAGCAATAGAAATTACAAATGGGCCCTAGGTACATGCAATCTTTTCAAGCAAACTGTTTCATGTCATTGTATCTTAGCATTTGCTTGAATTACAATACTTTTGTTAGTCCCATGGGTGCATATTGACGATAAACACTTTTTATTGACTTGTAAGAAATATGATACTGAAAGAAAAAATATTCACAGTAAAAATCTATTCTCATATTTATTATCAAGTAGAGATACAGCTTACAATATTATATGTACAACAAAGAGGTTCTAAAACTAATATTATTTATTTATTTATTATTATTTTTATTATTATTATTATAATAATATTAGTCTGTTTTCGATTCCTAAAATGCTTGTACCTGGCAATAAAACATAGTAAAAAGGTGATCCAAAATTTGTATTGCTTTCTTTAAATTTTGTGTATTTTTACTGCAATATTAGCGTATTTTTTTAGCAATGACCTAAATTCCACATCCTAAGGGAGTTACAGGATAATGTAATCCGTTTATACAAACATTATATGCTGTATAGTTTACAATCAAAGCATTGCATTTTTGTCGACATCTAAATGTAATTAGGAATGGCCTTACTGTAACATACTTTATTTTAACTTGGATTTATTTTCCTAAAAAATCTTTTTTGGTGTTTTGTATAAGGTTTATTTTCACTAATTTTTGTTGAATGTAGAATGTAGGGAAAATACCGGTAGGTATATTCACTGGATTTTATTTTTACTGAGTATTTCACACTAGTGTAATATGCAGGCCCCCTTAATCTTTTGAAAACCAAAGACAATGACAATGAAAAAATTTGTTAATTTTGTTCAAAATTAATAAAGGATTTCTAGAAAAATCCATAAATGTTTGGCACTAAAGTTGTGGCAGGAAAAGTGAAGGCGTTCAAATATTTAAAAAGGGAACCAGTCAATCGGGGGATTGTATCAGGGATTTCTGGGATACCGTTTTTTATGTTATTGCGCAGTTAATCTGTCTTTTGTCTAAATTTGCAGTGAGATCAGTCTATGTTGATTCATCTATAAACCCTCTGTCCATCCATTGTCATTTCTTGGACATGCCTTGATTGCTTTTGTTCGTTTGTCCCAAAAAATATCAAAAATCAACATTGGAAAATTTCCTCAACCCTTTCTCATTCATGCCTTGACTGATTTCATTCAAACCTCATTCATGGTGGATTACTAAAGTAGACACAAAAACAAGACGTAATTCTTGTCCAGCATGTCTCTCAGTCAAGTCTACGCTGATTTAAGGAGGAGGTAGTGTTTTCCCCACTTAAAATTACTCAAAAATCAACACTAAAGTAGGATTTCATAAGTTTTTCATTAACTGATGATTCACACAGCAATGAAATACCACTATGCAAGAAATGTGAAGGCAGAACAGTCAAACAACGAATACTGTACGGTTTGAGCTTAACTCAAAAAAGCATTTAACAAGCTTTACGTTTGCTCGCTTTCAAAACTGACACATACTGTAAAATTGACTATTAAATTTCACTGGGTTTAAATTTCGCTGATTAACCATTTCAGGCATATTCAGTGGGTTTTAAATTCAAGGTTATAATTTAGATAATGTGTTCTATGCTAAATTTTACATATTCACCAGGTTTTAATTTAGCACATTTTCCAGTCAGCGAAATAAGCTAAATTAATACCCAGTGAATAATTAACCCCTTTACAGTTAATAAATTGTGTGAGTAATCTGCCTAAATGTGCCTTAACTTAGTAACTTGTGTACGGTAATAACCACAAACAACAAGTTACAAGTTCATATGAACAGGCAAAGTAGGCTAAGTTACACCTGAACTGTACTCCATTGCACTGCACTGCACTGCACTTGCAGTGACAATTAAGTATGCTACTGTCAACTAAAAAGTATTCCTTCCTTGTATCTCTATGTAATGTAATATTTTGTGTTCTATGTCTATATTTATTGAAACGAAATGAGAATATTGTTTAAATAAAAAAAAATAAAAAAAAATAAAAAATATCTGCTCATTGAATTTATTAACATACACTGTACCCGGTGCATGGCAGGAAAAGTTTACATTACAGCGAATACTGATATCAAATTTGTAACCCAAATATCATATTTTTAACCTTAATGCGTAATAATCGTTTTTATTGAAATATGTCACTTTTAAAACCTGATATTAATTATAATGACATGCTTGAGGGACGATCGGTATAGTATTCAATATAAAATTGTTCATTTATGGCGTAACTATCTATCAATCAATCGTCAGCTGTGAGTAATTAATTGGCTCGCTAAACAACGCTCTAATGAGGTTGCTGTCTAGGTTCCCTCTGCTTCACAACCATTTAAAGTTGAATGACTTTTTAAATTCAATCATTTAAGTTATAAGTACGTTCCTTTCATATTTACCAGCTCAGGGGATGAAGACTATAAACACCAAACCATGTGGGAATGAGCGACATGGTTGCCATGCCAACAGGGTTGCCATGCATGCCAACATCTTGTCATGGTGTACTCACTGAATGTAGTGTGTGGGCATTTTAATCACTGAAATAATCAGCAGTGCCTTTGTAAAAGTAAAATGTTGTATTTGGACGATTACATCCTGCGATTTAATTTGTTTATTTTGATTCATTTTGCCTGATATGTTGAATGAATGAATAAATAAATTAATTAATTAATTAATTAATTAATTAATTAATAAATAATTAAACAATGTTTGTTGTTGATATATCTATTATAAACAAAGTGAATAAATTTCTATTTCCATAATTGATGTTTTTTGCTTTGTATTGGTCTGGAATAAAAAAAAACCACTGTGGTACATACATTGACCAAACTAGTCTACCTGTATGCTACATATACCGTAAGTACACTGTGGTACATACATTGACCAAACTAGTCTACCTGTATGCTACATATACCCTAAGTACACTGTGGTACATACATTGACCAAACTAGCCTACCTGTATGCTACATATACCGTAAGTACACTGTGGTACATACATTGACCAAACTAGTCTACCTGTATGCTACATATACCGTAAGTACACTGTGGTACATACATTGACCAAACTAGTCTACCTGTATGCTACATATACCCTAAGTACACTGTGGTACATACATTGACCAAACTAGTCTACCTGTATGCTACATATACCGTAAGTACACTGTGGTACATACATTGACCAAACTAGTCTACCTGTATGCTACATATACCCTAAGTACACTGTGGTACATACATTGACCAAACTAGTCTACCTGTATGCTACATATACCGTAAGTACACTGTGGTACATACATTGACCAAACTAGTCTACCTGTATGCTACATATACCCTAAGTACACTGTGGTACATACATTGACCAAACTAGTCTACCTGTATGCTACATATACCCTAAGTACACTGTGGTACATACATTGACCAAACTAGTCTACCTGTATGCTACATATACCGTAAGTACACTGTGGTACATACATTGACCAAACTAGTCTACCTGTATGCTACATATACCCTAAGTACACTGTGGTACATACATTGACCAAACTAGCCTACCTGTATGCTACATATACCCTAAGTACACTGTGGTACATACATTGACCAAACTAGCCTACCTGTATGCTACATATACCCTAAGTACTAGCACAACTAAGATTTATTTAGCGTTCTGCTGGTTAAAAGTTAGCTTACATGTAGTTTGCTTATTATGCAGAGTAATCCGTCTGAACATGTCTCAAAATAGGTATACATGTATACTTCGAGGAATAAGTTGAAATTATTGATAACAATCATACCTGTACTCACTTTGAATATCTTATGAGAAGACACAGTCAGCTGATAGTCACCTTTAATGTTTACGTTCAGACTTTACTGTAAATCAACTGTGGCAAACTACTGTAAAATACTTTATGTTTAATAGCTGGAATTCATTTTGCCTTGAACAAATTTTTTGCTGTTTGGTATAAAGTTTATTTTCACTGATTTTTAATAAGTTAAATGTAAAATATAGGAAAATGCATATTTTCAATGGATTTTATTTTCACCGATTCATCCCTTCAGTGAAAATAAATTCAAAATGAAAATAAATAGCTTTACAGTAATGGAAGCCTGTCATGATATATTTACATTTATGGGAATTAGCTTGATTATAATAAGCTAGCATTAAAAATACTAATTAGACAATGCAGTAATTTACATATATATATATATACCAATTATAGTCAATCAATCAAATAGTCAATCAGCTCATCTTATAATAGCATCACCATGGCAACGACACCGGTGATACAATGAACTCTTAAATTGTCACTGATACATGTATGAGTAATTTGATATTCCTGAAAATTTACCCCCCCCCCCCCCAAAAAAAAAAAAAAAAAAAAAAAAAACACAGTAAAATAGCGTTTGTCAAGACTATGAGATCTTACTAAATATAATTGACAATAAAGCGTGGATTGGTGACAAATAAAATGTGGACAAGAAGGTTTTTCACTGATTTATTGTAGTAGTTTACTTTAAGGCACTTGCTAAACAAATAGAAAGATATATAAATACTGTAAATAAATAAAATAACATGTATGTATGCATGCCACTTTAGTTTTTGCTCATTAACCATCTATTTGACTGATCAAACATCTTCTTAAATAATTACAGCCTAATTCTTATAAGATTTATTCTATTTTCAAATTAAAATTTTTGTAGTAACACTAAATTATCAAATCTGGATTATCTTTCTGCATAAGCCTTTGCTAAGTGGAATTTCCGTTTTAAATTGTAAATTCTAAGAAAATTTGTTTTTCTTAAGCAATCTGATAATTGTCACCTGGTATTACTTGTTTGTAAAGCTGGTTGATAAGAGTGATGTAATTAGCTAGAATTATCCACAAACTGAAGGCGAGTGGATAATCCTCGGGGGCAGAGCTACGTCACAAGACGTTCCACGTTGCTAAGGCGCCTCCACTGTACATGCATTTGTATGGGCTCTGTGCGCGCTGCTGTGGAAAGCCGGTCGAGCCAGTGAAAAATTGGGAAAACAACACAAACTCAACTTTGAAGTAATCACGCAGGGCTAATCTCGTTAATACACTGTTCAGGGGAGTCTCAACAACCATCCCAAAGTATTGTTTTCTGCGAGTTTTTGGCCTTTGTTTTCACTGCGAGGGTTGCCAGGCGGTGAAAATGCCCGGATTTCTAAAGAGTTGACTAAGAAATCATAATTTTACAAATCACATGCTCCTTTATGCTTAATAATCAACCCTTTGACTGCCAGATATTTTTCCCACCAAAATTCAGTGCAAATATTTTCACATTTTGTGAAATTTTCATGAAATTTTATCAACATTTTGGTCCATACAAACTGTTTCAGATATGGCTTTTAGTTTTTGAGCAAAAGGTTTGTCAATTCTTATCAACATTTCATGCGAGATGGAGCAGACTGTACACATGCAGTCATTTTGTAGAGGGTGCCAAAAGTTAAAAATGGTGGTTAAAGGTTTCAGGCGTAATTTCTTTTAATGCACTTTGGTTGAATGCACATTCGCAGTTACAGCCACTGACAGATATCAATAACCAACAAAAAATATTACTCGTCTGTTGATATATTTTTGAAATATATATTTATATTATGTATTATTAAAGGGCGGGAGTCGTCGTGCCGCGTCCTGTTCGATATGGGACTCAAAGCGACGTATACAACGCGTGTAAATTACATTGTGTATTCACATTAAATTCGAACACGCGTTGCGCGACGACCACCACGCTTTAAGTTAGAGACATCTGGGTTAATTGTTATTCATTCTTAAATTTGCATATTGCTGCAATAACAACGGCACCGCTGTATAATTTTATTTATTTGCCAAATTTTATTTTCACTCATCAAGTGGAAATAGCGGAAACAAATATCATTCCCGAAAAATTATGTAATCAAGCTTGATTATCACATGGGTATCTCCAGAGTTTGTTTGGTTTGCTATCTTGTGAAATAGAGTATATATCCAATCATACATTCTTGTTGCTTTCAATTAATTGTCATTTCATTGACGTCTATCCAGGATATTTTAATTTCCGTAGTGATCTTCTTTTACCAGACATAATTTAATCAGCTTTAGTTTTGTGCAAAACACATTTTGTATCAGTAAACATGTCTATGCATGAGATATATTCTAAGGTAGTTTCCGCCAAAATTTTACACTACTGAGCCTGTTACTGCACATACATGTATATGCAATGCATTATGGGAGAAAACTTCTAATTTTTTTCTATTTTCGGTATCCTGATGGCATCAGCTCGTAATATTACGAAAATATATTACAAAAATGACATAAAACACACATTGAGTCATAGGGAAAGTTTTCCCGACTTTCATGAAATTGTGTTCTTGTGAGCAGTCAAATATTAAATTGAGCGATGTAAATTGTGAATGGTTTGCTGTTGACTTTGTCGAGCGGAGCTTGTCATATGAGTGATTGTCCGTCGTCGTCGTCGTCCATGTCAATGTTTTACTTTTTTGACTTCTTCTTGAAAACTACAAGCCTGAATGCTTTGATACTTGGTGTATATGTACCTTGGGTAGACCTCTTATAGGTTTGTTCATTTCATGATGATATCTTCAATTCTCTGATTTTTGGTGAATATTTTTGTCATTTTTGGTAAAAAGTTATATTTTCGACTTTTTGTAAAAAACCGCAAGTCCAATTGCTTTGAGATTAGATATATAGGTACTACATGTGGACCTCTCTCAGATTTGTTCATTTTGTAATGATATCTTAAACTCTCTAATTTTGTTGAATATTTTTGTCATTTTTGGTAAAAAGTGGTATTTTCGACTTCTTGTTAAAAAACGCAAGTCCAATTGCTTTGATATAATGTTTATAGGTACTACCGGGTACCGGTACGTGTGGACCTCTTTCAGATTTGTTAATTTCGTGGTGATATCTTCAATTATCTAGTTTTGATGATTATTTTTGTCTTTTTTGGTGCATTGATACTATACATATTGTTCATTTTCTAATGATCTCTTCTGTTCTTTAATTGAAATGTGCATTGCTAACAGCGGAGCTATCTCAGCTGACAGGCTGCTTGTTAAAGATTTGCCGCAAAGCTTGTGTTTTCGCAACTTTACGTAAGAACTGATATTACCTTGAATAGAGTTGGCCTACACATAGAAGGTTTTTGAGCGCATGAAACAGATTAAAATGTGGACAGCATACACATGTACAATAAAAACAGTTTCAATGTGGGTTACTTTACTGTGGCCTTTCAGAGATTAGTTTTGAATTGAATCCAAAGAAAGTTTACTGCCTATTAAAACAATATTATTTCAATCTTAGTTATAGGTCTATTCCTTCCTATTTAATTTATTTGTTTTTCAGAATAGACTGTTTTCATGAATAAAGAACATTACATTATGAAAAATATAATGCACATGCAGTGCCATTTGACCAATAATTATTTTGGGGGTTACATCAAATACCCTTGAAGAACATTCTAGATTTACTAGTTGTTGTTGTAACTGAATTTGTAGCCAACTGTAATTTGTAGGATTTCTAGTGCTTTTGTATTATGATAATAATTAAATAAGGGAGTGTTGTTTAAAGGGTGGTGTTTGCCACGTCCTGTTTGATATGGGAGTCACAAGACATGGGAAATACATTGTTTGTTTACAAGTAATTTGAAAAAAATGCTAAGTGACGTCACTGCCCTTTATCCTTTTTAGTGTCATAATTTAGGTGAAATATTTTTTTCACATTTCTTGGCATGGTTTTTTTTATTTTGGAACCAGACATAGCTTCCCATTTGATTTGATAGTTGATTTTGATATTCTGAGTTTTGATCAGATTAGATCTACTACTAGAAAATTGAAAATGTTGATTAATTAATATGTTGTAAGTTTCACAGTGTACATGCTGTGAATGAATACTCTAGAATATATTGTACGTTGTGATGCGTTTCCTTTTAATATCAACCCTGAAAATCTTTTCAGGAAAGAAAAAAAAAGAAAATTTTGAAATCCTTAAAATCAATCAGATTCTCACTACATTGTACCTGTACAATTGTTTCTTTTCAAATTGAACCAAAAATTAAGGTACAAAAAAAAATTACACACTTGTTAAAGCTTCCTTATTCAATCTTTTTCCAACTTTATTTTTATTTTAATGGTAAATAAGGTGATTTTTCGGTCACTTTTTGTGTATTGTGTGTAATTTAATACTCAATGTCAATGTCAATACTCAATGTCAAATTGCCAACCTTTCAGGGCAAGTGATGGTGTTGAAATACCATTACCAGTACTTCATCAAAATTGACCTTCATCAAATGTGTATAGCACATTATTACATGTAAGTGTGAAAATATGCCAAAACTACTTTCGCATTTGAAAATTCCTGCACGATGTTTGGATGACCTGTGGGTTGTCCTGTTTCTATATTCAATTTCCTGCATATTGTGGGATATATCACAGTCTATAAAAACGTAATAATGAAAAATGATAATGCCTAGGCATTTATATAAGACCAAATAGTGCTCATTATTATGCCTAGGCACTAGGAAGCACACTGCCTTAGCTGCTCAAGGTGCATCAGAGATATAAGCTTGCACACACATGTAGCAATCACTACCCTACCCTAGCAGGTATTTATTTACTCGTGGGTAGTGAGAAGCACAAGTTAGAGTAAAAGTACCTTTCCCAAGGACACAACATTCAAAACAACAACCCTCTGATTGCGAGTCCGATAGCTATAGGACCACGATACATGTACCTATGTTCAAATATGACTAATTTAACCATTATTTTCCTGACAAATTGTATATCTTTTTGTATTTTTTGATAATTTTGGATCAAATGAACATAATTTGTTATCGTCTACAGGTCTTAATAATTTTTTGTGTGAAAAATATGGCAACATTTATATCCTAGGTTTCTTTCATGGAAGACGCAAGTTAAATTTATTTTAATTTTTGAGCGACAAAGTCTATATTTGTCACCATTTACAAAATAAATTTGCATAATTTGTTTCCATATTTTTACAAAGATTTTGGTCAAGATCTGTATCCAATGAGAAATTATGCCCATTTGGTCCAAAATTAACAAAAAATTTGTAGAAAAATACAAATAAATATGCAAAATGTTCCAACAGAGATTTGGCGGGAAAAATATGTTTTCCTGATTGTATCCACAGTGTGCAGTTTACACATGCATACTATGTAGCAAAATTATTAAATCACTCTCATAAACTCGCTTCAGTGCTTTTAGGAGAGCTATTTGTCACTCTCTGGCCATTTTCAAAAGGCAAGGTCTGATTGCCAATCAAAACATATATGCATGTTTTTCTCATTAGCAGTAAGGTATTCCTGTCGTCAAGCTCACACCGAGTTGTCGATTATTATGTATGATTGCTATTTTTGTTCAGCAATTCATCGAAAAATAAGCACAAATTTTTAAAAATATAATGCAAATATGAAAACATTTATTTCAGCTTATGACACTGAGCAATATTTTGAATTATAATAAAAATTTTTCCTAGAATCAAGGCAAAAACAGTGATATTAATATTTTAAAAGGTGTCATTTTAAAAGGGAATTATTTAGTTTCTTGACAAATTGTCAGGTGACCCAGGGTTACTCCAACCCAGGAGCCAATCAGTGAATACTCGATGGAGCTTTTTACAGTACGTAGTAAGTTATTATTCTGTAGCCATGTAGTGTTTCAGTGATCCCAGACTATGATTAACTGTTTAGTCTCGCTCTGGGACTTTCAGGTTCATCAAAAAACAATTACCAATAATGAACAGTGCTTCTCTTGCCTGAATGAAATGTTAGTTGTCATGGCAACATTGGATAAGAAAATCTATTTTTGTAACTTTTGCATATTGGTTTATAATAAATAAATGAAAAAAAAATATTTTTGTTTATAAAATAATTAAAACCTGTAAAAGATTATAAAAATGTCTAATTGATTGGTTTCATTTCAGGTGATTTTATTCTTCTTGCGAAGATGAAGAGAGTAAATGTTTATAAATAATTAAAAAGAGTTTCACATGCTACTGATCTTGCTTCAATTAAAGAAGCAGTCACGTAGGACGTATTTTTATTTTAAACTGGTTGTATATCGCAGGGGACTTGTAACAAATATGACATTTTGAGATGAGAAAACTTAGTCACATGAAAAATAAGGCTATATTTCACATGTGTGAGACTGGCTTATAGATTTCTGAAAATATTCCTATTCTAGTTCTTGTAAGCAAACCACAAAATATGTTGTCTAATAATAAATCTATGGTATATGCAAATGAACAATACATTTGAATGAAATATAAATCTTGTAAGATACTATATTTGCAAATGAGCAAGGAATTTGAACAAATCATAAATCTTGTAAGATACCATATATGCAAATGAACAAGAAACTTGAATGAATTATAAATCTTGTAAGAAACCGTATATGCAAATGAGCAAGGAATTTTAACGAATCATAAATCTTGTAAGAAATATATGCAAATGAGGAAGACGTGTATGAATCATAAATATTATAAGAAATCATTATGCAAAGTAATTTATGCAAAATAAATATCTTATGCACTCTTAAAGTGATGAAACATTGAAAATAAAGAATTAAATATTTCCAATCGATTATACGATTTGATCCTGTGTCACGTTTCCAGCGTGTTTCTGCAGGTATGACATGATTAAGGCTTTGATAATGTAAAAGCAGATACATAATAACATTCAATTGTTACTTCATTAAATGCAATTGGGATCTCTTGTAGTTGGAAAGCACTAACACATTTCTTGTCTCATGCAATCATGTCTATTTCTCGATGCAATTTACGTAACTCACATGTCAAAAAGAACACACCAATACCCTCACCTGTATCAGAATCATCAAATTAATTCGCTATATGTCTTTGCATAATTGGACCATGTTTAAATTGTGATGATTTTTTTTATGAGCTCATTTGCATATCTATTTTTAGATCTCATTTCCAATCATACACCATGTTGTTTCATTCTATAATAATGATAATCTATGATAATGATCAATAAAAGTATGTATGATCAGGATTTTCTAAAAAAAAATGCATTAACGCAAACTCTCCTCCGCAAAACAGGAAAATAAATTTACCTTTTCCGTTATTATTAGAACCATAATATAATTCAATAAAAACATCACCATGCAGTTCTAATTCAATATTAAAGTATTTTTTTACATAAAATAAATTTACTTGAATCATTATTAAATTTACTTTTTGTTCCTAGTTTTTTTTCTTGTTTTCGCTGAAAATTATGTACTGTATATAATTGACAAATTTATGTCTCTGTATACGCATAAATCTTATTCAGTGGAATGTTGATATCTACATGAAATTTTACATATGAATATTTTAACACTGATCATCAAAATTTTTCCCGCCTAGAATTTGGTGTAAAATTTTGCCTGTTTTTATGTATTTTTATTAATTTTTTTTTTTTTTTTTTTGGATCAAATGGACATCTGCTACAAATCTTAATCGAAATTCAGACATAATTTTCAATAAATGTATGTCATTGAATAAAATTGAGATGTGTATATGTCTTGAAGATTTCATTATCATCTGTTTGGCATCTTGCAATGGACATACGCACTCATATAATTTAAGTATTGAAACTTTTATAATTGTGCACAATAACGGCAAACATTATTACAATTGTATATGTAAATCAATAAGGCCAAATAAAAAAATTATTGTGGTTCCTCCAACATGCTTTGCAGAAATAGGGTAGGTACGTTTAGATAGGACGTTATAATTGTTCTATATAATATATAATTTTTTTTTGGTAAAAACTGAGTTGAGTTTGTTTTTTACAAATATTAGTGTCAGAAATCATGCCTAAATTTATTTTTGCTTATCAGTATCCCTCATTTTTTCAAAGTTTTTATTATCTATAAAAACCATATTTAAATTTGGCTTGTTTTTAAAAATGAACAAAAAAGCTGAGGCTTGGTAGTAAAAATTGGGGAAAACATGTACGTTAAGTTATAGAAACCACACAATTTGTTAAAAGGTCACCTAAGGTCTGTTGGCAGAAATTATTAAGATATATTGAATAATTAATTAATTGAATAATTAATTAATTTGGTTATTCCCACAAATGAACGACCGAGCTTGTCAATAATTGTCGCGTTCATACGATGTATATTCTTGTGTTCAACATAAATAGAAGAACGAACGCTTAACGACTCGGCCAAGTCATCTGTTAGTGACAGGTTTTTTATAACTGCCAAGTTGTTATCAGTGTATATCAATCAGTTGACTATCAATACACATAAAAAGCATCAAATCACATCACGTGAGTTATGCACCGCTAATACAATTAAGTAAACTGCTTCAATATTTATTAATTTCGCGAGTCGGCGAAAGCATATGCGCCGGGTGAAAGGTATTTTCTAACATGATGCGAAGTTGTTATATCAATCAATCAGTTCAACATTGCTACATGTACCTATAAAAAATACTAAATCTCATTAGCTCGTGCAGTTACTTCAGGAGTAATGCAAGGCGTATGTGCCGGGTGACAGATATTTTATAACATGACAAGTTGTTATATCAATCAATCAGTTCAACATTGCTACCTATAAAAAATACCAAATCCCATTAACTCAGTTACTCGCAAATAAATTGATGTACCGGTAAACTGCTTTTATTAGTATTCTTTACAGAAAAATTTCAAGAGTCGCAGAACATGTACCGGTATATGCAAACCAGATCTCTCAAACTGAATACCATGTTTTCTGAAACAGCGCTGACTGTACTTCGATTTATACTGCTGAGTATATGGTTTAACCTGTGAATCGAACCGATAACCTCCATGAAGGGAAATGAACCCGATAATCTCTGTTTCATTGATCGGGTCTGGGAAAATGTAAAGTTTTGAAAATGTAAGGTTTTTTGGTCAAGAGTTATGGAATTTATTTTCTGTGAGCAAACTATCAAAACCGTTTTCTGAAATTGATAATTAAACAATTTATAGTAATTTCCATCAATAAAGAGCTAAACACACAAATTTCTGTTTCCTAATTCGAAAATTACAAAGGTGTTGCTACAGCAATATTCATTGCAATCAGTTACATTTGCATGTACATCTATAAACGCCCAGAAACAAGCACGTTGTAATCAGGTTTTCGGTCGTCGCGAACGGCAGTTTATAAACACAGCACAGTTCAACAAGAAAAATATTCAAATATAAAAATAAAAGTACCATTTTTATGACAATATTAAAATTCAAATAAATTAAAGTAAAAGTCTCGCATTGATTTTAGATAAGAAGTTGACTAGAAATTTTGTTTTCAGGGTCGAAATTTAACCCATGTTCTATTAATTCTGGTGACAGACATGTGGAATCTATTTTCGCAATGTTATACTTCAAACATTATAGCTGGCTTGTATTGCAATCTTAGCTGATTATAATAATAGATTGGCTGCTATTATTGGGATTTAATCTACTCAAAAAGTAATTAAAGTTTATTAGTGTCTACTGTAGCTGCATATTGAAACAATTTGGTTAATATAAATTAATCTTCAACAGATTGCCTGCTGATTCTGTTTTTCTCCCATTCATTTTGACTATGTGTCGAGGTTTTCAGTCGGCAATGTGTTCAAATTAATAGTTAAAGTGATACACATACCATTGCATCATGGTTAAAGTCAAGAGAGATGTTAGGTCATCCTGTGAAAACATCACATCCTGGTATGTGTAATGACCTCAAAGGTCGCTCATCCTGGTATGTGTAATGACCTCAAAGGTCACTCTTCCTGGTACATGTATGTATACTGACCTCAAAGGTCACTCCTCCTGGCATGTGTAATGACCTCAAAGGTCACTCCTTCTGGCATGTGTAATGACCTCAAAGGTCACCCATCCTGGTATGTGTAACTACCTCAAAGGTCACCCATCCTGGTATGTAATGACCTCAAAGGTTGCTCATCCTGGTATGTTCTATGATCTCTGTATTCATGACTAAGAGGTCACACATCCTGGTATCTTTGTCTTCAAATTTCACTCATATTGGTATGTATTCTTGACCTCAAGGTCACACATCCTGGTACTTATTCTTGACCCAAAAGTTTGCCCATCTTGGTAATTTCTAAATTACTGTAAAGCCATACTGATTTTCTTTTGAGAGAAGACGTGTAGTTTTATGTAAAATATTTATAAATTTCAAATGACAATTGAAAACAGCTTGATGTTCTGTGCCAAACAATAATGGTACTGCTTGACCCTCATTCTTTTAAATTTATCTCAGCAAACGAATCACTAATACAGTGTGAATTTTAACCAATTTTAAGATAAATGTTTTATAAATGTCCATAAAACAAATTCACGCCTTTATGAAACCCAGTGTAAGCTAAAATAATATTTTAATTTACACGGGGAGTAGGAATTCAAAACAGTACATGTACATTGTAGTAGTATTGTCTGGAGTGAACTTACCAAAACACGACAAAAATTGTAATTAATGTGGCTTCAACTCTAATTCACAATACCCTGCCTCCTTGTTTTGAAAACGTTATCCATTCCCGGGAATAATTTTTATTTCCAGAAAATGTTATTATTGTATTTTTATAATGTGATGGTCAATGCAGTCTATTCATGTTCTATATTTATCTGTGCGTTGTGTATGCAACATACTATAAAAATACAGACACCATTCCTTATTAAATTTTGATATATAATCATTTAGTTTTGTGAAAATATGAATGCTGGGAATGAAGTATGCACAATATAGATATATTTTGTTATTGCTGTGTAAATATAGCCTCCAGGTATCTCTGATGAAAGGCACAAAGTTGTGGGTTGCCATGACAATCTCGTCATGTTGTCAATTTCTTATTTGTAGTATATGTTTTATAGTCATTTGACGTTGGAATTTTTTTTTTAATTATTAAAAGTGAATTAGATTTAGAATAAAAAATTTCAGCCTCTATTATATTATTGATGTCTTTGATGTTATATCTGTAACTTGCAACAGTGAGACCACATCAATATTTTGTGGGGGTGTTGATTTCATCACTGGAGAGAAAACTCAGTATTTATCACCTATAAGTTGTGAAAATATGCTGCGCACACAAACAGACATCACGTCGGCACCACAAGGGATGCTGTATTCATCAAAAAATATATCCCAGTCAAATATAGATCAGGTGTATTTCCTGCAAAATCACTTTTATTTTGTTGGAATCAAATTTTTCGCAAATGTCACAAGTCAGGGAACGTCTTTTAATTTCAAGGAGTAACAGTAACTTTCATGAAATGTTTTTTTACTATACGGTAATTGTAATGATTTGATTTACAAAAGTCACAGTGACAAGCTGTTTGCCAATGTTAGGTGAATTTTTATTATCATAATGTTATTTTTTTCAAAATTTTTATCCTGTGTGGAAATATTGTGTTTATTTGATCTAAAGTGTTGAACCATAATTTTAACGTCAAAAGCAAAGCTACATACAAGATTGTTCCTGATTGGCTACCCAACCCTAATAGTCAGACCAATCAGAGAGCAGCTTGTTTGTTGGAAGGTTTTTTCAACATATTAAATTCTGTCTTGTGTATACATGTGTGTTTTGAATGAAATTTTGATGGAAAATGCTGTTTTCACATATGTAGGTGACTTGATATTCGATAACTCTGTTTTGTCATCTCTAGTTGTAATGTTCGTTTGTAATCAATATTAGTACATGTAGTATTACAATTTATATAGCAAACTCTTATAGTATCCATTTTAATAAGGACTGAGGTTGTGAATTCAAGACTTGAGTTATTATAATAGTCTATACAGAAATGAAAACAGCTGTTCTTCTTGACAGGGTAACGATCGTTGGTATTCATAATCTGTACATGACTTTGTCTATATCGCTATGCCCGACAAACTGACCTTTGACATTCTAGGGTATCTAGTCTCACTCTGTGTAAAGCATAATTATGCACTTATTAATTTTAGTCAACAAATTATCTAAATTCTTTTTTTACAGTGACCACTTGCACCAAATAAATATACATTTACATCATCGTGCCAATTTTTTCTTTGCTCAAAGACTTCTCTAAAACAAGCGAAAACTCATTACTGTGCATATTTTTGTGTGTGACAGGAATGCACATTTAACTTTGAGTATATATACCATATTTGGTCTTTGTAAATAGCAGAGGTGTGTATTGAGTCAAAATATTAAAGTCATATTTTAATGCTCCAGAAGTGTTCATTTACATGTGCTTTTATTGGGGATGCACTTCACATAGAAAGTACCTATTCACAATTACCGTGTGAGTAAATATAGTGCCAGTAATGTTCTATCATATGTTGAAAAAAAACCACGAATACTGTGTATTTTTATCTGTTTCTACTCCGCTAGACAGGAATGCAGTAGACGATAACGATGATTTTATTCCATTTTTAGTATGCACTTCCATGGACTGTAGACTGGTGAAATAGAATGCATCTGACAATCCAATTAAAAAACAGCAATTTTCTTAAATTAAGCGTCTCTTGTCTGACAGTGCCGGGCGTACAAGTTACAGGTTTCTAATTGGGTATCCCATGGTGTGAATGTTGATTTCATGTGTCATGACAAATTACGGCTTGTTATTCAGTGGTACGTGTATTAGCTGATGGGTTCTGACTTAAGCTCCCACTGTTTTAGGGATATTATTCTTTTATCTATGGTTGGCAAATAAAACATTGTTTTTCTTAGCCGAATACCTTAAAGCGCAGGGGTCAACACCTGTGCAAGAATTGAGACCTAAACGACGATAACAGCACACACCTAAAACCCAAAGGCTCATGGGTAGATGCTTATTCGTAACAATGACGCGCGCTATGACCATTTGCCGCATACATAGGTGACGACTGTTTTAATATCCGTGTCTTCAACCACAGAAAGAAGATAGCATTTATAAAAAATGATAATGTTTATGTAGCAAATATTATACTATAATATGCAATTTATATTCGTTATCACTAATTTACCCTTTGAGCTGCAAATTCACCATCACAAAAACAAATTAAAAAATGTTTTTTAGATTTTTTTAAAAATTCCGATCAAAACCTATACCCAGTCAAAAGTATGTACACTCTGTTCAAAATTAATATAAAAAAACTGCCAAAAAAAAGACAAAATTCATCACTTATTATAAAAACTTCAAAAGTCAAATATATTTTGTATGTAGTTAGCCTCCATTAAAACTCATGATTTTTACCATATGGCTTTATTTTAGGCTGTAAAGATAAAAAAATATGGTAACCAAACTACTTTTCATACAAAAATATTTCAGAAATGTATAAAAAAGGTTCTTATGGTGAAAATAGTTTGTCATAACTTGTTGAAGTACATATATTGATAAAACTATGTAGTGAAGGCAGTTATCAAATTGACAAATTGTGTATTTCATGTAGGATCGTTTATCCAACAAACACACCCATGCCCCACAATCTCCACTCCATCCTATTTCCATACCTCTATACACAACTGAAATCACACTGAAAAAACACATCAACTTTGATAGGTTGAATGCTCGTAAACACCCCTGAGTGTTAACAACACGTGATTTGAATGGAGGTTGTCGTCAAACCTTTGGCGACTGATTAACTCTATTAAAAATTCAAATCTCGATGAATCTTGCATTATCCTCGTACAGTACCTTTTAAAAGTTAAATTCTTACATCTAGACTGATGTATTAGTGTTGTAGATCTTTGTGGCGTGCAGTTTGCAAACAAAGACTTTTAATCATAATCTGAAGATCGTTTTAATCCTGTGTAGCTCATGCTCGGAAATGGCCGTGCCAACAACTCTTGTAATTTCTAAAACCATCGACCAATCAAATTTTTTTTTAAAAACTGTGACATGTCAAACAGCACCTAGACAGCTGGACATGTCAAACAGCACCTTGACAGCTGGATATGTCAAACAGCACCTAGACAGCTGGACATGTCAAACGGCACCTAGACAGCTGGACATGTCAAACGGCACCTAGACAGCTGGACATGTCAAACGGCACCTAGACAGCTGGACATGTCAAACAGCACCTAGACAGCTGGACATGTCAAACAGCATCTAGACAGCTGGACATGTCAAACAGCACCTAGACAGCTGTACATGTCAAACAGCATCTAGACAGCTGGACATGTCAAACAGCACCTAGACCACTGGACATGTCAAACAGCACCTAGACCGCTGTACATGTCAAACAGCACCTAGACAGCTGGACATGTCAAACAGCACCTAGACCACTGGACATGTCAAACAGCACCTAGACAGCTGGACATGTCAAACAGCACCTAGACGGCTGGACATGTCAAACAGCACCTAGACCACTGGACATGTCAAACAGCACCTAGACCGCTGTACATGTCAAACAGCACCTAGACAGCTGGACATGTCAAACAGCACCTAGACAACTGGACATGTCAAACAGCGCCTAGACCACTGGACATGTCAAACAGCACCTAGACAGCTGGACATGTCAAACAACACCTAGACAGCTGTACATGTCAAACAGCACCTAGACAGCTGGACATGTCAAACAGCACCTAGACCGCTGGACATGTCAAACAGCACCTAGACCGCTGGACATGTCAAACAGCACCAAGACAGCTGGACATGTCAAACAGCACCTAGACAGCTGGACATGTCAAACAGCACCTAGACAGCTGGACATGTCAAACAGCACCTAGACAGCTGGACATGTCAAACAGCACCTAGACTGCTGGACATGTCAACAGCACCTAGACCGCTGGACATGTCAAACAGCACCTAGACCGCTGGACATGTCAAACAGCACCTAGACCGCTGGACATGTCAAACAGCACCTAGACGGCTGGACATGTCAAACAGCACCTAGACCACTGGACATGTCAAACAGCACCTAGACCGCTGTACATGTCAAACAGCACCTAGACAGCTGGACATGTCAAACAGCACCTAGACAACTGGACATGTCAAACAGCGCCTAGACCACTGGACATGTCAAACAGCACCTAGACAGCTGGACATGTCAAACAACACCTAGACAGCTGTACATGTCAAACAGCACCTATACAGCTGGACATGTCAAACAGCACCTAGACCGCTGGACATGTCAAACAGCACCTAGACCGCTGGACATGTCAAACAGCACCAAGACAGCTGGACATGTCAAACAGCACCTAGACAGCTGGACATGTCAAACAGCACCTAGACAGCTGGACATGTCAAACAGCACCTAGACAGCTGGACATGTCAAACAGCACCTAGACCGCTGGACATGTCAAACAGCACCTAGACCGCTGGACATGTCAAACAGCACCTAGACCGCTGGACATGTCAAACAGCACCTAGACCGCTGTACATGTCAAACAGCACCTAGACCACTGTACATGTCAAACAGCACCTAGACAGCTGGACATGTCAAACAGCACTTGTCAAACTGCCAACAAAAACAACCTTCATATATGTATCCACAAGAAAATCTGTCAAATGAAGTGAAAACCAGATATGTGTGTTGTTTTCACAGCTCTCCTGTTCACATCTACCAATCAATGCAAAACAGGGAATTCAATCACTAAGGCTCAGTGGTGTTGTACATTGCATGGTAATTAAATTGTTCCGCATTTTAAACTCTAAATGAGTTAACAGATTATCGCACAGCAATGTAGGTTGTCAAGGGTCATTGTTTTACTTTCCAATAACGACACGCTGATATATTAATCTTCAAATGATAGACTTATTTATTTATAGGATGGTAACGACCCGTTGTTAGGGTCAGAATATATAACCTCTTTCACAGATTTTTATATTTCTGCCACATTTTTATTTATTTTTCTAGTATTTCTTTGTTAAAAGCATTAATTCCTGTTGCCTTGATAAAATTTAATTTAATTAGCTAATTTTGTAGCTTTTACCTGGTCACCTCTCTATCTGTTTAAGACAGGCACATTTTGATTTGACAGGCTAATTTAACCTATTCATGTATGTTTGCTCAAATGCACTGAACATTTGTTATCGCTTGCTATTTGTTTATTTATCTGGATATGATTTGATAATCTCTGATATGAGATTGTGCATAAACAAATATTTGTATAGTGTGTCAAAAAATGGAATGGGATTGGTATGCATCAGAGGTAATACCGGTAGTTTACCTGTGTAACAACTAATTTATGTTACACATACCAAAGGTACATACTGATACATGTATTATGTTTGCATTTGACAGACAAAGTAATGTGAAATATTTGGTTGTATGCTGTCAATTATGACTATGAATAGAAAGGTGATATGAACCTTACTGTCCTCTCCCTTGTGGTTCAACTCAAAATCCTTGTCGTCGTAATCTTGCTGTTGAGAAAATTGTCAGGTGACTGACTGACACTGCACTGATGCATAGGGCATATATACGGTCCTACTATTTAACGCCCGGACACGCGAGGGAGTGTCCGGGCACGCGCGGAGGCGAACAGGGGGGAATACCTAACGCGCGGGGCAGCGGCAGCAATCCTTGTACTGTATAATATTCGTTTATGCTCAAAATTTGAACCGGAGTGGCGAATTCGAGCAGCTAACCACACTTTTTATGATCGACGCCCGGGCATTCCGGCGAGTCGAGTCCGCCATGTTGTTTACTAATTTTGGTTAGCGTTTAACAATAGGACAATACCATTCGATCCATGGGGGTGACGGTACGGTAAATATCGTTTTAGTTGACTTGTACTTATTTTTAATAAAAATATTTTCTAAAAGGGCGGTTTGTTTACTATACATGGTTTACAGTGGGCGCAAACAAAGAGAGACTTTCTTAGCGGCACTGTTTTGAAAACGATTTGCTACATTTTGCGACAATCTCACTTTTTCTTGCAACACTCGATTATCGACAAATTATGTTTGGTCTCGATACGTATTATGGCTGAGTGGTTGTCTGTTTTCACATTGTAACATTATAACACAACCACGAAGCTCTTGGATGCTAGCCCTGAATACAGTGCTGTGTGTACGGGAGCGCGTTTGGTTGATAGACGACCCCACCACAGCCCGGCGTACCTCCATAGACTGTACGCAGGACTACCTAGATCCATGATACGATACAATATAGCACAACAATGAGAAACATGCTTTTTTCACATGAGGTAAATAATTTCCGCGTAACTACGGGAGTCTCGCCACACTTGCACAAACTTTTCCTGTCCTTGTCCTTCGACAATGTCGGCACATTCGTAGGACTGTCACCCCCATGGATCGAATGGTATTGTCCTATTGTTAAACGCTAACCAAAATTAGTAAACAACATGGCGGACTCGACTCGCCGGAATGCCCGGGCGTCGATCATAAAAAGTGTGGATAGCTGCTCGAATTCGCCACTCCGGTTCAAATTTTGAGCATAAACGAATATTATACAGTACAAGGATTGCTGCCGCTGCCCCGCGCGTTAGGTATTCCCCCCTGTTCGCCTCCGCGCGTGCCCGGACACTCCCTCGCGTGTCCGGGCGTTAAATAGTAGGACCCCATATATATACATGTATATCCCGGGAAGATACAGGATATTCTCCAGGATAAAAGACCCCACTTGTACATGGTTCTGATTCCCTGAGTTGGAATAACAAAACAAAATCTATGACAAATCCTGATTAGTCTTTAATTTCAAATATTAATTTTCACGCTATTTCTGTAATTTACTCTCAACTGACATATATGTATTTGTGGTGCATTGTGGGTCTAAAACCAACTAGCCTCATTCATGTTGACTGCAAATATCACTTTTTGAATACCAAGTCAACTTTTGTTATGTTTAAAAAAATAAATCTGCATTATTTTTTTCAGATTTTCAAACAAAGGGAAATTGTGTCCATTTTGTCCAAAATTAAAAAAAAAATTACAGAAAATACTGCAAAATGTAGTGGGAAACTACATGCTATAAAAAAAATAATGGTTAAATGCTACAGAAATGTACTGTCAACCATTTAATTTTCACCACTACACAATTTCACAATTTTAGGATTTTATGGAATTTGTGAAGACAACATTTTGTGAAAGTCACTGACTGACACTCCATGTTGTATGACCCCAGAGAAATTTTCACTACTACAAATATTCAAACTCTCAATATTTATGAAAATTTGTTTCTCATGAAATTTCTTGTGAAATTAAATAAAAGATTCACAGTATGTCAGGAACAGTTTAGAAATGTTCAAGCAGACAGTGTAGTAGGATGCAGTAAAAATAAATAAATAAATATGAATGAATAAATAAATAAATAAATAAATAAATATGTGTGATATAATTACGTGTTATTAGCCCTATATAAGCATAGTTATTTTGAAGATATGTTGAAATCTGGTACTTAAAAGAACTTTCTTCTCTGCTACCTAAATCCATAAAAACCTATTTATGACGCAGACACTGTAGTACAATGAAAAATATATTTATTGCCAATAAGGGGGGGGGGCTCACCGAATCCCACCTAAGCTGCACTAAAGCAACGAATAACTAACAGAGAAATGCGAAAAAGCGGTGAGCCCCCCAAAAAACGTATCAGAATAGTAAAATGTATAAACAAAAGTATAACATCAACACTGTATAAAAATGGGTTAAAATTAGTAAATGAGATGTCCTGGTAGATGTAGCATGACTACAACTTTTTACTTTTTCGACTTCTTCTTGAAAAAAAATATGTAAACCAATTATCTTTCCACATATTGTGATCAATGAGAAACTTTAAAGTCATTAACAACATATTTACAACAGTTGTGTCATCCAAATAATTTTGCAGTAGTCTTGTTTGAATAATAAACTTCCCCAAGTTTCATAACAAACCTCTGAAAAGCCAACCATGAATGGATTAAAAAAACTGTTACTGTACACGCACATTGTCCACATATGACCCATTCCATGCACTGAATAACGTTCTATGGTTATGTAAGACATTTATAACCATCTTGTAGTTGTGACTAACACTACAGTATTACACACAAAATTAAAATGCTTTGGAATACTTTATTTTTGCTTGGATTTAATTTTTGCTGAAGGAATGATTCAGTGAAAATAAAATCCAGCAAATATACCTTTTTTCCTATTTTTTACATTCAACTCGCCAAAAATCAGAGAAAATAAATTCCATATAACACACCTAAAAAGTCTTTTCAGCTAAAATTTATTTTATTTCTACAATAAATTAAACTTAACATGAAGTGCCACAGTCTTCATGCATTGCTCGTTTGAAGTTCCTGTATACAAGCAATGCGTTTTGCTCACCTTATGTGGGACACACCCATTTTAAGCATGACATTGGTGCCAAGACTAACTTGTGAATGTTTAATCAAATGTGTTTTATTAGGACCATAAACTCTGTGTATACCCAAATGATTTCACAATACGTTATTTTCACATTGAAAAAAAAAAAAGTATTTCACAGTATTAAGATGTGTTTATTGTTTTTTTATAGGTGAGAGGGAGTCTAGCATTGGTGTATGTGGTCATATTCTTGTTGCAGTTTCATGGATAGTCTTTGTTTTAACACTACCTATTTCAGTATGGTTTTGTATAAAGGTCAGTGGATATCTTTGCCAATCATACCCATTTTATAGTGACTCAACTCTTTTGTGACATCAGAATGACGTAGACGGGTATGAGTGAACAAATCTGATTGGTTGCTCATCATGTAGAATAGAGCGACTATCTAAGAAAATCGATGGCAGACCAAGATTCAAATCAATATCAACACTTTGAACAGCGTTTCTTACACCCGTTTATGTCGGAGAAGCACTACACCGTCCTCTGACTAATGGCTCAAAGCTTTAATAATGCTAATACAATGACATGTACATTTACTAAAGATCACATGGTACAACAGATTAAACATGTCTGCCGCTGTCACTATTTTTCTTTTACCCACTATATTGCGAGTGTATTTTTAAACTAATTATTCGCTGGGTTTCATTTTTTGCTATTTTCGCTGATAATGAAATTTAAATTAGATCCATGTGCGCAACAGAACTTATTATTTCACTGCAAAAACTGTTAATGTAAATTTCCAGTGAATTGTTTAAATATCAAAATAATGAAATTAAGGGTTGGACCATTAGAAACTCTCAGTGGGGTGATAGCAGAATTTTGTTTTCGTGCCCTAGTTTTTTCCATGATGAATTAGGTGTGCACATTTTTTTTTTTAATCCCCCCCCCTCCTAGCATTTCTAATGATCAATCCTTAAGTACTCATCTCATCCAATTTGGTCACATAATTATTATACGTTGTCATTCTACTAGGTCGTACAAGAGTATGAACGAGCTGTTATATTTCGTCTTGGGTGCCTTCTACATGGCGGAGCAAAGGGGCCAGGTATCTTCTTCATACTACCCTGCATTGATGCATACCAAAAAGTTGATCTAAGAACAGTCACATTTGATGTCCCTCCTCAAGAGGTAAGCTACTCTACCTGTGCACAAAATGGTTTCATCCGCCTAATTATATTCTCTAAATGTGCGAATCGTGGTGTATCAACGGTCATACGATAATTATAAAATAAAATTCTTATGAACTTGATTAGAACAGAATGTAAGGTAGGCCTTACTACACATTAAATAACACTAATTACATGATATGACCCTGATAATATGACCCTGGCCCTAGCCTTTGTTTCTAGGATCCCAAATTCCCTCAAATTCCGTATCAAGGACCCAATTGGGTCTTGCATTACTTTAAGGACCTCCAAATGATATGTTTACTAGCTGTTACAACATTTCTCAATTTTTACTGAATCACAAGTGGAAATTTGACAAAAATGAAGCAGTATACATCGTATATCAAAGTTGTGTTAATAGGAAAATGAATTACTTGTATTGGGAAATACCTAACAGCCTTTTATTTTGAGAAAGCGCCCTCTACTGGCAGACTACAGCAATTCTTTCTTTTATTACTTGGTGGCAGTTTCTCTCAGGTGTAAAATTGTAGTGATTCTATATCATTTTCACAGGCACCAAATTTCATGATAAATGTAACTGTTCCCTGTTCCTTTTAGCATCAAAGGTAACTTTCGTCCTTCAAGGTTTTTTAATTTTTCTCTTATTTTTTCAATTTTTTTTATCAAGACCTGTAGCTATTTGAAAATTATATTTGATTGGTTCAAAATTAACACACACAAAAAATAGTGTATAGTGTATATACAAATAGTGTTGACCAGAAGAAAAACTAAAGCATTCAAAAGAAGAAAGAACCATACAGAAATGCTCACAGTTTTTCCTGACTTCTGGCTTGTTAATACTCCAAATATTAATCAACAATGTAGACTAACAATTATTCTGTTTAACTCCAAAGTCAATGTCCAAACAGTGCATCAATGGGGATTATACACTTAATTGCAGATTCTTAGTAGAGACAGTGTTACCGTTGCCGTGGATGCCGTGGTGTATTACCGAATCACAAACCCTACAATATCTATCACTAATGTGGAAGACGCTCAGCGTTCCACTCGTCTTTTGGCACAAACCACACTGCGCAATGTTCTCGGTACGAAGACGTTACAGGAGTTACTGGCAGACCGTGAAAGCGTCAGTTTCCAGATGCAATCTGCTTTAGATGAGGCGACAGATTTATGGGGTATTAAAGTAGAACGTGTTGAAATGTAAGTATGTCATTTGAAGTCTATTTGCATTGGCCTCTAGAGGTCATACATCCTGGCATTCCGTGACCTCTAGAGGTCATACAACCGAGCATGTTCTTTAAATTGGTAAATAATATTTTCTAAAGCCTCCCTGATGACACTTGCACGACTTTTGGCCACAATTTTGGCAAGTCGTGCCATTTTGCGGCACGAACTGGGAGGCTCCCACACTGTTCATGACGAGTTTACGAAGTGTTCACGAATAGTTCATCAGGGTCCAAATTGACACAAACTGGCACAACGAGTTCATGCATGGTTTGTGCATAGTTTACGTACTTCCTACATTGGCATGACAAGTTTGCACAATTGGATGTGAGCTGTTCGTGAACTATTCGTGGCAGGTCATGGCATGGCGCGCAATAGCACGCATCGTCTCGCATTGTCCTCACGAGTTCACAAACAGTTTGCGCATAGTTCATGACCCGATCGGGAAATTTTGTCAGGACCAAAATTTTGAGCATTTCAAAATTCATGTCCCAACGTGGCACACTTCACACCAGTTTACGACTAGTTTGTGCACTGGCATGACTCGAGTCATACCATGCGTGCCACAGAATCGTGCAAGTGTCTAGGTGGCTTAAATTTCAGTTTTTTGTCTTGACCAATGAAATCTTTGGCATTGTAACTTTCATAAATGTACTCGTACATACATGATGTGGTAATCAATTGTAAATTGTATAATTTTATTGCCTTGCAGGAAAGATGTTCGTTTACCTGTGCAGTTACAACGTGCCATGGCCGCTGAAGCTGAAGCTTCCAGAGAAGCAAAGGCTAAGGTACTTTTCATCTTTTCACACAGCAATGTATTCGTAAATGTTGTCTTCATACCTTTACTGTCATTTTGAGTTTAATTCAATTTTTGATAATTTTAATATTTTTGATTCATTTAATACTGGACCAAAATCCAAATGAGTACTGTAAACCTCTCGAATTTGTGATAGTCGGAAATTCTGAAATTTTGTAGAAAATTTCTTAGCGACTTTCATCGAATTTTGTATTCATATCCATGAAGACAAAATTCAATGAAAGTCGCTAAGAAATTACAAATCTCAAATACTCCTAGCAATGACAATCAAATGGCTTACAGTATATATGAGAAAAAATGTAAGGGTGTATATTTCATGTGAGTAGCAACTACATGTGAGTTGCTTGTTCATTTCAAGATTTTTAACTGTTATTATCATTAATGTGTTTACTCACACAGACATTATTTTGGGTTTAGTATTATGAGATTATAAAAAAATTGGGGGGAAAATGGAGCAAATTCATCAGCACACTTCAAGACCCAGCTTTGTTGTACTACACACGTTCGAATTTCATGTAAAAAGGGGGTGGCAGAAAAATTGTTGTCCTTCGCTTAGATTTGTGTTTTTTTCAATGATGTATTCGTTGCAATTTTTTTTATTTTCTTCTGTGTGTAATATTTTTTTCCTAAGAAATGGCTGTGCAGAAATTTCTATCTGTTCTATCTGCCATCACCCCTCCCCCAAATTTCAAATTACCCCTAGCAGTTTAAATGCGAGTACTGTCTAATATACTTTATGTTTTACTTCTCCTCTCTAGGTGATAGCTGCTGAGGGAGAACGGAATGCATCGCGTGCATTGAAAGAGGCCGCCGACGTGCTTTCCCAGGCCCCTAGTGCATTACAGTTGCGCTACCTGCAAACCTTAAATATGATATCGGCCGAGAAGAATTCCACAATTGTGTTTCCGTTGCCAATTGATTTGTTGAACGGTTTCATACAGAGAGATGGAACGAAACTGTAACGTTTTTTTTCTTCAATATTAAAACAGAGGTCCTGTATGAAAGCTGATAATGATGTTATGACCTCTCTGGTCTTGACAACTGATTGGTGTCTTGTTATTTGTTTACTAAGGGTTTTGAGGAATACAAGAATATAAACAACAACTGTAGTTGCTGGATACGAGAGAATCACAGGCTTCGAAAGCAAACACTGTCAGTATATATATCAGCAAAGGGTTAAACAGAAATTAACTCTTTGATGTTAACTATTCAGCACAAACGATTGGATTTTGAATTTCTTATTTTTATAGCTCAATATTACGTTGAGATACCCTTACTTCATCATGAAATGGGTATAGCACATAATTAAGCGTGAAAATACCCAAAAAAATACTTTCGCATTTCAATGTTTTTACATTCAATTTCACGCATAATGCAGGATCATGTGGTGAATAGAAAATGGTCTACTGAGGTAAGCCATCACTTGATCTTTCAAGCGTGGTATTAGACAGCAGCCATTGGTTGCTAGGTAACTCGTGCATAATCTGAATTGTTTTGTAAATTTATCCTATTTAAAAACGGTCGCATTGTAACTATGGGCACAGTTTTCTCCTTGGATACTTTTTTTTTGTTTTTAAACTAAAACAATTTAGACAAAATTAGCGTAGTAAGATGCACATATTTCAACGTATGACTTAAAGCGAGAGGGTCGTCACCTGCGCACGTGTGGGAATTGAGTCCCAAACGACGATAACACACACTAAAAACGCAAAGGCTGATGGGTAGATGCTTGTTTGTAAACAGTGACATGCTATGGCCATCTGACGCATGCGCAGATGACGACTCACTCCCTCGCATATCATTCATGACATGCAGTCTTTTTCCCCATTAGATGAGGTCATGCTGGTATATTCAGCACGTTTCTATTTTCAAAATACTGAAAGCGTTCATTCACCATTGGTCATAAGAAATAATATAGTGCTCTCCATGAAAATACTGTATTTGCTCTATTAGTAGTGCACTTGCTTACGTATTTTACAGAGAAGCTTCTATGGTCAAAATAAGTAATATTTTAACGATTCAGTTTACAACAATTATGGCTTTTGGTTTATATGCACTTCTGTTGAAAATGTGCTTTTAATAGAGCAAGTACTGTACCCCACATTCATAAACAGTTGGATTACGACCGCTTTTAACTCGGCCATCTTTACTTGTTTTACACCTGGAGTATATTCAAGTATACATTACTCCTGACATTCAAAAAACTGCTGATAAAAATTATATATATTGCATTAACTTTTATGTGTAGTCAAATTAAAAAAATAGAAAGGAGAGTAATTTTGTTTTTGTAAGTTATTCCAATTTAGTAGTATAATATCTTACTAGAAGTCGTGGAATATAGTAGAATTTATAATTGGAGATGCATCTTCTAGCTATTGGAGAATCTACACATATAAATTTTTGATGCTCAATTTTGATTCTTCTAATATTTCTTGCACCTATATTTGAGATTTTTATTTAACTTTCAGAAAATATATTTTATTCAGGTACTGCAGATGTATATTGTAAAAGAGGTCACGTTTCATTCGAATGAATTGATGCGTTACTTAAAGCTTTCGCTGTTCTTTATTCCAATACCTTATTTGATACTAAGATATGTCAGCAAAATAAAGAAAGACACAATCTTCATATAGAAACATTTTTCATAAAGGCAATATCACAAAATCTGGAAAGCTAATTTTTGATTTTCTTAAAATTGTACCAATATAGAGCTCACATCTGTATGCACATTGTGTACCATTATGTATCCTAAATTTTATAATACAAAATCATACTTGGTTTTCATTCACCTCAAGCAAAACTTATTGTCAAACATTGAAAGTCCTTATTGTTCTCATCACTTTTACTGAAATGTTAGTAGGTTGTCACTGCAGGAATTATCATTTTATAGGGGTAGATTTTGGCTTCAGTATAGTAGTAAAAATTTTATTTTCTATGTACCGTACTTGACCGCGTTAGCGCCCATGCCCCACTTTTGCGCAATTTTTATATTTGGGGTCACATTCGGCAAAGCGCCCACCCCTTCAAAATGCAACTAATTTAAACATTGGTCTTGCGTAACGAATCTTGGTAATCGTTTTTATATGATACAGTGTGGATATCGACCGCTGTGAACATGTTGTGAATGCGTAGAACACAATAACCGTGTAAACTACGCTTCGACAATGACCTGTTAATACAAGTAAAATGCAATAAATATTTCATGCCATATTCAGTTTACCTCTCAAAAATGGCTAATTACTAGTTTTTTTGAAAAACCATGTCGTTTATTCGCTGAAATCGAATTCAACAGATCATGCTTCGACATTGATTATTCACTTCCGAATTGCGTTACCGGAAAGTCTTCAGTACAACACAGCATTCTGATTAGTTAATAACCAACTTGACCCATTAGGTCAAAGGACGCTGCTGTAGGTCAAATCTGCAATTGCATCATGGCGGAAAGTGATTTTCATCGAGAGTTTGTCCAACAACTTCGTCAGTGGAAATAATATGACAATTTTGACTTCGACTGTGTTCCAACAGACTCAAATGTTTTTAATTCCGTAAATTATGGTGGCACGTAATTAATATTGTAATAAAATGTGCGTATTTTTTGTGATCATTTCTGTTTCTTCATTGTGAAAATCAATGACGACGCAACTAATTTAGTAATTTGATTTTCCCTCAAAGACGTAATCTGTCACTTGATGAATCAAAATTTTCATTTGCACTCTTTTTCGAGGGGGGTGCTTGGGTAAGCGCCCACCCCTACAAAATCGTGATTTTCTGAGTTGAGGCCCCTGGGCGCTAACGCGGTCGAGTACGGTACATTTATCTTGATATAGAGGCTTCCTCTACCTAGTGTCTTGATATAGACTTCCTCTACCTAGCGTCTTGATATAGAGACTTCCTCTATCTAGCGTCTTGATATAGAGACTTCCTCTATCTAGCGTCTTGATATAGAGACTTCCTCTACCTTGTGTCTTGATATAGAGACTTCCTCTACCTAGTGTCTTGATATAGACTTCCTCTATCTAGCGTCTTGATATAGAGACTTCCTCTATCTAGCGTCTTGATATAGAGACTTCCTCTATCTAGCGTCTTGATATAGAGACTTCCTCTATCTAGAGACTTCCTCTATCTAGTGTCTTGATATAGAGACTTCCTCTATCTAGCGTCTTGATATAGAGACTTCCTCTACCTAGTGTCTTGATATAGACTTCCTCTATCTAGCGTCTTGATATAGAGACTTCCTCTATCTAGCGTCTTGATAAAGAGTCTTCTTTTATCTAGTGTCTTCATTTAGAGACTTCCTCTACCTAGCGTCTTGATATAGAGACTTCCTCTACTGAGCGTCTTGATATAGAGGCTTCCTCTACCTAGTATCTTGACATAGAGGTATGCTTTTAAAGAATCTTGTCCAATACACGTAGCCACCTCTTTATAGTTATGATTTAAGCACTGGTCGATTGTGCCCTTTGAGGCTGTTTTCATATCAGTTGAAAGACTATGTATTCAAAACATTGTATTTTCACTTTAATTTTTGGGCAACATTTAATGTATTTCACTGTTATAGGGACTGAATAAAAAAAAATGTCATTTGTTATGTAATTGTTATTAATTATAGATTGTTAAATGATGTGATTTTATACCGAGTGAAGTCATTGCGTATTTATGTGAAGGATAATCCAATTCTGTTTCCAGAATACGGAATATTCTGGTATTCACTCAATGGGAAATAAAAAAAAAAAGTTTTTATTTTGTAAATAGTTTTTACATGGAAATTTAACATATCTCTGTGACTTGTATAACTGCATGTAAATTATAATATAGGATTTAGAATGCTTTCACAAAATGGCTATCATGCTGTATTCTTTTAAGTCAACAGCTGGTAATAGCCAATTAAATGCATTCTTGTTACGACTAATGTAAGTCAAATGCTGCCATGGCAACATCATGTAATGTATTCATTATTGTAATAAGGGTTATTATATATGGATGTTAATAAAAGAAATCTTCTTTAAATCTTGCATTTCAGATTTTGTGGTAATTTTCACCGACTATTAAAAGTTCACGACTCCTTGTGCATCTTTTTGACATGCCCGTAACGAATTGAAAGGAAAGTCATAATAAGGGTAAAATGTTTGTTGTCCGTCGTTGTAAATAGTTTTGACATTGTGAATATAAAAGTGAGATCATTTAACTTAAATTAACGGCATTCATAACTTCTGTTTCTTTGTTGCTTTACATAATGAACACTCTACATTAATTACACTTGCTTGTGAATTCCTTTAAAGATTCATTATAACTCCCATATTTCTTTTCTACATTCTAAGACCTGATAAGATTTTTTGTGGAAATCCACTAAAATCTAAATCTGGAAATCTATTTATTGTGGTCAGTTTGGTCATCAATTCTTTCACATGTATACATTTGTTCAACATATTGTTGTAGCAAGTGCAGTAATGTGGGATGCATTGTCTGTGTAGGTATCTATATTAATGAATGTCTGTGTATGCATGCATGCATGTCTGTTCAATAAATATTTCAAGACCCAATCATTAGATTTCAATGATGTTTTGTGATAATGTGTAGACCTGTTATAGTTTCAGTGGAAATCTGTGCATGTAGATATAATTGTGTTCTACACTGCCTGAAAACACTCCCAAATGAAATGCAATTCGTTTTTTGGAAAAAAACATCGAGTGACAGGCCAATTGGCCTTTATTGGTTGGTATTACAAACTTCAATGCTGGAGATATTGCAGATCTATATTAGTCTTTTGGCTCCTTGTTAATAAGGCTAGTTTTCAAATATATCCTATTTCATCTTAATGCATTGCCAAGAATCTCAGCCTATGAGAGTTCATCCCAAGCTTTCTTTGATTCTACCTACTGATGCCGAGATCAAGTATTATCACATGTCACCTTGTCGGGCAGTAATGATAGAAGTCATTATTTGACAATTCTAGGGAGTCAAAATGAGAATACTCAGTTCATTCAAGATCACCAATATGGCACATATAACAACATATTTTTTTGAACAATATACTCTCTTGGATGAAAATTTCATACCGTATGTTAACATGACTGTGTGAAACCTATTCATAAACTATCCAAGACCTCATCAGATAAGTTCTAAAATGTATTCCTTTTCTGCTTCCTCAAATATATTCAAACATTCAGTCACTTCATCACTGGATGCTGTACCTTGGTCGATTTGGTCAAAAATGCGGTTCAGTTTGTTTCGTCCAATTTTTTCAATTGTGTCCTCATTAGCAGTTTCCAGGAATTCAATGAGAGTTAGTTTGTCGTCATGGAGACTAGAAGTGTTCTGGAATACCTTCTTGTTTGATACTTTGACGGCAAATGTCAAACGTGCTCCTGGAGGAGAGAGATAAACAGGTAAAAAGAACATTTAGTGATATACACTGAAGGAATCCGAGTTTATCTTTCATTGTCAGATTCCTTGTAATCTAGTAGTTTATGTAAGTTTCGATACTATAAATAAAATATAAAAGAGCACAAAATGGGAGATACCTTATGTGTATATACTGTAAAATGATTAATTATTCACTGGGTTTAAATTTCGCTGATTTAGCATTTCAGGCATATTTCCAGTCAGTGAAATGAGCAAAATTAAAACCCAGTGAATAATTAATCATTTTACAGTATAGACCAACAGTGCATAGACCTGATCAGTTTTGGGTTAAAATCTGTGCAAATAATTTGCATAATAATTAGAAAATTGTCACTTTTCTAACAATATCTAATCACATAGATGCTCTGTGATATTGTGGAGACTTATCATTCACCAATATACTGGGGAATCTTGCTAAAATATGGACTTACCATTCACCAATATACTACAGGACCTTCCTAAATGTGAACCCATCATTCTCAAATATACTAGGGGATCTTGCTAAATGTGGATTTTTACCATTCACCAACATACTATCTTCATAGTATCTTCCTGGAATGTGAACTTGTCATTCACCAATAGACTAGGGGATGACACATCATTTTCAAATATACCTGGAAATCTTACTAAATGTGGACTTACCATTCACCAATATACTGGGGGGTCTTGTTGAACTGTGAACTTATCATTCACAAGTATACTGGGGAATCTTGCTAAAATATGGACTTACCATTAACCAACATACTAGAAGGTCTTGTTGGAATGTGAATTATCATTCACCAATATACTAAGGGACCTTTCTAAATGTGAACTCGTCATTCTCATATATACTATGGGATCTTGCTGAAATGTGAACTCGTCATTCATGAATATACTAGGGGATCTTTAATGTGGACTTGTATCATTCACAAATATACAAGAAGACCTTCCTAAATGTGAACTTATCATTCACCAATATACTAGGGGGTCTTGCTGAAATGTGAACTTACCATTCATCAATGTACTAGGAAACCTTCCTAAATGTGAACTTATCATTCACCAATATACTAGGGGGTTTTGCTGAACTGTGAACTTGTCATTATACTAGGGAACCTTCCTAAATGTGAACTTATCATTCACCAATATACTAGGGGGTTTTGCTGAAATGTGAACTTATCATTCACCAATATACTAGAAGGTCTTGCTGGGGACTTTTCTAAATGTGGACTTGTATCATTCACCAATATACTAGAGGACCTTCCTAAATGTGAACTTATCATTCGTGAATATACTAGGGGGTTTTGCTGAAATGTGAACTTACCATTTACCAATATACTAGGGGGTCTTGCTGAGTGTGGAATTAGACAGTTGAATATTACAATTCTTCCAAATTTGGGCTTGACTGCCAACACTGGCTCAAGTTCATCAGAATCATCAAAAAATATTGTCTCACCGTAGTACTCGATCTGAATGTATAATAGAAAAACAAATTAATTTGGTACTACAACGTCAGCAAATCTGTTGTTACATCAAGCACTATGAGTTACATCACCTCATTACAAGAACTATTTACTACTTTACGAATCGCCTCACGAATATTGACTTGTATCGTGCGAGGACCGACGTGACTGCACATTCTCCTTGCAATAACTATATTCTAACATTTTCACCAATCAGATCACAGGTCACCCATGCTAGAATTAATCACCATATAAATTGGACAATATGTAAATATCAAACGTCATCAGAACAGACTTATAGCCAGTCATGCGTGTCTGTATGCTATTTTTGATATCGTAATCTATACAAATACTATTAATAACACTATCAGTGTGAGGCTGATATCGGCCTGATGGTAAAACTTATAATTGACAAAAGTATCTCAAGAGACTTTAATCATGTTTGAAGCAAGTTATAAAATAACTAAATCGGCTCATGTTTTGCGACTTCAAAATATTGTATAGAGTTCATTCCCTAACCTATATATTTTTTTACCAAACTGCGAAAAAACAAGAAATGGAGAAAATCTCAAAAATGCGAATATTTCATTGAAGTAGCTGCAGGGTTGTCATCTTCAATATGGCAGAGCGTAAGCCGAGCTGTGTGTGTGTGTGTGTGTGTGTCATTTTCTTACTAATATTTGTAAATTTCCTGACACGTAGATTCCCTCGGCTAATATTGCAATATTGGATGTGCTGTATTTGTGTGTTATTTATTTGTCTGATTGGACAGTTTCTAAACGAGGCTGACTTCAAGTAGAGGACACAATTTTTGATGTGAACCAAAGATATTCAGATTCAAGTAATCGTTTTTTGTAGAAAAGGTAAAGCCGGTTGATAAGTGAGCGTCTATTTCACTATTATGTCATCTAGGAGTGGGTTTGGCATTTTTTTTTTGCACCTCGAATTTTTAAATGGATAATTTCTTACTTTAATGAAAATTCCCAAGCAAAAAATCCACTCAAAATATAGAAGTTCCATACCTTCCAGTCTTTATTCAAATACAGCAGAAAGGTAAATTCATCATTTCCATGCGCACAGTCCTTGTGTATTTGACTATAGTCAGATGTGCGGATCAAATTACATGACACATCGTATGGACTGTAGTCAGCGTCACCAGTAACGTATTTAATCAGCTGTTTACCAACGAGCCACAAATGCGACTTCACAAATGACGCGATATTGTAACCTGCCAAATATAATATTATCATAATAATATTTACAACATATATTGAATTTCTGATTACATATTTTCTCATTTTCAAAGATTGTTTTTTTTAATTAGGTTCCAAATTGACACCAATCTAAAAATGATATCATCATGAGATCTAATTAATATTAATAAGTTAGTTTCTAATGTATGCGCATTATTGGTGTAGACAATGTTGAGCTCTTGAGCCTATCACTATTGAATGTTTGAATTTGAATAAAAGTTGACGATCAACATTTACAGACTTTTATGAATATAATTATAAACACAGATGCAGCTATCTGTCAATAGAATCTCATGTATTAATAAAAAATAAAAATATATTTTCTTGAGAATTTCTTAAATGACCATAATGTAAAACAATGACCACTTTGATGGGTCTCATTTAAGTAAGTAATCACTGTTGCCTACCTGACACCCAGTATACATTGTCAGTATTTTCTTCTGGGATCACTTCATGGTAGGTAGCATTTTTTAGTATAAACTGAGCAGCAGAATGAATATCTTCATCATGGAAGACTCCGTCAAAGACGTAAACATCCCCAAGATCTCCAACTTGTACATGATTTGAGAGGAAATCTTTCGCATTCACATTCGGGGGCTCTTCTGAGCTGGTCAAGGGAAACCAGTAATGATTTGCTGTTATTATTTTCTTCAATGCATCTTTTTCATCCAACAGCACCTTCTCTGCCGCTTGACTAACTTTCTGGGATGCGGTTGCCATAACTACCAGCATCTTATTTCCAACATTGCTGTTAATTGCAGGGGGTTTTATAGCAAATTTTGAACCACAGGATGCCAGAACCACACGGCCAGGTTTGACATGGACCACTCGTTCTACCTCAGTGTGGTTACCATGACTACTGTAAAACGTTAACTCACCATACCAGTTTTTCTTCCACGACTCTGTTAGGCATACAAACGCTAGATAATCATTATCGTCAATGCAGCTTTGTAGAAACACCTGGTCCGTTCGCCAAGAGGCAATAGTCTTTACATACCTAGGGTACATCTTATTTGTTTCACCGAGCGAGGTGAGCAGTTTGCGAATCTCTCTCCAAGTGCCGGTCTCTTTAAACAGCTGTATCGGAAAGTCGACGGTCCAAGGCGAGTTGCTGTAGTTTGTTCGAATTCCTGGCCTTTCATCAGAGCTTAGCAGTAGGTCTTTGTGTAAAAAGTAATTACCATGGTCTATGCTGAAATTCCACCATAAATAATTCGATATATATCTATTTAGTGACGGCAAGATGAAACTGATTACAGCGGAGTCCACGACTTCAATTCGAAGCGGAACTGGCGCCACCACACCCAAGAGACAACTAATCCAAATCCAGGAGAATACAATCATTTCCCCCAGAAATATACGGCACCTTATTTAGAAATCAAATCCACTAAGAGCCCGGGGAAATCAGAAAAAGTCGAACCCTTGCGAAAACATTGTTTCAAGCTCAGACAATATTAGTTGTCTAAGTTTCAAGTCAACAACATGACAACTAATATGCTTCCTGGTTGAATGACCTAATGGAACAAGTTTGTCGATGGTGGCGCCAAGTACAACTAACTTCTTACGTATCTGCCGTTATTCTAGTTATAGTCCTTGTACAATTATAATTTCATGAAAACAATGAAATGATGCTGATTTGAATACACACGAGGGTATCGCCCTTTCACCCGTTGTCCGATTGATAAGGAAAGAATTTACGACCTGTGAACTGACGCGTGGAGCCGAGAACAGCCACTGGTGGCGCTGTATACAATAAAGGCCTGTTGATGCTTTCTCCTGCTGATTTGATGCTTTCCTTCGCGTGGCTCAAGTATATTTGAGTGTAAAACGCAGAAACGGCTGTTAAATTTGGTGACCAGTTTAGTATGATAGAAAACGTTTACAGTCTTCAAATAATCACAATAGACAGAGTGGGGGGGTCAAGACCGAATATACGTGATTTCGGCGTTTCATACTAAATGCTTTCTATTAATAATTTCCCGTTAAAATAATATTCATGTCGACGTCATAACCTCGGGCTCTTTTTTTCGTATTCCACAACGCATGCGTCATCACAGTGAGGTCAATGGAAGTTTACGTTTCATGCAACGCAACACTCAGCACCGTCAATGAGGTTCACCACATTGATGGTGCTGAACGCTGTGTTCGTATTTGAAGCCCACACGTAAGCGACGCTACCAGATATGTACAACAGCTAACAAGCCACACCAACCCAGCAACTGCTGAGGATTTGTACACACTCCCATGTCACACGCTATAATGTACAATTACAATAATACATTGCAACAACATTATTACCAATAAATTGATTAACATGATAACAAGCAATAACGGCCACAAAATTAAAAAAAATGTTTCAATGCCAGAGAAAATCATTTCAAAAAAACTACCAGCTAAATAAACTATTTTTTTATTACTAGTATTCTTTTCAATTTTAGCGCTTCCATTTTGTTACTTCCTCAGTTTTTCATCTTTAATGTAATTTTCTTTTTCTGAGTCAATATCTAAATAAGAATACGATTATGCAATAAAGATTATTATTTATTACAATCCTGGTTTCCCAATAACAAGATAGTGTGTACGACGTAGCCAGATATGCACGCGAGTGGCGCCCTCGCCGACCGAACGGCAGTTGGGACTGGCGCACCGCGGAGGGCGCAACTTACGCGACCTTGTCAATACTGATGTATTATTCGTACATTAGCCTAACAGTCTTGTGGGTGTAAACGTGTTTATTTAAACCCCCATATTACAATGTTAGTTTTACGATGTAGTTATTCTCGGGGGGCGGACATTCAGGGCTAATCTTGTTACACTGTTTGGATAGTCTCGATAACTATCCCAAACTACCGTTTTCTGAGAGTTTTGTTTTCACCGTGATGGTTGCCAGGTGGTGAAAATGCCCGGATGTCCGCCCCAAGAATAACTACATCGTAAAACTAACATTGTGATACAATGTATATACATTTAGTTGTTTAGGATTACTTTCAAAATTGAGTTTGTGTTTTCTTGAATTTAGCTATTGTCACCGGCTTTCAGGCTTCGCTCGGCGTTTCTCAGCAACGCGCGCACAGCCCTTAGAAATACATGTACGTGGTACACTGGTGTGCGTCTTAGCAACGTGGAACGTCTTGTGACGTAGCTCCGCCCCGAGGATAGACACCTCTCGTTTGAGTTTAAATTATTATATTTCGCAATATTTATGAAAACAAGTAATTGTCTACATTTCGTAAAATTATCAGAATATCATGTTGACGGCATTCGGTAATCTTCAAAGCTCGTCACCAGCGGCAGTAATCAGTCAGGCATAGAAAATGTTTACCTGGAAAACGAACCTTGCGACTTTTTTCGTCACGAAATAAATGTTTGTCTCAATATCATTGTAAGTAATTTAGTAAGTAATTTTATTTCTTGTACAACAAATAATACATTTAACGCACTAAATAACGAGTGGGGTCAGGAAATCAAAAAGAGCAACATTATCCCGTCAACTATACTCCCCTGTGAAAATAAAGTAATACAAAACTAATATTAGTGGTGAATAACAAAATCTATATTACACCAGTATGAATCAATTCATTGATTTAAGAGTATTGGTTTAACAGTTATGCGCAGGTCTTTCACTCTGTTCTTAATTTCATTACAAAGTTCAATGTTGTGAACCTGACAATAATATACTTTTTTGACAAAACGTTTTGCTCACTTTAGGAAGTTTAAATATATTTTTATTTCTTGTGTCATATAAATGGCACTATTGACAGGAAAGTTTTAAATTCTCGGGGTGGAACTACGTCACAGAACGTTATATGTTGCTATGAGACGCGCACTATCATATGGGCTCTGTGAGTTGTTGTGCAATAGTTAAACAATTAAAGTCGAGAAAACATCACAAACTCAACTATGAGACGATCCCGAATAACCAAATTTGAGTTGCACGCGTGGGAAGTAGTCTTGTTACTGTTCATTACCTCCATGCACTGTTCAAGAGGGTCTCAATATGCAAAACAGCTTTGTGTAGAGATAGTAGTGGGTATCCAGAGGGGATTGGCTCGAGAGGGCGCCGTTTGAACTGATGGAACGTTTCGACAGAAGTCTGTCGTCCCACGACAAGCTATCGTCCGTAGAAACAAGCTGCCATGCGTCTGCGCACTGAAGTTAAGGAAGTTTTGCAACGGGGTT
The DNA here is from genome assembly GCF_978046115.1 of Saccoglossus kowalevskii. Classification (NCBI taxonomy): domain Eukaryota; kingdom Metazoa; phylum Hemichordata; class Enteropneusta; family Harrimaniidae; genus Saccoglossus; species Saccoglossus kowalevskii. Next base: position 27,278,225 of record NC_140657.1, read on the forward strand.
TATTATTGACCAGGGGGCAGCGTCGCTGCAGTATATCGTGAAACTAAGGGGTGCGCTGAAGCTTCACGACACAACGCTAAGGACAATCTCCTTCCCAGAGGCCTTTGCGCTCTACGCAATAGTGCCTCTGCCAGGGCTCATACCACTAATTGAATTTCCATAGACGACAATGTTAACATATGACGAGATTGCTATATGAAAATGACGAAGAAAGTTGAAAATATGACTCAAAAATGGGAAATCAACATGCCAGTAATCAACCATATGAAAAAAACTAACATGTTGGCCAGCTCAAACTCTTGCAAATCTCAGGTAAACAAGACACACCTACTGTATTTGGATTGCACCAAGAGAAATCACTGGAAAAACACCAAGATTAGAACATCCATTAACACACAGAATAAACCCACACAGCCGCTAAGTAGTAAACAAAAGACCACATGTTGGTCTCACCTCTGACCCAGGTGATTACGCCCTCAAACAGGGAGCACCTGAGAAAAATAATATTTAAAAAATTTCATTGGTTCTTGCTGGGCATTTAAATGGCTACGAGCAGCCATTGGTTAATTAGTGGCATGAGACCTGCCACAGGCAGCCTTCAATTTTGTGGTCAATCACCTCACTACGCACGGCCATTTTTCCCGCGGTTGTTTCATTTGAAAACTAACTACAAAAAGTGTAAAAAAACGTATGCGACATCCGAACTATTCATTAATGTCAGATTTCAGTAAAAACGTAAATACGAACCATTTTATCGCGAACTATATTTTGCAAGGTAATGTTATAGTAGTGAAACTGCGCACGTGATACACTAAAACTTGGAGGGAAAAAACGTTCTGTTAACGAATATAGTTGGGAAAGAAACATTAAATACTAATTTCACTGAAAATGGTTTCCTAACATTTCCGTTCATATTGTATTCTGCTGAATATTTCAATACTATTTCTGGCTTGAACGGGTTCGATTTTCCGCGTATAACTGCCATGGAACACAAAGGTTCTTGTAAATTTATAAAGTTATTTATTGTACAATCTAATGCTTTCTCATCTGGGAAAGGATTGTACGTTTCTAACGCAAGTCGTGTAGATTTTAATCTAATTAACTGAACATTTTATTCAAAGTCGGGGCGTGAAACTTCTTATTAAAGTGACTAAAGTAACCAAGTGACTTACGCATAACTTTGTTAACCGACAGGGTCTTGTAGTTCGAACATATTCGAATATGCAAATGTGTTCTATGCAAAGCTGCTTTGTGCAGTGATAAGTAACGCGTATCGAACTGTGCGGAGTTTGCGCTAAGGGCTGCGCTCATTGGAATGGCAGTCCGATCTAATTATTCGAACGAGACTGACGCTGCTTCCATATACTGCTAATCGCAGTTCAAAAAACTCTTGAAAATCACCTATAAAACTGCTTTTGACGATTTCATTCAGTGATTATCGGAAGATCATCTATTACAACAGTGCTAACAGTTTTTGTATTCGATTTTTTGAAATCCGGAAATGCTGAAAACCCGGCCCGTTGCACAAAACTTTCCCCTTGAGCGCGCAGTACAGTTTTACCGACGAGAAGATTGTTAGTCACGATTGTTAGTTTATGCAAATGAGATTGTTTTCTGCGAATTTAGTTATGCAGCTTTGAATTGAGGGTATCGTGCAGAAAGTTGGGACTCGCAGAATACTTCAGAACACAGTTAGCTTGCGCGCAAGTGCGACATTTACTAAATTGGGCCGCCATCTTAAATGCGCAATAAAATTATAAATCAATAGATTCAAGATGGCGGCTCTCATACAAATGTGGTAGTATATCGTACTTGTTCGCCAGCTGACTACTCCAGAAGTACAAATATGTGGTTTCCAAGTCCGATAAAGCCCTGGTACCAACTCTTGGGAGGGAGGGGTCGATGACATGTTGAGGCTTAGACCAAGATACATCTTGCATCATATTTTATATCGTTTTCTGGCTTCATCTTTTATACTCAAACAGGCTCATGAAAACTCGTACACAAATGACACGATTCGAATGATACATAATGAAAATAGGTTTATCTAATCCAGTTAGAATAATATATACACAGTACAACTTAACATCACACATTAACAATAAAACATCAATAATAACGTTTACAATGTTATATATATATTACATTACAGGAAATGTTTATAAAATATTTGTTCTATATAAAATACATTTGATTAGAGTAATTTTTAAATTTCATTAACTTAAGCAATAAAAGTTGTTATACATAGACCAGATGCAGCGACAAATTCGGTGGTAGACGCATAATTATATATATCTATTTTTATTTTTTTTTATTTTCTTGTGTGTATTTTTATTCTCACTTTAATTGTTTGTCATTCTTCACATCTGTATTGCATTTTAGTCAAAATCCTAATAGGGATACGAACGCAAGAAAGATTATTATTATCATTAGTAATTAGGAGGTTAGTTGACAGATTAGGACATTGCGCATGCTCTGGCGAATGTCGCGTCACGGAAAATCTCGCGAGAGGTTATGATGGCAGGCTACAACAGGCGTGTTAACAGAAATTCGTCAAGCCAACATAAAACTCTATGAATAACAAACTGCAAGTCCTACAACACATTTCGTGAAGAGTTGCTTGTTCATTCACTAGACGGTTGAGCTCTTCGTATACCGAACGCCTGACTTTCGGGTGCAATAAACCTGCAAGGAAATTCAAAACAAAAATATACAAGTTTATGAATACAATTCGGCAAAAATGTTATAAATATGTTTGCTCACGAAATAAAACTTGCTATTGAAACGCAATTTCCACGCAACATGCGAATGTAAATACTGGTAATAAAATGTGTACACAAATTAAGTCTCATGGGACCCACACCCACACATTGACGTGGTATGATGGTGCCGTCCTTTTAACCATTTTTTTTGTAACCAGATTGAGGAAATACGGACATGCATCCCTACCTAAAAATCGTGTAAAGCATTTAATGAAAGATTTTGTAAGTTTCATTCCGGGATTTTGTTTGCATTATCAAGAAGTTGCTCGTGTCTTTGATATTTTAAGAGTCTTTTTGTTCGTACGAAAGCTTGTGCAACACTTCATCCAGTTATTAAAAACATTAAGATAGTTAAACATTTGAATTGCAATTGAAGACAGCGCTACTAAATGAAAATTGCATTTTCGCGACATGCATTACTCCGCAGACTCGCTAGCTCATTTTCCGAGAAAATGATAGTTATATTTTTAGTGAATGGCGTGACTTTTTTATGAATAATTAAGAAATCTGGGTTTTGAGAGGTGATAAAACAATGCTTTAACAATTTTCTTACTATTGAACTGAAAAGTAAATCGTTATAGTTATCCAGGCGCGTATATTATTGAATTGAGAGGACAGAATCATGTGGGGGTGATTAGTTAGGGTTAGGGGTACACAAAGGGAACCCTTCTCCAAAATAGCGATTTCTGAATAATATTTAGTGAATTCTCAAAATACGACAGTGTAATACAACGGAGCCTGGTTACTACTACCATCGTGGAACTCCATGCTCAATGAATGTTGTACGATGCAAGACCAATTGCCTCAACGGTCATGAGTGGAGGTTGTATACATGACACTGATTACGTCATTTCCTGTATAGACAGGTAGTAACATCACTGGATAACTCACAGTACTCACTTCTCAGTGCGTTAACGTTCTTTCTGTGTGCTCTCACGTTATCTCGTTCAACACTGGTTCTGCACACGTGAATCACAGCTGGCATGAAATCGTCCTCGCAAATATATTGTTTCACCTCCCAGTCGTCTGTATTAAAGGCTGCCATGGCAACAGTGAACGCGTTGAGTATAGCAACGATGTTTAGGATAGTTAACTTCATGGTCACTCTAAACTTGTCTTTTCTAATACCGCCTTGAATAATTATCTAAGATGAAATAGTTATTAGACAAAATGGTGTTGCGGTAATTCAATTCCAACATGTACTTTGTACAACCTGTAATCAGAAATAAGTATTACAGGACATTTTATTCGATGGTTGTCGGTGCTTTGTAGACCACTTTCCCGGCAGTAGTGAGACTGGGTGCAGAATTACGCCCGATTTGTAATGCTGTAAAATGCAAGTTTGTCATTTTGCTGTTTGATAAGACGCATAACACGTTTCCTACAAGGAGCGCCCTCTGCCGACGAAACGTCAATGGAGAAAGAAATGTTTTGTTTTCTTGGTTGGCAGTCGTTCGTGGTCGGGGCACCAAATTGAAACTAGTTGTTTTGATCTAGAATTACAAACACAACGAAGTTTGAAAGATTGTGTCACAATTACGCGCTATCGCTACGAGGCACGACTTTTAGGGCGGTGAAGTTGTATTGTTTTCAAGTTGTTGATTACATTTATAGGGTCAAACCGACCAAGGCAGAGTGTCAAATGTAGAAAGAAAAGAGAATATGTTGGAAGCCCGAATACAAAATTGCAACCACGAGTGATTCCGAAGATAAACTCCGTGGCAGTCACCGAAAGACCCCTCAAAAAATTGCTCTTCTAAGCTTAAGTTTGCATTGCAACATTTCACAGGAGAATGCATCAACTACGGACTGCTTGAAGTTTTATTCTTTTGGACTTGTGACACTTTCAGTTCTCTTGCTAGTTTCGAGGAAAACTAGTGTCAATATAAAAAAATATTGTGGATATAGGTAAATACAAAAAAATAAGTTTAAATGTTTTGGTGTTATTCTGATCCAATATCGATTTGCGTGATAAAAACAGGACCGGCTTTGTTTCGGCTGAACTTCATCGTGGGAACTTCATCGGTCTTTCTGACCTGGCGTTAATTTCCAACGCAGTTCGGAGCAGTTCTAAATTGTGGGGTTTTGGAGACTGTGACGTGATCTTTTCGCAATTGTGGGGTTTTGGTGAATGTGACACGGCCTTTTCGCAATAACCGCATAAAGGGGTCGAGCAGCTGTCGGAACCAAAGACATTGAACATGCAAATATACTAACTAATTAGAACATTCAGTGTCGGCGTAGGAGGTTCAACGTTGACGTATAGAAATCTCATTCCACTGTGCTATTGAAAGCTATGTACAGATTAGAACTTCACGTACCTTCGCACAATTGTCACGGGTGTCGTGGTCACATCAATCAGGTTAACACGCCTGCTTCTGGCATATAAATAAAAACGTTCCCGCAAAGAGTCACATGTTAATTATCTGTTGCAGGCGCATTTTGATGGGCTAACGTGTGCGTGGGGCATATATCTACATTGACCAATCACCGATGTGAACGATGCCATCCAGGTGTTGGAACATGGGGTTCAATCTGAAGATCTAATATTATGTGTAAATTGTAAAACAAACACAAACTTTTTTCAGATTTATTTCTTTTTCTATGGTTCGCCACTTAACTTTTCTCAGGCTCATCATCTTATATTATATTTCGGGTATATTTTTTATTCACAAATGGACAGTGAATCCTATAATATGTTTTTATAACGTCAGGTGTTGGCGTGTCGTTAAGAATATTTAGGAATCATGCAATCCGACTATGAAGACTTTGGGCGTTTTTATCGTCAAGCTCTTGTCCCACGACACAATAAAATAGCATTTATTTGTGTGTAACAGTGACGTTTTTTTGAAAAAAACTTGTCCTAATATTTTTCAACAATTGCTATTTTAGAACAATTCCATAGAATGATAAAGAGGCACTTTTCAAAACAATTTATTGCAAAATGAATAAATTTCGGGTATTTGCCTTTTCAGCACCAGTTCCTACACGCGATGTTTGTTTGCGGGATTAAAATGTCAATTTTTTTAGTGAAAACTGAAAATTTACTCAAATTCAGTTCCAGAAAATATTGAAGAATATAAGAAAAAAGTGCAGAAAAGTTTTGGCGAGAAAGTCTGGTGGTGAAAAGGTTAAAGCGCCACAGTCACGTGTACGAATTATATGCGTTGCAAACACGCGTTGCGCATGTCGAACAGGACTCGGTGCCGTGGCATGAAGTATTAGTTCCAGTGTTGTATTCCGCAATAGCTGCTGTCGACGTTGATTCAATATGCTTTGACCTGATATGTCACGTGTTCGTATTTGTATCATTCCAGCATTACAATATTCTTCACAAGTTGTAATATATTCTTAGTTCCCGGACATTAGTTAAAACAGTGTAATTTTATCTGTAGGACAATCAAAGATGATACATGACCAATTTCATGCTGAGAGTTTCGTCCGAATATTACCGAGACCACCCGAGACCATGGGGGATGTTGTCAAGTGTTCGTCGGGATTTTAAACTACAATTCATTACCTAAACTAAAAAAAGTAAGGTAAGAACGAACTGACAAATATTCTTATCTCAGGCGAGATAAGTTGATTGTGATGATGTACATTTCTCATTTCTTTGATCAAATTGTTTGGCGTAGTGGCCTGTTTTGTTTGGCAAAATGTAGGTCACCGTCCGAAAACCGAAAAATAACATAGTGAGTATAACCACGTAGTTTGATGCAATTTACCACGCTGATCGGAATAAAATAATATTGATTTCAGAATGAATTTATTATAGACCGACTTCAGTGCGAGTGAGAAACACTTTATACTGAATGAGTATTCATCTCGTATGTCATCGTCGTTTAATGCGCCCTCTTGCGGTGGCTACTCAGTACACCGTTCCTTTTTTGAAATACAAAAAAAAAAGCATACTCTGGCCGGCTTGCTCATACTTTGGCCAATGGGACTACACCTTCACTCGTTTGTCTAAGTTTTAGAGAGCGAGTAGTCTACCTGGTCAGCGAAAATTAATATGAATAAGTGAAGATAGGATTTGTTTCCAACATAGGTGACGTAAATGTGAAATGGCCTGGTTCAGAGAGTACGAAGATATGTCAAGTCGAAGGAAGGAATCTAGTATCGCCAAATAAAACATACTTTGTTTGAAATAAGCATGGATACCGCGCGTCTGCGAGTGTTTTCTTCACTTCCTGCGAACAATATATTCTAAGAGCGTGTCTTGGTAGCTATGCGCGCAGTCCGAAAAACGTTCGGGATGAAGGAAGAAAAGAACACGGAGAAAATGAGAACAGGGAACGCAAGTTCAGTTATTGTCATGCGGTCGTGCGATCTGAGGAAAGAATGGACATGGGAATAACTTTTGATAATCGCGAAATATCATCAAATTATGCTGAAGATAATGCGATCAACGAAACACAAGGTGAGTATCACGGCGAATGATATGTTTAGGTTTTTCGATGATCTAACATTTTCCGCCAAACCGGAAGTAAGACTAAAAATCGAGCCTGAACAAAAATTTAGTGCTGCTATAGGACAGATAACTATGATGTAAAATGATTTCTTCTTATTCTTCATCAGTAGCATTTGAATATCTGATCAACACAACATGATCGGCTGTCTTTGTTTAAAACTGTTTTTCAATTGTTCATATCTATTTTTTGCATCATTGAAACACTCACAGCGGACCCTGAAGACGATTCACATGAAGGTGCTTAGTAAATCATCCATAACTATGAATTATAAATGAAAACCCACGGAAACATTTTTATTAAGTCAAAGACCTAATTACTCAGTCTTCATCGTAGTGTTTTTTTTGTTTTGTTTTTCATTTGACGTGATTAAGTTCATTTAAAGAATCGTGTCAATTTTCCAAAATTACAAAAGGGAACACATATAATTTTCATTTCAATGGGAAAACAAATGCCTAATATAGACAGCTGGGATTACAGTGGTAAATATTTGTGTTTCGAACGCTAGTGCAAAATGAGCACAGTGTAAATACTTGTCAAGTACTGAGTGACAATATAGCAACATTATAAGTATACCATTGCTACACACTAAGCTATTTTTATACATCTAGAATTGGCATATGTTGCACCCACTAGTACTTCTTATATATCTTGCACGACGTGTTTTAATTAATCACCGACACACGTCTATCACTGAGTTTCATTTGAATTTTATTTTAATTTGGGCTTGCCTAATCGGAATGCAAATTTATTCTGTTGACAATACATTAAAACCCACTTCACGATTCTGTTCTGAACTCGTGTGTATTTATTTTAGAAGCGAAAGGCGATGCCTTGCATAATATACGTACACCTCTTAAACAAAAAAATATATAGAGAGAAAATGTATTTATTTGTTTAAATATTTACGTTTACAGTCGTGTGTCCTAATTACTTAATGATACATATAAGCAATATTTTTAAATCCCTACAATCATAAGCGATACATCTTATTTTTCCCATGGTGCAACTGTGTCCTACAGGTCGACCGCGTCATTTCGTAGTGTAGTATGATATACCGTGTGTCATTATCATAACAATACGCGGTGAGCAGGCGGATTTTAACACAAAGCGAGACACGACCCATTCATTTATATAAATGGACCGGCGAACTGTCAACACGCTGTGCGGCAGCTCGACAATCTGTTTCGTGCGTCCAACAATTTTGATTGCACCACGGAACCAAAAACAACATGATTGCCGGTCATAATTTAAGCTGGAGGCAGACGTGGAATATATATTTCTCTTTATGGCAGTTGTAGCAGTCATGTGCGGTTGTATTTAAGAACGATTTTTCTAAAGTCTTCCGTTTATCGCCGTTCCTTCTCTATAATTTACAGCGGCAGTTGACAGGCCATGTCCAGAAGCCATGGGCTGTATTCTCGCCAAGAAGACACAATCCTTGGAAAATGGTATCAAAGTATACGAACTTTACACGACGATCGACCGCACGCCGACTGTCATCGATGAGTATTCACCGACGGTGCTGAAATACAGAACGCCACATTTCCGCGCCTCGGCGAAAGTGCGTTTTCCACCTATCTGGGGCAGCGAGGTGTGGCAAGTGGGCTGGGTACAGGTGTGTACCGATATGAACTTCATCAACACCTACGGGGAATACGGATAGTAAGTATTCTAACGATCACACGGCATTAATTATTAATTTCACTAGAATGGGGCCATACATAGGCGGTTTCCCCGTCTCGGTAAACACGTAAGCGGGCCACGAGAGGTCATGTATTTTATTACCTGTTGGGGAAGATAGTACTTGTGTACTTGTTTAAAGGTTTGGACACAAGTCTTCACGGCGCATAGGAGCTACCCTGTCAGGTTTTACTATATCGCTTAATCGACTGTGCCAGTCGTACAGCGGGCAACAACACGCCCTTTAATGCATATATTTATGTTTCAATATTTGACCCTAATACATTTCCTTTCTGGTTGCACTTTTGTTTCGATGTGTGGCCATGTATAACCCAGGGCAGTGTGTACAACGTCACAACATTATCGTAACCGTCGCTTCATTTACATGTTAATATTATTTCGTTTATTGGTGAAAATAAAAATATTTCGGCAACATACCTAGACGTTAATGAAGCGTCTCTGTTCTGTAAACAGCTTGCCGACCAGCTCGTCATTTTACCCACCCGTAAAACGAAAATATCCCTTTTCCCCCATCGGGCAAATTTATTTTAAGCACTACGAATAGACTTCACAAATTGTCGTAGTTTATTTTATTTTTTAAAATCGAACATGCTAGACACCGACAACTGCGAATATGCTGGCGCATTACGCGTGGCTATATCCGTTGCTATGGCGATGATCCGCTAAATCAAATCACATCACATTTGTGTCACCTTGGTAATTGGTTTCATGCTATTTTGAGAATTAATTCTGTTTGGTGAACTGTAAAACAGTCGCGTTGTCACCAACACATTCCATTAAGCGGGCGATTCACAGCAAAAATACGTGTTTGTCAAGTTTAACTGTTCACACGTGAACAATACTCTGAAAATCGCTACGTATAGGTACTGTGTGGATAATAATGTTTATCAACTACTGAGTTTAACAAACAAACAGTAGTTACAATACTTAATGTGTAATATATGACTAAGCATTATTTTGCGGTGGGGGTAATGTCACGGAACAAAATCTCTAGCCATTTTATTTTGTTTGTACGTCCCGATTTTTTTTTTTTTTTTGATAATTATTTTTTTTGCTGTTGGTTATTTTTTCCTAGAAATTATTCATGTCGCATAGACCATTTGTGAACGCGTGATATTCTGTCCGTTTACGTCGGCAACTTGCAGGCTCGTTCGAGGCTAGTTCACCTCGCATACGGTCTTCTGTTCATGCATGCCAACAAAGTGACTTCCAGGTATTTCTGAGGTGATTATAACAAGGCCGGCTACGAACGAAGCGGAAATGGCGTGTTTTATTACATATTCGAACACAATACCACGTCAATTGCATCCGAATACAAATACATTTGTACTAGTATTAACTACTACTAGTATATATCTTATGCAAGATCCCTAAGGTAAAGGGGAGGCTATTGTTGTATAAAATTTATACCTTCTGAAATTTCCCGGATGTGCGACCTTCCGAGGTTATGCATAATGCAAATTCCACCTAATACTCAGCGACACTCAAACACATAAATCATGTGCGGCATATAAACAGTATATATTTATAAACCTTTATGATATGGCAATTCAGAGGTGCAGTGCAGTGTTACATCGTCCAGCTTTTATTTGCAAATCTGGTCCAATTCATAAAAGACAGACTTATAGACGGCAACCACAGTAATATTTTTACTTTACCTTATTACTCAACCAGGACCTCGCGTCTCTGAGTATTAGATCACAGACAATATCAATGTGTGTATCAGGTGTCTTACACAATAGCCACATCAAACAAATAAACCAATTGTTTCGCAGTTGTAACTGGATTTCTTCAATGGAATACGAATACGGGAATTTGTTTGGTCTAGCATATTTTCCCCGCGCGCTACCGCAAGTTCACTATGGTGACGTTTGGGTCGATGTGTGTAAGTCTCCAAATTTGGGTCTGACATTTTTGAATGCTGAAACAATTCTGAACTGCAGTATATATACTATTATTAATATGCATCTCTGGTCAATATAATAACCGAAAAAATCCCGGTTTTGCAAAATTCCAACTTTTCATGCAACCAATACAAAATAAATGTTTTTATGTAATTTGTCCAGTATCGCATTTTCTAAACTAACAATGGATTAAAGTTATATCATATAACTATACGTTCTATGGTATGGTTCAATAAACAAGATGTTGAAAGCCAAACAACGGATTAATATATCTGTGCACACATCATGACCGGTGGAGTTCTGGAATAGATCCGAATATCCCCCCAAACAAAGCCTTGGAAGCTATTTGAAGTTTCATCTTGTAATAAAACACTTTCTTTTATAGAACAATACCATGCATATCTTTCTTAACAAGATAGTACACGTACTTTTTTTTATTAGCTCCGCTGTCGACTTTGTTGAGCGGAGCTTATCATATGAGTGATTGTCCGTCGTCGTCCGTCGTCGTCCGTCGTCCGTGTCAATGTTTTACTTTTTCGACTTCTTCTTGAAAACTACAAGCCTGAATGCTTTGATACTTGGTGTATATGTACCTTGGGTAGACCTCTCTTAGATTTGTTCATTTCATGATGATATCTTCAATTCTCTAATTTTGGTGAATATTTTTGTCATTTGGACCTCTCTCAGATTTGTTCATTTTGTGATGATACAGTATCTTCAATTCTCTAATTTTGGTGAATATTTTTGTCATTTTTGGTAAAAAGTGATATTTTCAACTTCTTGTTGAAAACCGCAAGTCCAATTGCTTTGATATTACATGTATAGGTACTACATGTGGACCTCTCTCAGATTTGTTCATTTTGTACTGATATCTTCAATTCTCTAATTTTGATGAATATTTTTGTAATTTTTTATAAAAAGTGATATTTTCCACTTCTTGTTGAAAGTCTGATTGTTTTGATACTATACATATTGTTCATTTTCTAATGATATCTTCTGTTCTTTAATTGAAATGTGCATTGCTAACAGCGGAGCTATCTGAGCCGAGAGGCTGCTTGTTATATACTTGTATTATCTTATTGTGAAAGTCGTTATTTTGGCGTCTTGAATAGATACAAGATAATAAAGTGCCGAAGTCCAAACGTACACAGGGATGGCGCAATGACTTGTCTTGTGTTTATAATTACCTGACGATTCCTACTAAAAAAATATTAGTTTTTTTAACGCCATGTGTGAAAACTATTTTGCCCAGGTTATCACCTATTGTATCTTTTAACTATTGTTTTGTTTTCGCAGTGCAAGCTGGGAAATCCCCGTTCTTAAATACAAGACCAGTTTAAACAGCACAACTTGTATCAGCGACTCCGATGGCAGGAGTTATCCATGGTACGGGGCTACATCGGAAGTGGCGACAATAGAAGGTCCGACATCTGGATATTCGAACTTATATTTACGTATGAACGACAACTTCCACCCTACCATTACGTGGGATATTCCAGTGAGTGGCTCGACGCACGCCAAGTTGACTAACGTCACGCGCGATCAAAGCTTTACTGTGTGGCTTTTAGCCTTTAATCGCACGACGGGGAAGAAGATCGTGCTGAAAACAATTCGATGGCGAATGCAGCTGGAAATCGCGGTGGACCCTAAAAAGCCACTGAAAGAGCGCACGCGGTTAGCGAGTCGCGTCGAACAGCATCGTCCCGAGGTGTTAAAACTGGATGAGAACGTCCCAGACGCTGCGTTTCATGGCCCAAACGCTAACGAAGCGCAGATGCTCGCCTGGTACCCAAAAGACGACGCCAACCCAGTGATGATTGTGCCACCGAAGCATAAGATGAAAATGGGTAATTAGAGTAAAAATTGTGAACATATTGGTAGAGTATAACATGCAGGTACCCGCGGAAATTAAACGCGACGAGTCAATAAAAGACACACTGTATGCACATTACTCCTACCCTACTTAAAAAAGCGTATTGTCGTTTGCTGGCCGGATGACTACGTAAGTAGCTACTGGACATAACTAACCGTGGGAATGCAATGGACTGCAATAATATTTATTACTCAGTTTTTTTTAAAGTACCAATAATGTTTCAATACTCTGCAATTTTTGCTTTGAATTCTCTTTTTTTTTTTTATCGTTTTGTACTTTATTTACTTAATATTGTGTCGAGAACCACGCACAACATGGAATACATTTCTAACAGAAATAAAACTTAACAGGTTACCTTTTTTCATAAATATATTATTGATTTACGAGAGTGTACTTTCATGGCGCGTAAAATAATCATCCAAACTCATGGTCCGGGAATAGTAGGTTGTGTACGTGAAATTTAAAAATGAATATCTCCTAATTATTACGGAAGGGGAAATTACAAAGAATAATCGATGGTGTCGAACGACAACTGTCTTGCAACGTCACCGTAATTGTCGGCATACACGATATTGAAGTATCTGTGGGTCCATGGCTCTTCTTGTATCGGTTATTAGTCTTTGTGATGGTATTTTAGTCATTTCTGATACATTTGTTGTCATTACATTTGCTATTTTCAGACATTAGAATTTCTATCGGTACAGAATAGCTATAGCCTGACAAGGTCGCGTGAGTTGCGCCCTCCGCGGTGCTCCAAACCCAACACAGTTAGTTAGGTCTGATGACGTTCGGCCGGCGAGGGCGCCACTCACGTCTACATGTCAGGCTAAGAAGAGCTATGGTTCCTCCCATGGACTTGTATAACACACACGTACGACGCCAAATGGCATCGCCAATAAAAGTCGACAAAATAGAATAGAATAGTTTTCGTCGACAGCAAACGGCGTTAGAAACCGTATAAACAGTTATCAAATTTAATGTTACTAGTATCACACTTTTAAGTAAACGCTATTTGGCTGTTGTGATATACGAGTACACCTCTCCTATAAATCGCGCCACCTAGCGATGGGGCGATCCTATGACGTAAACGGATGACTTGAACATCATGGAGGTAAAATTCTTTTATTTCCATGACTTGAATAAGGTTCAAAACCTAGATATCGTTTTGATAAGTAGTCTTTCATCAATGAAGACTATGTTTTTGAGACATTTTACTATTTTGTAGATGACAACAACTACACAAACAGACCCAGTTGTCGATTCGAACGACAAGCTATCACCGATATACGTCATTTTGACGTCACCATGAGCTCTGTCAGCAGGGCGCTAGGAATGGGAAAGACGGACGACACAACTGTAATCAAACAATGAACTACCGTTGAAACCAGTCCCGGGATTTCCGAGATGATTGTACTAATATGCAGGCACCTGAAAAAATTAAATATTTTATAAAATTAGAATAGTCATCTTTCAGATGTGCAGTTACTGGAGTAAAACATTGTATTATTGTAGTCGGAAAAAATCCATGCGAGTTGAATTCAATTTATTATTATCACCAGCGAGATGGGAAGGGTACAGTTACTACGTCACTGTCACATGATCAAAATACTATTTAAAGTTAACTGATAACGAATAGTGTAATTGTATAAAGGGCGCGACGTGCATATATTTGTTTCTTTAGAAAAAAAAAGTTATTTCCCTGTATTGCAACGATTTTACATTTACCTGCCATGATTCACTAAATAAAATACAACGAACTAGGATGCACAAAATGGTGGATGTTAGGATGTACGCGAACCACTTATGACACAGCGAGACCCGTTTTTTATCGACCTATTCATTTATAGTGATACAAAGTATACGAAATACCATAGGGTATGAGATAACTACTCGAAAATTTCGTTTTCTTTTGTATATTTTCAACTTTGCATTAAGCTGCGACAGTCCGCCATGTTTCCACGAGAACTGAAGAGAACGAATTCCGGCCTTTGCCTTGTTTATGCGTCGAATTATTGGATCTCTCGGACCCCTCCCTCTATTGACCGAGTCACGCAATGACGTCAGCTAGGCGTATCATTGGTAGATGTATTGTCGTATCGTTTGCATGAAGGGTAACTATCGTACAGACAGTGTTATAGTTTCCCCCTTGTTATGCTCTGGTAGCGAAGTACTGAAATGTGCGCCTTCTTTCAGAACACTGCCATTTACAATGTACACAATGAAACATTGTCTCTGTTACAAAGACAGTCATCCCCGTCGAAGCAATTTCGTAGTGACGTCATACATTTTACGTCATGTTTCCTGATATGCGTCGACGATTTTATAAAAATCTCTTTATTTTTACTATCAACGTAGCAGTAGCATTCCGATATTCCAAACATTCCTTTGCTTCTGAACCAACCCCTTAGTATTTCAATTAATTTTATATTCACTGGACTCAGGGTCCATCGTGATCAACGAGCTAACACGGCTATGTGCCCGTGCTCCTCAGGGAGATACTGTGATAGGTATTTTTGATGGTTAAAAACCTTTCACTTAGGTAACCGGGATTCGGTCGTTTCCACGCTAGGCTGACAAAAACACACACAAGCTTCGTTCATGTTCCCAAACGATTCTCTGCCAAGTCCCTGGTTTTCACCCAAGACAGCATTAAATCACTCTTTATTTCTTGTCACTCCTTAACCAATTACAATCAGTATAAGAGACTCCAAGGCCTTGCCTTCAAACAAACAACCAATCACATGAAAGTTTTACACATCATAATCAATTAATTACTCGTCAAGCTGTCTAGAAAAAACACTACTATATATTGTCAACACTAACTAATATTGATGGGGTAATAGTCTCGCACTAACATTCCACAAAGATACCACCTTAGTTAGAATCGCAAACAAAATTGGTTTAGGATTACAGCTACTGTATTGTATCTTAAAAACTGCAGAGTCATAAGATGTTTTTGGTTGATTTCGACCAGCTCGCCATCTGGTCTTGTCATTAACCTTTATCAGTATATGTCATGGCAACCACTGTCAAACTGACTGAAATATAAATCATGACAATACACCCGGACCTTTCTGCGCGGCTTTATTGCCACGTACGCACTTGCGTAAAACGCGTCGATTGGCACATTTAAACCATTTAAATATACTCTGACTGATTTAGATAAGAAATTGTTTTGCATAACGGTTTTTACAAAATGATATTACTGCAAATATTGTTTATGTCGTCGTCATTAGTTACACCTGTTGCACTTTTATTGGACAATAAAAAAAATAGGTGCGGTCGAAGGTCACCTTTAACTGATTAATATTGTCAATATTACAGTTTGTACATTTAGCAGGTAACGCAAAGATCTAAATAATGTTAAAAGTAAAGCTTTATCGGATTAATATATGGCATCTTCAAATATGTATTGTTTATTTAAGGTAGATGTCTACTCGTAAATGAAAATACACAGAATTCATTCATTTTTCAATAAATTATAATCAAGAGTAATATAAGGATATTTCAGTGTTTGAAATTACCGGTCGCCCGAGTCCATTAAGCTTTCTTTCGGGCCACGAAGTTTTGTAACGTTGTCGCCCGGTTGTCCACATAAATTTTAGAGCAGTAAGTTATATGATGAGCGTCAGTAATACACTATCTAGTAAACCTGATTGGCTTTGTAATTTTTATTACAAACAAATATTTGCCGCTGGCTGTTTCGTTTTCGTTAGGTGGCTGCTTGCACTTATGCAGTAATAGTAATATAACATTACGTGTGCACTCTATGACATGGAAATGTTTTGAAGTCTTACTAACAGTGGTTCTCATTGGCATTGGGTGGATGTGTTATGCCGCCCTGCAACTCAACTATGCGAGTCTGGCAACTAAAATAATAATTAACCGTGGTTTTATGTTCTTTGTTATGCACCGTTCGCTGGTTTCTTATATATCAGATCGTTTTTGTTTTTTTGGAATACATCCACCAAGTAGGAATCCAAAAGTGGATTCAAATATCGCCCGCCTAGGAACTTTCTATGGATTTAAAGACGATCACCGTTCTAGGGAAATTTACGTTATGGTGCCCTCAATCGAAAGTGTAGGAATAAATACTAGAAATATGCGCAAGGCAAGTTTGTTACTAGCAGTACCAATCTCAAGAGAGGATGACCCAAAAAGTATGAGATAGGTGAAGTTCACCAATTAGCTCTAAATTTTCATAAAAATAAAGATGCAAAAAAAAGGTGAAGAAAATAAGTCAGCAGGTCATCTTATATCTTATACTCATTCCGAATTTGAGTATGAAATGCTGAATGATGGCCATGGTGATGATTGGCATATGTTGCTCAAAATGAAATTTTATATTTATATAATAGTAAGTATATCTAATTATTCCATGTAAAACATGCATAAATAGTGTATTTAATAAATCACACAGTCAGGTATGAAATAGTTTTAGAACATAGATGTTTTTCTTTTATCTATAATTTCCTGGGCGTCAAGATTTCATGACTATTTAAAAAAATAACAACAGCAACTACACTATTATATGCAAAGTAGTATATATCATTGATTTAATTCGGACATCAAACTGATCAATCAAACGAGTACTAATCAGAAGGCACTCATCAGATCTTTTCATTTTTCCAGAGATTTTATGTAATTTATTTGAACATAACAGTCATGGAGATCTTTGTTCACATTCTAGAGATTTTCCTATCTGAATGTTAAAAAACAAAAATCGTTGTGACTTTCATGTTTTTCATGATTACATCTACACTTTTTAATAAAATTACCACATGAAGTTGTATACATGCATACATTCTTAATTAGTGTAACCTACAAACCACCCTTATAAGTTCGATGGTAGTACTATATATGTTTTCCATTGCACGTATTAGCGTCCCGGGGGGCTACTTGCATAGAAGTGCAATACCGGTATGTGCCGCCCGACTGGGGTGTCATTTCACGTTATTTTGTTTAGAAGTGGGTGGTCATTTATCAATGGTTTGGTTTAGAAGTGTGTAGCATTTATTTATTTTTTCGCAGGTCCTTATATTTGATATCAAATACCGGAAAAGGCTGAATTTTATGCATCGCAGGGATGCGCTCACTGGTTGCGAAAGGCGTGAGCTGGGTGTTTTTTCTTTTGCTGAAAACACTTGTGCTTAGAAGTGGGTATATAATAGAAAAAAATGGTTTAGATGTGAGTATGGTTTACGAGAGGTGGGCTGCACCCCCTTACCCACTTAATGTGGAAGTACCCCCCCCCAGGATTAGCGTCAAGGAAGCACATCATTATTCACAGTCTTGCATTCAATAAATGCATATACTACACGTTGCTTGTGTTGATTTTAACAGCACTGGAAAGTTGCTCCACCTCACTGTGGTATCCCTGGTATCTACCACATTACCTGTGGGAATTTATAACAATAGACATAGGCTTGACAATAATGGGTATCTTTCGTTGTCCTCATTATTATTTCAAAAATCTGGGTTTAAGAAAAGCGTCGACAAACCCAATTATTCTTAAACATTGTGTTCTATGGAATTGTTCTGAAAATAGCGATTTTTGAAAATATTAGAACAAGTTTCTAAATAAAACGTGGCCGAGGGGAAGACGTGTAGTGGCGTGAAGCTAGGCGATTAGGTGCCGTACGCGAGCGCCGGTTCGAGTCACGCACGCAGTACGTGTTTACTATAATTAGACATAGTCTTTACCTTGCCGTTTATTCGGTGTTATTTGCTTACGTCACTGTGACCTTGGTTGATTGTCTAAGCTGTAATACACAACAAAATGATACTTTATTGTTTAAACAAACCAATAAACATTGTTATGCGATTTATGATAAATTTTCTCAAAAATTATGAGCGTCGCTCCGAGTTCGATATGAATTCCATGCGACGTATCATAACGTGTATAAATTACGTTGATTGTTTAAGCGAAATTTCCCAGTTGGCACTCTTACATACACACGTGATACCCGATGGATATGGAAATGATTCAGTAAGTATGGTGGTTTGAAATACTGTGTAAGTTATTACTCCCTTCACTTAGTTTTCAGTTGTTGTTTTTTTAACACGATGTTGTGGGGATTTATTTTAATTATTTTATAAATCTTCTTGTAATGTAATGTTCCCAGTTGAATATTTTTTATAACACGTTATCAGTGCTGATGTCTTCCACCACCCGATTCAAATCAGGCATATGCATTTTGTTAGTTTTAAAAAATCTAATTAATGACACATTGGTAACAAGGCCACAATTCATCGCCGCATTACGCTATATTAAATACAACACAAAATAATGTAATTTTTCTATGTTACAACGCTGAACGAGAAATTATTCAATTACTTGCTTGTAGAGGGCGCTGTTGAAATCAGATGAGGTGGTGTAACTTATTGCTCGTTCTAAAAATCAGCTCAAGTTATGAATGAAGAGAACTACAATGAGCTCGACACTATCGACACAACAAACTCATTCTGTTTAATTTTATAAATATTTATAAATTCCACAATTATGGAATGAGGAATTATTGCTTTACTTGCATGTAGAGGGCGCTGTTGAAATCGGATAAAGTGGTGTAACTTATTGCTCGTTCTATATATATTTTTATTTTCAAATTTTGAATATTACAGTAACCCAACCCCTATTGCTGGATTTCAAGGATATTTTTAATGGTAGCAAACTACCTTAATGATTTTAGATGTTTAATAATTGTCTGTTGTTCTCTGTTTACCTTATTGAAATGTGTTATAAATTACAATTTTGCCACTGCTGCCATTTTCATGTAATAACCATTGTTCCAATCACGTGCTATATTGCAACATGGAAAATACTAACGGTAGTACTTTCCATGATTGTAAGTAGTTTCGCATTGGTTCCTGGTTTGTGATTGGGTAAAAGCAGCGGATGTATAGTAGAGATACCATATGTGACAAATCTACTTTCGGCGTCGCTGAATCATCATGGTAACATAATGTTAAAGCGGGAGGGTCGTTACCTGCGCACTCGCTGGAATTGAGTCCCAAGCGACGATAACAACACACGCCAAAAACGCAAAGGCTCATGGGTAGACGCTTGTTTGCATGCGTGAAGTGGGCCTGCGTCTTCTTGAGGTAGAACGCCACTGGAAATAACAATTCAGTAATTTTCTTATATAACTAACATACATCGCTTGTTAGAAGGATGAAGAAAAAAAATACGGTGTCACCGTAGTTGGCTAGGAGAAAATCGACATACAAAATGTAACTTAAATACCAACGTAACTTGAAGTGCGCCCTCTCTGGCAATAATAATGTATTTTCTTCGATGCAAATTGCTCGCCACGGACAAAATTGTACAGTAATTTTTTTCAGCCTAAGATTGAGTTGACATTTTACAATATGTTAATATGTTATAATTAGATCAATTCAATCCATTAGTTCGTTTCCCCCATCTTCCATTATACTGCACTATCACAGCTATGAACTACGTCACAGTGAAATGCATGGTGACAATCGTGTGCATATGCTCTCAATATAATAACAACATAGATGTGCAGCCGTCACACGTTTGAAAACATAGCAACTGTATTTACTGTATTTCTCTAGGATTTTGCGCGATTCGGAAGATACTGAGCATGGAAACTGGTCTGCAAGTGAAGAGGTACAAACGAAAGTTTAACTTGAAGTCACATTCCTAGAGCTGAACTTGAAACGCTCAACATAATTTTACTGTTTTACACAGGCCACACAGTTAAAGCAGGGGGGTCGTCGTCACCTGCGCACGCGCGGGAATTGAGTGCCAAGTGATGATAACAACACACACCAAATACGCAAAGGTTCATGGGTAGACGCTTATTTGTAAACAACGACACGCTATGGCCATCTGACGCAATTTATAGGTCGGAAATAAAATCTGTAATTATATTATATTTATTATGTGTACCTTTGCTAGCTTTTCATTGGAAGGTTTTATTTCTGGTTTTTAGTGACATTTAATGCTATGTATTTAGTCCCTGTTCAAGCGTAGTCTGCAAGGCGACTATTATTTCTTATTTCCTTCCGTCCACCCCTTTTATGTCTCCAACACTTTCTTAGAAATTCTGCAGCAGATATCAATGAAACTTGGCAGGCTGATGAACAAGTCTCTATTGAATATGCAGGTATTTTTTTTCCCAGATCTGAAAATCTTATGTGGGTCTTTTTCAAGATTTTCATCCAAAAATACCTCTCCCTACTGCCCTGAGAGAACAACTGCTCAGAATAAATAATTAGCTTAGATTGTAATGCTAGGCTTTTTAGTGATGTCATGACCATGACCTGAATCAGTGACATTTACCAATCTCAGTAGAAAATGTAGAGGGGTGTCAGGGCTACATTTTGATGGGAATTATAGTGGTGATACTGAAATAAACCCAGGTCCTGGTAATATACAAAGACTTGAATTCACAGAGAAGTCAAGTTGTTATTAAAGGTACTTGAAGGTTTACAAGATTTATGAATGCAGTTTCTTGAGCATGTATGAGACATAGTTTAGTTTAAATCCACCTATTGTGCAAGACCCTCCTAGTCTAAATCCATCTATTGTGCAAGACCCCCCTAGTCCAAATCCATATATTGTGCAAGTTCCTCCTAGTCTAAATCCATATATTGTGCAAGACTCTCTGAGACTAAATGCATCTATTGTGTAAGACCCTCCTAGTCTAAATCTCTATATTATGCAAGACCCCCCCCCCCAAGTCTAAATGCATCTATTGTGTAAGACCCTCCTAGTCTAAATCCATATACTGTGCAAGACCCTCCTAGTCTATATTGTGCGAGGTATGTATGGGGGTCTAAAAACTAACTCTGCGACGCGATTGTGCGACTCGCCGAATGTCGATTATTCCACTCTGCGACAGGATCGCAGTGTCATTCTGCAAAGAGCACGATTCCCATTGGTTGGTTGGTCGAAAAGCGTGAATCTTAATGGTCGATCGATGTAAGGGTACACAGCATGCCTTATAGAAATGTTCAGTTTTAAATGGTTATTTCGCCGACTGCTCGTGAACCGACGACATGCCGCACGGTTCGGTAATCAGAAAGTATTTAACATTGATTTATTAACATATGAAACATCCCCCGGAGGGGATGAAAGGGGTTATAAAACACATGCACGTTGGTGTTGGCTGCCTTATTACGGTGTAACATCAGGGAGCTGGTAACATTAACGCCATCTTGAAGTTGTAAGGCTTCGTCCGCAACTATGCTCATTAGCATAGGCGGCAGCTTTAAAGCGAGTAGAGCGTGAAGTACGTTTCACACGATGTTACTTTCTTTTTTTGTCATTAGCAAGTATAATTTGTTATGACTATATTCATCACTTTGAATTCCAAAATAAAGCGTGTAGCAGGTCAAACTGTTTTTAGGCAATCAATATATTTTTATTAAGAATATTAAGAGAGGAAAAACGTAAAGCTGTGTGAATGGATTGAAACTACTGCTGAAGATAGAAAACTAAAACGGCAGTGTCAACGGAAAATTAGATGGGTGCACGCTACTGCATAAACGGAAACGATGGCTTTGTTTATTTAGCCGATGTCGACGAGCAACAGATTTTCTGTACTCACTTCCTCGTCTGATCAGCGGCCCTCAACGGTCTCACGTATCGGTGTCGTCATCGGTTAAGTAGTTGAAACTCTTTCGCGTTGATGCGAATATTTCAGCCTAATCGTCCCCTTCGAACAACTCACGAGGTTGGTCATTATATAACCTAGACGTGCTTGCAATCTGTTGCGATTCCGATGAAAAACTCTTGAAAAATAAATATAAATTGCGTAAACAAGGGGTGAACGCGAGAGTCCTGTAATTTTGCATCGGAATTACAACAGGCTGCAGGCAAGTCTAAATTAGTAAATATGACCCTGAGTTGCAGATTTTTCTTTGCCTCGTCTGTCATTGGCGTCTTTGCTTTCTTTTTTCATCGTCATTGCGTTAGTAAGAATGGTGTTATT
Organism: Saccoglossus kowalevskii; assembly: GCF_978046115.1. Lineage (NCBI taxonomy): Eukaryota > Metazoa > Hemichordata > Enteropneusta > Harrimaniidae > Saccoglossus > Saccoglossus kowalevskii. The sequence continues at coordinate 27,300,896 of NC_140657.1, forward strand.
AAAATAGAATATAGAAAATAAAACGAAGTCTTGACTGATAATAATGCTGACAATGGACGTTAGATTAATATGCATTGTTTGCGACAGGAAGCTTGTCACCCGTTCTATCAAAATCGTCAACAACAGAGTATAACCGGTAGTATACATATACATGTTATAAACATTATGCAAATATTAACGAAACTGTAGTAGTGTTAGCGTTTGAGCACTGGTCTTTCCGAAATTTCGAAAAGCTGGGATGATGAATCAAGGTACAAAGTAACCGTTTTATCAATTATTGAAAAATCAAGAAGAAAAAAAAAAAAGAAAATTTCCCTTCCCACTACATTAAGATCAATATGGACCACCGATATTTGGTGTTCATTTAAAAAAAATAATCCATAATTTTCAGTAATACTGACTTCGAAAATTATGATAAAAAAATAATTCCATTCATACCACAAACCAACGCCGTTTTTGTTTACTTTTCACAACTGTTACAAAGTATTTCATTTCTGGTTAAAATACCAGCTAATCTATCGTAGACCACAAGTTTGGAGTCCGTTTATGATCTAAACGAAGGCAGACGATTGCAAACAACTGCTGTCACGGCAAAACGTTGCACATCGTGAATGATTTTTTTTCACTGCTTGCAAATTATTTTCCTTGATGCACTCAACAAAGTCAAAGCAGACGTACGACATTCGTTGCAGAACGCGTGAAAAGTACTTCGCGTTCCACTCGCTTTGATGCTGCCACCTATGCTAATGAGCATAGTCGTCAGGACGAAGCCTTAAAGGCCCAATTCACTTGCCCCGGGCAAGTGTGAATTGGAGGTGTGGCTATTCTAATGCATGGTATTAAACACTTGCATAGCCTATGACGCATCCTGTTCCAGCGGTCCAACATCACGTGACTTTGATTGACAATAGTAATTATTCAAGATTAGTCGCGCATCCCTTTCCCCGGTTCATGTTTTTTACTTTTATCCGCCAAAATCTCAGCTCGAACACTATTTATTGTCATAAATACTACACACAGTCACTGCTGTGATATTCATAGTCACATGCATCCACTTTGGCACGACATAATAGACATGTAAGTTCGAGAAAACGCGTTTTTACTGGAGCTTGGCTGGAGCTGTTTACTACAGCGTAACAAGCAAGGAAATAATCCCTATTGTTTAGGAGCGTATTTATAGTATACCTGGGCCTTTAACTCCAAGATGGCGATAACATTACACCGTAAATAGGCAGTCAAAACCAACGTGCATGTTACACTATTTAATTTTTCTAGCCAGCGATGTGATGTGTCTAAAAACCGTAAACCATGTGTCATTTGTTTGGTCCCACAATTTGTCTTCCATGTGCTTGCCGATCATCCAACAGTGCGGCATATCGCCGGTACATAGTGTTTACACACTTTTTTTTTTACCGTACCATTTTTACCATTTAAAACTTATTTTTTTATAAGGCATGCGGTGAAACATCGACCATTGGGATTTGCGCTGTTCGACCAACCAACCAACCAATGGGAATTGTGCTCTTCGCAGAGTGACACTGCGATTCTGTCGACATTCGGCGAGTCGCACAATCGCGTCGCAGAGTCAGTTTTTAGACCCCCATACATACATGATTGTGCAAGACCCTCCTAGTCTAAATCCATATATACTGTGCAACACCCTTCTAGTCTAAATCAATCGTGTAAGACCCTCTTAGTCTAAATCCATATATTGTGCACAACCCTCCTAGTCTAAATTCATCTATTGTGCAAGACCCTCTTAGTCTAAATCCATATATTGTGCACGACCCTCCTAGTCTAAATCCATCTATTGTGCAAGACCCTCTTCGTCTAAATCCATATATTGTGCAAGACCCTTCTAGTCTAAATTCATATAATGTGCAAGACCCTCCTAGTCTAAATCCATATATTGTGCAAGACCCTCCTAGCCTAAATCAATTGTGCAAGATCCTCCTAGTCTAAATCCATCTATTGTGCAAGACCCTCCTAATCTAAATCCATATAGTGTGCAAGACCCTCCTAGTCTAAATCCATATATTGTGCAAAACCCTTCTTGTCTAAATCAATTGTGCAAGACCCTCCTAGTCCAAATCCATATATTGTGCAAGACCCTTCTAGTCTAAATCAATCGTGCAAGACCCTCCTAATCTAAATCCATATAGTGTGCAAGACCCTCCTAGTCTAAATCCATATATTGTGCAAGAACCTCCTAGCCTAAATCAATTGTGCAAGACCCTCGTAGTCTAAATCCATTTATTGTGCAAAACCCTTCTAGTTTAAATCAATCTACTGTGCAAGACCCTCCTAGTCTAAATCCATATACTGTGCAAGACCCTTCTAGTCTAAATCCATATATTGTGCAAGACCCTCCTAGTCTAAATCCATCTCTTGTGCAGGACCTTCCTAGTCTAAATCCATCTATTCAGGCACACACTTCTTCTAAACTGGTTCTAGCTTGTAACCAGTACATCTTAATCTTGCATTCCAGTTTTTGAATTGGGTTACAGAAATAAACATATCATAACTATCACAACCTTGAAATTGAGAACCAAGATTAACCCTTATCTTGTAAACCCCTTTTACAATGACTTGATCAAATACAGTTATATAACAAATGAATAAATAGATAATTAACTAACAATGCAAAAGTGGAAAGAAAAATATCACCATAATTACATAATATTCATGTTCTTCAAATGATACTACAAATACTGTATTAATCTCAATGTCCCTTATAGAATAACATGAATCGTGTATTAGTAACTAGCAAATAATATTAAAGCAACATATCTAAGCACAATTTGGCAAGAACAATACTACCCAATGTTTTCCTCAATTAAATCTCAATCTCCATTATAAAATAACACGAATTGTATAACAGTTTCTAAAAAGTAAATCTACAGCAACATATCTAAGCAAACATTTGGCAAGAAAATATACAAATACTACATATACTTCATTAATCTAAGATTTGAAAAAAAGCCAGGAAACACTGCACTTTTGTTATTTATATTCATAACATATTAGTTGACTACAGTGACAGATCTTAGAAAGCATATTACTAACATCGTGTTGTCTTATCTGCAGTATAAATGTTTTCATTCTGTGCACTTATTGCTAGGTCTGCAAATAAAAATGTTTTTCATTTCACCAAAACTGAACTTGGTTGACGTTTCATAGCAATTGATAAGACTTCCAAATTTGAAGATGATCAGATAAAAATCGTATGAGTTATTTTAAACACAAGAAAACAATTTTAAGTGAAATTTAAAGAATATCTCGAGAAATATACATAGAACATGTATCATAATCAATCTTGGCCAATATCCCAAACTGGTTAGCATCCAAATTTTAAAGCTTTTTGATAAAAACAAGGTACAAGGTTAAGTCAACTAAATCAACAACGAGAGATATTTTCCTCTTATATACCTTTCCGTTCATCTAAGATGATAAGGACGAGGTAAAAACCTAATGGCATTCATGTGTCATATCATGTGAACACACAAGCATCATTTGCACTGAAATACAACTGTGAATGGCTTCATTTATCTACCAATTATATGCTATTGTATGACCTCAGGTCACAAAAGCTAATATATACTAAATGAATATCACACGAAAAACTTGTCCATCAGTAAAAGTTTCTTCTAACTTCCCTATTCTATAACGTTGTTCAACTGAATGCACGATGTGGTGTTTGTTCATGGTCAATTTGGTTGTAAAACGCTTGTCACATACGTCACACTGGTATGGTTGCTTATGTACTTTCATGTGTTTTTTCAGGGTGATTTTCAGGGTAAAACGCTGATCACATTTTCCACACTTGTGTGGTTGCTTATGGACTTGCCTGTGTTTTTGCAGGTGGCGTTTCTGGGTAAATCGCTGATCACATTCTTTACACTGGTGTGGTGGCTTAGAAGCATGCACTTTCATGTGTCTGTGCAGTTTCCTTTTCTGTGTAAAACTCTGGTCACATTTTGTGCACTGGTATGGTTGCTTAGGTGTACCAGTGTGCACTTTCATGTGTCTTTTCAGTTGGCGTTTCTGGGTAAATCGTTGATGACATTCTTTACACTGGTGTGGTTGTGTACAAGAAAGCACTCTCACATGTGACTCCAGGCTGTCACCTTCTTTATACTGTGTTTGTTGTTCACCAGTACTGTGTTTGTTTTTCATGTGTGATTTCAGGAAATATTTCTGAGTAAAATGCTTGTCACACTCTTTACACTGGTAGCATTGTTGCTCACCAGTATGCTTTTTCATGTGTAATTTCAAAGTTTCTGGTCGAGTAAAGCACTTGTGACATTCTTTACACTGGTATGATGGCTTACGACCAGTATGCACGCTCATGTGTCTTATCATGCATGTTTTTTGTATAAAACGTTGCTTACATTCTGTACACTGGTATGGTCGCTCTCCAGTATGCACTCTCATATGTATTGTCACATGGGTTTTCTGGGAAAAACGCTTGTCACATACTTTACACTGGTATGGTTGCTCACCAGTATGCACTCTCATGTGTGATTTCAGGGTGTTCCTGATGGAAAAACGCTGGTTGCACTCTTTACACTGGTATGGTTTCTCGCCAGTATGCACTCTCATGTGTACTTTCAACCCACTTGAATGGGCAAAACGCTGGTTACATTCTTTACATTGGTATGGTCGCTCACCAGTATGCACCCTCATGTGTGATATCAGACAGCCTACTTGGGAAAAACGCTTGTTACATTCTTTACACTGGTATGGCTGCTCACCAGTGTGCAATCTCATATGTATTTTTAAGCCACCTGCCCAAGTAAATCGGCGGTTACATTCTTTACACTGGTATGGTTTTTCACCAGTATGCACTCTTCTGTGTCTTATTAAGCCGCTTACATAGCGAAAACGACGGTTACATTCTTTACACTGGTATGGATGCTCACCAGTATGTAATCTCATGTGTGTTTTTAGGCTGCATTTTTCAGTAAAACGCTTTTCACATTCATTACATTTGTATGGTTTCTCACCAGTGTGCATTCTCATGTGTGTTTTCAGCAGGTATTGTCGGGGAAATTTTTTTTCACAATCGTTACATTGGAATGGTAGCTTATCAGCATGCACTCTCATGTGTGTTTTCAGGAGGCTTTTCTTGGTAAAATGCTGATCACATTCGTTACATTGGTATAGTTGCTCATCAGCATGCACTTTCATGTGTGTTTTCAGGTGCCTTTCCCGGGCGAAACACTGGTTACATTCTTTGCACTGGTATGGTCGCTCATCAGTATGCACTCTCATATGTTCTTTCAGGTGGATGTTCTGGGTGAAACGCTTGTTACATTCTTTACATTGGTATGGTTTCTCACCCGTGTGCTGTCTCATGTGCACTTTTAAAACACTTGCCTGGGAAAAAGAGTTGTTACATTCTTTACACTGGTATGGTCGCTCATCAGTATGCACTCTCATATGTTGTATCAGGTGGGTTTTCTGGGAGAAACGCTTATCACATTCTTTACACTGGAATGGCTTTTCACCAGTATGTACTCTAATGTGCGTTTTAAGATTGTATTTCTGGGTGAAATACTTGTTGCATACATTACACTTGAATGGCTTCTTAGCATTATGAATTTTCACGTGTCTTTTCAGTTGGCTTGATAGGGCAAAACATTTGACACATTTGGTACACCTATACGATTGCCGACCATTATGATCAGTATACATTTTCACATGTCTTTTCAGGTGACTTCGCTGGGCAAATTGCTTGTCACATTCTTTACACTTGTAAGGTTTCTGAGCAGTATGCACTTTCGTTTCGCCTTTCAAGTCACTTGCCTGGCCAGTATGCACTCTCACATGTCCTCTCGGGTTGCCTGACTGGCCAGTATGCACTCTCACATGTCCTCTCGGGTTGCCTGACTGGCCAGTATGCACTTTCCTTCTCAGATCGCTTGACTGGACAGAATGCACCCCGCTGTGTCTTTTCAGGTCGCCTGACTTGGCAAAATTCTTGTCACATTTGTTACATCGATATGGTTGCTGACCAGTATGCACCTTTACGTGTTTTTTCAGGTCACCTACCTCAGCGAATTTCTCGTCACATTTTTTACACTGGTACATCTGCCGATGAGTACTCACTGGTTTATCACACACTCCACGAAGGTTTAGTTGATTGTTAGACATGCTGCTGGATTCAAATTATTCTATCACGGTCTGTAATAACTTGCTCTCAGTGAGAAAGAAGCGCCGACACTCAAAAAACGGCTGCCATTTTCAATGATGTCACGTTTGAGGAGGAACCCTACATTACTTACCACAGGTGGCGCCCTTGGCACTGATTTATTAGTCTCAACAAGGTACGAGTTCCATCAGGCCTGAGTTCCATGGTCCCTATAGGTGTATGTGACGTCATTCGTTTGCCAACAAACGTGCGAATGCTGATAACAAATGTCACTCATTAAGGTGTGGGCCGTTAGAAATACTGGAAAAGAAAAGAAACTATGCCAATATTTTTTTCTTTCACTTCACTTCACTTCACTTCACTTCACTTTTTTTTCTTTTTCACTGGTGATAATTTGTTTTCATTTCCTGTGTGTGTGTAATATTTGTCCTTATCTCCCTAATCTGCAATGGCTCGCGATCTGACTTGACATCGTTGCCATGGAGTTGGATCATAGCGACAATGTGTATAACAGCGACACATGTTATAAACCAGTTTAGTAGATTCAGGGTTATTAAACGAGGGGACAAAGGCCAAGGGCATTTTCTGGTTTATCACATGGCGTGATTGGTTTAAACCCGAAATATTTGCAACATTTTGCAAAAAATATAACCATCTGTTGCAAGTATTTCTTTCACTCGTCGTTTCCGTCTGGTCGTTAACATGGTCGGGTCTATATTTAAAATCAAAAACAAATAAGTTGCTAAATCAAAAGATAGATCACAGTCTCTATCATTGATATGATATTTACTTCTAAATGCTTTGTTTTTATATGTATGTACGCTCGGTACAACAAAGGCATTTCCTTCATCTTTATAAATATTTATAATTTTTACAATTCGATCTGAAACGAGTGGTTTCTATTGGCACTTTCATATGTTTTTTCAGGTGGTTTTTCTGGGTAACAATGTTAAAAATGTGATTTTGTCCTTTGGTCCTAGCGCTTTTAATATTCAATGAGCACATATTCTTATCACACAAGCAAGCAAACATGCACGCCAAACCTCGTCGTCGGATTTGCACGATTTATCTAAAGCCGGTCTTCCACGGCTATCGTTACGATCAGGCAACGGTCGAATAAATGAACCTTGACCCACGAGAGAAACCTATCCTGAAATAGTGTAAACGTGGTGAATACAAGATGAGCATAAACACGGGCAAAACATGTACAAAAAAGATAATATAAAATACATGATTGAAACTACTTATAAATATTGAGTACTTATGTGATTATTACAATGTTGACAATTTTTGTATTCTGTTAGCGATAACTATGGCGGGGGTATTTTTGTGTGACCTTGGGGTCGCATGTCGGTATTGATTTGGTGTTGAGAACAATACAATGTCAAACAGTTGATAGTGTTTGAGATATGAAATATGGCGTCACGGTTTAAGGTCGATATTCCGAGGGTTTGTTAGTTCGATGGTTCATTAGAGGTTTCATTAGTCTGAGGGTTCATTAGTTCGATGGTTCATTAGTCCGAGGATTGAATAATTAAATATTTAATGTTAATTAATTTTCTAACTAACTTCTCAAATGACGTAATACAGTATCACGTAATGTGGTTATCATTCCACCCAGACTAGCAAAAAGCAAACCACAATGGCGAAAAAATGTATTTATAACTGCCGTTTAAATTCTGTGGACCCCCTAGTTAGCATGTATTGTGTGGACCCCCTAGTTAGCATGTTTTGTGTGGACCCCCTAGTTAGCATGTATTGTGTGGACCCCCTAGTTAGCATGTATTGTGTGGACCCCCTAGTTAGCATGTATTGTGTGGACCCCCTAGTTAGCATGTATTGTGAACATCAGAACATCGTTATAGTCTACATACAGTATCCGACTTTTACGCGCTGTGCAATGTTACGATACAACCTTTAACAACGTTGTAGCATTTCGGAATATTTTAAGATTAACGACGAACATCTGTAATATTCTAAGAATTTAACACCAAGCATGTGCAGCTGAATACAGAATTAAAGCACTTATAATTTTAATACTGTTGTGAGCTATAGGGTAAAATACTAACGAAGTTTATTTTTCACCCAAAATGCATAGGTTTTGAAAGCAGCACAAAATTCAGATATCTTGATACCAATACCTGATTCTTTTTAACTGATATTATTAACAGCAGTCTTAAACTTGAATCTATCAAGTTACATGTATGTAATTTATTTAACAAGATACATGTATTCTGTTATTTACAAGACTTTGTTTTGTGTTCAAGTTTTATGCAGCTCCTATTTTTGGTAGATTAGTGAGCCTCTGTTATGAAAGTGCACAACCAATAAATAAACATAAAACTATAGATAGGTTTTATATTCCGCAACTTCTAGTAAGATATTATACTACTAAATTGGAATAACTTACAAAAACAAAATTACTCTCCTTTCCATTTTTTTAATTTGACTACACATAAAAGTTAATGCAATATATATAATTTTTATCAGCAGTTTTTTGAATGTCAGGAGTAATGTATACTTGTTTTAGGAATATCCTTGGTAGAGAAGGTGCTGCCGAACAACAATGGGGCCAAAGGTATGTATGACTTCCTGAGTAGAGGAATAATTCTTTAAATAAATCTTAGTGAAATTTTACTCCTGGTGCCAAAGTACTGGAGCCAGAACATGATCTAGTAGGGCCCATTTAGGCAAAAGTGTTGGCCTTCCTATAGATATTATGTATAATATTATGAGGCCCTGAAAATGATCCTCTTTGTTTCCAAAGGCAAATTGATCTACCTCTACCATTCATCGTGATAGTGTCTGACGACTATCTGGTCTGTCATAAACTGAGCCTTACATTCCTTTTTAGAATATATATAATATAAAGGGCATAAACTTGGTGATTCAAACATTGTGCTAGGCTCTCTGACCAGATTAAAGACTCAACTGGAAAAGTGGAGATAGCAGCTTGCTCTTGATTATACTTCTGTTTTTTTAGGATCGAAATGAAGACCTTTGATCTTTCCTCAAAGATGAATTCATGGCCAATTGACAAGACCTGGAGTTCGAGACAAGGGCTAACACAATTACAGCTAAACCATTCTGATATTAGGTCGTTTAAACATTCATTTGTTTGTATGGGGTTCTTTAAAGTACAAGAGATAAAGACCAAGGCAATGTTTCTGGAAACCATTGTCTAAGCTGCCTGCTTATAATATGACTTCAACATAGTGTTGAGATTCTGGACAAGTGTCAAATCTTTCACCATTTAAACCCGAAATGTACATATGCTTGAGTTCCAGGTGTTCTGTTCACTTTGTGCAAGTGAAATAAATAGAGTGGATGATGATTCGTCGATAGATACCAATCTATGTTTTACATCTAGTGACTTTGATATAATCCATTAGCCAAGTTACAGAGCTTGTCCACTTCACATTCAGTGACCGAGAGAGAAAATCCTTTTACCTGGCTGATATGGTGGACCATCACCACTTGTAACATTGGTAGCAGCCCATGGGCTGATTAGGTGGTTCGATGTTGGTTGGGACAAGACCCATTCTGTCAGTTGAAAACGCCTTTGGCTATATAGCATATTTGCTGCTACTGTGTTCCATTCACCATTTGGGTGGCATGCCTCCAGCCTGATGTTGTTGGAGTGACAGAAAAGTAGTATTTTCACTGCAAAATTATTCAACATCCGAAACTGGTACTGCTCTTGTTGAGGTAATGTACAACTGTAATGTTGTTGAAACGTTGCAGCACCATTTACACTTGATTGAGATTCCATATGCTGACCCAGTCATGGAAATAGTGATCAGGCCAAACAAGAAGGCAACAAAGGCATATCTTTGGCCCTAGACAATGAACTTTAGTAGGTGGCAGTTGTCATATAGTATATTCACAAGTTCAAGTAAAGATCCTGTACATAATCTTGCGTTCCGCGAAGGTCACCTAGAGTTACCATTGTAAAACGGCCTTTGATAATGTAAGGGTTGAGTCACAAAAAATGTAGTACCTCTTTATTCAATTATGCCCCTGCTGGCCATGTTATTACTGAGGATTTGAACATTATTCCATATGAAAGACAATATCAAGTGGACCAAAGTTCAGAAGACCTCAATATATCAATTGGAGTCACAATTTCATAATCATTATGGACTCATTTGAAAAATATGCCAGACAGTGAGATGAACGAGAGGAGAAGCTGGATACATTGTTGTAGTGGGTGAAGACTGTCAGAAGTGTATGTTATTCAATTCATAATCATGCATCAACAGAAGACAAAATTATGTATTTAAAAATCGTCTGTATGATCTTCATGATAAATATGCTACTAACAATATAGCGTTTGTTATATATAACCACTTGCATATGGCTCAGAAAGATACATAGTGGATTCCACATGTGGAAATCCAAGCAACAATACCCAACTATAATCCAAACAATCAATGACAAAAGGCAATATTTACAAATCCGAGAACACACAGGCAAAACAAACAACACACTGTCAAATCGGTGAGAGAGATACATGGACCTCAAGGCACAAGCCAAGAGATGATGTCAGGTGTTTCGAAAAGAGTGAGCACATCCTGCTCCACATGTGGCACCCGCCATATATCTCTCTGAGTTACAATCGTGAATTTTAGGTCACCCCGTGCAAGACAACTGACATCCAGCGCTTCTATTACCATCTGTTTCATGAAGGACATGCTCACACCTGACGTCACTTCAAGTATATCGCCGATTGTCTCCTGATATTCATTGCAATCCATCACAGAAATTACCTAGTTTAAACTTGGTGACATCTCTTTTCGCACTCTTTGATGAACACACGATCTGGTGACCACATGGTCTGATGACCACCTCTCTAACTATAATTTCTCTCACTTTACTACTGTTTTTGTTTAATGTGAAAGCTGCAAATAGATTTTACCAGCTCCGCTGTGATTCTCGTCCAAATAATTGTGCATATCCACTCAGAAGGCATGTTTCAAACACAATATGCTAGTATATTCTGAAGGTAAAACACTCTCTGATTGGTTGAGTAATTTATTTAGGAGAGATTGTGCAAACAACAATGGAGTAAGTCTGATATATGTTAGCTTGTAATCAGCAAAAGATGGGATGACACAAAACAGTTGCACAATACATCTTTACTGCAATGGGATGATGAACAGAAATAAATCTACATTGATGTATATCTTGATGTACGACCAGGAGAGATTGGGTTCTTATCTGCACATTAAACTTAACATCTCAATCAAATTTGAGAAAGTTAGATATCTCATAAAACTGTTTTCCTAAAGACACTGTTGTTCCAGTACTTCTAGGTCAAACACTGACTGACATTTCCGACACAGAATTTATATAATTTAATATGCAACATCAAAGTATGACACAGAAATCACCATGGCGGAACAACCACTATTTGCATACATGTACTTTGACTGTAAAACACAAAAAGTCAATTCAAAGCTACTAACAAGATTGTGCCTGATTGGCTACCCAACCCTGACAGTCAGACAAATCAGAGAGCAGCTTCTTTGTTGACAGTTTGTTTTTCAACGTATAAAATTTCGCCTTGTGTACATGTTTTGACTGCACTGGAAATTATCCCTCGTGGTCATTAGTACAGTGTGAAAGAACAGGATTGTGTAATCCTAAGACTAGGGCTGGAAGAAATTTGAAACACCGACAATTTGACTGACTCAAAATTTAGGACAGATGAGCTGACTGGTGTATGTACAATGACCGTCATTTTCACCGGGACTCTCATGGTATTTGCCAGGAAGAGCCAGTGGTTCATGAAGAAGTACAATTGACACACAGATTGATATGAAATAATTGATGTAATTTTATGTAGAAAATAAACTTGGTACAAGCATGCAAAGAAATTTATGTAGTTTTTCTTAGAATTTGATAAATCATGAAGAAATTGTGAAAGCATTGTAACATAAAAGAAGCTGATACTAAATCTTCGTATAATCTTGAAAGTTTTAGAGACGACGAGATGTAAAGCTTCTGAAACAAAAAAGAAAACATAGTTATTATGCACACTAAGCAATTCACAAAAAAAACAAAAACATAACATAACCTTATCATCATAAAAAAAAACTTTAAAGAGCGATGATTGTCGTACCTTGCATGCGTGAGATATGGAACTAATATGATAGATGGTGACTGTTGCACAGACCAATGAGACGTTACTAAGGTTTAACTATGTAATTTGATTTGGTGATTGGAAGGTAACGAAGAAGTAGCTGGCAGTAATTAGTGCACGTTGCGTCCAGGTCAAAACACGCACTTGTGAGTTTCATTAAAAGAGCGCATTGAATTGTGGGAAAATCGAAGTTTATCATCACAAATGTCGCACATGCGTGGCATGATGACCGCCTGTTACTGACAACCTTATGACCATGTTGTGTTTACTATGGTCCCAAGCAACGCTGCATACATGTAAAATACATTGTTTGTTTAAAATTCAAATAAAGGGTTACAGAGCATTCACCCAAACTTTATAAGCACAATCGTCACAATGTGTTATGTTCGACATGGGTCTCAGATAACGTATATAATGCATGTAGAATACATTGTTTGTTTACATGAAATTCAGAAATGCGCAGCACAACGAACACCACCTTGAAGGTGATGTCAGGAATAAAACAACAATGCAAAGACTTACGCCTGTTGCTGCTGTTGTCCCCCAAAAGCTGGACTTCCTCCAAATGCACCAGATCCTGCAATGAAAGAACCAAAACTTTATATCCCATAATTATCCCTGCACTAATTTTGGAGCAGACATTTTCATATACTTTTTTTATAATGCTTTTAGTAGTCTAAAACAGGGAGGTATGTTTTGTGTTGTATCCATCCCTCAAAGTTTGTATAAAGGCAATACATATTTTTTGCATAACTTTGTAATTTTAGTTCCAAAAGCACCAAAAAACTACATTTCAACAACAGTATCTCACTCATACCCAGTCCAATTTCATTTAAATTTGGTATTAACATTACACATGGTGGTATACTGAGCCACATCATTTTGTTTAGTGATTTGATTCACTCGCAGCCACCTTTCTATTCTCATGTACTTTTGTTACACTCTTTTGACTAATTTTGTTTGAATTCCAACAAAGGTAGGACATGATGGGTTACACATGCATACTAATTGGTTTAAAAGTTTCATTGAATTTCCTTGTCCTCATTTGTGTCCTCAAATGGTGACAGATGTTGGCAATCCTGGATATGCAAAAACAGTATTGCTATATATGGTAACAAGGAGAGTTGGCCATCTTGGATATGCAAATACTGTATTACTATATATGGTAACAAGAAGAGTTGGACATCTTGGATATACAAATACAGTTTTACCATATATGGTAACAAGGAGAGTTGGACATCTTGGATATGCAAATACAGTATTACTATATATGGTAACAAGGAGAGTTTGCCACCTTGGATATGCAAATACAGTGTTGCTATATATGGTAACAAGAAAAATTGGTGATCTTGGATAGGAAAAAATAGTATTGCTATATATGGTATTATATAAGTCAATATGCAAATACAGTATTACTATATATGGTAACAAGGAGAGTTGGCCATCTTGAATATGCAAATACAGTATTGCTATATATGATAACAAGGATGGTTTGCCATCTTGGATATGCAAATACAGTGTTGCTATATATGATAATAACAAGGATGGTTTGCCATCTTTGATCAGATCAAAAAAACAAAATGTTCAGTCATTTCTGAACATGTACAGGTAAAAAAAATGAATTTATTCTTCTATTTTCACCATCGGAAAGGACAAAAATTAAACAAATGTGAAACAATATTACGACATCACTGGTCCAGTCACAAATTATAGATAGTGATTATAAAAGATTTGTTAAACTATACCTGAAAAACCTGGACTAGCAAAGCTCCCAAAGCCAGATGCCTGGGCACCTTGGGATCCAAATGTTGGTGTATTCGGAGACACTGCAGCGATGCTACCGAATGTAGGTGATGTATTCTGAGATTGAGCTAAGGCACCAAACGTTGGGGAATTATCACTGGCCAAACTGTTGGAAAAACGGAAAATATAAAACAGACATGAACATAGTGTCTGTCTGCATTAAAATCAGCAAAAGAAGAAAATTGGATCAACAGGAGAATTTTTGCACAAGTTTCAGAGTTCTTTATGTCAGAAGCCCAGGCAGAAAAGCAACTAACTAATCTATTTCTGGTCCTTGAATTTGTCAATATTTTATTGTCAAGTTCTCTTTGTGCTCGTCATATTAAAGCGGAGGGGTTGTTGCAAACATGTCCTTGAAACTTGAGTTCCAAGTGGTGTATACAACAGATTGTTTATTTACATCAAAACACGTGTTTCGTGTCATAGTAATATGGCCAAAATAAAAACAGCCGTTATTTAGCCATCTTTGATCTGATTATGAAACACACTGATATGTATGATGTATGTGCCAAATACAAATGAAAATGGTACATTAATTGTGGAAATATAGTAGTAAGGCCAAAAAGTCAGATGGCTGTCAATCGGCCATCCTTGACCAGATTTTGAAACAAATTGTCATGGACATGCATTCTAACATGTATAAAGTACATGTATGTGCCAAATTTGAATGAAAACTGACAGAGCACGTCCAAGATACCGCATAAAAAAACAAAAACAAGATGCCTGCCAGTCGACCATCTTTGATCCAATTGCGAAATAAATGTATCATGGACATGTATCCTAACATGTATAATCTATGTACCAAGTTTGAATGACAACTGACAAAGCATGTCCAAAATACAACATTTTCAAAAAACAAGATGGCTGCCAGTCGGCCATTTTGAATCAAATCGCTAAACCACTGCATGTGCATATGTCCCACTTAAGGTACTAGGCACATGCAAAGAATGAATGGAATCGGTCCACATGATTCTGAAATATGACGTTGGATAGACTGACGCACGGACAGACAGACACACGGACGGTCGGACGGACAGACTCAGGAACTCACGGACGGTCGGGGACATGTATCCTAACAGGTATGATCTATGTACTAAATTTGAATGAAAACTGACAAAGCATGTCCAAAATACAACATTTTCAAAAAACAATATGGCTGCCAGTCGGCCTTTTTGAATCGAATCGCTAAACCACTGCATGTGCATATGTCCCACATAAAGTACTAGGCACATGCAAAGAATGAACGGAATCGGTCCAAGGGATTCTGAGATATGACTCCGGACGGAGGACACACGGACGCACGGACGGACGGAGACCAAATTATTAGTCCCCGTTTTCGGACTTTGTCATATAAGGTAATATGATTTTTTTCAAATAAAATTTGTTCATCAAGGTGTGAACAGCAAAAGCAAGTGAATAATGTTTTAACTTAACTACCACGTTATTTATGTCACATTTGAAAACTTCATATTGTTTACATTGGAGACAGATGTACAACTGTAAAATATTTTATTTTCGCTTGAAATTAATGATTCAGTGAAAGTAAAATCCAGCGAATAGACCTTTTTTTCCTATATTTTACATTCAACTGTCAAAAATCAGTGAAAATAAATTCCATACAAAAACACCCAGAAAGTCTTTTCAGCGAAAATTAATTTCAGCTAAAATAAAGTATTCTACAGTATACAGGTAGTGAAGGAAAGAAAGTCCCATTTCAGAATGCATTTGAAAAACAACGATTGGCATTTTAAGTTCATATCTCTCACTAAATTATTAATCCAAACAGAGATATGATATTCATGAGAATATCCCAAAGTGTGTTATGCGTAAGTCGATATAATTGTCGTACAGCTTTCATGTATACTTTGGGGTATGATTGTGAGAAATATACAATTGTTATAATTAATGGTAACATTTGTGTCAAGGAATACAAACTCACCTTGCAAAACCACCAGTCACCGTGGAGCTCTTCTCTCCAAATACTGATGGCGGAGAAGCTGCAGCTCCAAACGTAGCACCTCCTCCAAAGCTAGGGGTGGCACCAAATGCAGAACCAAAAGCCGGAGCTGCTCCAAATTGAGATGAACCACCAAATGCGGGAGCTGCACCAAAGCCGCTTGCACCTACAGTATACAAAACCAAAATAAGCAATAATGACAATTTTAACTTAAAATGCTGAGACTTATCAGTGATTTGGTATGAAACATAAGGAAGTTCATTACAAAATTATTTCAACACCACTACATCTGTCACTATTTTTTTGGTTATGTATTTGTTTGTTTGAATCAAGATCGTCAAAAAAAAAATTAATCACAATACACAATGCTCAGTGAAGGTATTAGAAACAAACGTCATATTTAACACTTTGCTCGCAACCACTTCCTCTATTTCAAGCACATACATATACCAGGTAATAAGCAGAAGTCAATTGATTATAATACAACTTGCAAAATAAGGTTAGAAAAGTGACAAGAAAATCTAACAAAGAAAACCTAGCTATACATAAAGAGTACATCTTTTACATTCTACACAGCTGGTATGTTTGATGGGAGTGTTGGATCTTTAAAGATTTAGGATAAACAACTATTTCTGTTTAAATTACGAGTTTGTCTCACAGTTTACATGCACAGATCTTTGATCTGACAGGAAAGCCATTATTGGCAGAGAAAATAAATGTTTTTATAAATATAGAAAAAAATAATTGATAAAAGTATAATTTCTATTGTAATATGACAAACAAATTAAACTATATAACATGCACAATGGTTTCCAATGCTACCTGTAGTGGTACCTGGTGACTGTTGTCCAGTTGAAAAACCAACAAATCCAGCTGCTGCTACACCTCCGCCACCACTAAATCCTGAACTGCCGACACTGAATCCTGGATTGATCAGAAAATATAAAATAGAACACATAAAGACATAATTTTCCATCACTAATAATTATCATTATAAAATTAACAAATAAGATTTGATGGTTTCCAAGAACAGTTACATTTTGTATACTTGTTGATAACAAGGACAGGTGCTGAACAAACAATCACACATATAAACAAGCCATGCATGGCACAGTCCCAGTTAGTTATCAAATTTAAGATATATAGTTTTGTTTATAGTAATATAGCTGGAATATAACCATGTCAGGAATATGATTTTTAAACATTAAAATGATTGACATTTGTATCTGATCGTCAAACAAGTACTTGTCCATATTGAGAGATATTGCTCTGGAACAGCATTCAAAATCAGCCATAACATGATGTATAACGAACATATAAAATTTAAATATAATAAGTCAAAGCATTTAAGAGATATGGCTCTAGAAGCCCAATCACTAAAACAAAATGGCCGCCAGTCAGCCATTTTGAATCCAATCTGAAAAATAAAATGACGAGCATCAGGAACCCGTAATGTCTAATGTATGTACCAAGTTTGAACAAAATCCACCCATAAATGCTTGATATTTTTTAGCACAAAAATGACCACCATTCGGCCATTTTGAATAGGATAGTTAAACCAATGTATCTATTTATCTATGACATGATGTATAATGAATATTTAAAATTTGGAAATATTATCAGTCAAAACAAGTCGGAGATATGGGTCTAGAAGCCCATTCATTAAAACAAAATGGCCGCCAGACAGCCATTTTGAATCCGATCTAAAAAATAAATGATGTGCATCAGGAACCTTTAATGTCTAATATATGTACCAAGTTTGAACAAAATCCATCCATAAACGCCAGAAATGCTGGATATTTAATGATTGTTTAGCAAAAAAAAAGGCCACCATTTGGCCATTTTGAATAGGATCATCAAACCAATATATCTGTCTATCTATGACATGATGTATAATGAGTATTTAAAATCTGAACATAATCAGTGAAAGCAAGTCAGAGATATGGCACGAGAACCACATTCATTAATACAAAATGGCCGCTAGTCGGCCATTTTGAATCTTATCTGAAAAACAAAATTATTAGCATCAAGGTCCCATAATGTCTAATGTATATACCAAGAAATGGTTGATTTTTTAGCACAAAAATGGCCGCCATTCGGCCATCTTGAATCATATCGTAAAACAAAATGATGTGCACCAAGGTCCTATAATGTCTAATGTATATACCAAGTTTGAACAAAATCCATCTGTAAACAGCCGAGAAATGCTTGATTTTGATGATTTTTAGCACAAAAATGGCCGCCATTCGGCCATGTTGAATCAGATCGTGAAACAAATTGACGTGCATATGTATAATATCATGTATGATGTATGTGTGAAGTTTGATTGTGATTGGTCCAGGCATTTCTAAGATACAGGTCCGGACGCACGCACAGACGCACGCACACACGCACGCACACACGCATGGACACACACACGCACGCACGTACACACGGAGGTAAAAACATAAGTCCCCGTTTTCGGACTGCGTCTGAACGGGGACTAACAACTCTGCTCTGCCATCCTGATTAGTTTGGTTTTACTCACCTCCAGTGTTGAATTCTTTGGCTCCTTGGCTACCAAACAGAGACTGAGCTGTGCAAATAGAAGAAAAGATAAATAAACACAATTTACGAACCTGAAATACAATCACTTTATAATTACAGTCACACTATTATAATACAGTATGTTGCAAATTATTGGAACAACACAGAATGAGTCAGTTTATGCAGGAAAATTCCCACACCAGAGTTTTTTCTAAACCGGGCAACAGGGGTGCAGCGCCCTGATACTCTCAGCTGGCGCCCTCTTACCGAATTGCGGATTGAGCTTTCAAGTCATAAACATATTTCTTGAGCCGTGCACTTCCGTGCTGACGTACAACATGAAATCTTTCTCAAATATATATATAGCTGACAATGTGTCTGGACACCAAATACACAAAAATTACTCCAAAAATATTTCAATGGCGATAGATACACCATTAAAACGGCGCAGAAACCTTTTGATATGGTGTTTCCAGGTCGATCGCCTGTGTGTGCCCCCCCCCCCTCTTGTTCATTTTTTTATAGAAAAAAACCTGCACACCTAATATATATTTTCAATTTTTTTCTATCATAAATCTGGTACAACATTTTGAAGATATTTTTCTACACTTTCCTTATTAATTTTAATGTGATTTTACATAGGTTACAGACCGTGATCAACATTTTAATATAATAACGAATTTATGCTGGTTTATAGAGAGAAGACAACAGTTGATTTCACTGTACATGTACTTACGAGTTGTACTAAATCCAGTTGTTGGAGCACTACCAAATGGATTTTTATTAGCGGCATCGGCGCTAGGTTTTCCACCAAGGCCGCCGAACAAACCACCTCCATCACTGCCAAAGAAACTAACACCACTACTACTAGTTGTTGTCGCTGCTGCTGCTGTTGTTGTTGTCACTGGTCGTCCGAACCCAGTCTGGCCAAAAGAGGAGGCAGCTGTTGTTGGTTGGCTGAATAGTGACCCAGAAGTAGACGACTGTCCAAACGTAGAAGTACCACTAGCAGATTGACTAAATAACCCACTACTTGCTGTTGATGCTGACGGTGTAGAGTTACCAAAAAACGATTGGCCAAAACCACCTGTATGAAAAGATGGGTGACAGAGCAAATAGGAATATGCAAATATAGGATTAGCATATATGGTATTATACAAGACAATATGCAAATATAGGATTAGCATATATGGTATTATACATGCCAATATGCAAATATAGGATTAGCGTATACTGTATTATACAAGCCAATATGCAAATATAGGATTAGCGTAAATTGTATTTTACAAGCCAATATGCAAATATAGGATTAGCATATATTGTATTATACAAGACAATATGCAAATATAGAATTAACATATATTGTATTATACAAGACAATATGCAAATATAGAATTAACATATATTGTATTATACAAGCCAATATGCAAATATAGGATTAGCATATATGGTGTTATACAAGCCAATATGCAAATATAGGATTAGCATATATGGTATTATACAAGCCAATATGCAAATATAGGATTAGCATATATGGTATTATACAAGCCAATATGCAAATATAGGATTAGCATATATGGTGTTATACAAGCCAATATGCAAATATAGGATTAGCATATATGGTATTATACAAGCCAATATGCAAATTTAGAATTAGCATATATGGTATTATACAATCCAATATGCAAATATAGGATTAGTATATATTGTATTATACAAGCCAATATGCAAATAAAAAATTGCTATATAGTATTATGCAAAGTTACTGGAATACATTATAGCTTTCATTTACATATACGTTTAGTAACTTAATCACACTGTTAAGATATTTGTGACAGATACTATAAGCCCAGAATTACCATATAAGGTAATATTTGTAACTCATACTATAAGCACATAATTGCCATATAAGGTAATATTTGTAACTCATACTATAAGCACAGAACTACCATATAAAGTAATATTTGTAACTGATACTATAAGCCCAGAATTACCATATAAGGTAATATTTGTAACTAATACTATAAGCACAGAACTACCATATAAGGTAATATTTGTAACTGATACTATAAGCACAGAACTATCATATAAGGTAATATTTGTAACTGATACTATAAGCACAGAACTACCATATAAGGTAATATTTGTAACTGATACTATAAGCCCAGAATTACCATATAAGGTAATATTTGTAACTAATACTATAAGCACAGAACTACCATATAAGGTAATATTTGTAACTGATACTATAGGCACAGAACTATCATATAAGATAATATTTGTAACTGATACTATAAGCACGGAACTATCATATAAGGTAATATTTGCAACTGATACTATAAGCACAGAACTATCATATAAGATAATATTTGTAACTGATACTATAAGCACAGAACTACCATATAAGATAATATTTGTAACTGATACTATAGGCACAGAACTATCATATAAGGTAATATTTGTAACTGATACTATAAGCACAGAACTACCATATAAGATTATATTTGTAACTGATACTATAGGCACAGAACTATCATATAAGGTAATATTTGTAACTGATACTATAAGCACAGAACTACCATACAAGGTAATATTTGTAACTGATACTATAAGCACAGAACTACCATATAAGGTTATATTTGTAACTGATACTATAGGCACAGAACTATCATATAAGGTAATATTTGTAACTGATACTATAAGCACAGAACTACCATACAAGGTAATATTTGTAACTGATACTATAAGCACAGAACTACCATATAAGGTTATATTTGTAACTGATACTATAAGCACAGAACTACCATGTAAGATAATATTTGTAACTGATACTATAAGCACAGAACTACCATATAAGGTAATATTTGTAACTGATACTATAAGCACAGAACTACCATATAAGGTAATATTTGTAACTGATACTATAAGCACAGAACTACCATATAAGGTAATATTTGTAACTGATACTATAAGCACATAACTACCATATAAGGTAATATTTGTAACTGATACTATAAGCACAGAACTACCATATAAGGTACTATTTGTAACTGAAATTATAAGCACAGAACTACCATATAAGGTAATATTTGTAACTGATACTATAAGCACAGAACTACCATATAAGATAATATTTGTAACTGATACTATAAGCACAGAACTACCATATAAGATAATATTTGTAACTGATACTATAAGCACAGAACTACCATATAAGGTAATATTTGTAACTGATACTATAAGCACAGAACTATCATATAAGATAATATTTGTAACTGATACTATAGGCATAGAACTATCATATAAGGTAATATTTGTAACTGATACTATAAGCACAGAACTATCATATAAGGTAATATTTGTAACTGATACTATAAGCACAGAACTACCATATAAGGTAATATTTGTAACTGATACTATAAGCACAGAACTACCATATAAGGTAATATTTGTAACTGATACTATAAGCACAGAAGTACCATATAAGGTAATATTTGTAACTGATACTATAAGCACAGAACTACCATATAAGGTAATATTTGTAACTGATACTATAAGCACAGAACTACCATATAAGATAATATTTGTAACTGATACTATAGGCACAGAACTATCATATAAGGTAATATTTGTAACTGATACTATAAGCACAGAACTACCATACAAGGTAATATTTGTAACTGATACTATAAGCACAGAACTACCATATAAGGTTATATTTGTAACTGATACTATAAGCACAGAACTACCATGTAAGATAATATTTGTAACTGATACTATAAGCACAGAACTATCATATAAGGTAATATTTGTAACTGATACTATAAGCACAGAACTACCATACAAGGTAATATTTGTAACTGATACTATAAGCACAGAACTACCATATAAGATAATATTTGTAACTGATACTATAAGCACAGAACTACCATATAAGGTAATATTTGTAACTGATACTATAAGCACAGAACTACCATATAAGGTAATATTTGTAACTGATACTATAAGCACAGAACTACCATATAAGGTAATATTTGTAACTGATACTATAAGCACAGAACTATCATATAAGATAATATTTGTAACTGATACTATAGGCACAGAACTATCATATAAGGTAATATTTGTAACTTTTGTAACTGATACTATAAGCACAGAACTATCATATAAGGTAATATTTGTAACTGATACTATAAGCACAGAACTACCATATAAGGTAATATTTGTAACTGATACTATAAGCACAGAACTACCATATAAGGTAATATTTGTAACTGATACTATAAGCACAGAACTACCATATAAGGTAATATTTGTAACTGATACTATAAGCACAGAACTACCATATAAGGTAATATTTGTAACTGATACTATAAGCACAGAACTACCATATAAGATAATATTTGTAACTGATACTATAGGCACAGAACTATCATATAAGGTAATATTTGTAACTGATACTATAAGCACAGAACTACCATACAAGGTAATATTTGTAACTGATACTATAAGCACAGAACTACCATATAAGGTAATATTTGTAACTGATACTATAAGCACAGAACTACCATATAAGGTAATATTTGTAACTGATACTATAAGCACAGAACTACCATATAAGGTAATATTTGTAACTGATACTATAAGCACAGAACTACCATATAAGATAATATTTGTAACTGATACTATAGGCACAGAACTATCATATAAGGTAATATTTGTAACTGATACTATAAGCACAGAACTACCATACAAGGTAATATTTGTAACTGATACTATAAGCACAGAACTACCATATAAGGTTATATTTGTAACTGATACTATAAGCACAGAACTATCATATAAGGTAATATTTGTAACTGATACTATAAGCACAGAACTACCATACAAGGTAATATTTGTAACTGATACTATAAGCACAGAACTACCATATAAGATAATATTTGTAACTGATACTATAAGCACAGAACTACCATATAAGGTAATATTTGTAACTGATACTATAAGCACAGAACTACCATATAAGGTAATATTTGTAACTGATACTATAAGCACAGAACTACCATACAAGGTAATATTTGTAACTGATACTATAAGCACAGAACTACCATATAAGGTAATATTTGTAACTGATACTGTAAGGACAGAACCATCATATAAGGTAATATTTGTAACTGATACTATAAGCACAGAACTACCATATAAGGTAATATTTGTAACTGATACTATAAGCACAGAACTACCATATAAGATAATATTTGTAACTGATAGTATAAGCACAGAACTACCATATAAGGTAATATTTGTAACTGATACTATAAGCACAGAACTACCATATAAGGTAATATTTGTAACTGATACTATAAGCACAGAACTACCATATAAGGTAATATTTGTAACTGATACTGTAAGGACAGAACTATCATATAAGGTAATATTTGTAACTGATACTATAAGCACAGAACTACCATATAAGGTAATATTTGTAACTGATACTATAAGCACAGAACTACCATATAAGGTAATATTTGTAACTGATACTATAAGCACAGAACTACCATATAAGGTAATATTTGTAACTGATACTATAAGCACAGAACTACCATATAAGATAATATTTGTAACTGATACTATAGGCACAGAACTATCATATAAGGTAATATTTGTAACTGATACTATAAGCACAGAACTACCATACAAGGTAATATTTGTAACTGATACTATAAGCACAGAACTACCATATAAGGTAATATTTGTAACTGATACTATAAGCACAGAACTACCATATAAGGTAATATTTGTAACTGATACTATAAGCACAGAACTACCATATAAGGTAATATTTGTAACTGATACTATAAGCACAGAACTACCATATAAGATAATATTTGTAACTGATACTATAGGCACAGAACTATCATATAAGGTAATATTTGTAACTGATACTATAAGCACAGAACTACCATACAAGGTAATATTTGTAACTGATACTATAAGCACAGAACTACCATATAAGGTTATATTTGTAACTGATACTATAAGCACAGAACTATCATATAAGGTAATATTTGTAATTGATACTATAAGCACAGAACTACCATACAAGGTAATATTTGTAACTGATACTATAAGCACAGAACTACCATATAAGGTAATATTTGTAACTGATACTATAAGCACAGAACTACCATATAAGGTAATATTTGTAACTGATACTATAAGCACAGAACTACCATATAAGGTAATATTTGTAACTGATACTATAAGCACAGAACTACCATATAAGATAATATTTGTAACTGATACTATAGGCACAGAACTATCATATAAGGTAATATTTGTAACTGATACTATAAGCACAGAACTACCATACAAGGTAATATTTGTAACTGATACTATAAGCACAGAACTACCATATAAGGTTATATTTGTAACTGATACTATAAGCACAGAACTATCATATAAGGTAATATTTGTAACTGATACTATAAGCACAGAACTACCATACAAGGTAATATTTGTAACTGATACTATAAGCACAGAACTACCATATAAGATAATATTTGTAACTGATACTATAAGCACAGAACTACCATATAAGGTAATATTTGTAACTGATACTATAAGCACAGAACTACCATATAAGGTAATATTTGTAACTGATACTATAAGCACAGAACTACCATACAAGGTAATATTTGTAACTGATACTATAAGCACAGAACTACCATATAAGGTAATATTTGTAACTGATACTGTAAGGACAGAACCATCATATAAGGTAATATTTGTAACTGATACTATAAGCACAGAACTACCATATAAGGTAATATTTGTAACTGATACTATAAGCACAGAACTACCATATAAGATAATATTTGTAACTGATACTATAAGTACAGAACTACCATATAAGGTAATATTTGTAACTGATAGTATAAGCACAGAACTACCATATAAGGT
The DNA here is from genome assembly GCF_978046115.1 of Saccoglossus kowalevskii. NCBI lineage: Eukaryota > Metazoa > Hemichordata > Enteropneusta > Harrimaniidae > Saccoglossus > Saccoglossus kowalevskii. Next base: position 27,326,444 of record NC_140657.1, read on the forward strand.
AATATTTGTAACTGATACTATAAGCACAGAACTACCATATAAGGTAATATTTGTAACTGATACTATAAGCACAGAACTACCATATAAGGTAATATTTGTAACTGATACTGTAAGGACAGAACTATCATATAAGGTAATATTTGTAACTGATACTATAAGCACAGAACTACCATATAAGGTAATATTTGTAACTGATACTATAAGCACAGAACTACCATATAAGGTAATATTTGTAACTGATACTATAAGCACAGAACTACCATATAAGGTAATATTTGTAACTGATACTATAAGCACAGAACTACCATATAAGATAATATTTGTAACTGATACTATAGGCACAGAACTATCATATAAGGTAATATTTGTAACTGATACTATAAGCACAGAACTACCATACAAGGTAATATTTGTAACTGATACTATAAGCACAGAACTACCATATAAGGTAATATTTGTAACTGATACTATAAGCACAGAACTACCATATAAGGTAATATTTGTAACTGATACTATAAGCACAGAACTACCATATAAGGTAATATTTGTAACTGATACTATAAGCACAGAACTACCATATAAGATAATATTTGTAACTGATACTATAGGCACAGAACTATCATATAAGGTAATATTTGTAACTGATACTATAAGCACAGAACTACCATACAAGGTAATATTTGTAACTGATACTATAAGCACAGAACTACCATATAAGGTTATATTTGTAACTGATACTATAAGCACAGAACTATCATATAAGGTAATATTTGTAACTGATACTATAAGCACAGAACTACCATACAAGGTAATATTTGTAACTGATACTATAAGCACAGAACTACCATATAAGATAATATTTGTAACTGATACTATAAGCACAGAACTACCATATAAGGTAATATTTGTAACTGATACTATAAGCACAGAACTACCATACAAGGTAATATTTGTAACTGATACTATAAGCACAGAACTACCATATAAGGTAATATTTGTAACTGATACTGTAAGGACAGAACCATCATATAAGGTAATATTTGTAACTGATACTATAAGCACAGAACTACCATATAAGGTAATATTTGTAACTGATACTATAAGCACAGAACTACCATATAAGATAATATTTGTAACTGATACTATAAGTACAGAACTACCATATAAGGTAATATTTGTAACTGATAGTATAAGCACAGAACTACCATATAAGGTAATATTTGTAACTGATACTATAAGCACAGAACTACCATATAAGGTAATATTTGTAACTGATACTATAAGCACAGAACTACCATATAAGGTAATATTTGTAACTGATACTGTAAGGACAGAACTATCATATAAGGTAATATTTGTAACTGATACTATAAGCACAGAACTACCATATAAGATAATATTTGTAACTGATATTATAGGCACAGAACTATCATATAAGGTAATATTTGTAACTGATACTATAAGCACAGAACTACCATACAAGGTAATATTTGTAACTGATACTATAAGCACAGAACTACCATATAAGATAATATTTGTAACTGATACTATAAGCACAGAACTACCATATAAGGTAATATTTGTAACTGATACTATAAGCACAGAACTACCATATAAGGTAATATTTGTAACTGATACTATAAGCACAGAACTACCATATAAGGTAATATTTGTAACTGATACTATAAGCACAGAACTACCATATAAGGTAATATTTGTAACTGATACTATAAGCACAGAACTACCATATAAGGTAATATTTGTAACTGATACTATAAGCACAGAACTATCATATAAGGTAATATTTGTAACTGATATTATAGGCACAGAACTACCATATAAGGTAATATTTGTAACTGATACTATAAGCACAGAACTACCATATAAAGTAATATTTGTAACTGATACTATAAGCACAGAACTACCATATAAAGTAATATTTGTAACTGATACTATAAGCACAGAACTACCATATAAGGTAATATTTGTAACTGATACTATAAGCACAGAACTACCATATAAGGTAATATTTGTAACTGATACTATAAGCACAGAACTATCATATAAGGTAATATTTGTAACTGATACTGTAAGCACAGAACTACCATATAAGGTAATATTTGTAACTCATACTATAAGCACAGAACTACCATATAAGATAATATTTGTAACTAATACTAGAAGCACAGAACTACCATATAAGGTAATATTTGTAACTGATATTATAAGCACAGAACTACATGTATCATATAAGGTAATATTTGTAACTGATACTGTAAGGACAGAACTACTATACAAGGTAATATTTGTAACTGATACTATAAGCACAGAACTACCATATAAGGTAATATTTGTAACTGATACTATAAGCACAGAACTACCATATAAGGTAATATTTGTAACTGATACTATAAGCATAGAACTACCATATAAGGTAATATTTGTAACTGATATTATAAGCACAGAACTACCATATAAGGTAATATTTGTAACTGATACTATAAGCACAGAACTACCATATAAGGTAATATTTGTAACTGATACTATAAGCACATAACTACCATACAAGGTAATATTTGTAACTGATACTATAAGCACAGACCTACCATATAAGGTAAAATTTGTAACTGATATTGTAAGCACAGAACTATCATATAAGGTAATATTTGTAACTGATACTGTAAGCACAGAACTACCATATAAGGTAATATTTGTAACTGATACTGTAAGCACAGAACTACCATATAAGGTAATATTTGTAACTGATACTATAAGCACAGAACTACCATATAAGGTAATATTTGTAACTGATACTGTAAGCACAGAACTGCTATATGACATTTGTGATAAATAATTTAAGATCTAACTAATCACTTACCAGTAGATCCTTGTTGTGCGAAGGCTGAAGAAGTAGCAGTGGTTGTCTGACCAAACGATGAACCAAACAAACTTGGTGCTGTACTGGCTGCAGTGGTGGTGGAGGCCACAGAAGTGGTTGTCTGGCCAAACGATGAACCAAACAAACTTGGTGCAGTACTGGCTGCAGTGGTGGTGGTGGAGGCCACAGAAGTGGTTGTTTGGCCAAACGATGAACCAAACAAACTTGGTGCAGTACTGGCTGCAGTGGTGGTGGTGGAGGCCACAGAAGTGGTTGTTTGGCCAAACGATGAACCAAACAAAGTTGGTGCTGTACTGGCTGCAGTGGTGGTGGTGGTGGTGGTGGCCAGAGAAGTCGTTGGTTTGCCAAGTGTGGATGTGCCAAATATGGTAGGAGTTGTTGTTTGACCAAATACGCCACCATCTGCCTTGGCTGCTGTTGTTGGAACTGCTTGTCCGAATACATTGGTAACTGGTGCAGTTGTTGTTGACTGGCTGAAAGGAACAGTGCCAGTTGATGTTGGTGGTTGGCCAAAAGGAACAGTTCCAGTTGACGTTGTTGTTGATTGACCAACTATACTAGTCATAGTTGCAGGTGTTGGTTTACCAAGCAAACCTGCAATTGAAACATTAGTGGATTTTGTAGTGGTGCTAGTACCAAAAAGACTAGTTGATGCGACTTCTGTTGTTACTGTTGATGTCACCTCCGGCGTAGTACTTGGAGTTGAAAGAACATTTCCAAATATTGTTTTCTTGGCAGCTGCATCACTGGCGTCAGGCGTTGGTGTAGTTGTGGTTGATGATGGTTGAACCGCAGTCGTTGAAGACGGCTGTGTGGGTACTACTATTGGTGTTGCAGTAGATGTGGTTGTTGAGGGCTGAACCGCTGTCAGTGAAGACGGCTGTGTGGGTAGTGCTATTGGTGGTTCAGCAGATATGGTTGATGAGGGCTGAACCGCTGTCAGGGAAGACGGTTGTGTGGGTACTACTATTGGTGTTGCAGCCACTGTTTCTGGGACTGCAGTATTAGTGGATGGAGCAGCAGTTACTGCACTTGAAGTTGTTGTTACTGTTGCAGTAGGTGGTTTTCCAAATGCTGTTACAGGTTTCCCTGATAGAATGGAACCAGTCGCAGCAGTGACTGCAGGTGTAGTAGTACTGACTTCGGCGATACCACTTCCAGCAGTAGAATCAGGCTGACCTGCAACCATATAACAAATGATTGAGAAAAAATAAACAAATTTAATATTGTATCTTCAACCCTTGACCAACATTTAACACAACATTTTGCACATTTCCATGTATTTTTCTACATTTTTTTTGGTGATTTGAACCAAGTGGACATAATTTCTCATTGGTAACAGATTTTGATGAAAACGTAGACAAAATAGAGAATAAATTTGACCACCGAATAGTCAAAATATAAAAGTGTTAGTGTGGCAACAATTTTTCATTCAAATAGTTGTGAGTATTTACCATTGTAAACTCAATACAGAAACTCAATAAACATACAGGGAATTCCTGCAGGAATTATTTTCAAGTAAAAGACGGTTTAATCCTATTATGTGCTTATATAGAAACTAAAAATATCTGGAACCGGGAACGGCAGGTAAAATGAAAAAGAAATTGACCTCACCTACAAAAAAGAAAGCACCGGGTGTGGCAGTCTTGTTTTGAGGCGCAGTGACAGGTGGCGTTTTTGGAGGTGTGATGTTTTCCACCTCCACGGAACTTGTTCCAATGGTATCTTTGAGAAAAGAAAGCAAATAGCACTTAGCTTACAAATGTACATTTACTGTCAAATACTTTATTTTAGTTGGAATTAATTTTCACTGAAAAGTCATTTTGGGTGTTTTGTATGGAATTTATTTTCACTGATTTTTGACTGAGTTGTATGTAAAATATAGTAAAAAAAAACATATTTGCTGGATTTTATTTTCAATGAATCACCTCCACAGCGAAAATAAATTCCAAGCAAAAATAAAGTATTTTACAGTAAATCAAGTTACCAAAGATACAAATGTGTGCAGACGAGAATAAGATTCAATAATTAATTACATTGTTTTGATCATGTACGATGACTAATCCTAGTCAAAATATTACAAATGTCACTTTTTTGTTTGTCCAAACTTAACGTTAATAGTTTATAATATTCACATTAGATAAAGCTTAGGGAGGTAATTCATAAATAATACCAACACAAGTTACCACAACATCCACAATTGCTAATGAATTTTACTGAATTATACATATGCATAAAACGGCAATGCTATGGATTGCCGCCATATAATGCCACATAATGAACATGCGACAACTGTGGCATTTTATGGATCTGAAAATTTACATGACAAATAACATGTGAATTGAATTCTACATAACATTTCAATAAACATATAGAACATATGTGTAATGAATGAAAACAATCTGTAATGTTTACTCTGGCCTGTATCCCCCACACATTTACACATGTCTGTGTTAACTCTAGCCCTGTGTGGGAGAATTACACATGTCTGTGTTAACTCTAGCCCTGTGTGGGAGAATTACACATGTCTGTGTGTTTACTCTAGCCCTGTGTGGGAGAATTACACATGTCTGTGTGTTTACGCTAGCCCTGTGTGGGAGAATTACACCTGTCTCTGCTAACTCTAGCCCTGTGGGGGAGAACTACACATGTCTGTGTTTACTCTAGCCCTGTGTGGGGAGAATTACACATGTCTGTGTGTTTACTCTAGCCCTGTGTGGGAGAAATACACCTGTCTCTGCTAACTCTAGCCCTGTGAGGGAGAACTACACATGTCTGTGTTTACTCTAGCCCTGTGTGGGGAGAATTACACATGTCTCTGTGTTTACTCTAGCCCTGTGTGGGAGAATTACACATGTCTGTGTTTTCTCTGGCCTTGTGTGTGAGAATTACACATGTCTCTGTGTTTACTCTGGCCCTGTGTGGGAATATTACACATGTCTGTGTTTACTCTGGCCCTGTGTGGGAGAATTACATATGTCTCTGTGTTTTATCTTGTCTTGTGGGAGAATTCAAAGAACATTGTTAAGATGGTAAGCAATGAGCACATACATAGACGTGAAAGTTCTTTTATTGGCTGCATTTTAAAACAAGCAGCCTGTCGGCTGAGATAGCTCCACTGTTAGCAATGCATATTTCAATTAAAGAACAGAAGATATCATTAGAAAATGAACAATATGTATAGTATCAAAGCAACGGGACTTTCTGTTTTCAACAAGAATTCAAAAATTTTCTTTTTTCACCAAAAATGACAAAAATAATCATCAAAATTAAGTAATTGAAGATATCACCACGAAATTAACAAATCTGAGAGAGGTCCACATGTAGTACCTATATATGTAATATAAAAGCAATCAGACTTGCGGTTTTCAACAAGAAGTCGAAAATATCACTTTTTACCAAAAATGACAAAATATTCACCAAAATTAGAGAATTAAAGATATCATTACAAAATGAACAAATCTGAGAGAGGTCCACATGTAGTACCTATGTATATAATATATCAAAGCAATTGGACTTGCGGTTTTTAACAAGAAGTCGAAAATATCACTTTTTACCAAAAATGACATAAATATTCACCAAAATTAGAGGATTAAAGATATCATTACAAAATGAACAAATCTGAGAGAGGTCCACATGTAGTACCTATATATGTAATATCAAAGCAATTGGACTTGCGGTTTTTAACAAGAAGTTGAAAATATCCCTTTTTACCAACAAGCAGCCTCTCGGCTGAGATAGCTCCGCTGTTAGCAATGCACATTTGAATTAAAAAACAGAAGATATCATTAGAAAACGAACAATATATATAGTATCAAAACAATCAACTTGCGGTTTTCAACAAGAAGTCGAAAATATCACTTTTTACCAAAAATGACAAAAATATTCATCAAAATTAGAGAATTGAAGATATCATCATGAAATGAACAAATCTGAGTTAGAACCACATGTACCGGTAGTACCTATATATGTAATATCAAAGCAATTGGACTTCAGGTTTTTAACAAGAAGTCGAAAATATCACTTTTACCAAAAATATTCACCAAAATTAGAAAATTAAAGATATCATGACAAAATGAACAAATCTGAGAGAGGTCCACATGTAGTACCTATATATGTAATATCAAAGCAATTGGACTTGCGGTTTTTAACAACAAGTCAAAAATATCACTTTTTACCAAAAATGACAAAAATATTCATCAAAATTAGAGAATTGAAGATATCATCATGAAATGAACAAATCTGAGTTAGAACCACATGTAGTACCTATATATGTAATATCAAAGCAATTGGACTTGCGGTTTTCAACAAAAAGTCGAAAATATCACTTTTTACCAAAAATGACAAAAATATTCACCAAAATTAGAGAATTAAAGATATCATTACAAAATGAACAAATCTAAGAGAGGTCTACCCAAGGTACATATACACCAAGTATCAAAGCATTCAGGCTTGTAGTTTTCAAGAAGAAGTTGAATCAAAGAAAGCTTAGAAAGAACTCCCATGTGCTGAGAGTATTGTAACACATTAAATTGAATTCGGAATTACTTAGCTGAAAACTAATTATGTAAATCAGAAAATTAATATGAACAGATTTTAGTGTAAAACTAATGAGGTCTGTGCAATGTAACAGAAAATCTATGTACCAAGTTTAATTGAAATGTGATTAGAACCAAAAAATTGTGAATTATTACGCTAATTAGGGAATTAATATGAACAGATTTTTACCCCAAACTAATTAGGTTTGTACATTGTCCTAGAGCATCTTTGTACTAAGTTTCATTGAAATGGAATAATTGGTACTTTAGATATCAGTGTAAAAGCTTAAACTTGGTTAATTATGCAAATTAGGTGATTAATATGCACAAATATTTATCTGAAACAATCAATCTCTGCATAGTCCTTGAGTATGTAAGTACCAAGTTTCATTGAAATGTAATGCTCGCTACTTATATCAAAAGCTGAAAATTAATTAATTATGATAATTAGGTAATTATATGTACTGATATTACCATAAAAACTATCAGGTCTGTGCAGTGTCAGTATCAAAGCATTCAGGCTTGAAGTTTTCAAGAAGAAGTCGAAAAAGTAAAACATTGACATGAACGATGGACGACGACGAACGACGGACAAACACTCATATAAGCTCCGCTCAACAAAGTCGACAGCGGAGCTAAAAAAACTTATAAACATCAGACAGAAAAAATTAAATTCTCATTTTTCTTGCACTTGTCACTATTTTTTTTTTGTTTAAAAACAGTTCCCTCAATCAAAGCATTAAAATTTCAACCGCCCAGGGGGAAAAAAATCATTTTCAAATCTTTATACGACAAACAGAAATTCTGACTGACCTTTGGTTTTCTAAAAATGCAACAAAAACAAATGACATTGTTTTCTTTGCATCAACATGAGCTGAGTAAAAGTAAGTGGCAGTATACAAGAAAGAGAGCAAGACCCAAAAGTACCTTTTTGAAGTTTAGCATTCTTGTCGTCTTGTTTAGCAGAGCTGACAGTGGTTCCAAAAGAAAAAGATGTGCTGCCTATAGAAGGCGTAAACGTGAATCCAGAACCTAAGTAAAGATCAAGATGAGAATGAGAATGAGAATACATATTACTGTACTTCCCTGGTCATAAGCCCCTTCCACCCCTTATTTTTAGACATTTAATGAGTTGAGGGCATCTTCGGTTATCGCCCCAGGGAGTTTTTACCGGGCACCGACAATGGGTTAAAATTTATTAAAATATGCATTTAAAAATTGTGTTTCATTGCATAAAAATCATGATTGGTACAGTAGTTCTTTTTTTGACAAAGGGCTATTTGGTTCTTACTTTTATGAAAAAAAACTTAATTTCAGAGTGCATGGCGAACAACACAACATGGTTCCCACTCTTTCTGTTATGTTATTACTAAGTATAAACCCAATGTTGCAATACTGAAGTAATCTATATCTCTTTGACTGGTGCCAAAAAATGTAACCGCCACGTTGGGATCATTGGACATAATTTTATTTTTCCGAGTAATCAGTGTCCATTTAGACTATCATGAATGGGGTGTGAACGGGTAAACTGTCCTTCACCATGACCTTTTGGCGACAGTGAACGGTGTTAACTACTTCCTCCACACTCAGTTTACTGTTCGAAAATTGCTAATCATCAGTTTTTTGGAGGGGGGATGGAATCATTTTGTTTTCGTTGACATCAGTGCTAATTTACCTTTAACATCGCCTTAATTCAATTCTGCATTTCTTTAAAAAGAATTCCGGAAAATTTCGTCTGTATGACACAGAATTTTGATTGGCTAATGACAGACTTGACCTGTTAGGTCAGAGGATGTTGTTTCAGTTCAAATCCTGCTGAAAAACATCATGACGAAAATTGCTTTGCACGAGAGTTTGTGTGCGATCGGAAACATATCACAACGAAGAAAAACGATAAAGATCTTGCCTTCAACTGTTTCCCCACACAGAGCCTAATAATTTTCACACCATGAAATTCAGACGGTATGTAATCATATTGTAATGAAATGTGCATATTTTTTTGAATGTGCTATTGTAAAAGTGTTGTGAGAATCAATAATGACTCATTTTGCAATTTTTTTTCTCCAATAAGACGTAATATTCCCCCTGGGCCGGCATGGTGAAAGAAAGATTTAATTTGGATATTTTTACGAGGATAGTAACATGGTTACAATGTTAAAAAAAAAATTCTTTTCTGAGGTGGTCATTGGGTATTTGCCCACCCGTTACTTTCCCAGATTTTACATGTGGAGATCCCTAGGCTTATGACCTTAAATCGGGCTCTTTATTGACGAATTAACCAGTGATGTAGAGAAGTGAACCAAAGGCTGTTCACAAAGTTAATATTGGTTTGATCTGTAGACGTCAATCTAAAAAAAAATTTTTTGAGAAATTTTTTGTAAATGTGTTCTAATTTAATTTGACTTTTTCTAAAATTTCTTGGTAGAATAAATATCTTATGACAAGATCTGTGTACATGTATTGAGAGCAATACAGATGCATGTACGGTGTACGGAAAATACACAGTTTTCAGATTTAACACGTCAACTGATGACGACGATTCATTTTGACTTCAGCAGGTAATGGGGTAAACTTCACCTACTTTGATCCAATCGAATGGTTTGAAGCCGGGCTTCGTTTTATCGGCTTAATTTAAGCAGTTTCAGAAAATGGTAAGTTGAATTAGGGACTACCCTATTAAACATAGTTTTTCTGTACTTTCACCAATCATTTTGACCTCAGAAAACATCAACACTAGAGGGCGCTACTTATATTGTCTACTCGGTACACTCGCCTAGAATACATGCACTTTCAAAAATTTCCATAAATAATGCACAGGCATGTTAGTTTATAAATATGATCACAGTCAGCAGCCTTAAAATTTATTGACTGATGCCAAAATTGTCAACAGTTTTAATCATATTGAGATAGCACATTTTGTGCAAGAAGCATTTAACCTTTTCCCTACCAGTTCCCTCTTTCTTTCACAAAGTAGTCCCGTTTATAGTCTGCACTTTCCTTCAGAAGATTGGAACAAAAATAACCAAATTTTTCGAGTAAAAACTGAAAATTTTGTCTGTTGACTTCAAAATTAGGGTTATTAAGAATATAAGAAAAAAGTGCAGACTAATTTGGGTGAAAATAACTTTTGAGGAAAAGCTTAAACTGGCCAATGAATCTCGAGTTTACATCTAGGTTTTTGAATACAGTACAGTTCTCGCGAAAGCTTTGGCTTCACTTCAGCTTCGCTTCAGCATCGCATCGTTATGGCATTGTTATGGCTTCATCGTCGCATCAATGTCGCGACATTAAAAAGTTAGGCGGTTATCGCTTCGCTTCATTGTGGCCTCATTATGGCAACAATGTGGCATCAGCATCGCTTCATCAACCTACTAAAAATTTTCTTGTTTTCATAGATCACGGTTACTAGTTTAGTAACTGTGCGTAGATGTTGAACAACCGTCAAAAGTTCAAATACTTTTTATTTTGACTATCTATAATTATATGCACGCAATCTGACCCTTTGACCTAGATTTGGCTGGGATTGAATATTTTAGACAATATTCCGATGTGACGCACTGCTACAAAATGTCTTTCAACAGAAGTACGACATGGTTGTCAGGGTTTCTTTTCCTGATTGTGTTCAGTTTACGATTTGTATATTAATTATTGTTGTTTTCCCCCGAAAGAGAAGACAAGCCGAAGGACCATGACGCTAAATAGTATTCCCATGCATGGACTGAGTGAAAGAAAATATTTCTAAGGCTAAAATAAAACCTAATAATGGGTATTACACCTCTTTGTGTATTTGTCAATTTTACATATATTTGGTATGACAGTATGTTCGTAAATATCTAGAAAAATCTCGTCTTGCGTTAATAATTTCATTTGTTTGAAATGTCTACCGACCGTGTCACAATACTTTGTTTGGAATATCGATCCCGTTGGTTTCTTCAAACGGCCCGACGTCTGTTATTCAACACAATCAGCATTTATTTATCGTAATTCATGGGGATCGTGTCCAATTTTACCAGACCGACGCCACCACAACCATCCAATCATAGTTGGAAATTTACGCACTTGTTTTGGAACTTTGTATCAAGATGACTGGTGACAACGTCGACGCACCTGGCTGCGTACATGTGTTTTGCATGTATTAGTAGTTCGGGCATGGGATCGGACTTGGCTAAAACCATGGACGTCCATGCTTAAACGAAACACAGAAAAGTACAAAATGAGGAATCTGAATTTGTTCTCTTACCAGCAAATAAAATGAGCGAAAAAAAGGTAATTTTATAACAAGAACAGTTTCATTTCAAATTGTGTTGTATTCGAACGACAATTGCATTGCATTGTGTGATTTAAATTTATCACGATTTTCCTTGCAGTCAATATGACACTCGTCACCGATTGTAATGTACTTCACAAAGTTTTTGGTGCCCAATACTCGCAACACTAAAATAATTAAACAAGATAAGTTTTTAAAATGTCATTTTACTCTTGATCATATTATTTTATTCCCCTTACCGCCTTGAATTTCAAATCGATTACATATCGAATTTCTGTACATATGTTTTTCTCTACTGCCCTTCTGTGTGCAAATAATGAGGTCATACTCATGTCACAATACTTTGAAGCTGATGCCATGTTGATGCGATGCTGAGGTGACAATGAAGCCATGCGTAGGCGACAATGATGCCACAAAAGCCAAAGCTTTTGCGAGAACTGTACTGTAGCTAGTTCAATATACTCGGTGCCTGAATACAATTACATGGCCAATAAGCTAAACCAACCTCAGTGACTAGGCATTTATTGTAAATATCTTGTAGACAGACATGAGGATTCTAGGCTAACAGTACACAGCCAAGTAAGAATTCAGGCCAGGCACCTTAACCTTGAGTTTAGTATAGCATAGCTTTGGGTGATGGATCTGATTAATTACATCTTAACTTGGAAAACTTTTCTCAATGGTATCTTTTCACTTATTAAAAAAAAAAATGGTTGGAAAACTCTCATTATGATAATTATCATTAATATTAAATAAATTTTTAAAAATAAAAAATTTAAGAAAAACAAATATTGTGAATTTCATGAATTTAAAAAATTTAAAAAACGACTTGATTAATCTGCCGATGATTAAAGAAACCCTGTAAGGACTTATGGGTAATGGGCATTACCAAATGGCTTCTACAGACAATGAAAGTGACGTCTTTGAATTTCAATGAAGTGCAAGGTTATTCCTGGGCTTATAAGTTTCATAAATATTTGAAACACAGACACAATAACTCTCACGCTTATTAATTCAAAGTAATGTTTGTCAGAAATGCTCATTGCCAATCCTTGGATCACACTTTATTAAGAACACAGACTAAAAATATATCTGACTTTACTGAAGAGTTCAAACTTTTAGAACTAGTAGAAAAATTGATTACTGTAAAATGAATAATTTTCACTGGGTTTAAATTTCACTGATTTACCGTTTCAGGCATATTCAGTGGGTTTTAAATTCACGGTTTTATCATTTAGACAAGTCATTGTCAATGACACGTCCCCGTTCCGTTCATATTTGAGTGACATATACATTCAAAGCAGATCATGACCGAAATGCACCTGCATATGTACAACACATTGTACTAAATCTGAACAAAATCCATCCATGCATGACTGAGATCTGGTTCCGAAATTGTGAAAATACGTGATTTTGATGCATTTTCGGCCTTAAAATAGCCATCATTCAGCTATTGTTAAGCGGATCATGAAACAAATGCACATACATATTTGTGACATGATGTACCTTGTGTGTGTGAAGTTTGAACTTGATCAATCCAGACATGTCTCGGATACGGATCAAGAACTGAATTCTTTAAAACAAAATGGCCGCCAGTCGGCCATTTCGAACTTGATCCGAAAAAAAAAATGACGTGCATCAAGGTCCTATTATGTTTAATGTATGTACCAAATTTGAACGAAATCCATCCATGCATAACTGAGATCTGGGTCCGGAATGGTGAAAATGTGCGATTTCAATGCATTTTCGGCCTTAAAGCGGCCGCCATTTGGCTATCGTTAATGAGATCATGAAACAAATGCACATACATATTTGTGACATGATGTACCTTGTGTGTGTGAAGTTTGAACTTGATCAATCCAGACATGTCTCGGATACGGATCCAGAACTGAATTCTTTAAAACAAAATGGCCGCCAGTCGGCCATTTCGAACTTGATCCGAAAAAAAAAATGACGTGCATCAAGGTCCTATTATGTTTAATGTATGTACCAAATTTGAACGAAATCCGTCCATGCATAACTGAGATCCGGGTCCGGAATGGTGAAAATGTGTGATTTCAATACATTTTCGGCCTTAAAGCGGCCGCCATTTGGCTATCGTTAATGAGATCATGAAACAAATGCACATACATATTTGTGACATGATGTACCTTGTGTGTGTGAAGTTTGAACTCGATCAATCCAAGCATGTCTCAGATACGGATCCAGAACTGAATTTTTTAAAACCAAATGGCCGCCAGTCGGCCATTTCAAACCCGATCCAAAAAAAAAAAAATGACGTGCATCAAGGTCCTATTATGTTTAATGTATGTACCAAATTTGAACTAAATCCGTCCATGCATAACTGAGATCCGGGTCCGGAATGGTGAAAATGTGCGATTTTGATGCATTTTCGGCCTTAAAATGGCCGCTATTCGGCTATCGTTAATCGGATCATGAAAACAATGCATGTGCATATGTCCCATATAATGTGTGATGTATGAGTGAAGTTTGAACTTAATCGGTCCATGCATGTTCGAGATACAGGTGATCACGGACGCACGGACGCACACAGGGCAAAACATAAGTCCCCGTTTTCGAACTACGTCCGAACGGGGACTAATAATGTGTTCTATGCTAAATTTTACATATTCACTGGGTTTTAATTTAGCGCATTTTCCAGTCAGCGAAATAAGCAAAATTAAAACCTAGTGAATAATTAACCCCTTTACAGTATCACATTGGTGTATAAATTAATTTCTTACCACTGGTTTTTAATCCTGATATAACAGTGCTAGACGACACTGATGGATTTGGTAGTTGGGTTCTGGAGCCGAACGTTGTGGTGGTTGATTTTGGTGGAACAAACGAAAACGAGACTGCTGATGTACCGCTAGATGTTGTAGTAGTTGACGATACAATAGTAGGTGCAGTTCCAGTGGTTGTAGACGTGATTGGTGCTGCTGCAGATGAAGGAATCTGCAGAAATTGAAAAGCATGCTTATTGGCTGTTACCGGTAGTCTTTCTACATGAACCAATCACAGGCCAGAGTGAAAGTACTGAGTTTTGAAATGCGGCAGTGTAATACTCACAATACTAGTAATACTCACAATTTGAGCACTTGTAGCTGAAACTCGTTTTTTTCCAGATGTAGCAGCGATTTCTGCCAGTACTTCAGTCACGACTTTAACTGTTCCTTCGTTAACCTTTGTGCTGTCAAGAAACAGAGAATTAGTAATTAGTGAACGTCACACATTCTCATTCTCTGTATATGCTGATGTATTAGTATGGCAGTGAGAAAAAGAAGCCCAAATCGAGAAGAAGAAAGACACAAACATATCATAAACATGAAATATGGTTTCTGAACCATCAACAAAAAATGTTTGTTTTTGTTTATTTGTGTATTATGTGTTTATTTCTTATTTATTTTTTTTTAAATCGAGAAAGACAATTCATTTGTCATTTCTGCTACTACTAAACCAGAGTCAGATGAAGAGATGCATTGTAAGGGTGTACAACTTTGGTCACATGTACTGAACATCTGTTTGTGCTCGAGACTGACACAAAGATTAACACAAATGTGAGGAGTTTGTTTCATGTTGTCAGATAGTATAAAACAAACAATTCTGTTCTGACAGAACAACATATGTAAGAAAACTGGATCTAACTGGATTCCATATATCAAACTGGATCTAACTGGATGCCATATGTAAAACAATTGGCTCCAACTGGATCTCATATGTGAAAGACTAGCTGCTTCTAACTTTATCTCATATGTAAGAGAACTGGTTCTTACTGGACCCCACATCTAAAACAACTGGTTCTAACTAACACGTATGTAAAACAACCTACATGTACCGGTATAACTGGATGCCACATTCGAGCAAATCATATGTAACGGAACTGGTTCTGACTGGATCTTTATATGTAAACATAAAATAAGCAGCTATTCTTACCTATCAACTACAGCTATTGTGGTATTGGCAGATGTTTTTTTGGTGTCAATGTTTTTTATGTTGACCACTGGCGGAGGGACAGTTTTCGGTACTGACTGCTCATTTATCTGAACTGGACCACTTGCTGAGCGGTTCAAGGCAGCCAACCCAGCTGGAGAAATTCCCGGTTTAATAGATTTATTAATATCAGGTGATGCACCCCATGAAACGGTACCCCCTCCAGAGTGAGTGAATCCTGCAATTGGGACTGTGCTTGCAGGCTCGACGGGTAGAGGGGGTTTTGGCACAGTTTTTACCAGAGGCGTTGACATCGCCGAAATGCCACTGGCTGCTAATGACATCTGTGGTGGTTGGAAAGCAGTGAAATTTGTCCCAGTCATGGAGACTGGTGCAGCTGGTCTTGTGGTAACTGTCGTCTTAGGAACACTGAATGCTGGTTTCATAGGCTGTGTTATTGGCTGAGTTTTCACAGTGTCAGCTGGGATCACTACAGCTGGCAAACGCTGTGAAACGATTACAGGTTTGGTTTCTTTGCCTCTCGGTTCATCAATCCTAATGGGCGTTGATGTATTATCAGGGACCGGATAAGCGAATGAACTGAATCCTATGTTTCGCTGATTATGTTCGCTGTCGTCTTCGCTTATCTCGTCTGTACTGGCAGCTTCAGATGGAGTGCTGGGTGTTCTCAAGTAGTGGGGTGATATGATACTGAAATGTCCTGAATATACAGCAAAATACATCAATTAGAGGGGTTGTAGATTTTCATTTCAACAAGATATTTTTTCTAACAGCCAAAATAGCCTCTAATATTTATTTGACTGTATTAGCATAGAAATTGAGCTCAAGTCATCCCCATTGAGTGCAGAATTTTGCTAAAAACTGCATAACAGTTTTAATGCTTTGATTCTCGTGCATTTTTGAACTCCATACGAATATCTTGCCTGAGAACTGGTGCATAAATCAACTGAGAGGCCGCATATTTGTCTTCTGTAAAATAAATAAATCTGAATGGAATCACTTCAAAAACATACAACCAAACAGAGTTGTTCTTGCACATGGTATTGTCAAAAATAATGGCGGGATGTTGAATTTATTGAGGAGATGCTAAACACCAGTATGAAAACTTATTTGCATGATAGTCTTAAAATGTTTAATACTGAATACTGTAAAATACTTTATTTCCGCTTGGAATTTATTTTCACTATTTTCGCTGAAGGGATGATACAGTTAAAATAAAATCCGGCGAATATACTTTTTTTCTATATTTTACATTCAAAAATTCGTTTATCAAAAATCAGTGAAAATAAATTCCATACAAAACACCCAAAAAGTCTTTTCAGCAAAAATTAATTCCAGTTAAAATAAAGTATTTTACAGTATAAGCTAAATGTTTTGTTCTTATTTTTCAATTGGTGAGATCTATAGCCTTCCCTGGCACTTTAAGAACACAGATTTTTACTTGATTTATATAGCCAGTATGTTCCTATAGCAACGTACAAGTCATAATACAGAAGATTACAGATATTGGACAGCAAGGTTTAAACTGATTTTGGGGGATTCAAATTAGACATTTTTATTGGTAATTTTATTTTTTTCATACATTGATTTGATTACTGTAAAAGGATTAATTATTCACTGGGTTTTAATTTTGTTTATTTTGATGACTGAAAAATGCGCTATTAAAATTAAAACCCAGTGAATATGTCAAATTTAGCATAGAACACATTACCTAAATGATAAAACCGTGAATTTAAAACCCACTGAATATGCCTGGAATGGTAAATCAGCAAAATATAAACACCCAGTGAAAATTAGTCATTTTACAGTATTTATTAACTTATATTCAAAGTTTCATTTAAATCAGACATTCCATTTTTCACTGAAGATTTCTGAAAGTCAACAATGCGTTGATACTGTTGGCAGCAGCTGATAGCCGACCGTGTATTCTGAATGAAATGAAATGAGTGAAATCCCTGTGATTAGGCATCCTACATGTAGCATGTATTTTTCTGTCCGAAAATTAAAAGTTCAGGTTTATAATCGTTTTTGTGTGTGTCAGTTTCAAACCTGTGCTTCACAAATTTTTTTCTGCAATTTCAAGTAAATGTACTGGTGAAGTGTGCCCCATACGGTAGAATGTTTGTTTTTTTGTTTGAGAGGATGTTTTGTTCATCTAAATCAAACTTTAACCTTTTCACCACCAGCTCCCATCACACATTCACAAAATTTCCTTTTATAGTCTGCACTTTCCTTCAGATGATTGGGACAAAAATAGCCAAATTTTTTGAGTAAAAAGTGAAAATTGACGCAAATGTTGTCTGTTGGCTCTAAAATTAAGGTTCAATTCCATAAATATTGAAAATGTACGAAAAAAGTGCAGAAAAAATTGGGCAAGAAAGTCTGGTGGTGAAAAGGTTAGGGCATGTATTGGAAAACATTATATAAATGTTAAACAAATATCTAGTTATATATTAGGTACATAAAAAATCAAAAAAAAATCAACCGCATGAGAGCATCTTTTTCAATTTTCTCTGGAACATAAACCCAAACATACTTTTCTTAATCTTACCTGGATGAGTAGAACGTGTTGGTGTGACTTGTCTCTTAGAAAGCATATCTCTAAGTTGAGCCTGCCGTTTCGCAGACACTAAAATCAATAAGATATTTAAATCAATACAGTGTAACAAAGTCCCTTCAATAGATAAAATTTAACTGTCAATGGAAAATCAATCGATCGATAGTTTCAAAGAAGCTATTCTTCAATAGTACTGATTGGATGGTTCCAGGTGCAAAGTATGCAAGCCATTGAGGCACTAAAGATGATGAGATTGAGGATATTTCAATACATACCAGGTGTTGTTTGTGACCTTGGTGGTGATTTAATACTAATACTTGTATCTCTTAAACTGTCAGCTAACGATGACAACTCTGATTCTCTGTGGAAAAAAAACAGACAACAATGAGATTATTCACGATACTGCACTGCACATCGCAATTCAATGCAGCACTGTCATGTGCAATGCAATTTAGCACAGCAGTGCACAGACATGTACAACATAATGCAACACAGCACAGCACAGCACAACCATTCACAACGCAGTACAGCCATGTGCAACACAATAAACACATCACAGCACAGCCATGCGCAATGCAATGCATCATACCACAGT
The DNA here is from genome assembly GCF_978046115.1 of Saccoglossus kowalevskii. Taxonomy (NCBI): domain Eukaryota; kingdom Metazoa; phylum Hemichordata; class Enteropneusta; family Harrimaniidae; genus Saccoglossus; species Saccoglossus kowalevskii. The sequence goes on from NC_140657.1 coordinate 27,345,254, forward strand.
CATGTGTATCACAATAAACACATCACAGCACAGCCATGCGCAATGCAATGCATCATACCACAGTCATGTGCAACAAAGCATAATGCAGCACAGCACACAATGCACCACACTACTGTCAAATGCCAAATAAAATACAACACAGATGGCCCCTTTAAAACTATGCCATCAGATATTTATACATTCAGTCATACAGCTCCATACAAAATGTGAAAATTCACATTTTATCCTTCGGCAATGGTTTTTATGGTGACAAGATTTCTTCACATCTAGAAATTTGTGCGGTGACAATAGCAGATGTAGTCAACCATTGTTACTTATAAGAAACCTAATTTTTCCAATGTAATACTGAAAAACACTTTATTTTCGCTTGGAAATAATTTTCGCTGAAGGAATGATTGAAAATAAAATCCTGCAAATATACCTTTTAACTTGAATTTTGCATTCAACTTGCCAAAAATCAGTGAAAAGAAATTCCATACAAAACACCCAAAAAGTCTTTTCAGTGAAAATTAATTCCAGCTAAAATAAAGTATCTTACAGTAATCAAATAATACTGCATTTAATAACTGCATTTGTTCCACAACTAACATATACGCAGACATAACTGATCTTAATCCATGGTGCAACTATATTCCAACGATCAAGTATACAATAAATACAATTGATGGTTTATATGAGCTCACAAAATTTATTTTAGCTGGAATTAATTTTCGCTTTTTTATATTCGCTGGATTTTATTTTCACTGAATTTTTCCTTCAGCGAAAATAGTGAAAATTAATTCGAAGTGAAAATAAAGTATTTTACATTAATGTAATAGTGTTCAATGAGAATTCATTCCCATGATGCAGGCTACAAATTCAACTTGAGTGATCAGAGCAGACTCTAACTAACCTCTGGGTTGCACTGCCGTTCCATTTTGACGTTGTGTTGTAGATTTTAATCCTTTGCAGTTGTTCTTTAAGCTCCTTCAGGCATCGAGTTTGATCTAATATTAAATTGTGATTGTTACTTACAGCACGGAAGATGTAGTCGGTAGTCGGTGTCTGTAACCTGTTAGCAGACAAAAATGAATAATTTGAATCAAATATCACCTGCGATATCAAGATGTTTATTGAGCAGATTTGGATTGAAGTAACACTATGGCAGTAATCCCCTGTGTCTGCTGCATCAAATTTAATTCATATTTCAGTGTTTATCAAACGCATATTCCTATCTATACAGGTGACCGATAGTAGTATGGCGAAAAAAAAGAAAATGGCTACCAGTCGGCCATCTTTCATCTGATTCATGAGACATATTAATGAAATTGCTACACAAGTCTCAGGAATATACATGTAGTAGTTTGGCTAAAAAGGAAGAAGACTACCACACAACAATATTGCAAAACGAAACAACAATATCAAATATTTGATTAAAATCTCCTAATGAGGTGGGGTACAGATATGCTATGTAATACCACAAAATTATGGCATGACATCACCAATGGCGATACGATGACAGATGTATAATAACACGTACCTTCTGCAACCATGTAATTTATCTTGATTGATTTTCCATTGTTCGTCTAATACAACATTGACATCGTGTATACTATTCTCTATATAGTGATACAATCCACGAATCTCCTTAAGTTTATTACTGCTTGTCGAGTCCAGTGATCGTGATCTCAACATCTGACGGTAGTGAGGATCACTGTGGCGTAAACTTCGTACTTTGCCCTCCTCTATCTGGGCAGCGGCATTCAGAGTCAGGCTTTTCAGTTCGTTGATGTCATCATTCTGGGACTAGCGATTTTTAATAAAATAAGCAAATAATGAAAATCTATAAATTTCCAGCAAATATTGGAACTATATCACAAGATGTAGCAAGTATTTGTAAAGTTAATGAGCACAGAGAAATCAAGAGAGAGCAAGCTCAAGAACAGCATTTATAAAAAAAAAAAAAAAAATGGCCACCTGTCGGCCATTTTTAATCCGATTAGGAAAATAAAAGTGATGTACATCTTGGTCAAATGCTGTTCAGTCATTTTCCAAGATGAAACGAAATATTTCCATGCAATGCCAGGGATCCAGGTTACTCCTGAATTGAATCATCAAACAAATGTAGCTCCATATACATGTATATCCCCCCAAGATGTTTTAGGTATTTGTGAACCCCCACCCCCCAAAAAAAAAGATTTAAATTTTGTTTCTTACCTTGGGGAAATAAAAATAACGCATTGACACAGTTTTAATTTTTTTATGAAGATTATTCAATACCAGAATAACAAAATTATAAATTCAACATTTAACATTTTTTAAATACTACTTTTAAATACAAAAATTCAAGGTTGATTTGGATCAACAAAAATCTGAAACATTTCCACTATGTACAGCAAACGAACCGGTATGCAAAATTAAAAATGAATGAGGCGCAGCGTTGAACTGATTCACGAGAAGACAAAAACATTTTGGGGGCTGTGCACAGAATCTTTTAGTATAGAACAGTTACGAAAGTAGCAAGCAAATATGACAAATGTCGCTGAATAATCATTGTTTACACAAAAACAAACAGAAATGTTTATGGCTTAACCTTTTCACCACCAGACTTTCATACTCAAACTATTTTACACCTTTTTTCTTATATTTTTCGATATTTCTGAAATGAATCCTTATTTTAGAGCCGAAAAACACAATTTTCAGTTTTTACTCCAAAAATTTGGTTATTTTTGTTCTAATCTTCTGAAGGAAAATGCAGACTATTACACTTACAGGACTATTTTGTGAATTTGTGATGAAAAGAGGGAACTGGTGGTAAAAAGGTTAAAAGCAATCAGAATTACTGGCTGAGGTAAACCATCTTATACACAAACATGTCATGTTTCTATGCAATATTGGGTTGCATGATGGTATAGCTAGTAAATCGTATCACGCCATATCTCGTTTATTAACTAACCTGAACACAGTCAGTAATTTCAGCATGAAAGTCCGCCAGATCTTCTTTCCCTCTCAGTAGCTCTCTCTTCTCCTGTTCTGTGCCCAGGCAAGAAATGTCAATTTTTTTCCTTTTTAGTTCATCCAGTTCTCTCTGAAACCTCAGCATCTACGATTACGAAATAGACAACATGTTCAATTTCAGAGCAACTCAAATATGTAACTGTATTTTTTTAATATCAATGTCACACAACAAAAAGACAAATACAAGAACAAAGAACAACAATGAAATAAAAAGAAAATGATTTTTGTTTCACCTCATCTCCAATAATAGCAGCGATACCTGAAACAGCTGCTGGAACAGCAGGAGTTGGCAAAGCTGATGAGGCTGTTGATTTTACTGGAGCTGCTTGTGGTGCTGTGGTAGTTGCAATCGGCAGTACTGAGTTGGGTTTAGTGCTAATAACTGCAAAATGAAAATAAAGAAACATTGTCAGGGTCATGCATACTTTATAGCCGGGTCGTTTTATACTATATTTTACCATTATTATAATTTGATTTAATATTTAGCAGTTAAAACTTTTACATTAATAGAAACAAGTCATTGTCAATGACGTAGTCCCCATTTGAATTATAGACGCAAGAAGTCTGAACTTGATTGGTCCAGGCATGTACGAAATATGGCTTTGTGGAACTGCGTTCATTTAAACAAAATGGCCGCCAGTCAGCCATTTCGGATTTGATGGTGAAAAAAGCAGCCTCTCGGCTGAGATAGCTTCGCTGTTAGCAATGCACATTTCATTTAAAGAACAGAAGATATCATTAGAAAATGAACAATATGCATAGTATCAATGCAATGGGACTTGCTGTTTTCAACAAGAATTCAAAAATATCATTTTTCACCATAAATGATTGTGGTTTTTAACAAGAAGAAAATATCACTTTTTACCAAAAATGACAAAAATATTCACCAAAATTAGAGAATTAAAGATATCATTACAAAATGAACAAATCTGAGAAAGGTCCACATGTAGTACCTATACATGTACCGGGTATATGTAATGTTAATTTAAAGCAATTGGATTTGCGGTTTTTAACAAGAAGTTGAAAATATCATTTTTAACCAAAAATGACAAAAATATTCACCCAAATTAGAGAATTGAAGATATCATTACAAAATGAACCAATCTGAGAGAGGTCCACATGTAGTACCTATATATGTAATATCAAAGCAATTGGCCTTGCGGTTTTTAACAAGAAGTTGAAAATATCACTTTTTACCAAAAATGACAAAAATATTCACCAAAATTAGAGAATTAAAGATATCATTACAAAATGAACAAATCTGAGAGAGGTCCACATGTAGTACCTATCTATGTAATATCAAAGCAATTGGACTTGCGGTTTTTAACAAGAAGTCGAAAATATCACTTTTTACCAAAAATGACAAAAATATTCACCAAAATTAGAGAATTGAAGATATGATCATGAAATGAACAAATCTGAGAGCGGCCTACCCAAGGTACATATACACGAAGTATCAAAGCATTCAGGCTTGTAGTTTTCAAGAAGAAGTCGAAAAAGTAAAACATTGACACGGACGCCGGATGCCGACGGACAATCACTCATATGATAAGCTCCGCTCGACAAAGTCGACAGCGGAGCTAAAAATTTGATGACAAGGAAGAATGAAAGACTATTGGGCAAAAACAAGGTTTCTGGCTCTTGTTCTGAATGACTTCTGGGTGGTCATTTTCATCAAATTGTTTGGACTTATAAAATCAGAAAAGTGAGTTGTTCAGAAAAACTTCAGACTAACCTTCAGGAGGCTGGTTTCCGAACGTCGTAGGCCTGGATGTTACAGTCGTTGACAATGTAGCAATGGGCCCTGTGGTGACACTAGCAGCAGTCGTCGGTAACACTGTGGGCTTTGTACTGGCTGTTGTTGCAGTCCCGAACAACAAAGGTTTGCTTGCTGTTGTCGCAGTCGTAGTGGTTGCAATAGGTTTGGTTGAGGCACTGGTTGCAGTTCCAAACACTGCTGGCTTCATACCTGCAACTGATGCTCCAAACGCTGACGGAGGCGGTGCTCCAGCTGGCTGAGTTGGTAGAGTAGCACCACCAAATATGCCTGTCATAGGTTTGGAAGGTAATGTTGTCCCAACTGATGTTGCTGTTTTAGCTGCAGATGTGGCTGCAGTGGCTGTAGTGAGAAATCAATAAACTAGAGTGACCCTTTAATGCCTGATTTATTTAATTTTTTAATGCGCCAACAGGTAGGTATTTCCCCTTTAGAAACACATTAAAATCCCAATGTATATCCTAATGGCATTATTATAATTTAATGCACTATCACAGTTGCAACCAAATCTGGTCAAACAAGCACCTGCACCCCTTAACCAAGGTCATCTCTGTTAGTGAATGGATCCTCTATTCTGTGGTTTTTAAATTAAAAAATTGCAATTTACCCTCGTCAGCACATTTTTACGTATTTTTTTCATTATTTCGGAATTAATTTTACACATAAAAGAACAGAATGAATTCAATGAAGGTAATCTTCTATTTTTATATTAATTTCAAAATCACAGACATACAAGTTACACACAACAGTGCTGAGACTAATTGCAAAAAATCTTTTCACTTTAGACCTTTTTTTTTTAATATTATTTACACATCATCAAATAGAATCGACTTAATTCTAATTGGTACATAAAATTATATCATGTATATGCTTTAATTTGGAAAAATAATTCTCCAATACGTTGCAGGAAAAAAAAATTATTGTTATGTTGTCAGCCATAATTTTATTTTCCTGCCTAATTGTCAAAAGTTTGGCCATCTTCTTTTGTCTGCCAAAAAATTGGCCAAACATTTAGCAAATTTTAGATTTTTGTTAATGTATGTTCTACACGTATACAAATAATGACTTTTTTTCAAAATATCAAATGATTTTAATAAATAATAGAAACATGATGTAATGTATTGTTTCATCACTTATATTCATAACTTGTGAGTTCAATGAAGTACAAACATAGTGACATGGACGTGCATTTTTACCTGCAGGCTGCTGATGCTGCTGATGCTGCTGCTGCGGTGTCAATGTCGATGTTGCAGCTGATTGGTCTTTCACCAGAGAGCCAAAGATGCCGGTGCTTGCTGAAGCTCCTGGCGCTACTGAGAATGCTGAATTCCCGGTGCTACCTGGAACAATGAACCCCAATCCTGATGTTAATGCACCAGTTCCAGACTGTGCAAAAGAGAACGCCTGTGCAACTGTTGTCGGTGTTGTTGTCGTAAGAGCATTTGAATCAGATTTCACTCCGAATGCAGTTCCACCGGGTGATGTGAAAAAACTACTGGTCTGAGTTTGGGAACCGAAAGTAAATGAAGATGCACTGCTGACAGTTTTCGCCGCTCCTTGCTCAGCTCCAGTCGCTGCTTGCCCGAATATATTTGGAGTAAACAAGGAAGGTGTAGCTCCACTTGAGGAAGTTGCAGCAGTTGTTATGGCTGATGGTTTGGCCAGTTGCGACTGTGAGAATAAACCTGTACTACTGAAGAGAGTTGGTGCACCATTTGACGAATTAGTTGTTGGTGCAGCAATTGGCGTGGTCGTTTGCGGCTGTCCAAACGAAGGTGTAGTTCCAAACAATGAAGAAGCAGCACCACTAGTTGTAGTCGCAGCAGTTGTTACAACAGAAGGTTTGATCGTTGGTGGTTGTTCGGATGTAGGTGTACCACCAAAGAGAGTAGGTTTGGTTGTTTGTGGTTGTTCGGATGTAGGTGTACCACCAAAGAGAGTAGGTTTGGTCGTTTGTGGTTGTTCGGATGTAGGTGTACCACCAAAGAGAGTAGGTTTGGTCGTTTGTGAAAGAGAAAATGTAAAAGCTGAGGTGGCAGCAGTACCAGAAGTCGTAGATGTAGTACTTGTTAGCTTTGGTGTAAAACTAAACCCGGTTGTTGCTGGTGCGGTAGTAGTAGGCATAGATTCAACTTTTGGTGTGGTTTCATTTTCAAATCTGAAAAAAAAAATACAATCATATTCAAAAACACTGTATTTTGAACTTTTGTGAAATATCTAGCACTACAACCCCTGTGATCCATCCGAAACTGAATAAGCTGGCTCAAATATATACCTAAACTGAGATAACACGACTATGAGCACTGTTCATAGTGATTGCGGGTGTATGATAAATTAATCAAAACATTATCTCGCCCCAAATATGCTAATTTTCCCTAGAAAGTTCTTATATCCACTTGTAACCTCTGAATAGTGTGTGTGTTCATGCAAATGAGATGCTAATATATGCAAATGAGATGCTAACATATGCAAATAATATTCAAATGATATTTTGGAAATAATACAATGAGTAATGCTTTTAATTACAAGAGGAACAAGATAGATAATATTTGATTGTATGAATGTTTTTTTAGTAATCCTAGCTCTGTTATATATAATCTAAATTTCACATTTTTGGTTTTCAGTACCAACCTGCTCAGGAGGTTTCCACGTGGTGTGTGAAATAAAGCTGACTGATTCGCTGTCGTGTCTGTTGTGGACGTAGTCTGCTGTGATGCAGGGACGACTGGTTGCGTGACTTTAGGCATTCCTGATAAAGAAAGCGAAAATTGTTACTGTGAAATTATTTACTTTAGCTGGAATTAATTCCTCATTTTTGTGAAGCTCATTTTTACTAATTTTTTGATGAGAACAATTGAATGCCATATATGGAGAATTATACTTAACATATGAAATGACCATATAAGGTAATGTTGTTGGAAGGTACAATCGAATGCCATAAACAGTCAAACCTCGATTATTCGAACACAGTGGGCGGTGACGTATTTGTTGGCCTAATCTGCACTGGCTCGGAAGGTTGTAAATGATTAGCTAGTTTGAATTTGCATAACAATACTGACAATGAACGTGCATTCAACGCCACAAGTTTTTTTGTTTTTTTAGCCAATCAGAATTCATCTTCCGAGCCAGTGCAGATCAGCCGTATTTGTTCGGTTAATTGATCGTTCGGATAAACGATCCGAACGTAAAATTAACATAAAATGAAGGACAATGGATGGTACGTTGATTTCATGTTTTATTGATACATGTACATTACATTTAATTAATGTGTATTACAATTCTACATTGTAAATATTAATAAAAAATCGTTGTTATCGAAAATGTTTGTTAATTATTACGTTAGTAAGATAAATAAATAGTATGTGTCCCTGAAGAAAATGTAACTTTTGTCAAGATTGTTTCAGTTTCAGTCCATGCATAATGTTCATAAATGTTACCCAAAGAAATGATCCAGGCGCTTTTGTTTCACTATCTGTTGTTTTTTTGATTTTGCAAATGAAAGCATTTGTCGTAACTGCATACCCGGTAAGTTTCACTGCATCGATGTCTTCTTGACCTTCATACCAGTCAATAAAAAGTTGCATTCCGTTGATTGCCTCGGTCACTGGAACTGCCGGTGTTTTTCATAATTGCGATGATTCCTTGATCAAGCGGTTGTAGCTCTGAAGTTGTATTTGGCGGTAAAAAAGAACACTTGATGTTACCATCCAGTGATTCTAATTGGCTGCCCTTCAAACTGTATGAACCAGCATTGTCAACTATCAGTAGCGCGCACTGTGGGAGTCCTATCCTGGCTAAGTGTGAACGCACCGCTGGCACAAATTCGTTGGCAAAAACCACGATGAAAATAGATGATAAGTCATCCAAGCCTTATGTTGTGATTTATATTTCACTGGAAATGAATTCTTGTCACAGTTTTTAAAACAGCGTGGATTAGCATAACGCCCGATGTAAACAAGTGGCAATTTGTGAGTCCCGGTAGCATTGACGCATGGACAAAATTGTGATTTGGTCCTTTAGAACTTTGTGGCCAGCGCCCTGTTTTTCTTCGTGTGCTGCTAATGTTTTGTCTGGTAAAGCACGCCAAAACAAACCACTCTCATCGGCGTTGTACAATTGTTCGAGTTCATAATTTCCTTCTTGTATTATGACCTGCAGTTTCTGACGATATTCTTTGACAACACCGTCATCTACCGACATCGTTTCACCCTGGACGATGAGTTGTTTAATGCCATGCCGATCTTTGAATTGTTGCAACCATCCACTTGATACAGTGTGATCTGACGGGGGTAGCGTTTCATTGGCATGGATTCGCTCGTGCAAACTTGCAGCCTTTTCTTGTAACATCGGGCCAGAGATCAGAATTCCTTTCTCACGCTGTTGTGAAAACCACAAAAACACAGCTTGATCGAGTTGTTCGTCTCTTGCTGGTTTCATAGACTTTCATTTTAGAGCACCCACTGTATCACTGTGGCTTATAAATTTGTCAATCATTGGCTGTGCTTTTTTAATGTCCGAAACAGTTGCTCGTCCCATGTTGTATTCTTGTACCAGCTTTGCTGCTTTCTCTCCTTTAGCAAGTCATTGTAAAATCTCCTTCTTCTGCTCGATGGTTAGTGGTGTACGTTTTCTCTTCATAGATGACATGGTAAAATAGCGTAGGGATAAGTGTAGATCGTACTCGTGACAAAGTCGTTGCGTGAATGATTATATTACAGAAAATGTTCTCGTTTTAAATCATTGTGCACGTCAATCATTTTTACCTGTGAATTATTTTATTCATGCTGAGCAAAGGAACGACTGTGATCAAACAACAGTCCGACACGGACGTGCTAAACACGCGATGATGCAGTGTGTGTCGGTAACACCACTTTCATCATGGTAAACAAAAGTTGTAACATAGCAAGTCCGTCAAAACAAAGAGGTGACAAGAACCCCATTCTTCAAATCTTTTGTTAACAAACAATGGAGATAAAAAATGCAGTCCTGTTCCGTAAATAAAATACACTTTTACACTTGGGACTTTGGAAACATGTTCGGATAATCTGTAATTCGGATAATCGGTATTCAGATAATCAAGGTTTGACTGTATAGACAATGATACTTAAAATATTGACCATATATGGTAATGTTGATGGAAAGAACAATCAAATGCTATATATGGTATATAGTTTATAGTATATGGAATATTATACAACCATACATTGATTTTCATTTACCCCATTGAGCGCCATAAGTTTTTACGCCAACATTTGAAAAACTGATTTTGTGTATGCTAATGAAAGTTGATGTAAGGGATCCCTCCATTCTTAGATATGCAGTGTTTGTTTCGCATGGCTCTCTCGTTTTCAACAATACCTTGGTGATAATTTGCAAATAAGCTAATTTAAAAGGTCTATTGATAGTAAATTTGCTACTAACAGTAATTTTAGTCTAAAAAAATTAACAATTACTATAAAGGCATACGAAATTAAATTGTTTCAATGGAAATTTGGGAATTCAAAAACCAGTGAATTATGCTCAAAATTAGGTCAAAATTGTGAAATTAATGGAAGTAAAAAATAATGCTTCTGCAATACAGGTTGAATAAAAAGCATGACATTACTTACCACTGGGGAGTCTCTCTCCCGCATAGGTTAACACTTCTGGTGGATTAACTATTGACTGGATATCTTTACTCCTATTGATCACATAATATGGACAAAGTAGGCCCTCTGTGGTGAGCACCAAGAAGATTGGTGCAGGTGGCAAAGTCAGACTGTCATCTGGAGAAGATGGATTTAAACAAACACTGGGATGTTATTTTCTTTTGTCTATTGACAGGCACACGGTGACATCATATGTTTACGTTTGTTCATACACAATCCCTCTATCCTCGGTCTGGAAAAGGTCATTGTATTAGGTGTGAATTGGCCTCCTTCCCTGGCAAAGGCGCGTTGTGGGTATAGGCAAAGCATTGTCACATGATCAACACACAGTCGGTCACTATTTTTGACATCGTCAGTGTTATGTATTTTTTTTTCAACTTAGTTGTTTATTCCAGAATTCAAGTTTTTTGACATAATTTTGTAACCAGGATATATGTATAAGATCAAATTTTAGATGGCGAGTAGTTCTTTAATTCATCTAATTTACTAGCAGCGACGCATTTTCGCAACAAATTTTCATACCTTTATACCCAGAAATTGTTCATGTTTTGGGGTGATTGAAATGAACTCTATTTTATTTACCCTACTTCTCGGCACAAAACCAATATTTGTCTTCGATTTTGACATTTTATAGTCGAAACATATCATTAAAATTTGGTGGGCTGATTTGTTGTGTCACACCACATTTTATTTACATTAAATTGGGCGATTTTTATGCATGCTTTTTCAATCGTAAATGCAAATGGCAAATTTTGAAATGACTAAAAACATCATTTATATACAAAAATTTAAGCATTGTTTTATATTTTGCATCGAATAAAGTCATTAGTTGTTGTATAGTTGACCTGAACTGTTATGAACCCCCAAGAATCAGAAATATCACAGGTTTTTCGATCGGCTACGTTAACATGAACGACGCCAGCATTTTGATACCGGTATGCAAAGTTTTTTCCCTATTAAAACTAGAAAATGAACATAATTCCCGATATTAATCTTTACATGTCAGGAACTGGATGTTTATGAGGTGATAGGCTGGTTTTAACACATATCATGGTTCAAAAACCACAAATTTCATACTGCTAATTTAGTTTACATGTTTTTTTTTTAGTTGTGATTGTCCGAATTTGAAATCATACAATGAGGTATCGCTTTGCATGACGGTAAATTTGCCGATTTTAATGAATATTCTTACGATATTGTAATCTGTCTGACTTCCTGAATCCCTCAGCCCGGGAGTGAATGGTTTGTTCACCCGCAATGTGGTTCGAGACAAAAGAAAGCTAGTCGTTTCCAGACCGGGGATAGAGCGACTGAGGTTCATAGCAGCAATGTGAATTATTCTGAACCTCAAACACTGATGATTTACTGCCTGGATTCTCGTATAACAATTTCCAATTAGATGGGGAGCAACAAGCACTTTACAGAAAAATGGTTGGACAGACGATATAATGAAATACCATGTACTCACTGATTACTAATTCTTGCTGTGAAGTTAAATCCAATGCCAGTCCCATAGGATATGTATCTTCATTGTTAGCTAGAGGCATCTCTATTCTCGCTGCATCTTCAAGACTCCATCTTTCCCACTCCGGCTCTACATCTTGTTTTCCCATCACCACTACCTCTAAAGCATTACCCTGTGCCGTCAAGACTAGGTTCCTAAAACATAAGTAGACATGAAATGATCTTGATTAAATCTAAATTGTATTTTTCTCAGAAACGTATCTCAGTCGGTACCTTGCTGAAATTACTGTACTATTCTCCTGATTCACAAATGAGAGATTCTGTGCCTAATGCGTGAAATGGAGTTTAAGTTACAAGGAATATGAAGATTTTAATCAGATAAGTACAACTACAGCAGTTCTTAAAATTATTTAGATAGTCAGATTGATTGGACAACACTTTGGCGTTTGCGTTATACTTGATAGCACAACTGTTTGAGAATTTGTCTGAATAATGTTCTGACACAGGTTCATAAAGATTTGTTCTTGTTCAAAATTACTGTGGCTTGAGTGACCCTCAGATATTTATTGTAAATTTACATAATTATATGTACTGGGCCTGAGACTTTATATCTATGACAGAAATTATCTATTATATTACTGTTAAAAAACTTTATTTTAGCTGTAATTAATTTTCGCTGAAAAGGCTTTTTGGGCATTTTGTATGGAGTTTATTTTCCCTGATTTTTGACGAGTTAAACATAAAATACTTTATTTTTAAAGTGATGTGATTGCAGTGGTTTTTTTTTTTAACCAGACGACTGATATACAGAAAAACAACACATGCAAACACATACAAGATAAAACTTATTGGCAATTAACCAGTTCCCTATTTTCATCACAAAATAGTCCCATTTATAGTCTGCACTTTCCTTCCGAAGATTGTGACAAAAACAGCCAAATTATTTTGAGAAAAACTTAATATTGACTCAAATTTTGTGCTGGCTCCAACATATTGAAGAATATAAAAAAAAAGTGCAGAAAAAAAATGGGCGAGAAAGACTGGTGGACAAAAGGTTACTTGAGCATAAGCCCCTCTCCGAGTATAATCCAGCCCTCTGTTTTTAGACATTTAACGAGTTAAAGGCATTCCCGAGTATAGGCCCAGGGTGTTTTTCTGAGCGTCGATGACATTTTATATTAAAATATGCATGTAAAAAGTGTATTTCATTGCATAATAATCATGATTGGTACGGTAGTTTGGTTCCTGCTTTTACAAGATTAATTTCAGAGTGCATGGCGGGCAAACGTACGGAACATGGTTTGCACTTTGTCTATTGTGTTATTTACTCAGGATGAACCCCGATGTTTCTTTTGAGTAGTAGTTTTCAAAACGCCAAAAATGAAACCTGGTCATTGAACATCGTTTTACTTTTAAGAACAATCGTGACCATTGAGTCTATCGTGAATCGGGTGTGAACGAGCAAACGATTCTTCGACATGACTAATTAGCGACCATGAAAAGTTTAAATATTTCCTCAACCCTCAGTTTTTAGGGAAATAAAATCAATGTTTTTTTTGTCGACATCAGTGTTAACAGAATGCATTTTAACATCGTGGTAACTTCTTCAATAATCGGAAAACTTAGTCTGTACGACTCACTCAGCATTTTGATTGGTTAACCAAAGACGTGACTGTTAGGTCAAAGCAAGTTGTTCAGGTCAAATCAAGATTAAAAAAACTATGGCGGTAATTACTTTGTATTGAGAGTTTGCATACACTCGAAAACATTCCACAAGAATGATAATGATAAAGATCTTGCCTTCGACTGTTTTCCCACATACCTTACCCATTTTTGCATCGTAAATTCAGACAGTATGTAAACCATATTGTAATAAAACGTGTGTATTTTTATGAACATGTTTGTTGCTTCATTAATTAAAAGTGTTGTGGAAATCATGACTCGTTTTGCATTTTTTTCCTCAAAAAGACGTAATATTTCTCCGAGACCGGCGCTGTTAAGTAGAAAAATGGTTACAATTTTAAACCCCCCAAAAAATTATCTTTTCTGAGGTGGTCCTTGAGTAAAAGCCTACCCCCCCATTTTACAGTATTTAAAGTATGTGGTCAAAGGCTAGCAGCCATTAAAGATTTTTCAGTTCAGTTGTAAATAACATGTAGTCCCTTTATCATTTTTAAATAAGAAACAAAGCTAATAGAGTAAATATTTGAGGCCGTAACATTGAAGGCAATATTTAACAAACATAAAATGTGGAATTTGTAGTGGGATGTTCAAGTTTGAATCAAATGTATATCCCAAAATAGAAATTGTTGATGACATGTTGAAATTTGGATGAAAATGGCCACCACAAACTGGCATGCCATGGTAAAGCATTATGTCTTGCTTTAGTACCAATATAAAATCAAATTTAGGCATGCCAGTTAAATAAGATAGACAGCCACACAGATTGATGAATGAAACCCCAAAGTTTCTGTTTCAGACTACGAATAACCGGTACTAAAAATTAGCTTACCATTCTGGGATGTTAAGGAAATAATAAACCTGGTTTCTGTCCTCTCCTGATCCGTAACACACATCTTCTAAATTTGTGTACACAACAGCCCCAGTTTTCTGTGAAAAATTGATAAACATAACTAAAGTATATAAAACTTGTCTCTCATGCTTACAGTATTTTACAAGAGTTGCGCAAACTTTACATATAACAACATTAGTTCTTTTCCTTTCCTTTTTCCTGACTTTCTTTCCAAAATATTACATTATTGAGTTTGATTATGCTTACAATATTGTTATTTTTGAGTAGCGTTATACTTTCAAGTTGTATTCCTTGCCAAATTTTGTTTGAAGCCTTTTGCATGACAATAATTTAACAGTTATGATATTCTCCGTTCAAGATTGCATATACATAGATGAGTACATGTATCAAAAAAACCAACATTCAATGTAAAGCATTTTCTTTTAAGATTAGTCAAGATATGCACACCAGATTCTTTAGTTGTTTTTCATATAGTGATTATGTCTGTCTGTTTTAACAACATAGGTTCCATTGATTTTAGATCCCCTCCCTTGTCTGACTTTCTTTCCAAAATATTAAATTACAGAGTCTGTATGCGTACAATCTGATTAAAATCTGATGTAGGTATAGGTTTTTTTTTGAAATTTTTATATTTTTATATGGTAGTTTTGTTTATTTATGACTTTTTTTTTACTTGCTGTTATTGTTTTGTTTTTTAACATTTCCTGGTAAGGCGACCAAGATACAATATTTAAACAAGCAGCCTATCGGCCGAGATAGCTCCGCTGTTAGCAATGCATATGTCAATTAAAGAACTGAAGACATCATTAGAAAATGAACAATATGTAATATAAAAGCAATCAGACTTACAGTTTTTAACAAGAAGTCGAAAATATCACTTTCTACCAAAAATATTCACCAAAATTAGAGAATTGAAGATATCATCACGAAATGAACAAATCTGAGAAAGGTCTACATGTAGTATCTATATATGTAATATCAAAGCAATTGGACTTGCGGTTTTTAACAAGAAGTTGAAAATATCCCTTTTTACCAACAAGTAGCCTCTCGGCTGAGATAGCTCCGCTGTTAGCAATGCACATTTCAATTAAAAAACAGAAGATATCATTAGAAAACGAGCAATATATATAGTATCAAAACAATCAGACTTGCGGTTTTCAACAAGAAGTCGAAAATATCACTTTTTACCAAAAATGACAAAAATATTCATCAAAATTAGAGAATTGAAGATATCATCATGAAATGAACAAATCTGAGTTAGAACCACATGTACCGGTAGTACCTATATATGTAATATCAAAGCAATTGGACTTCAGGTTTTTAACAAGAAGTCGAAAATATCACTTTTACCAAAAATATTCACCAAAATTAGAAAATTAAAGATATCATTACAAAATGAACAAATCTGAGAGAGGTCCACATGTAGTACCTATATATGTAATATCAAAGCAATTGGACTTGCGGTTTTTAACAAGAAGTCGAAAATATCACTTTTTACCAAAAATGGCAAAAATATTCACCAAAATTAGAGAATTGAAGATATCATCACAAAATGAACAAATCTGAGAAAGGTCTACATGTAGTATCTATATATGTAATATCAAAGCAATTGAACTATTGGTTTTTAACAAGAAGTCGAAAATATCACTTTTTACCAAAAATTACAAAAATATTCACCAAAATTAGAGAATTAAAGATATCAACATGAAATGAACAAACCTAAGAGAGGTCTACCCAAGGTACATATACACCAAGTATCAAAGCATTCAGGCTTGTAGTTTTCAAGAAGAAGTCGAAAAAGTAAAATATTGACACGAACGACGACGACGACGGACAATCACTCATATGACAAGCTCCGCTCGACAAAGTCGACAGCGGAGCTAAAAATTTAATAACAGCAAGTAAAACCAAAAACAAAATTCATAAACAAACAAAAAAACTAAATTTAAAGAAAAAAAAATTGGAGTCTATAACATCAGATTTTAAAAAGATTTTTACAATGTTGGTTGGCATCATAAAGCCTAACAATGTTTCTGGTAAAAATATATATCACAACTGAACAAGTGGACAGGCCAGGCCCAAAAAAAGAACTTCTTTTCAATTTTATGGGGGTTTGGGAGTTCACTTTTTCTCCAAACGGTAATTGTTGTGCTGTCACAAGATACACACAAGATCTGACTTTATACAGACAATAAAATGATATTCTCATCTGGTTTATAAATGATGTGTAAAATATTTTATTTTAGCTGGAATTAATTTTCCTGAAAAGACACTTTGGGTGTTTTGTATGTATAGAGTTGAATACATACTAGGTACCGTAAAAGGTATATTCGCCGGATATATATTTTCACTGACACAACAGTAGGAAAAATATATTCTAAGTGTAATTTTTTACAGTAACAATTTTTTTGTATTACAAGAATCATTCAAGGTAATAATTTACAGTTTTTTTGCATTCTATATAACAAATCTGAAATAGAAATATTATTTGATGTTGTCATTATCAAATACCAGAAAACCTGACATACATACCGGTGCGTTAACAATGACCACACTGGGTTGATCCGTCGTCCCGACAACGCTATATGCCGTCATAAACGAATAGGTCGATAACCACAGCACACTAACAACTATGCAAGATAAAAAAATTTTATTTACTCATATTGAAATCATTTTTTTTTTTTTTACGTCATATCAGAGGTACATTACTTGGGGTTTGCAACTCGCATAGTACTGTATGGTGACATCATGTCAAGATCCCATTCAAGTCTCATCTCGTAGATAGCGAGACTGAGGCTACGACCTTCTGACATGACACATATCAATGTTCAAGGTTTGTAATGAAAAAATAAAACTTTTCTTGTCGCTATCATAGTGAAAAATGTAATACATCGAAAATGTACAGAAAATATAGTTCTCGTAATCCGTCATACCGTGGGCAGCTATTTTGATCCACCTGGACATCCCAGTATCCTAGTTACCTCGGGCATGCGCATTCGCATTTTTCTGAGTTGGAACGCTTATGCGAGAGCGAGATTGTGACGGGATCTTGGTATCATGTCACCGTAGTTACAAACCCCAAGTAATGTACCTCTGGTCATATATATGTTTGGAACGTCTAGTTTGTTTGATTTGTTTCTCGGCCAATTGTGAAGATTTTTTCACAGGTTTTACACAAAACCTGGAGTTTTGAGGGCACAGATTTAAAAAATAAAAGTTAATATTTTGTGTTTTCTGGATGCGTACTGGACCTAACATTAGGTAGATTGCCATTCACATCTCTGCCCTAATGTTTGAACAGGTGTTGACTGATACAAGTTAATAAAAACTTGTCTATTTTGTTGCATTTGGGACCAAAGTACCAACCCTGAAAATTATATACGAGGGTTTTTTCACACGACTCAACTTCCATACCTTGTATAACGACATTATTGTCAAAGACGCTGGGCTCACTGATTTCTCTCTTTTTTTCTAGTGTTTTGGAATACTGTACCAATTTTCCAGCTAGCGTACCACAAACAATCTGTTTTCCCTTAGGGCTCCAGCAAACTGCAAACAGAGAAGTGTAAATGGTAAAACACATAGTATAAACCTATCTAACAAAACAAACATTCTCAGTCAAGTTCAAGTCCAAGTTCTTTATTGATAGTATATAGTTTTTCATATTCATTCCATAGTCTCCTGTCAGAATTAAATATATCTGTGAAGGAACTGCAAACCATCCAGAAAGAAAAAATCTCTGAATTAACAGCACTCCAATAAAAACTATAAAAAAACAAAAGCACTTAGTAATACAGACCCACCACCAGAGGGAAGCATGAAAGTTAACCGTCTTACTTGCACTGATTCCATTATCACTGTCCAAGCAATGCAGCTGTGCAGCAGTGGAATTGCTGATATCCCATAATGATAACGTCCCTTTGTTACAACACGCAGCGAACATACTTGCATGAGCTACATCAGGATTCCATTTTAAATCAAGTAACGGTGCTGTATTTCCCGGTATCAGTATCTCGCTACAAAATGGCAGGGGATCTTTAGCCTGAAAAAAGTGAAAATCAAAGCGTCACAATTATTTAACCATTTCAATACCATCATTTTTTTTCCCACCAAAATTTGCATGCAGTATTATTCAAATTTGCATTTAATTTTCTCTAATTTCTTTTGAACATAGTTTCCCTCACAAGCATTAATCAAAATTGTTGTTTGTAGAAGGCATTAAAAGTTGACTTTTGAGTTACATTCAAGATGAAATGATAGATGGAGATTTGACAGTGTCTCCTAAAAACATACTGAAAGTGTTATAAAAAAAGTCTAAATAATGCTGATAAAACTAAAATTAGTGGCATATTTTGACATAAAATTGCCATTTCTATATGCGCTAAAATATATACATGTATGACAAAAACACACAAGTAGAATTCTTCTTTAAGAAAGGCTACAGAGTAAATAAAATAACTATAAATCTATTTCTTATAACTGATAGTTCACAAAACTCACCATGTTAACAAATGCTCTCACATCATAACAATTTACAACCGTATTAGTATTGTCATTGAAGCACACAGACAAAGTGAGACTGTCCGCTGAGAGAGAAATGTGACAGGGCATTACTGCTAACTTCACTTTTCTTACAACAGGGACAGCTGAAACTGAAAAAGAAAAAAAGAATATATGAACAAGAGAAAAGTAACTTTTCACTTTTCCTGCCAGGTAACAAAAAATACAAACCATACAAATATGTGCTATTCCAAATATGGCATGGTATGCAATACATAACTATCCATATATGGTTAGACAGACAAATATGGCATGGTATGCAATACATCACTATCCATATATGGTTAGACAGCCAAATATGGCATGGTATGCAATACATCACTATCCATATATGGTTAGACAGCCAAATATGGCATGGTATGCAATACATCACTATCCATATATGGTTAGACAGCCAAATATGGCATGGTATGCAATGCATCACTATCCATATATGGTTAGACAGCCAAATATGGCATGGTATGCGATACATCACTATCCATATATGGTTAGACAGCCAAATATGGCATGGTATGCGATACATCACTATGCATATATGGTTAGACAGCCAAATATGGCATGGTATGCGATACATCACTATCCATATATGGTTAGACAGCCAAATATGGCATGGTATGCGATACATCACTATGCATATATGGTTAGACAGCCAAATATGGCATGGTATGCGATACATCACTATCCATATATGGTTAGACAGCCAAATATGGCATGGTATGCAATACATCACTATCCATATATGGTTAGACAGCCAAATATGGCATGGTATGCAATACATCACTATCCATATATGGTTAGACAGCCAAATATGGCATGGTATGCGATACATCACTATGCATATATGGTTAGACAGACAAATATGGCATGGTATGCAATACATCACTATCCATATATGGTTAGACAGACAAATATGGCATGGTATGCAATACAACACTATCCATATATGGTTAGACAGCCAAATATGGCATGGTATGCGATACATCACTATCCATATATGGTTAGACAGACAAATATGGCATGGTATGCGATACATCACTATCCATATATGGTTAGACAGCCAAATATGGCATGGTATGCGATACATCACTATCCATATATAGTTATAGCCATCCAAATATGGTCACAGCCAACCAAATATTTTATCATTTGGAAAAACACCTTTTTGTTATGTTCAATTCAAAATTTTCTCCCAAAAACATGACAAAAAGATTTTGTTTCTCATGCAGTTTTGCATACCAGTGCCTAATATATATATGATAGAATTGGGAAAATTTCATTACATATTATTAGGAAATGTTTTTCAGACAATACATTTGTGAGTGTCGAACTTAATCTTGTATAATCTTAATAAGACAAGACGCATAACTATTTTTTTTTTTCACAATGCAATATCAACATGCTTGCAATAGAAATACTGTAAAACATGTCTTTTTCGCGAGCATGTCTTTTTCGCAAATTTAGCAAGAGAACTGATTCGCTAATTCAAGATGTCGCTAATGACTTTATTATCAATTCAAAACGGCCGCCAAACAAAGAAATCAACAACGACAAGAGAGATTCGCTAAATCAACATTTCGCTATTACGTCATTTTACCACACTTCGCTAAAATTGCATGCCGCTTTTTCAACATGTTTTACAGTAATCAGAAGCTTACCTGTTGTAATAGAGCCTTGTTCGATGTCCAACTTACTCAATTCTGAAGTCTTAATAACCTTGAAACCTAAAAAGATGAAGCAAGAAGATGAAAATTGAGTCATGTCCAGGTGATACTTTACCATTTCAACAATGTAAGATGACATAACTGACACATTGAACTGCAAAGGATCAGACAGAATCACATTGAGCCAATCACTAAGAACATCTGTGAGACAGATCATGATGTGTAATCCTTTCACGCCATAATTATACCTGCCTATATTGATGTGTAACATTTTACATAGTTTTACCTATGTATATTTTTTACCAAATGAACAAAATTTACCATTTCTTACAAATCTTGATCTTGATCCTACATGTATGAAAAAAATTCTGCAGGTTTAATTTTGTGAAAGATGACAAAAGTCGATTTAGGGGGTTCTGCACTTTTTTTTATATTCTTTAATATTTCTCAAAATGAGTTCTAATTTTGGAGCCAACAGACAAAATTTGATTCAATTTTCAGTTTTCACTCAAAAAATATTTCGTTATTTTTGTCCAAATCTTCTGAAGAAAAATACAGACTATAAACATTTTTGGGAATTTGTGATGAAGAGAGGGAACAGGTGATGAAAATATTAATACCTTGGTTTGTATCTGTTATTTAGTACATGCTTGTATGGTAGAATTGTACAAAACGACAAAAGTGAGCAACTATACCTGAATCAACGCCAACAAATGTCAGACCATACTTATTGGATACTGCTACCAAATGTACAACATCTTTTGGTGCCAAAGTTTCAACATTATTATCAAAAATTTTGATTTTACACAGCTGCTTGAAACGAAAAACCTGTTTAAAGAAAAAAGAAGAAATAGTTGAGATTTCTACATGTATTACAGTACAGGTAAATGCTGTTCTAAAGAGCATCCCTCAGTACCGCTTTAGTCTCACTGTTATTAATCAGAGCTAGGGCAGTAAGAAACTGAAATCTGGTGATTTTTTTTATCTATCTTCAGAAAAATACATATTTATTACAATTGTGTCCAGTTGTGATATATTTATTCAACACATAACCATGCATATTATTGACTGTAGTAACAAATAGTGTGAAATATTTTACAGTAAATGTGGCATTATGAGTCCAATTCTAATTTCTTCACAGTCAATTAAAGATTAATTTAATTAGCTGTCACATGACCACATGATGGTTATATTAAAGGTAACCTCCATTTTTATTTCGTGTGAATAATGCGCTTTCATAAAATATACAGTTTGATATGGTTTAAAACAATTATTCTATGAAATAATTAGTATGAATTTTACTTCCTGAAAACATCTACTACATGTACATCCTTTAAAGTATATTTTTGCAAAAATATTGACAATTTTGAAAACCATTGGAGGTTGTAACTGCAAATGCACATTCACAGACAGACGTCAATTAACATAAATTTTTTTTGCCAAGTTCCCTTAAATTTTGCATTCTGCCATGTGAGGGCGCTGCAAATATGTCATTTGTGTGAATTGAACTGTGTACTATGAGATCAAAAATCAATATGGCAGCTACAGTGTACATTGATGTATGTGATTATTTGATTGGTGGAAATATAGCAAAGTAACAACCTTTACAGGAATCCTAATAAATAAGATTTAAAGTTCTCAACTGACTCATTTTGCAATACTGGAGAGTTGAATATTTATACGCGAGATGTTTAAATAAGAAATTGTTAAAAAATTGTGATTGACATGTCAAAATCCTATGTTCTATTCTGATAACAAGCTTGAGACAAAAGAAAAGGTCTGATCAAAACGACTGGCATTCTTGAAATTCAAGTCTAATTGTCCTTGCATTTCTGAAACAAAAAACTTTGATGCCTAAAACAACCGATTTTTGCCCAATCTTCTACGGTTTTTTGATGATATCTTTAATTCAGTCCAGCAGTTAGATAGATTATTTATTAGAGACGCCCGGGGAACTAAATTTTGCCATGTAAATCACTCCGGCGACTAAAAACAATAACAGCCAAGTGGGTAGGGACTTAATTTCAAAAACCTATTTCATATATAGGCCCAAGGGTATGTAATGATATCTTTGATCTTTGTTACATTTGTTAAATTTGTCTACATATTTGTCTACAATATGCATAAAGAAGAAAATGAAGAACATTTACTCATAGTTTGTCCAAAATACAAGACATTACGACAAGATGTGTTCTCACATATAATTCTCCCAAAAAAATTTAACTAATAATGAAAAATTTCAATTTATAATGACAATAAGACAAAATCTCAATTATGCATGTTGCACAATTTATCTTCATGGCATTCCAACAACGCACAAAAAAACATGTGATTTTAACTTATTATATTCTATTCATTTTTTTATATTTTTTTTACTAACTTGTTGTTATATTTTATTTTTTGTATTGATTAATATTTCTATTGCTATATACTTAAAGAAATGTACATTTCTAAAGATGCAATAAACAATTATTATTATTTGTTTGCTTAAGTTTAAAATAAAATATCATATATTACATGTTGTTTAGATTTTCTGAAACTGTTAAAGTCTGAGAAGCTGGTTATTTTTACACCCAAATCCATTATTTGCAGACTAACTGGGAATGATTCATCTCTATCTGTCTTTGGGACTTTCTCGGATTCGGACTTTTCAATGTTGTACTTACGTCTTCAGAAACCTGTCTTTCAGGGGGTCCAAACTCCTGTTCCATTTCAACAAATATTCCACTTATAACGATTAGGTGAATTATCTGGTTTGTCCCCAAACGACGCAAACAATGACGTTTGATCGGTAAAAATAAATCGCTCAACACACTGTTTTTAACTCAAATACTAGTAGCAGAATTCCACAGAGATGGACACTTGGGATGCCGCCATGTTGATAGCGAATCAAGGCCCCCTAACTTTAGAAAGGTGGAACTGTTACTCACTGCATCTTTCTGGAAAGCAGGGAAGACTCCTAAAATTGACCTACATTATCAATAAAATCTTTAATCAATTTCTATAATGCATTTCTTTGATATTTTGTTATTAAACATCTCTGCAAACCATCGACACAAAAAAGCTGCCACAGTGTAATTTTCGGCTTTCATAAAGGTCCTCATCAAATGGCCGCCGTTGATCCCGTGCTGATTTCTGTTGAATTCTTTAATTTTCGCTATATCTGTGATATTTTAACACAACACAACTAGATAGGTTCGATATTTCAAAGACTAAATTACTTTACTATTGAAATAGAAGTTAAAATCGATCCTTTATTCTAGCAGGGGTCGTTTAACTAATTCCTGGAGCAAGACCCGGAAGTTGATCACCATAATAACACCGTGGACACATCCTCGTTAGTGACATCACCACTTTTGCGCAGTATACTGTTGTTGTTTTTTCATTCGTAAAAATGCCTCCAAAATTCAAGAAGCATCTCGACGAAGAAGACGTTTACGGATCAAGAACTACAGAGAGAGTGAGTATAAATTTGAAACTGAATGAAAACTAATCAATTTATCAAGAACAACAAAATACGTCCAAAAATAAATGAATGAATAAAAAATACATGCACGCGGAGACAAAAATAGAGTGAACAGTTACGTAACTGCTCATTAGTCATCAGAAGTCACATGGTATGTCGCATTCACGCCATACATGTACATTTGATGGTCTGAACTAAATTTATTTTTCTGGACAATGTTAAAATGAAAATACGTTATTACCAAAACTGATTTTAGTGTGTGATTCACAAAAATATAAACTATAGTTTTGCATTTTTTTATTTATACATTATTAATTTTTTTTTTTATTTGCTCTATCGGAAAAGCATATAAATGAACCACAGTCCCTCTATCTATGATAGAGGGACTGTGAATGAACCAAAAATCACATTTTGTTGTATGCTGAATAATTAAAATATTTTGATTTTGACAAAAGAAACACCTGTAATTTACATAAGCACATGTGCTACTAGAAGGATGAATACAGTGAGTGGATTAATCATTAAAAGCTTTGACTTATTATTATTATTTTGCAGGACAATTTATTAGGGGATTACCATGACGATCCAGAAGAAGATTATAATCCTTTCTACAGTTCCGGAGGAAATGGTAGTATAACCAAGTAAGTAGATTTGTATTACACCATGGATACAATGTCTTTATTGCTGCATAATATCACCATATTAATTAATATTAATTATTCATTATATCTTTATATATTAATTTTACTTTGATCTTTGATGTAACTTATAAAAAAGAAACAGCAAACAATAAACAAAATACATGCAAATTATTTTTTCCTCAACTGAGTTTTAAGCTAGACACTTTGTTTCAGGATAATGTTGCTATGATTTTTGTGGGCTGCGAAATGTGTATTTTTTTTCTGTTAAAATTTTTTTTCATTATCTTCTTTTCTCAATGGTCAACCCCGTATTTAAAAAAAGAACCAACAAAAACATGTTCAGAGGTGTGCTACACTTAATTAATTAATCAATTAATTAATTTATGCTGAATAGACTTTTTGGATGTTTTAAATTTGTATATTTATTTTCACTGATTTTTGATGAGTTTAATGAAAAAAATGATATGTCACATAATTTCACATGTTAGTTGTCATTTTGGACAAAATGTCCTAATCTAATTTTGAAACAACGTCATTTTTGCAAATTTGTAAAAATCAGTTGATTCTCATGTACATGCATTTCCCTTGATCCTTGATTGCTTTCACACAAAGCCTGGAAAATAACACAGCCATGATCAATCTAGTAACTCATTTTGTATACATTATGTGCTTTCAGAGTACAAGGCCAGGTGGATGAAGTGGTTAACATTATGCATGATAATATTAACAAAGTTATTGATAGGGGAGACAAACTGGATGACTTACATGACAAGTCCGGTAAGTTTGCAACAGTTCCTGACAAATTGTAGGTCCGTGTTTGGTTTAACACATCACCGGCTGAGCGCCTCTACAGGTAGCTGAAATACATGGTCAGCATGCGTTCTGTTAGAGTCCATAACTGTAGCATCATAATGGAAATGGCAAAATTTTCCGCTCTATTTTCTGCTTGTAGTTTCATCTCACATTTGATAGGTTTAAACTCCTCACACAGTGGTTTTACCGGTATTCCTGGATTGATTCAAGCACATGTGAACTTTAACACTATTAAAATCAGTTGTTAATCCTACATTCCACTTCCAGGCTCTAATTTGCATTTGAATCGCAACTGTGATGCAGATACATAGCATGATTTATATGGTTAATCTTATATGCTTGGATGTGCTTCCCCAAAATTCTAAATTAAATGCAATCCAATGCATCCAATTCTGTAGATGAATTTTTGCCAATTTTGCAAATCCTTGAAAATCACCAAAATTTTGTAGGATATTTAGAGAATATTTCTCAGGGGTCATACAATACGGAAACCATCAAATTTGCAAAGAAATTCCAGCATTAAAAATTAAGTGGTTTACAGTTATTGTAATACTAGCATGATATGATTTTGTGTGTGCACCTTTGATGACAAACTTGCTATGTATATTGTATCAGAATTAAAGGTGGAAAAGACAAAAATGCTGCACTTGTTAACCTTTTCACCACCAGTTTCTGTATTTCATCACAAATTCACAAAATAGTCCCATTTATAGTCTGCACTTTCCTTCAGAAGATTGGGACAAAAATAGCCAAATTCAATGAATAAAAACTGAAAATTGACTACAATTTTGTCTGTTGGCTCTAAAATTAGAGTTCATTTCCAGAAATATTTAAGAATATTGAAAAAAGTAACAGAAAGATTTGGGTGCAAAAGTGAAAGAAATAGGGGTGAAAAGGTTAACCAAGCTTAAGATTGCACACTGGGGTCAGGTTGACCTTTGACCTCCGTAGATGTTGTGTGTTTTGGTTTATTTTTATATTTAATTTCCAGTGAAAAAGTAAAATGATATTGTTGTCTTTATACAGAGGAATTAGCAATCAATGCAACTCATTTCAAAGTGACCGCCAAGGGTTTGAAGAAGGCCATGTGCTGGCAAGCATGCAAGGTAGGCATACACTGTCTGCAAAGATACCAGCATGCACTATACGATGTGTCCATTGCACATCACAGAGTCAGTTACTGAATCTTTATTTTGATACAAACAATCTATGTAATCTATATATTTATAAGAAGAGACACAGTTGTCAATAACTGTCGCATATATGGGACAATTTATCATTCTGACAGTGATTGGTCCTTCAGAAATTACCTACCTATTATCTTGGTCTGTGCAACAGTCAAAGTCGCCATCTTTGTTTTTATATGAGACCTATATTTTGTGCATATGAGATATTTCCGCTGGCAAGTAAAATCTGCTAAGTTAGATTCATGTCTAAAATAACAATAGAACTTGTCATTTCACTGGAAAATTTGTGAATTGAAAAACCCAGTCCATATAAAAATTACAATGTAGAAAGCAATCTTGCAATTCCAAAAGTTAACCTGACCATTTCTCAGCATAATGTAAAATTTGCATCTGTTAAACATTGGAACTCACTCCCAGCCTCATAATAGAACACACTTCAAAAACACATTAAAGCACTACCTACTAATTAAACCTTTTACCTTATCAATATGCTTTTACACATCAGATTTGTTATTTTCTTTTATTTCCTCCTTCTATACGTTGTATATTACTATTCTTGGATGTCCTACCTACCTAACTCCATTTTAATTGAATTATTCTAATCATTATTTAATCATTTAACCAGTTTTATCACCATAATATCATACAATAAGTTGGTTCTTGGACTAGATTAGTTCAGACGAACTATTTTCCATGGACGAAGCCAAAAAATTTCAAACATCCTTTTTTTTTTCTTTCTCACATTGTTTGTTTTTCTGTTGTATATTTTCTGGTGAAATCAATCAATCAATTAAACTTGCCATAACGGACAATGTAAGAGTTTGAATATCACGCCTATTATTACACATAGACCCATTGAGTCCAGTATCCGTGATTAGATTTAACCCATTGAGTGCCAGATATTTTTCACGCCAAAAATTCTGTGCAAATAATTTCACATTTTGGACAATTTTTACTAAATTGTGTCATCGTTTTGGCCCATAAAGACAGTTTTAGATATTGCTATTAGTTTTTGATGAAAAAGTTTGTAAATTTTTATCAATATTTCATGAGGGGAGGAGCTGACTGTACTGAAAAGAATTGTGTCCCCCCTGATGCTGCACGGTAGTCTACCTGATTAATGAACATGATTTTTGTGTTTTTGTTTGACAGATGAGGCTGATATTGTTCCTGGTCATTCTTGTTTTACTGTTGGTTATAATTGGTATGTATACATTATTTGATTTTATTGTTTATCAAACAAAACTGTGTAGAGGAAGCTCTATTCTATTGCACTCTGGGCAGAACCAATCAATGGTTTAATTTAGTAGGTGAAAGAGGAAAGAACCACTAGATTAGATTGGTCAAAGTTTGAAAACAAGGACCTGTGGAATGAGCTCAGTCAACCGTGCCCCTATCTGTGGGGAGGTGTGCGTCCCTAAGCTGTATTTCAGTCATGCCTGGGTCGATCACATTCAAATTTCACACATACATAGTACATCTTGGGATACATATGCACGGGCATTTGTTTCAAGATAGCCAAAAAACAGCCATTCTATTCATGAAGATCAAGCATTTCTGCCATTCCAGAACAGGGTTTCAGTCAAGTGTTGATTATGTTCAATCTTGGTACATACAATAGATATAAAACACATTATGGGACATTTACGCTTATAATTCTGTTTTTGAAATTGAATTAAAAATGGCCGACTGGCAGCCATTTTGTTTTAATGAATACTATTCAAACTTTATATATTTCCTAAACTCACAGGGACCATGTAATGTTAATTACTTGTTTATATTTCAGTACCTATCATCATAAAATATATGAAGTAACGAATCCATTTAAATCCACTAACGGCAATACTCGCGTGTCATACAAGACTCTCTATTTGGGGAAACATTACAGAAGAAGGCTGTGGCTATCTATTTTTCTACGCTGAAATACTGGTTTTATGAAATAGTTGTTACTGTTTGTCATGAGTACATACATTATGCACTCACCTGTCAGCCATGATGTAAGTTAATTTGTACCTCACGACGTGCACCAGGCATCAACTGCTGAACCATCATGGCCGACAGTGCTGTAAGGGGCTTTTAAGTTATTTATGTTACACACTGTTGACAATTTCCAAAAAGATCTTCTCTTGAGGGACATTATAAATATTGATGTGAAATCTATCCAAACTGAATGAAAAACATTGTTTACAATGGCAGTTTATAGATTTTTAAGAGATCATCAAATCTACATGTATGGACTTTTGGCTTAGACATTACTTGCAACTGGAATTTGGAAGAAACTTGATATAAAAATTTAATTATTGGTGTAACATTGAAATTTCAATATTCGATTGTTCAATTTCAAAACAAACTTATACTGAGTGAATACTGAACTGATGTTGTACAAAGTTAATTTCACAGGTAAAACTTTGAACATATTCCATTATGGTGTTTGTATGGTTTATATATGTTTTGTGGTGTATGAATCAGTGCAGATTGGTAGACTAGACACTCCATTCAGGTGATGGTTTCCTTCATCACTGCCATTTTGGGGTTACCAACCCAATGAGGAAATGCATCCATTGGATAATACAACCGTGCTTTCACGATGACAGTCTGGTGTAAAATGTTTCTCCTGATCATTTCATTTGTTCATTATTAGTGAAAGCCGCTGTGATTTTAACACTGCCATACTTAACCTTTTCATCACAAATTCACAAAATAGTCCCGTTTATAATCTTCTTTAAAAGATTGGGACAAAAATAGCCAAATTTTTGGGGGTAAAAACTAAAATTGTCTGTTGGCTTCGAAATTCAGGTTCTTTTCCAAATATATTGAAGAATATTAGAAAAAAAGTGTAGAAAAATTTTGGGAGAAAGTTTAGTGCTGAAAATGTTAATGTGTTCTTCACCAAGTATTCTAAAACATCGCCAACTTGTAGGCATAGCGATAAGTTGGTCTTGTCAAAATTTGGGTGCAACATTTTTCACATTTTTACATAACTTTGTTCATTTGGAAACAAACAGACATAAGTTGCTATTGGCCTTGATCAAAATTCTGGGAAAACTATGGAAAAATTTTCTGAAAGATGACAGAAGTTGACCTTGGGGCATGGTCACTGGCTCATGTCAAACCCATACCCCAAACAGATTTACTGGACATTAATACAAGTTGAATAAAATGATGAATACGTCTTAAAATTATACAACATACAAAAATACTTACTGATGAAGAAACCCACAATTTTTTTTATTCAGGCCCTATTAGATACATTGTTGCTATGGTAACCAGAAATGTGCAGTGATACGTATATCTGCTTTAGTTTTGTACTGATAGATTTGTTAGTATCGTCACCCAGATTGTATTGAACAATACAAAGCGTGTAAAAAGCTTGTAAAATGTTTCTTGATGTTGACAAACCATATGCCGTAATGATACAATGTGTGCTAATATTTAGAGGAATACTACCACTATCCTTGGAACCTTACTTACCTCCCAGCACACGCCCAGCTTTGCTCGGTGACTACAGAACATAAAAAAAGCCACTGAAGAATTGCTGCAAACTCTGCAGATAGCACTATACCTTTCTGAAGGAATGTTCCTTCTAAGCAAATTTGGAATCGAGAAATATCGTAATTTCATCTCAAAATCACCTTGCATCAGGTGTTTTTGAATACAAAAAGCAACAAATTACAAGAGGATGTCTCAATTACACTGAGAAACCTTGTCACCTGACTGAGAAACCTAGTCACCTGACTGAGAAACCTTGTCACCTGACTGAGAAAACTTGTCACATGACTGAGAAACCTAGTCACCTGACTGAGAAACCTTGTCACCTGACTGAGAAAAGATCACAAAAATAAGGCTGAGAGTACCCACTTCTGGAATTCTGGTACCGGTAACATTTAGAGAATTCTGGTACCGGTAACATTTAGAGAATTCCGGTACCGGTAACATTTAGAGAATTCTGGTACCGGTAACATTTACCTAAACAAAAACACCATGAATTTATCAACCATGCATCAATTTGAGTATCGCACGACTTTTAGTCAAGTCATAAAAAAAATTTTTATAGAAATATATCCATTTGTCTTTAAATACAATACTGACATGATTTATCTATTTATTTATTGTATTTTGTACATGGTAACTGCATGTGAATCTGAGAAATTCAAAATTTTGTATCATACTGCATTTAACTGGGGTTCTTTAGCTAGGAAGTCAGTGACTTAACAATTTATCAGTACAATATGTTTTTAATGTATAATATATTAGGCTACTCTCTATATAAAAAGGGGTAGACCATTTAAAATCATGAGGTGGGCTTGCCTTGGGGGAAAAAGTTTCTGAAAATATCTTTACAGTAATTGCATTAGACGTGTATTGTTGTAACAAAAATGAGAACAGAAATACCACATCTAACAAAACAAAAAAGCCCCCCACCCCCAATTTCAAATGGTCTACTTCTATTTCTTTGCTGTTAATATTTTGATGAAAATTGTTTTAAATTTCTATTTAATTAAATAGAATTAAACTGTTTTTGGTAAAATTGTGAAAAAATATTTGAATGCACGCACATGTGGACAGAAAATTCTGTGCAATCAATAATGCGTTTATTTTTTTGGTGAGATGTTGGTGATCATTAAAAGAATAAATTACTACATTCTGCTCCAAAGTGGCATCAGTTTTACTTCCATAGTCTGCTTCATGAATATTGAAAAACATTCTATAATTTTAATGGTACTTAGTACTCTGCTATAATCTAGGTATCTGCGCATAATAATTACCTAATTTGCATATTAACAAGTCATTGAAAATGACAGTCCCTGTTAAATTTTTGAAAGTTCTCTTTGTGCTCGTCATATTAAAGCGGAGGGGTTGTCGCGAGCATGTCCTTGAAACTTGAGTCCTAGGTGGCGTATATACCGGTAACAGATTGTTTATTCACATAAAATTCTAACATGTGTTCCGTCACAACCCCTCCAGTTTAAGACAGCAAAGAACAAGTCATTGAAAATGACACAGTCCCCGTTAAATTTTGGAAGTTCTCTTTCTCTCATATTAAAGCGGAGGGGTTGTCGCGCGCATGTCCTTGAAAGTTGAGTCCCAGGTGGCGAATACAGAAATTGTTTATTTACATCAAAACACGTGTTTTGTGTAGTAGTAATATGTTCAAAAAATAAAAATGGTCGTAATTCGGCCATCTTTGATCTGATTATGAAACAAACTGACATGTATGATGTATGTGCCAAATATGAATGAAAATGGTACATAAATTGTGGAAATATAGTAGTAAGGCCAAAAAGTCAGATGGCTGTCAATCGGCAATCCTTG
This sequence comes from Saccoglossus kowalevskii, assembly GCF_978046115.1. Lineage (NCBI taxonomy): Eukaryota > Metazoa > Hemichordata > Enteropneusta > Harrimaniidae > Saccoglossus > Saccoglossus kowalevskii. The sequence continues at coordinate 27,377,314 of NC_140657.1, forward strand.
ACCAGATTTTGAAACAAATTGTCATGGATATGTATCCTAACCTGTATGATGTATGTGCCAAATTTGAATGAAAACTGACAAAGCACTTCCAAGATACCGCATATAAAAAACAAAACAAGATGCCTGCCAGTCGGCCATCTTTGATCCAATTGCGAAAGAAATCATCATGGACATGTATAATCTATGTACCAAGTTTGAATGAAAACTGACAAAGCATGTCCAAAATACAACAATTGTTTTTCAAAAAACAAGATGGCTGCCAGTCAGCCATTTTGAATTAAATCGCTAAACCACTGCATGTGCATATGTCCCACATAAGGTACTAGGCACATGCAAAGAATGAACGGAATCGGTCCAAAGGATTCTGAAATATGAGTCTGGACAAACTGACGCAAAGACAGACTGACACACGCACGGACGGACAGACTCACAGACGGTCGGAGGACATGTATCCTAGCATGTATAATCTATGTACCAAATTTGAATGAAAACTGACAAAGCATGTCCAAAATACAACATTTTCAAAAAACAAGATGGCTGCCAGTCGTCCGAATGTGGACTAATTAACCAATATCGTAAGAGCCACTTAACAGATGTTAATGACACTATTTACACAGGTATTTTGACACACCAGATAGTTGATACATGTCCATATTGTAAAATAGAGCAGACCTGATTATTTTTTGGTTGCAAAACCATGAATATTACAGAGCTCATTTAAATAATAGTCAGCTAAGTTTCAGCAATTCCACTGATATCTCCAGAACCACTCAACCTGTTTCTATGAAAAATGGCACACTATTTTTTTTGTTCCAAGTAAATTACTCAAAAAATATTAATCGGAAATATTTCTGGAGCACAACATATATTGAAACTGTTCTTGCAGTTAAAATCAAAATTACATACCGGTACATTATCATTGTTAAAAGGGACAACATAACAAGTACATTTATTTATTAACACACAACATCCCCCGAAGGGGATGAAAAGGGTTACAAATCAGATATTAGTAAAAGAAAAATAACTACATAAAAAGTAAGGGAACAAAAAGGCATTAAAAAAAAGATAAAAATTTGTATACAAGGAATGTATTACTGGCTTAGTTTATGTAGGTGCTGCTGTCTTGTATTAAAACAGTTTTTTAAATATTGCGCTAAAGGAATAGACATTTTCTCGTCACTTAGTAATGATATGAATTTATTTTCATTACTAAATTTGTCAAAATTTGGTATACGTTTATTAGCTACAATGTAAAGTACAGACATTCTGCTCTAACTTTTCCCACACACATATACCCAACCTTAAGTTTATTTGATTAATTTAAACAAACAAATCTGAAATCAAATTGCATAAAGTTATGGTACATCATAAGTATAAATATGATAATTCAGTCACTTGATAATGGCAACCCCTGAAAACAACCTGAATTTCACCAGTTGCGGGAAATGCCCTCCAAACACAGAGTGGATGATTGAATTGGTGATGTAATGAGACACATGGATGATAACTTGGCAGTGAAACTATCACTTGGCTTGGGTTGGTGGTGACCACAGACTACCAGCACTTTTGTTAGCAGCACGGGATGGAGCAAATCCCAACAACTTCTGTATATTCTGTAAACAAAAACATACAAAATCCTGTCACATGAAAGGCTGTGTGAAAAAAAAACTTTCATCCCTCTATTGTTCACACTGAGAGGTGCATCATGGGAGTACCACAGTGCATCATCATCACTTTATGCACATGTACAGAGTTGCATTTATTACATATTAAGGATGCTGTATAGGTTTTTGGTATTGATTTTCTAAAAGGATGTTTCCATATAAAATATTTACTGAACCATTTAAAGCTATATATTGATGGAAAGCTTATTTCCCACTGAATGTGAAATCGACAAGGTAGTGTGTTTATGGACGTGTATAGTCACATGATCTCTGTGTAAACACAGAAAGCCATTTTCGTAGTACATGTAGTAGTTTATCGATTTTCTATAAACTGAAGTATTGAACACTGCAGTATTGAAATCTATACATCAGAATTTAACCATTGCCACAGCTCAAAATTATTTGAAATAAACATTTGGAGATTGATTTCACATTTCAAACAGTTGTCTGATAAAGAAACATAAAAGAATATCGATGTGTTCACGACTTTTCTTGCTTTGTCTAATCTTTGAAACAACAAAACAAGGACACCCAATTATGACTTGAAGTTCACCATTTTCAACTCATTAGATATTTATATTTGTTTCTATATTATCCTGTTGTATCAAGAGTCCGTTAGTGACTGATGTACTCACTATTACCGGAGGTAAGGCAATCAATTTTTGAATTTTGTCTTTGATTATATTTTCAGTGGTGCAGTCTACATAAACTGAGGCTAATGAAACTTATGTTTTTGGTCAGCATGCACACCATTAAAAAAGTGTGTACCATTTTTTTCCCACTTATTCACAGGCTTGACAATTTGATTAAACTTGTATGCTGAGGTAATTTGTGTCCTGTTGAATATTATGGCAAAAAAAAAATGCCTCCAATTTGCCTAGAAACATTTTTTTTTTTGCAGGACCAAAAACCACTTCCTCATTGATACATGTAGCAGTCATAATAAATTGTACAAACACTTCATTGGGAATGGATACTGATGCTTTCAAAAACAAAATATGTTCGTCCAAAAATTGGCAATAATAGGTATGATAATTACCTGTCTAATAGACATGGTGCATAGAATATATAGAAATATAAACGAACAGTCTGTGTAGTCTTCACCCAGTATATTACGATGTGAAATACCTTGCAACCAAGATATGGGAACGAACGGCAACTTGGCTACGACTCGACCATCAAATCTAACAACCAAACACATGGTTAACAATATATTAATATATCTGATCACACACAATGTATACAAATCAAGAAAATAGTTTTGTTTTTTTGTACTGTAAAACAATTTAATTTCACTATAGTATTTTATTAATGTTTTGAGCTAATTCACTGGGTTTTAAGTTCACAAACTTGGCAGGGAATCAATAAGTTCTATTGTTATTTCACATGAATTTAATTCAGCGGATTTTACATATCAGCGAAAATAGCAAAATTAAAACCAGTGAATAATTACTGCATTTACATTATATCACCACGGTAATTGCTCTATTAGGTGCTCATACGTTTGTATAAATTACAGGTAATCCGTATTGTTATGGTCTAAATAAGTAATATACATGTACTGTGAAATACTTTATTTTTGCTTGCAACTAATTTTCGCTGAAGGAATGAATCAGTTAATATACTTCCTATATTTTACATTCAACTCGTCAAAAATCAGTGAAAATAAATTCCATACAAAACACATAAAAAGTCTTTTCAGCAAAAATTAATTCCAGCTGAAATAAAGAATTTTACAGTACATGTATTTCAATAATCTAGCATGAAATAAAAGCAATTTTTGTGCTTCTTCATGCACTTCAAATGGAGAAAACAAGGTATATGTACCACTCTTCATAATTTTCAGTCATAGGGATCACTTTAACTTAGTGGCAATCATTATTTTCAACCTTCCAGGTTTAATACATTTGGCTTTACATACGAAATGCAAGAAAAAAATCTGACTCTTACATTGAGTTTTTTCAGCGAAATCAATTCTAACTAAAATAAAGTATTTTACAGTACATGTATTTCAATAATCTAGCACGAAATAATTTTGTTGTGTTTCTTTATGCACTTCAAATGTGGGAAAGGCTTTGCAAAAATGCAGGGAAAAATGAGTTGTTTTTTCTGTCAACAACTTCGATTCGAGACTTACATTGAGTTGAACATTCCCATCAATGCCGTAAAACAAAACCCAATCGCAAACATTGATTTCATCTTTACCATAGACAAGTCACGATTGTTATTTTTCAATTTCTCTTCTTGTCGTTCTGGAATAAAACAGTGACAAAACTAAAAAGTTTAGAGAATGCAAGTTAAGTTTTAATTATGCATAGTGAACCCTGCGGCAAAACACCTCAACACACTAATTTTCATTGTTGTGTATGATAACTGCTACCTACAAAACCTTGCTAAATCTCAGTTGATGTAGAAGCCTACTCATAAATACCCAGAATATTGTCATTTTGTGGATAATGTCTATTTTGTCAGTACTATAAAGCTTTCACCATAGGCAGATATTTTATGCCATTTCTCAAATTTTAGGCTGGTGACATTGGATGAAAAAATCATATATTGTGAATGATGAGGTACCGTTTGTTATACTGAATTATTTAAAAAAAATCTGGATTCTAAAAAGTTTTCCTTTCTCATTGTGCTCTATGAAATTGTTCTAATAGCAATTTTTTAAAAATATTAGGACAAGTTTCTCACAATATGTCGCTGTAACACAGAAAAAAATGGTGCCATGATACAATATGATTGTTTTTCCATAAAATACGAATAAAAATTGTCATGCGATTTAACCAACTTTTTTCAAAAATTACGAGTAGTTTTCTACCTTATGAATATTTCGTACATTGTACTGTCCCTGCCCAAACTGACCCATTTAAATGAAAAAACTGATTCCTGTGTCTTGACTGAACTGGGTCAAAACTGACCTATCAAAACTGAACCCTGTTTAAAATGAACCCTGTCTAAACTGAATTGAATCCTGTCAAACTGAGCCATCTAAATTAAACCCTGAACCCTGTCTAAACTGAATTGACTCCTGTCAAACTGAGCCATCTAAATTAAACCCTGAACCCTGTCTAAACTGAATTGACTCCTGTCAAACTGAGCCATCTAAATTAAACCCTGAACCCTGTCTAAACTGAATTGAATCCTGTCAAACTGAGCCATCTAAATTAAACCCTGAACCCTGTCTAAACTGAATTGACTCCTGTCAAACTGAGCCATCTAAATTAAACCCTGAACCCTGTCTAAACTGAATTGACTCCTGTCAAACTGAGCCATCTAAATTAAACCCTGAACCCTGTCTAAACTGAATTGAATCCTGTCAAACTGAGCCATCTAAATTAAACCCTGAACCCTGTCTAAACTGAATTGACTCCTGTCAAACTGAGCCATCTAAATTAAACCCTGAACCCTGTCTAAACTGAATTGAATCCTGTCAAACTGAGCCATCTAAATTAAACCCTGAACCCTGTCTAAACTGAATTGACTCCTGTCAAACTGAGCCATCTAAATTAAACCCTGAACCCTGTCTAAACTGAATTGACTCCTGTCAAACTGAGCCATCTAAATTAAACCCTGAACCCTGTCTAAACTGAATTGAATCCTGTCAAACTGAGCCATCTAAAGTAAACCCTGAACCCTGTCTAAACTGAATTGACTCCTGTCAAACTGAGCCATCTAAAGTAAACCCTGAACCCTGTCTAAACTGAATTGAATCCTGTCAAACTGAGCCATCTAAATTAAACCCTGAACCCTGTCTAAACTGAATTGAATCCTGTCAAACTGAGCCATCTAAATTAAACCCTGAACCCTGTCTAAACTGAATTGACTCCTGTCAAACTGAGCCATCTAAATTAAACCCTGAACCCTGTCTAAACTGAATTGAATCCTGTCAAACTGAGCCATCTAAAGTAAACCCTGAACCCTGTCTAAACTGAATTGAATCCTGTCAAACTGAGCCATCTAAATTAAACCCTGAACCCTGTCTAAACTGAATTGAATCCTGTCAAACTGAGCCATCTAAATTAAACCCTGAACCCTGTCTAAACTGAATTGACTCCTGTCAAACTGAGCCATCTAAATTAAACCCTGAACCCTGTCTAAACTGAATTGACTCCTGTCAAACTGAGCCATCTAAATTAAACCCTGAACCATGTCTAAACTGAATTGACTCCTGTCAAACTGAGCCATCTAAATTAAACCCTGAACCATGTCTAAACTGAATTGAATCCTGTCAAACTGAGCCATCTAAATTAAACCCTGAACCCTGTCTAAACTGAATTGAATCCTGTCAAACTGAGCCATCTAAATTAAACCCTGAACCCTGTCTAAACTGACCTGTCAAAACAAACCTGTCTAAAATGAACAGTATCTCAACTGAATCATGTCTACACTTATTATTTCACAAACTGAATTGTGTCTTAACTAAACCATCTAAATTGACCTTTCTCAAACTCACCCAGTTTCTTCTTTTGAGTTTTATCTGTAGCTTCACCAGCATTTTCTTTGGCTTTTTCCACTGTGGAGAGAAAAGATATAATTATTGCAGAAAGGAGGCTGATTAAATTTCTGTTAGATTTTTGGCACCAGAAATTACCACAATTGCTTGACAATATGCTTGTTTGTATTGCCCAGCACACCTCATAATGCTACTGTATTGCAAAAAACAAAATGCTTTGTTTGTCTCAAACCTGTTACATGTAGATTCATTTTGTTTGGCCAGACATACGGTACTGAGTAATTGAAGATTTTCGACTATCAATGAGGGTCACGCTTTGACTTTATACCAGAATATCATCTCATATCTCCATTCAATAACTATCCATCATTTTAGTGTTACCGATACATCAAGAACCATCGGAAGCATACATGTACTCACATTTTTTACTCTGTTTTTCGACTTCTGATTTAAGTTTTTGATATTTCTCTGTTCTATAAACCAGCAGGAATGTAATACCTAGAAATGCAAACATTTACAACAGACTTATGTACAGATACGTACATTTCACAAACATTGGCAATAGGCAATTGTTTTACTACACAGACAAGCCCATCTGGACTTGTGGGACTGAAAATACACAAAAGTAAAAAAAATTACATTCAATATATTGGTATTCGATATACAAGGATATTTTTAGAAAATGAAATAAAAATGTTGGGTCATCGTACTCATTTCAGAAAAATTGATCAATAGAATACAGTGAAAATAGCATGTTTTAGGGCAGGAATATATCTCAATATTTTGCTCGAAGACAAATAGTTTGGTCATAACGAGGAAACATGTTTTCATTTATGGGATTCACTGCTTTGTATACATGGCATTTTATATGTGTTAATTTATCATTTTTTCTCAAACAACAGATGGACAGTGACCCAAAAAAGTCCAAAAATAGCATATTAGTTCTGCCATAGGAACCTATGGTAAAAGCATTATAATACAGTCAAAATGGCTATTATCCACTAAAATACAAGCCTAATTTTTAGCTCCGCTGTTGACTTTGTCGAGCGGAACTTATCATATGAGTGATTGTCCGTCGTCATCCGTCGTCGTCGTCCGTGTCAATGTTTTACTTTTTCGACTTCTTCTTGAAAACTACAAGCCTGAATGCTTTGATACTTGGTGTATATGTACCTTGGGTAGACCTCTCTTAGGTTTGTTCATTTCATGTTGATATCTTCAATTCTCTAATTTTGGTGAATATTTTTGTCATTTTTGGTAAAAAGTGATATTTTCGACTTCTTGTTAAAAACCGCAAGTGCAATTGCTTTGATATTACATATATAGGTACTACATGTGGACCTCTCTCAGATTTGTTCATTTTGTAATGATATCTTTAATTCTCTAATTTTGGTGAATATTTTTGTCATTTTTGGTAAAAAGTGATATTTTCGACTTCTTGTTAAAAACCGCAAGTCCAATTGCTTTGATACTACATATATAGGTACTACATGTGGACCTCTCTCAGATTTGTTTATTTCGTGATGATATCTTCAATTCTCTAATTTTGATGAATATTTTTGTAATTTTTGGTAAAAAGTGATATTTTCGACTTCTTGTTAAAAACCAAAAGTTCCATTGCTTTGATATTACATATATAGATACTACATGTAGACCTTTCTCAGATTTGTTCATTTTGTGATGATATCTTCAGTTCTCTAATTTTGGTGAATACATGTATTTTTGTCATTTTTGGTAAAAAGTGATATTTTCGACTTCTTGTTGAAAACTGTAAGTTCAATTGCTTTGATATTACATATATAGGTACTACATGTGGACCTCTCTCAGATTTGTTTGTTTTGTGATGATATCTTCAATTCTCTATTTATTTTGGTGAATATTTTTGTAATTTTTGGTAAAAAGTGATATTTTCGACTTCTTGTTAAAAACTGTAAGTTCGATTGCTTTGATACTATTCATATTGTTCATTTTCTAATGATGTCTTCAGTTCTTTAATTGAAATGTGCATTGCTAACAGCGGAGCTATCTCAGCCGATAGGCTGCTTGTTTCAAAAATTAAGCTGCTGACCCCTAACTTTTTCAAGTCATATCCTTATAATGTACAATTTATTGAAAAATGAATAAATTCTGGGTATTTGCATTTATGAGTAGGCTTCTACACATGTACCTTACAGCAAGTCTCAAAAGTATTGGGGCAACCAATTTGCAAACTCGCCAGCGAATTGGCTAACTGCTTTGGTTTTGACTAACCAGTTGGCTTTCGAATCTCGCTGGTGTCATCTTGCGGTCACGCCCACTTAAGGCGAATCTATGTAACAGTAGGGGACGATCTTCATACTTTAGGAGCTATTCAGTCTTACAGTTGGATTGTGATTTCGCTTTGAAATATACCAGGGAAAGTGTTCTATTCTCTTCGTGTCCACACAAAAACGACGAATGAGGTCGATTTTTCCAGCGGTTGGCTTAATGTTACCCCAACGAATCGTTTGAGTGTGAAAGTTTGTTATTTTCTCCCTGATTTGTAGGAAACTGTTTCTCAACTTATCTATTTAGTTTCAAGCAGTGTTCAAGATGGTTACCCTCATATAATAAATATCGGTGGATTAATCGTATTTATTATATCATCACTTGTACGCCAGCTGACTGTGACCAGTTTTGGACTCGAATCATTCAGGGGGATCCAGACATGTACCAGGCTGCGTAAAAACATTCTATGTCCCCTAATGCAATATAGACTCGCCAAGAGTGGACGCAATCACTAGTCGGTGCCAGCGAGATTCAAAATCCAATCGTTTAGTCAAAACCAAAGCAGTTAGCCAATTCGCTGGCGAGTTTGCAAATTGGCTGCCCAAATACTTCTGAGACTTGCTGTATTAAAGACAGATATTCGGTTCATTACTGTAATACTAAACTGTGGAATCAGTTGTAAATCACAAATTATGACTTATAAACTAAAACATTTGTTATTGCTGCGCACACAACAGTTTGTTTTACCGTAATCGAGCAAAAAGCAGCAAAACAACATACTGGCAATACTTTGTTCGCCCCCCCCCCACTTCATTCATTTCATCTCGAACCGCGATTTTTGCCCGTCCCGTATTAGCGATATCAACCTATTTTCCCCTTTCAACTAACCCTGAAGCCAAAAAATAGAATCACACGAAAAGTTAATGCTAATTTACCTTCAGCTAATAAAGCCGTACAAATGGAAATAAACACGATGAGAAGTGTATCTGCAAACATGGCTGTAAACGAAAACCGAGAAAAAAAAGAGGGTTGAAAGGTCACTGACATACACAATCAGGCCACGTAGGCTGCTTGGTTTTCATTATCAAAACAAACTTTGCGCGAATAAATGTGTTTGTAACCAATATCAAATAGTTTAACATAATTCAAAATGTTCAAATTATTATTGCAAACTAACTTTAGTAATATGTGTATATGAAAAAGGAGTTTTTATTAGGTGTGCCGCATCCTTGTAGCATTTATTGTGGGCTTAGGGAGTTTTTCACCATCATGACTGCCAGCCGAAGTATGGCGGCAAGAAAGGCTTACAGTGATCACGAAGTGGTCGTGAAAAATGGCTATCCAAAGCTACCGTTTCTTATCGGAGTCGCAGGAGGAACTGCTTCTGGAAAGGTAACATATTGATACACAGTCTGAGTGAATTTCAAAAAATATAATCATCTAGATTCTGATATTGGGATGGTTAAAAATTATGGAAATTGACAGGCTGTCGATTCAGCGATTGTCTTGATTATGACCTGACTCGTGCGTGCTCAGTGTATGTTGACACGTGGGCTTTTGTCTCTGTTGCGCGATGTGGCGGATCATTTGAATCACCGCGCATTTAGCTGTTCTTTCTGTATTTGAGACTCGTTATATCATTATTGAAACTAATGGTTTGGTTTTTATTTGGCATGGCTTCCACGCGTTTCATTGTTGCAACAGCCAACACATTGGCTGTTCAAAGCTTGCATAAGAAACCGGAAACTGCTCGAGTAATCGCATCAATGATGACAAAGAAATAATAAAAAAGGCTTCGTAGTTTCCAGCATAGACGTCGTTTTTTAAGGTCACTGTTGCCGCGCGAAAACGATTTTAAACAAGTTTGAATTCACGATGATGTCGATTTCAATTCCTATGTCGCAATGGCCTATAAATACACACGTAATGCACGACCACGTGGAAGAATTCAGCCACCGTCCTTCAGCTCATAAGAAAGCACGACCACGAGGTCAACTCATGTTTTATAGTCCTGCTCTTTTATAAATAACTGATCTGAGATTTAAATAATTAGAAAAGATAAGAATCAAGTGTTCAATTATATTGCTTATCTTGCAAAAAAAAAAAAAAGCTGAAACTGCACATTTTGGAAAACAAAAATATTCTCCAGGGGATTTGATTGGTAATAAAAAAATGCTGTTTATAAATTCTACTTCTAGTCCTGTTAAAGTATATATCACAGAATTTGATTATTATCATACATAAAAATAAAAATCATGCTGAGGCACCTTTCCAGTTAATGCAGTACTGTACTGTGCAGCTCACCAAAAACATGAATGTTTACAAATCAAACCAGTTTTAGAGTTCCGCTATTACAAATCAAACTAGTTTTAGAGTTCCGCTATTTAAGCCTCATTAGCATTTACAAGCAAGTTAGTAAACAGTTAACAAAAACAAATTATTTGTCTGGCTTCATAATTGTTCAAGGCTATAATGACCTTTGACATTGCTGCCATATTGCATTGAAATAAACATGGTAGTGATCAACAATTGAACCCAAAGAACACAGAACAGTGGAATAGTATTCCTTGCAAGTCCAACTAATCTCTTAAAAAAAAGATGTGTTAAAATTGTATGACATCAAATTTTTGTATGAAGCCTGTCAAGAAATGTATGCATTGTAATAAATGCAACAACTACATGTATGATATTCAAAAGATATCCACATCGAAAGTTCTTAACCTCGCCAAGTAGCTCTTTGAATTCGGTTGTGATTGAGTTTTCATCATCTTAGGGGGTCATTAAAGTGTAACTGAATTGGGACAATTGACTTTCTTTGTGTGCAAAATTTATTTATAAACAACATTATGAAAAAAAAAACAAGTGAAAAATGTACATAAATTAAATAAACGATCAATAATAATGTTCTGGATAAGGAAACGCCCACGTCCAATTTCTTGGCCGACTCAGAACGAGGCTTCAGCTAGAGAACCTAATTAGCATGCAAGGGTGATTTGTGACGTCACAGGGGGAACTTGTCATCGTTTCACAATGGCCGCTATACGCATGCAGTGCTCGGAAAGCGACACGGAATCTATCTTATCGTCTGACGAGAGTTATGAGATCGAGGAATATGATGACAACGAGAGATGTCACGATTTTGTTTTAGAGTGCCAGGGACAAAGTGGCCCATACAGGTTTGAACCTGCGAGAAAATACGCGATGTGGGTGATCGTGTACCTCCCCAAAATGACCATGACGATTCAGGCACCCGGTTAAGGCACAGGCACAGAGTTTGAACATCGTGACCGAAAATCTTAACGTTGTTATTTTTATTAAACTCCACCTGAACAATGTATCAATAATGTTAGAAAATCTGCACTCTAAAATGTAAATTTGTGTGCGTCCGGTAGGACGCGAATACCTACAACTGCAAGATCGAAACAAATGAAATTGTACTGATAAATGATTCGGGCGTAAATGATACGTACTGATAAATGATTTGGGCACTGCAGATAACGTTATGAGGAGAAGGTCTATTCCAATATTTCCTGGTGTTTTTGACGGCTTTGGTCCACTGATGCCGTAAATTCAAATTATTGTTGTTTCCCCGCCCCCCAAGGAGAAGACAAGCCGAAGGACCATAAAAGCATAATATTACACGTCTTTGTGTATTTGTCAATTTTGCATATATTTGGTATATATATGTTCGTATATATATCTAGAAAAATCTCGTCTTTCGTTAATAATTTCATTTGTTTGAAAGGTCCACCGACCGTGTCCCAATAATTTGTTTGGAATATCGATCCCCGTTGGTTTCTCCAAACGGTCCTGACGTCCGCCATTCAACACAATCAGCATTTATTTATAGCAATTCACCGGGGTCATGTTCCGTAATTTACTGTAAAACCAATCTGATTAAAATCTGATGTAGTGTACGGGCTTTAATTATTTTGGCTATAAACTTATTTTAATTTTATTTTTTATTATATTTGTTATTAATGCCCTTTTATTTTATTATTTTACTTTGATTTTGATTTTGTGATTTTTTTTAATTCCGCCCTACCTACATCTGATCCGACGCCTATGTAAGTCCCGTTCAAATCTCGCGTAAGTAACAGCCAATCACAGACCCCCTTTTATACAGGCTGTCGGTTGCTTATTTTTCAGTGTATACAGGCAATCTTTCTGTACATTATATTTTGCCCACTTGAATGAACCATTAATAGAAAATTGCTAGTATATTTTTATTTGCAAAAGAAATTCCACAGCATTTTACAATTGTTGTCATTACATTGAATATTTTTTTCACTTCCAACAAATGTGTACACTTCCAGATACATCTTCGCCAGCCAAGGTTCGTTCATTCAGTCATCGCTTCAATTTTACATCACTGAGCATAATTATCTAGAATGGAAGCAAAAAAATAAGTAAATCGTAATGATTAGAACACTGTAAACAGCTATAGAAAACAATGCAAACTGATTTTAAATTGTATAACGGCCCACGGCATCGACGCAGACAAGTGGAGCAAAATAATATTTCCTGATCAATTGCGATGTGTTCCAAATAAAAAAATATTTTATTCCAGTCCAAATCAGCTCAATTACTTTAATAAAGAGTTATTGTATAATGTACAAAACATTGATACAATTTGATGAATATTTACAGCTACGGCTTCAATACCGTGGACGATTTTGGCCCGATCGTCAACAAAACATCACCCGTCTCCAGGGCAGGCGACTGGAAAAAGACACCGGTGTTCGGTCGAACCGGTGGAAACAAAATCTTCACTCCCAGAATAACTATGCAAAATAACGATCTAAAGTCGAACCATTCGAGCCACAATATTAACATAAAAATGACTTTCGTTGCATTTTACAATGATAAACTTACCGAAAAGCCGTGTCATTCTCGGTCGCTAACGTCGGTATAATCCACCATTTTATTTGAGTCTGTTTGCTACCTGACTCTGCCCGGTGACGTCATCATGTGCGCTATAGAAGGAGGTCTGTGATTCGTTGACTAAAATCGTCGATAGTGGGTCTCGTTGAAATCTCGTTACATAGGCATCGGCTCAGATGTAGGTAGGGCGGAATTTTAAAAAAAATCAAAGTAAAATAATAAAATAAAAGGGCATTAATAACAAAAGTAATGAAAAATAAAATTAAAATAACTTCATAGCTAAAATAATTAAAGCCCGTACACTACATCAGATTTTAATCAGATTGCTGTAAAACCAAATAATGAAACAAGTACTACATGTATTTATTATATATTTTTTTACCTCTCGAAACTTACAACAGTGCGTAGAGTTATAGAGTGGAATAGTCGCCTTGAAATCGATGGAACTTCAACTATCCATTTCTCATCTTGAAATAAAAAAAATCGAAGAGCATCGGGGGATATATTATTAACCAGTCTTGCCAATCGCTAGCTTTATTTTATTCAAATCCATAAAATTCATGAGTTTTTCGACATTTGTTGGCAACTTTCGCGCTAAAAATGGATGAAAATGTGGGTGTGGTTCTCTCGCAAAGTTCTGTCGATAATACGGACAAATATGGTTCTGTGACCCAAGTCGTGCCCCGATCAGGTGACTCTCATCCAATCAATGATGTTGTAACAAAGCATATTTGATGCAAATTGAAGGGTCGTCGTACCATCCAATCTCCGGCGTCGTTTTTTTGCGCTGTGACAGGCTTCACAATTATTCACTGAAAAAACATCGGCATATTTTGACCATGGAGCTCCATGTTTTGACAAACGGATGGGATTTGACCTCAGTTCAAAAAAAGAAAAAAAAAACAGGGCTGAGATACAAATCAGTTTTGTGAGTTGGGAAATAAGATAAACCAGACTAGGCTGGGGTCGACGATTTTCAGTATCGAAGGACTTCCGTGTGAATCATAATTTTCAAATTGTTCACCGGCTGGTCACCAAATATGTCCATGCTGATCGTGACTTAATTTTGAAAATTGGATGTCAAATTTTACCAAAGACCGACAGCTTCACAACCATCCAATCATAGGTGGGAATGTACGCACTTGTTTTGGAACTTTAATTTTCAATGACGCGAAGCTGATGCCACAATGATGCGATGCTGGGGCGACAATGAAGCCATGCGTAGGCGACAATGATGCCATGAAGGCCAAAGCTTTCGCGAGAACTGTACTGTATGCTGGTTTACTAAACACTTGCGTATGGAAAATGGTTAACAATCTTGTCTGCTAGCAATCTCCTGCTTTATGGTCCCGTTGGTGGCGCCATTTCGGCAACACTCGTAATGCCGAAAAAACTCGAAGGTGACGGGAGAGGGGGGCGTGGCCCAGTTTTGGAATATCATTGACTGTTTACCCAATTTATATACCCTTTTCACTTGATTTTTTTTCATAATGTTGTTTATAAATAAATTTTGCACACAAAAAAGTCAATTGGCCCAATTCAGTTACACTTTAAGTCACCGAAAGATGGACTGTATTACAAAATTTAAATCAATGCAAAACATTTTATAGTCTAAGATGCACAACATACTTTTTGAGTTGTGTATGTAGCTGTTACGTCCATCACTTTGAAATTTATATGACAGCTTTTTATGTTAACACTGTGTTCAAGCATTGTGTACTTCCTGTTTTTTTTTCATGCAAACCCAAAGCAAAATTCAAGCATAAATTTTTGCTGGGATTTATTATAGTATGGCCAGACTTTTATTATCCCTTGTTTCGCGAACCCGCTGAATCAACAGAAGTCGAAAATGAAATAAAAATAACATTTTATTTCAGCGTAATTTCTCGTGCCCGCCGACTTGTGAGTGTGCAATAAATTGCTAAAAAAAAATTATTTTTATCTTCATTTTTTTTTCGCCCGCTGTTTAACAAATCCAAGTTGCATTTTCATAGGAGTATCATGATCAAAGTAACCGAAGTCTCGCGCAGGTCTATACTTTATGCGCATTGGTTGATGGCGGTGTGGTTTGTGGTGACATGCCGTGTAACTCTCGTCAAAAACCGAGAAATCCCTCATTAATGCTGAAAATTGTGCCCCAATTGGCGACATTGCCAACCAAGGTTATACACGGAATAACATTTTATTTCATTTCTTCTCTCCGATCAATGATCTCACTCGCAATTCTTTGAGAATCACACAAATCTTATAGGGGGGAAAAAAAAGAATTTTTTTTTTTTTCGCCCTCAAAATAATTTACTTATAAAAACTCGAGAAACAAGGAATAAAAAAAGTCTGGCCTAAAGTTAAATAAACAGTGCAATGCAGTTTTGAACAGTTATTAACTCAAGAGAACTGTCAGGTTTGATTTTTTTTTTTTTTTTTTGGCCAACTGATGGGGCTTTCAAATAAGTTTTGTTGATGATGCAACTTTAAAGGTAGAATGGTGGTAATTTTCTTTAGTTTTACATATGTAACATTTTATGTTACAAGGGTGAAGAAAATGAAATAAAAATATGGGATCATTATACTGTGCTCAGAAAAAAATTACTGTAGTTGTTGGGTAAGGCCAGAAGGTAAGGTTCTGAACATGGAAAATTGGCAAAAAATAGGGATGGGCCTACGCCCTAACATCACCTGCAAATAAATGATGCACAAGACTTATTGCTGATTAGGTGACACTTTGACCATTTGACAATTATTTTATCCACACCAGTGATGTCAAAATGAAAGTTGCTGTGATTGGTTGAAAGGTTTTTTAAGCTGCCATTTTAATTTTTTTTTTTAATTATTTACAACTTAACCTTAAACTGCATCCATGGAAAATCTGAATTCAATTTGTAGCATAGTTTATTTTGTTTATAAATAAAACAGATTGATAATTTTGAGGAGTCAAACGTTTACTGAATATGTGCAAAAGAGGTGCTTGTCAGCATATGCCCATATCTGTTGATCCTTTGACCATCCTTTTTTTCAATGGGCTTTAATTTTGTTATTTTCTCGGATAAGTGAAAATTCGCTAAATTACATCCACGTGAATTTAAAAAAAAAAATTAAGGACTTTTTTTTTACCTGGAAATTTGCCCACTCAATATTAAAATAGTAAAATTATTTATATACATGTACCAGTGATAGTAATACATACCTTTACTGCATGACATATTGAGATATGTATGAAAAATTGAGATTTGTGATTTATGGTTAGCATGTTTTTGTGTTTTTTTAGTTTATTTTTTTTTTTTAAATTACTCAATCTTCTGAAAAATGTGACATCATACAAATACACATGATTTAAGCTCACAACAGTTCATGATGAATCATTATGACGATAAAATGTTAATTGCGTGAAATTTGTCAATTAATCAAAATGATCTATTTTTTTGATTCTGTAGTCTTCAGTGTGTGCCAAGATTATGGAAGAACTTGGTCAGTATGAAGTATTAGATAAAAAACAGCGACAAGTGGCTTCTATCAGTCAAGAAAGTTTTTACCGAAATCTGACAGAGGCTGAAAAGCTGAAAGCTGACAAAGGACTTTTCAACTTTGATCATCCTGGTGAGTTTATAGAAATAAAAAAAAAAAAAAAAACTTCTGATATCATTGATTATTAGTAATTTAACAATATTTTATCATACGATTTTAATCTTTAGCTGATGCTCTAAGCTGTGGATCTATGGCGTTATGATGCCCTTTTTACCTTGCCCGTACCATCAAAGATGGAAGGGAAAGGTATATTAAGGGAACAATTTTATCCGGCATTGTCGTCGTCGTCGTCGTCGTTGTTGTTGTTGTTGTCGTCGTCGTTAATAATTGTTATTGTGTGCATAATAACTTTACTAATTCTATTCCAAACTTTATCAAACTTGGTCACCTTATTCATCAGTATAAAGTCTTCCCTGAGTTTGAACAACAGATGTCCTGTATGAAAATATCATGCAAAAATTGAGAAAATCTGATAAAATATTTTGACTGTTTCTACTTGACTGATCACTGGTGATACACATCAAAGGTCACTGATCTCAGTGGAAATATGCATTGTTGTATGTGTTCAATGAAGCAAATGATTTATCTTGTAATAATATCCTTGGTAATGTATCTCAGAATCCCATACTGGGTTTCAAAACCAACTCATGGAGAGATTGCACAGTCTGATACACATTTGCAAACCTACCAATAAAATCTTTACAGAAAACAAGATGTCAGAAAATCAATATAAGCACTGCTATGAACTGGGTGCCAAACTTTGATCAAGATCTGAAGCTAATAGAAAATCTGTTTAGTCAAAAGTTATCAAATCAAAAACAAAGAAAATTATTCTAAAATATATGTATTCTGTATTTGACAAACAGTTCATTCGACAAATGAAAACTCACAGGAATATGTTTCAGCTATTAGAACAGAATGATAGAGTTTTTATAATACTGGTTTTAAAAACGCACTTCAAAGATTGCAGTGTTTGAAGATGTAGTTTCTCAGCGGGCAACAGTACTGTTGACTTCTCCCTCCACTGGACACCAACTATTTAAGTTGATTTGCATACAAAGCAGAGCTTGCAACATGATTGCTATTCATAAAGGGTGTTTTTTTTACTTTTCATACCGGTATAATACAGTAGTCACACAATGAGACAGTTCATATTTGTCTCAGTGAATCATTCATTTTTGACAGACACCTGTACAAAATACTTGAACTAAAGCCAGCTAAATTTTTCTGTTATCTTGCATGTTTTATGAATCTATTCACATCTAAATGCAGCACTTTTTTTTTGCAATGAGACATTTGTTTTTATTCTAAATATCTCAATTACTTTCAATAAAGCTGGAAATTATGTTCCTTAAAATAATTAAACAAATAAGGCACCAATGTTTTTGTAAGATATTTACATCTTTTAAGGACATTCGGTAGACTAATTCCCCACTGTTGGTTCAACCCCAAAACTTGTTTGTATTCAAAATTAATTATGACAATGCATATTTATATTGAAACAAACTATGATAAAGGGAATTATATTATATAACAAAGGGCAAGGTCACCAGAGTTCAACTATGTTTATATAATCTTTTGCATTATATTTCTCATTCTATTTCCGTAGCCTCTTCACTCCATTTCGTGGTTGTTCTAATTGAGTAAGAGCACACTTTTGAAATCAAATTGATCAAATGGCTGAAAACTTGAAACTGGCATGTGTTTGTATCGTCTGTTTTGATAGAAACTCTTAATAATTCTTATTAACAGATGCTTTTGACCATGAACTTCTTAAGAAGACCATGGTTGACCTTTTACAGGGAAAAACGGTCAAGATTCCCACATATAATAAAACACTTTCCAGGTATGTTACGGTATCATGGCACATAGGATGGGCCTACAGTCAT
This sequence comes from Saccoglossus kowalevskii, assembly GCF_978046115.1. Taxonomy (NCBI): domain Eukaryota; kingdom Metazoa; phylum Hemichordata; class Enteropneusta; family Harrimaniidae; genus Saccoglossus; species Saccoglossus kowalevskii. The sequence continues at coordinate 27,395,976 of NC_140657.1, forward strand.
AACAACTTCAGTTCGATGGGTTATATCGCTGTGGTGTTTTTGTAATCATGATCCATCTTTTTATAAACTCTGTTAAACATCTATGAATTCCAAACCGGCATATTTCACTGCTACATATAGAAGATGGAAAACTTTTCAAAACTGTTCAATGGATTGTTAGTAGCATGTGTGTAGTTATTTGGTTGTAGCATAAAAAACAAAAATGGATAAAGTTAAAACGAGAAGCAGTCTTCCACACATGTAATTACACATGTCTCATTTTTAGTTCTGATATTAAACCTGGATATTACGTTCAACAGCAAAATGCTATAAACGTGCTCATTGCCTCAACAAGCGTGTGTGTTGATTTCTTTCATTGTGTATTCACAGATCCACCGAAGAATACACAGTTATATACCCAGCAGACGTAGTGCTAATTGAAGGAATACTGATTTTTTATGTAAAAGAGCTTCGAAATTTATTTCAGATGAAATTGTTTGTAGATACTGATCCTGATACGAGATTGTCAAGGCGAGGTAGGTAGAACTTGTAAGAGTTGTGGAAAACGCCAGTAAAATAGTAGGGAAAAAGACGATTTGTTTTTGAAGTATAGGATTACTCTGGTTATAGCAGGATCACAAAAAAAGTTAAAAGTAGTGGTATTCATTGACGCAAAAAGATAGATTCAGTATCTCCAGATAAGTCCTCATCTTTTCGAAATCTAGTGATGATTTTTTTTTTTTTTAGAGAACTTGTGAATTTGACCTGAATGCTTTCCTTGATTTTTGGAAGTTATTTCATGCTAGATTTATTCTGATCATGATTTCAGTATTACTTGACATAAACGAAAGAGGTAGGCCCTTAGAACAAATCTTAAACCAGTATGTGAATGTTGTCAAACCAGCTTTTGAAGAATTCTGCCTTCCGACCAAGAAATATGCGGACGTCATCATTCCCAGGGGTGTAGAAAACACAGGTAAAGTATTGTATGTAAATGGCATGTTTCAGCCATGCCTGAAAGCAAAGACTTTGGTTTGTGTTCGAAGTGTGAAATAAAGCCCTTATACTCGGACTCTTCATGGATTTAAAAAGTCTGACCCGTGATTGAGGCCACACAGGCTGAACATTTTATCATAGGGAAGACATCCCTGAACAGTACCGTTAAAATCCTATTAGAAACCGCATACCTAATAGTAACCGCACCCCCGATTTCGGCTTCAGTGTTAAAGAGTCTCAACAAAAATTGAAAACATGAAAAGTACCTATTACTAACCGCACCCCCAATTCAACAAGACCGTGACAGACTTTGTTTCAACGAGCTGGTACATTGTTCGTAATCCTATTCATTTGTTTCGACAACGTGCCTAAAAATATTCACACCTCTTTATTGTTCAGTAGTGTTTAGGATGTCAAACACGCAGTGAAACTGCTTTTGTCTTGTGACAACTCGTGTCAATACTCCTTATGAATACGTCCATGTGTCGCAAGTTTTCGACAATGAGCTGTTCTCACCGAAAAACTGTTAATTTTTTTTTCAATGCTCAGTTTATCTTTCGAAAACAACTAATTTCTTGATTTAAAAAAAAAGTCTCGCCGTTTTCCCATGGAAATCAAAGCCAAAAGATCGCACTACATTATCGGTAAATCGCTTCCGGGTTTTGTTCACCATGAAGTCGGTGACCTGTCATTAACATATTTAAATCAGGGGTTGCATTAGTGTTCGATAATGTGGAGTCCCTGGGACCCACCCCTTATAAAATGTGTGGGTCCCTTAAAAATATGTGGGGTACCTGCCGCTATCCCACTTTATTTTTCTAAAATAGTTTTTTGCACGAACTATTACACAATAAACATAAACAGGCATTAATCACTTTTACATATTGTACTTTATTTACATGTTCATTCCAGCCTTTACATGTCAGCAATCTGCATTATTTGCATGGTTTACTTCTATTTTTCCTGTTTTTAAAATGTAATCCTGCTTGTAAAAATTTTAAATCATTACTGGGTTTACCTTCAAGTTCTTCATAAGCCAAGATAAATGAGCTGGTGTCAGACTTAATTTAGACTTAATATGATTCTGACAAGAAAAGGCGTTGCCACATGGAACCTGCCGGGGAGGCGATCTGGCAAATAATGAATCGATCCATGGCTTCTAGAAAAGTGATTTTTTTTTCTCCCAAAGTCACTTGTGTTATATAATTAAATAGTTCATTGTTTCGATTAATATTGTCCCCAGAAAACAATACACCCAAAATTTGTACATACTAGTACTCAGTAGTACTGCAGTAAATTCCCCTCTGGGCAGTTTAGGTTCTTTTAAAAAATAGGACCAAGAAATCGGCGATTTTTCGGCAGATTTTATTTAATATTTGTTATTTAAATATTTTGGCGTCCTTTTTCGGACATTTCAATCTTTCCTGGTGCCTAAGATAGAGTTTAAATTGTTATTCAAGGGTACGTTTTTTGTGACTAGCGTGAATGCGTAAACTTCGTTTCGGTTCGAGTTGTTGTCACTGTAAATGTTGTTAAATTAGTCTTCAAACGCTCAGTTTATATTTTGAAAACAACTATTTTTTTATTTGGAAATAAAAAATCATGCCGTTTTCCCGTAAAAATCCAAGCCAAATGATCGTACTACAACATCGGCGAATCTCTTCCGCATTGCGTTAAAAACATTAACATATTTAAATGAGCTATGGTAATTTGAACACGTTGGCGTTATCCAGCATTTGTATTGGTTAATTAGAGATTTGACCTATTAGGTCAACCATGCAAGACAAGGAACATGGCGGATACTCGACAGCATCTAGCGTTAATTTGCGACCGGAATTATTTGCTTACGACGAAACGAAGTTGAATTTTATTTGCATTTCATTACAATTCAACAATTTTTTGTTTGAACGTCATTATAATCACTACTGAGTAATAATCAACAATTGTGAAACGCAGCATGACTGGATTGCGCAACCGTGATCATTTGTTGCTCGGCAGTTGTGATCGTTTTTACTTTGTTTAGAATATAATTTCGTTACCAATAAAATTAGGGAAAAAAAGTTTATTTTACGTACCAGGTTCGTTAAAGTGATTTTTTGGAAAAAAAAATTACCCTGGGTGACATTGTAAGTTTTAGGCGGTTAAATTAGCAGGTCACAGTGCATTCTACTTGTCACAGTATTGACTGTCTCGTCGTACTTCAGACGGGACTTCACACTTTCCATTGTGACATGTAGATGCTAATAGGTGTTTTTGAAGACAATGGCACAGTAGTGTACGTGAATTTACAAGCTCTATGAACTTTGTATGCGGGACAATGGCATCGCAAACGCACACAATGCCTTTAGACCTATCGTAATACGACCGAGACGTGTGCTCACCGGATGCGTCCCAAGGACTCACCAGTTGAAAAATTCATGCGTCCCACATAAAAACTATGCTTCCCGGACGCGGAATTCCGCGTTAACGCAATCCCTGTTAAATGAACTAAGGTAATTTGAACACGTGGGCACCATCCAGCATTTTGATTGGTTAATTAGCGACTTGACCTACCCGGTCAAGTAATGTCTCGTGTGCATTCAAACTACATGGCGGAGGTCGCATCGATCGTTTACATGTGACCGAAATAATTCGCTTACGGTGAAACTAAGTTGAATTTTACTTGCATTTGATAACAATTCAACGAATTTAATTTTCGTGCGTTGTTATAATCACTACCGAGTAATAATCAACAATTTTAACAGTTCGAAAACAAGTAAGTTATTCACTTGTGAGCCAAAGCATGGCCGGATTGCGTTACCGTAGCCATGGTACCGTACTTTTTTAGTGCCGTACCATGATCATTTTCTACTATAAAGCAATGCATTAATGTTTGTTTTTATTTGAAACTCCTGTCAGAATATACTTTCCGTTACGAAGAAAATAAAAAAAAATGCATATTACATTAAATGTACGGAGTATTTTTTTTTTCATGTGAACAGTTTTTTTGTGACGTGAGGCTTATCACTCTTCCCGGACATCTAAATTGGAGTTACGCTTATATTCAACAGATTGTACGGTGTATTGTTTGTTTTGTGTGAGTGATGTGGGGAAAAAATGACCACACCCATTTAGTGATTGCAATGTGTCCCTAATATAAACCGCACCCCGAACTTGAGCTGTTGATCCCAATTTTTGATTTGATACATTGTAATATAAACCGCGGTTTATAATAGGATTTTAACGGTATGTGGGCTTTATTTGATTTGAAACTATTCGACCAAACCTTCCATAGGTGTATATTTGGGGTGGTGGGGCTTCGTAAATATGAAAGGGTATACCATGCAATGTATGTCGGTTACATCGCAGCCAGGGTTCTCCACGAGGGGTTTTTACAGGGCGCCGCGCCCTGTTATCTGAAATTGGCGCCCTGTTTAAATTGTCAGCGCCCTGTTATATTTCCTGTGCGCCCTGCATGGTCCCAGACAAAGAATTGTTTACAAACCAGGCCAACACTCATTGTCTTCCGAAGATGATTCATCGTGTTCAGGGTAACTGGTTCATTGTTTTAAGATGCAACTGTGAAAATTCCAGCTTGGTATCGTAGCAGGCCACCGTGAGGTGATAACACCACCAAACAAAAAGTTACAAGTTTTTTCAACACGATTAAAAATGAACATGCGGCCTAGAAAAGTGCATTACCGTACCCATATTTTTACTGCCAGGGTGACGTCAAATATATAAAATCGTTATCGGTAAAACCATTCGTTACACATAAGGTCTATGGTTAAAACCAAGTTCACGCCGTGACTAGGTAGCGGCAACATCGTCACAGTCGAGTGGAACAAAGGCAGCAACCGGGCAGCTATGCACTTGCATGATTGGTAAACGACCAGCGCAGCCGACGTACCATCACATTGCTGATCACCAAGAAGTCCACACGAATGCTTGCTTGAACATGTAAATGTTTATATTTAAATGTCACTATTTAAAGTTGAATTTTCTTTAAATCACGATTTAAAAAGCCGGTAAAACGGCCATGCTTTCAACTCGCTACATAAGTGGAGGAAATAAATTTACTTGTGTTCTTTTGGAACAAATATTCTGATTGGTTGTTTTTCGCGTCAATGCGTGGCTTTGGCCAGTCAAAAGCATCGTTACATAGTATCAGGGTGCACACAGTAAAATGAACTGTTTCCGGGTCATAGCTGTTTTCAACGAAGCAGACATCATCAAACTTTCGATTCGAATGAAAATTATTCTTTTAAGTATGTATTTTGTTTTTTTTATACCTAATTCTATTATTTTTGATAGTAACTGTTAACTGCAGATTGAAAATCTTCTATTGTGTACATTTTATTTTGTTTGATCACCTTGGTTTTTGGTGCCATTCATGCAAGTTTTTTAATGAACCAATTACGAACGTTTGTGCGACATACATTTTATTTTGATTCGTCCAAATAAATATAAATCATAAATATAAATTTTTGCTAAAAATTAAATAAAGCATGTATGTATCTATTTGGGAAAATAAAATAACAAACTTGTTACGTCTTTTTTCTGGACGCGATCATTTTTTGTAAACAACTGATGTCGCCGCTTGAGGAATCGTGCAGCTAAAATCAGCTGATTGTACGTGCTGACGTTTACTTAATAATAGCTCTTCAAAATTCCTATTCATTTTGTAATAATAAATAAATATTATGCATATGTAATAATATGTAGATTAATAGATTTTTTGGTTTCTATTTTTCAACATCTTTGCCAATGATGCACGTTACAAATGTGCTACGCCCACTTCACATTGGTGCGCCCTGTTTAATTTTCAAACCGTGGAGAACCCAGGCAGCTATGCTATGTCTTTGCTCTTTTTCGCAGATAAACTTGCTCACTACGACCTCTACAATGTCACTTGGTGTTTATGCAAGTTCTAGAACAGTTTATAAGAACAAAGCAGTTTCACTTTGAGAAAACGAGTCAGACATGAAAACAGGACAGTTAGTGCAGATAAAATCACCTCAAACATCTGACCAACTATGAACCTGTAAGAAGTGCTATAGAGGTGTAGTGAGAGCCCAGGATCCTTCTGCCTATGTCGGTTTGAGCTGATAGTTGCAGAGTTCTGAATATGTATTTGTTTCTATTTCAGTTGCTATAAGTTTGATTGTCCAGCACATTAAAGACATCTTGAATGGTGTTATGAAACCTTTCAACTGCAACGGCAATGGTAAAGGCAAAATAATACAGAAACACAGCTCAGACGTGTCGGCCAGTACCACATCCAGCACCGGTAGACCTCACTAGCGCTTACAATTCAGTCTTGGTTAGAAGCAGTGCTGGAACAGGATTGGGTGAAAATCACTGAAATGTGGTTTGTTGTTGCATATTCAACTAATGTGTTCATGAAAATTTATTGGCACAATATGTTGAAGTCTTTATTTTGTTCTCTTCCACATTTATGTTAATCATTGAACTACGGATGTTAAAATTAGGGGTAGACATTTTGTAGTTTCGCGTTCACAGACTTGTCTACAGAGAATAAAACATCATAGCAAATATAGAATCAACCATTTGCCAAATACAAAACTCATCAGAAAATATTCTTAATTCCTAATATTGTGCTGATATAAATTCCAAAGAAAAAAACCATGTATTTGGAAATATTTAAGTCATTTAATCTGTGTCAGATCCATTGTACTTTTGTATTGTATAATACGCACTACACTGACTTTTGTCAAACTGAAAAAAATTTTGTTTTAATTCTGTGACTAGAAAAGGGTTATCATGCCCTGAAACCAACATGTTTTGTGGACATCATTTCCACAAATTAAAGTATCTATATTTTTCCAGACTTTCTGCCAAAATTATTATCCAAATTCACATTTTAATTTTTTCTAGAATTGTAAAATAACTGGGGGGTTTCAATATTTTTGTTGGAAAACCTATCTTGTGATTATTAAAGTTATGTGCCCAGTGTATTTATACTAACCCACAATACTGACCCTCCGAGCTGATTGTACATTTTGGCAATGGATCCTCCGATGGCGATCTTATTTCTAGTTCACTGATGTGTTCAGTGTTGATTGATGTTGGTACACGCTTGCCACATTTTTAATACAACAAAACTGAACAAAATATTTATATACCGGTAATAAGTTCTGCCAATGTGATTTAAATTGGTAGGTAGTCAGTGGCTCTGGTTATATGGGTACACATCACCTTAATATTGACCAACTATGTATGCAAGCAGAGGTACATTACTTGGGGTTTGCAACGCGCATAGTACTGTATGGTGACATCATGCCAAGATCCCATCCAAGTCTCATGTCGTAGATAGCAAGACTAATGGCATAGGCGGTTTGTAATAAAACAATAGCACGTGTATTACCACATTCATAGCAAAAAAATGTAATACTGTGGAATACTTTATTTTCGATAGAATTAATTTTCGCTGAAAAGGCTTTTTGGGCGTTTTGCTTGGAATTTATTTTCACTGATTTTTCATGAGTTTAATGTGAAATATAGGGAAAAAAGTATATTCGCTGGATTTTATTTTCACGGAATCATCCCTTCAGCGAAAATAAAAAAAACTGTATGTATGATTTGTTAATTTCGTGGTGATATTTTCAATTATCTAATTATGACAATTATTTTTGTCATTGTCGGTGAAAAGTGATATTTTTGACTCCTTGACCTTTTGGCTAATATTAAACTTCCAATGCAGGTGAATGATGACAACTTTTCGTACTTTCGCACATCACTGCCGTTAGTCGTAAAGTATACGATGTAATTTTGGGCATTTTTTTTATTTGAATTACTCGAAACCTGCACATTTCCCCCCCTCAGTTGGCTGTTTTGTATACTGAACTAAAGCAATTGAGTCGTATACTTACAGGAGACAAACTTCGATAAGAGGCATTATAATCTGTTAAAATTTAACTGCCAATAGACAAGTTTTTTGATGGATTAGTTTCACTGAAGACAATATTTTGTAAGTTTTTTATTAGTGGATTTGTATCACATGGTATGTTATTGCAATTTTCACAGTTTTGTTTCATTTAACGGGATATATTATGTGATACTGTATGTATAACCCACTCCCAGCAAACACTCAGTCTGTCATTGATTTTTTGATTGACCCGAGCATAGGTTCGTTCTTGCGGACAGAGGCAACATGCACATTTTTATATCCAATGTGCGGTACTCCATTTTCTGAGAGATTCTAATTGGTTGAATAATATCACATGACTCCACTTTCAAGAAGTCAAAATGCAGCAATACATTTTTTTTTTTTTTTCAGATTTGTTTTACTCATAAATATTTATTCTGAGATGTTTCTGTATATTATATATTGGTTGTATATTCATTGTACGAGAGGTGAGATTTCATGATTTTCGGAGATGCATCAAGGGTAGATAAACTAAAGGGTATGCAACGCTTTTCACGTTTTGTTAAGGGTTAGCATAAACTGATGGTTTTTTACAAAGGTATAAGGGAAACTGAAAATTCCCCAGAAATTCAGCAAACTTGCGTCGTTCAATAGCATCGCCGAATGCCAAGTACAGTAGATGTTCATCGGTAAATATTGGAAGGTTGGATTTTGGTAACTGAAATAAGCAAGGCTTTAAATTCATAAGAATACTAGAAATTACCTAAGACAAATTCTAATCTTTAACAGGCTCCCTTCTGTTAGTACTTTGAAAGTTTTAATTATCTGAATTGAATTTTCTTGCAAATCTGTGAATTTAAGTGTGAATACGCTCAAAATAGTGAAATTAAAATCCCTTGAAAATGTATACTCTTATAGTATCTTCATCTTTTGTTGCCATGGTTACATAGCTTTTAGTTATCTACCTTTGATCTTGTATACTCTGTAAGATTTGATTTGATTATCTAGCAGTTATTTTCCCCTTTTTTCATAGAAAATTTATCTTAGTGCAATAAATACATCTCTGGACCAGAAAAATCTAGTTTTCTTTCATGTAAAGGTTCAATGTAGCTACTTCATAGCAACTATGTTGGAGTGAAAACTGGAGGGCATCATACAATCCACTAATGGAATGTCTAATTACACAGTTTACCAACAATAGTGTCTCATATTATTTCACTGTAAAAGTGTTTTCTAAGTACAATAAAAAAATAATATTAAACTCTTAGTTTGTTTTTTTAAAGTTTTGTTCATGTGCAACTGGTTCAGGGTATTCTACAATCAAGCCACGACGCCTCTATCGTCTGGCAAATTACCGTATTGCATGCTGTAAAAAGCTGAAATGAATGGTGGACGGGGCCCCTCTGTGTTTACTTGCTTTAAAGGGCGGTGGTCGTCGCGAAGCGCATGTTCAAATTTCATGTGAATAATGCATTTTACATGCAATGTGTATGTCAGCGAGTCCCATATCGAACAGGACGCGACGCAGTGACCACCACCCATTAATTAGCAGTACTATTGTTCGGACACCAGACTACCATTCCTCTGTGGTCCGAATATCATGTTCAGATTTAACTTTTAGCCATGTGAATTTATTTGCAGTCGGGAATAATGCGGCAGACACACTTCCACAGATAAATCACAGCAGCATTTGTTGGCAGGTTAAAATAAAAAAAGTAGGTCAACAAAGGAGCGACTTTATATTTGGTCTAACTGTTAAGTGTTAGGGTTGGGTACTTGTAAGTAGCTTTGCTTTGACTCTGCTTTCATTGTTATTATCGGTTCAATTAGCGTGTTGTGTTGTGAGAATATCTACCTTTCGACCGTGGTTCAGGAAATTCAGATTAGCCAATCTTGGCCTGACCCGACATGTTTGTAAACAGCACAACTATCATTACCTGGTATCCATGGCAACAGCAATACTTATAGTATCGAAGATGTTCCATATACCCCTGTACCAGCATCCTGTAAATGGTATATTCGCCGAATTTTATTTTCACTGAATCATTCCTTCAGCGAAAATGGCAATAACTAATTCTAAGTGAAGATAAAGTATTTTACAGTATTGATGTCTGGATGTGTATAGATATTGTACTTCACATTGATGTAGATGTTCTGACTGTATTCTGCTGCTGTATTTCATAACCTATTTATATTTACACCTTAAATTGTTCTGCCTCAATATAGATGACTAATTTTTATGTATTTTTTTTTTACAATTACTTCCCATTTGAACACAGTTTGAAAATGAAGTGTTTCTATCCATGCACATGTTTGGACCGATCAACTTCAAACTACACATGTGCATTATGACATTCATGATCTGATTCAAGATGGCCAAATGGCAGCCATTTTAAGGCTAAAAATGCATAAATCGCTTATTTTCACCATTCTGGAACCGGATCTCAGTCGTGTGTCAACAGTTTTATTTTTAAGTTTGTACCTACATTGTACACAACAGGACTTTGATTTACGTCATTCTTTGGATCAGGTTAAAAATCACCAATTGGTGGAGATTAAAATATAAAGTTCTCCATCATTTCTGACATTCCAAGTTTAAGCTTCACACACACTTCAGACATATCGGCCACGTGCATGTTTGTCATGATTTGATTCAAGATCGCCAATTAACGACTATCTTGAAGGCTAAAACATCAAAATCATACATTTTCATCAGACATCGATCGTGTTGTGCATATACATGAGTATTTGTGTCATGATTTTTCAGTTTGTATCCTTGTCTTTACCTCCAGTGTGACAGAATAAATAATAAAGACATGAATATCATGTGAAAAAGTTTTGTGTGAATTTTATTTGTCAACAGTTAGGGCTGTCAAAGAGTTACGGCCTCCTGAGACCAAGTTTGTGATGTAAGGTACTGAACATACAGCAATGCACCATGGGAGAGCATTCCCTGTTGAATATTTGTTTAACTTTGGTTTGGTATTCTAAAATGAGCTCACTGACATAGGTTGAAAAAAATACAAGTTTTCAAAAACATTGTCTATTTCACTGATTTACAGAATGAGATTTTTTACAACAAATGGGACTACTAATACAAACTGTAATATGCTGTCTCAAGCTTATATTAAGACAATGCAGAATTATTTTCTTTTGGCATATCACAGCTCAGATAGTAGACAAATGGACTGTACGCATATCCAAATAGCACTTTATCCACTTATCGGGGAATATTGCGCCACCTACGGCCAGAATTGTTTTTCTTCTAACGTTATATCGCAGAGGTCACCACCAGATGGCGCCAGCTGGGTCATGGATCAACTAAGGGTTGACGTAAGAGCATACCAGACGCCGTTTTCTTGTGTGGTTCATTTATTTTATTAGAGGACATATACCATCTTATATGTAAAGTAACAACCTGTCACCCAATGCACTGACGCAACGTGGATACTGGTAGGTCGAATGTAGCCCTGGGTACATGGCTGTTTTACGAGTAATATTCACAGACGCTCGGAACGTTTCTTGGATAATAAAAAAATGATCTAAAGTAGGATCGGCATAGTTTATAGTCAGTCGCCGGTACATTCGCCTACCACTCATACACATGAGTGATAGGCGAATGTACCGGCGACTGACTAACTATGCCGATCCTACTTTAGGTCATTTTTTATTATCTAAGAAACGTTCCGAGCGCCTGGAGTAATATTAACAAGGTCAGAACGAAATCGAGTACCTCCACATTTACAGACTTGGACCTGTAGTAGTACGCAGAGCAAGGGCAAAGGAGCTGGATGTTTTGGGAGATCTGCGCATTCTTCTACTGTCCTAAAAAACAGACAAAGTATTTGCCTGGCATTGTTTGGAATAGAGGAACATCAAAGTTTTGATATAACAACATGGGTACTTAAACGAGTGCAATATTTTGGGATTATATAGTTGTGGTTGGGGTTTGTATAATGGCATGACTTGCGATTTCAAAGTTTGTTGAATAACCAGTCTTATTTTCAAAATGTCAACGTACAGTTCTATTGCTTGTTTGTGCGACAGAAAATTGATTTTAAATTTTCTTTCATTTATCTGACTTGTTCCTGATCATACACCAAATGAAAATGAGGACTAGCATTTGAGAGGGCTATGAACCACAGCTACCATACCTGTACACCATCTCCAATGATTCCATTTGTATTAGAAATGGGTGAAATTCCTAGTGTAAGGAGAGAAAAGCAGTGTTTTATTTGGGGGGTGTTTGGTGAGGACAATGATTGGGGGTGACTGTTTACCAACTCTGTTTTTCCTGATAGTTATGGCTTGGTTAATGCTATTCAGGATTCACTGCTAACATTGCATGATGGGAAGATATGAAATCAACATAAATAGTAATTTGTATTTTGTAGGTTGAGAAGATTATCACAATAATTCTATCACTGGTGCATTATGGGACTTCTTAATCGAGTTGCCGTTCAAAACTGGACCCAATACTGCAAGTTTTTTAGACAGCGAAAATTTGTGACTAAATTAAGTAGCTGCTACCAGTGTACCTCAAGTTCGGTGATTGCTGATTCGGATTTTGAGAAATACTCGCTATCTGAAGACTTTCTTGCCAGTAGCAAGGAAGCTGTCATAGATGTTATTTCCCGAGATGATTTGAAAATAAAAGACGAATCACGAATATTCAGTGCTGTCATGCGATGGGTGATGCGAGACAAGAAGGAAAGACAGGTGCACATATCGGATTTGCTGAATCACGTTCGCTACCCGTATATTTTGAAAGATCCTTCACCATTGTATCTGTTCTACTTGGCGAAACATAAAATCCCAGAAATTGCGCTGCTGCACGAAAAACAGCGGAATTATTGGAAACTGACATACAGCGAGAAACTGTGTCATCACAGATATTATGGTTTACGTCCTCGTCTCTATGATGAGGTGCTGGTGTCATTGCCAGGCAACAGGACATTTAAGATGCAAGAGAAAAGTAAAACGTACGCAACAAAAGATTCTACGACTAAAACGATAACACTCAAAAACTTTATCAAGTTTGATTATTTTGTTTTTGAGGATGGAAAGGTTAAACTCGTTGACAGTCCATTTTGTTATTATGACTCGGAAGGACGTAAACCAGCTGCCATGCAAATGGTAGATAATGGACTTGCTGTTGTTATGGTTACCCAGGATGCCGACACCTGGGTGTTAGATTATCGTAGCGGACCAGTCAGGGTAACTCCCATGTTAAAAGATGCCGCAGACCGTAGAAATTTTGCAACCAATCCATATATAGAATGTAAAAACACAGTTCGATTGAAAGACGAACTTTACTTTTTTCATTGCCAGCCAAGGTCACTGAAACTTTCAAAAATATTCTGCTATGACATGTTGGAGGACACGTGGAGTGAGATTCCGTTACCACTTGAAGAATATACATGTGTCAGCATCGCTGCTTGCAATGGTAAGATTTATGCCTCGAATGGAGCTGAACCGTTTCTCCTCGCCTACGACCCAACCACCAATCAATGGTCCACAGCAGTACACAAAAAACCAAAAGAGTTTTTCGATTCAGTCACCTTAGCATCAGTGGGAAATAGTGTGTATATTTTAAGTCTCCAATTCTGGCCAAGACAAGAGGCTGGTAAAATATTCAAATACGACACAGTCACCCAGGAGAAAAGTGTAGCGTTTTCTGGTCTTCCTGCAAACATGGATGAGAATAGTAACCTAGCAGCCGAGATGTTCACGTGTAATGATCAACTCTTTGTACCGCAGTATTCACAATCCCAAGATGGCGCTGCAGGCTCAGTTCTCACAGGTTTACACCAGTACGATCCAGTTAGTGGTACAAGAAGCATCATGAACGGATTTCCTGCAAATTATTCACATCATGGATTCAGGTTTCAAAGTTGCTGGAATTTCTGAGTGGACTTAGTTAAATTCAATTATTTAAGCCCCTCCCCTTTAAAAAAAATTTCTCATCATCGTGCATAATTTTTGAACCTGTGTTGCAACTGTATATTTAGTCCCCGTTCGGACGTAGTCCGAAAACGGGGACTTATGTTTTGCCCTGTGTGCGTCCGTGCGTGCGTCCGTGATCACCTGTATCTCGAACATGCATGGACCGATTAAGTTCAAACTTCACTCATACATCACACATTATATGGGACATATGCACATGCATTTTTTTCATAATCCGATTAACGATAGCCGAATAGCAGCCATTTTAAGGCCGAAAATGCATCAAAATCGCACATTTTCACCATTCCGGACCCGGATCTCAGTTATGCATGGATGGATTTCATTCAAATTTGATACATACATTAAACATAATAGGACCTTGATGCACGTCATTTTTTTTTTTGGATCAAGTTCGAAATGGCCGACTGGTGGCCATTTTGTTTTAAAGAATTCAGTTCTGGATCCGTATCCGAGACATGTCTGGATTGATCAAGTTCAAACTTCACACACTCAAGGTACATCATGTCACAAATATGTATGTGCATTTGTTTCATGATCCCATTAACGATAGCCAAATGGCGGCCGCTTTAAGGCCGAAAATGCATTGAAATCGCACATTTTCACCATTCCGAACCCAGATCTCAGTTATGCATGGATGGATTTCATTCAAATTTGATACATACATTAAACATAATAGGACCTTGATGCACGTCATTTTTTTTGGGGGATCAAGTTCGAAATGGCCGACTGGTGGCCATTTTGTTTTAAAGAATTCAGTTCTGGATCCGTATCCGAGACATGTCTGGATTGATCAAGTTCAAACTTCACACACTCAAGGTACATCATGTCACAAATATGTATGTGCATTTGTTTCATGATCCCATTAACGATAGCCAAATGGCGGCCGCTTTAAGGCCGAAAATACATTGAAATCGCACATTTTCACCATTCCGAACCCGGATCTCAGTTATGCATGGACAGATTTCGTTCAAATTTGGTACTTACATTTAACATAATAGGACCTTGATGCACGTCATTTTTTTTCCGGATCAAGTTCGAAATGGCCGACTGGTGGCCATTTTCTTAAAGAATTCAGTTCTGGATCCGTATCCAAGACATGTCTGGATTGATCAAGTTCAAACTTCACACACACATGGTACATCATGTCACAAATAGATATGTGCATTTGTTTCATGATCCGCTTAACAATAGCTGAATGATGGCCATTTTAAGACCGAAAATGCATTAAAATAACGTATTTTCACAATTCCGGCACCAGATCTCAGTCATGCATGGATGGATTTTGTTCAGATTTAGTACAATGTGTTGTACATATGCAGGTGCATTTCGGTCATGATCTGCTTTGAATGTATATGTCACTCAAATATGAACGGAACGGTGACGTGTCATTGACAATGACTTGTTTTGAATGAATTTCATGCATCAGTGAAGTGCACCATATGGAGTAGAATGGGCAGTGTTTTTTGAAAATTGTGTACCAGTAGACATTGAAGTCCTGCCAGAATGTTACCAGCCCTAGAATAAAAATCATTTTTAAATATATTCATTCTTAATCAATGCAAAGTTACTACAAGATTGTGTCTGATTGGCTATCCAGCCCTAATATCTAACAGACCAATCAGAGAGCAGCTTGTTTGTTTGTTGATGGGTTCAAATTCTGTCTTGTGTATATGCTTTGACTCAACACTCTGCCGACACACAAAAGAGATAATTTCAATTCCCAAATTTAAATAGTTTCATGATCTTTGTATCAGTCACTAGAAATGAAGGACATTCAAATTTATCCAATATACTATTTAATAAAATTTCATTATTGAAACAGACCATGAATATTTATTTGCAAGTTTTAATTTTTTTCAGCCCACCTGCAAAGTCACTTGTCTCAGTTATATGGGAGGGCAGTAATTTCAAACTGAATTGGAAATACATTAAAATGGCATTTGTTTTGGTAAATATGAATATTTCTGGTAAAAAGTGATATTTTCGACTTCTTGTTAAAAACAGCAAGTCCAATTGCTTTGATATTACATATTATATAGGTACTACATGTGGACCCATGGGCATTGTTTCAAATAGTGGGCGATGTTTTGGTCCACACATTGCCTGACTGATCCAACAAACATTTTTACAGACCCCAATTTTCCCTTCCGACATCTTGTATCGAGTGCGCTATTTCAAATATGACGCTAAAATAATTCACTGTGAAGCCGAAAAGCATTAAAAACTTCAATAAAACCATCGCTGTAAACGAATTGTTGTTGCGTATTACTACACTCAAATAAAGTCTACGCTTGAAAAGAATGTTATTTACGAAGTTTAAAATATCCAAGCCTTCCTGGTTGTTATCAGTAATGTTTAATCTTTGTCTGTATCGCATTCCAGACAAAATGTCGGTAAACAAGAAATGGGCGAACTAAAATGTCTCCTACGTTTCACATGCGACATGATTATTAAAAAACACACAGAGTTAAGCGGTCATGTACGTTCTATAAAGCTAACCTTGTACACATTATCTTGTACTGACGTATTTTTTTTTTCCAAAAAAGACGTTCTCTTTCAGTTAACCCCCAGTTAGCTCTTCGCGTTCATGGTATTTGTGAGAGTTGAAAGATTTTTTGAACACATGACAAGTAACTATATTGATTTGCGTCAAGCTGGGTGGCCCGAATTTAAATATCAGTGCGTGAACTCAAACGCGTGGTTATTAGAGTTCAGTCGAAATGTACGTGAATATTGCGATCGAAGTGCGCTGTCCAGAGTTTATTATATTATAGTAAAATTTAACTTGACGCATGGTATGGTTTATATTACATGTTCACTTCATTTCGAATAAAAAAATCACTATTGGAACATTGGTGAATCACAAGTATTTAAAATATTTTCTCGACTTTCCGTAGATACCCGACTACTATCATTTCTAATGATTTAAATGCGCCAATGTTTATGTTTGCGTAATTATTACGAATGCAACGCATTATCAAGTCGGTAATATTGAAATATTCACAGACCCAATACCCCGGGTCAGTGCCCTAACAATAGTAAAAATTAACTTGAGTTTGCGTAATTATCATGAAAGCAATACATTTAATACAAAGTTGAAATATTCAGAGCTGGTACAATATTGTAAACAAATTTGCGTAATTAGAAAAGCAGTGCACTAAGTAAACGACGTTGATATATTCAAAGCCAGTACAGAGTTGCATACAAGTTGCGTAATTACAGTATCGTCGGATATAATAAAAATTTTACTAGATCGACGCGCGGACCGCAAATGAAAAAGATTGCTAAGGTAACGCACCAGTTCAGCGCGTGACTTGGGGTCAAACTTCGGTCAACACACACTTGATCACCGCACAGCAAGTTTCGCAAGGAAGTTCAATTGCGTCCCACAATTATGTCGCTAATCACTCAGTTGTCGCAGCGTGTGTTGCGTCATGTCCATGATGCACCCCGTTTCGACTTTGACTGGCTTTTCCTTCTTAGTGCATGTTCTTGTTCACGTAAAATGCGACCTCTCACCAACGTATTAAAACACTTTGAATTTATACTTTGCATGATTATATTTGGTCAACGCGAAACATTATTATTTCTAGACCATTTCTATCAACGCAGGGTTATTTTTTCAGACAAGATGGGCCTCGTAATATCTGCCAAAAGATCGGTCCACATTTTTCTAAAAAAAATCGAATCCTCCATAAGGTCGCCCAGGGCGGGGTATCAGCCGAATCCGGTAAATGGATTACAATAAAGTAAATATGTTTTAGAAAAAACATAAATAATTAAAAATGAATGATCAGATAAAGTAAAATACAGTAATTACTAAAATAGCTAAATAATAGAAAAACAATTAAAATCACTACTAGTATCAGAAATAAATATGTATAATGTAAATATTATGAGGCAGCTGGTGTGGTAAGCGTCATGTTTTCTCTCTCAAGTTAAAGCACTGATAAATGAATTTACCAAGTTTGATCAGTGTGTTTTCATTTTTGCTTTCTAGAATTTTTAGCTCCACTGTCTACTTTGTCGAGCGGAGCTTATCATATTGAGTGATTGTCTGTCGTTCGTGTCAATATTTTACTTTTCCGACTTCTTGAAAACTACAAGCCTGAATGCTTTGATACTTGGTGTATATGTACCTTGGATAGACCTCTCTCAGATTTGTTCATTTCATGATCATATCTTCAATCCTCTCAGTTTGGTGAATATTTTTGGTAAAAAGTGATATTTTCGACTTCTTGTTAAAACAGCAAGTCCAATTGCTTTGATATTACATATATAGGTACTACATGTGGACCTCTCTCAGATTTGTTCATTTTGTAATGATATCTTTAATTCTATAATTTTGGTGAATATCATTTTTGATAAAAAATGATATTTTCGACTTCTTGTTAAAAACCGCAAGTCCAATTGCTTTGATATTACATATATAGGTACTGCATGTGGACCACTCTCAAATTTGTTCATTTCATGATGATATCTTCAATTCTCTAATTTTGATGATTATTTTTGTCATTTTTGGTAAAAAGTAATATTTTCGACTTCTTGTTAAAAACCACAATCATTTATGTTGAAAAATAATATTTTTGAATTCTTGTTGAAAACAGCAAGTCCCATAGCATTGATACTATGCATATTGTTCATTTTCTAATGATATCTTCTATTCTTTAATTGAAATGTGCATTGCTAACAGCGGAGCTATCTCAGCCGAGAGGCTGCTTGTTATTAAACAAATTTGATTAATGTTTGTATTGCCAGTTTTTAGGAAAAAAACTGGGCAATTCCTTTCTGCTACCGGTACTTTTATATTTTGATGCCTTCCGGTCTCAATCTTAAAGGTGTGTGAACTAATTTTGAGTTTTGTCATGGCTGATCTGTGGTATGGATTTTTTACGACTGCCAGATATTTTTCGAAGGAGGTGTCTTTTTTGAGTTATGATATGTGCGGAGTTTATTTTGATGATTAATTCCTTTGTTATCATGCAATAAATCAAAACTACTTTGCTGAAATTTTAACTTTAGTCTTTCAACCAAAGTTGTAGTAATGTTATCTTCGTTGTTTTGATTTCCTTCCACATGTTTTCCATATTCAGAAGTTTTAGTATGTGTTTTACCCCAGACACCCAATTTTTTGTTCCCACATTGTATACCAAGTCTGTATGCTTCATTTACAAGAGAGTTGTGTGGTTTTTTAGTGATGTTAATACAATATTTGATCATGTGTGTAATACTCGAAAGAATGAGTGGACGTCTTCCCAGCTCTAGTAAGCATGCTAAATTAGTAGCTTTGCTATTCACTTTTAATAAGTATTTACAAAATTTAATATGGATTTTTTCCATGGGCAAAGTGAAGTTTATTAGCTTATTAGAATGAACAGCAAGATCACTTGACCATACCTCACTGCAATAAGATAAGATGGGTTTAACCATGACATCATACATTTTTATGTGTGATTTTACTGGGATGCTTTTTTTCTGAAAATAACAGTTGTTTTATTTTGAAACAAGCCTTCATGGCTCTGTTTTTCAAATCTCCCTTGGCGCTAGAAAATTTTCCAGAGGCACTCAATTTAATACCTAAATAGGTATAAGATCGCACCATCTCCAGCTCGTTACCATTAATGAAAAATTTAAATCTTTTTAATGCTCTACCCGGCTTGTTAAATATGATAGTTTTTGATTTGGTCATGTTTATGTCTAGATTCCATTTATTACAGTATTTGATTCTGAAAGCAACAGACCATCAGCATAAAGTAGGCATGATATTGTGCTATCTAATAAGGTGAGTGGACTGTTGTCTGGGGACTCGATTTCATCTTTAATATCATTCAGGTAGAAGTTAAACAAGAGTGGGCTCAGCCCATCCCCTTGTCTAATACCTCTCTGTATAGGGAATTGTTTTGTCAGACCTTTTTTACTTTGATGAACCCTGTGGAATTTATGTACAAGGATTTAATAATTCTGTAGTAATTACCTGTAATCCCATTTCTGGCTAGTTTATACAAGAGACCTAGATGCCAAATGGAACAAAGGTTTTTAAAGTCTATAAAGCAGGCATAGATGCATTTTCCTTTACTAAAGTATTTTGCCGTCAGTTATTTTAGAACCAAAACATTTTGGCATAAAACCAATTTGTTCCTTACCAATAATACTGTTTTTATCAATATGGCTAATTAACCTTTGTTTCAAAACTGAAGTGTTTGCTCAAGGTACAGGGAAGTGTGATGCCTCTATAATTCCCAGGGTCATTTTTATCTCCTTTTTTATAAATTGGTGTAATGACACCCAGGTTCCAGCATTTGAGGAAATGGCCGCTAGAAAGGATTAGGTTAAAAAGTTTTTGGAGAGATCTTATCAGAATATGCCTACTTGCCTTGATCATGGAGTTCCTGGTGTTTTTTTTTGTTTTCCAGCTCACTGATTGCATTTTGTATTTCGGGGTTGTGACACTGGTTGGTCCATAATGCTGGATGTGTTATTTTCTAGATGTAATAGCTCGTCTTCCAAATTATGTATGTAATGCATCACAGCATTGGTGAAGGGTGTCCTTAGCAACCAGTCAACAGGCTGCTTGTTTACTTTTCTATGCCCATAAAATCCGCTAAGATAATTTGCATATCTTACATTTGTCTGATAGGTAATTGTATTTGGGACTTTCCATCAACTTTTTTCCACAAATTTTGTTGGCACAGTACCGTCAAAATCAAAAAATTATGAGAAAAGTAAGGAACAGTTGCAAATCTTGCAGCTAGTATGAATACTATGTAACCTTATCTTTGTTCATCCATAGATAGTTATGATGAAACAGTTCAAAGTTCACTCTAAGTATAAAAAAACCCACAAAGAAAAAAATCCCCTGTCTGAACATTGCTTTCTATCATCACAACTAACTATCTATAGATATATCAAAGTTCACCCTATGTATAAACACACCTTGCACATATACAGTGAGAATCCCCAGTCAGTCTGAACACTGCCCTCTATCAACACATTTAACCCTCATTGATAAATATATCAAACAGTTTGAAGTTCACCCTATGTAAAAAAAATGGCAAAGCGACAATCCCCACAGTCAGTCTGAGCACTGCCCTATATCAACAAAACTAAGAAAATCTCGTGAAACGGATTACTAGTAAGGGATGATCATTTAAAATGGTGGGGGGATAATTTCACATGTACATGTATCCTAAACCTTTTATTTACACATTTTTTTGATGTGATATATTTCATGCCACATTTTAAAGTACTCACTGATTTTTAGATATAATTATCAAATATCAGCTGACTCTTCTACCACTCTATTTAGTTCAAGTATGTGCCCTTATTTTGGTGACCATTTTAGGACAAGAATTTCTTTTCTGATATGGCGAGCTACATTTTGCTGACTTAATTGATCTACCCCAAAATGAGTACTATTTCAACCGATTAATAATAAACCCAGAGTATTTGATGGCATATCATGAAACCAATTTGGAAGAGCGTTTCGGAGGAGAACCATTTACACTGAAATAGTACAGTGAAGCATGAAGCTAGCTCCATGAGTGAAGCAACTGAATCAGCTGTTTTTTTGTTTGTTTTTTAAAGGCTAAGTGGTTTGTTGTTTCACCGGGGAATTTCCGGTGCGTTTAAGTGAGCGACACGCCCACCGCAAACACTTGCCATTGTTAGAAGGGGTTGTAAATACATGTATAGCTAACTTCAACCAAACAACCATAAATCTCATTCGTGAACGGTCCAAATAAATGTACATAAAGCAGGTCGGAATATCCCGTGACGACTGCCGTTTTTTTCATTACATTGTATGCGTTTTGTCGTATTATCCTGGCTTTGCCTTTCTTGTGGAGACCAGGATCCGGAATGTATATACCGTATATATAGTATGCAATTGGCAAATTAACTTCGCAGCTGTGCTTCTGTTTAGATTTTTAAACGTAAGTCCCACTCCCCCAGTAACTGGGAACATTGAATATGGTCTTGTGTGCTTTACTGTGAGGAAGATGCAATAGAATCAAAAGTAACGACAGAACCTGCAAATACAAAAATGATATTGAAGATGAACACCACTTCCTTATAATATGCTCAGTATAAATTAAAAAGAGGATCATTTTATACAAAGAAGCTGAAAAGATTATCACTGAATTTATAAATCTGACAACTGAAAATAAATTCATAAAAATAACGTCAAATAATAACAATTCCTCTGGTACAATATCTGAAAAACAGCTTTGATATTAGACAGCAGCACCTACTTAGTCGTTGACTTATATATATTATATATTAAACTATTAGCCATTGTAATATTTGATTCGTAATTTTCTTTTGTAACCTTTAACCTCCTCCAGTAGTTGTTATGAGTTAAAGCGGGAGGGTCATCGCCTGCGCACGCGCTGGAATTGAGTCCCAAGCGACGATAACAACACACGTTAAAAACGCAAAGGCTTATGAGTGGCCGCTTGTTTGTAAACAATGACACGTTATGGCCATCTGACGCATGCGCAGGTGACGATTCCCCCGCTTTAATAAATAAATAAATAGATCAGTGCGAACGAAAGGGCAACCCGGCCAGCAACAAACCTCCCTGTTTTGTAAACAAAATAGCAATATTGATAGTTAAAATGTAAACTGTCTGTTATGACTAGCTGATATCAATACTGTCACTTCGTGAAAACAGTCAGCTATTTTGACTGTTCGTTGTGTTACTTTTTCGTTCGTAGCAATTACAACTCATTCAAATAAATTTGTTACAGGCCGTTGTCACAAGAGGACGCAGTTCAAATATCCGATAATGTTGACTGTTGTTAATAAGGAAATAAGGTAGATAAGAATATATAATGACAAAACTATTATGATTCTGTTGGATATATGCTAGACGATAACATCCGATACTGTCGGCGACGATACCACGATACGTCAAGAGTTTTAGCCTGTGTGGGCTTCGAGTTCTTGCTAATATCTCTGGAAGTCCATTGTTGCGGGAATGTTTGATACATTCTCTAAAATTACGTCAGTAACCCCTGTCCCTTATGTAAATTATACGACCTGTGGTGGAGTACGTATTGAGGGATGGCCAAGAAGAAATCTGGTACATCTGGGAACAAATCTACAAACAAAAAAACTACAGACTAGGTTATTTATTTAAAAAAAAAACACTCATTTGATAGAAGAACAAAAACGACATCAAATAAAACATAGTGTAACAATTGAAAGCTTGCCCATTTTGATTGATAGAAATGAATGAATTTGAAGGCATTTTAAGAGTGCAAGTGTATTATCCAGATTATTTGAAAGGGCAATAATGTGTAATCCAGCACCAATTGTGCCTTTCAGTATAGACGAGATAAACAAAAATAAGATATTTCTCCTGTATTTTCTCATTTTCCAAGCGTGTAAGCGTATCTTGCGTGTAAGAGGTTGAAAAATACTATTATGTATAACAAGATATTGATTACAAGAAGTATAAGATATATATATTCAGAGTCCAGTTTTGTGGTTTAGCTTGTAACTGACATCTTTTTGTCTGCATAAATCTTACTACAACTTTGTTCATTTAATTTGATTACTCTTTAAGTCGTGGCATTGTGCTTAATTAAATCATGAAAATAAAGTTGATTCTTGTGAAAATAACGTATTTCACCAGTATATTACTTGTTGTACAATTAGGAACTGGTTGAAATCAGGGATGACTAGCTGTCATACAGTTACAGTTGTACAGAGATCAACTCAGAGCACTGTTGCCATATAGCTACTTGTTGTACACAAAGAAACAGTGATATTTATCATAATCAGTTGCAGCATTTACTATGTCACGATAGCAAAGAAAGAAATCAAAAGTTATGTATTATGTATTATGCGATATTGTTAAAGGGTGGTGGTTGTCACGGTTGCGTCACGCATGCGCGAGATATGGGTCTCATATAAACAAAGATGGCGGCTTTGACTGTTTGACTTTGGCGGCGCAGACCAACGAATGCAAACTGAGAAGTTACCAAACTTTAATTAGGTCATTTTTGTTGTTGATTGAAATGTATTGAAGGAGTCTACAGCGGTGCACGTCGCGCCCAGGTCAAAACTCGTACTCGTGATTTTATTGGAAAATCCATTGCACATCCGCGGCGCAGCGACCACCGCCCTTTAAAAATAAACCATCTATAAAAACTTCTGTACTTATACATATAAATAGTTTCAAAAATGAGCAAATACCATTCTAGTCAGGAATTACTCACTATAAGGATTATAAACTATACTGCTCCACTGACAGCCACAACCGGTCATCCGAGAGAGAGAGAAAGACTGCAGACACTTTTACATCTAATTACAATACAAAGATAACATGCAAATATTTTAAAGAGGTCAGATATGAACAAACTCTGCTGTTAAGGAAGAGTCACTGAACTTTGTAGAAGACATTCACACCTACTTATAAAACGCAGCTCATTGCAAAGGATAATTACAATACAAGGGCCTACATGCAAATATGAACAAAACCCTGCTATCAGGGAGGTGTCATCGAACTTTGTAAGATACCTTTATATCTTATTATGAAAACACAGGCCATTCTATCTGAATAAGCAAAAGTAAGGAACATTTTTCATATGGAAAGTGCTCCCTAACTCTGTATACTATTTTCAAACATTTACACACTGTAATATCCGCATCTCATGAAACAAACATAGACCATTGCAAGATATTGTCTAAAAGATCAAATTTAAACACAAAGTAAAATCAGAGAAGCTTAGAAAGAACTCCCGTGTGCTGAAAGTATGAATTACAAAAAATGAATAATTTATTTACTACTAGCATATATTTACAGTTAGCATATGTGCTTCTATTAATTTAAGCAAATACACCATTTAAAAATATAACTGCAAGCACTGTCCCGATAGAAGGACTGTGCTACAAGCAATGATCAGGGTGGTTCCAAGTAACTATATGGTGTAACAAATAAAAATATTTAATGAAATAATGACCATATATGATGACTTGATATTTTGGTCACATATCTTGTCAGACCACAAAATTATAGCAACAGTTGCATGTCCTTATCTGCAACAAAGCTTAGGATATAACAGTTATGTTTATTAGTGAGGTCACATGACCATATATAGTCATCTGAAACATAAGTCATATCACATTGATCTCAACCAAAAACTAATCAGGTTTGCGCATTACCTCAGAGCATTTATGTACCTACCATGTTTCATTAAAATCTAGAACATGAAAAACAAACGGAAATGCTTAAAATTGGTTAATTGATATGCAGATTGGGTAATTAATATGCATAGGATTTGATCCAAAAAATAATCAGGTCTGTGTAATATCCCAGGGCATTTATGTACCAAGTTTCATTGGAATCTGTTGAATAGTACATGATAAGTACTTGAAGATTGATATTGATATTGATGGCAAAGCAGAAAACTGACTAATTATTACGCAAATCAATTAATTAATATGCACAGATTTTAATGTAAAATGAATAATGTCTCCGCATTGTCCTAGAGTAACCATGCACCAAGTTTCATTGAAATGTAATGATTAGTAGTTGAAATATCAGGGAAAAGCCAACATTTTGCTGATTATGCAAATTAGGTGATTAATATGCAAGGATATATTTACCCAAAACTCATCAGATCTGCGCATCTTAATAAAATCATATTTCTTAACTAATAATGCTTTACATACATTGAACTTTCAGTCATTCTGTATTCACATATAAAAGTAGATCACCATGCGTCTTGTTGAACTTCCCAGGCGCAGTTGTTAATAGAATGTGTCAAACGACTACGATGATACATTTTCCCCGCATATACTTTTTTTTTCAATAGTGGTTGACAAGATCAGATGAAAGTTGTTTGAGGTATTGTAACCACAAACACGAGATAATTTTAGGTGAAATTTACCAATATTTTGAAGAAAAAACAAAACAAGCAAATCATACCACAACTAAATTTGGGCAAGATTGTATAGTCGCTAATATGATATCCAAGTTTCAAAACAAATTGCACAAGTTATTGTAGCCACAGGAAGCATCGTTAACGACGGGAACGACAACGACAACGACGACGACTACGAGACAGACATTTCCCCTCATATACCTTTCCCTTCATTACCATTTCGGGCAAGCTAAAAATGTAGCTTAAAACTAAATGAAAGAAGACAACATTGTAATATCGTAATATTTTACTACTGTCTCTCCTCCCATAGTTTTAAATGGCCAGCATTTAAAGCGGGAGTGTCGTCACTTGCGCACGCGTGAGAATTGAGTCCCAAGCGACGATAACAACACACGCTAAAAACGCAACAACTCTTCGGTAGACGCTTGTTTGTAAACAATGACACGCTATGGCCATATGACGCATGCGCAGGTGACGACTCCCCCGCATTTAACACATACGAGTGTTTGTTGTTTACGGTGTTTGTTAGGCACTGCGTTCAGGTCAGCCAGTTCGGGCATAGATCCTGCAAGGTTCATTCGATCATGATATGTTGTTTACAACCCTACATTTGGATTTGTTCCAGCATTGTTTCTCCAAGTCAGAGAAAGTCCTTGAGTAGACTTGTTTACCTAAAGTCTCGCATCATGATCATACCATGCTATACCATACCATACCCTATCATACCACGAAATATAACAAATATGTCCCTAAGTCATTGGTAATTCTTGAATTGACTCCCCAAATAGGTGGGAATGCATCCGGGGGGACTTACATCAAGTATGTATATGTGCCGCCGAAGGGGGTCTCAAATTCACCACTTCTGTCTGTTATTTTACCCTGTATGTCTGAAAAAGGGTATTCTTTTTTCATTATTTCTGTCTAAAAAGCGGTCCATATTTTCCAAAGACTTGAGCTTGAGTGATCCAACAACCAGGGCAATGAAGCTCAATGAAGTCAAAGTCCACCTGCTTTTCCCTTGGTACCATTCATGTCTGAAAAGGTGTAGGCAATTTGAGTCTATTTCTGTCTGAATAGGAGTAGGGGTTTCAAACGACCAGCCAGAGGTTCTCTTACGTTATTATTTTTTGTGGGGGCGACCGCCCCCACTGCCCCCACGGTGCCGCCGCCACTGCCAGCTACACACCCCTGTCAGTATTGTTTGCAAGTACCCCCCCCCCGGGGGTGCACACATGATTAAAATAGATATTACATTTCTATGTTGGTGTCTATGGTGTACTAACACGAAGGCGTAAAATCATTTCAATTCTAGGATTCTTAACGAATCTTGTTTGTACCCGCTGTGATATTCGGGTGAATATTCATGTTTAATTTAACTATAGATGTCTTGGGGTGGTCTTTGCTTTGGTGAATAAAGCGTGCAATTAATCTCAAATAGATAGAATAGGTAAAAAGTCTAGGTGTAACAGGTGTCATGCCACAATTTCAAAATGTACAATTTAAATTTGTTTCTAGTTGCCTCAGGCTGAAGAAATTTCTGCTTAGAGTTATATTGATCGTAGTTGTCGATGTCTTCCCCCCCCCCCCTGTAAACACACAATTAATGTCAGAGTCCATGGTACGACTAGAGTTCAATTCGACATTTAGGCTGGTCAATGAACTTGAAGAATGTCTACAAACGGGGTCATAGCATAAAAGAAAACTGGTTATCACGGCATATTTGCACGTACGGTCGATGGTCAATCTGTGAAGTCACAATATGCAAATATCTGACAATATTTCTAAGACATAACACATGAGATATTAACCCTTAGAACTCCAAACAGATAATTTAAAAAAAAAATAACCTGATTTTTTTCAAAACTTTGATCAAGATATGTTGGCTTCTGTTCATCTGGTCCACAATTAACAAAGAAACTATACAAATGTGCAGTTAGTCGCACCAACAATTTGATGGATGAAACTATGGCGTTAAAGATTAACCTGCTGCTATAGTTACAAACACGTGTTATCACGAGAAAACAAATCCCAACCAATCCAAAATATCCGAAGTACATCGGAATTGACCTTTGACACCTGCGTCGAATGTGACGCTTACAAACAAATTAATACCGACTGAAAACTGAATTTTAGTTTGTTGTCACAATTATTATTTAACAATTTTGTTTATGTTTGAGCTCGACCCAGTGTCCGTGGACAGGAAGAAAAACAAAAGAATTTCACATTTTTTCTTTGGAGTAGCTTGTTGTTTTATGCGACTTTTCCGCCTGTTACATATCTATGAACTTATCACCTTGCCTGTACTTTATAAAATGTTGTGCTTATTGAAGGTTCAGTTGTGAATGACTTGTTTATGTGTTCATGGTATTATAATTCTGGACATTACCACTTTTATACCACGGCTGTCCTGAATAGGCCATTAAGCGTTATTTGCATATCCCGGTCATGCTAACCTTTGACGAGGTCATACCGTACCGAAAATTGCATGAATGCACCAAAGTGTACGAGTTCCAAGGTTTTAGAACAAAGAGTGGGAATGATGTTTATGCGTCCCAGTACATTTTGCATTGTATGCAATTTGTCGTACTCGGTATGGCCTCAACTACCGCCTGGGCATGTCGGAATTTGCATTCGATACGCGCAACTTCATTCTCCTTCGCAGAGACTATGGGTGTTTTATCACTAAGCTAGGTAGTCGCTAGAGAACGTCCCACGAGTTGCGGCTCAATGTGGCTCCCTAGGTCAGGTCATAACCTCGAAGACTCTGCACGAAAGAGTGGCACGACTTATCCATTTGCATATTCGAATATGTGATTCGAACTACACGTTATGTTCAAGTCACCGGGATACTGCAATCAACACGTTTTACGACTTAAATTTAAATGAAATTGTCGGCTAATTTACTTAAAGCGCGGTAGTCGTCGCGCTGCTCATGTGCCACATTTGTGTTGATTAGCATTGATTTTCCCACAATCCAATGCGCTCTTCAAATGGAAATCACAAGGGCGCGACTTGCACCAAGTACCATCGATGACTCTTTCTATAACTTGCAATAACCAAACGAAATTACCTAATTAAAACTGTGAATACCAAGCTATACATTGTTAAGATATCTTGGTCACATGTCTTAACAAAGGGTCACATGTACAGTTAGTCTTAACAAAGGGTCACATGTACAGTTGGCGATGGTGTCTTTACATGGATTCCGAAGCAAAATAAACTGATACCCCACGAGAAATTTGTTGGAATAATGCGAAAAATCAAAACCTTATAACGTTACCCCACACAACGTAGACCTTGATAAATTTATTTGTGTTTACATACCTACAGATTGAAGTAAAATATTAGTAAATAGTTTTGTTGTCACACAAATTTATTTTACTTTTAGTTGAAAAAAAACCCATAAATTGAAGTCTGCTTTTGGTTTAGGTGTAAGAACATTGGAAAGGAGATTGAGGGCTTACTCACCTGTGACCTGGTTATACAATGGTATGCGAGGTCAAAGTACCAACATGGAAGGCAGTACTACCATAAATTTCTGAGATGCAGAATTGTTCGGATTACCGGACATCAAATTACAAACTTCGAGTTACAAAAATGACAACGTCCATACTTCAGAAACCACGCCCATTTTTACTTAACCACGCACAAATTGTAACTCGAAGTCTAATTAACAAATAATATATTTTTATTCTTGTTGAACGTCTGCATTAGTAACTCGATTTTTAATTAACAGTTAACCGGACTACGAGTTACCGGCAACATAGATTTTTATATTTGTTGAACGTTCAAATTCAGTAACTCAAATTTCAATTATCAGTTGTAACTCGATGTTTTCGTAACTCGATGTCGGTAACTCGAAGTCTGTAACTCGAACAATTCAGCATCTTTAAATCCAGGGTACCAATAAATGCGCGGCGATTACGCAACAAATTGACTACAATTTATGCTACGAGTAGTCACAACGACAATTTGTATTTGCTGCCAGTGAAACCTTTCCAATTAGCGACACCCAAGGTAATTGCATTACTATTAAAGCGCGGTGGTCGTCGCGCAGCGCGTGTTCGAATTTCATGTAAGTAAACAATGTATTTTACACGCGTTGTATACGTCGCTATGAGTCCCATATCGAACAGGACGCGGCACGACGACTGCCGCCCTTTAAACACTTATTTTGTATACGATATAACAGGTGTCCGTGGCCTTTGTCGGAAGATACGGTGAATGACATGAATTTTTACGCAATATAACAAGGTATATTTAACCTCATTACATGCAATATTGGCGCGCTGAGAATAAAAAGAAATACAATTGTGACGCCCACAATGCATTGCGAACCATAAATCAGTTACAGTACGTACCATAAATTAGAACGCTGATCATTTCCGGTAGTAATTTTGATAACAAACTTGATTTCCGCAGTTGTACGTACATTTGTTTATTTCACGACTAATGTTCATAACATTTTGATAACGAGTCGGTTTGACACTTGTTCGCATACAACTGGACATCTAATTCACGCAACGGGGGCAAGGCAAGGTCATGCACCGGTTATACGAGGTCATACCGTCCTGATAATTTCATGAATGCCCTAATGTTTACGAGTTTCAAACTTTTAAGACTAGGGATGACTGTTTATCCGTCTCAATATATTTTGTACGTGATATGGCCTACATTACTACTTGCAGGGCTTGTCGGAATTTGCCTTCAATTGACCCTACCAATTACCTCATGTTTTTCTCAAGTTTCCCCATTGTTCACCTAGCAAAGTTCAATAGTTCAGAGTATTAAACAACTTTATATATCGATTTAGCTATTTGTCTGTGTCACCTATCTTATTTTCAGTATCTGATCAGCGGCTTTTACACAGGGTCCTGACGATCTATTTGTCTCAATGCATGGACATCTATGGGGCCGAGCGACTATGTCCCGGTACAGGACCTTGCCCTTGCTCAAAATAATAGAAATTATAGAATTAAAACAGTAAAGCAAGCATATGTTATTAAATTTAATCATCACGCTAGACCCTAAGCTAGTGTTTTTTGTTGCTTTTTGCAGGAGAATAAAACGTTTATACAATTTGTTTGTTTTTCGTATTAAATCGAAAGCAGTCATACTGCAATAATGCTTATCATGATAACAACATGTTACTAAAAATAGAAGTGACGTAATCATAGAAAGATAACGTTTTACAATCTTGGTGAAATGTTATTTTTGTTTTCTTTTTATTAGAGTCTGTCAGTATATGAAGGGCGTCTTTTTAATGAAATGCCTGAGATGAGGAGGAGATTGTGTGATACAACTACATTTTAAATCACGTGACATCTGCTGACCACAGGTTAAATAAGTTCTAAATAAATATTCATTTCTGTCTAGTCGGACACAAATCTCGGTATTAAGCGGGGACGTCACCTGCGCATGCGTCAGATGGCCTTAGCGTTCACAACTCAGACAACAAATAATTTATTAGTTGTCTGAGTTTAAAAACAAGCGTTTATCCATGAGCCTTTACGTTTTTAGCATGTGTTGTTACAGTCGATTGGGACTCAATTCCCGCGCATGCGCAGGTGACGACACCCCGTTTCACTCGTAGGCAAGTTTTTGAACGCCTGTGACAATTTCATGTTGTCAACGTGTGATCCGAGATAGAACATGTTGATTGTGCAACTTGACATTGGTCGTCCTTGGCGCGCGTCCCATTGGTTTGTCACGTATTCGCTCCGAAGTCAATGCGAAGCGACATACAAGATTCTGCCTGATTGGTTGCCCAAACCTGATAACTAATAAACAGACCTCTCAGACTCGAGCAGCCTGTTTGTTGGCATGTTTTTTTCGACGCAATGCTGACGATAAAATAAAACTATAATTCTTGTTGACTCTTGTTGCGTGAAATATTCCTTCAAATAAATGACAAACAGAAAATAAAACGTCTTTCAAAATAATTTGTAACTGAGACAAATTTTGCAAAATTTAAGGAATTTCCTGTCAAAGGTTTGTTAGCAGCGACAGTAATTAAGTAAAGTTCGTGGCAGACGTTTATGCGCGTTTAAACTTTGGAGGTCAAAGTGTCATTGAAACGAGGTCGGGAGCTTTTTTGTAACTTAAATTGAAGGCAATATGTTTATTACCTCGTCTATTTGGGTCATAATAATCATTTTCATGAATATCCATTTTATTTCATTTGTGTACGTTTTAAACATTCTTTATAATTCAATCGCCACACGTTATGTGGAAGATATGATATTTGTATATTTGATCACGTAAATTTCACAGTTCTGAAATATCTTCAAAATCATTTTAAATGAAATAGTATTTTACCCCTATGTTCACTGACAAATATTTTGTTTTAAATGACGTAGTTTGCGTGATAATTGGTCACAATTGTTTTAAATCGAATAATGTAATAACAATTACAATTGTTTACGAATTTAATTTTCTATTTTCAAATATTTTAGGGAGAAATAGTCTAACAATACAGTTTATTAACGTTTGGATTATTGAAAGTGCTTTCTCAGAGGATTCCTTGTGAGAAATCGGAATTTGCAAGTACTCGCGTATTTTTGAGGCTCCCTCTCGTTATTTGTGTGTCACGAAGAATGTTATCAGATACAGGAACTTTATACGCAGTTTTAATTGCTGTATAGTTTAATACGTAACTTCGCATACGATAACGCTATCGATTCGTCACTGGTCTGACATTAGCGTACCCCTTAGAATAGTGAAAATAAAATGTAACGTCATAAACCAGCACATTCAGCAGTTCTGTTAAACAATCAAACGTATCATAGGGAGTCGGAATATGTTAATATAATTAGCATGCGGGGGTATATAAACCTTGTCGGGTGCAGAGGAAATTTCATACTCCCCTCATCTATCAAAATGCGAACTCTTCTGTTACTTACGTTTGCCGTTCTTGGTAAGTTTGCAATTTAGTATTTCTTCTGACAATAGACATATGATATGCATTTGTGTGATTTGTTCTAAGAGTGTTTTTCATTGAAAAATTAGATGATTCGCGAGGACTGGAGAAATAAACGTTTTTAAAGAAATTCGTCATAGTTGCTTAACGTGATAGCAAATATGCAGCTGATATTAAGCTACACCTGGATCGTATTCAATCTAAAGATTCGATAAGAACCATTATTATTCCTAGAGGATGTTGAACAACAGCGAGAAATTTTCGAACTGATGCGTTGTCATCGCGTTTCTCATCTTTAGTTGGTGAATGGGTGGATAGTTAGTTAATGTAGGTGGTTTGTGTGCTTTATGGAATTGATTTTCCAGCTGATCTTTCCACATGGTATGATCTCTTTCCACTCTTAATAGCCCGGATCATAACCGATCTGAATTTCGTAGTGAACGAGAGCGGCATCAGTGTCGGCAATGTTACGGTTAGTAACCCGCGCAAAAGAATATGGAAGTAACGCCAATGCTAGCCGAACCGATAGATTGACAACGAGGCAAACATACCTAAATCTGTACTTCTTTGCGCTTGATTAGTGTATATCTGATAAGTTCAAACTATATTGCTGTGTCTGTGTTCTTATCGCATGTTAACTTCACTGTACGAAGCTTAAATCAATATTGTGTCGAGTACATCTGATCAGAATTGAAAAGGGTAAATTTGCATACAATGGACCCCTTGGTTCAAATCAGCCGCAGTCGGCTGACCACTCCTTTTGCGTTTATTATTTTACTACTTCGTCTGAAAAAAAACACCTGTTATGATTTATAGAATTACAACCATTTGTTGTCACAAAAAAATCACGCCACTTTATTTATGGCCCGGCCTTTTTTCTGAATAACTTGTACGTACAAAGATTATATTATACAATGATACGGTACTCAGGCTGTGAGTGTTTTATTGACTACTTCATTTGTATTTAAAGTTGTAGTGGATTGTGTTGGAATTTTGTCAACGATTATTCTGAGCAGGTTATCTGCCCCTCACTATTATAATTGCAGCAAGCAATCATTCATCAATTTGTTTCCGAACAGGGCTAATAATACTGACCTATCTCAAATGATAGTCAATTTGAAGTTTAAATTTCATCATATTTTGACGATTAATATCTTCAGAATACACACGTGACATATCACGTGACATAGTTTAGAATAAAAAAAAAATATCGGTTTTCGTTGGAAGTCGGAGGGTGGCATTGCTTGTAAAAACGGATAATTGCGATGTATCCTGAGAAAAATAGAGGTGTGTGAGCATAAATATGCAGTAGATGAGCAACATTACTGGTTTTGCGCCACATTTGGTCTGTTCACTTGTTGTTGGAATTGATTTCTCCTTTGCGGTCAGTGCGGTGGTGTCCGTGGCGTTGATTGGCTGATGAATATAGCATCGACTAGTTAATCTGAATATCCTAATTTTTCGTAGTTGCCAATTCCAAAAGGTTGCGGCGAGGACCCTCGAAACAACAGAAAACAACAGACTAATTAACATACACATTCTACACAGAATTATTAAGTTGCAATCTCAACACTAATAACTGCTAGAACAAGTATTATGTGTGGATTAGCATCGTCAAGTTGGTAAACTTGAACAACACAAAAACATCCCGAATTAGAAGCTGACATATTCACACTCAAAACTAACCCAATAAAATTTTCGCTTCGCTTTTCATTTACAATTGTCGACTGCTTTTTTAAAAGAATTCAGCTCAAAAATGTGTAAACGGATATGTTAGTTTGGTGCAATGATAAATAATAAAAACAAACCGGAATAAGTACTAGCGGAGAATCCCTTAGAAAAACGTGGCTATCCGTCCATGCGTCGCTTGGCCGATTTCCAATTTAGCTCTGTGTACATGTTCCGGCCGCTACATCACCCTACACAGGGTGTACTCGGGGCTATTTCCAATTGTGATGTGAAAATTACGAGTCTGTGCCCAGCTTGAGCGTTCGTGATCTCGCTTTATCTCAATCAAATTCTCGCGTTATTCCATTACAGAGTGTCAATACCGTTATGATAAAAACGCATTAATAATATTTGTTGTAACCCGGTTTAATTATTTTTAGTTATTTGTTTGGACTTTGACAAGACAATGAGTAATTAGTGCGTGACGCCGCGACATGCCCTTTGAGTGCAAGGTCACGTGATCGAACCCAGCAAAAATAAGTTCACCTGAGGTCACGGTGTAATCAACTCCTTGTCGCACTTTGAGTCGAAGTATATTTACAAGATAGAATATGATCCGTCGAGAAAAAAAATTGTCAAAAAACAAGCTGCTCTCTGATTGATTGGAATGTATATTGAGATTCGCCTCAAGTTATCAACTCACAGTGGTGCACTATTAGGATTTTCCACTTGTCACTTATTATTACAAATTTTAGAATATAATTATGTGCATATCCAACCTGCGTAAATAATCATCCCGGTATTCCATCAAGCCGCCTACATCAGCAGCGAGCATATCTAACTCGTCACGAATGGGTACCGGGGGTAGGCATTGATGACGACTGAACCGACTTTCAGTTTAACAATTCGATTGTCGATGATTAATATGATCCAATCTCGAATTCTACTGACAATCCTTCTTAGATTAAAATGCTGATATAATCCCCGATAAACTAAGTCTTGGTCGCTGGATTGATCCCATACTTGACCCCAAAGATTAAGATAATCGGAATGATTAAACCATAGACAACTATTTATTGGTTGTCTGAGATTAAACTGATTGGCTTTCCGACATACATGACATCGTTTAGTCTAAATTGCGCCCTCTGCCGAAAAAAAACATGGACGACAGAGGGCGCTTCTAACGCGTCCAGAGTTTCAATCGTTGGTCACTGACATATACATGTACGGGTATTTGCAGGGGAAATGTCAAAACATAGTCAAAGGTCATTGGAATTTGGCCAATTTAAAGATTTTAATCTCAGTTTACATCACAACTGAGATTGGGCGAAAAAGCAGCATGGAGAAACATACTTCTTAAAACATAGAAAGTCTACATGGTAGATATATGTATGTTTTTATTTGTATCCATAAAAAACATTCATCATAATCCGGGTTCCCATATATTCGATTAATACCAATCTCTTATTAGTAAAACTATTTCTAACTTCGGTCTAAGCCCAGTCAACTTTTCCAAATCAATTAAAAATTAAAATGAAAGCTAAACGCACAGGGGACTCATAGTCTTTTAACACGTTATATAATTATACAGGGTGCTGGGCCAAAGTTGATCTCTGGAGCCCACCCAAGGAAGTCATTCCTTCCAATGATGATACCATTCGTTGGTGTGTACCATCAGAATGCGAGATGAAGAAATGTCTTCGCATGGCCAATGAGTGGATGTACAATGTCTCCCCGAGAAAGGATATCGTATGTATGGAAGGTACATGTATAGAGCACTGTCTCGACTGGTAAGTCGACAACCTTAACACAAGGGTCAAAGGTCAAAGACCAACTGCGTCGAATTTATGCAAATATAATGATGTCTAATTTAGTATCCGAGTTGTAATTGTTCTCTCGATAAGCTGCGTCATCGTGCAATCTCACCACCCACGTGTATTGCTATATTTCTGGGACTTGTAAAGGTGAAGCAACTCTTACAATAATGTTTTCTCCAGCTTTTTTGACATTTGACCTTTTGAAACGTACCTATTAACGAAACAGTCAAATTTCATAATTAGCCATATAAAGATGGATTTTGTATTTTACTAGTTTTTAAATTCACGGACAATTTATATAACAGATTTTTTTTTATATCTAGGGTTGAGAATGGATACAGTGACGTCATTGTTACCCGCGAGAATGATGTATGGAGAGCACACACCGTTCACAATTTGAAACCTGTCGCTTATGAAATGTCCGAATACAAGGTATGAGTGGGCGTCGTCGTATGGTGGCGCTATTAGCGTATTTTATAACCGTTTGAACCGTATAATTTTGTGTGATTGAAAACAGTGGCGGACCCAGAGGAGGCCAGGGAGCCATGGCCCCCCAAACGCATGACAATTCATATCATCTGGATTACGCATAACTTCTCTGCGATTTACGCTCCGTATATCTTAAGCAAAGCTTGGACCCCCCCCCCCCCAATACATTTTGCTGGATCCGCCACTGATCGAAAAGAAATGACGGACAGTAACAAATATAACATTTGCATATATTTTGAATAATTTACTAGATTAAGGGGAATCAAATGTGGGTCTTACCCAGTTCCGAAGTCTAACTGGGCAATCTAGAAAATGCGCCACCGCGTGTCAATGTTCACGACTGATGCAAAATCACACCACGGTGACTTACTCATGATAGAATACATCAGTCATTAAATAATAATGGATGGGCCAGATTTGACAGATTTAGAATTCCGATGTCTTTGTATTATATGATTAGTTCATCTTATGCTTGTTTTTTCTAAACAGGGACCAAAGAAATTTGAAAATTGGGAAAGCATCAGCATTGCCGTGGTACCAAAATCATCTCCCATCAACCAGTGGAGCGATCTGGAAAACAAGAAATCTTGTCACGCCGGCGTCGATTACACGAGTTCCTGGACCGCACCAATGTGCTCCATGATTCACAAAAACGTCATCCCTCACCAAGGCAACATGGTTGAATCTGCTGCTCAATATTTCAAGAAGAGCTGCGTACCAGGTGTGTTTACATTGACTATGTTAGCATCGAAGTAGACATAGAAACCCACTCTTCACAAAAAATTAAATTTATTTTAGCGACCTCCTCTAAGTAGTCTTTAATGTTTGCATAATTTATGGCAATCAATAGGTATGTTTACATAGCACACATAAATTGAACACAATGTCACTGTGTGCTATTCCAGGTGTACTTGACTGGAACTACGACATCAATGGCACCAACCCCGAGACGCTCTGCGAGATCTGCGGTGGACGCAAAGAAGACAACAGCTGGTGCCACAAGAACAGGGATGTGTATTCCGGTTACTACGGTGCCTCCATGTGCTTGAAAGAGGGCAAAGGTCATGTTGTTTTCATTGACAACAACTACATCTCTGCATTCAAAAACATCTTTGGTAAGTATGTCGAACGAGGGCGCTGTTTGCGATATTAATCTAAGCGCCCTCTATCGTCTTTGTACAAATGATCTTAGTACATGTAACTTTGTCTTGGATAGTTTGGCGATTTTGTATTATATTTTCTATGCATAAATATTTGATGTAACAAGAGATTAAAAGTCTTATAAATAAGAAAGCATACTCTAACATTCTATCCATTCTTTATATTCATCGCAACAACTGATTTATCGTCATGTTTTGTTTTCTAGGAACTGATTACAAGCTTGTCTGTAACCATGGTACCACTGATTTGGATGACTGGCATAACGAGGATTGTCATCTTGGATACACTCCACGCCCAACTATCTTCACACACATGGACAAGACTTACAATTATATCCGTGACTTCAATGATATGTTATTTTCTGCCGTGCAAGTAAGCTTACTTTAAAGTATTTGATAATCATTTCAATTATCGCAACCTCGGCTGATAGTCTCCCCATTAATATAGTCAATTTGTCTTTCCCGTTGATTCTGTGCTAAATTCGCACAGGGTATAACAAAGCTCGATTTTATTTGAGTGTTTATCTGTTGTTGTTTTTTGTAATACAGACTTATTCAAACATGAATAACATGGACATATTCAGCTCCGATGAATACATCTGCTCAGACAACTCTGATCCAAAAGACATTATCTTCCGTGACAACACCCGTGAATTTGTCACAATCCCAGAAGAAAAGAATTACATGCACAAGTACATCAGTGTGATGAACACCTGCCAATCCATGGAACCAAAACCACGTGCAAAGTTCTGTGTAATCACTGATGAAGCTTACAACAAATGTACAGAAATGAAGAGATACTTCACTTCTACCATGAAGGTAATTACCATATCAATATGTAAATTAAGCATTCTGAGTCACATGACCAAATGTAAATGCCAAATATGGTATATAAATTTATGCATGTGATAATAATCATTCCCATATTTGGAGTCAAAAAACATTTATATATACATACCTTTCTACGATGTGAATATGTTAAATGCAAATTATGACACGATTTTTAACAGCTTTGACCATTTCAGTGATATTTCCAATCATGAAAATATTTTTGATGTTTAAATAATTTCTTAGGTCAACGAAGTTAGCTGGGGTTGCATGAAGTTACCAACCAAGATGGATTGCATGAAGGCTATCTGGGAAGGCAAGGCTGATGTTGTGTCTCTGGACCCAATGGAAACTTTTATTGCTGGAAACGACTTCCAAATGACCCCATTCATGAGTGAATACTTTGATGTTTTCCATGAGGTAATATATGCAGAATGTTTTCCCTTTCAGCATTATAATTTTTTCGAAAAAAGTTTGGTACAACCTTTTGCCCATTCTTATGTATAAATTGTTGATACTTTTAAACCAAATGGGCATGATTTGCTATTACTACAGATCTAGATAACATTTTTGGAAAAGGATGCTTATATGTACATAGACGAGTAGTAACAGGAAAGTAGTTTCAGAAAAGGAATAGTTCAATGCTGTCAAAACAGTTGGTAGTAATAGTTTTTCAAACGGACACTGATAGCATACATCAGTATTTAAGAAGATATTAGCAAGTAGTTTCAAAGAAGAATGCTATTAATGGTCAACATTTTCATAGAAGAAAACAGCACTAAGTAAAATAGTTTCAGACATGAATTCTGCTGATATGTGCAGTAATTTCAAAAAAGTTGTAGTAAGTACCGGAACAACAGGTTGTTGTGAAGGTTACTGTAGTTTTCAAATCGAAATACCAAGAAAAAAATGTCAATAACCTATAAACCTGCGGTTGAATTGACTTATTGCTATTTTTCTGCCACACAGCCAATAGATGGCAAATGGTCTTACAACTGGGACACCGAGACTTACACTATTGGAATTATGAAGAAGAATGTTTACCAGAACAAGTTTGGATACGACAATGAGTGGATTAACCTGAAGGGACTGAACACCTGCCACGCTGGTATTTCCAGAGTAAGTCATTACTCTCATATTTTAAATATCAAATGTTATTTTTAGTTTCTAGATAAAGGACATTTATCTAAATGTTCGTGATATACATAAATATGTTACTATGGTAAATAGCATTGTATAGTGATAGTGATTTACATGTTGGCATGTACTAGATGCACAAATTGTTTCTATTGGTTGATGGGAGAGCAATGGACAGACAGAAAACCATTTTAGCTAGTCTAGCCAACCCTTGTACGGCTCATAGGCTCTAAAATTGCTTATAAATCTGTATGCATATGTAATGTACAGTTTCCAACACTTTGGAAAGCATCTACCCTAAGTCATAGCCCAAAGATATCACGCGATATTGTGATTATGCGTTTCAACATACCAGTTAATGTTCACGTCAGTTTGTAAATATCATGATTTATATCGACTTATATCTATCTGAACTGTCCAAACTTGCGTACATGGCGCTTGTTCAGCAAGATGACCCTGTATGGTCAGTAAGATGTATGTATTACTGCATCACATTTCTCAAGAAGACATTTTCTATTGTTGATCTTCCTGTAGGTTTCCTCTGTCCATCATCCAATTGGTTGGCTACACTCCAATGGCACCATCCCCCATTACGGCTCAGTCTTCGAATCTATCAACAAATTCTTTGACCGTACTTGCTTACCAGGTGAGTGTGTTTATGTATACATGGATGAACACCAGAGTTTCTCACTCAAATTTGTCTGCACTTTATTTTGTATATTCTTCAATTTTGTAGCCAACAGATAAAATTTGAGTAATTGTTTTCAGTTTTTACTCAAAACATTTTGCTTTTTTGTCACAATCTTGTAAAAAAAGTGCAAACTACAGATGGTACTATTTTGTGAATTTTTGATTAAAAGAGGGAACTGGTTGTGAAAAGGTTAAAGGTGATAAACAACATACCTACACGATATACAAACCCAAATTATGATGACCCGGGTCTGCATAACCTATATATGTACATGGACCTATACAAATTATATAATAATCAGAAAATTTGTCAAGATGTAACTTTTCTGGCAAAACACCTATTGTGGTAGTACTGCCGAGGTACTGTCCAATGAGATCTCGTAATCTGCAGAATCACAAAAGATTTCAGTAGGATCTCGATTACATGTATCATAGTGTACACACCCTTTATCAATTCTTGATCGCCTTACAATAACAGGTTCAAAGGACTGGAACATGAAGAAAGATATCATTCTCGGTCACCAATACAACTGGGGATATCATGGCGTGTCATTCTACAATTTCACTGGCATGGAATGGTTTGTATGGAATGTACCACATACATGGAATTACTTCAACTGGAATCACCAGACCCCAAGGTAATTCAACCCTATAAACAGTGTGTTGATGTCCAAATATAGATCTGTGTTTTATATGGTAATTTATTTCAATATATGGTGTTTTGATGTCTAAATATAGATATATGTTTCATATGGTAATTTTTTTCTATATATGGTGTGTTGATGTCTAAATATAGATAGTTGTTTTGTATGGTAATTTATTCTACATATATAGTGTGTTGATGTGCAAATATAGATAGTTGTTTTGTATGGTAATTTATTCTACATATATGGTGTGTTGATGTGCAAATATAGATAGTTGTTTTGTATGGTAATTTATTCTACATATATGGTGTGTTGATGTGCAAATATAGATAGTTGTTTTGTATGGTAATTTATTCTACATATATGGTGTGTTGATGTGCAAATATAGATAGTTGTTTTGTATGGTAAATTATTCTACATATATGGTGTTTTGATGTCTAAATATAGATAGTTGTTTTGTATGGTAATTTATTCTACATATATGGTGTTTTGATGTCTAAATATAGATAGTTGTTTTGTATGGTAATTTATTCTACATATATGGTGTGTTGATGTGCAAATATAGATATTTGTTTCATATGGTAATTTTTTTCTATATATGGTGTTTTGATGTCTAAACATAGATATATGTTTTGTATGGTAATTTATTCTACATATATGGTGTGTTGATGTGCAAATATAGATAGTTGTTTTGTATGATAATTTATTCTACATATATGGTGTGTTGATGTGCAAATATAGATAGTTGTTTTGTATGGTAATTTATTCTACATATATGGTGTGTTGATGTGCAAATATAGATAGTTGTTTCTATGGTAATTTGTGTATAATGACTAATAAGATTGAATCAGTTTCTGGGAAGTTAGTTCAGGGTTGTTTTTAACACACTGCCATCCAAACCATCTTCGGTTTCCTCCATAGCTACATCAACACCTGGAAGAATATCAACACCTGGGTAGAAAACCCAGAATCCATTCTGAAAACAAAGAAGGAATGGAAAAAAACTTCAACTGAGGAAGGATGGCAATGGGACACCGAAGATGAAATCAAGAAAGTAGACATCTCCAATATCTGGAACAAATTCTTCAAGAACATGAAGAGTCAAAAGAAGGAAGGAATCAAGGATATGCCAAAGTAAGAGAATAAAAATAAGTTGTTATGCTTATACAGATCCGCATCCCAGATAGAGTACATTTGCAATCCCAAAAGAATTCACTTCTAGTACAGCAGTCAGTACAGTAATGATCTTTATTTTATATTAGATGCACCATTGCTTTATGTGATGAAGAAGCGGCCCCACATTCATCCATCAATGAAAACAAGTTTTAATAAACTGAATTTTCGAAAATA
Organism: Saccoglossus kowalevskii; assembly: GCF_978046115.1. Taxonomy (NCBI): domain Eukaryota; kingdom Metazoa; phylum Hemichordata; class Enteropneusta; family Harrimaniidae; genus Saccoglossus; species Saccoglossus kowalevskii. Next base: position 27,438,379 of record NC_140657.1, read on the forward strand.
TATTTTTGATCAGATGAGCAAACTACACTACTGTAAAATACTTTCGCTTGGCATTTATTTTCGTGAAGGGATGATTCCGTAAAAATAAAATCCAGTGAATATACTTTTTTTTCTATATTCCACATTAAACTCATCAAAAATCAGTGAAAATAAATTCCAAGCAAAACGTCCAAAAAGTCTTTTCAGCGAAAATTAATTTCAGCGAAAATAAAGTATTCCACAGTATATTAGGCTCAGTTGACTGCTGGGTTGCCTGCATGTGGATGCATCTAATCACGTAAAGGTTCAAGTGACATATTGGTTATCGTTATTTGCTTGTGTTCATCTTTAAATCTTCCACCTTATTGGATATGGTTAAATCCAAATTCTGTTTGATCTCGTAGATTTGACTGGACTATTTGGAATCTCTTCAAGGATAACATCCGAACCGTTCCAGAATACATGTTGGAAAAGATTCCAGAGATTGAGAAATTCTTGATTGAGTTAGAAAAGATTACACACAATGGTTTCAGTGATAATATTGAATTCAAATGGATGAACCACCCAATCGTCATGGTAACTATATTATCCATACTTAATATGAACATTTCATCATTAATACATATTAAAATTTTATTAGCGAAAATCAACTCTGTTCATATAAGAAAACATTATTTTTTCATGTTTATAATTTATAATTTAGAAACAATTGCCTAATAAAATAATGGATCTGTAATAGTATGGAATGTTACACATGAATGAATCTCTCCATCTATTTTCAAAACATCATTTCCGACAATTTATGACATTCTTTTGTTTTATCAATCAGAACTACCTGAAGGTTTACTACCCAATGCTTGTGAAACGCTGGATCAACTATGCCGACCAAATGGAATGGGTACCAATGACAAAGGACACTTATAACCGATACACCAACCCAATCTGGCTTTCACCTGAATGGAATGAATATCAGAAGACCATGAAGGTAGGAAAAGATACCACTAGAAATTACATCATCAGATTAGTAAAAAGCTTGCAATATATTCATTTTTATACAGTTGGGATATAGAAAAATAGTGTCGTCCGCTTATAATAAAGAATGTTGTGATCGACTGAGTTTTTTTCAAGTAGTCTGTCAGTGAGAAGTTTTCTGATCATTTCGAGTCTTCATTCTTACAGATGCACCAGGAAGAGCTATGCACTAGCTGCGGTGGCTACAATGAGTGGAACTGCAAAGAAGGAACCGAGGAACCATACTGGGGAACCCTGGGAAGCCTCCGATGCATACACGAACATAAAGGAGATATTGCTTTCATCGAGTCACACAAATTCGAGCCATACGTCAAAGACATTGACATGATCCCACAAGACTTTGTCTTGGTCTGCCCAACTGGCAAGGTCATCAACTATGTCAACCATGAGAGCATCCGTGAATGCAACTATGGGCGTGTACCGTTCCCAACTCTTGTCACTTCATACGCCAAGACAGGTAAATTGATGCACTCAAACGAAATTTAGCAGACAGCTGTCGCTGTACATTTACCACTTTCTTTATCTTTGTAGGTCATCTAATCATATAAGAAAGAAATTTTATTTAGCATTAGAAACCTCACTGACCCATAAAAAATAACCTATTTGTCGAAAATATAACCTATTTGTGTAGCATATCATGATTCTAATAATCAAAAAATATTTTTTTTTTTTTTTTTAAATGTTTTTGTGCCCGGCGACAGTTCTGGATATTGAATGTCACTGTTGTCTCTCCTGACATTTTTTTTTTGTATGTGCAAGTTACAATCAAAAAATATGTTTGATTGGTGATCTTCTTTTCAGTACAAAATGCTTGAAAGGCATGGTAAGAACATCTGCTACAAAAATCCAATGACTTGAATTTTGAATTGCCGAGCTTTCAGAGAGGAATATTGCTTCGGCAAAATTGACTATCATCAAATGTGTATCCTTAGGGGCGAAGCTACGTCACAGACGTTCCATGTTGCTAAGACGCGCACCACTGTACCATGCATTTCTATGGGCTCTGTGCGCGCTGCTGTGGAACGCCGGTCGAGCCGGTGAAAATTCGAGAATACAACACAAACTCAACTTTGAAGTATTCCCGAACAACCAAATTTATATATGTTACACACGTAGGGCTAATTTTGTTGCACTGTTCAGAGGAGTCTCAACAATCATCCCAAAGTACCGTTTTATGCGAGTTTTGGGCCTTTGTTTTCACTGCCGCAGGTTGCCAGGCGATGAAAATGCCCGGATGTCCGCCCCCGAGGATAGCACATTATTAGGTTAGAAATAAAATACGTTTGCGTTTGTTGAATCCAATTTTGACGTCAGTATGATGCTATGATCTTTGTTTGTCCCGTTTTTATGTTTGGTTTCCCGCATAAGGTGGGATCCCGCAGTGAACAAAAAATTGTTTATTAAACTGCCAAGATTAGACGAGATTTGAACTATCCTGGATATGAAAGCAAAGGATTTTTCAAGCTATTTCACCAAAGTTGCTGAGACAAGTACCACATTGGCAGGAAATATTGAATAATATGTTATTTGTATACCTTTTATTAAGAAGCTTTTTTTTTGTTTTTCCTAATCCAGGTAGCTGGCGCTGGAATGTGACCAAGGCTCTTTTACTCGCACAGAAGATATACGATTCCTCAAGCCATAATGAATACCGCTTTGAGATGTTCGGTGAACACAGCGTATTTGAAAACATTCACACCAAACATCTTTACCCAATCAATCTCATCAACCAGACCTATCAAACCTGGCTTGGACCAATGTTCCTGCGCTCCATGGAGTCCCTCATTAAACCAATTTCTCGTAAGTTAATGATTTCTAATTCTTCAAATCTTGCTTCGTGGTAATGTCCATTTCATTCGGCGCAGTCTTGGAATAAACAATACAATATCAACAAGTAATCAGTGATGCATGATGGGTAACTAAACAGTTTTGAAGTACCGGTAGTGAAAATTACTGACAGCCTTACAAAACTATTTGTCAGAATCACTGTCAGACAAAAAATGAAAAACGCTTTCTGAAAACATTGAAAAAAATGTTTTTCTGGCTATTTTTGCTTACCTATTTCCCAATATCAGTTACCAAGAATCGAAACAATATCAATTTTGTACAATTTCAGACAAATGGTGGGAGAATATTGACGAAATCTGTCACGGTGAGACACTAACCAACGTAATCCACCATCATGACGGACGTTGTAACGCCATTGTCAAGGACATCACCTGTAGAGGAAATCCAGAACCCAAGACTATTTGGCTTGGTCGTCATGGATACAAATACAATGTAAAGATTCCAATGTGCAGGTCAGTACAATAACAAAATGTTGCCATGACAACATACCTAGTATAGATATCATTGGCATGTTAATTAGTTTAATACTAATGATGCTGTGAATCGTTTGAAAAATGCATAATATATTTGATTTGTATTGCAGCCGTCCAACCCGCTTCATCCGTAAGATGGTTGAATTCACTTGCGACACTGGATACGGTTATTTACACCCTGTGATGATCCCAACTGCCTGTGAATGCATTCCATGTGAGGAGATCACCCATGCACCAGCCTGGAGTCATGATTACCACTGGACCACAGAAGAGAGGAAATACACACCAAATGAGTGGGAATATGACCATTTTGATCTCTGGGGTAAATAGTCAGCGAGGTCCTTTTTCACACCTATACTGGTTGTAAAAGAATCATAATTATATACACAGACATACAAATAGTGTATTAATCAATCAGTTTTGGCTTTTGCATACAATGGGTTTCCTTCTGATCTTTAGGACATATAACAAATAATTTATCCACTTGTATCTTCTGATTTCCTAGGTAACGAGCCATGGTGGATGAACAAAGAGCACCATGACACTTGGTTCCACGATGAAGTCATCTACCCACTGAACCAAGACTGGAACTACAACCATCACATCAACAAGCGCCCAAAGACCAACCATTATTCCAACTGCGAGAAGAACTGGTGGGGTTTCATCTGGCACCCACAGTGGTTCCAAGAATCAACCTGGCCTATGTGCAATGAGGGGGATTACTGGTACGAGACCATTAACGTGAACACCAACTGGGAACATAAGGAATGGAACCCCAGATGGAACAAAAACACTGAATTGAATAAGCCTGAATGGAGATGGTCGCTGTAATTTACAACCCTACTAATTTTTGTAGAATGTCAACTGGAGTGTAACCCTTTTCCACTTTGTTTATAGTTCATACAAATTTTCACCATATAGTATTAGAATATTGTGTTTTTTTAATGTTGAGTTGTTTAATCACAAATAAAACATAGAACATGCTGTATTGTGTTTATAACGTATGATGGAATCAATCTGTAAAATCTGGTGTAAATAGAGGATCTGACCAATCAGATCTCATGATACATACCATGGTGTAAATAGAGGCTCTGACCAATCAGATCTCATGATACACACCATGTTGTAAATAGAGGCTCTGACCAATCAGATCTCATGACACACCTCATGGTGTAAATAGAGGCTCTGACCAATCAGATCTCATGATACACACCATGGTGTTAATAGAGGCTCTGACCTATCAGATCTCATGATACACACCATGGTGTAAATAGAGGCTCTGACCAATCAGATCTCATTATACACCTCATGGTGTAAATAGAGGCTCTGACCAATCATATCTCATGATACACCTCATGTTGTTAATAGAGGCTCTGACCTATCAGATCTCATGATACACACCATGGTGTAAATAGAGGCTCTGACCAATCAGATCTCATGATACACACCATGTTGTAAATAGAGGCTCTGACCAATCAGATCTCATGATACACCTCATGGTGTAAATAGAGGCTCTGACCAATCAGATCTCATGATACACACCATGGTGTTAATAGAGGCTCTGACCTATCAGATCTCATGATACACACCATGGTGTAAATAGAGGCTCTGACCAATCAGATCTCATGATACACACCATGTTGTAAATAGAGGCTCTGACCAATCAGATCTCATGATACACACCATGGTGTTAATAGAGGCTCTGACCAATCATATCTCATGATACACCTCATGGAGTAAATAGAGGCTCTGACCAATCAGATCTCATGATACACACCATGTTGTAAACAGAGGCTCTGACCAATCAAATCTCATGATACACACCATGGTGTAAATAGAGGCTCTGACCAATCAGATCTCATGATACACCTCATGGAGTAAATAGAGGCTCTGACCAATCAGATCTCATGATACACACCATGGTGTTAATAGAGGCTCTGACCTATCAGATCTCATGATACACACCATGGTGTAAATAGAGGCTCTGACCAATCAGATCTCATGATACACCTCATGGTGTAAATAGAGGCTCTGACCAATCAGATCTCATGATACACCTCATGGTGTAAATAGAGGCTCTGACCAATCATATCTCATGATACACCTCATGGTGTAAATAGAGGCTCTGACCAATCATATCTCATGATACACCTCATGGTGTAAATAGAGGCTCTGACCAATCAGATCTCATGATAAACCTCATGGTGTAAATAGAGGCTCTAACCAATCATATCTCATGATACACACCATGTTGTAAATAGAGGCTCTGACCAATCATATCTCATGATACACCTCATGGTGTTAATAGAGGCTCTGACCAATCAGATCTCATGATACACCTCATGGTGTAAATAGAGGCTCTGACCTATCAGATCTCATGATACACACCATGGTGTTAATAGAGGCTCTGACCTATCAGATCTCATGATACACACCATGTTGTAAATAGAGACTCTGACCAATCATATCTCATGATACACACCATGGTGTCAATAGAGGCTCTGACCAATCAGATCTCGTGATACACACCATGGTGTAAATAGAGGCTCTGACCAATCATATCTCATGATACAAACCACTTTTTAGTAAGACACTCTGATTGATACAAAAAAAAACATCACAGAAGGAGCAACATGTCAATTCTGTGAAATGTTTTAACAATATTAGGATTCGACACTGTCACTGAGCAAAATTTTGAGATATGAAGAATAATCTCATCATGGAAACCAGTGTAAAAATTATAAATGATCTGGTGATCCCAATTTTTCATTTTTTTTTCATTTTCCCATATTCTGTCTTAAACCAAAGCCAAAAAAAATAACAACTTATGTTGCCCTCAAGTTGAATCAAAGAAAGCTTAGAAAGAACTCCTGTGTGCTGAGAGTATTGAAGACACATTAAAAATTAATTCAAAATTACCTGTACATGAGATATTGATAGAAAAGCTGAAAACTAATTATGTACATCAGGTAACTAATATGAACAGAACAGAACAAAAAAATTATGAATTATTATGCTAATTAGAGAATTAATATGAACAAATTTTAACCCAAAATTAATCAGGCCTGTCTATTGTCCTAGAGCATTTATGTACCAAATTTTATTCAAATGTGATGATCAGTAATTGAGATATCAGTGTTAATTAATTATGTTAATTAGGTGATTAATAAGCATAAATATTTACCAAAAACTAATTGGGTTTCTGCATAGTTCTCTTTAAAAGTTTCATTAAAATCCAATTTGTGGTTCTTTATATATCAGTGGAACATTATGCAAATTAGATAATTAATATGTACTCATATTACCCTAAAAACTATCAGGTTTGTGCAGTGTCCTATGACATCTATGTACCAAGTGTCATTGAAATGTGATGATTACTACTTGAAATATCAAAAGCTGAAAATTAATTAATTATGCAAATTAGCTAATTAATATATACTGATATTAGCCTAAAACTATCAGGTCTGTGCAGTGTCCTATGATGTCTATGTACCAAATTTCATTGAAATGTGATGATTACTACTTGAAATATCAAAAGCTGAAATATAATTAATTATGCTAATTGGGTAATTAATATGTACTCGTATTACCCTAAAAACTATCAGGTCTGTGCAGTGTCCTATGACATCTATGTACCAAGTGTCATTGAAATGTGATGATTAGTACTTGAAATATCAAAAGCTGAAAATTAATTAATTATGCAAATTAGGTAATTAATATGTACTCATATTACCCTAAAAACTCTCAGGTCTGTGCAGTGTCCTATGACATCTATGTACCAAGTGTCATTGAAATGTGATGATTAGTACTTGAAATATCAAAAGCTGAAAATTAATTAATTATGCTAATTAGGTAATTAATATCTACTGATATTACCCTAAAAACTTTCCGGTTTGTGCAGTGTCCTATGACATCTATGTACCAAGTTTTATTGAAATGTGATGATTAGTACTTGAGATATCAGTGGAAAAGCCGAAAATTGATTAATCATTATGCAAATTAGGTAATTAATATTGCACAGATTTTTACCCAAAACTATCTGCGCATTAGTTTGGAGCATCTGTGTGCCAAGTTTCATCAAAATCCAATGAGTGGTTCTTTAGATATCAGTGGAACAGTCATGAAACAGCTAAAAATCAGCTAATTATCATGCAAATTAGGTAATTAATATGCATGGATTTTTACCAAAACCTAATCAAATCTGTGCATTGGCCCAGAGCATCTATGCACCAAGTTTCATCAAAAACTGATGTATGGTTCTTGAGATATCAGTGGAACAGACGGACATACATACACACACACATACAGACACACTAACTGCAAAGACTCCCTTTTTGTGCTTCGCACACAGGAGTCAAAAATTTGGTCGGTCGGTCGAATTTTTTTTTTTTTTCAAACTCATGAAAACTAAGGGTATCGTAAATAGCCAAGGTATATGGGAAAAAAAAACGTGACCCGATATTTCATATTTTGTGGTCGGTCGCTGAGGGCAACAAAACAATTTTTTTTTGGCCTAACGGCGTCGACAGTAACACAAAAATGACATATAATCTTCAATTTAGCTAAAACCTCTTTAATCCTTTGATTGGCATTTTTTCCCAAACAAAATTTAAATGCATTTTGCATATTTTATTTTATCTGGATCACAATTTTGAAAAAAAAATGAAAAAACTTGCATGGGTTTTATTATTCTAAACGTTACAAAAGTTGACTTTGGCAAACAGAGGGCTTAAAGATCAATGTGCACTGACTGTTGTGTTATTAAAAACGTCCAGAGCTGCTTTTAATTAGATTGAAATAGAATTTGCAAGAATTCTGGTGTAAATTCATCTCAGATTCAGAGTATAGAAATGGTATTCAGTTTGTCACTGCTATGTCCACAATGATATTATAGTTAAGGTAGAAGCCAACCATACTCATAAATAAAAATACCAGAATGTATTCATTTTACAATGAATTGTTCTCCAGGGCAATAAAATTACTTAAAAAACTTTGGGGTAACCAGCTTAATTTTCAAGAAAATGATGGTCATATTTTCCGGGATAGTGGTCATTTTGGCAGTACTATAATACTTTTACCACAGTTTTTTATGCCAGAAATTTATAAACCAGATCTTAAATAGGTGATTTTCCGTACCATTTCAAGATCTCGCGAGATGCATTAAAGACGCGCGTCAAACGTCTGCCACAAAAATCGAACGATTTGATTTTGAACTAGAATTTCTTTATTTCGCAGCTTACATCGACCGGCCGATCTTCGACAGGGGAATATTGATTCCGAATACCCTCACTTAATCGAAATTGCCTATCATCAAATGTGGACAGCACATTATTAAGCATGGAAATGTCCCCGAAATACTTTCGCGTTTGTCGAATCCCACGCGATGTTTGACGCGACTACGACGCTATGACCTTTGTTTGTCCTGTTTTTACGTTCGATTTCACGCATAACGCGTGATTCTCGCAGTGTACAGAAAATGGTCTATTGTTTGTTGGTTGTATGGTTAACAAACTACTTTTTCACACAAAAAATGGGTTAAACACCCATGAGCATTTTGTTCAGGTATACATACTGAAAGAATAATATGTATGTTATAAAATGGGTCCTTTTGGTTGTCCCAAATTATTGAGAAAAAATATTATTTTTTTATAATGTTTTAACACAAATTCCTATGGAAATAGTTCCAAAATTTTTGCATCTTTTCAGACTAATTTTCTCCAAAATAAAATATTTGTACTGGGTGAAAAATTCTGAATGTTAATGACTGATGTCTAAATCAATAATTAAGTAACACTTTAAAAACAAATAAAATTGATAATTTTTCCATTTATCAAAATATTGATGATATCATCATGAAATGAACAACCAAAAATGACATAAATATCCATTAAAAACAGAAAACTGAAGTTCTTTGCTATATATGACATTAGTATTTTAGCATCCGTTTATGAGTGTCTTTCGGTGTACAGTCAGAAATGTATAGTATATAAAGTTTAATGATGTAACTGTCTAACAACTAACACTGAGGGCAGTATTTACCACATGACCTGATAGTCTAATTATTTAAAGAAAGCTACCACATGTAAATCCTTGGCAAATATATATCAAAGATGTTGAAATTAGTATTTTTAGTCAAACATCAAATGGGTCATAATTTACAAAGCAAGATTAACTAAAATGGCTACAACAAATGTAGATGTGTTTTTAATAGAGCAAATAAAGCTATGCATCCAGGCATTTTCACCGCCTGGCAACCATCGCAGTGATAACAAAGACCAAAAAATATCAGAAAATGATACTTTGGAATAGTTGTTCAGACTCCTTTGAACAGTGCAACAAGATTACCCCTGCGTGTGCAACATATATAAATTCAGGATTACTTCAAAGTTGAGTTTGTGTTGTTTTCTCCGGCTCGACCGGCGTTCCACAGCAGCTTGCGCAGAACCCATAGAAATACATGGTACAGTGGTGCACGTCTTAGCAACATGGAACGTCTTGTGACGTAGCTCCGCCCCAAGGATTAGAGATGCGCTTCTAGGAAGGAGCATCACATTGCTATATATTTTCCATCATATAACTTACAAATTAAACACTCAACACAAAGGTGTAGTTTATAATAATTTTTTAATAAACAAGTCATTGAAAATGACACAGTTCCCGTTCAAACTGTACAAATAAATCCTCATGTACCAACTATGGTATATTAATATTAAGATGTTTAATACATACATAGGATGCAGAGCAAGACACTAAGTAAGTGTAGTCATATAGCTCAAGATACATATAGTTGCCATTCAAACAACTGAATCGTAACTCACTTGCTTTAACATACTGTACTAAATATATATGCAACATACATTTCGGACAAGTGAGTTTTAAAGGTAATATCCATGCCTTGGGTTGTATAATCTATTTCTGTGCAATGTGAAATGAACATCGCCCTCTAGTGTCAAGAAGCCACTATAGTAAATCTGGGGTTGAGCAACCGAGGTAGTTTCTCAAGTCATTTACCGTTGATTTAAACAACTTGCACGGAATGAACTCCAATTTTAGTCTCTTATATGCTTCATAACGATGACAACCGCCAAACGAATAAAAGTAATTTCCTCCTTGTCGACCTTGAATCCACAACACATCAACAGGAGGAACACTGGACTCCTCATTCTGGATCACAGAAAACAGATAAATCAATGTGTGTAAAATGATACGAATATGAGAAATGTCTTCCTGTATTTTTGTACACCAACGAAATAGGATGTAACAGATCTGGTGTAATTTTGATATCCATATATGTGGGACTTATCTGTTGGAAAACAGCCACGGAAATCTATTAAACTTGTGAAAAATCAGAAAATTATCTTATAAACAAGTGGCCATTATCACCCCTCCATCCCATACTGATCCTGCATAGCAACCGATAAACAAGTTTCTTTAAATGGCGAGTTTATATATATATCAAATATGTTTCGGTCTAGGTGTTCAGCCTTTAGTTTTGCTACTACTAATAAATTGGTCACGACAGTAATGGGATTAAGTATTCAACAAAAAATATTTAAAATAAATTACGGGGCTTGACAATGTAATTGATGTGATCTTCCGCACGACGGGCTCTCACCTCTATCGTATTCATTAGGCTCAAAACTTTTTCTTCCTCCAAAACCGATGGTATGGGTCGTATAAGTACATTTATCGGAACATTGTGGACTTCTGTAATGTGACCAGCTTGGATACTGCTTTTCTCGGTAGAAGCCACCGAGTGGAGATGGTTTCCCTCTGACATTGCACCAGTTCTCAAACACAGTTTGTTGATCTGGCAGAATAGAATGCCTCGGAAGAGCCCAATGAAATTACGAGTGTTTAACATGAGCGTGTGTGGTTATGAGTGAGATACTAACGAGGTACTAGTATATTTTCAGCTTCCCAAACACACAGTCTTATCGTAACTTCGGGGAATCACGGAAGTGAGTTGGGGGCGTCCACTTAGTATGTTAGGTAAGTAGAGTTTTAAATAGTGGTGAAACATACGACATATCAGAACAAAATACATATCTCTATAAATTACATACTTATGTAATTAAAGGATATTCTTATTTTAGTAAGAGCATTAGCTGCTGAAATGTCAGAATATAGAACTGGACATTTTCTTTAAATACAGTTCACCTCGCCTGATAATAACATCTCTCAACCTTAGGTCGCGTAACACGCATGCGCAATTCAATCGCCAATCTTCTTCCGGTGATGCGTTATTTGTCGGGTTTTCATTCGTGTACGTCAGTAGGATATCGACCTTGCTGGAATTTCAACTCATTTGTGTGGATTCAGATATAACCCTGTGTATCTTGCTACTCTAGGACATGATTTCAACGAACTAAAGTATTATTGTGACGATAAACGGATGCCGTCAGGTACATGAATCACAGTCAATCGCCCGATCAGCAGTTTGCGATATGATTGTTCAGTGAAGGCTCTTCGCTGCAACAACAAACCCTATCTCCATCTTAATGTCTTTCATTATGAAGAAGAAACGATTTAAATTCCAAGTGAATTTCAGCTTGGAGGAACTGTCCTCGGTGCCTTTTGTGAATGGAATTATATTCAGTAAAGTTCGGCTGCTGGACGGCGGAGGTTTTTCTGATATTTCAACCAGGTAAGATTGGTACAAGGTTTTCCCCCGGATTTTCGCTTTCCAGCTTTTTGTAGTTAGATCCCTTTTGATACAGTTTCCCCGGTCATTGATCGTTTTCTTAGTTTTGATAAATGATAAAAGTTTAAAACTGTTAACTGCGTCTCGCTTAGTTAAATTACCACCCTGGTATTAGCGACGTGAAGTGTAAACATTGTATTTATTACAGGTAGCGGTTAAAAACAATGACTACACAGGAGACCTTTTCATAAACTAGTTTACGTGTAATTGTAAACATCAAAGTTGCGCATTCGCAGTACCCAGTATCTGTACACGTCAGCGTCGCAGTGTCTTTGATTCACTCATGCTAGAATCTTGTTGTTCGGCGACAACAATAATTTGCAAGTTTGATTTTGAGTTTATAACATTTAGGTACTGCCGGCATACAAATTTATTGCAGTGTGAGCCGACGGAACTCAGTGTGTGCATCGTTAACATTCCTTGACAATCGGGCGGTATGTACACGTTTTGTACTGAGATAGTATGCTCCACCTAGGTGTGTCGGCGGTGATTTTCCACAGTGAAAGTGTAAAAATAGTTGGTGATGACTCATAACGATAAAAAGAGACATAACTTAAAAAAATAAATTATATGAGCACCATAGGTTCCAATTTACACAATTCTAAAACGTACCCATGGATAACATAGCTGTAACAAGACAGAAAGCAATGCTCTCATTTTGTATAACTGTTATTAAATCAACACTACTCATTTCCAGGCATGTGTGATCATGGGAGGCCCCATTGTCAATGTTGTTTACATTAATAGTCTAACAGCCCCCCCCCCACTGCATTTTTTAATCAGTAAGTAAATTTACTGCAAGATTAAGGCTTTCCATTGTGTTTTATACAATGGTGATATTTGTTATTATTATCATCTGTGTTTGTTTACTTTTACTGTTAATTCTGTGATTATAAGTGTGAATGAACCCTGCTGTACATACAGCACAGGGTTATAATAATAATAATAATAATAATAATAATAATAATAATAATAATAATAATAATTGTGCCATGAAATAAAATAATATATATATGATAATGATAATGAGTTTATTCCACAAAAAATAAAAATCAGTGTCATGTGGGAATATCTGTATTACTGTGAAATAATTTATTTTCGCTTGGAATTAATTTTCGCTGAAGAAATAATTCAGTGAAAATAAAATTCTTTTTTCCTATATTTTACATTCAACTTGTCAAAAATCAGTGAAAATAAATTCCATACAAAACACCCAAAATGTCTTTTCAGCGAAAATTAATTCCAGCTAAAATAAAGTATTTCACAGTATGTATTGGAAAGCTAACACTGCAGCTGTGGAAAGGATAGGGGAGAGGGGGTTGAATATGTATTTGTGGGCGTCTACTTTTGTTTACATTATACTTCATGTATTTTAGCTCTATGATTTGTGGTATAAACGGAATAGTTGGTTGAACACCTCTGATATGAATTGCATCAGAAGCTAGAACACTGGGGTCATTGTTTTTTTTTCTATAGTGTGTAATGTTTTCTATTGAATCTGTAGTACTAGTACTTTATGACGCAGTTTAGCATGGCTCTTTGCGCGCCATCACTCTCCGAACAAATTGTTTTTGACATTTTTATGTGGTCTTTTGTAATCTTTTCGTTGATTTTCAACCAAATTAGTGGACATCATTTTGTATTGGCTACAAGACCTGATCAACATTTTTGAGAAAAAATCCTAAACAATTTTTAGAAAAATTTCTTTCTTTAAAAAGTGACAATTCAGAAAGACTTTCCAATGTACACCAACCTCTGATCTGAACTTTAACCTGACCCATTCCCTCTATTTGCCCCTTAAATTAATTGTATATGGCCCTCTTGAGCACACCTATAGTTATCTAGAGGGGCATACTTACTCATTTCACTGCATTGGAAAGTCTTTCTGACAATTTCAGCATTCAAAGATTTAACATACTGTATAATAGCACTTGGAATGGTGGTATTATTCAATTGACCTGCATTCAATATAGTAAGTCTTTGTATTCCCTTAAATACTTGATTCCATGTAGACCATATGGTAGACATTGTAATCAAAACTACTTTGCATATGAAATTACCCGCCATAGTCGAGGGTGTCAGTGGTTTCTTTTTGGAACAAATGAATTGACCAGCACAAACTCTTCTGCTATTACTCTGTGTCACACACCCATTACAACCAAACATAGTCATTGAGTCACAGGTGGTTCATTCCCCAAAATGTATTTATCCAAATTTTGTACTTATGTGTGTACCTATATAGTATAGTATGTAGACAGATTACCCAGGCCTGTGTACTCAGTGTACCCTGGCCTATGTAGACATACCCAGACAGAATATGGCAGTTTGCTCAGTTTTGTTTGTTTGTTTATTCAATATTACAACACTATAAATAATAAATATAAATAAACAAAATTGTTATGTTTTGACAATAATAATAATATTGATTTTTTACTAAAAAAAAATATTTGAATCTTGTAGTACCGGTTATATGTACGTTTCCTATACTGTGATCACTACTGTGATCTGTTTTATTTTCACTACTAGAAATTTTAACGATTCCGTGATTTATGGCATTTATTGGAGACAAAGTTTTGCGAAAAATCACTGACACTGTGCAGTAGGGCAGCACCGGAGACATTCACTGCTATGAAATTTCCCAATTTTCACTGACTCATGTTATTCACGAAAAGTGGTTTACAGTGAAGCAGAAGTGGTATGGTAATAAACTCTTACAGATTCTGTCTGCTGAGTGTAATAGACATACCACACACCCACTGTGTGACAGGCAGTGTGATTTATGATGCAGCAATATTTGTATAATGTATGCTGTTCCAGATTATAATAAAAAAAATTGATTTATAGGGTCGAATATTTTGAGCATCAGAGCTTTTTAAAATTATTGAAAAATATTATAAAACACTTTTAACTCTTTGAGAGCCAAATTCAACCTTATTTTCACAAAATAAAACCCACATAATTTTTTTCATATTTTTCCTATATTTTAATCAAGACCAATGTGAAATTATGACACTTTGGTTCAAAATTATAAAAAACAATTAGAAAAATACATTAAAAAAAATCAAAATGATGACATCTAAAGAGTTGATTAATTGCTACATGCCATGTGTTAATTAATTTAGCATTTTTGTTTAATTACCTGTAGTTATTATTAGTAAATCACTGTATTATGCACACCACTAAGTTTCACTTTAGTATTACCTTAATTTCGCTGTACACCTGAGAAACTCTATAATGTGTAGGGTATGAAGTAATGTAAACCTAATACCAGTATTAACTTTACCTTGAGTCAGATTTTAGTGAATTTCACGCATCACAAAATATGGGTTCTCAATTGGTTTCTTTGGATGAGTGCTTTAGTCGCCTTGAATGCCCTTACAGTATCAAAATTTAACGTGCCACATTTACCAGTCTGTATCATTTTCAGTACAGATTTTATGCAAAAAATATAGTACTTGTAAAATATATCATGCAGAATTTGAATATGTACTATGGCGCTTTAACGAATGGAAGATACAATTCTCACATTTGCTGCTGGTAATGTGGCATGATGAACGCTACAACGGTTTCCAATTCCTTTCAATTCAAAACATATTAATTGAATTTTGCAGTGCATAAACCAGACTCACTAATTCAGAATACAAAGCTGCGGGGTCTATAATTACCGGTACTATGGTTACCTGTGATTTATACAATATATTTTATATGACTTTTGGCATCTAAGGTAGTATGAACAGGTACTGATTAGCGTCATCGCTCAAGAAGTCATTGATTTCAAAACGAGTTGTACATTCTTTAAGATATTGATTAAATGTTTCGGTCATGATTGCGATCACGATTTATAGTCGCAGATATCACCATTAATCTGTACACTATGTAATTCGTTTACATAGAGCCCATATATTATTAAAAATGTGAAAAGTCATTCGTTGTTGTGGTATCAACCACATTACGACAAGTCATAATGAAATATTACAATATTGCAGATCTACCCTCCATACAAAATGCGTTTGCTACATTTTCAGAGATGTGAAAGTGAATTCCAAAATGAAAATTCTTTTATAATATTTTCATTTAGAATTCTTTTCTAATTGTATATGGTATTATTATCTCCTATTTTGTATGTGTACGTGTACATCAACTGCCTCAGTAAATACGTATCTACGTAAAGTTCCGAACTCTTTCACGACGATTGCAGGGCTCTAAAAATCTTTGCATAAAATTTTTTGAATCATGATTTACTTTGGCATTTTATTTGTTGTACATGTACCATTAATTAGTTTTGTGAACCTCTGTTCTTTTATTTCTCCATAGTGTTGTTTCCCTTGGACTGGTTTCATTCTTTCACTGTTCATTACACTAGTTACATACAAAGTTTGTAATTTTTGTTAGTATTTTTAATTTTGGTTCCTGTATAGAAAATTTGACTTGTACTTCCATGCCACCCCCAATCCTTACCAATCCTCTACCTGTATCTCTTCTTTTTTGGGAAAACAGTAGTCTTATATTTCTGAAACTACAGTTTTAACCTTTTTCAACACCAATCTTTTGAAGAAAAGTGCAGACCATAAACGGAACTAATTGGTGACGAAAAAAGGGAACTGGGGGTGAAAAGGTGAAAACTACAGACTGCAAAGTTGTTCTTTATTTATATTGTTGTGTGTGAAAGTTCAATCATTGTGAAAACCATTAATTCATTTTCACTGTTTTGATTCATGAAGTTTCCAGTGAAACAATGTATTCTGTTAATTTAGCTGACTTAACTTTATATCAGCGAAAAATAGAATAATTAAACACCTTTGAAAAATGAATTCAGTTGTTTTGCTGAACGTTGCATGCCTTACCCTAAGTTGTATTTATTATTTACAAAATTACACAATTTACCCGGTAATACAGTCAGTGTATATACATCCAAGATAACCTAAAGGTATCACACAATGTTTGATTCCATTACACTTGGTAAACTTGATTATGTAACCTCAGTGTAAACTTTGAAAGAGTTCTTCAGAAATGGTGACTTATGGTTTCTTTCCAATCAGTCAATGTCACTCTGATTGCTAAGATAAATTTTCTTCACATTTAAACAAGCTGAATGTTGTTTATTCTTTAATGTTTGCTTAGGCCAGACTTTTATTATCCCTTGTTTCGCGAATCCGTCGAATGAACAGGAGCCGAAAATAAAATATAATTTTATTTCAGCGTAATTTCTCACGCCCGCCGACTTGTAAGCGCAAAAAAATGCTAAAAAAATATTATTTTTATCTTCATTTTTTTACCGCCCACCGCATAACAAATCCAAGTTGCCTTTTCGTGGGAGTATCATGATCAAAGTACCAAAGTCTCGCGCAGATGTGAAACAAGATTATACATGGAATAAAATTTTATTTCATTTCTTCTCTCTGATCAATGATCTCACTTACAATTCTTTGAGAATCACACAAATCTAATGGAAAAAATGAATTAATTTTATTTTTTCCCGCCCTTCTCAAAAAAACTGCCTTATAAAAACTCTTGAAACAAGGAATAAAAAAAGTCTGGCCTTATTAAAAAAAAAAGTAGGGCCACTGTAAAAGGAAAGCTTAATACTGTAGAATACTTTATTTTCGCTTGGAATTTATTTTCGCTATTTTCGCTGAAGGGATGATTCCGTGAAAATAAAATCCAGCGAATATACATTTTTTCCTATATTTTACATTAATCTAATCAAAAATCAGTGAAAATAATTTCCAAGCAAAACGCCCAAAAAGCCTTTTCAGCGAAAATTAATTCTAGCAAAAATAAATTATTCCACAGTATTGTATTTACCCCAATAATAGTATATTCATGTACATAGATGACAGAGCTGAGTCTATGGCCATATTTTATTGATTCTTTATACCGTATTCACTCTATTAGTAGCGCATGAACTTAGACAAAGTTGAGTTGTTTCTATGGTTAAAATAAATAATATTTTAATAATTAACCATATTGCAAATATGATTTTTTGGTTTATATGCACTTCTATTGGAGATAGAGCATATTTGATACAATAAATGTGATGTCTGATTTATGCGTGTTCTTGTTAGAGATGTGCTACTCAAGGAACAAATAAGTGGATGTACGTGTATCCAGTTTCTCACCCAATTACAAGATGTATTGAGTGGGACTTGAGAATTAGAACACTGTGAACCCAGCAGTTGTGCGTCATCAGCATGTGATGACAATGAGGTTGGTCTGTCTGGCCATGAGTGCTATCTTTTATCTGGGTGTTTCCTGTGAGGGATAAAGTACTTTCATATAACAACCAATAGGATTATAAACTGACAATGAATTATCAGTGTTCTTACAAGGATAATCACTGTTTATCATGTGTTGACAGAAGTCTATATAAAACCAGTATCTGAATCTAAAGTAAGGTTGCATTTAAAGAATTCCAGCCAAATTTAAGTTTTGTATCTATTGGGCTTGTTATGGGAAAGAAATTGAATGACCTTTTTTCAAAAATTTGTAATACTGTGGAATACTTTATTTTAGCTGGAATTAATTTTCGCTGAAAAGACTTTTTGGGTGTTTTGTATGGATTTTATTTTCACTAATTTCTGACGAGTTGAATGTGAGACATAAGAAAAAATATTCGCTTGATTTTATTTTCACTGACTTCAGCGAAAATTTATTCCAAGTGAAAATAAAGTAGTTTACAGTAATAGAAATTTCACTGAGAATAGTTTCTAGGTATCGTGATATGCGTTTTACTATATTACCATGACAACCTTAGTCACTTTTTGCAAAAATGTTCAAATAACTTTTTCATGATTTTTTTTCCAAATTTATAATTTCATTTGGTCAAAAAAAAAATTGCCAAATTTTGCACAAATAATTTGGTGGGAAAATTTGTGACAAAAGTACAGTGAAAATTAAAGATGAAAAGTCAGCGATATAATTTTGTTAATAATTAAGTATGGTGACATTTATTTCCCAATTTTCTTTCTTGCTGTAACAAAAATATTCAAATTTTTAAGTTAAAATTTTAGTAATACCCGGTAATACATTTATTGAATACCATGTTGATAACTGGTATATTTTAATTAATATTTTCGCTTCATTTTGATTCTATTTATTGAATGATCTTACTTTGGAAAATTGTATTTGCATTCACTATAAAATACTGTAAAACCATTTATTATCACTGGCATTTATTATTAAAATTTTGATGCATTGAGCAGTTTCCCTCAATTTCAGTTCATGAACTTGGCAGAGAAACATGAATTTAACAAATTTTACTTGTCAGCGAAAATAGCAAAATTAAAAACCAGCAAAAAATTTATGTGTTTAAAGCAGTGTTTATTATTATTATTTTTTTAAACTAAAATCTCTGTCTATAGAATTCCTATTCTCTCTTTGCTGACTTTCTCCCTAATTCTTCATTTCTTGAATCCTCAGATTTTCTATTGGTCAGTCCCTTAAAAATAGCACCATAGTCAAATGCTAGTGTACATTTTGTTTACAACAGGGTCGGTATCCTCTAGGTAAATGTATCTATGAAATAAATACCTTTTTTTCCTCATTGAGTTTGTTGGTATGTAATTTCCTAGCATTGAAATTGAAGAAATCTGAGCGGTCAATTAAATGCGTAAAATGTAATTAAGCCGTGCTTGTATTGTGACGTGCATGTATGTGGGAATTTGAATAGCATTCCTTTTTTGGAAGACTTCACCTGAGACAGGTGGTGCTTTATCAATATGCTTGTCTCAAGCAGACAGATGAAATGAAGTGGTTCGTAGCGATTCTTACTTTTCTAGATGAAATGAAGCGAACCGCTCGTGTTCCCACTTTACTTGTTTGCTGTAAATCATGAGTGGACCATTTTGTTGAAAAAGATTAAATTTTCGACAGATATATTAAAAATGTCAATTCACATGCTCTCCTTGTGAGCATTCTATTACATGTCATGTGTTCTGCGACGATGTGTTCTCATTGATCGATTGGTACCACATACTGCTCATTTACGATAACCGCGCAGTGTTCGGGAACAATGCTGGAAAAAGCTTGCGTGTGAATCGGCACTTTCTAATGTTTGCCCACACTTGTCAGGATTATTTATACAACAAACCGAAATGATTGGTTCACAATAAAAAAATACTGTCATTTTCATCTGCAAAATTACCTGAGCATGTTTTAAAATGCTGTTTTTTTGTGTGCGTTGATTCTTGATGCGCTAAACACACGACTGATTTTTATCTTCTCAAGCATATTGCTACACATTATATCAATTTTTCAACATTTTGTACAAACTTTTGTATGATTTTTCTTTATCGCATAATTTAGGGATTATATGACCTTTACTTTTGACCTCTGACCTGTGTATTCATCTGTTTGTGTAGTCCAATGAAATTACCTAAACAATTTTTGATATTCAAAAGATTATTTTGTTTTTAACAAAATTTCAGTGACTATCAATAATAATTGTTTAATAATTTAATAAAATCGTTGTTACTGAATAAAAAACCAAGTGGATGAAAATTTCTTAATAAACAAATCAGATATTTTTCTGTATTTAGAAATAAAAAGGAAAAAGGTTTGTGCGTGGGTGAGATTTATAATCAACATTTGCGGCTAAGGCAAAGCTCCGGATACGACAGAGCTGTGTGCCATAAAACAACCCATGCATAACATACTGAGAAATTAAATTACCCCCCCCCCCCACACACACACACACAGACCCATAGCATTGAAAATTTCTCGTGCTATTGTCAGAAACTGATTTGATTCCATAATTATGGAACAATTTCACAAAATCATAACTGATTATGAACCTAATTAATTAATTAATCTGTTCTTATAAATTTGGCTCGCTTATCTTTCTCAGATTTCAGCTTAATTGTTAAAATATTTTAATTCCTTCATTTCTGAAGTGTTCATTAGGAGTTGGCCTTTCCTTCATTTGATTTGGAACTTGACCTTCCACAAGGGTGTTTTTTGAGTTTTTACATGTATTGACAGATTTTGTCATTTTTTACTCCCGTGTGTTATTAGCCAATTTCCACTTTTTCACAAGCACACAGGAGTTCTTTCGAAGCTTTCTTTCTCATTTTTCTCTGCAACAATTTTTCGCCTTTTTTATTCCCCCTCCCCTTTTTCCTAATTCCAAGAGATGGAGAGAATGTGTGAGCAGAAAAGATAAATGCAATGTGTATGTGTTAATAGCTTTTTTTTCACATGTGAAATGGGAACTTAAATTGAGTTAGAATTATATTATACATGTACGTTTAAGTAGTATGTAAGTGAATATACAAGAAGAGGTTATTTCACGTTATTATGCTTCGGTTGCAATGGTTGTATCAGCTTCAACATATGGATTAAAACTTTGTGTATTGAATACTTTGAAGAGTTGATCTCATTTTATGCTGCCATTCTGTGCTATAATTTATCAATTTTATTTTACAATATTGAATACTATTTTTTAAACAGTCGCATTCGTTGTGTCGCATTGTGTTGAATATGGGTCCCTCTAGCAACCTATACAACCTGTGTAAACTACGTTGTACAATGTAGTTTGTTGACGCAAAATTGAAATACATCAGAGGGCTTCTTTTTATTACCTTTTATTTATTTAATTTATTTAAAAGTTTTTTATTGCTTTTATTTATTTTGTGAGAGAGACGAGTCAGGAATAATCATGAAATATGAGTTTTTACTAAAAAAATATAACCGAGGTAAATGGTAGAACAAGGTTCAATGTGTGAAACCACGTAAATGAGGACATACACAGATGATAAAAACTACATCATTCTGTTGTGACATGTTGGTGATTTGCTATGAATCACAAGAGAGTTTATTTCAAAACCAAGGTCCTCGAAAATATTTTCATTACCCCAACAGTATTTAGTGTTTAGTCATTTGTTTGTTTGAATCAAATATCTTCATGAAGAATGACGTAATGCTTGGTTGTCGTCATTTGAAACAAACACTATTGTGTAGAAACGAACATTTCACTATGGGGGGGTCTAAAGTAATACTGGTCACACATGTTATGCTTGTTACCGTAAAATACTTAATTCTTGCTCGGAATTTATTTTTGCTGTGGAAATAAAAATCCAGCGAATATACCTTTTTTCCTATATTTCACACTCAACAAAAAAGGTACAAAACAAAAAAAATCCATACCAAAACATCCAAAAAGTCTTTACAGAAATAACCAACCACTTGAGCACTATCATTTTCACCGTCAAAATGAGCAAATTTTAAATGTTTTTTTGTATTTAAATTTGGGCTAAATGGACATAATATCCCATTTGCTACACATCTCAAATAAATTTATGAAAAGATATGGAAAAATTTGGTGAAATTAAATTTGTAATGTTTACAAAATATTGAACTAAGATGCTGAAATAAGATACTACATAACATACATTTTATGATCAAATGTTGTTCACTGGACAAAAGACAATGCACCACATTTCTGTTGTCTTTCTATTTTTTCATCATTCCCGGTGCTCAGGTAAAACAAATTTTCTTCGAGTTTACCAAGACTAGGACTGTTACTTAGTTATTATAAAATCTGTTCATAACCATTAATTTTGGCCATAATGTTTTCCTGCCACAATTTTGCATATTTTATGTATTTTTCCCAAATTTCATTAATTGTGAACCAAATAGACATAATTCTGATTTTCAAACATGTCTTATAACCATTTTTGAAACAAAAATGGAAAACAATTATGTGAGTTTAATTTTGTGAAAATTTTTTGTAAAAAAAGTTGTCTTTGGTGATAAAAGAGTGAACAATGTTGAGTTAAAATTACTCTGATCAGGCATCATGTTTTTTTTCATGCTCATGTTTATTCATGCTCATTTTATTCAGGATTATTTTTTCCCGATCACATTTACTCTACTTTCCCTATCACAGTATCAAGCTGTTTGTTGCTGTATAAAAAAACATAAATGTAGATTTAAGTTGGCTGCTTCCAGTACATTTGCTTTTATTGAGATGTACTTTTAATAACACAGATACAATATACACCCGTATTTAATTAGCTTTAGATGCATTGTATGCAAATAATATGCTAATGTATTACCATGACAACTCCAGTGAAGGTCAATTTATTTGTCCTTATTTTGTTGTCTCACTTTCAGTATCACCTTGCATGGCACAATAAACAAGTCTTTGTTTCTTTTTTAATACTAACATTATTATACCAGTAAACAATAAACAAGTCTTTGTTTCTTTTTTAATACTAACATTATTATACCAGTAAACAATAAACATTTGAGCGAAGGTCATTGCATTTTAGAGCCATTTTATCAATATTTGTAACAGTTCAATTTGTACATAATGTTTTTATTAACGGTGAATATCTAATTAAAAACAATCTGCCTTCCCCAAGTACATTATCATAGTTCTCATTATGCTTGTTGCCCTAGCAACCACTTAATACCTGTTTTCTTCTGGAATGTTTGATAGGTAGATTTTAGAAAGCTTTGGTAGCAGCTTAATTGTCCTTTCTGTCAGTGATTATATCGTTAAAAACACTGATAAGTCGATTGTAAAAACTGTGTATGGTTGAGTGGTGAAACGTGTTCTCTGGAAGAAAAGTGACGGTTAATAAATGTATACAGTTACAAATGTATATTGATTCACTTCTAGTGTATGTGAAATAACACAATTCATAATATATCATATTCCCCTCTCCAAAATAATGCATATTGCAATTGTACTCTGTGTATCTTGTTTAAAAATTAATGTGTTTTTTTTTGCTCTATTCTCCGAGGTTATTTGAGTGATTATTTTAAATGAAATTACTTTTAAGGCCAATAACAAAGCTTGAAAACTCTCTGGGGGATTCTCGGTATATTTGATGAGCCTCAAGTTGTACTAGTATTGGATTGTGGGTGATAGGATATCAAGGTTTAGGAGCATGGCATTGTGGGTAATATGGCGTCAAGGTGTAGAAACATGGGATCGTGGGTAATAATGCATCAAGGTGTAAGGGACATGGGATTATGGGTAAAAGGTATCCAGGTGTAAGAATATAGGATCGTGGGTAATAGGGCATGTAAGAACATATATTCACTGAAACCAGATTGATTTTTAAAGTTGTTCAAATCAGTCTGGATAGGCAGTTCATGCGATACTGTTGTATAGGTTTTAGAGAGGTGCTCCCCACTAGATACTGTTGAACCTAATTATCATAACAATAAACACAATACAAGTAATTAACATATTCTATTGTTTTGTAAATTAGCCATGAGACTGTGCTATATAAGTTATGGCTTATAAAAAAATTGAAGGTTACACAGTGCTCTACCAAAACAAATATTTTCAGCTGTTATGTAAATCTATTAGTGATGTGTCTTTAATAACGCAGTTCTGCTGCATTGTGTGTTGTGTTTTGACACATCTTTGACACCAGCAGATAATATTCAATTATTAAAAGTCCATTATTATGACTTAAAAAATTAAATTGCTGTATTGAACTGTTTTTGCTGTTGAATTTACCACACAGCCTCCCCACTTATCAGCTAATCTACCTGCATTTGTATTTGTACATGTATTTATAATTGATGGCTGTTGAATATGGTGTACAGCTTCCCTGCTGCCATCTACTGCTTTCCATATATAATATACATGTACAGAGTGTACTTATTTATAGATAGATAAATATATGGAAAGCAGTGAGGTGGTACATATGGGATAGTATGTATTATCCAGTTTATAATTACACATAGTGTATCTCTTGTACTGGCACTATTGATACCCCGTAATACTTTTCTATTTTTAAAAGATTTAAAAAGACACAAATTCAAGCAAAAAATGTATGATTTATGAAAAACAAAATTTGTTCAATATTTGTAAAATAAATTTTTTCCGGTGACCATCTAAGATGATGAACAGGATAAAATTAGTATTAGTTAGATTAATTCAGTATCTGCTTCATCCAACTTTAATGTTATTTAAATTTTCTGAATTCCTGGGACATTTGATGTGATCCTACCAAAGATGCTGATCTGAATTTCCCATGATAGCAATTTACATATCATGTGATGTGATTCAACCAATCATAATTGCAGATCGATGATTATTTGTGGTGAGGGATGTTTAACACATGTTATTAGCATATATCTCTACTTATGGATATTTCAGTCCATATTAATATTTCCAATAAACATAAAATGTTATCAAGTTTTATATTGTCATAGGAATTTGAGATCTATTATGCAAAAGACATGTCAAGAGAAAAAAGTCATGAAATTTGTAGAGCTGTAAACAATTTCAGGAACAGTGAATAATTTCGCAGGACAAAAAGTCACAATCATTTTTCAGATTGCAAACGTTTGTAGAGCAGAGAAAATATTTTATAGTGATTTCTTGAAAATGTATGCGAAAGACTGTTATAAACGGTAGGGAAAGTTGAGTAGGCAAAATATTTTTAATATGAATTTATTTTTTCATAGAAGGGACTTAAAAATCAATGTAATCAAATGTACTTTTTTCTATTTTTTGTATCTTAAATTCTGTTGAAATTACCCACACACAAAATATTCTGGCAAAAATAAAATGTTCCTTGAATTATTTTTCTTTTAATTATGAATAAATTTGTATTAAATATTTCAAGAAGAGCTTGTTGCAAGAGGCAGCCAAGAAAAGATGCTGTCAATAGCCAATTAGTGTGGTACTTAAAGTTAACTTATAATGAATGGATTCATTATTAATGATAATGACCTCCTATAATGACCTGCTATATATAGAAACACATCTATGCAGTTTTATATCAGGCTAAAAAAAATGTGTGTTTAATGTACGAAGTACGTTGAACATTATTTGTGACGTTTATCTCGCGTTATATCTCATAGAGACTCGCGTGACTAATTGATTACATGACGTCATTAGTTTGTTGTTTCGCCATCTTGTAACACTAGTTTGTTCGCGCTACTCTTCAGGAATTTATCACAATTTTAATTCCTTATTCCACGTCATGGAGAACACTACTAACGTTAGAAGAAGAGGCAGGAAGCGACGCACGGCCGGTGAACAAGAATTTGTTTCTGATTAGCGTATTCATCCAATCAAAAGGTGCCGCTCCCAACATTTTTTCTGGTTTCTGCTAAAATTCATTAAAAAATAGGAAAGACAGAACATCATTTTTGGAAACGTCTCAGGATGAGAAGTGAATCGTATTTCATTTTTAGTCTAAAATAAATGAAAAATCATTGGGCTTCATTTTTTTTTTGTTATGTATCAGTTTGTCTAATTGTAATTTCCTGAAGTATGATATATTCAATAATTTGTCAAATATTTTATTAATTTAAGAGAAGAAAAAATGCGCTGCCGGTGATGAAGAATAGTGGATGATGGACTCGATTAATATCTTATTATTGACGGCTTTGTGTGATATTTTCATAATTCATTCTATTTATATTATAAAATGGTTACTATGTTACAGTATAGATAAAAAGTAAACAGACCCAGAGACATCAGCTTTTAAATAATCAGATTAAATGAATGATAGTATTTGTGTTTTTTAATATATGTACCCGAATAACAGAAAGTGAATGGATTTTACCTGACGCCTACTTTTGTCTCACAAAGAAATCTAGTTTAATTAAACATTAAAAATGTTTGAACAAGACATGTTGGTATTTATATGTATTTGGGTCAAAATCAATAAAGAATATTATATAAAAATATTGTACCAATATAAAGGGGGGAAAGTGGGAGTTGACCATGAAGATTAAACTTCCTGGTACCCGGTATCTGTCAAGGATGTTCATTTTGTATAGTCGATCTGTTTATGTTAATTTTTAATTCAACTCCCAGGGTTATTGAGATGGTGCAGCATCTGGCGTCTGTCTGTCTGTCCGTCTGTTGGTGTTGACTTCTCAAAAATTACTGTATAACAATAGTGTATGGTTGTTGCCATGAAGGATGTAAATAAAAAATTGAAACTTAATGTTATGAAAGTCCTTGAATCTGAAAATGAGCAAATATATAATACATACAGGAAGTTGAAGCACTCTGTTACCATGGCAATGATTGATTTTACATTTAGTTAGTCTTACATTTTGCCGATAAACAAATTCCCATTTTATCAGCTATACAGAATTATCATAAAACTATAATATAATTTTGTTATATTTTTGAAAAGGCTACATAGTGAAAAAAAAAATGGTAAAAAATCAATTGATGCTCTTTTGAATAATAATTCAAGTAAATGATCATAATGTAAGAGACATTTACCATATTTCAGAAGCAAGCATTCAATAAAAATGTCGTAAACAGTTGATCTGATGTTGCTTACTTATCATTGTCAGCGTGACGTTCGTATTGTTAATGTCTAAACGGATTTTCATTTTTAATGGATCCTGTTCAAAAGAAGTTGCAGCTTTGGTGCTTTTACCGGGATACATACTTGAATTTTATTTAACTGATATCTCATCCCTTGATATCTTGATAAATAATGATCTTTTTTTCAGTCGAAAATAGACACAGGCAGATGTAACGTTTGTCATTATAAGATCTAGCATTGATAATTTTAGCGAGAATTACATAAGACATCAGTATTGTTTGAATAGAATTTTGTAGACAGATCTGCCAAAAAATATTGCTGGGACATCAAAGTTGTACACAAGATGAACATTAAAAAAACTAGGCGCTCATTTTCCCCAAAAGTATATGACAAGTTCATTTTTAGATTAATCTTAGATGTAATCAGAAATTCAAAATTAGCTTCTTCGATCTGATTGGCTTGTACTGACACAAGGTCAAGCAGTTATCCAATCAAGGTTGTGAATTCACTTATCAGGACACTCAAGTAGTAGCGATGTACTTCCAGCTACTCAACACCATGGTGACGACAACAATTCTAATTGATTCTGCATTGTCTTAGGAAATGTTAATATCTATACAATGTATGTGTTGTTTTAAAGCCCTTTTTGCAAAATCTTGGAACGTTTTAGTTTTCTTCACAAAATTTTCATAAATTAACATTTTGTAATTTTCTACTTATATTTTAATAACTGGATACAGGTTGTTTTCAAAAATAATATGGAAAACAAGACGTGTACATGTAGGTATTTGTAATTTGCCCTTGATTCTGTGATATTCAAAAGAAATGTTCTTATTTATTTTTTTGGAATGGTCCCCTTTTCTTTCATTTATTTTGCAAAAAAAAAAAACCTGACACATACCTTACAAGCAGAGATGTGAAATCCACAAAAAAAACTTTATTTTTTGACTGTATACAGTTATTTTTGATGAGAAATTTGGAAATAATCAGATAGAGATCACAATAAACTTGAGGAGTTTTGTCGTACTCCATATATTACAGTGGCCGATAGGTTTTTTCATGCCTTGGGAGTAATTCTGTTTTATCACATATAAGGTTAATGATTTCCTAGTCTCAGATGACTGCAGTCTTCACTACACTTAATATCTTGGCCAATCTGTTTACGTCCTTATCTAGAGTAGCAGGTACTGTCTTTCCTGCAAGTCGTCTTTGTTGCCGACAGAATAAGTGTCGCCTGCTGCTATTATGAGACCAACAAGGACATTCTCATTTTGTTCAGACGTTCGTCACTCATCGGGAGACAAATTCTTTTGATGTTGTCATGGTGATATGATATTTTGATACACTGAAAATTGTGGTGAATTAAGTCCTGAATATCCTTGGGACATCTTGAACATTTTGTGGGAGCAAAGACAATAATATAATAAAAATAATTTTTATACATTACTCTATACCATACAATGTACTTGCAATGAGAAGGCAATCTCTAATAGAAGCATGCATCAATCGAAATTTGCATGTACCGTATTTGCTCTATTAGAAGCGCATCTTCAATGTAGAGGGGCACATATAACCAAAAATTGCATTATTGTATTCTAGGTCATAATGTGACTTATATTGCCATACACCTTGATCATTGAGATAAGCAGATGCGCTACTAATAGAGCAATTAATTAATTGGCCACACTAGATGCATAAACGCATATTACTACACATGTACTGTATTTGCTCTATTAGTATCACATGCACATACATAAAGTTGTATTTCTATAATCAAAATAAATAAATAATATTTTCATATTATCATATGAGTGATTGTCCGTCGTCGTTGTCCGTGTCAATGTTTTACTTTTTTGACTTCTTGAAAACTATAAGCCTGAATGCTTTGATACTTGGTGTATATGTACCTTGGGTAGACCTCTCTCAGATTTGTTTATTTTGTAATGATATCTTCAATTCTCTAATTTTGGTGAATATTTTTATCATTTTTGGTAAAAAGTGATATTTTTGACTTCTTGTTGAAAATCGCAAGTCTGATTGTTTTTATATTACATATATAGGTACTACATGTGGACCTCTTTCAGATTTGTTAATTTCATGTTGATATCTTCAATTATGTAATTTTGATGATTGTTTTTGTCATTTGTGGTGAAAAGTGATATTTTTAAATTCTTGTTGAAAACAGCAAGTCCCATTGCTTTGATACTATACATATTGTTCATTTCCTAATGATATTTTCTGTTCTTTAATTGAAATGTGCATTGCTAACAGCGGAGCTATCAAAGCCGACAGGCTGCTTGTTATACTTTAGCATAAAATAAATGAAATTTTATGCATTTCTATAAAGATCTGCTATTAAGAAACACTTGAGATAACTCAGCAGAGATCTCATTGACGTATCACCACAATGAGGACATACCCTGCCCTTATTAATTTACCCTTGTCATCACTCATTCATATTGCTGTGCTATATTACATTATAGTTTGATGATGTGAAAGATTAAAAAAATATATCCCCAATTCACAGATGGTGTTGATTCGAAATAATGTGTTTAATACACGTAGCTCAGATTTGCAAACCTATTACCATGTACACCTTTTGCACTTTCTTTGCATATTTATTGACAATACATATACTGTGGAATACTTTATTTTTGCTGGAATTAATTTTCGCTGAAAAGGCTTTTTGAGTATTTTGTATGGAATTTATTTTCACTGATTTTTGATGAGTTTAATGTGAAATATAGGAAAAAAAGTATATTCGCTGGATTTTATTTTCACGGAATCATCCCTTCAGCGAAAATAGCGAAAATAAATTCCAAGCGAAAATAAAGTATTCTACAGTAGTAGCCTTTTTTTCACCATTCCTTTTCTATTACATACAGTTTGAATTATTGTCAATCATGAAGACTTAATTCAACTTATTACTTTCATGTGTTTGAATAAAAACAAGCAAAAAATACTATAGTATTTCGGATTAAAATTTTTAAAAAAACCCTGTAAAAAATAGAACATGTTATTTTGTGAATGGTGATAAACGTCAAATTTTGTCACCGTTTGCAAGTTAAAAACAGTAATTTGTATCAATACCTTCAGCCAATGGGAAAGCATGTCTATTTTTTGGTTCATAATCTTCTTCCCAAATATAGAAAAAATACGTAATACGTAAAAATAGCCAAAATTTCAATGACAAAAATTATGGTCCTCAAACATCATTACTGCCCCCCCTTTAATACTGTATGGTAATTTAATGTACGTTATAGTCACTGATTCTTTGAATGAGGTAAAGTTTAGTGCTCATTTTGTGCAATTTCAAGAGCCTGAAGCAAATACTGTTGAGAACCCTGCAGGAAGTAGTAAAGATTGTTGTATTGATAGCCACAGAAGAGTATCAGTTATGGAGAGTAGGTACATAATGTAATTATTTTCTCATTGTGGAAAATTTAACCGTTCTTTCAACGAAACATTTTTTTAAATTTTGTTTTGTTGTCTGCTTGTTCTAAAATTAAAAGGCTGTGGTTGTTGTGACACGTCCTGTTTGATTTCGGACTCATAGCAATGTACACAACGTGCGTAAAATACATTGTTTGTTTACATGAAATTCAGACATGCACTACGCGATGACCACTGCCCTTTAAAAAGATGAATCTTTGTGTTTTATTTTTCCTGGTTTGAAAAAATTAATATTATATCAACTGTGCAAATTTAAATGACAACCCGTATAGCATACTGTAATTTTTACAGAAATCAAATGTTAGTCTGTGGAAATTTACGGTGGTTCTTATTTTTTACAACTAGTGAGTGTTTCTTATAAAGGAAATGCTGGCCTCATGAATGTTCTGAAAGTTTCACATTCGCCATGATACTTTTTGTTCCATATGGGTCCCACGCAACGAATACAACATGTGTAAAAATACTTCTTTTTTTTATACGCAAACATTTAATGCGTGCTGTATGATGTGCTCTGCCATTGAAATTGTGAGATCACGAACATTTCTAATGATGAAAATTAAAAAGGGAGAAATAGAGTATGGGATGTGCTTGTCATTTTTAATCAGTTTTAAACTTCCAAACTACATGTTTCACAAAGAAGTCTGATTGTCAGCACTGGAAATTTATGATTGTTTTTGAAGCTCGGATGATCCTTGTCGCTTATTTAAAGTCTGAGTCAGACTAATGCGAAGATTCACTCGCCCTAGGTAGTAAAACTAACAACCTAATCAAATCCTTTTTAATACGTATGTGATGTGTATGTCTTTTAAACATCTTAAAGGTTTATATGTGTGTGACCTTAGGAGAGTTCATTAATAATGATGTCTGTAAGGAAGTTTAGACGGAATGGAAGATTATATGTCATTTTATTCATACTTTATTATGTGTTCATGTCATTATACAAAGTTTGACCTAAAATTGGGGTCATTGGAGAATTTTTCAAGAAACAAACGTCTGGGAAAAAATTGAATTTTATCTCTATGCTAGCCTTTTTATAAGCAAACTTTCTTTTTCTTATTTTAGAGCCAATAGACAAAATTTGAGTCAATTTTTGCCCCCAGTTTTCTGAAGGAAAGTGCAGAATATAAACAGGACTATTTTGTGAATTTGTGATGAAAAGAGAGAACTGGTGGTGAAAGGCTAGGCATAATGTAAAAATTTTTTTTTTTGCACTGATGATTAATTTCACTATTTAAGTTTTGAGCATATTCATTGTGTTTTAATTTCACGAATTTGCTAGGGAAAAAGTTACTTCTATTGTTACTTTACCAGTGAAAAATGAATGCATTTTCAGTAATTTGATTTTTGTATATTGGGAATATTTTTTCAAATTTTGTATGATAGCATGGGACTAAATTTTAAAATTATATATTGTTAAAGTTGCATTGTCACTTTGTATGATCTACAGAAATTTCTCCCTGACCCCTGACCCCAGCATGCACCGTAAGGGCTTTGGATTTTATACAGTTCATGAGAATCTTACCCAACAGAATCATGAAATAGAATTTAGAAATCCCTCCTAAAATAAATCACTTGCAAATGGCTTTAATAATTACAATAATGATAATAAGTTTGATTTGGTGATATTATAAAAACACCATGACCTTTTTTCTGTCAAGTGCATGATTAGGCTGGCTTTAAGATTTTCAAAATTTCAAAACCTACAGATTTTAGTATTTTCTGAATAATCAGTCGGAGGTGTTCTACATATAATTCAAAGCAGGTTACTGCTGGAATTTTCAGAAAGTTGAGATTAATTTAGTTAATTATTCCATACATTCAATGAAATTGATTGCCCATAATGCATTGCATGTATGTTCAGTAGTGTAATATTTGAATTTGTCTGCAGGGAAGAGCCATACGATTTGCCGTGCCTGATAGACATATGATAATTTGGATTTTTGAAAAAAATCATTTTCTATCTTTGAAAATCATTTACCTTTCCACCAACAGACTTTCTCGCCCAAACTATTAATTTTATTTCTGTAAATCATTTTAATATTGTAAGAGACAAGTATTGCAAATTTCAGTGAAAATTAGAAAATTTAGCAGTACTTTATGAAATTTTTTACTTCACGAATTCCATAAAATTCAGAAATTGCCAAAATTTTATAACAATTTATAGCATATTTAATGCATGCTTTAAACATTTTGGATTGTAAAAGACAAATTTGCAAATTTCAGTGAAAATTAGAAAATTTAGCAGTATTTTATGGAATATTTTTCTTCACGAATTCTATAAAATTCAGAAATTGCCAAAATTTTATAACAATTTATAGCATATTTAATGCATGCTTTAAACATTTTGGATTGTAAAAGACAAGTTTGCAAATTTCAGTGAAAATTAGAAAATTTAGCAGTACTTTATGAAATTTGTTTATTCACGAATTCCATAAAATTCAGAAATTGCCAAAATTTTATAACAATTTATAGTATATTTAATGCATGCTTTAAACATTTTGGATTGTAAAAGACAAGTTTGCAAATTTCAGTGAAAATTAGAAAATTTAGCAGTACTTTATGGAATTTTTTTCTTCACGAATTCCATAAAATTCAGAAATTGCCAAAATTTTATAACAGTTTATAGCATATTTCATACATGCTTTAAACATTTTGGATTGCATATCAATTGATAGATGGCTTTTAAAGGTTGCCATGCCAACCATATAGAGTAACTGATTTGATTACAATTTGTGAACACGTCCCTGGCTACCTTAATAAGATGGCATTTTATTCAAGATGAGATATATAATTTGTTCCACTCACATGCACGTGTCGTCAATTATACTAATACATTTATGACAGGGATGAGGTATAGTCTGTGTACTGTAGAATACTTGGAATTAATTTTCGCTATTTTCGCTGAAGGAATGATTCAGTGAAAATAAAATCCAGGGAATATACTTTTTTCCTATGTTTTACATTCAACTCGGCAAAAATCAGTGAAAATAAAATGCACACAAAACACCCAAAAAGTCTTTTCAGCGAAAATTAATTCCAGCTAAAATAAAGTATTTCACAGTATTCACTACAAGCCAAAGAATCTGGGAGAGGGGTCTATTTAATCAGCCTTCAGAAATGAAAATAGTCTGCTATCAGCTTTTCAAAATGAAATTTGTAAATCTACAAAAAGTGTTCAAGCCAAAGCATCAAAATCACTATATTGCATTAACAAAAAGTTAATTTTTTAATATTGAACACAAGAGGGTGCTAGACATACCTAGGGGGCGCTGTTTATCTGTTTATGCTAGAATTATGATAAATTATTATTAATTAATATTGATAAATTATTATTGTAAAGTATTATATTTCTAACTGAATATGTTAGGCCAGAAATTTCTGTGATATAGTCAAGGAAATGCAAAGCGAAGATTGTTCCTGATTGGCTACCCAACCATAACAGTCAGACCAATCAGAGAGCATCTTGTTGGTTGACAGGTTTTTTCTTTATATAAATTCTCTACCTTGTGTATATAATTCAAATTTTGTACCTGTACATGTATTTTTGTTTGTTTTATTGTCATGTTGCCATAGCAACAGATTATAAAGCTTCCTGTATTCCAAAATCAGCGCATCACCTAAATACAAAGGTGACGCTAAAGAGTCTCTTTGTTATTATTCTGACGCAAGTATCTACCTAGTTCTCGTCTTCAGACGTGATATGATTTAATTGCCAGTCGTAAAATGAAGTGAAATATATCGTGTACCGGTAGTCTATTTCTGTTTAATATCAAGGTTCATCTATAAAGTGTTGTGAATTTTAAAATACCGTGTACTTATGTAAGATATAGATTGATTTTTTATCATCACTTATCTGTTGGTAAATCTTTTTGCTTTCAAATTGATATTTGAGGTGTAGATAATTTGTTTGAACCATTTTTTTGA
Source organism: Saccoglossus kowalevskii (assembly GCF_978046115.1). NCBI lineage: Eukaryota > Metazoa > Hemichordata > Enteropneusta > Harrimaniidae > Saccoglossus > Saccoglossus kowalevskii. The sequence continues at coordinate 27,473,055 of NC_140657.1, forward strand.
TGTACATGTAATTAGGTTGGCGGAGTTATTTCAACCATCAGGTCCCTTGTAGAAAATACTTGCATGCAATACTTCAAAACCGAGAAGCAATACAGCTTTCACGCCACAAGTATTGTCCCAGGTGAACAAAAAAGAAAATATTAGGGAATAATGCACAGCCAATTGTCACGTTTTGTGTTTATTTTTTTCAACAATTATAAATTATTTTTTTCTTTCTTTCTTTTCTTTTCTTTTCTTTTCTTTTCTTTTCTTTTCTTTTCTTTTCTTTTCTTACGACTTTGTTTTTAAGATTATGCACGTATTTGTGTGTCAATTACTGCTGTCTAGGATAAGGTGTTGACAATTCAGGTTGCTTTGGGTCTCTTGATCGGTGTCACAAAACCTTTCTAAAAAATTATTTTATAGATACATTGTATAGATGTGAAAATAAATCAGAAATTAAAAAAAAAACTGTTGTGATGAACTTTCTTTTTGTCTATTTTAATAAGTAATTAGTTAACGGGGACTTTATGTTTTGCCCTGTGTGCGTCCGTGCGTCCGTGATCACCTGTATCTCGAACATGCATGGACCGATTAAGTTCAAACTTCACTCATACATCACACATTATATGGGACATATGCACATGCATTTTTTTCATGATCCGATTAACGATAGCCGAATAGCGGCCACTTTAAGGCCGAAAATGCATCAAAATCGCATTTTTTCACCATTCCAGACCCGGATCTCAGTTATGCATGGACGGATTTTGTTCAAATTTGGTACATACATTAAACATGATAGGACCTTGATGCACGTCATTTTTTTTTTTGGATGGGGTTTGAAATGGCCGACTGGCGGCCATTTTGTTTTAAAGAATTCAGTTCTGGATCCGTATCTGAGACATGCCTGGATTGATTGAGTTCAAACTTCACACACACAAGGTACATCATGTCACAAATATGTATGTGCATTTGTTTCATGATCTCATTAACGATAGCCAAATGGCGGCCGCTTTAAGGCCAAAAATGCATTGAAATCGCACATTTTAACCATTCCGGACCTGGATCTCAGTTATGCATGGACGGATTTTGTTCAAATTTGGTACATACATTAAACATAATAGGACCTTGATGCACGTTATTTTTTTTTCGGATCAAGTTCGAAATGGCCGACTGGCGGCCATTTTGTTTTAAAGAATTCAGTTCTGGATCCGTATCCGAGACATGTCTGGATTGATCAAGTTCAAACTTCACACACACATGGTACATTGTACATCATGTCACAAATAGATATGTGCATTTGTTTCATGATCCGCTTAACAATAGCTGAATGATGGCCATTTTAAGGCCGAAAATGCATCAAAATCACGTATTTTCACAATTCCGGAACCGGATCTCAGTCATGCATGGATGGATTTTGTTCAGATTTAGTACAATGTGTTGTACATATACAGGTGCATTTCGGTCATGATCTGCTTTGAATGTATATGTCACTCAAATATGAACGGAACGGGGACGTGTCATTGACAATGACTTGTTAAATACATAATTTAAAATATATTATTACATTGACTTAGGTTTTTTAATTTCCATTGACTTAGGTTTTTTAATTTCCATTCTCTGTTTTTTGACTTCATTTTGTTTTCTTTTGCAGGGAGGAGGTAAATAACCACAGGGTCAAATGGAATACAAAATTTTGTTTCCACTGTAAGATGAGCGCCAACGCTTCCACTGGTATCCTAGATCCGTGCATGTGCAGGGTGTCGGTCAGAAAGGTACGTTCTCACTTTGTGCTGGCTGTAAGAATTCATATGCATATAACATGGACCACTTTAATTCAGAGTCTCATGGTGAAATGTTGTACATTGTAGCAGTGTTCATTTTGCTGGAGATCTTAATAAGTCTCATTTTAATCATGAAATTCAGTCCTCACAAACAAATCTCAAATCATGGAATAAGAAGAAGAATTCTTGTGGCAAAAATGTGGACGTTGAAGTATATTTTGAAGAATACAACAGAGTTAAAAATACTAAATGTGGAGTCAAAATTATTCAATTATGACAAGGAAAGTCCCCAGATTTCTTGTTCGCACTTGTAGGTTAGGGAAGAGTAGGAAATCAAACGGGCGGTGCACCGCGGTCATTACCGCGGTGGTGGTGGGTACTCGCCGGTCGACCGCATTTTATGCAAATTTATGCATAGATTCCATGACCCCGGTTTACCGCGGTCGTGTGCGGTGGGCTCTCACAGCAATTCACACTTATTGTCAAGACCATTAATAAACACAAAGAACTGGGAAATTAAAAGGATCACAAAGTTCTAATGAAAAATTAAACCAATTTGGCTGAGCCAAAAGCTAGGAAACTAGTCTATAATAGTTCACATTATTTTATTTGCCTGAGCTTTGGAATAAAATCACAAAACGATAAAGAAAGACGTAGAGATCAACATAATATAAAATAAGATCGCATTATTTTGTGAATATATATCATGCATGGTCTCAGAAAATGTTTAGAAAGATTAATGTTTCGCGTAGACCAAATATAATCACGCATAAAGTATAAATTCAAAGTGTTTTAATACATTGGTGAGAGGTCGCATTTACGTGAAAAAGAACATGCACTAAGAAAAAAAAGCAAGCCAAAGTCGAAACGGGGTGTATCATGGACTTGGTACAACATGCGTTGCGACAATTGAGTGATCGTCGACATCATTTTGGGGCACAATTGAACTTCAAGTACGCTGCGAAACTTGCTACGCGGCGATGCTGACATCAAGTGTGTGTTGACCGAAGTTTGACCCCCAAGTCACGCACTGAACTGGCGCGTTACCTTAGCAACCCTTTTCTTTCTTGGTCCGCGCTTCGATCTCGTAAATTTGTTATCATTTCCGGCGGTACTGTAATAACACAACTTGTATCCAACTCTGTATTGGCTTTGAATATTTCAACATTGTTTACTTAGTGTGCTGCTTTTCTAATAACGCAAATATGTTTACAGTATTGGACGGGCTCTAAATATTTCAACTTTGCAATGTATTACTTTTATAATAATTATGCAAACTATGTTATTTTTATTATTGTTGGGACACTAACCCGGGCTATTGGGTCTGTGAATATTTCAATATTACCGACTTGATAATGCGTTGCATTCGTAATTATTACGCAAATATAAACATGGGCGCATTTACTAGTAAATCATTGAGAAAGATAGTCAGGTCCCGGAGTCAGGTGTCTAACGAAAGTCGAGAAAATATTTTAAATACTTGTGACTCATCGGTGAATTATTTTATTCGAAATAAAGTGAATATGTAATATTAACCATACAATAACATACAATATCATGCGTAATGTTATTTTTTTTTATAATAAACTCGCAGCGCACTTCGATCGCATTATTCACGTACATTTCGACTGAACTCTAATAACCACGTGTTTGAATTACGTGCGGCAATGGGCAATGACCTCAATGAGTTCACGCACTGACATTTAAATTCGGGCCACCCAGTTTGACGCAAAACGATATAGTTACTTAATATTTGTTCAAAAAATCGGTATTATAAAACTCTCGCGAAGAGTTAACTGAAAGGCAACGTCGTTTTTGACCAAAAAAAACAAACAAACACGTCAATACAAGATTATGTGTGCAAGGTTAGATTTATAGAACGTACAAGACCGCTTAACTCTGTTTTTTTTAATAATCATGTCGCACGTGAAACACAGAGGACATTTTAGTTCGTCCATTTCTTGTTTACCGATCTTGAACTTTTTTGTCTGGAATGCGATACAGGCAAAGAATAAACATTAATGATACCCACCCTTGTCAAATCAACAAGAGGCTCGAATCAGGAAGGCTCGGCTATTTAAAACTTCGTAAATAACATTCTTTTCATGTGGTAGACTTTATTCAAGTGTAACAAACGTAAGTGAAATGTATGGACGAGTCATAATACTCGTACCTTCGAAAGTTACGACTTTTACTCTTGGAATTGGTGATAAATACATGCATAAAATACAACATTGTTTCACGCAACAACAATTCGTATACAGCATTGGACTTATGGATTTTTATATTAATAAAATATGTGGGCCGATAATATTACTACGGTATATGCTTAGTATTTCCATGCCAGCGATGCTCGTAACCTGCTCGATTTAAAAACAGCTATTTGAAACAAAGACTCATGGAATCACAAAGGAAACTGTTAAGTACGTATTTCACACCTTTCCTACGACCGCGGTTGCAACCGGTATCGGTGGCCACCGCGGTAGAGACCCCTAATTATAAGCAGTCCGCGGCTCTCCCCGGTGTACCGCGGAGAGCCGCGGTAATTACCGCGGTGAACCGCCCGTTTGATTTCCTACTCTTCCCTTATCTTGCTGTTCAGGTCAGAGGTCGGGTTATTGTCTTGATCTGACTCTGGGTTAATTTTTTCACAGGGGAATAAAATTAAAGTTGGCCAGTCATTGCGTAGCGAGTTTTTGAATTTTTGTGTGAACAAACAATGTTTTCACAAACGTCGTCATATTTGTTTTGTCCGACCTATTTGAAACGTTAACAACTGCCAGATGTTTGATTTGTTTGTCATGGAAATGATTTATTTCCTCAATAATTCTGCACTCCAATATTAATGGCTGAGTCAATAATTACAAAAAACTCCTTAACTTTTTAAACACTCTCTCCTGATTTTAGCGTTTTTGAAGGAAACTCTGAGACATGTGAATGTTATGGAGAAGAGATATATGTGTATTAACCTTGTATTCTTATTAGAAGGCTATCTTGATTGAACAGGTGTTTATGATGTGACATCTACCCCTGTGGTTTAAAAAACATTTATGCGTTCACACAAGTAAGGGTAAAGAGTGAAAATAGTCAATGTGTTTAAATTTAATAGTTAATTTTAATTAGTGGGTTTAATAAATCGTCTGCAGAAAGACTCTGATGATAGCTGAAATGAATGAATGAAAAAAAAATGGCGTCGGTAGGTGATGTATAATGTTGCATGGATATTTACTTTTATATCGCATTCAGTATCGAGGAAATAAGCAAAAAGAAACTCAGTGACTATGTACATGTATGGTTTTTACTCTAAAAATAAAAAGCTAGTCATTTTCATAGGGATTTAATCTTGATATTGTCATCGTATTCACCGTTTTTTAAAACTCGCAGATTCGTCGAACGAATGACATGGATTCAATTTCATCTGTGGATTTAAAGAAAAAATGAATAATACATGCATTATTGTAATTACTGAATTATTTAATCGCATGAGTAGCAGTTATAATAGTACTATAGCAATCAGTATCTTGTAAATGGCACAAGGCCAAATGAGGATGAATTTCTGAAGGTCTGCAATTATTCATATCATGTTCACCATTCTCAAGGTGAGGTCAATAATAAAGTCTCAGATCCATTCCTAGAACATTAAATTTTAGGCCCTTGCAATGGTTGTTGCTATGATATTAAAATTAATCATTTTGCAAGTAATCCATTTACCGACTTAGGAGAAATATTAAAAAAAATTATTTCAACTCATTATTCTACATGACTGAAATGTACAATTCATTTTTTGGGGTTTGAGTTCATTTCTACATTATCTATCAATATTCCATAAACTTATCCTGGTCCTTTCCTCAGACACAGATCTAATGAGAATTTTTTACATATTTTTCAAAAAAATGGAAGTTTGGCATTAAAGTCTAAAAACAGTTTAAAACGAAATAAACAAAATTGAAATGTATCGGATAATATTAAATATTAAATTTAATTATTTCTGTTCCAGGGAAACTGCCAAAATGTGTGGCCTTTAATGAGATGGTGTGTAAGATCTATAAAGTTAAATACACATATAAATGTATTCTGTTCCACCTACAATAGTCATTATTCAGTGTTTGTTAATTGTCGACAGTAGGTAATAAAAAGAACTGATAAAATTAACTGGCATGTATCTTTATTTATTTTATCACTTTATAAACATTCATTGGAATGGATAATAATGGATACAAACAAGACAAACCAAAGGCATATCAAAGCTAAAATAAACAAATCACTAAGAAATTACAATAAAAATGTAAATTACGTGACTAGAAAATCCAAGAAGGTCACCGAGTGACATCGATATCCAGGGGTTTTGTCATCAAGATTCTAAAGAGATTCTCAAATATTGGCCTAGAGGGATTGTCAGGGGTTATTGCTGAAGATAAATCTGAATTTGCCATCATGGTTTATTTGATTAAAATTTGTGGATATTTTCCACGCTTCCCTAAATAGAATGTTTCTTTGTTGAGTTGGGACATGGCATGACATCACAAGATGTTGTTCCTCTGTAATCTGATTTGTGTTTCAGAGAACACATGTCATTTTATTTGCAGGCATGTTTATCTTATTCAGGAGAATGACAGGTAGACTTGTGTGGCCAATTGGCCGACAGGCTTGGTGGACATGGTGCACATCACCATGGGAACGAGGAATAAGTCTAAAGTGGTCAATTGTGTTCATTTCGTAGTCTCATGCTATTGATCAGTCAATGTGTAATACTCGGCTGAGATATAATTATGGTTGTAGATATTCAAAGATTATTTCCCATACATGTGCACTGCAATCCCAGGGATGGACGATTGGCTCTTTAACCCTAGTGTTTTCCATATACATTTATATATGGAGAATTGTGTATCGTAAAACCAATTAAACCTGATATTGATTAGCGATATTTTATTTTAAAACCTGTATTTCCACAGGGTAGATGTATTACAGTTTTGGCTGTTCTTTTTTTTACCTCTGCTGTCGACATTGTCAAGCGTAGCTTATCATACATGTATGAGTGATTGTCTGTTGTCTGTGTCAACTTTTTACTTTTTCGACTTCTTCTTGAAAACTACAATTCTTATTGCTTTGATTCTTGGTGTATATGTACCTTGGGCAGACCTCTCTTAGATTTGTTTTGTGATGATATCTTTATTCTCTAATTTTGGTAAAAAGTGATATTTTTGACTTATTGCTGAAAACCGCAAGTCTGATTGCTTTGATATTACATATATAGGTACTACAGGTAGACCTCTCTCAGATTTGTTCATTTTGTAATGATATCTTCAATTCTCTAATTGAAATGTAAGTTATCTCAGCCGAGAGGCTGCTTGTTTTTAAGCTCTCATTTCCTGAATATTAGTTGACAACACTTCTTGCCCATAATTATTATTCTTTCATTTGCTGGTTATAAAGTGATAATTTCCTTTTCTCTAAGAAGCTTTTCTATCTCAACTATGTTTCAATTTATTATGCAAATTCTTTTAGGAACGAACCATTGTGTCTATGGGGAAGGGGAGGTTGGAATTTTCACATGAATTATTTTTAGAAAGTGACAAATTCTTTTTTCTCCAAGAGCCTTTTTTTTCTCTTTTGGCGGTAACCCACTTTCGCGGTAACCCGACTTTTACCATATGTACACTCCCGTAATGTTTTATTTTATAAAAAAAAAAAATAAAGAAGAGAAAGCATGTAATCTATCAAGTGCCTCAATCTAACATAATGTTTCTTTGTTTTAATTATTTTGCTCCCTGTTTTTTCTTCATTCTCCATTAGAATACATCATTGAAAATTCTAATCTTGCTCTTTATCCTCATAGATAATAGACCTATCTGGGTGTTGATTTTCAGAGAGATTAAAATGAACATGAACTGCTTCAACAGTGCAGTGATAATTCTATTTTTTTTTATGTACAGTATGTTTATTTATGTTGACTTTAATAATGTCATGGTTTGAAATAATACATAGCTCAATTTAATACCCCTTTAAACCTGATCCATAGAAATATCAAGTGTCTGGCGTATCGTTTATACGATTTAAAACTGTCCGCAAATATCCATTTACAGTGAATTCTGACGATTGGAGGAAGTACTAAAAAAAAATGAAACCACAACGTACTTGAACTTTGACCTGTATAAACTTTTTTAGTTTGTTGTCTGATCAGATTTGTTAAATATCGGACATGTTCAATTTCAACAGATTATTTTCTTGCCTATTTTGCATTAAATTAATATTTTTTTTCAATAAATGTGGTAAGAAAATCTAATCCTGTAAACTAACCTTTATTGACGTTCACTAAAAAAGACCATTATTTTTTTTTTTAAAGAAACAGTTATTTTTCATAGTGAACAAGTGGATAAAATTGTCACAGAAATTATCTTGCATCCCAAACAGCCCCCCCCCCCCCGTCCCTACCTCAAGTAACATTAAACCCAGTAATTAATTAATTATACTAATCCATTAATAATTCCCAGGGTTTTTGAAATGCGTAAAATTAGATCCATTAAATTGCAGTAGAAGTCGTATTTAAATCCCAATGGAAATTACTGATTAAGTAACTGTAAACTTCTCATTTTTTCGAAAGGTGTTATTCGCTTGGTTTTAATTTAGCGAATTTAGCATCCAATGAAATCAAATTAAGCTAAGGGGCTAAAATTGATAAATCAAATTAAGTCAAGGGGGATAACCTTGATAAATCTACAATACAAATTTATATTTTACTCGCTGGGTTTTAATTTAGAATATTTAGCGTCCTTTAAAATCAAATTATGCTAAGGGGCTAAACTAATTAAGCTAAGGAGCTAAAATTGATAAATCAAATTAAGTTAAGGGGGATAACCTTGATAAATCGACAATACAAATTTCTATTTTACTCATTGGTTTTAGTTTAGAATATTTAGCGTCCATTAAAATCAAATTAAGCTAGGGAGCTAAAATTGATAAATCAAATTAAGCTAAGGAGCTAAAATTGATAAATCAAATTAAGCTAAGGGGCTAAAATTGATAAATCAATAACCTTGATAAATCGACAATACAAATTTATATTTTACTCACTGGGTTTTAATTTAGAACATTTGGCATCCAATGAAAATTATATGATGTGTTGGTTGTTTAAAAATCCACAAAGTAGAATATAACTAAGAATATAAAAGGCAGTTCTGTTGTTTTATTTTACATTGTTATTTCTACATTGGATTTTTTATCAGGCTATAAATTTTTTAATAATTGCTGTGGAAGTGGGATAAACTGGATAAATAAAATTAGTTAAGTTAAGGGGGCTAAACTTGATCAGTAAAATGAAGCTAAGGACTAAACTTGATAAATCAAATGAAGCTAAAAAGGCTGAACTGGATAAATCAAATTAATTAGGCTAAGAGGGCTGAACTGGATAAATCTAATTAGGCTAAGGTGATAAACTTGATAAATCTAATTAGGCTAAGGTGATAAACTTGATAAATCAAATTAATTAGGGGAAGGGGGCTGAACTAGATAAATCTAATTAGGCTAAGGTGATAAACTTGATAAATCTAATTAGGCTAAGGTGATAAACTTGATAAATCAAATTAGGCTAAGGTGATAAACTTGATAAATCAAATTAATTAGGCTAAGGGGGCTGAACTAGATAAATCTAATTAGGCTAAGGCGATAAACTTGATAAATCTAATTAGGCTAAGGTGATAAACTTGATAAATCAAATTAATTAGGCTAAGGGGCGGAACTAGATAAATCTAATTAGGCTAAGGTGATAAACTTGATAAATCTAATTAGGCTAAGGCGATAAACTTGATAAATCAAATTAGGCTAAGGTGATAAACTTGATAAATCTAATTAGGCTAAGGTGATAAACTTGATAAATCAAATTAGGCTAAGGCGATAAACTTGATAAATCTAATTAGGCTAAGGTGATAAACTTGATAAATCTAATTAGGCTAAGGTGATAAACTTGATAAATCAAATTAATTAGGCTAAGAGGGCTGAACTGGATAAATCTAATTAGGCTAAGGTGATAAACTTGATAAATCTAATTAGGCTAAGGCGATAAACTTGATAAATCTAATTAGGCTAAGGTGATAAACTTGATAAATCTAATTAGGCTAAGGTGATAAACTTGATAAATCAAATTAATTAGGCTAAGAGGGCTGAACTGGATAAATCTAATTAGGCTAAGGTGATAAACTTGATAAATCTAATTAGGCTAAGGTGATAAACTTGATAAATCTAATTAGGCTAAGGTGATAAACTTGATAAATCAAATTAATTAGGCTAAGAGGGCTGAACTGGATAAATCTAATTAGGCTAAGGTGATAAACTTGATAAATCTAATTAGGCTAAGGCGATAAACTTGATAAATCTAATTAATTAGGCTAAGGGGACTGAACTAGATAAATCTAATTAGGCTAAGGTGATAAACTTGATAAATCTAATTAGGCTAAGGTGATAAACTTGATAAATCAAATTAATTAGGCTAAGGGGCTGAACTAGATAAATCTAATTAGGCTAAGGTGATAAACTTGATAAATCTAATTAGGCTAAGGTGATAAACTTGATAAATCAAATTAGGCTAAGGTGATAAACTTGATAAATCTAATTAGGCTAAGGTGATAAACTTGATAAATCAAATTAGGCTAAGGCGATAAACTTGATAAATCTAATTAGGCTAAGGTGATAAACTTGATAAATCTAATTAGGCTAAGGTGATAAACTTGATAAATCAAATTAATTAGGCTAAGAGGGCTGAACTGGATAAATCTAATTAGGCTAAGGTGATAAACTTGATAAATCTAATTAGGCTAAGGCGATAAACTTGATAAATCTAATTAGGCTAAGGTGATAAACTTGATAAATCTAATTAGGCTAAGGTGATAAACTTGATAAATCAAATTAATTAGGCTAAGAGGGCTGAACTGGATAAATCTAATTAGGCTAAGGTGATAAACTTGATAAATCTAATTAGGCTAAGGTGATAAACTTGATAAATCTAATTAGGCTAAGGTGATAAACTTGATAAATCAAATTAATTAGGCTAAGAGGGCTGAACTGGATAAATCTAATTAGGCTAAGGTGATAAACTTGATAAATCTAATTAGGCTAAGGCGATAAACTTGATAAATCTAATTAATTAGGCTAAGGGGACTGAACTAGATAAATCTAATTAGGCTAAGGTGATAAACTTGATAAATCTAATTAGGCTAAGGTGATAAACTTGATAAATCAAATTAATTAGGCTAAGGGGCTGAACTAGATAAATCTAATTAGGCTAAGGCGATAAACTTGATAAATCTAATTAGGCTAAGGTGATAAACTTGATAAATCAAATTAATTAGGCTAAGGGGGCTGAACTAGATAAATCTAATTAGGCTAAGGCGATAAACTTGATAAATCAAATTATGCTAAGGGAACTAAACAGAATAAATCGAATTTAGTATATATAAAATTAAATGACTGAACTGGATAAATCAAATTAAGCTAAGGGGCTAAACTTGATAAATCATACTAAGATAAGGGGCTAAATTTGATAAATCAAATTAAGCTAAGAGGCTAAACTTGATAAATCATACTAAGATAAGGGGCTAAATTTGATAAATCAAATTACGCTAAGGGCTAAATTTGATAGATCAAATTAAGCTAAGGGGCTAAACTTGATAAATCAAATTAAGGTGAGTGGCTAAATTTGATAAATTGATAAATTAAATTAAGCTAAGGGGCTAAACTGGATAAATCAAACTAAGCTAAGGGGCTAAATTTAATAAATCAAATTAAGCTAAGGGGCTAAATTTAATAAATCAAATTAAGCTAAGGGGCTAAACCTGATCAATCAAATTAAGGTGAGGGGCTAAATTTGATAAATTGATAAGTCAAATTAAGCTAAAGGGATAACCTGGATAAACCTACCATACAATTTTCTTTTTTGCAAGAATTGCTATGACAGCGTTTTTTGTAGAATATAACTTATTTTTAATGAGTGTTTAAATTTAAGGTATTTTAAAGGGTGGTGTTTGTCATATACAAGGCATGTAAAAAAAACAATGATTGTTTATTAGAAATTTCAACATGGCTGCGCAAAAACCACAGCCCTTTAAAGTCAGGAGTAAAACGAAAGTAGACCAGCAGACATTTGATATATAGTAAATACAAGGAGTTCTTTAGCATACATACTCAAGTTTGTTTGCTCGCAGAATGTGAATGACAGGTTTACCGCTGAGTCTTTAATGCTACTACAATGAACTTGAAAACAGTTATTGAGCTTCTGTTTACATTTTTAGCATTCTTTATGGTTGACCTGGCCTCCAATTGTCTTTGTCACTTGTAGCATTAGAGTTGCAGCATGCCAAAGTTTTTACTTTCACTATTGACACTGAAGTAAATCACTATGGATTAATAAACCATGTGGTATAAACATGATTAATTGTTTGTACATTTTTTACTTCTGTGTGAGAAGCATACAATGGGAGTCTTGTGGTCTTGTGGTTAGTGCGTCAGTTGTGTGTGTGTCAGTTCTACTGATATCTCAAAAAAACAATTATCAGATTTTAATGAAACTTGGTACATAAATGATCTGGGAAAATGTGCAGACCTGGTTAATTTTTGGTTAAAATTCGTGCATATCAATGCCCTAATTTGCATATTAATCAGCCAAATATAAACATTTTCACTTGTTTCTCATGTACCATTAAACAGATTTCCATGATAGGTTTTTTCGTATTTATAAACTTTTATTGGAGTTTGTACTGAAATTAACATCTTACATACCTCGTTAATTTCAATGAAACTTGGCACTCAGATGCTCTGGGATAATGTGCAGAACTGATTAGTTTTTGGTTGAAATCCTGACATATTAATTAAGTAATTTGCATATTAACTAGACAATATTTAACTTTTCCATCATTATCTCAACCACTCACCAGATTTCAATGAAACTTGGTGCATAGATGCTTAGGGATAAGCATTGTACATGTTGAGTTTAGGGTTGAATTTTGTTTTTACTAATTACCTAATTTGCATAAATTCACCAATTTATGGGTGCTTCACAGATGATTTGACTACCACCCATCAAATTTTAATGAAACTAATATATACAGTATTCCTTATTTGTACTGCATGCCTTCAATACCTTCAGCATACAGGAGTTATTTTTAATCTTTCTTTGATTGTAATTTTCTTAATTTTCTTTTTTATTCGTTTACAAAAAGCATAATGCCTAAATTAAAATATCTATAGTAAGTCAAGAAAAACTAATTCTATTGGTCTACTCCCAGCATTCAGATTACATGATTCCGGAATCCCAGACATGGATCCGGAATTCCAGACATTAATATCTTACCATTGTGGGTATGTAACTTTTATTGAATACTGAATTCTTTGTTTTTGACTGTGTCCACTAGGTAATAACGTGTTACTGGAATGTCTATTGAGGTCATAGGTCGTGCCTTGTGAATGAAATTATTGTTAGCGGTTGATAATAGGACATGAGGACAGTACCACCTGTAGTTTTTATTATGTTTACGGCTATGAACTTATTTGAACTTTGACCTCGGCAAGGTCAGATTAGAATAATATGTTTATGATATGGCATTCAGTTTTGAGCAGATGAATATAGATGACATGAAGATACTCAGCTGTTCGTTAAGTCCAGGGAAAACAATTTTTGGTTTAATAATAATTGTATACTTGGGAATTTTTATTTTATGTTTATAGATGATTTTTAACAGACTTCTTTAAGTATATGTAATCATAACATGTTAAATAGGTGGCAAAAATGTCATTTTATGTATATCAGGTGTTTTAAAGCAGTCTATCAGCCGTATTGCATGTAAACATTTAATGAAAATATTACAACAATGCATTTTTGTGCTGCAATTCATGAAGAATCGCATGAAGATATTTGGAAAGAATTATTTTTAATATTCTCCACAAGATGTTGTGCACAGTTGCTGTTAAATTACATTCTTTTTAAAGTTTTCTCAAATCAAATGATACTAATTATAAATATTGACAGAATGTCTTTATTTTTCATAAATTGGTAAATGTGATGATAGCATTTTTCAATTAATATGTCATGCACCACCCATGTTTGAAACCTAACCTTTAAATAACCTTTTAGATTTGTACGGCTCTTTGTTCATTTATGTTACCGGTGTGTGAACTTCTACTCAATTCCACACATTGCATTGTAACTCTGTTACTGCTGCAGGGGAGTCACTGACTTTTTTTCAGTACATTTGACTTTTGAATGTACCGGTACTTATTATTCTCTATAGTATAGTGTCAGTCTCTCACAATAAATACGCATACCACACATCACTGGCACCAATTATCTTGACAGCATTTTTGGGGCTTTAAGTTATAATGTTGTGTACTCTCCATAGTGTCGTAAATAGGGCGGTAGCCGCCACTGTTTGGAAAACTAAGCTGTATATCCATACTGTCTGAACAATATGTTTGTAACTCTCAAAAACTTGAATTGTTACATTGATTAAGAGGTACCTTCTATGCTGTTGGCAGGTTCTGCAATTATTTGAGTATTGAAAGAACCCATCAAATAAAAAAAATAAATAAATAAAAAAATTGGGTGTATCATAACTTGTTTCCATGAAATTTCTCAAAATTTTTGAGCCCTATCGTACTTAGGTGGCTATTTTAGATTTTAGACCCATTAAATGAAGACAAAAAGCAAATAAAATAAAAATTGTGGGCATCAAAAGTTGTTTCCATGGAAAAAGTCCCGCTGCAATTTCTTTAAATTGCTAAACCCTACATAGGCAGCCATTTTGGATTGGGAATTGTGGGAATTTATACACTTGAGGTTCATAATGCAAAAACTAAGTTTAGAAACCAAAAGTTTTTTCTTCTGAATTAAAAACAGCCAATTACAAACAACAATTTAGAAATTTTCATGAAATTCCTAACATCGGCAAGGTACAATGTTCATGTACTTACACGGGCTTCTCATTTGCCGAGATAAAAAAAACACTTTCTAAAGTTTAGTCTCTAACCATATCAACTCAACAATAGTTGTTACAACTGTACTCTCATTGGTCATGCCTACTCATTAAAGCATCCAATCAGATCTTGCCTTTCCACAAAAGGTAAACGGACAGCAACTCATTGCTGCTCAAGTTTGTAAATGAAACTGTTGCATCAGTTGATCAGACTTTTTGTGATATTTTCAAACGCTACAGTTATTGCACTGTATTGTGTTGGATATGGATTCCTTTCTATGTGTGTATTAAACAGATTGTTTGTTTTCACAACATTTAAGTGCATGCGATATGACAGCAGTGATCCTTTAACCTTTTCGTCACCAGACTTTCCCGCCCAAATTATTCTGTACTTTTTTCTAATATTCTTCAATTTTTCTGGAAACGACGCCTAATTTTGGAGCCAACAGACAAAATTTGAATCAATTTTCAGTCTTTACTCAAAAATTTTTTTTTCCAAACTTCTGAAGAAAAATGCAGACTATAAATAGGACCATTTTGTCAATTTGTGATTGTGAAGGAGCTGGTTAAGGTTAAGCGTATCACCCTTATCACCTATTCCACAAGTTGTCTATAGCATACATGTATATTAGTGGGCGCAATTATGCAGTAAGGAATCGGCAAAAATACTATTATTTGTGATATATTTATGAAAGTATATTAACAGAATGATGATATTTGGCCAACCATTGGCGGCCCTAACCAGATATATGCGTCAACTGACGTCCTCAAACATCGTCCTTTATTTGCATATGATTCATTAACGTATAGTCTAAAAGATTATGATTTCTCTGTCTATTTTGGCCTTGAATTTAAACCGAGAGGGTCGTCACATGCGCACACACAGGAATTGAGTCCCAATTGACGATAACCACACACACAAAAGAACTCATTGGTAGACACTTGTTTGTAAACATTGGCATGCTATGGCCATCTGACGCATGCGCAGGTGACGACACCCCTGTTTTAATCATGCGATAAAAAGATTATCATCTGATAACACTTGTTTGAGAGCTGGTTGATACTTGAGGCATCATGGTAGTCGCATATCTTTGGTTTATGGATAATACTACCCGGTACTCAGCCTATGATGTCACCCGTATCAACCAGTGCTATGATGAAATGATATCATGCGATAACCTCAAATTAAGTTGTTCATTCAAAGAGAGAAAAACAATAACATTCAAATTATTAAATGTAGGTCAGTCAGGGATTGCGTTAACTTCATAATTTGCTTTGTTTTTCAGGCAAGCTGGGGTCCAATCTCTAATAAAGTTATCCAGGGTCAAATTTCTTAAAATTTTGTAAGTGGGACTCATCTTGCTGAGACACTAGCGCAAACTCTGACAGTGTTGTTATAAATTCAGGTCAAAGAACCTTTCTTCTGACATGTTTTACAATGAAAATGCAGATGAAATTTGATTATAATTCTGATGTTGGTGGTCCTAACTACAAATGTAGTAGCTCTAGCATTCTTATTTACAGTACATATGGTCGCATTAGTAATTTAAATAATTTCGATGATTTGAAGCATGCATTCTGTTTAATATTTCTATATTTTCACCTGTCTTGGTTAAGAGAGTGCATGTAATCCTGTGATACTACTTATTCATAGAGCTTTTTGTTTTGTGGTGCCATGTGCTATAATATCTCCTTGTACGTCACTCGTAACAACCAACTGATATCCGCGACAAGCTCTTGATAATACCATGTAAATATTTAATTTTAAAAATCCTTTAAATTCCATTAGCAATGGTTTGGGATAAGATGTGAATGAAATAAATAAATGATTATCTTCAAAGATTCTGTTGTGAACTTCTGCTACAAAATGTCAAGGATGTTTTCTACTTTAGTAAACATTCATACATGGTGGTCTTAATACATCGTCTGCTGAAAGCTTCCATGGATGGCAGATATAATTGCTATATAATGCTGTTAGCAGGTGATGTATTTGTAAAAACAAGTAAGAGTGAATAATGATGCATTTCTCATAGGTCTATATAGTTATAATATTTTTCGAAGAGTAACAGAATTTGATTTTGGTGTTCCAAAATTATGATTAGCATTTAATTAATGATAGTGTTCCAAATTTATTGCAAAATGTCTAAGGAAACCAGAAGTACCTTTTTTAGCTCCACTGTCGACAAAGTCTCAGATTTGTTCATTTCATGTCAAAATCTCAAAATTTTGGTGAACATTTTTGGTGAAAAGTGATATTTACGACTTCTTGTTGAAAATCGTAAATTCAATTGCTTTGATATTACATATATAGGTCCTACATGTGAACCTCTCTCAGATTTGTTCATTTTGTGATGATATCTTCAACTCTCTAATTTTAATGATTATTTTTGTCTTTTTTGGTAAAAAGTGATATTGTTGAATTCTTGTTAAAAACCGCAAGTCTGATTGCTTTGATACTATACATATAGGTACCTCAGGTAGACCTCTCTCAGATTTCGTGATGATATCTTCAATTCTCTAATTTTAATGAATATTTTTGACATTTTTGTTGAAAATAGCAAGTCCGATTGTTTTGATACTATACATATTGTTTATTTTCTTATGATATCTTCAGTTCTTTAATTGAAATGTGCATTGCTAACAGCGGAGCTATCTCAGCCGACAGGCTGCTTGTTTTTCTGATGACGAATCAAACGCTAATTAATATAGTAGCTAAAAAAATGTCACATTTCAAATTTGAACATCAAGACTACATGTCGCATGACCACATGTAGCGGGTAATGTTTCAAGTCAGGATTGATCTCTGTAAAAAGAAAAGAAAAAAAACAATTTCAGAACGGATTCTAGCTGGAATCTTATTTTTATTGCACCTTTTGGGAATCATGGCTTGATACCTGTCCAAGTACATGTTGTTACATGTATAATAAAACTGGTGATAAATTTCTCAGATTTTTGTGTTGTGTTTGATTAATACCACTTTGATTTATTGTGCTATTGTACTGTGTTCTTTTTGTTTGTATTAAAATTTACCAAGTATCTCAAAATGATTTAGTGAATTGTAAATAGCAAAATTAAAAACAGTGAATAATTAAACCATTTACAATAAATCGTTGTAATTTTTACACATATATGTAAAATAACAAAAGAACTCTATGTTTTCCTGGAAAATCCATGATTTTAAAACACTAATAACAATAGTGAAACTAAATACCAAGGGATAATAAAAAGGTTGTTATTTATTATTTTTTCAATTATAAAGTTTTATAGTATCGGTAACACTGAAAAAAATTCAGAGCTGTAGTTATCTCTGAATCCATGCCAATTATTCACCAGGGTGAAAACAAAGACTGAAACCTCTCAGAAAACAGTATTTTGGGATAGTTGTTGAGATTCTCGTGAACAGTGTAACAAGATTACCATTATATGTGCAATATATATCAATTTGGTTGTTCAGGAGTGTCTCATAGTTTGTTTTGTTTTCTCGTCATTAGCTGTTTTTCACTGGCTTTTTGACTGGCGGTAGATACGGCAGCTCGTGTAGAGCCCGTTGGTGCATCTAAGCTACATAGAATGTACTATGACGTAGCTCAACCCCAAAGATTACGTACGTACTTATGTTCGTGTTGAAAATAATCCATTCCTTGACATGTAGCTATATATACTGGTTTATTTTATATCATGTAGGACCATGTTAGATCACAATTAGCCTGCCTTATGCATGATCACTTAAAAGGTCACATATTCTGGCCACACAGGTTGTTGTACCTGTTATTCATAACCAAAAAAAATAAAAACTTACTACCAGTAAATAAAAAAAAATAGTATTCATTAAAAATTTATAAAAAAGATCAAGAAAATCAATAATCAGAGAAAATATCTAATATATGCTCAAAGAATATGTATCTGTGAAACATTGTGATAACAATTTCTTATGGTGAGGGAATTAAAAAATAATGTGCTTACAAAATTTAAGAAGTGTTCTTTGAAAATTCATAACAATAAATAGAAAAAGAATAAATAAACAAAGAAAATGTCGAAAATGTGCTCAAAAATGTGTATCTGTGAAACAAAGTGATGATAAAAGGTCCTTATGGGGAGGGAATTAAAAAATAACAAAATAAAAGAAGCGTTCTTTGAAAATTCATAACAGAAAAATTAAGAAAGAAAAAAAATGTTTAAAATATGCTAAAAAAATGTGCATCTGTGAAACAATCAGATTATAAAATGTCCTTATGGTGATGTTTTCATACTAAATTAAAAATATTAATCTATATGTAAATATATACTTATGAATATTAACCATATGAAAAATGGATTTTTATTAAAAATATAATGAGTTAAATCTACCACAGGCTAGAACCATCAATTACATATTCATTAGAAATTCATGTACTGTTCTTTATATTATTATTTTAAACCATGTGACACCTGGGTATTGTACAGCAAATAACAAAGAATTATTAGTGATAATATGCTAGCTGAAAGCATGTTTATTTCAGGTCACAGCGCTCCTGAACACTGTGTTAAAACAAATGTATCCTCGTAATAAGCTTATTATTATACATCTTTTCCTTCCAAGTATACATCATGGGAATGCCAAAATCCAACAAGTTTAGAACAGAATCAGCGAACTTCTTTGTATGGAGTCCAGTCAAACCCTGATGGCAGCCATGTTTGTTTTTATTATTAGAGGATGCTTACATGCGTAATCATTCCATAATTGGAATTCGCATTTCCTTATATGGTCAAACGTAAAATACTGCAAAATTACGCCACACTGTAACTTATGGCATTACAGTGACAAATGTTAAATAATTAAAATTATAAAACTATTAAATTCAAATTATTTGGTTTTATTGCAGGAAGTGAAGGGCGGTAAATCATTTGTCAAGTTAGGGTTTGTTGATTTAAACCTTGCTGAGTACGCAGGAGCCAGTAATAAATCCAGAAGATATTTACTGGAAGGATATGATTCTAAACAGAGACAAGATAATAGTATCCTCAAGGTAAGAAAAATTACTTCACATAAATTTGTTTGGGATGAAAACAATAGGAACCTAATAACTGTCCTGAGAGGGCGCTGTATTGTTTTGATTTCTTTTCTTTTTTTTCAACATTATTATGATACATTTTATTTTTCTCCCCAAATATTGTGAACACATTAGGGCTGCTGGCTGTTTATTTTTCAATCTCTGTCTCAGATATCTGGACTTTTTACCTGGAAAACTAAAAAAAACACATTTTTTAGCTTGTATGTACTCAATGTTCGTTTTTGTTTTCTATTATTAACTTCAGGTTACTATAGGGATGACTCTTCTGTCTGGTGATCCTTGTTTTAAAGCGTAAGTAACCATTATTGCTTGTTATGAAAGTGACAGTTGTAAGATATTAGAGCCTCTGTTATCCTTATTGTCGATATTTAAATAGTTGTTACACAGTTTATGTTGTGAATTTTACATAAAAAAAGTTTTTTTTGCATGCATTTTGTGGGATCCAGGATCTCTCAATGATATATTTTGATAACTGAAGCACTTTAGTAAAATGAAAAAGCTTTTTATTGTACAGTGTACAATACAAATACACTTACATGTGGAGAGGTAAAAAAAAAAAAAAAGTAATACCGGCATGGTACAACAGTAAACAGGCTGATAAATATAAAGAAGATTACACGGCATTATGTGAAAACTTTTGAACTATCACATGTCCAA
Source organism: Saccoglossus kowalevskii (assembly GCF_978046115.1). NCBI lineage: Eukaryota > Metazoa > Hemichordata > Enteropneusta > Harrimaniidae > Saccoglossus > Saccoglossus kowalevskii. Next base: position 27,493,482 of record NC_140657.1, read on the forward strand.
GGTGTATATTGTTATTCACACTAGTATCATATGCATGATAGATAGTCAGTCTTTATGTGCTTGAAGGGTATGCAACGAAAACAATGACAGTATTGTATTATTGCACTACGTTGTGAGAATTTCTGACTGTATACCAACAATTACTTGGATGGTGCAGTGGCAATAACTCATATTAACAAATATCGTGAAGAAGGGTGGCATTTCTGCCAATTTTGAAAACCATTGGTGGCCGTAACTTCAAAACCGCATCCATCAACGTGATGTATGTCGCGCATAATAAGCACAAATTAGCATATGATTCTTTACCATAGTTCTGTAAAATCACAACTTCTCTGTCATTTAAACTCTTCGAGTTGTATTTATAGAGGTTATTGATACTCATGGAGTCATGGGCAGTATTATCCACTCATTTTTAGTTTGTGGATAATACTAGCCAATGATGTCACTTGTATCAACAATTGATATCAGGTGATAACTTCATATTATCAATAATTATATGGTACGATTGTTACTATGTTATTTTTTCTTCGTAAATTTCAGTCCCGATGTGAAAGAGTTATTTCTTCCTGGTGAGCTCCCACAGGACGAAAGAATGTACGTGAGCGGAACTTACAAATCAGAAGACTTTAAGAGTGGTGGTGGCAGTATTGCGTCGTTTGGTAGCTCGGCTTCTAAACCAAAGACGAGACCCTGTGTCACCTCATCCAGTAAGTCCAGATTTGCGAAAAGTCACTATGAGTCCCTAGAACCCAACTGAAAGTCACTATGAGTCCCTAGGACCCCACTGAAAGTCACTATGAGAACCATAGGACCCCACTGAAAGTCACTATGAGTTCTTAGGATCCCACTGAAAGTCACTATGAGTCCCTAGGCCCCCACTGAAAGTCACTATGAGTCCCTAGGACCCCACTGAAAGTTACTATGAGTCCCGAGGACCCCACTGAAAGTTACTGTGAGTCCCTAGGACCCTACTGAAAGTCACTATGAGACTAGGACCCCACTGAAAGTTACTATGAGTCCCTAGGACCCCACTGAAAGTCACTATGAGACCCTAGGACTCCACTGAAAGTTACTATGAGTCTCTAGGACCCCACTGAAAGTCACTATGAGTCCCTAGGACCCCACTGAAAGTTACTATGAGTTCTTAGGACCCCACTGAAAGTTACTATGAGTCCCTAGGACCCCACTGAAAGTCACTGAGTCCCTAGGACCCCACTGAAAGTTACTGTGAGTCCCTAGGACCCTACTGAAAGTTACTATGAGACTAGGACCCCACTGAAAGTTACTATGAGTCCCTAGGACCCCACTGAAAGTCACTATGAGACCCTAGGACCCCACTGGAAGTCACTATGAGTTCCTAGGACCCCACCGAAAGTCACTATGAGTCCCTAGGACCCCACTGAAAGTCAATATGAGTTCCTAGGTCCCCACTAAAAGTCACTATGAGTCCCTAGGACCCTACTGAAATTCACTATGAGTCTCTAAGACCCTACTGAAAGTTACTATGTGTTTCTAGGACCCCACTAAAAGTCACTTTGAGTCCCTAGGACCCCACTGAAAGTCACTATGAGTCCCTAGGACCCCACTGAAAGTTACTATGAGTTCTTAGGATCCCACTGAAAGTCAGTATGAGTCCCTAGGACCCCACTGAAAGTCACAATGAGTCCCTAGAACCCTACTGAAAGTCACTACGAGTCCCTAGGACCCCACTGAAAGTCACTATGAGACCCTAGGATCCCACTGAAAGTCACTATAAGTCCCTAGGACCCCAATGAAAGTTACTATGAGTCCCTAGGACCCCACTAAAAGTCACTATGAGTCTCTAGGACCCTACTGAAAGTTATTATGAGTCCCTAGGACCCCACTGAAAGTCACTACGAGTCCCTAGGACCCCACTAAAAGTCACTATGAGTCCCTCGGACCCCACCGAAAGTCACTGTGAGTCCCTAGGACCCCACTGAAAGTGACTATGAGTCCCTAGAACCCCAATGAAAGTTACTATGAGTTCTTAGGACTCCACTAAAAGTCACTATGAGACTAGGACCCCACTGAAAGTTACTATGAGTCCCTAGGACCCCACTGAAAATTACTATGAGTCCCTAGGACCCCACTGAAAGTCACTGAGTCCCTAGGACCCCACTGAAAATTACTATGAGTCCCTAGGACCCCACTAAAAGTCACTGAGTCCCTAGGACCCCACTGAAAATTACTATGAGTCCCTAGGACCCCACTGAAAGTCACTGAGTCCCTAGGACCCCACTGAAAATTACTATGAGTCCCTAGGACTCCACTAAAAGTCACTGAGTCCCTAGGACCCCACTGAAAATTACTATGAGTCCCTAGGACCCCACTAAAAGTCACTGAGTCCCTAGGACCCCACTGAAAATTACTATGAGTCCCTAGGACCCCACTGAAAGTCACTGAGTTCCTAGGACTCCACTGAAAGTCACTATGAGTCCCTAGGACTCCACTGAAAGTCACTGTGAGTTCTTGAGACCCCAGTGAAAGTCACTATGGCTCCTTAATGGAAGCTAGTAAATTTTGTGCTATTTAACTGGTATGCAAAATTCATGAATATTTGTCTCATGAAATTAAAGTTTAACTTCTACTTAATCTGTGTCTTTTATAATCAATTGAAAAGGTTGGACAACTCCTGAACATGAGGGCGCTGTAGGCGCAGATGACTTATTCACCAAAGGGCATTCAAGAAGTTCAAGTTGTAACAGCCAACATTCCAGGGGAGGAAGTACACATTCCAGATCTTCAAGCACCACAGAACCATTCTCCAGTGGTACCAGCATAAATGACACCGAATCAAGCAGGAATTCATGGACTGGTTCTACTGAGAGACGACGGGTATGTGAGTCAGTTGAGTTTGGTCTAATTAGAGGGCGCTGTTGCCAAAACATCCCTTCTTCAGGAGCTTCTATGAAAATGATTCAAAAGGGGTAAAAAAGAATGCATCCTGCTACACTTGTCTGTTCCTGTTTTGTACTTTTCCTTCTCGACTTTTGCTATCACTCACTCATCACTGCTTTTGCTATGGACATCCACTATACAGTGCTGTCTCCTTGCATTTGTTCTACCACCCCTAGCAATCACTGAGATAAGATTAGACAGATATTTATAGCAAGATATGCTATAAGGTTGAGCCGAACACGTTAATCACATTTAGATCCTTCTTTGAATCCAATATGACACTGAAGAGATTCATTATTGTTGTTTTAAATCACTGCTATCAGAATTAAACATATTTAGTTAAATTTGTTTAATTTTTTTTAAATATTTAGTTTTTGTTGTTGAAATGAATTTACTTGCAAATAGAGGTTTACATTATTGTGTTATAATGTAAAGCTCTGAAATCATAAAAATCTCTAATTCTTATTCATAATTTAGAAAATATTGAGCTACCCGAAACACTCATTAATTAGTGAAAGTGATTGCAGTTGTGTATGTATGTGTGTGTGTGTGTGTGTGTGTGTGTGTGTGTGTGTGTGTGTGTGTGTGTGTGTGTGTGTGTGTGTGTGTGTGTGTGTGTGTGTGTGTGTGCGTGTGCGTGCGTGTGTGTGTATGTATGTATGTAAGTAATAAGTTTTTGCTGTCTTTATGTTGGTTTAAAGTTTGAAGTCTCCTTCCTTATTCTGCACCATTCATGTTTATGTATTATGCGTGCATGCATGGCACTTTGTAAGATTTGATAAACCATTTGAATACCAAAGTCAACTTACTTCAGTCACCATCCACAAAATTTTTCCATATATAATCTAGTCTTTTCCATATAGAAATTTTCCAAAAAATTGTTTACAATGTTTTGATTGAAAAGTAGAAGCAATGTCACATTTAATAGTCTGTTTGGACTTAAATTAAAACTGAATTCAGTGAACATTACAGTAAACATGTTTACCCAATTTTGAGCAGGAGGAAGATTTGGTGCTCAAAGGTTTAATTACTCATTATTATATTTTTTGCAGAAGGAAGATCAGAACCGACGAGTAGACTGTACAAGAATTAACGCTGATGAGTTAATAGCGAATTTAATCAAACAACAGGACTTTACGGCTGATAATGATAATAAATCGGGTGGTAAGTTAAAAAAACAAAGGAAAAATAAAGAACTTTATAGTCACATTATAAATGACAACAAACTGTTGTGTTACAACTACATGATAGCACTTGATATGGAAATGAATACTTCCTTCCAATTTTAACTTAAAAGAACGAACATGTTTCGTATCCAATTTGGAAAAAAGGATAGCCCTGCGCTAATACACTGGTTGAGTGAGCCAAGATTAAAAGGCTACACCCACTCGACGAAATTCAACAGGGAGGTCAAAAGCACTGGCTGAGATTCAAATTGGAAGCCAAAGCCACTGGTTGAGATTCAAATTCGAGGCCAAAGTCACTGGCTGAGATTCAAAGGGGAGGCCAAAGCCACTGGCTGAGATTCAAATTGGAGGCCAAAGCCACTGGTTGAGATTCAAAGGGTAGGCCAAAGTCACTGGCTGAGATTCAAAGGGGAGGCCAAAGCCACTGGCTGAGATTCAAATTGGAGGCCAAAGCCACTGGTTGAGATTCAAAGGGTAGGCCAAAGCCACTGGTTGAGATGCAAAGGGGAGGCCAAAGCCACTGGTTGAGATTCAAAGGGAAAACTAAAGCCACTGGTTGAGATGCAAAGGGGAGGCCAAAGCCACTGGTTGAGATTCAAAGGGAAAACTAAAGCCACTGGTTGAGATTCAAAGGGTAGGCCAAAGCCACTGGTTGAGATTCAAAGGGTAGGCCAAAGCCACTGGTTGAGATTCAAAGGGTAGGCCAAAGCCACTGGTTGAGATTCAAAGGGAAAACTAAAGCCACTGGTTGAGATTCAAAGGGAAAACTAAAGCCACTGGCTGAGATTCAAAGGGTAGGCCAAAACCACTGGTTGAGATTCAAAGGGTAGGCCAAAGCCACTGGTTGAGATGCAAAGGGGAGGCCAAAGCCACTGGTTGAGATTCAAAGGGAAAACTAAAGCCACTGGTTGAGATTCAAAGGGAAAACTAAAGCCACTGGCTGAGATTCAAAGGGTAGGCCAAAACCACTGGTTGAGATTCAAAGGGTAGGCCAAAGCCACTGGTTGAGATGCAAAGGGGAGGCCAAAGCCACTGGTTGAGATTCAAAGGGAAAACTAAAGCCACTGGTTGAGATTCAAAAGGAAAACTAAAGCCACTGGTTGGAGATTCAAAAGAGACAATTACAAAATATAGGCAAGAAGGTGGAATGTGTTATGGCAACATGTCCATTGACATGTGATTCTCACTTGCGCATAGCTTGACTTCATCTCTTCTTTTGTTCCATAGATGAAGAAGGTCTTCAGTTATTTATAGCGAAAGATGGTTCTACTGCCCTCGGTAGTCAGCAAATAAAAAACAGGTGGGTGCACTTTAATATTTACCTTTTGTTACATTGCTAAACTGTGGCCAAGCTAATCTAATAATTCAAACTGTGGCTAATTTATAGCCTTGTGAATTCAAAATGTGGCTAATTAAGCTAATCTTTGGTCTCAGTAATTCAAATTTTGGCTAATTTATAGCCTTATTAGCCAATTTATCCATACAACTTCTTGAGCAAAGGTGATGGCTTAAATTGTTATATGCTGGTTTTTCATTGAACTACCAGCATTCAAAATGTAGGATTTAACGCTACTAGTTTGCTACATCTACATCCTTAACAAAAATTAACAATTCAACTACTGGTACTAGTGGTGGTATTTCACTTTGATAAAATGTATTTTCTGTTTTTCTTACAGAATGACTGCCGGTGCTTTTGAAAAAGTTGTTATAGATAAGAGGTAGTGCTGCATTTGTAGCTGTACTATTCAACCTCCATCCATTGATTCATCCACACCCAGACAGCTGCATGTAGAGAGAAATTTACAGAACACTATTCCTGAAACATCCAATCAGAGATTAGAATTCACATCTAATCAGAGATTCAAATTCACATCCAATCAGAGATTAGAATTCACATCCAATCAGAGATTAGAATTCATCTCATTGTATGAAATGTGACAGTTTACTTGTATTTCAGTCGAGTATTCATTTTTTGATAGATTTCCTTTTTGTAGAATCTTGTAAATAATCATGTTCTATTTCTTACAAATTTTCTAGTGACCCTCCATTTTAAAAGAATGTTTGGTTTCAAACCATGTAAATTCGGTACATGTTTACTCACCAAACTAGAAACTTTCACACATTTTTTGATACCAGCATTGTTCCAGTTTTCAGCTCCGGGGTTTTACTTTGAAAAACATGACAAAAATAACATCACTTCCAAAAAAAAAAAAAGAATCCTTCCAAAATTTGTACGTCAACATGAATGGTCTACTGCATATTATTTTTTCTTTGACATATTGGCACGGCAATATGCTTAAAAATTCTATTGACAAAAATGGTAGTATTTACCTGAAAGTATTTCATCAAACACTGAGACAGTTAAACTAACCTGAGGCCGCATTTTATTTAATTGTCTTCTCTGCATATTCAAAAGTAAAAAAATTTCCTTACATAATTAAAGTGTGAATTTTGCAGAATGTTTTTTCCCTCCAATTATTTTTTCAAAAACAATATTTGCCAGATTTTTGCAACAGCTGATGCACTTGCCAATTTGTTGATGTTACATATATGTCAATACAGTTGTTTTGGGTAGTTAACAATCGTTTTGACTGTTTTCATTGCTTTGTGAAAATCATTGAAGTTTATTAAATAACCCTCCATGAACGATTATCCCTCCATAAAACTAATCAATAATGTCATTTTCTTATTAGAATTTTTTGATTCTCTTTTAATATTGTTAGAAAGTATAAGCAAGACAAAGCTGTGTAAATATAGACCCTCACAATCATTTGTATGAAATATGGTGTAAATGTTACATTTGTAAAACTCTACTGCATATTTCATGCTATGTTGTATGTGACATGGTTACCTAGGTAACAGTAAATTCATTGGAAAAGAAATCATTTTTATTATTAGAAAATTGCAAGATTTACCTTTTTAAATATGATTTTTCTCATTTTAGTGTCATATCACAAAATATCTGTTAAAATATAATTATTAAAATATTTGCAACATCAAACTAAAATTAATCATAGAAATTTTCTGAATGAAATGCATTTTTTTTCTGCATTGAAGGAAAAATTAATATGAAATTTTGATTGAAATTGCTGATAGAAAAAATCCAATACTTATGTTATATAGCACAGCTGTAAGTATTGCCTGTACATATCTATGTGGAATATTTATTCAGAACTACATATAGCAGTATAATTATTTCTTTTTAATTATATATTAATGTATCTTGTTCATGATTTATTTAATGTACGGTGATATCTATTAATTTGTTTATTTCTGTTTATGTAATTGGTTGCACAGTAGTTAAATTTGATCAATAGATTCACTTTATTACAAAGCTAAATTTTCCGTTACTGATCACAAGTATTTTAAAAAAGAATTTTTATTCTTGTCTAACTTTAAATTTTACAAATCATATCTTATATTTGCTGCTCCATTTTTCTTCCCTAATATTTACAAAATATCATTAATTGAAACATTTTCGTAATTTGTTTAGACCTTATAATTTGTAAACCTGTTGTTATTCGTTGTATTATTGGAGTTGTCATACTGCCCTCATGTGTTATTTCTGAGAAAGTATTATAGTACATATTGGGATACTGCCCTCATAGAAAATTACTGCACTAATGCATGCTGGGATTTATTGATACAGCCCTTGTGTGTTATTTCGGAGAATGCATGCTGGGATTCATACACGAAAGTTTTATTTCTTCAAAATTTTGCAGTATCTCTTGTGGTTGGATTTTCAGACAAAGCTTTGTTTATGCAATTACAGTGAAGTTTATGAATGCATTAATGTTTTTTTATTCATAAAACATTTACCCTGGTAGAATCCTACGCTGTCTTTTAATCTTTCGCCGATTTACTGCCATGCCTCTGTCAACACGTTGTGATTGGTTGAGTTGTTTTCATTCATAAATCAGAATTCATGAAAAATTTGTAAATATTTTATATATAAAAAAACATTAATGCCCACATGAAATTCACTGTTTCGTAATGAATTATATTTTTAAATAGCTGGACAGAAAACTGTAAATTTGATTGTGCTGTGAGCCGCTTTGTGTCATGAGAGAAAAGTCTGCATGAATCATTATGGTTTTAACAGTGTGTTTTAGTCTTCGCAAACTTTTGAGGCAAACATTGCAGGCACTCCGAATTGAAAATCTGGGAAGATGGAGTGCGTCTTTTCTCACACTCAGTGTGATTTTTTTTTAACAACCGACTTTGCTTTGTGGCAAAAAAAATAATCCTCAAAGTCTTTTCCTCTAATCATCTTCCAACTCAAAAATGTTTATTTGAATTTTTTCTCCATTATTCAATTATTTCAAAATGAAGATTAGGATAAAAATCAATTCTAGTATAAATGTCTTACTTTTTAATATAGAGATCAGTTTTATTTATTTTTCAAAACCTTGGGTGTAAGTCAGCTGGACTGGCAAGATGGTCACTATGGTAACAAGATGTGTTTGGTTACAAAATCATGTATACTATTTTTTCTTCTTTTTTTGTTGGCACCAATAGTGGTGTCACCATTGTTAGCCTAGACTATCTAACATTCTTTTTTTTGCTCATACAGCTTGAAAATAAACTTGGGGAAAAATGTGATGCCCTTGTTTTTTGTAATCTGAAAAGTAATGTGGAATCTGTATTTTGAATCTGCAAGTTTGTTGCCGATGCATTTGAGTTGCATTGTATTTTCATTTATTTTTTCCATTGTCTACATGAACAATGTAACAGGTGTCACAAATACAATTGTGACACTGAACGCAGCTAATTGCTCAATTATACTTTGGGTTTTCTCTCACTAATTTCTGAATACGAGCAGTAAAAGATGTATAATATAAAAATGACTGTAACAATAACACATAGTGTGCACGGTAAAAGTTGGCGCAGTCCTGCCCTGCATTGGCATATACTTTGCAGTATCCTTGTGACAATGTCGTATTTATCAGGATTCTCAGTGTTTCTCCTTTAATTGAGTAGCCGAATACTGTCGGTATCATGCCCACCCATTTTGGTACTTCACATTTTAGTGGTATTTGTGAAATGAGAAAGCATATGTGAGATATGTTTTTTTCTGATTTGCTTCAGACTTGCGCAGTAGGCTTACATAAAAGCGAGTTGTTTGACGATTGTCACTTAAAGTAAATTATATCAATGAATTTACAAGAATATTTCTCACACACATATCGCATATTTGTTATAGATGTCTACGCTTTATAATTTGAATTGCCATAGAAATTGACATACTTCGCATTACGAGGGAGTTGCTTTTTAAAAATTATCAATATTGATATAGTATATGAACGGTTCTTTTGACTTCCAGGAATTTGAGTACGTCTTATCATGTTGTGCATATTATTGTCTTTCTCAGAATCTCTGTAATATCACTTTTAGCAAAATGTTTTCAAAATCAATAAGGGTTGGAACATTTTCAAGGGGAGGGGGCTGCCTGGTAATTATACCTCTCCTAAAATTATGGTTCATCCCTCAAAAACATATCCAGAATTGTTCAAAAATTGTCACTTCCTTCGTAAACTTTTTGAGTGCCAACTTTTGTCACTTTTTACAATATACGACAAATACAATTTCTTTTTCTAATTTTTTCCAAAATTTTAATCGAAACCTGTAGGCGATAGGAAATCATTTCCCTTTGGTTAAAAATTACCGTAGAAGAAGAAAATGGGCAAAATGTAACACAAAATTATGGCACTCAAAGTGTTGTTCATGTTAACTTGTACAATGGCTGTTCTTCTTAGATTTGAAATACTGATACCTTTGACAGAATAATGTATAGCAATACTTTATTTACGTAAAGCCCAATACCTATGAGACAATATAATGCAACTATCTTCATACTATTCATACACAATGACATGAAAATAGTGAATTTTGAAGTGCATGGCTTGACCACAAAAAAATGCCAATAATAGTGTATGCAGATCTCAGTGCAAAATGTTTCAGATCACCTAAAAATATATGAAATTTTGTTCTTTGAACCTTATGCATGACCAAAAAGGTCACACATCCTGGTACTTGGCATGACCCTCCAAAAAGTCGCACATCCTGGTACTTGGCATGACCCTCCAAAAGGTCGCACATCCTGGTACTTGGCATGACCCAAAAAGGTCACGCATCTTAATACTTCATGGTGGTACAAATTCACTTCAAAATCATATTTTCTTAAAATGCAACAAGTTATCATTGAAGTCACAAAACAATATTGGAAATTATTGCTGTATTGTCCTAGAAAGTGTATACACGAGGCCTATAGCTATTGTCTATGTGTCAGTAATAAGGATGAATACATGTACATTGTGTACTTTTTTTTCCACTTCCATATATGGGTAGACTATTATTTCTTATTATTTCTCTTTGTAATACATTTCCACTTGTTCTTATTTCAATAAAAGGATTTTATGGTTTAAAACATAGTTGCATTTTGTAATTTGTCAGAACATGAGAAAATGAGTGTCCCATGCATGTTTGCTGTGTACACCAAAGTACTTGTATGCCCCATTTCAGTAACTTTGGCTAATTCGGAAATGAATGAATTTTGAAATCTAGTGATCTGATTGCACAGCATCAAATGCAAGATGGATAGTCAATAAACAAACAACAATTGTGCAGAGAACAAAAATATTTTTATTCAGAATTGCCTACAATTATAACTGAAAACAACCTATGAAATTAACAATACAGTAGTACCAGTTAATATAAAATGTAACATTATTTGCATAATATTTACTTTAAATTACTGTATTATACTTTAGCTGGAATTCATTTTTGCTGAAAAGATTTTTTTGGTGTTTTGTAAGGAATAAATTTTCAGTGATTTTTGACAAGTTAAAAAATGTAAAATATAGGAAAAAAAGTATATTCGCTGGATTTTATTTTCACTGAATCAATCCTTCAGCGAAAATAGCGTAAAATAATTCCAAGCGAAAATAAAGTATTTAACAGTATTGATAAATCATTCTGATTACCCGTTACAGTATAATCAATAGACTATGAATATGAAAAACATGACATAATAGACAATTTTCCATTCATTGTAAGATCCTGTGTTGTGTGTGAAATTGAATATAAAAACAGGACAAAGCGTCATTATAGCGGCATCGCATTAGATTCAACAAACACAAAACAATTTCTTTCCATGCTTATTTAATGTGCTATGCACCATTTGATAATTGTCGATTTTGATAAAGTAATGGGTATTTCAATACCATTTTTCCCCTATGACAGATCCATGTTTCAACACTGATCTATGAAAAAAATCAATTGATTTTTGCGGTAGAAAAATACGCAATACGCAAGATCTTGCAGTGAACAGAAAATCACTTATTAAAACAGCAATTTCTAACCCTTAATTTATCCACTCTTGTCACTTTTACAAAATAAACCAGCATAATTATTTCCATACTTTTTCTAACATTTTGGACAAGACTTTTAGATAATAGTAAATTATGTCCATTTGATTTGGTTTAAATTTAGCCAAGAAATTATAGAAAAATATGAAAATGATGCATTACAATTTTGGTCTGAAACAGCATTCAAAGGGTTTAACAGACCATTGACAATTACTACTGGTAGTGGTAAGAATTATATGCAAGTCCTACTTCTTTTAATTTTGTATTGATGTATTATTTTGTTTAAAGCCATTCAAAATTTAAATAACTTAGACCAATAAGCAAATTTGAAATGTATGGTGTTTGTAAGCCATCCTGATCAAAACCTGACTCATGTTATCAGTAAAGTTATAAATTACACCGTTTTTGAATGTTGCTTAACCTAGAAAGTACATATAAGGTTTGATGTTCAAAGTTCGCTAACAGGAACGCCCCCCTGCGTGTCAAAATGAAACTCTCCAAAGTTGAGTCAGATTGTTGACTGCTGGGAAGAGGTCTTCAAGTAAAAAATCCAATTGGCTGTAAAGGTGACTTGAAGCACAAACGAAAATGTTGTGTTGTTTTTACACTATTGTTTATAATATTAGAATTGCATTATCATTTCTATTTTTAAAATTACAAATTCTGTAACTATAGTAAGATCTCTTATATATGATTTCTGGTGAAAACGGCTTAAGACGAGGAAACAGCACAAATGCAACTTTTGAAGTAATCGGATCAACTAATTCTATATATTTTGCACATACCGGTAGTAGGGTTAATCTTATGACAATGATTTTTTGATCGTTATTTTCACTGGTTGTGATTGCCAGGTGATGAGAATGCCTAGATGTTTGTTTCCAAAAAATACCACAAGATATAACAGTGTACATGTATGTTCAATAATGCTTTTTAATACATGTAGTAATGTTTGAGTCATAGGTTTTGAACTGACACACGTGATGACTAGAAGTAAAACTATTTTTTTACCTCATTGATTGTATAACACTCACTTTTGCAAAAAAATCAACACTATCACCTACATGGTATCCTAGCATAAATAATGTACATTAACTTTGTTGTATGACACAACAATTGGAAATCACTACATTTACTATCATCATTATAACCCAACAGAAATTTTACTAAATAAATAAATAAATAAATAAATAAATAAATAAATAAATAAATAAATAAATAAATAAATAAATAAATAAATAAATAAATAAATAAATAAATAAATAAATAAATAAATAAATAAATAAATAAATAAATAAATAAATAAATAAATAAATAAATAAATAAATAAATAAATAAATAAATAAATAAATAAATAAATAAATAAATAAATAAATTAATTAATTAATTAATTAATTAATTACATTTTTTGGTTGCCATACAAAGGTCTACTATTTGTTTACTTTGTTAGAATATCATTTGCAGAAACAAGTCCAGCTCCCACTCCTGACATCCTTGTGAACTTTTCCCCACTTTGACACATTTCCCCATTAATTTGAATAATATTGAAACTGATAGCAAGCTATATTCAACAATGAAAATGAAACAAATTTGATGACATACTCAGGGTTCCCCTGTTATTCAACTCTATTGTAAACATGGTTATGCTAAATTTGCTCTATTGTTTATCAAACAGTTGGGATCCCCTACTTTATAACTACCTGGGAAGGACCCTGGGATTATACTGCCAAATATGAATGATTACTACATTTCAATACCAGTTGACCTTGGAGTATGAAACTTAAATACTCTATAAACATGTATATATATACTGTAAAACATGTCTTTTTAGCGAGAGAACTAATTTGCTAATTTAAGATGTCGCTAATGACTTCATTATAAATTCAAAATGGCGGCCAAACAACGACTTTTTCTCTTCACACACACACACTTTGTAAACAACACAGAAAACGTAATAATCTGTAGCGCTTCCTTATTACACTTGACAGTTTTTCTTTGTTTTTATGGAGGTGATAACTGCGCATTTGTTTTGGCAGGCAAAAGACAAGTATTGTGAAAACAGGAAATCAACAAAGACAAGAGAGATTCACTAAATCAACATTTCGCTATTACGTCATTTTACAACAATTCGCTAAAATAGTATGTCGCTTTTTCAACATGTTTTACAGTACCTTATAACAGTGACTCAGGTATGAAATGATGGAAGCACATCAACCTCACAATAAAATCACTTATTTTACAGTAAAGGGCAGAAAGCTGTGGTTATTAAAATTGACATCAACATTAGTTCTAATTTATATTAATGACATTATCAACATTATCCAATCAGCAAATACCTCATTTTGAATGGGTTGGCAGTCACGTGAAGACATGTGTGCACATTAGGGGTGTTGATAATGTTTATCTCTTGAGCCAAACACTATAAATTTTTTTAATTGAAAAGTAAACTGATGATCAGCATTTACAAATTTTTATAAATACGTTTACGTCCCAGCTTTGTGTCTTTCACTGCGACTGTTTTAAACATTTACAAAAGTGCACGAGTTTCTAGTAGAGCAATACAGTGACATTTCATCGAGAGTATGGCATTACAAATCTTACAACAATCTCCAGATGATAATCAGAGTTTTTCTAAACCGGGGAACAGGGGCGCAAAGTCCTGATACTCTCGACTGGCGCCCTCTTACCGAACTGTCGATTGAACTTTCAAGTCATAAATATATTTCTTGAGCCGTGCACTTCCGTGCTGCCATACAACATGATATTATTCTCAAATATATTTTTCTCCATGAAAACTTCCCAGCAACACCAGCTGACAATGTGTCTGTACACCAAATACACTAAAATTTCTCCAAAAATATGTCAATGGCGATAGATACACCGTTAAAACGACGCAGAAACATTTCGATATGGCGTCGCTCCATTCCCTTGCCTGTGTTGCTCCCTCTTGTTCATTTTTGCTAGAAAAACCCCTGATAATCATCTTGTCAATCATCAAATATTTCTATAAATAGACAATGTGTCACATTTTTATTCTTATACTACATGTACATATACCCCAGAACTCACATTTGATCGTAATTGTGTTGCGGCTGCTTTGCTTGACAGCATCCGGCAACAAATGCACATCCGTCTTTTATAAGACCAGGTAATGACGTCCAAAATTCGTAATGTGGAACTTGGTCAGCGCCTTTCGCATTGTAAATGGCCCTTTTAATCACACAACCTGAAAAATATCAAAAACATGTGAATGCAATCATGAACATGTGTTTTGTTCCTGGTGAGAAAGTACCTAATGTATGTGCCAAGCAGAGCTAAATTTTGCAATGTGGTTAGGAATGTTGACTGTCTGGTATTTGGGACCTGGATAATATATTTTGACAAGAAGAACCCCTGCATGAACAAACTTATTTATGAAAGTTTATTTATAAAACGACACTTAATTATGAAAATCTGGGAAGTCTGATCACAATCACAGACTTACTTATTTATTTGACTTTAGGAAAGATGATCACAAACAGATTCATTTATTTGAAGGAATCTAGAGAGTCTTATTGCAAACACAAACTCATTTTGTAAGCGTCTATAGAATCTGACTCACTCAGGAAATCTAGGGAGTCTGATCACAAAGAGACTCACTTATTTATACAAGTCTATGAAGTCCGATCACAAATGCAGGCTCATTTATTTGTAGGAATCTAGGAAGTCTGATCACAAAGAGACTCACTTATTTATACAAGTCTATGAAGTCCGATCACAAATGCAGGCTCATTTATTTGTAGGAATCTAGGAAGTCTGATCACAAAGAGACTCACTTATTTATACAAGTCTATGAAGTCCAATCACAAATGCAGGCTCATTTATTTGTAGGAATCTAGGAAGTCTGATCACAAAGAGACTCACTTATTTATACAAGTCTATGAAGTCCGATCACAAATGCAGGCTCATTTATTTGTAGGAATCTAGGAAGTCTGATCACAAAGAGACTCACTTATTTATACAAGTCTATGAAGTCCAATCACAAATGCAGGCTCATTTATTTGTAGGAATCTAGGGAGTCTGATCACAAAGAGACTCACTTATTTATACAAGTCTATGAAGTCCGATCACAAATGCAGGCTCATTTATTTGTAGGAATCTAGGAAGTCTGATCACAAAGAGACTCACTTATTTATACAAGTCTATGAAGTCCGATCATAAATGCAGGCTCATTTATTTGTAGGAATCTAGGAAGTCTGATCACAAAGAGACTCACTTATTTATACAAGTCTATGAAGTCCGATCACAAATGCAGGCTCATTTATTTGTAGGAATCTAGGAAGTCTGATCACAAACAAACATAACTGCAATGATTGTTAGAAAACAATCATCTCCAGATATCCTCATTTACCTTATCAGAAATGCATCTACCACAGATACTGTTCTGAGTACCCTCAATAATAACAAATTTTGCTACCACTTGTTGGGTTTTTGAGATGAGCTGCTGCTATACAATAAGTCAGAGTACTGTTTGAAAGTAAATTCTGAGGACACTCAATTTCATAATCGGTCCATCTAACGCCTTTATTTATTCAGTCTAGACAGATTTCAATATTTTTTTTTTCAGACAGGTTTTTTTTTTAAAACATACTTACCTAATCCACAATACAGGAAGATGACAACCAAAAATATCAAAATAATCACAGCACCAGGACCAATTGTCCTTTTGTTTATAAATGGTTTAATTCTTTGTAAACAACCATAAGGTGATTCCAGTGTCATATTATAGCGATCCGGTCGTGCTTGTTTATACACGTGTAGATGATGCTCCACGGACTCTGTGCATTTCACTGTGACTACTGTAATTTTATTTGCTTCCCCTTGTTTATCTGAAATATAGTAAATGTGGTTATTTCAACTTCAAACACTAACATTTTCAACTGGAGAGGAATTTTTTTTCCTATGTTTTTTCATCTTATTAAAAATCAGTGAAAATAAGCTTCATACACAAAAAAAATATCAAAATATCTTTTCAGCAAAAAAATAAACAAAAGAAGTATTTCACAGTTTCTCTGATAGTAACTAAAAAAATAAAACGTGCCATGCAGCAGCAGGCAAGTACAAAATAACATCAATACTACTGTATTTAAAGGGCGGTGGTTGTCACGCCGCGTCCTGTTCGATATACGACTCGTGTACACAACGCGTGTAAAATACATTGTTTACATGAAATTCGAACACGCACTGCGCGACGACCGCAGCCCTTCAAAATAGAAACACTCACCATCGTAAACAAGACTTGTACAACTACGAGACATGGAACATGCCTACTCATGCCGTTTCAACATTCGAGCACGCCAAGGAGACACAACAGTCAATAGAAAAAACAATTATAACCAAACATACTGTTATTATACATTAAGGTAACCGAGTCATTGTGTTCAAAATAAATGTATTCAGGTTGTGGATCACCACAGTTGAAGTACGCATCTTTGGGGTGCTGTGTTTGACGACACACGGCAACATCGTCACACGTTTTGTTGCTGGACTGCAGAGAGAAGCCAACGCACGGATCGAACCAGAAACGATCTCCACCTTCACCAAGTACATTTTCGAATCTTGGGTGGGTGGTGTTTCCAGACAGTGGCCTGAGATCAAACAGTCCGCTGCTGTCTGAGAGTCGACAGCTGCATGTCCCTTCGCTTTTGCAGGTTATCTTTGATGATGCCGCTGATGTCGGTGGAGTCCAAATATTGACGACGATGAGAAACTGTAGTAAGCACAGTACATAGTTAACATGGATTCCAAATAAAAATGGCATTTTAGATGCGACTTATATTGGTAAATGCAAATTAATTCAGGAAATATCAGTAACCTTGGCAACGCAGTGATGGATATTTGGTAAAAATATTAGCAAAACGGAGTTCTCATCGAAATACATCGGCCATATTTGTAGTGCAGTATTACAACATTTGTAACGCAAAGTTCAAAATCCCAAATATTTAATTTCTTTAAATAAAACATTACAAAAACAAGAAGTTGAAAAATAATTTAATTCGTTTAAGCTGAAGCTCAATTGAGATTTAATATTAATGAAATAATGGGGAAAATGTATTTTACAGTATTACCTAATTTGTCGAGCACACAGTCTGACAAATACATTGCTTATCTCGTTACAGCTGAGCAATATGGTAGGTTTATTGGGTTTATATAGGGGTTTGTGGATCGGATCTGGATGCAGTATACTAGTACTATATATAGCAACATATATACTGATCTCTATTGTGACCCGTATGGGAATTCAGAAATGATTTTTGTCATGGTTGTCAGTAAAGTTCTCGCATTTTACAAAGACACATCCTAAAGATAAAACTAAAAGTTTCTTTCTTCTATTATCTCTTCCCCCCAGATTACAGACATGTCTTGATAGTTTGGCATTGTATGCTAAAACGTGGAAGCTCTCTGTCAACACTGACAAAACCAAAATTTTAATTTTCAATAAATCAAACAGACGTTTGAATAATGATACATTTTTTCTTGGAGGTATCGAACTTGATACAGTTAAATCTTATAACTATCTGGGACTAGTCATTAGTGCCAATGGTAGGTTTAAGGATGGCCTAAAAAACCTTAAACGTAAGGCTCAAAAAGCTCTGTTTTCAATGAAAGCAAAGCTTGGCTTAATTCAAAACTAAGTATAAAAGTTTCAATTTCCCTTTTTGACAAATTCATCAGACCTATCCTCATTTATGGTTGTGATGTTTGGGGTGATGAGTTCTCCACTAAATCACCTATTGAAGACGTTCAATTAAGTTATTGTCGGTATCTACTAGGGGTGTCACAACACACATCAATTATGGCCATGTATAGCGAGATAAGCAGATACCCCCTAGACGTATTTATAAAAAAACAAATAATTAAATATTACAGTCGGGCCATGAATTCTAATAATGCGTTACTCAAGGAAGCTTTTGTAGTTAACAAAAACATTAAAAGTAAATGGTATCTAGAAGTGACATCATTATTAAACAATATCCAACAATATCATTCAGTTAACAACTGTGATAAATTAACCTCAGCACAAATGAAACAAATTGATTTGGGCATCAAGGATTTATTTCTAACAAGATGGAAAGGTGAGGTCCATAATGATAACCGCACCAAAGCAAATGAGAAAAACAAACTAAGAACATATCGGCTAATCAAATCAGATTTAAACCTTGAGCCATATTTAGTCAAGCTAAAAAACTTTGAACTGCGTAGTGTGCTTACCAAATTTCGTCTTAGTGACCATAGTCTCAAAATTGAAATGGGTCATCATAAAAAAATCCCATTAAATAACAGGGTTTGTGACATGTGTAACAAAGGTCTAATTGAGGATGAAATGCATTTTCTGCTGGAATGCAACAAATACAATGAGTTGCGTACCAAACTGTTCAATAAAGCTAAGGATATGATCCCAGCATTTGAAAATAAACCTGCAGAGAAAAAATTCATGGAATTGTTACAGAATGAAAACGTTATTATACCAGTAGCACAGTTCATAAGTAAAAGCTTCAAAGTCAGGAAGCAGGCCGGGTCTTACTTGACATCTTAATGCCTGCTGTCAATTTAGTAATTTCATATTAGTTAGTATTATAGAGATGTTGTATTATTTAGTAATTTAATAGTGATTGTATTTGTTATTTAGTATATTGTGTTTTTTTGTTTTGTTTTTTATATATATTTTTCTCCTTGTACTTTGTGACCATTTTCTTTCCCTCCGGGGATTGTGTAAGAGTCAATAAGTAAATAAATAGAAACTGGTCTTCCCTTTATGACATGTTTTGAGAGATGCGCTGTTGCAATCATGGTAGTGGCGGCTCTCTCTCACTTGCCATAGAGGGCACACTCCGAAATTTGAAATGCACTTATTATTGTTTTTACCCGTTTCACAACCAGTTCCCTCTTTTCATCACACATTCACAAAATAATAGTCTGCACTTTCCTTCAGAAGATGTGGACAAAAATAGCCAATTATTTTGAGTAAAAACTGAAAATTGCTTCAAATTTTGTCTGTTGGCTCCAAAATTAGGGTTCATTTCCAGAAATATTGAAGAATATGAGAAAAAAGTGCAGAAAAATTTGGGTGAGAAAGTCTGGTAGTGAAAAGGTTAAAATTGATACCACCCTTCACCCTGGAAAATTCGTGAACTTAAAACTGAATATGTTCAAAATATCGGTAGTGAAAATTAAAAAATTAAATTCCAGTGAAAATAAAGGGTATATGCACTTTATTAGCAAAGTACGAACCTTTGAATGTATGAATACTAGTTATGTTTATTCCATTGAAGGCAACCGGAAGTGATCGAATACTTGGGCTGTGTATAGTTGCGACGGCTGGGCTTCTCTTTGCTTACTATACTATATGGGTTATTTTCTTGGTAAGTATGCACCTACTAACCCCTATATGAAATAATGGTATGACCCATCCAATAATAATATATAATATATGTTTCTAAATTTAGCTCTGCCACATTTCCATGACAAATATTTTAATGCAGGCTATGTTGTATTGTTGTCAACATTTTGGTGAAAGTACTTTAAATGGTGATTACGGTCCAGAAAAAATAGTAAGCTTTCAGTTAAAAATGTTTTTTTTGGCAGAATTTTAGAATGTTTATTTTTTTTTAAATGCTTGCATGAATCAAAAAAAAAATTACCATTACCAAAAACATTATTTTCTTTGGGCTTTAATGCTATATTAGCTGATATACTGCTTATTTTGTTTCTGTTTTACAGCCATTTGTAGATGCTGATCATGTGATTCATAATTTGTTTCTACCAAGAGTATATGCCATCACCATACCTATTGTCGCAGGGGTCATTGCACTTGGGTGTCTAGGTGAGTTCAAAGGTCAAATTAAATTCACACATGACATTTAAATTTTGTGTTGAATGTGGATTGTTGGTGAGAAGTTAGTTGATAGGTGGAATCAAAATGGCTGTTAGGTCAAGATTGGATTACTATTTTAAGCTTGTTTTATTTTGTTTTCTATCATTATTTTTGAGTCAATCTATAAATCAACATGAGCAATAGAAATATTTGTATGTTAGTTGTTCAGTAAGCATCAAACTATAATGAATTTATTTCTCACATTCTATCATCTCTAGTGATTAAAAAGCGAGAGGGTCGTCACCTGCGTACGCGCAGGAATTTAGTCCCAGGCAACGATAACAACACATGCTAAAAACGCAAAGGCTCATCGGTAGATGCTTGTTTGTAAACAATGACACGCTATGGCCATCTGACGCATGCACAGGTGACGTGTTACCAGTAGCTCCTTCATTCTAAAACCAAATTTGTTCTAACTGAAACTAAGGCTAAAACAGTTTGAAATTAAAGCGTATATAAAATTGTTTTGAGAAATGCATTGCTGTCTGTGAACCACGCCCTGATAACAATTCTAATTGTGGCGTGAAACCTAAACAGAATAGTGTTTAGATAACCAAGAAATGACAGAACAGTACATAAAAATGTGCAAAATATTGCATCCAAAAATGGATGAGAATAATTAATATCGGTACAGTCAAAATGTTAATAAATGATTACTGTTTCATTTGAAAATATTGTTTAATTTTTTGTTGATTCAAAGTAATTCGTCTGAATCGTGCTTTGAATGGGCATTTACAGCTGTTCTGAGAATTATTTGGACAGTCAGTTAGCAATATATCTTGAAACTTTGCAAAACACTTGGGTCTTTTCCAATCTAGACTTGATGGCGCCGTTGTATTGGCATGCCCACAGTTATCTTGCTAGATGTTTGTAAAACACTGTTTTCAAAACGACACGTGTTGGTCACCATACATTAACAGGTTATATGTTGTATGTGCATTCAAAGTGTTATTTTAAATTGTTATAACTATCTGAGTCCATCTGACATAGCGCAATTTACAAAACAACTCCCGAGTGCTCAGTAAGCCCAGGTATTAATGAGCTCATCGTTTGCGAGAAGGCTCAAAGTAGAGTTCCTTAGCATTGAACGCGCCGCAGTTTCGCGACAGTTTTGAGCCAAACTAAAAGTTACATTACCGGTACATTATGTATCAAATTCAGATTTTATACCGAGGTGGGAGAGTACGTCAGGGATACACGGACGGAAAACTTGATTATAACGCTTTGTCAAATCAAAAGTGCCTTCCTTGAGCGAATCACTTTTTCAACTGCAGTTTGAAAATGACGAAGATATGACGACCGTTATTATGTATAGTCCATTTTTGTAACAGAGTAAATTGACTAAAATGAGCGAGGGGTTGACATTTTTCGACAAATTTAAGCAACACCCAACTTGCCGACAACCGCTATGAAATAGTAATCCCAAACCAAGCACGCGTCAATCAAGTGGCGCCGACAATTTTAGAATGAGCAAAGACCAAAGTGTTTTGCAAAGTTGCAAGTCATTTTGCTAACTGACTGTCCGAATAATTCTCAGAATGGCTGTAATCCCACCAAAGTGTTAGTGTAATTTTGTCTATTTTTATGCATTATACATTTACCCCGTACTATAATTTCTTTTAGTTTTAGTCAAGTTAAATATACTTTTTCATTACATGTACCTACATGACTACCTACATGACTAAATTTACTTTGGGCCTAAGGTTTAATATTTTCATTGATTTATACACTCCTCAGATACTTGAGTTTGGTTGTTCCTTTACATGTTTTGATCACATGCATTTTCTAGGTATTTTTTGATGCCATTACAGTTTGTTCTCTTTATTAATTTTATAACTTTCATGTGTTTTCTCAATTTTTCAGGTGTGTTTGTTGGTTTACTTGCAGCTGGTAAAAAGAAACAGAATTAAAATTGAAAACTAGATTTGAAATAGACAATACCTGTTTACTTCAAGCAGTGAGAAAAAGAGTACTTGCCAAAGTTTTTCTCAGAAATTCTTTTGTTTTTACTCAAGCAAATCCTCACTATGTTTACTAGTACCTTGTAAAGAATATGGCCTAGTGTTCATGATTGTAAGTTAGTTTGTTTTTTACAGAAACAGATGCCAATGCTTTGAAATAATAATAACACTTCAAGACAGTTCAGGACTAGTGTTCATCTAGAGTGATTACTTTGTTTTTATACATTTTCAAAATGTGTTAAAATGAGGTCTCAATTACATGTAAACCCTATGGACAACAATGTAATAACATGAAAAGAATGTATATTTTACACTAGTAGCCAATAACCTTGTACCCCAAAAATTAAAGTGGCTTCAGTTTTTTAATTTTATCATTACCAAATAACTACAATGATACTGTCAACATTAAAGCAGGAGGCTAGTCACCTGTGCACGCGCAGGAATTGAGTCCCAAGCGATGATGACAACACATGCTAAAAACGCAAAGGCTCATGGGTAGTCGATGCTTGTTTGTAAACAATGACACGCTATGGCCACCTGATGCATGCACAGGTGACGTGTTACCAGTAGCTCCTTCATTCTAAAACCAAATTTGTTCTAACTGAAACTAAGGCGAAAACAGTTTGAAATTAAAGCGTGTATAAAATTGTTTTGAGAATTGCATTGCTGTCTGTGAACCACGCCCTGATAACAATTCTAATTGTGGCGTGAAACCTAAACAGAATAGTGTAGTTTATCCCAGTGTTCACAGATATTTTCTATTACATAAGCAAATCTCAGAATGCATTGAAAATGACCTCAACAGAAATCAACCACGTTTATAAATGCGAGTCATAATAGGATCATTAACAATTATGCAAAATATAGAGCCCAGAAAAATCATTTAAAACCGAGGGTGTCACAGCTTTTTTTTTGTCATATGTTGTACTGTAGAAGAATCTGAAGAAAAATAAAAGTGCACATTTAATGAAATTTTTAATATTCATTATTCACATCTTTTTTTCTGGGCCTAATAATTTATGAATGAATTAACCCATTCAAGATCTGGGGGGTGGGGGGAGTAGACTTTGTAAGAAATGCAAATATATCTTTTCTGTGGTTGAATGCAAATATATCTTTTCTGTGGCTCCCCTGATTTATTTACAATTTTTTAATCCGTATACAGCATTGACGTTTTTGTCTGATTACAAAAAAAATCTATTGTCAATTCATTCTGGTATATACATGATATATTTTTAAAGAATGAATAAAGAAGTTTATATTATTACAAACTTTATGATTTTCTTGTTACTGTGATTGTTAATATGCGTAAGGCATGTGTCACTATAAAGAAATATTAGTGCTTCTTGCATGCATTTTTTTTCTCCCCTGTCACTTGCCATTTTTGTTTTTCCGGAAATCTTCCAGCCACCCGCTATGTCTCATATGGTCGACTCATATGCATTGATTACTAGTATATTGATTTTATGTTGAGACACATGGGAGATTCTTGAAACTAGATAACTTTTAGGGCCAAATTGTTTGAAATTACACGTCATGAACCTTCTGGCTAGAGTCCCTTTAAAATGACTAACTTTAGTCAGTGAAGTGCGCCCTCTTCGTTGAGTGTTTACAAATTTGTCCTCGCTCTGGTGTTGATGATTATAATTTTAATCAGGCGTTATATGTACCATTTCTGCATTTGTTTTCATCAATTCAAATTAACACTGGAGCTTGTCAACTCATGGCAAACCCTCTAGTGCGAGTACGAACTGCGAGAATAGAGGATACTCCGATGCGTCACAGCTAATATTAAGCAACAATACACAGTTTAACTTTGAACAATTCTCACACAAACTGAATAAAGTTAAAACTATATTATCCACACATTTAAACCACAACCACAATAAAGCCGCGCAAATATTAACACGTTTGAAGGGTTTCCTCTGTACGTTCAGCGACTATCACGGGCACCAACTTGATGCTGATTGAATGATCTATTCTATTCTAGATACACAACTTGCCATGACAACAATTCTGCGTGGGGTGTAGACTTGCTTGCAGTCTGTTGCGATTCCAATGAAAAATTCTTGAAAAATAAATATAAATTGCGTAAACGAGGGGTGAGCGCGAAATCCCAACAGAGTTGCCGTCAACCTGTGCTCACCGTATGACATAAAATAAAATTAGTAAAAGGTGGGGTGTCACATGAGTGGGTACAATTTATTGGGAATGCAGACACTTCAGACAGAGTTTATGGCGTAAACATCTGCCCTGTACTGCATTGTATCGTAGTCAAGTCAACACAGTGAGCATTGTTTCCAAATATGGTTTGTTTTTATGAGCAAACCCAAAGTACAGCATAACACATTATTTACCGGCACAAAGGTCTACTAAATCTGAGTTTATGATGTCATATAAGTATGGTGTCATGTGACATTACACCGCAGTTAAGTCAACAAATTTGATGGTATATACGGAGCCGTACCGTGGCCGCTTCTACGATTTCTATCTTTTGCGTCTTCAAAAGCTTCTTCAATTTTCATTGGATCTGTTCAGTCGTGCTTTGAAGTTTTTGTCGCATAATTTCATACGCCATTTTTCTGTTTCCCATTGAGCTATCAATTTATCGCAGTATTTCTTTACTCTGCCAAATAGATATTGAGACATGTACCTTTTCGTAAAGCCAGGAACCCAACCCTATCAACTTGGCTCTGAATGCGTATACAGGACAAAAACAAAGCATATTCAAACTTGCATTTTTTCAATGCAACTCACGTCATGTTTAACATCATTGTTGAGAAGGATAGACATACCCAACCCAAAATACCTTTAGAAGACAGAATCTGTAAGCAATGTTCCCAGATTAAAATTGAAAATGAAGAACATTTCTTCATGGAATGTCTTAGGTACCAAACAGAAAGACGAAAGCTATTTAATAATATCAGTATTCCAGAAAAGAACTGACATTTTTATTTAACTTTAGTTATATATGTATTGTACTTTATTACTAACATTTTATTGCTGTCAACCAATGGAAACTATTTCTAAGGATGCAATAAATTCATTATTATTGTAGGGTTATAAAAACTGTCTAAAACAAGGAATTGACAAAAACCACAAAGCAACTATTGATCGATACTGTCTTCTATGTCAACGCACATTACAATATGGTGTCTAGTTTGCTGATTGGCCATATCTCAGTTAATGAAATATGTATAACCAATCTACACTAACTTGGAGGTGTAATCTTAGCGATATTCCCAGACAAAACATGTAGATGCACTAGTTGTTGATTGATCAAAATTATTACTCGAACAGAACACCTTTCATAAATGCTCTGAGACATTTTCAATTCAATATTTTGCAGTCATATGTTTATTACAAAATAGTTTGATACATGCGTACATTGATTCAAATATGCCTACTCTCCCAGAATGCACTGTGTAATTGATACAATATATCCAGCATGCAATGCTCATAGTCCATCAATATTCGACCAAATACATGTCTTTTCATAGTTAAAGATAGTACCAAGACACTCAATAACCTAAGTACAGCTGTATGTGTGTAACAAGCAGCCTGTTGGTTGAGATAGCTCCGCTGTTAGCAATGCACATTTCAATTAAGAACTGAAGACATCATTAGAAAATGAACAATATGAATAGTATCAAAGCAATCAGACTTGTGGTTTTTAACAAGAAGTCGAAAATATCACTTGGTGAAAATTGTATATTTACTTAAACTTGTGAAAAGTATGCTTTAAATACCATAAAAGAGCATGGTACACTTTTTTAATAATCACAACCTCTGATTTCTGAAAGGAAATGAAGCTACGAGTAGAAATAATTCTGATTGGTAGCTTAAGTGAATGACGCTTTAAAAATAACCAATTAGTAGCAACACAGTTAAAATTTGGAACACAATAGAAATGACTAGATTACATTGCTTTGTTACTATTAAAAACGAATTGGAATGCATACTACAAGAAGAATCTTTTGAAAAGTTTGACATTAAATTTATTTACGATTTTATTTTATACTTAAGTTCATTTAAATATATTTGTAGGTGTCACATTTTAGTAGAAGACCGAAGCATAGATCTCAGGTTTGATCTGATCCACAATTAACAACATCCACTGCTTTTAGATTTGCAGCAGCTATCTTCCTTTTTCCCACATGCTCCAGTACCGCATGACTTGTCGCTGCCACAAGACTTGTTACCACCACTGCCGCATGATTTGCTACCACCACTGCCGCATGATTTGCTACCACCACTGCCGCAGCTTCCTCCTAATTGACACTTACCGCCAGTTGTACATGAATCAGATATTTCCATGAATTTAAAAGGATCTGCATTGTTCTCCTATAAACAAAAAAAAAATTTAATAGTTGTGGACGTTAAATACCGCTGTTGTCTCTCCTAACATTTTTTATGTACAAATTGCAAAAGCATGTACCAGTAATCTTGGTACATATAGTGTATTTTGTCACTGAAAACATATTCCATGTATTTATGGCAATGTAACACACTGTCCCAACAAGTCTGATAGTCAAATCAAGACTCCTGCAAAGTCTACAACACAAAACATCTGACAATTATTTTTAGTTCTCTTGGAAGGGTGATTTGTATCAAATTCATAATTCAAAATGCTATGACATAATGAAACCAATTTTATCAAACCCCACACATTGGATGTAATACTTACCTTTGTTGTGAGACAGCATCCCGCTTTAGATTGGTCTGTGTCGGTTGTTGGTTGAAAACTAAAATCATCTGCAAATCTTGTGGACCGTAAAATAGTGGCCAAATCAGAATCAATTTTGACCACATCTCCTGTCTATTCATGTAGAAAATGATCAAACTTAGTTAATATATGCAGTAATTTCTCACAAAAATTGCAAGAGTATTAATTTCCATTGTATATCATAATTACCTTATTTTGATATATTGTTTGGCAACAAAAATATAGAATTAACCTGTCCAAAATCAACTGTACAGATGTGTTTGAAAGTATTATGAACATGTTCGAATGTCTTCCTTATTTGGAAATTGTATCGTTACGTACGTCACGTTTATGTCACATTTAAACACTTTCCTTTGTTTATTTCAGACACAGAAGTGCTATCAGAGTGTGATGAAAGTCATTGAATGCAAATGTTCTATCCCACAATGCACTAAAACTTGAAGGGAGGCGAGATCAGTTGATCACTTGGGCTGAGCAGGGATACACAATTTTAGGCAGATGTCATCACCATATCAGCTTCTGATTTGTTCCGTTATCTTTGAAAGTTTATGAAATGCTCGTAAAATGTAGAAAACCTGTTTCCACTTTTACACTGTGTGTATAGTTGAATACAGTTGTTTATAGCACATCTAGTAATGTGGCAACCAGTGAACTCAAAACTAGTCTGTTTTTCAGTAAACCAATAAATCAGAGCACAAATAATTGAGGAACATACTTTGAATTCATTCTGAGCATCAAAGACAAATCCTTTTTCACAGGCAGTTATTGTGCCATCATAGATTCCTTGGGTTGCCTCGTAATTCACATCAGCTGGTATCTTAAACAGTCGGTAAGTGGCAGACACAAACTTGATGTCACCTAGTGAAGAAAAGACAAATATGATGTTAGATCCTATGCATAATTTAAGCAACCTAATATGTCATATCCTGTACATTGCATTGTGGGAGATGACATTAAGATCAATAAAGAAAGTGTAAATAAATATACAAGAAGTTAAGCAACCTAATATGTCATATCCTGTGCAATGCATTGTGGGAGATGACAATACGATTAATAAAGAAAGCTTAAATAAATATACAAGATGAGCAACCTAATATGTCTACTCCTGTGCAATGCATTGTGGGAGATGATATTAAGATCAATAAAGAAAGTCTAAATATATATGCAAAAAGTCAAGCAGCCCTACATGTCATATCCTGTGCAATGTAATGTGGGAAATGACATTAAGATCAATAGAAAATATTTAAATAAATAAAATACATATACAAGAAGGTATACAATCCATAAAATGTCTAAATTATGGCTAAAATAAAGCAATATTAAAGAAATGACATACCAACGATGGATTGAAGTTTTTCATTGTCTATAGAGATATGTGATGCTGTAACTAAGCGTGGTTTTGTGAAACCAACTTCTTTGGCGATCTTCATCAAATCATCCCAGTATAAAGCACCAGATATGCATTCACCTGCAATGCAAATAAATCAGTCAGGTCAGGTGATGTATAATGATGATCACATGATAATGTCAGGTAATGTAGGACTCACTAATTTTGACAAATTTTGAATAATCAGTTTTTTAAAATGATTGAGTTTTTAGAATACAAAATTATGTTTAATGTTAATGTTTAACTGGAGTAAAAATCATTTATTACAAAAACATAAGATGCCATGTAAATGATTTGCTATCATGAAATGTTATAACTCTTTCATTTTACCTTTTGAAAAGTGCTAATCACCTTTTTAAAAACAAACATCAGACAGTAAAATTATTGCCGGCAGGTCAAACTTGATTCTGATAAAATGATGTCAGGTGATGTATATTGATGATCACATGATAATGTCAGGTGATGTTTAATGATGATCACATGATAATGTCAGGTGATGTATAATGATGATCACATGATAATGTCAGGTGATGTTTAATGATGATCACATGATAATGTCAGGTGATGTGTAATGATGATCACATGATAATGGCAGGTGATGTATAATGATGATCAAATGATAATGTCAGGTGATGTATATTGATGATCACATGATAATGGCAGGTGATGTATAATGATGATCACATGATAATGTCAGGTGATGTTTAATGATGATCACATGATAATGTCAGGTGATGTTTAATGATGATCACATGATAATGGCAGGTGATGTATAATGATGATCACATGATAATGTCAGGTGATGTTTAATGATGATCACATGATAATGGCAGGTGATGTATAATGATGATCAAATGATAATGTCAGGTGATGTATATTGATGATCACATGATAATGTCAGGTGATGTATATTGATGATCACATGATAATGTCGGGTGATGTACATTGATGATCACATGACAATGTCAGGTGAGGTAGGTAGGACTTGAATTATCAGTTTTTTAAAATGATTGAGTTTTTAGAACACAAAATTAAGTTAAAATTTACATGGTGCTTCAATTGTCCTCAGAAAGCAAAATATTCATTAATTAAAACACAATCACTTGCGATATTCAGAGCCAAAAAAAACAGATAACAAATACGACTGAGTTAGCAGCACTGAAAGGACTTGCAGATTAATTTGTAAATTTTATTTGCTATCATGAAATGCTCTTTCATTTTACCTTTTAAAAAGTGCAAATGACCTTTTTAAAAAACAAACGTCAGACAGTAAAATTATTGCCAGCAGGTCATACTTGATTACGATATCATAATGACCACATAATAAACATCATTTTTTAATTTACCATGGTTGATTTACATTCAGACTATACGTACCCCATAATACTTTGTTTTCTTGCACTTCTTTTGGTACAGGCTTACTTGCATACACATCACTGAAATAGAGCTCACCACCAGGTTTCAATACACGGAATGCTTCCGACAGTACAGCACGCTTGTCAGGAGACAGATTAACAACACAATTTGATCTGCAAAAAAAACAGGGAATCAATTAAATTATCTGGTTTATAAACTAACTGACATTAGTTGATCATGGTTTTCACCATTTTCACTTATTACAACCACAATTTAACTAATAACAAATTCTTATGAATATAATATAGTTATAACGTTTAAAAAATACCTAACAAACATGTGATAGAGACTTTGCCTTCTGATTGGCCAATAAGCATGCAGCATAAAGACCATATCATGACCCCTAAAGGTCATACATCCTGGCCCTTTCTGAGCTGGGTCTCGTTGTCAATAATTTCTTAAGTTTTAATTTGGGCCGGATTAACTGTTTTTATAACTGCTTACGTTGTTTTAGATAAAATGAGAAACTGATTTTTGACCCTCAAAAGTACCAGGATGTGCGACCTTGCATAATATCAGGATGTGTGACCTTTAGTGGGTTCATGCATAGTACCAGGATGCATGACCTTTAGTGGGTTCATGCATAGTACCAGGATGTGTGACCTTTAGGAGGTCATGCATAGTACCAGGATGTGTGACCTTTAGGTGGTCATGCATAGTACCAGGATGTGTGACCTTTAGTGGGTTCATGCATAGTACCAGGATGTGTGACCTTTAGTGGGTTCATGCATAGTATCAGGATGTGTGACCTTTAGTGGGTTCATGCATAGTACCAGGATGTGTGACTTTTAGTGGGTTCATGCATAGTACCAGGATGTGTGACCTTTAGTGGGTTCATGCATAGTACCAGGAAGTGTGACCTTTATGGGGTCATGCATAGTACCAGGATGTGTGACCTTTAGTGGGTTCATGCATAGTACCAGAATGTGTGACCTTTAGGATGTCACGCATAGTACCAAGATGTGTGACCTTTAGGAGGTCATGCATAGTACCAGGATGTGTGACCTTTATGGGGTCATGCATAGTACCAGGATGTGTGACCTTTAATGGGTTCATGCATAGTACCAGGATGTGTGACCTTTAGTGGGTTCATGCATAGTACCCGGATGTGTGACCTTTAGTGGGTTCATGCATAGTATTACTTGTAAATAACTTACATTATTACATCGAAGGTGTTGTCCTTTAGACCAGCCTCACCAAGTTTTTCAATATATCCTTTCACGAAGTGTACATTGTTCTCACTGTACCCAAATAATTCTCTGTGATATTCCTTATATTTATTTGCTACGTCAAGCTGGAGTAGAGAGAATTTCATGTGACTTTCATTGTATGACATGTGACCGAGTGATCAAATGTGACTTTCAATGTATGTTACATAAAATGCCATTCTAGTTATTTGATTACTAATTGTTGGTCTTTCTGAATTAAATGATCTCATCCATATCATCCATCCATCCATCATGAGATGATTTAGGCATAACTGAAATTACTACAATTTAGTTTTGAACTTACCTGTTCATCAGTCATATCAATCCCAGTAACGCTGCCTTTAGCACCAACTAACTGTGCCACAGTGTAACAATCTCGTCCTGATCCGCTACCGAGATCCAATACACTGCAACCCTCCAAGCTGTCCGGAATGACTAACCCACAGCCATAGTATCTGAAGATGATATCAACCATGATAAAATTCACTCACGGAATAAGATGTTTTATTCTTTCTACAGCTACATGGCCATACATGTACATATAAACTTCTGTGAATTTGGTTTGTAAACATAACTACGGATATCGTTAGTAAATTGGCTGAAATACAGATATGTAGCCTCCAACAATCTACTTGCTTTCTGAAGCAACATTGCTTGCAACACAGCTGTATTGTAAACCCATTAGCTGACAATATTGCTGTTTTGGTTCACAAAACAAACTTGCGGTCGCATACCGCATAAAGTCATCCTGAAGTGCATCCACTCTTGATGCGTGGTCAGATAATAACATGCTATTCACAACAGAATATTTTCATTACAGATTTCTTATACATGTATGTGAACATCTGCCAGGAAAATTGAATGATTTGATTTTCGACTTGAATATTTTTATACTTCAATGTCAAAATACTGACCTTTCAGAGGGCAATATTGCATTGAGATATCCTTCCTTCATCAAAATACTGACCTTTCAGAGGGCAATATTGCATTGAGATATCCTTCCTTCTTCAAAATTGGCCATCATCAAATATGTATAGCACAATATTGATTAGCATTGAAATACCCAAAAAATATGTTTGCATTTGTAAAATCCCTTGGGATGTTTGAGGCCACTACGATGCTATATAATGTTCTTTGTTTTGTTATCACGTTTGATTTCATACACACTGCATGATATCAAGAAGTTCAGAAAATTCTGTAAAACATGTTGAAAAAGCGGCATGCAATTTTAGCAAATTGTGGTAAAATGACGTGATAGCGAAATGTTGATTTAGCGAATCTCTCTTGTCATTGTTGATTTCTTTGCTTGGCAGCCATTTTGAATTTTTAATAAAGTCATTAGCGACATCTTGAATTAGCGAATCAGTTCTCTTGCTAAATTCGCGAAAAAGACATGCTCGCGAAAAGGACATGTTTTACAGTGGTTTATCAAAGGATGTTATGATGTGCAATTTGATTCAGTATAACTCGCATAACCACAACTGCAATATTAACCCAGTGAATCACCACAAATATTGGAGAACAGAAAATAGATTTCATTGTTTTCCCACAAGGTGGCGTTCAAGATCACAAAATCACAAATCTGATGAGTAATTTTATTTTATGCACTTACTTTGTAACTACCTCATCGTGCACTTTAGATAAAGCATCACGTATATGTTTCGGCATCCGCATACCGCCCGTACATGCATTAGTCTTCAGATCTTTATCAGTTTTCAAAACTTTCCCATAATATTCTTTCACACTGTCTAGAACCTCGCCCTCCGATTGGACGTCCATGGTCGCAGTCAAGTCAGAAGACTTATCACTAGCACAGCAAGACATTGTTCGAGTGAAAATAAGCTGGGAAACGAAAAATTTTCATCATTATACTTGGAATAAGGATGGAAGTATTTGAAAAAAATCTTCTTTGAGAGTTATCTGTCCTGGTTGTCATGAACTTGTGATTGAGTAAAGTTGTTAAACTATTTAATCAAAAACAGCAATGGGAGACGCAAAATTGGAAATGTTAAACTTTCTACATGGTTTGAAAAATGTTTTTATCTGTCTACGATGAGATATCATAGTCTTACGTTGTTGAAGTTTTATGCAAGATAAAAAGATACCAGTATAAAAAAAATAGTGGGGAACCAAAAAAATAGTTCAGTTGAGGTAGTCAAGTCAATTAGCGCCATAGCTAATTTGCATATTAATATAAAGTTACTCACCGACATAAGATGATGTTCAAGTTCTTTTGTTTAACCAAAATTATAAGGGGGGGGGGGGGGTCTACTCTATAATACTCTGTTGATGTTCAAGATGTACAAGATATGGGTCAGATATGAACAATAAACGAATCCTTTGTTGCTGCATAGACAATTCCATGATGACCTTGTAAGGTCATGAGATGGCATCCATCATTGTATTCATGTACATAAAGGCAGGTGATGACTGGTAACTGAAGGACATGTCAATAAACAAGGTCAGTGGTTCAAGTATAGGTCTTTTGAATAAAATGTGCTAGAAATACTGTTATCTTTTTAACCAACTGTTGTTAATCAAAAATCAGCTGACATGTAAATATATTATACATACTGTATATTCATTTATCAGGTGAAAATGGTTTTGTACCTGCTGCCAATTTGAGAATTACCCAGAATAACTTGTGTATAATTTTACTAATTTTCTTTTTTTGTCTGATAATAAAAAGTAATTGCCGCTCATGTGAGACATAATCAAATGTGTTCTTCTATTGGAAATTGCAAGGATGAATTTTGGGACCCCCCCCCCCCCCATTTAAATACCATCCAATAACAGTGAATAACACTTTATATTATTATGCAAATTAGCCATGGTGGTACAATATTTTCCTAGTGTTCGCGACTATTTTCCAAATCAGGCCAGTGACTTGACTAGCTCAGCCAAACTTTTTGGGGGGGTTCCCGACCATTTTTTATACTGGTATGAAATTGTTTTTTTTATCTTGTGTAAAACTTCAACTTGGTAAGACTGTGATACATCATAGATAGATAAAAACTTAATTGTGGTTGTCTTTTAATTCATTCTCTAATTGTGTCTTCATTTCATTTATTGTATCTGTCATGGTGGAATGATTTCCTTCAGTTTGATATTGAATGTATCTCTTTCAAGATTTATTGTGTACGTTTATGTTCAATGCATAATAATGTTTTTTTTTATTTCTTTGTCATGCTTTTTGCATATTTTCTATTTTCCTTAAATCTCTTAAAATCTGAAAATTTAGCTCCAAAAAGAATGACTCAATCATGAAATGGAGAATGGATTTCCCCCTAAAACATGGGAGTAAAAACCCCCCAATATTTCCAAGAATTTGTGATTCTTTTTTTTCACTGTTTCGTTTTCTGTCTGTGCAATTAAAGCGAGAGGGTCGTCACGAGCGCACATGCAGGAATTGAGTCCCAAGCGACGATAACACCACACACATGTAGGTAGACGCATGTTTGTAAACAATGACGACTCCCTCGCTTTAAATTTCCTATGCGATTTTTGTTTTGTTTTCCTTTTTATGGAGTATTTATTTCCTATACTTATCATTTTACTGTCATGACATGTTGTCAGTATGCAATATTCAATTTTGTATCCTGTCTCATTAAGAAAATGCGAATACCATATATGGAATACTTACATTATATTTCTTGAGATGGTGAACATTTTTGAAAATGGAAAAATTGAACTCAATGACGAAAGAGATTTGGAAACTACTTGAGTGGCAAAAACAATTAGCGCTTGGTTCCAGCATGATTTTGACAGCCATTTGCGCCAAAGTAACCACAATTTTTGAAACCCACATTTATTTTTTTCTATTTTCTCAAAAAGTTGATCAAGACCTATAACCAATAGGAAATTATGTCTCTTCGGTTCAATATTATCACAGAAATTATGGAAAAATACATTAAATAAGCAAAATGTTGCACCCAAAATATTTATTAATGATGGCAGTCATTCAAGTTGGGATAATGTTCCTGTTATCATATCGGTCATGTTCAACATTTATATTTAAATTTTGTTACAGCAGAGAAATATTGTAAACGCAATTATATTTTTCGCAGGCGAAAAATTTTGGAGAGTATCTTGAGTCTATAAAGATATATGGGGCTATCTTGTGACCATATCGCATTTAGTGTGACTTTTTTCGATTCGCGTGTGACCTTCACCGCATAATCCCACGCTTATAATTTATTATGTACTTCCGTTTACAGTAAAATTCTTCGTTTCAAGTGCCTGCGAGATGAACATCTCATCAGCGGACAAGACCAGACCCCACCCCCCCCAACCTCACATTGGACGAAGTACTACAATGTTGTACTCACCAATGGTCACGGTTAGAATGTAAAAGTCGTCGAAACTAGAGGACGTTCAGTCAGATCAGCTTGTAAAGCAGAACATGCGTCACATTATAGCGTACAAACCAACTAACCCCGAGATAGGAAAGCGCCATTAAGCGATCAAAGTGATCGATTCGTTTGTTTTATGTTTTCAACCAAGTAACAAAAACGGTATCATGCCTGCTCCCAATTTATGAAAGTTTCATCAGGAAGAGAAAGAGAGAAATATGTTCCGATTTATCAAAGTCACTACAAAGTTGTGTACGCTGTCATTGTTTTTTTATTCTGTTTTCTGTGAAATAATAATACTAATAGTGGAATAAAGTGTTTAATGCGTGCGACCCGTGTTGCATACTTACACAGCTAGCTTTTGGTACCCGATAAATTGTAACAATAATAAGGTGATTTCTTTCGAAATACGCTGCACACGAATATAGTACGAGATGTGTTGTCTACTATTGATGTCTACGGTTCGTCGTCAAATGTCGTAATACTCTAACATCGAGCCAGACCTTCTTTTATAGACCCTATTCATTATGCTGAGTCATGGTGACATGCATCATTGCCTGGAATGTAGAACAGCCAATGTTACAATATGCTTATTCATGGTGACTAGACTTTGGACGCCGGGACTTCTAGAGTGTTCTAGCAGGCAAATCCTGTTCGACGGAATCCGGAATTCGGTCTGAGTACAGAATACTTTACAAGAATGCAATGTTGTCAACTAGAGCGCCTCAACCATTCTCTCCTATATGATACTTTACAGTTTGATCCCAGTTTGATACTTACTATATAACTATCATTCCCTGCACTAGAGTGAAGTAGCGTTCATTGAGGTATGTAACTACGGTGAAACTAGTGAACGCTACCCCAAGCAAAACGCCGGAAAATGAACCCTATTTTAAAATAGGCATAACTCTCCTATATTTTAGTCAATTTAATAAACAAAAAATAAGCAAACTGTTCCTGTCTGAGTAGTTAGTTATTAGTTTTCGCAAACGAGTTTCGTTTTCGATATTTTATGCTGAACACTGTTCACAAATGGATGAAATATAATTTTGTAAGACATATAAAGGCCAGCCAGTACATTTTTATCATAAATGTCATTAAAATATGTGCCTAAAAAGACCCCATAGATGTAAAAAAAACAACAAAAGATGTGGTGACAGGTAAAGACTGGTATGTGCAAATGACGGAAAAGTGACTGCTGTGCAATGGAAATCAATTCTCAAATTAATTGTTGCTAATAGTGTGGTGGCAAGTGTAATATTAAAACATGCCACCATAGTCATTCATAGTATTGCCGTTTTATTTTAATGAAATAAATAGAAAACAATTATTTATTAATTGACATATACACCTGCTTTGCAGTATTTGTCAGACGTCGTCATGTTGGTCTTGGCAACCATGAAAAATGGACGTCGCGAACTTCTTTCTCTTATGTCGACAATAATTTGAGCGACAGTCCCTCTGGCCTGATGTTAGACTTGCTTGCAGTTTGTTGCGATGCCGATGAAAAATCCTTGAAAAATAAATATAAATTGCGTAAACGAGGGGTGAACGCGAAAGTCATGTGACCGCGAAATCCCAACAGACTTGCCATCAGTGTAAGCGCCCTCACATTACCGGCCAGATTCGGGCTTGTAATGATTGACATGTCTAATATGTTTCAACCAATCAAAAGACAGGCTAATTAACATATCAACTGAGACCCCGAAAACCACACACACTCCGTGGCTCGGCAGCTCCACCCACCGTATGACGTATATGCAAAAACGTCCGTCATTCTTTGAAATGTGGATGAACGCGTCGGGTCATGGCATGGAGGTAGAAAAGAGATCATAATCAGCAAAGCATGGCAGAGATATAGCACTATAACTGCATTCATTAAAACAAAATGGCCGCCAGTCTGTCATTTTAACTTGAAATTGGATCTGAAAAATAAAATGATGTGCATCAAGGTCCCATAATATCCAACGTTTGTACCAAATTGAACAAAAAATCATCCATAAATGCTTAATTTTGATGATTGTTTAGCACAAAAATGGCCACCATTCGGCCATCTTAAATTAGATCGTGAAACAAATTAATGTGCATATGTATAATAGTATGCATGATGTATGTGTGAAATTTGATTGTGATCGGTCTAAGGTACATGTCCGGACGCATGAACGGACACACGGACGCACGAAGGTCAAAACGTAAGTCCCCGTTTTCGGACTACTTCTTTATGGAGAATAATAAGGACAGATATTCGGCGTAAGCTTTTGTCTACTGATGTCACACCTTCGGATCATCTGGAAACGCTAGCCCGGTGCACAGTCAGGCCCGTAGCCAGCACTTTTGAATAGGGGGTTCGAAAACAACAATTATACATTTGATGTGAAATGTGTGAATTTTATATTATTCAAAAAGTGTTTTTGAGCTCTGTTACAGACATTTTTATATTATCGGTTTTAAATTAAATTTTATTGGTAAGATATTTCACATAACATCTTTGAACTATTTTACCATTTTAGAGAAGCGGTCCTGAGCCATTCCTCAAACACATCCACACCATTGATTCACTACGGCAAAATGTTGTACACAAAAAAAGACAAGACTGTACTTATCTTAGCATTATTGTCTAAGTATTTTAAGGTAGAAGGCTACTTACGAGTTTTTTCGCTCTTCGCAGATGTTAGCGCCACATAAAAGTGACACGACATTATGTTTATGGCCAAAACAGCGAAAACTCGTCAGTATATATTTTAGTCTATAATTGCTTGCCAATAAATCTCCCAGGTTATATTACTACTTTTCTAAAATACACAGCCTGAATGATTGTGAAATTGAGGCATGCCACTATTTTTTTATTTTTTTTGAGTGAATATTCCTAACAAATTTGCAGTATCTTCAACTTGATTTTCAAACCAGACAATGCCGAAACCATATTTGAACAGGAGATTTTTATGTGGGTTTCCCAAGCAGGTCTGCCGGTCTTGTCTAATCGTTTAAGCATGATGTAACATGTTTTGGGGTTTCAGTAATTTTAACCAATATGAGATACAACGCTTGAAATAACCACAGCACAATGGCAGCCTTCCACATTCGTCTAACATCGCTACATTGTTTGTACAACTATTAATGCTAAGTACCGGGTAGATATCTGCAAAATGTTATCTGTATCCTCTCGATTTCCGAATTTACGTACCCCCATATCGCTACCATAAGAAATAGTTGGCACAATGATTGCATCAAACAAATTAAATGCACTAACCAATGGCATACTACCATGTTTCTTGCAGTATGTAAATATATTTGGTTCACTGTAAATCTGTTTTTAGAGGGTGGTAAAATAATATGCATATAGTGGCAGTTTAGAAGCGGTCTCAATAGACTTCAATGACTACAACTCCTTTTATGAACCCACTAAAAATATAGTAAATTTTCTGAGACATCAAAAAAAAAACGTGTAAAAAAATTATGTTTGCAATTTATGATTCATCGCATAGTTTCAGTGCTGAAGCAACACTGTAGGGTAAATTGTTGGCTGCAAGAAGCTCTTCGACCTATACAAGACGTGATGATAAATCTTCGGTATTTTTTTAATGATATGTTCAACCCGTAGCTGTACACTATTGTCCAATAACAGAGGCTACACGTACTAATACAATGAGTTGACTACATTTGGCTGATACACTTGAAACAAAACAGCATATATGCCATCAAGTGCACTTAAAGAAACAGTGTCCTCAAACTCAAGCTGGATAAAACATGTTAAAACAATTCTTGGACATACTGACTTATCTGAAGTAAATAAAATATATAAAGTGGGAAACATCGCTGAATTAACAAAATTGTTGGAAGAAAAATTAAAAAATAAATATATACAAACATGGTATCAGCAACTTAGTCATGTCCCAAAAAACGGAAAATCAGGAAACAAACTAAGAACGTATAATTTGTTTAAAATGAAATATGAATTTGAAGGATATTTAACAGAAATTCAGAACTTCAATTTGAGAAGAATGGTTACCAAGTTTAGACTTAGTGACCATAATTTGGAAATTGAATTGGGCAGGAGAAAATTTCCAAGAATGGAGGCAAATTACAGATTGTGTAAAAAATGCAACACAGGTACTGTAGAAGATGAAAAACATGTCATCCTTGACTGTTGCTTCTTCACTCAAGAAAGAAATACCCTCTTAGAAGATTGTAAATTAGAAATGTGCAGTACAACTAACCGAAATTTAATATTCACTTGCATCATAAATAGTAGTACTGCACTTGCAAAATACTTAAAAAATACAATTTATAAAACTTAATTGTAATACGTATTTTATATATACCCTTTGATTTGTTTGTAATTTTGAAACTTTTGTTGTTTTTGTTTATTTGTGTTTGTTTTTTCTGATCTGTATCCTTACCATACAGCACCCACTGATGGTGCACTTGTGTAATAAAGTTATTATTAACTTGAAGAATACAAAACTAATGAACCAAACTAGGAAAGTACAGTGTGGTGTTGTCGTGTCAATCCCGTTCGATCTCCACACTTTACTAACTGAGCGAACATTAGCACAAGACAAACTGCCCTATTCAGGACCACCACATCATTCAGAGAGTGACTACCATTACATTATTGTTTCAATGTTGTTTTAATATTTAACATCAGGTGCTTGAACGCGATCTTCATTACACCATCGCGGGAAAAACCGAATAAAAGCTTGCCTATTTATAACAACCTGTTTTGATTGGCTGCTGTTGAGCTGAGACGGCATAACTTCACGATTGATATTTAAAGATCGTTGCCACCTAAATGCTCATTACTATGCATTACTCATTACATTACTCTGATAGTTACATCACGGAGTCAAGTGATTTAAACAATGATAATTATTTTAATTAATACTGTTTGTTTTATTATGTTCTAATCTACGATCATAAATCTATTCACTTCCAAAATTTAGGAGGTTCGAACGAACCCCCCGAACCCCCCCCCCCCCCAAACTACGGGCCTGACAGTGCTGTGTGGTGTGTGTCCCCACCACAAATGTGGTGGGGACATCTATCAACCGAACGCGTCCCCGTACACACAGCACTGTACGCAGGGCTACTGGAAACGCATACATTCTCACACTTTTACTACAGTATACGCATTGTTAGCCCGCCAATAATACGTTTCAAAAAGCGCCGACCGAAAAATATGTATCGTTAAATGACGCAGTATTATAAAAGTACAGCGAAGGGTATGGTTTCCTCTCATACTTTGTCGTTTGGTATCGCCTTTTTACTTCAGCTAGAGACGGAAACTGTCACGAGTCGACTGTTTCAGGATTAGGTGGGCGTGGCTACAACACAAGAAATATCTCAAATTTACTCGGACACGAGTAATCATTCATTCAACCAAAGATCAGTAACTGTCTATTTCATTGGAACAAAAATCCAAAATGAATGCCCGACTCAATTATACTCTATTATTTTAATGCAATTCCGGATTCCGGCCGGAATTCCTCTCCTTGTCTGCCTGGTTTATATATAAATGTTTTCCAATGTAAAAAAAAAACGACCTCCTTCAGCTTATTTTTAACAACATTTATCTATTCCCAGATAATTTTAAATTGGAAACTTTCTGATAATAAACTGCATATGTGAATAATTTAACAAACTTTCATGTAATTACATGTACACTAATGAAGCAAGCAGGCAATAATGAGTGAACCATAATTTATTATTTTTGTAGAACATCGCATTCTTATAAACTTTACAGATAAAAATAATAAAATTTAACAATTAAAAGGATTACAAGCAGCATGACAGCTATGACAATAGTACACAGTTATTTGAAACTCAAGAAATTCAGTTTTACAAATACTTATAAACGAAATTGCGCATGGGCAGTTGATGATGTAATACATATATTCCAGTAAAAGTAAAATAAACATTCTTTGCATCATAAGGCGATATTGATATTCCACTCATTACTTGCATTGTTCATATTACACTCATTACTTGTATTGTTCATATTACACTCATTACTTGCATTGTTCATATTACACTCATTACTTGTATTGTTCATATTACACTCATTACTTACATTGTTCATATTACACTCATTACTTGCATTGTTCAGTTACAACCATTACTTGTATTGTTCATATTACACTCATTATTTGCATTGTTCAGTTACAATCATTACTTGCATTGTTCAGTTACAATCATTAATTGTATTGTTCAGTTACAACCATTACTTGCATTGTTCAGTTACAATCATTACTTGTATTGTTCAGATTACAGTCATTATCATCTAGTTTTGTTCAGATTATGTTCATTACTTGCATTGTTTAGCTACAATCATTACTTGTATTGTTCAGTTACAACCATTACTTACATAGTAAAGATTACACTCCTAAACTTGCATTGTTCGGTTACAACCATC
Source organism: Saccoglossus kowalevskii (assembly GCF_978046115.1). NCBI lineage: Eukaryota > Metazoa > Hemichordata > Enteropneusta > Harrimaniidae > Saccoglossus > Saccoglossus kowalevskii. The sequence continues at coordinate 27,535,328 of NC_140657.1, forward strand.
ACTTGAATTGTTCAGATTACACTCATTACTTGCAATGTTCAGTTACATTTATTACTTACATTGTCAAGATTACACTCCTAAACTTGAATTGTTCAGATTACACTCATTACTTGCATTGTTCAGATTACACTCATTACTTGTATTATTCAGATTACACTCATTACTTGCATTGTTCAGATTACACTCATTACTTGTATTATTCAGATTACACTCATTACTTGCATTGTTCATATTACACTTATTATTTGCATTGTTCAGTTACAACCATTACTTGTATTGTTCATATTACACTCATTATTTGCATTGTTTAGTTACAATCATTACTTGCATTGTTCAGTTACAATCATTACTTGTATTTTTCAGTTACAACCATTACTTGCATTGTTCAGTTACAATCATTACTTGTATTGTTCAGATTACAGTCATTATCATCTAGTTTTGTTCAGATTATGTTCATTACTTGCATTGTTTAGCTACAATCATTACTTGTATTGTTCAGTTACAACCATTACTTGCGTTGTTCAGTTACAACCATTACTTACATAGTAAAGATTACACTCCTAAACTTGCATTGTTCGGTTACAACCATCACTTGAATTGTTCAGATTACACTCATTACTTGCAATGTTCAGTTCCATTTATTACTTACATTGTCAAGATTACACTCCTAAACTTGCATTGTTCAGTTACATCCATTACTTGTATTGTTCAGATTACGTTCATTACTTGCATTGTTCAGTTACAGCCATTACTTACATTGTCAAGATTACACTCCTAAACTTGCATTGTTCAGTTACAACCATTATTTGTATTGTTCAAATTACAGTCATTATCATCTAGTATTGTTCAGATTACGTTCATTACTTGCATTGTTCAGTTACAACCATTACTTACATTGTCAAGATTACACTACCAAACTTGCATGGTTCAGTTACAACCATTATTTGTATTATTCAGATTACAGTCATTATCGTCTAGTATTGTTCAGATTACGTTCATTACTTGCATTGTTTAGTTACAATCATTACACTCATCGCTTGTATTGTTCAGATTACACTGATAAAAAATAGACAAATAAAGCCCTAACAACGATCTTAATTGATTTAGACTGGCCTTATCAGCATTTAAATAATATGCAAGTCGACTTAAGGATGTTCGCAGCTAACACATTTTTAGGACAGGAATTTCATGAAATTTTGCTAAATTGTTCTTTGCGACTGGCTGTTTTAAATTCTGGGAAAAAAATTAGGGTACCCGAACTAGTTCCTCAACTGTATGCACTTTATCATTTCCCAGTCCAAAATGACCGCCAAAGTAAAATTTAACGTTATTGGGAAATCTCATTGTCATTGTTTCCATGGAAACCAGGTCGGGTACCCCAGCTCTATTATTTTCTCTTTGTTATTTATTTGTTGGAGCTTGTCAATGAGCAAAAAATCAAGGCCACATATTTAACCTCGTTTATCTTCAAGTGATTAACACTGGGTGACTAAAATGTTATTACATTATGATATAAATAATTTTGAAATTGATTAGATTAAGTTGTAGGTTCAGGTTTCACTCAGAAGTGGCGCCTTCATGATGTCACCCGTTCTGCGCACTGAAGGGGAAGATGGTGATTGGTCGCTTCCACTTGCGTAACTCGGTGGCGGTGATTGGCCAGTTGGTGGCGGGATGTCGGCAAGCGTTGGTTGTATCGTAACCAGCCTATGAGTCGGCGTGCCTGTTGGTGTCGGCATACCTTAAAGGTGAAATATATAGAAATATTAGTTATAGAAGTGGGCAATGTGTGATTGCTAAGAAATGGGGGATTAGAAACACTTTCTTCTATTAGTCTAATATTACAATAGCATTTTTGAAAAGGTCAATTTGAAATCTAACAACAATTTATAAGATTTCAGTTGATATCTGAGACCAATCAGAGCACTTGTGTATTTGACTTCATTGGATTTATACGTAGTCCGCAGACCAAGAGCCAATCACAGACCTTCATTTTGATTTAAATGAAACACACCTGTAAATATTCCCATGGTAACACTACTTACAAGCCACTCTAAAGGTCATGACCACTAATTCTTCAAATATACGTCACAACGTCTTCACGTGATTGAAATCCCTCCACAATACACGTATTTGTCTTACCAAATGTATCAAAATAATGGTCCAATGGTTTCATAGAAAAAAACAGACGTCGTGGTCCGTTCAAACTAAAAGCGTGCGGGTTTTCACCTGCGCACGCGCACGGGCGGGAATTGAATCCCAAGCCACGATAAAACCGCAAAGGCTCATGGGTACACGTTTGTTTGTAAACAATGACACACTATGGCCATCGGACGCATGCGCAGGTGATGTCTCCTCTGCTTTAATTAAAAATATGACACATTTTTCTCTCAGTGGCCAATCAGGAAAAACTCTACGACTTGTGATGTAGCTACCAACCTCTCCCCTGTGAAATAAGCTGTACGCCTTGTGGGATCATTACGACGGCTGGAGCGCCTTCAGTGACTGTTGCCATGGGTAACTGCGATTGAGCCGCATCTGGCTGGGCAAAGAAGTACACCTGCAAAAAATGGTTGATGGAAACAATCTGACTGCACACAGAATAAACGTTATCCAAGATAGAATGTGTTACTTAAAATCGGTGCAAGCTTTTATGGCAATATGAAACTGCTGCGCCCTCATCGACGGCTAGTGAAAATAGTGACATAGTTGAGGGCGCAATCCACACACGATTTTATGGCAATACTGTAAAACACGTCATTTTACCTAATTTAGCTAATCTGTAATTTCGCTAATTCAAGATGTCGCTAATTTAGAATACAGTATATTCTCACGATGAGATTATTGGCATTTTAGCTAAAATAAGATTTTGTTAATTCATGCATTGAATCAAATTTCATTGTGTTTTACAGTACATGTATATTGATATAAAGACCGTCAGAGACTGGATATCAGGAAATGTTTCGCAGAATGAAATGCGTGATTGATGGGACAGAAACAGTTTCATTTGATTTGAGTAGTGTACTGTATGTACAGTGCCAGTTCTCGGACAGAAACAGTTCTCGCAATTTGTGAGAAATTGTGAGACCATCGAACTCGCTTCAGAATAAACATCAAAATATATAATCAGACTTCATATAAATGTAAGGTTTTTGTTCACACCCTAAGTTTATTCTGGGCCACCTACAAGAAAACTATCCTATGAGTTGTAATGCAATAGTTTCGTGCGACTATTATAAGTTTTCTGCTTTAAATTTTGTATTAGGTCGAAGATGTTAACGAGAGCGTGATCAGAGTAGCGGTACATACGCGATTTAAATAAATGGTTACGTTTCGTAGTCCGATCATTGGACACAATGTTATGCAGATGCGTTTGAAAGAAAACACCCTTGACTGTATTACTCTTCTGCTTGTTTTCTGTTTTCTGAAGTTAATAAATTCAACTGATGATAATTGTGAATATAAAACACAGCATTGGCCACACTATCTATAACAGCGTTCGTGATTTCCACGCATGCGTCATGGGACATCATAGATCTACTTATGAATACGTACCACTGGAGCCCCTGGGTCACCACAACACACAGCTCGACAGCAAAATACAGCACTCAGTATGCCAAATATAGATTCCAGGAAAGCGATCACAACAATAGCACCATCCACTGCAAGACGCCCTTTCTGAGTGAGACGGGAAAGTACAACGATAAATTATGATTTGATTAATGTATTGTAACGTTTTTGACAACAAGTTCAAAATTACTTTTTCAAATTTGGATTTGTAAAATTAATATTGGAGTAACTATATCGAATGTGACTATCTTTAAGCGGAACTTTATTCTCCAAACTCGGCCATCAAGGTACAATGGAACTTTTAAGTTACTATTGTTCCCATGGTTACCAACTGTAGTGGTCAGGGTGTTTCAAAAGTGTTGCGGTCATTAAAATGCCGTGTGAGTAATTATAACATTCTTAAAATCATAAAATGACCACTAAGACATTTTAAAACTTATTACTGTTCCCGTGGTCACCGAATGACGTGCATAATAATATTATACTTCATGTTTAGAAACAATTCAGTTTTAAAAATGGCCGCCAAGTTGCGATGAAACTTACTATCGTTTCCATGGTACAAATATAACTACCGCGGCCGTGGAGATAGTCATAACAATCATTATAGTAATCTTCAAGACTTAATGCAATGGAAGCCAACACCAGTAACACGATACCACTGACAACAGATGACAAAATGGATAACACTAACGATGCTATTATCTGTAAAACAGTTAGTATGTTAGTGATTGGACGACAATATACGGATTGGGATATAGACTGGAGCAGTCGGGCGATTAATTTGTTTTTGTAGTTTAAATAAAAATTAAAAAAATCGCGAAATGGAGGTGTTAGCGCGAAATCCACTGTAACTGATTTGTAACTGATTTCGCGCTAACACTTCCATTTCGCGATTTTTTTAACTTTTATTTAAACTACAAAAACAAATTAATCGCCCGACTGCGCCAGTCTAGGGGTGGGAGTGACAATTCAATATGTGGAGAGAATAAACTGGAATTATACTGAGGGTCGACAAGGGGTATTTTCGTAAGCTATAATCAATTGTTTTTGTTTTCGTAATAATGTATTTTAAATAAAATAAAAAAACGTAAATTCGTAGACATGGACATGGTGTAAAATGTAATCAGCTATTATATTCATCCGTAATTTGTACAAAGAACTTATTTTTTGTAATAAGTGTATAAAGTATTCGTGCGCCATTTCCGATTTTGATTTTCAAACACAGTATCAAGCATAATATAAAAATGTAAAATGTAATTAGGAATTTGCTTTAAATGTAAAGTGTAAACAAAACTATTTTTTTACTGTAAATGAATTTGTCCTTTTTATTCCCTGTAAAAATGTAAAATGCATTTATTATGTCTTGTAACCTGTGCCAGCTATACCCCCTTGCCCCCTCCTATACCAATACTTTGAAAATTAAAGAAGATTCATGTGGGCATATGCCTGAGAACAATATCCATCGCGATGTACGTATGGTCCACTATACTTGGTGGGGCCCGGAAGTTTAATTGATGATATTTGGTGGCAACATATATGCGTATAGATATTGCGTTTATTTAATAAAATATTGATGCCAAAATATAGTCCGATGGTCACAACTTGATACGTGACTTGGTTAAAAAAAATCATATTTTCAATTTGTTGCGTCAACTTTTTTAAAAATAAGATGGTAGTTACATTTCATGTAAACAAATACTATTTTACACGCATTGTATTGCAATCTGTGCACACATGTAAAATAAAATGTATTGTACGAGAGTTTTATGTCATCTCAACTTGTGTCTTTATTCACTCGCAATAACAAAAAACATAAATTAGGTGTGGAAAAAAACGAAAAAATGAAGCCAAAGCATTAAGTCATATGAGGCCCACATCGAACACTACGCTTCGCAACAACCTCTGTCCTTTAAAAGGAAATCCATGTTTTCCATTAAGTGAGCGGGCAGATCCGAGTCTGTTTTTGAATTGCTCAACACTTTGGCATGTATACTATGTATAAATATAATTGCGTAAAAGCATTGAAAACACGATACACTAGATATCTCAATAGCCACCTATTAAAGATGAAGTCAAAAACGTGCTGAATAGGAAGAAGTGGGAGGAACAAAGTTTGGACTTCTTTTTTTTATACATATTTCGTTAGTTGTTCACAATTCACAATCCCGGTGATCGCGAACCAAATTTTGATTTTAGATGGAAATAAAAAGAAGTCTCGACTGTTCCGTTGAAAGGAGGAAATTCTACTTGTGTGCATTGATGGTGACAGTTTGCAGGTGATATATCGATATATTGATTTTATAGCACGACTCACCGTTTGTGTAGTTTTTTTGTAAGCGGACACACAGCTCACGGCCCCCGTAACAGAAAACTGAAAAACAAAAACACAATTATTGTACAATTTCTAGACCAATAGTTGAGTCGAAATCATGAAATATTCAATCATATTTTAATAAATCAATATGTTTTAATGGAGGGAAATCGTAGAGAAACATGCCATTGTCAAATCACCGCCTTTTGATTGCAATGAAAAACAATTACTAGTATACAGTGTGCATTAGAAACCTGTGTGGACTTTATCAATGTTTCATATTTTCAATTTTATAAATTTAAAATTGCTATTAGATTTCAAATTAATCAACCAACAAAAGTGTTGTGGCAAAATTTATATTAATAAGCTCAACGTCATTCAGTCAGCAAACATTCGAATTTGATTAAGTGGGCGGTCAAGAAACAATATCATTGGTGACATGGTTGTAAAAATTGGGCTTAGACAATGTTGAGTTCTCGCACTAAAACAATTTGAATGAAAGCTGGAGGAGTGGTTTATAAATATGCATTTATAAACAACGACACAGGCTTCTGTCGTGCACTAATTTTACAGCGGGCACAATATATTTACATACACCTAACTCCTGCACCTGGTAGGCAATTACCAAGGGACTTTGCAACATCCCCAGGCACTTTCCTGGACACTCCAGTGAAATCTGTATTAAGGTAAGTGGATTACTATTGAATCTACAAATACTTACCAATGTGCCACACCAGTAAGGTGCCCCTATGAAAAATAACTGCGTCTTAATGACGACAGACACTATGCCAAACATTATAAGAATGCCTCCTAATATCACTTGGCTGATTCCCAATCCGGCGGCTATTCTGTGAGAGAAGTGTTTTCTTCTTCCATGTCTACTCGGCGCAGCATGCTGCATTGGGATTGGTCCCTGGACACCGACAACGTCTTCCCTTCCTTGATGGCAACTCATTCTGGGAAAATCCGAAATTAATGCTTTGTTAATTTTTGTAACAATTCGAAGTTTCCGGGGTTACAAATGCGGCCATGTGTGCCCGCTCCATCCTTCATCATCTCTTACGCAGATTACCTTTGGAATTCATAAAACACACAGCTGAATGTATTCTACACGCTACGTTGTATTAGTAAGCAGGCAAGTATATCGAACACGATGCGGCGCTTCATGTCTTTATATCAGTGCTTTTGACTAACTCTAGGCAAGACGATGTACAACAACTATGAATTTGAAATGTTGAAAAGCATAATTGATCCACGGAGTCAGAAATGATTCACACCAACTAATTATGTGACGATGGTCCAGTATTTAATTGATTTACTTCTTTAACAGCGCAAAATGGTTGAACTTGATGGCATTAGAGGGTTAACCATTAGAAACTCGAGGGGTAGCTCTTGAGAAAACAATTTTACAGGAAAAATGTATTCATAAAAACAAATCCCACACATTTAAAAATAAAATATAGCTTAAAGTTAAATATTTTATCTATAAGCAAATGTTAGTCTTCAATCAGACGAATTACTGACTGCTGAAACGATTGATTTCAGCAGATGCGTAATATTTAGTACTTCAATGACGTGTCTGTAATATTTGTTTCGCTCGGTTGAAAAACAGAGGGCGTGCTTGGAATAATTAAGAACATATATGTATAGACTACACATGGATATGACATTAAATAGACGAACCACTCGCGGTGTTATGCATACATTTTTTCCGTATGAACAAAGTTCATCTGTTCCATGTTACTGCTATTGTGATTATAAATTCAAGGAGCGAATCTAAAAAAAATAGTCTGCACGGAAAAATAAAATAATATCTGCTGAAAATTGGACAGCACACATGTTCTCAATTAAGTGAGTTCTGAAGAGAAAGAAAAAACATAGGAAGTCTCCATTCATGATCATATGCCCAATACAAAATTGTGACTGTAGCGCTTCTCGAGTTCATGATACCAAAATTACAGGTGAAGTATGCAAGCAAATAAAAAAGATGGCCGCCACCGAAAGCAGTTGGTAACGTCATATGATTATGTGGTCTCGCTGTGAAATATTTAGGGATAGTTGCTGTATCATTCAGGGTTTGTTAAGTTGAGTAGAGGTATTAACGAAAACAACATTGATTTTTTAAAGCAGGAACAGGGTTGAAAGTTGCCGTTGCTATGGCTTCTATCTAGTATAGCAACGACATAGCCAGTCGCCATATTGAATGTGCATTCGTTTCGAGTGCAAAGTTGCGTTGGAGGTTGAGGTCGATGCAGCTTCGAAATTATAATTTTAGACCCAGACCCCTCTTCAAATGACAAACTCTAATTGTGTCGTCGAAAAGTTTTAATGTTATATTATTTTGATCTGTCGCTGAAAAAGCTAGCACTCATGCACCCTGGATTTACCTACACAATCAAGTTCACGTACTGGTAATTCGAAAACGCAAGTGCACTAGCCTTTTCATTAATTTATCTAACGAATGCCACTGTGTTTGGTGTAAAAAAAACAACGCAACGCTAAAACATAGTCTACTGTCCGTATCAAGATGTGATATCAAACACAAGTGACAAATAAAATTACAACTTTCCTTCTTAAAATATTCATAGTATTGGTGTAAATACTAGTAATCATCAAACGGTTCGTTCGTTCATAAAGGACAGGAGGCATCAGACACGATCATACTGGATAATCATTGATTATTTTGATTCAGACACATCGGTAAATTATACCGTAGCATTCATTACTAATCAGTAACAATAATCTCAACAATCGCTGACGTCGTCAAAATTGACAAATAATTTCTTGGTCAGTGTATTGTCTAATTTGCATAACCAACCTATTTGCGCATGCCCTGAAGACATCATATTACATGTCTGTGTTGAAGGCCGTGTGATTCATTATGCAACACTCATCTATGCAAATAAAAGTTTTGTCAAAAGTTATCAGGTTTTGTATGAGACATTCCTCATAAAGATAAAAACACCTGCAATAAATATCAACACAAATGGCCGCTGAGGTTCCGTTGAACGAGAACGCTAGTATGAGACTTATTTTGGCCCTCGATTAATGTTCGAGACTTAATATTTTTAATCAAATGTATAAATAACATGTATGCCTCGTTTATACCTTGGGAAAAATTATTTTTCATTTCCTGGGTGGATTCTCAGAACGATTTTGTTTTTCATCGGGCATTTCCCGTATTAATATAAGAAAATTCTCGTTTTTATCACGTACTCGTGAGTTTTATAATAGCATTTTTAATGATTCTGTCATTACTTTGATATTACCGATACCCTTCAATCAAAATCAACTGATTTTACTAGTATTTTATTCTAAGTTATGTTATGTTATGTAACGTGTTTTATGTATCATTCGATTGTTCCAGATGTTCCATTAATTGAGCTTTTTGTCTGTTACAAATAAAATATATATAAAAAGGTCACGGTCTATAAGTATTAGTTATCAGTGAAAAAATCATTAGTAATTTTAAATAAATCAACAGTTTCACGGTTCATTGTCCGGTTATGAACACTACGCCAAAGGCAATGCGTAGTTCCACGAGCAACACAGACATTAAAATAATACATTGAAACTGAAAAATCAGCTAATGGGTTTCCATAGTAACGGTTGTGTGACGACGTGTTTTGTAGCAGCATCACGTATACAGTAACCTATATAGAATGGGGTAATAATTGAACCATGGTGAAATATTGAATTATAGACAAACAAACGAATGCACGGGCTTTCCTGTTTGCTTAAAAATACATCCCCGAAAAATGAGCTTGGATAATTTCGTGTAGGAGGTATTCTGGGACGCATGCGCATTTGAAACTATTGTTTGCTGCCAAAACACTGTCTATTGCACAATGATTCAGACCTTTATTGCTGCAAGTAAAAGACAATGTCAACATTATAACTGCTGAAAAATTGACAAATCTATTCACATTGCCTTTAAAATTTATACTTTAAAATATTATTTTATATTTTGGGGTGATTTGTTATCCTTTTTGATTTTTGATTTTTTTTTGTTTTCGAGAAAATAATTTCGAGTCTCGGAACCTTCCAGCGGGAAAACACCGCCAACATTCTACTTAGTGTCAACCACGTGCACAACAGATAAGGTTTAAGGGCGGTTGTCGTCGCGCCGCGTTCTATTCGATATGGGACTCATAGCGACGTATACAACGCAATGTTTTTTTACATGAAATTCGAACACGCGCTGAGCGACGACCGCCTCCCTTTAATTCAACTTTTGTACCATTGACCTTGTCATGTATCATCAATCTTGTGGAGAGTGCAAAAGCAAACATGCTGTGTAGACGTGATCCACAGTCCCTCTATCTAATGAACACATGCGTCTTCAATCGGGAATGACTTGAATTGGATGAATTGGATTCTTTGAAGTACATTCAGCCATTCCATCCAGGGAGGAACCCCAGGGTTATGTAAATGTACGGTATCCGAAGGGACTAGTATCCTCAAACTAGGAGTTCTATATTCTGTGACTATATTCGTAGATGCCATAGATCAAAACATAGAATGCTAACGTCTAATAAAGTGTTCAATAAATTAAATTTGAATACACTGAATTATGCAAGTGACATTACCTAATTTGATTTAACTTCGCGTTAGGTGTATTTTGTAGTATGTCCGTGTTTTTAATTACCGACATTACCGAATTAGAACTTAAATTGGATTAAATCTTCAGCTTATGACAATCATGTGAGATGCGACGTTATTTTGAATAAATACATTAAATAGAAATTAATTCAATATTTAACTTTTTCACCACCAGTTCCCTCTTTTCATCACAAATTCACAAAATAGTTCTGTTTATAGTCTGCACTTTCCTTCAGAAGATTGGAACAAAATTAACATTTTTTTTAGTAAAAACTGAAAATTGACTCAAATTTTGTCTGTTGGTTTCAAAATTAGGGGTCATTTCCAGAAATATTGAAGAATATAAGAAAAAAAGGCAGAAAAATTTGGGCCAAGACGTCTGGTGGTGAAAAGGTTGATAGTGCTATGTATCAGTGTATTGGCGTTATTTGGGATATTAAAAGCGAGATCAACTTTGAACTGTTATGTTTTTACTCAGATAACGTTTTATTCCACCACACTTCACTTAACCACCGACCACAATATCAATGAACAGTAAAATACCACAAACCATTAAAGACTGTGCAAAACACAATATAATATGCTATGGGAAAAAAGAGCTGATCTTCTAGGGAAAAAAATATTTATTTAACTATATATTTATATAATATATGTAATTGATAGGAAATACTTTGCTCCACACATATTATTTTGGTTATAATACGACTTTTTTGTATATAAGGTCGATGGCGTAAAATACTAATGACTAAAATCTAAAGCTAAATATTACCAGGAGCGGACACACGGGTATTTTCACCGCCTGGCAACCATCACGGTGATAACAAAGGCCGAAAACTCTTAGAAAACGGTACTTTGGGATGGTTGTTGAGATTCCCGTGAACTGTGTAATAATATGTTGAAACACATGGTACAGTGGTGCGCGTCGTAGAAACGGAGAACGTTCTGTGACGTAGCTCCGCCCTGAAAATAGCAATTATTTTAGTTACATGCAACAAGTTCGGTAAATGATGAGGGAAGGGGCAATATCTGGCCACGGCAGTAAACGCTACATTTTGTAGCGATTACCCCCATTTATAAGATTAATGGAAGATCCTGAATCAAAGTGCTTAAAGGGCGGCAGTCGTCGCGCCGCGTCCTGTTCGATATGGGACTCATAGCGACGTATACAACGCGTGTAAAATACATTGTTTATTTACATGAAATTCCAACACGCGCTGCGCGACGACCACTGCGCTTTAACACGGATTATCTTTTTCCATAAAAAGTTGTCTAAGTACTTCACTCAAATAAAATGTCCAGTTTCATATATATATTCTAATCTCTGCTTTCGCATTGCAGGGGAATATTGTTCGACCTCGTTACTATAATCACGTGTGTGGTCATTCTCCATAAGCAGAAACGATTATTATTATTATTATTATTATTATTATTATTATTGAAAATCAATTATGACGAAAGTATATCCAAAGTTTGAGACCCATATCAATCTCAGCTGAGTCCACTTCTTTTTGTGGTCTGAGCATCAACACTACACTACACTACACTACACTACACTACACTACACTACACTACACTACACTACACTACACTACACTACACTACACTACACTACACTACAGGCGTAGTAGATATATACGAGCTAGTCTCAAGTATTGCAACATTGTTTTGATGCCTAAATATGTTCCCCATTGTTGGAGTTGTTGTTTTGACTCATTTTTCACGGTTGAGCCGATCTTTTTAAACTCCAATATTCAAATTTACGGCCATTTTAACAAAATTTGGGCGATTTTTTTGGCGATTAACCTAATTTTTTCAAACAAAAGGCAGCCTTAAGTCGATCTTATGAGGTTCAGTTTTTAACTGGATGCGGAGCACTCCAGGTGAGTACTCCCGGGGTGACTTGTTGTGAGACTCACGCGTATATATATAAACAGCTGACAGCCTCCATTTGTGCCATATTAGTGTGGAGAACATGTTTCAATTTATTACGATCTCCAACGTTGAAAATAAAATAATCAAATCATGTTAGTTTTTTACAGGTAATTTAGCAGTTGCATATATTATTGCATCTGTCTAGACACTATATTTCGTTTGCCTCACAGCACAAAATTGTACCGTATAATCGTGTTCTCCAACTCTCCCGCATATTTATTGTATCTCTACTTGAGCTGTCACATTACTGATGATTTGAATCGGCATGCCTTCACCCCCTGCAGAAATAATCGTCTATTCCAATCAATACAATCCAGAATGTTTGACAACAGAAACGTATTTTTTCTCCTATAGTGACTTAAAGAGGTGAATAATAACTGTGTTAGCAACACGGTTGCTTGGACATATTCACATCGTTCAATACAGCACTGTAATCACATTCCGAATCGATGCAAATCATCTTGAATTTTCAAGGTGAATGTTCCGGCGAAGCACTCCACTATCACCTTGAAGTATTTCATTAGGACTATGTGTATGTGACAATGCCCTCACAGTTTAGAATCAGTTTACCAACAGCCAATCATATTGCTTCTTTCTACAACGCGCTTGGAAAGCTCTCAAAATCTTCAAGGCGGGTCAAAGTCACTGAGACGCGCACCACTCTGCCATGTATTTCTATGGGCTCTGTGCGAGCCCGTGAAAATAGCTAAAATCGTGGAAACAGCACAAACATAAATTTGAAGAAATCCTAAACAACCAAATTTAAATATGTTGCATATGTAGGGATAATCTTGTTACACTGTTCATGGGGTGTCAACAACTGTCCCAAAATACCGTTTTCTGCCAGGCGGTGAAAATGCCTGACCTGAGAATGAATGTCGCTGCGCACAGTGGAATCTTTTTTGGCTTGGATGTCGAGGCAATACATCGAAGACATCCATACATGATGCAACTCACAGATATTCAGACCAAAGCTATTCAAACTATACTTAGTGCCGAGTCTGATGTGTTCGTTTTTTGTCGCACTGTAAATAGTAAATCCTTATGTTATTATGGTTTACCGGCCTTTCGACCATCGAGCGTGGTAATAGTGTTGTCGCCACTGCTGAGTATTATAGAAGACGAGGTGTTATATCTCAAAGCTCATGACGTCACTGCAACATATATTGGCAGAAATGAAGCCAAAGACATCGGAAACGCAAAGCTCCAAGCGCTTACTGGCAGTCATTGTAACAAAGCTTTCTATTGGTCGGTAAACTTTCTATCGCGCAACCACGTGACATACACGGTTATGAATAGAATTACCGCACGGTGTTGTAGAGGGAGGAATGTCCGAACGGAGCAACACCGTGCAGGCGGACGATGATGCAAATATGCACTAGCATTTATTATAGCCTTCACCACCTGCAGAAATAATCGCCTACTCAAATCAATACGATCCAGAAACCAAAATATTTGAGAATTGCATCGTATTTTCTCCTATAGTGAAATAAAGAGGCGAACAATAACTACCGGTACTGTAGCAACCCGGTTGCTTGGAAATGATATCGACATCGTTCAATACGCGGTAATGGAATCCCAATCGCTACAATGTGCACTTGCATTTATATTACGATACTACAGAACAAATTCACTGATGAGGAAAGGGGCAGTATCTGGCCACGGCAGTAAACGGTATAGCCTGACATGTAGGTGTGAGTGGCGCCCTCGCCGGCCGAACGGCATCAGACCCCACGTGCGTTCGGTTCGGAGTACCAGTACTCCCAGTTTTGAAGTATCCGGGTATGCGTCCTGTTTTGATTCTTTTTTCACGATTGAGCCGGTCTTTTTAACCTGCAATTTAAGGATTTTCGGTCATTTTAACAAAATTTAGGCCATTTGTTAGCGAAAACCTAAATTTTTTAACCAAAATAAGGCCTCGCCATCAACCTTTCAAGTTTTTGGTTCAGTTTTCAACTGGCTGCGGAGCACCCCCACCTCAAATCCAGGTGAGTACTCACGGGATATATTGTTGTGAGACTCACACGTATATATATATATATATACACGTGACAGCCTCCATTTTTGCCATATTAGTGTGGAGAACATGTTTCAATTTGTTAGAATCACCAACTTTGAAAATAAAATAATCGAATCATGTTAGTTTTTTACAGGTAATTTAGCAGCTGCATATATTATTTCATCTGTCTAGACACTATATTTCGTTTGCCTCACAGCACAAAATTGTACCGTATAATCGTGTTCTCCAACTCTCCCGGATATTTATTGTATCTCTACTTGAGCTGTCACATTACTGATGATTTAAATCGGCATGCCTTCACCCCCTGCAAAAATAATCGTCTACTCCAATCAATACAATCCAGAATGTTTGACAACAGAAACGTATTTTTCCCTAGAATGAGTTAAAGAGGTGAACAATAACTGTGTTAGCAACAGGGTTGCTTAGAGACATTCACATCGTTCAATACAGCAATGTAGTCACATTCCAAATCGCTGCAAATATGCACTAGCATTTATTCTAGCCTTCACCACCTGCAGAATTAATCGCCTACTCAAATCAATACGATCTAGAATTTAAAATGTTCGACAAAAGAAACGTATTGTTTCCTATAGTGACTTAAAGAGGTGAACAATAACTGTGTTAGCAATACGGTTGCTTGACATATTGACATCGTTCAATACAGCACTGTAGTCACATTCTCAGTCCCTACATTATGCATTAGCATTTATTCTATGATACTATCGAGCAGACGATACAAACCACGTTTTATTCTCTTGGCATGATTTTGTGTCTCAGGGGCACCGTGACGTTGTTACCGAGATGCCCCCCCCCCATCTCGACACCGAATCCTCAAAAGGCTGACCACATTAATACCTACAAAATAGCCACGAAATGTATTAATATTTAGATTTGTATTTACTATTTTCCGATTCAAAATGGCCGCCATGTGCTGCCACGTTTAATACAGAAAATTGCTCAGCAAAAATTGTAAGTATGTGTCGTATTTCCGGTACGGTAGATTGGGCGAGCTAGATTTTTCAATATTTATGTTTTTTTATATTTAATGACGTTTCCTTTGCTAAAAACATATTCATTTTACTAATCATTTAAAATTTTACAGAACCTTTGTATATGTATTCAAAACAGAATAGCTCAATTTACCCGTATGTAGTCAGTAATCAATATAATCAATATAATATATCGACAATTGCGTCGCATTGTGTGTATTACGTGTACGTTTGTTGTGTATGCGTATGCATACTCTTTGTACTACGTAAAATAATGTGTGTATTACATACATGCGCTATGTGTATTACTTAATGATATTCATTGAGTAATGAGTACGTACACGTGCGATATTACTGTAAAACCATTTATTTTCACTGACATTTAATTTCACTATTTTGATGTTTTGAGCATATTAATTGTAAATTAATTTCACAAATTTGTCAAGGAAACAATAAGCTTATTGTTATTTTATATGTTCACGTAGATTTAATTTAGCGAATTTTACTTATCCGTCAACGAAAATTGCAAAATTAAAAACCAGTGAATTAATTAACAGTATATACGGGTCGTTATAATATATCGTTACTGTTATAGTCCAATCGATTATTTTCACGAATGCTTGATAGCCCTTCTAAATCTCACATCACGCAGAGTTCTAACCGCAAGGAACTCTGGGAAGGAAAATGAGCCTCTCTATCATGACTGTCAAGCTCGTTGTATTGCTAATGAGGCTGATATTGTGACTGAGAGTAAGGGCGGTCGATTTTTCTGGACGGGGAATAAAATAGCAAAATAAATCAAGCCTGCAAAAAATAGCTATCGAAAAAAATATGATTTCTCAGAACAGCACAGAAATGTGCCCCTAGAAATTGTACAATAATGTAAAACCAGACAGTTGAAATGCCAGTCGACTCCATAAATCCGAGACGTCACGACATCGCCTGAATGTGATCAGTTGTCGAAGCATTGCCATATTTTTTATCATTGCCCAGTCAAGAAAAAAATTAAAACGGAGGGGTCGTCACGAGCGCATAGAATTGCGCGGGAATTGAGTCCCAAGCAACGATAACAACGTACTTGTACGCTAAAAACACAAAGGTTCATGGGTAGACGCTTGTTTGTAAACAACGACACGTTATTACCGTTTTCCGCATGCGCAGGTGATGCTTTAAAGCGGGGGGGGGGGGGGGGTCGTCACCTGCGCACGCGCGAGAATTGAGAGCCAAGCGACGCTTACAACACACGCTAAAAACGTAAAGGCTCATGGGTAGACGATTGATGGTAAACGATGACAAGCTATGACCGTCTGACGCATGCGCAGGTGATGACTCTCCCGCTTTAAAGATACAATATGGACGAGAACATTTAATTTTTAATGTTGTTGTTTGATACTTTAAGTTAAAGAATACGTCTGATTATGATGTACATGACATGAAAACGTACCATAATAATGAATACTTTTTTGTGTCCTGCAATTTTAAAGGGCGGTGGTCGTCGCGCTGCGCATGTGCGACATTTGTGTTGATAAACATTGATTTACCCACAATCCAATGCGCTCTTGTAATGGAAATCACAAGTATGATGTCTGACCTGGGTGCAACTTGCACTAATTACCGCTGGCGACTCTTTCGATACTTTCCAATCACCTAAAAATACTTAATTAAAGCTTAGTATCGTCTCAGTTTGTACTCGCTGGTCTGCGCAAAGGTCAAAGTCGCCATCCTTGTTTATATAAGACCAATATATCTCACGCATGCGTGGCGCGACGACTACCGCCTTTTAACATTAATGAGTGTTCGTAACGGCCGCTTCTTGGTGAGTATCGTGCGACAAATGCGACTTGAGTAAAATACATTGGTGTTTTTACGCGAAATTTGTACTGCCGCGCGCTGTGATATAGGACGCTGCACGCAAAAAACTAGGACAAAGAAATGTGATCATGTTTTCAAAACGTGTTTCCAAAGATGCTACCTATCACCACTCCAATTACAATTTCTTTTGAGATATCTGATATACAAAATAATTCATCATTCGAAACATGCCTTTTGAAATGTTCTGCGGTAACCTCTTATACTTTAAAATCACTAATTCTTCACGAGGCTTCATTTTCACAGTTTTTGAAGCTACAGTGAATTTCATGAAGGCATGACTTTTTCATTGAAATTTATAAAGTATTTATAAAAAATCTACCCTGGAGGATCCACGCGCTTTATTTAAATCTAAAGACCACGCTTTCATTGGCTACTGAAATTTATTTGGTAACGCTCATGGCACGTCACAAGTTATTGCGGGTTCCGATTTACTGTCGAGCAACCGTTGATGCGGATTTGTCAAATTGTTCCCGATTCTCATTTGTAATTTATAAAACATTTGTAAGTAATTTATATAAAAACATTCATGCCTCATGATATTCACTGTTACAGTACTAAAAGAAGTGGAATTTTCCAAATTAAATGCACGTTTGACATGTAAAATTGCGATAGAACTCAGTGATTCATTACGAGGTGTGCTCGAAATATAAATACACTCTTCATCTTTATAAATATTCATAAATTTCACATTTCAAACTGAAACGAAAGGTTTACATTGGCCGGTTAAATGAATTGCACGTTTTCAAGTGACGTCGTTGTACAGTGTGCTCGTTGATTGGCTGGTTTGTTTCAACTGCCATTGCAATTTATAAATATTTATAAAGATGACGGTACGCCTTTGTTGCGCTGAGAGTATATTGTGGGGTTCATTTTGCCCCCGAATTGAACCCGTTGGCGTCACAGTCAAAACAAAACAGAAGATTTTAATAATCTACGTGGAACGTATATACAAGCACGTCTGCTAATAGCAAGCCGGCTCCCAGCTGTCAGCTGCGATCCAATTTGTTTATTCAAGTCCAATTGTTATAATGTTGAGCGAAGCATGAATTGATCAGTCTATCTAGACAGCGCTAGGCAGGACGGGACATTTGCGTCAATGATAGGTACCCCGTAGTTTGGTATGAAGACAAATTCGTGTTTTCGGAAAAATTAAAAGTGATTAAGACGATTCTTACACATCTGAAAGATTTTATTCTGTATTTTTTTATAATTTTTATGAAAAAAATCATAAGGCATGAATGTTGATTTATAAAAAAAATACCCTGATGCATCCTCACTTTTCGTTCAAATCCAATGAATAGGGTAACGTCTATTACCCATGAGTCTTTACGTGGTTCCTTCAACCATTGGTCGATACTGCCATCTCCGTTAGTGTTGTGGTTGGTCAGGTTGTTTTCAACCGTCGTTTGCAATTTTTTATCATTTATATAAACATTTTACAAAGCAAGCATCCACACCATCATAAAATTAACTGTAGGCGGAGACTTCGGCGGTTTCTTACAAACGTGTCACTTTTTTACACGTTTTATGCGCGTGGGTGTCGACATCGTCTGCGACTAATATTGCGATCCCCGCCAAATATGGGAAAAAATGTAGTCACGTGACACGCCCGCGACATATTGCATAACACAATCAGTAAAAATAATGAACAGTCGTCGAACATCGTAACTCTCGTGTGTTGACACTAAACTCAATTATTAATTTCCCTATGGCAATTTCAGTCGCGGTTATTTTTTTTTTAGCAGACAGCTTCCCATCGAAAGCCATAACATTTAAAAGACCGTATTACAACACATGATCTAATCTGAGGCTGGACATTTCGCTCTGTCTCAATACCATGAACACGTACATTATAACATACAGTACAGTTACTCGAACGTTCTTGTAGTTGTGCCCCCCGTACACACAGTAGAATGTCACCTAGCCTGAGATAAATTATTATGAACTCATAAAACAATAACATCTATAAATAGCTTATGATGCCACGTTCAAATTCAGTGTACCACGACGAACAATTTATTTTGATTGCCATCAGATCGTCACGACTACCTTCCACTAAAAGGTCGCGTAACCACGCAACGAATCCCACTCGTCATCCCACTGCGATGAACTACATATTTTCGACTCAGAGCTTTCATTTTTTTTAAATTATAAAAAATAAAAACGAGTTAAAATTTCGGTATACCGATGAAACTGGGTTCAATCGATGGTATAAGGATTCGCGTTAATCGACTCCATGTTTGCACCGTTCCGTCGACTGCGACGACTACATTAATAGGCTTGACTGCTCTACTGAAATCGACAGCACGGTCTGTGTCACGTGCCTATGGAAGACATAGTCGTATAATATATTTGTAGTAAATGTTAAAATGGCACAAAATCGTGTTTTGCTTGGATATTAAATGTATATTCTTACCTGTTCGCCTGACACACATATGTCCGGTTTAATCGACTACCCTCTTCCCGCCTCACCCGGCATGTGCCGACCTAATATGCCTAATGTATCTTATCCGTGGAAAAGATATTGGGAAAGACCGGATCTACGTCATCGGATTCCTTAGGTGCATGTGGTTTAGACGATGTAATTTATGTATTGTGACGTAGTGTCGTCTGCTTAATATTCGTCAACCATTTTTTAAAATAATTATTCATTTTTTCCGAAAGACACCACAGTCGATGAAATCGTTGTCAGTGTGAAAATCAATGATGACAAAAAGCAGAAAGTGTGTTCATATTATTTCAATTTTTTATGCAATTTTCAGCTGAAAATGACTCCCATTTTAGAAACATTTTGGCTAGGGTCTTCCCTACTCGGAAAAATACGTGACTACTCTTATCACGAGGGCAAAAGACATTGTTTGTCGTCGAGAAATATTTGGCGAGACAGTACAGAACTGACTGTCCCATCTAATCGACCAATGTGACCTTCAGCGGTCACGTAGCGGATTTAAGTACATGTATGGCCGCGGACAAAGTGTTCAAGTTAATTGTCCTCATACTAGCGCATGCGCGGTAAATAATAGTTATATATCCGTGCAGAGTTCATCCGAGGTAACGATGCGGAGAACACGGATAAGACGTAGAGACATTTCGTTGATCCCGTGGAATGTATGTCACGTGAATTATAAGTTACTATATACATATACAGGCGAAAATAATTAAAAAAAACGGCTGTTACGGCCCGACCTGATTTCAGTTCGGTAAAATAGGGTAACTCGCATAGGATGGAACTGTAGCTCCATGGTTTCGCGTTAACACCACGACGAACGAAATAACCGGCAGCGAAACCAAGTGAGCTACAGAACTGCAGCTAGTATAAAACGGGATGTGAAGCAGACTACAAACGTCCGCTTTTCCTGGCGTCATTTCGCCTCTAGAGGGCCAGTCAAATGACGTCATCAGTGAACACTGATAATTGAACCTATTTATGCTGGTACGTCAATCCCATAGAAATGCTACTATGAAAGACCTTGTTAACTGACTACTTAAAAGTTGAAACATGGCGAGGTGTTGTGTTATGAATGCCATAACGATTCATGTTATGTTTCTCGAAATCCCAAATAAAAAAATCACGTTGTTGGTTGCGAGAAATCGGCAGAAGAACAAACCTGAAAATGAAGACACGTACAGCACACTAGCTATAGTAAACAGTGAGTAAATAAATACAACTGTATTGTTTGAGTTAAAAACTAAATTAGAAATACGCTAATATCACTTGAACTACAGTAATCATTTCGCCCAACTTCCCACTTTTAATCGACCGCTTATCGATTAATTTCTGACCGTACTGTATTTTCCGACCGGAAAACACCGATCTGTCGCCCAAACACTGGTCACTGGCAGAGTAGTGATCGAAATAGTGGTTTTGAGTGGTACAGTTTGGGGATACAATGGGTACTAACTATTATTAAATTCCGAACTACTCTTCAAATCTATACCACATTGTATCTTCGCGGACGAAACTTCACCTGTGTCCTATATTAAATAACTGACTTTGCGTTATTATTATGAAAGCGATATATTACAATGTTGACATTTTTAGAGCCGGTACAACATTGTAAACAAATTTGCGTAATTAAAAAAGCAGCGCACTAAGTAAACGACCTCAAAATATACAAGTTTGCGTACAGCACCGTCAGAACTAATAATAATTTTACAAGATCGACGCGCTGAGCCTGAAAGAAAAATATTGCTGAGGTAACGCGCCTGTTCAGTGCGTGACTTGGGGGGTTAAACTTTGGTCAACACAAACTTGATGTCAGCATCGCCGCGCAGTAAGTTACGCAATGAAGTACTTAAAGTTCAATTGCGTCCCAAAATGATGTCGTTGATCACTCAGTTTTTTGCACAATATTATAACTAGTTTCCAAGCTTTTGATGCAGCCAGATTTATTTAACTTTGTGGAAATATAATCTTTTTAATTTCTTATTCCTTTCTGTTCATTCATTGTCTTGACAATAAGTGTGAATTGCTGTGCGAGCTTTTCGTACCCGACTGCGGTCAGACGGCGTCATGAAATCTATGCATAAAAGGCGGGCGACCTGCGGCTGTTTGATTTCCTACTCTCTCCCAAGCTAGCGATTGGTGAGAATGGTTATTAATATATTACCCGATGTACTTGTAAATCGGACAGTCATACCGCAATTGTGTTGAAACATTTTGGGGGCAGTAAGTAACGTCAGAATATTGTTTAAAATAAAATATTCCATCCCAATCAAATCTAGGTCAAAGGGTCAAATTGCGTGCATATAATTATAGATAGTTAAAAACTAAATATATTTGAATTTTTGACGGCTATTCAACGTTTGTGCAAACCAAAATAAAAAAGGTAGTGTATACAATAACGATATGGCTGAGATATCATGGCATTTGTTTACAATATTGTACCGGCTCTAGTATTGGACACAGATGAATTTGTTCGCAAACGATACAGAGTGGTATAGATTTGAAGAGCCGTTCCGAATTTATAATAGTTAACACTCGTTGTATATCCCCAAACATTTTGACTACTCCTGTGCCGGTGACCAGTGTTTGGGCGAGCGGTCGGTGTTTTCAATAAGCGAGCGAGAGAAAAAAAAATGAGTACTGTGGTTCAAGTGATATTAGCATATTTCTCATTTAGTTTTAACTGTACAATATTTATTCACTCACTGTTTACTATAGCCAGAACGCTGTACGTGTCTTCACTTTCAGGTTAGTTCTTCCGCCGATTTCTCGCAACCAACAACGTGATTTTGTATTTTGTACTATGGGAGATTGCATGATGGGAGTTAAAAGTCTTTTGATCAGTAAGATAATTTTAGAAAAGTGAAAACTTGAGTGACTGCGAAATAAAGGTTGGTTTTAAATATAAAATATCATGGAATCTAGATGAAATAATGAAAGGAAATTGAACGGGTATGAAAGTAAATGTGGCAAGAATGCAAGGTCAGAATCCGGGGGTCAAAATACGTTACAATACATCCATCATCATCCATCGGCTGTCAACAACTATGGATGCGGTAAAAGTCTTGATTTGCAGTTTGCGTGAATGGCCGGGAAAAATCATGCCAATTCTGTGCTTCAGTAAGAGTATTTGTTGCTTTTTGTGCAATGGAAATTAATTCAAGAAATGCTGTCAAAGGACATTTCCTTCTAGTAAACAAAACAACCCTGGGACGGTTATCTTGAGAAATTGAAAAGACGAAAATCTCTTGGGACAGTCGTTGTTGTGAAACAATGGACATACTTCTCCGGGGTATCAAGGGTAGTTTTGATGATTAAAAAAGGGGAACTGCTGCTTTATGGAAAAGCAAAAAATGTTAATGTCATTGACCACAGTAATTCTAAATCGATCTTGGTTTTAATTGGTGTTGCCTGGTGAAGAAGTAATAACATTACGATGTTTTTGAGTTTAATAGTAAATTATTAATATTAAGAAATTAATAGTAAATGGTACACTCCCTTTTGATTAACATCAACCAGTATAACCTGGTTGACAACAATGAAATTCTAACAACAAGGCAATTAGGACAAATTAATAAAAATATACAAACATCATTTATATCAACTTGGAAAAGTGAATTACAAAACGACAATTAATCAAACCAAAATGAAATATAAATAAATTAAGAACATACAGAGAATTAAAAAACAATTTTGCTTTTGAAACCTACCTTGTTACCCTGCAAAGTATTGTGACTGACAGACACAACGGAATACCCCTTGCTAATAGATTATGTAACCTTTGTGATCAGAATCAAGTAGAAGATGAATATCACCTAATGATGTCATGCAAAATTGTACCCCCGATATAAATGTCTTATTTGAAATGGCAAAAACCAAAATTTGTCACCAAAGACACAATTCATAGCCCTGCTAAACAACAGTGGTCTAACACTCTCTGTAGCAAGGTGCCTAAAGAAGTGTTTTGAAATAAGACAGCAACCCCAGTGACAATTTTCGTTCACAGTTAAGTTTTGCATTTTTTCTATCTTTTTATTGTATAATAATTTAGTCTTAATATTTTCTTTCTCTGTTACAGTAATGTATTAGCTTAGTTTTTTGTATGTTTTTATTTTATATTATTTATTTAATTTTTTTAACCTTTTATTCTTTCTTAAACATTTATAGCCATTGCAAATCCCTCCGGGGAATGTGTAAGTGTTAATAAAATTAATATTATTTAATTAATGACCCCGCACATTATTGATTGGCCTTGGCTAGTTGAAGCGGTTTTTAAATGGGCGACTCGATAGAAGTATTCGCCGTGACTCAAGACTTTTCATTCGGGTTAATACAACGCTTACATGTTACTGTCAGGAAGGTTTAATGTCTTGTTTGTATTTGCACAATGTGAAAGAGGGGTTTATTGTCAAAATGTACTAGTACATGGGTGGTTGTATGCATATTGAACTATACAAAATTTGAATTATGTCACCAAACTGTACGTTTTGACGACTCGTATGCAATTGTAAGATTATATTTCTGATATACTCGAAGTGAATCTCAGCACTGTGCTTTTTATAAATGTTATGGTTCGGTTAATAATTTCCTGGAAACTGTGCAGAAAATCACAGACTTTCATTATTTTTTGTTCGTAGTTTTTCTAAATTTCAGTTTTTATTGTTCATAATTATTTACAGCAATAACACTTGTTTTCTGTTGTGAAACCATTTCCAGTTATTATGAATGTGTACATGACAGCTTTCCCCCACTCAATAAGACATGCATGGATATGTGCGAGTATGTTTGTTGGGTTAATATGCCACTTCTTTATATCCCACAATGTCTGGTAATTCTAACTAACTACTATTTCGCAAATTTGCGTAGCCTTGCTTCTACTCCCATATTGTCCTTAAGGTAGCGAGAAGGTTTTGTGACGTTTTTAAATAAAACATTCTCTGTCTGTTGTCTCGTTCAGAACAGTAATTTAGGTTATATATATCAAAAGACTAAGTATAGAGGTGCAAGTTCGCACAAACTGGACAGACATTGTTTACATAATTATCACGTGACATCAAAAATGGCGAACCTTGTAAAAATGACTAAGTACGCGATTGCGAGAGCACACTGCGGAATTTCCTGGTGAAATTTAAGTTATGCATTGTCCGTAATCAAGTCCATTGAAATGCGTCTCCGATAATCAAAAGACCTATTATTCCGATTTCTATGCAGGTTTGTTTTTTTGTCCCCAAATTATTTCATACTTGGCACCTTTAACAGACTATTATTCTGTGACAAAGCATTTTCTTTAAAAACCCAGACATATTTCGCACCATCATTATCTTTTGAACGATAACTGCGAGTTTGAATGTCCTAGTCCGAACGCACTTGATTTGGCGGCGGTCCCAATGAGTCGTTCTCGATCAAAACTTCACCTCGAGAAAAACGCGAAAAACAGTTTTGGTTAATAAAACACTGTAGATTTGCTGCATTATTATAAATATACACTAAAAATGGCCAAACATATTAACCACTGATATTACAGAACTAATAAAGAGTGTCAGATAATGAATAATTTCAAGCTCGAGTGCGAAAAATGAAGAAAACTGCTGGCATTTGAGTCCGTACTCCAGGAACGTTCGGGTTTTCCATTGTTATGCAAACGAACAACGAGGGATAATCCTCTGACAAACATTACTGTCCCACTGTACACGCTGACAGTTTACAAACAAGCTAATCTTTCAAGTGTCTCAGATAAGACATCTAATAAAACGGTTTTCATGGTGAAACAAAATGGCCGATGTTTGAAAAAAAATTGCTGTGTCAGAGTGCGACACTGAGTGGCAGATTTTTCTTTGCCTCGTCTGTCAACGCTTTCTTTCTTTTCTTCGCCATTGCGTTAGAAAAAAAATGTATTAGTAAAATAGAATATTGACTTGGAAAATAAAACGATTTAAAAGAAAGTTGTGCAAAGTTACAGTACTCCTTTCGCACAACCTCCCGCCCGCTTCCGCTTTCCAATCACCTTTTTCTCTCGCTTTTGCGACCGCTTGTTGAATTCGACCGGACAATTTCCGCTTTATTTTCGACCGCGCAAACCCCGAAATATCACCGCCCACCTGTTCGCTCGCGCGCATTTAAAATTCGGACTAACAGAATAATTTCCGAGGTTCACATTGTCTTATAATTGTCTTTCTGGTTTTTATAGATGTTGAACAGCTGACAAAAGTTCAAATACTTTTTGTTTTAACTATATATAATTATATGCACGCAACCTGACCCTTTGACCTCGATTTGGCTTGGACTGAATATTTTATTTTAAACAATATTCTGACCTGAAATACAAAATGTATTTTAACACAAGTACGACAGGGTTGTCTGGGGTTTCTTTCCTGATTGTTGAGTCTTCGCAATGTGTTTTGTATAATTATTGTTGTTTTCCCCCGATGCTGAAGGACCGTAAAGCTAAATGGCAGTTACATGCATGGACTGAGTGAAAGAAAATATTTCTAAGCCTAAAATAAAACCTAATATTACACCTCTTTGTGTATTTGTTAATTTTACATATGTTTGTCATGACAGTATGTTTGTAAATATAAAAAAAAACCTCATCTTTCGTTCATAATTTCGATTGTTTGTTTGGAATGTCGATCCCCGTTGGTTTCTCCATACTGAGTTTAGGAAGGGCGTCGATCAACACCGTGACAATCAGCCGAGAGAAGACAAACATTGACCGTAATTCATGGAGATCATGTCCGTAATTTGTGGGCTGAAACCCCAAATAATTAATCAAGTATTATTATTTTAATATATATTTTATTTTACATCGCAAAACTAAACCATGCCCAAAACAGAGCTAGAGTTGTTCGCGGTGAAACAACCGCATTGAAGACGATACAACTTCAGCTAGCCATTTCTTACCTTGAAATAAAAAAAATAAAAATTCGAAGAGCATCGGGGAAAATATTAATAATCATCCTTATCAATCGCTTGCTTTATTTTATTCGAATCCATGAAATTCACGATTTTTTTTACATTTGTTGGCAACTTCCGCGCTAAAAATGATTGAAAATGTGGGTGTGGTTATTTTGCAAAGTCCTGTTGATAATACGGACAAACATGGTTCTGTGACCCAGTTCGTGCTCCGATCAGGTGACTCTCAGCCAATCAATGATGTTGTAACAAAGCATATTTGACGCTAATTGAAGGGTCGTCGTACAATCCAATCACCGGCGTCGATTCACATAGTTGTTTGTGCTGTGACAGGCTTCAAAATTATTCGCTGAAAAACATATATTTTGACAAACTGATGGAATTTGACCTTAGTTCAAAAAGAAAATACTAGGCTAAGATACATTAGAGCTCACGCGAATCAGTTTTCTCTGCAAGTTGTGAAATAAAGTAAACCAGAGTAGCGTCGATGATTTTCAGCCCTGAAGGACTTTGAATTGTTCATCGACTGGCCACCAAATAGTTATGGCTATAACTAAATTTGACACGTTTTTCATTTAAGCCCAATAAATTATTCATACATGTCAAGCTCTGTTCGATTTTTTCAGGGCATGTGGCCGTTTTTAGTCGAAAATATTTTTTGTGGGAACACTTTTGCGGTACGTATACGGTATAGATCGAGCTCATTCAATGATCGTGACTTAATTTTAAAAATTGAATGTCAAATTTTACCAGACGTGGACCGATGTGGATTCGATATCATTATTTTTGGAATTAATCACTAACATTTCCTCGTTTCTCTGCTCTGTCAAAAGGAGTTACCTAGGCTTTTTTCACGTAACTGTCTCATTAAAATAAAAATAAAAATATTACATCTAGAACAAGCACCCAAAACACGTAACAAGAAGTCCCAGTTCAGTTGCTTTCACGATACAAGTGTAATACAGCTATCAGGGGGAAAACCTCTCTTCTCTCGGGTTCTCCACACTTGTCAGGGGGGAACTCGTCTCGTCTCTCTATCTCGTCCCCTTGAGGTACGGGATCGGGAAAGTCACTTTAACTTTACAGTCAAATAAGGCACACACAACGAAATACGTTTCAACTCTCGTCTTAGTCGATCTTTTGGAGCACTCTATAAGACACAGCGCCCTGGGGAAAAGTCCCCAAGACTGTATCGCAAGGCTGACCCAAGACTCTCTTAGACTGCGTCAAGGCTCGCCCCAAGTCTCTCCAGGACTGCGTCTGTCGTGGAGTGTTCGCCAAGACCAACTCAAACTCTCTTTATTCATTTTCAAAACTCTAACCAATTACAAAACAGTAAAAGACTCTAGGGCGTAACCTTCAATCATAAAGCCAATCACACTAAGTACTGAATACGTCATATCTTTTGATTAATCGTTCACTACATTAATAACTACGGATGTCAGAATAGCGACGGTATCTTGTAATTAGTTCCAAACCACTGAGCCAAGTTCCGTCCAAAACTTCAAATAGGCCTACACGATGACAGACATAACACAGCAATTCGCTAATAATCAGTTAATTAAGTCGACCAACAGATACGCGAAAACAAATTCATGACACATCCCTTCACCCAAACTGAGATATGCCTCTTGGCATAACACGTTCATAAATCAAAGATACCGTCCTCTACTCATCGTCATACAGGTTAAATACAATACTAATAATAAAAGGAATAAATCAAAAAGAGAAAAACACACTAATTAAGTACAATGATTATAAAGTCTAAATACAATGGTTATAAAGTCACAAATATCAACGGTTATAAATCAAAAACAAAGGAAAGGCTACCAAACGACTCACTTTTCTCAAAACGGTCCGCTGAGGGTAACCCTTCGCTACACTGTCTCCGTTACTAAAGGTTACAATCTCTATATCAAAAGGTCGAAAAAACTAAGGCGTGGCGGTGTAACCAAGCGATCGGCCAATCGCTGCAGTCGACAGCATGATCACGTGATTACCGGGGATGCGTCTCTCGGTTAAAGCATTGCAAAGCGGTAACTAATAAACAATGAATAAAAAGCTATTAATCAAACTCTTGTCATATACGCTTATAAACTTCAACAGAACTCACAAGTCGTTAATCTAAACAAAAGTCATACGGCGTGAAAACAGAATGCAAAGACAATGTCGCTTTCATAACACATTACTCCTCTGGCAAAAAGACGGAAAAGTAAAACGATATACACTACTGAATTACATATAATTCTGTAAATCATGAACAAAAGCTTGCGATATCAAACAATACGTATATAAGCGCACTCATCTCATTCCAAAAGGCATCAAAAAACGTTGCAAAGGTGCTATCAACTCAAAAGAGAGAGACCTAGCTCGAGCCATTCCATTAGAGCGCGTCCGTTCCATTACAGAGCGTTCCATTAGAGAGCGGTCACGTGACGTGTGATCACCTGACAAGTGCTGGATACACGCACTAACGGAAAATACCGTTAGGTTTAGCGAATTTACAAACCGTTACGAAAGAGTTTGCTCGTTCGAAGACCGTTTTTGTAAAAGCGACAGCCTTGGTCGATACACTGTTCATTTACACAATCTTTCCTGGCACCATACGCACTCACACTGTTAGCGGCGGAGTGAAACGCGCCCATGTCATGCTATTAACCGATTACTGACGTCTATGTATTTCATGTCTTTGGCATGAAAGCTATAAAATATATAAAATACAATGCCTTTCTATCGTTTGAACATTTCAAATATTTAATTAGTCTAGCGTGTTTTTTTTTTTT
Organism: Saccoglossus kowalevskii; assembly: GCF_978046115.1. Taxonomy (NCBI): domain Eukaryota; kingdom Metazoa; phylum Hemichordata; class Enteropneusta; family Harrimaniidae; genus Saccoglossus; species Saccoglossus kowalevskii. The sequence continues at coordinate 27,564,765 of NC_140657.1, forward strand.
TCATTCCATTGGAGACGAGTCGCTCTTCATTTCATTACAGGACGGTATGACCCAAACCACTCTCTAACGTCGCTCTATTTACTTGAATTGATATGGGAGCTATTAAATATATTTAATACAATATATTCAAACAGTTTTGAACATTTCAGTTATTTAATTGGCCAAGCGATCGCGTCATTCCATTACAGACGAGTCGCTCTTCATTCCATTACAGGACGGTATGACCCAAAACACCCTCTAACGTCGCTCTATTTACTTGAATTGATATGGGAGCTATTAAATATATTTAATACAATATATTCAAACAGTTTTGAACATTTCAGTTATTTAATTGGCCAAGCGATCGTGTCATTCCATTACAGACGAGTCGCTCTTCATTCCATTACAGGACGGTATGACCCAAACCACCCTCTAACGTCGCTCTATTTACTTGAATTGATATGGGATCCATTAAATATATTTAATACAATATATTCAAACAGTTTTGAACATTTCAATTATTTAATTGGCCAAGCGATCGTGTCATTCCATTACAGACGAGTCGCTCTTCATTCCATTACAGGACGGTATGACCCAAACCACCCTCTAACGTCGCTCTATTTACTTGAATTTATATGGGAGCTATTAAATATATTTAATGCAATATATTCAAACAGTTTTGAACATTTTAATTATTTAATTGGCCAAGCGATCGTGTCATTCCATTACAGACGAGTCGCTCTTCGTTCCATTACAGGACGGTATGACCCAAACCACCCTCTAACGTCGCTCTATTTACTTGAATTGATATGGGAGCGATTAAATATATTTAATACAATATATTCTAACAGTTTTGAATGTTTCAATTATTTAATTGGCCAAGCGATATTGTCATTCCATTACAGACGAGTCGCTCTTCATTCCATTACAGGACGGTTTGACCCAAACCACCCTTTAACCTCGCTCTATTTACTCGATTTGATATGGGAGCAATTAAATATAATTAATACAATATATTCAAACAGTTTTGAATGTTTCAATTATTTAATTGGTCAAGCTATCTTGTCATTCCGTTATAGACGAGTCGCTCTTCATTCCATTACAGGACGGTATTACCCAAACAACCCATAACGTCATCCTATTGATTTGAAATGTGAGCTATACTATATATTTAATATAATGTATTCAAACAGTTTCCAACATTTCAATAATTTGATTAGCCATATTCACGTATTATGTGCTCATCCCTTTACCTACATTATTCCACAAACAATCGATTTAAATTGATAAGTATAAACAGAATATGGTAAACACATTGTTAATGCTTGAAGTAAACATGCCTATTTATCAGATAAAAAAACATGTTATTTAATGAAGTCATGAAACACACAACGTCATAGTAATATTTTCTTTAATTCAAAGTTAGTTAAAGCGGGGGTCGTCACCTGCGCACGCGCGGGAATTGAGTCCAAAGCGAGGATCATAACACACTCTAAACACGCTAGATAACTGATTTCCGGAGGGTGTAAAAAGTGAATGCCTACTTAGGGTAGTTTGCTACCACTAAAAATACTCAGAAATCCAGCTAGAGGGATTAGGTTACTGTAATGTTAAAGATTCTGAAATAAAAATATAGGGTCACCGACTTTTTCTAAGAAAGGGCATCAAATATTGATGAAAAATGCATGTTAGAATAGTTTTTTTTTGTTTTTTTGTTAGATTAGTTTACAATGTTGGAATGTTATAAGATGGCGGCTCTTTAGATACATTTAGTAGATAACTATGTAGCATGTTATTATATAGTGGTTAGATAGCGAGAAATTTACTTCAAATGTGACTTTACGCAGCACTCTTAAATTACTCTTAGTTGGCTTTATTTACTTAGAGGGCCAGTTATATAGTAGATATGATTTGTGCATGATATGTACTTTGAAGTCAAGCCAAACAATATAATGCTCCCTAAAGAAAGACCTCTTCAACTGTAGCAATCAAGTTACAGTTTTTTATATCACTTTTCATTCTCTATATATTCAACTTTTCATCACTATTATGTAGTCCGTCATATTGATTCTCCAGCAAAAAACTGTGGGTAAAGTGTGACATCATATCCACTGTTGTAAAAAAATGAGAAATTGTATTAATTTATAACGTGAAAAATACTGAAGCGAATTTGTTCAAATTGTCAGTGTGCATATTACTCACGTGTATAAGTGTAGTAATGGAAATTAGAATGTTACAAATAAACATAAAGTGAAGATATTGCCAAAAACGTGAAAACAATAACAATCATTATTTTAATCATTACAAGTAGAATGACATTGTTTTGTTCCTTTTTGTTGCCAACAGGTTATATATTACCCGTATAACCTATTCACATTGATAAATTGTATACAATATAAGGACATTTGAGCATTTGGTAGAAAAACACACAAATGAATACTAGTATTTACATTTCGTCCTGACAACTATTTTTATATGCTTGTTTGGCGCCGGTACATGCATGCTACCACGTTCTACACTTTCAGCCAATTTGAAGTTCGAAGTTATAGATGAAATCATTTGTCAATTTCTGACAACAGAGAATATGATGTCATACTTTACCCATAATACTCTGCTGAAGAATCAAGATGGTGTACTACATAAATAATTAAAAAGTTAAGTATCTAGAGAATGAACAGTGATATGAAAAAAACTGTAAATTGTATGTTTTTATGTTGTCAGACTTTTCTTTTAATATATAACATTCAAATTATTTGTGTATTTAGCTTGCTATTGGATTTGATGTGTGAATGCATCTTTAACTACATCTTCCTACAGGAACTTATTCAAGCAAAATATATTTTTCCCATGTTTGACCGCATACATCGGTGTTGATGTGGTAGAATGAATTATATATCGCTGTTTCCTAAATTATTAAAAGTTGATGGTAATAAAGCTATATACTCTTATAAACTAAATACATGTAACTAAATACATGTAAATATAAATCATGACAGCAACTTCAACTGTCATAAACGAAAACCACTCTGTGTATAACTCCCAGATAAAATATAATTACACGTTCATCTTTTCACTACGCGTAACTATGAGTCCCAAAACCCATGCGTTTTCAATCTTGTGTTAAACCGTTCTAAACTGTCAGAGATGCACAATTCGAAATGTGATCAACAGTAATGAAGTTAATAATTCTACCAAAGATACGATACAACAGAGTAAGGAAAATTGTTGTACCATACATATATAGTTCCAGAGTTTCAACTTTTACTCATGCTTGTTAAGTGGTTCTTGAAATACATATGGAGCAACTACTAATTGCTTATTAATATACGTAATTAAATTACTGACTTACATTAATAATTAATTAGTTACACATTGCATTTATTGACCAAAATTTCTTTGACAACCACCTAATAAATTTCGAATTAACTGTTAACTGAACTTCCAGTTACGGAAAACATAACACATTAAACAAAATAAAAAATCTATGTCACCCGTAACTCGAAGTTACAATGCCTGTGTGGCACCAGTAGTTACTAAATTATAATAATGGTCAGCATTATATAAGATATCGAATGCTCTTCCTAATAATGCATGTAATACAAATAAATTGATGAAACCTATATATTGTTTTACTATCATACCTGTACATGTTCATGTTACTGATACATCTCTAATAATCAGAAGATACATGCACTGTAATTTAGTTCTCTGCATCATATATCTCATATTGCTGTCATCTCATTTTTACAGGCGACTTGTGTGGCTTCCAAATAATAACACATGGTAGTTTTGTATTTTTATGACTCGTTCATACAGGATCGCATTGAATACTTGGAGAAAGGGTAACACTATCGAGTATAGTATTTGCAACAAAGAAATAGCTATTGCATAACATAAACTAGTGTTGGTGTTTCATGTTCCCATACACGATCTTGCAATTCTGTTGCAGGTAATATTTCTGTTCATAAGATTTTGTAGCCTAGTGTGTTGCTATGATAGGTTCGAGCACATGGACATTGCTATGTTATGACATTGAATAGCATTCTTAAATGTGTTTTATGACGAACTTTCTTTAATTATAAAATAACAGCCAAATATGTCAAAGAGCATACATGGACAACACTTAGGTATTGTGCTATGTTGTGTATTTCCGGTGTTAATTACAGTTTATACATTAAGATGTGGCTCTCAATAGTATGAGATGGATATATACATAGTACAGATGATAAGTATCAACTGCCGATACATTATACATGTACATCTATTTAGCTTTACATCCATCACTGCTTGTAGCGTAATGATTTAATATTTCTTTACATGAGAAGTTGAGATATGCTGATGCTGGATCACTTCTCCTTCATGACTTATCTCTTCATGGGTGTACCTACATCCAATAATAAAAATTTTGTGGTTATGTGTATAATATTGGAAGAATTTGCGATGAATCTACTGCGGAATATGTATAAATTACCTATCTTTAATTCACAAAAACTGATGCCCATATATGGTCCTTTAGGTTAGGTTAAGTTAAAGTTCGCAAACATAGCATGTCAACACAAAACGCTACTACCACCACAACTGAAAAAGAGAACGTTTTCACTTGCAAGCTCTTGTGATGAAACATGTATTTAAGTATGGTACCCCGGCGCTAGATATTATACTTCACTGTTGAATGTGTGATGAAATTACTAAGTCTTACTAATACTTGATGAGCGGTGCGTGTTCCAATATAGTATTTCATTTCATATAGCTATTCATGTGAGAGTATCCTGTACCAAAAATGCATGATTGTATTAAGTAAAATGACTACCATGTATTATATGTGAATGTCACATAGAAGATTGTTACAACAAGATCAGCTAGCTGTGCACTAGCATGTATTTAGTTTTTATTGTTTGAACCAGTATATTTTGTTATTATAATATGTTATTGATTGCTTATTATATATTTATGCTAATAGTCATGATTTCTACAAAAACATGCCTGTGACTGTGAAATGCCAAACCACACATTTACCGTTTTGTGTTTGTGTTCCACTGAAATAGACAATTATTGATTTTTTGGTTGAAAATGATTATTCGTATCCGAGAAAATTTGAGATATTTCTCTTGTTGTAGCCATGCCCACCGATCCTGAAACAGTCGACTGTTTTCGGCTTTCCGACTCTAGCCGAATTAAAAGTGCTCCATCAAACGCCAAAATATGAGAGGAAGCCATGCTCTTGTACTATACTTTTATAATACTGCGTCATTTAATAATAATATTAACGATATATATTTTTCGGTCTGCGTTTTTTTAAACGTTATATTTTTGGCGTAATGGTGTGAGAATTTACGCGTTTTCAAACGATCCGAAGTTGTAACATCAGTATACGAAAACCCTAAAATCAATGTGAAAAAGTTGGGATGGACATTCTCTTTATATTCTCGTCATACCATAGACCCCCACGCGAAACAATTGCCCCCATTTATTAAAGAACAACTTGGACAAATGTTTTGGGATTCTGGATAACATTTTGAAGAGACCATATAGTCTGGAAGCTAAGGCCAAGAATTTGGAGTTTAACTGCACCCCACGTCAAACATTGTGGAAACAGACTTTTCTTATGCAAGATGTTCTGACTTTTTCAAACATGCTAGTTTCCAGAACAAAGATTTTATTTTTTTCAAATCTGATTGCCATGTTCATAGTTGTATTGTCTTATTTATAACATGTTATAATTATAGAAAATAAAATGATAACCTTCAGAATAATATTGAGCAAAAATAGTGTTGTGAAGACTATATGTTCTGAAAAAACAAAACACGCAATATATACAATTTTCGTTGAAAAAACAGGTTTGTTGGTAATTTCTGAATATGCTAATTATCTAATTAGCATATATGATGTCATAAATAATTTGGCCAATCCACGATCTACATTTTGGTACCAACTTTACTTCTATATCTTCATATGTATTGAAAATATAGATCTTTTAATGATTTCATATTATTTTCAGGTTGCCATAACAACATGTCAATTTTCACCACTTTTAGGGCATTTTCCGCCCTGGAAACAGGCATTTTTGAAAATGTCAGATAATTTTGCGTAAGAAAAGTCTGTTTCCACAATGTTTGACGTGGGGTGCAGCTAAAACCGTTTTTAGAAGGCTTTTGAGAAGTAGCTTCCAGACTAATATAGTTCGTGTTATGTAAGAGGTAGCAATGACGTGACGCGAAAACCGATGCGTCTACATTAAATCACGCAGCATTCACACGCAATTGTTTTTAATTATGCTGTCTAAAATTTACTGAATTGTTTTGTGATTGGTGTTGATTTCACACTTCTGTGATCTTTTCTTGCAATTTGATCTGCGTAATAAGTGGACTGTCAATATTTTGCGTCCACGTATTCTTTAATGTGATGTCGTAATTATGACAATCGCGATAACTCGAGTCGACATATACATAGCGATCGTTGAGAGTTCTACGGCAATAGTAGTCGGCACTTCAACCGACTTCATCGACCACAATGCAATTGACTGTGATTGTACATTACACGGTTGATCGCGGCGACCAGGCGCGTCAGAAAGGATATATTTTGTATCTAACTCAACCCTGTACGATAAACTTATAACGATAATATGTGGTCTATATGGTCCACTCATCCTCGAGAAACAAATACCTGAGTAGCAATTCAGTCAAAGACAAGAAAATTGAATAAGAAATGCGTCTTACATACATTAACGGCAATGTACGCTGACCAGCAAGTTATCCTTCATATGTCACAAAGGATATTTGAGTACTAGTATGCAAATGAGGAGTTAATGAAGAGCCTCGTTTTAAAATACATTAAAATAACATTTTAAACCTACATTTGAAACCCATTTTTTCACTTTGAAAATTTATTTTATACTTAATAACGTAAAAAATACTGATATTGATGCACCAATAAATGATTTTGGCCAAAAAATAGCAGGCATTTCACAATACGCATTATATGCGTATATTATAGCCATTCAAATATATAAAAATCACGCAGGAATTAAACATACCAATGATACAGATTCTTCCCGTATCTGACAAATACTAGACTAATTTTTGAACTAAACACAATTCTAATGGAGAAATCAATAGTATAATACTAAGGCGGTTATCTTGGAGTTATGCAAATAAGGAATGTTAAAATGATCACACGATTCGCTCAAGAGACATTCTAGTACCTTTTAACAAGAATGTCGCTTTTTAAATCACAAACAAATATTAATTGGAGGTGTTGATATGCCGTGTTATGGTATCGTGATGACCATTTCGGATTTATGCAAAATTAGAAAAAAATACCCAAGGATGATGTCATGCCACCATACCGATTCATCAAGTCTATCGTCCCAGGAAACAAAATGCATCAAAATATTTTGTATTGACTCCAAATACAGGTCCAGCTCAAAAACCATTTGCCTGCCGGGCGATATATGTCATTGAATAAATTAGACGACCACCGAAGGTGACGTAATTCAACGCCTAATGAGATGGATATAACGTCGCTATAATCAGGAAATAGTTTTATGCATATGATGTTCAGACATCATTCATTCAGTTAGCAACTGAATAGCAACTGAATCAGCAATAGCCTTTGTGCGTACTTCAAACAATACAAATCGTTTGGCGAATAAATAATTGAAATTTACTACATATATTCTTCATCTCCTATGTAAAATAAAATAAATACAGTGACGTAGAGAGTGGTTTCTGCCATAGTGGCCTCTAAATAATGAGGAGAGACTTGTCTATAATGGAATGACACGATCGCTTGGCCAATTAAATAATTAAAATGTTCAAAACTGTTTGAATATATTGTATTAAATATATTTAATAGCTCCCATATCAATTCAAGTAAATAGAGCGAGGTTAGAGGGTGGTTTGGGTCATACCGTCCTGCAATGGAACGAAGAGCGACTCGTCTGTAATGGAATGACACGATCGCTTGGCCAATTAAATAATTGAAACATTCAAAACTGTTAGAATATATTGTATTAAATATATTTAATAGCTCCCATATCAATTCAAGTAAATAGAGCGACGTTAGAGGGTGGTTTGGGTCATACCGTCCTGTAATGGAACGAAGAGCGACTCGTCTGTAATGGAATGACACGATCGCTTGGCCAATTAAATAATCAAAATGTTCAAAACTGTTTGAATATATTGTATTAAATATATTTAATAGCTCCCATATCAATTCAAGTAAATAGAGCGACGTTAGAGGGTGGTTTGGGTCATACCGTCCTGTAATGGAATGAAGAGCGACTCGTCTGTAATGGAATGACACGATCGCTTGGCCAATTAAATAATTGAAATGTTCAAAACTGTTTGAATATATTGTATTGAATATATTTAATAGCTCCCATATCAATTCAAGTAAATAGAGCGACGTTAGAGGGTGGTTTGGGTCATACCGTCCTGTAATGGAATGAAGAGCGACTCGTCTGTAATGGAATGACACGATCGCTTGGCCAATTAAATAATTGAAATGTTCAAAACTGTTTGAATATATTGTATTGAATATATTTAATAGCTCCCATATCAATTCAAGTAAATAGAGCGACGTTAGAGGGTGGTTTGGGTCATACCGTCCTGTAATGGAATGAAGAGCGACTCGTCTGTAATGGAATGACACGATCGCTTGGCCAATTAAATAATTGAAATGTTCAAAACTGTTTGAATATATTTTATTAATTATATTTAATAGCTCCCATATCAATTCAAGTAAATAGAGCGAGGTTAAAGGGTGGTTTGGGTCATACCGTCCTGTAATGGAACGAAGAGCGACTCGTCTGTAATGGAATGACACGATCGCTTGGCCAATTAAATAATTGAAATGTTCAAAACTGTTTGAATATATTGTATTAAATATATTTAATAGCTCCCATATCAATTCAAGTAAATAGAGCGAGGTTAGAGGGTGGTTTGGGTCATACCGTCCTGTAATGGAATGAAGAGCGACTCGTCTGTAATGGAATGACAATATCGCTTGGCCAATTAAATAATTGAAATGTTCAAAACTGTTTGAATATATTTTAATAATTATATTTAATAGCTCCCATGTCAATTCAAGTAAATAGAGTGAGGTTAGAGGGTGGTTTGGGTCATACCGTCCTGTAATGGAACGAAGAGCGACTCGTCTGTAATGGAATGACACGATCGCATGGCCAATTAATAATCAAAATGTTCAAAACTGTTTGAATATATTGTATTAAATATATTTAATAGCTCCCATATCAATTCAAGTAAATAGAGCGACGTTAGAGGGTGGTTTGGGTCATACCGTCCTGTAATGGAATGAAGAGCGACTCGTCTGTAATGGAATGACACAATCGCTTGGCCAATTAAATAATTGAAATGTTCAAAACTGTTTGAATATATTGTATTGAATATATTTAATAGCTCCCATATCAATTCAAGTAAATAGAGCGACGTTAGAGGGTGGTTTGGGTCATACCGTCCTGTAATGGAATGAAGAGCGACTCGTCTGTAATGGAATGACACGATCGCTTGGCCAATTAAATAATTGAAATGTTCAAAACTGTTTGAATATATTTTATTAATTATATTTAATAGCTCTCATATCAATTCAAGTAAATAGAGCGAGGTTAAAGGGTGGTTTGGGTCATACCGTCCTGTAATGGAACGAAGAGCGACTCGTCTGTAATGGAATGACACGATCGCTTGGCCAATTAAATAATTGAAATGTTCAAAACTGTTTGAATATATTGTATTAAATATATTTAATAGCTCCCATATCAATTCAAGTAAATAGAGCGAGGTTAGAGGGTGGTTTGGGTCATACCGTCCTGTAATGGAATGAAGAGCGACTCGTCTGTAATGGAATGACAATATCGCTTGGCCAATTAAATAATTGAAATGTTCAAAACTGTTTGAATATATTTTAATAATTATATTTAATAGCTCCCATGTCAATTCAAGTAAATAGAGTGAGGTTAGAGGGTGGTTTGGGTCATTCCGTCCTGTAATGGAATGAAGAGCGACTCGTCTGTAATGGAATGACACGATCGCTCGGCCAATTAAATAATTGAAATGTTCAAAACTGTTTGAATATATTTTAATAATTATATTTAATAGCTCCCATGTCAATTCGAGTAAATAGAGCGACGTTAGATGGTGGTTTTGGTCATACCGTCCTGTAATGGAATGAAGTGCGACTCGTCTGTAATGGAATGACACGATCGCTTGGCAAATTAAATAATTGAAATGTTCAAAACTGTTTGAATATATTTTATTAATTATATTTAATTGCTCCCATATCAAATCGAGTAAATAGAGCGAGGTTAAAGGGTGGTTTGGGTCAAACCGTCATGTAATGGAATGAAGAGCAACTCGTCTGTAATGGAATGACACGATCGCTTGGCCAATTAAATAATTGAAATGTTCAAAACTGTTTGAATATATTGTATTGAATATATTTAATAGCTCCCATATCAATTCAAGTAAATAGAGCGACGTTAGAGGGTGGTTTGGGTCATACCGTCCTGTAATGGAATGAAGAGCGACTCGTCTGTAATGGAATGACACGATCGCTTGGCCAATTAAATAATTGAAATGTTCAAAACTGTTTGAATATATTGTATTGAATATATTTAATAGCTCCCATATCAATTCAAGTAAATAGAGCGACGTTAGAGGGTGGTTTGGGTCATACCGTCCTGTAATGGAATGAAGAGCGACTCGTCTGTAATGGAATGACACGATCGCTTGGCCAATTAAATAATTGAAATGTTCAAAACTGTTTGAATATATTTTATTAATTATATTTAATAGCTCCCATATCAATTCAAGTAAATAGAGCGAGGTTAAAGGGTGGTTTGGGTCATACCGTCCTGTAATGGAACGAAGAGCGACTCGTCTGTAATGGAATGACACAATCGCTTGGCCAATTAAATAATTGAAATGTTCAAAACTGTTTGAATATATTGTATTAAATATATTTAATAGCTCCCATATCAATTCAAGTAAATAGAGCGACGTTAGAGGGTGGTTTGGGTCATACCGTCCTGTAATGGAATGAAGAGCGACTCGTCTGTAATGGAATGACAATATCGCTTGGCCAATTAAATAATTGAAATGTTCAAAACTGTTTGAATATATTTTAATAATTATATTTAATAGCTCCCATGTCAATTCAAGTAAATAGTGTGAGGTTAGAGGGTGGTTTGGGTCATACCGTCCTGTAATGGAACGAAGAGCGACTCGTCTGTAATGGAATGACACGATCGCTTGGCCAATTAATAATCAAAATGTTCAAAACTGTTTGAATATATTGTATTACATATATATAATAGCTCCCATATCAATTCAAGTAAATAGAGCGACGTTAGAGGGTGGTTTGGGTCATACCGTCCTGTAATGGAATGAAGAGCGACTCGTCTGTAATGGAATGACACGATCGCTTGGCCAATTAAATAATTGAAATGTTCAAAACTGTTTGAATATATTGTATTGAATATATTTAATAGCTCCCATATCAATTCAAGTAAATAGAGCGACGTTAGAGGGTGGTTTGGGTCATACCGTCCTGTAATGGAATGAAGAGCGACTCGTCTGTAATGGAATGACACGATCGCTTGGCCAATTAAATAATTGAAATGTTCAAAACTGTTTGAATATATTTTATTAATTATATTTAATAGCTCCCATATCAATTCAAGTAAATAGAGCGAGGTTAAAGGGTGGTTTGGGTCATACCGTCCTGTAATGGAACGAAGAGCGACTCGTCTGTAATGGAATGACACGATCGCTTGGCCAATTAAATAATTGAAATGTTCAAAACTGTTTGAATATATTGTATTAAATATATTTAATAGCTCCCATATCAATTCAAGTAAATAGAGCGAGGTTAGAGGGTGGTTTGGGTCATACCGTCCTGTAATGGAATGAAGAGCGACGCGTCTGTAATGGAATGACAATATCGCTTGGCCAATTAAATAATTGAAATGTTCAAAACTGTTTGAATATATTTTAATAATTATATTTAATAGCTCCCATGTCAATTCAAGTAAATAGAGTGAGGTTAGAGGGTGGTTTGGGTCATACCGTCCTGTAATGGAACGAAGAGCGACTCGTCTGTAATGGAATGACACGATCGCTTGGCCAATTAATAATCAAAATGTTCAAAACTGTTTGAATATATTGTATTAAATATATTTAATAGCTCCCATATCAATTCAAGTAAATAGAGCGACGTTAGAGGGTGGTTTGGGTCATACCGTCCTGTAATGGAATGAAGAGCGACTCGTCTGTAATGGAATGACACGATCGCTTGGCCAATTAAATAATTGAAATGTTCAAAACTGTTTGAATATATTGTATTGAATATATTTAATAGCTCCCATATCAATTCAAGTAAATAGAGCGACGTTAGAGGGTGGTTTGGGTCATACCGTCCTGTAATGGAATGAAGAGCGACTCGTCTGTAATGGAATGACACGATCGCTTGGCCAATTAAATAATTGAAATGTTCAAAACTGTTTGAATATATTTTATTAATTATATTTAATAGCTCCCATATCAATTCAAGTAAATAGAGCGAGGTTAAAGGGTGGTTTGGGTCATACCGTCCTGTAATGGAACGAAGAGCGACTCGTCTGTAATGGAATGACACGATCGCTTGGCCAATTAAATAATTGAAATGTTCAAAACTGTTTGAATATATTGTATTAAATATATTTAATAGCTCCCATATCAATTCAAGTAAATAGAACGAGGTTAGAGGGTGGTTTGGGTCATACCGTCCTGTAATGGAATGAAGAGCGACTCGTCTGTAATGGAATGACGATATCGCTTGGCCAATTAAATAATTGAAATGTTCAAAACTGTTTGAATATATTTTAATAATTATATTTAATAGCTCCCATGTCAATTCAAGTAAATAGAGTGAGGTTAGAGGGTGGTTTGGGTCATACCGTCCTGTAATGGAATGAAGAGCGACTCGTCTGTAATGGAATGACACGATCGCTCGGCCAATTAAATAATTGAAATGTTCAAAACTGTTTGAATATATTTTAATAATTATATTTAATAGCTCCCATGTCAATTCGAGTAAATAGAGCGACGTTAGATGGTGGTTTTGGTCATACCGTCCTGTAATGGAATGAAGTGCGACTCGTCTGTAATGGAATGACACGATCGCTTGGCAAATTAAATAATTGAAATGTTCAAAACTGTTTGAATATATTTTATTAATTATATTTAATTGCTCCCATATCAAATCGAGTAAATAGAGCGAGGTTAAAGGGTGGTTTGGGTCAAACCGTCATGTAATGGAATGAAGAGCAACTCGTCTGTAATGGAATGACACGATCGCTTGGCCAATTAAATAATTGAAATGTTCAAAACTGTTTGAATATATTGTATTGAATATATTTAATAGCTCCCATATCAATTCAAGTAAATAGAGCGACGTTAGAGGGTGGTTTGGGTCATACCGTCCTGTAATGGAATGAAGAGCGACTCGTCTGTAATGGAATGACACGATCGCTTGGCCAATTAAATAATTGAAATGTTCAAAACTGTTTGAATATATTGTATTGAATATATTTAATAGCTCCCATATCAATTCAAGTAAATAGAGCGACGTTAGAGGGTGGTTTGGGTCATACCGTCCTGTAATGGAATGAAGAGCGACTCGTCTGTAATGGAATGACACGATCGCTTGGCCAATTAAATAATTGAAATGTTCAAAACTGTTTGAATATATTTTATTAATTATATTTAATAGCTCCCATATCAATTCAAGTAAATAGAGCGAGGTTAAAGGGTGGTTTGGGTCATACCGTCCTGTAATGGAACGAAGAGCGACTCGTCTGTAATGGAATGACACAATCGCTTGGCCAATTAAATAATTGAAATGTTCAAAACTGTTTGAATATATTGTATTAAATATATTTAATAGCTCCCATATCAATTCAAGTAAATAGAGCGACGTTAGAGGGTGGTTTGGGTCATACCGTCCTGTAATGGAATGAAGAGCGACTCGTCTGTAATGGAATGACAATATCGCTTGGCCAATTAAATAATTGAAATGTTCAAAACTGTTTGAATATATTTTAATAATTATATTTAATAGCTCCCATGTCAATTCAAGTAAATAGTGTGAGGTTAGAGGGTGGTTTGGGTCATACCGTCCTGTAATGGAACGAAGAGCGACTCGTCTGTAATGGAATGACACGATCGCTTGGCCAATTAATAATCAAAATGTTCAAAACTGTTTGAATATATTGTATTACATATATATAATAGCTCCCATATCAATTCAAGTAAATAGAGCGACGTTAGAGGGTGGTTTGGGTCATACCGTCCTGTAATGGAATGAAGAGCGACTCGTCTGTAATGGAATGACACGATCGCTTGGCCAATTAAATAATTGAAATGTTCAAAACTGTTTGAATATATTGTATTGAATATATTTAATAGCTCCCATATCAATTCAAGTAAATAGAGCGACGTTAGAGGGTGGTTTGGGTCATACCGTCCTGTAATGGAATGAAGAGCGACTCGTCTGTAATGGAATGACACGATCGCTTGGCCAATTAAATAATTGAAATGTTCAAAACTGTTTGAATATATTTTATTAATTATATTTAATAGCTCCCATATCAATTCAAGTAAATAGAGCGAGGTTAAAGGGTGGTTTGGGTCATACCGTCCTGTAATGGAACGAAGAGCGACTCGTCTGTAATGGAATGACACGATCGCTTGGCCAATTAAATAATTGAAATGTTCAAAACTGTTTGAATATATTGTATTAAATATATTTAATAGCTCCCATATCAATTCAAGTAAATAGAGCGAGGTTAGAGGGTGGTTTGGGTCATACCGTCCTGTAATGGAATGAAGAGCGACTCGTCTGTAATGGAATGACAATATCGCTTGGCCAATTAAATAATTGAAATGTTCAAAACTGTTTGAATATATTTTAATAATTATATTTAATAGCTCCCATGTCAATTCAAGTAAATAGAGTGAGGTTAGAGGGTGGTTTGGGTCATACCGTCCTGTAATGGAACGAAGAGCGACTCGTCTGTAATGGAATGACACGATCGCTTGGCCAATTAATAATCAAAATGTTCAAAACTGTTTGAATATATTGTATTAAATATATTTAATAGCTCCCATATCAATTCAAGTAAATAGAGCGACGTTAGAGGGTGGTTTGGGTCATACCGTCCTGTAATGGAATGAAGAGCGACTCGTCTGTAATGGAATGACACGATCGCTTGGCCAATTAAATAATTGAAATGTTCAAAACTGTTTGAATATATTGTATTGAATATATTTAATAGCTCCCATATCAATTCAAGTAAATAGAGCGACGTTAGAGGGTGGTTTGGGTCATACCGTCCTGTAATGGAATGAAGAGCGACTCGTCTGTAATGGAATGACACGATCGCTTGGCCAATTAAATAATTGAAATGTTCAAAACTGTTTGAATATATTTTATTAATTATATTTAATAGCTCCCATATCAATTCAAGTAAATAGAGCGAGGTTAAAGGGTGGTTTGGGTCATACCGTCCTGTAATGGAACGAAGAGCGACTCGTCTGTAATGGAATGACACGATCGCTTGGCCAATTAAATAATTGAAATGTTCAAAACTGTTTGAATATATTGTATTAAATATATTTAATAGCTCCCATATCAATTCAAGTAAATAGAACGAGGTTAGAGGGTGGTTTGGGTCATACCGTCCTGTAATGGAATGAAGAGCGACTCGTCTGTAATGGAATGACGATATCGCTTGGCCAATTAAATAATTGAAATGTTCAAAACTGTTTGAATATATTTTAATAATTATATTTAATAGCTCCCATGTCAATTCAAGTAAATAGAGTGAGGTTAGAGGGTGGTTTGGGTCATACCGTCCTGTAATGGAATGAAGAGCGACTCGTCTGTAATGGAATGACACGATCGCTCGGCCAATTAAATAATTGAAATGTTCAAAACTGTTTGAATATATTTTAATAATTATATTTAATAGCTCCCATGTCAATTCGAGTAAATAGAGCGACGTTAGATGGTGGTTTTGGTCATACCGTCCTGTAATGGAATGAAGTGCGACTCGTCTGTAATGGAATGACACGATCGCTTGGCAAATTAAATAATTGAAATGTTCAAAACTGTTTGAATATATTTTATTAATTATATTTAATTGCTCCCATATCAAATCGAGTAAATAGAGCGAGGTTAAAGGGTGGTTTGGGTCAAACCGTCATGTAATGGAATGAAGAGCGACTCGTCTGTAATGGAATGACACGATCGCTTGGCCAATTAAATAATTGAAATGTTCAAAACTGTTTGAATATATTTTATTAATTATATTTAATAGCTCCCATATCAATTCAAGTAAATAGAGCGAGGTTAAAGGGTGGTTTGGGTCATACCGTCCTGTAATGGAACGAAGAGCGACTCGTCTGTAATGGAATGACACGATCGCTTGGCCAATTAAATAATTGAAATGTTCAAAACTGTTTGAATATATTGTATTAAATATATTTAATAGCTCCCATATCAATTCAAGTAAATAGAACGAGGTTAGAGGGTGGTTTGGGTCATACCGTCCTGTAATGGAATGAAGAGCGACTCGTCTGTAATGGAATGACGATATCGCTTGGCCAATTAAATAATTGAAATGTTCAAAACTGTTTGAATATATTTTAATAATTATATTTAATAGCTCCCATGTCAATTCAAGTAAATAGAGTGAGGTTAGAGGGTGGTTTGGGTCATACCGTCCTGTAATGGAATGAAGAGCGACTCGTCTGTAATGGAATGACACGATCGCTCGGCCAATTAAATAATTGAAATGTTCAAAACTGTTTGAATATATTTTAATAATTATATTTAATAGCTCCCATGTCAATTCGAGTAAATAGAGCGACGTTAGATGGTGGTTTTGGTCATACCGTCCTGTAATGGAATGAAGTGCGACTCGTCTGTAATGGAATGACACGAT
The DNA here is from genome assembly GCF_978046115.1 of Saccoglossus kowalevskii. Lineage (NCBI taxonomy): Eukaryota > Metazoa > Hemichordata > Enteropneusta > Harrimaniidae > Saccoglossus > Saccoglossus kowalevskii. The sequence continues at coordinate 27,581,746 of NC_140657.1, forward strand.
CGCTTGGCAAATTAAATAATTGAAATGTTCAAAACTGTTTGAATATATTTTATTAATTATATTTAATTGCTCCCATATCAAATCGAGTAAATAGAGCGAGGTTAAAGGGTGGTTTGGGTCAAACCGTCATGTAATGGAATGAAGAGCGACTCGTCTGTAATGGAATGACACGATCGCTTGGCCAATTAAATAATTGAAATGTTCAAAACTGTTTGAATATATTGTATTGAATATATTTAATAGCTCCCATATCAATTCAAGTAAATAGAGCGACGTTAGAGGGTGGTTTGGGTCATACCGTCCTGTAATGGAATGAAGAGCGACTCGTCTGTAATGGAATGACACGATCGCTTGGCCAATTAAATAATTGAAATGTTCAAAACTGTTTGAATATATTGTATTGAATATATTTAATAGCTCCCATATCAATTCAAGTAAATAGAGCGACGTTAGAGGGTGGTTTGGGTCATACCGTCCTGTAATGGAATGAAGAGCGACTCGTCTGTAATGGAATGACACGATCGCTTGGCCAATTAAATAATTGAAATGTTCAAAACTGTTTGAATATATTTTATTAATTATATTTAATAGCTCCCATATCAATTCAAGTAAATAGAGCGAGGTTAAAGGGTGGTTTGGGTCATACCGTCCTGTAATGGAACGAAGAGCGACTCGTCTGTAATGGAATGACACGATCGCTTGGCCAATTAAATAATTGAAATGTTCAAAACTGTTTGAATATATTGTATTAAATATATTTAATAGCTCCCATATCAATTCAAGTAAATAGAGCGAGGTTAGAGGGTGGTTTGGGTCATACCGTCCTGTAATGGAATGAAGAGCGACTCGTCTGTAATGGAATGACAATATCGCTTGGCCAATTAAATAATTGAAATGTTCAAAACTGTTTGAATATATTTTAATAATTATATTTAATAGCTCCCATGTCAATTCAAGTAAATAGAGTGAGGTTAGAGGGTGGTTTGGGTCATACCGTCCTGTAATGGAATGAAGAGCGACTCGTCTGTAATGGAATGACACGATCGCTCGGCCAATTAAATAATTGAAATGTTCAAAACTGTTTGAATATATTTTAATAATTATATTTAATAGCTCCCATGTCAATTCGAGTAAATAGAGCGACGTTAGATGGTGGTTTTGGTCATACCGTCCTGTAATGGAATGAAGTGCGACTCGTCTGTAATGGAATGACACGATCGCTTGGCAAATTAAATAATTGAAATGTTCAAAACTGTTTGAATATATTTTATTAATTATATTTAATTGCTCCCATATCAAATCGAGTAAATAGAGCGAGGTTAAAGGGTGGTTTGGGTCAAACCGTCATGTAATGGAATGAAGAGCGACTCGTCTGTAATGGAATGACACGATCGCTTGGCCAATTAAATAATTGAAATGTTCAAAACTGTTTGAATATATTGTATTGAATATATTTAATAGCTCCCATATCAATTCAAGTAAATAGAGCGACGTTAGAGGGTGGTTTGGGTCATACCGTCCTGTAATGGAATGAAGAGCGACTCGTCTGTAATGGAATGACACGATCGCTTGGCCAATTAAATAATTGAAATGTTCAAAACTGTTTGAATATATTGTATTGAATATATTTAATAGCTCCCATATCAATTCAAGTAAATAGAGCGACGTTAGAGGGTGGTTTGGGTCATACCGTCCTGTAATGGAATGAAGAGCGACTCGTCTGTAATGGAATGACACGATCACTTGGCCAATTAAATAATTGAAATGTTCAAAACTGTTTGAATATATTTTATTAATTATATTTAATAGCTCCCATATCAATTCAAGTAAATAGAGCGAGGTTAAAGGGTGGTTTGGGTCATACCGTCCTGTAATGGAACGAAGAGCGACTCGTCTGTAATGGAATGACACGATCGCTTGGCCAATTAAATAATTGAAATGTTCAAAACTGTTTGAATATATTGTATTAAATATATTTAATAGCTCCCATATCAATTCAAGTAAATAGAGCGAGGTTAGAGGGTGGTTTGGGTCATACCGTCCTGTAATGGAATGAAGAGCGACTCGTCTGTAATGGAATGACAATATCGCTTGGCCAATTAAATAATTGAAATGTTCAAAACTGTTTGAATATATTTTAATAATTATATTTAATAGCTCCCATGTCAATTCAAGTAAATAGTGTGAGGTTAGAGGGTGGTTTGGGTCATACCGTCCTGTAATGGAACGAAGAGCGACTCGTCTGTAATGGAATGACACGATCGCTTGGCCAATTAATAATCAAAATGTTCAAAACTGTTTGAATATATTGTATTAAATATATTTAATAGCTCCCATATCAATTCAAGTAAATAGAGCGACGTTAGAGGGTGGTTTGAGTCATACCGTCCTGTAATGGAATGAAGAGCGACTCGTCTGTAATGGAATGACACGATCGCTTGGCCAATTAAATAATTGAAATGTTCAAAACTGTTTGAATATATTGTATTGAATATATTTAATAGCTCCCATATCAATTCAAGTAAATAGAGCGACGTTAGAGGGTGGTTTGGGTCATACCGTCCTGTAATGGAATGAAGAGCGACTCGTCTGTAATGGAATGACACGATCGCTTGGCCAATTAAATAATTGAAATGTTCAAAACTGTTTGAATATATTTTATTAATTATATTTAATAGCTCCCATATCAATTCAAGTAAATAGAGCGAGGTTAAAGGGTGGTTTGGGTCATACCGTCCTGTAATGGAACGAAGAGCGACTCGTCTGTAATGGAATGACACGATCGCTTGCCCAATTAAATAATTGAAATGTTCAAAACTGTTTGAATATATTGTATTAAATATATTTAATAGCTCCCATATCAATTCAAGTAAATAGAGCGAGGTTAGAGGGTGGTTTGGGTCATACCGTCCTGTAATGGAATGAAGAGCGACTCGTCTGTAATGGAATGACAATATCGCTTGGCCAATTAAATAATTGAAATGTTCAAAACTGTTTGAATATATTTTAATAATTATATTTAATAGCTCCCATGTCAATTCAAGTAAATAGAGTGAGGTTAGAGGGTGGTTTGGGTCATACCGTCCTGTAATGGAATGAAGAGCGACTCGTCTGTAATGGAATGACACGATCGCTCGGCCAATTAAATAATTGAAATGTTCAAAACTGTTTGAATATATTTTAATAATTATATTTAATAGCTCCCATGTCAATTCGAGTAAATAGAGCGACGTTAGATGGTGGTTTTGGTCATACCGTCCTGTAATGGAATGAAGTGCGACTCGTCTGTAATGGAATGACACGATCGCTTGGCAAATTAAATAATTGAAATGTTCAAAACTGTTTGAATATATTTTATTAATTATATTTAATTGCTCCCATATCAAATCGAGTAAATAGAGCGAGGTTAAAGGGTGGTTTGGGTCAAACCGTCATGTAATGGAATGAAGAGCGACTCGTCTGTAATGGAATGACACGATCGCTTGGCCAATTAAATAATTGAAATGTTCAAAACTGTTTGAATATATTGTATTGAATATATTTAATAGCTCCCATATCAATTCAAGTAAATAGAGCGACGTTAGAGGGTGGTTTGGGTCATACCGTCCTGTAATGGAATGAAGAGCGACTCGTCTGTAATGGAATGACACGATCGCTTGGCCAATTAAATAATTGAAATGTTCAAAACTGTTTGAATATATTGTATTGAATATATTTAATAGCTCCCATATCAATTCAAGTAAATAGAGCGACGTTAGAGGGTGGTTTGGGTCATACCGTCCTGTAATGGAATGAAGAGCGACTCGTCTGTAATGGAATGACACGATCACTTGGCCAATTAAATAATTGAAATGTTCAAAACTGTTTGAATATATTTTATTAATTATATTTAATAGCTCCCATATCAATTCAAGTAAATAGAGCGAGGTTAAAGGGTGGTTTGGGTCATACCGTCCTGTAATGGAACGAAGAGCGACTCGTCTGTAATGGAATGACACGATCGCTTGGCCAATTAAATAATTGAAATGTTCAAAACTGTTTGAATATATTGTATTAAATATATTTAATAGCTCCCATATCAATTCAAGTAAATAGAGCGAGGTTAGAGGGTGGTTTGGGTCATACCGTCCTGTAATGGAATGAAGAGCGACTCGTCTGTAATGGAATGACAATATCGCTTGGCCAATTAAATAATTGAAATGTTCAAAACTGTTTGAATATATTTTAATAATTATATTTAATAGCTCCCATGTCAATTCAAGTAAATAGTGTGAGGTTAGAGGGTGGTTTGGGTCATACCGTCCTGTAATGGAACGAAGAGCGACTCGTCTGTAATGGAATGACACGATCGCTTGGCCAATTAATAATCAAAATGTTCAAAACTGTTTGAATATATTGTATTAAATATATTTAATAGCTCCCATATCAATTCAAGTAAATAGAGCGACGTTAGAGGGTGGTTTGAGTCATACCGTCCTGTAATGGAATGAAGAGCGACTCGTCTGTAATGGAATGACACGATCGCTTGGCCAATTAAATAATTGAAATGTTCAAAACTGTTTGAATATATTGTATTGAATATATTTAATAGCTCCCATATCAATTCAAGTAAATAGAGCGACGTTAGAGGGTGGTTTGGGTCATACCGTCCTGTAATGGAATGAAGAGCGACTCGTCTGTAATGGAATGACACGATCGCTTGGCCAATTAAATAATTGAAATGTTCAAAACTGTTTGAATATATTTTATTAATTATATTTAATAGCTCCCATATCAATTCAAGTAAATAGAGCGAGGTTAAAGGGTGGTTTGGGTCATACCGTCCTGTAATGGAACGAAGAGCGACTCGTCTGTAATGGAATGACACGATCGCTTGCCCAATTAAATAATTGAAATGTTCAAAACTGTTTGAATATATTGTATTAAATATATTTAATAGCTCCCATATCAATTCAAGTAAATAGAGCGAGGTTAGAGGGTGGTTTGGGTCATACCGTCCTGTAATGGAATGAAGAGCGACTCGTCTGTAATGGAATGACAATATCGCTTGGCCAATTAAATAATTGAAATGTTCAAAACTGTTTGAATATATTTTAATAATTATATTTAATAGCTCCCATGTCAATTCAAGTAAATAGAGTGAGGTTAGAGGGTGGTTTGGGTCATACCGTCCTGTAATGGAATGAAGAGCGACTCGTCTGTAATGGAATGACACGATCGCTCGGCCAATTAAATAATTGAAATGTTCAAAACTGTTTGAATATATTTTAATAATTATATTTAATAGCTCCCATGTCAATTCGAGTAAATAGAGCGACGTTAGATGGTGGTTTTGGTCATACCGTCCTGTAATGGAATGAAGTGCGACTCGTCTGTAATGGAATGACACGATCGCTTGGCAAATTAAATAATTGAAATGTTCAAAACTGTTTGAATATATTTTATTAATTATATTTAATTGCTCCCATATCAAATCGAGTAAATAGAGCGAGGTTAAAGGGTGGTTTGGGTCAAACCGTCATGTAATGGAATGAAGAGCGACTCGTCTGTAATGGAATGACAATATCGCTTGGCCAATTAAATAATTGAAACATTCAAAACTGTTAGAATATATTGTATTAAATATATTTAATAGCTCACATATCAATTCAAGTAAATAGAGCGACGTTAGAGGGTGGTTTGGGTCATACCGTCCTGTAATGGAACGAAAAGCGACTCGTCTGTAATGGAATGACACGATCGCTTGGCCAATTAAATAATCAAAATGTTCAAAACTGTTTGAATATATTGTATTAAATATATTTAATAGCTCCCATATCAATTCAAGTAAATAGAGCGACGTTAGAGGGTGGTTTGGGTCATACCGTCCTGTAATGGAATGAAGAGCGACTCGTCTGTAATGGAATGACACGATCGCTTGGCCAATTAAATAATTGAAATGTTCAAAACTGTTTGAATATATTGTATTGAATATATTTAATAGCTCCCATATCAATTCAAGTCAATAGAGCGACGTTAGAGGGTGGTTTGAGTCATACCGTCCTGTAATGGAATGAAGAGCGACTCGTCTGTAATGAAATGACACGATCGCTTGGCCAATTAAATAACTGAAATGTTCAAAACTGTTTGAATATATTGTATTACATATATTTAATAGCTCCCATATCAATTCAAGTAAATAGAGCGACGTTAGAGAGTGGTTTGAATGTAATGAAATGAAGAGCGACTCGTCTCCAATGGAATGAAAAAAAAACGCTAAACTAATTAAATATTTGAAATGTTCAAACGATGGCAAGGCATTGTATTTTATATATTTTATAGCTTTCATGCCAAAGACATGAAATACATAGACGTCAGTAATCGGTTAATGGTATGACATGGGCGCGTTTCACTCCGCCGCTAACAGTGTGAGTACGTATGGTGCCAGGAAAGATTGTGTAAATGAACAGTGTATCGACCAAGGCTGTCGCTTTTACAAAAACGGCCTTCGAACGAGCAAACTCTTTCGTAACGGTTCGTAAACCTAACGGTATTTTCCATTAGAGCGTGTATCCAGCACTTGTCAGGTGATCACACGTCACGTGACCGCTCTCTAATGGAACGCTCTGTAATGGAACGGACGCGCTCTAATGGAATGGCTCGAGCTAGGTCTATTCGACTCAAAAAGCCTCAAAAGTATTCCGGAAAACAACACATAAACAAAAACAACTCTTAAAACGTCGATATCTCTGTACATCGACAAATCTCAAAACTCTGAAAAACTCATTGGGGCATTACTTTCCCCATCATAATCCTTACTCATAAACTCATTAAAACACCATAAAACATCACAAAACCCAAAACACTGTGTTGCAAATACTTGTCCACTGAAATGCGCTTAAATCGTTATAAAGGACCTCGAACGTCACTAAATATCATTTCAAAACAAAGATCTGGGCGCTTACACACATACAATTCAACATCACTAAAAGAAACGGTAAAAACGATAGGAAAAGCAAGCAATACATTACATTACTGAGCAATAGGGTTAGGGTTGTGAAAAGAGTTCAACGTCCTTGAGTTACAGTGTCCGTTACAGTGTCCAACGAGCGGTTCTCCAAGCAAATAGCTAAAGTTCTAATCAAAGTCTATAAGCGTCTTCTTCTCTTGTCGTCGCGTTAGTCCGGGTCGTTCTTTGTCATCTTCTTGTCTTTAATGTCGCTCAATTCTTAATTATACAGTCCTATCCGGTACTGGTCCTTCCGAAGGGGTTCTGAAATCTTCATCTCTTCAGCGTCGTTCATCGGTGCCATACTGGTAAAGTCGTGAGTCGTCAAGCGCAGTTTCCGAGTCGTCGAGCTGTTAGTTCGGTTCACAAGAAAGACACATGTTCGCCATTCCACTTCTCTTCACAGGATGTCAATGTGTGTTAAACACCTGCCCGGGATCTCCACTCACGTATCAGGGGGAAAACTCTCTTTCTCTGGGGGCTCCACACTTGTCAGGGGGGAACTCGTCTCGTCTCTCTATCTCGTCCCCTTGAGGTACGGGATCGGGAAAGTCACTTTAACTTTACAGTCAAATAAGGCACACACAACGAAATACGTTTCAACTCTCGTCTTAGTCGATCTTTTGGAGCACTCTATAAGACACAGCGCCCTGGGGAAAAGTCCCCAAGACTGTATCGCAAGGCTGACCCAAGACTCTCTTAGACTGCGTCAAGGCTCGCCCCAAGTCTCTCCAGGACTGCGTCTGTCGTGGAGTGTTCGCCAAGACCAACTCAAACTCTCTTTATTCATTTTCAAAACTCTAACCAATTACAAAACAGTAAAAGACTCTAGGGCGTAACCTTCAATCATAAAGCCAATCACACTAAGTACTGAATACGTCATATCTTTTGATTAATCGTTCACTACATTAATAACTACGGATGTCAGAATAGCGACGGTATCTTGTAATTAGTTCCAAACCACTGAGCCAAGTTCCGTCCAAAACTTCAAATAGGCCTACACGATGACAGACATAACACAGCAATTCGCTAATAATCAGTTAATTAAGTCGACCAACAGATACGCGAAAACAAATTCATGACACAGCTATTAGATTTGAAGTGTCGCTCAGAATGTAATAATAGTTAATACTAGTTGTATGTTCACACTTTACTATCAAAACCACCATTTCGACCACCCATGTGCTAGTTTCCAGTGTTTGGGCGAGCGGTCAATGTTTTCAATGAGCGAGCGAGCGAAAAAAAAAACGCGATTAAAATGCGGTCGGTTTCCGGTCGGACAAGACTGCGTGGTCGGAAATTAAGCGATAAGCGGTCGATGTAAAAGCGGAAGGTTGGGCGAAATGAGTACTGTATGACCATGTTTCTCCGACGAAGTCTCGACTGACAATAATGCTGACAATGGACGTTAGATAAACACGCATTGTTTGCAACTGGAAGCTTATCACCCGTTATATCAGAATCGTCAACAACAGAGTATACAGATAAGATGTTATCATTTAATTCCTTCCAAAGATAAACACTATGCAAATATCCACGAAACGGCAGTTGTAGTCTTTTCTGCTAGTGTTTTAAAACACTAATTTGAGCAACGTTATTTCGCAATTTCGATCTTTTGTAAACCTGGGGTGATGTATCAAGGTCTAAAGTAACCGTTTTATCAATTTTTGAAAAATCTAGAAAAAAGTGAAAATTTCCCTTCTCGCTACCTTAATAGTGAAGGTTAATGCGGATATATTGTAAATTACACAGAGGTAACACTACAATACATTTCCCTTCACATTCCCTTGTATTACATAACGGTCTTTGAGCTGAGGCAGTTATGGTTCTACAACCATCACCAGTTCTCTTGTATAAGTTGTTTTTATCGACAGAATTCATTCATTGATCTCAAATTTCATGTACAGAGTGTCAAACGCCACACCTCTGCTCCCCTTTAAAACTATTTCTGCGGGAAAAAACTCAGACGCCGGTAATCCTTAGTAGTATCAGGGGGAAATTCTTTTACTCTCGGGTTCTCCACACTTGTCAGGGGGGGGAAACTCGTCTCGTCTCTCTATCTCGTCCCCTTGAGGTACGGGATCGGGAACTTAAAGTCACTTTAACTTTACAGTCAAATAAGGCACACACAACCAAATACGTTTCAGCTCTCGTCTTAGTCGGTCAATCGAGCACTCTATAAGACACAGCGCCCTGGGGAAAAATCCCCAAGAATCTCACAAGGCTGAACCAAGACTCGCCCAAGACTGGACTGCCTCAAGGCTCGCCCCTGGACCGGACTCTCGACTGCCCAGGACTGCACTCTCTCTCTACTGCGTCTATCGTGCTGTGCTCCCCAAGACCAACTCAAACTCTCTTTATTCATTTTCACAACTCTAACCAATTACAAAGCAGTAAAAAGACTCTAGGGCGTAACCTTCAATCATAAAGCCAATCACACTAAGTACTGAATACGTCATATCTTTTGATTAATCGTTCACTACATTAATAACGATGAATATAAACTGTCAGAATCGCGACGGTTATCTGGTAATTAGTTCCAAATCACTGAGCCAAGTTCCGTCCAAAACTTCAAATAGGCCTAAACGATGACAGACATAACACAGCAATTCGCTAATAATCAGTTAATTAAGTCGACCAACAGATACGCGAAAACAAATTCATGACAGTAGTCACATTTTTACTGGCAACCAGCAGCACTGACTCGGGCACCTTGACGCGACTGGCTTCAGTGATGGATCGGATATACTGCAGATACTGATTGGCTTGCAACCTAATTTGGCCATAAGATGTGCACGGCAGATTACATTACCGAGACTCGACTTCCGGGCTGCGGCTGTTAGTACCGGTAATCCAGTTTGTGTATATTGACCTAAACGGTATAGGTTTAAAACGAGTTTTTAAAGCGAGAGAGTCGTCACCTGCGCACGCGCGGGAATTGAGTCCCAAGCGACGATAACAACACACGATAAAACGCAAAGGCTCATGGGTATACGCTTGTTTGTAAACAATGGCACGCTATGGCTATCTGGCGCATGCGCAGGTGACGACTCCTCGCTTCAAGTAGTCGTGCATATATGTAAATTCGGGATGCATATAGTTTTTCAGTATATAATCAATCGAATACCGTGTTGCCAGAACAAAGGTTTTTATTTTGTGAAAATCATACAATAATTGTTCATGAGAGACACTAGACAAAGGGGAACCTGCCAAACCCAGGGATCATGGGAGACTATTGTTTATGTTGTTTACAACGTTAATCCATCTTTTGTTTCCTTCATCGTTATAAATATTTATAAATTTCATAATTCTAACTAAAACGAGGTTTCTATCGGCCGATTGAATAACAATGAGATGTTTTCAAATGACGTCACGGTCATTGTCACGGTGCACTGCGCTTGTTGATTGGCTGATGAAATTTATAAAGATGAAAGGAACGGGTTTGTTGTGCCGATAGTAGTTGTATCCAAACACACTTGTAAAAACAAAAAATCATTTTGTTTTTTAACATTTTCTGTTGTTTTGGGCCATGGATTACATTGATTCTAAATGTCGCTTATACTATTTCGCTCAAGTTTGGTGTTTTTTTCTTGTGCGTGGGTCCAATATTTAAGTTCAGACGTCGGGAAAGTTATCCGCATTGCATTTTCAACTGGTTGTGGGCAAACGTAGGTATATGTCACAGATTTGATGACATAGTCGGACAAAATGTCATGTGATACAGAAACCCACACTGTTCGCTGCGAAGAATGGCCTTGTTTACGTATGATTGGATATTATTCCTCCATCGTAGTAGTTTACTATCTACACAACAAACCCGTTCTCTTCATTTTTATAAATATTTAAAAATTCTAATGGCAGTTGAATCCGATCGGCCAATCAATAAGCGCTGTACTTTATGACGTAATTGTCACAATGATCCAATGTTATTCAATTGGTCAGTAGAAACCTCTCCTTTCAGTTTGAATGGGAAATTCATAAATATTTTTAAAAATGGCGAAGGGAGTGTGTTAATCAATGTTTATAAATGTTTTATAAAATTAAAATGATGGTTGAAAACCACTAGACCAATCGCCACGTGTTCAGGATACATGGCCGTAAATCGGCCATATGACTGAAAGAAACCCTCAAAGACTCATGGGTAATGGACATCTTGTTTGGAATTTATTTGAATGAAAGATCTTCTGCGGAAAATATTTTATAAATGTCCATAAAACAAATTCACACCATCATGAAATTCGCTGTAGTACTGTAGCCAGTTAACTTTTTTCGTCAGCATTCTGAAATACATACACAGAGCTGCCAGCCTTATCGGTAATATAAGCCGACCATGAACCCTCCGTATTAACGACTAACGAATAATAATTCTGCCAACTTTCACCAAATTCAAAAAGATACCGCCTGTCTGAATTGAATACATAAACCCGACCCGAGTCGTATCGCGTGATGCAGATATTCCCCTGCTTATCAACAAAAATTCCTCTGGGGCTGATATTTTCTTCGGAGTACACGCTTCGTTTTACGTAAGCGCGGCGGATAAAATGTCCGTTTTGGTCGTAGATTTGAATACCCGAAGTGCTGCTGTCTGTTACGTAAACGTTGTTAGCGCCATCTACGGATATAAACCAGGGCTCTTGCAAATAAGCACCATCTGTATCTGCGCGTGCGTTCAAGCCGAACTCTGGAATTTCGTCACCTGTAATGCTGTTGTAAGCTCTCAAGAGACGGTTTCCTCCATCAACCACCAGAATTCTCCCTTGCGCGTCAACTACAACTCCTCTCGGTTTCTTTAATTTTTCGTCGTTGATTTGTTTCGATATTTTGCCATGAAGATTACAGATGTATACAGCATCATTTTCACTGTCAGTAACAACCAACTTATCAACCCCGATGAACGACACATCAAACGGGCAACATTTGCTCGAAGAAAATATATTTCGTTTAATCTTGAAACTTCGAACAAGATTGTTTTTCCTGTTGAAAAGTTTAACCTCACATCGGCCCGTGTCTGCTATGGCAACGTATCCGTTTGTTGCTATGGCGATACCATGAGGTTCTTGAAATTCCACTCCGCTGCTTGCGCCAAGGTCCATCTCCTCTCGCACGCTCTGTTGAACCATGCTATTCCGATCTCTGGCGCTTGGAACATAAAAGTTGAAATCTTCTGCCTGCTCATGCGTCTCTCGTGTCGTTTTTGTCAATTTTGCGTGCGTACTTAGCTTTTTCGTACCGTTGCTTCCGAGTCGCCCAGTCTGTACGTGTTCTACACGTCGAATTCCTTCAACTTGAACGCCGACTTGTCTCTTAACTTCTCTCTTAACCTTTTCACTTACAACTGACTCCGGGTTTTCAATTGGCTCCGGTTCTTGTCGGGCGTCTGGTTGAATGGCTCCCCCAGTGTCTGTAGTAATTTCACAGTCACCTGCCATAGCAGCGACGCTGGAGACATGTTCTTTCGTTTTTATGGACAATGACGAAGCTGGAGAAATATGCTCACCAGAAGTCACTGCAATATCATTTTCGTGCTCTATTTGTATTTCTGTGAGTGGCGCAACTGACTTTACAGTCTTCTGGGCACATTCCGTACGTGTTTCTGCACTTCCCAAATCAGTAACTGGGGACACCGCGATTTCATGTGCCGTGGTGGTTTCAATGGGAACTTCAACTACCAAACTGTCAAAATTTTCAGGAAACCGAATTTCAACAGTGTTAACTGACCCAATTAGTTCCCCTGAAACGTTTCTGAGAGACTCATCATTTGCAACGAACTTTGCACTGATCATGTCGTCTGCTGGGATTCTGACATCCGAAGTTTTCAACAAATTCTTCAATCGGCCAATGCACTGTCGTGCAAGGAAAAAACGGGACGAGCTGTCGCCACTCTGGTATAAATCGTCACTTAAAGACGACATTTCGTCCAATTTTTCCCGAATTTCCGTTCCATAGTTTATTGCAGACGACAAACTAGAGATACTGCGGTCGAAGTTCAAATTTGAGGCCTCCACCAATTGCTGGCCCGCTTCCCACATAGCTTTGAGGTAAGTGTCCAACTGATTCATTATCTCCTGTGCGGTCGAATCTTTATTTGTTTCCAACTCTAGTTTCAAGTTTTTCATAACCTCCAAATTTATATTCAATTCTGTCACTTTCGTTTTAGCTTCCTGAATTATTTTTTTATTTGTGTCGACAAATGCGTCCATTCCAGTGCACAGTTCCGTATACTCGTGGTCTCCGTGAAGAGATGTACTTTCCACGCATTCTGTACATACGGGAATTTCACATTGTTTGCACATAAAAACGACTTCCTCGTCTGAATGCGACGGACATACAATCAGACTCCTACTCTCTCTTCTATAGTCCTCCACTGAACAAAGCTGGTGATTTTTCGTATCGAGCGATTTACTGTGTGACTTGTTACAACGTTGACACAAAAATATGGCACAGTCCGAACAGTGGTGCGAAGCAGCGCCCTCGGCACATCCTTGGCACAGACGATATATTTTTCTCACGAGGGATTTCGCGCCTTTTTTCACGAGATGGTCGATGAAATGTGCTGTTGGCGGCTGCTGTGGCGTGTTCTTGAATGTTTTATTACACACGTAACACGTCAGTGTTTTGGCAGAGGTAGGTGTACATCGTTGGCACGAAAGATGGAAGCACGGCAGTATTATTGGACGATGGAACGGTCCGTTACATACGGGACATTGTAACAGTTGCTGGATGAGTTCGCTGTCATGGGTCGACATGACGACGACTGAAAATAATCAGAAAAATGATTAGTAAAATAACAGAAGACGAACGTTCAAAAAATTAAAGTCGTGTTCGAGATGGGTTTCATAGCATATAAAATACATTATTTGAGTGCACTACGTGGGACTATGGCGCTTTTGGGCCTCTTCTCTGTTCTCATTCCTATTGAACTCAACTAAGAGTCATGATTTTTACCGACAAAATTGTAGGCGGTTTTATTTGTTTAATTAAGATAATTCTAATATCATAACAACACAATATATGTTCAAAGTTTAACATGTATTAAATAAATAAATGCTATAAAATGTACATTTTAAAGGTTGGTTTGGATAGGCATAACATCTTTCGAAACGCCGGTTAACAGACATTTCCCCATTCTACAGTTTGTGGCGCACTTCACCAGTACGCGAAATAACAAAAAGAGTATGAGACGCAGGTTTCAACCGAGAGAGAGAGGGGGGGGGGGCAAGGGTTATTTTCGTTCAACGTAATTGCAAATTGTATGTATTTTATTATTTCCCGTAAAACTGTACCAGCTACCCACCTTGCCCACGCCCCCCTCAACCGAGGCACGCGATGACGAGAAGCATCTAACTAACTTGTATGTAACAAAGGACTTCATTGTGATAAATTAATAGTAATTGCAACATTGTTTTGTTCGTACAACGTAAATTGAAAAAATAAATTCCGTAATTCTGTAATCACAGGCTAGACGTACAACGTAATCAATCAAATATTTTTTTCGTACACTGTAAAAATGTGTCATTTTTCTCGGTACGTACAAGAATTTACATCCACCAAATAAAAAAAGTCGTAAAGAATAATTCAGGGAAATTACATTTTCGAAACTGTAAAACGACCAGAAAACACAATTCACTGCAAAATTTAATTTTCACTGTAAATTGTAAAAAGCCCTTTTTATTTCCCGTAAAACTGTACCAGCTACCCACCTTGCCCACGCCCCCCTCAACCGAGGCACGCGATGACGAGAAGCATCTAACTAACTTGTATGTAACAAAGGACTTCATTGTGATGTAACCGTAATATGATTCGTGTTGAAATTAATATTATTTTTTCTCTTGTCCACATGTTGCCATAGTGGTTATTAATTATGAAATGATTTGGTCGTCAGTTAAACATTAAACCGAAAACTGTAATGCTATCTAATTAATCATTTTTTTAATGACATTTGGTATATAACATGTAAATGGCTTATTGGTCAGCATATAATGCACTCACTAAAGTGTTTTCAGAAGCCACTTTATTTGAGTTTATTCGTGCGTGGTTTGTTAATTTTATTGAAAAAAACACACCAAAAACAAACAAGAGACTGTATGTAGCTCCAATTTCGGTCGTTTCACTTCATGATTACGCCGTGTGACCTTTTCTTTGATATTCCTGGCACATAAAGCAAGGTGCTCCCTTTAATAGCATGGGTCGGTAAACAGAAACAAAAATAGATTTTCTTTTATCTTCAGTCACATGCCGCTGGATAGATCGATCTCTTTCCCACGACAACATAAAATACTCAAACTGGATGAGTCTAAGCAACTCTCCCTCTACAGGTATTTTAACTATTTACAAGTTGAACGTCATCCGAGGCGAAAGCAAATGATTGATAATAATTATTAGACAGTATTTATTAAATTTTAAGACTAGAAGTATAACATCCCAGAAAGTAAAACCCAATGCAGTGGAACTCCACCGTTCGAACTTAGAATGCCAACCAGAAAAGTGCTAGAAAAAGTAGTTCGTTTTGAGCAATCAAATTAAGGCGTGTTCATTCTTGAACTTAAAACAACCCCCGTCCCGATTAATACTACGTACCTTATGACGAGACCTAGTGTTGCTAAACTTGGCGGAGACCTAGCGATGACGATAGACGTCGTATTAAATATGTGTACACTGGCAGCGTTCGATTCGAACTTCGAATAAAACTTCAGCACAGGTAAATATGCACCGTGCCGCTTGTTATTCACAAACGGGAACCTGTGTTAAAAACAACTACTACTTAAACGTTCGACCTCGACCTGGCCATTAACGTGGGACGTTTCAATAGGTGGTAGGTACGGCGGTCATCCCAAGTGACCTCACACCCATTTCTAAAATGACCACAGCTGGCCAATAGCGGGCGCTATAATACTGTCCCGAATCGAATGATTTTTGTAATATCAGTAGTATCATACTAGTACGACGATGGGTTCAATGAAGGAAGGTTGAAATTAAAAATACATTCAAAACTAGATCCTGTCTCAGTCTCTAGCCACTGCGTTACTGCGAATGCCGATGAGAGCACTATAACAGGAACACCAACTATACGCGAGGGACAGAGACTCAAAATCAAGACGAAAACACATCTAGCACAAATAACGTAAATTTAAAGCGGAGTGGTCGACACGCAGGGCGTGTTCGAATTTCATGTAAATAAACAATGTATTTTACACACGTTGAATACGTCGCTATGAGTCCCATATCGAACAGAACGCGACACGACGACTGCCGCCCGCTTTCCTCAAGCACCAACACCATACATTGAATAACATTTTGCATCATAGTTGCTCATTACCTGACTAAAACGATATATTATTAATTCAAAAGATTCCCTAAA
Source organism: Saccoglossus kowalevskii (assembly GCF_978046115.1). NCBI lineage: Eukaryota > Metazoa > Hemichordata > Enteropneusta > Harrimaniidae > Saccoglossus > Saccoglossus kowalevskii. The sequence continues at coordinate 27,598,092 of NC_140657.1, forward strand.
CCCCAAGATTCCTTAAACCCCAACACTTAATAATGTATTATTACAGTTACAGGTAAAGAACAACTGTGATATGAATCGGGGGGGGGGTGTACTCGGATACTAGATACATTTGTTTGTTTCTAGTCGGTGCCAAATATGTGACGAGAAACGTACTTTTTTTAATATGTGAAAACGTGGGACCTTACTATTTATGCAAAAATATGGATTCCTTAGTTATAGCGGGGAAGTCGTCACCTGGGCATGCGTCAGATGGCCATAGTGTGTTATTGTTTACAAACATCTACCCATGAGCCTTTGCGTTTTTAGCGTGTGTTGAGTTGTCGCTTGGGACTCAATTCCCGCGTGTGCGCAGGTGATGACCCACCGGCTATAAAAACATATGACCTAATTTATTATGCGCACGTTGAAATGCTCTTTTGGTGAAGATGTGCGAATTCAATAATTACGCATATAGAAATAGGAAACCCTTAGATGAGAACATATGGCTTCATTAATTTAAATTTAAATATGGAACCCCTTAGGTCAAAACATGTGATCTCATTAATTATGTCCGAATGGAATTATAAGCCCCGAGATTAAACGCACAAGCTCATTGTTTACGAAAAAATTGAAATATGGATCCTTTAGGTAAAAACAAACACGTGACTTAATGATAATTATGCATGACAGAGCCCTTTTGTGAAGATGCAAGACTTCAATAATTACGCACATATAGAAATATGGACCCCTTAAGTGAAAATATGTGACCTCATTAATTATGCAAACATTGAAGTACAGGATGTCTGATCTCATTAGTTATGCAAGAACTTGAAATACGAGCCGAAAAGGTTAAAATGGGGGACAGTTTAGGTTAAACACGTGACCTCACTCATTATGCCAGAACTGAAATACAAGACCTTTCAGAAAAAACATGCAAGCTCATTATTATGCAAACATTTTAATGCCCTAAGATGAAAACAGGCACACATAAATACAAACCACTTTGGTGAAGACCTCATTAATTATGTAAATATAGAAATACAGACTCAATAGGATAATAATCTTGCACATATTTAAGTTTGTATACGATGAAACTTATTCACATTGATCATACATTTCTATATTTTGAATATCGTATCAAAGTCCAGATTGCATGTCGTAAAAAAAAATAATAAACACAGACACTGATAACATGGGGTTGACAACTTGTATTTATTATCTGGAATAAATTATTGATATTTTATGATCAATAAATAGCCATGTGTCAGATGAGATAAGCCATTATTACTAAGAACCTAGGGGCACTAGCCATTTTTACGAATCACCTAGGGGTACCACCAACTATTACAAAGCACCTAGGGGTACCAGCAATTATTACCAAGCACCTAGGTGTACAGGCCATTATTACAAAACACTTAGGGGTACCACTTCTTTTCCAGTTATTGTTAAAAGACAAACAAAATATACCCAATACTGACATTTACATTGGAGAAAGGGCCAAAAAAATGGTTTTGATAATTTTTGTTCGTGATATTCATAACAATAGAAACATAAATTTGTATTTACTGATTTCAGTTGGAAATGACAAGAAATGTAAAGTACAACTGTAATTTGTTTCCATAGAGGGCATACTTTTGTTTGAAATTCAACAGCAAAAAGCGTTGATGCTCTGATTGTTTTGACAGTTTTTTTGCAAGATACGCATTTAAACAATGGCAACGGCACCAAAGTTTTTATTTACCAAACACCAGATATACACATGATACCTTAAGGTGGAACAATGCAATATTGTTTGCGAGACTTATTGCATGATTACACACAAAATGAATGACTGTACAATTGTCACATGAAATAATATACAGCGCCTTCAGAGTTCCTACAGTATTGTTAAAGGGCGGTGGTCGTCGTGTGGCGCGTGTTCGAATTTTATGTAAACAAACAATGTATTTTACACGCGTTGTGTAGGTCGCTATGAGTCCCATATCGAACAGGACGCGACGCGACGCAGCTCGGCTCGACGATCACCGCCCTTTAATACTGTTAATAAATTAATTTTGCACTGAGATTTTAAGTCACTATTTGGATTATTGGAGTACACTTTCAGAGTTATTTTCCAATAAAACAATAAGTTCATGCAATTGTACAAGTTCATATGAATTTAATTTAGCGTACTCAGCAAAAATAGCGAAATTAAAACCCAGTACTGTAAAACCATTTATTTTCACTGACATTTAATTTCACGATTTTGATGTTTTGAGCATATTACGGTAATTGTGCTTTAATTTCACAAATTTGTGAAGGAATGAGTTTATTGTTATTTTATATGTTCACATAGTTTTAATTTAGCGGAATTTACTTATCCATCAACGAAAATAGCAAAATTGAAAGTGCCTGTGCAATGCCCACCCATACGCTTCCCATTTTAGATCTGTGTCCCACTGAAATGGCAGGTATTGATTTTTTTGCTGAAAATGATTACTCGTATCCAAGTAAATTTGGGATATTTCTCGTGTTGTAGCCACGCCCACCTATCCTGAAACGGTCGACTGTTTCCGGATTTCCGACTCTCCCCGAAAGTGCGCCACCAAATGCCAAAATGTGAGAGGAAGTCATACCCCTGAGCTGTAATAACACTGGTCATTCAGTATACTTCTAAACGATATACATTTTTCAGTCTACGTTTTTTTCTTTCTTTTTTTGTCTATTTTCTTTTTTTTGAGAGAGAGTTTTTAGATGTTGTGTTGTAGGCAGTTGCAGTGAAACGTATAGTCATAGTGTAAGTATTCACACGTTTCTAATCAATCCGAAGGTGCGACATCAGTGGACGAAAGCCACTTAATGAAAGTAGCAACAGTGAACAGTGCCCTCATACATGCATATGTCTTCAGGCAGTATTTCAGAACCAAAATAAAGGTCATAATAGTTTTTTTTTAAATAAATCTGTGAGCATCAAAACAAAGTACTGTAACCATATTCTAAGTCCCACTTGCGTGGTCATGGTTTTAAGACTGATGATGACGTCATCCAGCAGGGAATAGGAAAATTGGAACATCGATGGACAAATTGCATTGAACTTAGAGGGGACTATGTTGAAAAATAGTGTAAGAAAAATCTTCTTTCTGTAACGTTTTATGAGGAAGGGCGAGAACTTATTGATCACCCCTCGTAGTTACTGTTCTTCAATTACCCATATTTCATATGCCTGAAATTAAACTGGATTTAAAGCATTTACAACATTAAAAGAACAGAAACACCAACATCGCTGTTAAGCATTGGAAAACAACTTCAATGTGATACATCTGTTGCTGTTTTGAAAAAAGAAACTGAAGAGTCGCCAAAATGACTAACTCATCCACAAATAAAAACCCCACTTTTTTTTTCAAATTTTGAGTGAAACAGAAACGTACCCAACTTGAGAGAAGAAATCGCATATTTATCAACACTTGAATTGTCATCGCAAATTATATGACGGCACCATACCCTTGACAATAGCATGTGATGTATAAAGTACAATGGGGCATACATGTCATATTACAGGTGAGATTCAACCAAAGGTGGATAGAAAGATAAGGGCAGGCTACTATGGTGACATACAATGAAGTTCTCATGACAGATTATGAAATCACATTGTAAACGTACATTTCTAGAAATACTAGTCTGTGAAAGGAATATTTCTTAATTAATTTTTTAGTGCATGTACTTTATCATCATTGACATGGTCGATAACCTCAACCATTTTAGTATTCCGGTATCATACATAGTGCAATGATCACCACCCATAAATTGGGACTTGTGAGACGCAAATTGTGTCCTCATTATATCCAACTTCAATTTATAATTAATTGTTACTTACAAAGAGACTGAATAATCCATGTGCCATTGAATTACCCAGAATCTGAATAATCCATGTGCCATTGAATTACCCAGAATCTGAATAATCCATGTGCCATTGATTTACCCGGAATCTGAATAATCCAGGTGCTATTGAATTACCTGGAATCTGAATAATCCATGTGCCATTGAATTACCCAGAATCTGAATAATCCATGTGCCATTGAATTACCCAGAATCTGAATAATCCATGCGCCATTGATTTACCCAGAATCTGAATAATCCAGGTGCTATTGATTTACCTGGAATCTGAATAATCCATGTGCCATTGAATTACCCAGAATCTGAATATAATTTAGGTGCCATTGTATTACCCATAATCTGAATAATCCAGGTGCCATTGATTTACCCAGAATCCATTGATTTACCCAGAATCTGAATATAATTTAGGTGCCATTGAATTACCCTGAATCTGAATAATCCAGGTGCCATTGATTTACCCAGAATCAGAATAATCTAGTATTTAATAATTTGTTAATAATATATTTTAAAGTATTTAATAATATTTTCTACAATGAATGGGAGACAAAAACAAATCTTCTTTCATGCAAAGTAAACAATTTCCAAATATTGAATTTGAGCAAGATTTTTCAACATTAAAATGTTGTATTGCACTAAATTATTTCACCAAATTTGGAAACAAAAATGCAATATTTAAAAAACTTGTCCATAGATCAATAAAATAAAATGAAATATTTCTTTACCTAACTGCAAAAAATACATATTAACTTTTTGAATCATAATTCTGAAAGAAATTTACATGTCTTGTTAATGTCTGATAAAATAATTAAAAATATCGTACAGCAAATTTACTGAGACAATAAAAGGTAATTTGACCGGAAAATACACATTTTGTTTTTACACTCTGGCTCACCATTAACCTTTTCACCACCAGACTTTCTCACCTAAATTTGTCTGCAGTTTTTTCTTATATTCTTCAATATTTCTTGAAATGAACTCTAATTTTGGAGCCAACAAATGAAATTTGAGTCAATTTTTAGTTTTTACTAAAAAAAATTTGGCTATATTTGTTCCAATCTTCTGATAGAAAGTGAAGACTATAAACAAGACTACTTTGTTAATTTGTGATGAAAAGAGGAGACTGGTGGTGAAAAAGTTAACCCAAGCACTGTAAGATTATTTCCAACCATGAGACTATATTCTCTCTATAATTTTTTGTTTTAAGTTAGATTATTTCAACATGATTTGTGCAAAAAGGTCTGAAGCAAACAACCCAGAATATTTTCTGTAGTATTCAGATACCAATGTTGTACCAGCGAGCCTGAAAAAAAATGAAGCATCTGTTCATATATCATACTGTTCTATGACAATTTGTGAGTGGCCATGTAAAATAAACTTTTGAGACTGAAGTTTTCTTGAAATTTTGATAAAAGATTTTTGTCAATTTTAAATTCTAAAGAAAATACTTGAGGTACCTGAAACAGTTTTTTAAATATGATCTGAAATTGCATACATTTTGCCATTTTCCCATTCCAAAATGGCCGCAAACATTCCCTTATTCTAATTCAAAATGGCCACCAAAGTCATTGTTTCCATGGTGACATGTTCAGGTAACCCCAATTTTTTTTTGCTTTCTCCTTTATTTGATGGAACTTTATTTCACAAAGCAAAATATGAAGCATTTGTAGTGTTTTTTACATTTTTATATTCCATTCTAAAGGTGATATTCACTTGGATAACAAAATGGCGGATAATTATGATGTAATTTAGCAAAAATACCATGTGATGCAGAACCCCACAAATGCTTTTTTGCTATGCTTTGTAAGCTAATACTGTTTTATTTAGTATATTTTTTAAACAAATAGTACTGACAAAAACAGAAACAAAATTAAGTAAAAATGAGTATCATGTATGCTCTTCTGTATATGTAAAAACAAAAACAAAAATTTATCGGCTTTGGATACTCAGATGAAAACACACCATTACACTATTATCTAATATTGAATAATAAAGCATTCTCACCCTTTCCTTGTCATACTTCCATTGAATAATATCCCCATTGTCTCCATAGCAACCAGCACAACTGATAATCACAGGTTCTGCATTGTCAGTTCTGTAATGTTAGAAAAAATACATGGGAAAACTTGATGTAGACGGTCATTGATTGATGTAGACGGTCATTTGAATATTTTAATATGCTAGTGTAAAAAAAATTGCATTGGAGTATGTTAGAATATGCAAATAACCACATTTGAATATGCTAATGAGTAGGAACCACATAAGAGTATATGCTCAGTAGAACCCACATTTGAATGTATGCTGATGCATAGAAACCACATTTAAATATGCTAATGGTTTAGAAACCCCATTTGAATATGCTAATGAGTAGAACCAACAATTGGATATATGCTAATGAATAGGAACCACATTTGTATATGCTAATGAGTAGAACCCATATTTGAATAAATACTAATGAGTATAAGCCACATTTGAATATGCTAATGAGTAGAAACACATTTGAATATATACTAATGCCCGGAAACCACATTTGAATATGCTAATGAGTAGAAACCACATTTGAATGTATGCTAATGCTCAGAAACCACCTTTGAATATGTTAATGAGTAGAACCCTCAGTTGAATATGCTAATGAGTAGAACCCTCATTTGTATACATGTTAATGAGTAGAACCCTCAGTTGAATATGCTAATGAGTAGAACCCTCATTTGTATACATGCTAATGTGTAGAAACCACATTTGAATATGCTAATGAGTAGAAACCACATTTGAATATGCTGATGAGTAGAACCCTCATTTGAATATATGCTAATGAGTAGAACCAACATTTGTATATATGCTGATGAGTAGAACCCTCATTTGAATATATGCTAATGAGTAGAAACCACATTTGTGAATATGCTAATGAGTAGAACCCTCATTTGAATATGTACTAATGAGTAGAACCCTCATTTGAATATATGCTAATGAGTAGAAACCACATTTGAAAATGCTAATGAGTAGAACCAACATTTGTATATATGCTGATGAGTAGAACCCTCATTTGAATATATGCTAATGAGTAGAAACCACATTTGTGAATATGCTAATGAGTAGAACCCTCATTTCAATATATTCTAACGAGTAGAACCCTCATTTGAATATATGCTAATGAGTAGAAACCACATTTGAAAATGCTAATGAGTAGAAACCACATTTGAATATATGCTAACGAGTAGAAACCACATTTGTGAATATGCTAATGAGTAGAACCCTCATTTGAATATGTACTAATGAGTAGAAACCACATTTGAATATATGCTAATGAGTAGAAACCACATTTGAATATATGCTAATGAGTAGAACCAACATTTGTATATATGCTAATGAGTAGAACCCTCATTTGAATATGCTAATGAGTAGAATGAACAATTGTATATATGCTAATGAGTAGAATCCTCATTTGTATATATGCTAATGAGTAGAACCCTCATTTGAATATATGCTAATGAGTAGAACCCTCATTTGAATATGCTAATGAGTAGAATGAACAATTGTATATATGCTAATGAGTAGAACCCTCATTTGAATATATGCTAATGAATAGAAACCACATTCGAATATGTTAATGAGTAGAACCAACATTTGAGTATGCCAATGGGTAGAAACCACATTTGAATATGTTAATGGGGTAGGATACCAAAAATACAACTATGTTGGGTACAAGTTTGTACAGAAAAATATCTACCTAGAACAATATTATCACCTATCATCCTCCTGGGTAAATAGATGCTTAGCAACCAGAGAATCCAAAACTTCTCTATTACCTTGTCAAGGAAAGACATCTAACAGCATTGTCTGACTGCTTCCATTTAAATATTGGCTCCAAAGTCACTGGTTCAGCGAGGGAAGATGTACTGAACTGCTCTCTTGTAGAGCGTGGGTCTCTTTCGGCAGCAAAATAATCAGCGATCACGTTATCTGTATTGTCTAACACTAGTGGTTCGTCAGACTGTGCATCATTATCGACAAGCTCAGTTGGTTCATCATTCTCTGATGCTGGTTTGGCATGTTTCTCCTCCAAGATCATATCATCATCCTCGTTATCGGCAGAAAACTTGCGAAACATGTTGCGTCTGCGATTATCTTTTCTATGGCTATCTGTTGGAAGCTCCCCGTTGAAACTGCAACTCCGGGGAAGTTTGGGAATTCTAATTCGGCTCTGCTCTGGCAAAAGAGACATTGGTGCTGGCGTAAAGTTCAGGTAGGCCAAACTTTTACATTTTGTAGTCAGTTTGCTTGGTTGGTTAACGAAGACATCGTCAGCTGACCAGGAAAACCTGAAGCTTTGAGAACCACGCGACTCTTTTTCTTGTATCTTGTACATACAAAGGTTTCCATCACCAGTACCTACCCACAATTCATGGCTGTGACAAAGTAATGATGTCACTCTTGAGATATTGAAGTAGCTGTCATCATTCTGGTATAAAACAGAAATCATTTGATTATCCCTCATGAATGAGACAGTTGATTTGATTGGTCAATGCATGATAGTATTATCCCTCATAAATAACACAGTTGATTTGATTGGTCATGGCATGACAGTATTATCCCTCATAAATAACAGTTGATTTGATTAGTCAATGCATGATAGTATTATCCCTCATGAATGAGACAGTTGATTTGATTGGTCAATGCATGATAGTATTATCCCTCATAAATAACACAGTTGATTTGATTGGTCAATGCATGATAGTATTATACCTCATAAATAACACAGTTGATTTGATTGGTCAATGCATGATAGTATTATACCTCATAAATAACACAGTTGATTTGATTGGTCAATGCATGATAGTATTATCCCTCATGAATGATACAGTTGATTTGATTGGTCAATGAAAAATAGTATTATCCCTCATAAATAACACGGTTGATTTGATTGGTTATTGCATGATAGTATTATCCCTCATAAATAACAGTTGATTTGATTGGTCAATGCATAATAGTATTATCCCTCATAAATAACAGTTGATTTGATTGGTCAATGCATGATAGTATTATCCCTCATAAATAACACAGTTGATTTGATTGATCAATGCATGATAGTATTATACCTCATAAATAACACAGTTGATTTGATAGGTCAATGCATGATAGTATTATCCCTCATGAATGATACAGTTGATTTGATTGGTCAATGAAAAATAGTATTATCCCTCATAAATGAGACAGTTGATTTGATTGGTCAATGCATGATAGTATTATCCCTCATAAATAACACAGTTGATTTGATTGATCAATGCATAATAGTATTATACCTCATAAATAACACAGTTGATTTGATTGGTCAATGCATGATAGTATTATCCCTCATGAATGATACAGTTGATTTGATTGGTCAATGAAAAATAGTATTATTTCTCATAAATAACACAGTTGATTTGATTGGTTATTGCATGATCACGATTGCCAATAAAAATGCATCTTGGTTAGGAAAGTTGACATTAACTTCAAATGTGTAATTGTCGTCTCTGACGTTCTAACAGAGAGGGCAACAATATGTCTGACACAACTGACAATATATTGGCACCAGAGGTCAATTTTGACCTACGATTTAGTTATATGCTTGAAAAAGGTTATTTCAGGCATGTGAAGGGAAATTTTATTGTGCCCTGCCCTACATTTGTTACTTTTGTTACCAATACAGCCTTGTATGATGAGATTAAAATTATGTATCCTTTGTAACATATCTGTTTCATGTGATACAGTCAATGTGGCATTTTGATATTCCATCCCTAATATCCAATGGATTATTGATTTGATTTCTTGATGCAAGCAATTCAATATTGTGATACAGTCAATGTGGCATTTTGATATTCCATCCCTAATATCCAATGGATTATTGATTTGATTTCTTGATGCAAGCAATTCAATATTGTGATACAGTCAATGTGGCATTTTGATATTCCATCCCTAATATCCAATGGATCATTGATTTGATTTCTTGATGCAAGCAATTCAATATTGTGATGTAATCTACAAAAATGCCAAATATGACTTGGCAATACTTTTTTCAATATCTATTTGAAATTTCCTAAATTTCATTCACATACAATAGGCTACCAGCCAAAATGTGTACAAAGAGAACAAGCCATGCATGGCACAGTCCTCGTTAGTTATCGAATTTAAGATATATAGGTTTGTTTATAGTAATATAGTTGGAATATAACCATGTCATGAATATGATTATGATGATTGTTTAACATTAAAATGATTGACATTTGTATCTGATCACCAAATGAGGACTTGTCCATATTGAGAGATATTGCGCCAGAACAGCTTTAATTAAAACAAAATCAGCCATTTTGAATACATGTATCTATCTTTGAACTCAATCAGTCAAAGCATGTCAGAGATATGTCTCTAGAAGCCCATTTATTAAAAAAAAATGGCCGCCAGTCAGCCATTTTGAATCTGATCTGAAAAATAAAATGACGTGCATCAGAAAACCTCTAATATATGTACCAAGTTTGAACAAAATCCATCTATAAATGCTTGATATTTGATGATTTTTAACACAAAAATGACCACCATTCGGCCAATTTTAATAGGATCCACAAACCAATATATCTGTCTTTCTATGACATGATGTATCATGAATATTTAAAAGTTGAACATAATCAGTCAAAGCAAGTCAGAATTATGACACTAGAACAACATTCTTTAAAACAAAATGGATGCCAGTCGGCCATTTTGAATCTTATCTGAAAAACAAAATGATGTGCATTAAGGTCCTATAATGTCCAATGTATATACCAAGTTTGAACAAAATCCATCTGTAAACAGTCGAGAAATGCTTGATTTTGATGATTTTTTAGCACAAAAATGACCTCCATTTGGCCATCTTGAATCAGATCGTGAAACAAATTGATGTGCATATGTATAATATCATGTATGATGTATGTGTGAAGTTTGACTGTGATTGGTCCGTGCATGTCTAAGATACAGGTCTGGATGCACAAATGCACACATGCCTGCACAGAAGCACAAAGGTCAAAACATAAGTCCCCGCTTTCGAGTGTGTCTGAAGGAGGACTAAAAATAAGTATTTAAATAACTTTGAGAGCGCTGCAAAATAGCTGAAAAATTCTTATATAGTGGTAATTTCAGAATTTACAAAGGTGTGAAAAAAGATATGCTAATGGAGTTACTACCAAACTTAGTAAAAATTTTACCAATGGATCCATAAAACCCTAAATAAATATATATTTTTCAGAAAATTGGTCAAATTATTTAGTGGTGATGATAAATTGTTATTGTTTATATAAGGAACAGCAAACCTGTATGCTATAGGTTATTTTCCGTTCACTGCGAGATATCATGCATTGCGTGATCATCTGCCACAAAAATCGAAAGACTTGATTTTGAACTTGAATTTCCATTTTTTATAGCTCAAAGTCAAAAGGCTGATTTTTGAGAACAGAATATTGTGTTGTGATACCCATACTTCACAAATATTTTTGCGTTTGTCAAATACAACGCGATGTTGGACATCACTACAACGCTATGACCTTTGTTTGTCCTGTTTTGACATTCGTTTTCATGCATAATATGAGATCTCTCAATGTACAAAAAAGGTCTATTGAGATACAAAGCAAGCTGAAAATTTTTTGCTTGTGAACATAGTATATGATTCTGATGTATTTATGTTATCAACAATCTGCAAAACGGATAAGGAGATTAATAGGGTCTCAAATTAATTAGGGCACTTATTGGATTTAGACTTCAGCTGATATTAAGGTAATCCTTTGAAGTAAGAAAAGACATATGTGGGAAGGGACAGCCTCACTGTGAATGAATGAAAGAATGAATGAAAGGATGAATCAATGAATGAAAGGATGAATGAATGAATGAATGAATGAATGAATGAAAGGATGGATGAATGAATGAATGAATGAATGAATAAATGAATGAAAGGATGGATGAATGAATGAATGAATGAATGAATAAATGAAATGAATGAATGAAATGAATGAATGAATGAAATGAATGAATGAAAGGATGAATGGATGGATGAATGAATGAATGAATGAATGAAAAGATGAATGAATGAATGAAAGGATGAATGAATGAATGAAAAGATGAATGAATGAATGAAAGGATGAATGAATGAATGAAAGGATGAATGAATGAATGAAAGGATGAATGAATGAATGAATGAAAGGATGTATGAATGAATGAATGAATAAAAGAATGAATGAATGAATGAAAGGATGAATACATGAATGAATGAATGAATGAATGAATGAAAGGATGAATGAATGAATGAATGAAAGGATGAATGAATGAATGAAATGATGAATGAATGAATGAAAGGATGAATGGATGGATGAATGAATGAATGAAAAGATGAATGAATGAATGAATGAATGAAAGGATGTATGAATGAATGAATGAATGAATGAATAAAAGGATGAATGAATGAATGAATGAATGAAAGGATGAATGAATGAATGAATGAATGAAAGGATGAATACATGAATGAATGAATGAATGAAAGGATGAATGAATGAATGAATGAATGATGAATGAATAAAAGGATGAAAGGATGGATGGATGGATGAATGAATGAATGAATGAATGAATGAACAAATGAAAGGATGAATGAATGAAATGAATGAATGAAAGGATGAATGAATGAATGATGATTTATTTGAAATTACCTTATTCATAATAGTAGTAGCATTACTGGAGATATCAAACACCAGCAAACAAATAAGAGTCATTGGACACCAGAGTTGTAGGAGAGATGTTCCACGTATTGCAATCCAGACACCAGAACTGCTATATATCAGTCTGGATATATGGTCATAACGGTTACTGGACACTTCAAATCCAGCAAGTAGATCCAGAGAGCTGTGGGAAAGAGAAATGATCAATTTTATTTTTAATCGAGAAAACACAGAACTAAACACTAAAGTGTAACTGAGCACATTGCAAACACAGAACTAAACACTAATGTGTACCTGAGCACATTGCAAACACAGAACTAAACACTAAAGTGTAACTGAGCACATTGCAAACACAGAACTAAACACTAAAGTGTAACTTGCAAACACAGAACTAAACACTAAAGTATAATTGAGAACATTACAAACACAGAACTAAATACTAAAGTGTACCTGAGCACATTGCAAACACAGAACTAAACATTAAAGTGTAACTGAGCCCATTGCAAACACAGAACTAAACACTAAAGTGTAATTGAGCACATTGCAAACACAGAACTAAACACTAAAGTATAATTGAGAACATTACAAACACAGAACTAAATACTAAAGTGTAACTGAGCACATTGCAAACACAGAACTAAATACTAAAGTGTACCTGAGCACATTGCAAACACAGAACTAAACACTAAAGTATAATTGAGAACATTACAAACACAGAACTAAATTCTAAAGTGTACCTGAGCACATTGCAAACACAGAACTAAACACTAAAGTGTAACTGAGCACATTGCAAACACAGAACTAAACACTAAAGTGTAACTGAGCACATTACAAACACAGAACTAAACACTAAAGTGTAACTGAGCACATTGCAAACACAGAACTAAACACTAAAGTGTAACTGAGCACATTGTGAACACAGAACTAAACACTAAAGTGATATTGAGCACATTGCAAACACAGAACTAAACACTAAAGTGTAATTGAGCACATTGCAAACACAGAACTAAACACTAAAGTGTAACTGAGCACACTGCAAACACAGAACTAAACATTAAAGTGTAACTGAGCCCATTGCAAACACAGAACTAAACACTAAAGTGTAATTGAGCACATTGCAAACACAGAACTAAACACTAAAGTGATATTGAGCACATTGCAAACACAGAACTAAACACTAAAGTGTAATTGAGCACATTGCAAACACAGAACTAAACACTAAAGTGTAACTGAGCACACTGCAAACACAGAACTAAACATTAAAGTGTAACTGAGCCCATTGCAAACACAGAACTAAACACTAAAGTGTAATTGAGCACATTGCAAACACAGAACTAAACACTAAAGTGATATTGAGCACATTGCAAACACAGAACTAAACACTAAAGTGTAATTAAGCACATTGCAAACACAAAACTAAACACTAAAGTGTAACTGAGCACATTGCAAACACAGAACAAAACACTAAAGTGTAACTGAGCACATTGCAAACACAGAACAAAACACTGAAGTATAATTGAGAACAATGCAAACACAGAACTAAACACTAAAGTGTAACTGAGAACATTACAAACACAACTAAATACTAAAGTGTAACTGAGCACATTGTGAACACAGAACTAAACACTAAAGTGTAATTGAGCACATTGCAAACACAGAACTAAACACTAAAGTGTAATTGAGCACATTGCAAACACAGAACTAAACACTAAAGTGTAACTGAGCACATTACAAACACAGAACTAAACACTAAAGTGTAATTGAGCACATTGCAAACACAGAACTAAACACTAAAGTGTAACTGAGCACATTATGAACCGAACTAAAAGTGTAACTGAGCACATTATGAACCGAACTAAAAGTGTAACTGAGCACATTACGAACCGAACTAAAAGTGTAACTGAGCACATTATGAACCGAACTAAAAGTGTAACTGAGCACATTATGAACCGAACTAAAAGTGTAACTGAGCACATTATGAACCGAACTAAAAGTGTAACTGAGCACATTGTGAACCGAACTAAAAGTGTAACTGAGCACATTATGAACCGAACTAAAAGTGTAACTGAGCACATTACGAACCGAACTAAAAGTGTAACTGAGCTTATTATGAACCGAACTAAAAGTGTAACTGAGCACATTATGAACCGAACTAAAAGTGTAACTGAGCACATTATGAACCGAACTAAAAGTGTAACTGAGCACATTGTGAACCGAACTAAAAGTGTAACTGAGCACATTATGAACCGAACTAAAAGTGTAACTGAGCACATTATGAACCGAACTAAAAGTGTAACTAAGGCACATTATGAACCAAACTAAAAGTGTAACTGAGCACATTATGAACCGAACTAAAAGTGTAACTGAGCACATTATGAACCGAACTAAAAGTGTAACTGAGCACATTATGAACCGAACTAAAAGTGTAACTGAGCACATTATGAACCGAACTAAAAGTGTAACTGAGCACATTATGAACCGAACTAAAAGTGTAACTGAGCACATTGTGAACCGAACTAAAAGTGTAACTGAGCACATTATGAACCGAACTAAAAGTGTAACTGAGCACATTATGAACCGAACTAAAAGTGTAACTAAGGCACATTATGAACCAAACTAAAAGTTTAACTGAGCACATTATGAACCGAACTAAAAGTGTAACTGAGCACATTGTGAATCGAACTAAATACTAAAATGCAAACAAGCCATGCTTGGCACAGTCCCCGCTAGTTATCAAATTTAAGATATATAGTTTTGTTTATAGTAATATAACATAAACATGCCAGGAATATGATTATGATGATTGTTTAACATTAAAATGATTGACATTTGTATCTGATCGTCAAACAAGTATTGAGAGATATTGCTCTGAAACAGCATTAATTAAACAAAATCAGCCATTTTGAATACATGTATAATGAATATATGAAACATAATCAGTCAAAGCATGTCAGAGATGTGGCTCTAGAAGCCCATTCATTAAAACAAAATGACCGCTAGTCAGCTATTCTGAATCCAATCTGAAAAATAAAATGACGTGCATCAGGAACCCGTAATGTCTAATGTATGTACCGAGTTTGAACAAAAGCCATCCATAAATGCCAGAAATGCTTGATATTTGATGATTTTTAGCACAAAAATGACAACCATTCAGCCATTTTTAATAGGATCATCAAACCAATATATCTGTATATATATGACATGATGTATAATGAATATTTAAAGTTGAATATAATCAGTCAAAGCAAGTCAGAATTATGACACTAGAACAACATTCTCTAAAACAAAATGGACGCTAGTCGGCTATTTTGAATCTTATCTGAAAAACAAATTTATGTGCATATGTATAATATCATGTATGATGTATGTGTGAAGTTGGATTGTGATTGCAGGAATTTCTAAGATACAGGTCTGGACGCAGCACATATGCACGGAAACACGGAGGTCAAGACATAAGTTCCTGTTTTCTGACGTGACTAATAATTACACTGTAAACTTGATTGGGGAAATCTGAAAAAGCACCAAAAATCAGTTGGGATGGTTTCACAGTAATGGGAAAAATGAAAATCTTGCAAAACGAATGATTAATGAGACTTTACATAGACATCACAGATGTTTGCTGCCCTTATTTTATTTGCCCTTGATTTACCTAAGATCCATTATATTGACACCATTTCCACAGGCACACCATAATTGCCTCAGTGGATCAACGACTAACAGGTACGAAACTGGATACTGCCCAACGGGTAGATAAATAGGATCATTCAATGGCTGTTTGGTCACAGGATCCAAATTCTGAAATAAAAGACAAAATAAATAAATTTGTGATTTGTAGCCGATTTTTTAATATTATCACAATCATTATCTAAATATGGTGAATAAATTATAGATATTATATTTTCATCCAAAAACCAAACATTATTCACCCTAATAGCTTGAAATTTAAGTTTCTCTTATTTAGCTGCGTGTAGATGAAGATAATTAAATTTCAGAACAATTCACTTTAACCCTTATCTGGTCGAGTCAATGTAAAAGTACAAGGGGTTGGTATGATAGAGTGAAATATAACATATTCCCTTTCAACAATATTAACATTATTAATAAGTATTGTGCGCCATCATTGTGCAACCTTCACTCGTGCCCCACTCCGGGCCATCTAGCAATGAACTATTTTTGCTTTCAAGGATGCAATCTAGGTCAATCTTTACAAAGTTGAAACATCTTTTTTTTTTTAAATTTTGTTTCACTCAATCACTGTTTTTATATAAGTTGAAATATATAAAAAAATATATTCTGAGAAAACTAAACAAAATTTGCAAATACTTTCCCTGACATTCTATTCTGAACAAAACCCAGCTTAAAATGTGTTTGTCTATATACATACATGTGCTATCAGAAACATACATGTCTTACCTCACAGACGGCAAGTGTTCCATCGGCTAAACCGACATAAATTCTATTGGTATATGACTGATATTTTATACTCAGTACAGTATCATGCATGTGTCGGCACCATAACTGTTTTCTACAAATGTAACACAAGGAAACAACTGTTAGATTGAAAATCAGATCAGTAATTGTTATAGTATGTACAATAAGTATGAGTGTATTTTTTTTTTGGGGGGGGGGGTAATGGGTTTATAAAGAGCCAATGCAAATATATAGGTTCACAATTTGTTATATCAACTGTGAATGGCTGCCTCTTGTATAGCAGCTCCAATCACATGAGCCAATGCAAATACATAGGTTCACAATGTTATATATCAACTGTGATTGGCTGCCTCTTGTATAGCATCTCCAATCACATGAGCCAATGCAAATATATAGGTTCACAATTTGTTATATCAACTGTGATTGGCTGCCTCTTGTACAGCAGCTCCAATCACATGAGCCAATGCAAATATATAGGTTCACAATTTGATATATCAACTGTGATTGGCTGCCTCTTGTACAGCAGCTCCAATCACATGAGCCAATGCAAATATATAGGTTCACAATTTGATATATCAACTGTGATTGGCTGCCTCTTGTACAGCAGCTCCAATCACATGAGCCAATGCAAATATATAGGTTCACAATCTGTTATATCAACTGTGATTGGCTGCCTCTTGTACAGCAGCTCCAATCACATGAGCCAATGCAAATATATAGGTTCACAATCTGTTATATCAACTGTGAATGGCTGCCTCTTGTATAGCAGCTCCAATCACATGAGCCAATGCAAATACATAGGTTCACAATTTTATATATCAACTGTGATTGGCTGCCTCTTGTATAGCATCTCCAATCACATGAGCCAATGCAAATATATAGGTTCACAATTTGTTATATCAACTGTGATTGGCTGCCTCTTGTATAGTAGCTCCAATCACATGAGCCAATGCAAATATATAGGTTCACAGTTTGATATATCAACTGTGATTGGCTGCCTCTTGTATAGCATCTCCAATCACATGAGCCAATGCAAATATATAGGTTCACAATATGTTATATCAACTGTGATTGGCTGCCTCTTGTATAGTAGCTCCAATCACATGAGCCAATGCAAATATATAGGTTCACAATTTGATATATCAACTGTGATTGGCTGTCTCGTGTACAGCAGCTCCAATCACATGAGCCAATGCAACTATATATTTTCACAATTTGTTATATCAACTGTGATTGGCTGTCTCTTGTACAGCAGCTCCAATCACATGAGCCAATGCAAATATATAGGTTCACAATTTGATATATCAACTGTCATTGGCTGCCTCTTGTATAGCAACTCCAATCACATGAGCCAATGCAAATACATAGGTTCATAATTTGTTATATCAACTGTGAATGGCTGCCTCTTGTATAGCAGCTCCAATCACATGAGCCAATGCAAATACATAGGTTCATAATTTGTTATATCAACTGTGAATGGCTGCCTCTTGTATAGCAACTCAAATCACATGTGCCAATGCAAATATATAGGTTCACAATTTGTTATATCAACTGTGATTGGCTGCCTCTTGTATAGCAACTCAAATCACATGAGCCAATGCAAATACATAGGTTCACAATTTGATATATCAACTGTGATTGGCTGCCTCTTGTACAGCAGCTCCAATCACATGAGCCAATGCAAATATATAGGTTCACAATCTGTTATATCAACTGTGATTGGCTGCCTCTTGTATAGCAGCTCCAATCACATGAGCCAATGCAAATATATAGGTTCACAATCTGTTATATCAACTGTGATTGGCTGCCTCTTGTATAGCATCTCCAATCACATGAGCCAATGCAAATACATAGGTTCACAATTTTATTCATATGGGGCTCCCAAGTATTATGAAATCTTTCTGGCAAAAATTTGACACTTTTACAGTGAAATCAATTTAATTCATAAGAAATGTTTCTCATATTTAATAGTATCTGAAATAATATCACAGATAAATTTTACTGAATATCAACAAATTTTCTAAAATACAGACATTCTTCAAAGTTACTACTTTTTCATTGAGTATTGTAAACACCCGAACATTATTCAATCTTTCCAGTAACATTTCCAGCGAATTGAATGATTTACGCTGTTCTACATTCAATATATGAAGATTCAATCTCAGGGATTTTATTTTTGGTATTTTTATCACACAGATTTGTCTACCTTGAACTGTACTTTGTACTGTACTACAATTTAAACAGAAGTCCAGGGCTCACCATGAGATATGCGTGCTATGTACCAACAACAAACAGTCCCCTCTGACCTCAGGATGTTATACAGTGGAAACGTAAACAAGATAAGGCCAATCAAATATATTTTCTTGTTACTTTAATGGCATTGACTATTTTCGGCATTCATGCATTATACAACCAATGAAGATTTGGATTCCTGTCCAAGATCCTAACTCCTGTTTTTCTCAAGACTAAAAGTGTTAGGGATGAATTGTCCTTATATTTAATGCAGTGCAACAAGGCATATATGGACAGAATCATCAATACTGGTAGGGTGCATAAACCTTCTATAAATCGTTTTTTCTGCTCAAAATGTTTCATGTTTTAAAGGAGCATAATGCCATAGTCAAAGTCACTACCAAGTTTTAAGAACCCCAGTGAAATGTTTTCTGGTAAGAAGTTTCAGAATTTTTCCTCACTTAGCAAATCTCTTGTGAAATGAAAATGATTCTATGGAATGGTAATATATATGATTTTATTTGAAAAAATGAATAAACAAATTCTAAGATCCCAAAGCTGAATGATGCTAATGCCCACAAGGCGATTTAAAATAGTGAAGACTTGACAGAATTTAAAAATCAGTCAAGGATTTTTAAACCAAACGTTCTGATAGAAATACCTCAGTTCAAAAATGAAATCCAAATACCGTATACCACATAAACTTCAGTAGTACGCAAATTAATATAATACCTCAAATTTTGTATTTTGAGATAATAACTTGTACCTTAAATTCTAATCATATATTGCCCAAAATAAAGGAGTATTCAAGTATCCACTTTGTATCAATATTCTCCCAGCAATCGTTCACTAATTTTAAAGCTTTTGGCTTGTAAAGGGATGAAAATATGTTCGTCATTTTCCAGAAATATGTCGCCCAAGATGCAGTAATTCTTGTGTATACATATAAAAGTGGGAAACTTAAATAAAATGTGTTTGTCAGGAAATGTCCGCCACATGGTGGGGCAAGAGATGAGAATCGTGTGTATTACCAATCGTCAGTACAAGCAGGATTCATATGCCATGTAGAATTCAGGTACAAATGTGAATTTGAAGATACAAATCCGTACAACAAAGTATTTCTTATGTACATGCTAATATAATGCACTAAACGGACATAACCTAGATAAGATATCTCAAGATAACATCAAGTCAAGGTCTGTCAAAGCATGGTACTGACTCGAGTGATCTGACACGTTCGTTATTGTAGTGTTAATCACCATGTTGGGAATACAGGAATTATCGCTGCTGTTTTTGGCGGTAATTGCGATTTCTGGGACTAGCGCTTTATCAAATGCTGAACAATATTGTAAGTATTTGGATAAGTTACCATCAGAAGACAAAGTGGATGGAGAATTTGTCTTAGTACAACACTGGCTGCAGCGTGAATGTAAAGAAGCTGTATTGGGCGACATTGTGAAAACTTTGGCCACCATAGTGGATACAACCTTACAAGATGGTACAGAGAAATCTGAGGGGCGACCACATCAAATTATGAGGCGCCAGGCTGAGGTGGAAAGCAATGAGGTCGATGATGAAGATGAAAAAGAGGAGTCTGAGGAGCAAGAAAACATCACTTCAGATGAAGTCAGCCAAACAGAGCAACTGAAGCAACTAAGAGATTCTTTAAAACGACTTCAAGTATTACAGGATACTATCGATCGACGACAAGGTTACCAAATAAGGACATTGGAAAATTTGATGGAGGATTTCTTGAAACAGGGAAACGATGAATGGAAAAGGCAAATGGAAGAGTTTGAAAGGAGAGTTGAAATCTGGGAAGCAGAGAAATACGTTGTACGGCAGGTACAAGAACTGGAAAGTGAGAACGCTGACGTAAAGAACCGATTGAGAGATCTACTGCACACAATTATGCGATTGCAGAGTTTAGTGCTTGGGATGGATACTCGTAAAGAAGCGTTGGAAGGCCAAGTCGCAGAGCTTGTATCGAAAAATAACCGACTTGAGAGTGAGATCAATGCTACAAAAGCAACAATGCAACAAGCGTCGCAAGAAACACTCCAGCCATTGCAGTCCCGACTAGATCAACTATTTGGCTACATCAGGGCACAGCAAAACGTAACGGCCACAATCCAGAGAAACTGGCAAGGCATCACTGAGGCCATGCAGCGTTTACAAGATTTGAGTAGAGATCTGGATGTGTCGACAGCTTTGATGAAAGACGAAACTTTTAATCGTTTTAGCAGTCTCTCTACACAATTAGAAGAATTGAAAACCGGATACAATAATTTGAACAATTTCACCAACAGTCTGAGGTCACAGTTCCAAAACCTTGCCGCCGATAATGACAAAATACAAGTCGAGTTTGACATCAGTCATGAACGTTACAATGATCTTGAGCAATCAGTCACCCAAGAAATTGAACAAAAAAACGAACTCACCAGCGGAATTCAAGAGATGTTCACAAAAATAAACAATACGCTGAAGGGAATGGGAACTACGGACAAAAGTAAATACACAGAGCTGGAGACAAGGATGAAATATGTTGAAAATGCTACATCATATATGGAAAACAAACTCGGAATTATCGAAAGAAAGACCGGAGGATTACAAAAGACGGCCTCATTACTGGGAAGTTCTTACACCTGTTTAAGTCAGCAAGTTCAAGGTGAGAAGTGCAATGTGTTGTAAATCTGTGCAAGGCTGGAAAAATTAGTTGACATGCCTTTTTACCCTCATTTTAAGAGTACATTGGCAGGACCCCCAATTGTGAGTGGTCTCTTCTGAACTAACACAAACAGGCAAAAAACAAATCATATTTTTGGGAGGGCCTAAGATGTAAAAAGCAAAAATTTATATTTCTGGTTGTCAAACACATCAGTTAATAGAAATGTTCCAGCTACAAGGTTTTTGACAGAATTTTTCAAAAAAGAAAAGAAAAATTGACTTAAAAAATCGACATAAAATAAAAATACTATAATTTTAATGAAAATTTAAAAAATAAAACACACCCACACCAATTTTGCAAAAAAATTGATTAGTCACTGTTTTTTTATTACTTTTTTTATGTCAAACTCTGCATGAAACTAAGTCTAATTGAAAGTAAATTTGAAAGTCTGTCTACACTTTTTTTCCCCCGTACCTTTCTCAAGATGAATGTATACCATAATCTGAAAAGGAAACAATTTTACTATTTTCTATTTTTTCATTGCATTTTGACTGATTGAGTTGGATCTTTTTTTTTTGGTGATTTAATATTATTATTATTCAAATACCACACAATGAATCCACTAAAAACTATTTAATTTCCATCACCAGAAATTTTCAACATTTCATAACTTGGCTTGCTATACTAAAACTAAATTCACTGTCACTTGGTATTCCATGAACCTCCTTCAGAGTATCACTGATTGTCAAACAAAAAATTAAAACATTTTTAATCAGACTTTGATTAACCCTTTAAAGACCGTATAATATCCCACCAAATTGTGGATGCATCAATTTCCCAATTTTACAAATTTTTAATTGTTAATTTTGTATCAAACGGGCATAAATTTTCAGGAAATATATAATAATATTTTAATAATTTTTGTTTTATTAGGACACAATTGCTACTTTACTGACTGCAGTGAACTATATCGATTTGGTGCTGTTAGAACATCTGGAGTGTACACAATTAAACAAGAAGACAGTACATCGCCAATGAGTGTGTGGTGCGACATGGAAACAGACGGCGGTGGATGGACAGTGTTTCAGCGCCGATTTGATGGGTCGGAGGACTTCTATCGCAACTGGACCGAATATAAAAATGGTTTTGGTGATGTTGACAAAGAACATTGGCTTGGCAACGATAACATCAATCGCTTCACGAAAAGCGGCAAGTTCAAGCTACGTATAGACCTTGACGATTGGCGTGGGGAAACAAGGTATGCGACTTACGATGTTTTTCGCGTTGACGACGAAGCTGATAAATACTATTTACGAGTTGGTGGCTACAGTGGCAATGCTGGCGATTCGATGGTTTATCACCATGGTGCCGAATTTAGTACGTATGACGTGGATAATGATGGGAGTGCCGCTGAAAACGCAGCTCAGAGGTGGAAAGGAGGTTGGTGGTATCGACGTGGGTGGAATGCAAACCCAAACGGACTATATTACCAGAACGGGGTTTACTCCAGCAAAGACGAATGGACTGATGGTGTTGTGTGGGATAAATGGCAAAGCTGGTGGTATTCTCTTAAAGCAACCAAATTAATGATCAAGCGACAGGACTAGAATACTTAAACCGTATTAAATGATTAAAATAACCATTTTTGGGGCGAAAATGGCAATAACAGGCCCAGCTTGGCATAGGGTACTCCCCTCCCATAAAAAACACATGTGCATGCAAATTTCTATACAAAAGTGGATTCATGAAAATTAAGATAAGAAGTGATTCTAACACATTGCCTGCTGAAAATGAATGGGGGGGGGGGGGGAGGCGTCAGCAGGAAATGTATTAAAGGCCTATATATACATTAAGGAATATTTCTATGAAGTTTGGTGACAAAATTTTATCATTTAGACTAGCTGAAATCAACTTAAGTAACGATGATTTGAATAACTAATTTGGGAAATCAATCAACTTTTTACAAGTTATAATATTATAAAAAAAAACATACTCCCTATTTCACAGACTGAACAGTGGATTCCCGACAGGACTACAGCATTTTAAACTGTCTGATTAAGGTTTGATGTTAGGAGATGCCATTTAGACAATGGATAGGACATAATTGCATCAGCAAGGATGTGTAAGCATTATTCAGTTTGTTGAAAACTAGATAGAAGTTGTAATTTTATCAGCGAGTTCATCATGAAATCAAAGTTTGCTCCTCCGTGATGGGTAAAATATCATTCTATAAATTGGTTGTCATGAAAACAATCAGTAAATCATCATGTCTTTTCCTGGGTATCTAGTAGTTTTAATTAAACTGACAGTAAACATTTTGGGATTTTGTTTGTTATACCTGGCTCTACCTCACAAAGTTACGCAGAACATGAAATGCTTTCCTATTGAATCCATGAAAATTCAATGAATTCATTTAGCGTGAATTTCACCCCCTCTGGTCATCAGGCTTTGTCCAGCCCTAAACAAAAAGGTCAGTTTTGTGGTAAAACACTAAAACTGATAAATATGAATGATAATGTTGTAATAAAAGAAATTTAGCAGTGCATAACATCTGTAAATTATTTGTTATATTAAAAATTATATTAAAATTGACTTTTGCAAGAAACAAATATTTCCTATATTTGTAAGCATTGAATGGGGTCTTGATCTCTTTGAGAAAATATTTTTACATTTTGTGCATTTTTTACTAATTTTCATCATCATTTGGACCATAATGACAGTTATTGTTATTTGTTTTTGATCAAAACGTTTGTCAACATTTCATGTGGAGAGGAGCAGATAACAAAATTGTTTTGTAAATGGTACCACCAAATTCTCAGTTTAACTTATTTTTATACATTTTAATTTGACTTTTATATGATCAAAGATACAATCAGTATTGCATTTTCATGACGTATCTTTGGAAGAAAAAGATGTATAATAATACAAGAATACCTCATATGCACTCAGACAGTATGCTGTTGCATCGACCTTTGCTTTGCGTCGGTCGGTCGATACTACTGCTCTACTGTCTTCGAGTATACTTTGAGGTTTCCTTGAATAACCTCATATTATTGTCAAATATGTGTGGGTTACTGACAACAACATAGCTTATAGTATGATTGTCTTTCATCTTGTTGTGCTACATGCAACATTT
Organism: Saccoglossus kowalevskii; assembly: GCF_978046115.1. NCBI lineage: Eukaryota > Metazoa > Hemichordata > Enteropneusta > Harrimaniidae > Saccoglossus > Saccoglossus kowalevskii. Next base: position 27,623,122 of record NC_140657.1, read on the forward strand.
GATAGAAAGAAAAACACTTTTTGAAAACAAGTACTAATCAGATTTTGTATTTGTAATGCATCTCTCTTATAAGTTTTCACTTTGTTGGTCAAACCGATATTTTAAATACATTCTTGAAACCTTTTTTCAAAACTGTTTAACATTGCGTTCTAGAATTTGGGTTAGGGATTTATTTACTGATAATATTGGTAGTTTTCAAAATTGCAAAAAAACAACAAAATGGCCGCCATGACATGGACTTTCCCTCACTGACCGGGAAACTTCCCTGCTGACCCACAAACTTGGTTTCAATCATTAACAGAGAAGGTTAAATAATCTAGCAACGCAAGAACCCAACAAATTTAAAGGTTATGACCTCTATCCTTCATTCCACATAAGCATTCTTAAATTAAATGTTGTACAGTATTTAGAAAAACTACACTCCATCTTTTTCATTAAAGTGTACTTCTGAACATTTTTTCTGCATTTCATCTGAGGGCACTGTTTAAAATTTCACTGGCTATGGCATTATTCAAAACTTTCAATACCTAAGATTGTATTGTCAAAAAACATTAATTTAAATTTTGAGTACTTTGGTAAAAAATCAAATATGAAAGCTTCAGCGTTTGTGGGTTATACTAATAGATATACATGTACCTGACACTGTTTATCATCTAATTTATTATTTGTCTACACTACAATAAATCACATCATGCATTGCTGTTTGAATTTTGGCTTGGGAGTGCACTAAACTAAGAAGTAAATAATGTTTAACGTTCGCTTGGATGTTGTGTAAAAATTTGTGAAATAATCATCATATAAAAACAAGAGAAACTGGAGTAAACAAATAACAAACAGCTTAAGAGGAAACAACCTATTAAAGAGTCTTGAAGGCATCCCAGTCTATTCCCTATTTTCATATCAAATGATTTTGTAGTATAGCCCAAATTTGATTTCTGAACAAGAATCTCGTGTGGTTCAGTGACTTGATGGCATCCTTAGATTCAAAGAACTCATTCACCACTAACTGTACAAAACTGCTCAATGGAGTTTAGATATTGACAAGAAGGATATATTGCGAATCCGTTAGCTGTTGTATTTATTACTGTATATATATTACTCATCATGCCAAAGGTGTCAAATAAAATATTGATGACAATACAACTTCAATCTTTCATCACAAATTCACAAAATAGTCCTGTTATAGTCTGCACTCTCCTTCAGAAGACTGGAACGAAAAATAGTCAAACTTTTTGAGTAAAAACTGAAAATTGACTCAAATTTTGTCTGTTGGCTCCAAAATTAGGGTTTCCAGAAATATTGAAGAATATAAGAAAACAAGCAGCCAGTCGGCTGAGATAGCTCCGCTGTTAGCATTGAACATTTCAATTAAAGAACAGAAGATATCATTAGAAAATTAACAATATGTACATGTATAGTATGTATAGCACTTTTTACCAAAAATGACAAAAATATTCACCAAAATTAGAGAATTGAGGATATCATCACGAAATGAACAAATCTCAGAATGGTCCACATGTAGCATCTATATATGTAATATCAAAGCAATTGGACTTTTGGTTTTAACAAGAAGTCGAAAATATCACTTTTTACCAAAAATGACAAAAATGTTCACCAAAATTAGAGAATTTAAGATATCATCACGAAATGAACAAATCTGAGAAAGGTCCACATGTAGTATCTATATATGTAATATCACAGCAATTGGACTTGCGGTTTTTAACAAGAAGTTGAAAATATCACTTTTTACCAAAAATTACAAAAATATTCACCAAAATTAGAGAATCGAAGATATCATCATGAAATTAACAAATCTAAGAGAGGTCTACCCCAGGTACATACACACCAAGTATCAAAACATTCAGGCTTGTAGTTTTCAAGAAGAAGTCGAAAAAGTAAAACATTGACAAGGACGACGACGGACAATCACTCATATGATAAGCTCCGCTCGACAGAGTCTGGTGGTGGAAAGATTAAAGACATAGTGCAACATTTCCAATGCTGCCACTAGAGGGCACAGTGTATCATTACTCACCATTTTATTAGAGGGCATTGTAACATTTCCATTTATTTTTACTAGAGGGCAGTGTAGCACATTGATTAGATTAGGCATTTTGTACTATTTTATTGGAGAAGCAAAGATTTCCATTAAAATCAACTAACAAAGATAAATAATTTTGAGTAGCTTACCTTTCAGTTGTACTGAATGCATAGAGATCCCATGATAATGTTCCAAGAAGCACTACATCTTTGTTTACAGATGTTATACACATTACTCTGGAATCAAACTATGAATAAAGCATAAAATAAACGGCATGACAAACAGACAAGATGGATGAAATGATGATCATGTACATGCAGCACATTGAGAACAGTCATCCTTCTGTGAGACTTGTATGAACTGCTCTGCGATCTCCTGCTTTCAGTGGTGCTGTCATGAATTTGTTTTCGCGTATCTGTTAACCGACTTAATTAACTGATTATTAGCGAATTGCTGTGTTATGTCTGTCATCGTCTAGGCCTATTTGAAGTTTTGGACGGAACTTGGCTCAGTGGTTTGGAACTAATTACGAGATATCCGTCGCGATTCTGACAGTTGGTATTCATAGTTATTAATGTAGTGAACGATTAATCAAAAGATATGACGTATTCAGTACTTAGTTTGATTGGCTTTATGATTGAAGGTTACGCCTTAGAGTCTTTTTACTGCTTTGTAATTGGTTAGAGTTTTGAAAATGAATAAAGAGAGTTTGAGTTGGTCTTGAAGAATACTCCACGACAGACGCAGCCTAGGGCAGTCGAGTCGAGTCCGAGAGAGTCCAGGGGCGAGCCTTGAGGCAGTCCAGTCTTGGGCTAGTCTTGGGTCAGCCTTGGACAGTCTTGGGGACTTTTCCCCAGGGCGCTGTGTCTGGTAGAGTGCTCGATTGATCGACTAAGACGAGAGCTGAAACGTATTTCGTTGTGTGTGCCTTATTTGACTGTAAAGTATAAGTGACTTTCCCGATCCCGTACCTCAAGGGGACGAGATAGAGAGTCGAGACGAGTTTCCCCCCGGACAGTGTGGAAAACCCCGTGAAGAAGAATTTACCCCCTGATAGTGCCCTCCAGAATACCAGTGCTCCTCTGCAAGCAAGGCTCCTGTATTTCTTCGTTGTTGAGTTGTAGAAGCCATTGACTGTCACCCATCTCTACATCCTGGAACTGTGAGTTATCACCAATGCACACTTCCCTAAGCAATCCCCTATTTTAGTGACTTTATTCATTGTATTTTCCTGTGCTTTGTTTCTTGTAATTATTTTGAGCTTTAACTTGATATTTTGGTATACCGGGTATGTGTATTTCATTTCCAGTACTATTGTCTTGTCTACCCCATACAGTACTGTTCTTGCGAAAGCTTTGGCTTCACTTCAGCTTCACCTTCGCTTCAGCATTGCATCATTATGGCATTGTTATGGCTTCAGCATCGCATCAATGTCGCGACATTAAAAAGTTAGGCGGTTATCGCTTCGCTTCATTGTGGCCTCATTATGGCGACAATGTGGCATCAGCATCACTTCATCAAACAAAGATGTACAGAACTCATTTCGTCCAACCTCTCGCTCGCTTCCGCTTTTCAATCGCTCGCTTTTGCGACCGCTTGTTGAATTTCCGCTTTATTTTCGACTGTGCACAAATTCGGACTACTAACAATTTTCTGGTTTTCATAGATCACGGTTACTAGTTTAGTAACCGTGCATAGATGTTGAACAACCGTCAAAAGTTCAAATACTTTTTGTTTTAACTATCTATAAGTATATGCACGCAATCTGACCCTTTGACCTAGATTTAGCTGGGATTGACTATTTTATTTTAAACAATATTCTGACGTGACACACTGCTACAAGATGTATTTCAAGAGAAGTACGACATGGTTGTCTAGGTTTCTTTTCCTGACTGTGTTGAGTTTACGATTTGTATAATTATTGTTATTTCCCCCAAGAAGACAAGCCGAATGACTATGAAGCTAAATATAAGTCCCACGCATGGACTGAGTGAAAGAAAATATTTCTAAGGCTAAAATAAAATCTAATATCTCTTTGTGTATTTGTCAATTTTGCATATATTTGGTATGACAGTATGTTCGTAAATATCTAGAAAAATCTCGTCTTTCGTTAATAATTTCATTTGTTTGAAATGTCTACCTACTGTGTCCCAATAATTTGTTTCACGGTTTGGAATATCGATCCCAGTTGGTTTCTCCAAACGGTGCCGACGTCCGTTATTCAACACAATCAGCATTTATTTATCACATTTATTTATTCATGGGGATCATGTCTCGTAATTTGCAGGCTGTAAAACCAACTAATTAAACAAGTACTATTTATTATATATTTTTTTTACCTTAACAAAGCGAAATCGATGGAAATTCAATTATCTATTTCTCACCTTGAAATAAAATAAAAAAATTCGAAGAGCATCGGGGGTTATATTGATAACCAGTCTTACCAATCGCTAGCTTTATTTTATTCAGTCAAATCCAAGTGCTATTTGATTTTTTACAGGGCATGTGGCTCGTTTTTATTCGAAAATATTTGTTGTGAGAATACTTTTAAAGTACGTATAGATCTAGCTCAGGTTGAAAATTGGATGTAAAATTTTACCAGACCGACGCCACCACAACCATCCAATCATAGTTAGAAATGTACGCACTTGTTTTGGAACTTTGTATCAAGATGGCAGGCGACAACGCCGGCGCACCAGGCAGCGTACGTGTGTTTTGCATGTATTAGTAGTTCGGGCATGGGATCAGACTCTGCTAAAACTAAACGAAACACAGAAAAATACCACGAAATGAGGAATCTGAATCTGTTCTCTTACCAGCAAATAAAATGAACGAAAATAAGGCAATTTTATAACAAGAAAAGTTTCATTTCGTATAGCAAATTGAGTTGTATCCGAACGACGATTGCATCGTGTGATTTAAATTTATCAAGATTTTCCTTGCAGTCAATATGACACTCGTCACTTGCAGATTGCAAAGTACTTCCCAAAGTTTTTGGTACCCAATACTCGCAACATTAAATAATTAAACAAGATATCTTTTTGAAATGTCATTTTACTCTTGGTCATATTATTTGATTTCCCTTACCGCCTTGAATTTCAAATCGATTACATATCGAACTTCTGTACATGTGTTTTTCTCTACTGCCTTTTCGTGTGAAAATAATGAGGTCATACTCATGTCGCAATACTTTGAAGCTGATGCCATGTTGATGCCATGAGACTGCGAAGCTGAGACCACAATGATGCCACAAAATAAGCAAGGCGAACACAGCTTCAATTTTCAAAGACGCGAAGCTGATGCCACAATGATGCAATGCTGAGGCGACAATGAAGCCATGTTAGGCGACAATGATGCCACAAAAGCCAAAGCTTTCGCAAGAACTGTACTGTACTAGCAGTGAAAGAACCCCCTGTCCAGTGTGAGTTCTGTGGGTGCCCTCTCATTAGCGATAAGCAGGCCTTACACTGTGACAAAAACACTGTATTAAAACTGCTTCAAGTTCATGAAACAAACAGATCGTTAGGAATATTAACCCTTGGAAAGCCAAACTTTTTTCATATTTTTTTTTAAATTTCAGTTAATAAGAGTAGCTGAATAAAAATTATGCCCAATTAGCCAAAAATTAATAAAGAATTCACAGAGAAATAAGTGAAAATGGTCAAAATGTTAAGAGGAATAATTGTGGGTTGAAAGGTCACAGAAACTTTCACGAAATTCAATTGAATATCCACAAACTATAAAATTACCCAATTAGTAGCAGTGAAAATAAGCCGATATTTCATTCACTTTCATGAAATGCAGTGATTTCTTTTCATTTTCACATTGATCAACTACTTAAAAAATTGATAATATTATTTAACAAATACTCACCTGCAAAGAAAGTTTTTCTTTTTCTGCATCATGGAGGTTGACTTCACATATGCATGCTTCATTCTGTTGTCCTTGACATACCCACAGGTTACCTATAAATATATTTATTGATTGATTGATTGGTCGGTCGATCGATCGATTGATTGATTGATTGATTGATCGATCGATTGATCTTTACCTGTCTTATAGACAACTGCTTAATTGTGTATTTGCTTTTTCTGACTGCATCACTGTTTGCCATGATTTAGTTTGACCTTTACCTGGTTTATAAACCACAGCACATTCCATGGCTTGAGCATTTGCTTTCTCTAATTGCTGCGCTGTTTGCCATAATTTGTCGGTTTCTTCTCGGTCTCGTTTTTCTTTCTCTCTTACAAGGAAGAATGTGTTCAATTTCTCCGCATGGAAATACTGTTTCTTTGCAATATAATCTTTGTCTGGAAAAGGGTTGAGTTCTTCATAGGCAGCCTGCAGCAACAAAAATATTACGTATTACATATTTCCTGACTTTAAGTGGAGGGGTTATCACCTGTCCACACATAGAAGTCTTAAGAAAAGACAAAGCATACTAAAAATGCAAAAGCTCATGGGTAGATACTTATTTGTAAATAATAACATGCTATGGCCTTCTGTATGACTCCCCAGAATATAACATTAAGTGTATAAAAAACACAATTTCATAACCTCCACTTACCTTCACTAATCCATCAGCTCAAAGCTAAACTTAGCAATTGATTTCATAAGCACCACTAACCTTCACTAATCCATCAGCATCAAAGCTAAACTTAGCAATTGATTTCATAACTACCACTAACCTTCACTAATCCATCAGCTCAAAGCTAAGCTTAGCAATCAATTTCATAACCACCACTAACCTTCACTAATCCATCAGCATCAAAGCTAAACTTAGCAATTGATTTCATAACTACCACTAACCTTCACTAATCCATCAGCTCAAAGCTAAGCTTAGCAATCAATTTCATAACCACCACTAACCGTCACTAATCCATCAGCATCAAAGCTAAACTTAGCAATCAATTTCTTAAGCACCACTAACTTTCACTAATCCATCAGCATCAAAGCTAAACTTAGCAATTGATTTCATAACTACCACTAACCTTCACTAATCCATCAACATCAAAGCTAAACTTAGCAATCAATTTCATAAGCACCACTAACTTTCACTAATCCATCAGCATCAAAGCTAAACTTAGCAATCAATTTCATAAGCACCACTAACTTTCACTAATCCATCAGCATCAAAGCTAAACTTAGCAATTGATTTCATAACTACCACTAACCTTCACTAATCCATCAGCTCAAAGCTAAGCTTAGCAATCAATTTCATAAGCACCACTAACTTTCACTAATCCATCAGCATCAAAGCTAAACTTAGCAATTGATATCATAACTACCACTAACCTTCACTAATCCATCAGCATCAAAGCTAAACTTAGCAATTGATTTCATAACTACCACTAACCTTCACTAATCCATCAGCATCAAAGCTAAACTTAGCAATCAATTTCATAAGCACCACTAACTTTCACTAATCCATCAGCATCAAAGCTAAACTTAGCAATTGATTTCATAACTACCACTAACCTTCACTAATCCATCAGCTCAAAGCTAAGCTTAGCAATTGATTTCATAACTACCACTAACCTTCACTAATCCATCAGCTCAAAGCTAAGCTTAGCAATCAATTTCATAAGCACCACTAACTTTCACTAATCCATCAGCATCAAAGCTAAACTTAGCAATTGATTTTATAACCACCACTAACCTTCACTAATCCATCAGCATCAAAGCTAAACTTAGCAATTGATTTCATAACTACCACTTACCTTCACTAATCCATCAGCTCAAAGCTAAGCTTAGCAATCAGTTTCATAAGCACCACTAACCTTCACTAATCCATCAGCTCAAAGCTAAACTTAGCAATCAATTTCATAAGCACCACTAACTTTCACTAATCCATCAGCATCAAAGCTAAACTTAGCAATCAATTTCATAAGTACCACTAACTTTCACTAATCCATTAGCATCAAAGCTAAACTTAGCAATTGATTTCATAACTACCACTAACCTTCACTAATCCATCAGCATCAAAGCTAAACTTAGCAATTGATTTCATAACTACCACTAACCTTCACTAATCCATCAGCATCAAAGCTAAACTTAGCAATTGATTTCATAACTACCACTAACCTTCACTAATCCATCAGCATAAAAGCTAAACTTAGCAATTGATTTCATAACTACCACTAACATTCACTAATCCATCAGCATCAAAGCTAAACTTAGCAATTGATTTCATAACTACCACTAACCTTCACTAATCCATCAGCATGAAAGCTAAACTTAGCAATTGATTTCATAACTACCACTAACCTTCACTAATCCATCAGCATCAAAGCTAAACTTAGCAATTGATTTCATAACTACCACTAACCTTCACTAATCCATCAGCATGAAAGCTAAACTTAGCAATTGATTTCATAACTACCACTAACCTTCACTAATCCATCAGCATCAAAGCTAAACTTAGCAATTGATTTCATAACCACCACTAACCTTCACTAATCCATCAGCATCAAAGCTAAACTTAGCAATCAATTTCATAATCACCACTAACCTTCACTAATCCATCAACATCAAAGCTAAACTTAGGAATTGATTTCATAACCACCACTAACCTTCACTAATCCATTAGCATCAAAGTTAAACTTAGCAATTGATTTCATAACCACCACTAACCTTCACTAATCCATTAGCATCAAAGCTAAACTTAGCAATTGATTTCATAACCACCACTAACCTTCACTAATCCATCAACATCAAAGCTAAACTTGGCAATTGATTTCATAACCACCACTAACCTTCACTAATCCATTAGCATCAAAGCTAAACTTAGCAATCAATTTCATAAGCACCACTAACTTTCACTAATCCATCAGCATCAAAGCTAAACTTAGCAATTGATTTCATAACTACCACTAACCTTCACTAATCCATCAGCTCAAAGCTAAGCTTAGCAATCAATTTCATAAGCACCACTAACTTTCACTAATCCATCAGCATCAAAGCTAAACTTAGCAATTGATATCATAACTACCACTAACCTTCACTAATCCATCAGCATCAAAGCTAAACTTAGCAATTGATTTCATAACTACCACTAACCTTCAGTAATCCATCAGCATCAAAGCTAAACTTAGCAATCAATTTCATAAGCACCACTAACTTTCACTAATCCATCAGCATCAAAGCTAAACTTAGCAATTGATTTCATAACTACCACTAACCTTCACTAATCCATCAGCTCAAAGCTAAGCTTAGCAATTGATTTCATAACTACCACTAACCTTCACTAATCCATCAGCTCAAAGCTAAGCTTAGCAATCAATTTCATAAGCACCACTAACTTTCACTAATCCATCAGCATCAAAGCTAAACTTAGCAATTGATTTCATAACCACCACTAACCTTCACTAATCCATCAGCATCAAAGCTAAACTTAGCAATTGATTTCATAACTACCACTTACCTTCACTAATCCATCAGCTCAAAGCTAAGCTTAGCAATCAGTTTCATAAGCACCACTAACCTTCACTAATCCATCAGCTCAAAGCTAAACTTAGCAATCAATTTCATAAGCACCACTAACTTTCACTAATCCATCAGCAATTGATATCATAACTACCACTAACCTTCACTAATCCATCAGCATCAAAGCTAAACTTAGCAATTGATTTCATAACTACCACTAACCTTCAGTAATCCATCAGCATCAAAGCTAAACTTAGCAATCAATTTCATAAGCACCACTAACTTTCACTAATCCATCAGCATCAAAGCTAAACTTAGCAATTGATTTCATAACTACCACTAACCTTCACTAATCCATCAGCTCAAAGCTAAGCTTAGCAATTGATTTCATAACTACCACTAACCTTCACTAATCCATCAGCTCAAAGCTAAGCTTAGCAATCAATTTCATAAGCACCACTAACTTTCACTAATCCATCAGCATCAAAGCTAAACTTAGCAATTGATTTCATAACCACCACTAACCTTCACTAATCCATCAGCATCAAAGCTAAACTTAGCAATTGATTTCATAACTACCACTTACCTTCACTAATCCATCAGCTCAAAGCTAAGCTTAGCAATCAGTTTCATAAGCACCACTAACCTTCACTAATCCATCAGCTCAAAGCTAAACTTAGCAATCAATTTCATAAGCACCACTAACTTTCACTAATCCATCAGCATCAAAGCTAAACTTAGCAATCAATTTCATAAGTACCACTAACTTTCACTAATCCATTAGCATCAAAGCTAAACTTAGCAATTGATTTCATAACTACCACTAACCTTCACTAATCCATCAGCATCAAAGCTAAACTTAGCAATTGATTTCATAACTACCACTAACCTTCACTAATCCATCAGCATCAAAGCTAAACTTAGCAATTGATTTCATAACTACCACTAACCTTCACTAATCCATCAGCATCAAAGCTAAACTTAGCAATTGATTTCATAACTACCACTAACCTTCACTAATCCATCAGCATCAAAGCTAAACTTAGCAATTGATTTCATAACTACCACTAACCTTCACTAATCCATCAGCATGAAAGCTAAACTTAGCAATTGATTTCATAACTACCACTAACCTTCACTAATCCATCAGCATCAAAGCTAAACTTAGCAATTGATTTCATAACTACCACTAACCTTCACTAATCCATCAGCATCAAAGCTAAACTTAGCAATTGATTTCATAACCACCACTAACCTTCACTAATCCATCAGCATCAAAGCTAAACTTAGCAATCAATTTCATAATCACCACTAACCTTCACTAATCCATCAACATCAAAGCTAAACTTAGGAATTGATTTCATAACCACCACTAACCTTCACTAATCCATTAGCATCAAAGTTAAACTTAGCAATTGATTTCATAACCACCACTAACCTTCACTAATCCATTAGCATCAAAGCTAAACTTAGCAATTGATTTCATAACCACCACTAACCTTCACTAATCCATCAACATCAAAGCTAAACTTAGCAATTGATTTCATAACCACCACTAACCTTCACTAATCCATCAGCTCAAAGCTAAGCTTAGCAATCAATTTCATAAGCACCACTAACTTTCACTAATCCATCAGCATCAAAGCTAAACTTAGCAATTGATATCATAACTACCACTAACCTTCACTAATCCATCAGCATCAAAGCTAAACTTAGCAATCAATTTCATAAGCACCACTAACTTTCACTAATCCATCAGCATCAAAGCTAAACTTAGCAATTGATTTCATAACTACCACTAACCTTCACTAATCCATCAGCATCAAAGCTAAACTTAGCAATCAATTTCATAAGCACCACTAACTTTCACTAATCCATCAGCATCAAAGCTAAACTTAGCAATTGATTTCATAACTACCACTAACCTTCACTAATCCATCAGCTCAAAGCTAAGCTTAGCAATTGATTTCATAACTACCACTAACCTTCACTAATCCATCAGCGCAAAGCTAAGCTTAGCAATCAATTTCATAAGCACCACTAACTTTCACTAATCCATCAGCATCAAAGCTAAACTTAGCAATTGATTTCATAACCACCACTAACCTTCACTAATCCATCAGCATCAAAGCTAAACTTAGCAATTGATTTCATAACTACCACTTACCTTCACTAATCCATCAGCTCAAAGCTAAGCTTAGCAATCAGTTTCATAAGCACCACTAACCTTCACTAATCCATCAGCTCAAAGCTAAACTTAGCAATCAATTTCATAAGCACCACTAACTTTCACTAATCCATCAGCATCAAAGCTAAACTTAGCAATCAATTTCATAAGTACCACTAACTTTCACTAATCCATTAGCATCAAAGCTAAACTTAGCAATTGATTTCATAACTACCACTAACCTTCACTAATCCATCAGCATCAAAGCTAAACTTAGCAATTGATTTCATAACTACCACTAACCTTCACTAATCCATCAGCATCAAAGCTAAACTTAGCAATTGATTTCATAACTACCACTAACCTTCACTAATCCATCAGCATCAAAGCTAAACTTAGCAATTGATTTCATAACTACCACTAACCTTCACTAATCCATCAGCATCAAAGCTAAACTTAGCAATTGATTTCATAACTACCACTAACCTTCACTAATCCATCAGCATGAAAGCTAAACTTAGCAATTGATTTCATAACTACCACTAACCTTCACTAATCCATCAGCATCAAAGCTAAACTTAGCAATTGATTTCATAACTACCACTAACCTTCACTAATCCATCAGCATGAAAGCTAAACTTAGCAATTGATTTCATAACTACCACTAACCTTCACTAATCCATCAGCATCAAAGCTAAACTTAGCAATTGATTTCATAACCACCACTAACCTTCACTAATCCATCAGCATCAAAGCTAAACTTAGCAATCAATTTCATAATCACCACTAACCTTCACTAATCCATCAACATCAAAGCTAAACTTAGGAATTGATTTCATAACCACCACTAACCTTCACTAATCCATTAGCATCAAAGTTAAACTTAGCAATTGATTTCATAACCACCACTAACCTTCACTAATCCATTAGCATCAAAGCTAAACTTAGCAATTGATTTCATAACCACCACTAACCTTCACTAATCCATCAACATCAAAGCTAAACTTAGCAATTGATTTCATAACCACCACTAACCTTCACTAATCCATTAGCATCAAAGCTAAACTTAGCAATTGATTTCATAACTACCACTAACCTTCACTAATCCATTAGCATCAAAGCTAAACAATTGATTTCATAACTACCACTAACCATCACTAATCCATCAGCATCAAAGCTAAACGTAGCAATTGATTTCATAATTACCACTAACCATCACTAATCCATCAGCATCAAAGCTAAACTTCGCAATTGATTTCATAATTACCACTAACCATTACTAATCCATCAGCATCAAAGCTAAACTTAGCAATTGATTTCATAATTACCACTAACCATCACTAATCCATTAGCATCAAAGCTAAACTTAGCAATTGATTTCATAACTACCACTAACCTTCACTAATCCATCAGCATCAAAGCTAAACTTAGCAATTGATTTCATAACTACCACTAACCATCACTAATCCATCAGCATCAAAGCTAAACTTAGCAACTGATTTCATAACTACCACTAACCATCACTAATCCATCAGCATCAAAGCTAAACTTAGCAATTGATTTCATAATTACTACTAACCATCACTAATCCATCAGCATCAAAGCTAAACTTAGCAATCAATTTCATAATCACCACTAACCTTCACTAATCCATCAACATCAAAGCTAAACTTAGGAATTGATTTCATAACCACCACTAACCTTCACTAATCCATTAGCATCAAAGTTAAACTTAGCAATTGATTTCATAACCACCACTAACCTTCACTAATCCATTAGCATCAAAGCTAAACTTAGCAATTGATTTCATAACCACCACTAACCTTCACTAATCCATCAGCATCAAAGCTAAACTTAGCAATTGATTTCATAAGCACCACTAACCTTCACTAATCCATCAGCATCAAAGCTAAACTTAGCAATTGATTTCATAACTACCACTAACCATCACTAATCCATCAACATCAACAAGAAACTTAGCAATTGATTTCATAACCACCACTAACCTTCACTAATTCATTAGCATCAAAGCTAAACTTAGCAATCAATTTCATAAGCACCACTAACCTTCACTAATCCATTAGCATCAAAGCTAAACTTAGCAATTGATTTCATAACTACCACTAACCATCACTAATCCATCAACATCAACAAGAAACTTAGCAATTGATTTCATAACCACCACTAACCTTCACTAATCCATCAGCATCAAAGCTAAACTTAGCAATTGATTTCATAACCACCACTAACCTTCACTAATCCATCAGCATCAAAGCTAAACTTAGCAATTGATTTCATAACCACCACTAACCTTCACTAATCCATTAGCATCAAAGCTAAACTTAGCAATTGATTTCATAACCACCACTAACCTTCACTAATCCATCAACATCAAAGCTAAACTTAGCAATTGATTTCATAACTACCACTAACCATCACTAACCCATCAGCATCAAAGCTAAACTTAGCAATTGATTTCATAACCACCACTAACCTTCACTAATCCATCAGCATCAAAGCTAAACTTAGCAATTGATTTCATAACCACCACTAACCTTCACTAATCCATTAGCATCAAAGCTAAACTTAGCAATTGATTTCATAACTACCACTAACCATCACTAATCCATCAACATCAACAAGAAACTTAGCAATTGATATCATAACTACCACTAACCTTCACTAATCCATCAGCATCAAAGCTAAACTTAGCAATTGATTTAAGTTGTCTCATAATAGATATGGTATCACCTTCTTGTAAAAGTCGGTCTTCATAGGTTTTCATGATAGCAAGAGAGAATCGGAAAAGTACAATTGGCCCATCCAGAAAAAAACAATCCCAGATCCTGAGTAATGTCTGAAATAAAAAATTACATATTAAACTTGCTCCGGAATTAGCTATATTTATTTAACAATTCTCGCTCTCAAGGCAACAGCTTTTTATGTTATAGAAAACTTTCAACACCCCAGTGCTACTAGACTGAATATATGAGTTGTTAAAAATCAAAATTCTCTGTTGAGACTTTAAAGGCAGTGTAACTCCAATCATCGCACACCCCGCAATATGTTCATCAACTGACTTTCCACCAATGAACACAAAACTTTATACTCGTACAGACAAGGTGATATGTTCATGCATATGTAACAACAGAAAAAGTCACATAAAACAGGAAGTTACTCCAAAAACAGAACAAAATGTGAAACTCTCTGCCTGTCTCTGGGCATAGAATTATGCTCCAACATGAACAAATTTCTCATTTTAATAGTGACAACAAAATTTAGTCTTCAAATACACCGAAATTATAACATTGTGAATGAAGGTGTTTACTTTGCATTATGCATGTTATAAATTGTAGAAGTTTATGTTGAAGGGTTGATGGAAGGTGATTTCAAAGCGGCTAAGTCAATCGTCATTTTGTAGTTTGTATGTAGTTACTCAGAAAATACCCATGATGCTCTGCTTAGTTTTTATATTTTCTCTATAATCAGAAATTTTTTTGAAATGTATAATATCTTTGAACATATTCCCCCTCTACTGCATGTGTACAGAACAGTGTTGGTTGGTTCAGTAAGTTATTTTCAGGGGTTGTGTGTAGCATGGAGCTCTAAGTGAAGTGAATGACAGGCAGTGAATGCTAAACATGGTTTTAATATTCGTAGTTTAGTTAGACGTCACCAGACATTGTTCGTTGCTGTGAAACACCTTTGCATGCTTACCTCAAAAGGCACACTGTCAAAAAAGATCGCCAGAAACCAGGTAAGTGTAATGGTGGATATTTCTATATCAAGTTGCTTAAAATGTTCATACAAAACGGGAAGTTTTTGAGCGATCAATTCCTGGAGGACAGCTTGATCAGCTTGAGCACCGACTAAAAAACGATCGAAGTATCCAGATGAGAAGTAACGATCAACAAACGCGACGAGGCACCTTGTAATGAAAAAAGAAATAGTTAAAAATGAACGGTATTTCACCACCAGTTCCCTCTTTTCATCACAAAATCCAAAAAAATTCCCGTTCATAGTCTGCACTTTCCTTCAGAAGACTGGGACAAAAATAGCCAAAATTTTTTGAGTAAAAACTGAAAATCGACTTAAATTTTGTCTGTTGGATACAAAATTAGGGATTATTTCAAGAAATATTAAAGAATATAAGAAAAAATAGCAGAAAAATTTGGACAAGAAATTCTGGTGGTGAAAAGGGTAAAATATTACAAGATGGCCGACATTTGACGATGAAATTTCCTCCATTAAGAGCAAGATTTTCAAGACTCACCAAAAGGCTTGTTCAGCTTCCATATAAAGTAGACATGTGCCAACACTAAAGTTCAGCCCTTGACAATATCCAATGTCAGGGTTATGTATACAGTATGCTTCTAGAACTTCACGCAGTTGATTAACCTGACATGAGAAAAATATAAAAAATGGTCTTGTCTGTGACCAATATCAAGAATTTCCATCCTACAAGTGGTGGTTATTGGCCTAAGTCAGAGACTGAGACCAATAACCGTCCACGAGGGAACAACTTCAATAAATCTTGATATCGACCGATGCCAATAACTGTTTCATTATTACAAGAAAAAATAACAAGACAGTATTAAAGTTGAAACTTTTCAAGTTAAATCAAAATCTGCTTCCAGTAGAGTAACGAGCATAACTAAAAGTATCACCCATCCAATAAGATTTTTTGAATGTTATAACAACAAAGGCCAGTACCACACAAAATGATATCAGAAGCAAGAAATAATCTAGGAGAGACCATTATCAACATTCATCAAACAGTTGTGTAACTAATATTGACCAAAAATATTAACATTAACCATATTTAAGGATAATAAATAAAAACATTAAATGTATACATGAATTTTTAGATAACATGTTATTTTAGCTAATTTAGCTAATTCATGATTCAGCCAACCTATAATCTCATTTATTCAAGATGTCGCTAATTTAAAATAAAGTGCATTCTGACAATGAGATGTTAATTCATGCATTGGGTAAAATTTGCTAAAATACCATGCAGCTATTTCAACGTACGGTATATTGATTACTTATGGATGTGACACATTAAAATGCAATGAATATTTTTAAAATAAGGAAGTCAAATGTACAAATTTTAACATGCGAGTACAGATTGCTTAAATCTATTGTTTTTGCTGCTAGAGGTAAAATAACTGTTTTACATCTATGCATCAAATTCATTTCCACTCATACATTAAGTTAAATACAGTAGTATGAAGTCACATGTGTTTAAATGGTTACATTACATTGAAAGGTTAGGGTCTTATCATACAAACTGCAGAGTGGGGAAATAAAAAAGGACATAATGGTCCCATGTGAAACAGTGAACATGTAGACTTACTTTTTCACAATTTCCATCTTTAAAATGGATATTCTGCGGCATAGTTCTCAGTAAATCAAGTTCTATCTGTCTTTGGTAGGATTTGATATGTAAATTACCTGGTATCTGTGCTAGCAAGGATTTATAGTAGTTATCCCCCTGTGGAAAACAGAGATATGAAAGAAAACCTGTGATTGGTCAAATTATAAACTTTTCTAAAAGAAAAGATGTAATTGGGTAATCAATGTGGCATGTTATAGGTTGTGATTGGCTAAGTATTGTGAAGATATGAAAGAGAAACAGTGATTGGTCAACTTTCCTGAAAGAAAGAATTTAATTGGTGAAGCAATGAGACGTGTTTTGAGTTGTGAATGGCAATGTATCTTAAGAATAAATGAATGGTCAAATCAAAACAAACCATGATATGTGATATGAATCACAATGATTGTTGCACTCACCTTAATTGCCTTGATATCCTGTACGTGGTTTATCGCTAACTGCGTCCAAATGACCGCTCGGTATTCGTCAGGTATACCTAGTAATATTAACTCCCGTAATTCAGGCTGAAAAAAAAATTGCCAAATAATGTGATAAGTCATTTTGACTAGTTGTTGAGTATTTCATATTAGACTCATGCATTCACATTATGCAAATTTAAAATAGTTAGTAACTCACTTACCATTTCATGGAAATTCTTTCTGTGGTTTACCATGAAATTATCCCAGCGTTTGTGATATTCAGCTTTCTCCTAAAAAATAAAATTAACATAATGAAAATAAATCATATAATCTGAAAAAAATTGAATTTACTTTTTTGTCGTAGCTTAGTTATCATTTACAGCTGATGAAAAGTCCAAGATTTTGTGTCATTCATCTTAAATTTACTGAATTTTACCCAAAATGCAAAGTTCTGATTGCACATACTGTGCATGTTCCTACAGATGTTAATAGACAGTGAGGTTTGTTGTCACTTACCAAGATATCCATAGAATAATGCTGATACAGTAACTGACACACATAGTGTATGAATAATGCTTGATGCTTTGGCGGATGAATAAACCCGTACTGATCAATATGTTCGGTATTAAATAAAGTCCTTCCGAGAAATGAAAGATTAGAGTAAACATAAAGCATTTTGATGAGAAAAATAGAAAACTTTTTTTTTTGTAATTTGTTTTGATTAAAAATTCTACTGAGCATGAGGTAAGCATGCATTCTAGAAATATTATAACTGAAAGAAATGGACAACTTTTTGAACAAAGGAAGCGTATACCGCATTTGATGCCTCTACTGCCAGACACAAACATGGAATTTAACTCACTAAAATATTAATTTTATTGGATACTTGTATAGATTCTAGGAAACTCTGAATTTACATATTGATTTTAGTTAGGTAATGCAGTGAATTTTCTTTTTCTATTAAAAGTAATGACAGGTATTAACAGAAACGAGCTATGATTTTACAAATTCTCGAGGGCAGAGCTACATCACAGAGCGTTCTACGTTGCTAAGACACACCCCACTGTACCATGTATTTCTATGAGCTATATGCAAGCTGCTGTCGAACGTCGTTCAATAACTAAAAGTAAAGAAAACAGCTAAATGTCTGGCGAGTTGAAGCACAAACTCAACTATGAGACAATCCCTAATTAACCAAATTTATTTGAGTTGCACATGTAGGGGTAGTCTCGTTACACTGTTCAGTAAAATTTCAAAAACTAGCCAAGGGTTTTTGACCATAGTTTTTCGCGGTTGTGATTGCAGGCGATGAAAATGCTTGGATGTTCGCTCTTGAGAATACTGACAAGAACACAAATCAACATTTGTATAAATTTAACAACAAAACTATTTTCAGTTTACAGCAGTCTTATTCAAATCCAATTTATCCAAACGAGATGATTGAATTCAGAATACCAGCGTTCCTCTGCAAGCAAGACTCCTGTATTTCTTCATTGTTGTGTTGCCGAAGCCATTGACTGTCACCCATTTCTACATCCTGGTACTGTGAGTTATCACCAATGCACAATTCTCTAGGCAATTTTAGTGTAATTTATATTTTTCTGTGCTTTGTTTCTTGTAATTATTTTGATAGCTATTAAAGCCAGGAGCTTTAACTCCATATTTTGGTATATGTGAATTTCATTTCCAGTACTATTGTCTTGTCTACCCTATTCTAGCAGTGAAAGAACCCCCCTGTCCAGTGTGAGTTCTGTGGGTGGCCCTCTCAATTGCGATAAGAATGCTTTACACTGTGACAGTCTAGCCTTCATTCTGTTCAAGTGCCCAAATGATACAAGTTATTCCATCCCTTTATGATGTGCTGCAGCATGAGCTGTGTCATTTTAAATTTATAATTATATAGATATATAAATAATTGAATATACATGATATTGAGATATTGCTGTAATAATGGAAGTTAATGAGATGCATGCATATTAATTATCCATACAATATTAAAATGAAGAGAATGAAATTAACAACCTTGCATCCGGCAGTTTAGGATCTGTCTGTCGACATTCTTCAATTAATTGTGATATTCTTTGTAAATGCTGATAATGAAAAATATAGAAACTATAAATAATTCCTTGGTAAACTCAGCAAAAGAAACATGCCTAACTCCACAACAGATACCTGCCTAACTAACCATTGAACAGAAACCTGACTCACTAAAAAAATATGCCTAACTCAACAACGGAAAACTTCCTAGCTCACAAACAGAAATATTTCGAATCTATATAAACAATTTAAGGGAACAAGCAGTCTAAAGCTTTATTAGATTTAATTAAAAGTTTTAATTAAATTAGAAAAGTACTAGTATCTGAATTCATTTGTATTCACAATATACAAAACTGTCTTACTCGGTTTCCGAACACCTTTTGTTGTAAGTCACATGGCGCTTCTATTGATGATAAAGTTATACAACTTTGTAGTAAAGATACATAATCTCTTTTTAGTTTTTTATTCTCAGCTTCAACTTCCTGAAGATTCCTAAAAAAATCATATACATAGTTCCTGTGAGTTATCAAGTTTATGAAATAAGTTTGAATATGAACGGTCAAATCATGTCAGAGTTATGGCTCCAGAAGTGCATTCATTTAAACCAAATGGCCATTAGTCGGCCATTTCTGAATCTGATTTGGGAAACAAAATGTCATGCATAATGTTCAATGTCAACAAAATCTATCCATGCATAACCGAAATCTGGGATTGCAGACATGCTTGATTTTTGAACATTAAAATGACCACCATTCGGCCATATTGAATTGTATCATAAAACAAATAAGATTCACATATGTATACAAAATCTAATTTATTATGTATTTATTTGTATCTGTACATAAGGCCAATGGCCACAGTACAAAATAAACATATTTTTATTATTATGTATACCAAATGTGATCATTTCAGTGATCTCTAAGATACAGGTGAGACACACAGACATACACATGGATGTCAAGACACTAGTCTGAAAACAGCGACTAATAACCTAGATATTGCGAAACCAGTCTAAAACTGAACAGGAAGTGGACATAAATACAGCTTTAGGCTAAAATAAAGAGATTGGTTTCAGGTCAGCGTGTGCATTAATTCAAATGAGGCCACTCACTTTCTTTTTTTGTTACAGCCAAAATACTGTAAACATGAAAGAAAAAACAGCACAAACATTAATGCATCACTGCATTATGTTTTGAAAAATCCTAGGACCAGAAACAAATTTTAGCCTTACTTCCAATATCAACAGCAGCTATGAACTTACAGTTAATAGCGTATATGCTTACATAAATAACAGAATCGTGTTTATGGTATTTTTACTCAACCAGATTAATGCAATTTTAGCTTATATTCACTTCTATTCAAGATTTACTCATAACAGAGCACATATAGTAGTTCCCCAGAACTTCTTATCATGGAAATAAAAAAACATAAATTATCAATATTTAATATGAATTTGCCTTCTCAAACAAGGATGTGCACAGCAACTATATAGATCATAAACAAAAGATTGTAGAGAGCCACCTGTTGAGGGCATGCTTCATAAAGCAGCCACCTGGAAATTCCCTGTATCAGATAGACTACTAATTGAGGGAAAGTATTACTATTTTGACGTGCATCGTAAGTGATTACAGATTGTATAAGTTATTATCTTACATTTAATCTATCTTTTAAGTTTTAGTACCACTCCTTGATTGCATTTTTGTGAAGGTGAGATCATTAAACAAATACATCATGATTATTCTTATGATTGAGAAAGTGCATTCACCAAAAGCTTCCCACCATTTTTGTTATGCTGGCGAGTTTCCTCATACTATTGTTAGTAAACACTACTAAACCCCTACAAAAAATTGTTCAATAGAAAGCACGAGCAAAGGCTTTTTTTTAATAAACTCATTCCAGGCATACCTATGTTTGTTTACAAGCTTTGTTCGATCCTTTTGTTTGTGTTTCGTCAACCGCTGAATTTCGTTATTTAGGAAAGTATTCTGATCATGTAACTTCTGACAATATGCCCCAGCCTCTGAATTGGATCCAAAACTGTAACACAAATCATATATTGTTAGGCATATAGAATATTCATGTTTCTGGACATGTGACAGTTTTAAACATGTCACAAACTGACCACAAATTATAAAGAGTTTTCTTTTTCTCAGAGCCATGCTGTATTTGCTCTATTTGTAGTGCATTTGCTAACATAAATTTAAGTTTTTTTATTTTAATCCACATAATACAGAGCTAACTTATCCTTTGTAGTTCAAACTGAGTACATACGGGTATTAATTAACATATGCGTAAAACACAAGTTTAATTTAAATTATTCAAATATACTGTAATCGGCCGCCAACCCAAATGTACCGGTATATATCATACACACAGTATACAGCTGATGAAGAGGATGAAGGAAAATAATAAAGACAGAGCAAAATTAAGATTTTATAAGTATACATACACCGGCAAAAATACAATACTGATATTTTACATGATATTTGTATTGTATTTCATCACTTGGGTCAATTGAAGAAATTAATTCTGTAAATATCAGTACAATGTTCTAATACTAATATTTTTGGATACACAAGTATGTATATAGCTATGCAGCTGAATTCTCACAGTCGGAGCTACGTCATGATCCCCCAAACGTTGCCAGGATCAATCACAAACAGGAAAAGACAATGAATTTCCAGATTAACACCTCTGTTTTCCCCCAAGCTAACAAAAAATCTTTTTGTCTTCTACTGACTTCCTGATCCGGTCCGTCTGTGAGAATGGTTATTTGTTGTTCGAAAAACAACTCATTTTCGTCTATTGTCATAAATATAGCTCACATGACATGACATATCACTTATTGTGTCTCCTTTTGTTTTCTTGTTTAGTACCAAAAAAATTTGTGAAATATAAAAAGGTACATTTTACCTATTTTTATGACCCAATTGTTCTACTTTGTCATTTAACTCGATAATGACTTCTTCTCGTGATGCAAGTAACTCCTTGTAAGCCTCTTCACGTTTTTGCAGCCTCTTTAATTCCTTCTTTGTCTTCCTGTATTGTAACACATTGAAAGTTACGTTTCCAGATTATTACATGTTTGCCACAACTTGGATGGTATAAAATCCTAAAATAGGAGTCTTCAAAAAGGCTTATTCATAGTTCAATGATATTTGTCCAAATGTTTGCAACATATTAAAAATAACATTTTTCATGCACATTTAATAATTCAAAATACTACGACTCGTAGTAATTCAACACATCAAGAGGAGGGTGGGTGTTCAAATATTTCTTGTAATTCATAAAATTATTAGTAAAAAAAAATTAATACATACTCTAACTCGGCTTGCAATTCCCTCAGTGACCCTATGGGGGCGCTGTTTCCCTCAGTTGAGGATATTGACAGATTGTCAAGCCCATTCGCAGCATGACTTTCAATTTCAAATGAACTTTCTGAGCTATGGGGGGAAAAAAGAAGATGATTAAACTTGAAATATTATAGAGTTACTGGATTCATGCTGATGACTATCTCAGATGCAAAATACATATACTGAAGGAAAATTAGGTTATATCCAAGTGAAGTAACTCGCACCAACTGTACGTTGTTAACCTTTGTTAACCTTTAACCTTTTCACCATCAGTTTACCATATTTAAAATAAGCATTTCCTTATATGGGAGGATGAAAATACCCCGTAAAATATCACAAAATTACGGCACACTGTAACTTATGGTGTTACGGTGACAGATATATAATAATACCTTTTAATATTGACAAATGAAAGCTTAATTTGAAAAAAAATATCACTAAAAAAAAAAGAGTACAGTTTTCTGATTTTGGACTTAGTAACGCTTTGTGACATGTACCTTACATCTGTAAATGACGAAATGCTTCCATGGTGTGATGTACTGACAACTCTTAGCGAGTTGCTATGACAACTTGTTGTTTCTAAAGCAGATTTATTAAAATAAATAAAGAGAATTATATTAGTTTGTGATTTGCATAGTTCAAACGACATACAATTTGCATAGCTAAAACAATACATAATGTGCATAGTATTCAAACAAAATTCAGTGCTCTATTTGAACATTTGACTATGCATGCTTCATACTTTGGAGTGAAGAGGATTAAGCTAAGCTTCATACTTTCTTCGTACTTACCAACTTTTTCACCGTTGTCATCTGATTTTGCTTCTTCCGCTTCCTCTACTCCTTCACTCAGTTTAGACGTCTATAAGTAGACAATGAAGGAATGACCAACAAGGACACGTGAAAACAAGACAAGATATGTCAAAGAACAAAATTTCAGAAAGGTGGATGAGACAGGCAGACATACCTTGGTTTTGGTTTGATGTTTTCTGTACTGTTCTTCATTAAAACACTGCACTGAATGTTTATCAGCAAAAGCATCTCTTTTAAGCTGAAAGAAACATTCTTCTCTTTATTAAAATATGGGTAGATTTGGAGGCAATAATCCTGTCACGTTTAATCTTGCTCATGGGTGGCATCACCAAGACATCTAACCAACCAACTACCGACAAATGTTTATTCAAGCGTCTTTGCTCTGATGGAATTTTTATTCGAGAAAGTGGTATGTAACATTTGTTCGAATCGAGATCATATCTTGGGAGCTCTGAACACAACTGGCATAGGTAATTGGTCTGATGTAGTTAGAGAAGATGCCACCTGGTGACCATGAAACAGTGACCAGGTATAAAAAGCCAACAGTGTCACCTACTACATCAGATTTTAATCTGATTGAAAAAAGGACATATCGTAATAATTTTAAGACAGTCGTGTAAATACAAGCCTACTCATAATTTTTGAAAAAGTTGGTCATAAATCTCATGACAGTGTTCACTGGTCTATTATGTAAAATCATAAAGCACATGTAATAGCATTCTTTTGTGTGTTACAGTGACGTATTTTGAGAAAGGTTGTCCTAATATTTTTCAAAAATCACTATTTTTACAATTCCATAGAGTATATATGAAAGAAAATTTGCATTTTTTGACATTTTTTAAAACCCAGATTATTGAAATAATTAAGCACAACAAAAACAACCGAATCATTCATAATATACTGTGGAATATTTTATTTTCGTTGGAATTAATTTTCGCTGAAAAGGCTTTTTGGGCATTTTGTATGGAATTTATTTTCACTGATTTTTGATGAGTTTAATGTGAAATATAGGAAAAAAAGTATATTCGCTGGATTTTATTTTCACGGAATCATCCCTTCAGCGAAAATAAATTCCAAGCGAAAATAAAGTATTCTACAGTATATATATATTTCATCCTATGTCACCTGACTACAATTTAAGATATGGCATAATATATTTCTGCCACAGGATCCCATGGTAAAAGCGTTGACAACTATTTACTAAAATACAATCATAATTTTCTCGAAAATTAAGCTGGTGATCCACAACTTTTTTTAAAGTCAATATCCTTATAATGCCTTGTAGTACACAGGCAATCACAATTGTCTACTAGTGTCAACGTAAAAAAAGTACTTTGACACAAATCACGTCTGTTGATGCAATTTTTCCCCATTTATTCATTTATTTCAGCAAGCGATGAAAAATGAGGTTAAATACTGTAAAATACTTTATTTTAGCTGTAATTAATTTTCGCTGAAAAGACTTTTTGGGTGTTTTGTATGGAATTTATTTTCACTGCTTTTTGACAAGTTAAATGTAAAATATGGGAAAAAAGGTATATTCGCTGGATTATATTTTCACTGAATCATTCCTTCAGCGAAAATAGTGAAAATAAATTCCAAGCGAAAATAAAGTATTCTACAGTATATATGATATACATGCATGTACAGCTAGTCCACTAAACATAGCACAACTATCACAACCTTGCCCAGTAAAAATGACACCCACCTGTAATGCGTTGAGCCAATGCATCATACTATCATGGCTATCAGCTGTAATTATATGATCTCTGTTTTCACTACTGTAAAATAAAAATAATAATATTCACTTTTATGTACAACACCAGCCTGAAAGATGACTACAGTAAAATCTTTAATTCAGGCGTCACTTTTCGAACATATTAAACTTTTCTGACGCCTAAATTAGAACCTAATTTACATTTTTCGGAGTCACTGATGTTTATTGTGGCTCAGCAACATATTTAAATGCTATAATGGTAATTTAAACACGTTGGCACCATCCAGCATTCTGATTGGTTAATTAGTGACTTGACCTATCAGATCACATGGAAAAAACATGGCAGATATCGTATCGCATCAAACAAAGTTGAATTTTAGTTGCATTTCATAACAATACAACAAATTTGTTGTACGTTATTATAATCACTACTGAGGGTCATTGACAATTGCAACACTTCGGAAACAAGCATGAAACACAGCATGACCGGATTGCACTATAGACACACTGATCATTTGCTACTAAGGAATGCATTCATGTTTGTTTTTGAAACTCTTTTTGAAACTACTTTTCGTTATCAGCAAAATTTAAACCAATGCATATTACTGTATACTGTATTTTTGTTATCATGTACAAATACAAACATTTTTTTTGATTAACTGTAATTTTTCAACATTTCGTGATGCCAAAAACCATTTTAATGCTTTTCACTCTTAGAGGGGGGGGGGCTAAATTAGAGATTTAGAAATGATAAATCAGCAAAATTTAAACCCAGTGAAAATTAGTCATTTTACAGTATTCAAATTTATTATTCAATAAATGCTAAATGTTGAATATATATCATGTTGTACTAAATAATCTTAATACATATATTAAAAAAAATAAAAACCGTATTATCGCATTATTTGTTAGTTCTCTCTGGATAAAACCAAACCTTTTTTGGCCTACATATCCACTCTATGCGGATGTGGTAATAATTACCTAATGCAGAACTGATGGTGTTGATCCATATGCAGTGACAATCCAGCTTTCCTAATATTAATTGAACCAATCGGAAGGTGGTTGAATTCCATATCTTGATCTGTTTTATAGTAAAACAGATGACAAGTGCTATCGTCAAACACAAACCATACTTGTCGTCGTTTTAATCGACTCAAGGCTGAGAACAAAAATAAAGACTATTAAACGAAGAATTAATTCCTCACATAATTGTGAGAATAAAGAAAAGTAAAAGGTTTAATTAGGCGACCATGCAAAGTCCACTGATGTGTGTTGTTTTTACAAATCATACTAAGTAAGTCATGATGTGTGTTGTTTTTACAAATCATACTAAGTAAGTCATGATGTGTGTTGTTTTTACAAATCATACTAAGTAAGTCATGATGTGTGTTGTTTTTACAAATCATACTAAGTAAGTCATGATGTGTGTTGTTTTTACAAATCATACTAAGTAAGTCATGATGTGTGTTGTTTTTACAAATCATACTAAGTAAGTCATGATGTGTGTTGTTTTTACAAATCATACTAAGTAAGTCATGATGTGTGTTGTTTTTACAAATCATACTAAGTAAGTCATGATGTGTGTTGTTTTTACAAATCATACTAAGTAAGTCATGATGTGTGTTGTTTTTACAAATCATACTAAGTAAGTCATGATGTGTGTTGTTTTTACAAATCATACTAAGTAAGTCATGATGTGTGTTGTTTTTACAAATCATACTAAGTAAGTCATGATGTGTGTTGTTTTTACAAATCATACTAAGTAAGTCATGATGTGTGTTGTTTTTACAAATCATACTAAGTAAGTCATGATGTGTGTTGTTTTTACAAATCATACTAAGTAAGTCATGATGTGTGTTGTTTTTACAAATCATACTAAGTAAGTCATGATGTGTGTTGTTTTTACAAATCATACTAAGTAAGTCATGATGTGTGTTGTTTTTACAAATCATACTAAGTAAGTCATGATGTGTGTTGTTTTTACAAATCATACTAAGTAAGTCATGATGTGTGTTGTTTTTACAAATCATACTAAGTAAGTCATGATGTGTGTTGTTTTTACAAATCATACTAAGTAAGTCATGATGTTTTAAGGGGAAAGCCAAAGCTTTATGAGTATGTATGCTATGACTGCACTTCAGAAACAAGTTAAAAATGGCAATGAAAAATAGTACAAAAAATTTTAAGCTGTTACACTTGTTTTGCTAATTTGCATATATTATTTATTTATTAATAACCGATAATGCAATTACTATCAGGTATGATTGTGTCTATAATTAATAAATAGGTTACCATGACAATTGTAAAGAATATGTCAAAGACTATGTTGCTGTAAGGTGGATAAACCATGAAATTTGTTTGGGGGGGGGGGGTAAAATGGGGTACAAGTTAGTTATAACACTTACCTCCCTTGGGCTGAAGATATAGATATCCCGATAGTTCAGAATTCATCCTGGACAATAGCTACACGCACACAAAAATTACAAATGCATATTCCATAGGATTTTATGGATGATTTGCCAGATAAACGTCTATAGTTTCTTATTCTTTTATCAGTTCTTCAGATTGCACCATTCATTTGATATGGTTCTCTACAAAGCTGTAATGATGAAGAATGATGCAAGTCAATGTATTGAAAAGCTGCAGAGACAGTATTACTGGTACATGTATACAGGTGGTTCAATTAGAGGTACCGGGGTTAGGGACTGACTTTATGTCAATAGTCAACCCATGAACAAGCATACACATAAATGAATGTCTAGCTGTTGTGTTTCAGATAAATTCAATTCAAATGTGAGACACCAGTCGCTTTTAATTTTGTTCTCTGATGCGAAATTTTAAGTAACACTTTGGTCAAATAGAAGTCACATTCAGACCTTGCAGTAATATCAGCCAATCAGAACTTATGTTATAGCCACATTCCAGTTGTAAGGCATACTCTGATTGGTTGACAAATCTGATCAGAGGAAAGTTGCTTCTATGCGACTTGCATAGTAAGTTTAGTCAGTTTTATGCTCCAGTCGATGTCAACCCGACCTCTCCCACCTCGTGCGATACGGGGCAAATGTCGGGCATTAGGCGGGGTTTACTGCCAAACTGTGCCCGTGGAGGTGGGGTAATAGCTGTGTTTTGTGTCCCGTCATCACTAGCTGCGAATGCGTATAAGTTCATTGAGTAGCATGCTGATAGCATGCATGGTGGACAGTGGTGTTCCCCCAGGGTTGAGGGTGGGGGAAATGTGGGGAGGGAGGGTTTGGGTGATGATTTGCTTATCCTTCTTGCCCCAGGAGGTGAGGAATTTGGCAAATTTTACAACAATAATTTCCAAATCCCCCACTAAACCCCGAGGTGGGGAGGGTGGGGGTTTGACATTGACTGGAGCATTAGCAGGGAGCTGGTTTTAGTAACACCTGTAACAGAATTAAGAGACAGGCTTCTAACTACATCCAACTATAATTCATGTTGAGATCTCACAGGAACAATAATAACTTGATTTACACCTTCGAGTAAAATGGGGTGATGCTCATCAGATCTTGGGGTTATCGAACAGACCTTGATTTTCAGTCTACCATATTTAAGGTAGCGGGACTATTATTTGCATACTTGTTTTCATCTTCTAATTGTGACTAAATGACTACAAATAGACCCGGAAAAGTATATATTTTTAGAATCGCCAGATTTCAAACTTTTTACAAGTGTATTTTGCATGCCGGTATCTGCATTCTACGACGCGTTACTCAATCAAAGGTGAAAAATTACTTTTTCTGTAAAAAAAATAATTACGCATTTATGCTGGTGATAAGAAGTATTTTTTTCACTTTTCCTAGTTGTTCAATAGTCTGGTAAATTGAATGTGTCTGGTCAGTTTTATTCAAGCAACGCGTTTTAAAAAATAGTGTGCTGAATTTCAATTACTGTTTTAGTCGCATTGCCCCCAACTCAAACCACAACTCGTTGTTAAATAATCGATGAAATAGTTTGTCTGGACACATTCAAGTTCCTCTCACTGTCACCTTAAAGCTGTGAAAATTTGGTGTTAATCCGACGACAATAAGTATACGTTATTTTTTGTTAAAGACCTTGTATTTTGAAAAACATAAACTCCTAGAAAACGTCCATGAAGTAACAGCAAAGATTTTCAAACTTGTTTATCGGCACAATCAATTTGTTTTCCCATCAAGGTCTGTTTTAACATGTGTAGGGACATCCAAATGTGTAAGGCTATTGGAAACCAAAAAAATAAAGGAATGGGATAGCTATAATTGAATAAATTCGTCATATGAAAACACCAAAATCAATGATTTTTTTTCAGTGACTGTATGACCTTGTGTCTGACACATTCATATGCAAATGACTAATCTGTGAAACAAACAGGGGCAGAGACAAACCACTCAAATGTTTGGAAACACTCATTGTGTGTCAGATAGCTACTGATAACACATCCTAACATTGCTTTGTCTTGAGTTTATCTTTGAAACTTATAGGCACACAGATTAAACCTGTGTTGTTGATTTTGGAAAACACTACTGAGGCTGCCTTGCTTCCCTTCAGAAAATCTACATTTTAACCAACTTACATGACATTCTATGTTTCGTTGACTTTATCACATGAAAGTTTATAGTGCATTTCATCAATTAATAAATAAATGTGAAAATCGTATTTTTCAACACAAATAATAGTCTCGCTACCTTAAATAGTACTCGTACTCGTAGTCGTAGTGATTTTGATACCACACTTGGTAAAATTGCAATACAAATTATTCAAGACGTGAACGATACTTGTGATGCAATAATCGATCGCCTCGGCAGAAAGTAAGTCTCAAGAGTCAGGTGATCACGTGACGTGACTAATTAAATTCAGTCAATAAACATTATATTGGGTATTGGCGACTTATACGTGTTACGTAGATGTATAATCGATTGAATCGCCGATTCTTACACTATGCTATTATTCTGGCTTGAATAGAACACGTTATACGATAACTAACCTTAAATGTGGGTCATCTATAAACAACAACAACAATAACAAGTCTTACACACAGCTAAAACAAACACAGTACGCAGCAAAGCAATTCAATCAAGTGGTACTGGCAGCCATACTATGTCAAAGGTCATACTGAACATGTGATGTCGCGAGAGGGCTCGTGATTATAATGTTTTAGTTGAGCGCCACCAAGAGGTCAACGTGATTAAAACTAGATGTAAAGACCATACTAGTATTATAGAAAGCCAATAGCCAAGGACCATTTTCCATGGTCGTACCATTTTATCCTTAAATGTCCTTCCTTTAAAAGTGAAAGGAAAGACTTTTTGAAGATTGTGATCTCAAGTCTAATTTACCAGATGATATTTTCTTGAGGTAATGAAAAATGAAAAAGCCTTTTCACTTTACCGTAATATTGCGAGAATATTGAAGTTATTATTTTGATATTTCTTTAGTCTTTATTTTTAAAGTTTTATTGTTTTTATTACATTTGTTTATTTATTTCTTGTTATTCTCTTTACCTTACTATATCCTCTGATAATTTAGTTGTGTAATAAAGTTATTATTATTTCCAACTTTCAAATATACGTAGTAACTGGGATAGTAAGTCCTTGGAAGTAAACACATATTTTATCGATGTAAGACTATATAAGAATAAAATTTCACTCTATTGATTATCAGAAAACTTTCTTTTTTTTTATTTTCCGCCATGACAAATCAGAAGTATTTTTGCACCTCAGTTTTGCTACTTCAGGGAAAATGGTCTATTTATATACACTCGGAAGCATACTTACAGTTCCGACTACCATAAATACATTATGCATCTGATACTACGATTTTTCGTTAATCTTATCATTTCGTTATTCATATCATCATCAAAATTATAACTATACCATGTTGTACTAGTATATATTACAAAGAATGTATATATTATTTTTGTATGCATCATGATGATGATTCAAATATCAGTTAATATCGACGATTATTTACTGCAAAAAACAACTCTCCCCTGAGTCATATACCTGAGTTCACACAATTTCCGACATTTTGTTACGTTTAATAATATATACTATTATAAAATAAGCAGGATACTATTTTTATTAAATAATCTGATCTTGTCGGGTAATTTCCTCTCTATATCTGATAAAAAAAATCTTCCATTTGATTTTGGACAAAATGGACATGATTTTTAATTTAATTGATCAACATTTTTGAAGTAATGTTGAACTTATGTGCGGCTTTCACATTTTGTCAAAGGTTGCGAATTAAAGTTTACATTGGTTGTCAAGATAGGGTATACCAGCATGACAGCTCAAAGATTTCAAACCAAATAAGGAAACGTTATATTGTATATATATATATATATATATATATATATATATATATATATATATATATATATATATATACAATATATTGTATATATACATTATATTGTATATGTATATATATATATATATATATATATATATATATATATATATATATATATATATATATATATATATATATATATATATATATATATATATATATATATATATATATATATATATATATATATATATATATATATATATATATATATATATATATCCGCCCGCCCAGGGTGTGCATGTCTTGCAAAGATAACGGTCAGGCTCGGATAACGAGTGGATAGTGTACATTCCATTTTCAATTCATCACTAAATGCCATTATTAAGCGGCCAACTTAACATGATGAACAATAGAACTTATTATGATGGCGTCTCCCCATTGAAGTTACCTGCATTATGAGTAACCCAGCTCATAGGGTACGTGGCGTTCTATTCGCTATCACGGCACTATTGTTTTTCGTCTTTGCTGTAGCTCTGAAGAAGAAACTACGAAATGTCGCTGATATTTTGGTGGTGAATAATAGCTTAACTGATGTTACATCAGCCGTACTTTTCTCCTCGGTTACGGGTTCCAGCTTTCTTCGACGTTGGCTTTAGGGTGATGTGTTTTGTGAAGTACACCATATTTTGCATCCATTAATGCTGAGCATATCTTTCTACATATCTGTACTCATCGATATTAACCGTTTATAATTACACTGTTCACAATTATTGTCTTTTCACGCCATTCTCCAAATTTCACCGTAGGTGGCGTCTTGTTTTTGACTTCAGAAGGCATATCCCACGATAACAGGTTTTCCTGCTGTATTATCATAACAATACTATATTATCACACATTTCGTGCATAAATGAAATAAACATGGACTAAATAATTTCATTTTGAAAAAATATACTATTATAGTATGTACCGAAAAATGATGAACAAAGTCACCATTATACCAGCATTTATCTGGACCTTCCCGGCAATACTACAAGTCCATAACCAGTGTAATTCACCAACAATTTATTACCAGACTGCTTTTCGTTTCCAGTCAAAAGGAAGTCTAATCATAATGTAGTGGTGGATCCAGCAAAATGTATCGGGGGGGGGGGGGGGTCCAAGCTTCGCTTAAGATATACGGAGCGTAAATCGCAGAGAAGCTATGCATAATCCAGATAATATAAATCGTCATGCGTTTGGGGGGGGGCATGCCCCCCTGCCCCCCTCTGGATCCGCCACTGTCATAATGTTTGTACTGATATATCTCCCAGCTATGGTTGTTCTCTTTTGCTTCTTCCAAATTTTTCTGTATGTTCAGAAAGCAAAATACGTGTTCAAGCACACCAACCAAACGAACAAAGTAATTCCCTTGGCAACAACAACAAATCACAAGGTCTATCTCGCGGGAATGGAATATGCTATCTCGCGGGAATGGAATATGCTAATGGTATTATTGGGCATATTCTTTCCGATATTGATGGGGTATCTGCTATTTGCCCTTATGATGGCAATCTATGATGTATTCTGAAAGTGGCCACCACTAGACGTACAATTGCTGTTATATCCATGTATACATAATGGCAACTCTGTAAATCCAGTTCTTTATAGACTCAGCAACAGGCATTACCAAAAGGCTTGTAGATAATTATTTGCTCACTTGTTCAGACATAAAAATAATGCAAATGTTGACTCAGTTAACATCTAACATCGGAACATTGGAATAAGTATTTGTTATTTGGTTCTATGTTTGTTCTATAAAGATATCTGTAAGGTATCCATGTTTTGTTGGTGACTGTGTCGACTGTTGTGTCATTTGCCAGATTGAGATTTTACCCGCACTCAGTTGAGATGTGTTCATTAGATGAAAATGATTATTCACTGGTCTTATTATACCAGACTCAATCTGATTAAAATCTGATGTAGTGTACGGGCTTTAATTATTTTGGCTATAAACTTATTTTATATATTATGAGTTCAAGAGAAGACGTACTAATAAGACAAGTTGGTGAATACTTATACAAAATATTTGAAATCAGAAATAACAATAGCTGACATTTTACTTTTACTTTAGTTTTATACTGTACTTTATTACTAACATTTTATTGCTGTCAACCAATGAAAATTATTTCTAAGGATGCAATAAATTCATTATTATAATTACCTGAATGAGGTAGGCAAATATGTCACCAGTAAAACGTGACTGTATCATGAAGGAAACCAATTGAACTTTACTTAAAGCGGGAGGGTCGTCACCTGCGCACGCGCGGGAATTGAGTCCCAAGCGACGATAACAACACACGCTAGAAACGGAAAGGCTCGTGGGTAAACGCTTGTCTGTAAACAATGACACGCTATGGTAATCTGACGCATGCGCAGGTGACGACTCCCTTGCTTTAATACAACTGTGATTTCCATTTTGTGTCGAGCTTACATGCAATTGAGATGAGTTTTCAGCATGCGCCAAGTGCAGTATTATGAACGCATGTTTTGTGTATATGCATTGGCCAATTAGTCTGGTATGACATTCTAGCTTGTCACACTTTGAAGAGTAACTTTGAAACAGCTAGCTCGTTCGTATATTGTTTTTCTGGATGTTTGTACAATCATGGACGTCCATGGTACAATGTTGTTGTGTTCACACTGTCATTTATATGTATTGCCGTATTGTATTCACCGTTGACTTACATGCTTTTGTTCACATGTTCATGTTCTTGAAAAGAATCCATTGTCTTCTAATAAGAAACATAGTTTAACTCTGGCGACTTTGCCCTTTGATTTTTAATATTTTTTTCTTTATCATAGTTTGTTAAAATATGAATATGCATTGTCATAATTAATTTTGAATACAAACAAGTTTTAGGATTATATTGGGGCCAAAATATTTCTTTACAAGAGAATTATTAATCATAGTCTATGAGGGGTTATAATTCACATCACATACTGGGGACAGAAAATCTGTTCGAGGGGGATATAATTCACATTGAGAGCAGTATAACTACACATACTGGGACATACAATTAGCATATCTGTGTGTGAGGGGGTATAATTCAGACACATATTGGGAGCAGCATATCTGCATGCAAAAGGGTATAATTTATGGCTCATATTTAGAGCTAGGTGTTAATTCAGAGCACAAATCAAGAGAAGAATATATTTTTATGTTTCTCTTTACTATAAGGTCTGGACTACAGTGTGAATGACATTTTACTTTTTGAAGGAAAAAAATGTTCAGCAAAATATTTGCAGAGAAGGTATGGTTTTCATGAATTCGGCCTTGAATCACAAATGTATGTCAACCTGGATTCAACTAGGGTGCAACACTTTAAAACAACATACATGTAGAATGTAAATTTTAACAGATAGGGAGGGCATTATTTTTGTTTCCATAAATTTGAACTAAACAGACATAATTTTCTATAGGCTTCAGATCTTGATCAAAAGTTTGACACCCAAAGATTTATTCATAGGAGTGCTTATATCGATTTAGACTAATTATCTGACATCTTGTTTTCTGTTAAGATAGTTTATGTATTTTATTGGTACGTTTGCAAATGTGTATTAGACTGTGCAACAAACCATGAGAAACCAGTCTAGTATTCCCAAGGGATTTGGGAGATACATTACCAATGATATTGATTACAAGATAGATGATTTACTTCATTGAACACGTATAACAATGCATATTCCCACTGGGACAGTTACCTTTGATCACCACTAATCAGTCCAGTAGAGACAGTCAAAATTTTCAGATTGTGACAACTACTTTCTCAATTTTTGCATATTTTCACGCAGGACAACTGTCGTTGGAACTAGGGGAAGATTTTATACTGATGAATTAGGTGACCAAGTTTGATAAAGTTTGGAATAGAATTAGTAAAGTTACTGTGTACACATTAACAATTATTAACAATGACGACGACAACGACGGACATTTCCCCCTTAATATACCTTTCATCTTTGATGATACGGGCACGGTAAAAATATGTAATTTGTATATAGGTTGTAATGAGATTCTATTACGCTATTTATCACACTTTGTAGATATCACATGTAATGAAATTCTATTACGCTATTTATCACACTTTGTAGATATCACATGTAATGAGATTCTATTACGCTATTTATCACACTTTGTAGATATCACATGTAATGAAATTCTATTACGCTATTTATCACACTTTGTAGATATCAGATGTAATGAGATTCTATTACGCTATTTATCACACTTTGTAGATATCACATGTAATGAGATTCTATTACGCTATTTATCACACTTTGTAGATATCACATGTAATGAGATTCTATTACGCTATTTATCACACTTTGTAGATATCACATGTAATGAGATTCTATTACGCTATTTATCACACTTTGTAGATATCACATGTAATAAGATTCTATTACGCTATTTATCACACTTTGTAGATATCACATGTAATGAGATTCTATTACGCTATTTATCACACTTTGTAGATATCACATGTAATGAGATTCTATTACGCTATTTATCACACTTTGTAGATATCACATGTAATGAAATTCTATTACGCTATTTATCACACTTTGTAGATATCAGATGTAATGAGATTCTATTACGCTATTTATCACACTTTGTAGATATCACATGTAATGAGATTCTATTACGCTATTTATCACACTTTGTAGATATCACATGTAATGAGATTCTATTACGCTATTTATCACACTTTGTAGATATCACATGTAATGAGATTCTATTACGCTATTTATCACACTTTGTAGATATCACATGTAATAAGATTCTATTACGCTATTTATCACACTTTGTAGATATCACATGTAATAAGATTCTATTACGCTATTTATCACACTTTGTAGATATCACATGTAATGAGATTCTATTACGCTATTTATCACACTTTGTAGATATCACATGTAATGAGATTCTATTACGCTATTTATCACACTTTGTAGATATCACATGTAATGAAATTCTATTACGCTATTTATCACACTTTGTAGATATCACATGTAATGAGATTCTATTACGCTATTTATCACACTTTGTAGATATCACATGTAATGAGATTCTATTACGCTATTTATCACACTTTGTAGATATCACATGTAATGAGATTCTATTACGCTATTTATCACACTTTGTAGATATCACATGTAATGAAATTCTATTACGCTATTTATCACACTTTGTAGATATCACATGTAATGAGATTCTATTACGCTATTTATCACACTTTGTAGATATCACATGTAATAAGATTCTATTACGCTATTTATCACACTTTGTAGATATCACATGTAATGAAATTCTATTACGCTATTTATCACACTTTGTAGATATCACATGTAATGAGATTCTATTACGCTATTTATCACACTTTGTAGATATCACATGTAATGAAATTCTATTACGCTATTTATCACACTTTGTAGATATCAGATGTAATGAGAT
Organism: Saccoglossus kowalevskii; assembly: GCF_978046115.1. NCBI lineage: Eukaryota > Metazoa > Hemichordata > Enteropneusta > Harrimaniidae > Saccoglossus > Saccoglossus kowalevskii. The sequence goes on from NC_140657.1 coordinate 27,660,261, forward strand.
TCTATTACGCTATTTATCACACTTTGTAGATATCACATGTAATGAGATTCTATTACGCTATTTATCACACTTTGTAGATATCACATGTAATGAGATTCTATTACGCTATTTATCACACTTTGTAGATATCACATGTAATGAGATTCTATTACGCTATTTATCACACTTTGTAGATATCACATGTAATGAGATTCTATTACGCTATTTATCACACTTTGTAGATATCACATGTAATGAGATTCTATTACGCTATTTATCACACTTTGTAGATATCACATGTAATGAAATTCTATTACGCTATTTATCACACTTTGTAGATATCACATGTAATGAGATTCTATTACGCTATTTATCACACTTTGTAGATATCACATGTAATGAGATTCTATTACGCTATTTATCACACTTTGTAGATATCACATGTAATGAGATTCTATTACGCTATTTATCACACTTTGAAGATATCACATGTAATGAGATTCTATTACGCTATTTATCACACTTTGTAGATATCACATGTAATGAGATTCTATTACGCTATTTATCACACTTTGTAGATATCACATGTAATGAGATTCTATTACGCTATTTATCACACTTTGAAGATATCACATGTAATGAGATTCTATTACGCTATTTATCACACTTTGTAGATATCACATGTAATGAGATTCTATTACGCTATTTATCACACTTTGTAGATATCACATGTCCAATAATCCTAAAACCCTGTAACAGAGACATCACTAGATATAATCTGAAAAGACAATCCTCAAAGCACAGCAGAAAATTAGGTGATTATTACGCACAGATTTCAACCCCAAACTAATTAGATCTGTGTATTAATTATTCCAGGGCACATATGTACCATACAAAGTAATGTGATTAGAACTTGAGATGTCAATAAAAAAGCTGAAAATTAATAATTATTATGCAAATTAGGTAATTAATATGAACAAATTTTAACACAATTTTAACACAAGTCAATGCATTGTCCTCGAGCATTTATGTACCAAGTTTTATTGAAACATGGTACACAAATGCATCTACCTCCTCAAGTTTGTTCCTTCAGTCTGTTACATTATGGCAAAAATGGAATAAATATTTTGACTCTCCTGGGTTCAGCTGGTGCCCTCTCCAAAATTGAGTGTGCTGTTCCATTTGTGGTAATTTAATTAATAAAGGCCATTTTGTATACTGGTAGTTATGTAAACATAACTCAACAGGAGCTGACCAGCATAGCTTGACTTCACGTAACATTCCTGTATCCTCTGGGTGGAGCTACATCAAAGTATTTTTCTAAGGTGCGCACCGCCGTACCATGTATTTCTATGGGCTCTGCGCGAGGTGCTGTGGAGCGCTGGTTGAAGAGACAGTGAAAATGGATGAAATCGAAAAAAAACCCACAAACTCAACTTTGAAGTAATCCTGAGCAACCAAATTTATATACGTTACACACGTAGGGCTAATCTTTTTACACTATTCAGGTGAGTCTGGACAACTATTCCAAAGTACCGAGAGTTTTCGGCTTTTGTTTTCACCGTGATGGTTGCCAGGTGGTGAAAATGCCCGGATGTCCGCTCCGGAGGATACAAGTTTTCTTGTTCAAGAATACAATATTCTTTCAACCACGATGCAGAGGGCAATTATATTTGTATTAGTTTCAGTAGGGAACAAATTAACGATTAACTAAATTGTTTGCCATGTTACCATGGAAATAATTGGTATGCACACCAACAGACATAAACTGTATGTATTAAGAAAATCCAGAGCCTTTTACTAAATCAGACTGGAACAAAGTACATCAATAATTGACAACAAATAAAAAGAAATAATAGAGAACTGTAATAATTTTATTCGAAAAAAGACTATATAAGGTTTACACATCAACAGATAAGTATTGAGATCTCTGGTTGCTAGGTTACCAAGCAAGTTATTTATAACCAGTCATTTGCAATTCCACATGATGCAGTGTTTGCCAATGTTGGGATATATTTTATTTTGCCTAATCAGCCTCTATGTCTGTACAGGTATTGCCACAACTCAGAATATCTCTTCACATCATACAAGAGTATGATGTTTCACATAAACGTTGCAAAATACAAAACAATCATGAATAATCACATCAAAATATTCATCTGGATAGTAGTAAGAGCTGGGCTTACTCAATTTGGCAACAAAATCAAGAGGATCACATGTTGAGTACCGGTAGCTGAGATCTCTAAAATTGTCTTTGGTGTGAATGAAATGAAAAAACATTTGTTTAGTACAAAGAGTCTAAATATATATATATTGTGATTCAGTGGGTATACAAGGGTTTACATATATCAAATGTGTACAATATACTAAACCACTACTGGAAAAAGTTGAGTCTCAACAAAGGAATATGATACAAGAACCCTCGAGACATCACAATTTCACAACATTTATTATATTATAAAGCAAATGATTAATTTGCAAGCTTTGAAAAGCTGTGATAATTTGTTTACTGACATAGTGGATCTTTTTCTGATATCACCAAATGAATGTTTGTGAAAATGGATATTGAATGTACAGAGAATATTTTACATGTGTTCAATTTGATTCGCTATAACTATGAATAATTATCAGATATTACAAAACACAGTACATTAGTGAATTTTGTTGAGAATAGAAGAAAAACATTGCTGAATGGTTGTGATTTGTTTTAATATCTCTATTGCTATAGATTACATATTTTTTGCTATCGTGAATGTATCATAATATGAGCCAGTACATGATTCATAATTTACGCAGATATATCAAAAGAAACAGAATTCAGCACAATTAGAATTAAACTGGATCACAATCATGAACCTTCCTCAGACCCTTGACATTAGAAAGTATAACTTAACACTGAATACTTGATATTGGTACACCTATAACATTTAAAAAAGATATAGACTGATATTTGTTTCAATATTCAGTCAGTATAGTTAATTTGTACATGTACTACTGAAATTTAATACATACAAAGGCCTCAACTGTCATTTTAGTCTCGATTTATGTGAAGATTAATAAGAAATAAATATACATTTTTATGCATGAAGAGTTGAGTGTGTCTGTATGCTTTTAATCTGATATCTATTACATGTATATGCAATGATATACATATAGCAGGTGATTTAAATCAAAGGATTTGTCTAAACAGGTGTTCGCATTCAGGTATGTACGAATCCAGGTGAGCGTAGGTAACGTGTTGAAATTTTTGGAAGAATGCGTCTTGGTTTGTGTAGCTGAAATTTCTCTGTTCCAATATGTATATGTTTGGGTATTTGTCGTTAATATAATTATATAACTGTCTTCATTTTGTGAAATACATGTGTGGGTATGTGTTGGGGTACGGTCTGTGGGAAAAGTGTGACCCTGATACCTGCATAATAATGTATAGATGCACAGTCTTTGAATATGTATACAAACAAGCAACCTCATGTGATCAGCTCTTAGAATACTAATAAAAAAAAGCCTCGTAAAGAAAGCCTCAAAAGGTACAGTAATACAAAAGTGAAGCACAAAATAACATCAAAGTTGATTACAAATTAAAACCAAGTAAAAATTCATTTTGCTATATATTAAAAGTCCAAACTACACTACGATCACATTTAATTATTATTAAAGTGCATCGGTATGTCTCTCAGAATATCCTACTACCCTTTAAGCTTCAGTAATCACAGGGGAGTTGATTATTCTGTGAGGGAAGTGAAATTAAAACTACATCATGGACTACATTGACAAGAATTTGATTGGTATCAATTTTTATAACGTCTTCTCAGGGTATGAAAGAATAATACTCCTGATCATTTCAACTAATTTGTGATATTCATCCCTTCTGCAATTCTCCTGTCATCCCTAGATGATAATGGTTGCACCCACTTCATGTTGGTATAATAGGGAAACATTTGTAATCAAAGGTAATGTCAAGATGCCATTCTAAATATAGAAAAATATTCCTACACTAAAAAGATTTTATTACTACAGAAATATGGTTTTCTCATTATGAACTTGGTCATCATCCCATCCATGACAACATTTGCGTATTTTATTTCTTCATCAGGCCACTGAAAAAAATCAGATAAGAAGACATTGGGTAAGTCATGATAACCACACTACATGAAGATCAACAATAACATGGATGCGAAGCAGGCTAAAAATGGACAAGCAAATTACAAGTGTATAAACACAGCATACTACACAGTTACAGACAAAAAAAAGGCAGCTCTACATGGCGTGTAATGAACATAGAACTACAGTGACTAAATAACATGCGTAAGGTGAATCTCTGAAGTCTCAGACAATTAAATACATATAGAGCCACATATTTATTGTCAGTATAACCTACCTACTAAAGTTAGTCTCTGTTTGTTGACTTTTTACTGAGTTTTATAAAATTGTCGAACAATTTTAATACTTTGGAAACAAAATGGCATAATTTTTTCAATTAAACAGCAAAATATTTTTGATTTATTATACTATCATCAAATAGCTCTGTCATTCAAAATTAATGAAAAATCTCCCTAGCCAACCACCTGAAGGTGTTTGGATTCTATTAATAATCACCCTATTTTCACCACACAAATCAGAGTCGAGATAGATGGTTGGGAAGATGAGGCTGGTTGTAATATGCCATCTTGTTCCTTAAACGTTAAAGCTGTCTTAAAAATTTATAAATTTAAGATATTCTACTACCAAGTTGGAATGTTTTTCAATATAAACAGTTCAACCAGGCAAGTGGTCACAATTTGAGAAATGTTCTGACAATGAACTTCATTTTGAAACATGACTGTCAATAATCTATCAGTTCCCTGAATGGACAAGTTGTGTACATGGACAGACACACAGACAACATAAGCTCCCATTCTGTGCTCTGCATAAAGGGTACTAGACTATTAGTATGACACAAGCACATGTATAAAATGGTATATGCTGTAAACAGTTTAATTTTGTGAAAAATAAATTTACGTGAATTTCATTTCGAAGCAGTGACAATTTTCGTGAGTGTCAGTTACTTTCGAAAACTTCTTTTTACATATATCATAAGATCATCAACCCTCGCAAGTTTTTAGTGGCAACAATTAAGCGGTTTACAGTACATTAGCATGCCATCTACCAACAGATTGAAAAAAATACCAGCTGTCAGGGATATTTTTTACCAGAACTGCAACTTCAACCCAAACAGCAAAGACATCCATATCATATTTTTTTAGTTATTTGAGAGTACAAATGTTGAATTGATCTCAACAGGGTTCCAGTTAGCACATTTGACAACTGACTAACATACTATCAAATATTATAAAGAGAATATACTATTATACAGCTTGGACAAAAAAAAGCATTATTTTCCCTTGCAATATTCCTAGCCATGTAACTTCATGCAGGAATCCTAATAATGATGGAAATGATGCTTTCATAGTATTAAATTAAACCATAATTACTAAATAGTAACTACAATTCAAGTTAATGTTGCTGAGTTTTCTTGGACAATACCATTATCAAATTTTGGAGGGTTGTAGATGCCTTATTCTGAAGTTACTAAAATCAATAAATATTATAATTTTGAGATAAACATGCTTTTTTTAAACAGACCATTTTTTGTATTCACCAAAAAAAAAATGTTTATAGGTTTTTAAACATCAACAAAACAAATTGTCTGATCCAAATGACCTTAATCCTCAAAAATTGAGTTTCAAAAAATGTGAAAGTGAAAAAATAACCTAATTAAGTTTTGATAAGAACATGAATTCAGTTCAGTGGTTAGACAGGTTATTTATTAGAGACATCAAGGGAACTAACATTCGGGATGGATAATAGCCAAGGGGACGAGAATCAGGATTTCAAAAAACTATCTTATATAGGGAAATTTAACATCCTTTTTTCGAATCAATTGCTCCATGTTTCACTTGTTCACTTGTGACCTATTATCAAAGATTGAAAAATCAAAAAACTGTTGCTAGCTAAAATCATTAAAAATTAAATGGTTTACAGTGTTTCCTTTATTAATTTGTCTGCGATATACTAGATTTAAAGTAGTCTTCAAGTAGTGTCGATATCATGATAACCAAGGACATGGCAACATGTTTGTGAATCAGTGAATGTGTGTGTATAACACACTTACCTTACTTCCCAACAAATGAACTGATGTTTAAATAGAATGAGGGGGAAAAATAGTTTTACTTACTACTAATACTCATAGCACAGAAATGGATTTTTATACAACAACTGTCCTGATTTAAAAAAGGGAAACCTACTATTTCAAAAGTGAAACAGATAATATTTCTTTTTTGTTGCAAACTGATGTAGATAGCGGCTCAGGTCACTTTAATATACAACGATAGGTGTACGTCATCTCTAACTGCATTTGACCAAATGCATTCAAGGGTTGTCTCGGCTAACCTAACTTTTGAGACAGAAATCTCCTAAACTTTGCTAAGTCATTCTTTGTATGTATTTTGCCCATTTTCAAATCCAAAATGGTCACTAACGAAGGGTTAAACACCACGAGAAAATTTCAAAGTCAATGGAAACAAGTTCAGATACCTTCGATTTGCTCTCTGTCCTTTATTCGGAAACATATCAAGTATTTGTAATGCTTGTGAAATTTCCGCATTTCTGCTACAGTACAACTTTTACATGAGGTCTCACATATTTCATTTTTTTTGGTCAAATATGACAGCTGGTCATATCAAATCAGTGTCACATTGTTGTCAAATCAAATGTTCGCAAAATAATTGCCAGGAAAATATTGCTTTCACATCACAATAAATATTTAGTACATAAAACTGTTATTATATCATTTATTCATTGGAAATGTGTAACAGTGAACAGATTGAAAATGAAAAATATTCATGTATTGTATAGAAGCAGAGATAAATTATATAAAATAATATTATGATTTTCAAAAACGTGATCAAGAAATACAAAGCAAAGGACAAATTATAATGTTAGACTGAACTTTGAAATTGTGTGTTACGTCATACTTGGACCACGCTTCATTTCTATGCGTAGAACTGAGTAAAATATGGTCTAAAACGTTTAAAAATACTGGATGTACTATTTCATCTTTTCCAGTTCCTGTGAAATAAACACAGGATAATAATTTGTCTTTTGGTTTAGAGAAACTGATGTAAATAAAATTTTATTCTTTACACAAAATTGAACTTAATATTCAATAATAGGAACATGCTATTTAACCCTGATGCAAATGTGACAATGATGCGATGCAATAGTGTTATGCGAAAGGTTTACTCTGGTTAGCTGCATCCATCTTTAAGTAGCTCTCTGATTGGATTTGTAAACTATTTAAGACTTGAACATGACTGGTCAGATGCTGTTACTAACGGCTGTGTATTACAAGCGACCAAAGCCTCTACCTACATCAGATTTGAATCAGATTGCACTCGGAGAAGACACTTTAGGTTGATTGGTGTTTTGGGACAGTAATGTGATATATGCACAAATCAAGAGATTTTCATACACGTTCAAATTTCAATGATTTTCAGCACATCAAATATTTGACGTACAAAAGGATCACCTAATTTTCAAAAAACAATAAATGTACTTCAGTAAATAAACATTGTGAGACCACACTAGCAGCTGACAATGTAACTTTCCCAATCATGTGATTAATCTAATAGACAATGTATCTATGTATTTGCAATTTCAATCAGTTTCCTTCGGTTTAACACTTTCTTGAATCTTTCAAGTGAAAAGATTAATTTGTGAATTTCTGTCAGCAGTAATTCCAATGCAGGGTGAATTGCGACAAATCACTAGGAGACAGTGATCATAGTGTAGCACTTTTTAATATCATGTTACATACACTATATATTTCACTTTGCGAATATAACACAGCAACCACAGTCATTCAAACATTACCAATCTGTTTGTCACAATTTTTACACATGTGTACTATCAATAGTGGCACATAACTGTACCAAAACACTAATTTCTAAAGGTGTCATCTCAGCTAGAGTGCAATTTTGAAGGCCCAGTCTCATCAATCGGAATTCTAATTTTCATTGATTACGTTACATATCAGTTTGTCATTGTTCTTACTATGAGAATTAAAATCTTGGAAAAAAATTGTTCTTAACATGAATAATTAAGATTTGTCAAATATTTATTTTTGAAAGCATATTGATATAGGTGTCTTGGTAGATGAAATGAACAAGGTGCATGAGAACATGAGGATTAATCTATTATAGAAACCCCCAAGCCATAAACAAAATAAAACTAGTAACCAAGCTGATGATGGCATACATGTGCCACAGTAAACATACAATGTCAATGCTATTTACAACAATCGATCTTATTTTTTGGTTTTTCAGCAAGCACTGACTGACTGACTGTTTTTTATTTATGCATTTATATGCGCCGATTTTTCACTACCAATCAAACCACTGACAAACAATGAAATTCTGTTTTCATTTGCCATTTTCAGTGTGGTACTGGTAACAAGTTGCAGTTCTGGTTGCAAATAGGGTAGTACACAGTCATTTTGAAAATGGATAAGATGTACATAAGAGCTTGCCATAAGTTCGTGCAATTCTTGAAACTACGACCAAGCCATGTATGTCTTGTTAACACATTGACAGCCATGACACCAGCATCTGGCTAATGATGGATTGACAGGAGTGCACGTGAGCAGGCTCAGACATCAGCCCAAAATTTAGATGATGTCTAAAGGAAACATGCCTAATGAAATGGCACATATTGCAAACGATAAAGAAAATACAAAGAACTAAAATGTGAAAGAAAACACCTCAGTCATTGTTGAGCCTGTATTCAGATTTCATGAACACAAAATGAATATAATTTATATTATGTCTTATGGAATCCATATCGAACACAGTGTGGTGCGACGACTGTGGTGTTAACATTTTTCAATGCTTTCACGAATAATCATCAACAGGCTGTTTTCACCTCTTAGTGATTGAGTCTGAGGAAACTGCAGAGCAATATACCCTGATTATTTTGAGTCAGCCTGCTGAGATAATTATTAATAAAAGCTTGGCATCACATAGATATAAATCATTACCTCAATAAATCGATGGGCAGTGGGAATATAATAGTGGAGTTCTTCTCTGCTGATATGGTATTCAGAGTCTGGAGGTAACGCAGCTGCAGAGCAGACGGCGATTCAGAGATGACATCAGCTGCTTCCTTTAAAGCACGTGCTGCATTTCTTTCTCCTTCAGCAGCAATCACCTATGAGTACAATTGTTACTGTTATTACTGAAATTCTCCTACCAGTTTACATCTGTAGCAAATGAGTAGCAGTACCTCTACATTAATTTTAAATCATACATTGAATAGTTTGAATAATATTAATCCTGGAAACTTTCACTTTCACAAAAAATTCATCAAAAATTTGATCAAAACCTTAGTTATTTTGGAAAAATTTGAAGAAAGTTGCACCAAAATATTATAAAATATTGTTAGCCATATTTAGACATTGTGTTACATCATGGCAATACAATACAATACAATACATTAGTTATTGGAACCACAAGAACGACGACACCGACATGGACAGACTTCTTTCAAATACATACCCTTACAGGCAAAGCAAAGACAATGTTGTTTTACAAACAGTTCAGTGCATCATGCATATCATGCATATAACTATAAATCTGTGTGCACGTTCTTGGCCGTCACGTATTCTATACTAAGCAACACATTCAGTTTTTTGACGTTGAAATATGTGATAGTGTCATGATCAGAAAGCTACATACCTTTGCTCTTGCCTCTCGAGCAGCCTCAGCCTCTGCAGCCATGGCACGTTGTAACTGGACTGGCAGACGTACATCCTTACTGCAATTTAAGAACAATTAAATAATGAGATGACAAGAAATATACAGAAAATTCCTCCAATGTAATAATTGCAATGGACATGTAGTTGTCGGAGTGTCTAACAAGGCAGAGAACCTACAGTGTGCATCTTGGATTTTTCAAAATGCAAACATTTACGTTTATTTGTTTATTGCACCAGAATGACCATTTTTACAGAACTGATAAACAAAATAAAATGGTAGTAATTCTGATGTGGACCATGGAAATAGTCCTTATGGACTTGTCCAGTCCATTGCCCAGACTGCCAAGTAGAAATTAATAAAGTACTGGTAAAGTAAAGGAAAGGAAAATTACTATTTACATGACGAAAAGTAATCTATAAGATTTAGATATAAACATGACGAAAATTCTATGTGTAATAATAATATAAACAAACTACTGGTACAACAAATTTATATGCAGAAGAAAAGAAAAAAATGCAGAGAAGTGGGAAACGAAACAGGCTTGAAAAGAAATGACAAATAATTGCCTATAAAAAGGTCCAAAAAGTTTCCACTATGACCTACTACTGAGAAATGTGGAAACATAATCTTTCAGTATGGATAAAAGACAAAGTGATTCTTAAAAACATGTACATTATAATGCGCATTTGTGCCATAAACTTCAGGTTTTCCCGACATTTTCCATACAAAATGTCAGAATGTGTCAACCCTGAAAGTTATGAGACTGTCGCTAAATTAAAAAGACCTACTGAATTTTAGAGCTACAGAAAATGCTCAACACTAGAAAATTTATAAATTGAATATTGGTTCTCAACAAATCACGCCATTATAAACCTGATTGGAACATGACGCATATGTAATAGCATTGTTTGATTTACTCACATTTCAACACGTTCCACTTTGATACCCCAAGGGTCAGTTGCTTCATCCAAACCAGTCTATATTAATTTAAAATGAATGTTTGTTAGAGACAGGGGGAATATAAATGGCCTTTTTATAGTGGGAGGAAGTACTCACATTTCAACACGTTCCACACGTATACCCCATGGATCTGTGGCCAAATCCAAGATCATCTACAGTGTGCAAAATAAATCAGACAAGGCGAAAAATGAGATTATCAATGTTTCTGTCAGAGAGAGAATAACAAATTCACCTAGATGAGTGAAACCATTCCTACCTTACACCCAATCAGTGGTAAGATATGGATTGAAACTCCTTGGTATGACTCTAACATGTCCCTAATTTAGAAATAAAACACCTCCATATTGCTGGAAGCCACCAATTACACCATTCCTAAATTCCTTAGTAGGAAGAGGGGCACAATCTAAAATCCCTAATAATTATTAACCAAAGCTAAGAGAGAGGTTACATTGTACTTGCTGTTGTATAATCCTTGTTTAAACCTAGCTGACTCCTTAGTAAGAAAAAAGCTACAAAGGTACAAAACTAATATTTTATGTTTAACTAAAAACTAGTAAGACAGGTATCCAACACTGAATCAAGATATCCTGTAAGTGAGGAAATTGCTTACTTTCACTCAAAATCTAAAAAGGACATTGGTGGAATACATGCCCCAACCAGGTAATTTAACAAAAAGTAAGAGGTGAAACCAACACTGCATTTATCTGTGATATGTCTATCGCGCACACCTGTTTATACCCTCCTGGGATAGAAGTTTACGGGTTTATATTTATCAATTGTCTGTGTTGCCATGCTACTCCAAATAATTTTGTTGATACACAAAGCAGGAAGGAAGTAGAATGGGCATATGATGAAATGGTACATGTACCTTGGACCCCGAATCACAAAGCATAGCTATCAGCGACTTTTGGCAACTACTGCAACATCACATTTGGATAATCAGAAAATTAAAAAATAATCCTGGGGAGTCTGTTGTGTGAAGCAATATGGAAGTGTTTTATTTCTGAATTAGGGACAAGATCAAAAAGTTTGGAGTGATTGATTGGGTGTAAGGTAAGTACGGCTAAACAAAATAAAACAACATAGCCAAACATGCATTCCATATACAGCTATTTGTAATAGTACCCATGCTCACACCTCAGTCAAGTATATTACAAGAAGAAGAAGATGCCATACAGGGAACCGAAGACATCTGCAAGTACATACATGTACATGGTACCACGCATGAAAATGAGCAATTAGAGTGAGAAGGCCCATAACTAGGAGGTCTTCATTATATCACAATATTGTCTGGATTTTAAGATTTTCGCTTTCAAAAGTATAACAATATACACTTTTTTAACTTTGCTGTTGTGGCATATTGGTTTAAAACTCATTATTGTTACTACATGTATTACTACATGCAGATATGTATCTACTTGAAATATGACTTGTGAAGTGTTCATTTACCGAATTACATAATTCAGTGTAATATAATTCAGTTCCTGATTGGCTTTTAAACCTACGATTATCAGATCCTCTACATGACCAGGAGGGTTGCATATCATGGTAATTTTACACACGGTTGTCCTACAACAGTGATAATTCTCAATACTATAACTATATTTCTGCTATGTAAACCCTTTAAAAACCATAATTTTTTCTGATACAATTTTGGTGTGATATTTTGTACATGCAAGTGTATAATGTATTTTTCTAGAAATTTGTTTGTTATTTTCGGACCAGACATAATTTTAGGTTGACTACAAGTCTTGTAATTTTATGTAAAATATTATAAAAAATGGTGGGTTTAATTTTGTGAATGGTGGCAATAGTTTACATCGACGTTTAAATTGTTGAAGTGTTTTTAATGACCAATGGTCTTGAGGGGTGCATCATAGACTGAGGTGATACCTTGTGTTATGTAGTTGTACCATATATAGATATTGACACCCAACCAGACAGGATGCTAAAAAAATGCCTGTTGAGTTGATCTCGGAGACAACTTCAAAAACACAATAGTTTTGAAAGTGTAAAACAAGTGCAACATCTAATCACAGTGATAAAGAATGCTTTACAAACAAATGCTGATTTCAGGAAGAATTTAGAGAGGATTGGAAAAGGATTGACCTTCGACACAGAAGAGGAGACAAGGATCAAATCAATACAGACAGAGTGAGCCACAAGGAAACAGTGCAATCTGGAGTGCAAGCAAAGAGAATACTGCCTGATAAGTACCGGTACTCATGCCTACACCTCAACCAAGTATACTATACAAATATGTTCATGCAGATGCCATACAGGCCACTGAAGACACCTGCGTGAACACATAGTACCACACACACCTAGAATCAAACCAATGAAAAGTAAAGTGAGAAGGCCCAACCACAGTATATAAATAATCTTGTGCGCTGTTACACATTGGATCTTTTAATGCATCAGTTAAGAAAGCGTGATTCCTTATAGTGTAAATGTTAGTACCGGTAAATCTAACATATATGAGGTCATATTAGTATGTCATTATCTAAAATACAATGCAAATGTCTTTACAACAGTAATGTTCAGTTCCAGTTCATACATATATACATTGGACCTAACAGACTGAATATATACTTCTAATTTGATATTCATTTTATTAAAAATATATTTAACTTGGCCAAACAATTTCAAAAAACAAAATGAGATACTTGTTCAGGTTTTGAGTTTATTTTTAAGGGTCAAACTCAGAAATTGACACACTGTGCTTACATACATATTAAATTGGGTACAGTATTTATTCTATATACTCTATATCAAATAAAAGCAAGAGTGAGGCAACAATGGCATTTATATGCTGGATTATTGAAATATGACTTATTTTGTCTAATTATACACCTTTGCTATTTAGGTATGGCGCAACACAGATCATAGTGGCAGGTATGAGAAGCATGCGTTGGAAGGGAGCAGGTCAGCAATGAATACAATTATTAGTTTGTGATACATGAACAAAATCTGGAACCAGCTACATGCGCCATTTCAAATATGAGCAGTCGTTAATTATGTATATACGCAAGCTTTCTTGATCTGCTACATGTTTAATTCATGACAATACAGCTTATGTAAAAACATGCAAATACGTATAGTCACCTGCATCTGGTGGCTGATAGTCTCTCTATCCGACAAGATTTCAGAGAGGTTTCTGGTTCCCAATACATTTCTAAGCGTAGTTTGAGCCAAAAGTCGAGTGGAGTGGTTAGCGTTCTCCACGTTGGCAACTGATATGGTTGCATTGTTGACGCGGTAATAGACCACGGCATCCACAGAAATGGTAACGCTGTCCTTTGTCAGCACCTAGTCGGAAAAAAGCGCATTCACAACACAATGAAAACAGAGAATGTTAACAATGAAAACAGAGAATGTTAACAATGAAAACAGAGAATGTTAACAATGAAAACAGAGAATGTTAACAATGAAAACAGAGAATGTTAACAATGAAAACAGAGAATGTTAACAATGAAAACAGAGAATGTTAACAATGAAAACAGAGAATGTTAACAATGAAAACAGAGAATGTTAACAATGAAAACAGAGAATGTTAACAATGAAAACAGATACATGTACATGTATATAGCATTGAGGGTTTTTTTCTTCAATTTTGACTAATGATATTCAATCTGAAACAAATCTAATGCAGTTGTACATCTGATCAAATTTAGATAAAATAGGTAGCTCTTCTTTACTATAAGGTTTGTTGAACCAAATTACAAGAAAGCATGCTTTCATATTAGTTATGATTTGTTGATGATTTTAAGGTTGCTAGACATGCTTGTTAGACTAATAAAATACAAATCTGGCCAAATTTGTCTTCTAAATGTGGGCAGATTGCTTTTTATTTTTAAATACTAAAATAGTCATAAAATTTTAGAGCATAAATAGTCATAACATATTTAATTTTTTGTTATGAAAACAGAATTTTAAAATAAAAGTTAAAATAAAAGAACTGGTCAGATATAGTTTGAGTTTATTAAAAACAAACAGAGCCACTATCAAAATGTGATTTTTAACCAGAGTACTATACATGTACTATGATATACATAATGATACAGTTCAAAGTGTTGTAGTTGGGTCAAAACATCTAGTGGGATTCAACAAACACAAGTATTTTTGGGTATGTCCATGTTTTATGTGCTATACACAAAACTATGAAAAAAATAGAATTTCAACTTCAAAATCAAATCTTTTTTTGGCCACAGTTATTCGTTCCTTTCACATAAAATGTGAGATCTCACAGTGAACAGAAAATAACCAATTGCAAAATTTTAATGTGAATACAAATCTAATATAAGGTCTATGATAGAGACAGAGCTTGAGTTAGTCTAAATTAATAACTTCCATTGATTATGCACACTTTATCTGAGTGAGAACCGATACTGTAAAATAATTTTCGCTGAAAAGACTTTTTAGGTGTTTTGTATGGAATTTATTTTCACTGATTTTTGATGCGCTGAATGTAAAATATAGAAAAAAAAGTATCTTCGCTGGATTTTATTTTGACTGAATCATTCCTTCAGTGAAAATAGCGAAAATTAATTCCAAGCAAAAATAAAGGATTTCACAGTATTCATAATAAGCAGCCTCTCGACTGAGATAGCTCCGCTGTTAGCAATGCACATTTCAATTATAGAACAGAAGATATTATTAGAAAATGAACAATATGTATAGTATCAAAACAATCAGACTTGTGGTTTTCAACAAGAAGTGGAAAATATCACTTTTTACCAAAAATTACAAAAATATTCTCCAAAATTAGAGAATTGAAGATATCATCACAAAATGAACAAATCTGAGAGAGGTCCACATGTAGTACCTATATATGTAATATCAAAGCAATTGGACCTGCAGTTTTCAAAAAGAAGTTGAAAATATAACTTTTTACCAAAAATGACAAAAATATTCACCAAAATTAGAGAATTGAAGATATGATCATGAAATGAACAAATCTAAGAGAGGTCTACCCAAGGTACATATACACCAAGTATCAAAGCATTCAGGCTTGTAGTTTTCAAGAAGAAGTCGAAAAAGTAAAACATTGACACGAACGACGACGGACAATCACTCATATGATAAGCTCCACTCAACAAAGTTGACAGCGAAGCTAAAAAGCTGGGGTGAGAAGGCAATGACGATCAAACAAGTAAATTCTCCTCGACAGCTTCCACACTTTTACTGGTAAATAGATCAGCAATTGAGTATGACAGATGTCATTCTACGATAAAGAAAAAATTAAATTAACATGGACTTCTCTTTTCTTCAACTTTATTACTCAGATCCAATGTATCTATACATATATATGTATATAGGCTCATACATACAATGTACATGTACCTCCACTTCGTGTTCAACCTAAACAATGTGCTCAATTTGGCCATAGAGGGCAACCTTTAGACACCAAAGAATCCAATACTGTAGAATACTTTATTTTCGCTATTTTCGCTGAAGGAGTGATTCCGTGAAAATAAAATCCAGCGAATGTACTTTTTTTCCTATATTTCACATTAAACTCATCAAAAATCAGTGAAAATAAATTCCAAGCAAAAAGCCTTTTCAGCGAAAATTAATTCCAGCGAAAATAAAGTATTCCACAGTAATCTGGTACAATCAAGTTGGCTAAATACACTAGTTATTATGTATTAACTAAATGTACTAATTTTAGGTATGCTTCAGACTTTCGGGTAGTTAGGCCTTATTTTGTAATTGCAGTGCTGCTAACACATTGTC
This sequence comes from Saccoglossus kowalevskii, assembly GCF_978046115.1. Classification (NCBI taxonomy): domain Eukaryota; kingdom Metazoa; phylum Hemichordata; class Enteropneusta; family Harrimaniidae; genus Saccoglossus; species Saccoglossus kowalevskii. The sequence continues at coordinate 27,676,727 of NC_140657.1, forward strand.
TGCTGACCCTATTTTTCCAGTTCATTTCAGCTAACTACCAAGGCTTTCAGCAGGCAATGAATTAAGAACGAACCAAGAGTTACTTTGGTACATGTAGAACGTTAAATTACAGAACCAAACCCACATGACAGAGGACAGAGCAATGCATAACAGGAAAACCATTCCCTGGTCTGGTGGGTAGCATACATGTTTACTGGGTTAATTTGCACTCAGCATTTCTTACGGAATTCAGGCACTACTGGAGCTAGGCAATTCTGTTGTAGTTAGTCCAGATTCATATTCAAAGATAACAGAATATACTATAAAAGTATTAATTTAACTGATTTCACTGATCAGCAAAATTGAAACACAGGAAAGATCGGGTAAGAATCTCATATTCAAAATTAGGTAGAACTAGTAACTGCGTTACATAGTCCCATATGTTATCAAGTGTAAGAAATATATAAAGTTTGAACATGGACAATCAGAGCATGTCAAACTTGAACTTTATTCATTAAAACAATTTAAAATGGCTACCAGTCTGCCATTTTGAATCTAATCTGAAAAACAAGGATGCAACAAGGCCCTATAATGTCCAATGCTTGTAATGTACCAAATTGAAATAAAATTTGCTCCCACACGAAATAACAGAATTGTTAGCACAAAAATGGTCAAGAAATAAATAGACATACATAAGTATCCAAAAATCCTTGTGATTGTTCAAGGCATGTCCAAGATACAGGTGTACATGCACATACATGTAAGACAATGCATAAGCTCTTGTTTTAAGACTTCCTCTGAATAGATCAAATACACATACATGCTGTTACACATTATACCGAGGTAAGTGTACATCCTATTTTCATGTATCCTTGAATTTTAAAATACAGAGAAATATGAAGGTAGACTATTCTTCAAGTTATTATGTGTAACAATACAATTTACGTACCAGAGAATAAATTAGAAATTTTAACTAGCATACATATTGTGCACCATGCATCAAATATTTAAACTTTGTATTTTTTAAAACATGTTAATTCTTTGTCATTATTAATTGCGTGTTTTTAGGACCAAATGGTCTCTTGTGTGATCTTTTACTTGTGATGGCTTGTATTTCCAAAATGTCCTACAAGTATATGCATGATGTGGCTCATCAGGTTTCAGGTCTGCATACACAGGCTCAAAAAACAACATTTACTGTGCAGTGGTGCACCAAAGTTTTTCAAACGGTGCGTATGGGCATTTGAACATTGCATCATTGATTCTCACCTCTTGTGGAGGCACACTAAATGATACCACTCTCAGATCAACTACGTTGTATGAGTCTGTACAAGGTAGAACTAAAAAAAGCCCTACAAAAAAAAGAGAAGAAGCAACCTAAATTCTCATGCGCGGTTTTCTAAACTCACCTCTTGGGGTGGGACATCAAATGAGATAGTTCTCAAATCAACTTTGGTATAATTCTCAATACAAGGCAGGACGAAAAAGATACCTGTATACGAATAAAAACAAATGAGCGATTTCAAAATCAGGAATTCGCTACGTGTTCCCTGTGTGTGATATTTTCCATGGTATAGGTTACCAGGGTGAATTGTCTGAGCCACCAAGAGTGAGGGATGAGTTCTGAATAATAATTAAGACAGATATAGTAAGAGAGAACATACCAAACATATTACACAACAATACATGTAAATTCTGGAAGCATGCCATAAAATCTTTCAAATCTTTCGCTTTGACACATGTAATTCTGGGTTGTTATGGTAACACAATCCGAAAAATACCAAATGTATTTATTATTGTGAAACAAACAGTCATTAGATGATTATATTCAGTCAGAATGTAAGTCAAAATTTAGATTCCAGAAAAAATATATCTGATTTGTTATCAAACAAACTGCTATTTTAACAACTTTTAACAATCACATTAATTGATCATCCTTGGTTTTTTGTGATGTATACAATGCACTTACGAGCAAATTTCAGACATGAAAATGTCATAAATAATAGCATGCTTCCAAATTCCTCCAAGCACAACTTCTCACATATGTTCCTGTTAGTGGCAGGCCAAATTTAGCGAACAATTACAATGTACAATTGTATGTATACAGTCTAGATAATTGATTGCGAATAATATATTGATTTTTCTATTGTTCATATCACTGCATATTATTCTTCAACAATGTTTTTATAGGTCCAAGAAGAAAAATCATAAACTTTTGCTGAAAATATTTGCTGTCAACAAAAGTTGAATTGTGTATTATATCATGCTGCATGTTGACAGAGTGCCATCAACAAACCTGCAAATTGTTGTAAAGAATAGAGCATGCATCTATTTCAATCAACAAGTTGCAGATTGTTGAGGAATCTCTCTCATGATGAAACAATGTATGATACACAGATCAACATTGGTTAACACCAAAAGTTGCAACCAAACTGATTTGTATATCATGGCCTTAAGATGAACAAAATCTTGGAGAACCTAATAATTATAATTATTTGATCAGAATAGAAACAAAACGAAAATCTGCCAAACTATTACATGATCTAATTCCAGTGTTGCTTGTCATACATTTCCACTGCTTTATACTGTTTTCATATTTTTTGGCTACTTTTAGATGTTTATGTTGTTGTTATATTTTGTAGTTCATGTAACTTAGTTTCTTTTTGTCTATCAAAAGTTTTTTCATTAGTCTTTGAGTGAAATGTATTTTTTTATTTGGTGCAGCTCCTAATTTACATAGTGAGCCCCTGTTACAAAAGGGAAGCAATAAATAACTAATAATAATAATAATAATACTGAGTTTACTTGCAAAATATATGTGGAAATGAAGTTTCAGTAGATCTTACTTTCACTGATGTACGTTCCAACCAAAATAACTTTCAAATGTCATTAATGTACCGGTAAGTACCATATTGTTATACCACTAACAGAAATGTGCACATGTATACATGTATGTGAGAAGATAGAATGGTACCGGAAGTATATTAGAGCGTTAGTCTTTTCAGAATCAGGATAAAATTTGTAAGAACCTTACCATCTGAACTTGTATGCGCATACATGTATGTGAGTTTACAAATCTATTTTAATCTATTTTGTTCCATTATTGCTCAATAGAACTTAGAGATGAAGTTTTATTTGTTATGCTTTTCAAATTAGTGTTCCATTTATTCCCCTCATTGCGTCCACATCCCACTGACCTGTGTAACAATGGTATTTAAACAGTGGACAAGATGAAAGGAGAGAATAGAGCACTGATGAAAAGTTACATCCCTGTATTAACATGTGCTGGTTTTGTGGCAGCCCTAAAATTGGCTGCTATGTAAACATTGTCATTGGATGGGATCCACATACATGTATGCATATAATGTTATTAAGATGACATTTTTCTTTTAATCACAAAAAGTGCAGTTACAATTACAAATGATGAGTTCATGTTCTTTGGTTGCTTAGTTACGATGTGCATGAAAAAGAGGTCGATGAACGTCAAGATTGTTTGTTCAACTGAAAAACTGAGGCAAACAGGCTAAAGAAAGGCCCTTTTCTATTGTGAGTGCACTCATTAAAAAGCAACCAGGAAACTAATATCTCATCTAGTGTTAGTGCATGACCACTCTAACATAGCTACTATTTAATTATGCACAAAACAATGATAGAAGTAAAATGTTAATATTACAATGGTAGACACAGACTGTGCATGCATGACACATATGATTCAATGAAATGAACTTGGATTTGTTTGAGTTTGATTAGCTGAAATTAAAGTACAGATGTGGAAACGTTACAATGTTAACAACTGTACATATACAACTCATACATAGCATCATTGAACTAGGTCTTCTGTACAGCAATGTAGACATGTTTTTCTATCATTAATCCTAATTACTGCTACTCCAGTTGTCTTAGTCTAGTCATCACCAAAGCAAAACAAAACTGGCTGATATGTTTTTCATACAATGCATTGAAATTGAATTAGATCACAGTATTAAATACCAAAATTGGGAGGTGACTATACATACACTAGGACAACTACAGCACAAATAATTTAATAACAATGTACACTTAAATCATACAATGCATCAAATCTTTACACACTCAACATCAAAACCATGACTGATACTTCCAATAGACACACCTTTACAGGTAAATTAATAACACCACACTAAATACCAGCAATTTTCAAGTTGACACATCAAGGTCTCGCCATCAGGAAATTAAATTTCACGCTTGATGTTGTTAATGAGACTGACAATCCAAATCAAATCAAATCAACTGGCTTTAATTGAGAGGAAGAACTCATAATTCAAGGTGGTACAAAGTATGTTTACGAGAATAAGTAATCAACTGAAAAATTTTAAAATGTACATCATTCTTGATTAAATTAATAACTGTCAATCAGATTAATAATGCATCTTTTTTTCCCTGTAGTTTGATAAACAGTGTGTGCCAAACATAGAAAATACTATAGTATGATCAAAAGCAGGTTTAAAATTAAGAAAAGAACCTCCGTTGGGTAACAATGATGTACAAATTTCAAAACATAAATCATTACTGAGAACAGTTTTACTATGATATATAATACCTGGACCCTGGATGTCCTATTTAGCATTTCAAAACCCCTTAGAGTTTGTCGCTCAATGTAATTGATGCATGGAAAACTTGTGCTGACTTTTCCCTTCTCCACCAAGAAATTAAAGTTTCTCACTAAAGGAAAATTTGTTTACGTACATTCATGTACACTTCCACTTTGTATTGCCTATTTTGTATTGCGTGTACAATGAGTTAAGTTCACTCACAGTCATTTTTTTGTTTTGTTTAATTTCTTATAGCGATTCTGACATATGTGGTACAAAATTAACTTGGGGGACAAATAAAACAATTATATTTCTTGTGTGTCAGTACTAATAATAGACAGCCTCTTAAAATGGTGAGATTTTTCAGAGGTGAGACATAATTCATTCATCCAGTTTCTTTATAATGCTTTATAAATTGTATTATACCTTCTTACAATTCAGGTTAATACAGAAGTCAAGTGAAGAGTTTTCATGAAGAAATAATGATGTTGTGTTCATCAACTGTCAAAATCTCAATACTGGTAGCTTGCGTAGTTTCGTATCTTTTTGGCTTCAAAAATCACGGATTGCATGCATGAATTAAATTATCCAGACAAAAGATTTGACAGTTTAGCAAATAGAGGGCGCCACACCAATTGAGTATTCCAGTTGTCTGCACATGCGTAACTACATACTTACTCATACAACACCCAATTCTTCAAAATTAAAATCTTTCAAGCAACAAACAAGAATTTTACAAAACAACACACATAATTATTCATGATTACCGGTACATAGTCATACAAATAATGTAAACTGTTTAATTTCCGCTGCTGAGAACTTTTATGATTTCATCCTTTGAACACCATAATATTTCCGTCCAAATGGATTTCACTTTTTGCATATTTTTCTTTATTTTTTGTATAACTTCTTTGTTAATTTTGACTCAAAAAGACACAATTTTCTATTGCTTACAAGTTTTGACTGGAAAATTTGTGTAAAAAATTTATACAGATTTTTTTAGTGAAAAGTGACCAAAGTCAACTTTTGTGTTCAAAAAGGTGAAGGACTTTCATGAAGGAAAAAGTAATGTTCAGTGACTCAGTCTTAATGATCCCAGTGGAAATTTCAACATAACAAAATGTTACTATTTGCAAATGGGCTCATGGGAAATTAAAATAGTTTAAGGCATTCTTTACTCAATGACTAGTGTACATACCAGGTCCTTTGGCACCACCAGGCAGCAATCGTCCCAATCGAAATATCACTGCACGTTCATATTCTTGCACCACCTACAAAGAAAGTTGGAAAAACAAATTATAAAAGTAAATTAAGACTGGTAATGACAGCAACAAAATGAATACAATATTTGCATCTCCAATAAGGATGCACTTACACCAAAAATTGCGTTATTGTGGACTGGATCATAAAATATGGCTTATTTTAACCATGGACACACTGTGGTAATTAACATAAGTGCATGCACTAAATAAAGAAGTTTGGTTCCTGGTAACCACATTGAAAACAAAAATAGGGTAGTACCAGTATAGGCATGTATAACTTTTTATTTTATGTTTAATATATATTCCATACAGTTATACTATAGTTCTCTAAGGTTTATGGTTATACAGAAGCATTATATGAATTAAATGTACATGATGATGTGTCTGTACAGGCAGACATAATCATGTGGGGAGTTTGTGTAACAGGAAATGAGCACCCTCAAGCAGCCACTTTTCAGTTATCTATATAAAGATCTAGGGAAGGTTGGATTTCAAGATCCAAATCTCCTTTTTAATTACTACAAACATTCACACCAAATAAAGAATTGAAGGCATCATTCTTAATTGAATGCTGTGGCAAAACTAGTAGGCCTATGAGCTAACAAGTCGTGTATATTAAAAGTATTGAATTAACTGTCAACCACAGAAATGCCATCTATCAATAATATAAAAGGTTCTGTTTAACATTTAATAAGAAGTATGAGCACTTATTAAAATTACTTGTTAGGATAATAGTTCAGTGTGAGTTCAGTGTAGATGTATAAAATAAAACCAATTGGAAATGGAGCAAAAATACAATATTTGTTAGCACTGTATTTGCTATATTCAAAGCATAAGTGCTCACATAATGTATGTTGCAGAGGTGTTTCTATGGGCAAATAAGTAATATTTTAATGATTCATTATGCAACAAATGCCACTTTGAGCATGCATTTCTATTGGAGATAGGCTTCCAATAGAGGTAATACAGTATAAAGAGAAAACCACTAGAAACTCTGTGATGGGAAATGGTATCAGAACTGTGCAACTTTTATGAGATATGAGATCAAAAAGTATATGGAAACAGGGAGACAGACAGATGGATAGTGAAAGTACATGTATGTATGAATTAGCTACAGGCAAAATCTCATGATTCATTCAGTTATATTGTAATACTAGATTAAAATGTAGAAAACAAAACTCAAAAGACAGATTAAAGGACTATTTGTGTGTAAACATTCAAAGGATTAAGAATCAAGCTATTAAAAATATTGTAACATTTGACATTATTATTTTGTAAAGTGTGTGCAAGATATACATTTGACATTATTATTTTGTAAAGTGTGTGCAAGATATACATTTGACATTATTATTTTGTAAAGTGTGTGCAAGATATACATTTACATTGCCCATGTTTTTAGTGTGGTTTCTGGTCTAGACAGGTTCTTTTCAGATGAAAAGAACAAAGTGGGGTCAGTAAATTAATACACAAGGTGTGCAATGATATATTCTCTGTGTTATTTCAGCAATAGTTCTACATCTACACTTCAACATTTCACTCTGTACTGTGGAAATATGCATATGATATTTAAAATATATAATTCCATTATATTTTGTCTAAAGTTGACGCAAGCATACACTTGTGATTACCAACAGAGTAGTTTCAATCCTCGCCTACATCTTGGATTGATTTAAACTCAGTAAGTATTTTTGTCTACTGACATCAACCTAATAGAAAACATCCAGGAATAATATACAAATTCTGAACATTGGATCACTGAAGCTTGCCTGTACTGAAGGTCATGGTGTCAAATCACAAAATCAAACATAATTTTCATTGCTACTAAATTTTAGGAGATTATTCTAAATTTGATTTCAAGATTTGGTTGGATAAGATTCGTTATGAACTGTACAAAATCCAAAGTCTTTTAATGTTAACAAGAGTCAGTGAGAGGTTTTCTGCAGATCATACAAAGTGGCAATCAACTTTATAGACATATCATGTTCTCCTCAACATTTTTAAAAATCATAAATATATTCAGAACATTATTAAATATTTATGAGGAACCCTGGGGCAGTTCCATGAGAAAGCCTATAGACTATGGAATCTGGGTCACTCTGCATGAATTATGGATGAAACTTATCATTTGGAAGATAAAGTTATTATCACAAACTTACTATCTGTGTTTTGAGGAAATCTAATGCATGTTTTTTTCCTGGGAGGTACAGATATGAACATGTTTTAAGCAGGAGTTTAAAAATACTAGTCAGTCAATAAATGCATTTGATGTAACAGATTCTATATGTATTACTCCATCTTCACAACTTTTTAAAAATAATAATATTTTTCTTGATTTGAAAAAAATTCCACGCATGCACATTGAAAATATGCAGTGTCGTATTCACTCTATTAGAAGAGCATCTCTAATAGAAGTGCACACAGACAGTAAATTGTGCTCATTGTATTCTGGATCATTAAAATTTTTAGTTTGATCATATACACACCCCTGTCAATTTTGTAAGCACATGTGCCACTAATACACGTACATGTAGAACAAACACTGTTTCGTTAATCACATTGCTACTACATGTATTTAATGGAAACACTTGTGTCACATCAAAATTGAGAAATTAATAGGACTTGTAAAATGTACTGCTCTACAACTTTGCACAGAAGTCAGAAAAACACAGAATAGTCATTACATTCAGTTTGCAACTCCGATTTAGCATTTTACCCATTAAAACAAAGTACACATGTAATTATTGATAGAAAGTACATGTTTACATATTAGACAGTCAGCAGTGGCACCAAATTATTATACAATCATTACTCCATAGATAATAACCTTGTCTAGACAGAAAAGGCTTAAAATGAACTTCTAATGGCAAAGACATACATGTAATTAGTATTATTTCATGCCGTCTGTCGAAGTTGAACACATTATCACTCACTCTGTTCAGCCTTTTCTTTCCAGAACTATATTTACATCCCAAATCTTAATTTGGCCATAGAGGGCGTATATACTTTTATTAATTTTTAAAATTCAAATGCAGAGTTGCATTAACCTGATGAAGAAATACCATGGTCAACATGCTCCTAATACATGTACAAGCGTATTTTAGTATAATAAATGGTCAGTGAAAAAAAAGATACCATTTTTATTTCTCAAATCAACATGGTGAAAACAAGACATCTGAGGTGGCCACTTTTTAACTGTTATAAAAACCTGTACTAATTCTGTCAGCTTGGAATAAGTATACATTAACACTAGAAATGGAAATCTGATCTGACAGATAGTAGCAACATGAGAATAAAATCAACAAACTAGAATGGAACTTAACATTAAAGTAGACTTATTCTGATGTAATTTTAATGACTAGTGCGAAAGGACAAGATAATATCGAGTTACACACATTACACGAAATTATGTACACCAATATCTGTATAATGTACCATCTGTACAAACAAAGAGTATGGAACTGCCACGACTTGATTGACTGAAAACAACAAATTATGTTGACACACTTATTTTCACTGATTTGTCATAAATTACAAGCAGACTTACTATTCACTGGATTTTATTTTCGTTGATTTACATCTTCAGTAAAAATAAACTCCACATTAAAATATAGTGTTCCACAGCAGTGAATACTTGGTCGCTTAAAAATGATCAAAACTGGGAAAACTCAAAGAAACGATTATATGTCTTACATTACAATACAGTACTCAAGAAATTACTAGTTTATTTTGAGAGTACTCCACAAACAATATGTCAGAACTGAATTCACTACTACACAATAATTGCACTGATATACATGTCAGGCTTATTTAGAAATTTCTGCATAATACAGCTTAGGAGCACTGCTCAGAACAAACCATTATAACTTTATTTTAGCTAGCATTACCAAGTAGGGCATACAAACTAACCAATTATTGTGATTTCAAAGTTACATGTAGGAGCTTAAGCTTTTCACAGCCAGACTTTTGTCGCCCCAAATTATTTTGCACTTTTTTCTTATATTCTTCAATATTTCTGGAAATGAACCCTTTTTTTGGAGCCAACAGACTAAATTTGAGCCAATTTTCAGTTTTTACTCAAAAAATTTGGCCATTTTTGTGCCAATCTTCTGAAAGAAAGTGCAGACTATAAACAGGACTATTTTGTGAACACCACCTTTCAAAGAACTAACAGACATCACAATAGTGGTCCATCTTGGTTTCTAATAATAAAACGTTTATTCTGCCTTATAAATTCTGATTATAAATACAAGTGTGTACATACTCAATGTAATAAATACAGTGTATAACACATTTTGGCATGAATAATAATGCTAAATACATGTACACACACAGTATCAATAGTCTGAACTGAATACATGTATACAAATGCATAGTTTAGAGAAGTCCCCTTAAAAAGTGCCACTAATACATGTAATAGCAGAATTCATTTTGCAACATTAGTAGAAATAAGGTGTACATGTATCATTCAAATAATGAGGGTCGTACACATAAAAGTAGATAACATGGAATCTTTTCTTGCATCTATCTGGTATCTGCTATGAATTCAAACATAAAATATAATTTATCGCCAAAGTAAAATAACATCTCTGAACAACATTCATATTCTTCAGATAGCAGTTAAGTTAATGGTTTAATTATTTTTTATAATGCGTGGCCAGTGTGGGCACATCTCTACTTTTTAATGACGTATCCACCCTTAACAGATTACTAATACTTATGGTATTTTGTTTCCAGGTTCTGTGGGGGCGGGGGAACAAGCTAGGCTTAGTTGTGATGTTCACATAGAATTGTATGAAACATTCCATAATCCATTTAAATGCTATAATTCTCCCGCCAACATTTTTACATATATATATATTTGAATTATTTTTGAGCAATTAATATTTTTTTTTAATTTAAGAAAAAATTCTGCAGGTTTATTTCATGAATGAAGACAATAGTTCATTTCGGCATTCAATATTTGAAAACTTCATTTCAAACATCAAAGGATACCGTGATTTCTTTTTTTGAAAAATATGACATGCAAATAGTTTTCCCCACTGCAGAGACCTATACAATCTCATTTATATATTAACCTAACATTAAATGTATAGAAAATATCTACACAGTAGGCTACCCCCATTGGGAGAAGATGTATTAGTTGGATGCATGTACGCAATTAACTGTCTGTGCACAATTAGTTTTACACTGACTTTCAATTCATTTTATATCCTTATTGTCCTGGATATTCAATATAATTTTCAGGAAATATGATTGGCTTGCTATTCACAGGTAATAAGCAGGCAATATACCTCTGTCCATAATTCTGAAATAGATGGCATTGGATTCTATGATCAAAACTAAGTCATACATGTATCCATGCTTGAAGCCCTAATCCCTAACAACATACCAGCCTGACAAAGCATGCTTTTTTTAGTCAGTTTATGACATTGTTGATGACCGTAGTATAATACTGTTTAGAATGAAACTATTTGTAGTGACAAGTTTCACTTTTGCTCATCAAAACAGCACAAAATGTTAAAGATCTTATATTTTTATATTGGCCCAACAGCCAGTGTGCCCTCTTAATAGGACTAATTTTGTTGGAATCCTGAGTTTAAAATAGACCCCCGCCCACAATTCAATGCAAGTTGGTTTGTTGACTTCAAGGTTTCCAAGAAAAAAAATAATATTGTACATGGCTGTGTAGGTGACTTGGAGGTGTAGATAAAAATGATTTTTTTTTTCGGATTTCTTTTGTTTTTACCCTAATTTGGTGTATAAAATGCAAATTATGTTTGAATTACATATTTTATAACTACATACAGATATATCGTAAGATACTTTTGAAGATTATTCTTATTAATCTTGAAAGTATTTTCTGTTACATCAATAACATACCAGTGACATGAAATTGCTTCACAGCAAATCTGTGCCGAGTGGAATATCATATCAGTTTAGAGGGCCAACAACATTTAAGCAGTGCCAACAACTTTTCAACTCACATGCCTCACACACCTTCTGAATTTACAGTTTAAATTATACAGTGTATGTAAGATAAGTCTGATTTTGTTCAAGTTGTTACGTAGGCTATGAAAAGTTTAAAAGTTTAACTTTTTTATAACTTTTCACATACCGATAATCTCATAATTTCGTCCAGATTTGTTAAGAAATGTTGACCTGAATCTGTAGCAAGCAGGGAATTATTTCTACTTGGTCTAATATTAGCAAAAAAAACTATATACTAGAAAAACACACGAAAAAACGTGACACCCACATTTTAGAGGACCTATAATCATGTCAAGTTGTCAGTGATCTATAATCACAAGAGCCTCAAAGATGAGATGGATCACAAGGTCACCACTTAGATAACCTTTATAAGTAGTTGTTTTAATTAATGATAAAAGTGACTCTCCTGGGAAAAATAAATTGTGAAATGGAAATCACTACATGTTGTCATTAAAAATATTCTTGTACAAATAAAGAAGAAAGTTGAGGTCAGATGAGAACCGCAGGCGAATTGATTCTGGCCAAGTTCACGTACGATCGGAAGTTATTTATTTATTTTAAATCTAAGATTAGAATGGTCTTCTTTTAAAAACTTACATGCAAATCTAAATTTGGGGTCAAATAATAATAATCAAGTGACATTGTCATAATCCATGTATGTAAGGGGGGGTCTAAAAACTAACTTTGCAATGCGATAGTGCGACATGCTGAATGTCGATTATTGCATTTTGCAAAAGGGTAGCAGTGTCACTCTGTGACATATTCTGATTGGAAGACCAATTGTCACAGTGTAATCAAGTGGGGACGTGATATGCATGCATTGTTACATGTTGATATCAATTCTCAACATTTTGAAATTTTAAATTATGAGTCGATTAAATATTTAATTTTCTGTGTACTGTACTGACAGAATTTTCATTGTTATTTTATTAATACCTTATTGTTTGTGATAATGAAAACACTAGGAAATTGCTGTGTTTTCAAAAGCGCGATTGACCGGGAAATCATATATTTAGCTTCATGGACAGTGAAAGTGCAGTTTTTGTTTTTTTTACAGATTGTGGATAGAGACACTGTAAAGACATGTCATCTTACGGACGTATGTGGTTTATATAACGTCTATAAGCTGTGGAATTCAGCGTTGATTTTTAAAAAAAAAACGCACTGGCATACATGTACGTGCCGTTTTTTTTCAGGTTGGCACCACATGAAAATGGATCTTCAAAAATTAAAAAAGATTATGGCATATAATGCTGTAACTGACAAAGAGCTTTAAACTAAATATAAAATTCGTAAAGTCCAAGTCGCGGATTCCCGTAAACTTTGGTGGATTTTGTGTGTACGGTGGCCTGTGAACAGGCATGTTGTACACTGTGAACTAGACACAGAATGAATCAATGTCTGGTTGTCATGACGTTGATTGTGCTCTCACCCAACCAATGGTATAAATGGATTCAAACAACCCTATTGTTACTTTGTACCAAGCATGAGAAACCCTTGGTTGACAAGCGTGAATTTATAAGACCGCCAGCTGGAATGAAACGAAACGAAACACATCCTTTCCGTTCCGTTCACGAATTTTACCTCCTATTACCTTGAACGACCTCAAAGGCAACAGCGGCTTAGGTTGATCACCGGAGTTGTACTATGTTTTTTTGTTTTGTGGGAAATTGTTAGTTTTATGATCATGATATTTATTTATTTTGGCTACGCTGCGCAACAACAAAAGCACACAGACGCCAAAACTGTAATGAAATCACAGCAGGATTGTTAGAATTTGTCAATGTGATAACGAGCTCGTAAGTCACCCTTGTAACTTTGAACTTGAGGGTTATTCACCACCATGGGAGTGGAGAAAATGAGAACTGTGAAACTGCTTTGACAAAACACTAGGTTATCATTTTTATTTGACAAAACTAAAAAGCAGTCCCAGTCAAACACAGGAATGCTTGCCGATCACCGAATAGTGCTGCATGTCGCCGGTACATAGTGTATGTAAACACTATGTAAACACTATGCTTACTTACCGTAGTTCACAATATCATCGCAGAGTTAGATTTTAGACCCCCTTACATACAGTACCTCTATAATCAATAAATTACCACTATGAGTAGCATAGATGGTCATGTGCAGAATACAAATTTAAAACAATATTTTTGGGAGCAAACACCCAGGCATTTTCACAGCCTGGAAACAACAAAACCCTAAAAACTGATTTTTGGGCTAGTTGTTGAGACACTCCTGAACAGTGTAACAAGATTACTTCAACAGGGGCAACATGTATAGAATAGCAAGGTACTCTTGTCAATGGCTTGAGATGCCTTAAAAACTAACAAAACAGTTTCCCACTAAATAACAAGCAGCCTGTCGGCTGAGATAGCTCCGCTGTTAGCAATGCACATGGCAATTAAAGAACAGAAGATATCATTAGAAAATGAACAAATCTGAGAGAGGTCCACATGTAGTACCTATATGTATAATATATCAAAGCAATCGGACTTGCGGTTTTCAACAAGAAGTCGAAAATATCACTTTTTACCAAAAATTACAAAAATATTCATCAAAATTAGAGAATTAAAGATATCATCATGAAATGAACAAATCTGAGAAAGGTCCACATGTAGTACCTATATATGTAATATCAAAGCAATTGGACTTGCGGTTTTCAACAAGAAGTCGAAAATATCACTTTTCACCAAAAATTACAAAAATATTTACCAAAATTAGAGAATTAAAGATATCATTACAAAATAAACAAATCTGAGAGAGGTCCACATGTAGTACCTATATATGTAATATCAAAGCAATTGGACTTGCGGTTTTCAACAAGAAGTCGAAAATATCACTTTTTACCAAAAATGACAAAAATATTCACCAAAATTAGAAAATTAAAGATATCATTACAAAATAAACAAATCTGAGAGAGGTCCACATGTAGTACCTATATATGTAATATCAAAGCAATTGGACTTGCGGTTTTCAACAAGAAGTCGAAAATATCACTTTTTACCAAAAATGACAAAAATATTCACCAAAATTAGAGAATTAAAGATATCATTACCAAATGAACAAATCTAAGAGAGGTCCATATGTAGTACCTATATATGTAATATCAAAGCAATTGGACTAGCGGTTTTCAACAAGAAGTTGAAAATATCACTTTTTACTAAAAATGACAAAAATATTCACCAAAATTAGAGAACTGAAGATATCATCATGAAATGAACAAATCTGAGAGAGGTCTACCCAAGGTACATATACACCAAGTATCAAAGCATTCAGGCTTGTAGTTTTCAAGAAGAAGTCGAAAAAGTAAAACATTGACACGGACGACGGACGACGGACGACGACGACGACGACGACGACGGAGGACAATCACTCATATGATAAGCTCCGCTCGACAAAGTCGACAGCGGAGCTAAAAATGTATAGATAGACATGTCTAATAGGATTCCATGAACTTACATGCAAACAAAAATCTGAAAATGTCTGGCTTTTTGCAAAGGTATGCGATACAAGAGAAGCTGGGCTCAGGTGCAGCACAACTGTGGCACAGAAGAACAGCTTTTGAGTGGCTGCCTTTTATCATGCAAGCAGCCCAGAAATATAGATGCACCTTTGCATCATCTTTACTAAAACATCGGAACAATAGCAGTGTTACATATGCAGCACTAGATCAGCTCCGATACCATTTCCGACACAATTTAAACAAGCAGCCTATCGGCTGAGATAGCTCCGCTGTTAGCAATGCACATTTCAATTAAAGAACTGAAGACATCATTAGAAAATGAACAATATGAATAGTATCAAAGCAATTTGACTTACAGTTTTTAACAAGAAGTCGAAAATATCACTTTTTACCAAAAATTACAAAAATATTCACCAAAATAAATTAATTAGAGAATTGAAGATATCATCACAAAATGAACAAATCTGAGAGAGGTCCACATGTAGTACCTATATATGTAATATCAAAGCAATCGGACTTGCAGTTTTTAACAAGAAGTCGAAAATATCACTTTTTACCAAAAGTATTCACCAAAATTAGAGAACTGAAGATATCATCACAAAATGAGCAAATCTGAGAAAGGTCTACATGTAGTATCTATATATGTAATATCAAAGCAATTGAACTATTGGTTTTTAACAAGAAGTCGAAAATATCACTTTTTACCAAAAATTACAAAAATATTCACCAAAATTAGAGAATTGAAGATATCATCACAAAATGAACAAATCTGAGAGAGGTCCACATGTAGTACCTATATATGTAATATCAAAGCAATCGGACTTGCGGTTTTTAACAAGAAGTCGAAAATATCACTTTTTACCAAAAATGACAAAAATATTCACCAAAATTAGAGAATTGAAGATATCATCACGAAATGAACAAATCTGAGAGAGGTTCACATGTAATACCTATATATGTAGTATCAAAGCAATTGCACTTGCGGTTTTTAACAAGAAGTCAAAAATATCACTTTTTACCAAAAATGACAAAAATATTCACCAAAATTAGAGAATTAAAGATATCATTACAAAATGAACAAATCTGAGAGAGGTCCACATGTAGTACCTATATATGTGATATCAAAGCAATTGCACTTGCGGTTTTTAACAAGAAGTCGAAAATATCACTTTTTACCAAAAATTACAAAAATATTCACCAAAATTAGAGAATTGAAGATATCAACATGAAATGAACAAACCTAAGAGAGGTCTACCCAAGGTACATATACACCAAGTATCAAAGCATTCAGGCTTGTAGTTTTCAAGAAGAAGTCGAAAAAGTAAAACATTGACACGGACGACGACGACGGACAATCGCTCATATGATAAGCTCCGCTCGACAAAGTCGACAGCGGAGCTAAAAATACTCATAAAGTAACTGCATCCAAACAAAATATGTTTGACATAGAAATCCAGTGAAGAAAAACTAAAAGAATAAATTAGAAACAGCTAAGTCACAATCTGTTTTTTTTATTCATCAGCTATAATTGTTTAAAACTTGTTATAAATAAACTTGTAGAGTTGAGACCAACTAGGACGCATGTCATTCTACATGTGGTGTTGAACACTAGCTGCCTTCTATCTAGTTGTTATTTAAAGGTTACCCTGTGTTCTAGTACATGTAATTGGGTGATATAGCGAACCAAGAATTCACTGTTCTAAATCCAGGCAGAGCAAAGCGATTACCAACTTGAAACACAAAAGCAATCTATCTACAGTAATAAGCAATCAGGCATATACCAGCAACCCAATCCAAATCAGCAGGATTTGAAAAATAGATTTGCTATATTCATCAAACAGTCACGTTCTTAGCATACTCATTTCTGCTAATAATTACATGTAGCAAAAATTCGCTGCACTTTGAAAAGATTCACATTACTTTTAACTAAGCCGCCTCCATGTGGCGTCGACATCCACATCAAAAGCTAAAGATTTTTCCGAACAGAATTAATTATTGACCCATGAGACTTTATAATGATGGATCATCTTCTGGAGAACTATCAATGAAAATTATTTTCAATGTCATACATACATGTACTTCCTTTAAACCAGAACTGAAGTCTCAGTTCAATGGATTACTGGTATTTGATGATAGAACAATTTGTAAATATCAATATTTTAATTACCGGGTAAATACTTGCTGACCATGTTTCTCTATAGGAATTAAACTATGTATGTCCTACCCATGAACTGAAAAAGTAGCTACATGCAGCTCTCTGGGAAATAGGGGTTCAACAACCTTTGGTATGAAGTACATTTAACATCTTTATTTTGACTTTCACACATTTATCATCAGCAATGCACATGAATGATGTCTTGACATGGTCAGAAAAGTCTCAGACCTTTGTTGTCAGTTACAGATTAGTGTGTCCAGTTAAGTCAAATGATCTATTTAATCTTGATAGAAAGAAAACCTCTGTACAGGCTACAAAAGCAAATTTGCTGGTCAGATCAAGAGAGGTGTGCTAATAAATAATTGAGGCATGATATACAGCTCGATCTACTATGGCACAAATCAAGTGATGAGCATACCCTTTTGTTGAAGCCCATGAGAAAAACTTATGTGTTGTATATGGCTATGTAGTGGGTTTGGTTGAAGACTACAGATCCAGAAGCCTTGCTGGAGAGTAGACCGGTGTACAGACAAGAATGTACATGTATGTAGGAAGGCCATGTCATGGAATTGACTGGATTGTGGTCCACCAGCGTTCCCCTGTGGAACCTTGCATGAGATAGCACATATGCCATGTACATTCATGATCATTATTGATGTGTCATGCTTAAGGAACCATGACTGACCATACGCAGTGTACATAATGATAGGTCTGAATAAATAAAAGGATGCAACTAGTTTTATTTCTTGTCAGAAGAAACATCAGTTGGATAAATAGAATTCTACCAGGTGATTGAATTGCATATATGAATTAAAGGGTGGTGGTCGTAGCACCACATTCTGTTTGATATGGGACTCATAGCGACATACACAATTAAAAAAAAAATATTGTTCACACAAAATGCAAACCACTGCCCTTTAAAATCATGGAGTTGTCTATCTTGAGTAGTATTAAAGGAGCATGGCATTAGTACTATAAAATGTACTAGTATACCTACCATAACAGATAGTACTGCAATATAAAGGGTTTCACACTAACTGAGAGCATACGTGTGTACTCTTACCATTCCAGGATCAACTTTAACACTTTATTATTTATTTATAAAAAAAATTAGTCTAAAAGTTTAGACTGTGATTACCCTAAAATCGATAGATTATATCATGATATTAATGTTGAGTATCAATTTCACCTTATCATATTAAAAGGCAACTTTAATATATTATACATTTTGTATTGAGTGAAATAATCAGCTTTAAACCAGACAGTAACTTTTATATCTGCCCGGAAAACAGCAATAAAATATCCACTTCTGGCTGTACCTATGCGTATACACGTAACTATGCATAATTACAAGATACAGTCAGCAGACATTTCTTTAAAAAAAATTTTTAAAACAAAAAATTTGGAAGGTCAAGAACAGATCAAGGTTTTTACAAATTAATTATTTTTAATCCAGAATATGTCCATGTACAATGTATTAAGGCTCAATCTCATATATTAAATATAACCGTACAAGAACATGCATGTGTAAATACATGTACATTGTATGTCTTAATAGAAGAACATTTTTAATATGGTAGAAGTGATTGTGAAGATATGAATAAAATCAAAAGTAATATCATATGTGCATTTCTATTAGAAATTGCTTCAATTTCTCAACTGACTGAGGTCACACTTTTAAACTTGCTGTGGAAGTCTATGGGGAGTTTGCACGCTATCGCTTAGAGAGTGAAACCTGTGTCTGAAACACAAGTGGCTACTCTGCAGTAATGTTGTGCATTAGAAATTTAGGGTATTAACACTAAGACTTTTGTTTTACACTGCTTGGAAATGTTGTGACCTGAACAGAATATCATCAGTAACAATGCATTTTTTAATTAGTTTGTTGTACTTTGTCCACGGTCAAGAATAAAGCAAATAACTTACTTTAATCAAGACAATATTAAAATTGATATACATGTCAGAACTTTTATAAAAACCTTTTGACACGTAATAAATCAACTTTTAATATACCGATATATGTTTTTGAAACTTCAAACATACAAGGACATTCCATTTCAGGGAGTGAAAATATAGTAGGGCCTTCAAATTTCAGTGGAAGGTTTATTACTTAAATTATCTTGGAACTGGAGAAAATTGGCACCATCATTTGCTGTAGTCTGAAATTATCTACAAGACTTTGCACTTTTTAGGAAAGATTATTACGGTAGGTCTCGGAATTGGATCTTCAACAGCACTTATACAACAAAATTGACTTCTATAAAGTGTGAATCAGCGAAACAGGATTGCGATTTACCAGTCAAGTATATTCATTTGCAATGTACGTGTGAGGAATAAAATTGGTAATACGTTTGTACTTCTGGAAGTTCAGATACAGTGTAATGTATTCATATATTACTGCACCCTGCACGCATCTAGTATGTACTACAGTGAACGTTTTTTACCTAAGGCAATTCATCAAACCCTGTGTTCCCATCAACTAATTGCTTCTTTTTACCTGTATGGCTAAATTATTCATTTATTGTATTACGACTGTTTTGAATTGGCCAATGAGCAATGAAATTTCAAAAGTTATATGTCGTAACCTGGTTATGGCCTGGTATATGAGATTAAAATACAACTCCGGAATACTGTAAAATGACTAATTTTCACCAATTTAGCATTTCAGGCATATTCAGTGGGTTTTAAATTCACGGTTTTATCATTTAGATAATGTGTTCTATACTAAATTTAATATATTCACTGGGTTTTAATTTAGCGCATTTTCCCGTCAGCGAAATAAGCAAAATTAAAACCTACTGAATAATTAATCTTTTTACAGTATGCAACAAATTATTTAACACTACATATATTCACAACAACAGTCTGATTGGCTGAAACTCTCAAATTCACGAGGGCTGTACATGATAGAAATTTGTTAAATCATTGTCACTCAATGGTTCTGGCACCGCTCACACTTTGCACTCATAGATTTAATACTATAACCATCACATAGCCATGGTTTCACTTGTACATACATGTACATGCGAAATGTCAGTTAGATTAGGTACAGTACTGATTATAATTTTCTTTATAGTTGATAAAAGATGTGTATATTAGTTGTTATGTGCTTTAAGTGTAATATTGTCTGCCTGATAGGCTTTCACTTGTTAATATTCATGCTATGTATAGCCACAATATTCACAATCAGTGATGCGATCTTCTGATGATCATATTCTTCCTGTAATCATTATGTTATGCTGAAAGGCTCCTGCAGAGATTGTTTCATGCATCGTTATCTATCACAGCAAATTAATGTTTTGCGTGGGCTCACACATAGAGTTCAAATGACCACACTTATATGAGTCATCGGACGTGATAAAGAACAAATTTTTGATCTTGATCCTGTATTAATTTGTATAAAAGTAAAAAAAACAAGCCATGCATGGCACAGTCCCCGTTAGTTAAGATATATAGTTTTGTTTATAGTAATATAGTTGGAATATGATTACAATGATTGTTTAACATGTATTGAGAGATATTGCTCTGGAATAGCATTAATTAAAAAAAAATATTTTGAATACATGTATAACGAATATATAAAATTTGAACATAATCAATCAAAGCATGTCAGAGATGTGGCTCTAGAAGCCCATTCATTAAAACAGAATGGCCGCTAGTCAGCCATTCTGAATCCGATCTAAAAACTAAAATGATGTGCATCAGGAACCCATAATATCTAATGTATACACCAAGTTTGAACAAAATCCATCTGTAAACAGCCGAGAAATGTTTGATTTTGATGATTTTTTTTCAGCACAAAAATGGTCGCTATTCAGCCATCTTGAATCAGATCGTGAAACAAATTGATGTGCATACGTATAATATCATGTATGATGTATGTGTGAAATTTTATTGTGATTGGTCCAGGCATTTTTAAGACACAGATCCGGACGCATGCACACACACACACACACACACACACACACACACACACGCACGCACGCACGCACGCACGCATGCACGGACGGAAGCACGGATGTCAAAACAAAACAGGGACTAAAAATGGACACAGAACCTGTAACTGATGAGGGATGATATAATTATCTTGCCAATTTGAATGTGATCAATTTTTCAAAGCATCAATCAACATTTATTGCATGCCAAATATGACACAATGATATGATAACATCATTCATTAGCTTAGAAAAGATGGTATTACAGAAACTGGAGTGTTGATCAAACGTGATTGTGGTGGAACTTCAATAACAATACAGCTTTCATTTCAAACTTGCCAATCATCTTTTGATTAAAGCTCACCAAAGTGAGCCGAGTAAAATAACCACAAACACCGACATTCTTATTACAGTAAAACCTGTCAAAACCGACCATGACTGGGACTGGGATCTATGGTCGGTTTTCAGAGGGAGTCGGTTTATTCAGGGTTGGCGTAACTCAATTCCATTGAAACAACAATTACATGTGCTGTAAACACGGGACAAATGAAAGACACCGGAGTTTGCCTCCGGTGATTATATTTACATTTATTGTATTGTTTCAATAAAATAATTTACCAAACAAGAAAAGAATATTATGATATGTACATAAAATCAAAAAATATTAAAATAACTGTTCGAACAGACCGGGTAAGTATCACGTATCGTAACTGGAGGCATCCATTTTGAATGACATCACAACGCAAGTTCACGTGAGCTACATGTAATTATCATAATTTATGTAGACAGTTGATTTTGCTGTTAAGTCAATGAATTAAATTACGATGTAAAAAAATCATCAAGTTTTGACTGCTTTAAAGAATATCTTTTTTCAACAATTTTGTTTTCCGTTCGAATTTTGAGATCTTGGATATCTGTCAAGTAACTGGAGTCTTTGTTCATTGCGAAGTTCTGTAATCTCGTCAACATGTCTAGCACACCCAGGCCAGCACATCACCATGCGTCAAATCACTGTCGATAATTTGACTGTCGTTGCAATTTATGTCATCGTTGTTTGTAGATTCCTTTCTTTGTCTGCAATAAAATTCCCAACAATATGTTGCTCTCTCTCGCCGTCATACGTCGCTACACTGTTTTTGAGGGTCTGCAACTTTCTAATTAAGGTTTCCGATTTCTTTGTTGTCGTCTGCTTCTTCGTCATCATCAATTTCAATCTTGAAGCCCCCTTCACGAAAACATTCGAAAGCACAATATTATCGATCAGAATCGTTATGAAAAGAAGAAAACTCAATGTCTTTCGCTCGTTGAAAAGGTGATGTAGTACGTTTTACCGTAACTGAAAGTAATGACCCTGATCATTTGTTTATATCCGGGGTCATTATACTGTCCAGACACCACGCGATGCGTGGGCGTGTGATGTGAAAAACGTAACCAGTTGCCATTGTTTTACTCTGGACGTTACTTGTAGTGTGAGATTTGATATTGTTTCTGTGACGTTCACGGTAAATTGAACACAATGCACACTTTTCAGGTCGGGCAGACCGGATTACTAGACATCGGATGTGATGCAACTGGTCGGATGGTCGATGTATTCAGTGTGAATATTGGACCTGGGACCGATCAATGCGGTCGGTGTTCGGAGTAGACAGTGGTCGCATTTCACAGGTTATTTTAACATAGGCGTCTATGGAGAAATTTCGGGGCTACATAAATTGGTCGGTTCTGACAGTAGGTCGGTTTATCCAGGGGCCGGTTTTGACAGGTTTTACTGTACTACTATTACTATTATTACATGCGACCGAAGAAAGACAAATTGATATTGATTATTAAATGCATCTCCTCACATATATTGATTGACGACTGTGTTTTTATATCTGGGTCCCCCCACAACAATTTGTTCAATGCATTCCACGTCATCGCCATACTGTTATGAACACTAAAACAGCAAGATTGTTAGCCAAGTTGCTGACTGGATTGCTATGTGTCTTAAGATTGTTACGTGACTAGAACAAGTTGAGTCAAACTATATATGCATTTCACATCTACTCACGAGCATGGTACTGAGAAAAAATGATAGGATAGACTTTACCAATAAATATAGACATTTTGGTGATGGTACCCCAGGCCTCTTTTTCTTTTTGTCACATGTATAAAGCTGCAATATGGTTGCCAAGTAACAGTATTTGAATGATGTGTACATGTGTCAAATTTAGAAGGGATGGTGAAATGAGTAATGGACTACATCTCACTTATTTATCACTGCCTCAAATACTGAATACATTACTTTGGATGAAGAATTGAATGCTAGAATTCAACACATTGAAGTGTCACTGAAGACTTGTTCCGTTGCTATTTCTAGTTCATTCTAGAAAAAATATCTCTCGTCTTACACCTGCCTGTGACCAAAAATTGTGAAAGGTTATTCATTAATGCATAACAAAATATACAAATTCAGGACAATGAAACACACCATGTAAGGAAGAACCCCCTGGGTGAACAATTACATCATTACTTCTACCACAAATTTCACTCAGCGGGACTATCTAGTGAATACAAACACATACATGCACATAAGACCGTATTTAAGTTAAATTCTCAAAGAAATAAATTGCAACCAATACGACAAATGATTACAACAATCTAAATCTCTTAAACAGGGTGTGCAGATAATTTCTAGAAAATATTTGTATAACAATCACCAAATGGACTTTTAAAGCAAAAGATACTAATTTTCTTAGCCTTGACAATGTTACGAAATTGAAAAACACTTAAAATACTTAAACTTTTCGTCGTGCAGCTGATTCCAGTGACTTGAAGGACAATGATATACCGGCTTAATATAATATAATATAATATAATGTATAATGCTTTATTTTGGAGTTGAAAGACAATGATATACATCAAAATCTTGAAAAATTCCTAGCGAGCGGCAAGAATTAAAGTTTTAGAGTATTCTCAACATTATAAGATTAGCTTGCAATCATTTTGTTCTTTATTATTTGGTTATTGAATTTTAGATTTGTGTTGCAAGAATTAAAGGATGAAGCTAACACACTTTTGGCATAGAAATGTCCTCCAATGTTGCTAAGTTATTCCATCAGACTGTATGGCTTTTTCAAGAAAAACCTGTGGTAATTAACTAAACTAGTTTTTGAATCACAATGCACCATTACTATAAACCACGCCCTCTAGTGATGGAAAACTTCTGTGACATCAGAAGCAACCTCATTCAAATCGATAACTGTGGTTGTGCAATCATTCATCATTTAGAATAAAGTATAATCTCCTAAAAACATAATCTTGACAACAGATATCTATGATTTGAACAGACACTGCATCTATTTACATCAGATTTATAGGAAAGGTGTATTCAATGTATTTTAACTTTGACAAGTATAGCATAAGGCAATGTTTCCATAAAAACCACTCTTCCTCTTATTTGCTCCTTGTCACTCATTTGCTCTGCAATGTGCTTTTAAAACTTCTGCATTTTCACCTTTACACATGACATTATATTTATTCCATTTTTGTTGGCTGATGTCCTTTGAATCCCTCTGGTAAAAAATACTTCATATATGTGTTTGTAATGGAACATAAATGGTTACATAATAGATAGAGTGCGCAGGACTGTAGTGTGCAACTGATAGGAAGAGGGGTGGGAAGCACTACTTTAATAGTGTTTCATGTTTTGTATTTTCACATTCATTGTGAATAAACTGGAAGCAGCTTTTTTAAAGAAAAAAGGTCATACATCTGCAATTTGTGAAAGTGCTTTAGTTCAAGAATTCATCTTCTTATCTAGATGAGAAATGACCAAATGTCAGTCTTTGAATCTTTCATTTTCTTATTAGTGGGAGTACTGTGATTCCTGAGGAAGAGGAGAATTAACACCTAAAGTACAAATTGTGTTGAGTATTAATAGCTGGAATTGGGATTTTAACAAATTTACATACAAATGACAATGAGAGTATTAACAGTGATTGATAATGGAGTTGTGAACCATAGAGGAAATAGTTCTGTCCAAAGTGCTTTTAATATTACTATGAGTAAAGGTTTGTTCATTGCTAGTGAAAATCCTTGACCTTGTGAATAAGGATGTTGCTTTGAAATCAATTTTGTTAATATTCTTCTAGACATATGATCAGTGAGAATCATAGTACGATAGGAAGAAACCTGGATTATTCTTCACACTCACTCCTATACAAAGTTCTGGTAATGATCAAATTATATACGGCTACTTCTTATGGTTCACCGCATCTGCCTTTCTGTAGCAATCATGTCTAGCTCTCTAGTTTAAGGCTTTTCATTAAAGGCTGGTAACCGACCAAATTGCCCATCTACTTCAACCATTTTCCGGCTACTTCAAAAATTTCAACTTATATACAATATACATACAATAATTAAATTGGAGATGACAATCTCATCCTCTACTGTAAAAACTTTCTCTGAGCTCTGGTGAAACTTAGAGCATACTTAACTACAAATGTCCAGTCAATACCGAACCATCAGGATGAAATGCAATGACTGTAGAGCTACAAAAGGTGTTCATTTGTGCCAATGAGATATTCTGCTTTGCAGTAAATGCGAGTCAAGCAATTTCCTAAGGACTATTAATGCCCGACCAATCAAACCAAAATGAGAACAAACATGGCCAACTCTTAGAAATCAAATCAAAACTGGATGATTTTGGTAGAAAAAGTGACAGAATCAAAGCAGTAGAATCCCAGAATCAAGGCTTGAAAGGGAGATGTACTTCAAGCTCCACTTAGCCACATGAACAGGGCCGATATTATGATAAAATCAAATAAATATATAAACCTCACCTGGCACACACAAAAATCTTGCTTGAAATGCAATTGCTATCATATACCCCTTTTTTTTATTTTATATGCAGTAATCTGGTTTAACGATCAGCATCACCAATAATGTATGGTTTAACATTGAAGTGTTGTCAAATATCAGAGAATAATTGCTGAACTGAAAACTAAATCCCTCTCTTCTAATTTTGGATTTCTAACACTATATAACAGGAAAAAACAGTAATTCCATGATATTTAATGGGTAGCTTTGATATCTACTCTTTTACAGTGAAAGTAATTATTGGTTATAAACTTTAAAAATGTCTCAGCTATGAAGATTGAAACTCATTAAACAAGCAAATTGCAGACAAAAAGTGGAGTCACTGAACTGCGACTAATTTGTCTGATGTGAAACTGTAAAATATAACACATGTAAAACACATGCAATATCATGAAATAAAACTCTTATAAAAATTTTATGATTTTACGTGGATTTATTAATTCACCAAAAAATAATTCTAAGAAGTGCGTGATGTAGAATGATACATTTAATAGACAATCTAAGCTTATAGTCACTTTAGCCTCTGGGATATGATTACTTTATTTTTAAATGAATTTTGACAGTTCTACTTTAAACATAGTTACAGTGAAGACATATAAAGGAGTAAGTTGTGAAAACAACTCTAAGACAAGTAATAATAAGAAACATGAATAAAATCAAAGAAAGCTTAGAAAGAACTCCCGTGTGCTGAGAGTTTTGGAGACACATTACAAATTAATTCAAAATTACTTATACTTGAGATATTGATGGAATAGCTGAAAACTAATTATGCAAATAAGGTAACTAATATGAACAGATTTAAGTGTAAAACTAATAAATTCTGCACAATGTACCAAGTTTCATTGAAATGTGATTAGAACCAAAAAAATATTAATTATTATACTAATTAGAGAATTAATATGAACAGATTTTAACCCAAAATTAATCAGACTGTCTATTGTCCTAGAGAATTTATGTACCAAGTTTTATTCAAATGTGATGATCAATACTTGAGATATCAGTATTAAATAATTATGTTAATTAGGTGATTAAGAAGCATAAATATTTACCAAAAACTAATATGGTGCATAGTCTTAGGTTCATTGAAATGTGATGGGTACTCTTTAAAAGTTTCATTGAAATCCAATGAGTGGTTTTTAGACATCATAGAACAGCAAAAATTAACTAATTATGCAAATTAGGTAATTAATAGGCACAATTATTTATCCCAAAATTAATCAGGTCTCTGCATAGTCCTAGAATATCTATGTCGCAAGTCTCATTGAAATGTGATGATTAGTACTTGAGATATCAGGTGAAAAGCTGAAAATTAACTAATTATGCTAATAAGGTGATTAATATGCACAAATATTTACCCAAAAACTAATTAGGTCTCTGCACAGTCCTCAAGTAACTATGTACCAAGTTTCATTGAAACGTGATCATTACTACTCGAAATATCAAAAGCTGAAAATTAATTAATTATGCAAATTAGGTAATTAATATGTACTGATATTACCCTAAAAACTATCAGGTATGTGCAGTGTCCCAAGTTTTATTGAAATGTTATGATTAGTACTTGAGATATCAGTGGAAAAGCCGAAAATTGATTAATTATTATGTAAATTAGGTAATTAATAATATTAACAGATTTTTACCCAAAACTAATCAAATCTACGCATTAGTTCAGAGCATCCATGTGCCAAGTTTCATTGAAATCCAATGAGTGGTTCTTCAAAAATCAGTGGAACAGTCATAGAACAGCTTAAAATCAGTTATTTATCATGCAAATTAGGTAATTAATATTCATAGATTTTTACCCAAAACTAATCAAATCTGCGCACTAGTTCAGAGCATCCATGTGCCAAATTTCATCAAAATCCAATGAGTGGTTCTTTAGATATCAGTGGAACAGTCTTGGAACAGCTAAAAATCAGCTAATTATCATGCAAATTAGGTAATTAATATTCATAGATTTTACCAAAACCTAATCAACTCTGTGCATTATCCCAGAGCATCTATGTACCAAGTTTCACCAAAATTTGATTAGTGGTTCTTGAGATAACGGTGGAACAAAAAAAGTGACATACATACATACATACATACATACATACATACATACATACAGACAGACATACAGACATACAGACATACAGACATACAGACATACAGACAGGGTAACTGCAAAGACTCCCTTTTATGCTTCGCACACGGGAGTCAAAAAGATGATTGTTACAATTTACTCCAATTTTTTTGTCCATTGAATGTTATATTGAGTAAGAAAATGTTCTGAGGAATAAGACTTTATGAAGACGTCCTTTTGTGAGAAATATAAAACACACATTTTTTGAGAGACAATCTCACAAATCAGGGGAGAAATCATCCAATTTTATAGCAATTAACATTCCATTGGGGTTAACTGTCAAATTTGTCTCTCAAACAATTGAACATTTTCAGCAGTAGACTTCCTGTCAGTCCTGGAATATAAAATACACTTTAAAGGTCCACAATCATCTGTTTTAACTGGGAAATCATGTAGGAAAATTGCCAATCTTGCCATATTAAATAGACTACAAAGCATGGAATCGAATAAAAAGTAATTTGCATTTAATAAGTATATCATCCTACAGTAACATCCAAATGAGCACCCTGGTTGGTTAATGAGAATGTCACAACTGGAGGAGTGTTCAAATGCCTTACAAAGCAACACAATGTTGCTAGGTCCATGATCACTGAGAGAAAATAGAGAACTGACCATTATGAGCCACTGATATCTCAGCGGTGCATTGTACTAGCTTTAGGACTTATTTATCATGTAAAGCAAATGAAAATAATTATACATTAAACATTCAAATAGTACCAGAGTTAGTACAGTAAGCAAATATAAATACAATAACACCGACAAGTCTATGGGTATAAATCACTATGTGACCACTTGATCTACAACTTTCACATTGACACGGCTAAATGTAACACCTGAATGGAAGCATGTCTGTAATTTACAAAGTAAAATATGAGTAGTGACACAATGCAAGCCATATATTTATACAGCACCATTCACATCTGATACATCATCTAAAAAGAAGTGTTAACTCAACTTAACAGTCTGGGCAGGATAAAAAACACATATACAATGCAATATTAATTTATCTGTGACAGGTTTACTCCAGAAGACAATTGTGTAT
Source organism: Saccoglossus kowalevskii (assembly GCF_978046115.1). Taxonomy (NCBI): domain Eukaryota; kingdom Metazoa; phylum Hemichordata; class Enteropneusta; family Harrimaniidae; genus Saccoglossus; species Saccoglossus kowalevskii. The sequence goes on from NC_140657.1 coordinate 27,706,110, forward strand.
GACTAGCTTATACAGTGAAGCTTTTACCTTCTATGACAACTATATACAAATGTAAACTATGGAAACATTAGGCCATGTTACTAAGATTTTATACATGTAATCACCTGCGGGCCATTTTCCTATATTACCTGTTACAGTAATGTAATCCCTTTCATACAGTAATTTTAACATGTACAGCTGTTCGTTAGCATGCGTGTATCAAGCTTAGAAATCTATCACGATGATATTATGGCATCCCCAAAGGTATATGAGAACAGAGTTATGTTTCTTCACAGTCAATCTACAAAGAGCGTTGTGGAATATAAAGTTTGTAATTGTAATGCAAGAAAGATAACTATGTCACATTTAAAGCAATAGATAAAAGAGTTCCACAAACCTTCAACGATATCACTTAATTGCTGTCTCGTGTACTACTAACTATATAAAGCTATGTTTAATGTTCTTTAGGGTAAAGGTCACAGTTTTCTCTTTACTTGAATCAAAACGACAGTCGGTTTACAAATAACAAATCTGATCGAGTATCGTTACAAACACAGTGCCTATATCACGGTTCCTTTGATGTTTTAAACCAATTTAAGAATTGAAATGTATAAACACCGCAATTGCATTTCATTCATTTTTCAACAGTTAATAATGGAACTGGATGGATTCATTTCCTTTGTCTTCCTTCATACAATTTAAAATGTCCATATTAATAGTATTGCATGAATAAATTTCAAGTAAGCGTTTATTTAAATGCTAAATATATGACTATTAAATCCTCCCTCCTGCTGAAGGTCTCATTTTTTTGGGCTCATTGCAACTGAGTTTAAGAAAAACTATTGTAATTACAGAATAGTGTAAACCTACAGTGATTTGATTTCTATTATAAGAGTTAGCTTTGATTTCCTCTGTGAATATTATACCTGTCAGTTCTGTCTAAAACAGTCAGATGAAGACAAATAAAATAAACTGTACGGCAGAATCATACTGATTACGTCAAAATATTCAAAGCTCATATATTTATTGCTGAAGTGTTTATGGAAAATAGGTAATATTTATTAACATACATGTACATAAAATAAAATATCATAAAATAACACCCACCATATATACATGTATTTGTTATCACTACTCAGGCAGGATGAGATCGCATCAACCCCCACTACATGCGGGTCAATACAATCTTCATATTGCTTTCATGCATACTGAATAGCAGTATTCTTGTGATAAGCGCATAATTTATAATATTTCAAATGAAATATTTCTTTAACATTTTCATGCACAGTTCTTCTGAACCAAGCCAGGGCAATGTTTTGGCACTTTATTCTCAATGCGATGTTGTATATATATATAGATGCCATGAGTGACCTGATGAGTGAATTCACAACTTTGATTGAATAGCTGCTTGACTCTGTGTCAGTACAAGCTCGCCAGATCAACAAAACTCTCAGCAGCTTAATTTTGAAATTCTGAGCTCATCAAAATTTATCTTACAACAAACTTGAGTTATATATTTTTAGGGAAAAACATCACGAGTACCAAGTTTATTCTTTGGCCTTGGATGTCACATTGTGATTTTGGCAGACTTGTGTTCTACCAAGTTTATTTTTTTGCCTTGGATGTCACATTGTGATTTTGACAGACAACACTGTCATTGATGCATGTAATTCTTACTAAAATTATCGATGCTAGATCATATCATGGCAAATGTTACATCTGTCTATGTTACATTTTCAACTATTTATAATATCAACCAAAAACTATTAATTCGCATACAAAAAAAAAATAATAATTTTCATTCGTATCTTATTAACTCGATTATGAAAAAAACACAATTAATCTTATTACCACTTGAGTTGTTACAATATTTATTTGTTTTTATGGCCCAGGTGTTGAAACATCACCCATGAGCGATATTTTAATATGATGGTTGATGTTTCAGATAAATACAGTAAAGGTAGTACATTTGTACATAGACATGGCCACTATAAAGTAAATGTACATTGTGATCAGAGTTCAGAGATACTCGTTAAAAATAAATTAAGATTAATCAAACACTATGTACACAGTCACGTACAGTACAGTTCTCGCGGAAGCTTTGGCTTTTGTGGCATCATTGTCGTCTACACATGGCTTCATTGTCGCCTCAGCATCGCATCATTGTGGCATCAGCTTCGCGTCATTGAAAATTGAAGCTGTGTTCGCCTCGCTATTTTGTGGCATCATCGTGGCCTCAGCTTCGCAGTCTCATGGCATCAACATGGCATCAGCTTCAAAGTATTGTGACATGAGTATGACCTCATTATTTGCACGCAGAAGGGCAGTAGACAAAAACATGTACAGAAGTTCGATATGTATTCGATTTGAAATTCAAGGCGAATAAAATAATATGATCAAAAGTAAAATGACATTTTAAAAAGATATCTTGTTTAATTATTTTAGTGTTGCGAGTATTGGGCACCAAAAACTTTGCGAAGTAAATTACAATCGGCAAGGTGACTTGTTTCATATTGACTGGAAGGAAAATCGTGATAAATTCAAATCACACGATGCAATTTGCTGTATACGAAGTGAAACTGTTCTTGTTATAAAATTTACCTTTTTTTGCTCATTTTATTTGCTGCTAGAAGAGCAGATTCAGATTCCTCATTTCGGTGGTATTTTTCTGTGTTTCGTTTAGTTTTAGTAGCCGAGTCCGACCCCATGCCTGGACTACTAAAACATGCAACACACACGTACGCCGCCTGGTGCGTCGGCGTCGACGCCAGTCATCTTGATACAAAGTTCCAAAACAAGTGCGTACATTTCCAACATACGATTGGATGGTTGTGGTGGCGTCGGTCTGGTAAAATTTGACAACCAATTCTCAAAATTAAGTCATGATCAGTGTGATCTGAGCTTGATCTATACGTACTTTAAAAGTATTCTCACAAACATATTTTCGAATGAAAACGAGCCACATGCTCTGTAAAAAATCGAATAGCACTTGACATGCAGAAATATTTTTTTGGGCTTCAGAAAAAAAACGTGTCCATTTAGTGTGGCCGTAAATATTTGGTCACCAGCCGATGAACAATTTGAAAATCATGATTCACACGGAAATCCTTCGATACCTTATTTCCCAACTTGCAAAACTGATTTGTATCTCAGCCCTGTTTTTTTTTTTTTTTTTTCTTTTTTTTGAACTGAGGTAAAATCCCATCCGTTTGTCAAAATATACCGATGTTTTTCAGTGAATAATTGCGAAACTTGTCACAGCACAAAAAAAACTTTGTGAATCGACGATGGAGATTGGATGGTACGACGACCCTTCAATTTGCGTTAAATATGTTTTGTTACAACATCATTGATTGGCTGAGAGTCACCTGATCGGAGCACGACCTGGGTCACGGAACCATATAAGTCCGTATTATCAACAGAACTTTGCGAGAAAACCACACCCACATTTTCAACCATTTTAGCGCGGAAGTTGCCAACAAATGTCGAAAACTCGTGAATTTTATAAATTCGAATAAAATAAAGCTAGCGATTCGTAAGACTGGTTAATAATATATCCCCCGATGCTCTTCGATTTTTTTATTTCAAGTTGAGAAATCGATACTTGTAGTTGAAGTTCCATCGATTTCAAGGCGACTATTTAACCGCGACAACTCTACGCTCTGTTGTAGTTTCGCGAGGTAAAACAAAAATACAATAAATAGTACTTGTTTAATTATTTGGTTGTACAGCCCGCAAATTACGGGACATGATCCCCATGAATTGCGATAAATAAATGCTGATTGTGTTGAATGACGGACGTCGGGACCGTTTGGAGAAACAAATTACGGTCGGTAGACATTTCAAACAAATGAAATTATTAACGAAAGACGAGATTTTTCTAGGTATTTACGATCATACGGTCATACCAAATATATACAAAATTGACAAATACACAAAGAGGTGTAATAGTAGGTCATTTTTATTTTAGCCTTAGAAATATTTTCTTTCACTCAGTCCACGTCCATGCGTGGGAATTCTATTTAGCTTCATGGTCCTTCGGCTTGTCTTCTGCTTGGGGGGAAACAACAATAATTATACAAATCGTAAACTCAACACAATCAGGAAAAGAAACCCAGACAACCATGTTGTACTTCAGTTGAATACATTTTGTAGCAGTGCGTCACGTCGGAATATTGTCTAAAATAAAATATTCAATCCCAGCCAAATCTAGGTCAAAGGGTCAGATTGCGTGCATATAATTATAGATAGTTAAAACAAAAAGTATTTGAACTTTTGACGGTTGTTCAACATCTATACACGGTTACTAAACTTCTTTGTTTGAATGAAGCGATGCTGATGCCACATTGTCGCCATAATGAGGCCACAATGAAGCGAAGCGATAATCGCCTAACTTTTTAATGGCGCGACATTGAAGCGATGCTGAAGCCATAACAATGCCATAATGATGCGATGCTGAAGCGAAGGTGAAGCTGAAGTGAAGCCAAAGCTTCCGCGAGAACTGTACTGTTGTTTTAAACTATTTCAACAAATGCGGATAGGTGAGTTTCTGGCCTATGTTGTCAGTAGACTGATACTAACCGGAAAACTCATGACACAATGCTTGTATCAATATAATTCATGCAGCTTGGGAGGTGGAGGGAGGGGGTAGAGGGTTGTTTGGCTCATGGTTAGCATACCATCCTCTAGTAGCAAAGCTCTTATGTATTTGTTGCATGGGAAAGTTACTTATTTGTTTTCATGTGACATGAATAAATATTTCAGTTTCTAACCAGAAGGATCAATGGATAATAGACCCAAATTATATGAAAATGCCAAAATTTCAGGAGTGGGATTAGAAATTACTAACGACAATGTGCAGTAACATACATGCTGCTCTGTACAATGTATTTTGATTTACTTACCTTGATACAAATACATAGGGAGAAAGGAATGGTTAAAAAGAATAGAATCCAGGAAAACACTGTCAGAATCCAACCACAGCAACCGATGGAACCATCAGAATCACCAGCTGAAAACAAAAACATAGACTTGGTCAACTATGATAATCTCAATATCGTCAATATTTTTTAAATATATTTCAAAGCACCTGATAGATTTAATGAAGTTAGAGTAATTCAGTGAAAGTTAGAGTAATTCAGTGACTTGAAGCTAGCTGATATTTTAGCAACCAATTTGTTTACTGTTTCAGTTCCTGAGAGACTCTCACATACGTGCATGACTGCAGTGTCACTAAATTATCAAAATGACTGAAACCTTGTTGAAACAAATTTTTTAGAGAGGGAATTTATGTTTGTAATTTGAACACCTGGCAACAAAATACCCAGAATGTAAATTACCCAGTAATGGAACTGACAGACAGTATTCATAGACATCAGACTTATACAACACTTAATTCATCAATCTTTTGAAGTACCAGTACATGTCATCACATACTTAGTATCCAAACAAATATACTACAAGCCAGCACATTTTTTCCTCCCACAAGTTTTCGTGGAATTGATAATTTTATGATTTTCATAATGACTCTTAAGAACTTTCAGTGCTAGAACAGTTGTGATTTTTCACACAAAAACCAAGCACAAAATCGTATGAAAATAGATTTACAGTATACATGTAAGTACATACATGCACAAACGAATGAATGACACTCTGTACATAGTCACACATACAATTATGGATTTACTAAGTGCATTATTCAAAGTTTACTCTGGCAATCATTATCCAGACATTTTATAATGATACAAGTCACGTCAGCAAGCAGCCAGTCACTATTATAACGCATTAAATGTAGGTAAAAATTGGGAAAAAGAATTATCATGGTTTGCGTATAATACAATTTTGAGAGGAATGACTGACTCACACTGTTTAAAACCATATGCTGCATCTTGAAGAATGATGGACAGGATGAACTACAATATAATGTGCTATTAAATTAGACTTCCTCAATTAACTTTACATAGTTAAAGCACCACATTGCATGTTAGATTTTTGTGTCAACAAACAATGTACAATAAATGGGACCAGCTGGGCTAGTCTTAGTCACATTGGCTAATACTACATTGTTTCTCTTTGCTGATTTTAAACAGGTTCAGTCACAAACAGAAAGAAAGAAATCTGGAATTTGTCAGATAATTGAAAATTGAAATATGCTGTACAAATATGCTGTTTTTAAATGATGGCCATTTTTTGCAGAATAATTCATGGTTTGAAATGGTTCACAGACATTTGTGGCAAAAGTGACATTATTTATTATAGCCAAATCGAAATTAAATTTGCCATTGATGACTAAGGGGGAGAGAAAGCCCTGGGACCCATAGTGAACACAATGCCTTTGGAATTATGCTAGCTCGCAACAGCTACATGTAGAAAGCTTATTTAAATAGTTCACAATTTATGAAAGCTTATGGTCAGCCAGCTAAGTTAGCTTGTGCAAGTATATTTTGCTACATTTCCCTTATGAGTGTATGGAGCTATAGTTCTAAGCCATCACAAAAATCTAAAATCTGCATTAGAAGCTGCGGCTTCTATTAAAGAGGTACAATACAACACAGGGAATGCAGCTTCTATTAGAGCATCTACACATATGAGAAATGGTGAATTTGTGGTTCGCAATTGTTCGAAAAGAATGGGTGTGACTTCTATTAGTGATGCGGCTTCTAATACAGATTTTACGGTATAGATACGATTAAAAAAAAAAAAAATGGCCGCCAGCCGTGCAGATGAACCTTTAACCTAGTATGCATGATACAAAGTAGAAACTGTTCTAGACACAATTACATCGTGATTTTATGATTTTTCAATTAGATTACATTGTAAATAGGCACATGTGACCACACGGGATACACAGAACCCAATTGATATTCAATATAGAACAGTACAGTGTATTCAATATACTGACTACTGATTTCATCTTAAAATCAATAATAACAAGAAGAATCATTAACAACTCAGATTATTTTGCAGGGCTTCACAATAGAATCACAACCATTAACAATTTGAATGCCAAAGTTGACTTTTGTCGCTTTTCATCGAATTATCCAAAATAATTTTTGAATAATTTTTAAAAAAATTTTCAGTCCAAAACTAACTAAGAATTTGCAGAAAAATATGTAACAGCGTGCACAATTCTGCATGAAATTCTTCATAGGCAACAATTTTAGTGTTATGAAATTATGATGTGGAATACAGTGAAATTTGTTCACTGAATTACATGATTTAAGAGTAGCATTACTTTTATTATGATACAGAAAATTATAATCAAAGTCACGATGTTTGGAGGTGATGAATAACTTTAGACTGAAAACCTTTTCCCTTGCTGTATTCCCATAAGAAGGACGAGTGATTTAATTTCTTTCAGCAAAATAGAAGCCTGGTTTGGTGAATAAATATGCATTTAAATAGCGAAATCGTTTATTACATCGGTCTATATGGAAATAACCAAAGATCAAAATCATATCACATTGAACCTGGAACAGAGGTCAAGCCATTCAATTTGTGACTGACCTTGGGTGTGAATAATATTTCTGATGAATATCTACCTATGTTTCCCCTTAGGCTGGGTGACTATCTGTTAATCGTTAAACCACTATGGCAAATTATGGAGCAGTCAATGGTACATGTTACTTGTAATACAAAAAGGAATGTAGCAATGCCGAGGATTGCATCTGTAATTTGAGAACAGACATGAATCCACAAATACCAAAACAATATTCAAAAGCACTGTACATTTGAACACACAATCAAAGAGATAGCCGAAACCATCACCAACATTCAGACATATTGAAAATCAATGAAATTTTTAAGTACATACATGTATTTCCTATAATTGAAACAAATTCATTTTGGTATTTCACATAATCATCCCAAGACCTCAATACAGATATGAATGTGTTTAACAATAGAAGAAAAGAACATATTTATTTTTAAAATGCAAAATAAAAAATATCATTCTCACTCAGTACAATGTATTTAACTACATGTAGCATCCAAATTTAGCATCCAAATTTAAATAAGGTAGTAGGCCATTTAGGTTAGATTCCAGAGAACACATGGGTACAAAAAAAACACACCTGAAAAGTGAATACTCATGGGATTTATGACTTATAAACATCAGTCAAAAGAACAAACTCAGTCTTTTCTAATTAATATTTTAAGAAATAATATTTTATTATAAGTAGTAGGTAATGGAATGGAATAGATTGAAAAGGAATGAATTGATATCAAATCTAGAATAAAATTAGAATAGAATAGAATAGAATAGAATAGAATAGAATAGAATAGAATAGAATAGAATAGAATAGAATAGAATAGAATAGAATAGAATAGAATAGAATAGAATATGTTTTACCCTATGAATACACTATTATTGTTAGATCGTAAAGATTGACTAATTTATAAATTTTTTTCACATAACATGCAACCCTTTCGCAGATGTTTATTTGTTATCAATACATGAAATATTAGCAGTAAGCCCACTCACTTACAATCGCACACACTCGATTACAGTTTCTAACCAGGAGTAGCCATTGATCTGACAAATACGATCACAGAAATTCATGAGGGAAGGCTTATATTCTTCCCATGTATTGAGACATGTTTTATAGCATCGTCATCACAAGATTCCAGTTCAGAAGATCAAACTTAAATGTTACATCCATGGAGGAAGAAGAATGAATGAATTACTTACTCTCATAGCCTCCTCCACTCATTTTGGTATTCAATACAGAGCTGTTTTATCTCTCTAGATCCTAGTCCCTACAGAACAGTACAACCGTGAAGAGGATATACAATCCAACATCCAGTATGTACACAGTTTTGATTTATGATATCAGCTACATTAAATAACCTTTCAGGGATTCTATTTTTGAGAACGAGTAGTTCAAAATTAAAATTTTAGGTATTAAAAATTGAAAATATTGTCACAGCTGTGATTACAGATTGTTCATATATTGTTCTATTAATAGGCTTACTGAACAATTCCTAAAGGTCACACATCCTTGTATCTTACCTAAAGGTCACACATCCTTGTACTTAGGAGGAGGGGGAGGTATATTGTCAATGAGAATATCTGAATTACTTTTTTTTTTAATTCAGGCAGTTATCGTTCAAGTTCAGAATAAATTTAACATAGCAAAAATTGAGGTAATATTGTTAATTTGATTGATAATTTCGGTGGATAAAATAATATTGTTAGTTGTTAATTTACATAATATTGATAATATTGATGAGAAATGTTGTACAAGTAGCAGCATATGTGACCTTTAAGGTCATGCATACAAAATATTAATATTTCTATTATTATTTAATATTAATATTTAATATTTCTACAAGTAGTCAGTACACAACACTGAATAAAATTCACCAATTGCAGTTTTCTTGAACCAAATCACAGAAATCCTCACAAATCTTTACGTGTCATTAAAAAACAAACTGATTGACAAAAATAGATTGAAGAGCAACAGCGTCAATCCTAGAATGCAGGATTGGAATCATCCACAAATCTGTGTAAAATGGATTATTCACACTTTAGAACATTTCATTAACTAATCATGACTTCATCAAATCAATCATTCAGATCATTTATCATATTGTCAACTTGTTAATTAATATTATAACATTCAATCAATCATTTTTATGAACTTCTTGTGGCTTATAATCAGGCAATATTATTATTGAGTTCTTTACATCAAACTTGATTAAACATTGTTCAACACTCCTGCTGGATAGACAATGAGTGTTATTCCATTTGTAAGCTTTATCAATACTCAAAAGGCTCATAAAATCTAAGTAAGAGCTAAGATTATGTCACAACCTTTTAGAAACAAATAAGCACAGTAGAAGGAAGAGCGGAATCAATTGCTCTGCAGGAAAGGACAGTAAAATACACAAGCATCAAATTACCAGTATTAAAACACAAGTTTTAAATTTTCTATGATTTTCAGATGAAATGTAAAGGGTTGAATGTGAATTTAGCTAATTACGCATTAAGTCAGCCACTCATCGATAACAGGATGCAATGTGTATATCACTATCAGGCACAATTATTTGATGCAGCATGTGATTTATTCATCTTCTTTCGATGTCAAATGGAATCCCACTCTCTAATTGCTGTGCAGGCAACCCCAAAATCAATGTGACATGATAAAACCTTAAGATGCTCAGAAAGCATGACAGCAACCATCAAGTTGAAACAGACCACCCTCGAACATACGACAGTTGCATCACATTCATCACCAATATCTGCATTGTAAGTGTCCTACTACTTAAAGGCAGTAGTAGTTGCCAAACACCTTTGATATGGGGGTCTACTACATGTACATGACATTTATAAAGCATCATAGAATATATTATTTGTTTAGCTTTCAAGAAATCCTTTAAATTCGGTGAAAGAATTCCCGGTATATTAACCACAGAATGTATTGCTTCCTTCACAAACCAATGAATTTAAAACTGAGTAAATATATGTAAATATATTTGATTTTTTACAGCAATAGATAAACTACATGTGGCATACATGTATAAGCCAAATTTTCATGAATTCGGGGGGAGATAGATAAAATTGTTTAGCAGTGCACTGACCCAATAAGAAAGTTAGAGATTTTCATGAGATTGAGTATTCGGAACCTCCTCACAATACCAAACAGAAAAAAAAATTTAAGAAGATGAACACTTAATTTATGGTACTTACACATAATAAACATGATAGATTGCAATCACTCATAATCCTAACTAGTGGCACACAAATCATAAAAGTGCTTTGCTATTACATATTACCACAGATAAAGAACGCTAATTGAATAGGAACATAAAAAGTCCATTTACTTTATTTCTTCATTGGTCCCTACAGTATTCATTCAATAGAATACCATCTCATTTGTACTAATTAAAAAAATCTCATTATTATATTGACAAATTACAGTACATACATGGGGAAAAAGAGGTACTCTTAAATGAATATAACTTCATGGAAAAACAGTTAAGATTATCAGATAATCATTTTATATGTAATACTTTCCTTAATATACATTAATAGAAATTATCTGAAGTGGATTTTAATAAAGTTTTGATATTTACCAGTGCATATATACATGTAAGTGCTTGATATCACATCTAATGTAGTAAACTCTTAATTCCACATAAGACTCGGTGTCATGACTCGAATCGAATCAAAGAAAAACTTGTAGAACATTTTTTGATACTTCGGTTTTTTAAGCAGAGATTCAAAGTGATTTTCATAATTTAGTCATATGTTATAACATTTTTGAAGTAGAAAAGTTAATTGGGCACTGAGAAATATTGTGATTGCATCTGAAAAGAACACCTTGAATCAGATATATTTGAATACAAGAAATAAAAAAAAATATTCCTAGCATTGTCATATTTCACTGAGAAACTGAACAAGCAGCCTGTCGGCTGAGATAGCTCCGCTGTTAGCAATGCACATGGCAATTAAAGAACAGAAGATATCATTAGAAAATGAACAAATCTGAGAGAGGTCCACATGTAGTACCTATATGTATAATATATCAAAGCAATTGGACTTGCGGTTTTCAACAAGAAATCGAAAATATCACTTTTTACCAAAAATTACAAAAATATTCATCAAAATTAGAGAATTAAAGATATCATCATGAAATGAACAAATCTGAGAGAGGTCCACATGTAGTACCTGTATATGTAGTATCAAAGCAATTGGACATGAGGTTTTTAACAAGAAGTCGAAAATATCACTTTTTACCAAAAATGACAAAAATATTCACCAAAATTAGAAAATTAAAGATATCATTACAAAATGAACAAATCTGAGAGAGGTCCACATGTAGTACCTATATATGTAATATCAAAGCAATTGGACTTGCGGTTTTTAACAAGAAGTTGAAAATATCACTTTTTACCAAAAATTACAAAAATATTCACCAAAATTAGAGAATTGAAGATATCATTATGAAATGAACAAATCTGAGAGAGGTCCACATGTAGTACCTATATATGTAATATCAAAGCAATTGGACTTGCGGTTTTCAACAAGAAGTCGAAAATATCACTTTTTACCAAAAATGAAAAAAATATTCACCAAAATTAGAGAATTAAAGACATCATTACAAAATGAACAAATCTGAGAGAGGTTCACATGTAGTACCTATATATGTAATATCAAAGCAATTGGACTTGCGGTTTTTAACAAGAAGTTGAAAATATCACTTTTTACCAAAAATGACAAAAATATTCACCAAAATTAGAGAATTGAAGATATCATCATGAAATGAACAAATCTGAGAGAGGTCTACCCAAGGAACATATACACCAAGTATCAAAGCATTCAGGCTTGTAGTTTTCAAGAAGAAGTCGAAAAAGTAAAACATTGACACGGACGACGACGGACAATCACTCATATGATAAGCTCCGCTCGACAAAGTCGACAGTGGAGCTAAAAAAACAAAACAAAAATGAGCATTAGCAGGAACACTGCAATTTTTCGTCGTTAAGCACTCTGCATGTAGACCACTAATTTGTAACTGAGATCTTTGAATCTGCAGCAGCTAAAGCATTTATATATAAAATAATAATGTAAAGCCTTCATTATATAATAGCAGACCTTGTCATAACTTATTTATTCAATGAAGCATGATTTATCACAAGATTTTATAATGATGTTCTTCTAGGCTTTGTTTGTAAAAAAAAATTGCATGCCATTAACATGATCAAAATTCCAACTTGGCCTGCTAACCAGTCTCGTATGAAAGACACTAAAGCATTGAGATTACAATTCTGATAGCAGGATCACTACAAATAATAACGCATGATCCACCTGTGCTATATTTTTACACTAAAAGTGCAATGAAAGCTCGGCAAATTGGAGGTGCACACATCATATTATAAAATTATGAAAGAAAATAGTAAATGAATATCAACCCAAAGTGAAAGCTCTACCTGCAGCCTGAGAAAGTTTGTAACACCAGCAGAATCCAATCAAGACTGCGACAATGAAAATAGCATAGTAAAAGAACTCTCCAAAAATTCCAACATGTATGTACATTATTCCATGGCAGACTAATCACTGCGGACAACAGCGACCACAGCTCACAACTACTATGAGCGATCAATCAATTTAGCCATACATCTTAATAAACTCTGCCTCCAGGGGGCAGTAGACTTGGTTAGCAATATATAAATAAACGCATTTTGTTTTGAACCTTAATGAGTAAAATGAGATATAATTTATCCGTCGCTTCAAGGGTTCCGTATTTCAATAGCTGAGATTATAATGAAATCAAGCATCATCAATAATAGCTGATTCAATTCTACAGAGCTGCTACAAGCATTTTTTATCTTGAAAAGGAGAAGAAGAAAAAAACATTTGGATATTTTCAGAGCAATTTATCTTATTCATTTCTTTCTAAATTCTGCTTTTCAAGAAATAAAGAACGCTTTCAAGTTATTTATGCAGCTAGGCTCTGAGGCTACTTAATTAGTATATTGTAGACTCAGGGGATTGTTTTGTATTCGTTAGACATTTTAAATAATTAAGAACAACATAAAATCTAAGCTTCTTTATTCTTGATGCGTTTTAAAACAAATTAGAAACAACTTACAAGAAAACAATAAAAATAAAATAAAATAAAACAAGCAGCCTATCGGCTGAGATTGCTCCGCTGTTAGCAATGCACATTTCAATTAAAGAATTGAAGACATCATTAGAAAATGAACAATATGTATAGTATCAAAGCAATCAGACTTACAGTTTTTGACAAGAAGTCGAAAATATCACTTTCTACCAAAAATATTCACCAAAATTAGAGAATTTAAGATATCATCACGAAATGAACAAATCTGAGTAAGGTCTACATGTAGTATCTATATATGTAATATCAAAGCAATTGAACTTTTGGTTTTTAACGAGAAGTCTAAAATATCACTTTTTACCAAAAATGACAAAAATATTCACCAAAATTAAAGAATCGAAGATATCATCACAAAATGAACAAATCTGAGAGAGGTACACATGTAGTACCTGTATATGTAATATCAAAGCAATTGGACTTGCGGTTTTTAACAAGAAGTTGAAAATATCACTTTTTACCAAAAATGACAAAAATATTCACCAAAATTAGAGAATTAAAGATATCATCACGAAATGAACAAACCTGAGAGAGGTCCACATGTAGTACCAATATATGTAATATCAAAGCAATTGGACTTGCGGTTTTTAACAAGAAGTCGAAAATATCACTTTTTACCAAAAATTACAAAAATATTCACAAAAATTAGAGAATTGAAGATATCATCATGAAATGAACAAATCTGAGAGAGGCCTACCCAAGGTACATATACACGAAGTATCAAAGCATTCAGGCTTGTAGCTTTCAAGAAGAAGTCGAAAAAGTAAAACATTGACACGGACGACGACGACGGAGACGGACAATCACTCATATGATAAGCCCACTCGACAAAGTCGACAGCGGAGCTAATAAAATAAAACATAACTTCTTATACCCTCTTCTATGCACGTTATTGCTAAGGTTTGAAAACAAGTGATGAAATTATTTCTAAAAGTTCAAGAGAAGTTCATGTGCTTTGTAAGTAATGCGTTTCTCAGAAGACACTACCTGAGGACATAATAGAGACAGATAACTCGAGGCTGTGTAAAGTCGTGACAGATAATACAACAACAAGTACACACAATAGTAGTTTAGTACAGTAGAGATGTCAGTCTGATACTGATAATAGTGCACAGGGGAGTGATAACATAAATTGTAGTTTTAAGGTAGAGACAAGGGAAATCTTCTAAATTAAAATTGACATTACTCTCTCAGTTTACTCAATGTGTAAACATTGCTTCTAGTATCTGCTCTTGGAGTTTTTTAGTCTGCCATATTATTGTATATTTAGTATTCCATACTGTTGCCATGGTTTTTATATCACATCTTTAATCATCAAATTATAATAAACACTAAAATAGCATAGATCCGGGTTTCCTGGTTGCTTAGCTTGTGCACAAGGGAAAGGGGGGAGGGGTCAAAGATGATTTACTTCTAATCAGTAGCAATATATGTTGTTTTAGGCAGATGTTTTACTATAGCAGTTTATGTTTTGTACCAAACCTGTTGATTCAGTATTTTTGGTGCTCACGTTATTTTCAAAAGTTTACAAAATGTTCGTAAAACTTGTTTCTGGGGAACAAAATACAAGTAAGTCTGTTATTTGTGAAAACAGCCACTTGAATGACTAATTATAAACACCACCCCTACCTACTAACAGCAGCCATGGAACATGACCAATAAACTCAAAACTTGTCTATTAAATCTCCATATTGTTTTTTATATTATTATAAAATATTCAAAAGGTTAACACAATCTAATGCAGAAAATTTACTCCACCCTGTGTGAAAGTGCAAAACATATTGTTGTGCTGCCCTCTGGTGTCAAAGAAATGAAAAATAATTACACATCATAGAGGGCAGGCTTTAAAGCGTAAATTGTTACTACATGTACACTGTACTAGCTTGTCAACATTTCACTGAATAATTAAACAGTGTTCTATTTTGAGAACAAATAATTGAAAACATGTTAAAACAATCAAAATAATCAGAACAGAAACATTTTCCAAACTGTTTTTGTTTCGATGAGAAACTTATAACCATGGAAACAGGATGTGAGATGTAACTTATTTCCACAGCTATTTTGGTATCATTATTTGTAAACCACTCTAATTTCACAAAAGACATATTGACATAAATTTGGCCAAGACAGAGACAAACTTGGGATCGAGAAGACTGCGAGGTACAGTGACTTTCCTGAAATTCTGTTTTAACAAATTTCTCTGAAATTATCAACCTTGAAATTCGATGAGAAAATACCTGTATTTATATTTATTACTAATAATATTTTAAACCTACTACGACTAACAATGTAGAATACATTAACGTTACTAAGATGACATATAACATGTAATACTATTATTTATGCCTGTCAGTGTTATTGATTTATGCAAAGAAAATAAACTATTATATGTCACTATGACAATAATATCTAATTTATATGTTAGCTTACCTGACCTTTTTGAACAAAAGAAATAAAGTGTAATGTCATATTAAATTACACCAACCTTGAAAACAATATTTGAAGCCTTCCATATTTGATCAATTAGAGCCACATTTAATTTGATAAAATCATAAAGAGAAATACTAGTAGACAAAATGAACGGTACATGTAGCATATTAGCTAACAAAAACATTACCACAATGAAAACAACAACAACAAAACAAACAAGCAATTAATAAATAAATTAATAAAATTTTGATCCAAGTACATCAACCAGTATGTGTTGATTATTACCGTATTTTCTCATCTCTAATAGAATCCCGAATAAACCAAAATGCTAATGTTTACAAACAAGCGTCTACCCATGAGCATTTGCGTTTTTTAGTCTGCCATATTATTGTCACTTAGGACGTGTGTCAGGTGTGTGACAACCTCTCTGCTTCAACTTTATCTAGTATTTCATACTGTTGCTATGGTTTTTATATCACATCTTTAATCATCAAATTATAATAAACACTTACCTAATACAGAATCATTTATGACATGACAATAGAGGAAATTGAATTAACCCATGAATTGAAGTGAATACAAAAATGTTACAA
This sequence comes from Saccoglossus kowalevskii, assembly GCF_978046115.1. Classification (NCBI taxonomy): domain Eukaryota; kingdom Metazoa; phylum Hemichordata; class Enteropneusta; family Harrimaniidae; genus Saccoglossus; species Saccoglossus kowalevskii. The sequence continues at coordinate 27,722,734 of NC_140657.1, forward strand.
TAAACATCAGATGCCAGTACATGTACAAATCAAGCATCAGGATCAGTCATCCTAATCAATGTTACCATGGTTACATCCTTTGACATTTTGCATTAGGATTAATAAAATGCTGGGTTATACCTGAATAGACACAAATGGTGATTCTACTTGTCAATAATTTCTTCTGACATTACTTATGTCAGGGCTTGACACTGCGGGTAGTCAAGTAAAATTGCTATTTGGACAACTGAATAATGACACTAGTCTTAACTGACTATAGTTAATATATATAGACAACATATGTTTTGGACAAGTGAGTTTAAAAGTTAATGTCAAGCCCTTAGAGTTGCGATAAAATTAGAGATTTAATAATGCCTGAAAACAAATATTGGTGTCACCACATAATTTATTTTTCCTCCAAAAGTTTGATCAAGACCAAAACTAACAAAGAAACTGAAAAAAATACATCAAAATCTGCAAAATTGTTTTGGAAAAAAATTACACCGTTGATCTGTAAACAGGCGCATGTATATTTGCACTACTCAGAGCTTCTCCAATAAATCAAGTATTGGTGAAAAAAAAAAAAAAAATAGCACAAAATATGTACATGTACTAACTTTTTAACAGATGATAAGCACATATATGCTTCCAACTAAAGCAAATATGGTAGATGTTTTTGTAGATGGTACAAATGGTGCTTTATGGTTGAATGTGTCCTTTCAAGAGACATTTATGTTATTTACTTGAGTTCAATCAAAAAGACAAAAGTTCACCAGAATCATACAGAATCCTGCTAGCAGATGTCATTCATTACATACGTCATATAAACCAGCATCTCTGACCGTAATCAGATTATTCCACTATAAATAAAAACACATTACAATTCACATAAACACAGTTTTCAGCATTGAATATGCCTCTACCGTCGTTATAGTAAAGTCTCGTACTTTAGGAACCACACCTTTAATACATATATTTTTAGCAAGGAAATTAAAAATAGAAACATAAGATAATATAGCTGGCAAAGCATGAAATAATAATATTTCCAGCTAAAATTGTTGGTGCAAAATGACAAAATAGCATCTTCGTCAGCTAAAGCCTGTTGATGCAATTTCTAAATACTAGTATTGAAGACAAAGCATAGACCCTCATTAAATGTAAATAAAACAATGCTAACTATTCAGGGACTACATGAACAGTCAGAGTAACAAAGCCATGTGAATCATACCGTATTTGCTCTATTAGAAGCAGATACACTTACATGAAATATGCAGATTTCTCTCTCGTCAAAATAAGTAATATATTAATGATTCTGTATCAAGCTAAAGCAATTTTTGGTTTATATGTGCTATTGGAGATCCGCTATGAATAGAGCACATGATTAATGATTCCTCATACATGTTTAGGTACAGGTCTTTGATGACAACCTTAAATTTAATTTCATATTTCATGAATAATTCTGTTTTGTTTATATGATGTCTGTAAATATAGCTGATTCAGCTATGAATGAAAGATTCACAGGGCCTGTTTAATGGTGATTAGTTTTACTGTATAATAAATCTATTATTTAAATAATATGCAATGTAATTTGTCAACATACAACAGAACGACACAGCATAGTATTGAACTGCACCCGAGGGAGCTTTTTTCCCCAAAGTTATTGAGGCTTATTTTTTGTAATTATCCCTGAAAAATAGATGTACTTGGCTTGTGCAGTACAGCATTTAATAACAGCCCAATTAACAAAATAAATTAAAAATTATAATTACGTACTGTATTGACACTGCCTTAAGTGTTGAACGAATAAAATAGTGGCACAGTTCAGAATGCTTGTGCAAAGCTAGTCATGGGTTAGTGTAATGCAAACGACTAGAGGTAGGTGTACAGTGGCCTATATATATCGGTATAATGTATGGAGCACAACAATTTAATATATATTTACTTATTATCATCTTAATAGCAGATTTAATATTGTATTGATATTCACGAGGTCTTAAATTTTCATTTTAATTTTTTATGAATTCACAAACACACTTATTTATTTTAGCTTCAGTAATGCTGGTGCACTGCGACATACAGACATATATATATGTTTCTATAAAGGAGAAATCTGCCAATACCCTGTGATAAATCACTACTCATTGTGATAAGGATATGCTGTTATTATGTCCACTGAGGACAATAACAATACACAGGACTGACAACTTTACAGAGAATTAATGTCATTCAATCACTCAACTAGGAATATCATAAGCCAGATAAACTGAGCAGAATGTTTGAGTTTTTCCCCTCTGCTGGAGTGCAGACAACCGCAGGAGCTGAAGTCACAATCTTCCTGATGCTAAAAATGCAGATACACTATTAAACCCCAATTCTGATTTAATACATGTATGATGTTTAATGGGCCTCTAAACAAAGGTGATCATAATTTCTCAAATCAGTGTACTGACAACACTACTGACGAGAGATCCAGTAAACGTGCATATTTTACAAGATCAAAAAAGCAACCCATCTATTTAATCGTATGGTTACGTTTAGTGTTACATATGTAGCACTCAAAATTTGCATGAATCCATAATTCTGCTCACGGTGGAAGACCTTCAAAGTGACAGATCAGGTCTTCAAATCATGTATATTCATGGTATGCTCACCAGCTAAGCATGGTTGTTATATATCTATTTTTTGACTCTCATCATGAATAATAATGGTGGTCAGAGGTTACACCTTTCTGACCTTCATTATTGTAGAATATGCTACCCCTCAGAGAATTGCAGTCACATAACATTACTTCAATATAAATTGCTGTCAATTAACAAGTTCAGGGCTTTGCTGCGAAGCATACATGTGTGTGACCTTTTTTATATTTGCAGATCATCCAGGGCAAGAAATTAATAAAAGATAATGTCAAATATTTCAAATTGTGCGAACATGATCAAAGAAGTACATTATATCTCTGTAATGTGCCTTGACAAGTTAAGAAAGATAGCTAACATAGCAGCATATTATTTCGATCTGTAACTGTTAGATTCATATATCCTTTGCATTGTTTACAACTGAAGTGGCAGAGGCAAACATGCCAAAACGGCATCTTTGTCAGCCAAAGCTATTATTATTGATAGTTAGGGTATGCATTCAGTGATTGGTTGTCACAGCAGATTATTAGCTAGTTTTGATGCCTATGCAACATTTTGAGTATAATGCATAGCTGATTAGCAAAAATATAACCTCACGGTGTACCAAAGCCTATTGTGCTATCCTGGGAGTCTGTAATAGCCCAAAAAATCAGGGAATAAAAAACACTGATGCGAGCATAATATGGCTACTAATAATGAGTACGCGTGTCCCAAACTTGTTAATGTTGTTATAACTTAACAGTATCTGTGGTTAAACAATAGATTCAATATTTGTTCCATTAAAATTAATCTTCAATAGAGGCACACAAGGGCAAAAAGAAAAGTGTACTGATAATGTAAATATGGTAAATTATTTTGTAGCTATTATCTGGAATACAGCTGCATATAGGTTGCCACAGTAAATGTATTGCTTTGGCTGAGATTGAATCCCAAATGAACTTGGACAGCAGTTATTTCTACTAATGGATAAATTCCACAGAGGACACTATAGATAGATACTTCAATTTCATGGAGCATTAAGTTACATAGACAAGTGGTGAGATACCCCCAGGAAAAAAAGGTGGAGGCACATGCCTGTTGCCATAGCAACTTCTTGTTTGATGCTAAATAAGCCTGGCAATCCATAGTTGAAATGATCTCAGGATGTTAATCATACCTGACTTCCCCTTCCAAACCATTCTACTTTGAATAGTGAACTGACTTTTTGTTTGTCATTGGAGATGAAAATTTTGATTTTCTATTGCAAGCTGCATGTTTAAAGTTAAAATTAAAAATTTGAGTTACTAAATTTGACCGTTCAACAAAAACAAAAAATATAGGTTGTCCGTAACTCGAAGATCTGTTAAAGCGGGGAGTCGTCACCTGCGCATACATCAAATGGTCATAGCGTGTGATTGTTTACAAACAAGCATCTACTCGTGAGCCTTTCCGTTTTTAATGTGTGTTGTTATCGTCGCTTGGGACTCAATTCCCACACGTGCGCAGGTGACAACCCTCTCGCTTTAACTGTTAATTGGATATCCAGTTACTAAATGTGGACGTTTTAACAAAAACCAAAATGTATGTTGCCCATAACTTGAAATTCTGTTAACTGAACATCGAGTTACAATTTGGGCGTGGTTTCGCAAAAGTGGCCATGGTTTCTGAAATATGGGCATCATTGACTACAGCACATCAAGCACTTTAACTCAGATGACAAATGCAATATGAATGGTGACATCCAGGTGTATTAATTACTGGGGGTACAAACTCTGTCATACATTAGTAAATGTAGAAGAGTACTTCAGTTTAGTTTCCAGCAATGCTGTCAGAAATAAAACTACCGGTACACAAGTACCAAAGCATTATAATACAACAATATAGGTTTAGTATCCTTTGTTTTCATGACCAATAAGAAAATAATTGTGTGAACTACATGAACTGGCCAAAACAGTTTACATAAATATTTATTGTATAGCTGATGGTAAAAAACAAATATTCTTTTTCACCTTTCATCAATCGATGAGAGACTACTACTGCATTCGTACTAATAGAACTGACGATGAAAGTACTGAATTAAATCAATAGTGTTGTCACCACCAACAGTGAGAAATTTAATTGTATTCATGTAGACTATTTGAAAGCGACAAGTTTATGCAGATTCTTGTCACAATCATTCCTCCATGAAAAGTATCTTCACACTATACAAGTAGACTGATATGATATGCAGATAACAAAACGAAGTGTTGTCATTAAGTATGGGAAAACTATGAATAATTTAAAGACACTAGCTCACATGTGTTTCAACAATCTGATAATAAAACAGCGTAACCATGCAATTTGTAGGCTATTATTATACAAGGCAGCAGAAGTAAAATTTTCTTTAGTTTGCATGTTATACAATGTATATAGAAATATATGAAGAAAGCACATTACAATTATATTGTGTATGAGCTTCTAGATTAGGTTCATAAAAAATTGACAAACAAAGTGGAATGAGCATATTTTGTCTGTTTGATCACAAAATTTTGCTGGGTGACATAGAGTGCAACAAAAAATATGTATCATCCTATAAGGTACTTTGTGATGTTAAAGGAATTACAAAATTGGCATTACTGTGAAAGGATTAATTATTCACTGGGTTTTAATTTTGCCATGGAGGTATAAACAGAAGGAGTGGCAACTGGTTTAAGATCAAACGTTCCATGATCATTTCCGCCGTTTATTCAGTGATTATGTTTGCTTGTTAATCTAGCAGCAAACAACAAGTTATCGAATTAACATACTGTGGGATGAGAAATGTTCACGTAATGAAATTTTCGTGTGAAAGAAAATTGCGTCTAATTCGTGTTTGTTTATACACCATGATTTTGCTTATTTTGCTGCCTGGAAAATGCGCTAAATTAAAACCAAGTAAATATGTAAAATTGAGCTTAGAACACATTACCTAAATGATAAAACCGTGAATTTAAAACCCATTGAATATGCCTGAAATGGTAAATCAGCGAAATTTTAACCCAGTGAAAATTAATCATTTTACAGTACTTTTAATAGTGGCTTTTAATAACAAAATGCGTTTTCATTTGGTCACCAGGATTTACTGTTAAACTGTCATTTGATATTATTCAACAATTTTTCTCAAAACACAGATTTATAGTCCCCACATTTTGACTATAAGTAAAATAAAATAATTATACACATATTTGACATTGCTGTATGTCCTAATACGTACACATCACTGAAAATGCACGAGTAGATTCTACCTTTAAAAACATAGCTGCTAGGTTTTATGCTCGTCACAACTGTACATGTTATTGTAATCCCTGTGAGGATTGTCTATGAGTGCTGTTTCAAAAAACAAACCATCATCTCACATTTCAGGGATAAATCTGGATACAGCACTGCCTCTCAAAGGAGGTGATGACCTGTAAGCTATTCCATGTCTGTCAGCCACAAATATACAGAAAGACAACCAAACTATATCTTTCAGTGTCCAAGAATATGAACGATAAAGTAAAATACAGTACATTCACATTATTTTAAATTTAATCAAGATCATTAGTCAATTAGAATGAAATTAAGTCAGTTTGTTAGACAAAATTACATAAAAATGCATAACAACTGTAAAATATTGCACCAAAATTTGTGCATACTGGTACATAAATATGGCATTCAAATTAATGAATCACAGACAAGATTCAGCAATAAATAGTACTGTACGAAAGTAGACTAAATTAAATGTAACATTGTTAGTGTTCATGTATCCGTTCTGGTTCGTAAAACAACGTTGTCACAGTTAGGCATGAGCTACCATGCTGATCCATGCATGCTATTTTTTGTCAAACATACCGGTATATGCATCCTGGTTGGCAGAAATGTAAACAAACGACGTCACAGTGTGCCAGCTAATAACCCCTTTTTAGCGAATTCGTCATCATCTGACACTCTTCTACAGATTATTAACAATTTGCAGTATGTGAAAAATGTTTGACAATAACACTTTTCTTAAAAAACATGGAACTTGTATTTGTTATATTATTCAGATATCGATAGTATTGAAGCCCAAAGTGGCTGTCATTTTAAATACCAAATTATCAAAGATTTGAGATGTTGACAAGTGTATACATAAGATTTTATAAAACTTTTTGAGATGGTTTTAATACTTAAAGAATGCATAACTACCAAGTTGAGGTACTTTGAAAAATACTAAAACTAAAACATTGGGTTTATTATCCCAAAGAACCTTTTGCAAAGTTTCAAGCAATTCCTGTTCCAAAAGTATGTTAGCCGTGAGGATCCTTAGGCCACGCCATTACAGGCACCAATGATTAAATCCAGGTCTTGCCTTTTGAAAATGGCCTGGGAGATACATAAGGCTCTCCTGAGCACAGTAAGGCAAGTGATTAGAGGAGCTATGCTATTAAAATCTCTTCAAATAATATGGATCAAAAGATTAATAATTAGCTCTTCTGGGTCTTGCTAGACAATTGTTAGGCGAGAAGAATGATCACTCACCAAAGTAAAGCCTGTAAATTATATAATAATATTAATAATAATTTATTGACACAACATCGATATAGTACAATACGGCAGTATGGCCACTGAATACAACTATTAACTACATTTAAAATAGAATTAACATATTTGGCGAAAAGTATCATAAGATGAGTATCCAAAGCACTTAACAAATACGGTAAATGAATTTACATTCTTGATTTAGTTTTTCAAATTCTGGAAAGCTAATATTGTGAAAAAAAATTTCTCTATTTGATTTAATATCTGAATTTGAACAGTTCATAACATAGTGTTTTTCATCACCCACTTCAGATGAGTCGCACAATTTGCATATTCTTTGTTTTTGATGGATATTATTGTATCGCCCTTTCTCAATTGGCAAGTTATGGCTTGAAATTCTTAATTTTGTAATTGCTGATCTTATTTTACTTTTAGATAATTTTCAAATTTGTAATTTTTCTTTACCAGTAAGTATGTCCTTAATTTGTTGCCAACATTTTGATTGTTGTCTTTATTGAGTTGCTTCATCCATTCATTCATTATTATATGTATCTTTAAGTTTATTTTGAATATTTTTTTTTATGTTTTTAGAATTTAGATTATATAATTGGTACCATTAAATCAACCAGCATTAGGAAGTAATTAAGATATTTTCAACTAACAGTAAGATTACTGATGAACATGTATAAAAACTTGATCAAGAGAATCAAATAAGAGTATTTTTAAAGGAATATAAGACACATGCATGTAGTAGATCCGTAACATAATATCCCCAGGGTTGCAGGACATTGCAGAGCAGGACAATGTACTGCCTTATCAGCTTTATAATCATTGACGTCAATGATCAAAAGATTCGCACATGCACTTTGATTTTCATGAGAACATCTAAATGACATGCTTCCATATTACTTAGTACACACAGTTCGCTACATCTCCTGTGATCATTTGGGAGTGGTGACGAATAGATGTATTAAATTTGGTATTCAAACTAGTTTCCAAGGAAACGACTTGGATTTTATCGACATCATTACACATTTTGCGACATCTACTACTAAGGGCTTTTGTATTGGATATAGCAAAATGTAGAATATCAACATGGAAAAAGATAACAAATTTAAGAAGGTTCAGTGAAGGGGATTTTGAGAAACAAGTGTGAATTCTTTCACTCGTTTGTTTTTTTGTTTTGTTTTTTTTTATCTTTGGTTTTGCATTTGTCTTCATGACCACAGTATTTTTACATCCATGTATTCAGAAAATTTGGCTGGTTTAGTATCAGTAATGTACGAGTAAATGGTCAAGGTATGTGATAATGTCTATGGTAAAAATGAGTCATATTTGAATGACCCATTTATCAATAAATGACATTTATGGATGATGTGCGGTTCTATTAAAGATGTGCTTCTAATAGAGCAAATACAGTAATCAGATTTAGAACAAGAAAGTATGTTGACAGTAGAAAAAAATGTCCGGTAGAATAATATTTGTTCTAAATTTGTCTCTTCATAAATCATAAACACTGTCAAATATACTTATAACTAAATTGGAAAATGATGTTCAAACTGTGAACTGAACCAATAACAATTAATGTGGGCGGTATTATTGCAAGTCATACATCAACATCACTTCATTATTCATGATTCTGATCACCATAGAATATATATTCTAGTATATTCTACTCTCAAAGACAGATTTTTGTTTCATGTGATAGTTTCTACTGATTTAAATATTTTGTGCCTGATGACTGACAGTTCTAGAAACTGAATATCATCAGTGCCTTTTCCTGTGATCTCCTCTATTTTTGCTGTGAATCACACAAAAAAAAAATAGGCTGATTTAATTATAAAAGACTTAATTTTTAAAACTACATGCATATGTACTCACCTATAAATTAAATTTGAGAGGAATCTGAGATACTAGTATCAAAGCAAACACTAAGGCCAAAAAAAAAAAAATGTTTTGTTGCCCTCAGCGACCGACAAAAAAAAATGAAATATCGGGTCGCGTTTTTTTTTCTATATACGATATCCTTAGTTTTCACAAGTTTTAAAAAAAATCTGACTGACCGACCCATTTTTTTCAATTTTCCGCCTTGAGGGTAACATAAGTTTTTTTTTTTTTGGCCTAATACTACATATACATGTGTATACTATTTTGTCCATTAGAATGAGCGGAAGTGCTGAAAATAGAAAATCAAGTCAAATTTTCTGTACAATATTGAAATTCAAGAAATCTGTGCAGAATATTATTGAGGTCAAATTTGATCTGTCTACAAACATGTTTAAGGCTGTGCTCACAATGTGTGCCAAAGATATCATGTGTAAAGATTGAGGTATCAACAGAGAAGCTATCAAGTAACCAATTTTTATTCCTTTAGGAGAGGTGTGAACCAAGGGGATATCTAATGACCAATTTTTTATTCCCGTGAATAATCAGTTTCTTGAGTTGTATTAGGCCGGGCACATATATTAGAGTCAAGTAGGTTAAATGAAACAGTGAATGTTGCGTTGTAAATATTCATGTGTAATTAGTAAAAAGACATGTACATGTGTATTTTACAATCCCATTTAAGCATTCATTCTCAGGTATAGAAGAGAGTGGAACACTTAGAAGATCATCTTTGGGTCTCCCCTGGACTTGCGCAATGGACACTGTATAGTATTCACGTATAAACCATTAAATCTTGCTGCTATAAATTCTGCAATTTGATGTTTTACTATGTAAGGGTGTTCACAAAATTTTGCGAAAGCTGCTCTTAACTATTTGAGCACCATAACATTGCGCATATTTTAAAAATCAAAACTTTGAAAAAAATAAGTGAAAAATGTAACTTTGTGAAATGTTCACTGCTAAAAAAATTCATTATTTCCCATGACATAATTCATGAAATACATGTTCCTCTCAAAATTTAACATGACAGATATGCATTCATTCATTTTTTATTCTTGGTTTATTCAGTGTATGAGAAGAGTAAATACAACAACAGACCATACATCATGTATGTGGAAGAAAAGAGGTGGAGTCTACTAGAGTAGAGAAATAATATTATAAAATATGAGGGTTGGACTTGGCAGTAAGAAGTGACTTGACAATACATAGTATGAATATAATTTAGAACCACATAATATGATGAATGCGATATTTAATGAGTTCTATTTATATCTGTACTGTGGGTAAATATTATGAGCAAATTATTCATAATCAAACCATGTATTTGTTATGCAAATTATTCCAAAACGAAAGCACAGTGGAAGTCGATCATGTACAGACTTATTTTTACATCGCTGCATGTAACCAAAACAAGGATTAGCTCTTAAGGTCGTTCTGAAGTATTTTACGTATTAAAAAAGATTGAAAAAAATGTTACAAAGATGTTGATTTGGTCATTTTACTTAGTACTTAGAAGAACAGTTCGAAAACATGCAAAAATGTGCCTTTTAGATCTATTTTGAGACAAATTCATGTATTATTTTGTAAAAAATAAATAGTATTTGTCAGAATTTCTCAATAATTCGTGACTACGATACAGTGGCCCCTCGCTAAGTCGCGGGTGTCGGGATCCAAGCAAAAACCGCGACTTATCGAGGGCCGCGACTTACCGAGGGACGTCGTGAAAGAGGGAGGTCGTGCATTGAAAAACATATAAAAAGCACATATAAACCCTCGGTTTAGTTAATTGATGTGTCATCACATGTGTCAGGCAGTATTCGAATAAAATCATGACTATGTTTGCTGTAAACATTGCGTTGATTATTTTGTTTGTGTCCGATATTATGTGGGTCGCTTGCTGTTGCTTGCGACTTCGACGGTAACAGCTTCCAAAATAAACCAGTTTCATCGCAATTATAAACTTGTTCGTCAAAATAACCACCTTCATAGATATTTTTTCTCAGTTTTTCGGGAAAAGTTCTGACAGCGTCCATGTTCACAGATCGAGCTTGGATTGAGACTGCATGTGTCGATAGCGTGTCCTCTTTGCCATCGCAAGAACTGGCCTCAAATTCAAAGTCGTCATATCTGAGTTGTGTGCTTTGCATTGGGTGATGGGACCAGATAGTGGAGTTCCGGCAGACCGTTCTTGAAGAAACGTAAACAGCTTTATCGGTGTCATCATTGTCGGACACTTTCGCATGTTTTTCTGTTCAGTCCCGCCTCTTGGTCAACTTTGAAAACAAATTTACTTTTCATTTCTTACCCACCCACAAATAGTGGGTTCAACCACGGCTAGATCACGTGCAACCCATAACTTGGTTTCACCTCTACTTGACACGGTCGATCGCCGTGAGTTTATGGCGTACGAACAGGCTGGATAGCTTTTGCTTTGACATGCTGCTCAATTGAGAAATAGAGATCAGAATTCTATGAATTCAACTCATTGTAGCGAGTTTTTTTTAGAGGTATACCAAATGGGACCGGCCAAGAAGTATGTACGGTCACTACTCGACACCCCTGTTGACACCTTGAGTAAGGCCGCCGTCACCCATTTCGTCTCAGCAATTGACGGACAGTGGGTGTTAAGTTGTCTCTTTAACGGTTAGTTAAAAACACTATGCCACGAAACATTAGTCTGTGTACTTCAAAACTGCTGTCAAAACACAATAGAAATTTTGGGAGCCATCCAAGTACCCGCGACTTAGCCGAATCGCGACTTACCGAGGCGCGACTTAGCGAGGGGCCACTGTATTACCCATCCTATAAATAATTCTTGGTACATATGATTTTCCTCACCATGTGTATCCAAATGATTCAAAAATAACTATTTTCATTTGCATTTCTTGTGTGCAAAATGTAATTTGGTGTCCATACTTTTTTATCTGGATTTTGTGAGTAGCAGGCTTAAATAAAGCCATATGGTAACATTCAGTGAAATCTGGCGATAAGTTTTAGCAAACCACCTTAAAGGTTAAATGTCATCCCACTATTACAATGATTAACACAACAAGGCACTTCCAGTATCATAAGGAGAATATTAGATTCAAACATTGTCGAGCAGAGAATAGCTCGCATTTATTCTGTCGTCTGTAGCAGAGGCTAATGTGTTTAGAATTACACATAAAGTAGTTTTAAAAACTACCTTTGACCTCTAAAACATAGCTACAATTGTTTAAATAATATTCACCAATCACTGTCTGGGACATTCAACCTAACATACAACCTCTGCTAAGTGGTATAAAGCTGTAACATTTAATAAATGTTTCACCTTCAAAAAGTATGTATCTATTTATGGTTTGTTATTTGAGAAATACAGTATTTGCTTTATTAGTAACGCACGTGCTTTATATAATAGCTGAATTACAGAGATTGTTCTATAGTCAAAATAAGAAATATTTTAATGATTTAGTATACAGCCAATTTGGGGCTTATACATGTATGTGATTCTATTGGAGCAAATATGGTAAAAGTAAATAGTCAGATTATATCCAACTGTCCACACCAATCACAAAATAAAATGTCACCAGGGTTTTTTGGCTATGATCTCTAGTTTTCCTGTGAATCGCGCACAAGAGAAATAAAGACAACTTGAATGCTATTATTTTATGCTCTCCAGAAAAATATTTTTAACATTGCAAATGAATGGAGTTTTTAACACTTTTTCATAGGCACAATGCATTAAAAGGTGAGTTTATACCGCTTGATAATAAATATAAGAATAGATTACAGTCAGTATTACCAATGCATTTTGCACTGTTATATGCAAGTGATGCATAACACATAGGACATATACCAAACATGACTGTGAAACCAAAGTCATCTTTTGATAACTCTCATATAAAAATAAATATTTATTCGTGTAGCAACCTCAGGCAAGATCAAGATGGTGAGCTTTTTAAACATGCCTACCAACTTGGAAATACCACGTCATCGTTTCGTATTTGAAATTTGCCTTTTTTAAGGTAAAATGTAGATACTCTTTGCAATACCACAAAATTATGAGCATACACTGTGACCAATGGAGATATGGTGATAGATGTATAACAATACTTAGAATAATAAGGCTTTGAGCTTTTTAATATCTGTCAGTTATTTGATGATAAATATCAATCGATTTCTCTTGACAAGGCAGGATTTGAAATTCATGGAGTCCCCACTGGAATGTCTCAATGACCTTTATAATCACAATTTCAATTCATAAGAGGCAATTTCAGTTTCAGTCTTGAAATTGGACACCCTCAGAATACCAAATTTCAAGCCCTGGCAAGGTATGATCAATTTCTCACTGTTTACTTTAGATTCACAAATTTTCAATGTAGGATCATAGTTAAATTTTGCACTTGGATTACAGGTGGGAGAAGAAATAAACGGATCATGAATATCACTATCTCCCTATCAATTTTCCTAGGAACCAGCTGGCGCCCTGGACACAACCATATTTACCAGGGGTGCTAGGTGGTAAAATTGTTCAATTTTTCTTTTACCCACATGTGTTACGTATATTTTTCTGTGAAAACTTTTTTCAATCAGATTTCGAGTGAAAGAAATGCATGAAATATTATAATAGTTAATACTGTAAATGTTCATCAAAAGCATAGAATTTAATTTCAAATTTGAACACCCCTATCAAATATAGTGTGATTTTCGATATGCAAATTTGCATCCCTTGAATGCAAAGTCATAATAATGTGGCTAATCTTCCAATGACATGTTCAAAAGAAAATTGACAGGGTTTTCATGATTAGTTTATTTTGGCGCCAAACTGTCAAACTATACAGTTCACCCCAGAGCATTACAGAGTCGGGGTCCTACTCTATAATTTGGCCTAAACAATAGAGCTATCAACATATCCCATTGTTATGTATATTAGCTTATTAAAGCTGATGATCATGTTATTTTTTTTTTTTGTGCCCAGCAACATTTCCGGATATTGAAGTTACTGTTGTCTCTCCTAACCAATTTTTTTGTTTTTTTTGATGCTAAGTGCAAGTGTAAACCAGTCTTCCAAACTGAACACTGCGTGTAAACAGTAAACTCTGGGAATCAAGCCCACAATCTTACAACATTACATGTATGACACTGATAGTGTTCTGAAATGGAGCATCCAGCAAGATTGCTTAATTTCACAAATGATATTGTACGCGTTAATGGCATGTCTCTTTCATTCTGCCATTAATACACCACACACAGATTGAATGCAAGATGGTAATATATGCAACCTCAATTCATGTCTTTTGATAATTTACATTGCCGGCTTTGCAAATGTTCAGTTCATATTACTGCTGTCATTAATACAGTATTTATTGAATTAAAGCACATTCTCCCTCGAGGCCCCTGTCAACAACCAAACGACAAATGCATTCAGTAATTTTTTTTTTTTTTCTAATTCTATCCTTGATTTATTATAATTTCATACTTTGAAACCAGATCAATACCTAGAAAGACACAGTTTTCACCTGAACTTTTGTTGACCTCTAAATCCAGTATTTTTATGGGTGTATATATCACATTTGCTACATCACTCGTGTCATTTGTGGTTCTCATATCACCATTTGCGGTGTTCAAATAGATATTCCAGTAACTGCATCTATTGTTAGCCTCACTTGTCAGTGTGTTAAATTGACATACATACAAGCATAGCTGTCACTAGCAGCAGCAGAATTATAGGAGATATATTTAACCAACAATGATAGTTATGAAAACCTATGATAGTAGCACATTCAACAATGAAAGCGGCATTGGTATTATAGAAATAAGCCTTATTTTAACGATTTAGTATACAAAAAATACAATTTTTGGCTTATATGCACTTATAATAGAGATCCTTTCATGGATGAAATTCATTAGAGTCAATGGAATTCCAGATTAATTTTAAAACACAAATTATAATACACAGATTATTAATTATGGTATTATACTGTCTTTGTATTGCAGACACATTATCACATTAACAGAAAAATTGTGTGAATGAAAACTAATTTATATGTCCTCAAAATGTCAATCCTGATTTAGAATTACTGTCGCGGATCTTATTTTGGCCTTAATTTGTTAAGGAGTAATTTATTTTGAAGCCCCCACACTACAGGAAAAAGGATTAACTCTCAATGAGTTTAAAGTTCACTCCTTCATCATATTCATGTTTTTTTCTAGTATCCAATGCTTAATTTTACAATCAAAAGTCGTATTTCATCAGGTTTGGTATGGGTTCCATACATAAATACATAGATTGTTTGTTTACATAAAATTACAGCTATAAAATTTCAATAAGCACCTTTCATCTACCATTTAGTGACTTAAAGGGGAACAAATACTATAAATAAGGGCAAGATGCCTTTAGATGGCCACCGCAATTAGTATGCTAATCCGAACCAAGTCACTCACATCGTGGCAGAAGGTCCGGAAAATGTTTAGAGATCAAGTTGTGATTCCAAATACATTTCTGCAGGGGCATGAATATGTACGCTGGCAATTACATTCATCTGGTTGGGCTTTTGATGTATAAAAGTTGTTGTTTTCGGTCAAAACGTGCCGCGACAAATAAAAATCATGAGTTTAAAATGGCGGCTAATGTATGCAAAATGCCTGTCAATCACAGTTTGAGTAAGCAAGCATAATAAGCAATCATTTACTTAGTGAACAGAGGTGGAGTTAATTACCCACGAATCTATGGGATTGAACGGCTCCCCCTTAAGGCAATATTTATTATGGCTTTTAATTGTTCGACATAGTGATAATTAGACTGAAATTACAAGATTCTCAGAAGTGCTGCTTCCATATATCGGTAATGTATACCGGTATACACTGTATATGTCTTGCCAGCCCCATAGGTCAGATTGTCTGACATACTACAAGCTTCTTGTTCTTTTGAAACTAAGACGATTACTTTGCCATCAGTGCAACAACGTTTCTCCACTCTCATCAATCTGCAGCAAGTGAAAAAATGTCTCCATTGATAATTGTCATCACATGTACCAGAACAAACATATTATTGTTGTTTTTAAAGTCACTGGCAGTTTTCATTTTCAACACAAGTAACTGAATACTAGAGATATTTGTTATCATTTTCTTAAACAAAAATTAAATATTAAGACCTTTCCCAAATAATAAATAATTGATTTAATAGAGTCACAAGATGAATGCTTGAATTCGTCAACAAATTCTATAGATCGAAAATCAGAAAAAAACAGATAGCATATGGTCCATTAAAAAACCTTGTTCACTCTTTCAAATATTGAAAAATAAGAGATCCGGCCGGCATCCTTCTTTTCATGGAGACAAATGACTAAATTACTTATGGCAGTCAGACCTGTGAATAATACAATGTCCATCTAAAGTTGCATTAGATTCTGCTTCTCACCCTGAACAACACAGGTTATTTTTAGTAACCTCTGGCATTCAAACGAATGAAACTAAAACAGATAAATACGATGCAACACCCACACAGATTTACAAGCACTAATTGATGAGACAAAACCATCCCTGTTTCTAATACTTAGTGAACAATTATATGCAGCAGTCCTCTGAAAATACTGAGTACTCTAACAACATTTTTGATGTTTGTTTTTTCTATCTCAAGTTAGTCAATGTTGCATCTATTTAATTAGCAAAATTATAATTGAAGGTTTTTCTAGCCTGGGGGGAAAACAGCGGGAGATGCATGCATCTGACTTCTGCCGCATATTAACAAGAACTGATGACAACTGAACATGCAGATGGAAATCATCCTTTAGCATCTCTGTCTTCTATCCAGTTAAACTTTATAAAAACAAATTACTCACTATACTTCATCAGTTTTCAATTATTAATTAAATTAAACAGGTGATGAATGTTCAACATGTTTTGTGAATATAAATTGCAGTGTATAGATTGAAAGAAATTGTGATTATTTGTATTCAAGAGTGATCTCCACCATATAATGGTGATAAAGCAGGTTTAATTTGAACTCATTAGGAAAGGTCCAAGGAATACAATGTACAAGATTTTTTTGCTTCAAAAAAAAGTATAAAATGACAAAGTTTTAAATTATTAAAAAATTGTATAAGGACTTCAGCTTCAACTTCAGCTTGGATTGATCTAAAAGGTCAGGTCAGGTCAGGTCAGGTCAGGTCATTTACAAGTCCATATGTATATATCAAGGTCATACTGTAGTTGTAAGCTGAGATGTACTAGATGTATGTGATTATTACATTATGTACTGCAGTTTACTTTGCTACTCTAGCCTGGTTGCACCCTTGAAAATATAATCAGTAATTTGCATGATATGCAAATGAGCAAACAAACATAATCTGTCTGTTTTTATGAGTGTTTATGTAACACACACATGTGAGTTTAAATGTTTTGTATTAGAAATGCAATAAATTATTTTTAGAGCTTGTGATGTGAATGTGGTATATACATGCTGTGTTTATATTTACTATAGTATGCTTCTGAAAATACACCCACAGAATACATGACATCACTCGTTAAAATAACTTTTATACATAGCATTCTGTCACATGATGGTTTGAACATCTATAAATCTGAAAAAATTACCTCACAGTGCAACTTTAAGTTTTATAACCCACAAATGTAACATGATTGTGATACTAATGAACCTTTTTTATCTTGCCACTTTGTGGAATATTCTTATACAATTGTTTGTAGTATACCTCAA
This sequence comes from Saccoglossus kowalevskii, assembly GCF_978046115.1. Lineage (NCBI taxonomy): Eukaryota > Metazoa > Hemichordata > Enteropneusta > Harrimaniidae > Saccoglossus > Saccoglossus kowalevskii. The sequence goes on from NC_140657.1 coordinate 27,740,422, forward strand.
CTGTTGTTGCAACTGTACTTTTTAAAATTTCAATGACAACTACTTGCAATGTTTGGAAGGAAATAATTAGACATTCACATTGGTAGTGAATTTACTCTTCACAAGAGAGTACCATAATATATTTTTTGAGTGAGTGCGTATGTGTGTGTGTGGTACGTAACAAAATGTTACATGTCTAATGAAATGTGAATAACAAACTGAGTTTTTTGCTACCCAGAAATCATATCATGTGTAATAGATATGATTCCCAGATGGTAAGTTTTTAATTAAGTGTATAGCTATTAGTTATAGCTGTCAACAATATTATATTAAAGATACTCCTAGATACTATCCATTTGTTGTTCTGTACCAGTGTTCTCCCCAAAGCGTTTTAGCGTAGCGGGGCCGCTACTCCATTATTTATGCCGCTACTCTGAGAGATTGCCCGCTACTATGTGGCATTTCCTGTTACTCTTTCTTTTAGCTTGTTAATACACGTGCGAATCTGTTAGTCAGAGTCATCAGCGTCCGGTACTGTGAGCCAAATCAGGTGTGAATGGAAACATGTCAGTGATTACGCAAAGACAATGGACTAATACAGCTTCGTACTTCGACAATAAACACTTTCGCCCTATTTAATTGGGGTAATAGCGAGTATTTTCTCAGTAGCATATTTGGCTGGAAGAAGCAACGATGTCAAACAGCAGAAATATTACGTTGTGGTTCCGCGTAGAACGCCCTGCTGGGCCCCTGGTTGCGAGCGATAAACCCACCAGCAACGCGGTCACCGGTACCCCTGTCGGCAGTGGTACTAAACGTGTCCAAGATGATGTTACAACGAAAAGTGCAAAAAAATAAACTCTAGATTTGATGCACAATGGACAACAAAATATACGTGGCTGAGAGAAACATCCGATGGCAAAGGTAAAAAAAGTATTTATTTGTAGCGTTTTACTTGGAAGCGAGTTTTGACCTAGTTTAGTAAATTTTTGTATGGCTTCATTTTTTGCCGATCATCGAAAATTTTTTTTGGAAACGACCTTCTTTCTGGAAGTTCAAAAATCGTTGGCTACGATTTATCAAAGTAACTAATACTAGTATTGTGTTTTGAAATAGTTGGGTAAAGTTTATCGTGGCAATTTTTAAGTTTAGCGACTTTTCAAAATGGCGGCAATTTGTTTATTTTCGTGTTGATCGTGACGATATTTTTTAAATACAAGTATTGATTCGCTCCTATTTCTTATCTTTTAGGAATGCTGTGACACATATGTGAAAAATTCAACTTAAAAACATCCAGAAATAGTTCTTTGGTATGGAATTCTATGCCATGTATAACTATTACGAAATATGCTATCGATGCACAAGATGCACAAGAAGGCCATGTCATTTAATAGAAGTGGGAAGCAAAGAAAATCACGGCGTTCTCAAAAGCTGCAGATCACTGGGCTTCCATGAAAGTCCGAAGAATCAACATTACATAGAAATCACACAGCAGCAGATTCATTTAATCTTCTACATAAATTTGTTAAAAAATAAAGACACATTTTCATCCATGCAAGCCTGTCATTATTGTTTTCTTTATCTTCAGACAAATGCTAATGATATGTAAATTATATGCAAATTAGCCGCCACTCTGATACATTTTTCTGGGGAGAACACTGCTGTACCATATGCAAAAGATAATGTTTACAAGGTAAATAGCCATATAACTTCATGTATATACATGCACATCATATTTATTGCAGGAAAAATTTGATGTGTTTTAACAGTGAACATCATTTCTTCATGAATATTGTACTTGCTCTATTAGTAGCATATGCGCTTATGTAAATAGTGTATTGATGGTCAAAATAAGTCAAATTTCAAATATCCAATATACAGTACATGTAACTGATTCACTTTGTTTACTACACTTGTATTTGAGATGTACTAATAGAGTATTCCACGATACACGAACATGTTTCATTAAATTTCAAACAAATTACAATTTTGAAGACAACTCCAACATTGTAAAAACAAAACAAAAATATTTTTCTTATCAGATTCAAAAAATCACAACTTAGCCATTGTGAAAGACACACCTAACCAAAGACTTCATTAGAAAATAAGATTTGCACACATTGTTCTTTGCATGACATAGAAGATGAAATACGCTACCTTTTAGAATGTCCAAAATACCATCCATGATTTATACATGATGGTGTACTTATGCCCCAGATTTGTTTTTTTCTGATTTAACACCAAGTGTCGGCCAAATTTGACCCCAAAATAGTTTAAAACATTTTATATGTGCAGAGCATTACCTCTAAGTTGTGCTAGCCACTTCTGTTCTAACTGAATATTGATAAGACCTGTTGTCATACTGAGGCACACTTATCATTTGTTCAATTATGTCCAAACTTGGTTCACAGGCAACTGTATTCTAGCATATCAATGAAAGTAATTAGTTGATTATGTCACAATTCAATTAACGATGGTTATATTGTTAAATTGTCTGGCAGTTAATTTTGTTCACTGCACAGAATTGGTACATGCATTTGTACAATAGATGCATATAAATCCTGACATTTCATTTGTCATGTATTTATTTAAGTACAAGGGGAGCAGAGGAGGCTGTGACATTTTCAATGGCTTGCTAACTATCGTTTGAATTTGATTGGTTGGTTGAAAATGACCACAATGAAAGCACAGTACCAGTAAACCTGATATTGCTAACACGTTTTGATCTGAAACCTAACAAGATTTTTGTCAGTATTTTATTAGCACACAGTGCATGCATGTGGCATGTAAGCGACCCAATACAACAGTGGTGCAGGAGTGCACAATGCATTAAATGATTTGAACAAATACAATCATATGCAACAGTCAATGCTAAATATTCGTTCCATTATTAAAGCGGGAGGGTTGTCACCTGCACACACATGGGAATTGAGTCCCAATCGACGATAACAACACACGCTAAAAACGCAAAGGCTCATGGGCAGATGTTTGTTTGTAAACAATGACACGCTATGGCCATCTGACACATGCGCAGGTGACGACTCCCCCCACTTTAAGAGCTTGCATCAAATTCAAAACAAAAACTATTTCTTTTGTTTCCAAATAGAACATACCCATTCAGATCTTTGTATAGTGTTCACACGTGTTGCGAGACGCAGGGTTCAACCAAGAGTTTATTTTTACCCACTGTTGAAAACCATGTGTGAACAGATTAACCCGGGTTAGTTCAGCTCACAGTCAGAAGACTGGCTGTGTTTAACCACAAGATGAGACAAGTGTGACCAAGATATCAGGGTTAAAACAATGCCCTCTAATGACAATCCAATGGCAGGTACATGAGGCATACATGAATGAGGTGCAAGCATCAAGCTAAATATATACCATTTCAATTACTACGTTCACGTTACAGGATCTTGGCACGTGTCGAAATTTTTAATCCTTTGTGTTTGCAGAGGGATTACTGCAGTTGCATTCACGGTATTCGGGACCCACTTAAGACAGACTTCGCTTGTGCCAAAATTATGCCCTCATTCGTCGATCTGTATTTTGGCCAAAACTTGGAAAAGATACACATACGATGATAATAATAATTGCTATATTGAAATTATATCCATTTGTTGTTATTGTATTTATTACGAGTCATCATGCACATGAACGGCAAAGAAAATTCAAAAACAATTATTTTTTCATGTCAATGTAGCATTGCAAGAAAATAGTGGTTGCAGCAGCACATAAATATTCGTCGCAGACGACGGTTTGCATTCATTTCATCATTACTACAGCATCCGACCATATACTAGTATATCTGCATTTTCTGTCATCGTCATTTCATACTAGTATGAATCAGCATATGTTCTCTTAAATTTACCACCGAGGGCGTGATTTCAGCTTGTGCCGAGCGTTCAGGCAGCAAATCTCGACACGTGTCAAGTTTCGGTCCCAAGAACCTATCGGGACCGAGATCAAGTTTTTTTCGGCACATGCCGACTCGGCCTGACCATTCACACACAAGTTTCGGCACGTGCCGAGATCTCTAACATGAACGGCACTATAGTAAGAGCAGAATGTAGGTTTAGCCCACTGATAAGGAATACTAAAAAAACAATCTATCCCTCCGTTAGTCAACACATGTGAACAAGGCTTTAGTGACAAGGCTGTTAAAAGCACACACATCACAAATACGGTATACATTGTATGTATTGTATATTAAGTTAGGAATCTGCAATTCATCACATATGCATATACCTGACAATGAATTAATTTTAAGCAAAAAAGACAGCACTTTCTATACTGCAGTTAATGTAATGCAGTTCACTTAATTAACAATGAAAGACAGTAATAAGTTAATTTCCTTTCTTTTTTGGAGGTAGGTATTATGATCCCTCAAAAATGAGTGACAGCAAACAATTACAAGTTTGACTTGAAATTTATAGTATACTGGTAATATTAATTGAACTATGTGTATACAGTGTAGAAATTCCATGCTAACTGTCAATTCAATTCTATTTGAAATGATTTATTTATATTAATCAGTATAATATGCGATGAGGTTCACAAAAGGTTTCCAAAATATGTAGCACTATACGTAATAATCTACAGACGTATAAAACAGTTGTTCAGGTGAGCGTTAAATTGAAAGTCAGCATACATAGTTAAGTGGCCACACCCTGATTACACAACTGAAGACAATTTTTAAATATTTTAAACATGGATTTCGAAATGCATCACGGTTCTCCCATGATGCATTTGTTTGACCTTAAATACTAAATACTAAGATACTGTAGAAATGATCGTAAAATCATCCTGACTGAAAGACGATCAATAAAGCCAAAGCATATTTGTTACATGGTAAAGAGTAAAGAATATAAACCTTTTCTTGCCAAAATTTAGGCACGTCATTTCTCTGTTCTAATTTCTTTGATAATTTTGAACCAAACTGGACATTATTTCCAACTGACTATGGGTCTTGATCAATTTTTGTTTTTTTAATATGGAATAAATTATTTGGGTTTACTTTGCGAAAGATGAAAAAATTTGAGTCTGACATTTGATATGGTTAGTGGAAAACATAATTGGCAATCAATTTATAAACTTGTGCCAGGACTGTACATCACACATTAAAACTCATTATCTAGCTGGCTATTTTTTATACGTGTTCAATTATACAGTGCGAAAACACATAATGTGTCCTTGATATTTTTGTGCCAAAAATTATGCTACGTCCTGCGGGTTCATGGAACATGGGTTTCAAGATCCTAGCTATATTCCCCTTATAGTTCAATACTGATCATAGATAAACAGATACATGTACTGATCTTTTGTCCCTAAAATGTACCCACCTTTCATGAGTCGCATGGGGAATATGTGTACAAAGTTTGAAATCTCTTTTCTCCCTGTACTGAATATATTTAACAGACAAACATAACCTTGTATTGTGACCTTGAACCAAAAATATAATTGAATAAATATAAGCAGAGTTCTCCCAAAGATACAAACAGCTCTGAAGGACTGCCATGCTTGTCAGACACCACCACACTCAAAATCATTATCACCATGCTTGATTTCCGCACATTTACCTATGATTTCCATAGCTATTGTTCTATGAGACATGTCCTCGCTGTTCATAATCAGCCATAAATCTGTTTACATAATTCTCTGATCACGTATAGTCGATGTCAAAAATGAAACGTTTAAAGAAAAGATTATGTTAATGTCTAAAATAAATTTTCAACATGTTTTTTCATTATAACTGGGAATCGGTAAAATATCACAAATTCAGTCTGTACAATACTTTACTGCTTCATTGTTCAAAGAATTGCTGATTCCAATGTTAAAAATAAAACTTTTTATTATTTTACTAATGATTAAAACATCAATGAAATCAAAATATTTTTGCAGGTTTCGCGTAAGGCCTTGAAAACTTGATGCCAAAAAGTGCAACTTGCTTTCCATCATGGCTGGTGAAGTTTTTGACCTACCTTATTCACTGACTGTAGCCTAACTGTCGTCGAAGGTACTCTTATCATAACGCTATGTCGAGACAACTGAAATACTGCATTCTGGCTAGACCCATATTAATTAAGGTAACTCACAAGCTGCTATGATTGTTTACGACCGACGCAACATTCAGTTCTCACTACAGCCAGAGATATTTTAAACAGTTCAGTTATTGTTGTCAATTAACCAAGATTACATATTTAGCCACTATTTCTAATTTATGATATTATTGAATTTATGAATAAATTATGTACTTCATATGCTAATTATTATGCAAATTAGCGACCATCCTTGACCAAAATCCTGAGAACACCGGTATAAGTGAGCTGCACAAGAAAATATGTGTGCCAATTTTGAAGGCACTGGCTGTTTTTCCCTCCATGTAGTTATATTAAATAGCACAAAAACATGTAAGCACATACTGTGACTGAATGTTGCTGTGTTTTGTGACATGGGTAACATATGCGCCAAGTTTCGAAGTCTACCTATTTCTACCTTTGAGTTTTATTACAAACATACACATGAATCATACATGTACATGTATACATACATACACACATACAATAAATGCCCTCCTGCACACTGCTTCACACTAACACAGATAATGGATAACTTTTTTTAACAATTTAAATCCATAGATATTCCGACTAAATGGCTCATGTTGCAGGAAAAAATGAAGAAGGCCAATGATTTATTATAATCATTTATTATTATAATAACACAGTGAAAGAAAGGTACACTTTACAAAATTACCCTGCAGTCAAGGAATCCCAAGGGGATAACTAAGGATGATATGCTTGACTTGTAATAATAATTAATTAATACAGGTTGATTAGGAGCATGAGCAGAGACAGGTGTAGAATCATTATCCATGTACTCCCTTGTACAATTTTCAACCAATCAAAAGTTGTGTACTACAAAGTACATAATGTATCAATTATAACCAATCAAGAATTATGTACTATTAAATCAATCAATTTTAGGAACAATATTTTGGGATTTATAATAATTACTGGAAATGACATTTTTGTACTATGACAACTGTACAAAAAAAAAAAAACCATCATTTGTATGGCTACAATCTAGATATAAATGGCTTCAGAGACCTGCATAATCTATATAATAGGAATGATAGTCATTGAATGCAATCACAGGTAGCTGTTACCTTGAAGTTGGTTGTCAATTGTATATTAATCATATAAGCTAACCAATTAACTGAAGTATATTATTGAATAGTAATTTTTTTTTAAAATGGTGATAACTAAATAGACTGGGCAATTGTACGTGTACAAGATGATGCACAACAAAATAGACTGAATCGCTACTAGCAACAATATTATTACGGTGTATTCATAAAAGCATAGAAGTATTAAAAAAATAAATCAACCAAATCAGAAAGATTAACAAACAGCTGTAGTTTTGGTAACCAGACTGCTATATTTATCAATGTATCATACTGTGTGATATGTATCTACTGTGTTCAATATTAATAAGGAAATATCACTATCTTTTTTTTGTACCGGTAGTTGGCGTTAAAACAAAAAGATCCAAGTTAAAAGGTTTATAGAATATTAATATGCCAATGTGTCATTCCTGGAAAGGCATCAGATTGTGATTAAATCATGGAATTTTTTTAAAAATTGTTAAAGCAACCAGTCTATCATGCGGCATTGACTTTTTTTAGAATGTGGCTATGGGTCGCAAGCCAAATCTTTTTCACATAAAATTACAAATATTCACATATTTTGACAATGAATAAATTATGAATTAGTCAAGTTATACACTCTCCTATTAGCATAATTAGGCTATCGATATGCACAAAGGCTACTAAGAATAGCATACTAATTTTAAAAAAGGTAATATCAGCTTCTTAATAATTCATATTTTCATTAGATCCAATTTATTAAAATCTTGCATTTTATATTATAAGGTAATCCTCACTAACTATGTTATCAAGTGTTTTAGAGCCATCAAAATTACAAATATTCCCTCAAGGAAGTATTATGATTACTTGAACTCAATACATGTATTTCCTAATTCATTGAACCAGAAAATCTTTATAATTTTATGAAAAATGATGCTTATTTATAATCTTGATGGGGCTCTATTAGAAGCTATGTTTAACAGAGCTCCCATAAACAAAAAAATTACTTTACGAACATTTTTAATAAAGAAAATATCATAATAATAATTATATTTATTGCTTTATCCCTATTATGATTTTGAAAATGCAATACAGATGTGAAGAAAGACAACAAACATATAAATTGCATTTGTACCAAGTTTGAATAAAGTTAGTTTGTACATATCTGTGCATAGACAAAATTTGATAGCACAAACATCATCATTTTTACACTTATGGTTTTAGCTTGTTCTCAGAGTTATCACATATTTGTATTTGCATCAGATAAATTAAACCACACCCACAAAGATCAATGTTTTTTTAACAGAACATTTTGCTATGAGAACTCGCACTGATACACATTCACACGTTGACCCTTGATTACTAAATCTTCAGACATAATGTTTTCACAGTGTCTGGAAATTATGGAAATATTGAGTGGATCATGAATTTCCCAAATTGATTCAGATAGCATAATCTCACAATATGTTAGATAGGTCATAACATCCTTATTGCATGTCTACTAAAACCTTACGGTTACGAGTATATTTAGATTCTTTTATTCGACAATAAGATGACACATGTATCCTTCAAAACAACATACACCTGCTACATGCACATACACATAAGTAGAAAAACCTTGTTTGGTTCAAAATTTACTAAGAAATTACAGAAAAATCTAAATTTAATTATAAAGTGTTGATTTTTAACAATTTCTCCCAAGATCAATGAATCTGTTCATTAACCTTTTCACCACCAGACTTTCTTGCCCAAATATTTTTCTGCACTTTTTTCTTTCCTTCTTCAATATTTCTAGAGATGAACCCTAATATTGGAGTCAATACAAAATTTGAGTCAATTTTCAGTTTTTACTCGAAAAATTTTGCTATTTTTGTCCCAATCTTCTAAAGGAAAGTGCAGTCTATAAGGACTATTTATTTTGAGAATTTGAGATAAAAAGAGGGAACTGCCACTGGTGGTGGTGGTTGAAGTGAAATTATGATGTCAATAAAAAATTTTACAGTATGCTCCATAGAAATGCTTCTCATCTTCTGTAATTGTGATTACCGTACTTTGTAAAGTAGATGATACTTTTTCAAATGGTGAGATTTTTTTCCCCATAAAAACCTTTCAAGTACGGTGAAAAAGGGAACTGCGTGATTACGTATCACATTAGCTGTTTTCTAATGTTTCCCATTTTTGCCACTGTATCGCATACGCCAAAATAGGTAGAGCACTTAGTCAGTTTCCACTGCTCCCCGGCATGTGATATGCCAGAGTGTTTTTCAATCTAATCATTCAGCAGCCAAAACAGGCTGGCTTGAAGATTTTTCTTTGCATGATTGCTGCCTAATCCCATCATTCAGTGCAATGCACATACAAAGTCTGGGAAGCTTCTATTCATAGTCACGGTTTTTCACTCATCACAAAAGTAAAATTTCTTTTTCACCAGCAAAATTTTAATAATAAATCACACTTAATAACAAGAGGAAGATGCAAAGAATAGTTCACATGCCTCTCATTGTTTTAAATTGACAAAACAGAGTACTGTAGGTAAGAAAAAAAGAAGAGAAAATCACCCATTTGCTTTTGTATATTTTAAACTGATCTGCACTACTGGGCAGCCATTTTTAATAGAGTTGCCTGAATACATACCAGTTACAAATTATCATGAACACAACTGACCCACTTATGGAACACATTATTACCTATTTAAAGTCCTATGCCAGACATGATACTTTTAAAGTCACTGTGATTATTCTTATTTTTGTGTTTAACATTTATTACATTTCAGAATAAATTGATTTTTTTGATAATCATTGTTATTATAAATTATATAGATTTGATGATTATGGTGATCCACAAAATGTACACAAGATATTACAGGTAATGATCCATACTGTGAACCACTGTAATTTCCCAGATGAAAATTTTGCAGCAGTGAAAATTTCGCTCTCAAGTCCTGCGACACAAAGTATTGGCAACTTTCATGAAATGTTATTTTCACAAATGACATAAAATCATTAAATAAGAAAATATAGCAGCAGTTTACAGATCCATATAAAGTTAGGGATCTAGTATACATGAGCTAATGCATTAATGCTTTAAGTTTCACTCTGTATCACAGGTGGGACTTGTTACTATACGCCAAATTCACTCCAACAAATAAACCAATAGGTTAAAAATAATATATATATACATTCTTTACAGCACTGATGAATGCATGCCTTTTTTCACAATAAAGTATACAGTAATGCATTATGTGCAACAATAGCAACAATTGTGCACAACACTGTGTGGCGTTATGACGACCAAGTAGAGTTTATTTAGTTAACAAAGAACAGATCAGAAGGTAAAACAACATTGAAGTATTCATTACCCTCAACTTGATTTGATTGTCAAACTGACCAATGGACATAAGTGCAACTGGAGGTCACACTCGAAATCCTGTGATTCTTCTCATATAGAGTGGTTTGTGCATGAGCCAAACCAAATGCAGCATCTCCCAAATATTGCTTATGGTAATCTGTTGTAATCCGCGAACCGATGGATTGAATCACAAACAGTACATCCAAGTTGATAGATTCTGAGAGATATCAAGTTTTTTTATCATATTTCTCCAACTTCTAAAGATAATTTCATTCTGTAACTAAAACTATTATTTGATATAGATGCAGAAAATCCCCCCAAAATACTTTCAAATTAGCCACGAACCTTAAAAACTATTAAAAAAGTCAGTGAAAATACCATTAGACCCAGAATTAAATTAAAAACTTTCTGGTCAACTTGTTTTATAAAATTAATGTGAGTGTCTTTTTTTTCAATTTTAATTATAAAACTTTGTTAATTTTCTATGAAAACAAATACTGTATTTACTAAATTTACAATAGTAGTGCATTCATTACATAAATGACAGAGGTATCTCTGGTCAATGATTCATTATACAACACAAAAAAAAAAATTGACATACACATTTCTAACTGACCGAGATCTTTAACATGTAGCATGTACCAATTTTAGTTATTCATTATTTTGTTATTTATATTTTTGTCAAGTCTTCATTTTTTAAAGACAAGCTAGAACCCAAAACTTGCTTATTTTTGGTATGTCCTATATGTACATACATTTGAATAACAACAGTAACTACATGCACAGCTCTCACACATCAGATTCACCTATTAAGATCATCAATATGCTGCACACCACATCACCCATTCATGTCTGAGATACAAACGTTTAAAATGTCTAACATCTTATATTTTACCATTTTTCATGATTTGCATATTTGCAGGGATATGTATGTGATAAATATATTTACATCATGAAAATCACCATGATGCCCTGATCTTGTGGATTTGAATAAAATATTAACTGCTCAAATTTCATAATTTACCCTGCCTTGTGAAAATTTGCCACTTGTGAAAGTAGTTTACAGTATTAAAGTTGTACTGTCAGCAAAATTTAATTAAAGTTCTGAATATATTCGTATGTGAGGTTTATTAATCACAATCTGCTATATTTCACCTAATTTATCAAGTTTATTTACCCACCACAACAATAAATCAAATCATAATTCTGCATTGGGTGTATGCTAAACACAACTATCCAAGGAAGTACATACCGCTCCAAGTTCAAAGTTTGCTCCAATATTTGTACTATAAATTCAAAAGAAAAGAAACTAATGACTATATACAGAAAACAACTGAAAAGTCTAGTGTGCATCTCAAACTAATCGTAATGGCAAATGCTTTACATCGCATACTGATTTTGTGATCTTCGATTGTCAAACAGATAATCTGAAGGGAGATTCAGTGACACCCTAAGATGGTGAAAACTCAATCACAAATCACAATCGGTAATTTTCAGCTATTAGTATATCTTGCAAACATACCATAACAGTTGCATGTTATGGATTACACATACATGTAAATGTATTACTTTACTTGCTGAAGGCCTCAAACAAAATGTTGCTGACAATATAACATTTATAAGTAAAACCATATCTATTATCCAGGGAACTCGTCACATTTTGGCATTTATAGACCCTATTTTCATTGCACTTGTTCTTAACATGATATTTGGAATCATACGCATAGCTACACTGAGCTATAATGCTACAATAACTTTATGTTCTGATTGCAAAACATCTTAAGATTTTGAAAGATAAAATTCCTTTGCCTACTGTACTGTTTGACACAACACACTGTTTGAAACAAGGATAATATTTCCATGTGATTTATGGATACTGTCACAATTCTATACAACATGTATGGAATATTGCAAACAGACTCTCAAAATTGTGTTTTTAACATTTTCTAAATATTTTCATCTAAAAGATTATTCAAATGTGACTTTACAAATCTTATTTTTGTGGACAGGGAGGAACAACCATACATTTTCGAATTCAGCATCAGCGAGTAGAGAAGGGCCTACTGTAGAATGTAACATCTATAAATATATATATAATTTAATATTAAAGGTATATGTAGTTATATATATAAATTTAATATTAAAGGTAGTTTGTTGATTCAGAGTGCAATTTGCATGTAAATGAAACTTTCCAGGGGAAAACCCCACCCACAAATAAAATGTACCGCTTGAAATTATCATATAAAAATTATGTGCATAATTTATATTTTTATCTCATATTTGCATAATTTATTTATCTTATCCTCAAAGCCATTCTACCACAGATTTATCACTCACATGACCAAAGGCTACACTAACCTTCCATGACCTTTGCCCTTAGAAAGATTTCATCTTTGTAAATACATTATAAAATCTTGAATGCCAGTCAAATTTACGCACTTTTCATCATATATAATCTGCCCAACTTTTTCTATATACATAAGTGTGTGTATGTATATATATATATATATATATTTTTTAAATTTATATCATCCACTGGGTCAAAAGGAATTATAGAAAAATACTGAAATATGGGGGGGTAATGTTACATAAAGTTTTTTGCGATACAAATTACGTATGAACTAGCAAACCCTTTTCAGCAAACTAGAGCAGCAATATTGGGAGTTTACAGGTGTTTTTGTTGTGTTCAGCATGTAATGGAGGTATGTAAATGTGTCGAAATGGGCGTAGTGCGAGTGGTTAGTGCTAGTAGCACTAATCCGAAATAGTACTAGATCTAGTGCTAAAATGGCACTAGATCTAGCGCTAAAATGGCACTAGATCTAGTGCTAAAATGTACATAGTGCGAGTGGCATTGATATCGCATTGTCAACGACGTCGAGACATCCCGTAATTGTCCGAAAATGAATTAATATTTATGTAAATCAAATGAATTAATATTTATGTAAATTGTTGTATCTTTCATTCATTGGGAAATGTGCTGCAGTGGGAAAATTGAGAATGTACATGAATGTCATTGTCCACGTTTGTCGTAATCACCGTTACTAAAAGAGACCTTTGAAACAACGCGATCGGCCGGGAAACTAGCTCCACAGACAGTGAAACTGCAGGTCAAACTTCGCAATTTTTACAAATTGTGAATAGATACACTGTATGAAATCGTATTGTGTGGAAGTTTGTGTTTTCAGCTTCGGTGGATATAAACTTGTAACTTATATGTAAATGGTGGAATTCAGCGTTGATTTTTTTTAAATCGCTGACGTGCCGTTTTATTTCTAGTCGGCGCCACATTTAATGAAAATAGATCTTCGAAAATGAAATTATGATGCCATATGTGAACTAAATAAAAAATGTGTATACTCCTAGTCTAAGTCCTGGGTCCCTGTAAAGCTCGGTGGATTTTGTGTGTACGGCGACCTGTGAATGGGCATGTCGCTCAGTACCGCTGGGAACCAGACAGAAAATGAACCGTTGTCTGGTTGTCATGACATTGACCTTTGCGGACATAATCAACCAATTATAAAAGTGGATTCACGCAATCCTGTTGTTACATTGTACCAAGGAGCATAGACCTTAGAATGTCTATGCAAGGAGGTACTAACGGAAGGAGCGACAACCCCTCTCAAGTGGCCATTTAAGCCTCTTAACTGGCTTATTTCCTTTCGTTTCAACCCAAGTTAATCCTGATAAGGACACTGTCTAGCTCATCTTTGATGCCAATGATAGTTTGCGATTGCTTACACAAGTAACCAGTTAGCGGAATATGATATAACCTCGCCGATTTTTTAACATGACCATATAATATATGTAGACACTTTCTCAGCAATAGTATTTTTTAGGAGTCCTATTATTTGTTCTAGACTCTCGAAATTTTGTTCTTGTTACAATTGCTAATAATTAAAACATGTGAAATCTGTGAAGTTACAAGTTAGTCTGTTGAATTTCCGGTTGTGAAATGCGTATTTTAACCCTTCATAGCTAAACAAACCCAGTGCGCATACGTGATGACCGTAGTTTCGTAATGCGGCGATTTTTCGGCAGTTTTTAAATATTTTGGCGTAATTTTTTAGACATTTCAATCTTTCCGGACGCCTAAAATAGTCTATTTAAGCACCGTCCCTCAACACGGACGGTGATTTAAATTTTTATTCAAGAGCGTGTTTATTGTTACAAGCGTGAATGGGTAAGCTTCGTGTGGACAAAGAGCTGCTATCACTGTAAACAATATTAAATTATTCTTCTGATGCTCAGTTCATCTTTTGAAAACAGCTATTTTTTGACTTGAAAAAAAAAAATCATGCCATTTTCCCATCACAATCCAAGCCAAAATATCGTACTACAACATCGGCAAATCTCTTCCGCGTTGCGTTCAATCTATTTAAATGAGCTATGGTGATTTGAACACATGGGCATCCTTCAGCATTTTGATTGGTTAATTAGCGATTTGACCTATTAACTCAACTCATGCAAAAGAAACATGGCGGATACCCTACAGCATCGAGCGTTTATATGCGATCGGAATCATTTGCTTACGATGAAACTAAGTGAATTTTATTTGAATTTCATAACAATTCAACGAATTTATTTTTTGTGCATTATTATAATCACTACTGAATAATATTCAACAATTGTGAGACGCAGCATGACCGGATTGCGCAACCAGAATCATTTGCTACTACACAATGCAGTTGTGTTCGTTTTTATTTGAAACTTCGTTGAGAATATACTTTCGTTACCAATAAAATAAAAACAAATGTATTTGAAAAATGACACTGGGCGATATTGTAATGAAATTGCAGGCGGTCTACTTTTTAATTCAACAAGAATTATTAATTATTATTGTTAATTCTGCAATAGTTTCTTTCGTCTTTGGTGGCCCAACTGACGGTGTTAAAAGTCTGCGTACACTAGTTAGATACTTCAATGATGAAAATGGAAGTCCTCAAAAAATATTTGATGATTATTTTTTGAAATTCTGAGCCCAAAATAAGTGCCCACCAGCCGTGAAATCCCCAGGCGATTTTCGGATGGCTAATTTACGACGGCATATAAAGAAAGTATTATTATGGACATCTCGCGTATATTGCCCATGTTTTATACTGTTTGTAGTTTGCATATGAAAGTGGTTGTTGATGCCCCTCCTATTATTCGACGTCGTTGACAATGCGATAACAATGCCACTCGCACTGTGCACATTTTAGCACTAGATCTAGTGCCATTTTAGCACTAGATCTAGTGCCATTTTAGCACTAGATCTAGTGCCATTTTAGCACTAGATCTAGTACTTTTTCGGATTAGTGCTACTAGCACTAGCCACTCGCACTACGCCCATTTCGACACATTTACATACATGTGTAATGTCATGAAATGAACTTGTATTGTAATAGAATAATAGACATTAAAGAATTGAGAGACAATAGAGAAAATAACAAGCAGCCTATCGGCTGAGATAGCTCCGCTGTTAGCAATGCACATTTCAATTAAAGAACTGAAGACATCATTAGAAAATGAACAATATGAATAGTATCAAAGCAATCGGACTTACAGTTTTTAACAAGAAGTCGAAAATATCACTTTTTACCAAAAAATTACAAAAATATTCACCAAAATAAATTAATTAGAGAATTGAAGATATCATCACAAAACGAACAAATCTGAGAGAGGTCCACATGTAGTACCTATATATGTAATATCAAAGCAATCGGACTTACAGTTTTCAACAAGAAGTCAAAAATATCACTTTTTACCAAAAATGACAAAAATATTCACCAAAATTAGAGAACTGAAGATATCATCACAAAATGAACAAATCTGAGAAAGGTCTACATGTAGTATCTATATATGTAATATCAAAGCAATTGAACTATTGGTTTTTAACAAGAAGTCGAAAATATCATTTTTTACCAAAAATGACAAAAATATTCACTAAAATTAGAGAATTGAAGATATCATCACAAAATGAACAAATCTGAGAGAGGTCCACATGTAGTACCTATATATGTAATATCAAAGCATTTGCACTTGCGGTTTTTAACAAGAAGTCGAAAATATCACTTTTTACCAAAAATGACAAAAATATTCACCAAAATTAGAGAATTGAAGATATCATCACGAAATGAACAAATCTGAGAGAGGTCCACATGTAGTACCTATATATGTAGTATATCAAAGCAATTGGACTTGCGGTTTTTAACAAGAAGTCGGAAATATCACTTTTTACCAAAAATGACAAAAATATTCACCAAAATTAGAGAATTAAAGATATCATTACAAAATGAACAAATCTGAGAGAGGTCCACATGTAGTACCTATATATGTAATATCAAAGCATTTGCACTTGCGGTTTTTAACAAGAAGTCGAAAATATCACTTTTTACCAAAAATGACAAAAATATTCACCAAAATTAGAGAATTGAAGATATCAACATGAAATGAACAAACCTAAGAGAGGTCTACCCAAGGTACATATACACCAAGTATCAAAGCATTCAGGCTTGTAGTTTTCAAGAAGAAGTCGAAAAAGTAAAACATTGACACGTTCGACGGACAATCACTCATATGATAAGCTCCGCTCGACAAAGTCGACAGCGGAGCTAAAAACAATAGAGAAGAGAAAGAAAATAGAAAAGAGAGAAAGAATAGAGAAGAGAGGAACAGTAGAGAAGGGTTGGATAGGCAAATTCCGGCAAACTTAAAGGAACGAGAACATCCAATTAGGCAAGACAAACAGGATTATATAACAGTTATGTAAATATTTTAGCACCTTCTCTAGTCACCATATTGAAGTATATGTTATGTTCGTTCTTGAGATTTGCATTTGCAGTGCATCAACTTGTTTTTTGCCTAATTCAACAACAGGTAGAGAATTGTACAGAATAACCCTTATCTATAGCGCAAAGTTCAGGAAATTTGGTTTTACAGTGCTGTAAAATGCTCCTACCATTATAATGCAGATCCTGAACAGAGTTGTTTTTCATATCTGCCACAGAAGGACCAGTCCACTATTAATGACTAACCCCTTACTGTCACTACACACAGGTACTGTTAGAGGTCAACACTCACATACAATTATTGTGCTGTTACTAGGTTACCATTGTTGTAAAATAGCTGAGTCATGTGACAGTCAATACTGTGATATGTCATTGACTCATGACAGTCTCACTGTCACATGGTAGAATGTAGGTTAGTGTTATCTCAATACAAGTTTTGTAACAGCTATCTACAGAGGAGCAAATGTCAATACTGCCTATAAACACATTTCCCCACAGTAAACAATACTATACAATACACATTTAACATGTACAACTATGGGGAATTACTTTTTTACAGCCACCTGTAGGGGGCCATGTTCTTTGAAAATGGCAAACTGGGTTTCAGTCATAATTTTAAAAATGTCTTGTACTGTTTGAAATTGTGACAAATATGAAGGACATAATACATTGTATGGGTGAACAATTTTGTATACTAGTACATGTATATCAAGTATTTTTACTATATTTTACATTTTACTGAATACATATGCTTTACATAGGCTGACACATATATTTGTTTACATTTTGTGTTTATGCTGGTTGGCAAGAAACAGTCATTCACATTCTATGGTGAAATAATGGTGCTGTCTGCAGTTGCTGTATCAAATATACATGAACGTATTAATTAGGTTTAATAAAACAATGACTGATGGACAATGTTGTCATAACAGAACGAACTAGCTGGTTTGCACAAATTGAACAAATGACTCCACAGTGCGATGACATTAGCAACTCGTGTTTTTGTATTAGAAGGTTTATACTAAATTCGCTGTGAATTTGTCACATAGACACATCAGGTACCAGGGAAACTTAAACAATCTTGTATTAATAGAAATTATTTTAAACAATGATTATACACCTGTAGTATGATTAACCTTCCTCTAATATGTGAAAATGTAAATGTTTTGAAAACCAACCACACTAACATTAGGATTGCCCCTGCTGTCCTATCGACTTGATTGATGATAAATGAAATGGTTTGTTTACATGGATGTTTAACTCACCACTACATCAATTGATAATCGTGACGCAAATGGCCTGATCACATAATAACTATTTATTTCGCCTTCATCTTACTTTCATTTCCAGATTTTATAAAGAAGGCACCTAAATTCAGTAAAATTACATGGTATCACAACTGCTAGAAAGCATTTACGGTAATAACCATTTCATTTCTTATTTAAGTATAATAACAATATTGAACTGCATACTATATTTCCTAATCAGCACAGAAATAAATTTCCAGAAATTGAAACAGCACATATAAGAAAATTCTTGACTATACTGCATATTTGCTTCCAACAGTTTAATAAGGTCGAGTTAAACTGCGTGCTATTTGGAAACAAATTCCTCTTTTTTTTTGGCAACGAATCATATTAACAGATTTATCTAGTTTGATTTTAGAGCTCTATAATATCAGACCACTCCAGAAAAAAACAAACATGCACACACAATTATCCTCTCCTGCCATGGATTAATAATAATAACTTTATTACACTACTAAAAAACCTTCAGAGGGTTTTTGTATGGTAAGGAACATAAATACATACAATACATAAGAGATAAAAAAAATACCGCATCATTTATGGATCCAGGCTACACACACGAACACACATGCACATATTGCCATTTGCAACAACCTTTGCATTTCAAGGTTTTCTCTATTTATGATATCATTACATTCAAAACATGCATAAAATTTAAAGCACACAATTTGACCTTTATATCCCACTAAAAATATGATTATAATTATTGTGCTGAATGGCTGATTTCACATTGACCTTGAGAAACCTTCAATGTGTGTTCATGATACAGGTACTACACAATCAAGCCTGCTTTGGATTTGAAACCTCAGATCAACAACCATGATCTTTCTTTATGTTCAATCATAGGCCTAATAGTAAAATAGTTTGATTAACCAAGTGTTTAAAATGTCTAAATATTTGAATAAAACTGTGCAGAAATAATTTATTCGAGATAGAGAAAGTGCTCAAAAATAAATTACAATTTACGATGTTCACAAAACGCGTTATCATAAATATAAATAATCTCATGATCTGGATGGATCTCAATATTTCTATTTACGTCTTACATTTAATTAAATATTATTGACAAAATATTCTGAATGGACAGATATACTGAAACGAGTAGGGTGGGTCCTACGTAAACATAGAATAGCGCTATTAATTTTACGAGTTTACGAGCCAGGAAAAAAACACTAATGGCGCTGGGAATGGGAATAAAACGCCTTGAAGACATCCCCGAGCCCGATATGATTCTCCCGATAGCGGAATAGTTGCACGCAGACGTTACATTTTTTATATTAAACACCCATACTGTGTCAGTGGCTGTAATTAGTATGTGGGCAACATTCACTACGACGACGAACACACGAACGCAAAGCGTTTTTATAAAAGACGTTTACAAACAGTTTACTTTCATCTCCACGATCACCGAAACGCGCAGACGACATCTTGCTTCGGGTACGTTTGCACTTACCTCCAATCGGCGTATCTGTCTGGTAGTTTGGCTTACTTCGCTCCGCCATCAGGATTTCGTTTTCAGTGCCGTCTGGCGTTACTCTATTCGACATACACGGCCACTTTTTTGTGTACAGTCGGTGTAGCTGGTAGTATTTAAAACGTGAATATGCAAAACAACTCCCCTCGCAGTGCGCCAGCACAAGACCCCCTAAGTTTGCTGTAAAATGCCCGCTGTTTACTCGAGATGATGACTAATAGTCATTGGACAACACTCCTTTCACGACTTCTCCGTGGTTACCAAGACGATCCATGGATCACAAGTAAATTATACAAGTCAACCAATGACTCTATTTCGCAATACTGTTCATTTCGTGATAAAAGTTGTCACAGTAGATGTTTGTTTTATGTGTTTGCAGGAAACTATGACGTCTTTGTTTTGTTATTTTCCCAATTTAATATGCAATAATCATATTTGTATCACTAGTATTATACACAACTATGTATATCTTGAAATCAGGACGTTGGTACATGGAGAGGTCATCGCTTTTTATGAAGATATTATAAAATACAATTTTCTAGGGTACGTTTTTATCCCAAAAATATATAAATAAGATAAGATAAGACAACTTGAATTCTTTAGTACAACCATATTGAAAGAAATTCAATTTAGGTGAATACAAATGTAATAAAGGTATAACAAACTATTCTAAAAACTAAAACTATACTTATCATAAAGATACAGTAAAAAATATTACTGCTACATGAAGATAAAAATTAAAATATTACATTTCTATGAGTTTTTGTTTAACATTGATAATATTGTTTTCTTGTCTTATATGATGTTTTTATGTATTTAATTAATTCTTTTATCAATGGTCTGTTCTCAGTATTTAAAATGTAAACAAGTTTTTCTGTATTATTTGCTTGAACAAAATTTTCAATTGATTCTGAAAATGTTGTGTATAATCTTACTCTGGTCTCAGTATAAAGACTACATGATATGAACAAGTGTATATATGCCATGTAAGTAAGTTCAACACACTAATTTGCTGGTTGATGGATCGTCTCCCTCGGGCTGATTTGTGACAATGAGTAATGTTGTTATTACCATGAATGTAACTGACTGCATCGGGCGTATATTTATTACATGTCGATTTCAATAAAATGTGGCATATCACATAAAACAACACCTTGTAAGGTAATACTTAGATAACGATAAATTAAAGGCAATATCCAGCATGATAATACCATGAACATATAAACAAGGTGTTCACTACTGCACCAATCTGATTAAAAAATAATTAAAATTAATAATAATTATAGTAAATAATCAAAATAAATAATAATAGTAATTATATTTAAAAAAATTAAGCCAACCAGGATCTTATTTTAATCAGATTGCTACTGAACGCATTCTTTATTGTATAATTTTCAAGATCCCAAGAAGGATACGAAATCAATAGAGTTATTTACTTATTTCACTTATTTACTTACAATAAAAATGTAATAACAATCTTGATTAGATGGCATATGAAATGTTTGAATATGGTAAATACGATATTTTTAAGGGGTCGATCAAGGGGGTGACTGGGAATAATTTGATCAGTAATTATTTTCCGCGTGGTCTGGTCTGTACATTTTATAGTTTTCTTGTAATTTTTTTTTACATGTGTCTAGCTTACATCCCCCAACAAATGTCCCTCCCCCCCATGATTTCAAATGCTCGACCCCTCACAAAATTTTCAAGCCCCCTACACACACCATTCAAGCTTAATATAAACTGAGACGCGTGCTGACAGAAACATAATCTTCTACTCTACTTTCTCAATAATGGAATTAGATAAATTAGCGCGATGACCTTTATATAGGCCCTGTCGTCGTCTTCACGTAAACAGGACAGCCCCCCCCCCCGATAACATAACGTCACACCTTGGTCAGTTTGTTCTCGAATAACTAATTTATTAGTTGTGTGAGGTTTGTTCACTGTGACACGGAACGTCTGGTCTCATTTATTGCCGAAACTTTCCGTGACGTATCTGCGTAGGCGTATTTATTTTGAGTAATGGTTCGGCTAAAATGTATCACAAATGCTTACCTGTTTCTCTTTATTTTTTCAAAATGGAATTATTTTGTCCTTTTTTCATTTAATTTATGCACATAATGTGTGGTAATGTAGTACAGTGTTGATAATATAGCTGAAAACGGATTTTTAAATTGGTTACAACACCCCTAAATGCTCCAGGTCATCAACTGTCTTTCTACCAAAGAACACAAACAATGCGATATGTAACAGCAGAAAAAGTCACATAAAACAGCGAGTTACTCGAAAAAAATGTAAAAATCCTTGTTTCTCGGCCTGTTCATTAAATTGTTCGTATTAGATGGAGCAGGGGGTATTGACATTAAAAACAAACGGTACCACCGTAGAGGGAACACTATATAATTATATATAATTATCACGTACACCAGTCACACAATCAAGAGATTTTCTTCACTCCATACAAACTTTCCTTTCACTGATGTATCTCCTAACAATAGAAATTTGAAAGTTCTAATTTAACCAAAAGTGCTTGTGGAATCATCTTGGTCATAGCTTTTAGAGGGTGTGTACAAGGAAATAGAATTTAAGAGTTTCCTTATTGGTTCTTGTTTATTTTTTTAATAAAATAAAATGCGAAGGCCAGGTTACTTGTTTGTTTGCTTTCGCAATTTATACACTCAGTTATTTTATTGAAAATCACCCCCCCAAAAAAAATCACCAGTTCCTTTTTCATCACAATTTCACAAAATATTCCTGTTCATAGTCTGCACTTTCCTGCAGAAGATAGGGACAAAAATAGCTAAATTTTTTTGAGTAAAAATTTACCTAAATTTTGTCTGTTGGCTCCAAAATTAGGGTTCATTTCCAGAAATATTGAATATAGGAAAAAAGTGAAGAAAATTTGGGCGATATTCATCAGTTCTAATTTAACCAAAAGTGCTTGTGGAATCATCTTGGTCATAGCTTTTAGAGGGTGTGTACAAGGAAATAGAATTTAAGAGTTTCCTCATTGGTTATTGTTTGTTTTTTTAATAAAATAAAATGCGAAAGCCAGGTTACTTGTTTGTTTGCTTTCGCCATTTATACACTCAGTTATTTTATTTTATTGAAAATCACCAAAAAAAAAATCTTCGGCCACCTATTTATAAAAACAGGTAAATTGCCAATATGGTGTGTGAAGAAAAGTGAGCGGCTCTCTTGAATTACCCCCCCCCCCCACTGTAAGCTAGATTTGTAATAATATACATTGAGTTAGGGGGTAAAATGAATGTATCAGGGTATTTACTTGTAATACATCATACTACGAGCTAAAATAGATTGTTCTGGAAGTAATGTTTCAGTGTATTCGATTAATACGACAAATGTGGCTTAGCATTACCTTATTTGCAAAAAAGAAAAAAAAATGACACAATAGTCAGTTCTGAATAATTTGTGGAAAAAGTGGGTGTACAAACTTACAGTAAATTTCACCTAAATTCTACCTAGACTTTAATTTATATATGTTGCACATGTTACATTGTTGTTGTTACATTTTTTCAGGGGAGTCTCAACAACTATCCCAAAGTACATTTTTAAAGAGTTTTCAGCATTTGTTTTCACCCTGATGGTAGCCAGGCGGTGAAAATTCCAGGACGTCTGCTCCAGAGAATATTTTAAGACCAATAATTGGTATCGCAGACATTTTACTAAATGTTTTGAAATATTCTAAGGAAGGGATTTTACATGTATAATCAATTACGGTGACCAACTTAGAATCTACCGTATTTGTGAAATTTGAAGTCCATTTTACTGGCGATATCATATTCAGATATGATCATTAACTTCTTCGTTACCAGTACATTTTTCATCACAATTTTACAAAATATTCCTGTTTATAGTCTGCTCCTTCCTGCAGAAGATATTGTACCATTGATTACTTAAAATTACTGGCTCACTATTTAAATTCCCAAGAAGTGTGCTGCATTTTTTCTTTCAAAAACATGTTTTGCAATGCGTGATCAAAATGTCAAATTCACCTCAGTCGGACAAAACTGAATTTATAGAGATGCTAAAAATGGTGTCAATGGACAATAAACATTATCACCAACATAAGTACTCCCGCTCATCAACTGATGCCACATTTCTTTGTTTCATCCATTTAAAGACACTCAGGTGTTAAAGATTTCCTTTGTTATTTAGGAATTGCTTAGTATGGTTATAAATTAAAGTGAGAAGGGTAGTCACCTGCGCACACGATGATAACACACGCTAAAAACGCAAAGGCTCATGGGTAGACACTTGTTTGTAAACAATGACATGCTATGGCCATCTGACACATGTGCAGGTGACGACTCCACCGCTTCAAGTTTGGTTTACTGTTGACAAGATAGAACACTACTCAGCAAATTTTGAGAAAAGAAAAGCATGAATCTTTTCAGAATGAATGAAGCATATTCACAGATGGCTGTGCATTGGGGACATTTACCAACCAATATATGCTAGTACAAACGAAATAGGATTGTGGGCAATCACAAAATATTCACAAATGAACTGCATTCAGGTATCACAAAATAAAAGCTCTGCTTAGTGTGGCAGACATGTTGAGCACCTCATACACATGATAAAATATCACACTTCTTATATTTTTATCTTGTGTATATTCAAATTCCAAAAGAGCCCTCACTTTCAGGTGTTATTTATACAAGACAGGGCTTGATGTACTAACAAGAAAAGTAAAGACACTGAAACAGCTTGTTCACTACAGAAATTTACTTATACAGAGACAGCTTACTGTCACTTTCTAAACTGATACAAAAAAAAAGAAAAAAAGAACATGTACAAAAAGTTGTTCCACATGATGTTTAAACAAGAAGATTTTTGCAACATAGAAAGTTTCACAATGTATATAGTACCTTGGACAAGAGTGCGTACTAGAAAGGACTTTGTTCTTGTAAGTGCAGCTCAATAACATGAAAAAATCCCACAAAGAACAAGTTAGAAGATAGATCCATGAATGTTGAGCAAAAAGAATTGATAAACAAATTTCAAAAGTACGAAATATTGATCTATGTGGCATTCCATGCAGTTCAGAAAAATCAATGGGATACTTTGGAGCTCTGCAATAATTAGGACAACTAAATTAGTAAAGCTGTGTCCTCAAGACAATTATATCAAAAATATTCAGGTTTCACAGAGCCAAACATTTTTTAACTTTCAAGCCTGTGCAATTAAATGCATGGCAAGGCAGATTTATTATCATTAAATATGATTGGTAGGCTTCACTGGAACAAAGAATCAAAATAAGATCAGTTTAAATTCAGCAACCAAGACACAGAGCCCCATGACGGTTGACATTTCTTACATCAGGAGAATTTTTAAACAACTATTCAAATTTACTGTTAACAGCAGAGAGTGATTGTGTTCACTGACCATCTATGGTACAAGTTTATCATAGAAGTTCTCCTGAAAGGTCAAAAAGTGTGGGATATGCTTCACCAAATCACTTCAATAAGTTGTTTTTGTATGTATTAAAGTTAAATCGATAAACTGGGTCACGTGTATTTCCAAATTGTGATCCAATTTAAAACTTATCGTTCTTGATAATTTATGCAGGCTACATGAATCTTTCAATTCTGTAGTAGGATATCCTTTTCACCACCAGTTCCCTCTTTTCATCACAAATTCACAAAATAGTCCTGTTTATAATCTGCAATTTCCTTCAAAAGATTGGGACAAAAATAGCCAAATGTTTTTAGTAAAATCAGAAAATTGACTCAAATTTTGTATGTTGGCTCCAAAGTTAGGGTTCATTTCCAGAAATATTGAAGAATATCAAAAAAAAGTGCATGAAAATTTGGGCAAGAAAGTATGGTGGTGAAAAGATTCATTTATAGTTTTATTTTTGCTTACTGTGTCACTAGAGCATATTCAGATTTAACAATATGCAACATCAAATCCAGTTAAACAATGGACACATTCTACAGTACTTTTGTTGTAGCTCACATTGATCAATAATAATCATTTTATGTACCATTTCAATCTGTGAACACTGTCTTTTGTCCTGAATAGTGATATACCATTTCAAGGTGGACTGACATTTTTCAACAGTAGGTCAACAGTAAGAAAATCAATGCAAAAACAATTCCGAAGTTGACGTTGACACTCAATAAAACATTCTGATGAGATTGGTATCTCTGGTGAATTATGGTCAAGCCATCAGTTGTAATTCAAAACAGAATTTTTTGTTGAAGCTCATGTAGAAAAAATTAACATGACCAAAGATTCCAATTCCGACCTCCTTTGTAGAAAATTTCACAAACGTGTTGTTTTAGTTTCAAAAGCATAGGCTTCAATATCCAATAGGAAGTGACTAATAAGTTATCAAAACATAAAAGAAATAATGCAACCTATCAATTCTGTTCAAAAAAAAAAAAAAAAGTACCCATAGGCATATAACAAAGTCTTTTTATCACAATGTTTCATTCGACAATTGCACTTTGTACATGTACAGCAAAACCCCAGCACAATGTAACCGTGTTTTGATCATCTGATGTGAAGGCAAAATATACATGGTACAGCAACACAAAGATTTGCACAAGACATTCAGAAGAAGTTCACAATGGGATACAAAAGAAAATATAAAGGGGTTGATTTGAAAGTTATGTAAAATACTTGTAAATAATGTACAGGTGAGTTTTTCTTTTTTTGAGGTTGATGAGGGGTATTGCGCACATGCCAGAAACAGAAGGGATCTGGAAAAGTTTCCATGCTATTTGTAATGGGGTTTGGCAGTGCGTGGCCGAGCAGTGGCAGTGCGGTTACGAGACGATGCTGCCTGGGCTTGTATCTGGTATGCCATCGGATGGATCTTGAAACCATACAATCTGAAAGAATTGAAACATGAAGGAATTAAAGAGTGCAAGTCTCACAACAGGTATATGCCTATGGGTTGGACTAACATGCAAGGGTCACTTGTTTCGTGGACCACTGGTGCGTGATATAGCAGAACGATTGCGTGGTGCTGCTTGATATTGCATTTCGTATGCCAGGTTATGTATCTTGAAACCATATAATCTGTATACATGGAAGATACAGAGAGAAAGAAAGACAATAAACAAAGAGGTTACATTCGCAGACCTCGTTATGAGTATTAATGATGAAAATACACAAATTAGAAAACGCACAATATTATTCTAATTACCATAGTTGGAGTGATCTCAGATAAAAACACAAAGAAACTGAAAATTACATTTTTTAAATGTATGCATACTAAAATACAATTTTATTTTGACCATAGCTACCAATAGCACAAATATGGCATATTACACTAAAAACAGGCCAATATCATTTATTATTATACATCTGTCACCGTAACGCTGTTACGTGCCGTAATTTTGCAGTATTTTATGTGGTATTTTTGTCGCAGAATGTACTAAAAGAGGCATACACATGGGCACAACAAATGTACAATGGCCACTGATCAGTGTACCCCAAGATGGAATGTCAACACACCCAGTGAGCCCTATTATCTCAGGGCTATAGTTGAGGACATGATCACATATAAGAATTTTATTTTGAATTAAAAATTATCTTGTCAGTTAAAATTACAATAGAATTGAACATTCAGAGGGAAGACAATTTCATCAATGTCACCTCTTCTCAAATGTTTACATGTAATCCAAATCAGTTATTAATGGCAACAATCATGACTTAGTATTTACAAAAGAATGATCTTTAATTAGAAATCAGAAATAATAATGACTGAAAATTCACTTTATTATTAAATGTATTGTATTTTATTACCAACATTTTATTCCTGTAAGCCAATGGCAGCTGTTTTTCTAAATTTTAGCTTTCTCTCCCACAAAACCTAACCAAATACACATCAATGTATTCATTATCCACATACAAAATATGACACGAAATATGTAATTCTTGGTAAAAATATGGTATATTTTTCATGCAGTATTATTTGTATGCAGGGCTTGGCACTAAGGGTTTGTCCCATGACAAGTAAAATCGCCATTCAGCCAAATGACTAGTAACTCAGTTGTCTGAACAGACTATAGCAAATATATAAGCAACATTTATGACAGAGTTTTAAAGTTAATGCTACACACCTGGGAACAAACTGATTTGGTGGTCGCTTAGGTCTGTACTCTGGATGTACCATGAATAACATATGTGGGAATCCTGTGCCAAAATAGGCACCATCAGTGTGATGATGACGTGACGATTTAGGAGTGTATACATCCTGGCATTTAGGACAATACAGTTTAACCATTGCTTCACCAGGTACATCAGAAAGTCCTAGAAAAGAATTGATGTATACAGTTTCTCTTTAAATTGATAATTTATGAATATATCATCTTAAATAATATCATCAGATCAGCAGTATTAAAATTGCATCAATTTACTTCTTTATGAAAATTAATTATTGAAAGCGTAATTAAAAAAAAAACATGTTGCAAAACATTTCATGAACACTGTACCAAATACCATTGTTACATGAGGTCAGAAGAATAGTGAACACGAGCAAGAATAATAATTACTGGATCGGCTCTATATTATTAATTGAGCTTTCATGGTAGCTTAGAAGACAAGTTATGATTACAAAGACTCTTATAGTATCACAAGTTTTATTTTTATACTTACCTATTGGTAAACATGGTTGATTTTCACAATATACCCGTGGACAATGACCAAAATCATTTTGAAGATATTTTTCAAGCTATAAAAACAAACAATGCTAAGATAATTCTGTGGTTTAGTAAATATTAGTGAGTGTTTCATTAAATTAATCTAACAGATATATTCTGATGATAAAATGTTGATGAATAATCCTAGAGCTAATAATAAAGTACTGATGAATTACACTTTGAGTTACATTCATTACACAAAAGTAGACACCACAAATATTGGGTATCCTGCAATACTATTTTTTTTGTATTAAGCAGATATTAATTGCAATAGATTATTTTCCGTTCACTGCAAGATCTCACGTAATGTGTGAAAGGCGCAAACCAAACGTCTGATGCAAATTCAAACAATTTGATTTTGTACTTGAATTTCTTAATTTTATAGTTCAGTGAAATGTTGAATATAATGTTGGGATACCCTTACTTCATCAAAATTAACCATCATCTAACCGATCACTGGTAGCATAGTGGTTGTCGCATCAGACTCATGATCGGTAGACCCAAGTTCAAATCCAACCTTAGGCTGAATATCAAAGGGTCAACCCCTACCCTGGGTGAGTGTGCCACAGACTCAATGGGAAGGCCAACTCCGCTGGCCGAGATTCATTCACTTACGAATGCGACTTTGGGGGAACCTTGGTTAAGGTCCGCAGGTGCTTGTGTTCGACCGAGCCTGGTTGACGCCAGGATAGCGCATTAAAATTGCCATTTGATAGGGAGATGGCCACACAGCACGGTCATGTAGTCCCAAACAGGAAATGACTTCTGTGGCAAAATGCACTATGTGTCAACACTAGCACTTGCAATTTGCACTTAAAAAAAAAAAGTCAGGAGTGACAACAGTGACATTCAATGTCTGGAACTGTCGCCTGGCACAAAAATATTTAAAAAAAAAAAAAAAAAAAAAAAAATTAACCATCATCAAATGTGTACATTATTGAGCTTGGAAATACCCCAAAAATAGTTTTGCACTTGTCAAATCCACGCAATGTTTCATGGTCGTTTTTTTTTTTTTACATTCAGTTTCACATAACGTAGGATCTTGCAGTGGAAGAAAAATGTTTCATTATGTTTGCAGTACTGAGGTATTGTATGCCGATATTTTCCCATAATTCAATGTACAACAGAGTGAAAACATTCAAAAATCGCATGTAATAGTCATTTAAGTTTCAGAAATATCAACAATCTCTGTATTTGCATGTGAAGCTCTGTAATAAGACAGAATTGAAGAAACATTTTAAAGGAAATTACAATCTCCCAATTCCAAATTTGATTCTGAATCAGTTCATAATTGTATTAAACAACCTTTTATCATTGCTCAGTTCTGTGATTTAAATATTAAATAAAAAATTGTCTATAGTTACTTTTGTGGTTGAATAAATAAAATAATGGTAAAGTCACAATTAATAGAAAAAAAGAACTCTAAGTTCACAGTCTGAATAAGAATAATTATTTTACCATAAGTGCTATGCCTCTATTTGTCATGATGAATCTTGCATGTATAAGTCCATAAAGCATTTCAGCTGCTTGTTCAATCAAATCACTCTGATTTGGATTCTCTTCTAGTTCATCATCTTGTCAAGATAAAATATTAAACTCATCAATAATATGAACATTATAATATGTGTCCACTTTCATGAAAATGCCGTACCAGAACATTCTGCCAGTTAAGCTTGTATAGATCGTGGCCACTTTGACGGACTATTGCTACGCATCAAACAGTACAAGATTACAGCCATCGAAAACTTTGGCTGGATTTTGCTAACGACCAATTTCGGCATTTATTTAGGAGAGTAAGCTTCATGTATATAAACAAAGAATGCTTAAAAATATATCCTGAATGTTGGTGTGTGTGCCAGACAGCATGAGAACACATGCCAGGTTTTGGGCATAAGCAAGTTATCTTGTGTATCCACGCATATTCAGTTAGTATATATACATATTGCTCTACTGTAAAATGACTAATTTTTACTGGGTTTAAATTTCACTGATTTAGCATTTCAGGCATATTCACTGGGTTTTAATTTAGCGCATTTTCCAGTCAGCTAAAAAAGCAAAAATTAAAACCCAGTGAATAATTGATCCTTTCACAGTATCCAAATCAAGAATTTTAATCAAGATTTTACGTAAATAATACAACTGATAATTTCTGTGCATTAAAATAAGAACCAGTCTAGCCTAGCGTTTTTTGAGTTTTTTACAAGCACGAAACACACACCCACCCTCAATTTTGAAACAAGTCTATTTTACTTGTCTGAGCATATAACAGATTGGTTGAAAATTTCCCAACTAAGTGTAAAAAGATGTACACGTTTTATTTCATCGACATTTAATTATATGGACAAGGTAGTAAACAAGCTCATCAATAGTTCCTAGTCATTATTATTTAACTCACCTGGTTCTAAGTCTAATATCATATCTAAAGCTTGCCTATAATGTGGTACTTGTTCATTTAAACCTGTTAGGTTAAATTTATCTTGAATGTAATCTTCATCAACCTAGGTAAGACAATACAAAGTGATATGAGACAATACAGCTAGTTTCTTAAAGTGCCCCAGTTGTAGCACAGCATATATTTGAATTTGGTGTAAACAAGACTGACTAGCGAAATTCATAACAATTTCAATTTTGTCTCAGAAACATTGACGGGTGGAATTTTGTCAGCAGGCCAAAACCATTTTTCAACAGAACTTCAAATCTGTATTGGGCTTGAAATTGGGATTGAAAGGACACCCATTTTCAAGGTAAAATTTAATAAAATTGCCTCAAGCATATAAATATACTATTCTCTGGGTGGACACCCGGGCATTTTCATCTCCTGGCAACCATCACGGTGAAAACAAAGGTCGAAAACACTTAGAAAACGGTACTTTGGGATGGTAGTTGAGACTACCCTGAACAGTGTAACAAGATTACCTCTGCGTGTGTAACATATATAAAATTTGGTTGTTCAGGATTACTTCAAATTTCATTTTGTGCTGTCTTCTTGAATTTAGCTATTTTCACCAGCTTGCGCAGAGCCCATAGATTTCCATGGTACAGTGGTGCAAGTCTTAGCAGCATGGAACGTCTTATGACGTAGCGTCGCACCGGAGAATAGGGAAAATCTATATTTTTCAAAGGGTACCAAGGCAAACTCTAACTCCAAGCAGCTCAAGTCTACTGTTTATATGTTTATATACAACAGTCACAACATCAAATGAGTATTCCTGGGCTCTCTCTGGAATTTTCTAGGTAATAGTAAATTTACTAATCAAGAAAAAAAAGTATTAGTAAACTTTGTCTGGAAACTGCGGAGCATTTTCCCGCGACCGAGCACAACGGAGAAGAGAGAAGGAGAGGGAGGTGTCCCCTCTGTCGTCCGCCGAAAACAAGAACAGCATGTTTTGGTGCTTGCTGGTGCAACCTGAGCTCTAATTTTGTGTGTAATTTAATGACATCAAATTAGGCAGTCTGCTCCACAAAATATACCATTTATGATGGTACAACAAAACATCACAACAAAATATGCAATGTAGACACCAGAACCTTTATTTGAATAACTCAGTATTAATTAAACATATTCATGATAAGCTCACATTGTTAACAGTGGGGAAAATAGTCATCATTCAAAAGTTCATTAAGTTCACTGCCTAGAACACAAGTCATCCTGTGAATAAATTTTCACGGGAAATTTCTCAGAAAAAAACTCTATGCCAATCAATATTATTATGAAGTAATCTCCCGTGCTCATCATGCAAACCCGCATGTTGACGTTTATGACGACACAAAATGACTATTTATTTTCATCGAAATTTCTGAATTAAAGTGAAAAAGTAAATAAAGTAACTTTCGGTCTTGTAACTCGATCTCAATGCTAGGAATGTCCGGTAAGAATGTTACACAAATTATAGTATTTTTCGATCGATTCGCTAACATTGTCTCACCTTCCATTAGCTGTGGAATCATAGCCCTATGTTGCCGACCGCATTATTTACGTGACAGACACTGGCCGGCCCATGTTCGACATACAACAACAAAAATAAAAACAAGACGTCCGAATGAAATTGGTAGGGCAAAATTAGATTGTATGTCGCACCAAAAAGCTACGGAACCGCAGCTAACCTTCCATTATTTCTGAAATCGTGCTGCAGTACGATCAACTTTCCGTTTCTTGGTGCTGTCAGGGTTAGGACACCCATGGGTTTCTGGTTCTGAACACGATTTAGCGGTTTCTCCATCTCGTCGTGAAAAATACTTCTCGAGCAGTTGTCTGCTCCTTTTTGACGTAGTCTCCATTTTCAATAAATAAACAAATCATGTGTTTGATAAGGGCGACATGAAACCGTCCCATACTGAGAGTAAAGTCGCGGGGTATCTTGAAACACATGTCGACTAAACTACGCATGTGCGATGACACCAAAATAACTTTAGAGTGGAAAAATATATTCAGTGACAGTTCCGTGTTGATCGTGATCACCATGTAACAATTGTTGCAATCTTAGAAGTAACGGGACATTGTTTAACTTTAAAATGGCAATCACTCAAACCGTAACACACGTGATGATCACAGTCGAGTCTTGACAATTAAATGAGGGCGATTTGCGAGGGTATTTTGTACAAAATGTGTTCGTAAATCCTACTAATAGATATTTATTTTGTTCGTAAATCTTGTCCAAATTTCGTAATTTACGACATTTGCGAGCGACAGCAAGAGAACAGTATTGGTATGTTAATTTTGTGCCAGGTGACAGTCAACAACATTGAGTGTCACTTGTCTCTCCTGACTTTTTCAGTGTAAATTGCATTCAATAGTTAATTTTTACCACTTGCATCATCACCTGCGGAAAGCCTCCACTGATAGCCTACATAAATGGTACATGTACATAACGGCACAATAAGGCGCAATAAGGACAAAAGCCACAGTGCCAAAACCCAACCTTTTTGATATGTCAAAATTTTGCACTTCACATGTAGATGACAGTACAAAATTACAAATTACTTATTTGAATTTGAACTTGAGCAATATTATTGCAAAAATACTTAAAAAACTTACAAATGATTTGGGTAATAAAAACATTTTCTAGTAATTACGTGTACCCACCTCACAAAAAAATTCATTTCCCCTGAGTCCACAAAACCAGGAAATCCATGAGACTTCTTCTGAACTACTCATTTTGGCCTGTAAATTAGAAACACTATCAATGTTATTATCATAATACACCAAAGTCAGCAAAGGCATGTTTATTCTCTTAAATACAATTAGAAAAATGTATAAACTGGGGACTTTTCGACCAATCAAACAGTGTTGGTGAGTAGACAATCAGAATGAAAGTTAGGCATTTTCAGGGTTGTCAATGCTTCGATCTCATACACGATGCGATAAGCAGGTTATGGCCATAGGTTACGCATATATACTTGCAAATTCTAGAACACCCATTATTACATATGTACTGCAATTTATTTTGATTCGTCCCTGAAATCAAAATCGGTATTTCCACAACCCATATGCAAATGAGGTCTGAGAGCAAACAAAGTAGTCCCTTCAGGAGTACAGTTTTTCGGAATAAACAATATTTAGAAGTACGATATTTTCCCCTTGGGGTACATGAATATACTTGCCGAGTGAAATGAAATTTGAACAACAGTAATGGTACTTTTAGACAGTCACTTATTTTGGCTCAAACTAATTTGCATATCACCCATACAATAATGTTTACGGTATTTTCACGGTCGATATGCAAATGAACATGGTATTTTCATTGGCTAACGAACTATTTTTATTTTGTAAACCATTTTCGTCTTCTATTTTTATCCAGTTCAAATCGTTCAACAACATTTTTGCCATGTCAGGTGTACATCACATGGAATACTACGATTGGGAGAACTTAATGTATGTTGACCACCTGGAAACTGAGTTTTATAAACCTTGAAGGGCTCTCGGAAGATCCACCAGCAGTAAAATCAGCGATTACTATGCAGCCGTAACCATCAGCATCGAGATACCAGGTTTCTGCTGGCGACGTTGCGGCGTTACTCAATTCCAAATAAAAATTACCAACGCCAAAAGAGCAACATTTTAACAGGTAATCAAGACTCAGTCAATCCACGACCAGCAAGCAACATCACACACGAAGATGTAGCGTGCAGCTAAGCGACAACCGCTGTCGACGAAAGTCATCCCGTCTGTGGAGTACCGCAGTTGCACGGCATGTTTTCCAATGCACAATTCTGTGGCGGAACTTTTAACTTCAACATAAACTGTGTATCATAGTCGTTCAGTTCAAGGTCTGATTCTGCTGTGGTCCCAACTAAACGTCAACGAGTTATTTATTCGGACAGTGACTCAGATTAAACGTCTGATTATTTTAATTTCAAACAAACAGTGACACGCGTTCTCCGGGCGCGTTCTACACTGACACGCGCTGCTAGGGCGTAACACTTATATTGGAACATATTAATGGGCAATGGGGTTCCCCGACTTAAGTTCCATCCCGGTTTGCACGTTCTTTCTTTAATACGAAATATTAAAGTATGGAACATATGTAATAATAACAGAACCCCACACCCTCCCCGTGGCTTTCGTTGCGTATGGAAGTTATTTTCACTCGAGATGCGGTGTATTCTGCTGTACTTTCACTCGCGAAGTACGGACGCAGGTTACACCGCATCACTCGTGAAAATAACTTCCATACGCAACGAAAGCCACGGGGAGGGTGTGGGGATCTGTCATATTATTCAATTCAAGACGGCCATGGTTCAAGAAATATTTGATTAGGTTAATCATTCCTAGACTATGTATGACTGATACTTTTTATTGAAATATTCACACCAAAAAACAATGATTTCGCCCGTCTATCACAACTACATATTTTTCAACCAGGTCAAAGATACACCCACTGCTACAGAGTATCTTTGACCTGGAAGGTACCACCTTGTTTTGTCGGAGGTCACGTTGTAACTGAATAACCGAAAAGTATATCAAGGATTTGGAGGTTTGGAATGGAAAATCAAAAGTAACAAAATACACTAACCTGTCACCTCCCAAACAAACAACCGAGTAGGCCTCAATTTTCAAGAAATTGCGAAAATAAACTCCTATACTTACCTACTTAAATTTTGGAGAAATCACGATTCACCACTGACCAAAAATCACCACCCTAAACTACAAATTTTGCTCAATTTCCTCAAATTTATCGATGATAACACCACGCAAAATTTCAAGATATAAATGGCTTCCCTTGCAGCTCATGCGCACTTGGGTCACCGATTATGTTCTTACGTCTTTCTAACGGTCTTCATAATTGGTTCGTTTTTGAAGGCGGGTGTTGGTATTCGTACGATTATTCCGTTTCATGCTAATATAAATGTATATTGTACTTGCCTTAAGAGCCATTAAGAGAATTATCACATCAAAACTATGTAAGTATTGTCATGTTTTGTGAATATCTCACGAAATGTCCAAAAATATCGCATTTCAAATTGTCGCGATTCAACCAATCAGAAACAGCCTTTTATATTCGGTTCACGTTCCTTCTGTTTTTTAGCGCAACACCATTGCGCATATGTGGCCCTCTCGGCATAAATGTTTGCGTCGTTTCTATGGGCTAGTTTGTGGTTTGCGTTTTACCATATTGGGCGGCGTTCTTCAAATTGGGCCATTTTAGGGGAGGGGAAATTGTTTGTTTGTTTGCCTGCCGTATTTTCTTCCGTATCGTGCTAATAATGAGAAGATACATAACTAGAAACGGAGTGCAGCCTA
The DNA here is from genome assembly GCF_978046115.1 of Saccoglossus kowalevskii. NCBI lineage: Eukaryota > Metazoa > Hemichordata > Enteropneusta > Harrimaniidae > Saccoglossus > Saccoglossus kowalevskii. The sequence continues at coordinate 27,776,863 of NC_140657.1, forward strand.
TACATACAATTTACTTTACCATTATTATTTATTTTTTTTACTTTTATTTGCTAGTTGTTTTTTATTTATTTATTTATTTTTTATTTTCTTGTGTGTATTTTTATTCTCACTTTAATTGTTTGTTTGTCTTTATTCACATCTGTATTGCATTTTAGTCAAAATCCTAATAGGGATACGAACGCAATAAAGATAATTATTATTATTATTTAATACGTCGGAATTTAATTGCACGGGCATTTTTATATTTTATTGAACGAACTACTGTTTTGTTTTATCTCATGTGATTCTAGTGTGAATAAACATGCATTGTACTGAAAGAAATAGATACTATTGCTAAAGAAAACACTTCTGTCTACTTTGTAACTTCATGTTATTGGGACATTATTATAATCTTATTTTCTGTTTCTACATCATCGTGCGCAGCAGTTTAAACTATTATCTTCATAACCTTTTTTAGGTTTGTTGTCATAGTTTTAGAAACAGCGTATATGTTGCCCGTAATTCGAAGTTCTGTTAATTGAACATAAAGTTATAATTTTGGCATGGTCTAAAAAATATGGGCGTGGTCATTTTTGTAACTCAATGTATTCTGGTTGCAATAGGCTTGGGATACGTTTGGAATTTCAGGACATTATGCCTATAGATATTGCCCTGCTGTAGAGAATTCTGGTTACCGGTACATTAGGCTTGGGATACGTTTGAAATCAGGACATTATGCCTATGGATATAGCCCTGCTGTACAGAATTCTGGTTACATTAGGCTTGGGATACGTTTGAAATCAGGACATTATGCCTATAGATATAGCCCTGCTGTAGAGAATTCTGGTTACATTAGGCCTGGGATACGTTTGAAATCAGGACATTATGCCTATAGATATAGCCCTGCTGTAGAGAATTCTGGTTACATTAGGCCTGGGATACGTTTGAAATCAGGACATTATGCCTATAGATATAGCCCTGCTGTAGAGAATTCTGGTTACATTAGGCCTGGGATACGTTTGAAATCAGGACATTATGCCTATGAATATAGCCCTGCTGTAGAGAATTCTGGTTACATTAGGCTTGGGATACATTTGAAATCAGGACATTATGCCTATAGATATAGCCCTGCTATAAAGAATTCTGGTTGCATTAAGCTTGGGATACGTTTGGAATTAGGACATTATGCCTATAGATATAGCCCTGCTATAAAGAATTCTGGTTGCAAAAAGCTTGGAACTCGTTTGGAATTAGGACATTATGCCTATAGATATAGCCCTGCTGTAAAGAATTCTGGTTGCATTCAGCTTGGGATACATTTAGAATCAGGACATTATGACTATAGATATAGCCCTGCTGTAAAGAATTCTGGTTGCATTAAGCTTGGGATACGTTTGAAATCAGGACATTATGCCTATAGATATAGCTTTGCTGTAGAGAATTCTGGTTGCAAAAAGCTTGGGACTCGTTTGGAATTAGGACATTATGCCTATAGATATAGCCCTGCTATAAAGAATTCTGGTTGCATTAAGCTTGGGATACATTTAGAATCAGGACATTATGACTATAGATATAGCCCTGCTGTAAAGAATTCTGGTTGCATTAAGCTTGGGATACGTTTGAAATCAGGACATTATGCCTATAGATATAGCTTTGCTGTAGAGAATTCTGGTTGCAAAAAGCTTGGGACTCGTTTGGAATTAGGACATTATGCCTATAGATATAGCCCTGCTATAAAGAATTCTGGTTGCATTAAGCTTGGGATACATTTAGAATCAGGACATTATGCCTATGGATATAGCCCTGCTGTAGAGAATTCTGGTTGCATTAAGCTTGGGATACGTTTGAAATCAGGACATTATGCCTATAGATATAGCCCTGCTGTAGAGAATTCTGGTTGCAAAAAGCTTGGGACTCGTTTGGAATCAGGACATTATGCCTATAGATATAGCCCTGCTATAAAGAATTCTGGTTGCATTAAGCTTGGGATACATTTAGAATCAGGACATTATGCCTATGGATATAGCCCGGCTGTAGAGAATTCTGGTTACATTAGGCTTGGGATACGTTTGAAATCAGGACATTATGCCTATAGATATAGCCCTGCTGTAGAGAATTCTGGTTACATTAGGCTTGGGATACGTTTGAAATCAGGACATTATGCCTATAGATATAGCTTTGCTGTAGAGAATTCTGGTTACATTAGGCTTGGGATACGTTTGAAATCAGGACATTATGCCTATAGATATAGCCCTGCTGTAGAGAATTCTGGTTACATTAGGCTTGGGATACGTTTGAAATCAGGACATTATGCCTATAGATATAGCCCTGCTGTAGAGAATTCTGGTTGCAAAAAGCTTGGGACTCGTTTGGAATCAGGACATTATGCCTATAGATATAGCCCTGCTATAAAGAATTCTGGTTGCATTAAGCTTGGGATACATTTAGAATCAGGACATTATGCCTATGGATATAGCCCGGCTGTAGAGAATTCTGGTTACATTAGGCTTGGGATACGTTTGAAATCAGGACATTATGCCTATAGATATAGCCCTGCTGTAGAGAATACTGGTTACATTAGGCTTGGGATACGTTTGAAATCAGGACATTATGCCTATGGATATAGCCCGGCTGTAGAGAATTCTGGTTACATTAGGCTTGGGATACGTTTGAAATCAGGACATTATGCCTATAGATATAGCTTTGCTGTAGAGAATTCTGGTTGCAAAAAGCTTGGAACTCGTTTGGAATTAGGACATTATGCCTATAGATATAGCCCTGCTATAAAGAATTCTGGTTGCATTAAGCTTGGGATACATTTAGAATCAGGACATTATGCCTATAGATATAGCCCTGATATAAAGAATTCTGGTTGCAAAAAGCTTGGAACTCGTTTGGAATTAGGACATTATGCCTATAGATATAGCCCTGCTATAAAGAATTCTGGTTGCATTAAGCTTGGGATACGTTTAGAATCAGGACATTATGCCTATAGATATAGCCCTGATATAAAGAATTCTGGTTGCATTAAGCTTGGGATACGTTTAGAATCAGGACATTATGCCTATAGATATAGCCCGGCTGTAGAGAATTCTGGTTGCATTAAGCTTGGGATACGTTTGAAATCAGGACATTATGCCTATAGATATAGCCCTGCTGTAGAGAATACTGGTTACATTAGGCTTGGGATTCTTTTGAAATCAGAACATTATGCCTATAGATATAGCCCTGCTGTAAAGAATTCTGGTTGCATTAAGCTTGGGATACGTTTAGAATCAGGACATTATGCCTATAGATATAGCCCTGCTGTAAAGAATTCTGGTTGCATTCAGCTTGGGATACATTTAGAATCGGGACATTATGACTATGGATATAGCCCTGCTGTAAAGAATTCTGGTTGCATTAAGCTTGGGATACGTTTGAAATCAGGACATTATGCCTATAGATATAGCTTTGCTGTAGAGAATTCTGGTTGCAAAAAGCTTGGGATTCGTTTGGAATTAGGACATTATGCCTATAGATATAGCCCTGCTGTAAAGAATTCTGGTTGCATTCAGCTTGGGATACATTTAGAATCAGGACATTATGACTATGGATATAGCCCTGCTGTAAAGAATTCTGGTTGCATTAAGCTTGGGATTCTTTTGAAATCAGAACATTATGCCTATAGATATAGCCCTGCTGTAAAGAATTCTGGTTGCATTCAGCTTGGGATACATTTAGAATCAGGACATTATGACTATGGATATAGCCCTGCTGTAAAGAATTCTGGTTGCATTCAGCTTGGGATACATTTAGAATCAGGACATTATGACTATGGATATAGCCCTGCTGTAAAGAATTCTAGTTGCATTAAGCTTGGGATACGTTTGAAATCAGGACATTATGCCTATAGATATAGCTTTGCTGTAGAGAATTCTGGTTGCAAAAAGCTTGGGATTCGTTTGGAATGAGGACATTATGCCTATAGATATAGCCCTGCTGTAAAGAATTCTGGTTGCATTCAGCTTGGGATACATTTAGAATCAGGACATTATGACTATGGATATAGCCCTGCTATAAAGAATTCTGGTTGCATTAAGCTTGGGATACGTTTGAAATTAGAACATTATGCCTATAGATATATAGCTTTGCTGTAGAGAATTCTGGTTGCAAAAAATTCGGGATTCGTTTGGAATCGAGCATTATGCCCATAGATATAGCTTTGCTGTAGTAGAAAATTCTGGTTGCATTAAACATGAGATGCTTTTGGAATCAGGACAATAGAATAGAGAATTCTGAATGCTATAGAGAATTCTGATTTCAACAGATCTTCTGTATTCAGTGATGTGATACTATCTCTGTAACATACATTATTATGTCCAAAGAAAACATCATACATCTCCAGTTTAACAATTTATTTATTTTACAAATACCTGCCAAACTCTCACTATACTTTGAAAATTAGAATTTATTTTTTTATCAATAAAACACCTGTTCAAATATATTTTTATAAAAAGATTCAGAAATGTTGTTAAAAAAGTTTGGCCCATGTAGAATTAAGGTTCAGACACAGATGAAATACAGACTGACATTACTATCATAATAGTACTTTCATCAAAATCAAACAGTACAAATGTGCCATATTGTCTTATATACAACTTTACATGAATTCAAAATTGGTACAGAAATAAAAAAAGTAATCCAAAAACAGTTTGGTATATCTGAGATATATACAAGATTAAAAAATTAATATATACTATTGGATGACACATTATTCTTACCACCCCCCCCCACCTCGAAAACTAATGATGTACCTTGTTATTCATATAAATATGAAATATGTCTTAAATGTTGCATATCTTGGTACTTTCGGGGTAGGGGTATATTTCATATTATATTCTCAGTTAACCCCCCCCCCCCAATGCAATAAACAGTTTAAAATTGACATATATATATAAATTATTGCTGTTACACATGTTATACATACATATAGGGGTCATGCACAATTACTATTCACTGTGGCCATGAATACAGCTATGTTGCAAGCAATGTTACCTCCAAATCTGAAAACAATCTACTGGCTTTCTGAAGCAACATTGCTTGCAACACAGCTGTATTGTCAACCAATTAGCTGACGGTAACGCTGGTTTGGTGTCTGAAAAAAGTTCACAGCCACGTTAAAATGGAATGTTTTTTTATGTTTTTATACAAGGCACATAAACATTATGGCTACTTTCGCTTTCCTTTTTAGATCAAAATATTTAATAAAAACCAGTAAGCATCTTAAAACACTAGGTTCAAACTCTAAATTATGATAAATAAAATTAAAATTAATAAATATAGAAATTACGCTCTTTGCATGAGTATGGATGGCCATGGATGTACTATAGAGGGTTATTGATCATTCACTTTTCAGTTGAAATAGCAATGTTGGGAACAAACACAGTAAATATGATTTCCATTACAATACAGTGATCAGTACCGGGTAGTATGATTACATTGCATGCAGGGAAACACAAGATGATGTATCATACTTACAAGCACGTTTCTGATAAAAAGCACACAAAATAAACATTGCATTTTTTGTATGCTGAATACAAAATTATGATTTTATGATCAGAAACATATCTGTAATTGAAAGATGCAGTATGGAGGAAGATTTATAAATTTTTCATATTATTGTCTGATACTCCTTACAGCAGACCAAATCAAATTATGATGCATCATGGGTAAAAATGTTGCGATTGCAGGGCACACAACCATATTTGTTGGATGAAAAAAAATCAAAAACACTAATACACATATGCATTGATTGTTATTGTAGATACCAAAACAACTGATGCACATGCTTATTAGAGAATTTTATTATTTCATCGAATGAAAATTTGGATGTGTGCTACAAGAACTGTTTTTTAATGTATTCTTTAAAATAAAGTACCAAAGTACAATATTACGAAATTACTTGTTCTCATCTATATTACATTTTTAACCTTTTCAACACCAGACTTTCTCACCCAAATTTTTCTGCATTTTTTTTCTTATTTTCTCTAATATCTCTAGAAATGAGCCCTAATTTTACAGCCAACTAACAAAATTTGAGTTAATTTTCTGTCTTTACTCAAAAAATTTGACTCTTTTTGTCTCAATCTTCTGAAAGAAAGTGCAGACTATAAATGAAACTATTTTGTGATGAAAAGAGGGAACTAGTGGTGAAAAGGTTAATATGTGTATGCACCACTGAGAGAGCAAATACAGTGTCTTGATCCAAATTTACAGTTACTACTACATTGTCAATTATTTCAGCTGTTTTCACTGATGAGGGAAATTACTGAAAATACACTTTCCTCAGGATTTGCATGTAAATTAATGAAAAATCAGTTAAAATTAGTTTCATGTGCTGCTGACCTAAATACTGTATTTGCTCCATTAGAAGTGCATCTCCACCAGAAGCTCATGTAAAGGAACAGTTGTATGTAATGTATTAGTATACTGGATCATTTGAAAATGACTTATTTTGACTCAACACACACCTCTGTCATTTAGTATGTGCATACACAGTGAGCAAATATGACAACATGGTTTTCAGCGAAAATAAATTCCACCTAAAATAAAGTACCAGTAATTCACAGAATTCTACTTCTTCACTTCTTTTTAGCACGGTTTCTTGCTGATATTGGCCGATCACCGTTAGCTTTCGTGTCCTCTGATATCTTAGACAGAGAAGCAATAACTGGAGCGATGATATCCTATATGTAGAAACAAGAGCATTATTATTTGCATATAATATTCAGCAGCAAATATGATTAATATTTGTTTTGTTACTTTTTCATAATTTTCACTCCAAGGAATACTGAGCCAAAAAGGAGTTACCACAGGCTAATACATCATGTTGCTTATAGTTATGCTAATTACATGCAAATAGTGTTTCAAACAAAAATTAAATCTCCAGCTTGCTGTTCACATGTTATAGCCTACACATCCTACAATATTACTTGATGTATAATCATTTGTTATCAATAAACATTTGTGATCAGTATTAAATTGATTTAAAAATACAAAAGTAACATTAGTTATATTTAAATTTTCAATTATTTTCTTACTCCACTGAAAAAGACAATGGAATACAATAGACAAATAGTTTATAGTTTATACAATAGTATCCCATGATTCCATGGTGTAATCCCAGGGATTGAAGAGCATCAGTTTAAGCAGTCAACATCTAACTAAAGGGTAGTCCACGGTCCTAAGACAAATCTAATAAGACAAACTCTAAGCATTAGAACAGCAAAATCTGAAGTCATATATGTGATTTACCCCAAATTTGTTTGTCAACTCTCTTGATATTAATCTGACAGCACTATAGAAGGATGTAAAACTGCACTTACGTCATTGCTGGCATATTTCACTTGTACTTTCTTCAAAATATCGGATATTCCAAAAGATTTCAAATCATTGATTACGTCATCTGAAAAAAATTAAGGATTACAATCTCAGAGAAATAAAAATAAGGCATGTATATAAATCGTTTTAATTTAACAAAAGACAAATTCTCGCGAATGTTGCAAGTCACAGAAAATAACAAATTTTAGTAGCAGTAAGAACAGTGTGTCTAAGCGATTTTCGTGAAAATTTGTCTTCTCGAATGCAGTAAAATCCTGAAATTGCAAATTAAACAGGATATGCTATTCATGCATTTTTTATATCAAAATTATAATTTGAATAAAAAAATGCATGCGTGAAATACCACATTTTCAAAAAACAAAATGGCTGCCAGTCAGCCATCTTTGATCCAGTCGTGAAACGAATTGTCGTAGACATGTATCCTAACATGTTAAATGTATGTACCAAATTTGAACAATAATTTACAAAGCATGCATAAGATACCACATTTTCAAAAAACAAAATGGCTGCCAGTCAGCCATCTTGGATTGAATGCATGTGCATAAAGTACTCGGCACATACAAAGAATGAACAGATTTGGTCAACAGGGTTCTGAAATATGACTCCAGACGAACATCGAATTATAATATTTATAATTATACTTACTAACATTCAAGCGGGGACTAATTAGAAAGCACTGGTAGGTATGAGATAAAACATTGCTTTAATTAACAAAATGCAAATAACAATAATCAGAACAGAAGCAACAGGCTTGAGGGCAGCACATGTATTGTGATTACGATGCTGCCTCCCAAGACTGATAAACCTAAAGTTAACATCTCAGATTGCATCATGATGATTAAACAGTTTCAGAGAAGAAGTTCATGTTCCTAACAACATGTAATTGAAACTTACCATACCCGGACAACTCCATTAGAAGAATACATATGTTTTCAACAACTTCTGGATTATCATGGTGCTGTTTGTATGCCTTCTTGACTGCCTGTAGTCCTTGCGCTTGTACAAATGCATGCCCACATAGTTCATCCGTCTCTACAATGCTGGCCAATGCCATGCATGCATTCTTTACAACTTTGGGTTCCTGTAAAGAGAAACCATCTTGATCAATTCATTTTTTTGATTACCATATTAAACATAATTTTTTAAATTGCAGAGACTTCTGTTAAGGGTCTATGTCAGATAACAACTTAATTCCTCGAGTTGAGGGTTTTTGACCCTGAAAAGTTTCTAATACTAATTTTTTTTTTAATGAGTCCTTGTTTATAAGCTGTGAAATTATTAAGTAGATCATATTCTAAAATATTGCTTGTTTTAATTAATTGTCACACACATACTGATTAAAAGATAAACCGATCATGGAATCCATTTATCATGATAATAAAAACGGTTTTCTACCATTCCTAAAAATGGGGTAAAATTTAAGGCAATGATCAATATTATATACTTATGTTTTTAGCCTAAATGGATCTTTTGACACAGTCCCTAACTTTCTTTAGTTATCTGAATGTAGTTTACATTTAGATTTAATTACAACAAAAAATATAACTTTCACCACCAATCACTAAGACCTAATTTCAAACCATGGATTATTCAAAAATGTCATTATACCCACAGAAATATAAATAAAATATCAAGAAAGAGTACCGGTATTGCTGTCTTTGTGAGAGACTTTTCAATGGTGTTAAGAAGTCTAAAGAGTTGCCTCAAGTCTAAAATACCTACCGTAACATGGTTTTCTATCGCTTTAACCATCAATGGTATAGCCTTATTTTGCTGCATCATCAAAATATTCTTATCTGAAGTAAAATAAATAAAATAATCAGTTACACAATTTATATTCCAGCAAAGCTTCAACAGGTGATTTTCCGGTCACTGAGATCTCACAGAATGCGTGGATTGTGTGAATGCCAAGCTTTCAGCTAGAACCATGGCGTTTATATGGTAGTACCGTACTTCCCCAAGTATAAGTCCAGGGGCCTGAACATGTAAAATCGGGAAAATTAGGGGGTGGGCTTATACTCGAGGACCACCTCAGAAAAGATAATTTTTTGGGGGGTTTAAAATTGTAACCATCTTCCCAAGATCGAAAATTATCCAAATTACATTTTTTTTTCATAGCGCCGGCCTCGGAGAAATATTACATCTTTTTTATTTCCATGACACTTTTTACAATGAAGAAACAAATATGTTCATAAAAATACACACATTTTATTATAATATGATTTACATACAGTCTGAATTTACGGTGCAAAAATGGGTAGGGTCTGTGGGAAAACTGTCGAAAGCAAGATCTTTATCATTATATTCGTTGTGGAATGTTTACGATCGTACGCAAACTCTCAATACAAAGCAATTTTCACTATGATGTTTTTCATCTTCCTTTGATCTAACAGGTCACGTCTTTCGTTAACCAATCAAATGCTGTGTCATACAGACGAATTTTTCCGATTATTGACGAGGTAATTTTTTTCAACGCAATGCGGAAGTGAATTACTGCGATGTTAAAATCTGATTTCAACAAAAAACAGTGATTTTTTTCCCTGAAGCTGTTGATTCGAAATTTTAGAAAGGTAAACTGAGGCTGGAGGAAGTAATTAAACTTTTCACGGTCGCCAACAAGTCACGTCGAAGAATAGTTTGCTCGTTCACATCCCATTCACGAAGGTCTCAATGGACACAATTATTCGGAAAAGTAAAACGATGTTCAATGACCAGGTTTCACGACTTGACGTTCACATTTTTGGCGTTTCTAAAACTACTCAAAATAAATATGGATTACTTCAGTATTGTAACATCGGGATTTATCGTGAGTAAATAACAGAATAGAAACAGTGCGAACCATGTTCCGTACGTTCACCAGCCATGCAATTAATGCGAGTTTTCTCGTAAAAGCAGGAACCAAACTATCATACCAATCACGATTACTGTGCAATGAAATACACTTTTTACATGCATATTTTAATAAATGTCATCGACGCCCGGTAAAAACACCCTGGGCCTATACTTGGGGATGTCCTCAACATGTTAAATGTCTAAAAACAGAGGGGTGGGCTTATACTCGGGGAGGGGCTTATACTCGGGGAAGTACGGTAAATACCAGTAGTACATTATTAGGCATGGAAATACCCAACAAATATTTTAGTGTTTGTAAAATCCCAAGTCATGTTTTGACGCCAACAAAACATTATGACCTTTGTTTGTCATGTTTTTACATTTAATTTCACGCATAACACAGGATTTTGCTGAAACAGGAAATACAGCAATCAAATTAAGTCCTGGTTTGTATGCGTTTAATTAACCTGTCTGAGGATAGTCCTTCACATACATGGAAATGTTTCGAGTTTGACAAAAAAAAATTTACAAATGTACTTCAATTTAATTCCAAACCATTTGACATATATGGGAACCCCTAATATTTGGCAAAATAAGTCTTTGAGAAGTTTTTCTTCACTTCAGAATTGTATACCACCTGCTGTGCAAGGTAAACAACTAACTCACCTTCCAAGGAGAGTGACCAGAGTGCGGCACATGCTGCTTCCATTACATCCGAGATCTCTGTATGTTTACTAAGAGCACTACAGATATCAATGGCTCCTTGTTCTTCAGTTACAAGTAAAGTATTGTTTTCTACAGTAAAACAAAGAAATAAATAATTCATGAAGTGATGACATGGTAATTGTAGAAAATGAGAAAGCTTTCCCTTGATGACATGAATGGGGCCGTTATGATATTAGATCATTTCATACTTTTTATAACCTTACATTTGAAGTTGTGTGTATAATATGAGGTTTGAACATGGATACCACAACGCCAGCCTGACAAGGTCGTGTGAGTTGCGCCCTCTGCTGTATTCAAAACCCAACACACGCCTGACAGAAAGATGTAGTTTTACACTTTCCCCGACGATTTTTTGTCATTACCAATCAAATTGCAGGAACGTCAGATAGTGACAGCCATCAAAGAGTAACCATTCACTGCAGAGTTTGTTGACATACATGTAATGTGTGATAAGGTGTTGGCAAATTTACGGCCAATGTTTATCATCTTGTTGAAAACAGTCTGTGATTTTTGCCAACAATGCAAATACGGCTTTGATGGACAGTGTTACCATGACCACAAAAATGAATATTTATTGAAACTCATTGCAAGAAGGTGTGAACTTTGCAAATTCGCAGTATTTATCTTGTCGACAAGACATACACTATTCTGTCAGACCACGGAGGTATAAACAGTTTATACCTTCATGGTCAGACGTTAGTAGGGTCTGACGGTGAGGGCGCCACTCATGGCTACTACAACATATGCATGAACCAGTACGGTGAGAGTATCAACCAACACATGACAGAGGTCAACACTTAGCTATCCTTAGAGGATACTTACATAGCTGTATACTAATAATAACCTTATTATTGTGCATTTCACGGTTAATTTTGTGTGTGCATAAAATAACGCAATAACACAGACTAGAAACTGACATGAATAAAACATTGTACGCATGATACAAAAACAGGCAACATACAAAGTTGACAAGTACACAAAGGTTCATAAATAGAAACTGCACTAGTAAAAGTTTCCCATTAAAGAAACTTTTGTTCTTTTTTTGAGAGGAGGGGAGACCAGGCAAGTTTATTGATCGACAACTCCTTAAGTAAAATTGTTTTCAGGCAAAACCAAACTTTTGCTTCTCATCAAAGTGTACATCAGTTTGAAATGCATTTGTTTGGGGCTCTTTCACATATGGTGGAATAGGGTATTGTTTGTTTCCTGTTTCGGAAAATGTTTTTAAACATTAATGTATATATTTATAAATATTGTTCAATAAATATTGAACTTATATTTTTGTTGTCAATCTTAATACAAAATAAAAATACAAAATAAAAATAAATAAAATCGCATCTTTTTTCAATTATTCCGTGAGACGAGGAGCAAACCTTTGTTTGTCAAGCTTCAGTATACTAACCATTGACTGCTAGGCTCCATATTGCACTACAGCAATTGGCTGCTATTTCAGCATCATTTGGGAAGGCTCTCAGAGCTGATAGGACATTATGTACACCACCTTTCTGGCCAATGATCTCAGCTGCTGCCTCTAAATTCAAAGAAAACATATAAACAAAAGTTTTAAACAGGTAAAATTTTACAATGGCAATTCCTTGAGTTCCAAATTGTAGTTACTGGTGGATTTAATAAGTGCTCTATGAGTTAAATGCTCAAAGGCATACTTCAATCATACTTCAATTTTTTGTCTTCAGAGAACCATCAGCTATCAATGGAAGCTTTCTGCAGGTAATGTGTTATTGGTATAAATATCATAAGGTTATTACGAGAATACCTCAAAGTACCGGTATACACGAAGAGCTGGAGTATCGACCACCGCGCAGGGAAAGTCGATGCGCGGTGTACTGTCTGAGTGCATACTTTGAGGTATTCTGGCAATAACATTATTATTATATTTTATATTATATTATAAGTATTTTAGGGTGGTAACTAATTTAGTTTTCAGAGATAATTTTATGATGAAAGTGAATTATCTGATACAATAATTTGGTGTCCATTTTTTCATTATTGATTTTTTTCTAACTGAAACTGTTAGATTAGAGTAACTGGAAACATAACACCTTGCATTGTTAAAGGAAACGTAGTGTTTCTTACCATCAGCAGACAATGCCATGAGGAGAGCTGATGCACTGGCCTGTAAGCTTGAAGAACCTGCATGTGACTGCAATAAAACATATACAACAAGTCATGACATGACAGTCTGCACTGTTTTTAGTGTAAGAGCATATTTGAGTGAATGTGTACATATCTGTGCATTGTACGTCTCATGATACGTGCATGCAATCTCTTAAAATTAACGTATTACATTCTAAAAGCTCAGGCAAATCTTATGCAACAGATTCGAAAAGACTTCCAACCCCTACCCTCCAGCACTCCCCATTTAATTGTACATGCCCCTCCTAAGGATATCTATAGTTATCTAGAGGGGGCATATACAAATGAATTGGGTAACAGTGAGTGTTAAAATTAGGGTTAGGGATGGGGGGTACAAAAGGAACTCTTTCCACAGATTTGAACCATATTCATCAAAGAATATCTGAAATGTTTCCACAAAAGTTTGATATTGTTGCATTATTTATTCTGATTGACACAGTAGGCATGATACAAATTGGAGTCAGTTGTGCGATTCCTTCTTTTATTATGTGCATGATATTTATGTCTTTATTATTTATGCTGAATAGAAACTCTCATTTTTGGTGTTTTACAACTAAAATGACCAACAGAAATGTTCATGTAAATGATAGAAGTATGTCTAAATTAAATAATCCAGTATACAATCCATGCAAATGATAGAGGTCTGCCTAAAGTATATGTAACAAATATCTAAGCAAGAAGTAGTCAAACATTTGTTGGTGGAAAATCATGTGAACAGTTCATACTCTTTGATGACAGTTCTACTGCTCAATCCATATCATGCTACACAATGTGACATTGCGTTTTTAAGCCTTTGAGCGCCAAAGTCAACTTCAGGCACGATCCACAAAATAGTTCCATTTATAGTCTGCTATTTCCACATGAAATGTCATGAAAATTTTGAATTTTTTGATTAAAAACTAGAAGCAATGTCACATTTAGTTTGTAAGGTCCAAAATTAAGATTAAATTCAGTGAAAATTACAGGAAATGTTAACAAATATTAATATTAATAGATGGATGGGTGGTTGATGAAATATTATTGAATCATCTTGTGTGAATTTTAAATGATATTAGTTGATGAATAAATTAACACTTGCACTTAACGCAATACCTGCTGAAGAACTTTTTTCCCATTCATTTTGGGTATCTGTGGAGGCAGCAGGCATTTTGTTAAATGCGTAGATGCTTTATGATCCAATCTTTATTTTGTGTTTGGATTTGATCTGACCTGAACTGAATAAATAAAGTTGCCGAGATATGACATTTGATTTTCCTTTTATAATAAATAAAAGTTTACATCATTTGTGATGTATACTCAATTGACTTAAGAATGTGACTTTGAGTGCCAAAGTCAACTTCAGATACCATCCACAAAATAGTTTCATTTATAGACTGCTCTTTTCCAAGTAAAGTATTGCAAAAAATTTCAACTTTTTTTTATCACAAACTAGAAGCAATGTCACATTTAGTTTGTAAGGTCCAAAATTAGGAATAAGTTCAGTGAAAATTATAGAAAATGTTAATAAATTTGCGAGAGAAAAAATTGGTGCTCAAAAGGTTAATGGGGAATAATTATCAGGTACTATTGCTGAATCCATATCCTGCTACGCAATGTGAACTGAATCAACTGGGTCATTCATATTTCAGATAACCAATTGAGAATGTTTAATTATTCGGCACATGTCTGATGGCTAGGCTAGGTGCCTGTCTTAGGCTTGTTAATTCTTTTACTCACCATCATTGCTAATGGTACAACTTCAATGATTTGTGAAGTATAGAGTATGTCATCTGTATCGGCTGAAAGATAAAAAACAAAATATCAATTCAGTGATTTTACATCCTGTCATTCCTGCAGTTTCTGGGCATGGCATTTGTACAAATACCAATAGTCAAAATGAATGGAAAAAAACAGCAGGCATTAAAATTTTTAAGCCTGAGCTGAATGCCTTGATGCCCTTTAAAATAATCAAATAATTTCTGTTTTTAAATATTTTTGTGCCAGGCGACAGTTCCAAAACTGAATGTCACTGTTGCCTCTCCTGACATCTTTATTTATATGCACATTCTGCTATAGAAACCATGTACCATGTTTCAGACTGTGACAAGACTGACTGACCATATTCTTATCATAATGACATTATGGCGATATACTGGCTACCCTGAGAGGCTGGTTGAACACACACAGAAGTGTTCAACCCAGGTACAATTTGAACTTGGGTCCACCCATTTTATGAGAATACTTAAGTTCAAGCCCTGAACTATGAAACATACTGTATAAGCTTACGTAAATAACAGAGTTGTATCTATAGTCACAATAAGTCATATTTTAATAATTCACTATACAATACATGCAATTGCTGTTATACCTGCACTGGACCTTCTTATTAGAGATGAGCTTCTAATAGAGCAAATACGCTATACAAAAAATGAATAAATACTTACATGCAACAACGAGATTGGCCAATATATTACAGCCTGCAACCTGTATATCAGCGTTACCCATATGACTGCGCATGTTATGAATTACGGATAGTTTACCAGTATCTCCTATGATTGCATCTGAGAAAATAAACATTACATGAGTTAAAATATTAATTAGAATTAAAAATCATCAGAGCAGGGGCAGGGCAAGAGCAGGGGATTTAGCCAGTTTTGATGAAATCCATGATTAAAAAAAAATGTAGCCCAAGTAAACTAGCATAATAAACTAACTTTCCACTTTTGGTTTATAAGTAAATGACAAAAATGTATCTATGGTCAAAATAAGTTGGTTTGAGTGCACTTTATTAGAGCAATTATATGTGTTTATGTTAATTTGATACAAATGAAAAGATGCGCAAAAGACCTGGCTATGTACATAAGGTAGCTAAATGTACCTCACTGATGCACTATTGAAGGCTCACTGGTATCACCCAATACCAATTTCCTTCAACCGGCATGTCATTATTTTAGGTTATGAATACATATTTAACTGCAAATAGAATAATACTGCATCTCAAGGCTTTAAAACAAAACTGCACAAATGCGGAGTTTTACGAACTCGATGTTTAATCGGTTCTACATCAAAGATTATACAATTACAATGCTCAATATCTTGTATAAAGAGGGCATGTCTTTTTATGCATTATATCATACTAGTATAAAGACATTATAAAAGCATTTGGGTTAATGATCAACGAACAATTCAACTTTTATTTCCTCAAGCCATTGCCAGCAAAACAAGGTGCTTTTCATATTCAAGAAGACCAAATTTGATGACCTGAAATTTCGAAAGACACGTAATCGCACTGAGCTGAAATGAGATACTGAGAAATGCCAAAATGAATAGCATTAATCAATTTGTTTCTAATGAGTTGATAATTATAAACAAGTTTCAGAAGAATGTGCATGGTCTTCCATATTTTGGATAATTTCAAACTCTAGTCTTAGTTAGGCTTATATTGTAGACATTAAGATGTATGTAATATATGCTGAGTGGCAAAAGATAGTTTTAAAACAAATTGGTATGCCTGCTAAGTCTTAAAATAAAAGATTTTTTTTCTGGTCTCGACTAAAATCGTAGGATGATCACCTTTGGCTATTATGCAATAGAAATCAAAAAAATGATTTTGAACTGAAGCACACGCTTATCACAGGAGAGGGGAGGGGGAGGGGGGAGTGGAAACATTCTATGTGCACCTCGTATTTTTTCTGTCACTGATATTCATTAATTTCTCCCTTCAAGAAATTTAGTGAATATTGACAAGCAACATGCAAAATATGTGGTAATAGGACAGGTTAAGTGGTACAGGAAGACACGTTGCAGTTATCTATTACTATGGTGTATGTGAGCATTACTTATGCTACTTGTGGCATTATACCCATCACCATCATTGACTGCTATAATCACCTTTGAATTTAGGATTATTAATATTAATAGATGGATGGGTGGTTGATGAAATATTATTGAATCATCTTGTGTGAATTTTAAATGATATTAGTTGATGAATAAATTAACACTTGCATTTAACGCAATACCTGCTGAAGAACTTTTTTCCCATTCATTTTGGGTATCTGTGGAGGCAGCAGGCATTTTGTTAAATACTTAGATGCTTTATGATCCAATCTTTATTTTGTGTTTGGATTTGATCTGACCTGAACTGAATAAATAAAGTTGCCGAGATATGACATTTGATTTTCCTTTTATAATAAATAAAAGTTTACATCATTTGTGATGTATACTCAATTGACTTAAGAATGTGACTTTGAGTGCCAAAGTCAACTTCAGATACCATCCACAAAATAGTTCCATTTATAGACTGCTTTTTTCCAAGTAAAATATTGCAAAAATTTCAACTTTTTTTTTATCACAAACTAGAAGCAATGTCACATTTAGTTTGTAAGGTCCAAAATAAAAATTAAATTCAGTGAAAATTATAGAAAATGTTATCAAATTTGTGGGGGAAAAATGGTGCTCAAAGGGTTAAAGGGGAATAAGTTGACCCTAAGGATTGCACTAAAAATCACAGAACACTATTGTACTTTAAAAAGCAAAAGTCATATACTCGCTTTATAATTTCATAGTTTGATAGCATTCCGGGGACAAAATTCCACAAAAGTCACTGTTTAAATCAAAGTAAAATGTTCACAGCTACAAAATTCTCACAGATGTTAAATTCCCAAGAAATCTCTCTTGCACCAAATTGTATTGGTTATAATTTTGACTTGTGCAAGTACAGATCCTAATGTGACTTTTAGATGTAGAAACAGACTGAGGCACAGGAATGACCCTTAGCTGAGTTTTTAACCAAATAATTTCATATTTTTTAATTTATGTACTTCTCAGCCAAAATAATCCCTGTGGTACCACATGGGATATGATCAGAAACATGGAAGTACAAGTTTTGAATATTTTCTAGCTATTAGCATAATTATAATCATGTGACCTGGTGTATGAAACTGTGATATTTAAACTGATGTTGGATTAAATGAAAAATTGACAAAAAATGCAGCATATGAATGATCTTATAAAGATGCAACATGAATAAGAAAATGTATTTTTTAATATTACTACTTGATAGTCCAGGTTGATAAATAGACATGTTCTTGTATGTTCACAAAGAAAACAAAGGTGTCTAGTAAACTTGTTTTTCAAAGTTGATAAGGGCATATTTTAATTTGAAAATTTGGCGTTGACTTTAAAAACTGATTTTTTTCTTATTCTTTATTTTGCAAAAATTCTATCAAAGACTTGAATATACCAGTAAAGCTGTGATGCACACATGTTCAACACAATACCTGGAGATAGGACAGGAGCATGAATATATTTTTTTTTTGGAGATTTGGTTTTTCATTATTTCATTGAACGATTACTAAGTTGTGCATTGCAAAACAACTTTTTAGTTTAATATATATAATGCCCATCAATCGATATTAATTAACCAGACATTCTCGCCAAAGTTTTTCTGCACTTTTTTTCTTATATTCTTCAATATTTTTAGTAATGAATCCTAATTATGGAGCCAAAAGAAAAAAATTTGAGTCAATTTTCAGTTTTTACTCAACAAATTTGGCTTTTTTCCCCCTCAATCTTCTGAAGGAAAATGCAGGCTATAAACAGCGTATTTTGTGAATTTATGCTGAAAAGAGAGAAATTACATTTTCTTATCCATATATTACATCTTTGATATTACCTTAACACATGATGTACCAGAGAAAGAAAATGAGGATGAAAGCAATGAATAATACACACTAAATATGACAAAACTTACATTGATCAACTGAACACAGCCAAAAATAAAACAATATGGAATGAAAACAATGATATTAGAAATCATAGAAAACAGCTTGTTATATATAACATCATGCAATGCTGATGTAATACCGTAAAATACTTTATTTTAGCTCGAATTAATTTCTACTGAATAAACTTTTTGATTGTTTTGTATGAAGTTTACTTCAGCTGATTTTTGATGAGTTGAATAAATTCCAACTAAAAATAAAGTACTTTACAGAACAGGCAATTATGTTACCAGCGTAAACATGCTATAACCCTTTCACTGTCACATGTTGGTCAACATTTGTTGGCATTTTCATTTCAGACAATAGATACTGTAATATTGCATGCACTTAAATGACAGGTGTGTTAATCATATGGTAACAATGAGTTGCATTTTAATGATCAAGCATACAATAAATCATAGACCCAACAATTTATTGTAGGGTTTATGAATAAATGCAAGTTTTTGTTTATAATAAAGATGCACTTCTAATATAACAAATACAGTAGTTTTATGTAGTTATCTACAGTTTAGATAGAGGAAAGCAGATTTGTTTAATAGAGCATTTTCTCGCACCATTCTTTCCGATCAGATTCAATGATTAAAATCCGGTGTCGGCTCCAAGGCTTTTTATTCCAGTAACCACCTGTAACTACATCTGATAAATGCATATTATGCAAAGCATGTTCAAACAGGTCAGCTTTGATAAGATTTGTCAATCATTAGAGTGCGCCTAATTATAGATTACCGTAAAACCTGTATTGGAAGCCGCATCCTTGATAGAAGTCACACTCATTCTTTTAGAACAATTGAGAACCAAAAATTCATCAATTCTCATATGTGTAGATGCTCTAATAGAAGCCGCATCCCATCTGTTGCATTGTACCAATAGTAGTCACGGCTTCTAATACAGATTTTACAGTAGTCTGCAACAAAAGATCTGATTGGTTGTACCTTAACATGATCTGTATAGATACATGTAATTGGTCAGATGTAGTTGAAGGCAAACAGATCCTCTATCTACATTGGCTTTCATCCAGATCACAAAGTCAATCTGATGTGGAAACACAGGCCAGACATTCTATGAACCTTTTGAACACCTTTATGTAATTTTTTTTTAAATTCGTTGTTAATTTTGGACAAAATGCATTTAATTTCCTATTGCCTGCTTGTCTTGTTTAAAATTGTTCAAAAATATAGAAACAATTGTTATATTTTTATCCACATTGCATTTTATTTATACTAGCCTTTGTTGTTTAAAAAGGACACTTTATGATAGAAATTTCAGCACTGTCTACTTTACATGTTCAAAGATACCTGAGCATTTTCCCCACAATATGAGCTGCATGCTGGCTGATATTTTTAATAAACAAGTACAAGCAGGTTCAATACTATATTACAAGCATCATGGCAGAATTATTATTATCATCCAGACAGGAACCCAAATATTTAGCCCCCATGTTTTCAATTACTTTCCCTGATGGACGTCACCTTTTACAACTGACTAAACTACTTATGCAAGTCACATTCAAGAAGTTTTCCTCTGATCAGATTTGTCAACTACCGTAAAATCTGTATTAGAAGCCGCATCTCTAATAGAAGTCGCACCCATTCTTTTTGAACAATTGAGAACCAAAAATTCATCATTTCTCATATGTGTAGATGCTCTAATAGAAGCCGCATCCCCTCTGTTGCATTGTACCATTTCAATAGAATTCGCGGCTTCTAATACAGATTTTACAGTAATTAGGATGTGGATTACTAGAAAGTGTAACACAAGTTCAGATTGAAAGCTGTTTCTGTGAGATCTAAATATGACTTGCATAGTTGGATGTAGTTTGAGGAGACATCCACCAGCAAACATCGACTGGAGCCTCTATCTACATTGGAATGTAATCAGTTTGAAGATTCTGATAAAAAGTTTGGATATATTTATCAATACATAACAGCTATTCACTAGTTTAATAAATTATAATAATTTTATTTTAATATTAATGCATAAACATTATATTAATTGCAATGTGGCTAGATTAAATTACTGCAGAATAAAGATGCTCACTTTCTACTCAGATTATCTATTGGATAGTACCGGTACTGTTATTAAAATATACAGAAACCATGCCATGCTACACCCATGCAAAGTATGTCAAGAAATCATGACACAACCTAAAAGTTACCTGTCCACATTCACCGAGGAAATTCCATACAAATAATGTAAACACATTTAATTACTCACTGGTTTTAAGTCTTATCAGCTAAATTAAATTCATGTGAACATGTAGAATAACAATAGAACTTATTGTTTCCCTGTCAAATTTGTCAAAACATCAAAATAGTGAAATTGATCTACCTCAATATTATTCAAAGATGATTGATTAAAACTGTGAGTGTCAATAATGAGCCCAGTAACAGAAAAATATATAAAAACACTGATGGACCAGATTGCCAGAAATACCTATCATTTAACCCATGTTAAAAAAAATGTTCGCAGATTTCATCAGTGAATACAAAAAAATTAAATCTTATGTTTAAAATTTGGATTAAAACTATATATACCGGTACTTAAAAATTTCACAACATGGTTAAAATCAATGATTTATAAAATGAGAGTATGTAAATGGTGTGATAATTGATGAAGATTTCACACAAATTGAAGAAGAGTTGTGCTAATTGTGTGATGATCACAAAATTACATTTCTAGAAATAAATATAAAGTCTGTGAAAGAACTGGTTAGGGTTTGTCTCAGATGGTTTTGCTAAATGTCTTTGTATATTTACACATATGTATGAATATATCGCTAATGTCACCCATTTCTGTTCATGTAATAAAACCACTCCAAGCGTTCACTGTATTCTGTGATGTCATTGGTTAGAAATGTGTTTGATTGACTTACATGTACCCACAGAATTAGATATTCAATGCATATCAGCATATATCGATATCGACGTTGCATACCCTTATCTCATAAATCCTTGTCAATATACTTGTACCAACTGAGATTCTTACCTATGAGTGAACCCCGCCCAGAAAAGATAGAGTTTATAATAGTAAGTTTGAAAGTAAAATGAGAGTAATGATTTTACCGATGGCCATCAGATAAATATTATATGATTACTTCAGACTAAAATTGTTTCGGTCTGAATTATGAACACTGTGACATGCACAATGTACTGTAAAACATGTCTTTTTAGCTAGCATATTATTTTAGCTAATTTAGCTAATCTGTAATTTCGCTAATTCACGATGCCACTAATTTAAAACAAAGTATATTCTTACAATGAGATTGTTGGCACGTTAGCTAAATTAAGATTCAGTTAATTCATGCATGGAGTCAAATTCGCTAAAATACTGTAAAACATGTTAAACATGTTTTACAGATTAAGGTATTCCTGTCAACTTGAAAAACAGCTTCGTACAAAACAACTTTATAGACTGGAAATTGTTCAGACTTTGTTTGCACAGTGTACTACATACACGTATGTAGAGCAAAGCTAAGATTTGTTGTAACAAATACAGGGTTTTATCAAGAGTAGCATAAATTACCTTGATTTTTTGTGACTTCAGATAAATACATCAGCCCATTTCTGACACAGGTTTCACTGGATGAGTTTGTCTTTAAATATTCTAGAAATAGAAAACAATGAAAGCAAAAACAAAATATTACTTGAATGTCCATATTCATCAAAGGTTATATAGAGGGGGCAAATTTTTACTAGAGCTTACCAAATACTGCTTCAATTCCTTTGTCCTTTGGCACAGGCACTAGAAAGAGAACAAGAAAGTCAATAAATGGAAGACATAATAGGATTCCATTGTATGAATATTCAGGAGTACTAATGGTAAAACAACTTGCAACTCTTTTTCCTGTCAAAATCTTAATTTAATGTCAAAATATTGTTTCAATGTTAAATTAATACCAAACATATACAAATTACATCACTTTTAAAACAAGCAGCCTCTCGGCTGAGATAGCTCCGCTGTTAGCAATGCACATTTCAATTAAAGAACAGAAGATATTATTAGAAAATGAACAATATGCATAGTATCAATGCAATGGGACTTGCTGTTTTCAACAAGAATTCAAAAATATCATTTTTCACCATAAATGATTGTGGTTTTTAACAAGAATATAACTTTTTACCAAAAATGACAAAAATATTCACCAAAATTAGATAATTAAAGATATCATTACAAAATGAACAAATCTGAGAGAGGTCCACATGTAGTACCTATATATGTAATATCAAAGCAATTGGACTTGTCGTTTTTAACAAGAAGTTGAAAATATCACTTTTTACCAAAAATTACAAAAATATTCACGAAAATTAGAGAATTGAAGACATCATCACAAAATGAACAAATCTGAGAGAGGTCCACATGTAGTACCTATATATGTAATATCAAAGCAATTGGACTTGCGGTTTTTAACAAGAAGTCGAAAATATCACTTTTTACCAAAAATGACAAAAATATTCACCAAAATTAGAGAATTGATGATATCATTACAAAACGAACAAAATTGAGAGTGGTCCACATGTAGTACCTATATATGTAATATCAAAGCAATTGGACTTGTGGTTTTTAACAAGAAGTCGAAAATATCACTTTTTACCAAAAATGACAAAAATATTCACCAAAATTAGAGAACTAAAGATATCATTACAAAATGAACAAATCAGAGAGAGGTCCACATGTAGTACCTATATATGTAATATCAAAGCAATTGGACCTGCGGTTTTTAATAAGAAGTTGAAAATATCACTTTTTACCAAAAATTACAAAAATATTCACCAAAATTAGAGAATTAAAGATATCATTACAAAATGAACAAATCTGAGAGAGGTCCACATGTAGTACCTATATATGTAATATCAAAGCAATTGGGCTTGCGGTTTATAACAAGAAGTCGAAAATATCACTTTTTACCAAAAATGACAAAAATATTCACCAAGATTAGAGAATTGAAGATATGATCATGAAATGAACAAATCTGAGAGAGGTCTACCCAAGGTACAAATACACCAAGTATCAAAGCATTCAGGCTTGTAGTTTTCAAGAAGAAGTCAAAAAAGTAAAACATTGACACAGACGACAGACGGCGGACAATCACTCCTATGATAAGCTCCGCTCGACAAAGTCGACAGCGGAGCTAAAAATCTAGTAAAGGAAAGATAAAAGATATCCTGCATATAAAGCAAATATTGCATTTGTTGCATACTGAATCATTCAATTATGACCTATTTTGACCACAAAAACAACTCTCTTTTACAGTACATAAGCACATGTGCTTCTAAACAAAATGCCGGGGATTGATTTCAGAGTTGGGAGAGCACAAATTTGCAAGGCCAAAATAAATGAAATTGCCTTAGCTCAGAGAAATAATATTGAAAATATCAAAGAACACCAAGGCAAACACAGTGAACATCAAGCCAATTGCTATAAAAGTTCAAGCCCTTGAAATACAAAATACAAATATATTTAAAATACAATATACACAACTTTTTAGTGAAAAGTTGAGAATGAAAATAAGATTTTCAGATTCTAAATCATTCTTTCATTGCTGGAGCTTTTCATAATTTACAGAGTGTTTTTTATCCTTTATGGGCTCCCCTATTACTGAAATGGCCAACTCAATCTCTGTCTGTGGTAGTAATAAAGTTTAACACCTAAATAACATCAATGAATATACTAACTGATTTTTTCTCCAGATTTTTCTTTCTTTTTTCTGGCAGCTAGTGCAGAATTACTCAACGACAAGGCATCTTTGACGTATGGAATTTCTAACATTTGTCTGCATGAAAGTGAGAAAACATCACACATTAATTGTTAACGGACAGTGGTCATTGTGCAACTTGCATTGGAATCTTGTGTCAACATATATTCATTTTACATGGGTGATATACATTGCATATCCCATATCAAACACAGTGTATCAATGTATCAATATATACTGTAGAACATGTTTTTTTGCCAGCATGTTTTTTTTGGCGAGAGAACTGATTCGCTAATTCAAGATGTCGCTACCGGTAATGACTTTAGCGCTTCCTAATTACACTTGACAGTTTTTCTTTGTTTTTATGGGGGTGATAACTGCGCATTTGTTTTGGCACATGACAGACAAGTATTATGAAAAAAGGAAATCAACAATGACAAGAGAGATTCGCTAAATCAACATTTCGCTATTACGTCATTTTACTACAATTCGCTAAAATTGCATGTTGCTTTTTCAACATGTTTTACAGTAATGTAGTGACAAGCACCAACATCATAGTTCTGCAACATCATAGTGATGTAATGAAAAACAAACCTGAGTTTAAAATGTATTCAAAATCAATATGACATTCATGATTAAAGATTTTGAAGTATGATAATTTTATATTATACACTGTTTTGCTCTATTGAAAAACACAGATTTTGAATTTTGATAAATTTTATATTACCGGTAAACACGTTTTTTGCTCTATTGAAAAACACAGATTTTGAATTTTGATAAATTTTATATTAAACACCGTTTTTGCTCTATTGAAAAACATTCTCCGATAGAAACACATATAAACCAAAATTTGCATTTGTTGTATACTGAAACATTAACATATTACATTGTACTTATTTTGACAACAGAAACTTATTGTTATTATTATTGTTTATGTTATGTCATGAGGGTTATATGTCAATATTGAAAATCACTTAAGGGAAAGAATTTTGTTACATCTATCTGCACATCAATTTTACAACTATTTCCAAAGGTCCATACCAACAAGATTCACATACCGGTAAGCATAAGCGCTACTAAAAAGGCAAATATGACACAATGTATGACCACCCCGAACAAGATACATATTTTTGTGTATAATAAGTCAGTATAAATATTGAAATTTTATGGAAGTGAAAATTTTAATCTATTAAATCTTCCTTTAATCCACCCTTAAATTGGTTGACAGTAATCATGAATCTAGTTGAAATCGTCTGTGGAGGGAAAAATATATCAGGACATTTCTGAAGATGAATGAAATGGAAGCATTGCTACTCACAGCACAGATGGTCTCTGTTCGAAGTTCTTTCTAAGCATAGTACGAATCATCTGACATAGATCAGCTGAATAATTCTGCAAAATGAAATAAATTTAATGAAACGATAGCTTTAACAGACTATAGTCCATTTTCATCAGTCAATGATGACATGAGTTTAAAGACTGTGGTTCATTATTGTCAAATGAACTTTAATACATACTGTACAGAACATTAGCATACTACAAAAAACTCTTAAAGAATCTTGTCAGCTGCTCTTTTAATACAACAGAAGGATGTTTTAAAATACCAGCTATTTTTATCATAAGAGAAAAGCTGTAATATTCCTTACCTTGGCAACATCTTCTAATATTTCTTCCAGTACCTGTGGTGACTGTTTGATTTGGTATAATACTGCCTGGATCTCTGGAGTCTAGATGAAACAAAACAGAATTGAATAATGATATTAGTGACATACCACCTGACATACATGAACTCAAAATAAAGGTAACCATTCCCAATGTAATGACCAAAAACAGCGGCAAGATGGTAAACAACACAGACAGATGACCACAGACAGACCATTGAAACCCATATACTTGCATACATCACACCACAGGTAGCCATTCCTAATGTTATACATTTCAATGACCAAAACACATAATGTAATGCAAGAGAGTAAACTACATCGACAGACGACCACACAGACAGACCACTGCAACCCAC
This sequence comes from Saccoglossus kowalevskii, assembly GCF_978046115.1. Taxonomy (NCBI): domain Eukaryota; kingdom Metazoa; phylum Hemichordata; class Enteropneusta; family Harrimaniidae; genus Saccoglossus; species Saccoglossus kowalevskii. The sequence goes on from NC_140657.1 coordinate 27,803,411, forward strand.
CATGATAAACAAAACAGACAGGTGACCACAGACAGACCACTGAAACCAATATACTTGCATCCATCACAGCACAGGTAGCCATTTCTAACGTTATACATTTCAATGACCAAAGAATATAATGTAATGCAAGATGGTAAACTACATCGACAGACGACCACACAGACAGACCACTGCAACCCACCATAGGTAGCCATTTTTATGCAATACATCCTAACGACCAAACAATATAAACAACAGCTGCAGTTGATAACCACAGACCATTCTACCCATACACTTACATCCATTAAACCACAGGTAGCCATTTCTAATGTAATACATCCCAATGACCAAACAATATAAACAACAGCTGCAGTTGATAACCACAGACCATTCTACCCATATACTTACATCCATTAAACCACAGGTAGCCATTTCTAATGTAATACATCCCAATGACCAAACAATATAAACAACAGCTGCAGTTGATAACCACAGACCATTCTACCCATATACTTACATCCATTAAACCACAGGTAGCCATTTCTAATGTAATACATCCCAATGACCAAACATCACTTCTCTCATCATATGCCTTCTCCATCACTTCAGGTGCCATCCAGATCATTGAACCTAGTAAAACAAGATTGTTTTCATTAGAGGGGAAGTCAAGGCAAACAACATAATGATGAATGAAAGCGCTCCACAAATGTAGGAGAATTTAATTTACAGTTTTTTATATTACTTTTCATACTCTAGATATTCAACTTTTCATCAGTATTATGTAGTCCATTATCTTGATTCTCCGGCAAAGGATTATGGGTAAAGTATGACATCATAACCACTGTTGTGAAAAGTTGAGAAAACTTGCATATTAAACCATGACCTGATTCATGTACACCTGGACACCAGTTGCCAAGCGACCACTATACACGGTTAAATAAAACAAACCTGCATAATTGCATGAAATTAGTTTGGAACGGTCGGTCTGTTTGATTGATTGTGCGTTTGTCCTGCCAGACACCTGGTGCCGTCGATTGCTTGTTGACCGGTATAACTGTAACAACAAACTGGCTACATTTTAAAAACAATCAGCGACGAAAGGGCGGAGGCTAATGAGACAAACCCATTTACTCAAAGGAGTGGTAACTGTAATCTCATTTGTGCCGAACAAAACTGGAATGTGGCACATTCATATAAAAACAAGATTTGGATGGTAACGGTTCGACAATTTTCGAAATATACCTATAACTAAATCCTGTAATAAGCTGGAGCTGCCTAGCACCCCGGTCTGGCAACCTAGTCTGGCACCCATTTGAGTTCAGGAAGTGGAAGTTTCTCTGAACACGCATTGAGCGTGTACAGTCATCATGTTGTGAAAAGCATTTGTGTGGGTGAAATAGTCCGGGAAATTTTGTTTTAACAAAATAAAGGTGTTTAGAACGACCACCGTTGTCTTTAATCAGCTTCGAAAATTTCTATATTCTATATACTTTGCCTATGAGCAAATTACACCAGCTGACACTAGATCATTCTTCAGTGCAACAGGATATCTGTTCGTTTAGCTCAGAAACTGTACAAAACGGTCTTTTTTAGCGAGTGTAACAGTTTGATTTAGCTGTGAGTCAGTTGCTCTTTTTGTGTCGGCTATTAGTCTTTGTGGTGGTTTTTTAGTTGGTGTCATCAAATTTGTTATTTTCAGACATTACGATTTTTATCGACACAGAAGAGCTATGCCCCCTTATAAACTAGCCTAACACAAATGTGCGTCGCCAACACAACATCTACTGTCACCTATTTATATTACCTGCAGTGGACAGTTGGACGTTATGTTTGCTACAATGTATTTGTTTATCATAAATGTCGACTCAACTAACCAAAACATACCCGTTTACAAAGCCTGTCGCCGACACTGGGACACGTTTCGATCTGATTAATTTCACGCAATTGTTTTGTTTGTTGTAGACTACCAGTACGTATTATGTGTTTATTCAATTAAATTTCATAGAAGTTATCTTTTACAGTGCTATAACATACATACACAAATTATTACAATCAATATAACACCAAAATATAGTGACAATTTTGTCAATGAATATAAAGTGAAAATATTATCATGTCTTCCTGGTAATTGAAAGATCTGGAGTTGATGACCATCAAGTGATGAAACTCCTTGTTAGGGGTGCATGGCTTTGAACCCCCACTGGCAGTATTACCGGTAGTAGCAGGAGCTTTTCATCTGAAGAGGAAACTCAAATTGGTCAAGACGCTGGTTGTCAAATAATTAAATAACAATAACAAAACCATGCCAAAGACTTACCGACTGTTGTTCTTGTTTTAGTTCTAGCATCTCCCATAATAGTTGCAACACCAAAGTCACCAATACAGATACTCAAGTCTTCTGTCATGAAAATATTGCTAGGTTTCAAATCTCTGTAAATGGATGAAATTATCAATTGGGACAGACACTTTTAAACTAAGTGATTCTGGTTTGACGTCTAATCATGCTGGCTGAGAGCTTCTACCTATTGCTTTATTTACACTGTACACTGGGCATTGACACTAATACCATGTTCACACATGTGCCACAGAGTCAGCTTGACTAACTTGGTAAACAGTGGTTGTCGGTGGTTTTAATTTGTCATGTGTTCATACATGTACAAAGACTAAACTGATTAATTTCAACCCATGTGTATCCTATCTTATTGTATATGCACATAGAGAAGAATGTAATCTGGATTATACATTTAGTTTGAATAGGAGAGTCATGTATATAATCACATACCTGTGTATAACTTCTTTCTTGTGAACAAATGCAAGAGATTCAACCATCTGGCCAAACCATTTTTTCAAAATCTATCATAAAGAATAATGTCAATGAACAATATGAAATTGCAATTATGGACAATCATCTCCAAATATGTACCAGGTATGCCAAATCTGCCAAAAAAACGTAAGAAAGAAGCAAACAAGAGACAGATCATGAGTTTTTGTTGAATAAACCTGATGCTACAAGAAGCTTATGTGAAATGCTCGTTAATTGTGAAGTACCCTCTCATGGAAGATTGGTTTGGTTCTTGATTACAATGAGGTTTGGCTGTACATAAATTTGTACATTTCCAGATTGCTGATTTATAAATAATAAATAAGGATAAATTGATTGATTTTTTAATTTTTATATTTTAAATTTGTGCCTTCACAGACAATAAAGTACTGCTGTCTCTCCTGAAGTTTTTTTTTTTCTTGGTGCTAATTGGAAGGGAATGTCATTCAGCAGTCATTCATACATACCGGTAATTCTGACAGAGCAGACTGTACTTTCACATATGCCGAGTAAACACTTCCAGTCAGAACCAAGATTCAATCCAAAACCTCCCTGATCTTAAGCAAACACACTCACCACTGTACCATCACCCAATTAATTTTTATTCCTACTAACCAATTCCTCAATGTTTTCTTTCTTCTGTCTTTTCTGTCTCAGTATTTTATCCAAATCACCAAATTTATAATAATCCATGACAATACACACATACATGGCAGACTCCTGAAAACAAACAAGCAGTCAGTTTAGAAATGTTTCTAGTTGAAGCCCAGCATGAGAGAAAACCAGTACAAAATCCGTAATGTAAGAACTGTAACATCCAATGTTCTTACACATGAAGGTTGTACTGGGAGGTGAAAAATCACTATTTGTATAGAGATGGGGGGAGGGGGGGGGGTATGTCTGACTTTGTCAGATTTCATAATGGTGAAATACTCGAAAAATCAATAAACATTGCAGGGTTATTCACTAAGTTTTGTGAATGAAACAATACATTTCAGGGGTTGAAATTAAAGTTGCCTGTTATATTAAAATGGCTAGAGAATAAAAGTGCCTGTCCTAATTGATGATGTACCTGTCCTTAGCAAGATAAATTATGACATAATATTTGAAATAAAGTTTTCATTCTCGGCTCATCATCTGAGAGAGGTCCACATGTAGTACCTATATATGTAATATCAAAGCAATTGGAAATATCACTTTTTACCAAAAATTACAAAAATATTGAAGACATCATCATCAAATGAACAAATCTAAGAGAGGTCTACCCAGGGTACATGTACACCAAATATCAAAGCATTCAGGCTTGTAGTTTTCAAGAAGAAGTCGAAAAAGTAAAACATTGACACGGACAATCACTCATATGATAAGCTCCGCTCGACAAAGTCTAAAAGCATTTTTCTGGGCATTAAAAATTTTGGACTATCCCATTTGGATGGTTAATATAAATACTTGATATTTTTTTTTCACCTGTCCTGTTCACCTGGTATATTTACTTGTCCCAGTTAAAATCTGTCTGTCTGGGACAGGTGGACAGGCCTTAATTTTGAACACTGCATTGTAAGGTTAAAGGCCCAGGTATACTATAAATACGGTCCTAAACAATAGGGATTATTTCCTTGCTTGTCAAGCTGTAGTAAACAGCTCCAGCCAAGCCCCGGTAATAGCGCGTTTTCTCGAACTTACAGGTCGATTATGTCATGCCAAAGTGGATGCATTCGACAATGAATATCACAGCAGTGACTGTATGTAGTATTTATGACAAAAAATAGTGTACGAGCTGAGATTTTGGCGGATAAAAGTCAAAAACTCGAACCGGGGAAAGGGACACGCTACTAATCTTGAATAATTAAATACCGTCAATCAAAGTCACGTGATGTTGGACCGTTGAAACAGGGTACGTCATAGGCTATGCAAGTTATTAACAACACTCATTAGCATAGTCACACCTCCAATTCACACTTGCCCAGGGCAAGTGAATTGGGCCTTTAACACTGTGTATTCACTGCATTCCATTTTACTACTTTGCTATTAGTGGCATGAGCAAGAAATTAAGCTCTAGATAGTATAGAACAGGTGTAAATCGTAATATACTTGAAGCATTTACCTCTTTGTCCCAAGTTACAAAGAACTCTTTATAGCCACACACATACGGATGTTGTAACTCTTGTAGTGCCATGGCCTGTAAAAAGAATATACTCAGTTACAATGAATTCACTTTAGTGCCATATTGATTAAGAGTTGATTCTGTATGTGATAGCAACTAACATGTATGAGTCATAGCCCAGACAAGTTAATGGTTCCCTGGTAAAACTTAGCTACCACATGTTGAGCGATGTTGAGTAACTTCCAGTCAGTAGAATTATGCAATAACAGGAAAATATTTTTTATACCAGCTTCAGTCTTATATGTTATTCTTAAAAGTTTACGAAAATGTCATAAAATAAAGAAAACATGTTTATACCCACACAATCAAGTTGGATATTTCAGGGGACAACATATATCTACTGCAAAATTTTACAAGCCATAAATCAATGGAGAAAGTTATTTTAGGAGCCTAGCCTTATTGCAATATTAAGCAAGTTCAGATCCCATGTATATTGGCTGATAATGTAATGAATGCAATGGCATCACAAATATGGGGAAAAAGTATATTAACAATTAATTTTGAGTGAAACATTAAAGTTATTTGAGCAGTGGAACTTAGTTTGTTTTGGCAACTGGCTTGTTTACAGAAACGATTGAACATACAGGGTAGGTGGGATTGAATATTTTGCTCACAAAAACCATGCATCGTTTAAAACAAAATCAGAATATCAATAGTTTTATATTTAGAAATTTGAATAATTCCCAACAAAATAAAGTTGAAACAGACATTTCAATACTTTTATGTATATGTACATGAAGAATATTCAGAATGAAGTGAAATTTTAAGATTTGTATTGTGGTGTCTAGACCTATTGTTCACTTAAGTGCATGTGAATGGAGTTCTTACATGGTTGCCTATCGGCTTAGATTACAATGAATGTCATAATGTACATGTACCTTGTACCAATTCAATTTCTAGGTAATTGCTGGAAGAAAAGTGGGATACGAGCCAGCACTGCAGTACAATGTGACATGCTAAATTTTGATACATTATTCCACAGCTCTATCTAGGAATTTTAATCAATTTTGGTCATAATTGTCCACTTGCATTGTAGGTTCAGGAGGTAAGTAAGATATATAAAACAATGGGTGCACTAGATTTATCAAATATTTGCTATCATGACACCAACATTTGACACAATAAATGGTCTTGTAAGTAGATTCATGGTACTGTTCTAATAGTGTGAATAGAGTAAATATTTTGGTCACTTTATACAATTTGTACATTAGGGATATATAATTGGCAAATAGGTTTTCCTAAGAAATGTCAAAATGTAATACATGTACTTGCCTCTTTAAAAGCTTTATTTGCTTCCCCTTCATCATTGCATTCAACCTATGAGATAAAGCAATTACTGTAAAATGACTAATTTTCACTGGGTTTAAATTTCACTGATTTACCATTTCAGGCATATTCAGTGGGTTTTAAATTCATGGTTTTATTATTTAGATAATATGTTTTATGCTAAATTTTACATATTCACTGGGTTTTAATTTAGCGCATTTTCCAGTCAGCGAAATAAGCCAAATTAAAACCCAGTGAATAATTAACCATTTTACAGTACAAGAAGAATATTTAAATTGAAATTTTTTCCCAGAGTATATGCATTATGCATTATATGCATTCACGACAACAACAACGGCGGCATATTTATTACCATGGTAAATGACAACTGCAAATTTAATTGATCAAAGTCACAGTTTGTTGACATTTTTAATTTCCGCTCCCAGGCAGTTTTACGTACCTTTTTCAAAACATATTGAAGTCCGTCGTTCCTGTTATTAACAAGAAATACCGCTCCTGTCATGAAAGGGAAGTTAATAGAAATGCAATATCCATAAAGCGGCAAAAAAGCTATAAAAAATTATCCGGAAAATGAACGTCGAGTGAACGATTTGTACGTGATCGATAATATCCGACATTGAAAGCAGCAGTACCGGGTCCGCCGGAAGACAGACTGGTCAACAAGGCGCCTGTGTACTCACCCTGTGCACCTTTTCCTAGTCGCTGTTTTATCTGAAATCGGGGAGAATATGTTATTACACTGAAGTAAAAAAAAATTCAAATGAAAACGAACACAAATATTATGACAATGCAGCGAAATCAAGAACGTAACATACCCTGTAGTTCTCCATTGCCGTCCGATAGCAACGCTCCACAACATTAGTGTACGCATGCGCAGTAAGGTCAATTTAAAGGGATTTCTGCTTTTAAAAATAGCGCCAAGTTATCGAAGAGACAAGCAGAAGAAACGACAATAACAAAAGCAGTAGTCGCTCTGTGATTTAGATTTTACGGAGATTCATTTATATACCATTTTACAGTGCGGAGTCACATTTACTGTACATCACATGCACTTCAGCAGAGTCCGTGCAATGTGGCTGAAACCTCAGACAACAAATAAATTTATTAGTTGTGCAAGTTGAAACCCAAATGCTTTCGGTCGATATTATCTATATTGATCACAGTTCCTCTATCATATAGAGCATGGAAAGTACTTAGTATAGAGGAACTGTGTATTAACTATTTTCCTCGGCTATTGATCAAATTAAAGTTTTCGCCCATCAAATGACTGGTTCGTTTAGAAAACAACCCTCGTCGATCGTGAGCGCAGGATTCCTTCCTTGGTATAGAAACAGATAGATACAATACACACGCCCAAAACAACATTACAAGATAGAATTTGTCTACATTGTAATTCGCATAATGTAGAAGATGAAAAACATTTACTAATAGTTTGTCCAAAATACATGACATTACAGCAAGATTTGTTCTCACATATAATATTCCCAAAAGAAATCAAAATTAATAATTGAAAAATTTCAATTTATAATGAAAATAGGACAAAACCTCAATTATGTGTGTTGCACAATTTATCTTCATGGCATTCCAACAACGCACAACAAAATATGTGATGTGAACTTATTATATTTTATTATATTTTATTTACTTTTTTAAATTCTTCTTACTAACTTGTTATATTTTATTTTATTTTTTTGTATTGATTAATATTTCTATTGCTATATACTGAAAGAAATGTATATTTCGAAAGATGCAATAACAAATTGTTATTATTATTATATCTGAGCCTGTTCATTATTTGTTGACAGTCCCTTGAGCTTTTTCGTAGCAGACAGTTTGTTTTAAATGTGACTACTCAATTATAAATCGGAGACCGCCAGAGTGTTCGGATAAGTTCGATAGTTTCACCATGAATCACAAACTGATAGAGAAATCTGAAATTCATTATCTTGCAAAACAAATGTGATAATTTTGTTGTTCAATCACAGTCACAATCCCTCTGTGGGGGACTGTGGTTCAATGTATCTTGACTCATCGCCACTCTCATCGTCGTTTACCGCGCCCTCTTGTGGCAGATATACTATTTGTTCAAGCTAGTACCCAGTACAGCTTTTTACGCAACAGGATCCGCATTGCAGCCAAGGCAGTTAACACTTTTATGTTGATACATAAACTAATCATGTTTACTAGATTACTTCTACAACAAAAGAGGTGTTACCACTGCGGCACCAATTGAGATCTGTTTTGTCTGAGGTACCTGAACTTATGTAAACATACTGTAGATTAAACTATGGTTAAAACACACAATGAATGTTTGTAAAAACCATTAATCTCAAAAGTTAAAAAGAGTGTCCATGTTTGATGGTTGTGTGCGAGTTTATGTTGCATGTAATCCCTTCTCAGCCAAGTCACTTTGAGTACATATTGGTGTTTACATGTGCTGTATATTCTACAATAGACCTTTTTGTAAGGTCTATGATTCTACTAGAGGTTGCAATTCGGACACTGATGTTGAAAGAGCTGTCTGTTGGCAAGAATGAGTCCATATATGACCTATGATAGAGCGACTGTGTGTGACAGAACATCCGATACCCACTTTGAAACTTGAAAATTGGTATTTCAATTATTTCTTAACCTTATAATCCCTTGACACGAAATGTGCACAGTCCCACATCACAGTATTTTGAAAATCAGCCATTGTAGATAGATATCATAGCCCTAATTTGGGTAAAACTTATTTACCCATTGATTTTGATGATTTTTGCTGTAGTTGCATTGACAACAGTTTCCAGTGATTTTTACCCTACAAACTTTAAAATAGTCAACAAAATGCAGTGTTCGTACAACAGAGTAGCCATAACATTCCCTATTAATTCCGAACGTTCTACATTGGTAAGATGCGCACCACTGTACCATGAATTATATGGGCTCTGTGCGCGCTGCTGTGGAAAAGCCCGTATAAAAAACAGCACACTCAACTTTGAAGTACTGGTAATCCTGGGCAACCAAATTTATACATGTTGCACATGAAAGGATGATCTCGTTACAGTCTCAACAACTACATGTATCCAAAATTATAGTTTCCCAAGTGCTTTCCCAGTGCTGGCTGCCAGGCAGTGAAAATGCCCCCCCCCCCCCCCATAGAGAATACATGTTCTCATTACTAAACTACTTAAGGTCATCATCATAGCAAATTGCAAACTAGTGTTGATCAGTGAGCGGCATTTGTTACATTCACATAGTGGTTGGCATAAATGTGAACAATGACATCACAGTGCCATGGCCAATGGTAGGTCATCCAATGACTTCAATGGCAGATTCAAACTTACTCCAATAACTGAACCAATAACAACAAAAATACGTTTCCAAATAAAAAAAGTTTATTAACAACAATGCAGTGTACCGGGTACTGAAGTCGCTTTTACATTTGGACAGATGTGAAAATATACTGAAAATAAAAAGCCAATTTAGTTTAAAAGTGAAAAAAAATATGAAATGACAATGACAATTAGGTAGCTTTCATATGCGCACAGGCAAAACAGGTGCTGAAATAAACGGATCATAAAAATCACTATCTCCCTATCAATTGGAACATTCTTCACAGTGTTTATGACTTTGCAAAAAATTTGCATACAGAAATTTATCACATAATTTATTGTATTCAAGTGTGGAATGCTCTGTATAGCAAATATTCACCATTTACCTGTAGTAGTATTTCATTTCAATACCTTCATTCAAAATCTGACAGAAAACAATTTTCATCCTCGACAAAACACATCAGTTATGTGGTTTAAACAGAAGATTTAAATTCTGTGAATGATTTTTACCTTCCAGCACCTCTGGTTGTGTTACAGGTAGGACGAAGAGTTAAAGTCAAAACAATAACCACTAAGAAAATTAAAGGGAAGATGTTGGTTTTCATGACCAGTTTATTTCAACACCTTAAGTAAGCATCCATGACAGACAATACTATAAGCTACATATCTATTTATATTCTACATTAAATACATTTGTTTTATTTTGTCATTTGTTTCATCTGAGCTTGTTGAAATTTCTGTTGTAATTTACTCAGTGATTCTCTATGCGTGTCTTGCTTTTTATCTAAATCTTTGATGCTGTCTTCAATTCTTTTCCTGCAACAAAATAACATTGAGTAGTCAAAGTGTGGAATCGGGTTTGATTGAGCATTGAATGAAGACATCTGTTATTGTGTTTGCTTTGTGAAACAATCTACAGCAATATTTTTTGGCGAGGATGTGACGGAAAATAAAATTGAGACTTACAGTTCGCTAGATATGTATTCTATTCGTTTCCCTACATTCTGCTTTGCCTCTTCCACATCTTGTTTCACCAACACAGGTCCCATTAATTTAAAAACTTTACCATCATCTTCAAGTATGTCCAGTTCCTATGGTAACAAATTACAGGTTGCAAATCACACATAGTAGTACCAGACCCTGGCAGTTTACTCAAGTTAATAATTTATTATAATAAAAATAATAATAGTATAAATTGTAAGAATGTCCATAGACTGGTCTATGGATTGGCAATTTCCAGGTTAACTCTTTGAACAATAATTTTTTCGCCATCAAAATTTGATATAACATTTTGAACATTTCTAATTAATTATCATTGTAGATAATCTTCAAATAAAAGAGAGTAGCATCAATGTTGATTACAGAAGCGTGGATCTGATGTTCCTTTAATTAACTGGGATGTTTGGTTTGTCAGATATACTGCAAAATCATTTATTTTGCACTATTCTGATGCCTTGAGCAATTGCACAAACTTGGGATGGAAACAATGATTTCTATTATTTTACATGTTTTAAAAGATTTTAATTTAGTGATTTTACACGATAGAAAAAATAGAGAAATTAAAAACCACTAATAATTGTTGCTTTTACAGTAATCTCTATATGCTGGCAGTACATCTGGAGTCTGGAATCAATGAATTATTTGCACTTACATCTTTAACAATTTTGTTTTCATTCAATTGTGAATCAAGCTGTTGTCGATTAGCCAAAGCTTTTTGGTAATCTGTAAGAAAAGAAGAGAAGTCACAAGGTATTACATAAGCATTCACTATTTTTCTGACCTCACAATTCTTTGATGGTTCTGCAATAATGATGATACCAAGGGATTTCTTCTTTTAATTTTCAGAATTTTTTTTAAGCCAATCAAAAACATTTTTTGTGACATTCTCAAAGACTGACTGGAACAGAAAGTCAGTAGAAAACAACAGATTTTTCGTTAGCGTGGGGGAAAGTTGGTCAGCGCGAGGGAAAATGCAATGTTTGTGATTGGTCAAGGCAACAATTGGAATATCGTGATGGAGGTGGGTCTTTTAGAATGTCGCCGGGCATGTTCCAACCAGGCCAAGGGGAATTTGAAATGATTCAGAGTAGATTCTCAATACAGCAGTCATTGACTATTTCATTAAAAAGGGAAAAACTTTCCAATATACCCCACCTCTAATCCTAACTCTAACCCACTTGTACCCTATTGCCCCCCCCCCCAAATTTATTGTACAAATGTATATGCCCCTCTTGAGAACACTTATAGTTATCTAAATGGGCATATAAAACTTACTGGAAGCTGGAGGGTTAGGGTTAGAGTTAGGGTAAGGGGTGGGGTATACTGCAAAGTCTTTTCCTAAAAATAACCGGTTATTAACCACGCACAGCTAAGCCAGGTTTTCGTTATTATGGATAAAACAAGATATTACAATGTCAAGGCATGATCCGGCAAAAAACTAAACCAACATTACAAGAGTTGTTTCGCGGATAAAACAAGATATTGTTAATTTAATGCAATGTTATTAAAGCAGTGTATAACACTGGTATTTCTTATGACATCTTACCTTTTTGAACATTTTTTAATTTATCGAGTTCGTCTTGAAGTTGCTTTTGCAGCATTTCCAACTCTCGACCAGGCGCCATGATTGGAACTCGTTACCCACAATACAGTTAGAAAGCTTCCGGGGTCAAAGGTGAGACAAGGCAACGACCTGTCCGAGTTTATTTTGGTGCCGAAAACCGAGCAGACAAAAGTCACAGCGATATGGCCTTTCGTGGATGGATGTTTATGTCTTTTAGGTCCGCAGGTTTGAGAGTAAGTATGAGTTTAGAACAATACATCCCTTTTTCATAAATAAGTCAATGTTCTGCAAAGTTGTCATTTCATTCATCCTGAACTCTTGACCGCGTCACGTCGGGGGCGTCACGTCTTCGGTCTTCACGTCACCCGTCTTTTCGTAGAACTACCCGACACGTATAGATAAGACAAGTCGTCGGTATAGTCCCGTTAGTGACTGCTTCCGCAGCAAAACTATCTTCACTATTATTTTTTGCATTTTTTTTTTCTTCATCAGATTTCTTCCCAGAGTTTCTATTGGCCTAATACCGTGGAACTATTTTCTAAGACAGCTCAAATAACACCGACTCGAGTATATTTCATATATTTTTCCAATTACCTATATTTATAAGACACTTCGCGCGATTTTATGAACCTTTTATAATTTTTATGATTAGATATAATGTCGTATCATTTTGGCGCAATTCAAAATCACTCTGGATAATTTTCTTCAATCTGCATGTGTAGAGGGGGGCAGTGGGTAGCTGGTACAGTTTTACGTGAAATAAAAAAGGCTTTTTACAATTTACAACGAAAAGAAAAACGTTTATACAGTTTACAGCGAAAATTTAATTTTGTAGCAAATTGTGTCATCTAATCGCTTTACAGTTTCGAAAATATAATTTCCCTAGATTATTCTTTACGGCTTTTTTTATTTGGATGTAAATTCTTGTGCGTACCGAGAAAAATGACACATTTTTACAGTGTACAAAAAAAAATATTTGATTGATTACGTTGTACGTCTAGCCTGTGATTACAGAATTACTGAATTTATTTTTTTAATGTACGTTGTACGAACAAAAAAATATTGCAATTACGTTGAACGAAAATAACCCTCTGTGTACTATTTGAAATTTTGATAATTTTAATGGTGTACAATAATTTTTGTATATTTACATGTATATTCACATATACCAATAAAATATTACCAGTAGTAAGAGATGAAAGTTTTCGTTTCTAACTAGTACTGCAAACTATGTAAAATTAATAAACTGTAATGTAATTTTTCTAATTTGCGTAATTTAGCATAATTACAGTGAGTCTCATAAGTATTGGGCAGCAAGTTAGCAAACTTGCTGACACCTTTGCTTTTGACTAAAAGGATTTGACCATCGCAAATGATTGTGTCCTATACCTCGTAATATAAAAAAAAATTATTTTTAGAGATGCCCTAGTAATTCTGAGACTTGTTGTAACACAATTTTGCTCAATATACAGTCAACAGTCGGTTGTACCCAATATTAATCTATTATTATGAATAATTATTGTGTATAAACGTAATAGGTGTGAATAAATTGTGACTGCCGGGTCAGGAAGTATGGAGTGCCGTTAGGCCCAATCGACTGTCCGGGGCTACAATTCACTGGTAAGATTTCTTACCAGAGCCGGGTACTTTCATATGTAAATGAAATAGTCGTGGAGATGTCTAGCATTTTATCATGGCCAATTGTGAAAAGGGTCAAGGGTTGCTATAGTAGGGGGTTGCCCATGACTTACACTAAGTTTGTTTTGACTGTACAATACACCATGGAGGTCTCTTTTTACCTCCATGGTTACACAATTAAGACACTTTCGACAGCAGTCAAATTATTCAATTGTAATATCAATTTTCTTGACGAATGCATTATACAAGTCAACAGTAACATACATGTACAAGTATTTAAATTTCCAGTATTTCAAACATGTGCGACATTGGAACATTTAACTACTGTTTCTCGCATTGCATTGTGGGAAAAGATAGACTGAACATGATTCATGATATATTTCATTGTCTAAATCACATTATACACAGAATAACAGACATAGCTTCAAACGAATAATGTCTCATTATTATCTTCCTGCATTTTCACAAGCCCTTTTCATGTAAAACAAGTTGCATTTCATAATGCCATATTATGACTCAAGTAATTGAGAATACAAATCTTTATCAAATGAGATTCCACAACAAATCAATTAGGAAGTTGCAAAACAATCACTAACATTCAAACACACTGAAAATCTCTGAAATCTGTTCCAATAATGAATGCATATCCCATCAAGTAATAACCAATAACCTAAAATATATATATATGTATATTTAGTCATCTTAAAGCGAGGGAGTCGTCACCTGCGCATGCGACAAATGGCTATAGCGTGTCATTGTTTACAAACAAGTGTCATGAGTCTTTGCCTTTTCAGCATGCATTGTTATCGTCGCTTGGGACTCAATTACTGCATGTGCACAGGTGTAGACCCCTCCACTTTAATTAATAGTCATACAGGTATATTCCCTCCTGTGTGTTATGATGAATGGTACAGTAGACAGTTCATAGCTATAAAGCACATCTGGTGACTATCAGCTGACACTGCTTGTTTTGGATCGTTTTAAATCTTCTTTGATAGATCAGTATCCAAATGAATATATTCTATTAATACCACTAGACATGCACAAGGTGCAGAAGATTCTCCTACAATACCCATAGAAACTTCAGCCAGACATCTGAAGGTACTGCTGAAAAAAGTTCCGCATTTGGGAATGCATTGCTGATCATACCAGTTACAACATTCTGCCTTGGTACATGGCAGGTAAAGAGAAAGAAATGGAAACTCGGATTGATCAAAGATCTGGAAGAAAGGACAACAGCTCCTCCTATAGACCATTTACCAACTGAGTAAGTCAGTAAGAACTCCTAATATGGTATGTGTGGATTTGAGCATAGACTTTAGGAAACAGGTGTAAGGTGTGTGGGTTAAAGCAACGCTGTTGTCAGAACTGTGAATGTGCGTAGTGAAGGCTCAAACAACAATGAATGTTTGCGTATTGATAGCAGCCACTTTTTGGATATCTACTAAAAGCCAGTCCTGCATTTATGGGCAACTTAGTAATTTCAAGAAATTGACAAACTTATGTCTTATTCATGTTCATAAATCAAGGTTTTTCAGGACGTATAATATGCATGTGTGTAGTGAGCGTGATGCACAGTTTCGACATTAGGCTAGTAAGCACCACAATGATCTTGAATCAAAGCATAGACCCTAGCATCTCTAAGATGAAGTTGGTTTGGCCTGTTACATGCCATAGAGCAATGTTTTAGTTGCTTTTAATTAACTTTTAATTTACTATCTATGCAAGTCACATTCAGACTTTGCGGAAACAATGCAGTATTAGTCAGAGTGGCTAGCTTGTGTATCAGTGATCATTTAGTGTTTTTATCTACCTGAGTGTGCAAAGACTGACATGAAATTGCTGTGCTTTCATAGTAGCATTTCTGCATTCAATGTAAACAAAGGGAAGTTTTCAAATGCGACATCAATAGCCCATAGCACATCGAATTAGTGCTGATACGTTTTGTAATGAGGACTGAAACAGCTTTTTTGGAACAACATATTCTATTGTTTTCCGTGAAAACTGTTTAATAATACCAGTTATCATGGGCCACATGGTTTAAAAATTCATACCTGCATATTCTGCAAATTTGATTCTTGTAAATGCATGATTTTTTATTTGATTTTTTTCTCCAGTCCTGTTGAATTACAGAAACTAGAATATAGAAGAGTCAAGATCAGAGGAACATTTGATCATTCTAGAGAAATATACGTGACTCCACGATCTTTGTATTCACCAGAATTATCACGAAAAAATGAATCCAAGGGAGGTATGATGTCCTCATCTTCAAATATTGGAGCAAATGTAATCACGCCTTTTTATATTCCGGATTTGGGGTAAGTAAAGTGAAATCAGTTCACGCAGATGAAAGTTTACACTTTGGTTGTTTAGATGTTGGTTTAGAAAGGTGTTGGTACCAGTATATAAAGATGTTAGGTTTATAGTGGTTTTGGTTGATAAAGTGCTGTTGAGGTTATACATACTTGCAACTACATTTTTGTCAGTACTATATTTTTTATATATTTGGTCTAGATCAGTTTTTGTTGTAATTGTATTCATTCTAGTAATTGTTTTTAACATTTATTTTTTAACTCAGTCTTTATTTTATTCTTATTTTCTATTATTGTATTGTATTGTATTGTATTGTATTGTATTGTATTGTATTGTATTGTATTGTATTGTATTGTATTGTATTGTATTGTATTGTATTGTATTGTATTGTATTGTATTTAGAATTGTCCTAGTCTTGTAATACTTTTTATTTACCATACTGAACCCGCTGATGGTTTGGGTAGTGTAATAAAGTTATTATTATTATTATAAAGTTTAGACTACTCAAAGACAAATTGTTTCTTATTTATTTTCTGTAGGATCAGTATTTTAGTAAATAGAGGTTGGGTTGCACGCAAGTTTATGCAACCTGAATCCAGACCAGATGGACAGGTAAGCCGCACGTATTGTCACCTAAAAAATACCTAATTAAAGCTTGGTAATCTGTGCAACAGCCAAAGTCGCCATCTTTGTTTATATGAGAGCCATATATTTGATGACTAACGCCTTTAATTAAATTTTTACCATGCTAATTATTGGTAGTGCACAAATATGAGATTTTTGATATGTGAGGTACATCACATCTTGTATAAATTAACTCTTCATTCAATAATGCGCTTTGAGGAGTTTATTATTGTTATTGTACTATATGTTTAGATTGCAGGTGAAGTGGATCTTGTAGCTGTAATCCGAGGCAATGAAAAAGTATTTGCAACCAGCAATTTGTATATGGTTTAATTTTTGATATCAAATCCTCTCTGATTTGGTTCAAAATTATGATTGGGTTTAGGGTTCCATTCTCTGAACTTGGGGGAAGGGGAAATTCGCAATTTTTCTTTGTCTTTGACTATTTTACTCTTTTGTTTGAAATTGTATTTGTTTTTACCTAGACACAATTGTAAAGAATATTCTGTAATTTTTTAAAAATTACAGATTTTTTTTTTAAATTTGTCTATGCACCCTCAAACTGTATCTAATTAAATCTTTATCCATCAATTCTTGGTTAAACCTAAAGTGTGTCATAGTTGCTAATAATATCTGCAATTTGAAATTAGGGAGATAAAATGGGTAGGTTCTTGAGTTGTGGGGTTCTGTTATACTGTAAAATGCGCTAAATTAAAACCCAATGAATATGTAAAATTAATTATAAACACATTATCTAAATGATAAAACCGTGAATTTAAAACCTACTGGATATGCTTGAAATCAGCGAAATTTAAACCCAGTGAGAATTAGTCATTTTACAGTATTTCAATTAAGATTTTGTTTCTTTAATTTTGTTAACAATTGATGATTATTAAATTTTAGTTTTGTTTCGGTTGAATCTTTTAAGCCTTCTCATTTTCCTAATGGTCTCTTCTTAATCAGAAATACCATGTGAAAATTCCTTGGTGTAGAATTACAATGTAGTGATGTAACTGTATTGAACTCAAACACCATATGTGTGAACCTCAAAAAAACAAGATCTTGGATCTTGTGATGGTTCGCCTAACGATTTCCTAGTTTGCGGTGTGGTTATTACAATGGGTTCACAAGTTATAATACAGTGTGTGGCAGAAGCCTGTGTTCATTAAAAATGTTTTATAAATATAAAGTCTTGTAAATTCGAAATAGTTGTTCCAATTGAACAATCCAGCAATGGTTTTATGACATTATAGTGTGTAAAAATTAATATTAATAAATTAGGTCAATGTCATCCAATCGGCAAAAGCTATTGGTGTTAACAATGAGACCTCTTGAGCAAATCATAATTACATATTGGATAAAAGCTGAGGGGCAATATTTACCAATATTTATAATTGCATTAATAAACTGAACAACATGGGTTTAATTTATCGTAAAATATAACCATTGCATGTGAGTACTCAAGCCAAGTTGCAAATGTAGCAACTTACAGGTAGCTGGCAATGTTGATGTTTCGGTGCGGTGACAGTAATAGAGCAAATACAGTATATAGATTTAAAAACAGGTGTGCTGATGATGTGTGAAATATGGTACAATACCAAACTTCCTGCATGCAGTTGCCATGGTAACATAATTTTTGGTACCTTTACATGTGTTCCATTTTGTTTCACTAGAAACCACCTTTCTCTCCGGATAATGATCTAAGTCAAAATAGCTGGCTCTATCGGGACATTCCTGCTATGGCAGAGTATGGAGGAACTCAACCGATATTTGTGGATGCAGTTGCAGGTGATTATTGTTGTGCTATCAAGTCCTTTATTTTCACTTGAAATCAGTGATATGTACATTGCACTGATTTTCTTGAATGAAAATATCCTAGATTTTGTCAAAATTTAATTATTTCATCATTTAATTTACTCATGTACTCTTGCGACAAAACCATATGTGCTCTATTAGATTCAATTCTCAATTAGAAGTTCATATAAATTAAAAATTGTATGATTTATAGTATGTTGGAAAATTAAACAAGCAGCCAGTCGGCTGAGATAGCTCCGCTGTTAGCAATGCACATTTCAATTAAAGAACTGAAGATATCATTAGAAAATGAACAATATGTATAGTATCAAAGCAATGGAACTTGCTGTTTTCAACAAGAATTCAAAAATATCACTTTTCACCAAAAATGACAAAAACAATCATCAAAATTAGATAATTGAAGATATCACCACGAAATGAACAAATCTGAGAGAGGTCCACATGTAGTACCTATATGTGTAATATCAAAGCAATTGGACTTGCGGTTTTTAACAAGAAGTCAAAAATATCACTTTTTACCAAAAATGACAAAAATATTCACCAATATTAGAGAATTGAAGATATCATTACAAAATGAACAAATCTGAGAGCAGTCTACATGTAGTACATATATATGTAATATCAAAGCAATTGGGCTTGCGGTTTTTAACAAGTCGAAAATATCACTTTTTACCAAAAATGACAAAAATATTCACTAATATTAGAGAATTGAAGATATCATTACAAAATGAACAAATCTGAGAGCAGTCTACATGTAGTACATATATATCAAATATCAAAGCAATTGGACTTGTGGTTTTTAACAAGAAGTCAAAAATATCACTTTTTACCAAAAATGACAAAAATATTCACCAATATTAGAGAATTGAAGATATCAATACAAAATGAACAAATCTGAGAGCAGTCTACATGTAGTACATATATATGTAATATCAAAGCAATTGGACTTGCGGTTTTTAACAAGAAGTCGAAAATATCACTTTTTAACAAAAATGACAAAAATATTCACCAAAATTAGAGAATTGAAAATATCATGAAATGAACAAACCTAAAAGGGGTCCACCCAAGGTACATATACACCAAGTATCAAAGCATTCAGGCTTGTAGTTTTCAAGAAGAAGTCGAAAAAATAAAACATGGACACGGACGACGACGGACAATCACTCGTATGATAAGCTCCGCTCGACAAAGTTGACAGCAGAGCTAAATATGACTTATTTTGACCTTAGATCTCTGTTAGTACCAGTAGAGCAAATATGGTATTTATTTTTCAAAAACACCAAAATCTTGTTCACAGATGATTCACATGCTGCTTCAAACAGCTAACTTCGGTAGTTCGCAGCCACGCTGCATCTACCATAACTACTAACTTCTTGAGGCCACGCTGCTCTTTTTTGCCACAGCCTTCGTTGCCTATACCTAAAATTGGCAGTCGCGCTGCAATCTCTCATTACACTACAGCCCCAGCGACTGAAGCTTCATTACTAACACAGATTAATGAGTTGTGTATTATTTCAGAGTTCTTGCGTTCACATAGTAGGGGCTCATGACTTGTCTATCCTAGTATATTTCTTGTAAACCAATGGATTTCGTTGTGTGCCCCCCTGTTTTGCCAAAGTAATAAAGTTTTTTTTTTTCATGTACCTATCTGTGTTTTTGTCATAAACTCAATGAACAGTTAAAAATGAAATACTGCCGAAACATGTTTTACAGCGATATTAGTGAGGTTTACTACAACCCAATCAATATATAATAAAAATGAATAGCTACAATGTTTCAGTAGTGTTCAGATTTACATTTTGCTATCAGAGGGGGCTGTTACCAAGTACATGTATTAATATGTCTTTTGTTTTTTTTTACTTGCAGAGTGCTCAGTTCCAGGTGGACCTGTTGGAGGGCAGACTAGGGTGACTCTACGAAACGAACACACACAGTATATTATAACATGGCAAGTTCAAAATTATTACGTCACTTTCTCTCTTTGTTGTTTAATTTTTCTAGGTTAAACTTTTAAATTTGTGATGTGCAAATATTTCGGGAGCTGATAATTTTCGGTTATAACCTTTGTGAAAATCACTATGCCTCCTGTCTTAATCTTTTCACCACCAGTTCCCTCTTTTCATCACAAATTCACAAAATAGTCCTGTGTATAGTCTGCATTTTCCTTTAGAAGATTGGGACAAAAATAGACAGATTTTTTAAGGGAAAATGGGAAATTGACTTAAATTTTGTCGGTTGACTCCAAAATTAGGGTTCATTTCCAGAAATATTAAAGAATATGAGAAAAACGGGCAGAAAAATTTGGATGAGAAAGTCTGGTAGTTGAAAAGGTTAAGAACATATGTGAAATGCTCGCATGCAAAACAGCTATGACATACTGTAAAATACTTTATTTTAGCAGTAAAAGACTTTTTGAGTGTTTTGTATGGAATTTATTTTTTCCTGTTATGACGAGTTGAATGTAAAATATAGGAAAAAAACTTGTATTTGCTGGATTTTATTTTCACTGAATCACCCCTTCAGTGACAATAGTGAATATAAATTCCAAGCAAAAGTACAGTATTTTAACAGTAAATGGACAACAAACAAACAAACAATCTTCATATTTATTTCAAGTCCAGCTGTTTATAACAGCTCCAAAGTTCTGCTCAAATTAATTTTCATCAGTTTGTATATCACTACATAACACAAAATATGATATATGTGATTATGAATATTGAAGCAGTGATTTTATGTCACAATTATCATCATAAATTGTGAATGTGTGGAGATTCGGTACACAAGAATTCAACGTACACAAATACCAATAAACAAAATTATCTTGCTACTTGGTCACCTGACACCTTTAAACTTCTAGACTGGATGTTATACAAGAAATAAACTACAACTATGTGTATTAATTGGGTCATTTACATATTCCGTCATCTATTTATAGCATTTTGACAAAAAACTTTCTTTGTATATCCACTATATACAGTAGTATTTACAAGAATTATTGTTATGTTTTAATTACAGGTATAGTCTCTCAGCATTGACTGCATTGATGTGGTTCTTTGGTGTTTACAAGAAGAAGAGACCCACAAAAGTGCCATTATAACTATAAAATGCTAGACATTCTAGTTGTTATCCAGATCGAATTATGAAAATACCCTCGCTGGACAGTTACTAGAGCATAAATTACAATGCTATGCATGTACCAATGATTTGAATGCAGAGTAAACCTATCCAACATAAGGGGATATGCTACGTTTCTAATAGTCTTGATTTTCAGCTCTTGTCATTCAAGTGTTTCCAAAATAGCTAAAATTCTTTGATGTCGCTAATTTTGTAAACAAAGCTGTAAATTTTACAATAAATGTCACTTCTTCCAATATGTGAAGACCTAATGGGACATGATCAGAATGTTGGAGTTGACCATGTCTTGCTTAGAACAGAGTGTGGAGAAACAATAGACCATTTTCCGTTCACTGCGAGATACTGCGCTGTGCGTAAAATCGAACGTAAAAACAAAGGTCATAGTGTCAACAAACATCGCGTGGCATTTGACAGATGCCAAAGTATTTTTGGGGAAATTTCCATGGTTAATAATATGCTGTATACATTTGATGATGGTCAATTTCGAACACAATAAAGATCGACCTTTCGATGTAAGCTATGAATTTAAATGAATTTTAAAGTACTACCCCGGGTATTAAATTTTGTGACACTGACAAGTACCTGTCATTACCCTTCTTCTAGTGAAATTTGTCCTACTACTATATGTAGTTTCTGCAAAATTATAGCAGTTGGACAGATTTGTTATTGCATCTGAAAATAAGCACTTGGTATGTTCTTGCTAAATTTAACTTGTCTGATGACGACGACGATGTACTGATGATTTTTTTTTCTCCCAAGACGAGGATCCATTTTGATGATATTGGAAACCACACAAATTTGACATTGTGCATATGGTGCTATGATTAGTAATGTATTACATGTATGCAAGTTGCAAAACTTTCTTTTGAAAATAATGCTTAAAAAAAGTTTTATTGTGAACAGCTCCGCTCTGTCATTTATGACAGCACTAAAAAAGTTGTATAGAATTTTTGAGAATGGATAGTGCTGCGAACAAATAATTAGGTTTTATTATGAAAATATCTAAATGAGTTGTACGGAGTTTTGGGAAATGAATAATGCTACATATAAACAATTATGCAAGGCAGAGCAGCAAATGTGAAATAAATTTTGTAGACCAGTACTCATGTTTATTTGAATTGCTAGATATATATGTATAACTAAATGTAAATAGATGTTCAACTGCAGATATAATTGTAATAAACTATGGAGTGTTTCATGTGTTGGTGTTACAAGGTTGTATAACCTAGTTTTCTGTGCAGTGTTCCACTTGCTATATGCCACCCCACTGATGCCCAGTTACATTCAGATTTATGCAATTCACACACTGAGATACTGTAAAATGACTAATTTTCACTGGGTTTAAATTTCACTGATTTACCATTTCAGACATATTCAGTGGGTTTTAAATTCACTGTTTTATCATTTAGATAATGTGTTCTATGCTAAATTTTACATATTCACTGTGTTTTAATTTAGCGCATTTTTCCAGTCAGCGAAAAAAGCTAAATTAAAACCCAGTGAATGATTACCCCCTTTACAGTATCAAAAGTGAAACGACTTTTTAACTCGTTGCTATTGTTCTAGCAGTTAGTGGTTTTTGTTCAGCATTTACTAGGAAAGTACTCTCAATTTCAAATAGTACCTGTTTAGTAATTTTTGTTCTCAATACTCATTTACTAGGACAGTTTTTCAGAATGAGGTTCTCACAAGACTCGAGTGAAATGCATGGTTATCTATTGAATGAGCTCGGCTAACTGTAGTTAAATGCCGGTCTAGTAAAAAAGGCTGTTAACTACCATTAGTGTTCTTGTAGCCATACTTCCAACTACCAGGAAATGTTTCTTTGGCCTGTTCAAGTGCAACACAAGGATTTCCAGATTGACAATTTACACATTAAAGGCATTTTATTCAAATGCTAGACATGCCAACATTGTAGTAAGGCAATAGTAAATTGTCTAGTAGTAAAATGGATTTCTTTGAATGTGGGATTTTACATCACTTCAATATGCTCACATTATTAGAGGCCATGTTTATCCCATCTACCACTTTCCCGACATGCAAGAAATCTTTGAAGTTCTAACATGGCACTACACATAGTGTACTGTATACCAGGGTTTCCTGCAGTACTGAGCTTGTATCTAAACACCAAAGAAAATATTGAGAATACAATGCACAAGCTACATAGGTTTGGGGGCAGGCACACGCCTCTCCAAGGTCAATGTGTACAAGCATATTCATTAGGGAAATGTGCCACAAGCAGCACGTTTACTTTCATTGTCACAGTATTTCAAGGCCAAATGTAACCATTTTTAATGCTTCCCAAACTGAAAATCAATGCAAGACATTTAATACAAATATCACCCAGATATTAATTTCTTCAAACAAATTTGGTGACAATGTTAGATCTTCATATTTTAAGGGATTGAGGGGTAGGTTTGTGCATGCTCTTAATCTGTACTGTCTTGTACTTGGCCAGTTAATTAAAACTCCAGCATTGAATCTAAAGCCACTCCTTATTTAGATGCCACATCAATGCTTTACAATCCTCTTGATCCAAAATGCACATTTTTAAAATTAAATCAGTTCTTTACCAAATGTGATGTATACTAATACCTCGTTCTGGATTGGCAGACTAAATAAAAAATGTGTACGACCATCAGCACAGGCAGCTTTGTGTGCAACACTTCATGAAAATGAGCCAATCTTGCCGTACATTTTAGAGAAACAAAATTTCCAAAGCCTCTGCGCCATGTCCCATGCAACACAATCAGTATGCAAATTACCTTTTGTTGGAGGAAACGATTTTGGCATGCATACAAACCCGGTATATGCATTCATTCTGTTTTTTTCTACAACTTGTCATGTTACTATTCCAAATACCATATTGTTACTTGAGCATTTGGTTCTGTAAATGCACACTTGGTAACTGACGATAAATGGTATTTACAAGATACTCATAGCAGTGCAGTTTTCTATACAACAAAATTTTACCATACAACTCCACCTGTTCAGAATATTTTTTTATTTGTGTACCAATAATTACACTGTTCTTACAATACACAATTGCGACAAAGTCTGTTCTTATCCCATTTTGGTGGCCAATTCTTTGGCTTTAGCTTTTTCAAGCTTAGCTACCTTTGCTTGAGATTTAGCTCCCATAATACCACCACCCCAGTGTTTACGAATCTGTAAGAACAAAAACATAACAAGATTTAGAACCTTTCATAAGCAGTAAAAATCATCTGTATATCTGAGAAAATACATTATAATGTAATTTCTTATTTTGGACTCAAAAGTTATTGGTCAATATTCAGTTGGTATAAGTAACAGTGTTGAGCTAATCAGTAACATAGTACATGCAACAGGTCAAACTGACTTGTGCAAAGAAGAATGTCTCAAAAATTTAGTATTGTTTACTTTGAGTAAACTTTATGACACTAAAATCTAAATGTAAATTATCGAACAGAGAATTGATTTTCCTGTCTAGCTGTAGTCACTGGTGTCCATGGGAACAGTAGACCCGATGCCAAGAGAATAAAACGCTAATTGAGGGGGCAAAAATACAAGTCTTGTAACTCTAACACTCAATGAGACTGCTCAGTTGCTAGAACTATTGCAAAACAGTTTTTTGTGGTACATTGAATCTTGCAAAGATTGTTGCTATGCAGTGAACGAGGTTGCCACTTGTATCAAATAGTTCAAAACGGCGAGAGAATACACTATAATAAACTCAACACGACATTTGTACTGTTGTGTGGTAAGAACATCAAACAAATTATCTCTTGCTGTGCTAATGTACAAACACCCTTATTTGATCAATAATATACATGTTACCCACCTCTTCAAACCTGTCATTGTAGTTGGTCTTAACGGCCTCAATCAGTTTATTAAGATTGGGTTTGTCTTCTGGATTTATTTGTGAAAAGGCAAGACATGTACAGGTTTTCCTACGAACAACTTTGCCAAGTCTTGCTTTGCCCTTGATAATACAATATGGCACTCCCATTTTACGACACAGAGCTGGTAACCAGATGACAATCTGTGGGTGATGAGGCAAAACAAATAAACAAGATTAGTATACTGTAGAACACATTGAAATAGCTGCATGCAATTTTAGCGGATTTAACTCTTGACATGAATTAACAGAATCTTAATTTAGCTAAAGTGTCAACTATCTTCCTGGGAGAATATACTTTGTTAAATTAGTTACATCTTGAATTAACGAAATTACAGAAATAATTAGCTAAATAAGCTAAAATAACATGCTAGCTGCAGTACATTAACACACCTGCATCTACATCAAACATTTTACTGGAGAAATTGCCCATCATGCAGTATTTTACACATGTACAAATGTTAACACAGCATGGGAAACTGAGGCATTCATTTGTCTTCTGAAGTTCACACACAATAGTTCTGCCCAAATGCTCAGAATTCATAAATGATTTCCACATGGCTTTTCAGTAGAAGAAATTCAATCAAGTAAAACATCATTGCAAAAGGGCAAAATAAAACCTATCAAGCGATCTCCAGACATACATCAAATGCCGATCAACAATAACAGATCTTCATCAAAACATGAAGGTCATAAAATGCAGTATTCATTCAGACACCAAATTTCACTCCATTTCTTATTTTGCAGCATTAGGTTCATTCCCATATTCGTATTTGCTCTATTAAAAGCACATTCCTAGTAGAATCACATGTCAATGAACAATTACAATAACTGTATACTGGATCATTCAAATACAACTTATTTTGAACCTAGACATGCCTGTCATCTGTATAAGCAGTTACGTAAATGCTAAGCATGTCTATTGGCAAAAGTAGTGCTCCATCTTATAGGCAGTCATACTGAAGTAATTGTTTACATTTTTGCCAACAAGCATGCAAAGGTAGCAAATGTTTCTCACTGATCAACACTAGCTCACAATCTGCTGTAACATTGTGCATAAGTTGTTTTATTCGTAGGAAGGACATGTATATGTATATGTACATTTAACAGAAGCTGATTTCTGTCCCTGCACATATACGTACACACATGTAGAATGTAAACAAGTGCAGTGACCTATAGATGTACTGTAGTGTTTTTGACAACGTTATATCTAAAATAGATGTATATTCAATCTTGATTTTTATATTAAACTTGCAGGGGGTTTTCTAAAAAAAACTGCAAGAGGGAGCACTGCAATTCAGCGGCGCCACCAAGTGAGAAAGATAGGGTTCTCCCTGCCATTACTATCAGACAGGTCGCAGTTCAAGACTGATCACATGTTATCTCTCATCAATAAAAATTTTATGATTGCCCGTGGATCTGCATGGCCATGGTATGAGGGCGCTGCGCCCATTGGTTAAAAAAAATCTCTGAACTTGTGCATTAGTTAAGTACCAATGTAACGTTACCTCAAGTGGATCAACATCATGGGCTATCACCACCAATTGTGCTTTTTTAGATTCCACAAGACAAGTCACTGTGTTGATACCAGACCTCACAACTGGTGGTCTTTTGGTAGGAGCATCTTCTTTACCCTTGACTCTCTGCTCGGCCTTCTTCCTTGCACGGGCATTCTTTTCTTGTTTAGATTCTGGTCGATACTTGTTCATTAACTTAAAAAGCTGGGTTGCTGAAAAATATTTTGACATCTAAATTAATTGGATAACTATAATATTGTAAATTCTTTACATTTTCAATGTGTTATTACCGAAGATTTTGATTACCCCAAGTGCTTTCTTATTTGGTATGAACCATTTATAGTTTTGTGATATACATATATAAAAACCAACTTTGTTTTTGTTTTGTTTTTTCACCAAACTCATTTATGATACACTATTTAACCTGCAAACCTACATTCAGCTGAATTTGACAATCTGTTAGTAACTTGTTTCTATGTAGCCCAAATTGCTCAGTTTTAAAAAGCTCGATTTATCTCAACATAGCTTTTCAGGTAATAAAATTCAGTATCGTCATTGCAAAGGGTGGGCAATGAAACAAGTTAAAAAAGTGGATTAGTATGGGAAGATGGTTTCACTATATTACAACAGATTTAATAGTGAAATCCTTCTTGGAATGAATGGGCGTCATAACAATGAAACAATGCAATAGATTCCAATGTTGTACATAGCACATAGATCACACGTAGACAGAAAAAATCATTTACCCGTTTGCCTATCCAGAGTCTGTGTAAACTGATTGATTGCTGGTGGTACCTTCAATCGTTGGTATAAAACTGCCCTTTGACGCTGGAGACGTACATATTTCGGCCATTTTACAAATCTTGTCAAATCCCTCTTGGGTTGGATATCCTGACCTATAAAAAAAAAAAAATCATAAAATAGTTTACTGACTGATCATGAACAATGTGAGACACTTGTATTGATAAACATTGATTTCCCCACAGTACAATGTGTTCTAACGAAAATCACAAGTACTAGTTATGACCTGGGAGTGACAAACTAACTACTGTCAGCGACTCTTCGATACCTTCCAATCACCAATGAAATTATCTGTGCTCTCGCTGTCGCTCGCAAATGTCGTAAATTACGAAATTTGGACGAGATTTACGAACAAAATAAATATCTATTAGTAGGATTTACGAACACATTTTGTACAAAATACCCTCGCAAATCGCCCTCATTTAATTGTCAAGACTCGACTGTGATCATCACGCGTGTTACGGTTTGAGTGATTGTCATTTTAAAGTTAAACAATGTCCCGTTACTTCTAAGATTGCAACAATTGTTACATGGTGATCGCGATCAACACGGAACTGTCACTGAATGTATTTTTCCACTCTAAAGTTATTTTGGTGTCATCGCACATGCGTAGTTTAGTCGACATGTGTTTCAAGATACCCCGCGACATTACTCTCAGTATGGAACGGTTTCATGTCGCCCTTATCAAACACGTGATTTGTTTATTGAAAATGGAGAGTACGTCAAAAAGAAGCAGACAACTGCTCGACGAATATTTTTCACGACGAGATGGAGAAACCGCTAAATCGTGTTCAGAACCAGAAACATATGGGTGTCCTAACCCTGACAGCACCAAGAAACGGAAAGTTGATCGTACTGCAGCACAATTTCAGAAATAATGGAAGGTTAGCTGCGGTTCCGTAGCTCTTTGGTGCGACATACAATCTAATTTTGCCCTACCAATTTCATTCGGACGTCTTGTTTTTATTTTTGTTGTTGTATGTCGAACATGGGCCGGCCAGTGTCACGTAAATAATGCGGTCGGCAACATAGGGCTATGATTCCACAGCTAATGGAAGGTGAGACAATGTTAGCGAATCGATCGAAAAATACTATAATTTGTGTAACATTCTTACCGGGCATTCTTAGCATTGAGATAGAGTTACAAGACCGAAAGTTACTTTAGTTACTTTTTCACTTTAATTCAGAAATTTCAATGAAAATAAATAGTCATTTTGTGTCGTCATAAACGTCAACATGCGGGTTTGCATGATGAGCACGGGAGATTACTTCATAATAATATTGATTGGCATAGAGTTTTTTTTCTGAGAAATTTCCCGTGAAAATTTATTCACAGACTTGTGTTCTAGGCAGTGAACTTTTGAATGATGACTATTTTCCCCACTGTTAACAATGTGAGCTTATCATGAATATGTTTAATTAATACTGAGTTATTCAAATAAAGGTTCTGGTGTCTACATTTTATATTTTGTTGTGATGTTTTGTTGTACCATCATAAATTGTACATTTTGTGGAGCAGACTGCCTAATTTGATGTCATGAAATTACACACAAAATTAGAGCTCAGGTTGCACCAGCAAACACCATTTTCAGCATGCTGTTCTTGTTTTCGGCGGACGACAGAGGGGACACCTCCCTCTCCTTCTCTCTTCCCCGTTGTGCTCGGTCGCGGGAAAATGCTCCGCAGTTTCCAGACAAAGTTTACTAATACTTTTTTTTCTTGATTAGTAAATTTACTATTACCTAGCAAATTCCAGAGAGAGCCCAGATTACCTAGTTAAAGCTTGATAACATCTCAGTTTGTATTTGTTAGTCTACGCAACAATCAAAGTCGCCATCTTTGTTCAAGGAAGACCCATATCTTGGGCATGCGTGGTGCCACCCATAACCCAAAATTCCATCCCCCACCCCCAATTTAAATGTACATACTCCTCCAGATAACATTCCTGAAAAGGGACACGTACAATTCAATCATATAGCTGAAGGGTTAGAATTAGGGTTAGGGGCGAAGGGACTTTATGGAATTCTTACCAGTAACACCACAGTGTCATTATCGTTATATCTCACTGATGTCAGCTATTTACTGCAATTCTGGCTGGCTGAATAAAAATGAATAATCCACCATGATTTGTATAATAACTTGTTTCTACGACCCAAAGTTGCTCAGTTTTAAAAAGCTCGATTTATCTCAACATGGCTTTTCAGATGAAAAAATTGATTATCGTCATTGCAACAGAAGGTAATGAAACAGGTTAAAGCGAAATCGCCATCAGAACTGTATTTTACTGTTCTTGGCTTGGTCTCTACACAACGGGCAATATATGCAGTTCATCCAAACACAATAAACAAACATTTCTCAGTCGCAAATAGTATGTGGCATTGGTGTAGTATAATGTTGCGGAACATATCAACGATCAACGTTTTTTCAACTGCACAAGACACAAGCACACCAACACCAGTACTTTTATGTGTTGGTGGAGTACTGTATCACAACAAAGATCGCAGATGCGAGTTTATTATTAAAAACAAATTCAGCAAAATGAATAAAGTGCATTCACTTCAATACAGGTTTTCATTTTGCTGCAGACGAAAAATATACGCACAAACTATTTGAATAATATTGAAACATTCACTGAACATTACATGACAGTTTACATTATCATATAAAATGCCAATAAAATGTGCGGTTTGGAAGATTTGTTTCACTGAATCGTAGCATAACTCTCATCCTAAATAATTTCTGTAATAACTGTTGACACTTACCGATACCAAAATTCCTTGGTCTTTTTTCAAACAGAGGGTTTACAACCTTTTTGGGGGCTACAACTTTTGCAGCATAGGGGGCTGGGGCCACCTTTTTGCCTTTGCCGGTCTTTTTAACTTTAGGCTGTGAAAATAAAATTGAATACAAAGTAGTGGGAAAGCATTATGATCCACGTTTCTTAAATTGGGATGCTATGCTAGAATTCGCTGTTGATTTTGTAGCCTACATTCGTGGCAAAGCAGTTCGATACATGTGTAAATCCACCAATGGTTGTTATAAAAACAAGCTCTCAAATCAACACAAATTGTCATTTTAATGTTACAATATACAATATATTGGTAAAGTGCATCCTTGATAACTCATTTTGACTACTAAATGCGTTATCTCAATAGAGATGGGAGAGATTCAACTGGATATATTTTCTATCGTCAAATATTATTCACCCACCATCTTGGAGGCAGCCTAGAAAAGAGACCAAAACACGTTTCGTGTCGCGAGATTTCACGAGACTTCGGACTAAGGATCATGGGAAAACAAAGACATGGAAATGGCTTCCCGGAAGTGATTGCCGATTGTTCGATCACAGCAAAAGAAGGTAAGTGTTTGCCTTTTAATTGGGAGTAAAACCGACAGGTAATAATTTGTAGGAACAAAGGCAATTAGTCGCGTGCGAATAGAAACTCCATTTTCTTTATCAAGAGTTCCGGAAATCTAGGGTTCATAATCAAGCAGATGACCTTTCCGCGTCTGTCGTTTATTGTGACTTTTACCACAGTCGTGAGATCCTCTATGATAGAGGGACTGTGCTTTTAAAAAAAATTATCGAAATATTTAAACACCCCATTTCATATGATCTTGCTTTTCAGTATTAGGAAATGGCAGGCAAACAGAGAATTGGAACAATTCCACAGAGTAAAGACACTCTTTTGAAGTCTTACAATAGAAGACTGAAGGATGACGTAAAATCCATGCTTGACAACTTTACAGAAATAGTAAGGCTCAGTAAGGTAAGCTTTCCATTAAGATTTCCAGCTCATTTGCATATTCAATATTATTATGCATCTTCATTGGTTGAGTGTATACTGGAGTTCTAGTGGGCGCTTTACTGGTTTAGTTCAAGCAGGTAGGCCACTATCCCTGTGTACAGTCCTGTAGATTCGGTCCAAATGATCAGCCCACAAGACTGTACTCATGGGTGGTAAGTCACCAAAATTCTGTTTACTGTATTTGGTCTTTTAGAAGCTCAAATAAACCAAAAATCGCATTAGTTGTCACTGAATTATTACAATATGACTTAATTTGACCATAGAAATACCCCTGTTATTTATGTAAGTGTATGTGCTACTAATAGAGCAATTATGGTACTTTTAATATTTCATTTATATTCTGACTACTGATAATCAAATTGCTCTTCAGGCTACCTTTATACATGTATGGTGGTGGTATGGGGACTATGGTAGCATTGCAAGTACTCAGGAACTGGATAGTATTATATATTTCTTCATTTTAATTAAACCCAAATTGTCTGCTATTGGTGGTTCAGAAAGAATAATTGAGGTTAACACCAATCTCTGCTTATTAGCCTCTGTGTGCCATTTGTTAGCAATTTAGCGAAGTGAGTCAGAAGTAGTTTCTTTTCTTATACTGTAAAGGGGGTAATTATTCACTGGGTTTTAATTTAGCTTATTTCGCTGACTGGAAAAATGCGCTAAATTAAAACACAGTGAATATGTAAAATTTAGCATAGAACACATTATCTAAATGATGAATCCGTGAATTTAAAACCCACTGAATATGCCTGAAATGGTAAATCAGTGAAATTTAAACCCAGTGAATATTAGTCATTTTACAGTATTACTGTATTTGCTCTGATGGAAGTACATCCTGAATAGAAGTGCACATATTAAAATCAAAATTTGCTTTTTTCATGATATCTAGTGGATCTTTAAAATATGTAAGACCATGGAAACAACTCTTTTTTTTGTGATAGTGCATTATTAATAAATGCGGCATTGGGGGCATAGAATGCAAACTGTGGGGAAGGCAGAATACACAAAGTGAGCACACCTATTTGCTGACACCACATTGGGTGTATTACTGGTAAAAAATACAACATAGATAGTTTTGAATTTTATTATTATTATTCTTAGTATTATTATACTTATTAGTATTAGTAAAAAATTATAACATATTACATTTTACTTTTATACTTAATATTTTTTTTATTATATCATTATTATTATTATTATTATAATTCTACTTTTATTGCTACTGTACTGATAGAAATACTGTATTTCTAAAGATGCAATAAATAATATTATTATTATTATTATTATTGATGTGTTTTTTTAGCTCAAACAAAAATAATTTTTGTTCTTCACTATCGTACTTTCTGACGTTTTTATTGTTGCAATTTTGCATACCAGTAACATGGTAGAATGAGGAAATATATTGTTTTCTGTTTCAGAAGATGTTTTGTCAATCTCAATAAACCTTTAATACATGCAGTCACAAGCATCAGTTAATAAATGTTAAACTTATGTCTTATTGTTGTGGTATTGAATAATATCAATATGAAAAAAATTAAAACAGTGTCACCACATAAAAAGCAAAATCTTTTTTTAAGTTTTGGCTTTAACAAAGATGTATGCAAGTAGTATCAAAAGAATGAGAAATCTTGTTTGATCTGGTTGTGTTGTCAAGTTTATTAATCACATAAATATTTTCTTTGATTTATCAGGCTGACAATGAAAGCCAGGTATCAAGACTAACTCAAGCTGAGCAAGATGAAAATGAAATGCACACCAGAGCAGCTAATGTGGTGAGTTCATTTTATATTACAATTCACTAAAATCTGTCTAAAACCTAAACTAACTTGCAGTTACTGTTATTTCATATACTGGTACATATCATTTTTGAAAATTGTATTTCAACTGATTTAATATTATTGGATGAAGTTGATATCATTCCTCTCTGATAGCTGATCCAAAAATCGAGAGAAATAAAAATGCAACAATTAAAATGGAATGTTGAGTATTTGTGGTACTAATTCGGAATAGGAACAAAAGTATTTTAAAATAATCTTTAATGCAGTGCTGGCAAATGTCTGACAGGGCTGGTAAAATTTGATAGTTACCTGCCCTGCTTTCTAGTACACAATTTTAAAAAATTTCCCATCACTGCTTGCTGTAAGCATAGACCTTCTAAAGTGGGTCTATGCTGTAAGCCATATTTTCGAATTAATATTTTTCGTATTTTAAACCAATAAAAAAATTTTCGATAAACAATGAATAATTCTAGGTCAGGAAAAAACATAAAATGTGTTGACTCATTTGGTATCTCAAAGTTAATGTTGGTTTTCTATTACATGGATTAGAAAAAATTGGTGAATCAAGCCCTTTGAATGAACGTTGAGTCAAACATGTTAAATCTATTAAAGCCAAAATATTGTACACCAATAATGCTAACAGTTTGCTGCTAGATGTTTATTCAATGATAATTTAGGTTTTCTGTTATTTTGCTGATTGAGAATTTATTTATGGTTTTGTAATTTATTGTAATGCATGGTGGCCACTGACAATGTGTTTAATTGAGCTTTGTTACCATTTCAGGTACGTGCTGGTGAATCTTTGATGAAACTAATATCTGACATTAAGCAATTCTTGATCCTTAATGACTTTCCGTCTGTCAATGACTCCATCGCACAAAGAACAAGATATTTGAAGAACACACATGACGATTACGACCATAAGCTGATGGCGTTGCGGGATGACCTCGCGGTCGATTTGTATGAGATTGAGGAGGAGTACTACACATCGAGATACAAATGAAATTACCTTTCTGTATTTGAACCAAGGAAACAATTTGTTTATCTCTCCAGCATAAGACACACCCAGATGTTATGGTTGTTAAAAAAGAAGGGAATTAACAGGAATCCCTTGAACTGTTTTGTAATAGAATTTATTGTCTGAGTTAGGCCAGGGTAATCTTGTTTCACAGCATGGTATTTTACTTTGAAATACACAGATGGAAGTGAACTGGCAGGAATCCTTTGAATTGTTTTGTAATAAACTTTATTATCAAAGTAAGGCCAGGGTAATCTTGTTCTGCAGCATTTAATAAGATACCTGTACACACACATGTTATTGCCATGGAATATTGATAGAAGGGAATTAACAGGAATCCCTTGAACTGTTTTGTAATAAACTATATTGTCTGAGTTTGAGTTAAGCCAGGATAATATTTTTTCTTTCACAGAATGGTATTTTACTCTGAAATACACAGATGTTATTTCCATTGAACTGGCAGGATTCTTTTAAACTATTTTGTAATAAGCTATGTTGTCTAAGTAAGACTGGGGTGATCTCGTTCTGTCGCATTTACTCAGATATACAGATGTTATTGCCATGGAATATCAAAAGAAAGGAACTGAAAGGAATCTCTAGAATTAGTAACTGGTTGCATCAATCTCTGCTATGCTATGATCAATATTGTCATTGCATGGTCTTTATGTACACTTTGCTTTTCTTACGTTATCAAATACAGGCAAATGACATTGTCATAACGGAGAACATCAAAGACCTTGCAGGAAAATGATATATTTTTACCAGCATATTCAACAAAATTAAAGTTTAAAGTGTTGGGAAATTTACAATAACAAAAACATTTTAAATTTACCAAAGCTAGCTAAACACGTTACTAAAGGTGTGAAGAGATACATTGTGTAAGGCTGTGCAAATATGATTACCGTTCTTCGTAATTTCCGTGCTCACATCAATCAAACTTTCTCTGACCAATAGCAGCTTATAGCCATGGTTATTTTTCCGTAACCAAGGACACAAAATTACAATGTTTGAATGATCACTAACATGACTCAAAATGGGGTTTATTTTTTTCTTGTGAAAAAGACTTGCTCAGATGTTGTAAATTATATTTAGTCATTGAAATGAATTTACTCCCTTTTTCCAAATGAATTAGTTCAAAAGATGACTAGTGAATAAAGTAGCTGTTATTTTTGTAACGTTTTTTGTCTAAGAAATAAAAAATGGACGATTTTATATTAATTTTACTCAAATTGAAACTTTGGATTGATCATTAGTGGTATCTTTTTTTACTGTATTCAAATAATGAAAAAAAGAAGGAATCAGTGAACTTAATTGATGAGGGCGCTGTCATTACCAGATTGCAGATAAGTGGTATTTATTACATTTCATTGTTTCACAGATGACGACCGTGTCGATGCTCGTGCCAAAATGTAATACAATCAGCTTCACAAGTTCTACACATTTTACGTATAAAAACTTAATCATTTAAATTATTTAATACATAATAAAACAAGCTTAGGGAGTCATTTGCTCTGGCACAATAACTACGAACTTGGGCAGTCATTTCTGGCAACATGGCGGTGAAAATCGAAAAGTTTACATCAGAAGATCGTGGTCGAGGCTACAGAACAGTAACCCGGGTGAAAGTAGGCGAACTGGTATTGAAAGCACAACCGTTTGTACATGTTTTATGTAACACTGAACGCGGAAATAGATGCGATTTTTGTCTACGCAGGTTTGTAAATACAGTAACCTCTTTCCGGGTTAATCTTGAAATCTGCGTGAGTTTCATTTGGACCCCTCACCCATAACACCAATCCTAACCCACAGGGGCTTGACGATCTATTCGTCTCAATGCGTGGACGTCTATGGGGCTGTGGGACTATGGGCAGAGCTCCAGAAGGAGTACCTACACTTTATGCAATTTTTTTAAAAATTATGCTAATTTATTCATGACGTAGTAGTTTCTGTGCTCATGAATATTCATTAATTTGTGGGTCAATACATTTTAAAAGGGGCGATATATTATTTTTGGGGGAAGAGTTAGAAAGGGGGATCAGCAATCCTTAGGGGGTCAATACAAAAGAAGGGACCCATTTGGAGAGCAGCCATGCTCCTCGTGTCTGTTGTTGCACGTGACCTTCAGCTGTCAACTGTGTTCGTTCTTCGACTGTGTTCGTTCTTCGACGACTTCGACTGGCTTCCATGTGGGGTAGTATTCTTGTGTTCTGTTTTCCTGACTTGAATTTTTGAATCCGCTGTTTATATTTTTAACGTCTTTCATGTCTTTTGTAGGAGTGTCCAATCCATCCAATTCGAACTTGCGATCTTTGAGTTCCCAGCGCACTGTCTTGTCCACTGTACCACGAGTGTCTTCACACGAGAGATAGGATTTAAGTCCTATTCATAGGAGCAATGTCTTCACTAGCATTCAAAAATCTAACTAAACATACTGGATTCGAACCAGCGTTCGCTCACATTGCTGACATAGTACAAATCAACTGAGCTATGTTGGTAGTCATGCAAATTGAATAATTTGTTGTCATATTTAGCTTTATTGCCAAATAGTGTTTGCGAGAAAAAGATGGGCAGGCAAGGGAACTGAACCCGGGTCCTCCTGATCACTATGTAGAGAACAGCCCCACAAGACCACGATCGATTGATTGACTAGTTTTGTTTGCATTTGATGAACCTATATAGTGTGTATATATCTAGAAATACCACATATTTCTATTATTGAGTTTCAATTGTCCAAAAAATTGGCAATTTTGTGTTTTTGCTTGTGTAAACTATATACATGGCATAACCCGTTAGTGTACATTTTGCCAATTGGGTGTTTGCCATCTGCGTTGCCCATACCTGACCCGACCCTAACCCTAATGCCAAGACACGTTCCTGTTAATAATTGCTCAATAATGATACTCTGTTGTGCACTGTCTGTGAGTAAGTTTCATTGCTGTCAACTGATTAAACAAGTTGCGTTTAAGCAATTTCCACTATTAACAAGTGGTTAAATTGTGAGACTAAATAAGTGGACATATATTTGAGACTGATTTTGGTGTAGACAACTCTCGTTTAATTAATTTCAACCATTAACAAGTGGTTAAATTGTGACACTAAATGTGTGGACATAATTTGAACTTATTTGGGTGTAGACACAGTGTTTAATTAATTGTCACCATTGCAAGTTGTGAGAATAAACCTATTGTGGGTTGTTTGAGATGGAATTCAACTTTGGGCAAATGTTTAATATGGCCACTTACACTTATTCTATAGTTGTGTATAAATTTGGTGTTAATTTCATGTTACTTGTGTGAGACTATGTAATGCAGTTGTTTTCAGTGTTCAGTGAGTGAGTGAGTGTGTGTGTGTGTGTGTGTGTGCTCGCGCGCGCGTTTGGATTTAATGTAATGGCAATGTGGATGCAAAGCACATTAATGAACTTGTGTTATTTATACTCTATTTTTGGATTTGATTTGGTGCGGCCACCCTCTGGGTGAAACCGTGTGTGTTTGCGTGTGCGTTCTTGTTTAGGGGGGGGGGGTAAGGCTTTATTGTTTGGGAGACGGGCTTGGGACCTAAAACGGCCCCATATATATATATATGCCTTAGAGGTAGTCGTGACATGTTTTTTGACATGACTCCACATGCCCTCGACGGTGTTGGTACAGGCGCCGCTGTCCGGATCTACATAATGCATTGAATGGTTAACAGTTAAATGATAATACGGGGAATCAGGAGAACTCAAAGCAGAATAAGCCTTCCATTGGTTGGACATGATTGTAGTACCCGGTAAAATAAATTTGTTAATAAGAGGAATGAGAACATCAGCGTCCCGTTGTTTGACGGGAACTAAAATACAACGACCCGTCTCCCGTTCAATGGCGCCAAAAACCCACTGCCCTTCTCGCCATCTGCCCCGGTTGTATTTGTTTTTGCCGAATTTGGATTCGTCGATTTCGACAATACAACCGGGGCCTCCTAATTGCACCGGGTTCTTCGCAAAATACTGGTGATTGTACGTTTCATCGGCCAGAATCGCGAAACAAACCTCTCTGAAGAAATTATAATAGTCAATAGCGGTAGTAACAGAAACATCCAAGTGAGTTTTAGTCTCAGTAACCGGAAACTTAATACACCAAAAATACAGTAACTGTAGAGTGGTAGCCACAGAAAGATGGCTGTTTGAAAACCACGTTCCGTTGCGAGCAGAAACACGCTTTCCGCAAGCGCGATGGTTACACCGCCACTCCAGTGGTTCCAGAGCTGGTGTGCGCCTGCAGAGAGTCATGTTTCTGCCACATGCATCACAGGAACGTGATTTCGCAATCAGTCCGTTTTGCTGACACCATTCCACAGTTCTCTGTGGGTTAGAAGTTAGTGAAAACAGAGCAGGCAGAGTAGGCTGTTTTCCGTCGATCTGGCCAATCTTGTTGATGGATGCTTGAGCCATTTTTTGAGTGAGACTGGTCCTTGCTGTAGTAGTATAGGAACTTGAACATGAAATAAGTTTCTATTTCTGATGCAACGAAAGTTACTTGTTTGTCGATGCTTTATATATCTGTGCGGCTGTGACGTGTGCCCCTGCAATTCGTTGCATCTGTTTGGCAAGTGTTTCTATTATTTGTGGCCTGATCTGTTTGCGGGGCTGGACCAATGAACATCAGTTATCTCACCCCACTTCTAAGTACATTTTTTGTGGCGTCCGAATGTCTGTTTGCTATTTGACTGCTATTTAGTAATAATAGTTTGAACTTGATACGTGCCGGACTAATCGCAGCAGACGCATATCTATCTATTTATTTATTGCTGACCAGGTTTGTTGTTCTTGTGTTGTTAGTTCTGATGGTTAAAAGGTCACTGGAGCCAACATTACCAACAGTGATTTCTAAGGCGTAAGAAATGCTTGCACTAAACACTGCAAGCGATTGTTGTATTTATTTTCTTTGAAAAAGTACTATTCTCCTGAAATGACGATTTCGTTATACGTGTGTTAACTCACTGTATTACATCCACATAAATGAAACTTTGACAGTAAATAGTCAATATTGCGAAATCAATGTTGTCAGTTTTGCGGCGTAATATACAACTGGTTGTGTTGGTACTACTAATTACTCCTGTATTGCCATCACTATGTTTCCAAAACAATGCAATAAAATACTTTCTCACGAACTTAGTGCTTACTGAAGTCTAAGTAGTAAATCGTTTATGTATATTTGTAAAATTTTCCAATGTGTTTGAAAATACTATTACTTGTCTTTGCCAAAACTTACCTTGTGTCGATCTTCTATTTTCTTGCTTTA
Organism: Saccoglossus kowalevskii; assembly: GCF_978046115.1. Classification (NCBI taxonomy): domain Eukaryota; kingdom Metazoa; phylum Hemichordata; class Enteropneusta; family Harrimaniidae; genus Saccoglossus; species Saccoglossus kowalevskii. The sequence continues at coordinate 27,843,149 of NC_140657.1, forward strand.
ACTTGGTCGTAACTTGAACTGTCAAAGACTGCGATGATGGTTAATTTGTATTAATTTTAATGTGTTCGATTTCTTTCTTTTTTATTTGACGGGACTCGAACCCACCACGTTTTTCGCTTTTTATTTCGTTTTAATAGCACGCTTGTGTACTATGCCACGACGTTGGTCGCTAGAGACAAGAGTTTCGAAGTGTTACTTAAACCTTATCAATTGACTTGTTACAAATAGCAAACCTCTGTTTTATCTTATTTTCGCTGTGTTATTTATCTTGTGTATTTTATCTTGTTTTCGCTGTGTTATTTATATCGTGTATTTGACATTGTTGACGGTTTTGTTTTATTTTTTCCTAGTTTTATTTTTATCGTGGTTGTTTTTGCGTTGGGGTTTGAACGATCTAACATTTTGTTTAAGTATGATGCGGCACGCTTGTGTACCACGCCACGACGTTGGTCGTTGAGTGGTGTTCATTTTGCTAACTACTTCAATGTTCCGATGAGTTGAAGGGAAAAGCCAAAACGATTGCTAGTTTTCGATTGCTTCGGTTCTGGTAAGTGTGTATCTAGTGTGGGCGGTTTTTCATTTCCCATGTTGGCTACGCCGTAATATGCAACCACTTCCCCGTTTTATTATGATTTTGTGAGTGTACAATGATGCCTCACCCGTCACGCCATGACCCAGTTTCAACCACACGGCCATTTTGGAACACAGTTCGTGACCCTCGGCGTGACCCGACTGGCTATATGATCGTTCTGTTCAACTGTTAAGCTAGGATTTATTACCGTTATTATCATTATATTGTCACATGATTTGTTTTACCTTATGTGTAATGTCTTAAGTATCTTTATTGTAATTTGTATATACCAATTCGTATATACCGAGGAAACGACCCCGATTGAAAGTCATGTATTTTATGACGTCACCAATTCGTGTGTAGGTACTGCTTATAGATCTGTCCCGGTACAGGACCTTGCCCTTGCTCAAAATAATAGAAATTATGGAATTAAAACAGTTTAGTAATGCAAAGCAAGCATATGTTATTATATTTAATCATCACGCTCCGAAACCACAAAAATCACTAATACTTGTTTCCGGCCGATCAGCTTGCACTATATATAAGACAAGGGAGGAAACAAAATATGCACATTTTTCTAGCTGCCGAAAATCATACCTCAAAATACAAAATACCTTGTCCAAACCAGTTACGAGTGCTTATAAGACATTGAACTATCGCAAAATGTTGTCCGATTACATACAAATCATATATTTTTCAAGATTTTACGCATTTATGACGAAATTTTCTATTCTCTGTGACACCAGCCTTCAAGTTGTGTCAATCTGCGCATGCGTTCGCGCCCTCAAACGCCAGGGCTGCATTTCCTTTCTTTGCTGCCAGAGTTTGAAATTCTCAACTATGCATAATCATTTATACACAATTCTATATTGTCTTACCTGTCTTTCTCGATTTAGTTGAAATATCAAACAGAATGCTTCAGATTTATCTCGAATGACTATGCATAGTTGAGAGCGCGTTTGATTATGCATAGACACATTTTGCCACAGAAGTCATTTCCTGTTTATTTTCGCTTGGAATTTATTCTCGCCATTTTCGCTGAAGGGATGATTCCGTGAAAATAAAATCTAGCGATTATACTTTTTAGTCCCCGTTCGGACATAGTCCGAAAACGGGGACTTATGTTTTGCCCTGTGTGCATCCGTCCGTGCGTGCGTGTGTGCGTCCGTGATCACCTGTATCTCGAACATGCATGGACCGATTAAGTTCAAACTTCACTCATACATCACACATTATATGGGACATATGCACATGCATTTTTTTCATGATCCGATTATCGATAGCCGAATAGCGGCCATTTTGAGGCCGAAAATGCATCAAAATCGCACATTTTCACAATTCTGGACCCGGATCTTAGTTATGCATGGACGGATTTTGTTCAAATTTGGTACATACATTAAACATAATAGGACCTTGATGCACGTCATTTTTTTTTTTGGATCGGGTTCGAAATGGCCGACTGGAGGCCATTTTGTTTTAAAGAATTCAGTTCTGGATCTGTATCCGAGACATGTCTGGATTGATCAAGTTCAAACTTCACACACACAAGGTACATCATGTCACAAATATGTATGTGCATTTGTTTCATGATCTCATTAACGATAGCCAAATGGCGGCCGCTTTAAGGCCGAAAATGCATTGAAAGCGCACATTTTCACCATTCCGAACCCGGATCTCAGTTATGCATGGACGGATTACGTTCAAATTCGATACATACATTAAACATAATAGGACCTTGATGCACGTCATTTTTTTTTCCGGATCAAGTTCGAAATGGTCGACTGGCGGCCATTTTGTTAAAGAATTCAGTTCTGGATCCGTATCCAAGACATGTCTGGATTGATCAAGTTCAAACTTCACACACACATGGTACATCATGTCACAAATAGATATGTGCATTTGTTTCATGATCTGCTTAACAATAGCTGAATGATGGCCATTTGAAGGCCGAAAATGCATCAAAATCATGTATTTTCACAATTCCGGAACCAGATCTCAGTCATGCATGGATGGATTTTGTTCAGATTTAGTACAATGTGTTGTACATATGCAGGTGCATTTCGGTCATGATCTGCTTTGAATGTATATGTCACTCAAATATGAACGGAACGGGGACGTGTCATTGACAATGACTTGTTTTTCCCTATATTTCACATTAAACTCATCAAAAATCAGTGAAAATAAATTCCATACAAAACACTCAAAAAGCCTTTTCAGTAAAAATTAATTCCAGCAAATATAAAGCATTCCACAGTAGTTTATTTTTCAAACTGATATTGTTGATTTTAATACCCACAATATGGCGTTGCTCTATGATATCACTTTTTTCAACCATTATGCAAATGTCACCCACTGATAAACACTAGGTCATGATTTGTTATGACAACACTGTTTTATGATTAGATGCAAACTAACCATTCTTGCCAGCTAGTCACTACGCTTATGCACATAGCAAAAACAAGTAAAACCCTTTATACGTCTCTGCATGGAGTCCCGTTGGTACCTGCTGCCCAATCAATGAGATGCAATTTTTAACCATTTTTGCACCAAAATCTATATTTGTCAAAGTCATGTTTGAATCATTCCTTCAGCGAAAATTAATTCCAAGCAAAAATAAAGTATTTTACAAGTAATAGGAAAATACATAAAAATATTGTACCAAAATGTTTGTGGCAAAACTTATGGCATTAGAAAAGTTATTGAATCCTGAATAATTTTAGTTGCTTGCTACATGCTTTTTATAAGCCCCCTCCTCCAAATGTTCGCTTTCTGACCAATTTGTTTTCAGAAATTGAAGCTTTTTTAAAACTTTTATTATAAAACTATCATAAAAATTCATGAAAGTTAGGAATGTTTTTTTTAACATTGGCTATGGAAGCCATTTAGTTATGTCCAATGACCCACGAGTCTTTGCAAGTTTCCTTTAACCATTGGCTGGTTTTACTGTCATGCATTGTGATTGGTCAAATCAGCTGCATTTGATATTTACAAAACATAAGTATTTTATCCATGAAAAACATTCATGTCTTTGTGAAATTTACTATACTGTGATTTTTCTGTTTTTTTTTTTTTTCAATCATTCTGATAAAACTCTAAAAGAAAGCAGTGACATGCACATTTTTAATGAAATATGTTTCAGGCCTTGATTTTTTTTTTCAGCACCGAAAGTTTGTTGAGATGTTCAAGTTGTAAATTTTCACGATATTGTAACGTGAAATGTCAGGTAAGAATTTAACTTGACTTCTATAGTATGTTTATTTGTAGTAGTACTTTTGTATTCAGTGAAATCATAAGTTCTATCATGTACACGCTAATTCACCAGTGACAAATTTACACTAACATTACTAACATGTCAAAAGTAACAAGTCCCTGTTCTGACAAAGTCTGAAAGGAAATACAACCGAAATAGCATTCATTTTCACTGGCATTTATTTAATTTTGATGTTTTTAACATGTTCACTGGGTTTTATATTTGCCGATTTGTCATACAAACAATGAGTTCAATTTATTGTAATGACTGTAATGAGTAAGAATTCAATATACAGTATTTTTTTGTATCTAAAGTGTGTATAAACACATTTATTATTTTTTGAAATATTACTTATTTTGACCATAGAAACAACTCGGTAATATACATAAGCATCTGTAGTACTAATAGAGCTAATACAGTATTACTTATTTTTATTTTCAGCGATCTGCATGGACATGCCACAAGGCTGAGTGTAAATCTCTTAAGAAAGTTTCACCCAGAATTCCTCCAGGCAGTGTTCGATTGATGTCAAGGATATTGTACAAGGTATTAATTCCATTTGTTAAGGTGCCAGAGTCAGCTTTATTTAAAATGCAGCAACTAATATACAAGTGTGGACTTAGCGGTATTAGGGCATAGCAAAACAACAATCAGGATGTCACTAACGTGTCTTAGTGCTATTTTGTACATACATGTACCCAGGAACCAGTATTTTGTTAGTAACGTACTGTGTATGAAACTCGCACGTTCAACAGTATGCAACATTGTTTTATTTTGTTTGAATGGTTTCTTTCATATTTGAATTGATGCAATCTGAGTAAAATCCGATGTAGGTATAGGCTCAAATTTTTTATTTGTTTTATTTCCATTGTTATTTTTGTTTGTTTATGAATATTTGTTTGGTTTTACCTGCCATTATTAAGTTCTTTATATATCATATCTTGGTCGCCTTAACAACTACAAATGTATTATAAAAAAAAAATTGGATTGCATCGGATTTTAATCAGAATTGAATTGAAGCTGACAGCAAATTCATAACAGTCAATAACATCACAAGCAAAGTGATATCACTATTTTTGTCACATGTTGTATAGTGCCAATAACAGTTATTTCTTTTGTGATATTCAGATTATCTGCCTTTAAACACATGCTGGATGTAGGAGACTTTACTCATTGACGGCCAATGTCAAATTTTGTCGCCTTTCACAAAATAATGTTGCATAATTTTTTTTCAAACTTTTGATCAAAACTCAAAACTAATGTCTTGAAATTATGTTCATTTGGTCCAAAATCAAGAGAAAAATTGAAAAAAAGATACATAAAAAGGAGAAAATGTACGTTGCATATAATTGTTAGTAGGAAAAAAGGCGCCCAAACAGTTGATGGAAGTTGACAAATTTTTACATTTCAACATGTTTACACACTTCTAATACATTACCGTACTTTTTTTATGCTGTAGGCAATGATTATACATGTATGTAGATGCCATTTTAAATTACTTTTCTACATTTATCACAGCTTAAAGACAAATCATGTGAATCACAGACAATAACCGAATTCATGTCTCTACAGTCACGTAAGTATGTACAGTGACCCCTCACTAACTCTCACGGGTGTCGGGATCCAAATAAATACACACATAGGTTTATTTATAGTACATTTCTTTATTGAAAAACATCACATCATTCATGTCGAGCTTTGCCTTGGATCGAGAATTTGTGTATAGTGTGCCAGTTTTGCAAACCCAGAACCACCTCAAACAGGATGGATTTTCAACAAAAAAAATGTATCCAATTTTAGATTAGCTTCTACAACAGTTTCTTTCGTCTTGGATGGATAAACTGCTGGCGTTGAAAGTTGGTGTAGGTGGATTTAGAAGTCGTAAAAATATTTGATGATAATTTTTTTGAAATTTTGAACCCCAAATAAAGGCCCACCAGCCATGAAATTACCCAGGGTGATGTTTTGGATGGGTGAATTTATGGCAGAATCCGGTACTAACAGGGTCATTGACAATGACTCGTTTTCAAATATTAATTAATAATTAATGGGAATTAATGCACATTATGGTCAACTATTAATTTTAGAATTTTTTTTAATAAAGTCAAATATTTAGTATTCAAATGCTGAAGGCTACTGCTAGATGTTTGACAAAGCAAATGGTGAATTCTGAACTTTGTTGTCTTTAATTAATTTCCAGATGACACTGCTTTAACCCCAGAAAAGAAAGAACAGTTTTCCCAGCTCCTGTTTGTCTTAAATCAGTACGTAGATGAAGGTACCCTACCAAATGATGTCTCTGATTTGTTATGCATATTTGGTAGAATGACGTCCAATAGTTTTTCTGTATGTGATTCCGAAATGAAACCTATTGGTGTGGGTATATATCCAAGGTATTTATTTTTTAGTCCATCTTTTTTCAGCTCCACTGTCAAATTAGTTAACAGCAGCAGAGCTGTTCATATTGTTGTTTGTCTGTTGGTGTATACATTACTTTTTCAACTTCTTAACTGTTTTCTGTATGTGTTTTAAACTCACTACAAATGTACCTTGTGTAGTTCTCTCACAAATTGTTCATTACGTTACGATACTTTAAATTCTTTAATTTTAGTGGATATTCTTGTCATTTTCTATGTATTCTTGAAAAATGCTTGCCTATTATTCCAATACTATACTGATTCATTTGATATTCCTTTCTCATTATGCATCAGAAATAGTGAAGCTGTATCAGTGTCAGGCTGCTTGTTTTTAGGACCTTGTTCCTTGGGCCATATAAATTCTTTATTGTACATACAGTAACCCTTCGTTAAGTCGTGCCTCAGTATTAAAGTCATGATTTTGGCTAAATTGCGGGTTGTTGGATGGCTTCCAAAAATTCTATTTTTTTGGCCGGCAGTTTTGAAATACAGTAAAAGAAATAATATTTCATTTTGCATGATGTATTTACTTTGTTAAAAGGCTGGAGGATACAACTTAACATCTACTGTTCGTCAATTACTGAGATCACGACTTTGAATTTTAGGCCAGTTCGGGTAGGCGTTAGTTTTGTTGGCAAAAAAGACAGGCTATCCATTTTCAAAGCATTTTCGCGAGGGCCCTCTATAAGTCGTGACCCCTGACAAGTCGTGGTTTTTGCTTGGATCCCGACACTGGCGACTTTGTGAGGGGTCACTGTATATTCTATGATACCGGTACATTTATTTCATCACTGTTATTTATTTGCAGTGCTTCTCTTCTGAACCATAGCTGTGACCCTAACTGTGTGGCCGTGTTTAATGGAACAGATCTGTGTATAAGAGCTGTTAAACCAATCAGTGTGGGAGATGAGGTAAAACTGACATCAATTCTGTGTTAAATCAAAACCCATCGGCTGCAGTGTTTGACTCTGATGTACATAGAAATGACGTCAATGAGGAATGGACATGAATATAGTGGAGTGTGGGTATGAATGTATATATAATTGTCGGCAATGCTTTGATTGTGCACGGCAAGTGGTTGTCGATGCTGATGCAATATTATTAGCGTTGAGGAAACTTGAAGCATCTTGCGTACTACATACATTACATGTGATTGATATCAAACATGAATTAATTGCAACAACTGATACTTTAAATCAAAATTAATAATATCAAAATACATGTACAAACTTAATTATGGTGGTTGTTTGGGTATTTAATTGTTAAATCAAGATTACAGACTTTTTATAGTAGTAATTTGAGTATTTTTTTTGAATTGTGAATCAATTTTACTTTCAGTGTGTTATTAGCTACATTGAGATGATGTCCACAACCAGTGAAAGACGAGAACACCTCCAAGATCAGTACTATTTCCAGTGTGTCTGCCATGCCTGTAAAGATATAGACAAGGTAGGTACAGTCAATTATCTATGTTTTTTTATAACCATACTGATAATAGTATAAATATAGATAAATGTGAGATCTTGCGAATTTGCGTGAAAGACATGCACAGAGCGTCTGCCGCAAAAACCGAACGATTTGAATTTGAACTTGAATTTCTTTATTTCGTAGCTCACATTGAAAGGCCGATTTTTGACAGCTGAATATTGCATTGTATACTTCATTGAATGTACACAAGCACATTGTTAAGCATAGAAATATCCCCCAAAATACTTTCACGTTTGTCGAATCCCATGCAATGTTTGTCGGCACTACGATGCCATGACCTTTGTTTTTCCTGTTTTTATGTTTGATTTCATGCATAACGCGAGATCGCACTGAGAACAGAAATTGGTCTATTAAATCGTATATTTCACGAAAAGACATTGGGAGAATTGGAAATTTACACATATCAACATGATATAAACAGTACGCCAGTACGCTTGTGTATTCGGTAGAAGATATAAGCTCTCTCTCTGGGTAAAATTAGCTTATTTGGTGGGAGATAATAACCTAGCTTATGCTCGCCACATTTGTCTTATTTGCATATAAACATTTATCATGTTAACTAGTTAATTCACACTTCATTTGCTCATACAAATTTACATATCATTTGCATATGTTGATTTACATCTCATTTGCATATGTTGATTTACATCTCATTTGCATATGTTGATTTACATCTCATTTACATATGTTGATTTACATCTCATTTGCATATGTTGATTTACATCTCATTTGCATATGTTGATTTACATCTCATTTACATATGTCAATTTATATCTTATTTGCGTATGTTCATTTATTTATGATGAATGAACTCTTCGACATTTTTAGTTCTTTCTTGTAACAGGATAATTTAAAGCAAAGTATCCAGTGTCACACAGGTGGATGTAATGAGCCAATAGTGATGAAAAATAATGGTAAACAGTTCTTTTACAAAATATTCTTTTTTGTTTAATATTGTCTCAAATGTATTTGACACTTCAAGTCAATGTTACAATAGACACCCATTTATTCAGGTTCTGTGTTCAGATTAGACAGGTTTAGCATTCAGATTAGACATGTTCAGTGTTCAGTTTAGACATGTTCAGTGCTCAGATTAGACATGTTCAGTGTTCAGATTAGACATGTTTATTCTTCAGCTTAGACATATTCAGTGTTCAGATTAGACAGATTCAGTATTCAGATTAGACATGTTCAGTGTTCAGATTAGACGTGTTCAGATTAGGCATGTTCAGTGTTCAGATTAGACGGGTTTAATGTTCAAATTAGACATGTTCTATCTTCAGATTAGACAGATTCAGTGTTCAGATTAGACAGGTTCAGTGTTCAGACTAGACAGGTTCAGTGTTCAGATTAGACATGTTCATTGTTCGGATTAGACATGTTCAGTGTTCAGATTAGACAGATTCATTGTTCAGATTAGACAGATTCAGTGTTCAGATTAGACAGATTCAGTGTTCAGATTAGACAGGTTCAGTGTTCAGACTAGACAGGTTCAGTGTTCAGATTAGACATGGTCAGTCTTTAGTTTAGACGGGTTCAGTGTTAAGATTAGGCATGTTCAGTGGTCAGATTAAATGATCAGATGAAACAGATTTAATTATAAACATTTTAATTTTACCCAAAATGAAGGCCCTACCAATATTGTTTGTCTTTGTAGGGTTTGCAGCATGCAGTAAATGTGGACATCAATACGACAAGACACATCACCAGATCGTATCACAGTCTGTGAATGTTGTGAAGCAAGCTTTACTCAAGATTGAAGATGCCAAAAAACAACAAAATATCCTTTTTTCAGTCTTTTCTGCTTGATCACGCCAGGCATACAAAATCACCTTGTTTCACAGACTAACCTTTTCTAAAACTTCTGATCACAATTTCTTGAGTGGTGCATAATGGTATTTCTCATAAATGGACATCTGTCGTTAAATATTTTAGAAAATTTAGCACGGCAAAATCTATAAGCCATTGCACTGTTTCTGTTCTGTGCAGGTGCAGTGACTGAAAGAAGATAAAATAGCGGCATTGTTTGCTGCTGTTGTTAATAATATACATGTACGTGTTCCTGTTAAAGGCCCAATTCACTTGCCCCGGGCAAGTGTGAATTGGAGGTGTGGCTATTCTAATGCATGGTGTTAATCACTTGCATAGCCTATGACGCATCCTGTTTCAGCGATCCAACATCACGTGACTTTGATTAACAGTAGTAATTATTCAAGATTAGTCGTGCATCCCTTTCCCCGGTTCATGATTTTTACTTTTATCCGCCAAAATCTTGGCTCGTACACTATTTATTGTCATAAATACTACATACAGTCACTGCTGTGATATTCATAGTCACATGCATCCACTTTGGCACGACATAATAGACATGTAAGTTTGAGAAAACGCGTTTTTACTGGAGCTTGGCTGGAGCTGTTTACTACTGGTACAGCGTGACAAGCAAGGAAATAATCCCTATTGTTTAGGAGCGTATTTATAGTATACCTGGGCCTTTAATAAAACAACTTTGGGGCAATGTTATCGCAGTAGATTGCACAAGCCTGTGTTGATCAGTAAACGGCTTTTGTTATCACACTTTTGCACGCTGGTTGGCAAAATATGAAGTCACAATGCAACGGACTATGTCAATCGTTATATCCATGTTTTGTGGTATTTTGCAGAGGTGAACCATGATTTAAAATATGCAGCATTTTTTTTATCAAAACTGAAAAAGAATGTGTGTAAATTTCCTTCTTCCTAATATTTTGTGAATTTATTCACAACTAACGATGATGTTATTCATAGCTCAGAACTTTGCTTATAGAAATGAAAATATCTTTTTATTTGTGATTTTACAAAAAAAAAAATGCTCTTCATCTGTGGGTTTATATAAAAAATATCACAAGCATCATCGTTGATCACAATATATTAAAAACGAGAAATATCAATTTTCATTAACTGCTCATATAGATTGTGAATTAGTATTACAACTTTGTGAACAACATCTCGAAAACAGTGTTTTACACAGTTATAATATTTATATGGTGCAGTTGTTCGATAAAGCCATGGATGTCTGTATTGAGCTTCAACAATGGGAAAGTGCATTGAACTATGGTTTGAAAACTACCGAGCCGTACAGGTACGTATTGATAGGTAAACCACCTTAGGGTTGATAATTGCCATTTTGTCAGTATTATAATGCCATAGGTTCCTATGGTAGAGATATTATTACATATGTACTGCAGTTTATTTTGATTCGTCCCTGAAATCAAAATCGGTATTTCCACAACCCATATGCAAATGAGGTCTGAGAGCAAACAAAGTAGTCCCTTCAGGAGTACTGTTTTTCGAAATAAATAATATTTAGAAGTACGATATTTTCCCCTTGGGGTACATGAATATACTTGCCGAGTGAAATGAAATTTGAACAACAGTAGTGGTACTTTTAGGCAGTCACTTATTTTGAGTCAAACTAATTTGCATATCACCCATGCAATAATGTTTTTGGTATTTTCACGGTCGATATGCAAATGAACATGCTATTTCCATTGGCTATCAAACTATTTTTATTTTGTAAACACATTTTTATCCAGTTCAAATCGTTTTTTGGCATTTTTGGCATGTCAGGTGTACATAAAATACTACGATTGGGAGAACTTAATGTATATTGATCACCTGGAAATTGAGTTATATAAACCTTGAAGGGCTCTGGAAAGACCCACCCGCAGTAAAATCAGCAATTACTATAGAGCCGCAACCATTGAACATCGAGATACCAGGAGGTTTCTGCTGGAGAGTAATTTATTCGGACAGTGATTCAGATTAGACGTATGATTATTTTATTTCCACACAGACATTGACACGCGTTCTACACTGACACGCGCTGCTAGGACGTATCGCTATATTGGAACATATTAATGGGCAATGGGGTTCCCCGACCTAAATTCCATTTGATTTGTTGCATGTTCTTTCTTTAATATGAAATAATCAAATATGGAACATATGTAATAATAACAGAACCCCACACCCTCCCGTGGCTTTCGTTGTGTATGGAAGTTATTTTCACTCAAGATGCGGTGTATTCTGCTGTACTTTCACTCACTTCGCTCGTGAAAGTATGGCCGCATGATACACCGCATCACTCGTGAAAATAACTTCCATACGTAACGAAAGCCAAGGGGAGGGTGTGGGGTTCTGTCATATTATGCCATATCTCAAATTGTAGGCTGGTGAAATAAGCAGAAAAAATAATATATTGTGACTGATGGGGTACTTTTTGTTGTCCTGAAAACTCTGGGTTTTAAAAAGTGTCAAAAAATGCAATTTTTCTTTAACATTGTGTTCTATGGAAATATTCTAAAAATAGCGATTTTTGAAAAATATTAGGAAAAGTTTCTCAAAATATGTCACTATAACACATAAAAGAATACTATTTCATTGAACATCGCCATGCGATTTATGACTAATTTTCTCAAAAATGTACCCCGTAGGCCTTTTCCTTAACACATAAGGTTGGCAGAGAGTCATAAAACTTTGTTTTGCCACTCAAATATCATTTTATTTGCTTCCATCATCGAATCCAATGTTCCTCTGATGTCTACTCTCTACCTGAGCGGTGTGAATGCCATAGCAACGTGATGAGTATGTTGCGCAGCTGAGGCAAAGAAAATGCTGAAGTGTGACGATTTATGCAAATTTGTACAGTACGTAACCATGGTATTTAGACCTGGGGACACGATGACATAAGAGAATGCAAAACTATTTGATTGGTCTTGTGGCTCTCTCACTCTCAATAAGATTTCGGCGGCCATTTTTTTTAAGTTTTACCAGACAAAGTGCATCAGTATCTGATAACAATTCTATGTTTTTTCAGATTACATTACCCGTCATATCATCCTAACACTGGTGTGCAGTTTGCTAGGATTGCTAAACTACAGATGTACTTATCATATTTACAAGAAGCACACAGATATTTACAAGAGGTAAGATACTAGTAGGCACATTTTCATGTTTTTTGGTAGCCTTTGATTCTATGACTTCAGTTCACAGCATTTTTTTAAACAATTTTGACTTTGGTGTGCTTCCCCCTCTGTTGTGGGTTATTCTGTTATTAATATTCCAAAAATTGGGTCTAGAAAGTTGGACCAGCAATTCAGTTTAGTTTTTTTACCTCCTTGAACAACGAAATGTATTTTCATCCACATATTTGGTCACTGTTGTCATCGCCAAAAATCTTTGTTTGCAGAAAAAAAAGTCATGATTTGTACCGATTTATTTTCACAGTGTATCTTAGATTTAGCTTCTGTAATTGTATTTGGGGTAGGTCTATGGGGTCTGAACTGTGAATAGATAAGATGAGTGATTACAATATTTTGCCCCAGATCATCCGATGGATGAGAAGGAGCACATTAAAGGAACAGGCCGTTCAACGGAAGCCAGTTAGATAGTTCTCCGACTGCTGTGTTAATTTGCACCAATTTTCTGAGTCCAATGGGATCTATGCTCAACACAAACCCACAACAAGAAGTGGGGGGGGGGGGGAGTTACTGCGTTTCATTGAGTTTGTAAACATTCAATAGAAACCTGGATACCTACAATACAGAATCAACAGGTCCAGTACAAACTGCGAGAATTGAGTCTCAAGAAACAATAACACATGCTAAAAACGCAAAGGCTCATGGGTAGACGCTTGTTGTAAACAATCCACACTCATACCACCCAAACTTATATATTCTGTACGAGTTCATCTAAGCTTACAAATTGAATGTCTCATATGAATGTATGCCTGTTGCAATCTATTTATTTACTTCTTGGTAATGAAGACATTCATTTTTCCTCCCCACGAGCCACTTTTTGTTCAGGAATAATCCAAATTGACTATTGGAAAAAAATTATTTGCACAGAAAAAGAAAATCAAGCAAGGAACGTAACAGAAAAAAAAATCTGCACGCCTATTTGTTAGGGGAAAAAATATGCACACAGGAAATAAAAAATTACAGTGAATTCATGATTGAAAATTGAAGGAAAACAAATAATTGTACACTCCCCTCAGGGTATCTAATGGTTCACTTTTTACACACAATAGGTCTGTCCAAGTGGTAAGCATACTAGTTAATAACTTTTAATAATTTGTTTGATTGCAGGCACTAAATATCCTTGAAGTAACACATGGGAAAGGACATCCACTCACAACAGATTTACAAAGACTATTACATGAATGTCAGGAGGAAAGAAGGGTACAGAGAACCAAACAACTAGATGCAGACGACCCTCTTAGGGGTGCTCAAATTGTCAATGTTCACCAAAAAGATATTTGATGCAGCCTCAGACCCTTTTGCACCAAAGTAAAACAATTTAAAAATTTGTATGGATAGGATATTAAGTAATACTTGTTCTGTTATCTGCTAAACTTAGCTGTAGTCGTTGACATGGAATACCATTTCCCCATTGTCAACCTTCTGCACCATCTCCAAAATGATATTGTAGTCTGCTCCTTCCCACAGATAATATTGAAATCAACAAACTTTTTGGTTGAAAACTAAAAATAATATCTGAAACTGTTTATATGGTCCAAAATGATGATGAAATTTAGTGAACATTTTATGAAATGGCACTCAAAGGGATATACAAGGATATTGAGTGAAAACACTAGTTAATTATCAAACTTACACACTGATATATTGTACTAATTAATTTTTATTAATTGGCTGTATATACCACCATGCACAATAATGGTTCAGTGTCTTACAAAACTGACAACTGCACAAACAACTCCTGTAGTTAAAGAATTATTCTAAATATCTTTTAACCATTTGGAGCAGTGGTCAGTACACTAATGCAAAGAAAAAATTAAACTTGTATGTTGTTACTGTTTCGTGGATATATTCTTTCATTGATCAGATTGGCCCTCATCAGTTTTTGATTGGCCTCTCCTATGAACTTTCAATGCATGTAATTGATACAATAGTCCCAGATATGCAAGAATATACAAAACTGAAACCAGTCGGCCATTTTGAATTTGATTTGAACTGGTTCCGGAATGGTGGAAATAAGTGATATGGCTAAGTTGAATTGGATTGCAAAACAAATTGATGCGCATTCCAAAATGTATGCATTAATCAAAACAAGCAGCCTCTTGGCTGAGTTAGCTTCACTGTTTGGAATGCACATTTCAATTATAGAACTGAATATATTAGAAAATGAACAAATCAGAGAGGTCTAACTGTAGTACCTATATGTATAGTATCAAAGCAATCAGACTTGCGGTTTTCAACAATTATTTTTTACCAAAAATCACAAAAATATTCATCAAAATTAACAAATCTAAGGTTTGCCCAAGGTAAATATATACTAAGTATCAAAACAATGAGAATTGTAGTTTTCAAGAAATCGAACAAGTAAAAAGTTGACATGGACAATCACATTTGTGATAAGCTCCGCTCGACAAAGTCAACAGCGTAGCTAATAAAAAAAATTGCCACCATTTATTTTGGATTTGACCTGCAAAACAGACTTGCATCAAGGTCAAATGTTTGAATGAGATTGTGAAGCACAGAAACTAATTTTGATTAATTTTTAGCTCCGCTGTTGACTTTGTCAAGTGGAGCTTATATGAGTGATTGTCAGAGTCAACTTATTCTTGAAAACTACAAGTCTGATTGCTTTGATACGTATGTAAATTGTATGTACCTTGGGTAGACCTTAGATTTGTTAATTTTGTGATATCTTTGATTTGGGTGAATATTTTAGGTAGCAAATTTTTATTTCAACACCAGTAGTCAGTACATATAAGTAGACTTCTTTCAATTCTATAATTGAAATTTGCATTGCTAACAGCGAAGCTGCTTGTTAAAACTAAAATGGCTACTATATGCATCCAAAACTGATATTTTTAATACTAAGGCCAGACTTTGTTTCTCGAGTTTTTATAAGGCAATTTTTTTGAGGGCAGAATAAAAATAATTCTTTTTTTCCAATTAGATTTGTGTGATTCTCAAAGAATTGTAAGCGAGATCATTGCTGAAGAAAAGAAATTTTATTCCATGTATAACCTGGTTGGCAATGTCGCTAATTGTGGCACAAATATTTCAGCATTGACGATGGATTTCTCGGTTTTTGGCAACAGTTTCACAGCATGTCACCATGCCGCCGCCATGTTCGCCTAGTAGTCTAAAGCAGCATGCAGAGACGTCAATACCAGAGATTCACTGTCGAGCAACACTCATAAAGTATAGATCTGCACGAGACTTCGATCATGATACTCCTACTTAAATTTGTTAGGTGGCAGGTGGGAAAAAAAAAAATGAAGATATATTTGTTAGCACTCTCAAGGCGGCGGCGGCGGGCACGAGAAATTACACTGAAATAAAATTTTATTTCATTTATGGCTCCTGTTCATTCGCAAAACAAGGGATAATAAAAGTTTGAACTAAACAGCCATCCTGTCATTTTTAAACGAATCCAGCAAATAAAATGTGCATCAAGTTACTATATTATTCAGTGCATGTATCAAGTTTAAACCAAATCTGTTGACTGATATCCAGTTCTAAAGTGGCAAGAATGTGCCATTTTCATGCATTTATGGTCTTGAAAATGACTGGTATCTTCAATCAAGTCATGAAATAAAACATAACTGATGTGTGCAGATGAATTTAACTGTATGCGAGATACTGATCAGGGTTTAATCTTACATGTCAAAGTAAACAAAATTTGCAATTTCATTCTCGAGTATTTGTTACTGGAAGAGGAAAATACTGAAAGAGTAGTTTTGGGATTTAAGTAGACTTTAAACCAGTTATGTCAAGGCAGGGTAATCAACCATTTGTAAGCACTCCATTGACACTAATTTTTGCGTATGAAGTTTAGACTCTCCAAATTACAAGAACATTGCACCTACAGTTTGTTGGGGTGGGGGGTAAATGCCTCTTAGATATGAATAGTTTTACCATAGAGTGTTCACCTGCATCCTCAACATTTTACTTTCAGGAGTCCTTGCACTTTGGCTTTATTCAAATCAAATGATATCATTTATACACCCTGCCCCTGATGTGCGCTCAATCTGAATGTTGCACAGAAACCCAACGCCTGGAAAGAGTGCAAATAAAACGCAAGACATTGCATTGACTGTCAACATTCCTTTAATAACCTTTCCTTAATCAGGACAGTATATAAACCAGACCTAGTTATTAAAATTAACTAGCAAACTTTTGAGCAATATTCTTTAAAAATTTCTACGAGGTTCCAATCAGCTAAGTGCCCGCAATTTTCGTTGCCATAACCTACAAAGAATGAAAGGTTTCAGTGAGTAACGTTCAGTGGAATAGAGATTACATTTCAAATACATATTGGAATAGGACATCAGTAAAGAGTACATGAATCATCAAATTAATCTCAGTGAGAGAGTTCAATTAGTTTTCATCACATGTCCTATATTTTCTAAACTGCTTGAAGCCCCAGTTGCTACTTAATGTGGGAGTCCCATGTGACAAACTCAACACAACGAACATTACAAGTGTGGTGCTTAAAAATGCATTCTTTCAGCATGTCTTGGTACAACTAAAGGGACAGAGCAGTGATTGCAAAATGTCCTTAGTCCTGGTATAAACTGCAGTTTGAGATTTCTATTAGGAACTGATTGTAATTTGATTGGAAATTATGTTAATGCATGCAGTGTTGTAGGAGAAGCACTTAAACTGACAAGTACTTCGCTTTTCTGTTTTGGTGATTAAATTCACATGACTAATGAGCAAATTAAATCCAGATGGCTTTCTGAACTAGACTTGTCTCAGAAACATGGATTCTTTGCTAGTACAATGTCTAAGGACAAATAGTGGACTACTTACTTTTTATCTTTCTAGGCCCGTTTAATTCCTATTAAAAGAGAAAAAAAAAACTGTCAGAGTGGAAATGTGATAAATTTAATCTAGGGTTTTAAGTATTTGCCTAAAGTGTCAGAATAAACTTGTAAATTAGGTTTCCTCACAATAAATTCAGAGAGATTCCCACAAGATGCTCATCACTCACTTAAAGCAGGCTACTACACTGCAGATGAGTCCAGACATGCATTTATACAGAACACTAGTTGAACACCTGTGAAGCTAACTTTCCTATTGGCTCAAATATTGTGTAGCAAATTTGCAACTTCAACTCTACAGCAGAGGAAATAGCTCAACACAATAGCCAATCATAAGTCTTGTTTAATATTGAACATTCAAAATATTTTATGACTGGCATTAGATAGTGTTCTCTCAGAAAAATAGCATAGCTTCATGGCCAATTGGAATAATAGAATCCCACTTTTCTTTGATAAAACACAAAATGGAACTTCCAGTTTGTAACCAATGGGTGTACTTTATTTTATGTTGGTATGCTTTACATCTAGTCAAGAATTTAAATTGAAAGTCAATTTCATGCTGCTGGGGCATATCACTGCATCTGCTATTTGGTTACATCTATTTAATATGGGGACACATTGTAACAATTATTTTACAATCACTAACCTTTAAACTGCAAATTTGAAGTCTGAAACTTCTACCATTTATCAAGGATCTAAAAAATAGAGCAAGAATTGATTACACACGCTTGTACTTTTGTAATCAATCTGATTAAAATCTGATGTAGTGTACGGGCTTTAATTATTTTTGCCATAAACTTATTTTAATTTTATTTTTTATTACTTTTGTTATTAATGCCTTTTTATTTTATTATCATTTTACTTTGATTTTGATTTCGTGTTTTTTTTAATTCCGCCCTACATACATCTGAACCGATGCCTATGTAACGAGATTTCAACGAGACCCACTATCGGCGATTTTAGTCAACGAATCACAGACCTCCTTCTATAGCGCACATGATGACGTCACCGGGCAGAGTCAGGTAGCAAACAGACTCAAATAAAATGGCGGATTATAGAGAATAACACGGCTTTTCGGTAAGTTTATCATTGTCAAATTCAACGAAAGTCATTTTTATGTTAATATTGTGGCTCGAATGGTTCGAGTTTAGATCGTTATTTTGCGTAGTTATTCTGGGAGTGACGATTTTGTTTCCACCGGTTCGACAGAACACCGGTGTCTTTTTCCAGTCGCTTGCCCTGGAGACGGGTGATGTTTTGTTGACGATCGGGCCAAAATCGTCTACGGTATTGAAGCCGTAGCTGTAAATATTCATCAAATTGTATCAACATTTTGTACATTATACAATAACTCTTTATTAAAGTAATTGAGCTGATTTGGACTGGAATAAAATATTTGTTATTTGGAACACATCGCAATTGATCAAGAAATATTTTTTGCTCCAATTTTCTGCGTCGATTCCGTGGGCCGGTGACCGTTATACAATTTAAAATCAGTTTGCATTGTTTACTATAGCTGTTAACAGTGTTCTAATCATTACGATTTACTCATTTTTTTGCTTCCATTCTAGATAATTATGCTCAGTGTTTGATGTAAAATTGAAGCGATGACTGAATGAACGAACCTTGGCTGGCGAAGATGTATCTGGAAGTGTACACATTTGTTGGAAGTGAAAAAAATATTCAATGTAATGACAAAAATTGTAAAATTTCTTCTGTAAATAAAAATGTACTAGCAATTTTCTATTAATGGTTTATTCAAGTGGGCAAAATATAATGTACAGAAAGCTTGCCCGTATACACTGAAAAGTAAGCAACTGACAGCCTGTATAAAAGGGGGGCTGTGATTGGCTGTTACTTACGCGAGATTTGAACGGGACTTACATAGGCGTCGGATCAGATGTAGGTAGGGCGGAATTAAAAAAAATCACAAAATCAAAGTAAAATAATAAAATAAAAAGGCATTAATAACAAATATAATAAAAAATAAGTTTATGGCCAAAATAATTAAAGCCCGTACACTACATCAGATTTGAATCAGATTGTTTTGTAATTAGCACCTTACTAACATAACTTAACACCTCAGTCAATGGAACGGTAAATTTGATTTATATCATCTTTACTCATATGGCAGAATTAGGTCTCATCATCGGTGTCAAACAGCTCAAGATGTAATAAAACATAACTTCAAATTTTGGTGCTTTACGAATAGTATTCAAGTTTCTCACCCCCAAACCCAGTCGTATGAAAATTGAGTCTCCCAAACATCAAGCAAAACTGAGAAAAATGCACACTTGCATTTCCGTATTTAGTTTTAGCTGAACATGCTTTTTACGCACACAAGACTGTCTTGTATTCTTGGACTATATTGTTTCATGTTGGTACTCACCTTGTACACAGCAAGTCATAGTTGTCCTAAAATGAAGGAATACAAATGTGTATCAGTACTCATCACATGTACAGTAAAGACGTACGAGTTAGATCTGTTAGTTACCTCAGAACTAAACCTTGGAAGGTTTTCATTTCATTGCTATTCATATTGGCAGAATTATAAAAACATCATTGGTGAACCATAAATTACAACAAAGACTGATATGCTGCTTATTTATGCTTTTCGAATACAAAGATTGGAAAAGAGCACACTCAACTTACCTTGTTAATTTCACTACTTTCTTCATATTAACGACATTATAAGGGATGAACGCCACACTGCAATAATTTCTCATGATATAATACTAGTTCTGCATCCATAAATTACAATAAAAATTTTGTTAGTTTATCAAAACTTTTTTTGGGGGGGTGGTGAAACTTTGTGCAATATTGTACATTATCAGTAATTCTTGGACTATAATAGGAAATAATCACATCTTTCATCCGGGGGCATCCTAAATTATCATCATGAATGTACAAAAAGGTACTGCATAAGTTGTCAAATTTTCACATTGATTTTTAATGTGAAGTATACAGAAAAAAAATACAACTTTACCTGAAACTACCTTTGCACGAAAGAGCCAAGATGGTGCTGTGCACATCAGGGTTTATTTCTGAGAAAATAAATAAATGAAAGTTATTAAATAATTTAGTATACAACTATTCTATATTTACATGGCAATGTTGACGTCTTCAGTTAGAGCTAATACTGATAAATTCATCATTAATATCAGATTTATAATGTAAAGTTTGTCATCACTTGACGTCGTACAGATAGTAACTAACCAATGACTTTAGCTCCATCAATGTTTCAATTTTTTCAAGCAGAAGTGGTTGAACCTACCTTCAACAATTCGCAGAGTACACCAGGTTCAAAAGTCTGGAGGAAAAAAACAGTAAAGACAATTAATGCTAGAATTATTAATGAAATGTTTGAAATAAAGATTAAGTTTGTGTTTTTCTCCTCAGATCTTGGTGGTATAATATATCATTCACGTAGTCAAGTAGCAAATATTCCACTTTACATCACTGGTGAAAAACGTCGTTGCATTTTTGGGAGCAACATGATCAAAGTACCTAAGTCTCACACAGATGAGAAACGAGGTTATACATGGAATAAAATTTTATCTTATTTCTTCTGTGATCTCTTATTCTTTGAGAATCACACGAATCTAATTGGGGGGGGGGGGGGGGAAGATTTTACCCCCCCCCCCCCAATTTCATTATAAAAACTTGAGAAACGGAATAAAAAAAGTCTGGCTGTAAGTAAAGGTGGACATGTTTATACCTTTACTGTAAAGCAATTGATATTTGATAGGGAAATTTGTAGCCACAGTGCTTGGGCATTTTACCAAGGAAGAACACATTGACAAAGCCATGTAGAAATATAAACCAACTTACCTAAAGTCAAACTGCCACAACTACATCAAAGCTGCAAGATTAAATCAAAACACGATTAGATTCTTGTATAATGTACATTTACCACGCTTTTTATAAGTGAACAGCTTGACTCAGATAGGGGCAAAAGACATTAATTTCCCTTATTTCTTCATATATTACATCTGCTGAACTATGGTTTCATCATTGCAAGCCGTGTATCACCTCCATAATGGCTCTATAAGTAGCACGTGCATGTGTAAATGACTGACATGTCAAAGGTCAATCTACAATAAATTTATGGTTTAGGCCAGCCTTTTTTTGTATTCCTTGTTTCTCGAGTTTTCATTAGGCAATTTGTTTGAAATTCTTTTTTCCCATTAGATTTGTGTGATTCTCAAAGAATTTTAAGTGCAAGACCATTGATTGGAGAGAAGAAATGAAATAAAAAATTATTTTATTTTCAGCTTCTGTTCATTCGTCGGATTCGCGAAACAAAGGATAATAAAAGTCTGGCCTTATGTGCAACTTCCATTGAAAATGTCGTATTGCACACTAAATTAGGAGAACACCTACCTCTGTCAAACAGATTGCTAGCTGCTTCTATTTCTGAATTTCTTGCAAGTTTCTGAAGAAAAAAGCAAATAAAATAGTACATCAAAACATGTATATGTGTAGCTGCAATTACATTTAAGTTATTGTAAACAGACTACCTCAGAAAACTAAATGTTTTTTCAACAATGTTAATTCTGTGAACCTTGAAGACATTTGTAAACATCATTGGCAGTCTGGTTTCAGGCATTCTTTACTTCACTAATCTAAATAAATTCTGCCAACACAGAAGTTGAATTCAATAAAATTACAACTATATTAGCAGTGTCACCCAACAAAGAAATGAGGAAGTTAATTTAATCAATACCTACCCCAGTTTCTTTCCCTTTCGCAAGTCTGTCATCTGTAATAGAAGTAACAAAATATTAAATCAAATCTAACTAAATGTCACTTTATATGAATTTGGTGGATAGTTTGCCTCAGCGATCTAGGTGGTTTAGTCGTCATGCCAACAGTCAAGAGTAGCAAATACAGTTACTGTAGAATACTTTATTTTCGCTTGGAATTTATTTTCGCTATTTTCGCTGAAGGGATGATTCCGTGAAAATAAAATCCAGCGAATATACTTTTTTTCCTATATTTTACATTAAACTCATCAAAAATCAGTGAAAATAAATTCCATACAAAATGCCCAAAAAGCCTTTTCAGCGAAAATTAATTCCAGCGAAAATTAAGTATTTCACAGTAACATTGGCAATTTCACCAACTACAAATCTTAAACAAATTCGGCCAAATAAAAAGTTGAATTCAGTAAAATTGCTTGCAGCTATTTTTAAAGGTGTTGCACCAACAAAGCAATGAGGAAGTTTAATTTTAATCAATACCTACCCCAGTTTCTTTCTCTTTTGCAAGTCTGTCATCTGTAATAGAAGAAACAAATTATTAATTCAAATCTAACTAAATGTCACTAGTGTGTGTAACTAAATGTGGATAGTTTGCCTCAGCGATCTAGGTGGTTAAGTCGTCATGCCAACAGTCAAGAGTAGCAAATATAGTTAACATCATTGGCAAAGTATACACAATTTCACCAACTACAGGTATTTACTGAAATATCCCGTGCTCACCTGTTCAATGATGTCGAAATCCAGGAAACTCGACAATTAGACAATCATAGCGGTATCAGCCAGGGTTTGAAAACTTGACTAAGAACATTGACAATCTAGGAAATAAGGAAATTTGCATTTCATAAGTAAAAGTAAAACCGACACTCGTTTGCAAAATAAATTAATTGTTTGCCTCAGGTCTCGGTAGTGTAGTCTTCATTCAAAGTCAAGAACATTCGACATTTTGTCATCATTGGCAAAGCATATACAACAAGTTTTTCATAAACTCCACATTAAAAGTAAGACATTCAAATTACCTACGACTGTAAAATTTCATGGAAATCTATAACTGTAGGGGAAAATCAGATCTTCACTTGAACCTGAAGAAGTAAAGTTTTCATATTGTTACATTATTTGTTATTATTTCCATATTATTTTAGTATTTGTACAACAGCTTGACTCAGATAGGGGCAAAAGACATTAATTTCCCTTATTTCTTCATATATTACATCTGCTGAACTATGGTTTCATCATTGCAAGCCAATATGAACACAATCCTGCTTTATTCCAGCAGTACACTCACTATTATCCTGGAAAGATTTCATTCCCATAGACCTGGAAAAAAAAATACCACAATAGATCAGAGCTTTGTTGTTTACAGTTCTCTTTACATCAGTATAGTGGCAATTCACTGACTAGTCAGTGTACAATTTCTGCAAAGCTGGAATAGTTTCATACCAAATTGGAAGACCACATTTTGAAATAATCTGAATTCTAGTTCCAATGAAATTAGCATTTAACGGCAGGGTGGGGTGGGGTGGTGCTGTCGTGTTCTGGTGTAGATGGCTTTATTTAGTAAGTACTAGTAGGTTAAAATGCAACACTTTGAGTGTCTACAGAATACAAAATGGCTTGCTAACTGACATTTCTGAAACCTAGCTATAAAACTGCCTGCTTTTAATAATTTTTCACAAGTTTCCTGACTAGGAACAACTATCTTTAGAAATTGCATTTTAAACCCTAAATTTTATTTCTTTCCTGGCAAAGTGAGGTCATTACAGCTCGTCGCCAGTTTTCCCTTCCCACAATAGTTCAGTGTTCTCCACAAGGGGTTTTAGGCGGGCGGCCCGCCCATCAAGTTTTACGGCCGCCCAGTAACTCTCAACACCCGCCCACCAACGTACATCCAGCTGAAATTATTTGTAAAAAGCTTGCATTGTTCTTCCCAAGCCTAAACAAAAGAGTAGTTGCCCAACCCTTTATTTTGCTATTGTTTCAACAGTCCAAACATAAACAATGTCCATTGGAAGTCTGCAAGCAGTTATCAAGTGTATTTTCATGGCAATGTGTCAATCGCTTGAATTCATTGTCGCCCGACATTGTTGCCACTTATTGCTCACCATACGCAACTACAGTGGTTTCAATTTACAGCTGTATTTTTAATAATCGTCTTCCGATCACGAAAAAAAGAAGTAAATACGAACGAAATGTATATGCACAGAAAATAAACAAATATATTAGCAGATTGCATGTAAACTCGAACAAAAATTTTAATTCTAGCCGTATTTACAACGTTCGCTCGATTTTCATGGTGAAAACAGCATGGAGAAGGCAAACTGATGACCTTTTGGCCTACCCCATTCAACGACCGTCTGCTACCCACCGCTGTTGGCGCTGTAACGATTTAGTATCTAAGTTGCATAGGGGAACAGCACATTCTGGGTGTTAGTGTACTGAATTCGGAAAGCGGTAATAAACATCAAACATGGCTGCTGGATTAGTTTACCGCGAGTATATTTGTAATTGAATAATATTTTAGTTATCTTTTCCACGTACTTTTTTCAATTTATCTATTTTTTTATGTCTAATCTTTCGAGAACATATCAGATTCTTTTATTTTGCCGATTGCTAGCATTTTTTTCTTGACTTCCATAAAAATGTGTGAAAACGCAACGTATCGTGGCCGTACATGCGTAAATGCATCTTACCGTCCGTCGGCACGGGTGAGTACTGATGCCACAAATAAAAATGTTATGGATTTTGTTTTGACAAATTGTCTGTTTTGGCTTCGTGGGCAAATCATCTCGTATATTTTCTACATTATAACTCAATTATGTTTTGTACTTGCTCTTGGTTACTCGAATTGCATTTCATGAACGCAGAATAATTTGCGAACGCATAAATCACCGATTTCAAACTTCTTGCATTTCGTAAATATTGATAGTGACCAATCTGTATTTCAAAAAATTGTAACATGTTCCAATTATTAAAATTAAATTAAAAAGAGAATAGTAAATAACTTAGTGTGTATTGCAGTTCATGTCATAAATGCGAGAATGCTGTATGTAAATGATATGCAAATTTATGCTAATTAGGCCACCCACCAGCTAATTTGGATTGTGGAGAACACTGTAGTTAACACCTCTAGCCAAACCATACGGCAAACTGACCATGCTAAAATTTATTATTATGCCAATATAGCATTAGACAACCATCTTATTCACTAAGCTTCATTCCCGAGAAATTTTCTTAGTGGATATGTACAAAAACTGAGAAGCAGTTACACAATTCAAGGCATTTTTTGGATACAAATTCACAAATTATCTCTGTACCAAAGTTGCTTAGAAGAAACACTGACATTTGGCATCGGAGGGGGGGGGGGTATTCTTGTTGAATGCAACGCCAGCTACATCCAAATCTTTTAATTCATGCCTGCTTAGTATTTATAGCAGTAATTCAATACATAATCCAGTGGTTGATGGTATCAGATAGGACCAAGTAGTGTCATCAGTTTAATCAGATGGATCACTCGATTTACTTTTACTGTCATCATACTACCATCAAAGTAAAATGCAATCCAGAAAGCTAGTACTAGTATTTTGAATCACCTCAAGTGTTCATTATACAGTGCAAATATGCATCCTAGCTCAAGTGAAGTGAAGTGAATTTTCAATTACCTGCAAATGCCTTGCCAACACAAAAACCATATTCTGAAAAATATGGGTCTATCTGCCACACCATTCCAGGATTCAGTCTCTGGGTGGCTATAAACAATGCAAAAATATGAATAATAGAAATGGGGAGAAAAGAATGCAAGTGGGCTCAATACAGCTAAAACTACAAATTCAATACTTCCATGAATTTCAGTCCTATCGATCCAGATAAATAATCATCGTGATCATTTGTCCCTATCTAGTTTTCATCATCAATACATGGAACGAATTGTTGTAATGTGCCGTAAAAAGAAATCTTGTTCATTTACCTTGCAATGTTTGCAGTTTAATCTACTAGAAGTCTTGAGGGAGAAATTGCAATGGCAGCATCGATGTATGGCCGACATTGTCATTGTGAATGCTTGAAAATCCATTGCTGAAAAGACAATTATTTCACTGCTCACTAAATGTTCAAAATACCACACAAGCAAATAAAATATTTTTTTCAGTGCATTTCCATATATTCAGTCCTATCGATCCATAATAATAATCATTGCATATTATAAATCATTTGTCCCTATCAGGATTTCATCATCCATAAAAATAAAAATGCATACTGAAGTAAAACACGCTATATAAAGCCACGTGGACTTAGAAACCCCGGGAATATCCCGAAAGCAAATCCAGAAAGTAGTTTCACGTGTACAATTCACGAAACTGGTTGTGGGCAGGAGTGTTGTATCTGGCGACTTCATATATAAACATGCGTATACACACACCTAGAGTACAGCGATGGTCGCCATTGCTCGTTTAGTTTACACGTGTCGGAAGGGACGCCATCCAAAATAATCCGAAACAATCCGTAAATAAGAAGGGCCAGTTTTTCTTGAAATTCGTATACAAGCGTTAGATGAACGTTTAAAAATTCTTTTTGAAATGATTTGCTAAATATTCCGACTAACATAGAGACTGCAAAAAACAGTGGTTCCCCACGTGTGATTTGCCAAACTGATGGATGATTTGCGCATCGAATTATGCACAGCACAAAAGTCTCATTTGTACCTCTCAAAAATGTCACTAGTCAGGTTCTAGTTTGCGAGGCTGTCCCAATCAACTGGAAATAAAAGTAGGACAACTTGTGGGAGGAATTTGAGGGGAAACTCCGCTTACCACATCAAGTTCCGTCAGTAAACTCAGCAAGACTGTGAGTCCAAGGCTTCGAACGTTTATATTCAACCTTGGTCAAGTTGTGATTATGTAAGACAAGCTCTGATTGGCTGGCATACTATACTGTATGCAAAACATGACGATCTGTATTTTTTGTGTGTTTTTGCATCTACTAGTTTTGTTTCACGTTTTTTCGTTCTGTCTATTAAAGTCCAAATATTATTTTAGTTTTTTGTCGTAGATAATATGCGAAACACATTCATTTTCTATTTTGAATGAAAACCTCAGATGGTAGGTAAACCAATCAGAAAGATTGTTATATACTATAGTAGACAACCAGCTCCGTCCTATTTCGCAACTACCCGAAGTAGATTGAGTGACTCGGCCATAATCGGACTACGTACCACATATATGAAAACTTTTTTTCTTTATTCTAAATGGCCTAGAGTATGATATATTTATTCTGGTCAAATATGCATATTCATAGAGTTGTTCAAACCAACAAAGGCACCCGCTGTGGAGTGTCGTCAGCTTTTCGGAAACATTCGTCAGCTTCCGGTAAATGGATTCGTCGGTTTTCAAGACATGACGTGTACATAGTTGGGAAAGACGTGTCGAAATCACGTGGTACATATTAGCCAATAGCCCATAGCCAGCAAGCCGGGTTTCGACCAATCAAAAAGGGCCACGACCGGCCATCCAAGTAAAAAGCAACGTGAGTGCGCTACAGCTGACATTGAATAGGAATTGCAGTTGTTGATGAGTTGCTGATTTAACCTAGTGTTTTACCCAAGCCAGAGTACATATTTTAGTAATCGGAGCATTTTAAACCCACGGATATATATATATACTACAAGTTACAGGTTGGTTTTTTTTTTATTCATATTAATATTTTGATTATTATGTCTTCCGCGGCATTGACTCTGCATTGAGTTTTCTCTTATTCTACTACATACTGTCTACATAGTCAGCAAAAAAGATGATTTTTTTTCATAAATTTTAAATAATTTAAAATTTAAATAACTGCCCAACATTTTCTTATGTAGCTTGGATGTGACCAATCAATCAGGCTTTCGATTGTGTCGGAATTGTACATGATTTTAATTGTCTGTGGGATATTTTTTTTCTTGCCTACACAAATCGTTTACCAATTTACTACTACACCAGACTGACTAAACCAGCCAAACTATATTTCGCAGTTTTGACCCAATGAATAGTCGCGGGGTTTACAAAAAGAACCTACACTGGTGTTATTGCAAGTCTTTCATTTTTGTCCCCATATTGTTTCATCTTCAGTCGCCCAGCGAACGTTCCAGTAGTTTTCATTTCCGGGTGTGTAGTCTTTTTACAATTCGTGTCGACATAGAAAATGCCACGTAGTCGTGGATTATTACCAAAATATGCTGTGGAATGTATTAAGCTTGGTAACATTTCTAGATTTCTCTGATCTCTGGTATTAGTCATTAAATAAATGGGCGTATTTTTGCGTACTATACGTTGACCACTCACTAGCCAGAACGTGGCACTTTTAATGAATGAGATTTCCCCCACAATAGTGGGCACACAATGAATCTATTTTACTACAACTATCTTACTACGCCAACCAAGTCCTGCTCATTCAATGATTTCAATCATAAACACTATATAAAGTGTGTCGTCTGGACACAGCTGTGAACGCCAGAACATTTTTTTTATGTGTTCAAAAGTTGCTCAGCTAGTAGTTTTTCAAACCCACTTCTTTTTTGTTGTATTAATCACACACTTTCAATTGTTAGGATTTACAGGTAAAAATGAAGAGATTTGCAGTAGGATTGCTGTTTTTGGCATTCTTTATGTTTGCCATATTTACTCAAATAGGAGCCGATGAGGAAGAAGCTGATGAGGAAGATGCAGAAGATAGCAAAAAAATTGGAACTGTTATCGGTATCGACTTGGGCACCACATATTCTTGGTAAGAATTTGATTACTTATCTGGATGTTACAGAAGCTTTGGAGGTCTGACAAAAATTAAAACTTCTTTCTAAGTGAAGAAAACAAATACTTTTTGGATAGAAGACACTTCAATGTCAGTTAGGACATATTTGTAGTATTTTTATTTTGCCAGTGTTCAAATATACAATTACTATTGCATTTTCAGTGTTGGTGTTTACAAGAATGGCAGGGTAGAGATCATTGCCAATGACCAAGGTAATCGAATTACTCCATCATATGTGGCCTTCACATCAGAGGGGGAGCGTCTCATTGGTGATGCTGCTAAAAATCAGCTGACTTCAAATCCAGAAAATACAGTGTTTGACGCCAAGAGGTTGATTGGACGTAACTGGGCAGATTCATCTGTGCAACATGATGTTAAGTTCTTCCCCTTCAAGGTAAATGAAACTATTCTATACAAGCTAGTTTCAAAAAATTGTCTTATACTTCAGTTCACTTTATAATAAAAATTTTACCCTCTAATTAATTAAATATTTGTTTTTTCTTCTGAAGGTGAAGAATAAGAACAGCAAGCCACATGTTGAAGTTTCAATTGGTGAAGAAAAAAAATTATTTGCTGCTGAAGAGATTAGTGCTATGGTCCTTGGTAAAATGAAAGAAACTGCTGAGGCTTATCTTGGTAAATCTATCAAGAATGCTGTAGTGACTGTACCTGCATACTTCAATGATGCTCAACGTCAAGCTACCAAAGATGCTGGTGTTATTGCTGGTCTCAATGTCATGAGAATAATCAATGAACCGTAAGTATCGTTACTAGGTTTAGTATTGAACGAGTTGACTCCACTTTGACAGAATGAGCGTTTGTGAAAATTTTAAAGTTCCTGTAGTTTGATGTCTTGGTTAAAATGTCTGTCTTCAAGTAAAAATGTATAAACTCTGCTTCGGAAGAATTTGCGAACTTGATTGATTTAAATAACTCCCCGGTTCTTAAATATTCAAATATTAAAAGATTAGTTGACTAGATGACAATCAAAAGTTGTGGGTTGTTTTTTTATCTACCTGAAAAATTTAAGGCAATGGGACTAATTTGCATACGGAAAAGCTTAACATTTTCGTGGTATTAAACTTGTTGTATATGAATTTCAGAACTGCTGCCGCTATTGCCTATGGTCTTGACAAAAAGGAAGGAGAAAAGAACATCTTGGTATTTGACTTGGGTGGTGGTACTTTTGATGTATCTCTCCTGACAATTGATAATGGAGTCTTTGAAGTTATTGCAACCAGTGGTGATACCCATCTTGGTAAGTTTCACAGCTTTGTACACTTATCGTTATTGATGAATCTGTGATTTTTGATAGCAAATAAAAAGGGTTTTTGAGCAATACCATGTATATAGAAAATTGACATAGTTGTTAATCATTTTAATTCTCTGCAAGGGAAAAATAATGTACATCCTACGGTATTTACTAAGTCGTATTTAACATGGTTTCTCAGGTGGCGAGGACTTTGACCAGCGTGTTATGGAACATTTCATCAAACTTTACAAGAAGAAAAAGGGCAAGGATGTCAGGAAGGATAACCGTGCTGTTCAGAAACTACGTCGTGAAGTTGAGAAAGCCAAGCGTGCTTTGAGTTCTGGTCATCAAGCAAGAGTGGAGATTGAATCTTTCTTTGATGGTGAAGACTTCTCAGAAACACTGACCAGAGCTAAATTTGAAGAATTGAACATGGTAATATTTTTTGATTAAATTATGAACGTTTTATTAATTTTAAATGAGTAGTAAAATGGACTGATATTATTTCCAAATGCCCTGCAGTGGTGTAAATGGTTGTAATGAACATTTGTTCACATCAGCAATAGTTATTGTCTTCGTAGATCGTTACAAAATGTATCAGATTTGTTGTATTCTCAATAACACAACCAGTTACCATTCAAGCGATAGTGTTTGCATCAGTCAAAGACTTTTTACATCACAGGACTGCCTTGTCACTAGGAGAGTGCAACTTAGAGGTGTATTCGTTGGTTCTTTTGCATCTCTGGCTCAGAGTTGTATTTCCCAGTTTCATCATCTGAATGGACTGCATTGTCTGTTACTGACCCCAATTGCATTTTTCTCAACAGGATTTGTTCCGATCCACCATGAAACCAGTACAGAAAGTAATTGATGACTCAGACCTTCAGAAGCACGAAATCCATGAGATCGTTCTTGTTGGTGGCTCAACTCGTATTCCTAAAGTACAACAGTTGGTGAAGGACCTATTCAATGGCAAAGAACCATCGCGTGGTATTAACCCAGATGAAGCTGTGGCTTATGGTGCTGCTGTACAAGGTGGTGTGCTTGGTGGAGAGGATGAAGCAAGTAAGTTGATATACCCATTGTTATTTGCTCATTTTGTAAATTCCAAAAACTATGCTATGTTAATTTATAGGAAATCAAACATAATTGTAGGCAAAACAAATTCCGGTACTGACAAGTTTCAATTTATTGCAAATTGTGATTTTAAATTAATTTAAATTGTGTACCTGCTTATTTTGAATTATAAAACAGAATGTAGGCATGCTAATCAAGTTGTGGGCGTTTTTTTGCTGTATCTAATCAATAATACTTTTTCTTGTTTTTAGGTGACTTGGTGCTTTTGGATGTTAATCCGTTGACTATGGGAATTGAAACTGTTGGTGGTGTAATGACCAAACTTATCTCTAGGAACACTGTCATTCCAACCAAAAAGTCACAGATCTTTTCCACAGCTGCTGATAACCAGCCAACAGTCACTATCCAAGTTTTTGAGGGAGAACGTCCAATGACAAAAGACAACCATCTGTTGGGTAAATTCGATTTGAATGGCATCCCACCTGCTCCACGAGGTGTACCACAGATTGAGGTCACTTTCGAAATTGATGTCAACGGTATCTTGAGAGTATCCGCGGAGGACAAAGGCACTGGTAACAAAGAAAAGATTACTATCACAAATGACCAGAACAGACTTACACCAGAAGACATTGAGAAAATGATCCAGGATGCAGAATTATTTGCAGATGAGGATAAGAAACTGAAAGAACGAGTGGAAGCAAGAAATGAACTTGAAGGCTACGCATATTCTTTGAAAAACCAAATAGCCGATGAGGAAAAATTAGGTGGCAAGTTAACAGAAGAAGAAAAAGATACTATTTCCAAAGCTTGTGAGGAACAAATAGAGTGGCTTGAGGAAAATCAAGACGCAGATACAGAAGACTTTAAAGAACATAGAAGTGTCCTCGAGGAAATTATTAAACCAATTGTTTCCAAACTTTATGAAGGTGCTGGTGGTGCTCCACCACCGGAGGAGGGTGCCCCAGATGAAGATGACTGGGACAGAGATGAACTTTAATAGAGCAATTTTTTTTAAAAAAAATATATGTTCCTCTTTCAGTTTTGTCAATTTGGATGAGAAAAAACATTCCATATTTGATGAAACTAAAACTGGATGAAAAGCATGCCTGACAACATTTGTCATTGTACAAAGGTTTACATATTAGTGTTTTGAAATGAATGGTTTCAGGCATGCATGGAGAGTTAGGACTAAGTTCATTTTATTACTACCAAATTGTTTTGGGGGTCTTCTCAAAAAATTGGTTAACTTTATTTTTAGTCACATCCTTAACTCACTACCTGCTTGTTCATGCAACCATTATATTGTTTTTTTTTGAGATGATCCCTCATTTTAAGTTAAACTTCTTTATTGTCATCCTACCACCTTGTAGTTTTCCGTTCAAAATTAAGTTTTATTTTTCGCATTTTTGAATCTTACTGCCAAAAATGTGTAGTTGCCATGTCTCTCCTATAACCTCTCCTTGCATAGTTTGACCCAAATGTGAAGAGCAATGTTTGCCTGGATCTGAAGACCTTGCATAATGCATTGCTTATGTGTTGGGGGGGGGGGGGGGTTAAGAATCGCTACTTCCATAAGACTGTCACAATTAATGCAATACTATTTATTCAAAATTGATGGAAATATTGCTATAATTTTTGCTTTCTTCATATAGTTGCCATAAAATCCATTCAAAGTGGGCCCTCATCGTACTTTTCATTTCTATTTTGTTTTCAAACAAGAGTATTTGTAATTAAGTGTATTCTGGAAATATTAAAATGATTTTCCAAATATTTGTACGTTTCCTTTGTTTTAGTTTATGCCAATCTTAGTGTCGCACTAGTAGTTTTCATTGAAAATATGCATGTGATTGTATTGGCGATCCGCTCCGCTAGGATTGCCCTTATAATCACTTTTGTCGTTTTGTGGGTGTGCGTTGGTAAACCATGAAATGTGGAGCCATTGGCCTGTTTACACACCAACGATGTGAAGCCCCTCCTGAAAGTGGAGCCTTGCACTTGGGCTCCACATTGTTTGCTGTTTAAAACAAAGTGTAGAAGTAGACCAGACACGCACAAAGTGGAGCCCCAAATTGGTGGCTCCACAATGTTTCATAATTTATATTAATATTTAATCGAATTTAAGTTAGGTTTAGTATCGGGAAGGTATGGTTAATGTTATATTAATATAATTATACCATACCTTACCCCGATACTAAACCTAAGCTTCGCAAACATTTCTATGTTCAGTCACGGGATATTCAACTCTAGTTTAATTAAACTTAATTAAAGTGCAATTCTCCATTGTATTGCATTGTAATTGAGTTTAATTAAACTCCAATTAAAACTCAACCATATATAGGAACCCGTTTCATATTGCAACTATATTAAAAGTTAATTCAACTATATTAAAAGTTAATTCAATGGTGGCTCCACAATTCATGGGACACCTGTCTGTGTCTGTGTGTACATTTCCAGTGTTTTCATGTATGATTTCTTCTGTGATTTTTTTTTTTGGGCTTGGCCGATTTCTTTCAAACTTGGCAGGTAGGTCACACCTTCACCCTAGTTATAAGGAAAAATCTGAAAATTTTTTTTGGGCCCACCGTTGCCATAGCAACAGCAAAAAAACTGATTTTTGGATAGCTTTGCGCCAAATGTATCTCCTCCTACAAATTTGGGATAAAACACTTCAGACATAGCTCATTCTACTCAGCTTGAGTGTGGGCACCAAGTTACTATTTGAATTTTTGATATCTCTTTTCATTACCGAGAAATTTGACCCCAAAGTTGGGGTAACTTTTCACCAGCAACGGCTTTTAACTCCTGTGATTTTTTTGGCCTGGACTGGTTTTGTTCATACTTCTCAGGTAGGTCGTGCCGTCACTAATTGGAAAAAAATCCTGGCTCACTACTATTGCATGGTCTTTGAACTTCTTTCCGCACAAAAAATGTTTTGTCATAACTTGAAATTTTGTTCGGGTACATACAGTGAAAAAATGTGTAGTTATAAGATGGGTACTTGTGGTTGTCTGGAATTATTAGGAAATTCTGATGAATACAATTTATTAGTCCCCGTCTGGAAACGGGGACTTATAATTTGGTCTCCGTCCGTGCGTCTGTGCGTACGTTGAAGTCGTATTTCAGAATCCTTCAGAGCGATTTTGTTCATTCTTTGCATGTGTCTAGTACTTTATGTGGGACATGTGCACATGCATTGGTTTAGCGATTCGATTCAAAATGGCCGACTGGCAGCCATCTTGTTTTTTGAAAATGTTGTATTTTGGACATTCTTTGTCAGTTTTCATTCAAACTTGGTACATAGATTATACATGTAAGAATACATGTCCATGACAATTTCTTTTGCAATTGGATCAAAGATGGCCGACTGGCAGGCATCTTGTTTCACAGATCACCAATGTTTGACACCCCCCTCCCATGGGGAGGCATGACAAACGTTAAATTGTATACAACGCATTATTTTGAACTGATATTTATCAAAACTGCAAATTTGCCTTCCATATATTATTCAACACAAGAGGGCGCTTGACTTGTACAAAGGATCTATTAGCCACTTTAGTCCAGAACTAACAATACAATTGCAAAGAGTTGCAATTGCTGTATTCCATATTCCAGAATCTCAAATTCATTACACATATGTTAACATTGTAAGCCCCATGTAAAGATTTATTGTAGGGCACCATGGCAACAAGCGTTCATATTCATGAGATGTATGGTAATGTAATTTTAGTGTCTCATTCCCATCCTCAGACTTGCATTTTCTCAAACATAGTTTAAACAATTTTAGCAAGTGCAATAACATAGACATGCACCTCAATTTGTTTTACTTTCACTTGTGATCTATGTTTTTCTTTGCTATGTCTTAAACCGGACAATGTGTTTATCTTCAAAACGCCGTTGGGGCATTGTTTTTGGTTCAACAGT
This sequence comes from Saccoglossus kowalevskii, assembly GCF_978046115.1. Classification (NCBI taxonomy): domain Eukaryota; kingdom Metazoa; phylum Hemichordata; class Enteropneusta; family Harrimaniidae; genus Saccoglossus; species Saccoglossus kowalevskii. Next base: position 27,878,494 of record NC_140657.1, read on the forward strand.
GTTACAACAATCGTACAGACAACTTGCCGGGGTGTTAATTTGTGTATAGACTTGAAGTGAAATTTGAGCTGCTGCCCTGCAAAATTGACAACTGGTAGACAGTTTTCAAGACGGCACTTTCTTCATAGTAAACAGATGTACCCATAAACCAATTTTGACAGGAAACAGAAGCATGGTTTAAAAGCTAATTTTTTTTAAATCACTTTTGACCAAAAAAACATATGTTTGTGCATATTCCAAACTACAATGTACAGTGTCCATAAAAAAAATACTAACAACATTTTAAAATTCATACAATAAGCTTTCCGAAAATATATAGTTTTGTGGAGGTCATCTTGGTTTCCTAATTAACTAATTAAAATACCTGTCAGGTAAACTGCATCTCTACCTTAATTTAAATGTGCATTGTATAAATTTAATCAGATTAAAAGCTGAAGTAGGTATAGGGTTCAATTTTGTTTAGCTCTGCGGTAGACTTTGTTTTGGAGTTTATCTTGTGAGTAATTGTCTGCTGGTGTTCAAGTTAGTCATTCACATCAATATTTTATATTTTCGACTTCTTCTTAAAAACCACAAGCCGAATTGCTTTTATACTTGGTTTATATTACCTTGGGTAGAACTCTCTTAGATTTGTTCATTTCATGATGATTTCATTTCTCTAATTTTGATGAATATTTTTGTCATTTTTGGTAAAAAGTGATATTTTTGACTACTTGTTAAAAACTATTAATCTGATTGATTTAAAATTATACATTAAGATACTACTGGTGGTCCTATCTCAGATTGTGATGATTTCTTTAATTATTTAATTGAAATGAGCATTGAAAATAGCAGAGCTGTCTCAGTTGAGAAACTGCTTATATTTTTATATATCGTATATCAATGGCCATAACTACGATATCCTTTATAAAAATTTATAAATAGTTTAGATAAAAAACATTCAAGCTTTCATGAAACAAAATGTAACAGAAATATTATGCTCAAAAGTTTTGATTTTACTAAAAAATGCACACATTTTATTGTTATTATATTTTGGCACGATACAATATATATAAAAAATGAATAATAGAAAATTAAAACACAAAAACAGTCATAAGTAATAAAAATATTAAACAAATAAAATATGGAAATTAAAACATTTATTCACGAGTTTTTAACTGTGGAAGATGCTATGGGGGCGTAAAGAGGTGTTCCCAATAGGAAACTGAGGTGCACATTTTGTGGAGAAAAATTTTGACGCCCAGGAAAAGAAATTTCAAATTGGTAAGACACTAGACAATTCATATAATCAACTATTAAAATTATCGACTAGAAACATGTTTTATTTGATACTATTTCTACCCCGCTAGTAATTTATGACAGCGACCTCTATGTCAAAGTGTGGCGTTTTATTTGGCACAAAGAGGGCGCACTTTTTAAGATGGCCGCCCCCATGTGAAAACTGCACCGTACACGTGCATTTAAATTTTTTCAATATTGCGACTAAAACGTTCGTACTGATCGTGTATCCAGGTTTATTTTGTTTGATAGGTTATATTGAATAGCCACGACTCATTGCTATGGCTCGGCAAAGAAGAAAAAAGGTTGGTGTATGAATTATAATGTCACATCTGATTCCATGCCGTCATGGCCGGGATTCACTCTGTGGTTGTCGATGTACATATAAAAAGCGTTATTGAAGCAAATTACTGGCCATAATGCCTTCTTTTGGTGGATCCAATTTCATATTTATATGCATTAGCAATGTATGGTGTATAATAAATGCTAGTAGATTGAAGGTTTTAGTGGAGTATGGTGAGTGGAACGCAAAATATATTCGAGAGCGTTCATCAATGAACTGTTTTTTGATTAGTTCGCAACATAGCCAAACATTGTTAACGTTCGAGTGAATCCGCCACATGTAAGGGTAATCGCAATGTCGTTCAATCAGAAATCATGCTTTTTGACTGTAACTTTAATGAGCAAGATACGTTGTTACTGCAACAAATATGATTGACCAAGACACAAACTGATATATCATGTGAATCTCTGCTGATTGAGTCAGGAAATTAAACTACGAGTACGATTGCTGCAGTTTATGCAGCTCTCTTGGTCGTGGTATACCTTGCGGGCGACCAGAGAGCTGCAGTTCCCTTCCCTAAAGAAATGCACAGATTTTTAAATATGCCAGTTATGTATCATTAAAATTGTGATTGTAATAAAATTACCTCGACTTGCAGGAAAAAATAGACAAATATGTTCTCACAAATATATATGTTACTGATTACAGCAAGCTTTAAGCAAATTTGCCCGTGTAAATGAGACTATTTCACGTTAAAACTGTGCCGAAGTGAAACCTCCGATTGAACGCCGCCATTTTGAAGCCGACCTCTATCACGTGACTTGGCTCTTTTAGTGACGAGTGTAATCACGTGACTACAGCAGACGGCCATCGGCGCCTGTCTGGGACAGCGCTTCATGTGACGAAACAACGGCAGACGGCTTTTTATAATTTTAATTTCATTTCACCATTAAGTGACTCATCTTTTTTTGAAAAAATCAAATCAAATAAAGTACATTATTAAAAATATTTTTTTCAAGCAGTTTTATTTATATATTGTGAAAAATCTAAAAATAATCTTGTAACTTGCCAAAGAGTGTTACAAGTGACAGGAGCAGACAGCAGACAGCATGGAATTCACAAAGGACAAAATTGTTGAGTCTTTTGACCAGAATCTGAAAGATATTTTTAAATTTGACCTAAAAGCTCAACAAGTAGAAGGTACTACTTGTATTTTAAATAATATACTGACATTGGCCATATTACCAACAGGGTATGGCAAAAGTATGATGTATATTTTACCACCAATGCTCCTCAATATTATGCGGAAAGAGACAACAAGCCAACGGAGTAATGGGTTTCAGCTTTAGAACATTCACTAATGCATTGTCAACAGTTTCTGAGGTTTTAAGTCTAGATGCAATGGATTGCCTGCGATACCCTTTAACTTTCTTCTGGAACTCATCTCCACAATGAATGCAAGAACCTGCCATTCTCAATTTTCAGTTAAAATGTCAACTGCGCATGCTTCGTCATTGTCACGTCATCAGGTCACATGACAGAGGTCATCTTGAAATCCGTCGTTCAATCGATTAAATTATGTTCGGTCTAATTATACACAGAAATATATACTTTTCAAGAAGAAATAGTCCTTCATTTTCGGTCAGTAGATACCTAAGATGTTTGTGTTTGCAAAGATAACTTTTATTCGTTTTAAATTTCATTGAAATCGTTCGATAACATCAAAAATAGCGTGCGCCCCGGGATCCCGGGGCGGCGAACTGTGCGGTTCTCAATGGACGCGATCTGCAGCTCTATGGCCGCAACGTAATATCAAAATAGCTTAAGCGGCCAATAAGAGCTGCTAAACTGCAGCAACGAGTACTAGTACTAGTTATCAAAAATGCATGAATTGTAGACTGGATAGAAGATATTGAGTAACCATTATATGATTACATACCTTATAATGCATATTGCCATTACAGAGAAAGTCCAAGCAAGGTGGTACAACTACAGAATCTGAGAACAGTGATTTAACCAAAGCACCGCACTCGTTTGTCTTTCATCGGGGATTGGTTGGTAGAAATATAAAACAATTGGTTGTTGATATGAGAAGAGTTATGGAACCGTACACTGCTTCAAATTTAAAGGTTGGTCAGACACACTCAAACTGCGTGTTAGTTACCATAGTTACAGGCCTGTCAAAAACTGAACAAAAATACGAAAAAGGCATCCTTTCTTTTTCTACAATGAGTCCTTCTTTAATGTTGTAGGTGTGGGTAGCAAGATTTAGACAATAATGCAATCCCTGGCCTCCATGTTTTCGCTTTGTACCGGTATTTCACAATATCCCGTTGGCCTTATGTCACATTCTCTAAGACAGACCGGAAACGGAAACGAGACAAAAACAAAAGATTTTTCAAGTTAGCGTGGGGGAAATAACGTTGCTAAGTATTATCGTCAGGGAAAGCTATTGTTTAAGCTAGACTGTGATTGGTTGTTGGCAATGTTTGGGGGATTTTGACCAGTTTGTGACGCAGGCTTGTCTTAGAGAATATGCTACTTTAAGGGAGAATGGTTTATTGCACATCAACTGCTGAAATTTCATACATTTTCTTAGTTTCATCAAAAATGTTGATGTTAATTTCACATCACTGCCAAAAATGTTCCTAATTAGCCCTCGGTGATAAACGATGACCTTTGTAGGTTAATAACCTTTTCTGTAGTGTGCGGCCATCTTTTTTTGCTGGTAAGTGATTTCATATATTTACGTCCCTGAATATCCTTAGGTATGACCATGAAACTAAAAACAAGGTATGACTTCTAACTTTCATACATCTTTGTATTTTCTGGTGGACATTTTCACTATTGAAAACTTAAAATAAAATTTGATGTTTAAGTTTGAAAATAGCATGGCAAATATTTAGATAGGATATTAGAAGTTAACCTCAGAAAGTACCAGGATGTGTGACCTTTAAGGGGTCATACCTATGCACATTTACACAATAATGTAACAGTCTGTAATATATTTTATATCATCCCTTCAGGTCCATAAAAAGAATGTTCTAAAAGATTTTTTAAGTGTTTCTGGTCTGCTTGGTGTTAGCCATATCATAGTATTTACCAAGACTGAAGCAGGAATAAATCTGGTAAGCACATTAATTTATTTGCAGTTTTCAATGTTCTTATTTGCATATCTATGAATACTCATTAACCAAATTTGGTATTATTACCATAAACATTTTACATGGCACATGCCAGTTTGATGAAGCAATGTTGAATTTGGTCATGAATATGGATTTTAGTTTCAGTTTATTTTCAGGTTTAAGGAACTGACAGTAGTGCTACATTCCTAGAAACCCACTCATTCTTGCACGATTTTTTAACAAAATATGCAATCGACATTAAAGTATTTGTCATCAACCTTAAAAAAAGTCGTAATTTAATCTAAAATAATATTTTCTTTTCCCTACACAATTTCACAGAAAGTTTCTCGATTGCCAAGGGGTCCAACGTTGACATTTAAAGTGAATTCAGTAAGTACTTCAATAATTTGCGATGTCAGTTAGTGAAAATCGCCATTAACTCATCAAATTAAATGGTTCACAGTACGTTACTAGAATCTGGGTGTCGACGATGTCTGCTCGATAGTCTCATGCCACCTTGACAATAATGATATTCACAATTATTGCCTTGACTGCCATTCTCATCTGTTTAATTTCTCGAGCGGTCAAAAGACGTCATTATTGATTTATCTGTGATGTACTGTGCCTCAAAGAATCCAGTCAAAAGACTGGTCTATAGAGAGATTATCATCATTTCTTCATCTATTTACTGTATCTTTTTTTGCAGTATTGTCTGAATAAAGACATCGTGTCATCTCTGAAACACCATAGTATGTACAGCGGCCAGTTTAAACAACATCCGTTACTGGTACTTAATAACTTTGCAAGAGAAGGGCTTCACGTTAAACTAATGGCTACTATGTTTCAAAATATGTTCCCATCAATCAACGTCAATAGGGTAAGTTGTGATCAGAAAACACTTTCAGTTGTGTCAACAGTGTGCCCTCAAACAGGAAGGATTGTGTAGGAATCCTTAGTCAAAATGATATACTGTCAAAACGCCCAAATGCAGCAGTGTCATGCTATGGCAAAATCTCAAAGCGCATAGCCGAGCATGCTGACGAAACCGACGGTAAGTGTGATTAGCAATCATACAAAATCGCTACAAAATTCTACTTTTCCCCTCAATAAGATGAAACGGTGAACGGAAACATGGCAAACTAGTTATATCATCAATATTGCCACGTATCATGTTCCTCGTTATTGGCCTAAAATCGATAGGAAGGTACCCTATTGGAGGTGGACATATGAATATGTCAGCAAGTAGACACAAGAATATGTATATCTGTAATGCACAAATTTGATTGGCTGTCATTGTCATGAGGTAAAATAATATGAGGTTAGTATGAGGATACTGCAAAGTATGCACGAAGAGAGTACAGCGTGAGTATCGACTAACATGCAGCACAGGTCGATGTGACCACATACTATCTTCTTGCATACTTTGCAGTATCCTCGTAATAACCTTATGATTATACATCTATTCCTCACAGGAATACATCATGAAAATGACGAAATCCAAAATGCTTAGAACAGATTTAGAGAACTTGTTTGTGTGGCACCATGTTTTTATTATTAGAGGATATTTACGCGTGTAATCGTTCCATATTTGGAATTTGCGTTTGCTAATATGGTAGAATGAAAATATCCAGTGCAATGTTGCAAAATTACGGCACAGAGTGTAACTTGTGGTGTTACGGTGAAAGATGTATAATAATGTTTTATATTCGCAGGTGAAACTGAACAGCATTAGAAGATGTGTTCTGTTGAACTTCAATCCAGAGACCAATCTGATTGATTTCAGACATTAGTAAGTAACCATTTATACTGTTGAAAGCTTTTTGCTTTTCTAAAAATGCTGATGAACTTCTGTGAATAAACATAGAATCAAATTATCAGTTGTGCAATTTTGTTGCACATTGAGTTGCATCTTGATTAATTCCTCTTGATAAACCAATTTGTAATTGTTTATATCAGTGTCGTGTTTTTGAATTTCTTATTTAGTTTGTTGCTGAGATGTCGTGTTGCTGTATGTGAATAAAATGATATATTTGTGACTGACTTTTTATAAAAAAAACTGTGTTGGAAAACACCATCAGACTTTCTCACCCAAAGTTTTCTGCACTTTTCTCTTGTATTCTTCAATATTTTTGAAAATGAACCCTAATGTTGGAGCCAACAGACAACAAAATTGGGCTATTTTTGTCCCAATCTTCTGAAGTAAAAAACAGACTATAAACCAGGACTATTTTGTGAATTTGCGATGAAACAAGGGAACTGGTGGTGAAAAGGTTGAATTAAATCTCTGAGAAACGATTTCAACAAAGCGTGAATTTCAAATGTAATTATAGGCATGTGATAAGAAAAAAAGTGCTTTGGAGCAATGAATATAGATATTAATATTTCCTCAGTCAATGCAGATAAAATTGAAAAGCATTACTTTCAGCTTGAAGGACTTCGGTGCAATATTTGTTGTTTATTCATTGCTACCATATCTGGATGCCATGAATGATTCGTGAACTCATGTCTTGACCTTGTGTCAGCACAAGCTCGCCATTTTTGTGTTTCTGATTGTGTCTAAATTGATCTAACAACGAACTTGCATTATATATTTGTTGGGAGTACTTAGTTTATTGAATATCCATCTTTGGCATAACTTCTTGGATGTCACAGCGTTATTTTTGGTGGATTTAATTACTTTCTGCTAAACTTCATCAGAACCACACTGAGTTGTAGGTGTGAAATTCTCACTAAACCCACCGATGCTAGAAATGTTACGTTTCAAAAGTATTAAATAACTATTCATTTAATCAAACAAAAATTGTTCTATAAATTCATTCACAAAGAGAAACAATTATATTTACCTCATTTTGATAGTTTTTGCTGCACCAACAGATCGCCTAGGTGCTGAAACATAGCTGATGAGCGATCTTGTGTGCTTGGCGATATTTCAGATGAATACCGTGTGATGTTGAACGTCATGGGTTTTATTCCACTACTCTGTTAGTGCGTATGTGCTTATCTAAATTACAGTGGTGTTAGGGACGACGTCAAAAGATTGATGTCGGATAAAAAACTTATTTGCTTTAGTTTGGGGGTGGGTTCACCTCATAAAGTTTCCATCCTACAAAAACGATTTTATTTTTTAATGAAGTCAAAAAATCTTTGAGTATTTGTAGTTCATTTTTTTTCTATCCAATCATGAACAAAAATAACCGAAAATGAAAAAAAAAAACATCCAAGACAAGAAAATGGTTTGATCCGAGTGTAAATATGTGCGTCAAATGAGGTCAATTTCAGGGCATGGACCTAAAACCAACTGCTATGCAATACTACTGTCCGATTATCAATTTGTATTTAATGGTGAATGTAGTCTGACGCCATGATCAATATTTATCAATTAAATTTCAGTGGGGGGTGAGTTTTTTTTTTATCCAACATTGAACTTTTGATGTTGTCCCTTACTCTTATCAAAATAAGTGATATTTCAATGATTCAGTAGAAAACAAATGCAATTTTAGGTTATATGCACTTTTATTAGAGAATTACTTCTAACAAGCACAGTATTGTGTTGAGTTTTCAATTGATAAATACATATATTGACACATAAAATACCAACTCAGAGGTACAAAACAAATCATCACCACAGAACATAACAGTCATAATATTAATGAACCAAAGTATATATGAATCGTCTCAAATAAAATTTCTCTTCAATTTTTTGTTGTCAGTTCCATTAAAGTAGTACCCATTGGTATGAGTCGGGGTATCAAGAAACTAATTCAGACCAGAATACCAAATATGAGCAGATACTCTGATGTCAGTGAATATTTACTCAAGTAAGTATCCAGTATCCAATCAAATGGCATATATTGTTCATGTGATATGAATTGACCAATTATATTAGTAGTTTTATAATCTGGTTTAGACTGGTTGAAACCAGTCATAGCTTCATGAATTGTATTGCTGCATACAGGCTGCAATGCCCAGTGAATGAGTGCAGCTGAACAATATTTTTTCACTAAAAAAAGTAACCATTATTAGGAAACTATTACCTTGTAAGTACATTTCCGAAAATGTTTTATCAAAAATGAGTCATCTCTCACAACAAACAAGAGTATTGTTCGTAATCTGAAGTACACCATTTTCAAACTCTGTTCTATTGCATTATTTTTAGCCCGGGCTATCTGTCTGAGAGTGAGGCTGAGCAAGATGGCCCCCATAATGAAGTAACGCTACCACAAAATCTTGGTAGCCGTGGAAATATATCTGCACAACAGAGTGCTGTCAGACTGATAGAGGTGAGTTCAGTTTGCTAAAATAAAGAGCTTTTGTTTACTTCCACCGTTTGATGTCTTGAAAATTGTGCAGTAAGAAAACAACAATAGATGCCTGTCGTTCGTTATTGATACGCCACTTATTTTTCTGTTTGCAGATTGGACCCCGAATGTCACTGCAGTTAATCAAGATAGAGGAAGGGTTATGGGATGGCGAGGTTATTTACCATCAGTTCAGTGAGTGAATAAGTTTTCATTACCTCCTGTACTGGGGATTTACAGGCGTGTGTGCGTGCGTCTGTGTGTGCGTCTGTGTGTGCGTCCGGACCTGTATCTTAGAAATGCCTGGACCAATCACAATCAAACTTCACACATACATCATACATGATATTATACATATGCACGTAAATTTGTTTCACGATCTGATTCAAGATGGCTGAATAGCAACCATTTTTGTGCTAAAAATCATCAAAATCAAGCATTTCTCAGCTGTTTACAGATGGATTTTGTTCAAACTTGGTATATACATTAGACATTATAGGACCTTGATGCACATCATTTTGTTTTATGTGGTTGTCATATCTCTGACTTGCTTTCACTGATTATGTTCAAATTTTAAATATTCATTATACATCATGTCATAGATAGACAGATATATTGGTTTGATGATCCAATTCAAAATGACCAAATGGTGGCCTTTTTTGTGCTAAACAATCATCAAATATCAAGCATTTCTGGCATTTATGGATGGATTTCGTTCAAACTTGGTACATATATTAGACATTACAGGTTCCTGATGCACATCATTTATTTTTCAGATCAGATTCAAAATGACTGTCTGGCGGCCATTTTGTTTTAATGAATGGGCTTCTAGACCCATATCTCCGACTTGTTTTGACTGATAATATTTTCAAATTTTAAATATTCATTATACATCATGTCATAGATAAACAGATATATTGGTTTGACTACCCTATTCAAAATGGCCGAATGGTGGTCATTTTTGTGCTAAAAAATCATAAAATATCAAGCATTTATCAGTGGATTTCGTTCAAACTTGGTACATACATTAGACATTACGAGTTCCTGATGCTCGTCATTTTATTTTTCAGATTGGATTAAAAATGGCTGACTGGCGGCCATTTTGTTTTAATGATTGGGCTTCTAGAGCTTTGACTGATTATATTCAAATTTTATATATTCGTTATACATCATGTTATATATATACATGTATTCAAAATGGCTGATTTTGAATGCTGTTCCAGAGCAATTTCTCTCAATATGGACAAGTACTTGTTTGACGATCAGATACAAATGTCAATCATTTTAATGTTAAAAAAATCATATTCCTGACATGGTTATATTCCAGCTATATTACTATGAACAAAACTATATATCTTAAATTTGATAACTAACGGGGACTGTGCCATGCATGGCCTGTTATCATTGTTTTACTTTTCTCAGTGATAAAAATTGTTGAGCTTGAATGGTTATCTATGTTTAAATATTGAGATGTTCTAGCCATGACTGATGTTGAATATGTTTTCCACTTCTATACAACTTTAGAAAATTTCGAAAAGTATTTTGTTTGTCCACATCATTCGCTATCGTATGCCAACTTCGCTAAAGACTTGTGCATTGTGTTTAACAATATTTGAAAATTCACGAAAGATCTCATCCCTTCCAAACTGTCACAGTTTATACACCTTATTCATTTGCTGGGTATTATTTTCGCTGACAGCAAACCCATAAAATGTATTGTTTCCTTCACAAACCAGTGAATTTTAAACCTAGTGAATATCTGCAATGTTAAACCAACTGAATATTTCCTTCCAGAGTAGTTAATATTAAGTAAACAAAAATTAGAATGGTAACAGACATTATAATTGTTGGGGTGTAGAACTGATTTTACCAGTCTTTGATCAGGATTCACAATAAATCATTTTTGTATTTTCGTATTTCTGAGTTTTAAGTACCGAACAAGATGTATGTATAGGATGACTACATAATCCTGTGAAATCATATTTAATGATATTTGAGGTGACAACATTATATAATATAATTACGACCTCAGTGAAATATTCACCGCTTCATAATTTCTTGATTTTGTTGCACATTAATCTAGGGCGTTTTTTTGCTTGCCTCGATGAAGTGAAGGGAAAGTCATAGTAGTGGCAAAAGTCTGTCGCCCGGCTTCGTCGTCATCGTTGTGAACTTTTCTTGTATGTGTGATAACTACAAAAATATTCAGCCAATCGACATCAAACTTGTATAGTTAATCAGTAGGTACAGTTAGCCTGTATAAGATTGAAGTTGATCTATCAAAAATACCATGTTTTTTAATAAATGTACATTGTTTATTGTGGGTTATGTTTTCTTTTTTTTAATATTATTAATTAGTAAATATAAAGGAAAATAAAATCAGATATATAATGTTGTTGGCATGGTGATGTAAATTTAAATGTATCTCCAATTTTTACATTTTGCAGTTCAAAAAACTGAACAAGAAATTGCACAAATTAAGAAAAAGCGAAAATCAAAAAAGTAAGTATTGTTTAATGTTTTTGTCTGGGAAAATATGTGATTGTTCTTATATAACTTTATAATCCATTACACAAATTTGCCAGTGTGACATTCCAAACATGTCTCATTATATATTACATATATACATCAATTGTATAAATTGAGTGATGTAATTTTGTATAATTTATTTTCGTTGTTTGTCATTAACATATTTTCGCCCAATACTTGAATTTGCTTGACTATAATATACCATCTTTTTGATTTCACAGACAGCTAAAAGAAAAAAGGAGAAAGCTGCAGGAAAATAATGTTAAAAGGAAACAAACAGAGAAAGAAAAACACAAGTGAGTATATATAATTTTTTTTTTCAGTTAGTTCACTCAACAATTGTTTCTGTACTCCACATATTAGTTTGTGTTAATTCAGGTGGGTGGGTGTGTCTTTGTGTTGGAGAGGGGGTAAGGATAGATGAAGGGTGTACATTTCTACCGATTTATGCTTGAAAAATACTGTATTTGTGGGTGAAGGGATACTGACACCAACAATCCCCCACCCCCAGATTAATATTCATGTTTCTACTACACACCTCCCTACTTTTATTAGTCCCCGTTCGAACGAAGTCCGAAAACGGAACTTATAATTCGGTCTCCGTCCGTCTGTGCGTCTGTGGGTCCGTGCGACCGTCCGGAGTCATATCTCAGAATCCCTTGGACCGATTCCGTTCATTCTTTGCATGTGCCTAGTACTTTATGTGGGAAATATGCACATGCAGTGGTTTAGCGATTCGATTCAAAATGGCCAACTGGCAGCCATATTGTTTTTTGAAAATGTTGTATTTCGGACATGCTTTGTCAGTTTTCATTCAAACTTGGTACATAGATTGTACATGTTAGGATACATGTCCATGATGATTTATTTCACAATTGGATCAAAGATGGCCGACTGGCAGCGCCAGCCATCTTGTTTTTTGAAAATGTGGTATTTGGGACATGCTTTGTCAGTTTTCATTCAAATGTAGTACATAGATCATACATGTTAGGATACATGTCCCCGACCGTCCGTGAGTTCCTGAGTATGTCCGTCCGACCGTCCGTGTGTCCGTCTGTCCCGTGCATCAGTCTGTCCAACGTCATATTTCAGACGATTGACAGCCATCTGACTTTTTGGCCTTACTACTATATTTCCACAATTTACGTACCATTTTCATTCGTATTTGGCACATACATCATACATATCAGTGTGTTTCATAATCAGATCAAAGATGGCCGAATAACGGCTGTTTTTATTTTGGCCATATTACTATGACACGAAACACGTGTTTTATGTAAATAAACAATCTGTTGTATATGCCACTTGGAACTCAAGTTTCAAGGACACACTCGTGACAACCCCTCCGCTTTAATATGATGAGCACAAAGAGAACTTAACGGGGACTGTGTCATTTTCAATGACTTGTTCTTTTTAATTTAAATAAAATTACTTGACACTAAAAGAAATGAAAAACTGCTATTACACACAAAGACAAAAAATAAATGTTTATATTTATTTATTTTTTTGGGAGCTAAAATTAAATTTTTGATAAAAATAAAGCAAAATTTTGATGACAATTTTAAAGGGAAAATTAAAAACATGTATGTTTACATTGATTTAAAACAAAAAATGCCTTGAAACCTTTTTTATCTAGGCCTTACAGCCACTTATGCATCAAAATTGATATATTTTTGAAAGGTGAAACTTCTTTTTTTTTGTTCATCATTATATACCAACATTACAGGGTATGTTATTTGTATTTGTAGAATAAAGACCATTGCCGGGATGGAGAGAAAAAAGGAAATGGAAAATGATGAAGACAGTGATGTAGAAGGGCCTACAGCAGGTAATCCTGAAAATTATCTTTGACCTGTTTTACATTGTTCTAAAATCTGGAATGCTTTGACCATAAAAATATAACAAAAAACAACACAATTAAATGATTAAAATTACGTTTTGTAATTAACTAAAAATTTTTGCAACCTATTTTCATATAAAGATGTGAGTTCTGAGGAGGATGTGGCAGATGATGCTGAATGGTTCCGCAGAGAAGTCGGAGAAGAACCAGATCCAGGTGGGTATAAGAGACTTGGCTAGTTTCATTTTTGTGAGCAACATAATGAGGAGGAAATCTAACATCAATATTACTAAGTCCATATTTAGATGGAGTCTAAAAATAAAGACATATTAGTTTATCTTTGTATCTGTTAGGTGTTGACTCATCAAAGAAACCAGATTATTACATATGTACTGCAGTTTATTTTGAATCGTCCCTGAAATCAAAATCGGTATTTCAACACCTCATTTGCAAATGTGGTCTGAGAGCAAACAAAGTAGTCTCTTCAGGAGTACCTTTTTTCGAAACATGGCAGAAATAAACATTATTAAGAAGTACTATATTTTTCTCTTGGTGTACATGAATATACTTGCCGAGTGAAATGAAATTTGAGTAACAGTAATGGTACCTTTAGCCAGTCACTTATTTTGACTAAAACTAATTTGCATATCACCCATGCAATAATGTTTTTGGTATTTTCATGGTCGATATGAACATGGTATTTCCATTGGCTACCGAACTATTTTTATTCTATAAACACATTTTCGGCTGCTATTTTTGTTCGGTTCAAATCGTCAGGCAACATTTTTGAACATGGTATTTCCATTGGCTACCGAACTATTTTTATTCTATAAACACATTTTCGGCTGCTATTTTTGTTCGGTTCAAATCGTCAGGCAACATTTTTGGCGTGTTCGGTGTACGTCACATGGAATACTACGATTAGGAGAACTTAATGTATGTTGAACACCTGGAAACTGAGTTTTATAAATCTTGAAGGGCTCTCGGTTTGTTACACGTTCTTTCTTTAATATGAAATAATCCAATATGGAACATGTAATAATAACAGAACTCCACACCCTCCCCGTGGCTTTCGTTGCATATGGAAGTTATTTTCACTCAAGATGTGGTGTATTCTGCTGTACTTTCACTCGCTTCGCTCGTGAAAATACGGCCGTAGGATACACCGCATCGCTCGTGACAATAACTTCCATACGCAATGAAAGCCACAGGGAGGGTGTGGGGTTCTGTCATAGAACTTTCACGATTAACTTTTTTTTTTTTTTCGCCATTTTGAGCTACACCAAACAGCACTACTTTTTACTTGAAAATACACTTAGGTGATCAGGTGTAATGTAACTACACCATTACAAAACTATGAAATAAAGTTGTCCCAAAAATGTCACAGTATCACTCTTGGCTTGAACTGATTATGTTTAAAATTTACTTTACAAATTTTTCCCTTTAAATGACTGGTATTGTGAGAATCCAGTATGAATTCTGTAATATATGTAATAAAATACTCAAATAAAAGGTTGCCATTTTGTCATCTTTCACAAAATAAGCCTTTTTTTTTTTCAGATTCCTTCCCGTCTCAATCTCGTAAACCACCCCCCAAAAGGAAGCTAACTACCGAAAGAAGTGGTGGTCCTTGGAAGAAAGCAAAGAGAGAAGAAAAGCCAACTGCAAAACTGGAAGATAAAAGAAAATGGAAAGTTGAAACCAAACAAAAATCTAAAAGTGGTCCTGTTAAAGTTTTAGGAAAATTTTCCAAAAAAGTCAACCCCAAAGATAAAAGACAATTTCAGAAGGGTAAACAGAGTAAAAAAACAGATAAGAAAATGTCTAATGTTCACAAAAAGAAGCAGTCTCATGTGAAAAAATCATCCCAGTCCCACAAAACAAAGAGGAAAAGATGAGAATTTCGGATTTGAATGGTTTACAGATGGGCTGGAGTTGTTAAATGAAAGTCTGATTCAAGTTCTCACTCCCAATTTAAAAGTGTAAATACTGTAAACACATCAATTTTTCACTTGGTTTTATTTTCGCTTTTTTTTGTTTTTTACTGGGAAGTGAAATCTGCTAAATTGAATTCACATGAACATGGTTAATTGCAATTGAAGTTTTTTTTCATTTGAAAATTTATGAATTTAAAACCTCAAAATACTGAAATAGTGAAATATAAGTGAAAAGAAATGCTTTTACAGTATCATGTTTCGAAATATGTCCTTATCAAGATGACTGTAGAATATTCAATTTCTAGAATATATTATATTGGTATTTTTTCTCACAAAATAATCATATTTAATTTGGGTACAAGGTGTCCGTGTGATCTTCCACAGCATTTTCTCATGGTCATGCTTTGACCGATTGTGTTTAATGACAATACAAAGTTGTTTAACATGTGGCTTGATGGAGTTAATGCAAAGCTTACTTACAAGATTGTACCTGATTGGCTACCCAACCCTTATCCCTGAAATCCTGACCAATCAGAGAGCAGCTTGTTTGTTGACAATTTTTCTTCAACATATGAAATTCTGCCTTGTACATATATATGCTTCAACTCAACTGAACTGCGTTGATGTGCGACAATTTGATTTTTAGTTTTAAACATTTTACTCTTATTGTTTTCATTAACAGGGCATATTCAGACATATACTCTGCATTTTTAAAAAGGTCATTAAAACAAACTGATGTGCCATTTGGAAATTCCAAAAAATTAAAACTTTTAAGTCTGATAACAATCTTGAGTTACTTTAAAGACGACATTACTTTCAACACAATCTACACAGGTGGCTCAATTTGCTCTGTTAATCAAGCTTAGGTTTGATTGGACATTGACAAATAAGTAATGTCTTTTCTGATTGGGTTAGATAATAAAGTGTTTCTTCATCAGTAAAATACAACATTCAAGTTTTGTTTCACAACATTGTCGAATTTTCACACTTCATATATGGCAGATTCTGTGTTGCACATATTTCAATATCAAGTACAATTACATCTAGATAAATGAACTCCCTAGTTGGTCAGAAAAATGTGAAAATAAAATTTAACCATTATAATATGCTAAACAACAAAATTGTTGTCTATTATAGAAATTGAGATCTTGTCTTTGTTGAGGTGATTGTTGTGTCCTAACCTTCCCCTTCCCCTTCCCCTTCCCCTTCCCCTTCCCCTTCCCTTCCCTTGACATGTGACGTTTAGAGGTTATTTCTACTTTCTTATTTCATTTCATTTGACTAACGCCCATTCGTCGAAATATTACTATCAAGTGATATGTGGGTCTCTTTGTCTGTCTGAAAACTTGAGGTAGTTCAAGTGAAGCAGCCAGTAGAGTTTGAATAGGAGAATGTATGAGTGGAGTGTAATAGTGCAGATATTGATACACCAGGACACAAACCTTGGTGAAGTTTTGCTCCTGTAAACCATGATTTATACAGAGAATTAAACATTTTGTAGATGTGCAATGATTTTGTGTTGGCACTAAATGTATTGATACATTTTCTTAGGAATTGTTTTGAACAATTGAATTATCAGTCTTACAAGTTAGATTGTTTGATAAATTGACAATTTTTCTTTCCTTAAAAGGCGGTAGTCCTCCCGCAACACATCTGCGACATTTGTGTTGATAAACATTGATTTTCCCATAAACCAATGCGCTTTTCGAATTAAATAACGAGTACGAGTGCCATGAGCACCACTTGCACTAATTACTGCCGGCGACTCCCTCAATACCTTCCAAACACAACCAAAAAAATTTAAAGCTTGGTAACCTCTCAGTTTGTACTAGTTAGAGTGCGCATCTTTGTTTATACGAGACTGACCTATATCTCACACATGCGCAGTGCGACGACTATGGCCCTTTAATCATTTTTATTTGATGTCATTTCTCTATTGATTTATACAGTCATATTATCACCAGTATTCTTCTACATGAGATAGCTCATTTTTAAACTCCCAATGATATTACTTCCAAAATAGTCACTATATGCAACACAAAATCAGATCTCCAATAATAAAATGGTGAATACAAAATACAATTATTGTTACTACGCAATAGGAACACATTCTCATACTAAACGAATGAGTTCTTGGGCTGACGTTGAAATTACATATACTAGTTAGCTGTATTATTAATTCTTTGATGCCATCAGAAAATTAGTTATTCTTACTGATTAATTATTACTTGATGGAAGATTTATTGATAAGTAGAAAGTGAACAAAATTACGTTGTTACGAACGTCTGTAAATTACGTCATCTTGTAAGTGGTCAAGTCAATGTAAAAGTAGATGGGACGATCCGAATAGGGTTATATCTTGCTAATTCGTTAAATAACTGCCTCTGAAAGCTTTCTGGTGCTACACATCTAGTTATATTCGTTAATTTTTATCTTCAGAACATAGCAGCCTTAGGGACTGTGCTTTACCAAATATTTATTCCTGGTTTCAAAACTACTACCTTCGATTTACACGCAACGCAATGATTGATAATTCGAATAAAATACAATATTAAATATTCAATCTATTTGTATATTTGGTTTTGCATTGTCATTTCATAAGTGATTTATAAATTTGCGACTTTCCCACGTACTAGTTGTATCTAGTATTGATATTAATAATAATAATAACTTTATTACTCAACAATTACTATCTGTGGATAATGTATCGTAAGAAAAATACAACAATAACAGAAAATTACAATAATAATGCTATAAAGAAAAAAATACAAAAACGTTAATTTTTGTATATATTTTTTTTATTGGTATTTAACTAGTGGAATGTATTTCAATTTATTAATTGATGTACTTATTGATTTCTCGTCTTTATTTTAAGTTGCGTATGATAACTACACTACACACTATAAAGACTAAAAGACAAACATAACCACCACGCTATTGTTACGCCCTTACTAGTTACTAGTATATTGATAATAAACCATTTTCTGGTCACTGCGAGATCTAACGTTATGCGTGAAATCGAACTTAAAAATAGGGGAAACAAAGCTCCTGGTTACGACAAACATCACGTGGGATTCAACAAATGCGAAAGTAGTTTCAGGGAATATTTCCATGCTTAATAATGGAAACAAATGATGAAGATAAGTGAAGAACTTGAAAACATGGCAAACAAATCAAGTCTGACTGATCCACTACATGAAATTTAAAACTGGATCAAGAATTGTATAAAATACTTAAAAGAAGTTAAAAATTATAAAGGTCTAGGTCTTGCGTATAAGAAAAGAAAGTGGGCAAATGTCAATAGTGATTGTACATGTCCATGCTGCAAGAAAGGTGATGAAACTCTAGAACACTTTGTTCTAGAGTGTGAAAGCTACAAAGAACTTAGGGATATTATGATAACAAATATTAGTCGTATCCTATGTAAAAATGGTGAAGCAAATCTTTACGAAGATATTACGAAGGGTAAAGCTTTATTATGTTTCCATTTAGACGATAGCACTCAGCATTACAATCATGAGATATGTGAAGAAATTGATAGAGTTGTGAAAAGATTTCTTATTGATGCCATGGATTATAGAAAAGATTATGTGGATTTATTTCCTGTATTCCCTTTAGGTTTACAAGTTTCATTTTTTTTTGTATTTTCTTTAAGTTATAAAAGTTTCATTTTTGTACTTCCTTTAAGTCTGTTTCTTTTTCATTTATATATTACGTGCTTTTTCCAATAATTTTATTGCAGCTCCTAATTACTTATTAGTGAGCCCCTGAAGTAAAAGGATAGCAACAAATAAAAAAAAATAATGATGTGCTGTGATGATGATCAATTTCGATTAATAATGGTATTCAAACGCAATATTCCCCTGTCAAAGATTGGCCTTTCGGTGTGAGCTACGGCGCTCGGTGCGCGTCTTTCACGCAACTCGCAGTGACTCGCACAAACTATGACACTCAATATGTTCGAAATAAATATTTAAGCAAATTAAATTACAGAACGGATAATCCTATTGATATGCACACATAGCCAAAACCATAAGAATATTGATGAGGTAACCATGAAGAGGGATACGTATCTTTAGCCGAAAGGTAAATACAATGATTTATACTTGAATTATGGGTAGGCATACAACCACATTCTCCAATATCTCATTTGTGGTGTTCGGAAATAGACCCATCACTTACGTTGTACCTTTTCACTTGCCTTTTCCCCACACTGTTACGTGTAATTGCTAAGACCAAAACTGCTTGGTTTGCCTGTTCTGTCAGAGTTGCGACAGCTTTTAACCAATAGTTTCTCGAGGATGGAACAGGACCTACATATTTATAATAACCAGTTACCTCCATGACATTACTGCCGATAAACCATTGTTCAGAATTGGCATAAGACCTTCCTTTCTAAAAGAAACACCAAAGCCTTGGTATTTTCAAGATTAACTGCCATGTTCCAATTTTGACTTTCTCTCTATCCACGTGAATAGTTACTAGTATATATTCTTACACGATTCTGACAATTTAGTTTCATAATACTGTATGTACATTTTCTCTTGATAACGCTATAATCCCATTTCATTTGATAACTATATAATTACCTTTTTATATTAAATTAATATGCTTTTACTATTTCTTTTTTATTATTATTATTATTATTATTATTATTATTATTATTCCTTATGTATTTTATTGTTCATTATATCCTTATTGTATTCTAATCTAGATCCCAGAGAGAATACGATGTCAATAAAGGTTGTTATTACTACGTTTTTATTTGATAACGCCATAATTATGTTTTCTTTTAATAGCACTATAGTTACGCTTTCGTTTGATAACGCTGGAAGTGCACCGGATACGTTGGTCAGCATGCGTCAAAAAAGTCGGAACTGAACATTGAGGGCGCTGTCACATGTGAATCAAGGTGACCCGATCGACCGGGAGGTCAGGTCCGGGGCATGTCGTCCAGAAAACAACTTCCATAATAATAAAAATGGCGTGGATTTTTGGCTACGGTTCGTTAATTTGGCGACCAAATTTTGAATATAAGGAAAAAATGGTGGGTCACGTGAAAGGTTTCTGTCGTCGATTTTGGCAGGAGAGTGTCATCAATCGTGGCACAAAGGAAAAGGTTAGTCTGACTGTAGAATAGTGGGTGGGGGTGAATGGTGGGGGGGGGGGGGGTTAACCTGTGGCAGACAATCATGGTGTGTCGTTGTTTACAAATAAGCATCTACCCACGAGCCTACTCGTTTTTAATGTATTGTGAAACTGAAGTAGCGCGACGACGATTCTTGATCATCGTCCAATGACCATCTCAAATCACACACTCTGCGAAAAGGACTCGACATTCATCTTTCTGACTCAGAAAAAAACATTTACAATCTTGGTACTTGGTGATTGTGCAACTCGCCGAATGTCGATTATTGCACTCTGCGACAGGATCGCAGTGTCACTCTGCGAAGAGCACGATTCCTATTGGTTGGTGGGTCGAACAGCGCGAATGGTGACAATGGTACGGGTAAAAAAAAGTGTGTAAAGACTATGTACCGGCGACATGTCACTCAAACATGACATTCTTCAACAAGCATGGCCGTGACCCTCATATGTTGCCATATGCCAGTGTGGTGATGTGTTGGATTTTCAAGCGATTGTCACATTCAGTTTCACGTCATTATCTCTTTACCCATCTACTTTTGATGTACTGAACTTTGTATGCAAGATTTCACGTTACTGAAGTTCCATACCCATGAATTTATTCACACTTGATTTTATATATATATTTCTCACCACTCTAGCCTGGCAGAGTAGCTGCACTAATGGAAAGTGACTCAGAGGTAAATATGAATTTTGTTAAGTTATGTAAACAAATATTACAAAAGCTGCACAGAATATTCTCAGTACAACAAAGGCATTCCTTTATTTTTATAAATACTTATGAATATCAATGGCAGTATAATCAAACCAGCCAATCAATGAGCACAGAGCACAACAACATCATTTGAAATTGTACCAAAGTTATTCAGTTAGCCAACCTCTAGTTTCAGTTTGAATTGTGAAGTTCTTAAATGTTTATAAAGATGAAGAGAATGCCTTTGTTGTGCAGAGAATATATACTGTGAATAGAGTAGTAGTTATGCTTTGATAGTGTGTGATATATGTCCACATGACCAACTCAATGTGTCCACATGACCAACTCAATGTGTCCACATGACCAACTCAATGTGTCCACATGACCAATTCAATGTGTCCACATGACCAACTCAATGTGTCCACATGACCAATTTAATCTGTCTACATATCTTATGCAACGTCTACATAACATATCCACATGACCAATCCACAGTTTGTACTACAAGCAATTAAATATAATATGTATGTACTGTTATGTTAAGATAGTAGTAGTTATGCTTTGATAGGGTGATAAATAATTATTATTCTGGCAAAATTAAAAATTGAATAATTTAGATGTCACATGATGATGTCTAAGATGATGTGACATGCATCTTTAAACAATTCAGTTCAGTTGAGGATGGAATCCTGGCATTGTTACAACATATTACCCATGGTATTTATTGCACATTGGCAGAGATATTTTGCTTGCTTGACAATTAGGTGCAATATATCCCAGCAGCATGTCACTGAGCAAAAGAATATCACTTGATTGTGAAAAAAAAAAGCATTTTTTGTCTCTGTAGTTTTACATCAGTTCTTAATGCAGTATTTAACAGTTTTGAATTGTTCTTGATTCCCAGAGTAAAGTTTGGGGTGTAGCACTTTACGTTTCTGATACGGACAAAGAAGAAGTATTGAATAAACTCATCACTCGGGAACTTTGCCATCCTACAAAAACAGTGTTTTTTCCAAAAGACCAATCAAAAGAAACTGTAGAAGTGGAAATTTTTAACTGTGGAGAAGGTATTGCACAGTTCACAGGACGTGAGGACATCAAAAAGACGGCACAGTTCATTGCACAGGGTGTTGGAACCACTGGAATGAAGAATGATGAATATGTGACCAAAGTCTTGGATTTCACCCACAATGTTGCTGGTGTAGAAGACACATATCTAATCGAATTAGACAAACTTGTTAAAGAATATCAGAAAAATATGAAATCCTAGTTAGACATTGCCATTTCAGAGATTTGGTGATTTTGCTCTGTGTGTGTGAGCAGAACATCACAAGTAATGTATACGCATTAATTTATATTAATATATTCACATGACTGATCCAACAAGTCTACATGACCCATGCAATATATCCACATAACACATCCAATGTCTACATAATAAATCCAATGTGCCCACATGACCAATTCCGTGACCACATGATCAATCTAATATGTCTACATGACCTATTCAATGTATACCCAATCAATATAATATATCCACATAAACCAATACAATATGTCTACATAACAAATCTAATATGCCTACATGACCAATTGCTGTGTCCACATGATCAATCTAATATGTTCACATGACCTATCCAATGTATACCCAATCAATATAATATATCCACATAAACCAATACAATATGTCTACATAACAAATCTAATATGCCTACATGACCAATTGCTGTGTTCACATGATCAATCTAATATGTTCACATGACCAATTGCTGTGTCCACATGATCAATCTAATATGTCCACATGACCAATTCCGTGTCCACATGATCAATCTAATATGTCCACATGACCTATTCAATGTATACCCAATCAATATAATATATCCACATAAACCAATACAATATGTCTACCTAACAAATCTAACATGCCTACATGACCAATTGCCATGTCCACATGATCAATCTAATATGTTCACATGACCAATTGCTGTGTCCACATGATCAATCTATTATGTCCACATGACCTATTCAATGTATACCCAATCAATATAATATATCCACATAAACCAATACAATATGTCTACATAACAAATCTAATATGCCTACATGACCAATTGCTTTGTCCACATGATCAATCTAATATGTTCACATGACCAATTGCTGTGTCCACATGATCAATCTAATATGTTCACATGACCAATTGCTGTGTCCACATGATCAATCTAATATGTTCACATGACCAATTGCTGTGTCCACATGATCAATCTAATATGTCCACATGTGTACATGACCAATCCAATGTCTACATAATAAATCCAAAGTATCCACATGACAAATCCTGTGTCTACACAATAAACCCAACATGTCCACATAATAAGCCCAATATGTTCACATAATAAATCCAATATATCCACATGACAAATCGAATGTTTACACAAACAATTCAGTATGCCCACATAACCAATGTAATATGTCCACATCACAAATCCAATGTCTCCATGATTACCTCAATCAATCTGCATGATCCACGTGACTCGTCCATTAAGTCCACATGTCCTCCCAAATTATAATGTGCACATGAGCAATTCTATTTTCTTCATGACCAAGTGGAATTATAATCATCTAATTTGGACCCACTCATTTGTGCATTTCCATTTATGAGACATACTTTGTTTGAAAACATGCGGATTACGGTCGACGTACCTTTGATGGAGCATGCACTTGAATATCAAGGCCAGACAGTGAACATGAACAATAATGAAATAAGAAAAGAAGAGTATCGTCAAAGAGACCAGTCTGAAACTTCAACGATACATGTTGTAGAATAGAGCTCCATAGTAATCCCTCAAAAATATAAACTTATTGATAAATAAGTACATACCAAATATTTTCGTGATATATAAACTTTACACGGGACACAAATATGGTTCTAACTTTCAAGAATCGCTTTTGACCGTGTTGCACGTACAAAATTCAACTATAAGGTTGAACTTTTTTTCTGCCTTCTTACAATTACTTCGTTTAGTTGTTTGTTCAATACACGACACATTTTAGGTACACATTAGTAGGTCGGAGTTAGGGGAAGTTATGGAACACTGAATGTTGACAATCTACCCTATATTTTACTTCCATGCAAATGACAAGATTCTTGATTCAAATTAATTATCAAAACGTAAAGTAACAAAACATCATAGTTTGTTTACTCGTTCGCAACAAAATGTACAGCCATATTGAATCACGGTAATCATTTGTTTACTAGTTCGCCAATTTGGATTTTGGGGGCATTTTCTTCATGTTTTGGCAATCTTAGTATAGTTTTTTTTTCAAATTATTAAGCTTGCGAAGTTTAAATATTTGGAATGTACAATTTGTATCATGAAAATTGTATTTTCAAGAGATTACTTCGGACGCCTATTCTACACCAATGCCCGATATTCTAGGTTCTATGGTTTACCAGAATCCACAGTGGGAAAACGCGCTTGAATTGAAAAGTTTGATATCAACGATGCAACTGTTCTGGAAAACGCACATGACTCTGTCCCGCCCTCATCCACTTGTCGCCAGGCAACCAAACACAAATGACAATGACTCAAGTGCTGGCAAACTTCAATACTCTGACCACAATTGCCAAACAATAATACAAAATTCAACTCACACGCAAAGCATGCAACACTGGACAAATACAACATCAGACAACAAGAGAAAGAATCTCTAAGCGGGCAAAAAAAAGGCCAAAACGTCTGAAATGTCCAAAAAAGGGCAAAAAAGTCACAAGGCCAATCTACTGGTCTCATCAAAGGGTACAGCTGGTACACCAAAAAGTGTTCTATAAACACAAAAGCCACACGTTGTAGGGCGCCAATGTCCCGCCCTCATCCACTTGTCGCCAGGCAACCAAACACAAACAGGCTATCGGACCAATATTTCGGATCCGAAGTGGACGAAGGGGGAGCATAAATTTTTCCTCACAGTATAAAAGGGGGCCAGCACACACAGTCCCCAGAGAACGGTCCTCTCAATCCAAATCAAGGGCAA
Organism: Saccoglossus kowalevskii; assembly: GCF_978046115.1. NCBI lineage: Eukaryota > Metazoa > Hemichordata > Enteropneusta > Harrimaniidae > Saccoglossus > Saccoglossus kowalevskii. The sequence goes on from NC_140657.1 coordinate 27,903,655, forward strand.
TGGATAAGTATTGTGTCGAACCAGCTCTAACTGTACCCACAAACACGCTAGCACAAATAATGAGACCGTAATAATTCCAAACAACAAACGGTATATTATCAAACAACTGGCAGTCATGCAATACAAGATCAGTAAACTGCAATACATCAGCAGCAACATTAATCATAAATCACAGCTACTATTACACAGTTGTGGCTGAAACAGCACTCGATGCACAAAAAGGTATATCTACAGTTCAGTGAAAACAAGTAATCAAATGTCTCTTTACAAATGTCACTGCACAAACTATCAGCCAGCACTATACCACGCTCTGCACCAGCACAGTCTCGATCAGCTACCAAGTGCGTGCAACTCCTTATATGGCAATAGTCTTAATGACGTCACAATATTCACAAATCGTAATAACGCATGCCACAAAACTCAGAAAACACAGAAAAATAACAAGTCACAAGTTTAACAAAAAGTCAATAAATGTGGAAGCTTATACACATCAAACTAAATCAGTGGAAACCAGCAACCATGTTGTTGACATATTTTCCGTTCAACTTGAGCAAGTGTCCAAAATTCGCGCGCTGGCGAACACAATTTTGGCGGCAAACAAACCACAAATCCAAAATGTAATGCTTGCACTCAAGATCCGACACGGACAATATCTCAGCACAACAACATTGAAACAATAAATAACCCAGGGAAACCGAAACAGGAGCGGTGGGGGAAATAACCCAGGGAGAGAGTGATTTCGAGCTCGCTAATAAACGGTCACTACATTACATCCAACTCGTCGTCGACCTGAGTATCACTACAGTTTATTATCGTGACAAATGTAATACTCGGTTATGGCGAAGTCGGCCTATCGCACACGAACCAGACGGTTTACCTCAGAGTCTTCTCTCGACTTGCTCGCTTACCAGCAAATCCCACGCCGTCTTGATCACTCGTCGATGTCCCAAGTTCACCACACAACAGCAGGCAATCGGGGTTACAGCGTCAGCCTCGTGGTTTCTGGAAGCGCAACGTCTTTCATTCATGGAAAGTTCGTTTCACAGGATCCAAGACTCCGTCAGTCTCACAGCTGACTCCAGCGGCGACCAGGATGATTCCCCTCCTCTGCTACAGGTGTTCAGTCGGGAATCAATACAGTTATTCGCCTGATTTAGATGAATCTTCACTCCGCTCACTGTAACCAAGTTCAGATCTTCCGGCCATTTTTCAATCCTCCTCCCTTTTTTGCGCGTTCCTTCTTCCACCAATCCGACAACTCGGCACTCTAGGTCAAAGGTCGGTCACTCTCAATTAGCATAAAAAACTCCAAATTTAGGAAAGACATCCCCAACCCGTGTCTCGCTCCTGTACACGGTAAATTCTAAGTCTAAAATAAGCCACATACCATGGCATCGGGCAAACACTATGGCAACCAGTTTCCACATAAATACTAACCCAAAAAGTGATCCACACTCGGTTAATAAACCGGTAATAAAACAGCACTTCGTAAATCACTTAAATACTGCATAATAGTACACTCGGTTACCTAGTCAACGCTAATACTACGTGTGACACACCCTGGCCCCAAACGCATTCACGTCCCCGGAATGCAAGACAGCAGCCAAGACCACTGTCCTGCCTTCCAAGTGACCAGTAATCAATCAACTATCACATCTGCCAATAACCTTCCAATAAGTCTTCTCATATGATTGTTTTGCACTCCTGATTCAAGGACTGTGCTCAACTCCAGTTGCTCCTCTACAGACACTTCTTGCTAGTGTGGCACATGCTGATCAAACAAAGTCTTCCATCCCCGACTGCAGTTGTAGATTCCTAAAGCAGAGACAACAAAACATGCAATACAGAGGCAGGACCCAGGATAATTTACAAGGGTAAATAGACAAAAAAGCGCCCTCTCCCTATCATGTAGTAGAGAACTACGGAAGAAGAGGACACTACACAAATAAAAGTGTATACAGCACGCACACTCACACAAAGTCAGGCAAACAATACTCCATCCTACAGATATCTCACCTCTCAATGACAGTCCACCATCTCGACTCCTGGCACAACAGATGTTCATTGTCCACATGACACTAAACTCTAACAACCTACCTGTCAGTCAACCCCAACACCCCAAAAGTCTACTATACTCGTGTTCTGTGCTACACCACAGGAAGGAACGGCTCAATCCTCTATGCACAGCCGACATAGAACAGAGTACAAGGAAAAGGGACCCTGGGTGGTAGCGACCCAACCAGGGTAGTGACGAAGCTCACTTTAAACAGTACGTTCGCAAAGGTGCTCAACTCCCACCCTCAGAAGAGGAGTACAATTCCTCACACCACAACACAGACTACAATGGGTGTGCAGGCAACCGACGAAGAAAGGTTACACAAACGTCTAATAGCAGGATTGTGAACAATCACCTCCTGCTCCAATGATCGCCTTGTTCCACCTAACAGGCACAAAAGCTGGCGCACCAGGATTGATGCCAGACCTAACAAGAGTGTGCGAACAGTCAAATCCATATCGCAAACAAGGCTTTCTGTCTCTCAAAGGGTAGCGGCGACCATCAGAGTCTGACCTGGTTGTTTTGACAACACAATCAGCCTCAGACGCGACAATCGCTCCTTCACCAGGCTCTGCTGCCATCTCTATGACAGCTTCTGTGTCATCTGGCACCACTTCTGCACTCACCTCCAACTCGTGATCCTTTTCCACCTCTGGGGATACAGTGACATCAGGGTCTATATGCAATAGCAGTTCTGGGCCCTCCTCACTGGTTCTTAACTCAGGACCATCACTCCCCACCGACATTGGTTCAGGGGTTGCATGAGCAGCAACATCACGAGGTAGACGCCTCTCAGCACATTGCTCATGCGGGTAAGTAACAATGTACCCACGGTCAGAGTCTGTATCTGTGCCTTCAGTTTCACAGTCAGCTTCCGATGATGCCTGTGTAGTTCGTTGCAACGCTCTGGTCCTTGGCTTCCTCACTCTTTTGACTGGTTTGACCAGTTCTCTTCTCATTGGGCGTGCTTCTCTGGGCCTTGGCAGTGCATGAAACGGTAACAACAAGTTACGATGCAGGTTTCGTACCTTACCACCCCTCTCAGGCTTAACTACATAAACTGGTATACCACGATCATCCTGCCTGACAATGACATATGGATCCTTCTCCCATTGGTCAGCGAGCTTGTGCTTGCCACGCACCTTGACATTGCGCACTAATACACGGTCTCCAGGTGAGAGTTCAGACTGCCTGGCCTTCCTATCATAGTACGACTTGCTGATGAGGCTCTTTTTGTCCATGCGAAGCGATACAATTCGGTAAGCCTCATCAAGACTGCGCTGCCAGTTTCTCACATACTCATCCATGTCTTCTGCCTGTTCATCCTCAGTGACCAAGCCCAAGTATATGTGTAACCAGTCACATCATGCTTCGTGCAATTATACGCATGAGTCACTGCACTAACATGCTGTTTCCAGTTCTGCTTGTCAGAGTTGGACAGCGTTCCCAACATACCAAGTAACGTCTGATTAAATCGCTCCGTGATCCCACAGCCCTGGGCATGGTATGGGGTGCTCCGAGATTTCACAATTCCCATGGCATCACACAGGTGCCTGATCACAGCACTCTCGAAGTTTCGGCCCTGATCAGAATGTAGGCGTTCAGGGAAACCAATGTGCCGCACAAACTGCTCCATCAATGCATCCGCAGTTACCTTAGCAGTCTGGTTACGAGTAGGAACAGCTATGGCGTACTTTGTGAAATGGTCTGTCATCACAAGTACATCCCTACATCCTCCCTTTGACGGTTCAATAGACAAGTAGTCCATGCAGACCAATTCCAGAGGCCTTGTCGTCTTGATACTCACCAATGGAACTGGGGCTCTACCATCAGCTGTCATCTTTCTGCGTGTACAGCGTTCACATGATTTAATCCACTCAACCACCATCTCAGTCATGCCAGGCCAATAGAAGCGTGATCTCATCAAGTCCAAGCTTCTATCCTGTCCAAGATGGCCGACATCATCGTGCAAGGCCTCCATGGCTGTTACTCTGAATTTCTTGGGGAGGAACAGCTGCAACACTCTCTCACCATTGTTATCCACGCGCTGACGGTACAGGACTCCACGGCATAACTGAAACTTTTTCCATTCCCTTAAGGCAACCTTCACCTCTGCTGGCAGTGTTTTACGTTCTGCCTTGTCAGGTAAACTGCCTCTCTCAAAGTAGTCCAACACTTTCCCAACAGTCGAATCCTCCTGTTGCAAGCGCCTCCAATCCTCTCGTGATACAGATGTCAATGACGTTGGTGCCACTGAACGCACATCAGGAATAAGGGCTGTGCTCGCCATCGCTCCCACCATCTCCAGTCCAGGAACCAAAGGTGCCAAGTGGTACTGGCACAGTGCCTGCACCACTGGCTTGTCCATCTTGACTCGCACCTGTTCCTCCGGAGGCAACCATTTCAACCATTGAGGCGAACCAACACTATCTGTGCTATATCCCTGGACAGGCTTACGAGAAAGAGCATCTGCATCCCCGTTCTGCTTTCCTGGCCTATACTCTATGCTGAAATCATAGTCAGCTAGCTTTGATAGCCATCTATGTCCCGTTGCGTCCAATTTCGGTGTGCTGATCACATACCGTAATGGGTTGCAGTCAGTAACCACCTTGAATTTTCTGCCCAGTAGCATATCTCCGAACTTGTCAACAATTGCCCACTTCAATGCGAGGAACTCAAGCTTGAAGGCAGGATAATTCCTCTCGCTCCTAGACAAGCCTCTACTTGCATATGCCACCACTCGGTTACCATTGCCTTGGTCTTGATAAAGGGCAGCCCCAAGTCCAATAAGGCTTGCATCAGTATGCAATTCAAACTCAAGGTCATAATCCGGGTAGGCCAACACTGGTGGGTTTGTCAGCTTCTCAATCAGTAAGTCGAAAGCATGTTGGCACTTCTGTGTCCATGCAAACTCAGGAGGGTTCTGTCGGTTTCTCTTCCTGCCATGAGCATGTTGATACAATCCCATAGTAAGATCGTTCAGTGGCTTCGCAATTTTCGAGAACCCTTCCACATAACGACGATAATAGCTTGCCATCCCCAGGAATGTCTTCACCTCCCTCCCATTGCGAGGTATGGGCCAGTTACGCAGCGCCTCGGTCTTCACTGGGTCTGTGCGAATTCCTTCCTTTGACACGATATGACCCAAAAAGTGAACTTTCTGGCGGAAAAATTCACACTTCTTGGCTTTAACCTTCAAGTCTGCACTCTTTAGGCGCCTCAACACCTCACCCAGGTGTCTGATATGGTCGCTGAATGTCTTGGAGTACACGATCACATCATCCTGGTAAACAATACATGACTGGTTGACTAATTCGCCCAGGCACTTCTCCATGGCTCTTTGAAATGAGCTTGCACTGTTGCAAAGCCCCATTGGGAGACGGAGACACTCAAAATGGCCGACAGGCGTCACAAATGCTGTCTTCGAAACATCCTGTTCACTCATGGCCACTTGCCAATAGCCACTCTTAAGGTCAATTGTGCTAAACCATTCTGCATCCTTCAAGGCCTCCAGACTCTCCTCGATGCGAGGAATGGCATAAGCATCACGGACAGTCTTGGCATTCAGTCGTCTGTAATCAATACACAGCCTTGTGGTTCCATCGCGCTTTGTGACCATGACCACTGGTGCAGCCCATGGGCTGTCAGACTCACGTATAACACCACTATCCAACATGCCCTTGATGATCTCTCGCAACTCTGCATATTTGGCAGGAGGTACTCTGCGGTGACGCTCACGGCTTGGTGTTTCATCATTAAGTCTTATGCGATGCTGCACAAGGTCACAACGCCCAAGGTCATTATCATGCAAGGAGAAGGCATCAATGTTACGCTGAAAGAAACTATGCACCATTTTGATCTGTGATCCACCAATGGGAGATTCCAAAAGATTGAACTTCACACCCTTGATGACAACACTTGGATCTCTGTCATTGTGCTCACCTCTCTCAGTCTCTTCCCTGGCCATTGAAGCACTCTGAACACGGGTCACAGCCGTCACTTCTCCAACAGTGCTACCGGGTCTGATATACACATTCCTGTTGGTAGTGTTAAACACATGAACTGGCAGTCTTGAACTAGACGCATTGCACTCCAACACCGTGACTGATGGCACAGCAGTCACTTGCATTCTCATATTGATTATCGGCTCCACCATAACCACATACTTGTCACCATCAGGGCCCTTTGGCAAGTCACCCATAATGATGGCATCCTGCTCTGGTCGGATGGCAAGAGGTCTGTCAATTGCTGCCTTGACCATGCCCAAGTGACCAGTTCTACCAATAAACTTATGGCAGTCACTCAAATGCTTAATCACACGTCTACCAGTTGCAGACATGCGGTTGCTCTGCACAAATTTTCTGGTCAACAAGCTCTGCTTCACATTTGCAGACATGTCCAGTAGGTTTGTGCCAATTGTGACTGGCACCACAGAACTATAGCGTGTATCAGGGACAACCAATACATGCACATCATGCTCTTCCTTCTCACCAAATAGATCAGTAGGCAATGTGATGCTGACTACCATGTACCCCAAAAACGGAACAACTTGGCCACCTGCTCCACGAACTGAGAGGTCCTCCTCAAGGGGTTCAATAGGAATCTCACTTAGGTGCTCTCTATAGTACCATTCACTGACTGTAGTTATCTGAGATCCTGTATCAAATAGACATCTTGCTTTAACTCCATTCACCATCACAGTAGCCTCGCATGCTGATCCCACCACTCTATCCAGCACAGGTGACTGCATCATGAGAACATGGTTACCATCACCTTTTCTCAGAGAGCACTGCTTCTTTCTCCCAGATTTACAAGTGTACCCAACATGCCGCTGTGACTGTGTGTCCTGATTACTCTTTCCAGTCGTGTCTTGGCTGACCTTCTTTCTGTCTGGACACTCTCTGGCAGGGTGTCCTGGTTTGTCACACCGATAACAGATCATTCTACTAGTGTCTCGTTCACGACGCAGTGGACACCTACGAAACCTATGCCCTTCATCACCACAATTGAAACATCCACGAGGCTTACCAGTAGCCAAGGATGCTGGGGGCGCTGGTGTTGCACTCGGCTGCACGGGAGCCTTCTCAGACTTGTCCAGTCTAGACTCTAGTCTGTCCATGCGATCAGCAACAGAATCTAGCTGGAGCTTCATTGTCTGCGTTATTGCCTTCTGCAAGGTAGGCAAAAGATCTTCTGGTGTCCACTGCTTCTGCACATGTACCGGTGCAGCCAACACTTCATTACAATTACTCTCCTGATCAGACACTACAGTCACATGAGCACGTGCAGCTGGTGTCTTCTTTGTCTCTGGGTTAACCCTGAGTTTGTCGTTGCGGGCAGCCCGATCATGGACTTCCTGCTCCGCATTGCGTACGACTGACAGCTGCTGATCAAACGGCATGCTATCCCAACGCTGGTGGCGCGCTATTTCACGTACTCTATCATCGTTCAATCCGTCCCAGAAACGATTGGCTAGAAGCTCGTCCATCTCCTCTGGGCGTATACCACCACGACGTCTTACAGCTTCTAACGCTAGCTCAATGCGCGTGGCAAAATCGCCAACAGTCTCGTTTTCTCGCTGCCCACTGTCAGCGAAAAATCTGTTGAGCAAAACGCGACCAGATTCCACTTCTCCGAAGCGGATTCTTAACATCTCTAATATATCATCAACTGAAGCGTCCGGCCGCATTCTTATCACGAGTTTATTTGCAGTGCCCCTCAACATAGATCTAACAGTCTGGATAACGACCGACGGCGGTTCGATTCCAGAATCACTGTATGCAAGCACTTCCTGCGACCATGTCTCAAAGTCGGCATCCGATTTAGCCCGCGAACTGTCTCCCGAAAATGTGGACAGTTTCGGTCGTGCTGACAGATATGTAGGCACGCGCAGTGTGTGTAACATACCTGAGCGGGAACGTCCTTCAGGGGAACTAAATTCCAAATCAACGTTCTGTCCACACTCACCTTGATCACTTAATTCTACAGGTACACCACCTTGCTGTCGGTATATGCTTTCATTGTTTAGTCTCACAGTACGATTCTCCATAGGGCCTCCAGCATGTCGGTGCTCACCACAGCCACTGGGAAGGGAGTCCCGACCAAAATCCAATGGCAAGACGCCACGACCCCTACCCAACATCTGGCGTCACCCTACTGGCGCTGACACGACCCCTCACTGCTACTCCCCTACCTTGACTGAGATCCAGGGCACCATGGGTAGGTGTCCCAGTATTTGCCATACTGGGTGAATCACCAGTCTCACCGGTAACAGCAGCCCCTGCACGCATTTCCATATCTCACTGTGTATAAGAATGTACTTACCCTTAATTACGTTAATACTCCTGCACATGTACCACAGATACGTCTCGACAATGACTCAAGTGCTGGCAAACTTCAATACTCTGACCACAATTGCCAAACAATAATACAAAATTCAACTCACACGCAAAGCATGCAACACTGGACAAATACAACATCAGACAACAAGAGAAAGAATCTCTAAGCGGGCAAAAAAAAGGCCAAAACGTCTGAAATGTCCAAAAAAGGGCAAAAAAGTCACAAGGCCAATCTACTGGTCTCATCAAAGGGTACAGCTGGTACACCAAAAAGTGTTCTATAAACACAAAAGCCACACGTTGTAGGGCGCCAATGTCCCGCCCTCATCCACTTGTCGCCAGGCAACCAAACACAAACAGGCTATCGGACCAATATTTCGGATCCGAAGTGGACGAAGGGGGAGCATAAATTTTTCCTCACAGTATAAAAGGGGGCCAGCACACACAGTCCCCAGAGAACGGTCCTCTCAATCCAAATCAAGGGCAATGGATAAGTATTGTGTCGAACCAGCTCTAACTGTACCCACAAACACGCTAGCACAAATAATGAGACCGTAATAATTCCAAACAACAAACGGTATATTATCAAACAACTGGCAGTCATGCAATACAAGATCAGTAAACTGCAATACATCAGCAGCAACATTAATCATAAATCACAGCTACTATTACACAGGCTGAAACAGCACTCGATGCACAAAAAGGTATATCTACAGTTCAGTGAAAACAAGTAATCAAATGTCTCTTTACAAATGTCACTGCACAAACTATCAGCCAGCACTATACCACGCTCTGCACCAGCACAGTCTCGATCAGCTACCAAGTGCGTGCAACTCCTTATATGGCAATAGTCTTAATGACGTCACAATATTCACAAATCGTAATAACGCATGCCACAAAACTCAGAAAACACAGAAAAATAACAAGTCACAAGTTTAACAAAAAGTCAATAAATGTGGAAGCTTATACACATCAAACTAAATCAGTGGAAACCAGCAACCATGTTGTTGACATATTTTCCGTTCAACTTGAGCAAGTGTCCAAAATTCGCGCGCTGGCGAACACAATTTTGGCGGCAAACAAACCACAAATCCAAAATGTAATGCTTGCACTCAAGATCCGACACGGACAATATCTCAGCACAACAACATTGAAACAATAAATAACCCAGGGAAACCGAAACAGGAGCGGTGGGGGAAATAACCCAGGGAGAGAGTGATTTCGAGCTCGCTAATAAACAGTCACTACATTACATCCAACTCGTCGTCGACCTGAGTATCACTACAGTTTATTATCGTGACAAATGTAATACTCGGTTATGGCGAAGTCGGCCTATCGCACACGAACCAGACGGTTTACCTCAGAGTCTTCTCTCGACTTGCTCGCTTACCAGCAAATCCCACGCCGTCTTGATCACTCGTCGATGTCCCAAGTTCACCACACAACAGCAGGCAATCGGGGTTACAGCGTCAGCCTCGTGGTTTCTGGAAGCGCAACGTCTTTCATTCATGGAAAGTTCGTTTCACAGGATCCAAGACTCCCTCAGTCTCACAGCTGACTCCAGCGGCGACCAGGATGATTCCCCTCCTCTGCTACAGGTGTTCAGTCGGGAATCAATACAGTTATTCGCCTGATTTAGATGAATCTTCACTCCGCTCACTGTAACCAAGTTCAGATCTTCCGGCCATTTTTCTATCCTCCTCCCTTTTTTGCGCGTTCCTTCTTCCACCAATCCGACAACTCGGCACTCTAGGTCAAAGGTCGGTCACTCTCAATTAGCATAAAAAACTCCAAATTTAGGAAAGACATCCCCAACCCGTGTCTCGCTCCTGTACACGGTAAATTCTAACAGTCTAAAATAAGCCACATACCATGGCATCGGGCAAACACCATGGCAACCAGTTTCCACATAAATACTAACCCAAAAAGTGATCCACACTCGGTTAATAAACCGGTAATAAAACAGCACTTCGTAAATCACTTAAATACTGCATAATAGTACACTCGGTTACCTAGTCAACGCTAATACTACGTGTGACAACTCCAACTAAGAATCTAATGTATCAGACCACGCCCGATGATAGCAAAGTTACTTTATCGTCCTATTAGAATGAAAGTGTTGATGAAAGGATATGTATGTCAAACAAGTTCACGAAGATTTTAAACTAGTACAACCAGCTATCAAGTTTCATGATAGCGTCTTATACATTTATGAGAGAGTGTACGAGAAAACATTGGACGCTAATGGCTGAAAGTTTTGAAAAACTCTACGTGACAAACTTTTCATATTCTCCCTATCCCAACATGCATTATGAGTCGTTCAGAAAATAAAATCATTTTATTAAAAGTGCGGTGTAAAAATTGTATGAAAGGCGATATGGCGCGCATCCTGATACTGACTTTAATAGTAAATGTGTTGTAACCATTTGTTGCAACATTGATTATGATATCAAACAGGCGACCTCTGATCCTGCGAACCATTTTTTAGCTCCGCTGTCGACTTTGTCGAGCGGAGCTTATCATATGAGTGATTGTCCGTCGTCGTCCGTTGTCGTCGTCGTTTGTTGTCCGTCGTCCGTCGTCCGTGTCAATGTTTTACTTTTTTGACTTCTTCTTGAAAACTACAAGCCTGAATGCTTTGATACTTGGTGTATATGTACCTTGGGTAGACCTCTCTTAGGTTTGTTCATTTCATGTTGATATCTTCAATTCTCTAATTTTGGTGAATATTTTTGTCATTTTTGGTAAAAAGTCATATTTTCGACTTCTTGTTAAAAACCGCAAGTGCAATTGCTTTGATATTACATATATAGGTACTACATGTGGACCTCTCTCAGATTTGTTCATTTTGTAATGATATCTTTAATTCTCTAATTTTGGTGAATATTTTTATCATTTTTGGTAAAAAGTGATATTTTCAACTTCTTGTTAAAAACCGCAAGTCCAATTGCTTTGATACTACATATAGAGGTACTACATGTGAACCTCTCTCAGATTTGTTCATTTCGTGATGATATCTTCAACTCTCTAATTTTGGTGAATATTTTTGTCATTTTTGGTAAAAAGTGATATTTTCGACTTCTTGTTAAAAACCACAAGTCTGATTGCTTTGATATTACATATATAGGTACTACATGTGGACCTCTCTCAGATTTGTTCATTTTGTGATGATGTCTTCAATTCTCTAATTTTGGTGAATATTTTTGTAATTTTTGGTAAAAAGTGATATTTTCGACTTCTTGTTAAAAACCAATAGTTCAATTGCTTTGATATTACATATTTAGATACTACATGTAGACCTTTCTCAGATTTGTTCGTTTCGTGATGATATCTTCGATTCTATAATTTTGGTGAATATTTTTGTCATTTTTGGTAAAAAGTGATATTTTCGACTTCTTGTAAAAAACCAATAGTCTGATTGCTTTGATATTACATATATAGGTACTACATGTGGACCTCTCTCAGATTTGTTCATTTTGTGATGATATCTTCGATTCTATAATTTTGGTGAATATTTTTGTCATTTTTGGTAAAAAGTGGTATTTTCGACTTCTTGTAAAAAACCAATAGTCTGATTGCTTTGATATTACATATATAGGTACTACATGTGGACCTCTCTCAGATTTGTTCATTTTGTGATGATATCTTCAATTCTCTAATTTTGGTGAATATTTTTGTTACTTTTGGTAAAAAGTGATATTTTCGACTTCTTGTTAAAAACTGCAAGTCCGATTGCTTTGATACTATACATATTGTTCATTTTCTAATGATGTCTTCTGTTCTTTAATTGAAATGTGCATTGCTAACAGCGGAGCTATCTCAGCTGATAGGCTACTTGTTTAGTTTGTACATGCTTTTAAATGGCAAACATCCCGGGGGGGCTACTTCCATAGAAGTGCAATACGGGTATGTGCCGCCCGACTGGGGTATCATTTCACGTTATTTTGTTTAGAAGTGGGTAGCCATTTATCAATGGTTTGGTTTGGTTTGGTCATGTGTAGCATGTATTTACTTTTTCACAGATCCTTATATTCAAAGCCAAATACTGGAAAGGCTGAATAAAATGCATGGCCCTGATGCGCTCACTGGTTGCGAAAGTTGTGAGCTGTGTGGTTTTTTTTCGCTGAAAACACTTGTGTTTAGAAGTGGGTATATAAATAGAAAAAAAAAATGGTTTAGAAGTGAGTATGGTTTTCGAGAGGTGGGCTTCACACCCTTGCCCACTTAATGTGGAAGTAGCCCCCCCCCCCTGGGGGGGGCAAACATCTTGTATTGGTTAATCCATATGCATTACATTTCGAAAAACAACAAATTCGAAAGACCTAACTGAAAACATTATCGGGACCGAGATCATAATACTGTGTTAGATGTGACAAAGGTCATCAGGATGGCAATCGCAGAGATTTGAAACATTCACTAAGCCTCGATCTCAAAAAGGGTGTACATGAAAAACATTCGACTTTCGCTTAGTCAGCGACTCTATCCTAAATATTGAGGAAACATCAAATATTATTCATTCCGATATGTCTATTAAAATACAATATAATACTACTACTCATGGTTGTAATGGTTCTGGATGCTTAACACTAGTTTGCTCTGAGGTAGAGACTACATTGAAATAATTCCCTCCCAACTTTGGATGAAGAGAGTTCTGTTTTTACTGATAAATATGTTGTTTGGGACTAGCTCAAATTTGGAATCAAACAACATCCGATAAAATACAGTGAAATGACAAAACAGAAATGTAGACAACAAATCTCTGACCTGGAAACATGATTACTAGAATTAGCACTAGAAAGTCAACTTGCGTCAAATTCAATTTATCAAGATGTGTAGCAATAAGAACAAATGAAACCGGAACTTTATAACGACTACTTGTATGTCACAGATTATCCATTCAAGGGCTAATTGACAAGAATTGGGGAGACTCTTAATACTTTTGCAGTTGAAGTTATAACAAAAGACACAGTTAAATATTTACTAATTGAATTAATAGTGAAATCAAAAACTTATACAATACACGAATCTGTATTCTACAAAAACAGGGGCAGTTCTCGTATTAGCACTCGTCAAAGTGTCATAACACTGCTGAAAAAAGGGGGATTGCAGATTTATTACAAATTTGCGATCGATCTTATTTGCGACTACAAAATTGGTACACAATGTCTGGCGTAGAAAAAAGTATACAACCAGAGCATCATTTTTCACAAAGTATTTAAATATTTGTAAGCAATATGGAAACAATTTTCACGTAATATCCTTCACTTTTTCCAGTGAGAATGCCATGGGCCAAATTTATCAGTACTCGGTTTAACGTTTGATTTTCCTCCTGTATAGTGCAAAGTACGCCACCAGTATTGACGCGTCCAAGGTTATTGACGCGGCATATGATGAAAGTACAAAATAAATTTACGTCACTTCTTGTAAAATGTTGTTTTCAAAGTAAAGGTAACCTTGATAGAATTGTGGTTATCTGTGGTACACGATCAGCACAGTTTTGTATCACAAGTTATTTAAAATATATACAAATGAGACACAACGATTGTTGATTAGCAAACATTTGTAAACAAAAAAACTAGATGTTACCACATGAATCTGAATAAGGTCAGCATGCACATCAACCTTCAAGCAAATCTGGTTTACAATTAGGAAAATGTTTAAGCTAACCATCCGACAACCGTACGTAAGATCGTGAAATTGGGTACTCACTAAAACGAAGGACCGCGAAGGACCGAAGGACCGAGCCGAAGGACCGAAGGACTTAAACGGGCGTAATGACTATAAACCGCTGATAAAAATAACGTTGATATACGTTGCATTTTGTCGGAGATTAATATGAGCGATAAATATAATCGTGATTACGTGGCAAATATGAGCGAAAGACCGTGATTACGTGGCGAATATGACCGAAGGACCATGATTATATTATAAATATGAGCGAAGGACCACGATTATATTATAAATATGAGCGAAGGACCACGATTATATTATAAATATGAGCGAAGGACCATGATTACGTGGCAAATATGAGCGAAGGACCGTGATTGTGTGGCGAATATGAGCGAAGGACCGCGATTACGTGATTCATATGAGCGAAGGACCACAATTATATTATAAATAAGAGCGAAGGACCATGATTACGTGGCAAATATGAGCGAAGGACCATGATTACGTGGCAATTATGAGCGAAGGACCGTGATTACGTGGCGAATATGAGCGAAGGACCGCGATTACGTGATTAATATGAGCGAAGGACCACGATTATATTATAAATAAGAGCAAAGGACCATAAATACGTGGCAAATATGAGCGAAGGACCACGATTATATTATAAATATGAGCGAAGGACCATAAATACGTGGCAAATATGAGCGAAGGACCTCGATTATATTATAAATATGAGCGAAGGACCATGATTACGTGGCAAATATGAGCGAAGGACCTCGATTATATTATAAATATGAGCGAAGGACCATGATTACGTGGCAAATATGAGCGAAGGACCACGATTATATTATAAATAAGAGCGAAGGACCATAATTACGTGGCAAATATGAGCGAAGGACCACGTTTATATTATAAATATGAGCGAAGGACCATGATTACGTGACAAATATGAGCGAAGGACCTCGATTATATTATAAATATGAGCGAAGGACCATGATTACGTGACAAATATGAGCGAAGGACCACGATTATATTATAAATAAGAGCAAAGGACCATAATTACGTGACAAATATGAGCGAAGGACCTCGATTATATTATAAATATGAGCGAAGGACCATAAATACGTGGCAAATATTAGCGAAGGACCACGATTATATTATAAATAAGAGCGAAGGACCATGATTACGTGGCAAATATGAGCGAAGGACCACGATTATATTATAAATAAGAGCGAAGGACCATAATTACGTGACAAATATGAGCGAAGGACCTCGATTATATTATAAATATGAGCGAAGGACCACGATTATATTATAAATAAGAGCGAAGGACCATAATTACGTGGCAAATATGAGCGAAGGACCACGATTATATTATAAATAAGAGCGAAGGACCATAATTACGTGACAAATATGAGCGAAGGACCTCGATTATATTATAAATATGAGCGAAAGACCGTGATTACGTGGCGAATATGAGCGAAAGACCGCGATTATATTATAAATAAGAGCGAAGGACCATGACTACGTGGCAAATATGAGCGAAAGACCTCGATTATATTATAAATATGAGCGAAGGACCACGATTATATTATAAATAAGAGCGAAGGACCACGATTATATTATAAATAAGAGCGAAGGACCATGATTACGTGGCAAATATGAGCGAAGGACCGTGATTACGTGGCGAATATGAGCGAAGGACCGCGATTACGTGATTAATATGAGCGAAAGACCTCGATTATATTATAAATATGAGTGAAGGACCATAATTACGTGACAAATATGAGCGAAGGACCTCGATTATATTATAAATATGAGCGAAGGACCATAAATACGTGGCAAATATGAGCGAAGGACCACGACTATATTATAAATAAGAGCGAAGGACCATGATTACGTGGCAAATATGAGCGAAGGACCGTGATTACGTGGCGAATATGAGCGAAGGACCGCGATTACGTGATTAATATGAGCGAAAGACCTCGATTATATTATAAATATGAGTGAAGGACCATAATTACGTGACAAATATGAGCGAAGGACCTCGATTATATTATAAATATGAGCGAAGGACCATAAATACGTGGCAAATATGAGCGAAGGACCACGATTATATTATAAATAAGAGCGAAGGACCATGATTACGTGGCAAATATGAGCGAAGGACCACGATTATATTATAAATAAGAGCGAAGGACCATAATTACGTGACAAATATGAGCGAAGGACCTCGATTATATTATAAATATGAGCGAAGGACCACGATTATATTATAAATAAGAGCGAAGGACCATGATTACGTGGCAAATATGAGCGAAGGACCACGATTATATTATAAATAAGAGCGAAGGACCATAATTACGTGACAAATATGAGCGAAGGACCTCGATTATATTATAAATATGAGCGAAAGACCGTGATTACGTGGCGAATATGAGCGAAGGACCGCGATTATATTATAAATAAGAGCGAAGGACCATGACTACGTGGCAAATATGAGCGAAAGACCTCGATTATATTATAAATATGAGCGAAGGACCACGATTATATTATAAATAAGAGCGAAGGACCACGATTATATTATAAATAAGAGCGAAGGACCATGATTACGTGGCAAATATGAGCGAAGGACCGTGATTACGTGGCGAATATGAGCGAAGGACCGCGATTACGTGATTAATATGAGCGAAAGACCTCGATTATATTATAAATATGAGTGAAGGACCATAATTACGTGACAAATATGAGCGAAGGACCTCGATTATATTATAAATATGAGCGAAGGACCATAAATACGTGGCAAATATGAGCTAAGGACCACGATTATATTATAAATAAGAGCGAAGGACCATGATTACGTGGCAAATATGAGCGAAGGACCGTGATTACGTGGCGAATATGAGCGAAGGACCGCGATTACGTGATTAATATGAGCGAAAGACCTCGATTATATTATAAATATGAGTGAAGGACCATAATTACGTGACAAATATGAGCGAAGGACCTCGATTATATTATAAATATGAGCGAAGGACCATAAATACGTGGCAAATATGAGCGAAGGACCACGATTATATTATAAATAAGAGCGAAGGACCATGATTACGTGGCAAATATGAGAGAAGGACCACGATTATATTATAAATAAGAGCGAAGGACCATAATTACGTGACAAATATGAGCGAAGGACCTCGATTATATTATAAATATGAGCGAAGGACCACGATTATATTATAAATAAGAGCGAAGGACCATGATTACGTGGCAAATATGAGCGAAGGACCACGATTATATTATAAATAAGAGCGAAGGACCATAATTACGTGACAAATATGAGCGAAGGACCTCGATTATATTATAAATATGAGCGAAAGACCGTGATTACGTGGCGAATATGAGCGAAGGACCGCGATTATATTATAAATAAGAGCGAAGGACCATGACTACGTGGCAAATATGAGCGAAAGACCTCGATTATATTATAAATATGAGCGAAGGACCACGATTATATTATAAATAAGAGCGAAGGACCACGATTATATTATAAATAAGAGCGAAGGACCATGATTACGTGGCAAATATGAGCGAAGGACCGTGATTACGTGGCGAATATGAGCGAAGGACCGCGATTACGTGATTAATATGAGCGAAGGACCACGATTATATTATAAATAAGAGCGAAGGACCATGATTACGTGGCAAATATGAGCGAAGGACCATAATTACGTGACAAATATGAGCGAAGTACATATACCTCCATGTTTAGTACTACCACACCCTGATATCAATATGAGGAGGCACAATCAACAACATTTTTACGTGTCCTTTTATTACTCCAGTGCTAATGCTATCATCGACTCTCTGTGATATGTGTTGTTGAATAAAAGAACATAGATTCACTCGATACACCTCAATAACAATAATCACTTTAATGTATACCATTCAATATATATCACGTATAAACACAAGCAGTCTGTAGGCTGAGATAGCTCTGCTGTTAGCAATGCACATTTCAATTAAAGAACAGAAGATATCACTAGAAAATGAACGATATGTATAGTATCAAAGCAATGGAACTTGCTGTTTTTAACAAGGATTAAAAAATATCACGTTTACATAAAAATGAGAAAAATGTTCTTCAAAATTAGAGCATTAAAGTTATCAACACGAAATGAACAAATCTAAGAGAAGTCTTCCCAAGGTACACCAAGTATCAAAGCAATGAAAATTGTCTGTTTCAAAAAGAAGTTGAAAATGTAAAATGTAAAATGTTGACACAGACGGTGGACGACGACGGACAATCACTCATATGAGCTCCGCTCGACAAAGTCGACAGCTGAGCTAAAAAAGTGAAATTATTACAACAATTATTACATTAATCATGTTTTTTACTAGTACATAAAACTAAACGCTTAACAATAATAATAAATGCACTTGGTTTTCTTGAAAACCACATATATAAAACCAACTGATACTGAATGTTTGTGTTTCTAATAATACAGTCCATTTACAAAATTTGACCAAAACCTATACTTGCTCGTGGCGATTATAACACATCATTATAAGACACGCTCAGTTAGAGTACACTCTTCGTCAGCTTCTTGTATTGTACTATTTCGAAGAGTTGAAACTAGTACAGATACTGCTTCCTTATACAGCACATCCATCAGGAACCTTCCAGCAAAACTGAAAACGCAACGGTATCACGTTGTTTAAAGCGATGACAAGGTAGATCAATTTGTGATTTTAAGGATCATAATCGGCCAAATAATAGAGTTTTCAATATTGAAAATTACATGGCAACATGGCAAGTAAAACAATTATCTGATTACCAGTCATTGTATACATAGAAGAACTGACATATTTATTTGATAAGCTGAAACTAAAAACTAAAGCGAAACTAAAAGTTATTGTCATAAAAATACAAAATACTTACAAAATACTGTGCCTGTAGGTTTCCATTACAGGTACTCGTTTACTGGTGCACAACACCTGTGTGCTGCATTCAAACATTCTGCAAAACAAACATAAGAGGAATAATTATATCAATATTCATATCAACATTCAAAACTGCAATTTAGGCCTTATACATATATATAGTGCCTCCTTGACCTTTGGCAGTTAAAATGGATGGTAGACAAAAGCAACATGAATACCAAGTGTTAACGATACTGGTAACGACACTGATCTTTCCGTGGTTTTAATATCGTGAAAATTCATACATATATAAACTGTATTAGGAAAAAAAACCCAATGCGTAACAATGTGATATCGTATCTACTCTTTGTGCCTAATGAAAATGTTAATGAACGACACATAGTGTTGAATTATAAACACACCCTTCAGCGTACTCGGTTTTGGTAAACTTCTCCCTTAGCAGACGTAGAAGCTGGTCATGGGCCTGAAATTAACAAAATTTCACAAATCAACACTAAGCTTTATTTCTGCGCATTAAATAACAACAACAGTGTCAATTCGCATGAAATCAATACAATTTTGCGATATTATTTAGTTTTGTTACTATCTAGCCATTGTACGATACTTCATGCAAAATGCTGTTTATATTAAATAAGAAACAAATAATTACTTTATTTGAGATATACTTCACTCCATACATTACTGTGATTTTGTTTGTCCTGCGATTATAATTCTGATTGTATTCTTTTAGATACTTGATATGCCTAGCTAAATGTCTATTACAATTCGCCTCCCCCGTACATTCCAGTAATTCGTCTATGTGGGGTATTAAAGCATCAAACTGGAAAATAACGTGAATTAATAGTTATATGTGAACATACTGTTATAATAGATAATGATGGATTTTAAAATGTTGTGAATAATAGTATATATAAACAAGTGATATCCATTTCACAATTTCTTTCCCACAGTCACAGCGCTGTTTTGACAATAGAAACGCAAAATGTTATATGTTTACCTGTTCTTTAGACACATTAGTTATGATTTCATCAGTCTGCCTGTCTGAATAAGAAATACGTAGATACAGATAGTTATACGAGATCTATGATTTCTGCATTTTATGTTATTTTTTCTAGTTATAAAGTACAGGTTGTAAAATATTCGAGTTAAGTAATTTATTACGCCAACATTTAGAAACAATGGAGTTATCAAATACTACGAATTGGATTCGTCAATCGAATTGAAATTGGAAATTCTAAAGCTCGAAGTTCAGTGAAAGTATTTAATACCTGAAATGCATTCTACCTCGCATTTCTCGCCAACCAGTAACTTTTCCCTACAAAGAAGATACTCATATTATTTTTCCGGGAAAACATAAATGCACATTTTGTTGTATATATACATATTATAAACATACTATGAAGCAAGCAGCATTCCAGATAAAATAACTTATGCTCTTAGATCAGTGACATGTTGACCGAGAAATTTTAGAAAAACGAATCATTATTAGTGCACATAGCAAGTATAAATTTTGGGAATTTGGTTGTCATTATTTATTCATTCGCATGCAAAGATATAGCCAAGGACATAAAAAAATACTCTAAACGGAAAGACGTATTAAAATAACAGCAAAACTAAACGCACACTTATAAATGAATTAGCTATTGAACATCATATTATGAACGTGTTTCAGGAACTATATGGCAATTTATACGTCACAGACCAAGAACAACATATGCAAAAAATGGATAAGCTGAGAGAAACTGACATCTTGTGGCTTATGATTTGAGTGGGAAATAATAATTTGGACCAAAATATCAAGACATTACCAAGCAAAATATATCTAGGATCAAACTACTCAGAGTACGCTAATTTCACTGAATAACCGATCTAACCAAATTGATGATTAGACAAACCCACATACATTATTAATAATATATTCAACTCACCATTTTTTCATATCACTCATTATTTCAGAGCGCAGGTATTTAGAGTCACTCTAATAAGCAATGCAAACAGAATTTGATATCATTTTGTGTACAATGAATAAGTAATGCGCTATGAATGCAATATGTCAAAACTAGTAATTTATGTGTTAATATCGTCATTTTTGACATACTGATATTATACGAGTAGCTCTCATATCATAATCTAGAATGGGATGCCCTTATGTACCACCACTATAATTCACGTGCGTACATTGTACTTGATATGTGCTATATATATACATATATTTTCAAAATCACATTTGTATGCTGCCTAACTTGGTATCTCTATGTAAGTATTTGCATATTTATTTAACATGATTGCATTGATTATTAAACTCATTGTTGACAACTTACCCTAAAGCGAAGAGTTGCCTGTGAAATGCAGCTCTTGAGATACTGAAACATAAATAACAATTATTAATTAGTTCATGTATGTGACCTTTTCGTGTTCTCTTCCCGTGTGCCATAATATGGTAATAAATTATCGTCCTCATTAAGAATATTCATAGTCCAACAATTATTAGCAATAATCCATTCAAAATCCGTTTACTCTATGATAAGTCGACGAATATGCCAGGCTTAATGAACTTTCATGAGGACCGGGTGTAATTACGCATTGAAGCGATGTGTGTTTAGCATGAAGGAATAGCAGACTGAAATCCAATGTATAAACTGCTTAGTGAACAAAAGGTTCAGATGGAATCCATCTATCTCGCGTATGTGATGCGAGCCCACTATCCACTAAACACCGGCAATACATCCCTCCTGCATGGTTAGAAACATGTGTCATTGCAAATAATAACAAAAACAAGCGACATCATAACTTGGTGAAAATTAAATACAAACCTTTAAGAGATACACGCCACAGTCGGTGTCATTATTTTGACGAGTTACACCCTGCTTGTAAGAATATCAAATATAAATTATCAATAATTTAATAATTGCACAAATAACATTAATTATTTCCAATACAAATTGTGAACAAATACAAAAAGTAGTTTAATTCCGGATTACTAATGAAATACCATAATGTGTCATGAGGAAATGAATTGGGGTCATTTTATTTGGTTTTCTCATGACATTGAGATTATAATTAAACTAGATTATATAATAGACTAGTAATTGTTCTGGGCATGTAGAATCATGGAGTCAGCCATTCAGTGATGAGATAGAATTTCGTGCGGACTACGTATTAACGTTGCGATTCAGCAGATCATTCTTTTAATGCACTGAGAAGGACAATCTGAATGACTGGAGTCCAGGCTACATTATAATGGAAAGCACAGGTACTTTTTCTGCGTTATAAAATAGCTTGAAATAATTGCTAAAATAATTGACTTGTACGTTCATGCTTGTACTCCCTATTATGTACCCGGCAATAATGGGCGTACTCTATATAGTTTAATTATATACCCAGTCTATTACATACCAATTGATAAATTACTTCCCAGTCCGCGGTCCTTCGTCTAAATTTATCACGAAATCAAGTAATCGAGGTCCTTCGCTCATATTTGCCACGTATTTATGGTCCCTCGCTCTTATTTATAATATAATCGTGGTCCTTCGCTCATATTTATAATATAATCGAGGTCCTTCGCTCATATTTGCCACGTAATCACGGTCCTTCGCTCATATTTGCCACGTAATCATGGTCCTTCGCTCTTATTTATAATATAATCGTGGTCCTTCGCTCATATTTATAATATAATCGAGGTCCTTCGCTCATATTTGCCACGTAATCACGGTCCTTCGCTCATATTTGCCACGTAATCATGGTCCTTCGCTCTTATTTATAATATAATCGTGGTCCTTCGCTCATATTAATCACGTAATCGCGGTCCTTCGCTCATATTTGCCACGTAATCATGGTCCTTCGCTCTTATTTATAATATAATCGTGGTCCTTCGCTCATATTTGTCACGTAATTATGGTCCTTCACTCATATTTATAATATAATCGAGGTCTTTCGCTCATATTTGCCACGTAGTCATGGTCCTTCGCTCTTATTTATAATATAATCGCGGTCCTTCGCTCATATTTGTCACGTAATTATGGTCCTTCGCTCATATTTATAATATAATCGAGGTCCTTCGCTCATATTTGTCACGTAATTATGGTCCTTCACTCATATTTATAATATAATCGAAGTCCTTCGCTTATATATGTCACGTAATTATGGTCCTTCGCTCATATTTGTCACGTAATCATGGTCCTTCGCTCTTATTTATAATATAATCGAGGTCCTTCGCTCATATTTGTCACGTAATTATGGTTCTTCGCTCTTATTTATAATATAATCGTGGTCCTTCGCTCATATTTGCCACGTAATCATGGTCCTTCGCTCTTATTTATAATATAATCGTGGTCCTTCGCTCATATTTGCCACGTATTTATGGTCCTTCGCTCATATTTATAATATAATCGAGGTCCTTCGCTCATATTTGTCACGTAATTATGGTCCTTCACTCATATTTGCCACGTAATCATGGTCCTTCGCTCTTATTTATAATATAATCGTGGTCCTTCGCTCATATTAATCACGTAATCGCGGTCCTTCGCTCATATTTGCCACGTAATCATGGTCCTTCGCTCTTATTTATAATATAATCGTGGTCCTTCGCTCCTATTTATAATATAATCGTGGTCCTTCGCTCATATTTGACCCGTGGTACATCGTGGCCATTCCAGGATGTAAACTCGTTCTTACAATTAAATAAATACAACATTAGTATATTAGGACTAATTTATATGATAATTCAATCGTGTGCATGCGACGCAAAACATAATATATTGCCAAATATTTTGATTTCAATTATTTCCATGGGATAGCAAATTTAGTATTTTTTGGCAAATTTTTAATTCATTATCAGTATCAGTGTGTTTAAATTTCCGCGAATTAACATTATTGCATTTTACGTCTGTCAAATAACGGCCAAATAAATACGTGGAATCATTAATTACTCAGGACCTGGCGTAGAATTGGAAATTACTCCAAATAAACAAATGTTCAATTCGGGGACAGGATAATAGTATATTTGGTTATTGATGAAATAGCAGGGCGCCACTAGACGGTCTGGCTGAGCAAGTGCGTCGTGTTTCACTCATGAAGATTGTGCACAAAGGAAGCCGCTCATCTCGCCATTGGCCGGGGCCATTGGATGGCGGCACATCGTGTATGTTCAACTGTGGGCGTGTCTTTTATTTCTGTGCTAAATGTGCAACACCAAAGTCCCGCCATTTATTTTTCATGGTTGTTCGACCATAGTCGTCTGCACCAGTATCGCGAGTTCTAATTTTGGTTTACTATGTTGGTCGCTCGACACCATATTCCCTCTCGGTACCGACGCCCAACTCGGCGTCCTGGGGAGGAAATCTACTCACCACGCCACTCCACCTCGATACCTCTCCTTCCCGGAAACGTGCTTTCCAATACGAGACTGATTTCTCTATAAGTTCGTGTTGGGTTCTTGGGTGCAGTGAAGGCCGTAACAGGCTAAAGAATACAAGCTCGGTATAAACAACACAACTGGTTTATTACAGTAATGGCGGCGTTTTGACTACGCATGTGCAGATGACGTAATAAAGTACATGTCATTAAATACGACCCAAGCTCAATATACTACATCCCTCCCCATCTAAGTGAATCTCACTCTAGCAGTCTATATGGGGATTTAATATATAATGTTCTTTTCTGGATCAGTTCATTCTGCATGCACTTGTACTGAATACTGCAAAACTCAACTAAACTACAATGTGGGTGGCGCTAGGCTCACACCCTAGTGCAGGCTTTATTCTGGCCTATCATATGCACTATTTCAAAATGTAACTAAACATACATATCATATTTTTCTCTGACGACTAGATCTACGCACTTCTGGTACCGAGGCAGAAGTTTCTGAAGATTGTTCATTTATAGGATCTGTTGTCTCATCTTTCAATGTAGTAGATTTGTTAGTAGTTGGAGGTGATACATTCTCTGATGAATGTTCTTCTGGTTTCAATGATGACGAATCCTGTTTAGGAACTGGCACTGATGGCGAGATAGAAGGCATCCGTATTGGTACAGGTACCATATTCGGTTTACTCTGAGTTTGGTCACTTTGCGTAATTTCCTCTGATGGCGATCTAGATCTAAGC
This sequence comes from Saccoglossus kowalevskii, assembly GCF_978046115.1. NCBI lineage: Eukaryota > Metazoa > Hemichordata > Enteropneusta > Harrimaniidae > Saccoglossus > Saccoglossus kowalevskii. The sequence continues at coordinate 27,928,761 of NC_140657.1, forward strand.
TGATCTTGATGTCTTTTCCAAACTCTTCCATCCTGAAGTCTAACTAGGAATGTTAGTGATCCCCACTTCTCTCTTTCAGCTAACCCGTTACTGGCAGGATGGTAAGGAGCTGTTGTGATGTGCTTTATCCCATTTGTTTTACAAAAGGATCTAAACTCTTCACTGGTGAAACAAGTACCATTATCTGATACTATCACGTGCGGTAGACCATGCATAGCAAATGTTTGGTACAATTTGTTGATTGTTGCTGTGGATGTTGCTGTCGGCATAACGTGAGCTTCTATATATTTACTATGAGCATCAACAATGATTAATATCATTTTACCTTCATATGGACCTGCAAAATCTATGTGCAGTCGGAACTACGGCTGGTTAGGCCATTCCCAAGCATGTAATGGTGCTTTAGTTGGGGATTTCGTAGAATCCTGGCATGCTGTACAACTGCGAACTCTGTCATCAATTTCAGCATCTAACCCTGGCCACCATAGGTAATTTCGGGCCAAAGCTTTCATGCGCACTATACCAGGATGACTTCATGAAGTTCCTCTAAGATAGCTTCACGAGCCCGAGCTGGAATTATTACCCGCGACCCCCACAAAATACATCCTTGCTGAACTGAGAGCTCTTGTTTGCGTCTAAAATACGGTCGCAGTTGTTCCTCCACCTGCTCAGGCCAACCTTGGGTTACCCACTTTAAGATGTGTGATAATACTGGATCTCTTGCTGTCCAGTTTGCTACAAGCTCAGCCGTTACTGGTGATCCATCTAGTGTTGATAATGTAAGAACCACCTCTTCAGGGACAGGTACACTGCCGGGTTGTTCCTTTATGGGTAAGCGACTTAATCCATCTGCATTTCCCATATTAGATCCTGGTTTATACTCTAACTGGTATTGATAATTGGCTAGTGTAAGTGCCCAACGCTGAATTCTGGCACTTGCCAACTGTGATATAGCTTTATCTTCCTTTAACAGACCAAGTAATGGCTTATGATCTGTTTTGATGCTAAATTCACGCCCATATAGGTACTTATGAAATTTGGTAACACCAAACACAATTGCTAGTCCTTCACGTTCTATCTGGGCATATCGCTTCTCTGCAGGTGCTAGTGTGCGAGAGGCAAAAGCTATGGGATGTTCCATTCCATTTGGTATTCTATGGGAAAGTACTGCTCCAATGCCATATGGAGAAGCATCACAATCCAAGGTTAGTTTCAAACCACTATCATAGTGTACTAACAGTTGAGACGACTGTAATAGTTCCTTTGATTTGCTGAATGCTTCCTGCTGACTTTTCCCCCACTGCCACTTGGTGTTCTGTTGTCCAAGTTGATACAGTGGTGCCAAAACAGTGCTAAGATTCTTCAAGAACCTATGATTGTAATTTAAGAGACCTAAATAACTTTTAAGCTCTTCTCTGTTCTGAGGCGCTGGAGCTTTCTGTATGGCTGCCACCTTTTCTTCTGTAGGACGAATACCAGTAGCATCAATGCAATGTCCTAGGTAAGTGACTGATGGTTTCTTAAACACACACTTGTCTCGTTTTAGTTTGAGTCCAGCTTTGTCTAAGCGATCCAAAACTTCATCTAAATTCTTTTCATGCTCTTTTTCGGTAAGTCCAGAAACCAGTATATCATCGATATAAACTTCTGTCATTGATATGCCTTGGACTGTCCATGGTTCTCTGGAAAATTCCTGGTGCTGCTGATACACCGTAGAGTAAACGTGTGTAAGCATATATACCTTTGTTAGTATTGATGGCTGTCAAATTCTGTGACTCCTCATCCAATAGCAATTGCTGATAAGCATGACTCAAATCTAACTTAGTGAAGAATTTACCCCCAGCAAGCTTTGCATACAAATCTTCAACATTGGGTATTGGGTATCTGTCAACACATAAGGCTTTGTTTAAAGTTTGTTTGTAGTCACCACATATGCGAACATCACCTGTCGCTTTAAGTACAGGTACAACTGGTGAAGCCCAATCTGAGTAAGATACAGGTCTAATGACTCCTTCCTTTTCTAAGCGATCAATCTCTTTATCTACTTTATCAAATGGTAGAGGGCAAATGGTACAGTACGTGCTTTCATATATCTCGGTGTTATCTCAGGATTAACATGCAGCTTGATGGTAGTGTCTTTCAGGGTTCCCAATCCTGGTTCGAACAATTTTGGATGTTTACTAATCCATGACTCTCCATCAAGATGAAAAACTTGTGGCCAGTCTAGTTTTATTATTTCTAACCAGTCTCTGCCTATCAAGTTTGGACCATTACCTGGTACAACCAATACTTTTAATTTATGTATGGTATCTGCTTCACGTGCCTCCAGTTCTGTCTGACCTAAGGGGTTAATGCAATTTCCTGCATATGTTCTCAATCTGGGTAGTCCCTCAGTGTGTAGTTGTAATGCTTGCTGACCAACTTTCAGTTTCTTAAACTGCTGCTCACTTATCAAACTTACTGCTGCCCCCGTATCAATTTCCATGGTTGTCGGTACCCCATTCAGTTGAAGGTTGTATCTATATGGCTGTGTTTTGGAAATACTTGATGCAGTTCTATACAGGTCAACGTTATATGTTTCCTGCCCATATGAGTAGACTGTGGTTGGTTCAGTAGAAATAAAATTATTTTCTGTTCTCCCTTGTGACTTGCAATATTTAGCAAAATGATTCTGCTTATGACATTTTCTGCATTCTTTTCCCCAAGCTGGACATTTCTCCTTTTTGTCATGAGGCCATTTACCACCACAACCCCAGCATGACTGTTTTTTATCACCATTACCAGGCCCCCTAGGCTTGTGTAATTTCTTCGGTTTGTAATGGGTCATTCTGTGTACTGTGGGTACATTGCTAGGTGCTTCAGCCCCTGCATTGACTGTAGACATATTATGTGCCTGAACTGTAGTGGCTTCTAGTGAACGACCATATTTCAATAAATCATCAAGGGAAAAATTCAGCTCTCTTAATCCTTTTTCTCTTATTTTCGGATTTATGCATTTCTGTATAATCTGAGATTTTATTTCTTTCTCTTTCTCATGAAATTCACAGTTCTTGGCTAGTTGTCGTAATCTAGCAGCAAATTTATCAAGTGTTTCTGTTTGTAACTGACTTGCCTGGCGAAACACATACACTTCATACTCTACATTTCGTTTTGGCGCGAAGTACTCACTCAGTTTTGTCTTCAACTGGACGTACGTTTCGTCTTCCGCCTGCTCCAATCCTAGGTGAATTTCAAAAACTTCTTCCCCCGCTAGGTGAAGTAGGAGAGCTCTTTTCCTCGCATCCTGTGTAATATTCTTGGCTACAAGATAATTATCGAATCTTGCTATCCACCTTTCCCAGCGCACTGTAGCTGTCTCTGGCGGAATTGGGTTGAACGGTTTCAAAGCATCGTTGCCGTCCATTGTGACGCTGATTTGTTTTGTCTTCAAAACAGGCTCAAAAGTAATTTGTACTCACTTCACTTGTTCTGACGGTTTTCTGTACGTCAAAGTTACTCCTCGTCGCCAAATTGTTGGGTTCTTGGGTGCAGTGAAGGCCGTAACAGGCTAAAGAATACAATCTCGGTATAAACAACACAACTGGTTTATTACAGTAATGGCGGCGTTTTGACTACGCATGTGCAGATGACGTAATAAAGTACATGTCATTAAATACGACCCAAGCTCAATATACTACAGTTCGGCCATTTAAAATCATATTCTGGACAATTAAATGGTCGGCTTCCATTGCTGCTCCAAAATCATTCAGAAAATGGCCGTGCAAAAACCGCGCAAATTCATTTTACTGCCACTTTACAGCTGTTTTCACAGACACTAGGTAATTCTGTTACCCAATGGCTGAAGCAATTTCACATCTACCAGACACGCCCCAAAACAGATGACGACATTTGACAGGATCGGCCAATGCGCATGCGTATAAAACAGCTGGTACTAATATCCTAATTTCCTAATAACTTATTTTGCACTCGTACAATGCAAAATACATATTTGATTAGGTTGGTTGGCCATCAAGTACCAACCTATGGCACCCAATTCATATATCACCAATACCATAGTACAGAGTTATGTTAACAGCGAGTCACAAACAAAACTAATACACTAAATTTTTATTTAATTAATTGTACGGATGAGATTACATTGTGAAATGGCCACGATGAACCACGGATCATATTTGCCACGTAATCATGGTCCTTCGCTCTTATTTATAATATAATCGTGGTCCTTCGCGCATATTTGCCACGTATTTATGGTCCTTCGCTCATATTTATAATATAATCGAGGTCTTTCGCTCATATTTGTCACGTAATTATGGTACTTCGCTCATATTTGCCACGTAATCATGGTCCTTCGCTCTTATTTATAATATAATCGTGGTCCTTCGCTCATATTCGCCACGTAATCACGGTCCTTCGCTCATAATTGCCATGTAATCACGGTCCTTCGCTCATATTTGCCACGTAATCATGGTCCTTCGCTCTTAATATAATATAATCGTGGTCCTTCGCTCATATTTGCCACGTAATCATGGTCCTTCGCTTTTATTTATAATATAATCGTGGTCCTTCGCTCATATTTGCCACGTATTTATGGTCCTTCGCTCATATTTATAATATAATCGAGATCTTTCGCTCATATTTGCCACGTAGTCATGGTCCTTCGCTCTTATTTATAATATAATCGCGGTCCTTCGCTCATATTTGTCACGTAATTATGGTCCTTCGCTCATATTTGCCACGTAATCATGGTCCTTCGCTCTTATTTATAATATAATCGAGGTCCTTCGCTCATATTTGTCACGTAATTATGGTACTTCGCTCATATTTGCCACGTAATCATGGTCCTTCGCTCTTATTTATAATATAATCGTGGTCCTTCGCTCATATTAATCACGTAATCGCGGTCCTTCGCTCATATTTGCCACGTAATCATGGTCTTTCGCTCTTATTTATAATATAATCGTGGTCCTTCGCTCATATTCGCCACGTAATCACGGTCCTTCGCTCATAATTGCCATGTAATCACGGTCCTTCGCTCATATTTGCCACGTAATCATGGTCCTTCGCTCTTAATATAATATAATCGTGGTCCTTCGCTCATATTTGCCACGTAATCATGGTCCTTCGCTTTTATTTATAATATAATCGTGGTCCTTCGCTCATATTTGCCACGTATTTATGGTCCTTCGCTCATATTTATAATATAATCGAGGTCTTTCGCTCATATTTGCCACGTAGTCATGGTCCTTCGCTCTTATTTATAATATAATCGCGGTCCTTCGCTCATATTTGTCACGTAATTATGGTCCTTCGCTCATATTTGCCACGTAATCATGGTCCTTCGCTCTTATTTATAATATAATCGTGGTCCTTCGCTCATATTAATCACGTAATCGCGGTCCTTCGCTCATATTCGCCACGTAATCACGGTTCTTCGCTCATAATTGCCACGTAATCATGGTCCTTCGCTCATATTTGCCACGTAATCATGGTCCTTCGCTCTTATTTATAATATAATCGTGGTCCTTCGCTCATATTAATCACGTAATCGCGGTCCTTCGCTCATATTCGCCACGTAATCATGGTCCTTCGCTCATATTTGCCACGTAATCATGGTCCTTCGCTCTTAATATAATATAATCGTGGTCCTTCGCTCATATTTGCCACGTAATCATGGTCCTCCGCTTTTATTTATAATATAATCGTGGTCCTTCGCTCATATTTGCCACGTATTTATGGTCCTTCGCTCATATTTATAATATAATCGAGGTCTTTCGCTCATATTTGCCACGTAGTCATGGTCCTTCGCTCTTATTTATAATATAATCGCGGTCCTTCGCTCATATTTGTCACGTAATTATGGTCCTTCGCTCATATTTGCCACGTAATCATGGTCCTTCGCTCTTATTTATAATATAATCGAGGTCCTTCGCTCATATTTGTCACGTAATTATGGTACTTCGCTCATATTTGCCACGTAATCATGGTCCTTCGCTCTTATTTATAATATAATCGTGGTCCTTCGCTCATATTAATCACGTAATCGCGGTCCTTCGCTCATATTTGCCACGTAATCATGGTCCTTCGCTCTTATTTATAATATAATCGTGGTCCTTCGCTCATATTCGCCACGTAATCACGGTCCTTCACTCATAATTGTCATGTAATCACGGTCCTTCGCTCATATTTGCCACGTATTTATGGTCCTTCGCTCATATTTATAATATAATCGAGGTCCTTCGCTCATATTTGTCACGTAATTATGGTACTTCGCTCATATTTGCCACGTAATCACGATTATATTTATCGCTCATATTAATCTCCGACAAAATGCAACGTATATCAACGTTATTTATATCAGCGGTTTATAGTCATTACGCCCGTTTAAGTCCTTCGGTCCTTCGGCTCGGTCCTTTGGTCCTTCGGTCCTTCGCGGTCCTTCGTTTTAGTGAGTACCGTGAAATTGTGACAGTACCAAAATAGGCCCTACTTTTCATCTATATAAATAGGTTTAGTTAATTATGCTTAGCCAACTGAAAGAGTCAATAATTAATTAGATGTAATTGTGAAAATATAAATCACCAGGATGTTTTTTACTGCTGTGCAAAGCACACAATGGGCGTTTTTGCAGTTGGTGCGTCTGAATGTGTGTCTGTTATTTGGTTTTAATTGAAATCTGTGGGTATTTCCTAATTTGCATAATTAACCAAATTTAAGCATTTTCACTTGTTTATCATGTACTATTAAACAGATTTCAATGGTACTTAGTACATGGATGCCCTGGGATACTGCGCAGACCTGATTAGTTTTAGGTTGAAATCGGTGCATAGTAATTACCTAATGAGCATAATAATTAGCCTATTTTAAGCATTTTTAATTGTTTCTTATGTACCATGAAATAGATCTCAGTGAAACTTGTTAAATAGATGTTCTTGGATATTACGCGGACCCGATTACCTTTTGGTTGAAATCCGTGTATATGAACCTAATTTGCAAATAGCCAATATTTAACATGTTAACCAATATCTCAATCACTCATCAGTAAGGGTTAAATTGTGTGCTTACTAATTACCTAATTACCTTTTAGATAAATCACAGATCTGATCACATAAGGATAAAAATCTATGCATATTAATTACCCGTTAATTTTATGTTTGTTTGTTAATATGCATATTAACTGAATTGTACTAAGTACTGTTGCAGATATGGACATTCTACTGCTGCTATAATTTTGTTGCCCAACTATATGACCAAAATATTTATAATTATAAATGCTTATCAAAAATAAAAACAAAGACAAGTTCATGGTCAAAATAAGAGATATTTCAATGACTGTGCATGCAATTAACAAAAGGCTTTATGTGTAATGAAGATGTATTTCTAATGTAGTAATAAATACAGTATTCCTTATTTGTACTTCATGCCTCCAATACCTTAAGCACATAAGAGTTTTTTCCAAGCTTCCTTTGTTTTAACAATGGTTTAACATTAAATCTGTGTCTCACCCTGCATTTTGCTACCCATATGAATATAATACGGTATAACATTTGCTTTGGACACATCCCATTATCCTTAGCTGAAGGGAACAGTGCCAAGATAGACGTACTGGAACAATTTTAAGTTGCTGGCTACAAAAACAAATAATGTTTAGTCTTCCCTCTTACAATGATACTAAAAACATGGTTTGTCACACGGTTTGGAGCAGAATCGTGTATCTATGATGTATCTTCCAATAGTAAGTATACTGTATTGTAATTAGCAAAATGGCAGCCATCTTGTCAGGATGTTGATACTTAAATGATCAAGTTTTTCCAGAATCTAGCCTTGTCTTTCTATCATTCAAAACATACTTGTTTACTTGTACAAATACCAGGATTTATGTGAGAACTTTTCAACACTCAACTCTTTGTGTAAGTTCACCAAAGAAGCAAAGAACTGGAACTGGTACTAACAAAGACAGCTCAAGGTCAACAGCCACTGACAACAAAAAAGGTACACAACATCCAGGAAATGACGCAATAACTCCATGACAGTAAATATGACCACAGTATACCACTGTTTACTCTTAAAACTTTGGAAACATTCTACGTGCTCAGATAGTTGAGAGAAAAACTTGAACTTGTGATGACATCACACACCAACTTTACTTTAAACAAAAGATATGCTGAATAACCATTGACAAAGAAATAAAGCAACAAAACAAAGGAGCCATTAGTCACAAGTCACAAGGAGTTCCACAATCATTTCTGAATTATAGAGTTCAACATTACAGAGGAAAATGAAATCAAAGTCAAATTTAACAAATCCTCAGTGACCCTACAATCTGACAGTTAAGAATATGGTTACAGTGAAAACGGTTGAAGCTGGCTTATCCAGAACCTGGACATGTTTATAATGACAATAAAGAAGAGAAGAAACACAAATACGTTTAGTCAGCAAAAATAGAAATACGGTAACATTCAAAGTATATTACAATGGCACCTTACTAATCCAGGGTAATTCATATATCTCATGGATAAAGAATACAGGGATCATGCTACGCAAATACATTCAGGGTAAGCTGCAACTAAAGATAACATAAAACATGCAAATAGATTCCGTGACGATATGTACAAAGGCCTTTAAAATACAGGGATGACATTTCTGTTGATGAAGTGATGTATCATAGACCAAACAAACATAGATGGCATGCAATCTGCAAGTAAGGGTTCTAAGAAAACAAAGACGATGATTGATGAAGATGTACTTTGTTACTTTGAACGTTATAACAATCCAAAGATTTTACCATGTTACCATTTTTTGTGAGCAGTGTTTGTTGAAGTTGAAAGGACCACATGACACGATTAAATGTTCCAACTGCAGACAATATCATTCCGTGAGTAATATTCGACAATCCCCCCCAAGTATGATGATTAATTCCGCCATAGACATTATTGAAGAACAAGAAAGACAGTGACGTCATGGAACATGCCATGGTTGTCAAGAAAACACATCGACATACAGGTGTATAGACTGTGCTATGGAGTTATGTACATCCACGGTCCACAGTAAAATGCCAATTAGTTGACATCATCGCTTTATGACTGCTGATGAGTTTAAAAAGACCAACTTATAAGATAAATCATATTCTTGTCTGCACTGCGTCAATCAAGATAAAGTTACTTTTCTGTGAGAAATGCGAAATACCATAAACATTGGAACCTCTGTTCACTATGTTACCGAATTCGAGGAGGATATTTGTGGAATAAGTAATTATAAAGTCATGTCATTGTCATCATTTCGCCAACTAATTTGCATAACTGTATATACATGAATACATATTTATGACTAAACTGATTTTGTAACAATTTGTCTATATGAATGGAATATCAGTAATAATTTGTGTTCTAAAGCCTAAAGATGTCAAAAAATTATCATTCCAGGAACCACATGACTTGAAACCCTCAAAACTACGCTTTTCACATCTGATTTGGGTGACCTTTTTAATTTTTTTAATTTCAGTTTAATTTCAGTTTTTTAATTGAACTCCTTTTGTTATCACTGGAGTTTTCCTTCTTCTTTCCTTCGTTTTTTTCATCAGCTCGTTTGAGAACAGAATGTTTTCAAACTTGCTGTGCTGATTGATGCTGTGATGAGAACTTTTGCACTGAATTTTCTAAATTTGTATTGGTCAACTGTCATGGCCGCTATCGATGGACAAAATTCGACCAGAGAGGGGGTAATCACCCCTTTCTGAGGGTCTAGGGCTTTCAAATGTTTTACTGTATATAGTACTGCCTAAGTGCAATAAATATCGCCAATAAAAACTTTAGCGGTCACGGTCACGGTCACTTTTTCTGACTCAGCATTTTTTTTTATTAAAATCTCTTGTTCTCCAGAATATCAAGGCAGGTCGCTATGAAACTTAGTATATAGCTTATCCTCACCTATGCATACTTAGTTTGAAAAACAAAATTTGATTGGTCCATTAATTTGGTCGCCATCTTTGATTTAGTGAAAACCGAAAGCGGCCACGGCCATTTTGACTAAGTCCCAATTTTTGTTGTGTTGCACCTGTAGCCCATGCCTATCCTTAACGAGGTAAAAGAGCATTAGAGGTCACGTGACTTTTGCCGCTGTTTTGTGTTTTCGAAAACGAGGCTAAATCGTTTAAAAATCTTCTTCTCATAAAATTGCAGACCGATTGACATAACATGTGGCATAATTCATCTACATGCATAGCTCTTTCAAGTTTGAGCCCAAAATGTTGATTGGTCACGTGGTTTGGCCGCCATTTCTTTCTCATTTGTAATTAACTGCCGATTTTGTATATTACATGTCTAGTCATAGCTGCATATCAGTCACGTGGTTTGGCCGCCATCTTGATTTATTGGAAAAACTCACCAAAAATTCAGGCATTTGTTTCTCAAAGGTGCATCTACAGATCAACTATACATATATGTATGTTACATGTCACATCATAGCTTCATATGAAAAAAAATAATAAAATTTCGATCCTTCACGTGGTTTGGCCGCCATCTTGCATTTTGCGAAAACGGGAAATGAGCAATGTGTTATATTGATCCGATTGGGGTGAAAATTTGTAGTTCATTCTAATCTTGAGATACAATGTTCTAACTCACATATCTAGGTCCTGTGGCTGGGCGCCCATGGGGTGGGGGCTTCTAACCTCATTAATATGCATAACTGTTATATATCAAACACTATTGCAGTATGGAAGATGAATCCTGTGTTATTATGACAATGTTGAACAAGAGATTTGACTAAAATTACAGATGACCATATATAGTCATGTGAGCTCATCAATATGCATAACTGTTATATCATAAACACTGTTGCAGTTAGGAAGATGAATCCTTTGTTATGACAATGTTGAACAAGAGATTTGATTAAAATAACAGATGACCATATATGGTCATGTTAGCTCATTAATATGCTTGACTGTCATATCTGTTGCAGAACGGAACCTGCAACTAGTTGCAGTTAGGAAGATGAATCCTTTGTTATGACAATGTTGAACAAGAGATTTGATTAAAATAACAGATGACCATATATGGTAATGTGAGCTCATTAATATGCTTGACTGTCATATCTGTTGCAGAACGGAACCTGCAACTAGTGCCATGATGAAGGCATCAAACAAAAGATGTAACTGACAAGAAATGGCCATATATAATCATTAGCTTCTCATTTGCATACAGAAATTCCCCTTGTGACGTCAGAAGGGGAAGTTGCTGGGTAGCTTGCATTACCGATACGTGTGAATAAGGCGAATTGCTTGTGCTGTTTTCTCATCTTTGACTAAATTGCCAATTATGTACTTGTTCGTCGAGTAAGAATGGACCATAATGAACACATTAGTATCAAGTTTGTTGCATGGGGTTGAGTTAGATGCGAAATATGTCCGGTCTGGTGTAGCTAGTCCCCGTGGTCGCCACCGTCATCGACGCACGATTGTACACTGTTGCTGGACCCCGGCACTGGACAAAATCGAATTTGACGCCTGAATCGTCTTGTTATTTAGCAGGTTACTAGGCAGGCACGTCACTACACTGTTTTATTTCAACGATCGTCTGAGTAAAAAAAACATTCAAAATTAAAATAAAATGAGAACATATTTTGACATTCTAAACATTAAATTATAAAATAGAGAGATAATTAAAAAAAACGACAAATCACAGTTACTAAATAAATGACAGCCACGTTGAAATAAATTTGTTGTAATTGGTGAACGCGTCGGATCATGACGGGGACAAGTGCGTGAATGGCGGCGTTTAAATGGATAACAAAAATAATTGAGAGCGACTCACATACAGACAAATTCAGAGTGGATTTAGCATGATTTTCATAATTATGACATCATATTAAAAAAATACTTGTTGGAAACACATTGACAGCCCAAGCCCGAATTCTTATTCCATAAATTATTACGCAGATCAAGCTGCAAGTAAAGGCAACAAAGATGTGAATTCGACATTCAACACCAATCACCAAACAATTCAGACACTTTTAGCCTGCGAAAATGAAAACAGGGCTGCGTAATTTCCTGTTTGTCCGACGCTTCGTTGTCGTGTCATTATCAAAATTACTATTACCTCTTACATAACACGGGTGGTCTCTATAAAGCGATAATCAGGATCGCAAAAAAGTCAAAAACGCCGATCAAAAAATGTATATCGTTTTAAAAGTATGTTGAATGATGACACAGCGATATTAAAAGTACGGTCCAGAGGTATGGCTTCCTCTCATATTTTAGCATTTGGTGGCGCACTTTCGACGAGAGTCGGAAATCCGGAAACAGTCGACCGTTTCAGGATAGGTGGGCGTGGCTACAGCACGGGAAATATCTCAAATTTACATGGATGCGAGTAATCATTTTCAGCAAAAAAATCATGGGAAGCGTGTGGGTGGGCATTGCACAGGCACTACTTGTGACTCAGCTACGTCCCGTGGGTGTTGATAGCTTGACCAAGCGCATTAATGAAAGAAGCAATATGATGATTGGCTGTTAGAAAACTGATACTATTGAAATACTTCAAGGTGATAGTGGAGTGCTTCGCCGGAACATTCACCTTGAAAATTCAAGTTGTATATATATGTATACATGTACTTTTCATTGGATTTATATCAAACACGATGTGCTGTGATGATTTTCTTACTTCAAAATATTATTCAGAAACGTGTCACATCAATATTTTTTTTTCAATTTGTTAAAAATCTCCAATTAGATAAGACCAATATACAGCCACACACTAATAAACAATGTAATTGGCATACATTAACCTATCTAGCCGCAAAGTGATAGTTGTCATTGTTATGATAGCGACTTCACGTTCGCACATTCGGTTCACACGCTGTTGTTTAGAATCAACAATTTGCATGTTTAGGGTGGATATTATAAACATATATTACAGGAATTTTATAAATAGACACTTATTGTATTTAGTAGTGGCGACTTCGCAAGGTTTTAACCGTGAGACACAACCCTGGTTATCACTTGATCGTGCTAGCGACTGCAGCGATTGGCTAGTCGCATGGTTACTCTGCCACGCCTTAGAGATTTACTTTTAATATAGGTTTGGTAAACTTTTGTAAGAGGGAGAGAGAACGAGATAATTGTACAGCGAGGGATTACCTCGGCTGATTGATTGGGAGAATAAAGCTGGACTATCTGTAATGAACTTATGTGTATTCATTTGGGTCGAATCTGGTACCTCTACGTGTAAGTGACATCAGCCAAGCGAGACGAAGTTCCCTGATCCCTGAACACAACGCTTGTGTTCATGACACCATGGTAAGGATATTCAGATCTCTTTCAAACTTTCTATGTTTCAAATGAAACCCTTTCTCAAACTCAGAAGTATTCAAAAATAATTGTTTCTAAGGTAACCAGAACCAGATATCTCCCAACACCCAATCGTTTCAGTTTTTTTATCATGACAATACATTCAAAATATTTCGGGTTATAGAAAAAAAGTAATTCGCAAAATAGATGTCATAGAAACAGGATCCACATCTTTACTAGATTCTAGCCAATGGCAACCCATCCTGAAATTGTAAATTATTACCAAAAAGTCATTCCAGAAATTACCTGTGAATAAAATATTCCTTTTTGAAAAGACTGTTTCCATGGAAGCAGGGTTCGTGTTTGTTTGAAAATCTAACCAATCAGTTTTATGTCAAGAGAACCGCCCTCGGAAATTTCATGAGTATTCATTTATGTTTTTGAGTTCTAAATTAAGTGTTCTCGTAAATACTGTTTTCAATGGCTACCCGCATCTCTCACTCACAAATCATTGAGTATTGCTTCTGAAAATAATCCATACGTTGCTTGTTATAAATGAAAATTAATTCACATACTAGCCGTGGGCATAACAACATGGTACACTTCTCTACTACATATTAAGGTATATGTTTGTTGTTCACCGGCACTTGACTACATAGGGGAATTTACTGCATTAAGTAACACTGTTTATTTACAACATCACTTATTACCTTGTTATTACTTCAGTTTATCTTTATGTAATTCTTGCCATAATGCATGAGTTTAATTCTGAAGAATTAAAATCCAACCCACAAGGAAAAATATGAGTTTGTTGGCACAGTTTATTGACACATTCAACTGCGTGTGTCCTCTGACGTGGTACTGGTCAATGTTACCCTTTTTACTTTCCCATCAATATATAAGACGCCATATTGGAACCTGACTATTTTTCCGCCCTGTGTACGGTCATAACTGATTGTAGGCGTTTCTTCTTCTGAAAATCCTCCTGACGTTAACCTTGTTTGACATACCTCTGTTTTTGTTCTCTCTAATGTTCGTTGCTTGGTAACCTATCACTTATAGTTAGACGATAAAACACATAGACTAAGAAAAAAAAATAATGAATATTTTTAAAAGTTGCTCTGTTTGTCACAATTCTACCCATTTATGTTCTTTATAAACCACCAAGCAGTACACGCCATGACACCAATGATCACGTGTGCAACTGGTTAAGCTGGAATGTGGCCATATGTGTAGGAAATACCACAGGATAGTTGGATTTTGTGAGGATCTATATCTAAACAAAGCTCTGATGTCCTTCAGTGTGAGCTAAATATACACGTTTCTAATATTCACCATCTGTTAACACCAGCAATTCAGAAGCCAGAATCACACATGCTTATTAACAGTACATGGAAGTTACCAGTTATTAAAAAAAAATATGTCACTGTAAATATTAATCCTCCTATTCTAATATTAATCCCCCTATTCTAATATTAATCCCCCTATTCTATTAAAAGCTACTACCCAGTCTACGCCATCAACGGTGACGCCTATATATAACTATACAGAAAGAGTGTAGTATAAGCTGCTGGTTGAACTAGTAGGTGTACTTTCAAAATGGTGCTATCAACAAAACGAGTTGCTGTTATCGGAGCTGGCGTCAGTGGATTGGTATCCATCAAATGTTGCAACGATGAAGGACTCAGTCCAGTTTGTTTTGAACAAGGAGATGAAATCGGTAAGTCAGTGTAATTTGTATCCAATAATCAAATGTGTATCTACCAAACTCCACTGAATTGAATTGAAAACGTACCTTTACCCATACACGTAGCAAGTGGAAGGCAGTACTTATATCATAAATATTTCCTTGAGAGAAACATGTGCGTATGCTAAAGTAACTGAATTTTGAAGGTCCTCTTAATACAGAAAATACAAGCCAGTGTCAGGCACTGTTCATTGCCATACATAACAAAATCCACATCTGCAGTTACCTGAGCTACTACCTGTATATCAGCAGATACAACTCTATTGGCACATACATAAACTATGAAGGCAATCTATTTTCATAGTAGAAATAAAATATTCCACTTTTGATCTTATTATAATAATTATTGAAAGATTGTGAATATTATATCGCCCGTGTGATATCTACATATATAATAGAAGACAGTAAACACAAATTTCATTCAGATGACCCAAATACAAATATTCTTGTATTCATTTCAGCTGGTATATGGAACTATCATAAAAACCCACGTGAGGGCGAGGGCGCTGCTCTATATGAAACCTTGGTGACAAACACCAGTAAAAGCATGATGTGTTTTAGTGATTTCCCCTTTCCCAGAGAAGCGCCACCATACCTCAGACATCATCTGGTACTCAGATACTATCAACAATATGCTGAACACTTTGGACTTTATAAATTCATCAAGTTTAACACCAAAGTATTAAAGATCAAGCCAGTGGCAAACTTTTCCCAGACTGGTCAATGGGAGGTATATGTAAAGACTAATGGGCAGTCAAAACGAAAAGAAGTATATGATGCTGTGATGTGTTGTACTGGATTAAACAGCTCCCCCTATATGCCAGAAATAGAAGGAATGGATTTATTTGAAGGATCCGTGTTGCACAGCAATAGATTCAGAAGGGGTTCAGATTTTCGAGGAAAAACTGTTGTAGTTGTTGGTAAGTACGTTGTCATAATGTGAAAATGTGATTAGTCACTCATGATATGGGTAGTTTTGTTTTTTACAGTAATAATGGATTGTAATCTTTCATTCCAATTCGGAAATCAAAGGTTTTCACAAAAAAGCCTTATCGCAACATACACATTTAACAGTGTTTTCGGAGATATAGTGAACTTGAAAATATAATTAGTTACTTCAACTTTTTGTGTTTATCCGGATCTACATACTTATTTTGTACATTGTTTTATACATTAAATGAATTACATAAAAATGTGTTCAACTTACAAACAAATAAGAAAAATTGAATTACATAAATTATGAATGGTTTAAATAGATTGGTTATATAAATTGACAAATAGGTCGCAACTACTTTAAATAATTTAAGTTATAATCACCTTAGCGAATATATTGCTGACATTTTCACACATGATTTTATACAATATATAGTATAATATAGTTTTAATTACATTCTAATTGCTCTAAACTTGCAGGCGATTCCTTTTCTGCAGGTGATGTTGCCGTTGACACCAGTAGATATGCTAAACAGGTAAAGTAATATAAACAAAAAGTCTACGTCATTTAATGTGACTGTGTCTATGTCGTTTGATCATCGAAGACAGAACTATTTTTATATTTTCAAGTGAAAAGATAGAAATACGTTTTATGGATTTAAACGTGTTGACAGACAAGTTTACTACCAGAAAATCTGTGGAAATAATAAATTTAATTTAAATTCGTTAGGCTTAATTACAGATTACTGCCCCAAACGAAAACTACTAGAGAATATACCCGGGTCCAAAAGAAATACCCTAGAGTCGCATTCTCTAAGAAAAAAGACCTCGCCTAAGAGGTCACCCCCAGGGCGATCACGCACCCAAGACCTGTTAGTTTCAATTCTCTTATATTCCGCCACTGTGTAGACGGATTATTTTTTCCCTCTACAAGATGTCTGGACAAGAGGCAAATTACTGATCTTCACTGGGCTTTTCCTAGAAATCTAGTGTTTGTGAGATTGACTCTAACTTCCACCATTACGGTAAGGCCTTTCCATTATTAAGGCTCTAGTTTTTGCCTGTTTTTATTGAATCGCCAGCTCAGTTTGAATTCACGTCGACTCCCTTTTTGGCGGGGTGAATTTACTCGTTTTTTCACGTTCTCATTTCCTGTCTTTTCCATGATTGCATCATGCTTTAATCATTAAAAAGACTAAGATCGTGCCGACAAAATTCGACACATAAGATCCGTTCAACTTGCCACTTAGAGCTGCCAGTTTGGGACCCAAAACATACGTGTTGTAATTTTTGTTATAGTCGCAAACAGGACTCGGGACGGAATTTATGATCTGTGGCATTCTCAGTCGTGGCAGCACTTTGGGGTGTGGTTGAAGCTGAGGGCAAGCGATTGCACAAGCTGGTATGCGTCACTCTAAAAGGGAATTCCCTAGCCGATGCTAACAATGTTTCTGTTTTCAATGAGTAAAAAGAATCTCTACTTTTTCCCTTGGTAGCGAGACGAGGCTTGCCTCTTATCGCGGACTGAAGGAGATTGAGACTTGCTACGGGATTGATGGCTGAGGCAAGACCTTCACAGCCATTCATCGTTGAGGTGACTGAGGTGTTGTTTGCTACCTTGGAAGCACTGACGACGAGACTTTCTTTTTGTGGAGTCAGTTTCTCTATGCGATAATTACCGAGGCGGGCATGCATCGTTCCATCGCTTTTGTCTGGGGAACGCAGTTGCCAGTCATCACGGATAGCGACATCAGTATACAGCGTATTCCTACTTGGGCACTGACATCGATGCCGAGTACCCTTAGGAGCTGAACCGGTCCAATCCACCGAGATTTCAGTGCTACTAATGCAGTCTTAGTTGCTTGGGAGAAACTCTAGCTACCAACCCCTGTCTGCTCCTCCCCATTGGATCGTGCCTCAAGCAGCTTGGCGCAGGAGAGTATCTGACCCCTGGATGCTCGCAGTAGAGTCCAGGGGGTATGGAAGTCCTCTCCGGTCTCCTCCTCCTCTGACTCCTCATACCCCCTCTGGTTTTCTATCGAGGGACGAGGTCAAGGCAGAGACAACCCAGCAGGAAGTAGCTATCCTTCTGGAGAAAGGGTGGTATGCCTAGTAGAGAACCCCATTTAAATGGTTCTATTCCAACATCTTCTTCGTTCTCAAGAGTTTGGGGGATGGCGTCCTGTCCTAGACCTCAGGCAGCTGAACGGGTTTGTGGAGCTCAATCGCTTCCAGATGGAAACACCTATTTCTTTGCTTCTGTCAGTGCCCTTGGGTAATTTGTTGGCATCGCTGAAGTTGAGCGATGCATATTTCCACATACCTATTCACCACTCTTGCTGCCAGTATCTCAGATTCCCTTTAGTTGGCAAGTTTATAAGTATACCGCCCTCCCTTTCAGTTTCTGCATGGCGCTGTACTCTTCACCAGGGTGTGTTTAGACAGGTGACCCAGCTGCTCCACTGGTCGTCAGTTTATCTGAAACCATACCTCGATGACTGGTTAGGACACAACCAAGACAGGGAGGTGTCAGCGGAGCATATGCGATTGACGCAAACACTCCTTCACGAGTTAGGCTTTTTAATAAATATTCTCAAGTTCAACACCCTACCGTCCCGCAACCTAGTTTTTTCTGGGTATGCAGTTTGAAACATAACATCGGCTTGTCCACCCCTCTCAGGCACGGTGCGACTCCTTTGTGGAGCTCAACAGCCAACTCCAGTCGACGGGATCGGCTTTTGTGCGCGAACTGATGTGTCTTATTGGCAGTATGACTTCAGTTTGTCGTCTAGTTCCGTTAACAGCTCTCCGGCCTTGTTCGATTCAGAGGTGCTTGTTGGGCCACTAGGCCCACATGCAGAACATGACGTTCAGGGTTCACTTGTTGGACCAAGTCCTGACAGCCCTCCCTTAGTGGAGGCACACTCGGAACTTGGAGAGGGGAGCACCCCTAGATCAGATGACTCCATCGCTGACTCTCATTATGAATGCATCGCTCCAAGGGTGGGGCGACCATCTGATGGACCTTCTAGTACAAATGACATGGCTGACCATGCATGCGAGGCGCCACATCTATTGGTTGGAGTTGCAGACCGTCCTAATGTCTCTGAAATATTTTCAGGAGGTCGCACACCACTACAGAGTGTACTTCGTAGAGACAACACCTCAGTAGCATCGTACAGCAAGGAGGGGGCTGTTTCCCCATGTTGACAAAACTAGCGGAGAAGGCATGGCGTGGCGTCTTGTCCTGGACCTCAGGCGACTGAACTGGTTTGTGGAGCTCAATCACTTCCGGATGGAAACACCTATTTCTGTGCTTCTGTCAGTGCACTCGGGTAATTGGTTGGCATGTTTCCCTACATTGTCACAGCTAGCGGAGTAGATTTTTACTTTGGTGCCCGGAACCAGGTGGAGCTATGGCTCACCACCTTCCGAGGAGATGCAACAGTGGTGTGGACGCCCTCTTGAGATGTATTCTGTTTTATAACACCAAGTGGCAGATTCCCTGAAGAGTAGCCCAGGACAAGGCTCCTTGTTGACGAGTACTTTTAGATTTCTCTCAGTTTTTTGACCTTTCTGCCTTTTCCTGCCTAACAAGTAATAAAATAAATTTATTATTTCCACGGATTTTCTGGTAGGTGATGTAGTAAAATATTACGGTTGTACAACCTAATCATACCTACCAGAAAATCTGTGGAATCCTCCCTCCCCACAAGCCTCCGAGCGGCCGTTTGTGAGGGTTCAAACTGACAGGCCTTGGGTGCGTGATCGCCCTGGGGGTGACCCCTTAGGCAAGGCCTTTTTCTTAAAGAACGCTACCCTATGGTGTTGCTTTTGGACCCGAGTATATTTTCCAGTAGTTTCCGTTTGGGGCTGTAATCTGTAATTAAGCCTAACGAGTAATGAATGAAATTTATTATTTCCACGGATTTTCTGGTAGGTATGATTAGGTAAACAACCGGGTTTGTAAAACATTAATACATTAGTTATTTTCAATAAAAAACATTATATCCATGTGAGTCACCACTGTACTGAAACACCGTGTCAGAAGCAGCCAACAAGTGATCTTACACATTTTCATTAAAATAATTCTGATATAGAATAATGGATAATTCTCATATAGTTGTTTCCATCAATTTTAAATGTCATTAACGAAAATTGGGATACTCTAAAGCTGTTGTACCCACCCTCTACCCTCTGAAGAAAGTGCCCCCATCCCCACTACGAAATTATAATTCTGCTCTCCCTGTTAATTCTGACCGTGTCTAGTCTTCACGCACCACAATGGAGGCGCTGCGAACCTATAGACGATGTGGGCGATTGTCTTTCAGTAAAGAATAACCGAACATTTTTCATCTCACTAAACTGGGCTTTTTTTCAAAACATAGAATATTAGCTCGCTAAAGACGCATGGTATACATTCCACGGCGTCAAAAATAGACAAACAAAAATCATTGTGACAGAATGGTTCCACACAAATATTCTAGAAACGAAAATATATACCAAGTTCTGAATAATATGTTAACAATATCGACACAAAATCAACAGCATTTATTTACGCAGAATGGTCAAATATCCAATGTTTGTTGGCGCTGATCGCGATACTGAAAGTGACTCGAATCCTCAACACTTAAATGTGGATAACATATGCAGTGCATAAATACGTTTATATTCTTCCAAACAAAGTCAAAGAAAAAAAAACAAGTAAAATTCAGAATTCATTGAAAAAACTTGTGACTTAAGAGCTGTATTGCCATCCGTTTTTTTACTAACGGTGTTATGGCTTTCACATCACTTGTATTTCACCCAGATGAAACAAAAGAAAAAGATTAGGGAATAATATATAGTTATCATAAAACTATCATTCTAGGTGTACATCTCCATGCGGGATGGGACGTTTATTATGCTCCGCATGGGTAGAAAAGCGATTCCAATATATGAACGAATAAATAAACGTGTACTAGAATACCTTCCTGTAGGAATTAAAAATTACATAATGGAGTCAATAGTGCTCTTCGAGACAAATCACGAAAGTCTGGGTTTGAAATCTAGTAAACCAATGTACAAACATCGGAGAATGGTGAATGATGAGATTGCCAATCGTATTTTCTGTGGAGCCGTGGAGTGTAAACCAGTCATACAACAGTTGAATAAAAGAAGTGTGAAGTTTGTGGACGGCACGGTAGTGGATGACGTAGATGCCATTATATGTGCCACTGGTTACAATGTTACATGCCCATATTTGGACAATGACATTGTCACAGGTAAATGGAATTTCAATGGAACATCATAGAAATTAAATATTTTTTCGATATTGTTCATACGAGATGAAAGCACGTTTATAATTAACCAGATTCTGTATTCCCTGATCTGATTTCACTCGTATCTTAACATTTAAGGTTCACTTAAGGTTCGCGAATTGTATCTGTATGTATTTCCACCTCGGCTGAAGATGCACACCCTTGCTCTCATTGGATTTTGTGTGGACATAGGGGGAACCGGGCCAGTTTTGGAGATGCAGGCAAGATGGGTAACCCGGGTATTCAAAGGGTTTTGTCAGTTGTCGAATGAAGAGTCAATGACAAAAGAAATAAGACAAAATGATAAAGTCTACAAAAATTTTAGAAGAATTTCAGTAGGCGTAAGTCAAAATGATACCTGGAAATTCATTAGTACTTTAGTTTTAGATTTTAATTGTGTTTGTTTGAACGAGTCGTATCCAGATAACGCATGTAATATAATTATGTAACGCATGGTGGACATTGCCCTAATTAGTGGTAATTGCTTGACTATAAGTCCATTAGGCCATTCGTGCTTCCATAGACCCTTCAGTCCAATGGTATATTTCCACTCTTCTTCCATCGTACACACTGGCTGACTTTACAAATGCCTAACTCAATCATCCACGATGTAAATGTGTCGACTATACCATTTTAGCTATACCTTCTCTACCTCACCACTGACAGGGCATGTTGGTCGACTATACCATTTCACTACCATATTTTCACAATATGACTTACTCAAAATTTTCATTGTTTTTTAGATTCGTTACAAAGACAGAATTGCAGATTTTATTGGAGCCAAGCCCAATTTCTGGAAGCTTCTCCTGACAGATCCTAAACTAGCATACGCTGTAATGTTTGGACCATGCTATCCAGCAACGTATCGCCTAACGGGTCCTGGTGTGTGGGAAAAAGCACGGGAAACCGTCATGAATGCACAGAAAAACACGCAACAAGAAAGTTTGCAGTTCTTCTTAATAATCCTAGTGATAGTTGTTGTCTCTTTGCCACTATTTGCACTAATTAAAATAACATAATAGTCAAGAAAACAGAGCCCAGTATGTTCCTGTCAAATCATAAAACTGATAGTATAAAAGATGTATTTGGTAAAATGAATTTATTGTAATATACTATCCATGTACTATGTACATATTCAAAATTGCATGTTCAATTAAAACATATCAGAATCAATTACTTTGATTCAAAGGGTTATCAAGCATATATTCTTATTTTTCTCTTTTATATTTTCATTTATGAGGATCCTATTCACAATTGTCATTAATGAAATTATTCGAATGAGTTATATGTGTCAGACATCAGCCTCTAGGTCCCGTCGCCAGGTGTTTGTTGGACGACCCCGTTTTCTTTTTCTTGTGGGTTCCATTTCAGTGCTGCCCTTGTGATGTTTTGGACTGGTTTTCGTGGGGTATGTCCCAGCCAGCGCCGGCGTCTCTGTAATATTTCTTATTCTATGGGCTGTTGACTCATACAAACGTGTAAAATACCTTGTGTAAAATTCGTCATCTTCAACCACAAAATTAACAGAAGTAATTTAAATCGTTTCTAGGCAATGTATATATGCTGGTTTATTATTATTCATAATAATATGCAACAGCAAAACAATGCTGACTTGGGTTGTAATAGCGGGTGTCAATCAAATGTTTTCTGATAAAAATCCGTCCTATTTTGTTTGAAAAAGAAAGAAGAGATTGATAGGTTATAGGTATCTTTGATCGCATATATAATCCAATGTGTGGTGTATATTTATATGACAACACTGCTGAGTTGTAAGCACAACTCACTCTACTCTTACTGTAAAATATATGTAAATTTGTTGAAGCTTCATCACACATATCCATACGTATGATAAGATAAGTAAGTGATAGAAGTCGTCTCAATTAAAACAGCAATTGCTGGCATCATGCAATTATTGTTTTAATGAATGATTGTATGCGTGTATGGATAAAACTAGCTCTAAACGCGCTGGAATACCTAATAATAATAATATTTCGCGGACAATTGTCAATTTGTGTTTAAGTTATCTGACAGTAAAGATTAAAAGAATGTTTGTATCTGTGATGTTAACGATTGTCCCTTGTCTTAATTCCTTCTGTAACATTTTGATGTACCTGGCAATCACAACTCTTGAAATTGTGTCTTTATGACAACCATGAGACAGTAATCTCCAAAATTCATGATTAGCGCTTGTCTAAATTGGAATCGCACCTACAATATGTCATTACATCTCATCCATAGCCAAGTCCAGTGTTGACAGTAGAAACATAAAAAACTATCAATCAAGACAATCAATCCAACGAACGCCAGAAAAACCTTGGGGTGCCTCAACTTCTTCCTCTTTGCAACGTTTTACGTAGTAGAGACCGAAAGCAGTAAGTCAAATATGGTTAGTCGTGGGATTACCAATCGTATCGTGTGTAGTTTGGATACTTATCTTACTTACTAAATTAAAAAGTGGCATCAGCTTTTTTATTTTTGTTGTCCAATATTTTAACTTGGTGTAGTTGGAAGGTTGACATGACACCTAAACTTAAAATTTGGATCATCGGAAATGCAAACGCAAGAGATTCATGATGACATAAGTGCCAAATTGAAAGTTGATATTTCAGTGAATTTCTATTAAGAAAAAAAAATTCAAATATGTTATTTTCTGATGACACCATGCATGTAATACACTTACATGGAATAAAACACAATTGCTACCTTTTTAGACTAAAGTATTTCGAATATCCAGCTTATTTATGTCTAATTGACAGTTGCTCAGATCGACAGGTCATTGTTGACAAATAATTAATCTTTCTCACGATAGTCCTAACATAGAGCTCATTGTTAAAATCACCTGGTTGGTATTAGGATAATTGGGGTTTCCAAAATGTGCATTCATTCATTCAACCAAAGTGCATGCACAACACTGTCATGTCCGTGAAGGAACGATACACGAACTCAAAAGTATATAGCGGTGTTATCAGGTAAACACTTTCTGCTTCTCATGCGTCATAATCAAATGGTTTCGAAATCAGATAAATGACACTGATGCCATCTGAAATCATCTGTGTAAGTGTTATGATATTTAACCAAAAGTTAATATATTTGCAAAAAAACATTCTAGTAATGGTTTTGATGAAAGAAGACAGCGTTTCTTTAAAACAATGCATATGTATTACACGTCATAACTTAGTAAGAAATCTGGAACACGCATATATTCAGGTAGTTGAGATAGAGTGGGATATTGCTTTATTGGTGTGAAAATTGCTGATGGCAAAATTAATAAAATCATTTTTGTTTTGTAATACAGTCAGGTATTATTGTAATTTTTTTAAAAGAACGACAATCCATAACATTCTCAGTTATTTTGTTCATGCAAATTGTTTGTCAATTATTTTTAGCATTCTTGTATGACGGGTGCTATACGTAGAGCAGAATGTTACCGTTCTGCTTGAAACACGTTATATCATTTCATAAATACCATGAGGATGGTGACACACTGTTTACAATAATTAGGATTTAAATCATTGTTTTACACCCTTACAATATACCCACATGTTCATTACATTGTTACCAATCAGCTCTGATTTATATATGATATAGTAACATTTGCGCCTTCGAATTCTCTGGAAGGGTACTGTAAAATAACAATGATTGACAACGCCACATAGCGCTTTCAAGTACAATGTAAAGTTTAAAAAAATCAATGGTAACCAAAGATATACAAGATCATTAGTTATTTTCAGACCATTATTGCACAAGCGAGGTGATATTTTTTGAAGTTCTTTGAAAGCTAATTTTGCAATATGGACAATTAGAAGTTGCTATATTTACCAAGCTCATTCATAATAATATTTATGTCAGTTATAGCAATGTAGCCAATCTGCATACACCAACACTGATCACATGTGCAATGGAACAAGCTGGAATATGCGCATAATTACAGATAGCTAATATGCTAATTCAGAACAATAAAGTGAGTAATACTGTAACAGTAAGTCAATTATAAAATAGAAGTGTATGTCTTAAACTCTTGAACTTCATAGAATGTCAACACTTCAATAAAACAAAAAATAGTAATATTATTTCAAATAAATGTCGCACTGACTGCATGAGCGTCACCAATCATGGAGCCTATATATATAGATATGGAAAAGAAAATTTGCGTGGGTTTATTTAGCTGCTGGTAGATTACTTCTAAAATGTCGTCACCAACAAAACGAGTTGCTGTAATTGGAGCTGGTGTCAGCGGATTGGTATCCATCAAATGTTGCAATGATGAAGGACTCGGTCCAGTTTGTTTTGAACAAAGTGAAGAAATCGGTACGTTATTGTAATTTTTATCCAATAACCCAGGGTTACGTATTACGTCCCTACTGTAGTTTTATGAGTAAATGTCTCACATCTACCAAACACTACTGAATTGAAAACGCACTTCTACCGATACTCACACCAAGTATCAACATCTGAACTGCCTAAATGTGTATTTTTACCAACATATATGTGTACGTACGCCGTAGACAGTCTGCAGGCAATTGGTTGAAATACAGTAGATAATCTGTTGTCCTAATCTTACAGCATTCATCCATCCATCCTGTAATTGTATCAACAAATCTACCGAAAAATTAGAGTTATTAGAGTTATTTTTTTATTTTTTGAATAATAATAAATACATGGCGTGTATTCCAATACTATAGTAGCCTGGTAACAAGCAAAAGAAAAATATTCCAGAGAATAAACCTAACTCACGGAACGTACCATTGTTGCCAGCCGAACGCCATATAACAAAAAAGGGATAGGAAAGTTGGAAGTGGGTAATTTCTATTGATGAAATCTGGGTTTATTAATAAAGCTAATATATCCAAATTGATGATATAGGAGATGATATAGAAATGCCAGTCAACAAAGATGAACAATGTGCAGAATATATTTTATTTTGAGAACGTGTCGCACATAAATTGTAACTGCTATAAATAATTGTTAATGATATATTTTGGGCCAACCAATCACTCAACGAACAATGGACACGCACACAATTGTGCAATTTTTCAAATTATTCACAAATTATCGACTCCTGAATACCATCATGTCACAATAATATTTTTATGAACTATTAGCATTCATCCTTTTGCAACCAAGTATATATTGTTATTTTTGTTTGCAGGAACACATATTATTTTCCAGTTGCAAAAGCCAAAAATTCTGTGCAGCTCAAATAATAATTACCATATTGTTCAGCCAATCACAGGATAAATTAAAATTGTAACACAACCATAATGTGCACATGTAGATGATGGAATCAATTTAATTGAATCCTGTTTCTCAAAAATCATATTTGTTAGATCTTTATGGGAGTTTAACAATCAGACGCTAACGATCTAAGTGCAAACATAAGCCCCTTATATCATTGCAGTTCAGTGTAATAAAATCAATGTAATGATTTTTGATATCCTCAAATTGTTGGTGATTTCACTAATTTTATTTCTTCCATTCTAAACTTGACTGCGCATTGGAAGTCAGGTTGATGGTCACGAATTGAAATCACTTCATTATGTTATCATCCCCCAAATTTGCCCAACACAAAACAATTCGTTTTGTATCGTCAGGTGATATCCGCATATATATATATATATATATATCGATTATATACCAAACCAAGATTTTACATTGCACTAAGCAACAATATTTTTTTCATTTCAGCTGGTATTTGGAACTATCATGACAACCCACGTGAGGGTGATGGCGCTGCACTATACGAAAACTTGGTGACAAATACCAGTAAAAACATGATGTGTTTTAGTGACTTCCCCTTTTCCAGAGAAGCGCCACCCTACCTCAGACATCATCTGGTACTCAGATACTATCAACAATATGCTGAACACTTCGGACTTTATAAATTCATCAAGTTTAACACCAAAGTATTAAAGATCAAGCCAGTGGCAAACTTTTCCCAGACTGGTCAATGGGAGGTATATGTAAAGACTAATGGGCAGTCAGAACGAAAGGAAGTATATGATGCTGTGATGTGTTGTACTGGATTAAACAGCTCCCCCTATATGCCAGAAATAGAAGGAATGGATTTATTTGAAGGATCCGTGTTGCACAGCAATAGATTCAGAAGGGATTCAGATTTTCGAGAAAAAACTGTTGTAGTTGTTGGTAAGTACGTTGTTGTTATATTGTGGATATGCATCAGGTGACTGCTTAAGTTCGTTCGTAGGCAATATTCTTTTCCTCAACATGTGAGAAACACACTTCTCTTTTTCAAACCATGACATATACTATGAACTATATTAATTATGTTTAACAGATCTTAAAAGGTGCCACGTGTCATATTGTCATGTGTCTTTAGACAACAAATTTAAACAATTATTTAAAAATAGTACACGGGAATAGGTGATTTTCCGTACAATTGCGAGATCTCGCGAGATGCATGAAAGACGCGCGTCGAACGTCTGCCGCAAAAATCGAACGATTTGATTTTGAACTCGAATTTCCTTATTTCGTAGCTCACACCAACCGGCCGATCTTCGACAGAGGAATATTGCTTCCGAATACCCTTACTTAATCAAAATTGCCTATCATCAAATGTGGACAGCACATTATTAAGCATGGAAATGTCCCCGAAATACTTTCACGTTTGTCAAATCCCACGCGATGTTTGACGCCACTACGACGCTATGACCTATGTTTGTCCTGTTTTTACGTTCCAGTTCATGCATAACGCGTGATTCTCGCAGCGTACGGAAAATGGTCTATTACATATATGCATAGATAAATCGCATAACCAGCTATTATTTTATCTAAATATCTTCAACAATTTGCATTTCTATAATGGTGTAAGCAGCTGGCATGTAAATACAAATGTGACTTGCGCACTGAAGGCACGGGTAAGAATCCTTGACTAGGCGAATTGGAATTGTTCACTTGAAATAGTTATTCTGAAGTTTTTTATTTCTTATTTCAAAGCCCAATGTAAAACTTGGAACAGTAACTGATAAACATAACATGGTCTTACACTCACTACAAAATCAAACTCGTGCATCTGCAATACTAAACATGCACATCAGTGTCATTGATTTTACTTGTTATACCGACCATATTCAAATACACTGATTAGCATTAGTTCATCACGAACTCACCTCCCCCAATGAATGTGCACTCCTTACCATGGGTCGCAACATTTCGCTAAATATTAATTGCAATTAATTAAACTAGTAACTAGCACATATCAGCTATATTTTGGTTCCCTTGGGTGTCTTTTTATTAAAACTCAGTTTTAGTGTAAATCGGGTTTTAATTACATTACTAAATTTACAGGCGATGCATATTCAGCCGGAGATGTTGCCGTAGA
Source organism: Saccoglossus kowalevskii (assembly GCF_978046115.1). Classification (NCBI taxonomy): domain Eukaryota; kingdom Metazoa; phylum Hemichordata; class Enteropneusta; family Harrimaniidae; genus Saccoglossus; species Saccoglossus kowalevskii. Next base: position 27,957,362 of record NC_140657.1, read on the forward strand.
GACCAGTAGATGTGCTAAGCAGGTAGAGTAGTAATTCAGATTAAACATAAATGGAATGGAATTGAGAATCCACTTATATCGAACAAAAACGTTAGAGTTACGTAATGTATCTTCACATAGATTAGAATAAATAAAAACACGGAATGTTGACATTTTATTTCAGGTGTATATTTCCATGCGGGATGGAACGTTTGTTATCCGACGCATGGGTAGCAAGGCTATTCCAATTCACGAACGTACACACAAACGTGTAATGAAATTACTTCCTGTGGCAGTGAGAAATTATGCATTGGAGACATTAGTGCTTTCCGAGCTGAATCACACAAGAATGGGATTGAAATCTAGTAAACCAATGTACAAACATCGAGTAATGATCAATGATGAGATTGCCAATCGTATATTCTGTGGTGCCGTGGAGTGTAAACCTGTCATACAACAATTGAATAAAAGAAGTGTGAAGTTTGTGGACGGCACGGTAGTGGATGACGTAGACGCCGTTATATGTGCAACTGGTTACAATGCAACATTTCCATACTTGGATAACGATGTTCTTGCAGGTTAATAAAACGTCAATTACTCAAACACCACAGTTCTCAACTGTTATTTCGACATTGTTCAGATGAATTTCAAATGACAGTATTTACTCGAAAGACCATTTTCTGATCACTCCGGCATCGCCCGTCATGCGTGAAATATTAGTGAAGTCAAAACAACGCACGAGAGTATCTCCATATAATATAACTCGTTCAAAGCTCGACATTGAGCTACAAAACAGATGTTAAATCAAAATCTTAAATTGTTTGCGGCAGATGTTCGATTCGTACCTTTCGCACAATACGCGAGATGTCGCAATGACCAGAAAATCGCCCATTTACCAAACCCTTTATCTTCTGTTTTCACTTGCACGATTATTTATCTTATACAACTTTTTTGTCATAAAACAGAAACTTCGAAGCCTCACGAAATGTACATGTATGTGTTTCCCCCTCGGATGAAGATGCACACACTCGCTTTCATAGGTTTTGCTGGGGTTGCAGATGAAGCAGCGCCAGTCAATGAATTGCAGGCAAGATGGGTAACCCGGGTATTCAAAGGGGTGTGTCGGTTGCCGGATGAAGGGTCAATGATAAAAGATATAACAACACGAAATGGTGAATTCTACAAGACATACAGGAAAATCACTGTTGACGTAAGACAAATTAATTAACACTCGGGGAAACATTAATTTTTCATTAAAGATTTTTGTTTTAAATATTCGTTCAATTATTTCCAAATCCTCTATCGGTTGACAGTAAATATATGATTGACAATGATTTGATACTACGATGTACATGTACCTCTCGTATAGCGTGTATTTGCTGTCTCTGTACATCATTCAGTTCAGTTCAGTAACTTACAAGCTGTCGAGCACGGGAAGATAAATATTTAGGACCGACATCTAACCAAATAAATGATAAGTTCTGGTCTGGGTTATAGTTCGAAAGTTGCGAGCGTGACTGAATGTTAGAACACTCACGAATTTTGTTGATGTTGTGATGAAACACACAGAAATACAACCTTGCACTGTTAACGTTTGAATAAATGGTAGAAATAAGATGAATAAACGAAACACAAGTAGTTTGAAACAATTGCATTTATTTCAATGAACCCTATATAGTATATGATAACACTCTTATGGACATTAGACTGCCGTGAGGGACGGTGATTGGACGTACGGCTAAGGAACCCTCACAAGCTCGAACCGCTAAAGCTGTCCCTAGCACATAAAGCCTATTCATATTTCATCTATGGTGGATGGTAGACTTCACAATCTTCATGCATCCTATGTATAGTGCTTATCTGTTGACTTTACGAATCCATCATATCAGTGGGTGCTTCATTCATAGAGCACTCCAGTTATATACTCTTCACAACACCATAATGTCTTTATTATGTTTTTAGATTCCTGGCGTAGAATACAAAGATAGACTTGCAGATTTTATTGGAGCTAAGCCAAGTTTCTGGAAACTTCTTCTGACAGACCCTAATCTAGCCTATGCAGTGATGTTCGGGTCATGTTATCCTGCCACATATCGACTTACAGGTCCCGGTATGTGGGATAAAGCACGGGAAAATATCATAAACGCCCGGGAAAACCACCCCACATGTACAACACTGCAAGAAATGCACCAAGGAGAGTTCAAGTTACAGTTCAAGTTCATGATGGTGGTGATGGTGATAGCTGTTGCCTCTGTTTTTCTGCTTCCATTAATATTATAACATAGAATGATTTGTATAATGTGGATACAATGAATAAAATGCTTTAACAGAGAGAAAATGGAAGTAATAGGCTAAAAGCAGTGCATAAAATAAAAAGCAAAATTCGAGTAAGGTCAACAAATGTTTTAAACTTTCAAAATGTCACGCTTCCTGAATTTTCATATTTTCAAATATTGGTATAAGTCAATATAGCTTAAGGTGATGCGGTTTATGTTCTCATTATGTCCAACTACGTTTCAAATAATAAGTGTAATTTTATCTGCATATGACAATTTTTGCTTAAAACTTTTTTAATCCCCATTAAACGTGTGCTTTTAGTCATTCTATGCACATTAGCGCAAAAGCTAAATATTGAATAAACAGCCAATGTCAACAGAGTAGCCAAAATGTTAAAATGGATTAAGTACTGGCAATTCAAATTCTGCATATGTAGGTCTCTAACGCATGCTTTTTGGTTCGTTTAGTTTAGTTTAGCTTAGCTTAGCTTTGTGGACTCAGCAGCCCTAAGAACTTAATATTATACGCGTTTTCACGTTTTCCTTGTAAAGGCGTGTTGGCTTAAGTTTTTTTCTGGACACCAACCAAAGGTGTTCAGGACTAAACATAAAATAAAGTTTTTTGGCTTAAAGTAGGATTTAGATCGTGCTATAATCCAAGTCTCCCTTGAAAGAGGTTTCCAGAGTTTGTTTATGCTCCATTATTTTTACCATTTAAAGTTTCTGTAGTATTTTCTGGATATGTAATTACTATTTCGAATATTGTTTGAATTAAATCATTTCTGTCTTCAGATTTTGCCTTTTTTTCAAACATGTTAATATTTATTTTATTTAGTGCATGTTTAATGACTGATACCCAGTTTTATGTTCCTGTAATATCTAGTTAAATGTCTGGTTGATGTGCCAGTGTGTTTCCAGGATTGGAAAGTCTCCCTGAGTGGGACAAACAGCCTGATCATCCTGTATGGTGGTTCCATTGATAGATCTGTTCGCCTCAGCAAGCAAATTCAAGCTCAATCAAATCCAAATACAAAGAATGCAATGTCAAAGTTGTGGGCAACATGGATTTCCAACATTTGCTCCGATTCATACAGTACTGGCCACACCCAATGTAATGATAACAGCAATGATTCTAAATTGGCCAGTTAAACCAAGGTTTCCACTGTGAAAAGCTGAATATCCATTAACACTAACCCAAGATCATGAGTTCAGTAGCATCTCAATACACATTTGGTGACTCAGGCAACTGGTAGAACATCGCTAAAACATCGCTACACCCCCCCCCCCCCAAACAACAAAAGCCATTTCATGATGGGTGTAGAAAGATCCATAGAAAGCAACTGTCGCTGTGGTAGATGAATATTTCAATTTCTTATTTCACATAAAGAATGTTGTGGTATAGGTAGGCCGACCCATCCTACTGGGGTTTTGGAATCAATATTGTTGTTGGTTCTGAGCTTCACACACTTTCTTCGCGCTTTGTAATCTGTCCAAGCGTTACTCTATATCAATTGGTATAAGCTAAGTATGGTTTCACAAGTGATATATTATCATGTTTGTGAAGCTGATCTAGTAAACTTGTTCTGAAGCCAGTAACGCATAATAAACTTCTATACAACATTGTTTGTGGAAACCAGTCAATACGAGATGTAACTAGATCAATGTAGAGAATTAGGATTTTATGTAGCACCATAAAGTCTATATCCAACTTGACCATGAGTGAGAAGCAAAGCTGTCTGAGCACAGCTTCAAAATAGTCCTATGACTTTTCTTTAAAAGCCACTTACTGCGCGACTCATACTTTGATATTTGAAAGGCCTTTTGCAATATATAGTATTGGCTGCAATGAATGGCATTTTATTTTACCAAACTGATATATATGCATATTACTGGTACTGAGAGGAATTCACTTCCATTCGGTACGTTTACAGGAATGCGTTGAAATAATTTCTAACACTTATGCAATCACATCCACAATTTTCTATTTATAAGGGGCAGTGGTCATCGTCACTCCCTTTAAAAGTGCTTTCAATATTAAAAAATATTTAGACTACTGTGAACTTGCTCCAATAATAAAACAATACAATTATGTTTCATAATAATTTATTCTCATACTGAAATGCTTTTCAATCCTTAGCTTCTTTCCCATCAGCATTTATATGGTGATTACGCTGCAATTACCGGTAATAATTGTCAATTCTTTGTTTGTCAAAATATTTGTTTTCTGAAATTTTCTCAACAATGAATGATAACTTTGAAACAAACATTGAGATTAAGAATATTTTCTTTACATGGAGTGGAAATTTTGCACCAAAGCTTGACGGTATAACAGTTTTTGATTTAAATGACATTTTGAAATTTTGTAAATCTTTTCCTCGAGTTTGAACAGGGATATTTTGTGGAATGTTACAGTTGTTGTGAAGGTTTACTTTTTGACTGCAATATATGTTTTTAAACAACAATGTTTTATATGTCTTATTAGTGAAAAGCATGAATAAAATACCATCATACCCTTCTACATTTAATACCAATATCTTAAAGTCATATAAATAGAATAAAAAATATATAAAAAGTTTCTTCTCAAGGTGAAAGTGGGCACTTTTTTATGGAATGATTTGGAAATAAAACAGTGGAAACAACCACACAAATTAGTCCAATATTTGAATAAAAGTGTCAACCTAGAATTGTCATCATCACACATTTTACAAAATCACTACAAAAACAGAAATACTTGGAGTCCAGCTCCAGTTTTTGGCAGCTGTCCAAATATTCATTTGCTTATTAGCATAATTGAAGATGGCTGCATACATTAAAATGTCATTTGCATATACAAGACGGCAGCCACCATTGATATATAATTTTGTCCACACATGATTATAAAGTACTGAAGTCTGTTAGTTCTAAGTTGAAATTCGATGTTTGAATTCACACAAGTCTTTCATCTGCATCTGCATCTATCATGTTCGATAACGGCGTACCAACTTGCATCTCAGCCATGGATGGTTTGTATTTCCCCTTCTGCTTCCGAGAGTCACGGACTTTCCAAAGACAGCAGAGAATTAAAATTATAGCCAATATAATTATTAGAATGATGATCACAATGATTATCGTGGATGACACTCCAGTTTCAGCAGCAATCTCGCAGTAGACACCTGAAATGGGTAAAAAAAAAAAGAAGTTCAGAGAACTGGCCAAAATAAAATACATGTATACCTACATGAAATTTAAGGTTTGATTATTCTATCATTTCAAAGTGTGGTGTTATATTTCTGCTTGTGAATCTAAAACCATGAAATCAGGCCTAAAAAGCAATTCAAATGTGGTGAGAAAATGGGGTCTAAAAATTGAATGAATCTACACAAACAAATTATTTGCTGTGTATGTGGAGAGTTTAAACTAACAGTTCAGAATAGCAATCATTTAAATGTACTTTGAACCATCAAATCTACAAGATTCAAATAATTTACACAAGGCAGATTTTGATATGCCGACAAATCCTGTAAACAAACATGCTGTTTTCTGATTTGTCTGTTCGTTAGGTGTATGGGCGACCAACTAGGCACAATCTTGTTAGTAGATTCACATTGATTGCAAAAGTATAGTCTGAATGTGGCTGTGGATTGATTGATTGATTGATTGATTGATTGAGTGATTGAGTGAGTGAGTGAGTGAGTGAGTGAGTGAGTGAGTGAGTGAGTGAGCAAACGAGCAATTGATTGGAATGAGTGAGCAGGTGGATGAGTGAGTAAATATACATTACAGTTCAAGCATAGTTCAACATTTAGCTGGCTTGTAGCTAGTTAGCTTGCTTTCAATTCTGTGGAGTTGTTTATGAAAATTATATTTATTTAAACAATTTTAGGAAAAGGCAAAGGCAGCAGATAGCCAACATGGAAGTTAAGTTACACCGGGACTGTACTGTAGTTGTAGAACGTCCACTCATTAAATTAGGTTACATATCCATGTGCACAGTCAAATTACATCACTGATATTCCTACATTACTGATATTACTCACCAGTATATTCAGCACTGCAAATACAATTATATGTGCCCACTTTGTTGACGCATTCACCACCGTTTTGACATTCGTGTTGATTGGTTTCACACTCATCAATGTCAACGTTACAAATATCACCTTCATAACCAGTGCCTGTACAGTCACATCGGTGACCGCCCACCTCATCAATGCACGTCCCATTGTGCTCACATGATTGGCTTGAACACTCGTCTATATTCAAATCACATGTTGCACCTGTATAACCCACATTGCACATACATGTGTAGCTTCCGAATGTATTTGTGCACGTGCCATGAATGCATGCATCTTCAAGTTCATTACATTCGTTAATATCTTCATTACAGCTGGTACCACGAAAACCACTAGCGCAGTCACAGGAGTACGAACCTGGCAGATTTGTGCAAGTCCCACCATTGCGGCACACTGCTGGTTCTTTCGAACATTCATCTATATCAAACTGACATTCATTTCCCTCGTAAGTAATTGGACAGTCACAGTGGTAGCTTGGGTCGTTCTGAGAACGAAGGAGGCACGTGGCTGGACAGTGCTGAACTTCGCATGATGCCCTTTTGGCGCAATTTAAAATTACATCTGGATAAACGAGACAGACGCAGTCATGATCATACACGCACTGTCCATCATTCAAACATGGATTGCCCGCACATGAATTAATGGCAGTTTGACAGAACTCGTCTCCATATCCTTCGGGACACAGGCATTGAAATCCTTCTCCTTGCGTTCCATTCACGCACGTGGCACCATTCTCGCACAAATTCAAGTTACACGTTCGTATATCACTCTCGCAGGTAACACCCATGAAACCATCGATGCAGAAACAGTAAAACGCATTTTGATAATTTCCACATGTGCCACCATTAAGACACGGTTCACTTGCACATTCATTAATATCATATTCGCAGTTTGTTCCATCGAATCCCGCCCGGCAATCACAAACGTATCCTGCAGCGAAAGGTTCCCCACTGTTACCGCTCTCCCTACATGTGCCTCCATTTCGGCATGGAGCAGAAAGGCACTCGTTGATATCGTACTGACATAAGTTTCCATAAAGGCCGTCAGGACACACACATATAAAGTCAATTTCAGGTCTGGAGGTATTGTGAAAACATGCCCCACCATTCAAGCAGAGGTTTATCTCGCACTGGTCAATCGGGAACTCACAGTTCTCGCCGTTATAGTGAATTGTACATGAACAGAGATAGCCATCAAGAAATGTATCACAACTGGCACCGTTTAAACAAGGGTTTGACGCACAATAATCGATATCATTACAATAAGGCCCCCAGTGTCCTGGCGTACACAAACACTCGTAATCCATTCCAAGCGGGAGACATGTCGCATTGTTCTGACAATCATGCTCGAAGCATGGATTATAAATTTGACAATTGTCACCTTCGTAAAACGGCAGGCATGTGCAAGTATAAAATGTGTTCGCTTCGTTTCCAATACAAGTCCCGCCATTCTGGCATGGTCGATACGAACACAGCGTTCCATCGTAGCTACAGTTCTTTTCAGAATATCCTGGTTTGCACAGACAAAAATAGTCCTCCGGAAATATGGAGGTACAGCTTATGGTATTTTCCTCCACGCATGGACGATCATTGCACTTCAAAATTGTCTCTTCGCAGTAGAACCCAGTACGTCCAAGCGGACATAGGCACGTATAATTTAAGTGGCCATCTTGGCATACTGCCCCGACTGTACAAAGATTATCTGTAAGAACAACAATTCAAATTTGTAATGCCTTGACAAAATGTGTCGTACATTTTTCTGCAATATCACAAATTGACAGAACATTTTTGAAATAAAATTAAAATGTAAGATAATTTTGAATGTTTACTTAGTAAATGATTGACAAGTTTGTATTCAAAGATCAACCCTTTGGCGAATATTTTTTCAACCCAAAATTCAGAGCAAATCTTTTCACATTTTGTGAAATTTTCACAAAATTTTATCATTATTTTGAACCAAACAGACAGTTTCAGATACTGCTTTTAGTTTTTGATCAAAAGATTTGTCAATTTTTATCAACATTTATATGGAGAGATGTAGACTGTAGAAAAGTATTTTGTGGTTGGTAACAAAAGTTGACAATTGCGCTCAAAGAGATACACAGAATTACAAACACAAATGTTATTTTAAACTGGCAACAGAATCATAGACCATCATAGACAGAACATAGACCAATGAGAGTAATTTTTTTTCAATATCATTTAGAGCTTTTCTGTATCAAAAATTCTGACCCAGCTAAACCTTTAATCAATAGAAGTTATGTCTTTGGTCCAGAATTTATCAAGAAATTACAGAAAAATATTGCATTTTCTCTTTTAGTAGCACAAGCACTTAGATAAATGATGAAGGTGAGAACAGGTCATTTTCAATAATCAGGTATACAATAAAAGTAACAGTTGGTTTATTTGCACTTCTATTGAAGATGCGCTTTACATAAGCAAACACGATAGATATAAAATGTGTAGAATAATGGACAAAAATTTTGGTAGAAAAAATTTTGAAGATCGAAGGGTTAATTAATTTGTTTCTTTGTGTTCGATTTTAATCCTTAATTAAGAAAATCCATCACTTTAAACCTGATATAAAACAATTCAATATGTACTCGTCTCTATTGGTCGATATCAGTCACGTGACAACCATGTGATTAACACATGGTTGTTACATGATTATCATCAGTTAAGTATACTCACCCACACAGTCATCAATGCTGTGTTCACAGTTGCTGCCTTCCCATCCTTCTTTGCAGGAACATGAATATGCATTCCATTCATCGATACACTGAGCATTGACTGGACACAAACTATCAGCGCAAACATCATCGCCAAGACAGTCAGTCTGGACATAAGCTTCAACAGCCGTGACTCCCTGCATTCTAGTTTGTTCGTCAACATATTGTATCATTCTGTCGTTAAATTTGATATCACGAACACACTCTTTCAAGTAATCCAAGTATGGTGACCCTGCCAGACATCAAGATACAATTATTACATTAATAAAGACTGTTTAGGCTGAATTCAAATTTTGCACTACTGAGCATGTTTCTGCACATGTATCTAATTATGGGAGATGACCTCCCACTATATATAATGGAAAACTGATCATTCTGGGAACTCACTAAATGTGTCAATATTTTGAAATATATTAACAATATATGGATTCACATCACAATTGTTTCAAAGCAATATTGATAATTAATTCTGGCACTAGCACTAGTTATTTACAGTATTGCCCACGAATATACTCTAAATAAGTATACCCAGTACTTTATTTTCGCTTGGAATTAATTTTCGTTATTTTTGCTGAAGGAATGATTCAGTGAAAATAAAATTCAGTGAATATACCTTTTTTCCTATATTTTACATTCAACTTGTCAAAAATCCTTTCAGTGAAATTTAATTCCAGCTAAAATAAAGTATTTTACAGTATGGTGGTAATATTGAGGACAAAAATAATAAAGTATGATATATACCGGTAGTGTAATTTCATAGAAAACTGAGAATATATTGCCATATTGCAAACAAGCAGTAAATTTCAGTATATTCTAAAACTGAAGACAATAAAATTCAACATATGTTTGAATATATTTATAACAGAGAAACAATTTTACTATTATATAGCATAATATGTAAATGAGCTCACCTCCAGGGTAACCGCCGATATAGACATCGATGATGTCATTCCTCTGTGGCTGATACATATCGTAACTACCTACTACTGTGAAGTTGAGGTCAAGGAAATCTACGCTTATTTCACTGCGCTGTCGTGTCCATTCTATGTGATACCAGTTACCATCGGTAACCGTAACAGGAATATCGATGATTTGAATTTCTGAAAAATGGTGAAATCAAAATGAGCATATCGATGAACATTATTTTCAATAAAGAATGTTTATTATTAGTATTTTTTAAAATTAAAAATCATGAATTAAATTACAATTTCAAAACTAATATAAAAAGCCATTCGCTCATGTCATTTCGGAAAATAAATAGATAAATAAAGCATGCATACATGCACACTGGGTGACATATATTTATTATTTTTTAAAACAATTGGTTTTTAACGATAACAAGACATGCAAACTAGCTTCAAAGATCTAAAGGCCAACATTCACAGCAAAATTTCCCATGATGCAATGCACAAAACAGTAAGAATAGCTGCACACATTTATAGTCAAAAATTTGGCAATATTAATTGTTACATATTATTATCTAGGACTCAATGCCTGGCACTGAATATAGTTCCATTGCCGCCTAGCACAAGTCAAATTGCCAATTGGACAACTGAACAGCAACTCACTTATTTTACCTAATATCAAATAGTTTTGGAACAAACGTCATAAAAAGTTAACGACAAGAGAGTACCACAAGTGCATAACTATATCCTGATATCCCCAATACAAATTATTTTTTGCATAAATTTAAAACGCAGCCATCTACTACACAGACACACACTGCATGGTTTACAATAGAAATAAATTTGACATACCTTGTCCAAAGAAGACTTCAAATTGAGGCATAAAATCTACGACTTTCAACAACATATAGGATATCGTTCCAGTCAGAGAGTCTGACACAATATCAATTCTCATTACCAGTCCACTATAGTCACGTGTGCGGAAATCTAACGAGAATTCATCACCAAAACCGACAAGTTGGGTGTCAATTCTCAACTGCATAGTACTGTTATTACCATTGTATGTGGTTGCCTTGACTACAAAGAAATGTGATAATTATCATTACATTTGTTTTCTGACTTTGAGAAGATAAATAAACTCAGATGACGAAATGGAATTCAAGCTCATCGAGGGGGGTTGAGGGACCAAATGGGAATGACCCTTGAGTTTCCAGTGTACATTTATATATGACTATGTACATGCAGCCTTGCTTGAGCCATAGGTCAGGTCAGGTCGGGTCGGGTCGGGTCGGGTTGGGTCAGGTTGGGTCGGGTCAGATTTGGTTGGGTTGGGATGGGGTTAAGGGTCAAAGACAGACAGGCATCACATTCAAAGTGCCAGTGTAAATATGACCCACGGGTCAAGTTTGGTCAAAGGTCAAGTCACATACCTTCTGCACAGTCATCCCCAGTGTAATCTGGACTACATACACATGTAAATCCATCCCATAATGATACACATGCAGCTTCATTCTGACAGGGCTTTGTGTAACAAAGTTCATCTCTGGGACACCCGGGTGAAGCTTGTACCGGATCCTGGCTAGTATACGTGGAAGCCAACTGGAGATCTAATAACTGGTCACCAAGGTAGACATCACGGATACATCCAGTGAAACTGTAACCAAAGCAAAGGTAAACTTTATAATTGTTTCAATCAGGATGTAAATATAATGTAAAGTTATAAAACCATAGTGTTATTTTCAGTAAAACTTTAGAATAATTGTAATTTTCAATAATATTATTATTAAAAAAAAAACAGCATGGGTCCAATTTCTAAGCAACAGTAAAATGTTTGTTGTTGATTAATTGTTTTAATATAATTTTGTTCTCCATCAAACTTTTTAAATGTAAAATGATAGAAAAATGGATTATCTTACAACTGTATAATTTGTTTTTGTAATACTACCCCCTTTGTGCCTGCCTTATTGGCAAATATTATTATGGCAACACTTACCATATGAATACATTATTATCTGGTGAACTTACCTGGTGTCTGTCTCCACCATGCTTAGCACAGTGGAGAGTGAGTTGTCATTATGTAGTTTACCCATGAATAAAGGCATCTCTAGTCGGATTGGCAGCGAGGAAAATGTTGGCTGTGAGTATAAGCTATTGTCGTCCTCTGTACCAACTGAAAAGAAATTGTTAATGAATTGGAAAAGTGGAATAAACAAACACCCGTACAAGGCTGACATGTGATTGAGCATGGCTAACCATGTAATGGTCCATTGATGTCCATGTGCCTGACAAGGCTGACCATGTGACTACCATGTCATATCATGTGACTGAGAATGAGCATGACTGGCTAAAATAATTTTATCTCAAACATATCTCACTTTTTATATTAAGAGGTGCTCAAATTTAGAAGCATTGTACTATGGACAAACTGAGACACAGAAACACCAATAGAATATATACATCAATCGCCATTAACTATTGTTTGCTTGCTCATGCAAATGATACGTCATATTTTGATATCAATGAGACAACCAAAGTTGTGTGCCCTTTGAGGTTTATTTACCCTTGGTTATATACTGACCTGAGACAGTCAACAATCTTGCATCAATGTTACCCACGGTGAGTGTCAGTTTATACCAATTGCCATTAACGATGCCAGTGCCAACATTGATGCTCTGAACACCGCCTACCTCAAGCACCTGAACAAGAATGAAGTCGTCTTTCACACTGACTGTAACACCAGATAGCTGAAAAAAAAAAGTGGTTTTGATTTAAAAACAAATAATCATATGCTACACCTAAGGTTGTTCATTCGTTGCTATAGAGATTAAATGCCATAGCTAACAATTCAAAAGTTGAACCATCCACTGAAAAAGAAAAATTTCATTCTTCCTGTCGCTTAAAGCACCAGTCACACAAGTTTTGTATAAATAATAAATTGTGACATAAATTATTGACATTTGGATTAAGGCAGAGGGATTGTCACCTACACATGCACGAGAATTGAGTCCCAATCGACGTTAACAACGCACGCTAAAAATGAAAAGGTTTCTGGGTGGACACTTGTTTGTCAATAACTACACGCTATTGCCGTTTGCATGCACAGATGACGACTTCCCCGCTTTAAAAGATATCAAATATGACAATATAAATTATGACATCATAAAAAGTGTTCAAATAAGGGGGAAAGAAGGTTTGATTTTTTCGATGCACTTACCATGTACAAAATGAGTCCATCGGTCAAACTTGCATCTTTGTCGACTGAAAACCAGAGTGATAAACTACCATAGGAAACGGAACCTTGAAAATGCATAAATGAATCTTGGGAAAAACTCGCCATTGTCTCAACTTCACAGTTTACTCCCATGAAACCAAGTGGACACTGACATTCGTAAGACAGCCACATCTCGATGCATTCGCCACCATTCTGACATGGATTAGACAGGCAGCCATATTGTACTTGGCAACCAGGTGTAGGCGATGTGAAAGCTTGTCGTTTCTTTCTGGACGGTGACGAGCCGCTAACAGGGTTTGAATAGGTTTCAGAATCCAAACTGATGCTGTTCCCGTTAATGATAAAATTCTGTATAAGAAATCAAATCACTAGTGAAGTAATTGTAATTTTATTGCAAAGACCGACCCAAAAATCATTTTTTACAGATTTGCTTGTTAGATTTTCAAATGAATTTTTGTGGTGTGGGTTTAATTCATTTTATTCATGTTTGCAGTTATTGGTTGCACTGTTGATATGGAATTATAACATCTATGTTTCAGCAGCAATGTAGTTATTGTGTTTGAGTTATGAGACTGCAAGAATAGTTAGCAATGACGACAACAACACTGACAACGAGGACAAAATGCTCACCTCTAGACAACCAATGTAGTTATTATAGACTCGTAACTTAGATCTGGCGTAAGTATCCATAACAACACCACCCACATACATCACACCATTCAGGCTCAGAAATCCGGTTCTACTTGTCGCTAGCGTAGCCGAACAGATCCCAGGGCCACAGTTACGATTATCAAGTATCACAGAAGCCGTTCCTCCAATTATGGTTACCATGACAGCATGCTGAAGTTCGTTATTCAGAGTCTGCCCCAGTGTCACTTCAACTGTTTCACCTCCAATATCGTAGGAGACACGTACACATCCTTTGTAAAGCTCAATGGCAAGGTAATCTGGATACCCATCAGATTGTGTCTGTAAACAAGTCAGAAGTTATATTTGTTAGGGCCGGGTAACCTGTATATATATATATATATATATATATCATGTATTTAAAGTAGTAGTTACTATTTTATAAATAATTGCAGGCCCTGTAACATGAACAATGTAATAAATCAAATGCTGCTTGTTATGAAACATACCCCAGATGTATAAAGTATAACAGCATCACTTGCAGCAGTCGTGAACTGTATGTTGATAGTTAGCAATTCGTCCTCTCCAAGAGCTCTTCGTCGTCTTCCTTGACTCCCCAGCATCCTGACAAGATCTTGTATCGACGGGTACGCGATATATTCATTACCAGTGAAGGTTGCAACATTCACGATAGCACAATTCTTACCAGATATTCCTGTGAAAATGAAAAATTATACATGATACTGAACTTATATATAGCGCTGTGATATGACACACTGTGATGCATTCAACAAATGGGTCCATGCCAGCTGTGGTGCATTATCCTGCCAGCCACGTGTACTTTTACATTGACTTGATCAGATAGAAGTCAAAAGAAAAGTCCATATGGCTAGATACCTAGATACATGTACACCAAAAATACAATTTAAGAAAAAACTGAATAGACTATTGTGAATGTTGTCCCTGTTTGTACATGTGGCTTAATAAACACTTGCATACAAAAAAACAGTCTTGTCTTTGTTAATATCTGTCAAAGATGCGATTACTGTTTCAAACACATTGCTAGCAACAGCATTGTCAGAAGTTTTACTGACTGGGTTTGCTATGAAAAATGAATCCCCATTGCCTGGAAAAATTTGTATAACAAATTTATATGGGGACTTAAATTTTTTTAAATGTTAACAACAGTTGACCTTGCTGGCAATAAATTAATTTCATCATAAAAATGCCCTCAAATACCAGTTAGAACCAGTTTTTGGAAACAACAAGAAACCAACAATACATTTAGTGCTTTGTACCTTGTGGGCAGGAGCATTGGTAGAGATCTAGTTGGGGTTCTGTGCAGATTCCTCCATTGCGACATGGATTAGACGAGCATTCCTGGATATCTTGGTCACAATTGTATCCTGAAATCAAATTATAAAAAGGAAAATATGTTTTTGTAAATTCAACAACAGTGCAAAGAACATACTTATGTTTCTGGTCACTGCAAGTGTTAGTAAAAATGTCATAGATTTAGTTTTAGGGGTGTTCTGGTTCTGAAATTTAGAAAAGATAAAAAAATACAGTTTCATGGCAAAATCACAGATTTAATGACAATTTCAAAATAAAAAGCTGCCTCCTGTGTGTACCGATTTTAGACAACAAATTGACCAAAAATTTGTTGTTCTTTGAGTCATTAAAATTGATGATTCTGAAGCAGTTTTTAGAAAAATTGTTGATAAACATCATCGACCATTTTAAGAATACATATCATCCACTGGACTATAGAGGGCAGTAAACAAAGAATGTATTATTATTATAATATCTCAACAAATGACCTACAGAGGGCGCTATTCACAATTCACCTGAAAATCAGAGGCTATTTATTTACCAAGTGTGGATCAGACTTGCAAAAAAAACAGATTTTAATTTCCATGCATCACAACTTCAATGATACTTGAAATTACAAGATATGTCTCTCCATCATAAAACCTTTTAAATTGCTGGAATTGGTAGCTTGAATCTGATTGGCTACTTACCAGTATAACCAGGTGCACATGTGCATGTATAATAGCCTAAATGATCATTACAGTAACCAAACACGCAGGGATTCGGAGAGCAATCATTAACATTACTTGTACAATGCAAGCCTGGAAAATAAATACAGGAATTCAAAATGAAAAATATGCGCAAAATCACATGAATTCACGTACGGTCTGTAAAAGTTTTCAAATCATACATGTATCTGTAAAAAACAATTACAGTGCATAAATTGTTTTGCATATGGTGTATGTAGACATCAATGACAACCTCACCAGACTGGTGCAAGTTACTTTTGTGGACTGACTTGTGAAGTACTGTAAAATACTTTATTTTTGCTTGGAATTGATTTTCGCTGAAGGAATGATTCAGTGAAAATAAAATCCAGCAAATATATCCTTCCCTAAATTTTAGATTCAACTCATCAGAAATCAGTTTAAATAAATTCCATACAAAACACTCAAAAAGGTTTTTCAGCGAAAATTAATTTAAGCTAACATAAAGTATTTCACAGTGTTCTAAATATATTAGTTTGTTCGAAGTATCTTACACACTCAAATTATTGAATAATAAAGACTTCAGACAGTGATGTTTTAATGGTTTACATTCTGTTGATTGAAAACAAGCTGATGGTATACAGAACTATGGTGGTGACAAGATGAAACTTACCAGTCCATCCAGGTAAGCACTGACAACTATACGAGTTGAACTGATCAACGCAGATAGCATTATTCTGGCATGGGTTAGACATACATTCATCTGTCTCGTCAGCACAGTTCTCACCTGAATAAAAAAACCACATCAGGATTTTTGTTATTTTACTCATGCACATTAACAGCGGCAGTCATGTGACACTTAAATATTGATTTTCCCACAATCCAATGCACTCTTCTAATGGAAATCACAATTAAGAGGTTTGACCTGGGAACGACTTATCGCCGGTGACTCTTTCGATAACTTCAAATCACCTAAAAAATACCTAATTAAAGCTTGGTAACGTCTCAGTTTGTACTCGCTCATCTGCGCAACAGTCAAGTCGCCATCTTTGTTCATATGAGACCCATATATCTCGCGTATATGTGGCGCGATGACTACCGCCCTTTAAACAGTAAATCTAGAATAATCTAATGTTTGTACCTTGTAATCCTGATGGGCAGAGGCATATATATTCGTTGATCAGATCCAGACACGTGGCCCCGTTCTGACATGGCATAGATGCACACTCGTCATTGTTTATTTCACAATTACTCCCGATGTACCCCGCTGGACAGATACAAGTATATCCATTCACTTCGTCCATACATGTGCCGCTATTCTGACAGGGATTAGATTCGCACTCGTCTATATTAGTTGTACACTGTACACCTGGTGGATGAAAGGCGAAATTGAACATTAAAACTATTTGCAATGTGAGCCATATTCTAAGTCTGAGACTACATGAACGGGATATGCCTATCATAAATCACATTATGGCATTTTCATACGCTACTGCATAAAAAGATATATTTGCCAACTTTAAAGGATGGTGGCTGTAGAGCTGCATCAATTTCTGTATGGGACTCGTATCGACATACACAACACAATACATGTAAAATACATTGTTTACACGAAATTCGGTCATGCTGCACAGTGACCCCTACCCTTTTATTTCATAGGGGTATATGTTTCGGGTTTTAAATTCACTAATTATCATAGGAAACGATACATTTCGTGGTCAACATAATATTTAAATTACCTACCCATAAACCCTTGAAGGCAATAGCAGATATAAGAATCTACCATATCTTGGCATGTCCCACCGTTAAAACAGGGATTAGATGTACATTCGTCAATATTCACTTCGCAATTATCCCCGGTGAATCCCTCAGCACAATTACAGAGATACTGTGAGCCAATGAACTCTTCACAAGTTCCACCGTTGAGGCATGGTTCTGATTGGCATTCTGGGTAATCTAACTCACAGTAAACTCCCATCCATTCTGGCGGACACTCACATTGGTAGGTTCCAGCGTAATTGACGCACTGTCCGCCATTTTGACAAGTACCGACTTGCTGACATTCGTTGACGTCCAGGGCACAGTTGACGCCCTCCCAGCCATCCAGACATACACAAATGTAACCTGAATTGTATTAATAAAGAAAGAAAAATTAATTTTTTTTATGAAGTCCACATTCAACAATTTAAAGGATGGTGGTCATCACACAGTGTCATGTCTTGTATGGTAGTCATAGCAATGTAAACAATGCGTGTAACTGTTTGTTAACATGAAATTCAACGACAACCATTGCCCTTTAAAAGATCAGAATTTTCCAAGTAACTTATTTAAAGACGTAACAAACAGAATTTCCATGGACATGTTAATTCAACATTTAACACTCTTCATGAGAAAAATATTCAATCAACCAATAATAGATAGAGTGGAGACCTCATAACATACTCAATAATTCTCGACTAAATGACAAAATATTTTTGGTAAGCATTTTTCCACATCATTCAATTACCGTAGACAGAAAACTAGCCAAAACAGCCAGAAACAAACACTATCTTTCACAGAGATCAATATTTTAAGAAACGTATGTTTGTAAAACGATTTTGTGATTTCACAATTTTTTCAACTGCTTCAATTTACGTTAGATCATAGGTCACATACCACACACATATATATCCTTATTTTTTTTTTAAATAAAATACTTTATCTTTTAAATCCTTGATATTATACCTAGTTCATACAAAATGTACAATTTATTGAGAAAAAAAAACTGAGGAAATAGTATACCCTCAAAAAAAAAAAAACTCACCATCCTCTGTATCTGTGCACTGTCCTCCATGCTGGCAAGGATTAGAGAGACAACTAAACTTATAAATCTGACAATTGACGCCCCAATAGTCGGGCATACAGTCACAATCATATCCTGGTATACCATTTGTGTTTTCGACGCACGTACCACCGTACTGACACGGATTAGAGCGGCATTCATAGATGTCTCCTTCACAACTTGCACCTGAAAATTGAGTTGAAATAATTATATCTAAATTCAGAAAATTATATTTTGAAAATTTGTTGAAAGCACTTTGGTTTCTGTGATGGCTAATTTATTTTAAATTTCAAGAAAAACACTTTTCTAGGTTATACATATTTGTTTACATTTGGGGGTGGAAGGTCCATGTAATGTAATTTATAATAATAAAAAAAAAGAAAATGCAAAATGAACTCTTGAGGGCAGTATTATATTTCTTTTGCAAGCAGACAGAAAGACCCAAGAGAAATTTCAGATATCTAAAAAATATTTATTTACCTAACTTTGAACATTCACATTTTGTAAGTAGAGAGTAGGAAAAACACAATATTTTGGAGTTCTTTAGAAGGAGATCTGTGACGTCCATAAAATTTAGTTTTTGCAAAAGTTATCGAAACATGAAAATCACAAAAATTGCTCACCTAAATCAAAAGTACGGCCTCCATCAAATACTTATCTGAGATTACTAGTCATTGACATGGGTGGGTCCCATGCAACCAAACACAATATTTGTAAAATTAATTCAAAACACAAATGTATTCTGCATGATGAAAGCGGTGCATTGAATTTGATACTTTCCCATGATGCCTTGCACAAAATGTCACCTACCTGTGAAACCAGTCGGGCAATAGCAAGTGTAACCAAGTTCTGGATTCCGAGGAGACACCGACCTAACGCAGGTTCCACCATGCACACATGGGTTGGGATCGCAGATATCGGTGTCAATTTCACAGTTAATGCCTGTGTACCCACTAGCACATGCACAGTCATAGCGAAAGTCACCGTCCACACAGGTTGCACCATTCTGGCATGGATCACTGTAGCAGTCATTGATTACGATGTCACACAAAGCCCCAGCCATTCCTTCTGGGCATTCGCACCTATAAAACAGAAAATTAAAAAATAATACCAAATATAAACAAGCAGCCTATCGGCTGAGATAGCTCCGCTGTTAGCAATGCACATTTCAATTAAAGAACTGAAGACATCATTAGAAAATGAACAATATGAATAGTATCAAAGCAATCGGACTTACAGTTTTTAACAAGAAGTCGAAAATATCACTTTTTACCAAAAATTACAAAAATATTCACCAAAATAAATTAATTAGAGAATTGAAGATATCATCACAAAACGAACAAATCTGAGAGAGGTCCACATGTAGTACCTATATATGTAATATCAAAGCAATTGCACTTGCGGTTTTTAACAAGAAGTCGAAAATATCAGTTTTTACCAAAAATGACAAAAATATTCACCAAAATTAGAGAATTAAAGATATCATTACAAAATGAACAAATCTGAGAGAGGTCCACATGTAGTACCTATATATGTAATATCAAAGCAATTGCACTTGCGGTTTTTAACAAGAAGTCGAAAATATCAGTTTTTACCAAAAATGACAAAAATATTCACCAAAATTAAAAAATTAAAGATATCATTACAAAATTAACAAATCTGAGAGAGGTCCACATGTAGTACCTATAGATGTAGTATCAAAGCAATTGCACTTGCGGTTTTTAACAAGAAGTCGAAAATATCAGTTTTTACCAAAAATGACAAAAATATTCATCAAAATTAGAGAATTAAAGATATCAACATGAAATGAACAAACCTAAGAGAGGTCTACCCAAGGTACATATACACCAAGTATCAAAGCATTTAGGCTTGTAGTTTTCAAGAAGAAGTCGAAAAAGTAAAACATTGACACGGACGACGACGACGACGACGGACAATCACTCATATGATAAGCTCCGCTCGACAAAGTCGACAGCGGAGCTAAAAAACAATTAGCATTTCAGGGCAATTTGAACTTTAATTGGAAAATAAATAAATAAATAAAATACCGGTAATGCTATTAAAGTTATTGTTGTCCAAAAAGTTAACTTATTTTTAGTGTTTTATTCTTATAAATAAAGGTGTATCATTTACTTACACGAATCCGTTAACAAGATCCTGACAGATTTGAAAACTCTGACATGGCTGATCAACACATTCGTCGATGTCAATTTCACAGTTGACTCCTTCATAGCCGGCTTGGCAGATACATTCGTATGTATTGGTTGTCCTCTGTGTGCAATATGCACCATTCTGACAGGGGTTACTGGAACACTCGTCGATATCAATTTCACATCTTGAACCAGTTATGCCTAGAATTGAAAACCAAATCTATTAGTAATGAAAGTAAATACCATATTCACTCTATTAGACACATCTCCAAAAGAGGCATACATTTGTAACTTATTTTGACAGTTCTGTCATTCAGTGCATGCACTACTAATACTGTAAAAAGATCCATTATTCACTAGGTTTTAATTTTGCTTATTTCGCTGACTGAAAAATGAGCTAAATTTAAACCCAGTCATTTTACAGTACTGTAAAGTATTTTATTTAGCTGGAATTAATTTTCGCAGAGAGATTTGTTGGGCGTTTTGTATGGAATTTATTTTCACTGATTCTGATGAGTTGGATGTAAAATATAGGAAAATTGGTATATTTGCTGGATTTTATTTTTACCGACCGAATCATTCCTTCAGTGAAAAAAACAATAATTAATTCCAAGCAAAAATATAGTTTTTTACAGTAGAGCAAGTATGGTAGATAAATGAAAGTTAAAAGTAAGACTTCCACTAACGACAGGTGCGAGCGAGAATGAGAAAATAAAGATCCCCATGATTTTAGAAACAGATCAAATTATTTTTACTAGTTTATCAAGGAATCAAGTCGGCACCATGTTCGTATCTATGGTGTCAGTTCAGTAAACTCTGGTCTGAACATCTCTCCATATGACAAAAAGTCTTAGCAGTAATTTAACAAAGTTGACATATATAATGTCAATTATATGACTTATACCGTAAAAATTAACGAGTAAATAACAGAATCGTTGCACAAACAAACAAGTATGTCAGTCTGGTCTAAAGACAATATGTTTGTTGTTTGTTTACTCACCTAATGGACATGTACAAATATATGAATTAATCAGATCATTGCAAGTGGCGCCATTCATACACGGATTTGAACCACATTCATTGGCGTCCAAGTGGCAGGTATCACCATAGTAACCAGGCTGACAGTAACAAGTAAATCCACCTAAAACGTAAGTTGAATTTAATTTTGTTTAATGTTGAATTTAAAATATTCATGTTAGATTATTGTGAGATCTACATCAAAAGATTGAGTCAAACACTACTCATAAAATTACCATTACATGTACTTTCTAATATTACACAAAACATATCACATGTTAATGATTCAGTATACAAAAAAATACAATTTTTTGGTTTATACATGTTTCTATTGGAGATGCACTTCTAATAGAGCAATTATGGTAATTTCCATTGTAGTTTAGTTCCATTTCATAATTTGGTTGAAATAAAAATTTGTCAGTTTTAAATTACACCACCAACAACAACATCAACCTTAAAGATAGAATCTGGGGCTAGAAAAATGTAAACAAATCCTTGAAGATAATTGTTCCTCATTTTTGAGACCTCAGGTTTGTTTTCTGTGAAAATTTACCTGTTGGATTTTCCACGCACACTGCGTTATAACCGCACGGATTAAACGGACAGCGTCTGATGACAGCTTCGCAATTGGGACCAATAAAACCGTCCTGACATTGACATGTATATCCATTCTCTTCATCAATGCATGTGCCGCCAAAATAACATGGGTTACTGAGACACTCGTCAACGTCAAGTTCGCAGTTTGTCCCCTCAAAACCTATCAAATAAAGTCAGAATTATACAGATTGTTATGTTAAATTGGATTACTTGTAGCAGCTTTCAATCCCACAATGCATTCAAACAGCCTTGATGACCAATTAAAATTAGTTGATGCTGGAATCAAAGCAACATGGTGAATTTATGCAAATTTTGACAATGAAGACACATACAATCAAAATTAAACTCGGCAAAGCCTCCATGTGAATACATAATACATGAAATTAAAATGTTTTATAAAGACATATCTAGAACATAGGTGAACTCTGGTGACCTTGCCCTTTGTTATATACCGTAATATTATTCCCTTTATCATAGTTTGATTCAATATAAATATGCATTGTCATACTGTGCAAGACTTTATATTTGCTGGAATAAATTTTCGCTGAAATGGCTTTTTGGGTGTTTTGTATGCAATTTATTTTCACTGTTTTTTGATGAGTTTAATGTGAAATATAGAGAAAAAAGTATATATTTGCTGGATTTTATTTTCACGGAATCATCCCTTCAGCGAAAATAGCAAAAAAAAATTCCAAGCGAAAATAAAGTATTCTACAGTAATTAATTTTGAATACAAACAAGTTTTGGGGTTGAAACAACAGTGGGGAATCAGTCTCCCGAATGTCCTTGATAGATGTAAATATCTCATAAAAACATTGGTGCCTAATTTGTTTAATTATTATTATTCAAAGTAATTCAGATATTTTAGTATAAAAATAAATGCCTCATCGCAGAAAAAAAGTGCTGTATTTAGACGTGAATAGATTCATAAAACATGCAAGATAACAGAAAATCTTAGCTGACTTTTGTCCAAGTATTTTGTACAGGTGTCTGTCAAAAATTAGTGATTCACTGAGACAAATATGAACTGCCTTATTGTATTCATTGTGTGACTACTGTATTACATGAAAAGTAAAAAAAACTCCCTCTATGAATAACTATCATGTTGCAAGCTCTGCTTTCTATGTAAATCAACTTAAATACCGGATTCTGCTGTAAATTCGCCCAGGGCCGTTGAACGGCCAAATCCAAGCCAAAAGATCATACAACAACATCTGCAAATCTCTTCCGTGTTGCATTCAATAACATTAACATATTTAAATGAGCTATGGTATTTTGAACACGTTGACATCATCCATCGTTTTCATTGATTAATTATCGATTTGAGTTGTCAGCTCAAAGAACACAGTCTCAGGTCAAACATGGCGGATATTCATTTCTACAGCATCGAGCGTTGAGGATGCGATCAGAATCATTCGCTTACGATGAAATAATTTGAAATTTATTTGCATTTCATAACAATTCAACAAATTTATTTTTTGCACGTTATTATAATCATTACTAGGTATTATTCAGCAATTGTAAAATGCAGCATGACAGGATTGCGATACCGCGATCACTTGCTACTAAGCAATGCAGTTGCAGTTCGTTTTTATTTGAAACGACTTTTACTAATAAAATGAAACAAAATAATTGTATTTGGCGCACAAGGTTCGTTAATGTGATTTTTTTGGAGAAAGATGTGCCATCTACTTTTTAATCCAGCAAGAAAAAAGTGTATACAATTTTAGATTAGCTTCGTTTTGGGTGGTCCAACTGCCGGCGTTGAGAATCGGTGTAGGTGGATTTTTCAATGAAAATATAAGCCTCCTAAAAATATTTGATGATAATTTTTTGAAAATTTGAACCCCAAATAAGGGCCGTGAAACCGCCCAGGGCGATTTTGCGGATGGGCAAATTTACGGCAGAATACGGTAGTTAGTTGGTGTCCAGTGGAGAGAGAAGTCAACAGTACTGTTGCCTCCTGAGAATCTACATCTTTAAACACTGCAATCTTTGTTTTTGAAGTGCGTTTTTAAATTTGTATTAAAAGCTCTATCATTCAGTTCTAATAGCTGAAACAAATTCCTGTGAATTTTCATTTGTCGAATGAACTGTTTGTCAAATACAGTCAAAATATTTTAGTACAATATTCTTTTCAAAATGTGGATGCAACGCTTTGCTTTCTATGTATTTTTTATGTATTATTTTTGATTTGATAACTTTGAACTAAACAGATTTTCTATTAGCTTCAGATCTTGATCCAAGTTTGGCACCCAGTTCATAGGAGTGCTTATATTGATTTTCTGACATCTTGTTTTCTGTAAAGATTTTATTGGTAGGTTTACAAATGCGTATCATACTGTGCAATCTCTCCATGAGTTGGTTTTGAAATTCAGTATGGGATTCTGAGATACATTACCAAGGATATTATTACAAGATAAATGATTTGCTTCATTGAACATTTACAACAATGCATATTTCCACTGAGATCAGTGACCTTTGATGTGTATCACCAGTGATCAGTCAAGTAGAAACAGTCAAAATATTTTATAAGATTTTCTCAATTTTTGCATGATATTTTAATACAGGACATATGTTGTTCAAACTCAGGGAAG
This sequence comes from Saccoglossus kowalevskii, assembly GCF_978046115.1. Taxonomy (NCBI): domain Eukaryota; kingdom Metazoa; phylum Hemichordata; class Enteropneusta; family Harrimaniidae; genus Saccoglossus; species Saccoglossus kowalevskii. The sequence goes on from NC_140657.1 coordinate 27,982,358, forward strand.
ACTTTATACTGATGAATAAGGTGACCAAGTTTGATAAAGTTTGGAATAGAATTAGTAAAGTTATTGTGCACACAATAACAGTTATTAACGACGACAACAACTACAACAACGACGTCGACAACAACCACAGACACAAATTTTTCCATTAATATACTTTTCCCTTTGAATCTTCGATGGTATGGGCAAGGTAAAAATGAAAATTCCTGAAAGTCAGTGAAAGAGCAATGGCATTAGAGGATAAGATCACCATCCAGCAGATGTCCAGCACCAATATATAGCAAATTTGATGAAAATGCATTCTGAAGTTTTTGAGATTTTGCTTATACAGGCTGAAATGAAACAATATGCAAATTAGCTACTTAACATGCATGACCATGGCTCCAAAACTAATCATGTCAGCACATTACCCAAGGTTATCTAGGTACCAAATTTGATAAAAATTACACAGACAGAAACACCAAACTCATTACCTCCCTTGTGTGTTTCGCACACACAGGAGCTAAAAACATTTCATAAAAGTCAATATGACAGCCAATAATTTTGTGATTTTTTTAACGACATGTGAAAATGTCTTTTGCAAAGATGTTTTCTGTAAATACAACTATGATATTCTACAGGATCAAGGTTTACTTAAATATTTGTTCTCGAAGTTGCATTTAATGTGTTACTTACCTTGCCGACAAACGCATTCATATCCTCCGTAGTTGTTGTCACAGTACGAAGTATGGTCAGATACGCAAGGGCTTATAGTTAGACATTCGTTTACATCAAGCTGACAAGTTGGCCCTACAAAATTACTTGGACACGTGCAAGTGAATCCATTTATGACATCAGCACAGGTACCGCCATTTTGACACGGGGCCGACTGACACTCATTAACATTCATCTCACAGAATGTACCTTCCCATCCAGGCTGGCACGCACAGGAGTATGTATTCACACCATCAACGCAGGTTGCACCGTTTTGGCATTGGTGGAAAATTAGACACTCGTTGATGTTTGTCTCGCAGAATGTCCCTGTGAAACCAGCTAGGCAACTACAGAGGGCAGCATTCACAAGATTGAAACACAACGCCCCGTTCTGACATGGCTGCGATGCACATTCATCAAAATCCTGATCACAACGTGGCCCTGTGAATCCCGGCGGACATTGGCAGTCGTATCCATTAAGCTGATCAACGCACGTTGCTTCGTTAACGCAAGGATTTGAAGCGCACTCGTCAATGTCATTTTGACAAATTACTCCATCATATCCAGCAACGCAAAAACAAGCGTAACTATTAACACCATCCACACAGGTACCGCTGTTCAGACATGGGAAGCTAGCGCACTCATCTATGTTAATTTGACAGTTGATACCTTGAAATCCAGATGCACAGATGCATGTATAATAGCCGATAAAGTCGTTACATTGTCCGCCATTTTGGCATGGATTCGAAGCGCACTCATTGACTTCAATATTACAATTGGGTCCCATCCATGAAGGCGGGCATGTACAAACATAAGCATTGATTTCATCCTGACATGTACCACCGTGTTGGCATGGCAATGACGTGCATTCATTGATTTCTACCTCACAATGGATTCCTGTGTATCTAAAATGAGAATAAGATTTTTATAATTTCAACGAATTCCCCAAATGTTAACAACATTATTGTTTTTTCTTACTGTGAAAGAAACCTTGAAACAATAATCATAACATGACTGCTTTAATTTCTTCACATTTTCAGACTGGACATGATGTATAAAGGACTTACCCGCCAGGACAATCGCATGTATATGCTGCAACCCCATCCACACAGAAAGCCCCGTTCTGGCACGGCTGCGAGGCACACTCATCAATATTGACATCACAATCAGTCCCGGCCCAACCAGCGGTACACGAACACTGATACCAGTTTGTCCCGTGTGTGCATGAAGCGCCGTTCTTACAGTATCCACGGGCACATTCGTCAATATCACTCTGGCATTGGTCCCCTTCCCATCCGGGAGCACAGTCACAGAAATAAGCATTCACCAAATCAAGGCACTGAGCACCATTTGCACAAGGCTGTGAGAGACACTCGTCAATATTTGAGTCGCAGAGTACACCTACAGATTCAAGTATAGATTAATAACTATTTGGGTAATAAAAGTACATTTATATTACTATTTTAATGGCGATTTTTTTCATTAAATCAGATCTTAATTTCAATATATGGAAGTTCGAGGATATATATATAACAAAGGTATAACTTTGATATATAAGTACTGTGATATACAAATAAGGAAGATTTACAGATCTTATGATCTTGCAAGTTTCATGGCACTTCAATCAAACTTATTCTAACCAACCACACTACATTACATTTACACAAACAAACAAGCAATACTATCACCATATTCCACATTCAAGAACTTACTTAATTCACGTTTTACAAATCGGTCACTAGTTTAACAGCACTGAGCTCTTTTCGTCATCACCATAAGCAATTGTGGGAATGTTTGTTTGCCCGGTCATTTTTGATCGTCATGCAATTAATGCATGGAATATCTACAAATTTCGCTATAATACCGTAGCAACACACATGGTTACAAAATGATACGTGTATCTATGGCAAAAAACATATTAAATGCCTCAAATAGCGCAAATACAGTATTGCTACCCTAATAAATCCCACAATGCATCATACTTCACAGTAGAAGGCTCTCATTCATGATTGGTTCACTTACCCATCCAACCAGGTGCACATGTACAGGAATACGCATTAATTAGATCGTTACAGGTACCGCCGTTGAGACAGGGATTTGACTGACACTCATCAATGTTGATTTCGCAGTCGGCACCGGTGAAACCTAGGACAAAGGCAAAGTGGACACTAGAATGAGAGGCTGTCAGGTGATGTTTTCGGAAGCTAAACAGGAATTCACCAGTATAACAAAATTACCTCTTCTAAGCAGATGTAAAATGGTGTAATACAGTAATATAGTTTGTTATAAAGTTTGTTAAAACATGTGAAAGAAATTTAAAGGTGAGGAGTTGACAAACATATTGAGAATTCATAATCTAATTAGAGTGATTTACTGTAGAATACTTTATTTCTACTTGGAATTTATTTTCGCTATTTTCGCTGAAGAGATGACTCAGTAACAATAAAATCTAGCAAATATACTTTTTTTTCTATATTTCATTCAACTCAACTCATCTGGACCAAACAACCTTTTTCAGCGAGAATTAATTCCTGCTAAAACAAAGTATTTTACAGTATATAGTGAATACTGTGAAAATACTTCAAAATTTTGAGTATTAGATTTTAGTTTCCTGGATTTGCAAGTTCCATTTGTTCACATGCATTTCAGGTATCAGAAAAAAATTAACGACTTTAAAATACGGTGAATAATTAATGAGCTTACAGTACCCAAATTGTGGGTAAAGAAAATCAAGTTAACACAACAGTCTCTGATTGGCTAGCTGTTTAGCAGGTGTTGAGTGATAAGCCAATCAGAATCAATATTATAACTTGTTACTTGCAATAATTCAAGAAGCATATTAAATAATCTTCTTACCGGCCGTGCATGTGCACACGTATCCTGCTACCCTATCTTCACAGAATGAGTTATGTTGACATGGGTTACTTTCGCATTCATTGATTTCCGTCTGGCAAGTCGTTCCGATGTATCCATCGGCGCACGTACAGTTGTATCCACCCAGAAAGTCATTACACGTGGCACCATTTAAACACTGGTTTGGTATGCAGTTATTTGCAAACTGGCAGTTTTTACCTAAGATACATAGAGATAAATTTATTCTGATAATTAGTACAATAATAGAATAGAATAGAATAGAATAGAATAGAATAGAATAGATAGAATAGAATAGAATAGTCTATAGAATAGATTAATCTATAGAATAGAATAGAATAGAATAGAATAGAATAGAATAGAATAGAATAGAATAGAATAGAATAGAATAGAGAATTGTACTTTTTGATTTTATGAACTTCCTTGTGTAGTGAATGACTAACACTTGTTGTTTTAAGTCTGTTTCTGCTATAATACCAGCCATTAACATTATCAGAGTCACAAACCATACGCATAAATAATAGCATTACAGGTTTTTACTATAGCACCAACTGTCTGTGCTGCAGTTACAAGTGAAACTAAATCCACAATTTACAAATTTGACATTTTGAACATCATGGCCTACACAAAATACAGGCATTTAATATTTTTTAGTCTGTGTTTTCTTCACACCTTTGTTAGGCATAGTGCTAATGATTTGGATGGTGTGAATTACGAGTTATGTGAAACCATGGTAAATGTGTCTAGCACCTTTACAAATCTAAGAATAGACCTCAGACAAACTAGCAGTCTATGCAGAGAGCCCATTTTCCTAGGAATAATCAATAGAATAATAATTTAAGGCTAAGATGAAAAAAAATTATTCATCATTAATAATTATTATTAATATGCACAATTTTTTTCAAGTTGATTTTAGAAATACTAATATACAATTTTCAGAAGAAAAAAAATGAAAGCACTAAAACCACATCTTTTTGTGATTTAAATCACCGTATAAACTCTCAATTGCTGTCTATTCTGAAAATTCAACCACCTGAATATTTAGCGTGTTTTCGTGATTTATTGGCTTCTAGAATTATGAATAATCACAGAATTGTGCCGTTTTTTGTTCTCCAAAATTTCAATGGTTTGACTCTAAATTTTAGGCTGTAATTAAAGAAAACAAAAATCTTTGAACTGACAGTATGTGGTGGTATGAACACTGGAGAATCAAAGCATTTTTTGTTTTTTTATGGTCATAAAACATTGTGATTGTGTTTTGACAGAAATGTTGCTTTTCTGGCAATAGGTGATGTACCGTGTAAGACATCTAATTAGGGGCCCAAGCCTGTAGGGCGTGGCCCCTATTCTTATTGTTCGGTTTTTTCTTCTTTAGGGGCCCAAGCCTGAAGGGCGAGGCCCCTATTCTTATTGTCCGGTTTTTTAGGGGCCCAAGCCTGAAGGGCGAGGCCCCTATTCTTATTGTCCGGTTTTTTAGGGGCCCAAGCCTGTAAGGCGTGGCCCCTATTCTTATTGTCCGGTTTTTTAGGGGCCCAAGCCTGTAAGGCGTGGCCCCTATTCTTATTGTCCGGTTTTTTCTTTCTTCTTTCTTTCTTTCTTTCTTTCTTCCGTAACTTTTTTCGTCAAGCCGTTTGAGAAAACCGCTGAACAGAATGATCTGATAATGCTCTATACTGATAGTCCCTAATGTGAACTGGTGCAACATGCTTTCAGAATTTGGATTGGTCAATTAGTTTGGCAGCCATATTGGATTGAAATAAAACCGGAAGTGGCTGTTTGACCACTTTCTGAGGGTCTAGGCGTCTAGATTTTTTTATGGTATATAGTACAACTCATGTGTAATAGATATCAGCAATAAAAACTTTAGCGGTCATGTGACTTTTCCCGCCATTTTGTTTTTCCTAAAAACAGCAAAAAACACTAAAAAATCTTCTTCTTCAGAACCACCAAGCAGAATGCTCTCATATGTAGTATTTAGCTTCTATATATGAATCCCATTTATGTTTGAAAAAATTATTATGATTGGTCACGTGGTTTGGCCACCATTTTGGATTTCTTCTAAACAGGAAGTAGTTTTTTACTCTGGCAACACTTGAAGGATTATTTTCAATTTTGCTTCATGGCATTTGTATATCAAACCCTTTCAGAAACCTAAAAAAGATTTCAGATCAGTCACATGGTTTGGCCGCCATCTTGGATTTTAAGCAAAATTGACCAAAAGTTTGGGCATTTGTTTCTCAGAGGTGATTCAACCAATCTACTAGATGTTTTTATATTTACCATGCCTGGCCTTAGCTCCATATGAGAAAAATAATATTATTTTGATCAGTCACGTGGTTTGGCCGCCATCTTGGATTTTGTGAAAATAGAAATTATGCAACTACATGTTTTGTATTAGTCTGATTTCTTTCAAATTTTGTATGTGCATTTGTATCATCAGATGCATCATTTTGCCCCAATAGCACACTGCTAGGCCACATGGCTGGGCACCCATGGGGTGGGGGCTTCTAACCTCATTAATATGCATAACTGTTATAACTCAAGCACTGTTATAGTTAGGATGATGAATCCTGTGTTATTATGACAACGTTGAACAAGAGATTTGATTAAAATAACAAATGACCATTTATGGTCATGTGAGCTCCTTAATATGCATAACCATTATATCTTAAACACTGTTGCAGTTAGGAAGATGAATCCTGTGTTATTATGACAACAGTGAACAAGAGATTTGATTAAAAAAACAGATGACCATATATGGTCATGTGAACTCATTAATATGCATAACCATTATATCTTAAACACTGTTGCTGTTAGGAAGATGAATCCTGTGTTATTATGACAACAGTGAACAAGAAATTTGATTAAAATAACAGATGACCATATATGGTCATGTGAACTCATTAATATGCAAAGCAGTCATATCTAAAACACAGTCGCAGAGCAGGTCATGTAACTCGTGTCATTATGAAGACATTGAATGAAAGATGTAACTGACATTAGAAATGGCTATATATGATTATGTAATCTCATTATTGTGCATAAGAACATGGCTCATTATATATCCTGAAAACCATATTTCGATATCCAAACCAGGTAAATACATGGTACCAACTTCATTTCGACCTCATGTTACTGATAATACAAACTACCTGATTGTCTAACATGTGACCTCATTAATTATGAAACAGAAACTTATCAGCTTGGGCCCCGGTGACGCCGCTTGCGGCTTTAATTAGGGGCCCAAGCCCGAAGGGCGAGGCCCCTATTCTTATTGTCCGGTTTTTTCTTTAGGGGCCCAAGCCTGAAGGGCGAGGCCCCTATTCTTATTGTCCGGTTTTTTCTTTCTTCTTTCTTTCTTTCTTTCTTTCTTCCGTAACTTTTTTCGTCAAGCCGTTTGAGAAAACCGCTGAACGGAATGGTCTGATAATGCTCTATACTGATAGTCCCTAATGTGAACTGGTGCAACAAGCTTTCAGAATTTCGATTGGACAATTAGTTTGGCAGCCATATTGGATTGAAATAAAACCGGAAGTGGCTGTTTGACCACTTTCTGAGGGTCTAGGCGTCTAGATTTTTTTATGGTATATAGTACAACTCATGTGTAATAAATATCAGCAATAAAAACTTTAGCGGTCATGTGACTTTTCCCGCCATTTTGTTTTTCCTAAAAACGGCAAAACACACTTGAAAATCTTCTTCTTCAGAACCACCAAGCAGAATGCTCTCATATGTAGTATTTAGCTTCTATATATGAATCCCATTATTGTTTGAAAAAATGTTTACGATTGGTCACGTGGTTTGGCCACCATTTTGGATTTCTTCTAAACAGGAAGTAGTTTTTTACTCTGGCAACACTTGAGGGAATATTTTCAATTTTGCTTCATGGCATCTGTGTATCAAGCCCTTTCAGAAACCTAAAAAAAATTTCAGATCAGTCACATGGTTTGGCCGCCATTTTGGATTTTAAGCAAAATTGACCAAAAGTTTGGGTATTTGTTTCTCAGAGACGATTCAACCTATCTACTAGATGTTTTTATATTTACCATGCCTGGCCTTAGCTGCATACGAGAAAAATAATATTTTTTTGATCAGTCACGTGGTTTGGCCGCCATCTTGGATTTTGTGAAAATAGAAATTATGCAACTACATGTTTTGTATTAGTCTGATTTCTTTCAAATTTTGTATGTGCATTTGTGTCATCAGATGCATCATTTTGCCCCAATAGCACACTGCTAGGCCACGTGGCTGGGCACCCATGGGGGTGGGGCTTCTAACCTCATTAATATGCATAACTGTTATAACTCAAGCACTGTTGTAGTTAGGATGATGAATCCTGTATTATTATGACAACGTTGAACAAGAGATTTGATTAAAATAACAAATGACCATTTATGGTCATGTGAGCTCATTAATATGCATAGCCATTATATCTCAAACACTGTTGTAATTAGGAAGATGAATTCTGTGTTATTATGACAACGTTGAACAAGAGATTTGATTAAAATAACAGATGACCATATATGGTTATGTGAACTCGTTAATATGCATAACCATTATATCTTAAACACTGTTGCAGTTAGGAAGATGAATCCTGTGTTATTATGACAACAGTGAACAAGAGATTTGATTAAAATAACAGATGACCATATATGGTCATGTGAACTCATTAATATGCATAGCAGTCATATCTGAAACACTGCCGTAGAGCAGGACATGTAACTAGTGTCATTATGAAGACATTGAATGAAATATGTAACTGACTTTAGAAATGGCTATATATGATTATGTAATCTCATTATTGTGCATAAGAACATGGCTCATTGTATATCCTGATCATGAAAACCATATTTCGATAACCAAACCAGGTAAATACATGGTACCAACTTCATTTAGACCACACGTTACTGATAATTCAAGCTACCTGATTGTCTAACATGTGACCACATTAATTATGAAACAGAATCTTGTCAGCTTGGGCCCCGGTGACGCCGCTTGCGGCTTTAATTAGGGGCCCAAGCCTGTAGGGCGTGGCCCCTATTCTTATTGTCCGGTTTTTTCTTTCTTTAGGGGCCCAAGCCCAAAGGGCGAGGCCCCTATTCTTATTGTTCGGTTTTTTCTTCTTCTTTCTTCTTTAGGGGCCCAAGCCTGAAGGGCGAGGCCCCTATTCTTATTGTCCGGTTTTTTCTTCTTCATCATCTTCTTCTTTCTTCCGTAACTTTTTTCGTCAAGCCGTTTGAGAAAACCGCTGAACAGAATGGTCTGATAATACTCTATACTGATAGTCCATAATGTGAACTGGTGCAACATGCTTTCAGAATTTCGATTGGACAATTAGTTTGGCAGCCATATTGGATTGAAATAAAACCGGAAGTGGCTGTTTGACCACTTTCTGAGGGTCTAGGCGTCTAGATTTTTTTATGGTATATAGTACAACTCATGTGTAATAAATATCAGTAATAAAAACTTTAGCGGTCATGTGACTTTTCCCGCCATTTTGTTTTTCCTAAAAACGGCAAAAAACACTTGAAAATCTTCTTCTTCAGAACCACCAAGGAGAATGCTCTCATATGTAGTATTTAGCTTCTATATATGAATCCCATTTATGTTTGAAAAAATGTTTACGATTGGTCACGTGGTTTGGCCACCATTTTGGATTTCTTCTAAACAGGAAGTAGTTTTTTACTCTGGCAACACTTGAGGGAATATTTTCAATTTTGCTTCATGGCATCTGTGTATCAAGCCCTTTCAGAAACCTAAAAAAAGTTTCAGATCAGTCACATGGTTTGGCCGCCATTTTGGATTTTAAGCAAAATTGACCAAAAGTTTGGGTATTTGTTTCTCAGAGACGATTCAACCAATCTACTAGATGTTTTTATATTTACCATGCCTGGCCTTAGCTGCATACGAGAAAAATAATATTATTTTGATCAGTCACGTGGTTTGGCCGCCATCTTGGATTTTGTGAAAATAGAAATTATGCAACTACATGTTTTGTATTAGTCTGATTTCTTTCAAATTTTGTATGTGCATTTGTGTCATCAGATGCATCATTTTGCCCCAATAGCACACTGTTAGGCCACGTGGCTGGGCACCCATGGGGTGGGGGCTTCTAACCTCATTAATATGCATAACTGTTATAACTCAAGCACTGTTGTAGTTAGGATGATGAATCCTGTGTTATTATGACAACCTTGAACAAGAGATTCGATTAAAATAACAAATGACCATATATGGTCATGTGAGCTCATTAATATGCATAACTGTCATATCTCAAACACTGTTGCAGTTAGGAAGTGGAATCCTGTGTTATTATGACAACATTGAACAAAAGATTTGATTAAAATAACAGATGACCATATATAGTCACGTGAGCTCATTAATATGCATAATCGTTATATCTCAAACACTTTTGCAGTTAGGAAGATGAATCCTGTGTCATTATGACAACAGTTAACAAGAGATTTGATTAAAATAACAGATAACCATATATGGTCATGTGAACTCATTAATATGCATAACCATTATATCTTAAACACTGTCGCAGTTAGGAAGATAAATCCTGTGTCATTATAACAACAGTGAACAAGAGATTTGATTAAAATAACAGATAACCATATATGGTCATGTGAACTCATTAATATGCATAGCAGTCATATCTAAAACACTGTCGCAGTTAGGAAGATGAATCCTGTGTTATTATGACAACAGTGAACAAGAGATTTGATTAAAAATAACAGATGACCATATATGGTCATGTGAACTCATTAATATGCAAAGCAGTCATATCTAAAACACTGTCGCAGAGCAGGACGTGTAACAAGTGTCATTATGAAGACATTGAATGAAAGATGTAACTGACATTAGAAATGGCTATATATGATTATGTAATCTCATTATTAAGAACATGGCTCATTATATATCCTGAAAACCATATTTCGATAACCAAACCAGGTAAATACATGGTACCAACTTCATTTTGACCTCATGTTACTGATAATTCAAGCTACCTGATTGTCTAACATGTGACCACATTAATTATGAAACAGAATCTTGTCAGCTTGGGCCCCGGTGACGCCGCTTGCGGCTTTAATCTTCTTCTTCTTCTTTCTTCCACAACTTCTTTCGTCAAGCCGTTTGAGAAAACTGCTGAACTGAATAGTCTGAAAATGCTCTATACTGATAGTCCCTAATGTGAACTGGTGCAACATGCTTTCAGAATTTCGATTGGTCAATTAGTTTGGCAGCCATGTTGAAATGAAATAAAACCGGAAGTGGCTGTTTGACCACTTTCTGAGGGTCTAGGCGTCTAGATTTTTTTATGGTATATAGTACAACTCATGTGTAATAGATATCAGCAATAAAAACTTTAGCGGTCATGTGACTTTTCCCGCCATTTTGTTTTTCCTAAAAACGGCAAAAAACACTAACAAATCTTCTTCTTCAGAACCACCAAGGAGAATGCTATCATATGTAGTATTTAGCTTCTATATATGAATCCCATTTATGTTTGAAAAAATTATTACGATTGGTCACGTGGTTTGGCCACCATTTTGGATTTCTTCTAAACAGGAAGTAGTTTTTTACTCTGGCAACACTTGAGGGATTATTTTCAATTTTGCTTCATGGCATCTCTATATCAAACCCTTTCAGAAACCTAAAAAAGATTTCAGATCAGTCACGTGGTTTGGCCGCCATCTTGGATTTTAAGCAAAATTGCCCAAAAGTTTGGGCATTTGTTTCTCAGAGGTGATTCAACCAATCTACCAGATGTTTTTATATTTACCATGCCTGGCCTTAGCTCCATATGAGAAAAATAATATTATTTTGATCAGTCACATGGTTTGGCCGCCATCTTGGATTTTATGAAAACAGATCTTGTGCAATTACATGTGTTGTATTGGTCCGATTTGGCTAAAATTGTATATGTGCATTCTACTCTTGAGATGCATTTTTTCAACCGAATGGCACGTGGCTGGGTTTTGTCGCTGGGCGCCTAAGGGGTGGGGGCTTCTAACCTCATTAATATGCATAACTGATATATCTCAAGCACTGTTGGAGTTAGGAAGATGAAACCTGTGTTATTATGACAACATTAAACAATTGATTTCATTAAAATAACAGATTACCATATATGGTCATGTGAACTCATTAATATGCATAACCATTATATCTCAAACACTGTTGTTGTTAGGAAGATGATTCCTTTGTTATCATGACAACAGTGAACAAGAGATTTGATTAAAATAACAGATGACCATATATGGTCATGTCAACTCATTAATATGCATAACCATTATATCTTAAGCACTGTTGCAGTTAGGAAGATGAATCCTGTGTTATTATGACAACAGTGAGCAAGAGATTTGATTAAAATAACAGATGACCATATATGGTCATGTCAACTCATTAATATGCATAGCAGTCATATCTGAAACACTGTCGAAGAGCAGGACATGTAACTAGTGTCATTATGAAGACATTGAATGAAAGATGTAACTGACATTAGAAATGGCTATATATGATTATGTAATCTCATTATTGTGCATAAGAACATGGCTCATTATATATCCTGAAAACCATATTTCGATAACCAAAGCAGGTAAATACATGGTACCAACTTCATTTTGACCTCATGTTACTGATAATAAGAGCTACCTGATTGTCTAACATGTGACCTCATTAATTATGAAACAGAATCTTATCAGCTTGGGCCCCGGTGACGCCGCTTGCGGCTTTAATCTTTCTTTCTTTCTTCCGTAACTTTTTTCGTCAAGCCGTTTGAGAAAACTGCTGAACGGAATGGTCTGATAATGCTCTATACTGATAGTCCCTAATGTGAACTGGTGCAACATGCTTTCAGAATTTCGATTGGTCAATTAGTTTGGCAGCCATATTGGATTGAAATAAAACCGGAAGTGGCTGTTTGACCACTTTCTGAGGGTCTAGGCGTTTAGATTTTTTTATGGTATATAGTACAACTCATGTGTAATAAATATCAGTAATAAAAACTTTAGCGGTCATGTGACTTTTCCCGCCATTTTGTTTTTCCTAAAAACGGCATAAAACACTCAAAAATCTTCTTCTTCAGAACCACCAAGCAGAATGCTCTCATATGTAGTATTTAGCTTCTATATATGAATCCCATTTATGTTTGACAAAATGTTTACGATTGGTCACATGGTTTGGCCACCATTTTGGATTTCTTCTAAACAGGAAGTAGTTTTTTACTCTGGCAACACTTGAGGGAATATTTTCAATTTTGCTTCATGGCATCTGTGTATCAAGCCCTTTCAGAAACCGAAAAAAAATTTCAGATCAGTCACATGGTTTGGCCGCCATTTTGGATTTTAAGTAAAATTGACCAAAAGTTTGGGTATTTGTTTCTCAGAGACGATTCAACCAATCTACTAGATGTTTCTATATTTACCATGCATGGCCTTAGCTGCATACGAGAAAAATAATATTATTTTGATCAGTCACGTGGTTTGGCCGCCATCTTGGATTTTGTGAAAATAGAAATTATGCAACTACATGTTTTGTATTAGTCTGATTTCTTTCAAATTTTGTATGTGCATTTGTGTCATCAGATGCATCATTTTGCCCCAATAGCACACTGTTAGGCCTCGTGGCTGGGCACCCATGGGGTGGGGGCTTCTAACCTCATTAATATGCATAACTGTTATAACTCAAGCACTGTTGTAGTTAGGATGATGAATCCTGTGTTATTATGACAACGTTGAACAAGAGATTTGATTAAAATAACAAATGACCATTTATGGTCATGTGAGCTCATTAATATGCATAACCATTATATCTTAAACACTGTTGCAGTTAGGAAGATGAATCCTGTGTTATTATGACAACAGTGAACAAGAGATTTGATTAAAATAACAGATGACCATATATGGTCATGTGAACTCATTAATATGCATAACCATTATATCTTAAACACAGTTGCAGTTAGGAAGATGAATCCTGTGTTATTATGACAACAGTTAACAAGAGATTTGATTAAAATAACAGATGACCATATATGGTCATGTGAACTCATTAATATGCATAACCATTATATCTTAAACACAGTTGCAGTTAGGAAGATGAATCCTGTGTTATTATGACAACAGTGAACAAGAGATTTGATTAAAATAACAGATGACCATATATGGTTATGTGAACTCATTAATATGCATAGCAGTCATATCTGAAACACTGTCGCAGAGCAGGACATGTAACTAGTGTCATTATGAAGACATTGAATGAAAGATGTAACTGACATTAGAAATGGCTATATATGATTATGTAATCTCATTATTGTGCATAAGAACATGGCTCATTATATATCCTGAAAACCATATTTTGATAACCAAACCAGGTAAATACATGGTATCAACTTCATTTCGACCTCATGTTACTGATAATTCAAGCTACCTGATTGTCTAACATGTGACCTCATTAATTATGAAACAGAATCTTGTCAGCTTGGGCCCCGGTGACGCCGCTTGCGGCTTTAATTAGGGGCCCAAGCCCAAAGGGCGAGGCCCCTATTCTTATTGTCCGGTTTTTTCTTCTTCTTTCTTCTTCTTCTTCTTCTTCTTCTTCTTTCTTCCACAACTTCTTTCGTCAAGCCGTTTGAGAAAACTGCTAAACTGAATAGTCTGAAAAAGCTCTATACTTATAGTCCCTAATGTGACCTAGTGCAACATGCTTTCAGAATTTTGATTGCCCAATTAGTTTGGCAGCCATATTGGATTGAAATAAAACCGGAAGTGGCTGTTTGACCACTTTCTGAGGGTCTAGGCGTCTAGATTTTGTTATGGTATATAGTACAACTCATGTGTAATAGATATCTGCAATAAAAACTTTAGCGGTCACGTGACTTTTCCCGCCATTTTGTTTTTCCTAAAAACGGCAAAAAATACTTGAAAATCTTCTTCTTCAGAACCACCTAGCAGAATGCTCTCATATGTTGTATTTAGCTTCTATATATGAATCCCATTTACGTTTGAAAAAATGTTTACAATTGGTCACGTGGTTTGGCCACCATTTTGGATTTCTTCTAAACAGGAAGTAGTTTTTTACTCTGGCAACACTTGGGGGAATATTTTCAGTTTTGCTTCATGGCATCTATGTATCAAGCCCTTTCAGAAACCTAAAAAAAAATTCAGATCAGTCACATGGTTTGGCCGCCATTTTGGATTTTAAGCAAAATTGACCAAAAGTTTGGGTATTTGTTTCTCAGAGACGATTCAACCAATCTACTAGATGTTTTTATATTTACCATGCCTGGCCTTAGCTGCATACGAGAAAAATAATATTATTTTGATCAGTCACGTGGTTTGGCCGCCATCTTGGATTTTGTGTAAATAGTAATTATGCAACTACATGTTTTGTATTAGTCTGATTTCTTTCAAATTTTGTATGTGCATTTGTGTCATCAGATGGATCATTTTGCCCCAATAGCACACTGTTAGGCCACGTGGCTGGGCATCCATGGGGTGGGGGCTTCTAACCTCATTAATATGCATAACTGTTATAACTCGAGCACTGTTGTAGTTAGGATGATGAATCCTGTGTTATTATGACAACGTTGAACTAGAGATTCGATTAAAATAACAAATGACCATATATGGTCATGTGAGCTCATTAATATGCATAACTGTCATATCTCAAACAATGTTGCAGTTTGGAAGTGGAATCCTGTGTTATTATGACAACATTGAACAAAAGATTTAATTAAAATAACAGATGACCATATATAGTCATGTGAGCTCATTAATATGCGTAATCGTTATATCTCAAACACTGTTGCAGTTAGGAAGATGAATCCTGTGTCATTATGACAACAAGTGAACAAGAGATCTGATTAAAATAACAGATAACCATATATGGTCATGTGAACTCATTAATATGCATAACCATTATATCTTAAACACAGTCGCAGTTAGGAAGATAAATCCTGCGTCATTATGACAACAGTGAACAAGAGATTTGATTAAAATAACAGATAACCATACATGGTCATGTGAACTCATTAATATGCATAGCAGTCATATCTAAAACACTGTCGCAGTTAGGAAGATGAATCCTGTGTTATTATGACAACAGTGAACAAGAGATTTGTTTAAAAATAACAGATGACCATATATGGTCATGTGAACTCATTAATATATATAGCAGTCATATCTGAAACACTATCGCAGAGCAGGACATGTAAGTAGTGTCATTATGAAGACATTGAATGAAAGATGTAACTGACATTAGAAATGGCTATATATGATTATGTAATCTCATTATTGTGCATAAGAACATGGCTCATTATATATCCTGAAAACCATATTTCGATAACCAAACCAGGTAAATACATGGTACCAACTTCATTTCGACCTCATGTTACTGATAATACAATCTACCTGCAGCTGATTGTCTAACATGTGACCTCATTAATTATGAAACAGAATCTTATCAGCTTGGGCCCCGGTGACGCCGCTTGCGGCTTTAATTAGGGGCCCAAGCCCAAAGGGCGAGGCCCCTATTCTTATTGTCCGGTTTTTTCTTTCTTCTTTCTTTCTTCCGTAACTTTTTTCGTCAAGCCGTTTGAGAAAACTGCTGAACAGAATGGTCTGATAATGCTCTATACTGATAGTCCCTAATGTGAACTGGTGCAACATGCTGTCAGAATTTCGATTGGTCAATTAGTTTGGCAGCCATATTGGATTGAAATAAAACCGGAAGTGGCTGTTTGACCACTTTCTGAGGGTCTAGGCGTCTAGATTTTTTATGGTATATAGTACAACTCATGTGTAATAAACATCAGCAATAAAAAGTTTAGCGGTCATGTGACTTTTCCCGCCATTTTGTTTTTCCTAAAAACGGCAAAAAACACTTAAAAATCTTCTTCTTCAGAACCACCATACAGAATGCTCTCATATGTAGTATTTAGCTTCTATATATGAATCCCATTTATGTTTGAAAAAATGTTTACGATTGGTCACGTGGTTTGGCCACCATTTTGGATTTCTTCTAAACAGGAAGGAGTTTTTTACTCTGGCAACACTTTAGGGAATATTTTAAATTTTGCTTCATGGCATCTGTGTATCAAGCCCTTTCAGAAACCTAAAAAAAATTTCAGATCAGTCACATGGTTTGGCCGCCATTTTGGATTTTAAGCAAAATTGACCAAAAGTTTGGGTATTTGTTTCTCAGAGACGATTCAACCAATCTACTAGATGTTTTTATATTTACCATGCCTGGCCTTAGCTGCATACGAGAAAAATAATATTATTTTGATCAGTCACGTGGTTTGGCCGCCATCTTGGATTTTGTGAAAATAGATATTATGCAACTACATGTTTTGTATTAGTCTGATTTCTTTCAAATTTTGTATGTGCATTTGTGTCATCAGATGCATCTTTTTGCCCCAATAGCACACTGTTAGGACACGTGGCTGGGCACCCATGGGGTGGGGGCTTCTAACCTCATTAATATGCATAACTGTTATAACTCAAGCACTGTTGTAGTTAGGATGATGAATCCTGTGTTATTATGACAAACTTGAACAAGAGATTCGATTAAAATAACAAATGACCATATATAGTCACGTGAGCTCATTAATATGCGTAATCGTTATATCTCAAACACTGTTGCAGTTAGGAAGATGAATCCTGTGTCATAATGACAACAGTGAACAAGAGATTTGATTAAAATAACAGATAACCATATATGGTCATGTGAACTCATTAATATGCATAACCATTATATCTTAAACACTGTCACAGTTAGGAAGATGAATCCTGTGTCATTATGACAACAGTGAACAAGAGATTTGATTAAATAACAGATAACCATATATGGTCATGTGAACTCATTAATATGCATAGCAGTCATATCTAAAACACTGTCGCAGTTAGGAAGATGAATCCTGTGTTATTATGACAACAGTGAACAAGAGATTTGTTTAAAAATAACAGATGACCATATATGGTCATGTGAACTCATTAATATACATAGCAGTCATATCTGAAACACTATCGCAGAGCAGGACATGTAAGTAGTGTCATTATGAAGACATTGAATGAAAGATGTAACTGACATTAGAAATGGCTATATATGATTATGTAATCTCATTATTGTGCATAAGAACATGGCTCATTATATATCCTGAAAACCATATTTCGATAACCAAACCAGGTAAATACATGGTACCAACTTCATTTCGACCTCATGTTACTGATAATACAATCTACCTGCAGCTGATTGTCTAACATGTGACCTCATTAATTATGAAACACAATCTTATCAGCTTGGGCCCCGGTGACGCCGCTTGCGGCTTTAATTAGGGGCCCAAGCCCGAAGGGCGAGGCCCCTATTCTTATTGTCTGGTTTTTTAGGGGCCCAAGCCCAAAGGGCGAGGCCCCTATTCTTATTGTCCGGTTTTTTCTTCTTCTTTCTTCTTCTTCTTCTTCTTCTTTCTTCCACAACTTCTTTCGTCAAGCCGTTTGAGAAAACTGCTAAACTGAATAGTCTGAAAAAGCTCTATACTTATAGTCCCTAATGTGACCTAGTGCAACATGCTTTCAGAATTTTGATTGCCCAATTAGTTTGGCAGCCATATTGGATTGAAATAAAACCGGAAGTGGCTGTTTGGCCACTTTCTGAGGGTCTAGGCTTCTAGATTTTTTTATGGTATATAGTACAACTCATGTGTAATAAATATCAGCAATAAAAACTTTAGCGGTCATGTGACTTTTCCCGCCATTTTGTTTTTCCTAAAAACGGCAAAAAACACTTTAAAATCTTCTTCTTCAGAACCACCAAGCAGAATGCTCTCATATGTAGTATTTAGCTTCTATATATGAATACCATTTATGTTTGAAAAAATGTTTACGATTGGTCACGTGGTTTGGCCACCATTTTGGATTTCTTCTAAACAGGAAGTAGTTTTTTACTCTGGCAATACTTGGGGGAATATTTTCAATTTTGCTTCATGGCATCTATGTATCAAGCCCTTTCAGAAACCTAAAAAAAAATTCAGATCAGTCACATGGTTTGGCCGCCATTTTGGATTTTAAGCAAAATTGACCAAAAGTTTGGGTATTTGTTTCTCAGAGACGATTCAACCAATCTACTAGATGTTTTTATATTTACCATGCCTGGCCTTAGCTGCATACGAGAAAAATAATATTATTTTGATCAGTCACGTGGTTTGGCCGCCATCTTGGATTTTGTGAAAATAGAAATTATGCAACTACATGTTTTGTATTAGTCTGATTTCTTTCAAATTTTGTATGTGCATTTGTGTCATCAGATGGATCACTTTGCCCCAATAGCACACTGTTAGGCCACGTGGCTGGGCACCCATGGGGTGGGGGCTTCTAACCTCATTAATATGCATAACTGTTATAACTCAAGCACTGTTGTAGTTAGGATGATGAATCCTGTGTTATTATGACAACGTTGAACAAGAGATTCGATTAAAATAACAAATGTCCATATATGGTCATGTGAGCTCATTAATATGCATAACTGTCATATCTCAAACACTATTGCAGTTTGGAAGTGGAATCCTGTGTTATTATGACAACATTGAACAAAAGATTTAATTAAAATAACAGATGACCATATATAGTCATGTGAGCTCATTAATATGCGTAATCGTTATATCTCAAACACTGTTGCAGTTAGGAAGATGAATCCTGTGTCATTATGACAACAAGTGAACAAGAGATCTGATTAAAATAACAGATAACCATATATGGTCATGTGAACTCATTAATATGCATAACCATTATATCTTAAACACAGTCGCAGTTAGGAAGATAAATCCTGTGTCATTATGACAACAGTGAACAAGAGATTTGATTAAAATAACAGATAACCATATATGGTCATGTGAACTCATTAATATGCATAGCAGTCATATCTAAAACACTGTCGCAGTTAGGAAGATGAATCCTGTGTTATTATGACAACAGTGAACAAGAGATTTGTTTAAAAATAACAGATGACCATATATGGTCATGTGAACTCATTAATATACATAGCAGTCATATCTGAAACACTATCGCAGAGCAGGACATGTAAGTAGTGTCATTATGAAGACATTGAATGAAAGATGTAACTGACATTAGAAATGGCTATATATGATTATGTAATCTCATTATTGTGCATAAGAACATGGCTCATTATATATCCTGAAAACCATATTTCGGTAACCAAACCAGGTAAATACAAGGTACCAACTTCATTTCGACCTCATGTTACTGATAATACAATCTACCTGCAGCTGATTGTCTAACATGTGACCTCATTAATTATGAAACAGAATCTTATCAGCTTGGGCCCCGGTGACGCCGCTTGCGGCTTTAATCTTCTTTCTTCTTTCTTTCTTTCTTCCGTAACTTTTTTCGTCAAGCCGTTTGAGAAAACCGCTGAACGGAATGGTCTGATAATGTTCTATACTGATAGTCCCTAATGTGAACTGGTGCAACATGCTTTCAGAATTTTGATTGGTCAATTAGTTTGGCAGCCATATTGGATTGAAATAAAACCGGAAGTGGCTGTTTGACCACTTTCTGAGGGTCTAGGCGTCTAGATTTTTTTATGGTATATAGTACAACTCATGTGTAATAAATATCAGCAATAAAAACTTTAGCGGTCATGTGACTTTTCCCGCCATTTTGTTTTTCCTAAAAGCGGCAAAAAACACTTAAAAATCTTCTTCTTCAGAACCACCAAGTAGAATGCTCTCATATGTAGTATTTAGCTTCTATATATGAATCCCATTTACGTTTGAACATTTTTTTACGATTGGTCACGTGGTTTGGCCACCATTTTGGATTTCTTCTAAACAGGAAGTAGTTTTTTACTCTGGCAACACTTGAGGGATTATTTTCAATTTTGCTTCATGGCATCAGTGTATCAAACCCTTTCAAAAATCTAAAAAAAAATTCAGATCAGTCACATGGTTTGGCCGCCATTTTGGATTTTGAGGAAAATTGACCAAAAGTTTGGGTATTTGTTTCTCAGAGACGATTCAACCAATCTACTAGATGTTTTTATATATACCATACCTGCCCTTAGCTCCATATGAGAAAAATAATATTATTTTGATCAGTCACGTGGTTTGGCCGCCATCTTGGATTTTGTGAAAATAGACAGTATGCAACTACATGTTTTGTATTAGTCTGATTTCTTTCAAATTTTGTATGTGCATTTGTGTCATCAGATGCATCATTTTGCCCCAACAGCACACTGCTAGGCCACGTGGCTGGGCACCCATGGGGTGGGGGCTTCTAACCTCATTAATATGCATAACTGTTATAACTCAAACACTGTCGCAGTTAGGGTGATGAATCCTGTGTTATTATGACAACGTTGAACAAGAGATTTGATTAAAATAACAGATGACCATATATGGTCATGTGAACTCATTAATATGCGTAACCATTATATCTTAAACACTTGAAGTTAGGAAGATGAATCCTGTGTTATTATGACAACAGTGAACAAGAGATTTGATTAAAATAACAGATGACCATATATGGTCATGTGAACTCATTAATATGCATAACCATTATATCTTAAACACTGTTGCAGTTAGGAAGATGAATCCTGTGTTATTATGACAACAGTGAACAAGAGATTTGATTAAAATAACAGATGACCATATATGGTCATGTGAACTCATTAATATGCATAACCATTATATCTTAAACACTGTTGCAGTTAGGAAGATGAATCCTGTGTTATAATGACAACAGTGAACAAGAGATTTGATTAAAATAACAGATGACCATATATGGTGATGTAAACTCATTAATATGCATAGCAGTCATATCTGAAACACTGTCGCAGAGCAGGACACGTAACTAGTGTCATTATGAAGACATTGAATGAAAGATGTAACTGACATTAGAAATGGCTATATATGATTATGTAATCTCATTATTGTGCATAAGAACATGGCTCATTATATATCCTGAAAACCATATTTCGATAACCAAACCAGGTAAATACATGGTACCAACTTCATTTCGACCTCAAGTTACTGATAATTCAAGCTACCTGATTGTCTAACATGTGACCTCATTAATTATGAAACAGAATCTTATCAGCTTGGGCCCCGGTGACGCCGCTTGCGGCTTTAATTCTTTCTTCTTTCTTTCTTCCGTAACTTTTTTCGTCAAGCCGTTTGAGAAAACCGCTGAACGGAATGGTCTGATAATGCTCTATACTGATAGTCCCTAATGTGAACTGGTGCAACATGCTTTCAGAATTTCGATTGGTCAATTAGTTTGGCAGCCATATTGGATTGAAATAAAACCGGAAGTGGCTGTTTGACCACTTTCTGAGGGTCTAGGCGTCTAGATTTTTTTATGGTATATAGTACAACTCATGTGTAATAGATATCAGCAATAAAAACTTTAGCGGTCATGTGACTTTTCCCGCCATTTTGTTTTTCCTAAAAACGGCAAAAAACGCTTTAAAATCTTCTTCTTCAGAACCACCAAGCAGAATGCTCTCATATGTAGTATTTAGCTTCTATATATGAATCCCATTTATGTTTGAAAAAATGTTTATGATTGGTCACGTGGTTTGGCCACCATTTTGGATTTCTTCTAAACAGGAAGTAGTTTTTTACTCTGGCAACACTTGAGGGAATATTTTCAATTTTGCTTCATGGCATCTGTGTATCAAGCCCTTTCAGAAACCTAAAAAAAATTTCAGATCAGTCACATGGTTTGGCCGCCATTTTGGATTTTAAGCAAAATTGACCAAAAGTTTGGGTATTTGTTTCTCAGAGACGATTCAACCAATCTACCAGATGTTTTTATATTTACCATGCCTGGCCTTAGCTGCATACGAGAAAAATAATATTATTTTGATCGGTCACGTGGTTTGGCCGCCATCTTGGATTTTGTGAAAATAGAAATTATGCAACTACATGTTTTGTATTAGTCTGATTTCTTTCAAATTTTGTATGTGCATTTGTGTCATCAGATGCATCATTTTGCCCCAATAGCACACTGTTAGGCCACGTGGCTGGGCACCCATGAGGTGGGGGGCTTCTAACCTCATTAATATGCATAACTGTTATATCTCAAGCACTGTTGCAGGTAGGAAGATGATTCCTGTGTTATCATGACAACAGTGAACCTGAGATTTGATTAAAATAACATATGACCATATATGGTCATGTGAGCTCATTAATATGCATAACTGTTATATCTCAAGCACTGTTGCAGGTAGGAAGATGAAACCTGTGTTATTATGATGATGTTAAACAAGAGATTTGAATAAAATAACAGATGACCATATATGGTCATGTGAGCTTATTAATATGCATAGCAGTCATATCTCAAACACTGTTGCAGTTAGGAAGTGGAATCCTGTGTTATTATGACAACATTGATCAAAAGATTTGATTAAAATAACAGATGACCATATATAGTCACGTGAGCTCATTAATATGCGTAATCGTTATATCTCAAACACTGTTGCAGTTAGGAAGATGAATCCTGTGTCATTATGACAACAGTGAACAAGAGATTTGATTAAAATAACAGATAACCATATATGGTCATGTGAACTCATTAATATGCATAACCATTTTATCTTAAACACTGTCGCAGTTAGGAAGATAAATCCTGTGTCATTATGACAACAGTGAACAAGAGATTTGATTAAAATAACAGATAACCATATATGGTTATGTGAACTCATTAATATGCATAGCAGTCATATCTAAAACACTGTCGCAGTTAGGAAGATGAATCCTGTGTTATTATGACAACAGTGAACAAGAGATTTGATTAAAATAACAGATGACCATATATGGTCATGTGAACTCATTAATATGCATAGCAGTCATATCTAAAACACTGTCACAGAACAGGACATGTAACTAGTGTTATTATGAAGACATTGAATGAAAGATGTAACTGACATTAGAAATGGCTGTATATGATTATGTAATCTCATTATTGTGCATAAGAACATGGCTCATTATATATCCTGTAAACCATATTTCGATAACCAAACCAGGTAAATACATGGTACCAACTTTATTTCGACCTCATGTTACTGATAATAAGAGCTACCTGATTGTCTAACATGTGACCTCATTAATTATGAAACAGAATCTTATCAGCTTGGGCCCCGGTGACGCCGCTTGCGGCTTTAATTAGGGGCCCAAGCCCGAAGGGCGAGGCCCCTATTCTTATTGTCCGGTTTTTTAGGGGCCCAAGCCTGAAGGGCGAGGCCCCTATTCTTATTGTCCGGTTTTTTCTTCTTTCTTCTTTCTTTCTTTCTTCCGTAACTTTTTTCGTCAAGCCGTTTGAGAAAACCGCTGAACGGAATGGTCTGATAATTTTCTATACTGATAGTCCCTAATGTGAACTGGTGCAACGTGCTTTCAGAATTTTGATTGGTCAATTAGTTTGGCAGCCATATTGGATTGAAATAAAACCGGAAGTGGCTGTTTGACCACTTTCTGAGGGTCTAGGCGTCTAGATTTTTTTGTGGTATATAGTACAACTCATGTGTAATAAATATCAGCAATAAAAACTTTAGCGGTCATGTGACTTTTCCCGCCATTTTGTTTTTCCTAAAAACGGCAAAAAACACTTAAAAATCTTCTTCTTCAGAACCACCAAGTAGAATGCTCTCATATGTAGTATTTAGCTTCTATATATATGAATCCCATTTATGTTTGAACATTTTTTTACGATTGGTCATGTGGTTTGGCCACCATTTTGGATTTCTTCTAAACAGGAAGTAGTTTTTTACTCTGGCAACACTTGGGGGAATATTTTCAGTTTTGCTTCATGGCATCTATGTATCAAGCCCTTTCAGAAACCTAAAAAAAAATTCAGATCAGTCACATGGTTTGGCCGCCATTTTGGATTTTAAGCAAAATTGACCAAAAGTTTGGGTATTTGTTTCTCAGAGACGATTCAACCAATCTACTAGATGTTTTTATATTTACCATGCCAGGCCTTAGCTGCATACGAGAAAAATAATATTATTTTGATCAGTCACGTGGTTTGGCCGCCATCTTGGATTTTGTGAAAATAGAAATTATGCAACTACATGTTTTGTATTATTCTGATTTCTTTCAAATTTTGTATGTGCATTTGTGTCATCAGATGGATCATTTTGCCCCAATAGCACACTGTTAGGCCACGTGGCTGGGCACCCATGGGGTGGGGGCTTCTAACCTTATTAATATGCATAACTGTTATAACTCAAGCACTGTTGTAGTTAGGATGATGAATCCTGTGTTATTATGACAACGTTGAACAAGAGATTCGATTAAAATAACAAATGACCATATATGGTCATGTGAGCTCATTAATATGCATAACTGTCATATCTCAAACACTGTTGCAGTTTGGAAGTGGAATCCTGTGTTATTATGACAACATTGAACAAAAGATTTAATTAAAATAACAGATGACCATATATAGTCATGTGAGCTCATTAATATGCGTAATCGTTATATCTCAAACACTGTTGCAATTAGGAAGATGAATCCTGTGTCATTATGACAACAAGTGAACAAGAGATCTGATTAAAATAACAGATAACCATATATGGTCATGTGAACTCATTAATATGCATAACCATTATATCTTAAACACAGTCGCAGTTAGGAAGATAAATCCTGTGTCATTATGACAACAGTGAACAAGAGATTTGATTAAAATAACAGATAACCATATATGGTCATGTGAACTCATTAATATGCATAGCAGTCATATCTAAAACACTGTCGCAGTTAGGAAGATGAATCCTGTATTATTATGACAACAGTGAACAAGAGATTTGTTTAAAAATAACAGATGACCATATATGGTCATGTGAACTCATTAATATACATAGCAGTCATATCTGAAACACTATCGCAGAGCAGGACATGTAAGTAGTGTCATTATGAAGACATTGAATGAAAGATGTAACTGACATTAGAAATGGCTATATATGATTATGTAATCTCATTATTGTGCATAAGAACATGGCTCATTATATATCCTGAAAACCATATTTTGATAACCAAACCAGGTAAATACATGGTACCAACTTCATTTCGACCTCATGTTACTGATAATACAATCTACCTGCAGCTGATTGTCTAACATGTGACCTCATTAATTATGAAACAGAATCTTATCAGCTTGGGCCCCGGTGACGCCGCTTGCGGCTTTAATTAGGGGCCCAAGCCTGTAGGGCGTGGCCCCTATTCTTATTGTTCGGATTTTTCTTCTTCATCATCTTCTTCTTTCTTCCGTAACTTTTTTCGTCAAGCCGTTTGAGAAAACCGCTGAACAGAATGGTCTGATAATGCTGTATGCTGATAGTCCCTAATGTGAACTAGTGCAACATGCTTTCAGAATTTCGATTGGTCAATTAGTTTAGCAGCCATATTGGATTGAAATAAAACCGGAAGTGGCTGTTTTACCACTTTCTGAGGGTCTAGGCGTCTAGATTTTTTTATGGTATATAGTACAACTCATGTGTAATAAATATCAGCAATAAAAACTTTAGCGGTCATGTGACTTTTCCCGCCATTTTGTTTTTCCTAAAAACGGCAAAAAACACTTAAAAATCTTCTTCTTCAGAACCACCAAGCAGAATGCTCTCACATGTAGTATTTAGCTTCTATATATGAATCCCATTTATGTTTGAAAAAATGTTTACGATTGGTCACGTGGTTTGGCCACCATTTTGGATTTCTTCTAAACAGGAAGTAGTTTTTTACTCTGGCAACACTTGAGGGAATATTTTCAATTTTGCTTCATGGCATCTGTGTATCAAGCCCTTTCAGAAACCTAAAAAAAATTTCAGATCAGTCACATGGTTTGGCCGCCATTTTGGATTTTAAGCAAAATTGACCAAAAGTTTGGGTATTTGTTTCTCAGAGACGATTCAACCAATCTACTAGATGTTTTTATATTTGCCATGCCTGGCCTTAGCTGCATACGAGAAAAATAATATTATTTTGATCAGTCACGTGGTTTGGCCGCCATCTTGGATTTTGTGAAAATAGAAATTATGCAACTACATGTTTTGTATTAGTCTGATTTCTTTCAAATTTTGTATGTGCATTTGTGTCATCAGATGCATCATTTTGCCCCAATAGCACACTGTTAGGCCACGTGGCTGGGCACCCATGGGGTGGGGGCTTCTAACCTCATTAATATGCATAACTGTTATAACTCAAGCACTGTTGTAGTTAGGGAGATGAAACCTGTGTTATTATGACAACATTAAAAAAGTGATTTCATTAAAATGACAGATGGCCATATATGGTCATGTGAACTCATTAATATGCATAACCATAATATCTTAAACACTGTTGCAGTTAGGAAGATGAATCCTGTGTTATTATGACAACAGTGAACAAGAGATTTGATTAAAATAACAGATGACCATATATGGACATGTGAACTCATTAATATGCATAACCATTATATCTTAAACACTGTTGCAATTAGGAAGATAAATCCTGTGTTATCATGACAACAGTGAACAAGAGATTTGATTAAAATAACAGATGACCATATATGGTCATGTGAACTCATTAATATGCATAACCATTATATCTTAAACACTGTTGCAGTTAGGAAGATGAATCCTGTGTTATTATGACAACAGTGAACAAGAGATTTGATTAAAATAACATGACCATATATGGTCATGTGAGCTCATTAATATGCATAGCAGTCATATCTAAAACACTGTCGCAGAGCAGGACATGTAACTAGTGTCATTATGAAGACATTGAATGAAAGATGTAACTGACATTAGAAATGGCTATATATGATTATGTAATCTCATTATTGTGCATAAGAACATGGCTCATTATATATCCTGAAAACCATTTCGATAACCAAACCAGGTAAATACATGGTACCAACTTCATTTTGACCTCATGTTACTGATAATTCAAGCTACCTGATTGTCTAACATGTGACCTCATTGATTATGAAACAGAATCTTGTCAGCTTGGGCCCCGGTGACGCCGCTTGCGGCTTTAATTCTTCTTTCTTCTTTCTTTCTTTCTTCCGTAACTTTTTTCGTCAAGCCGTTTGAGAAAACCGCTGAACGGAATGGTCTGGTAATGTTCTATACTGATAGTCCCTAATGTGAACTGGTGCAACATGCTTTCAGAATTTTGATTGGTCAATTAGTTTGGCAGCCATATTGGATTGAAATAAAACCGGAAGTGGCTGTTTGACCACTTTCTGAGGGTCTCGGCGTCTAGATTTTTTTATGGTATATAGTACAACTCATGTGTAATAAACATCAGCAATAAAAACTTTAGCGGTCATGTGACTTTTCCCGCCATTTTGTTTTTCCTAAAAACAGCAAAAAACACTTAAAAATCTTCTTCTTCAGAACCACCAAGTAGAATGCTCTCATATGTAGTATTTAGCTTCTATATATGAATCCCATTTAGGTTTGAACATTTTTTTACGATTGGTCACGTGGTTTGGCCACCATTTTGGATTTCTTCTAAACAGGAAGTAGTTTTTTTACTCTGGCAACACTTGAGGGAATATTTTCAATTTTGCTACATGGCATCTGTGTATCAAGCCCTTTCAGAAACCTAAAAAAAATTTCAGATCAGTCACATGGTTTGGCCGCCATTTTGGATTTTAAGCAAAATTGACCAAAAGTTTGGGTATTTGTTTCTCAGAGACGATTCAACCAATCTACTAGATGTTTTTATATTTACCATGCCTGGCCTTAGCTGCATACGAGAAAAATAATATTATTTTGATCAGTCACGTGGTTTGGCCGCCATCTTGGATTTTGTGAAAATAGAAATTATGCAACTACATGTTTTGTATTAGTCTGATTTCTTTCAAATTTTGTATGTGCATTTGTGTCATCAGATGCATCATTTTGCCCCAATAGCACACTGTTAGGCCACGTGGCTGGGCACCCATGGGGTGGGGCCTTCTAACCTCATTAATATGCATAACTGTTATAACTCAAGCACTGTTGTAGTTAGGATGATGAATCCTGTGTTATTATGACAACCTTGAAGAAGAGATTCGATTAAAATAACAAATGACCATATATGGTCATGTGAGCTCATTAATATGCATAACTGTCATATCTCAAACACTGTTGCAGTTAGGAAGTGGAATCCTGTGTTATTATGACAACATTGAACAAAAGATTTGATTAAAATAACAGATGACCATATATAGTCACGTGAGCTCATTAATATGCGTAATCGTTATATCTCAAACACTGTTGCAGTTAGGAAGATGAATCCTGTGTCATTATGACAACAGTGAACAAGAGATTTGATTAAAATAACAGATAACCATATATGGTCATGTGAACTCATTAATATGCATAACCATTATATCTTAAACACTGTCGCAGTTAGGAAGATAAATCCTGTGTCATTATGACAACAGTGAACAAGAGATTTGATTAAAATAACAGATAACCATATATGGTCATGTGAACTCATTAATATGCATAGCAGTCATATATAAAACACAGTCGCAGTTAGGAAGATGAATCCTGTGTTATTATGACAACAGTGAACAAGAGATTTGATTAAAATAACAGATGACCATATATGGTCATGTGAACTCATTAATATGCATAACCATTATATCTTAAACACTGTTGCAGTTAGGAAGATGAATCCTGTGTTATTATGACAACAGTGAACAAGAAATTTTATTAAAATAACAGATGACCATATATGGTCATGTGAACTCATTAATATGCAAAGCAGTCATATCTAAAACACAGTCGCAGAGCAGGACATGTAACTCGTGTCATTATGAAGACATTGAATGAAAGATGTAACTGACATTAGAAATGGCTATATATGATTATGTAATCTCATTATTGTGCATAAGAACATGGCTCATTATATATCCTGAAAACCATATTTTGATAACCAAACCAGGTAAATACATGGTACCAACTTCATTTCGACCTCATGTTACTGATAATACAAGCTACCTGATTGTCTAACGTGACCTCATTTATTATGAAACAGAATCTTGTCATGATAGATCAGCTTGGGCCCCAGTGACGCCGCTTGCGGCTTTAATTCTTTCTTCTTTCTTTCTTCCGTAACTTTTTTCGTCAAGCCGTTTGAGAAAACCGTTGAACGGAATGGTCTGATAATGCTCTATCCTGATAGTCCCTAATGTGAACTGGTGCAACATGCTTTCAGAATTTCGATTGGTCAATTAGTTTGGCAGCCATATTGGATTGAAATAAAACCGGAAGTGGCTGTTTGACCACTTTCTGAGGGTCTAGGCGTCTAGATTTTTTTATGGTATATAGTACAACTCATGTGTAATAAATATCAGCAATAAAAACTTTAGCGGTCATGTGACTTTTCCCGCCATTTTGTTTTTCCTAAAAACGGCAAAAAACACTTAAAAATCTTCTTCTTCAGAACCACCAAGCAGAATACTCTCATATGTAGTATTTAGCTTCTATATATGAATCCCATTTATGTTTGAAAAAATGTTTACGATTGGTCTCGTGGTTTGGCCACCATTTTGGATTTCTTCTAAACAGGAAGTAGTTTTTTTACTCTGGCAACACTTGAGGGAATATTTTCAATTTTGCTTCATGGCATCTGTGTATCAAGCCCTTTCAGAAACCTAAAAAAAATTTCAGATCAGTCACATGGTTTGGCCGCCATTTTGGATTTTAAGCAAAATTGACCAAAAGTTTGGGTATTTGTTTCTCAGAGACGATTCAACCAATCTACTAGATGTTTTTATATTTACCATGCCTGGCCTCAGCTGCATACGAGAAAAATAATATTATTTTGATCAGTCACGTGGTTTGGCCGCCATCTTGGATTTTGTGAAAATAGAAATTATGCAACTACATGTTTTGTATTTGTCTGATTTCTTTCAAATTTTGTATGTGCATTTGTGTCATCAGATGCATCATTTTGCCCCAATAGCACACTGTTAGGCCACGTGGCTGGGCACCCATGGGGTGGGGGCTTCTAATCTCATTAATATGCATAACTGTTATAACTCAAGCACTGTTGTAGTTAGGATGATGAATCCTGTGTTATTATGACAACCTTGAACAAGAGCTTCGATTAAAATAACAAATGACCATATATGGTCATGTGAGCTCATCAATATGCATAACTGTCATATCTCAAACACTGTTGCAGTTAGGAAGTGGAATCCTGTGTTATTATGACAACAGTGAACAAGAGATTTGATTAACATAACAGATGACCATATATGGTCATGTGAACTCATTAATATGCATAGCAGTCATATCTGAAACACTGTCACAGAACAGGACATGTAACTAGTGTCATTATGAAGACATTGAATGAAAGATGTAACTGACATTAGAAATGGCTATATATGATTATGTAATCCCATTATTGTGCATAAGAACATGGCTCATTATATATCCTGAAAACCATATTTCTATAACCAAACCACGTAAATACATGGTACCAACTTCATTTTGACCTCATGTTACTGATAATACAAGCTACTTGATTGTATAACATGTGACCACATTAATTATGAAACAGAATCTTATCAGCTTGGGCCCCGGTGACGCCGCTTGCGGCTTTAATTAGGGGCCCAAGCCTGAAGGGCGAGGCCCCTATTCTTATTGTCCGGTTTTTAGGGGCCCAAGCCCGAAGGGCGAGGCCCCTATTCTTATTGTCCGGTTTTTAGGGGCCCAAGCCCGAAGGGCGAGGCCCCTATTCTTATTGTTCGGTTTTTTCTTCTTTCTTCTTCTTTCTTCCACAACTTCTTTCGTCAAGCCGTTTGAGAAAACCGCTGAACGGAATGGTCTGATAATGCTTCATACTGATAGTCCATAATGTGAACTGGTGCAACATGCTTTCAGAATTTCGATTGGTCAATTAGTTTGGCAGCCATATTGGATTGAAATAAAACCGGAAGTGGCTGTTTGACCACTTTCTGAGGGTCTAGGCATCTAGATTTTTTTATGGTATATAGTACAACTCATGTGTAATAGATATCAGCAATAAAAACTTTAGCGGTCACGTGACTTTTCCCGCCATTTTGTTTTTCCTAAAAACGGCAAAAAACACTTGAAAATCTTCTTCTTCAGAACCACCTAGCAGAATGCTCTCATATGTTGTATTTAGCTTCTATATGTGAATCTCATTTACGTTTGAAAAAATTATTACGATTGGTCACGTGGTTTGGCCACCATTTTGGATTTCTTCTAAACAGGAAGTAGTTTTTTACTCTGGCAACACTTGAGGGATTATTTTCAATTTTGCTTCATCGCATCTGTATATCAAACCCTTTCAGAAACCTAAAAAAGATTTCAGATCAGTCACATGGTTTGGCCGCCATCTTGGATTTTAAGCAAAATTGACCAAAAGTTTGGGCATTTGTTTCTCAGAGGTGATTCAACCAATCTAATAGATGTTTTTATATTTACCATGCCTGGCCTTAGCTCCATATGAGAAAAATAATATTATTTTGATCAGTCACATGGTTTGGCCGCCATCTTGGATTTTATGAAACAAATCTTGTGCAATTACATGTGTTGTATTGGTCGGATTTGGCTAAAATTGTATATGTGCATTCTACTCTTGAGATGCATTCTTTTAACCGAATGGCACGTGGCTGGGTTTTGTCGCTGGGCGCCTGAGGGGTGGGGGCTTCTAACCTCATTAATATGCATAACTGATATATCTCAAGCACTGTTGGAGTTAGGAAGATGAAACCTGTGTTATTATGACAACATTAAACAATTGATTTCATTAAAATAACAGATTACCATATATGGTCATGTGAACTCATTAATATGCATAACCATTATATCTCAAACACTATTGTAGTAAGGAAGATGATTCCTGTGTTATCATGACAACAGTGAACAAGAGATTTGATTAAAATAACAGATGACCATATATGGTCATGTGAACTCATTAATATGCATAACCATTATATCTTAAACACTGTTGCAGTTAGGAAGATGAATTCTGTGTTATTATGACAACAGTGAACAAGAGATTTGATTAAAATAACCGATGACCATATATGGTCATGTGAACTCATTAATATGCAAAGCAGTCATATCTAAAACACTGTCGCAGAGCAGGACATGTAACTAGTGTCATTATGAAGACATTGAATGAAAGATGTAACTGACATTAGAAATGGCTATATATGATTATGTAATCTCATTATTGTGCATAAGAACATGGCTCATTGTATATCCTGAAAACCATATTTTGATAACCAAAATAGGTAAATACATGGTACCAAGTTCATTTCGACCTCATGTTACTGATAATTCAAGCTACCTGATTGTCTAACATGTGACCTCATTAATTATGAAACAGAATCTTGTCAGCTTGGGCCCCGGTGACGCCGCTTGCGGCTTTAATTAGGGGCCCAAGCCTGAAGGGCGAGGCCCCTATTCTTATTGTCCGGTTTTTAGGGGCCCAAGCCCAAAGGGCGAGGCCCCTATTCTTATTGTTCGGTTTTTTCTTCTTCTTTCTTCTTCTTCTTCTTCTTCTTCTTCTTCTTCTTTCTTCCACAACTTCTTTCGTCAAGCCGTTTGAGAAAACTGCTGAACTGAATAGTCTGAAAATGCTCTATACTGATAGTCCCTAATGTGAACTGGTGCAACATGCTTTCAGAATTTCGATTGGTCAATTAGTTTGGCAGCCATGTTGAAATGAAATAAAACCGGAAGTGGCTGTTTGACCACTTTCTGAGGGTCTAGGCGTCTAGATTTTTTTATGGTATATAGTACAACTCATGTGTAATAGATATCAGCAATAAAAACTTTAGCGGTCATGTGACTTTTCCCGCCATTTTGTTTTTCCTAAAAACGGCAAAAAACACTAACAAATCTTCTTCTTCAGAACCACCAAGGAGAATGCTATCATATGTAGTATTTAGCTTCTATATATGAATCCCATTTATGTTTGAAAAAATTATTACGATTGGTCAAGTGGTTTGGCCACCATTTTGGATTTCTTCTAAACAGGAAGTAGTTTTTTACTCTGGCAACACTTGAGGGATTAATTTCAATTTTGCTTCATGGCATCTGTATATCAAACCCTTTCAGAAACCTAAGAAAGATTTCAGATCAGTCACATGGTTTGGCCGCCATCTTGGATTTTAAGCAAAATTGACCAAAAGTTTGGGCATTTGTTTCTCAGAGACGATTCAACCAATCTACTAGATGTTTTTATATTTACCATGCCTGGCCTTAGCTCCATATGAGAAAAATAATATTATTTTGATCAGTCACTTGGTTTGGCCGCCATCTTGGATTTTATGAAAACAAATCTTGTGCATTTACATGTGTTGTATTGGTCCGATTGTCTAACATGTGACCTCATTAATTATGAAACAGAATCTTATCAGCTTGGGCCCCGGTGACGCCGCTTGCGGCTTTAATTAGGGGCCCAAGCCTGAAGGGCTAGGCCCCTATTGTTATTGTTCAGTTTTTAGGGGCCCAAGCCTGTAGGGCGTGGCCCCTATTCTTATTGTTCGGATTTTTCTTCTTCATCATCTTCTTCTTTCTTCCGTAACTTTTTTCGTCAAGCCGTTTGAGAAAACCGCTGAACAGAATGGTCTGATAATGCTCTATACTGATAGTCCCTAATGTGAACTAGTGCAACATGCTTTCAGAATTTCGATTGGTCAATTAGTTTGGCAGCCATATTGGATTGAAATAAAACCGGAAGTGGCTGTTTGACCACTTTCTGAGGGTCTAGGCGTCTAGATTTTTTTATGGTATATAGTACAACTCATGTGTAATAAATATCAGCAATAAAAACTTTAGCGGTCATGTGACTTTTCCCGCCATTTTGTTTTTCCTAAAAACGGCAAAAAACACTTTAAAATCTTCTTCTTCAGAACCACCAAGCAGAATGCTCTCATATGTAGTATTTAGCTTCTATATATGAATCCCATTTATGTTTGAAAAAATGTTTACGATTGGTCACGTGGTTTGGCCACCATTTTGGATTTCTTCTAAACAGGAAGTAGTTTTTTACTCTGGCAACACTTGAGGGAATATTTTCAATTTTGCTTCATGGCATCTGTGTATCAAGCCCTTTCAGAAACCTAAAAAAAATTTCAGATCAGTCACATGGTTTGGCCGCCATCCCAAAGGGCGAGGCCCCTATTCTTATTGTCCGGTTTTTTCTTTCTTCTTTCTTTCTTCCGTAACTTTTTTCGTCAAGCCGTTTGAGAAAACTGCTGAACAGAATGGTCTGATAATGCTCTATACTGATAGTCCCTAATGTGAACTGGTGCAACATGCTGTCAGAATTTCGATTGGTCAATTAGTTTGGCAGCCATATTGGATTGAAATAAAACCGGAAGTGGCTGTTTGACCACTTTCTGAGGGTCTAGGCGTCTAGATTTTTTTATGGTATATAGTACAACTCATGTGTAATAAACATCAGCAATAAAAAGTTTAGCGGTCATGTGACTTTTCCCGCCATTTTGTTTTTCCTAAAAACGGCAAAAAACACTTAAAAATCTTCTTCTTCAGAACCACCATACAGAATGCTCTCATATGTAGTATTTAGCTTCTATATATGAATCCCATTTATGTTTGAAAAAATGTTTACGATTGGTCACGTGGTTTGGCCACCATTTTGGATTTCTTCTAAACAGGAAGGAGTTTTTTACTCTGGCAACACTTTAGGGAATATTTTAAATTTTGCTTCATGGCATCTGTGTATCAAGCCCTTTCAGAAACCTAAAAAAAATTTCAGATCAGTCACATGGTTTGGCCGCCATTTTGGATTTTAAGCAAAATTGACCAAAAGTTTGGGTATTTGTTTCTCAGAGACGATTCAACCAATCTACTAAATGTTTTTATATTTACCATGCCTGGCCTTAGCTCCATATGAGAAAAATAATATTATTTTGATCAGTCACGTGGTTTGGCCGCCATCTTGGATTTTGTCAAAATAGAAATTATGCAACTGCATGTTTTGTATTAGTCTGATCTCTTTCAAATTTTGTATGTGCATTTGTGTCATCAGATGCATCATTTTGCCCCAATAGCACACTGCTAGGCCACGTGGCTGAGCACCCATGGGGGTGGGGGCTTCTAACCTCATTAATATGCATAACTGATATATCTCAAGCACTGTTGTAGTTAGGAAGATGAATCCTGTGTTATCATGACAACAGTAAACAAGAGATTTGATTAAAAATAACAGATGACCATATATGGTCATGTGAACTCATTAATATGCATAACTATTATATCTTAAACACTGTTGCAGTTAGGAAGATGAATCCTGAGTTATTATGACAACAGATTTGATTAAAAGAACAGATGACCATATATGGTCATGTGAACTCATTAATATGCATAACCATTATATCTTAAACACTATTGCAGTTAGGAAGATGAATCCTGTGTTATTATGACAACAGTGAACAAGAGATTTGATTAAAATAACAGATGACCATATATGGTCATGTGAACTCATTAATATGCAAAGCAGTCATATCTAAAACACTGTCGCAGAGCAGGACATGTAACTAGTGTCATTATGAAGACATTGAATGAAAGATGTAACTGACATTAGAAATGGCTATATATGATTATGTAATCTCATTATTGTGCATAAGAACATGGCTCATTATATATCCGGAAAACCATATTTCGATAACCAAACCAGGTAAATACATGGTACCAACTTCATTTCGACCCCATGTTACTGATAATTCAAGCTACCTGATTGTCTAACATGTGACCACATTAATTACGAAACAGAATCTTGTCAGCTTGGGCCCCGGTGATGCCGCTTGCGGCTTTAATTAGGGGCCCAAGCCCAAAGGGCGAGGCCCCTATTATTATCGTTCAGTTTTTTCTTTCTTTCTTTCTTTCTTTCTTCCGTAACTTTTTTCGTCAAGTCGTTTGAGAAAACCGCTGAACGGAATGGTCTGATAATGCTCTATACTGATAGTCCCTAATGTGAACTGGTGCAACATGCTTTCAGAATTTCGATTGGTCAATTAGTTTGGCAGCCATATTGGATTGAAATAAAATCGGAAGTGGCTGTTTGACCACTTTCTGAGGGTCTAGGCGTCTAGATTTTTTTATGGTATATAGTACAACTCATGTGTAATAAATATCAGCAATAAAAACTTTAGCGGTCATGTGACTTTTCCCGCCATTTTGTTTTTCGTAAAAACGGCAAAAAACACTTAAAAATCTTCTTCTTCAGAACCACCAAGTAGAATGCTCTCATATGTAGTATTTAGCTTCTATATATGAATCCCATTTAGGTTTGATAAAATTTTTACGATTGGTCACGTGGTTTGGCCACCATTTTGGATTTCTTCTAAACAGGAAGTAGTTTTTTACTATGGCAACACTTGAGGGATTATTTTCAATTTTGCTTCATGGCATCTGTATATCTATCTCTTTCAGAAACCTAAAAAAGATTTCAGATCAGTCACGTGGTTTGGCCGCCATCTTGGATTTTAAGCAAAATTGCCCAAAAGTTTGGGCATTTGTTTCTCAGAGGTGATTCAACCAATCTACCAGATGTTTTTATATTTACCATGCCTGGCCTTAGCTCCATATGAGAAAAATAATATTATTTTGATCAGTCACATGGTTTGGCCGCCATCTTGGATTTTATGAAAACAGATCTTGTGCAATTACATGTGTTGTATTGGTCCGATTTGGCTAAAATTGTATATGTGCATTCTACTCTTGAGATGCATTTTTTCAACCGAATGGCACGTGGCTGGGTTTTGTCGATGGGCGCCTAAGGGGTGGGGGCTTCTAACCTCATTAATATGCATTACTGATATATCTCAAGCACTGTTGGAGTTAGGAAGATGAAACCTGTGTTATTATGACAACATTAAACAATTGATTTCATTAAAATAACAGATTACCATATATGGTCATGTGAACTCATTAATATGCATAACCATTATATCTCAAACACTGTTGTAGTTAGGAAGATGATTCCTGTGTTATCATGACAACAGTGAACAAGAGATTTGATTAAAATAACAGATGACCATATATGGTCATGTCAACTCATTAATATGCATAACCATTATATCTTAAGCACTGTTGCAGTTAGGAAGATGAATCCTGTGTTATTATGACAACAGTGAACAAGAGATTTGATTAAAAATAACAGATGACCATATATGGTCATGTGAACTCATTAATATGCAAAGCAGTCATATCTAAAACACTGTCGCAGAGCAGGACGTGTAACAAGTGTCATTACGAAGACATTGAATGAAAGATGTAACTGACATTAGAAATGGCTATATATGATTATGTAATCTCATTATTAAGAACATGGCTCATTATATATCCTGAAAACCATATTTCGATAACCAAACCAGGTAAATACATGGTACCAACTTCATTTTGACCTCATGTTACTGATAATTCAAGCTACCTGATTGTCTAACATGTGACCACATTAATTATGAAACAGAATCTTGTCAGCTTGGGCCCCGGTGACGCCGCTTGCGGCTTTAATTTCTTCTTTCTTTCTTTCTTCCGTAACTTTTTTCGTCAAGCCGTTTGAGAAAACCGCTGAAGAGAATGGTCTGATAATGCTGTATACTGATAGTCCCTAATGTGAACTGGTGCAACATGCTTTTAGAATTTTGATTGGTCAAGTAGTTTGGCAGCCATATTGGATTGAAGTTAAACAGGAAGTGGGTATTTGACCACTTTCTGAGGGTCTAGGCGATCAGGGTTTTTTATGGCATATAGTACAACTCATGTGTAATAGATATATGAAAAAAAATTCTAAACGTAAACCTCAACTTTTTCCGCCATGTTTTTTCTCCCAAAAACGGGAAAAAACGCTTGAAAATCTTCTTCTTCAGAACCACCAAGCGAAATGCCCCCATATATAGTATTTAGCTTCAATATACAAAGCACATTTATGTTTGAAAAAATTGTTATGATTGGTCACATGGTTTGGCCGCCATTTTGGATTTCTTCTAGACAGGAAGTAGTTTTTTTTATCAAGCTACAATTATGTGACCATTTTCTAATCAGCTAAATTGCAGCTTTATAATGACCTCTTTCAGATATCGAAGAAAAAATTCAGATAAGTCACATGGTTTGGCCGCCATCTTGGATTTTAGACAAAATTGACCAAAATTTTGGACATTTGTTTCTCAGAGGTGCTTCAACCGATCAACTAGATACGTTGTATATCAGATGTATGGCCATAGGTCCATTTGAAAAAAATAATATATTTTCGATCAGTCACGTGGTTTGGCCGCCATCTTGGATTTTAGATAAAAATGACCAAAAGTTTGGCCATTTTTTTCTCAAAGGTGCTTCAACCTATCAACTAGATATGTTGTATATATTATGTTTGGCCATTGCTCCATTTGAAACAAATGATATAGTTTTGATCAGTCACATGGTTTGGCCGCCATCTTGGATTTCAAATAAAAATGACCAAAAGTTTGGGCATTTGTTTCTTTAAGCTGCTTCAACCGATCTACTAGATGTTTTCATAAATAATATGTCTGGCCATAGCTCCATATGAGAAAAATAATATAAT
Source organism: Saccoglossus kowalevskii (assembly GCF_978046115.1). NCBI lineage: Eukaryota > Metazoa > Hemichordata > Enteropneusta > Harrimaniidae > Saccoglossus > Saccoglossus kowalevskii. The sequence goes on from NC_140657.1 coordinate 28,021,494, forward strand.
TTTGATCAGTCACATGATTTAGCCGCCATCTTGGATATTGTGCAAACAGAAATTGTTCAATTACATGTGTTGTATTGGTCCGATTGGAATAAAATTTTGTACGTGTATTCTACTCTTTAGATACATTCTTTCCCCTGAATGGCATATGGCTAGGTCATGTGGCTACGCGCCCATGGGGTGGGGAGCTTCTAACCTCATTAGTATGCATAACTGCTATATCTCAAGCACTGTTGCAGTTAGGAAGATGAATCCTGTGTTATTATCACAACAGTGAACAAGAGATTTGATTAAAAGAACAGATGACCATATATGGTCATGTGAACTCATTAATATGCATAACCATTATATCTTAAACACTGTTGCAATTAGGAAGATGAATCCTGTGTTATTATCACAACAGTGAACAAGAGATTTGATTAAAAGAACAGATGACCATATATGGTCATGTGAACTCATTAATATGCATAACCATTATATCTTAAACACTGTTGCAATTAGGAAGATGAATCCTGTGTTATTATGACAACAGTGAACAAGAGATTTGATTAAAATAACAGATGACCATATATGGTCATGTGAACTCATTAATATGTATAGCAGTCATATCTGAAACACTGTCAGAGAGCAGGACATGTAACTTGTGTCATTATGAAGACATTGAATGAAAGATGTAACTGACATTAGAAATGGCTATATATGATTATGTAATCTCATTATTGTGCATAAGAACATAGCTCATTATATATCCTGAAAACCCTATTTCGATAACCAAACCAGGTAAATACATGGTACCAAGTTAATTTTGACCTCATGTTACTGATAATTCAAGCTACCTGATTGTCTAACATGTGACCACATTAATTATGAAACAGAATCTTGTCAGCTTGGGCCCCGGTGACGCCGCTTGCGGCTTTAATTAGGGGCCCAAGCCTGTAGGGCGTGGCCCCTATTCTTATTGTCCGGTTTTTAGGGGCCCAAGCCCGAAGGGCGAGGCCCCTATTCTTATTGTCCGGTTTTTTCTTCTTCTTCATCATCTTCTTTCTTCCGTAACTTTTTTCGTCAAGCCGTTTGAGAAAACCGCTGAACAGAATGGTCTGATAATGCTCTATACTGATAGTCCATAATGTGAACTGGTGCAACACGCTTTCAGAATTTCGATTGGACAATTAGTTTGGCAGCCATATTGGATTGAAATAAAACCGGAAGTGGCTGTTTGACCACTTTCTGAGGGTCTAGGCGTCTAGATTTTTTTATGGTATATAGTACAACTCATGTGTAATAAATATCAGCAATAAAAACTTTAGCGGTCATGTGACTTTTCCCGCCATTTTGTTTTTCCTAAAAACGGCAAAAAACACTTGAAAATCTTCTTCTTCAGAACCACCAAGCAGAATGCTCTCATATGTAGTATTTAGCTTCTATATATGAATGCAATTTATGTTTGAAAAAATGTTTACGATTGGTCACGTGGTTTGGCCACCATTTTGGATTTCTTCTAAACAGGAAGTAGTTTTTTACTCTGGCAACACTTGAGGGAATATTTTCAATTTTGCTTCATGGCATCTGTGTATCAAGCCCTTTCAGAAACCTAAAAAAAATTTCAGATCAGTCACATGGTTTGGCTGCCATTTTGGATTTTAAGCAAAATTGACCAAAAGTTTGGGTATTTGTTTCTCAGAGACGATTCAACCAATCTACTAGATGTTTTTATATTTACCATGCCTGGCCTTAGCTGCATACGAGAAAAATAATATTATTTTAGTCAGTCACGTGGTTTGGCCGCCATCTTGGATTTTGTGAAAATAGAAATTATGCAACTACATGTTTTGTATTAGTCTGATTTCTTTCAAATTTTGTATGTGCATTTGTGTCATCAGATGCATCATTTTGCCCCAATAGCACACTGTTAGGCCACGTGGCTGGGCACCCATGGGGTGGGGGGCTTCTAACCTCATTAATATGCATAACTGTTATAACTCAAGCACTGTTGTAGTTAGGATGATGAATCCTGTGTTATTATGACAACGTTAAACAAGAGATACGATTAAAATAACAAATGACCATATATGGTCATGTGAGCTCATTAATATGCATAACTGTCATATCTCAAACACTGTTGCAGTTAGGAAGTGGAATCCTGTGTTATTATGACAACATTGAACAAAAGATTTGATTAAAATAACAGATGACCATATATAGTCACGTGAGCTCATTAATATGCGTAATCGTTATATCTCAAACACTGTTGCAGTTAGGAAGATGAATCCTGTGTCATTATGACAACAGTTAACAAGAGATTTGATTAAAATAACAGATAACCATATATGGTCATGTGAACTCATTAATATGCATAACCATTATATCTTAAACACTGTCGCAGTTAAGAAGATAAATCCTGTGTCATTATAACAACAGTGAACAAGAGATTTGATTAAAATAACAGATAACCATATATGGTCATGTGAACTCATTAATATGCATAGCAGTCATATCTAAAACACTGTCGCAGTTAGGAAGATGAATCCTGTGTTATTATGACAACAGTGAACAAGAGATTTGATTAAAATAACAGATGACCATATATGGTCATGTGAACTCATTAATATGCATAACCATTATATCTTAAACACTGTTGCAGTTAGGAAGATGAATTCTGTGTTATGACAACAGTGAACAAGAGATTTGATTAAAATAACAGATAACCATATATGGTCATGTGAACTCATTAATATGCATAACCATTATATCTTAAACACTGTTGCAGTTAGGAAGATGAATCCTGTGTTATTATGACAACAGTGAACAAGAGATTTGATTAAAAATAACAGATGACCATATATGGTAATGTGAACTCATTAATATGCAAAGCAGTCATATCTAAAACACTGTCGCAGAGCAGGACGTGTAACAAGTGTCATTATGAAGACATTGAATGAAAGATGTAACGGACATTAGAAATGGCTATATATGATTATGTAATCTCATTATTAAGAACATGGCTCATTATATATCCTGAAAACCATATTTCGATAACCAAACCAGGTAAATACATGGTACCAACTTCATTTTGACCTCATGTTACTGATAATTCAAGCTACCCGATTGTCTAACATGTGACCACATTAATTATGAAACAGAATCTTGTCAGCTTGGGCCCCGGTGATGCCGCTTGCGGCTTTAATTAGGGGCCCAAGCCCAAAGGGCGAGGCCCCTATTATTATCGTTCAGTTTTTTCTTTCTTTCTTTCTTTCTTTCTTCCGTAACTTTTTTCGTCAAGCCGTTTGAGAAAACCGCTGAACGGAATGGTCTGATAATGCTCTATACTGATAGTCCCTATTGTGACCTGGTGCAACATGCTTTCAGAATTTCGATTGGTCAATTAGTTTGGCAGCCATATTGGATTGAAATAAAACCGGAAGTGGCTGTTTGACCACTTTCTGAGGGTCTAGGCGTCTAGATTTTTTTTATGGTATATAGTACAACTCATGTGTAATAAATATCAGCAATAAAAACTTTAGCGGTCATGTGACTTTTCCCGCCATTTTGTTTTTCCTAAAAACGGCAAAAAACACTTGAATATCTTCTTCTTCAGAACCACCAAGTAGAATGCTCTCATATGTAGTATTTAGCTTCTATATATGAATCCCATTTATGTTTGAAAAAATGTTTACGATTGGTCACGTGGTTTGGCCACCATTTTGGATTTCTTCTAAACAGGAAGTAGTTTTTTACTCTGGCAACACTTGAGGGAATATTTTCAATTTTCCTTCATGGCATCTGTGTATCAAGCCCTTTCTGAAACCTAAAAAAAAATTCACATCAGTCACATGGTTTGGCCGCCATTTTGGATTTTAAGCAAAATTGACCAAAAGTTTGGGTATTTGTTTCTCAGAGACGATTCAACCAATCTACTAGATGTTTTTATATTTACCATGCCTGGCCTTAGCTGCATACGAGAAAAATAATATTATTTTGATCAGTCACATGGTTTGGCCGCCATCTTTGATTTTGTGAAAATAGAAAATATGCAACTACATGTTTTGTATTAGTCTGATTTCTTTCAAATTTTGTATGTGCATTTGTGTCATCAGATGCATCATTTTGCCCCAATAGCACACTGTTAGGCCTCGTGACTGGGCACCCATGGGGTGGGGGCTTCTAACCTCATTAATATGCATAACTGTTATAACTCAAGCACTGTTGTAGTTAGAATGATGAATCCTGTGTTATTATGACAATGTTGAACAAGAGATTTGATTAAAATAACAAATGACCATTTATGGTCATGTGAGCTCATTAATATGCATAACCATTATATCTTGAACACTGTTGCAGTTAGGAAGATGAATCCTGTGTTATTATGACAACAGTGAACAAGAGATTTGATTAAAATAACAAATGACCATATATGGTCATGTGACTCATTAATATGCATAACCATTATATCTTAAACACTGTTGCAGTTAGGAAGATGAATCCTGTGTTATTATGACAACAGTGAACAAGAGATTTGATTAAAATAACAGATGACCATATATGGTCATGTGAACTCATTAATATGCATAACCATTATATCTTAAACACTGTTGCAGTTAGGAAGATGAATCCTGTGTTATCATGACAACAGTGAACAAGAGATTTGATTAAAATAACAGATGACCATATATGGTCATATGAACTCATTAATATGCATAACCATTATATCTTAAACACTGTTGCAGTTAGGAAGATGAATCCTGTGTTATTATGACAACAGTGAACAAGAGATTTGATTAAAATAACAGATGACCATATACGGTCATGTGAGCTCATTAATATGCATAGCAGTCATATCTAAAACACTGTCGCAGAGCAGGACATGTAACTAGTGTCATTATGAAGACATTGAATGAAAGATGTAACTGACATTAGAAATGGCTATATATGATTATGCAATCTTATTATTGTGCATAAGAACATGGCTCATTATATATCCTGAAAACCATATTTCGATAACCAAACCAGGTAAATACATGGTACCAACTTCATTTTGACCTCATGTTACTGAAAATTCAAGCTACCTGATTGTCTAACATGTGACCTCATTGATTATGAAACAGAGTCTTGTCAGCTTGGGCCCCGGTGACGCCGCTTGCGGCTTTAATTTCTTTCTTCTTTCTTTCTTTCTTTCTTCCGTAACTTTTTTCGTCAAGCCGTTTGAGAAAACCGCTGAACGGAATGGTCTGATAATGCTCTATACTGATAGTCCATAATGTGAACTGGTGCAACATGCTTTCAGAATTTCGATTGGACAATTAGTTTGTCAGCCATATTGGATTGAAATAAAACCGGAAGTGGCTGTTTGACCACTTTCTGAGGGTCTAGGCGTCTAGATTTTTTTATGGTATATAGTACAACTCATGTGTAATAGATATCAGCAATAAAAACTTTAGCGGTCATGTGACTTTTCCCGCCATTTTGTTTTTCCTAAAAACGGCAAAAAACACTTGAAAATCTTCTTCTTCAGAACCATCAAGCATAATGCTCTCATATGTAGTATTTAGCTTCTATATATGAATCCCATTTATGTTTGAAAAAATGTTTACGATTGGTCACGTAGTTTGGCCACCATTTTGGATTTCTTCTAAACAGGAAGTAGTTTTTTACTCTGGCAACACTTGAGGGATTATTTTCAATTTTGCTTCATGGCATCTGTATATGAAACCCTTTCAGAAACCTAAAAAAGATTTCAGATCAGTCACATGGTTTGGCCGCCATCTTGGATTTTAAGCAAAATTGACCAAAAGTTTGGGCATTTGTTTCTCAGAGACGATTCAACCAATCTACTAGATGTTTTTATATTTACCATGCCTGGCCTTAGCTCCATATTAGAAAAATAATATTATTTTGATCAGTCACGTGGTTTGGCCGCCATCTTGGATTTTGTGAAAATAGAAATTATGCAACTACATGTTTTGTATTAGTCTGATTTCTTTCAAATTTTGTATGTGCATTTGTGTCATCAGATGCATCATTTTGCCCCAATAGCACACTGCTAGGCCACGTGGCTGGGCACCCATGGGGTGGGGGCTTCTAACCTCATTAATATGCATAACTGTTATAACTCAATCACTGTTGTAGTTAGGAAGATGAATCCTGTGTTATTATGACAACGTTGAACAAGAAATTTGATTAAAATAACAGATTACCATATATGGTCATGTGAACTCATTAATATGCATAACCATTATATCTTAAACACTGTTGCAGTTAGGAAGATGAATTCTGTGTTATTATGACAAGTGAACAAGAGATTTGATTATAATAACAGATTACCATATATGGTCATGTGAACTCATTAATATGCATAGCCATTATATCTCAAACACTGTTGTAGTTAGGAAGATGATTCCTGTGTTATCATGACAACAGTGAACAAGAGATTTGATTAAAATAACAGATTACCATATATGGTCATGTGAACTCATTAATATGCATAACCATTATATCTTAAACACTGTTGCAGTTAGGAAGATGAATTCTGTGTTATTATGACAACAGTGAACAAGAGATTTGATTAAAATAACAGATGACCATATATGGTCATGTGAACTCATTAATATGCATAGCAGTCATATCTGAAACACTGTCGCAGAGCAGGACATGTAACTAGTGTCATTATGAAGACATTGAATGAAAGATGTAACTGACATTAGAAATGGCTATATATGATTATGTAATCTCATTATTGTGCATAAGAACATGGTTCATTATATATCCTGAAAACCATATTTCGATAACCAAAGCAGGTAAATACATGGTACCAACTTCATTTCGACCTCATGTTACTGATAATAAGAGCAACCTGATTGTCTAACATGTGACCTCATTAATTATGAAACAGAATCTTATCAGCTTGGGCCCCGGTGACGCCGCTTGCGGCTTTAATTCTTCTTTCTTTCTTTCTTTCTTTCTTCCGTAACTTTTTTCGTCAAGCCGTTTGAGAAAACCGCTGAACGGAATGGTCTGATAATGCTCTATACTGATAGTCCCTAATTTGAACTGGTGCAACATGCTTTCAGAATTTTGATTGGCCAATTAGTTTGGCAGCCATATTGGATTGAAATAAAAACGGAAGTGGCTGTTTGACCACTTTCTGAGGGTCTAGGCGTCTAGATTTTGTTATGGTATATAGTACAACTCATGTGTAATAAATATCAGAAATAAAAACTTTAGCGGTCACGTGACTTTTTCCGCCATTTTGTTTTTCCTAAAAACGGCAAAAACTACTAAAAAATCTTCTTCTTCAGAACCACCAAGCAGAATGCTCTCATATGTAGTATTTAGCTTCTATATATGAATTCCATTTATGTTTGAAAAAATGTTTACGATTGGTCACGTGGTTTGGCCACCATTTTGGATTTCTTCTAAACAGGAAGTAGTTTTTTACTCTGGCAACACTTGAGGGAATATTTTCAATTTTGCTTCATGGCATCTGTGTATCAAGCCCTTTCAGAAACCTAAAAAAAATTTCAGATCAGTCACATGGTTTGGCCGCCATTTTGGATTTTAAGCAAAATTGACCAAAAGTTTGGGTATTTGTTTCTCAGAGACGATTCAACCAATCTACTAGATGTTTTTATATTTACCATGCCTGGCCTTAGCTGCATACGAGAAAAATAATATTATTTTGATCAGTCACGTGGTTTGGCCGCCATCTTGGATTTTGTGAAAATAGAAATTATGCAACTACATGTTTTGTATTAGACTGATTTCTTTCAAATTTTGTATGTGCATTTGTGTCATCAGATGCATCATTTTGCCCCAATAGCACACTGTTAGGCCACGTGGCTGGGCACCCATGGGGTGGGGGCTTCTAACCTCATTAATATGCATAACTGTTATAACTCAAGCACTGTTGTAGTTAGGATGATGAATCCTGTGTTATTATGACAACCTTGAACAAGAGATTCGATTAAAATAACAAAGGAACATATATGGTCATGTGAGCTCATTAATATGCATAACTGTCATATCTCAAACACTGTTGCAGTTAGGAAGTGGAATCCTGTGTTATTATGACAACATTGAACAAAAGATTTGATTAAAATAACAGATGACCATATATAGTCACGTGAGCTCATTAATATGCGTAATCGCTATATCTCAAACACTGTTGCAGTTAGGAAGATGAATCCTGTGTCATTATGACAACAGTGAACAAGAGATTTGATTAAAATAACAGATAACCATATATGGTCATGTGAACTCATTAATATGCATAACCATTATATCTTAAACACTGTCGCAGTTAGGAAGATAAATCCTGTGTCATTATGACAACAGTGAACAAGAGATTTGATTAAAATAACAGATAACCATATATGGTCATGTGAACTCATTAATATGCATAACCATTATATCTTAAACACTGTCGCAGTTAGGAAGATAAATCCTGTGTCATTATGACAACAGTGAACAAGAGATTTGATTAAAATAACAGATGACCATATATGGTCATGTGAACTCATTAATATGCATAACCATTATATCTTAAACACTATTGCAGTTAGGAAGATGAATCCTGTGTTATTATGACAACAGTGAACAAGAGATTTGATTAAAATAACAGATGACCATATATGGTCATGTGAACTCATTAATATGCATAGCAGTCATATCTGAAACACTGTCGCAGAGCAGGACATGTAACTAGTGTTATTATGAAGACATTGAATGAAAGATGTAACTGACATTAGAAATGGCTATATGTGATTATGTAATCTCGTTATTGTGCATAAGAACATGGCTCATTATATATCCTGAAAACCATATTTCGATAACCAAACCAGGTAAATACATGGCACCAACTTCATTTTGACCTCATGTTACTGATAATTCAAACTACCTGATTGTCTAACATGTGACCACATTAATTATGAAACAGAATCTTGTCAGCTTGGGCCCCGGTGACGCCGCTTGCGGCTTTAATCTTTCTTTCTTCTTTCCGCCGTAACTTTTTTCGTCAAGCCGTTTGAGAAAACCGCTGAACGGAATGGTCTGATAATGCTCTATACTGATAGTCCCTAATGTGAACTGGTGCAACATGCTTTCAGAATTTAGATTGGTCAATTAGTTTGGCAGCCATATTGGATTGAAATAAAACCGGAAGTGGCTGTTTGACCACTTTCTGAGGGTCTAGGCGTCTAGATTTTTTTATGGTATATAGTACAACTCATGTGTAATAGATATCAGCAATAAAAACTTTAGCGGTCATGTGACTTTTCCCGCCATTTTGTTTTTCCTAAAAACGGCAAAAAACACTTGAAAATCTTCTTCTTCAGAACCACCTAGCAGAATGCTCTCATATGTTGTATTTAGCTTCTATATATGAATCCCATTTACGTTTGAAAAAAATATTACGATTGGTCACGTGGTTTGGCCACCATTTTGGATTTCTTCTAAACAGGAAGTAGTTTTTTACTCTGGCAACACTTGAGGGATTATTTTCAATTTTGCTTCATGGCATCTGTATATCAAACCCTTTCAGAAACCTAAAAAAGATTTCAGATCAGTCACATGGTTTGGCCGCCATCTTGGATTTTAATCAAAATTGACCAAAAGTTTGGGCATTTGTTTCTCAGAGGTGATTCAACCAATCTAATAGATGTTTTTATATTTACCATGCCTGGCCTTAGCTCCATATGAGAAAAATAATATTATTTTGATCATTCACATGGTTTGGCCGCCATCTTGGATTTTATGAAAACAAATCTTGTGCAATTACATGTGTTGTATTGGTCGGATTTGGCTAAAATTGTATATGTGCATTCTACTCTTGAGATGCATTCTTTTAACCGAATGGCACGTGGCTGGGTTTTGTCGCTGGGCGCCTGAGGGGTGGGGGCTTCTAACCTCATTAATATGCATAACTGATATATCTCAAGCACTGTTAGAGTTAGGAAGATGAAACCTGTGTTATTATGACAACATTAAACAATTGATTTCATTAAAATAACAGATTACCATATATGGTCATGTGAGCTCATTAATATGCATAACTGTCATATCTCAAACACTGTTGTAGTAAGGAAGATGATTCCTGTGTTATCATAACAGTGAACAAGAGATTCGATTAAAATAACAGATGACCATATATGGTCATGTGAACTCATTAATATGCATAACCATTATATCTTAAACACTGTTGCAGTTAGGAAGATGAATTCTGTGTTATTATGACAACAGTGAACAAGAGATTTGATTAAAATAACCGATGACCATATATGGTCATGTGAACTCATTAATATGCAAAGCAGTCATATCTAAAACACTGTCGCAGAGCAGGACATGTAACTAGTGTCATTATGAAGACATTGAATGAAAGATGTAACTGACATTAGAAATGGCTATATTTAGGGGCCCAAGCCCAAAGGGCGAGGCCCCTATTCTTATTGTTCGGTTTTTAGGGGCCCAAGCCCAAAGGGCGAGGCCCCTATTATTATCGTTCAGTTTTTTTAGGGGCCCAAGCCCAAAGGGCGAGGCCCCTATTCTTATTGTCCGGTTTTTAGGGGCCCAAGCCTGAAGGGCGAGGCCCCTATTCTTATTGTCCGGTTTTTTAGGGGCCCAAGCCTGTAGGGCGTGGCCCCTATTCTTATTGTCCGGTTTTTTCTTTCTTCTTTCTTTCTTCCGTAACTTTTTTCGTCAAGCCGTTTGAGAAAACCGCTGAACAGAATGATCTGATAATGCTCTATATTGTTAGTCCCTAATGTGAACTGGTGCAACATGCTTTCAGAATTTCGATTGGTCAATTAGTTTGGCAGCCATATTGGATTGAAATAAAACCGGAAGTGGCAGTTTGACCACTTTCTGAGGGTCTAGGCCTCTAGATTTTTTTATGGTATATAGTACAACTCATATGTAATAAATATCAGCAATAAAAACTTTAGCGGTCATGTGACTTTTCCCGCCATTTTGTTTTTCCTAAAAACGGCAAAAAGCACTTGAAAATCTTCTTCTTCAGAACCACCAAGTAGAATGCTCTCATATGTAGTATTTAGCTTCTATATATGAATCCCATTTATGTTTGAACATTTTTTTACGATTGGTCACGTGGTTTGGCCACCATTTTGGATTTCTTCTAAACAGGAAGTTGTTTTTTACTCTGGCAACACTTGAGGGATTATTTTCAATTTTGCTTCATGGCATCAGTGTATCAAACCCTTTCAAAAATCTAAAAAAAAAATCAGATCAGTCACATGGTTTGGCCGCCATTTTGGATTTCTTCTAAACAGGAAGTAGTTTTTTACTCTGGCAACACTTGAGGGAATATTTTCAATTTTGCTTCATGGCATCTGTGTATCAAGCCCTTTCAGAAACCTAAAAAAAATTTCAGATCAGTCACATGGTTTGGCCGCCATTTTGGATTTTAAGTAAAATTGACCAAAAGTTTGGGTATTTGTTTCTCAGAGACGATTCAACCAATCTACTAGATGTTTCTATATTTACCATGCATGGCCTTAGCTGCATACGAGAAAAATAATATTATTTTGATCAGTCACGTGGTTTAGCCGCCATATTGGATTATGTGAAAATAGAAATTATGCAACTACATGTTTTGTATTAGTCTGATTTCTTTCAAATTTTGTATGTGCATTTGTGTCATCAGATGCATCATTTTGCCCCAATAGCACACTGCTAGGCCACGTGGCTGAGCACCCATGGGGGTGGGGGCTTCTAACCTCATTAATATGCATAACTGATATATCTCAAGCACTGTTGTAGTTAGGAAGATGAATCCTGTGTTATCATGACAACAGTAAACAAGAGATTTGATTAAAAATAACAGATGACCATATATGGTCATGTGAACTCATTAATATGCATAACCATTATATCTTAAACACTGTTGCAGTTAGGAAGATGAATCCTGAGTTATTATGACAACAGTGAACAAGAGATTTGATTTAAATAACAGATGACCATATTTGGTCATGTGAACTCATTAATATGCATAACCATTATATCTTAAACACTGTTGCAGTTAGGAAGATGAATCCTGTGTTATTATGACAACAGTGAACAAGAGATTTGATTAAAATAACAGATGACCATATATGGTAATGTGAACTCATTAATATGCAAAGCAGTCATATCTAAAACACTGTCGCAGAGCAGGACATGTAACTAGTGTCATTATGAAGACATTGAATGAAAGATGTAACTGACATTAGAAATGGCTATATATGATTATGTAATCTCATTATTGTGCATAAGAACATGGCTCATTATATATCCTGAAAACCCTATTTCGATAACCAAACCAGGTAAATACATGGTACCAACTTCATTTTGACCTCATGTTACTGATAATTCAAGCTACCTGATTGTCTAACATGTGACCACATTAATTATGAAACAGAATCTTGTCAGCTTGGGCCCCGGTGACGCCGCTTGCGGCTTTAATTTCTTCTTCTTTCTTCTTCTTCTTCTTCTTCTTCTTTCTTCCACAACTTCTTTCGTCAAGCCGTTTGAGAAAACTGCTAAACTGAATAGTCTGAAAAAGCTCTATACTTATAGTGCCTAATGTGACCTAGTGCAACATGCTTTCAGAATTTTGATTGCCCAATTAGTTTGGCAGCCATATTGGATTGAAATAAAACCGGAAGTGGCTGTTTGACCACTTTCTGAGGGTCTAGGCTTCTAGATTTTTTTTATAGTATATAGTACAACTCATGTGTAATAAATATCAGCAATAAAAACTTTAGCGGTCATGTGACTTTTCCCGCCATTTTGTTTTTCCTAAAAACGGCAAAAAACACTTTAAAATCTTCTTCTTCAGAACCACCAAGCAGAATGCTCTCATATGTAGTATTAAGCTTCTATATATGAATACCATTTATGTTTGAAAAAATGTTTACGATTGGTCACGTGGTTTGGCCACCATATTGGATTTCTTCTAAACAGGAAGTAGTTTTTTACTCTGGCAACACTTGGGGGAATATTTTCAGTTTTGCTTCATGGCATCTATGTAATAAGCCCTTTCAGAAACCTAAAAAAAAATTCAGATCAGTCACATGGTTTGGCCGCCATTTTGGATTTTAAGCAAAATTGACCAAAAGTTTGGGTATTTGTTTCTCAGAGACGATTCAACCAATCTACTAGATGTTTTTATATTTACCATGCCTGGCCTTAGCTGCATACGAGAAAAATAATATTATTTTGATCAGTCACGTGGTTTGGTCGCCATCTTGGATTTTGTGAAAATAGAAATTATGCAACTACATGTTTTGTATTAGTCTGATTTCTTTCAAATTTTGTATGTGCATTTGTGTCATCAGATGCATCATTTTGCCCCTATAGCACACTGCTAGGCCACGTGGCTGGGTACCCATGGGGTGGGGGCTTCTAACCTCATTAATATGCATAACTGTTATAACTCAAGCACTGTTATAGTTAGGATGATGAATCCTGTGTTATTATGACAACGTTGAACAAGAGATTCGATTAAAATAACAAATGACCATATATGGTCATGTGAGCTAATTAATATGCATAACTGTCATATCTCAAACACTGTTGCAGTTAGGAAGTGGAATACTGTGTTATTATGACAACATTGAACAAAAGATTTGATTAAAATAACAGATGACATACATGGTCATGTGAGCTCATTAATATGCGTAATTGTTATATCTCAAACACTGTTGCAGTTAGGAAGATGAATCCTGTGTCATTATGACAACAGTGAACAAGAGATTTGATTAAAATAACAGATGACCATATATGGTCATGTGACTCATTAATATGCATAACCATTATATCTCAAACACTGTTGTAGTTAGGAAGATGATTCCTGTGTTATCATGACAACAGTGAACAAGAGATTTGATTAAAATAACAGATGACCATATATGGTCATGTGAAGTCATTAATATGCAAAGCAGTCATATCTAAAACACTGTCGCAGAGCAGGACATGTAACAAGTGTCATTATGAAGACATTGAATGAAAGATGTAACTGACATTAGAAATGGCTATATATGATTATGTAATCTCATTATTAAGAACATGGCTCATTATATATCCTGAAAACCATATTTCGATAACCAAACCAGGTAAATACATGGTACCAACTTCATTTGACCTCATGTTACTGATAATTCAAGCTACCTGATTGTCTAACATGTGACCACATTAATTATGAAACAGAATCTTGTCAGCTTGGGCCCCGGTGACGCCGCTTGCGGCTTTAATTAGGGGCCCAAGCCCAAAGGGCGAGGCCCCTATTCTTATTGTCCGGTTTTTTAGGGGCCCAAGCCCAAAGGGCGAGGCCCCTATTCTTATTGTTCGGTTTTTTTAGGGGCCCAAGCCCAAAGGGCGAGGCCCCTATTCTTATTGTTCGGTTTTTTCTTCTTTCTTCTTCTTTCTTCCACAACTTCTTTCGTCAAGCCGTTTGAGAAAACTGCTGAACTGAATAGTCTGAAAATGCTCTCTACTGATAGTCCCTAATGTGAACTGGTGCAACATGCTTTCAGAATTTCGATTGGTCAATTAGTTTGGCAGCCATGTTGAAATGAAATAAAACCGGAAGTGGCTGTTTGACCACTTTCTGTGGGTCTAGGCGTCTAGATTTTTTTATGGTATATAGTACAACTCATGTGTAATAGATATCAGCAATAAAAACTTTAGCGGTCATGTGACTTTTCCCGCCATTTTGTTTTTCCTAAAAACGGCAAAAAACACTAAAAAATCTTCTTCATCAGAACCACCAAGCAGAATGCTATCATATGTAGTATTAAGCTTCTATATATGAATCCCATTTATGTTTGAAAAAATTATTACGATTGGTCAAGTGGTTTGGCCACCATTTTGGATTTCTTCTAAACAGGAAGTAGTATTTTACTCTGGCAACACTTGAGGGATTATTTTCAATTTTGCTTCATGGCATCTGTATATCAAACGCTTTCAGAAACCTAAGAAAGATTTCAGATCAGTCACATGGTTTGGCCGCCATCTTGGATTTTAAGCAAAATTGACCAAAAGTTTGGGCATTTGTTTCTCAGAGGTGATTCAACCAATCTACTAGATGTTTTTATATTTACCATGCCTGGCCTTAGCTCCATTTGAGAAAAATAATATTATTTTGATCGGTCACGTGGTTTGGCCACCATCTTGGATTTTGTGAAAATAGAAATTATGCAACTACATGTTTTGTATTAGTCTGATTTCTTTCAAATTTTGTATGTGCATTTGTGTCATCAGATGCATCATTTTGCCCCAATAGCACACTGCTAGGCCACGTGGCTGGGCACCCATGGGGTGGGGGCTTCTAACCTCATTAATATGCATAACTGTTATAACTCAAGCACTGTTATAGTTAGGATGATGAATCCTGTGTTATTATGACAACGTTGAACAAGAGATTCGATTAAAATAACAAATGACCATATATGGTCATGTGAGCTCATTAATATGCATAACTGTCATATCTCAAACACTGTTGCAGTTAGGAAGTGGAATCCTGTGTTATTATGACAACATTGAACAAAAGATTTGATTAAAATAACAGATGACCATATATGGTCATGTGAGCTCATTAATATGCATAATCGTAAGATCTAAAACACTGTTGCAGTTAGGGTGATGAATCCTGTGTTATTATGACAAGAGTGAACAAGAGATTTGATTAAAATAACAGATGACCATATATGGTCATGAGAACTCATTAATATGCATAACCATTATCTCTCAAACACTGTTGTAGTTAGGATGATGGTTCCTGGGTTTTCAGGACAACAGTGAGCAATTGATTTCATTAAAATAACAGATGACCATATATGGTCATGTGAACTCAATAATATGCATAACCATTATATCTTAAACACTGTTTCAGTTAGGAAGATGAATCCTGTTTTATTATGACAACAGTGAACAAGAGATTTGATTAAAATAACAGATGACCATATATGGTCATGTGAACTCATTAATATGCATAGCAGTCATATCTAAAACACTGTCGCAGAGCAGGACATGTAACTAGTGTCATTATGAAGACATTGAATGAAAGATGTAACTGACATTAGAAATGGCTATATATGATTATGTAATCTCATTATTGTGCATAAGAACATGGCTAATTATATATCCTGAAAACTATATTTCGATTACCAAAGCAGATAAATACATGGTACAACTTCATTTTGACCTCATGTTACTGATAATAAGATCTATCTGATTGTTTAACATGTAACCTCATTAATTATGAAACAGAATCTTATCAGCTTGGGCCCCGGTGACGCCGCTTGCGGCTTTATTAGGGGCCCAAGCCCGAAGGGCGAGGCCCCTATTCTTATTGTCCGGTTTTTTCTTCTTCATCATCTTCTTCTTTCTTCCGTAACTTTTTTCGTCAAGCCGTTTGAGAAAACCGCTGAACAGAATGGTCTGATAATGCTCTATACTGATAGTCCATAATGTGAACTGGTGCAACATGCTTTCAGAATTTCAATTGGACAATTAGTTTGGCAGCCATATTGGATTGAAATAAAACCGGAAGTGGCTGTTTGACCACTTTCTGAGGGTCTAGGCGTCTAGATTTTTGTATGGTATATAGTACAACTCATGTGTAATAAATATCAGCAATAAAAACTTTAGCGGTCATGTGACTTTTCCCGCCATTTTGTTTTTCCTAAAAACGGCAAAAAACACTTGAAAATCTTCTTCTTCAGAACCACCAAGCAGAATGCTCTCATATGTAGTATTTAGCTTCTATATATGAATCCCATTTATGTTTGAAAAAATGTTTACGATTGGTCACGTGGTTTGGCCACCATTTTGGATTTCTTCTAAACAGGAAGTAGTTTTTTACTCTGGCAACACTTGAGGGAATATTTTCAATTTTGCTTCATGGCATCTGTGTATCAAGCCCTTTCAGAAACCTGAAAAAAATTTCAGATCAGTCACATGGTTTGGCCGCCATTTTGGATTTTAAGCAAAATTGATCAAAAGTTTGGGTATTTGTTTCTCAGAGACGATTCAACCAATCTACTAGATGTTTTTATATTTACCATGCCTGGCCTTAGCTGCATACGAGAAAAATAATATTATTTTGATCAGTCACGTGGTTTGGCCGCCATCTTGGATTTTGTGAAAATAGAAATTATGCAACTACATGTTTTGTATTAGTCTGATTTCTTTCAAATTTTGTATGTGCATTTGTGTCATCAGATGCATCATTTTGCCCCAATAGCACACTGTTAGGCCACGTGGCTGGGCACCCATGGGGTGGGGGCTTCTAACCTCATTAATATGCATAACTGTTATAACTCAAGCACTGTTGTAGTTAGGATGATGAATCCTGTGTTATTATGACAACCTTGAACAAGAGATTCGATTAAAATAACAAATGACCATATATGGTCATGTGAGCTCATTAATATGCATAACTGTCATATCTCAAACACTGTTGCAGTTAGGAAGTGGAATCCTGTGTTATTATGACAACATTGAACAAAAGATTTGATTAAAATAACAGATGACCATATATAGTCACGTGAGCTCATTAATATGCGTAATCGTTATATCTCAAACACTGTTGCAGTTAGGAAGATGAATCCTGTGTCATTATGACAACAGTTAACAAGAGATTTGATTAAAATAACAGATAACCATATATGGTCATATGAACTCATTAATATGCATAACCATTATATCTTAAACACTGTCGCAGTTAGGAAGATAAATCCTGTGTCATTATAACAACAGTGAACAAGAGATTTGATTAAAATAACAGATAACCATATATGGTCATGTGAACTCATTAATATGCATAGCAGTCATATCTAAAACACTGTCGCAGTTAGGAAGATGAATCCTGTGTTATTATGACAACAGTGAACAAGAGATTTGATTAAAATAACAGATGACCATATATGGTCATGTGAACTCATTAATATGCATACCATTATATCTTAAACACTGTTGCAGTTAGGAAGATGAATCCTGTGTTATGACAACAGTGAACAAGAGATTTGATTAAAATAACAGATAACCATATATGGTCATGTGAACTCATTAATATGCATAACCATTATATCTTAAACACTGTTGCAGTTTGGAAGATGAATCCTGTGTTATTATGACAACAGTGAACAAGAGATTTGATTAAAAATAACAGATGACCATATATGGTCATGTGAACTCATTAATATGCAAAGCAGTCATATCTAAAACACTGTCGCAGAGCAGGACGTGTAACAAGTGTCATTATGAAGACATTGAATGAAAGATGTAACTGACATTAGAAATGGCTATATATGATTATGTAATCTCATTATTAAGAACATGGCTCATTATATATCCTGAAAACCATATTTCGATAACCAAACCAGGTAAATACATGGTACCAACTTCATTTTGACCTCATGTTACTGATAATTCAAGCTACCTGATTGTCTAACATGTGACCACATTAATTATGAAACAGAATCTTGTCAGCTTGGGCCCCGGTGACGCCGCTTGCGGCTTTAATTCTTCTTTCTTCTTTCTTTCTTCTTTCTTCCGTAACTTATTTGGTCAAGCTGTTTGAGAAAACCGCTGAACGGAATGGTCTGATAATGCTCTATACTGATACTCCCTAATGTGAACTGGTGCAACATGCTTTCAGAATTTCGATTGGTCAATTAGTTTGGCAGCCATATTGGATTGAATTAAAACCGGAAGTGGCTATTTGACCACTTTCTGAGGGTCTAGGCGTCTAGATTTTTTTATGGTATATAGTACAACTCATGTGTAATAGATATCAGCAATAAAAACTTTAGCGGTCATGTGACTTTTCCCGCCATTTTGTTTTTCCTAAAAACGGCATAAAACACTTAAAAATCTTCTTCTTCAGAACCACCAAGCAGAATGCTCTCATATGTAGTATTTAGCTTCTATATATGAATCCCATTTATGTTTGAAAAAATGTTTACGATTGGTCATGTGGTTTGGCCACCATTTTGGATTTCTTCTAAACAGGAAGTAGTTTTTTACTCTGGCAACACTTGAGGGAATATTTTCAATTTTGCTTCATGGCATCTGTGTATCAAGCCCTTTCAGAAACCTAAAAAAAAATTCAGATCAGTCACATGGTTTGGCCGCCATTTTGGATTTTAAGTAAAATTGACCAAAAGTTTGGGTATTTGTTTCTCAGAGACGATTCAACCAATCTACTAGATGTTTTTACATTTACCATGCCTGGCCTTAGCTGCATACGAGAAAAATAATATTATTTTGATCAATCGCGTGGTTTTGCCGCCATCTTGGATTTTGTGAAAATAGAAATTATGCAATTACATGTTTTGTATTAGTCTGATTTCTTTCAAATTTTGTATGTGCATTTGTGTCATCAGATGCATCATTTTGCCCCAATAGCACACTGTTAGGCCACGTGGCTGGGCACCCATGGGGTGGGGGCTTCTAACCTCATTAATATGCATAACTGTTATAACTCAAGCACTGTTGTAGTTAGGATGATGAATCCTGTGTTATTATGACAACCTTGAACAAGAGATTCGATTAAAATAACAAATGACCATATATGGTCATGTGAGCTCATTAATATGCATAACTGTCATATCTCAAACACTGTTGCAGTTAGGAAGTGGAATCCTGTGTTATTATGACAACATTGAACAAAAGATTTGATTAAAATAACAGATGACCATATATAGTCACGTGAGCTCATTAATATGCGTAATCGTTATATCTCAAACACTGTTGCAGTTAGGAAGATGAATCCTGTGTCATTATGACAACAGTGAACAAGAGATTTGATTAAAATAACAGATAACCATATATGGTCATGTGAACTCATTAATATGCATAGCAGTCATATCTAAAACACTGTCGCAGTTAGGAAGATGAATCCTGTGTTATTATGACAACAGTGAACAAGAGATTTGATTAAAATAACATGACCATATATGGTCATGTGAACTCATTAATATGCATAACCATTATATCTTAAACACTGTTGCAGTTAGGAAGATGAATCCTGTGTTATTATGACAACAGTGAACAAGAGATTTGATTAAAATAACAGATAACCATATATGGTCATGTGAACTCATTAATATGCATAACCATTATATCTTAAACACTGTTGCAGTTAGGAAGATGAATCCTGTGTTATTATGACAACAGTGAACAAGAGATTTGATTAAAATAACAGATAACCATATATGGTCATGTGAACTCATTAATATGCATAACCATTATATCTTAAACACTGTTGCAGTTAGGAAGATGAATCCTGTGTTATTATGACAACAGTGAACAAGAGATTTGATTAAAAATAACAGATGACCATATATGGTCATGTGAACTCATTAATATGCAAAGCAGTCATATCTAAAACACTGTCGCAGAGCAGGACATGTAACAAGTGTCATTATGAAGACATTGAATGAAAGATGTAACTGACATTAGAAATGGCTATATATGATTATGTAATCTCATTATTAAGAACATGGCTCATTATATATCCTGAAAACCATATTTCGATAACCAAACCAGGTAAATACATGGTACCAACTTCATTTTGACCTCATGTTACTGATAATTCAAGCTACCTGATTGTCTAACATGTGACCACATTAATTATGAAACAGAATCTTGTCAGCTTGGGCCCCGGTGACGCCGCTTGCGGCTTTAATTTCTTCTTCTTTCTTCTTCTTTCTTCCACAACTTCTTTCGTCAAGCCGTTTGAGAAAACTGCTGAACGGAATGGTCTGATAATGCGTCATACTGATAGTCCATAATGTGAACTGGTGCAACATACTTTCAGAATTTCGATTGGTCAATTAGTTTGGCAGCCGTTTTGGATTGAAATAAAACCGGAAGTGGCTGTTTGACCACTTTCTGAGGGTCTAGGCATCTAGATTTTTTTATGGTATATAGTACAACTCATGTGTAATAGATATCAACAATAAAAACTTTAGCGGTCATGTGACTTTTCCCGCCATTTTGTTTTTCCTAAAAACGGCAAAAAACACTTGAAAATCTTCTTCTTCAGAACCACTATGCAGAATGCTCTCATATGTAGTATTTGGCTTCTATATATGAATCCAATTTACGTTTGAAAAAATTGTTATGATTGGTCACATGGTTTGGCCGCCATTTTGGGTTTCTTCTAAACAGGAAGTAGTTTTTTACTCTGGCAAAACTTGAGGGATTATTTTCAATTTTGCTTCATGGCATCTGTATATCATTCCCTTTCAGTAACCTAAAAAAGATTTCAGATCAGTCACATGGTTTGGCCGCCATCTTGGATTTTAAGCAAAATTGATCAAAAGTTTGGGCATTTGTTTCTCAGAGGTGATTCAACCAATCTACAAGATGTTTTTATATTTACCATGCCTGGCCTGATCTCCATATGAGAAAAATAATATTATTTTGATCAGTCACATGGTTTGGCCGCCATCTTGGATTTTATGAAAACAAACCTTGTGCATTTACATGTGTTGTATTGGTCCGATTTGGCTAAAATTGTACATGTGCATTCTACTCATGAGATGCATTCTTTCAACCGAATGGCACGTGGCTGGGTTTTGTCGCCAAGCGCCTAAGGGGTGGGGGCTTCTAACCTCATTAATATGCATAACTGATATATCTCAAGCACTGTTGGAGTTAGGAAGATGAAACCTGTGTTATTATGACAACATTAAACAATTGATTTCATTAAAATAACAGATTACCATATATGGTCATGTGAACTCATTAATATGCATAACCATTATATCTCAAACACTGTTGTAGTTAGGAAGATGATTCCTGTGTTATCATGACAACAGTGAACAAGAGATTTGATTAAAATAACAGATGACCATATATGGTCATGTGAACTCATTAATATGTATAACCATTATATCTTAAACACTGTTGAAGTAAGGAAGATGAATCCTGTGTTATTATGACAACAGTGAACAAGAGATTTGATTAAAATAACAGATGACCATATATGGTCATGTGACTCATTAATATGCATAACCATTATATCTTAAACACTGTTGCAGTTAGGAAGATGAATCCTGTGTTATTATGACAACAGTGAACAAGAGATTTGATTAAAATAACAGATGACCATATATGGTCATGTGACTCATTGATATGCATAACCATTATATCTTAAACACTGTTGCAGTTAGGAAGATGAATCCTGTGTTATTATGACAACAGTGAACAAGAGATTTGATTAAAATAACAGATGACCATATATGGTCATGTGAACTCATTAATATGCAAAGCAGTCATATCTAAACACTGTCGCAGAGCAGGACATGTAACTAGTGTCATTATGAAGACATTGAATGAAAGATGTAACTGACATTAGAAATGGCTATATATGATTATGTAATCTCATTATTGTGCATAAGAACATGGCTCATTATATATCCTGAAAACCATATTTCGATAACCAAACCAGGTAAATACATGGTACCAACTTCATTTTGACCTCATGTTACTAATAATTCAAGCTACCTGATTGTCTAACATGTGACCACATTAATTATGAAACAGAATCTTGTCAGCTTGGGCCCCGGTGACGCCGCTTGCGGCTTTAATTTCTTCTTCTTTCTTCCGTAACTTTTTTCGTCAAGCCGTTTGAGAAAACCGCTGAACGGAATGGTCTGATAATGCTCTATTCTGATAGTCCCTAATGTGAACTGGTGCAACATGCTTTCAGAATTTAGATTGGTCAATTAGTTTGGCAGCCATATTGGATTGAAATAAAACCGGAAGTGGCTGTTTGACCACTTTCTGAGGGTCTAGGCGTCTAGATTTTTTTATGGTATATAGTACAACTCATGTGTAATAGATATCAGCAATAAAAACTTTAGCGGTCATGTGACTTTTCCCGCCATTTTGTTTTTCCTAAAAACGGCAAAAACTACTAAAAAATCTTCTTCTTCAGAACCACCAAGCAGAATGCTCTCATAAGTAGTATTTAGCTTCTATATATGAATCCCATTTATGTTTGAAAAAATGTTTACGATTGGTCACGTGGTTTGGCCACCATTTTGGATTTCTTCTAAACAGGAAGTAGTTTTTTACTCTGGCAACACTTGAGGGAATATTTTCAATTTTGCTTCATGGCATCTGTGTATCAAGCCTTTTCAGAAACCTAAAAAAAAATTCAGATCAGTCACATGGTTTGGCCGCCATTTTGGATTTTAAGCAAAATTGACCAAAAGTTTGGGTATTTGTTTCTCAGAGACGATTCAACCAATCTACTAGATGTTTTTATATTTACCATGCCTGGCCTTAGCTGCATACGAGAAAAATAATATTATTTTGATCAGTCACGTGGTTTGGCCGCCATCTTGGATTTTGTGAAAATAGAAATTATGCAACTACACGTTTTGTATTAGTCTGATTTCTTTCAAATTTTGTATGTGCATTTGTGTCATCAGATGCATCATTTTGCCCCAATAGCACACTGTTAGGCCACGTGGCTGGGCACCCATGGGGTGGGGGCTTCTAACCTCATTAATATGCATAACTGTTATAACTCAAGCACTGTTGTAGTTAGGATGATGAATCCTGTGTTATTATGACAAACTTGAACAAGAGATTCGATTAAAATAACAAATGACCATATATGGTCATGTGAGCTCATTAATATGCATAACAGTCATATCTCAAAGACTGTTGCAGTTAGGAAGTGGAATCCTGTGTTATTATGACAACATTGAACAAAAGATTTGATTAAAATAACAGATGACCATATATAGTCACGTGAGCTCATTAATATGCGTAATCGTTATATCTCAAACACTGTTGCAGTTAGGAAGATGACTCCTGTGTCATTATGACAACAGTGAACAAGAGATTTGATTAAAATAACAGATAACCATATATGGTCATGTGAACTCATTAATATGCATAACCATTATATCTTAAACACTGTCGCAGTAAGGAAGATGAATCCTGTGTCATTATGACAACAGTGAACAAGAGATTTGATTAAATAACAGATAACCATATATGGTCATGTGAACTCATTAATATGCATAGCAGTCATATCTAAAACACTGACGCAGTTAGGAAGATGAATCCTGTGTTATTATGACAACAGTGAACAAGAGATTTGATTAAAATAACAGATGACCATATATGGTCATGTGAACTCATTAATATGCATAACCATTATATCTTAAACACTGTTGCAGTTAACAATATGAATCCTGTGTTATTATGACAACAGTGAACAAGAGATTTGATTAAAATAACAGATGACCATATATGGTCATGTGAACTCATTAATATGCATAACCATTATATCTTAAACACTGTTGCAGTTAACAATATGAATCCTGTGTTATTATGACAACAGTGAACAAGAGATTTGATTAAAATAACAAATGACCATATATGGTCATGTGAACTCATTAATATGCATAACCATTATATCTTAAACACTGTTGCAGTTAGGAAGATGAATCCTGTGTTATTATGACAACAGTGAACAAGAGATTTGATTAAAATAACAGATGACCATATATGGTAATGTGAACTCATTAATATGCAAAGCAGTCATATCTAAAACACTGTCGCAGAGCAGGACATGTAACAAGTGTCATTATGAAGACATTGAATGAAAGATGTAACTGACATTAGAAATGGCTATATATGATTATGTAATCTCATTATTGTGCATAAGAACATGGCTCATTATATATCCTGAAAACCCTATTTCGATAACCAAACCAGGTAAATACATGGTACCAACTTCATTTTGACCTCATGTTACTGATAATTCAAGCTACCTGATTGTCTAACAAGTGACCACATTAATTATGAAACAGAATCTTGTCAGCTTGGGCCCCGGTGATGCCGCTTGCGGCTTTAATTAGGGGCCCAAGCCCGAAGGGCGAGGCCCCTATTCTTATTGTCCGGTTTTTTCTTTCTTCTTTCTTTCTTTCTTTCTTCCGTAACTTTTTTCGTCAAGCCGTTTGAGAAAACCGCTGAACGGAATGGTCTGATAATGCTCTATACTGATAGTCCCTAATGTGAACTGGTGCAACATGCTTTCAGAATTTCGATTGGTCAATTAGTTTGGCAGCCATATTGGATTGAAATAAAACCGGAAGTGGCTGTTTGACCACTTTCTGAGGGTCTAGGCGTCTAGATTTTTTTATGGTATATAGTACAACTCATGTGTAATAAAAATCAGCAATAAAAACTTTAGCGGTCATGTGACTTTTCCCGCCATTTTGTTTTTCCTAAAAATGGCAAAAAACACTTAAAAATCTTCTTCTTCAGAACCACCAAGTAGAATGCTCTCATATGTAGTATTTAGCTTCTATATATGAATCCCATTTACGTTTGAACATTTTTTTACGATTGGTCACGTGGTTTGGCCACCATTTTGGATTTCTTCTAAACAGGAAGTAGTTTTTTACTCTGGCAACACTTGAGGGATTATTTTCAATTTTGCTTCATGGCATCAGTGTATCAAACCCTTTCAAAAATCTAAAAAAAAATTCAGATCAGTCACATGGTTTGGCCGCCATTTTGGATTTTAAGCAAAATTGACAAAAAGTTTGGGTATTTGTTTCTCAGAGACGATTCAACCAATCTACTAGATGTTTTTATATTTACCATGCCTGCCCTTAGCTCCATATGAGAAAAATAATATTATTTTGATCAGTCACATGGTTTGGCCGCCATCTTGGATTTTGTGAAAATAGACATTATGCAACTACATGTTTTGTATTAGTCTGATTTCTTTCAAATTTTGTATGTGCATTTGTGTCATCAGATGCATCATTTTGCCCCAATAGCACACTGCTAGGCCACGTGGCTGGGCACCCATGGGGTGGGGGCTTCTAACTCATTAATATGCATAACTGTTATAACTTAAACACTGTCGCAGTTAGGGTGATGAATCCTGTGTTATTATGACAATGTTGAACAAGAGATTTGATTAAAATAACAGATGACCATATATGGTCATGTGAACTCATTAATATGCATAACCATTATATCTTAAACACTGTTGCAGTTAGGAAGATGAATCCTGTGTTATTATGACAACAGTGAACAAGAGATTTGATTAAAATAACAGATGACCATATATGGTCATGTAAACTCATTAATATGCATAGCAGTCATATCTGAAACACTGTCGCAGAGCAGGACATGTAACTAGTGTCATTATGAAGACATTGAATGAAAGATGTAACTGACATTAGAAATGGCTATATATGATTATGTAATCTCATTATTGTGCATAAGAACATGGCTCATTATATATCCTGAAAACCATATTTCGATAACCAAACCAGGTAAATACATGGTACCAATTTCATTTCGACCTCATGTTACTGATAATTCAAGCTACCTGATTGTCTAACATGTGACCTCATTAATTATGAAACAGAATCTTGTCAGCTTGGGCCCCGGTGACGCCGCTTGCGGCTTTAATCTTCTTTCTTCTTCTTTCTTCCACAACTTCTTTCGTCAAGCCGTTTGAGAAAACTGCTGAACTGAATAGTCTGAAAATGCTCTATACTTATAGTCCCTAATGTGAACTAGTGCAACATGCTTTCAGAATTTTGATTGGTCAATTAGTTTGGCAGCCATATTGGATTGAAATAAAACCGGAAGTGGCTATTTGACTACTTTTTGAGGGTCTAGGCGTCTTGATTTTTTTATGGTATATAGTACAACTCATGTGTAATAGATATCAACAATAAAAACTTTAGCGGTCATGTGACTTTTCCCGCCATTTTGTTTTTCCTAAAAACGGCAAAAAACACTTGAAAATCTTCTTCTTCAGAACCACTATGCAGAATGCTCTCATATGTAGTATTTGGCTTCTATATATGAATCCCATTTA
The DNA here is from genome assembly GCF_978046115.1 of Saccoglossus kowalevskii. NCBI lineage: Eukaryota > Metazoa > Hemichordata > Enteropneusta > Harrimaniidae > Saccoglossus > Saccoglossus kowalevskii. Next base: position 28,048,357 of record NC_140657.1, read on the forward strand.
CGTTTGAAAAAAGTGTTATGATTGGTCACATGGTTTGGCCGCCATTTTGGGTTTCTTCTAAACAGGAAGTAGTTTTTTACTCTGGCAAAACTTGAGGGATTATTCTCAATTTTGCTTCATGGCATCTGTATATCAATCCCTTTCAGTAACCTAAAAAAGATTTCAGATCAGTCACATGGTTTGGCCGCCATCTTGGATTTTAAGCAAAATTGATCAAAAGTTTGGGCATTTGTTTCTCAGAGGTGATTCACCCAATCTACAAGATGTTTTTATATTTACCATGCCTGGCCTGATTTCCATATGAGAAAAATAATATTATTTTGATCAGTCACATGGTTTGGCCGCCATCTTGGATTTTATGAAAACAAACCTTGTGCATTTACATGTGTTGTATTGGTTCGATTTGGCTAAAATTGTACATGCGCATTCTACTCATGAGATGCATTCTTTCAACCGAATGGCACGTGGCTGGGTTTTGTCGCCAAGCACCTAAGGGGTGGGGGCTTCTAACCTCATTAATATGCATAACTGATATATCTCAAGCACTGTTGGAGTTAGGAAGATGAAACCTGTGTTATTATGACAACATTAAACAATTGATTTCATTAAAATAACAGATTACCATATATGGTCATGTGAACTCATTAATATGCATAACCATTATATCTCAAACACTGTTGTAGTTAGGAAGATGATTCCTGTGTTATCATGACAACAGTGAACAAGAGATTTGATTAAAATAACAGATGACCATATATGGTCATGTGAACTCATTAATATGCATAACCATTATATCTTAAACACTGTTGCAGTTAGGAAGATGAATCCTGTGTTATTATTACAACAGTGAACAAGAGATTTGATTAAAATAACAGATGACCATATATGGTCATGTGAACTCATTAATATGCATAGCAGTCATATTTAAAACACAGTCGCAGAGCAGGACATGTAACTCGTGTCATTATGAAGACATTGAATGAAAGATGTAACTGACATTAGAAATGGCTATATATGATTATGTAATCTCATTATTGTGCATAAGAACATGGCTCATTATATATCCTCAAAACCATATTTCGATAACCAAACCAGGTAAATACATGGTACCAACTTCATTTCGACCTCATGTTACTGATAATACAATCTACCTGCAGCTGATTGTCTAACATGTGACCTCATTAATTATGAAACAGAATCTTATCAGCTTGGGCCCCGGTGACGCCGCTTGTGGCTTTAATTAGGGGCCCAAGCCTGAAGGGCGAGGCCCCTATTCTTATCGTCCGGTTTTTTCTTCTTTCTTCTTTCTTTCTTTCTTCCGTAACTTTTTTCGTCAAGCCGTTTGAGAAATCCGCTGAACGGAATGGTCTGATAATGTTCTATACTGATAGTCCCTAATGTGAACTGGTGCAACATGCTTTCAGAATTTTGATTGGTCAATTAGTTTGGCAGCCATATTGGATTGAAATAAAATCGGAAGTGGCTGTTTGACCACTTTCTGAGGGTCTAGGCGTCTAGATTTTTTTATGGTATATAGTACAACTCATGTGTAATAAATATCAGCAATAAAAACTTTAGCGGTCATGTGACTTTTCCCGCCATTTTGTTTTTCCTAAAAACGGCAAAAAACACTTGAAAATCTTCTTCTTCAGAACCACCAAGCAGAATGCTCTCATATGTAGTATTTAGCTTCTATATATGAATCCCATTTATGTTTGAACATTTATTTACGATTGGTCACGTGGTTTGGCCACCATTTTGGATTTCTTCTAAACAGGAAGTAGTTTTTTACTCTGGCAACACTTGAGGGATTATTTTCAATTTTGCTTCATGTCATCTGTGTATCAAACCCTTTCAGAAATCTAAAAAAAAATTCAGATCAGTCACATGGTTTGGCCGCCATTTTGGATTTTAAGCAAAATTGACCAAAAGTTTGGGTATTTGTTTCTCAGAGACGATTCAACCAATCTACTAGATGTTTTTATATTTACCATGCCTGGCCTTAGCTGCATACGAGAAAAATAATATTATTTTGATCAGTCACGTGGTTTGGCCGCCATCTTGGATTTTGTGAAAATAGAAATTATGCAACTACATGTTTTGTATTAGTCTGATTTCTTTCAAATTTTGTATGTGCATTTGTATCATCAGATGCATCATTTTGCCCCAATAGCACACTGCTAGGCCACGTGGCTGGGCACCCATGGGGTGGGGGCTTCTAACCTCATTAATATGCATAACTGTTATAACTCAAGCACTGTTGTAGTTAGGATGATGAATCCTGTGTTATTATGACAACGTTGAACAAGAAATTTGATTAAAATAACAAATGACCATTTATGGTCATGTGAGCTCATTAATATGCATAACCATTATATCTTAAACACTGTTGCAGTTAGGAAGATGAATCCTGTGTTATTATGACAACAGTGAACAAGAGATTTGATTAAAATAACAGATGACCATATATGGTCATGTGAACTCATTAATATGCATAACCATTATATCTTAAACACTGTTGCAGTTAGGAAGATGAATCCTGTGTTATTATGACAACAGTGAACAAGAGATTTGATTAAAATAACAGATGACCATATATGGTCATGTGAACTCATTAATATGCATAGCAGTCATATCTGGAACACTGTCGCAGAGCAGGACATGTAACTAGTGTCATTATGAAGACATTGAATTAAAGATGTAACTGACATTAGAAATGGCTATATATGATTATGTAATCTCATTATTGTGCATAAGAACATGGCTCATTATATATCCTGAAAACCATATTTCGATAACCAAACCAGGTAAATACATGGTACCAACTTAATTTCGACCTCATGTTACTGATAATGCAAGTTACTAGTATCTGATTGTCTAACATGTTGACCTCATTAATTATGAAACAGAATCTTATCAGCTTGGGCCCCGGTGACGCCGCTTGCGGCTTTAATTAGGGGCCCAAGCCTGAAGGGCGAGGCCCCTATTCTTATCGTCCGGTTTTTTCTTCTTTCTTCTTTCTTTCTTTCTTCCGTAACTTTTTTCGTCAAGCCGTTTGAGAAATCCGCTGAACGGAATGGTCTGATAATGTTCTATACTGATAGTCCCTAATGTGAACTGGTGCAACATGCTTTCAGAATTTTGATTGGTCAATTAGTTTGGCAGCCATATTGGATTGAAATAAAATCGGAAGTGGCTGTTTGACCACTTTCTGAGGGTCTAGGCGTCTAGATTTTTTTATGGTATATAGTACAACTCATGTGTAATAAATATCAGCAATAAAAACTTTAGCGGTCATGTGACTTTTCCCGCCATTTTGTTTTTCCTAAAAACGGCAAAAACACTTGAAAATCTTCTTCTTCAGAACCACCAAGCAGAATGCTCTCATATGTAGTATTTAGCTTCTATATATGAATCCCATTTATGTTTGAACATTTATTTACGATTGGTCACGTGGTTTGGCCACCATTTTGGATTTCTTCTAAACAGGAAGTAGTTTTTTACTCTGGCAACACTTGAGGGATTATTTTCAATTTTGCTTCATGTCATCTGTGTATCAAACCCTTTCAGAAATCTAAAAAAAAATTCAGATCAGTCACATGGTTTGGCCGCCATTTTGGATTTTAAGCAAAATTGACCAAAAGTTTGGGTATTTGTTTCTCAGAGACGATTCAACCAATCTACTAGATGTTTTTATATTTACCATGCCTGCCCTTAGCTCCATATGAGAAAAATAATATTATTTTGATCAGTCACGTGGTTTGGCCGCCATCTTGGATTTTGTGAAAATAGACATTATGCAACTACATGTTTTGTATTAGTCTGATTTCTTTCAAATTTTGTATGTGCATTTGTGTCATCAGATGCATCATTTTGCCCCAATAGCACACTGTTAGGCCTCGTGGCTGGGCACCCATGGGGTGGGGGCTTCCAACCTCATTAATATGCATAACTGTTATAACTCAATCACTGTTGTAGTTAGGGAGATGATTCCTGCGTTATTATGACAACGTTGAACAAGAGATTTGATTAAAATGACAAATGACCATATATGGTCATGTGAGCTCATTAATATGCATAACTGTCATATCTCAAACACTGTTGCAGTTAGGAAGTGGAATCCTGTGTTATTATGACAACATTGAACAAAAGATTTGATTAAAACAACAGATGACCATATATAGTCATGTAAGCTCATTAATATGTGTAATCGTTATATCTTAAACACTTTTGCAGTTAGGAAGATGAATCCTGTGTCATTATGACAACAGTGAACAAGAGATTTGATTAAAATAACAGATGACCATATATGGTCATGTGAACTCATTAATATGCATAGCAGTCATATCTGAAACACTGTCACAGAGCAGGACATGTAACTAGTGTCATTATGAAGACATTGAATAAAAGATGTAACTGACATTGGAAATGGCTATATATGATTATGTAATCTCATTATTGTGCATAAGAACATGGCTCATTATATATCCTGAAAACCATATTTCGATAACCAAACCAGGTAAATACATGGTATCAACTTCATTTTGACCTCATGTTACTGATAATTCAAGCTACCTGATTGTCTAACATGTGACCTCATTAATTATGAAACAGAATCTTGTCAGCTTGGGCCCCGGTGACGCCGCTTGCGGCTTTAATTCTTTCTTCTTTCTTTCTTTCTTTCTTCCGTAACTTATTTCGTCAAGCCGTTTGAGAAAACCGCTGAACGGAATGGTCTGATAATGCTCTATACTGATAGTCCCTAATGTGAACTGGTGCAACATGCTTTCAGAATTTTGATTGGTCAATTAGTTTGACAGTCATATTGGATTGAAATAAAACCGGAAGTGGCTGTTTGACCACTTTCTGAGGGTCTAGGCCTCTAGATTTTTTTATGGTATATAGTACAACTCATGTGTAATAGATATCATCAATAAAAACTTTAGCGGTCATGTGACTTTTCCCGCCATTTTGTTTTTCCTAAAAACGGCAAAAAACACTTAAAAATCTTCTTCTTTAGAACCACCAAGCAGAATGCTCTCATATGTAGTATTTAGCTTCTATATATGAATCCCATTTATGTTTGAAAAAATTATTACGATTGGTCACGTGGTTTGGCCACCATTTTGGATTTCTTCTAAACAGGAAGTAGTTTTTTACTCTGGCAACACTTGAGGGAATATTTTCAATTTTGCTTCATGGCATCTGTGTATCAAGCCCTTTCAGAAACCTAAAAAAAATTCAGATCAGTCACATGGTTTGGCCGCCATTTTGGATTTTAAGCAAAATTGACCAAAAGTTTGGGTATTTGTTTCTCAGAGACGATTCAACCAATCTACTAGATGTTTTTATATTTACCATGCCTGGCCTTAGCTGCATACGAGAAAAATAATGTTATTTTGATCAGTCACGTGGTTTGGCCGCCATCTTGGATTTTGTGAAAATAGAAATTATGCAACTACATGTTTTGTATTAGTCTGATTTCTTTCAAATTGTGTATGTGCATTTGTGTCATCAGATGCATCATTTTGCCCCAATAGCACACTGTTAGGCCACGTGGCTGGGCACCCATGGGGTGGGGGCTTCTAACCTCATTAATATGCATAACTGATATATCTCAAGCACTGTTGTAGTTAGGATGATGAATCCTGTGTTATTATGACAACCATGAACAAGAGATTCGATTAAAATAACAAATGACCATATATGGTCATGTGAGCTCATTAATATACATAACTGTCATATCTCAAACACTGTTGCAGTTAGGAAGTGGAATCCTGTGTTATTATGACAACATTGAACAAAAGATTTGATTAAAATAACAGATGACCATATATAGTCACGTGAGCTCATTAATATGCATAATCGTTATATCTAAAACACTGTTGCAGTTAGGAAGATGAATCCTGTGTTATTATGACAACAGTGAACAAGAGATTTGATTAAAATAACAGATGACCATATATGGTCATGTGACTCATTAATATGCATAACCATTATATCTTAAACACTGTTGCAGTTAGGAAGATGAATCCTATGTGTTTATATGGCAACAGTGAACAAGAGATTTGATTAATATAACAGATGACCATATATGGTCATGTGAACTCATTAATATGTATAACCATTATATCTTAAACACTTGCAGTAAGGAAGATGAATCCTGTGTTATTATGACAACAGTGAACAAGAGATTTGATTAAAATAACAGATGACCATATATGGTCATGTGACTCATTAATATGCGTAACCATTATATCTTAAACACTGTTGCAGTTAGGAAGATGAATCCTGTGTTATTATGACAACAGTGAACAAGAGATTTGATTAAAATAACAGATGACCATATATGGTCATGTGACTCATTAATATGCATAACCATTATATCTTAAACACTGTTGCAGTTAGGAAGATGAATCCTATGTGTTTATATGGCAACAGTGAACAAGAGATTTGATTAAAATAACAGATGACCATATATGGTCATGTGAACTCATTAATATGCATAACCATTATCTCTCAAACACTGTTGTAATTAGGATGATGATTCCTGGGTTTTCAGGACAACAGTGAACAATTGATTTCATTAAAATAACAGATTACCATATATGGTCATGTGAACTCATTAATATGCATAACCATTATATCTCAAACACTGTTGTAGTTAGGAAGATGATTCCTGTGTTATCATGACAACAGTGAACAAGAGATTTGATTAAAATAACAGATGACCATATATGGTCATGTGAACTCATTAATATGCATAGCAGTCATATCTAAAACACTGTCGCAGAGCAGGACATGTAACTAGTGTCATTATGAAGAGCTTGGGCCCCGGTGACGCCGCTTGCGGCTTTAATTAGGGGCCCAAGCCTGAAGGGCGAGGCCCCTATTCTTATTGTCCGGTTTTTTCTTTCTTCTTTCTTTCTTTCTTTCTTTCTTCCGTAACTTTTTTCGTCAAGCCGTTTGAGAAAACCCCTGAACGGAATGATCTGATAATGCTCTATACTGATAGTCCATAATGTGAACTGGTGCAACATGCTTTCAGAATTTCGATTGGTCAATTAGTTTGGCAGCCATATTGAATTGAAATAAAACCGGAAGTGGCTGTTTGACCACTTTCTGAGGGTCTAGGCGACTAGATTTTTTTATGGTATATAGTACAACTCATGTGTAATAGATATCAGCAATAAAAACTTTAGCGGTCATGTGACTTTTCCCGCCATTTTGTTTTTCCGAAAAACGGCAAAAAACACTTTAAAATCTTCTTCTTCAGAACCACCAAGCAGAATGCTCTTGTATGTAGTATTTGGCTTCTATATATGAAGCCCATTTATGTTTGAAAAAATTATTACGATTGGTCACATGGTTTGGCCACCATTTTGGATTTCTTCTAAACAGGAAGTAGTTTTTTTACTCTGGCAACACTTGAGGGTATATTTTCAATTTTGCTACATGGCATCAGTATATCAAACTCTTTCAGAAACATAAAAAAGATTTCAGATCAGTCACATGGTTTGGCCGCCATCTTGGATTTTAAGCAAAATTGACCAAAAGTTTTGGCATTTGTTTCTCAGAGGTGATTCAACCAATCTACTAGATGTTTTTATATTTACCATGGCGCGCCTTAGCTCCATATGAGAAAAATAATATTATTTTGATCAGTCACATGGTTTGGCCGCCATCTTGGATTTTATGAAAACAAATCTTGTGCATCAAAATGTGTTCTATTGGTCCGATTTGGCTAAAATTGTACATGTACATTCTACTCTTGAGATGCATTCTTTCAACCGAATGGCACGTGGGTGGGTTTTGTCGCTAGGCGCCTAAGGGGTGGGGGCTTCTAACCTCATTAATATGCATAGCTGATATATCTCAAGCACTGTTCGAGTTAGGAAGATGAAACTTGTGTTATTATGACAACATTTAACAATTGATTTGATTAAAATAACAGATTACCATATATGGTCATGTGAACTCATTAATATGCATAACCATTATATCTCAAACACTGTTGTAGTTAGGAAAATGAATCCTGTGTTATTATGACAACAGTGAACAAGAGATTTGATTAAAATAACAGATGACCATATATGGTCATGTGAGCTCATTAATATGCGTAAGCATTATATCTTAAACACTGTTGCAGTTAGGAAGATGAATCCTGTGTTATTATGACAACAGTGAACAAGAGATTTGATTAAAATAACAGATGACCATATATGGTCATGTGAACTCATTAATATGCATAACCATTATATCTTAAACACTGTTGCAGTTACGAAGATAAATCCTGTGTTATCATGACAACAGTGAACAAGAGATTTGATTAAAATAACAGATGACCATATATGGTCATGTGAACTCATTAATATGCATAACCATTATATCTTAAACACTTGCAGTTAGGAAGATGAATCCTGTGTTATTATGACAACAGTGAACAAGAGATTTGATTAAAATAACAGATGACCATATATGGTCATGTGAGCTCATTAATATGCATAGCAGTCATATCTAAAACACTGTCGCAGAGCAGGACATGTAACTCGTGTCATTATGAAGACATTGAATGAAAGATGAAACTGACATTAGAAATGGCTATATATGATTATGTAATCTCATTATTGTGCATAAGAACATGGCTCATTATATATCCTGAAAACCATATTTTGATAACCAAACCAGGTAAATACATGGTACCAACTTCATTTCGACCTCATGTTACTGATAATACAATCTACCTGCAGCTGATTGTCTAACATGTGACCTCATTAATTATGAAACAAAATCTTATCAGCTTGGGCCCCGGTGACGCCGCTTGCGGCTTTAATTAGGGGCCCAAGCCCGAAGGGCGAGGCCCCTATTCTTATTGTCCGGTTTTTTCTTCTTTCTTTCTTCTTTCCGCCGTAACTTTTTTCGTCAAGCCGTTTGAGAAAACCGCTGAACAGAATGGTCTGATAATGCTCTACACTAATAGTCCATAATGTGAACTGGTGCAACATGCTTTCAGAATTTCGATTGGACAATTAGTTTGGCAGCCATATTGGATTGAAATAAAACCGGAAGTGACTGTTTGACCACTTTCTGAGGGTCTAGGCGTCTAGATTTTTTTATGGTATATAGTACAACTCATGTGTAATAAATATCAGCAATAAAAACTTTAGCGGTCATGTGACTTTTCCCGCCATTTTGTTTTTCCTAAAAACGGCAAAAAACACTTGAAAATCTTCTTCTTCAGAACCACCAAGCAGAATGATCTCATATGTAGTATTTAGCTTCTATATATGAATCCCATTTATGTTTGAAAAAATGTTTACGATTGGTCACGTGGTTTGGCCACCATTTTGGATTTCTTCTAAACAGGAAGTAGTTTTTTACTCTGGCAACACTTGAGGGAATATTTTCAATTTTGCTTCATGGCATCTGTGTATCAAGCCCTTTCAGAAACCTAAAAAAAATTTCAGATCAGTCACATGGTTTGGCCGCCATTTTGGATTTTAAGCAAAATTGACCAAAAGTTTGGGTATTTGTTTCTCAGAAATGATTCAACCAATCTACTAGATGTTTTTATATTTACCATGCCTGGCCTTAGCTGCATACGAGAAAAATAATATTATTTTGATCAGTCACGTGGTTTGGCCGCCATCTTGGATTTTGAGAAAATAGAAATTATGCAACTACATGTTTTGTATTAGTCTGATTTCTTTCAAATTTTGTATGTGCATTTGTGTCATCAGATGCATCATTTTGCCCCAATAGCACACTGTTAGGCCACGTGGCTGGGCACCCATGGGGTGGGGGCTTCTAACCTCATTAATATGCATAACTGTTATAACTCAAGCACTGTTGTAGTTAGGATGATGAATCCTGTGTTATTATGACAACCTTGAACAAGAGATTCGATTAAAATAACAAATGACCATATATGGTCATGTGAGCTCATTAATATGCATAACTGTCATATCTCAAACACTGTTGCAGTTAGGAAGTGGAATCCTGTGTTATTATGACAACATTGAACAAAAGATTTGATTAAAATAACAGATGACCATATATAGTCACGTGAGCTCATTAATATGCGTAATCGTTATATCTCAAACACTGTTGCAGTTAGGAAGATGAATCCTGTGTCATTATGACAACAGTGAACAAGAGATTTGATTAAAATAACAGATAACCATATACGGTCATGTGAACTCATTAATATGCATAACCATTATATCTTAAACACTGTCGCAGTTAGGAAATAAATCCTGTGTCATTATGACAACAGTGAACAAGAGATTTGATTAAAATAACAGATAACCATATACGGTCATGTGAACTCATTAATATGCATAGCAGTCATATCTAAAACACTGTCGCAGTTAGGAAGATGAATCCTGTGTTATTATGACAACAGTGAACAAGAGATTTGATTAAAATAACAGATGACCATATATGGTCATGTGAACTCATTAATATGCATAACCATTATATCTTAAACACTGTTGCAGTTAGAAAGATGAATCCTGTGTTATTATGACAACAGTGAACAAGAGATTTGATTAAAATTACAGATAACCATATATGGTCATGTGAACTCATTAATATGCATAACCATTATATCTTAAACACTGTTGCAGTTAGGAAGATGAATCCTGTGTTATTATGACAACAGTGAACAAGAGATTTGATTAAAAATAACAGATGACCATATATGGTCATGTGAACTCATTAATATGCAAAGCAGTCATATCTAAAACACTGTCGCAGAGCAGGACATGTAACAAGTGTCATTATGAAGACATTGAATGAAAGATGTAACTGACATTAGAAATGGCTATATATGATTATGTAATCTCATTATTAAGAACATGGCTCATTATATATCCTGAAAACCATATTTCGATAACCAAACCAGGTAAATACATGGTACCAACTTCATTTTGACCTCATGTTACTGATAATTCAAGCTACCTGATTGTCTAACATGTGACCACATTAATTATGAAACAGAATCTTGTCAGCTTGGGCCCCGGTGACGCCGCTTGCGGCTTTAATTAGGGGCCCAAGCCCGAAGGGCGAGGCCCCTATTCTTATTGTCCGGTTTTTTCTTCTTTCTTTCTTCTTTCCGCCGTAACTTTTTTCGTTAAGCCGTTTGAGAAAACCGCTGAACGGAATGGTCTGATAATGCTCTATACTGATAGTCCCTAATGTGAACTGGTGCAACATGCTTTCAGAATTTAGATTGGTCAATTAGTTTGGCAGCCATATTGGATTGAAATAAAACCGGAAGTGGCTGTTTGACCACTTTCTGAGGGTCTAGGCGTCTAGATTTTGTTATGGTATATAGTACAACTCATGTGTAATAGATATCAGCAATAAAAACTTTAGCGGTCATGTGACTTTTCCCGCCATTTTGTTTTTCCTAAAAACGGCAAAAAACACTTGAAAATCTTCTTCTTCAGAACCACCTAGCAGAATGCTCTCATATGTTGTATTTAGCTTCTATGTATGAATCCCATTTACGTTTGAAAAAATTATTACGATTGGTCACGTGGTTTGGCCACCATTTTGGATTTCTTCTAAACAGGAAGTAGTTTTTTACTCTGGCAACACTTGAGGGATTATTTTCAATTTTGCTTCATGGCATCTGTGTATCAAACCCTTTCAGAAACCTAAAAAAGATTTCAGATCAGTCACATGGTTTGGCCGCCATCTTGGATTTTAAGCAAAATTGACCAAAAGTTTGGGCATTTGTTTCTCAGAGGTGATTCAACCAATCTAAAAGATGTTTTTATATTTACCATGCCTGGCCTTAGCTCCATATGAGAAAAATAATACTATTTTGATCAGTCACATGGTTTGGCCGCCATCTTGGATTTTATGAAAACAAATCTTGTGCAATTACATGTGTTGTATTGGTCAGATTTGGCTAAAATTGTATATGTGCATTCTACTCTTGAGATGCATTCTTTTAACCGAATGGCACGTGGCTGGGTTTTGTCGCCAAGCGAATAAGGGGTGGGGGCTTCTAACCTCATTAATATGCATAACTGATATATCTCAAGCACTGTTGGAGTTAGGAAGATGAAACCTGTGTTATTATGACAACATTAAACAATTGATTTCATTAAAATAACAGATTACCATATATGGTCATGTGAACTCATTAATATGCATAACCATTATATCTCAAACACTGTTGTAGTTAGGAAGATGATTCCTGTGTTATCATGACAACAGTGAACAAGAGATTTGATTAAAATAACAGATGACCATATATGGTCATGTGAACTCATTAATATGTATAACCATTATATCTTAAACACTGTTGCAGTAAGGAAGATGAATCCTGTGTTATTATGACAACAGTGAACAAGAGATTTGATTAAATAATAGATAACCATATATGGTCATGTGAACTCATTAATATGCATAGCAGTCATATCTAAAACACTGTCGCAGTTAGGAAGATGAATCTTGTGTTATTATGACAACAGTGAACAAGAGATTTGATTAAAATAACAGATGACCATATATGGTCATGTGAACTCATTAATATGCATAACCATTATATCTTAAACACTGTTGCAGTTAGGAAGATGAATCTTGTGTTCTTATGACAACAGTGAACAAGAGATTTGATTAAAATAACAGATGACCATATATGGTCATGTGAACTCATTAATATGCATAGCAGTCATATCTGAAACACTGTCGCAGAGCAGGACATGTAACTAGTGTCATTATGAAGACATTGAATGAAAGAAGTAACTGACATTAGAAATGGCTATATATGATTATGTAATCTCATTATTGTGCATAAGAACATGGCTCATTATATATCCTGAAAACCATATTTTGATAACCAAACCAAGTAAATACATGGTACCAACTTCATTTTGACCTCATGTTACTGATAATTCAAGCTACCTGATTGTCTAACATGTGACCTCATTAATTATGAAACAGAATCTTGTCAGCTTGGGCCCCGGTGATGCCGCTTGCGGCTTTAATTTCTTCTTCTTTCTTCTTCTTCTTTCTTCCACAACTTCTTTCGTCAAGCCGTTTGAGAAAACTGCTGAACTGAATAGTCTGAAAATGCTCTATACTGATAGTCCCTAATGTGAACTGGTGCAACATGCTTTCAGAATTTCGATTGGTCAATTAGTTTGGCAGCCATATTGGATTGAAATAAAACCGGAAGTGGCTGTTTGACCACTTTCTGAGGGTCTAGGCGTCTAGATTTTTTTATGGTATATAGTACAACTCATGTGTAATAAATATCAGCAATAAAAACTTTAGCGGTCATGTGACTTTTCCCGCCATTTTGTTTTCCCTAAAAACGGCAAAAAACACTTGAAAATCTTCTTCTTCAGAACCACCAAGCAGAATGCTCTCATATGTAGTATTTAGCTTCTATATATGAATCCCATTTATGTTTGAAAAAATGTTTACGATTGGTCACGTGGTTTGGCCACCATTTTGGATTTCTTCTAAACAGGAAGTAGTTTTTTACTCTGGCAACACTTGAGGGAATATTTTTAATTTTGCTTCATGGCATCTGTGTATCAAGCCCTTTCAGAAACCTAAAAAAAATTTCAGATCAGTCACATGGTTTGGCCGCCATTTTGGATTTTAAGCAAAATTGACCAAAAGTTTGGGTATTTGTTTCTCAGAGACGATTCAACCAATCTACTAGATGTTTTTATATTTACTATGCCTGGCCTTAGCTGCATACGAGAAAAATAATATTATTTTGATCAGTCACGTGGTTTGGCCGCCATCTTGGATTTTGTGAAAATAGAAATTATGCAACTACATGTTTTGTATTAGTCTGATTTCTTTCAAATTTTGTATGTGCATTTGTGTCATCAGATGCATCATTTTGCCCCAATAGCACACTGTTAGGCCACGTGGCTGGGCACCCATGGGGTGGGGGCTTCTAACCTCATTAATATGCATAACTGTTATAACTCAAGCACTGTTGTAGTTAGGATGATGAATCCTGTGTTATTATGACAAGCTTGAACAAGAGATTCGATTAAAATAACAAATGACCATATATGGTCATGTGAGCTCATTAATATGCATAACTGTCATATCTCAAACACTGTTGCAGTTAGGAAGTGGAATCCTGTGTTATTATGACAACATTGAACAAAAGATTTGATTAAAATAACAGATGACCATATATAGTCACGTGAGCTCATTAATATGCGTAATCGTTATATCTCAAACACTGTTGCAGTTAGGAAGATGAATCCTGTGTCATTATGACAACAGTTAACAAGAGATTTGATTAAAATAACAGATAACCATATATGGTCATGTGAACTCATTAATATGCATAACCATTATATCTTAAACACTGTCGCAGTTAGGAAGATAAATCCTGTGTCATTATAACAACAGTGAACAAGAGATTTGATTAAAATAACAGATAACCATATATGGTCATGTGAACTCATTAATATGCATAGCAGTCATATCTAAAACACTGTCGCAGTTAGGAAGATGAATCCTGTGTTATTATGACAACAGTGAACAAGAGATTTGATTAAAATAACAGATGACCATATATGGTCATGTGAACTCATTAATATGCATAACCATTATATCTTAAACACTGTTGCAGTTAGGAAGATGAATCCTGTGTTATGACAACAGTGAACAAGAGATTTGATTAAAATAACAGATAACCATATATGGTCATGTGAACTCATTAATATGCATAACCATTATATCTTAAACACTGTTGCAGTTAGGAAGATGAATCCTGTGTTATTATGACAACAGTGAACAAGAGATTTGATTAAAAATAACAGATGACCATATATGGTCATGTGAACTCATTAATATGCAAAGCAGTCATATCTAAAACACTGTCGCAGAGCAGGACGTGTAACAAGTGTCATTATGAAGACATTGAATGAAAGATGTAACTGACATTAGAAATGGCTATATATGATTATGTAATCTCATTATTAAGAACATGGCTCATTATATATCCTGAAAACCATATTTCGATAACCAAACCAGGTAAATACATGGTACCAACTTCATTTTGACCTCATGTTACTGATAATTCAAGCTACCTGATTGTCTAACATGTGACCACATTAATTATGAAACAGAATCTTGTCAGCTTGGGCCCCGGTGACGCCGCTTGCGGCTTTAATTTTTTTTTGTAATCACTGATTTTTACTCTATAATTATAAATTTGACCACTTCAAAATTTCAACATAATTATTTAGAAACGGTCGAAACTTTAGTGTGTTTATGGTATTAGGAACTGTTACATCAATGTTTTAGATTCAAGTGCAGTGGAGATAGATGTGTAGCACAAGATAAAAGGTCAAACATACTAATGTACAACTTCCTGGATAATATACTAAGTAATCATAATTTAAAGGCCTGAGGATTTGTATATTCATAACAAGTTTGGATGTTCCTTAGCCCAAGCTAACTATTGTCTCCTCTCGTTCATAAATATAATTAGGTTTAGTCGATATGCAAAAATATGAGATAATTTTAAATCTTAGCCCGTACTTGGTGTAGCCTGTATTATATTGTCCCTGATTACGTCAATATTTTGAACAAAACAAGAACAATATTAGTAGAATGTAATGGGCGTAAACAATGCACATTCCTATTCTATTCAAGGATCCAATTAGTTTGAACTTCTCAACTCCTTGAATTACAAAGTCAACTCCCATCACCTTGAACATACTTTTTGTTGATGTTAAAATTTCGATCTAAAATCTGTGCAAGGACAATGATATGAGAAATTTTCTTCATTCCAATAAAAAAAACCTTATTAAAAAAGATACATGTATATTGAAAATGTGAAAAAATATTTGGTGGGAACAGTTATGGCATTTTAGGGTTAAAAAATACCAAAGCACAGTCACTGTGTAACATATCTGAAAATGGAAGTAAAAATAGAAATATTTGTAACTTCCATGATCTGAATTACTATAGTCTGGGAGTTGGTTAACAAGAAATAGTTGTAAACCATTGTCATGGTTTGGTGCAATACATGCATACACGGACAAAATTTGGTCTGAAAAAGTGATTTTCTGTGAGAGTATATCACGGAAATTGAATCTTTGATGATCGACCTTGAATTGAATACCAAGAAGTTCCACTGAGACAACCTGATGCATTTTGTAAGTTTTTGAACCTTTGTATTATTTCTAGAACTGCCAGGCCCTGGAGTAAAGTAAAGTCAGATGTGACCTCAAAGGTCTCAGTGAAACAGGTGAAACTGACGTGTGTAAACACGACCTCCAACTGACAATATTATTTTCTCCCCTACCTGAATACTGCAGAAACAGAACTATCAAACAAAGTAGACATTTCACAGGCAACTTCTCCATGTTTGATTTGATGTTGTTTGGTCCATGCTAGCTGCTAAAACTGATGTATTCTAACTGCATCTTGTGTGGAAGTGTTTTTTTCCCCCACTGCACTCAGCATTTGTACACTTTCCATTTCAAACATTGACACTTAAGTTAATGAGCACTTAGGTATTCAAAATGGCTACCATCTTAGGAGGGTTTATTTATCTGTGGGTGGTGAAGGTACATTGGAGGGACAGAAACCTTTTGTTTAGTTCCTGTATGATGAAAGCCAGGATTACTTGAATACAGGTCTGATTATTTGTTTTGCAAAATTTAAAAAATAATGAAGGCTAGTGAAATAATAATGATATTTTGTTTAATTTCACCATTTTGATATTTGAAAAATTCATTAGGTTTTAAGTTCATGAACTTGGCAGGAAAACAATGAGTTCTATTGTTTTTTTGAATGTTTAATTTAGTAAATTTTACTTATCAACGAAAATAGTAAAATTAAAAACCATGGAGTTAACAGCATTTTTTTCTGAGCATACATTTTCAGAAATAAGGGGTGACCCACTTAAAATCTTTGCTGGGTGCTGGAGAAAATTTGTCAATTGCATACTATTTTTTCACACTACTGTGACAAGGATTTTTTTTCTTGAGAGCATGTCTGAAATCATTTTTTCCAAATAAGAGTTTTTTTCGAACTTCTGTTGAAAGAGCAACTAACTATTTAGCCTCCAGCGCCCCACCCAGATTTCAAATAGGTTAGACCTAATCATGATCTGCCCATCTTTTTTCCACCAACTTCACCCACTATTGTGAAATGGAATAATCCAGCGATCTATTGAGTCTTTTGACTGGATGCTCACATGTAATATACAGTTTTGTAAAATTTCTATATATCACAATTATCATTATATTGCAATATCATTGCTTTCGGTTTTTCTACTGTTATTCAAATTACGTTCTAATCAATACAAAGCATAATTCTTATTTTATGATATTAAACTATTTTCCTGGTACATATAATAGACAATAATTATCTAAAATAAAAATAGAAATTGTACGAGACATATATTTACTCTGTATCCAATTCCTTCTTTAAAATGATTTCATTATCAAAAAAAAAAATATTCTATTTAGTTTCCATGAATTTGAATGCTGATTAATTCCAAGATAATGATAGAGACAAACCTGTGTATAGTGAACACTCAAGAGATATTATGGTCTTTATAGACAGGTGATCGTTATATGGAGGCTGGGTATTTTTTTTATGGATTGCCAACTCATACATTTGATATAATATTTGTCCAGAAAATAATAAGATGGTAAAGTTGTAACAGAGACACATTAATTGGAGATGATTAAAATCAATTATGTTTGACTTGAAAAAAATAACAATTGTTTTAAAAACTGAATGCTAATTATTATTTTGGTATTTAAACAAAGGCGAATCTGCAAAAATATTTCTGAAAGGGAGGTCACTATAGACAGGTGTTCTTTATACGTAGGTTGCTCATACATTATACCTTGAGACTGCCTAAAAGTGGTCACTATATGAAGGTGGTCTTTATACACAGGTTGCTTAAACATTATACCTTGAGACTGCCTAAAAGTGGTCACTATAGGCAGGTGTTCTTTATACGTAGGTTGCTCATACATTATACCTTGAGACTGCCTAAAAGTGGTCACTATAGGCAGGTGTTCTTTATACGTAGGTTGCTCATACATTATACCTTGAGACTGCCTAAAAGTGGTCACTATATGACGGTGGTCTTTATACACAGGTTGCTTAAACATTATACCTTGAGACTGCCTAAAAGTGGTCACTATAGGCAGGTGTTCTTTATACGTAGGTTGCTCATACATTATACCTTGAGACTGCCTAAAAGTGGTCACTATAGACAGGTGTTCTTTATACACAGGTTGCTCATACATTATACCTTGAGACTGCCTAAAAGTGGTCACTATAGACAGGTGTTCTTTATACGTAGGTTGCTCATACATTATACCTTGAGACTGCCTAAAAGTGGTCACTATAGGCAGGTGTTCTTTATACGTAGGTTGCTCATACATTATACCTTGAGACTGCCTAAAAGTGGTCACTATAGACAGGTGTTCTTTATACGTAGGTTGCTCATACATTATACCTTGAGACTGCCTAAAAGTGGTCACTATAGGCAGGTGTTCTTTATACACAGGTTGCTCATACATTATACCTTGAGACTGCCTAAAAGTGGTCACTATAGACAGGTGTTCTTTATATGTAGGTTGCTCATACATTATACCTTGAGACTGCCTAAAAGTGGTCACTATAGGCAGGTGTTCTTTATACACAGGTTGCTCATACATTATACCTTGAGACTGCCTAAAAGTGGTCACTATAGGCAGGTGTTCTTTATACACAGGTTGCTCATACATTATACCTTGAGACTGCCTAAGAGTGGTCACTATAGGCAGGTGTTCTTTATACGTACTGTAGGTTGCTCATACATTATACCTTGAGACTGCCTAAAAGTGGTCATTATAGGCAGGTGTTCTTTATATGTAGGTTGCTCATACATTATACCTTGAGACTGCCTAAAAGTGGTCACTATAGACAGGTGTTCTTTATATGTAGGTTGCTCATACATTATACCTTGAGACTGCCTAAAAGTGGTCACTATAGGCAGGTGTTCTTTATACACAGGTTGCTCATACATTATACCTTGAGACTGCCTAAAAGTGGTCACTATAGACAGGTGTTCTTTATATGTAGGTTGCTCATACATTATACCTTGAGACTGCCTAAAAGTGGTCACTATAGGCAGGTGTTCTTTATACACAGGTTGCTCATACATTATACCTTGAGACTGCCTAAAAGTGGTCACTATAGACAGGTGTTCTTTATATGTAGGTTGCTCATACATTATACCTTGAGACTGCCTAAAAGTGGTCACTATAGGCAGGTGTTCTTTATACACAGGTTGCTCATACATTATACCTTGAGACCGCCTAAAAGTGGTCACTATAGGCAGGTGTTCTTTATATGTAGGTTGCTCATACATTATACCTTGAGACTACCTAAAAGTGGTCACTATAGACAGGTGTTCTTTATACGTAGGTTGCTCATACATTATACCTTGAGACTGCCTAAAAGTGGTCATTATAGGCAGGTGTTCTTTATACACAGGTTGCATCATAGGTTGCGTCAATCATATTTAATAGGAATTTTCCTCCCATAATGCATTGCTATAGGCTAAGTAAATGCAAAACTTATTTGCACTCTTTTGTATAGCCAATATTTTTTTTGTAAACCTAATTTTCCATAGTAACACATTTAAAATAGTTCACTCAAAATTTTCATACTTTATGTTTGCTGGATATAATATCACAAAAAGTTTGATGTAAATAAGTTTCCAATGTGTACAATGCATTCTGGGATGCACCTAGAAATTTTATCGTTTCACCACCAGTTAACAAAATAGGTTGAGATAGCTCCGCTGTTAGCAATGCACATTTCAATCAAAGAGCTGAAAATATCATTAGAAAATGAACAAATCTGAGAGCGGTCTAACTGAGGTACTTATATGTATAATATCAAAGCAATCAAACTTGCTTCAAAAAATTCACTTTTTACCAAAATGACAAAAATATTCATCAAAATTAGAGAATCGATGATATCATTACAAAATGAACAAATCTGAGAATGGTCTACCTGTAGTACCTATATGTATAGTACCAAAGCAATCAGACTTACGGTTTTTAACAAGAAGTCAAAACTATCACTTTTTATCAAAAATGACAAAAATATTCATGAAAATTAGAGAAATGAACAAATCTAAGAGAGTTCTGCCCAAGGTACATACACTGAGTATCAAAGCAATAAGAAAGTTAGTTTTCAAGAAGAAGCCGAAAAAGTAAAAAGTAGACATGAACGATGACGAACACCAATGGACAATCACTCATATGATAAGTTCCACTCGACAACGTCGACAGCGGAGTTAAAAACAGAAAAATTTAGGGCAGAAAGTCTGGTGATGAAAAGGTAAAAGCTATGTATTCAACAAATAAACAACTGCAGAACAACCTCAGAAGACATATGTAATATTTGTGGTCACTATTTTAAGCAACCTCACTAAAATCTGATGTATTGTACAGCATGAATTTAATTTAATTTTATACATATTTTATTTTTACTATATATTTTTATTGTTTTGTAATTATTATTACCTACATGTTATTTATATTACTATCTCCTCGCCACATACTGGGCTTTCACGATCACGTGAAAAACTACCAGCAAATAATTAATAAATTGAAATAAAATAAATTAAAAGATCATTATTTGATCAAAATGTATCCTCACAATTTCTGCTTGTTATCTTATATTATATTGATAAAACTCAAGAAATGAACAATGAATCATTGGACAGTACTGGCAATGAATCATGGGACAGTACTGGCAATGAATCATGGGATAGTACTGGCAATGAATCATGGACAGTACTGGCAATGAATCATGGACAGTACTGGCAATGAATCATGGGATAGTACTGGCAATGATACATGGGACAGTACTGGCAATGAATCATGGGATAGTACTGGCAATGAATCATGGGACAGTACTGGCAATGAATCATGGGATAGTACTGGCAATGAATCATGGGACAGTACTGGCAATGAATCATGGGACAGTACTGGCAATGAATCATGGGACAGTACTGGCAATGAATCATGGACAGTACTGGCAATGAATCATGGGATATTACTGGCAATGAATCATGGGACAGTACTGGCAATGAATCATGGGACAGTACTGGCAATGAATCATGGGACAGTACTGGCAATGAATCATGGGACAGTACTGGCAATGAATCATGGGACAGTACTGGCAATGAATCATGGGACAGTACTGGCAATGAATCATGGGATAGTACTGGCAATGAATCATGGGACAGTAATGGCAATGAATCATGGGATAGTACTGGCAATGAATCATGGGACAGTACTGGCAATGAATCATGGGATAGGATTCTCTTTAAACACTATTTAAAGAACTGGGTTTTTGACAAATCTTAAACTGGTCTTGTCTATAATGTCAATTAATGTAGTTTTAATAACAAGAATTGTTTACGGTATAAAAGAGAAACTGAATATATTACCTTTGTTATACTCTATGGTACAAAGACATGAATAAT
Organism: Saccoglossus kowalevskii; assembly: GCF_978046115.1. NCBI lineage: Eukaryota > Metazoa > Hemichordata > Enteropneusta > Harrimaniidae > Saccoglossus > Saccoglossus kowalevskii. Next base: position 28,069,874 of record NC_140657.1, read on the forward strand.
CCTGTATGGCATCGACGCAGGTAGCACCGTTCAGACATGGATTCGGTGTGCAATCGTCAATATTGAAGCAGATTAAAGGAGATGGATTGAATGTATAAAATCCTGGGCCGCATTCGCAAATGAAATTGCATGACTGGGATGGCGAGGAGCAACCTGGTTCACAAACTTGGTCAGAAAAACAGCCTCCATGTGACACACCCCTGAGAAAACATGCAGACACAAATACAGAATTGCAGTAGTAAGAACAGCGCCCTCTATACACAGGATTTTAGAAGATTGGCCATAGGTGGCGCTATATATACTGTTTCATGATTATAACAGGTAATATTTGTTTTCATTATAAATTGAATTGCAATCCAACTGTGGTAATACCCAATATTAAAATAATTGACAAACAAACTTAGATTTTGTCAATTTGTTTTGAATAAACTTAAAGTGGGGGAGTCGTCACCTGTGCATGCGTCAGATGGCCATAGCGTGTCATAGTTTACAAACAAGCATCTACCCATGAGCCTTTGCGCTTTTAGCGTTTGTTGTTATTGTCGCTTAGGACTCAATTCCCGCACATGCGCAGGTGACAACCCTCCTGCTTTAAATTAACTGATGATTGTTAATTTTCAAGATGACTGATTTCACGTTTCTCAATATTCTGTTGATTATATTTGAAATTTGTTCAAATATTTTATTATTTGAAATAATCTAGAGAATTTAATTTTTTTACTTGAAACCAAAAATTAGTGACTTATGAACAATGTGAATATCAAAAATATATTTTATAAAACATCACATTGCTTTCTAATAGCACAAATAATGTAAACACATTGTTTACATCACATGGGACCCACACTGAAAATTAAATGTGTGATAACTGTAAAATCAATTTAAATCTGGGAGGGTAGATCTAAGGGACGACGTCAAAAGATCGATGTCGGATAAAAAACTTATTTGCTTTAGTTTGGGGGTGGGGGGTTTTGACCTCAAAAAGTTTCCATTTTACAAAAACGATTTTATTTTTTAATGAAGTCAAACAAATCTTGGAGTATTTGTAGTTCGTATTTTTTTTCTATCCAATCATGGACATAAATAACCGAAAAGGAAAAAAACAAACATCCAAGACAAGAAAATGGTTTGGTTCGAGTGTAAATATGTGCGTCAAATGAGGTGCATTTGTAAAGTCTTTTTACACCCACCCGACAACCAACTGCTATGAAATACTACTGTCCGATTATCAATTTGTATTTAATGGTGAATGTAGTCTGACGCTATGACCAATATTTATCAATTAAGTTTCAGTGGGGGGTGGGGGGTTTTAGAAACAAACTAAAATAATTAAGTTTTTTATCCGACATCGATCTTTTGACGTCGTCCCTAAGCTAGATTATTTTCAGGATGATTTTTTTGAGATTATTCTGGTTTTCATCTACGTAATGTGTGCTTCTTGTTTGTTAATTTGTAACAAGCCACAATCAATATTAACAATAAATTATATTTTCAGCAGATTAATTAGTTGATATTTGCGACATATTAAAATTGTCTTTAAAAAATAAACAATAAACAAGAACTGACCTTTCCTCTTTGACCTGTGTGTCAAAGTTCAAGAGTTCAGGTGGTTCAGGAGAGATGCTGTAGACAATGAAGCGAAGTTCCATAATGCATCCTCTGAGAGACGTTAAGCCAGCGATGGGAAACGGTTGTGTCACGCTACTCGTGAGTTTAACACCACCCAGCATTAACTCTGCTGCATTTAATGTTTGTGCTGTGCCGGTAGTAGAAGCTGATGGAAGAAACAAATATATTGTTAAAAGTCTGATTTACAAATTACCGAGTAGATGGAAATTCCATTTAAATGAACTGTCAAAACTAGGCTAAGTCAAAGAAACGATAAACAAAGAATAAGGTTAAAGCAGTCAGGGACTGCTGACCATAATTTATTTCATAAACTGGTGTTTGGTTGGCGCATGCGCAGAAGAACTTAAACTTTGAAAAATGGATCCAAGATTTTTTACTTACTGTAAATTACTGATGTGAGTTGTGTACCAAACTCGTCTTCCATTCTGGCGATATTTCCTTCTCGAATGACTTTGATGTACTTCCATGTTCCATCATTATAGCTGCTACTTGCTGTTGGATCTGAAAAAGCACCTGCCCCGCTCCCCTGTGTACGAGAGAACATATTTAGACTTTAATTAATTGTTCTCACAAAACGTTGAATTTTGACCAAATAACACATTTTATCACAGTTCTATATATTGATTAATCTTCACCAGATTGCAATTTAAAGAAAAAAAATAATGCTGTAAAATTAGGATCAGATTGACAGATAATACCAGAAAATCTATATATCAAGATAAAATTGTCTCTTGCTTTCATGGGACCATTAACAAAATATTCTACATTGAAATACTTTATTTTTGCTATTTTTTGTTGAAGGCATGACAACCACCAAGTCTAAAGTAAACACAAAGACAGGAACAAGTAACATCATGGTTCCATCAGATTGCTAAACCATGGAAATCCTGTTCTGATATGAGACTCACAGCAACGTAACCAGTGTGTGCGAAAAACATTATTTACACAAAATTCAAACATGTGCTGTGGGATGACCACTGGTCTTTAAACAAGGAATAATTAATACACTGGTGTTTATTTGCTATATATGTGTATATATTTGCATAATTCGATTTAGGCAAAATATAAGAAAAAATTTTACCTTCGTATTGAGACCGAGAATCAAGCGTCCAGACTCCATGTATACTGTCAAGTAAGCAGGACCACCAAAATAAAATAACATTCCTCTCAAAGCCCTGTAGAGAAAAAATATTATATTGTGTTAACAATGATTAGATATGCATTTGTATAATTTACAGAATCTGTGGAACAGAAAACAAATAAAACTTGTAATTTGAATAATCAAATCTTCTGAAAAGAAATATTAGTTGTTAGCCACATCATGTTCAATATGGAGATTCACAGTCATTGTTCAGTGTCGTGTTCGATATAGAGGCTCATGTACAGTTATCGTGTCAGTGTCATGTTCGATATGCTGCAACACATGGTTTTTAGGGTGGTCTAAGATGTTTTAGTTTTTAAAGTAACATTTTTTATTTTCACTAGGAAGTTATTTTATTTTTGACATCAATCAACTGAAATAAATTTTGTGAGAAAAAATATTTTTACTATCGTTCGTCTGAGTTTCATTACAAATTAGTGAAATAAACAGAAATAATTTCCAGCTGAAATAAAGTCAACCATAGTATCATATAACTTACATTGTTCGGAATCGTAGACTAATTATTGTTCTTGTTTTCGGTGGTAGCTGGATGTTCATTGAAATGAACGATGTACTGCTCTGGAGTGTGACAGTTGATGGCGGAGCACAGAAGTCGCTAGGGCAACCATCTTTGACACCAAGACTGACATCTGCTGCATTCAGGTCCAGCGTATTGATGCTGCTCCGTATATAGTCCAGACACGTAACTAGGTAACCATTCAACCTCTCTGTGTTTACCTGGCAACAAAATTCAATAATATAAATGATATTGTTATAGACACAGACTTTTTGAATCTGCTTTTTTAAAATAGTGATAGTTACCATGATAATATGGTAAGAAAATTTACATGTATACAAAATAATTTGAAATGAATGAAATCTGTATTAGAAGCTGCGGCTTCTATTAAAATGGTACAATACAACAAAGGGGATGCGGCTTCTATTAGAGCATCTACACATATGAGAAATGATGAATTTGTGGTTCGCAATTGTTCGAAGAGAATGGGTGTGACTTCTATTAGGGACCCTAAAACAAAATCCAACAGTGAGTCAGGGAACAGTTCTAAATATAAAAAATACACAAAATTTCAATTCAATTGTAATATTTTTAGACATGGAGTGATAGTTACTTCCATGAAATTGTACACTCATAGGTCGATCATTCCAATTCCGGGAGGGGGATAAAATAGTTGTGGAAATTATTCATACTTAGTATTGAGAAAGATAACCATGTTAGTTTGATGTTGATTCAACATTCTTGTTTTACCTAATTTTTCAGCATTAAATGTGTCAGAGATTTTTTTACACTGTAGCGCATTAATTTAGTAAATTACAGAGATTTTTCTATGGACAAATTAAGTAATATTTTAATTATTTTGTATAACAACAAATGTGATTTTTGGTTTATATGCACTTCTATTTGCGATGCAATTTTAATAGAGTTAATACAGTATATATTTATAACCATAATTGTTCTTGTAAGATTTATTTTTTCAGTTTATTTTTTCTTGACCCCTCCAAATTTCTAATCATCAAACCCTCCTAGCTGCTCAAAACATGAACATTGCTCAAAGTGACAATGTAACGGTTTATTGCTTTAAAACATGGATTAATTAATTCAAGCATGAACACCGTTTTGATTTACTTGCCTTAAGCTCGCTGATATCTTGATATCCACCGATGAATAAATCACCAAGCAACTGATCCATATCAAGTCCACCCATGTCAACAGGAGTCAGGAAATCCACCGTTGCTGGAAGGCCATTGATGTACGCAAAAGTACTTTGAAATGGCCCTTTTAAGTTGTACAGCCCCACCGTGTAAAATGTGTTTGGTTGTAGATTCCCATCTCCAATGTAGAGCTGAAAAAGGGTAATTTTTGAATAAATTTAAAAAAAAATAGTGATTATAAAACTACTTTCATTTTAACATAGCACAATTATCTGCACCTTGCTGCCCTTGGTGAAATATAATTGCCCCCTGAGAATGTCTCTTTAATCCTACAAAACTACCATTATTGATTCACTTGCATGACCTTGCATGATCTAATCATGCTCCTAGAAAACTGTGCAACAAATGTCCTATTGGTTAATGAAGGTAATAATTAACTTATTAAACATTTCTGAGCAGTTTTGAAACCTGGGAAAAACTGGTTACTAGTATAATAATTTTATTACCCGGTAGATGTCCATCATTAGAAACTCAGGGAGAGAAGATATATTATTTTTTTGTATTTTTTTTATGCTAGATTTTTATTTCATGATGAAGTTAATTTTTTTTGCTTTCCTCTGTTAGTGTGTTTTTTTAATAAATATAAATATAGAATTTGTTTATTCCCCATGCAATTTCTTTTTTAATATTCCTTTTCTGTCATGTTTCTAATGGTCAACCCCATAACTGAATGACTCATTTTCACTATATTCAATTTCTCAAATTAATTATAATTTTTATAACTTTATAAACTGAACCCCTCTGAAAACTCAACTATTTTTGTAGGTTCTTGCGTCTTTAGTTTAGACAGGTTTCACTCAAACACTTAAGTAAGTATTAAAATACACACCTCAATCAAAGTATTTGATGTAACCACCCACTCCAAGTAGATCCGCCCGCTGTTGACTCCAATTGCCAGGAAATATCCCGTAAATCCATTGGCACCTTCCTGGTATATCAACATTCCATGATCATTACAATATTGAAAGCGGAATTCCAGGAGATCTTCCGCTCCTTGGAGTGGATTCTGACCAGCATTAGCCACCCCGAAGTACTGTATGTAAGAGTCTATGTCTATGAATTTATCGCTGTCAGTCTGAGCCGCTGAAATATGTAGAACTAAAAAAACAGACATAATAGTTATATTAGAAAACAATTTTACGACAGCTCTAGACGTACATGTAAGTAATATGAAGTACAGTAAATTATTGTTTTATTTTTGTAGGAAAAACTGAATGCAGAAGAGTGATGTGATACTCTTGGTGCAACAAAGGCATTTCATCTTTATAAATATTCATGAATTTTGATTCAACTGCTAATTAATGAGCATAGCAACAACAACCCTGTTTAAAAAACGTGCCAATGTTATTTGATCAGCCAATAGAAGCCCCTCGTTTCAGTTTGAATTGTGAAATTTATAAATATTTCTAAAGATGAAAGGAAATGCCTTTGTTGCATCAAGAGTATTTTCAAGATGGTGGATGTTTCAAAATAAAGTGCAAATCGGGTTGGACCAGGAACATGTATAATATTATATACAAATTGTCAAATGTTAGCAATCTGATAATTTATGAAATGATCACTGTGTGTCTAAATTTTCACTTTTAAAAATGTGCAATTTGTAAAATTTGTCTTTCAAAATATTTAAACAAATTACAAATCCTGCCATACTACTGTAAAACCATTTATTTTCACTGACATTTAATTTCACTATTTTGATGTTTTGAGCATATTCATTGTTAGCCCTGCGTACAGTGCTGTGTGTACGGGGACGCGTTCAGTTGATAGATGTCCCCACCACAGCCTTGCGTACCTCCATAGACAAAGTCCGGGAGCGCACCGTAATTGGTGCGCAAGTTAAAAATAAGTAGTTTCCCAGCCGAAATCGGTTGAAATGACGATAGTTATCCGTAACAACCATTATACAGTTATCTGAAACTGAAATGTCTTTAAAAAAACGACTAGTAAAGACGGACAAATTATAAACGCGTAGGTACCGGAGGAATTATCCACCAAACGCCGCCATTTTTAATTTCATTCACGCGAGAGAATGCGTTTGTTTTTAGGGCAAAGTTGCCGATTTCATCCACAATTGGACTCCGAACTGGGAGTTCTGGATATATTTGGTAATCGATCATCATTTTTGGTACCTGGGCATATTATTTCATTAAAAAAGTTATATTTTTCAAAGTCCCGGACTTTGTCTATGGAGGTACGCAGGGCTGTGGTGGGGGGGACATCTATCAACCGAACACGTCCCCGTACACACAGCACTGTACGCAGGGCTAAGTCATTGTGTTTTAATTTCACAAATGTGTCCAAAAAACAATGAGTTTTATTGTTATTTCACATGTTCCCGTAGATTTAATTTAGCAGATTTTACTTATCAGCGAAATTAATATTTTTGCCATCACTCCATTTTTTCATCACAAATTCACAAAATAGTCTTATTTATAGATTGCACTTTCCTTTTCAAGATTGGGACAAAAATAGCCAAATTTTTTAAATAAAAATAAAAATTTGTCTCAAATTTTGTCTGTTGGCTCCAAAATTAGGGTTAATTTCTAGAAATATTGAAGAATATAATAAAAAAGTGCAGAATTTTGGTGAGAAAGTCTGGTGGTGAAAAGGTTAAAACCCAGTGAATAATTAATGCATTTACAGTACATACTTTGCAATACAGCTCTTCCAATGACCTCATACACTATTAAACACAAAACTAATCTCCTCTCGATTAAAAAACTTGCGACTTACCTAAAACTAAAATTGCTACTCGTGGAAAGACGTATTTTAGAAATCCAATTAAGCGTGTCATCTTTGACGCATGCTGCAACATAAAACTAATCTTTTGATTGAAAAAAAAATATAAAAATTGTTTTTTTTTTATTATCTCATGATGGAGAGATAAGAGTGACAGTCACTGGAAGTATCCTTGATTTACAAATAATGGCGGCTTTTGCGACTTTTGATAACCGAATAGTTGGATTCTGCAACAACACTGATCTGGAAAGTGGTATCATCATTGTCCAAATTGGTCTTGTGTAATTATGCAAACCTGGAACAAACAAAAAATTTTGAAATTTAGAAAATTAATTAACAGTAGATACTACTGTAACATGCTCGATTTTTGCTACTAGAATTTTTCACGAATTGATAATTTAGAGAATTTTCACACAAAGTTTTTCTGATTTTCACAAACTCATGAATTCATAAAAATTTGCAGTGGTTTTTAGTAATCCTGTATTAATTAATTTTCTAACAATATGCAGAGAGTAAAAAATTATACATGTCTGTTAGTATTTTTTTTTCTGAAAATCTTTCATTTAAATAATATTAATTTATTATATTTTATTTTTAAGTTGTATGATTTTCTACTGTTTCCAAAATAATAATAAGGCCACAGTTTTTCAAAGGTCACTGGTAACGTAGTGCAACCGCTCATGAATTCCAGGTTGAACACCAAAGGGGAATGACCTTGGATTGACGCCACAGACTAATTGTAGGGGAGGGGGGTGCAAGTTAGCCACTATACTGCGAGACAAAAGCACATGGGAGTATGCGAAATGTCACTGACTTTAGTGATTATCGGTTTTCTGCCAAGTTAGGATTACATCGGTTTACGCACATCTGAGATAAAGAGACCAAACGAATGATTGGATTGAAGCGTGACATCAAACAGAAGATAAGATTTATTAATTTGCTCTACTGTAAAATACTTTATTTTAGCTGGAATTAATTTTCGCTGAAAAGGCTTTTTGGGTGTTTTGTATGGAATTTATTTTCAATGATTTCTGACGAGTTGAATGTAATATATAGGAAAAAATGTATATTCGCTGGATTTTATTTTCACTGAATCATTCTTTCAGCGAAAATTAATCGCAAGCGAAAATAAAGTATTTCACAGTATCAGAAATGCATAACTTTAAGGGCAGAGGTCATCAGACAGTGCACTTGCGAATAATGGCCACCACCCTTTAAAGTGTTGAGTCATCACATCGTATCGTGTTTGACATGGGTCCCATGCAACGTATACAACACATGTAAAATATATATTGTTTATTTACATGAAATTTAAATGTGTACTGCATGGCTATAAGGGCCTATATACACTGTAACTCAAGATAAAAATTAACAAAGCCAAAATTAATTTTGATTTCGGTGTACTTATAATATGACCAAATCAAACACGTTTTGGTTTATATATGTGACTTACTTGGAGATGCACTTCTAATAGAGCAAATATGGTAAGATCAATTTTATGTTAAAATTTCATTCAACATATAGAAACAATTAATTGATAAATTAGACAACAAATTCACCTTTACTGAATACTGTCACATGCCTAACATGCGTATCCCCAGTGTTACATAATACAGTACAGATAAGAAATGCAAATCGCATAGTGACACACTGATTGCTCAATTGTTTTATTTTAATTATTTTATGTGCTACCTGAAAGCTATCCAGAGCTTGCAGATTTCTATAGAATCCGATAACTATGTTTATGGTAAAAATTATTCATATTGTCAAGGTCAATTACTTGAAATAATCAGTTGCCTTTTTTTAAAAATCATTGTGATTTGGAGCAAACATCGTACACTAAAAGAATAAAATTGAGCACTATCCCATGAAACAATTGATAAAAAAAAATAACAAATGATTATATTATAAAATATTTATCATTCATTTTTCCAGCATTAGTCACAAGCTGTTTTCTCAGTTAGTAGTTTTGTTGCCATGGCAACATATTTTTGTAGTTGTACACCCAAGTGATATTTACATCATTTGTCAAAGCTCAAATTAAGTGCCTTTATTTCTAAGCATGTATGCTATACGAACATACATCTGATAAATTCAAGATCTTGTTGACTTACTCCCAAACTAACAAAATGTGATAAGCACAATTTAAAAATCTGCAAATTTACACAATTTTTAATTTGTAACATTATAGTGCATCAAAGATAGTTTTATTTTTTTTCTCAGAATTTGTATGTGTTCTTTTGTTGTAATCCTGTTCAAGTTGCATTCCATCTTTACAAAAATGTAAGACATCACTCTCAGAAAAAAACTATGGAGATGCTGAACTGTTAGGAGTTATGGACATCGACTTACGACACATAGAGTTACGAAAACATCAAGTTACGCAAATGACCATGCCCATAGTTTTGAAACCACGCTCACTTTTAAGAAATCATATTCAAATTGTAACTCGATGTTCAATCAACAGTTGACAGAATTTCAATTAGTTACAGGCAATATATATTTTTTAGTAACTCAAACTTTAAATAACAGTTAACTGAACTTCGAGTTACAGGCAACATAGATTTTTATTTTTGTTTAACGTTCAAATTTAATTGCTTGAATTTTAATTAACTGTTAACCGAACTTTGAGAAACATAAAATGTTAAAACAACAAATTTAAGCATTTGATGGTTTATATGCACCTCTACTGGAGATGCGCTTCTAATAGAGCAAATACGGGATTTGGATTTTGTGAGCACCAGTATAAAATAAAGTCATATGGTAAAAAACACTGAAATATGGCGATATGTTTTAATGGTGGTCAACGGAGTAAGTAAAATTTATTAATATAAACCAGACATGATTAATATTACATGTAGTCTTTATTTTGTTTTGCCTCTATGTAACACTTGCTGCGGTTATTAATTAATGACACTGATATTGAATCAGTGATCTGATTTGAATCATATTATCTATTGCTCTGTATCAAACTTTAATATTTTAATTTAATTAATGATAATATAATAAAGTTGTAAAATAAATAATTAATTGTAATATTTTGATTATTTGCTTAAATATAATTTTTCTCCATTATTTGAATTTTGTTTTTATTCTTTACTACATGTATATCCAGTTGTATGGTTTAATTGTTTAATATTTTATTGTATAATTTAGATATCAAATCATGGGAAATACAAAACTGGGTCAGAGCCACACCCATATATGAAACAAATATGGTATGCATGATTCATATTCACAAGTTGTTACTGTACAACCCCAATATTTACTGCGTTTTAATTAAACAAGAAGCCAAATTTCGGAAATAAATCTATTATAATGGTATATTTTCGATCTGTGATCGCGGAAACACCGGAAACGCCTGGAAATGCATTTGTGGTTTAGTTATAGTACGGCGATTCCATATCACTCTCGCTTTCAATGTGGTGACCTATCGGAGGTCATGTATGTGTCGCTTCGTTGCACGTTAACGATCTGATTTTCGCAGTAATTAATTTTACACAAAAAATCGTCTTAAAATGCGGCCATTTCTTCTCTGTGCGTTTTTTTCTATTTCGTGAAAACGTAAGGTCTGTTTTGTTTTGTTTCAACTTGCGATGAAGCGATGGTTTTAATACCAGCTATACGCGTTGATGAGTATCTGCGGTACCACTACTGTAAGTGTAACCAGGGAGCTGTAATGGTGTAACGTAAACTGGTGTTGATCAGATGTTACAAAGTATCAAATTAATCGTTGTTACGTTTACCCGTAATGTAATTCCAGTTGATACATATCCTCAAAACTATACGAATGTGTAAACATCCATTTAAATTTCTCGTCGTCGTACGACGCATCACAATCGCGTAACAATAGAGGAGCGTGAACAGCTGCTACTAGCGGGCAAGTCTACTCTCGGGGTGTTTGCATCGAGTGATCGTAAAAGAAAAATCGCGGCCGTTTGAAAAGCTATTCGGAGCATCATTGCTTAAAACAAAGTACAAATCGTACATATTATGACCATGCACAGCCGTTTCTTCAACTTAATAATAAATCCGAGTGTGTATACATGTGCGATGTAGACTGCTTTGTTGATCGACAATGGTGTTCAAACTTACCTCCATTCAAAGCAACACTTTCGCTTGGTTGGCGACGAACTCCCGATAAAATCCGTTTCCATTACCACTTTCCTTCTACATGTACATAGGCCACACAGTATTCCAACGAATGAAGAGATCGAAGTTTGAAAATAAATAAATATTCCGATTTCTAAAATTAAAACGATCGACGCTCAGGACGATACACTACTCTATTTACAATTTGAATTGATCGATGAATTATTCAACCTTCTGAAACACATATACGGGTCCAATTAGAGCACGCCCTCATCCTATCGAAGAAGGTTTGCATTTCTCACATTCTATCGCTCGGGGCGTTATTTTTAACAAAAATGTTTTGTGTTTTTCTAAAATTAAATCGTGTTTTCGAGATATGCATACATGGCTCGATATACGGTTCTCTCAGCTATTTTACAAAATATAGGGAGGACAGAAATGTATAATAATAATAATAATAATTTTATTCAACACGAAAATCTACTACAGAGACTAGTTTTATGGTTGTAAAACAAAAACAGAAATAATACTTCACACAACTAATATCACAAATAGCACATTAAATACATATAATTATGGAACGAAGAAAAAACATAAGCTAATGTTATTGTTTAGGACAAAGCAAAACTGAAGTACAGTTCACTCCACAAAAATCACGAATAAAACATTGAATAAATGTAACTAAGAATGGAAGAAAAAAAACATGAAAATTAGTATAACAATAAAACTACTAAGCTACTAAATATGCCATTGCATTAAAACTACCTGCAGACTAATTTGATGGAGTTACTATGTTCCATCTCTTAAGTTCATACTTGTATGTATGAATTGTGCAGTTTATATTCCTGCAAAGCTTGTCATAATTAATCGAAATTTTTCTTCTTCATTCATTTTCAAGAAGTCAGATTTTTTGTCCTGTATATATTTAAAAAAATTATCTGCCAGTCTCAATGAGTAGTTTATGATTAGAAATTCTAAATTTGCAAAATAATCGCCTTAATTTTAATTTTTTTATATCATTTAAATAATTCTCCATATTGAAGGTAGTTTTAAATTTTCTGTATGAAGTTAGTTTGTTTGTTGCTCCATTCATTCTGCTGTCATTAAATAATTCCCTTCTCCATGTTTTTACATAATTTTCTCTGAGTACCTCTCCTACCTTCTTTTCATGTTGTTTTGATAATTCTGAAAGATTGTTGTTTTTAGTTATCTCTTCTATTCTTTCTACCCATCCTGTTTTCCAAGTTTTTATTTCCATAAAGGCAGTTGCTACAATGTTGGGAATTTCATGGGATTTTAGTCTCAACCAATATTTTAACATTTGTGTTTTAATTTTGACGTTCAATGGATATCTACCCACCTCTCTAAGAATATCATTTTTTGTTGAATTTTTACTGACACCTAAAAGAAATCTACAGAATGCTAACAGTACACTTTCTATAATGTTACTATGTTTTGCTGATTCTTCTTCCCATACTTCACACTTATAATTAATAATTAGTACAATTAATTTATCAAATAACTTCAATGCTGTGCTAATTTTATAATGTGATAATGTTAATAAAGACTGCTTTAGTGGAAACATAGGTTTCATAGCTTTCTAGTATTGGACGCAGTTTTGGCCCATAAGTATTTATTAGATCTGTCTCAACTTTAGCTAACTTCCGGTCATCCGGTACCGATCCACTTGACAAGGACATAATTATTAATCAGGCAAGTGGTGGAAAGAATCGCTTGAGCTGGTAGTTTTGGTAATTTGGCTCTAATGCTTCCAATGTTTGGTTACTAGGCACGTGCTTTAGCTTATTAAGTAGAAAATGTTCTCATTGTTGGCATTTAAAAAATTACGTGCATGTGCGAAATTTGTATTGATAAACATTTATTTCCTCACAATTCAATGCGCCCTTCTAATGGAAATCACAAGTGTGAGGTTTGATCTGAGCGCGACTTGCACTAATTATCGCCGGTGACTCCTTCATTACCTTCCAATCACCTAAAAATACCTAATTAAAGCTTGGTAACGTCTCAGTTTGTACTCGTTGATCTGCGCAACAGTAAAAGTTGCCATATTTGTTTATATGAGATCCATATATTTCGCGCATGCGTGACCCGGCGACTACCGCCCTTTAAAAATGTTGACGATTTGAAATTCGTCGTTCTCCTGAATTTGCAGACCACACTTTTATGTTAGAGATTGGTCAGTTACTTCGGCCTGGGGGGGGGTCGGTGGATCAGTAGGGGGGTCACCCTGTTTTTGATTTTGCGAATGGGGGTCACCCTGTTTTTGATTTCATGAATAGGGGGTCACCATGTTTTCCAAAATTCACACACGCGCTTATGCAAGTATTTTTAAAAGTTTATTTCAGAACAAAAGATAAAAAGTTAATCGTACAAATGCGTTCTTAATAATAACTATTACCCATATTGCCTATAAATTTGTTGATGCAAAAAATGTTATAGGCTAAATATGTTGGGGTGAAGTTGCCAAATAACTAACAGATTATGCAATGCGGCAGAACCCCAATTATACAGTTAAGTTTTAAACACATCCCAAGTCCATGTGCTGCTGATATCAGATTATTTTATTTAAACGCTGAAGTCACCATTGTATAAGATACTTACTGGATTTATCCAATTATAACAGGGGACGGAAAAACAACACAGCAATTAGTACAAAGAGCAGTGACAGTTTTTGTTCAGCAAATCAAACAAGTTAAATTTGTGAAAATGCTGATATATAAATAAATAAATAATGAAAAAATAAATAATTAGTTTTTTTTGTTTTTTTTTAACTTTTAAATATGCATATTTTGCTCTGTAAAATACCAAAATCTAACACAAATTTAAGCAAAAATCAAAGTTCCCTTTGTTTTCATAAGCACGGGCTGTGCTTCGGCTGTAAATCATAGTTTTCAAGCCGCCTAGATTCAAATCCTCTTTTCCTATCTTATAAGGGCGTTTATCAAGTGAGTACTCCACAGCTTTGTTTTTATTTACTATCTTTAGCAGCATAGATTTCCCTCCTTCCTGGAGCCTTTTCTGTAGTCGTTTTTTGGCTTTATGCTTCTCCTCCCCTCCTAAGGTCTATTAAATGCAAACACTAAAAAGTATGACAAACCATGATATTTTCAATGCACATATAATACATTTTGTAATCATGTCAGAACCAAAACTGTTCAGGGAGGGGGGGTCAGCATGTTTTCAAAATATAATGTTGGAGGGTGGGTCACCCACTTTTTTTTTATTTGATAGGGGGTGGGTCAACTGAGATTTACAGCTGGCAAAACGGAATCTGCCGACCCCCCCCCTTAGGCCGGAGTAACTGACCAATCCCTTATGTGTACGCTAGTACCCCCTAGCTGCGTACAGATATATCACATTTCTAGGGCTACATGTTAAAACGCACCGAAGGCGATGGTGAGGTGGCTCTTCAGCTACTTATTCGTACACATTTGCAATGAGTTCGAGCGAGCATTCGTGAAAATGGTGCTTAAAACAAAAGTATGAGTTCTATTAAACACCGAGGGCGCGCTTTAAAGAAATACAGTGGCGCGTCAGACAAATATGAGCGAGATCACAGTCCCTCTATCACAAATGGTATGTGGTTTAGCAGATCGTATATTATTTTCCTCGGGGAATAATACTCCAAGTCTAAGTGAGCGTGATTCACAGTTCACATGGGCAATCTGGTAAAAAATCTTTGCAAATTATGTTTATTCTTCATTCAATGTTTCACTATGATGCAGACCCCCCTTCCGTGTTCACAATGGTTAACCCCATGGAAAGTGCATACAACCATAGACCTTGTTTTCTAAGGTCTATGATACAATCAGGAATACAAGAAATATGGAAGTCATGATTGATATTATTTCTTTTATTAACTTTCGTCTAGTCACGTGCCGTTTAAATAGGTTCCTTTCCCCAAAACTTCACAAAAATAAACAACATCCCTAAACATGGTTAACATTTCGAAAAAACTAAAAAAGTAGATTTTTTAAGACCAAATATAAATGACGCCATATTTTTTTACATCAAAAACTGCCCCTTCGTTCTGAAATGACGTAATTGTTACCAAAAAAAAACAAAACACATATTTGGTAATTTTCAGAACAAGATTGTTTCACTAGAACAGGGTTAGTTGGCAGTCCTGTCAATTTGTAGTCTTACTGTCACGAGGTGCCTAGAAATGCTGTACTGATGCCTACATACATTTTATACTTGTGTAATTTAAGTGTCTATTATAAATGATGGGTCATACACCCTTTGTTGGAATGGGATGGTTCAGGGAACAGATCGTCTTGTCAGGGAAATTTGAAT
Source organism: Saccoglossus kowalevskii (assembly GCF_978046115.1). Classification (NCBI taxonomy): domain Eukaryota; kingdom Metazoa; phylum Hemichordata; class Enteropneusta; family Harrimaniidae; genus Saccoglossus; species Saccoglossus kowalevskii. Next base: position 28,085,523 of record NC_140657.1, read on the forward strand.
ACCGAGTATGTGCACCTGGACATGGATATCTGTATAAGTACGCCTTGGTCACATGCTCGACGGGGCTATTCGATCTGACCACGTTGGACATCATTGTCTGAAGCTCGTTCACAACTAATGCAGAGATGCAAGTTCTGCTTACAAAACATTGGCATTCGTCGTATGATACTGGTCAGTAACACTACGTTAGGGTTGCATATTTTATGCATATTTTGAGCTAAGCCTTTTTATCGTGTATATTGTGGAGTGCATTTATTTAATTCATCAACTTATTATACAACTGCTGTAATTTTGTATTGCTTTGCCGTCATTCTATTGACGTGTTGTGCCCAACTAGGCTGGTCAGACGCTGGAAAGTTGGCAATATTTAATGTTTGGAACTGCGTCAGTTTAAACGATTCACTCGTACATTGTTTACACTTGGATGCAAGCCCCACGCTATTGTACGGGCTCTAACTCGTTGAGAATTTAACAAGCACATGGTTCTTGTCTGACTTGTAGTCCTGCTTGGGTTCGAGCCTTGTGCGGTGTGACTTAATTAATATTGACCTTTGATCTGTTCCAGCTATATTTAATAAACCATTAAATGCTAGTTTATGATTGCATCTGTTGTATGTTGTATGTATGTATGTATGTATGTATGTACCAGGGTCACCAGTTATTGCTTGTTGGTTGTATACAAATATACAAGTCACAATTAATGCTAAAAAGTAGCAGTGGGGAAAAGAGCCCACAACAAAAAGCCAGTCCTGTTTGGCTAGCGATGACACTGAAAGCGCCATCACAGGTATCCCTATTCTGTCACCATTGAAATCCACCTTAAAATAATGCCGAAAATATATTGTCGAGCATCGATATTCACTATGGCATGCACACATTATAACTACATAGCACATGTATAACACTTTTTCATTTTCAATATGTGCCTCAATATAAGTAATATGCTTTTAAAATGTTGAAATGTTTCCCGCCACCAAGGACCGAAAAACCAATCAAAACACCAGTGTCGATTTGTCTTTGTAGAATATATAATTCACATGTGTGATCAGTTTGTGGCTGGCGACGAGCGCCTTGGAGCACAGTGACGTTTTTCTCAACTGTTCCTCCTCTGATCATGTGTAAAATTATCAGCTGTTTGACTGACCAAACTAGTTTGGTATCCACACTTGACTCCGCCTTGTGACACTTACAAAGACTTGTCCATCATTGTCTGTGCTTCTTTATACTTTGCACCAATCACAACACTTATAAAATTGTTTCTAGTTTATCAATTCAATAACATTATTAATAACTGGTTCTGTTCGCGCCACTAACCATGCAAGGTATCAACACCGCATTTCCAAACTTGAAGTCATTGCTGTCGTAAATGTGAGTGTGTTTCTACTCCCGTACTAAATACAAATCTTCACAAAGCCCCATACATACCACATCACCATGGCAAATGCCTCGCAATCAACTTAAGTGGCGAAGTGGGAGGGAGGAACACCCCAAATGACCTGCAAATGCGTACACAAAACCGTATAAAACAAGTCATAAAATGAATCATAATGGTGCGCCCCAACCAATGACGTCACATGTATATTACGTCACAACACGTGTAGTTCCCATGGTGTAAATGATATTACAATGAATGGAATTAGTATGGTGGCAATACTTTTCTCAAATGGATTGAAACTTTGAAGATCCATGATGGCCGTGTAGTTTCTATACATATTAATTTTCAAAATCATTTTCAGCAGTAGTTTGTTTTATATTTCAACATACACGGTGTAATCGAATGTTCGATAATAGTTTATAAATATCTGAATACAACTTGCCTATAAATTGCGCCATCTAGAGACGGAAGGCTTCTGTGACGTCAAAATAATTCAGAACATAGTTCGACTCGATTTTCAATTTTTAGTCCCTACCGAACGTATTTGGTTGCTTTTACCGTTATACCGCCCTCAACGATACTTGTTATCATACAAGCGGCTCGCCGGCCGCCCTTCAAAAGCGCCTAGCAATAAATGACATTGGACGTTTTAAGGACATGATACACGTGTCAACTTTTGTTAACAAAAATTACAGGTCCGTGTATCACAGCGTTAAGATAGGAGCCTGCACCTAATCGAAAATGTCCATAATTTATTAAGTTTGCAATTGGTAGTTTATAAAGTCAAGACCACCAGCCTATTTTTGAGAAAATGATGGTTGCATTTTAGTGAATATTACTATTACGTAGATATTATCTCAAATTGTAAAAATTAGATCCTGAGTATAGTATACTTTTTGTTATCCTGAATTATTTGAAATAAAAACTGAGTGATATCAGAGGTACATTACTTGGGGTTTGCAACACGCATAGTACTGTATGGTGACATCGTGTCAAGATCCCATTCAAGTCTCGTCTCATAGATAGCGAGACTGATGCTACGACCTTCTGACATGGCATAGGCGGTTTGTAATAAAACAATAAAACGTGTATTACCACATTCATGGTGAACAAATGTAATACATCAAAAATGTACAGAAAATATAGTTATCGTAATCCGTCATATCGTGAGCAGCTATTTTGATCCACCTGGACATCCCAGTATCCTAGTTACCTCGGGCATGCGCATTCGCATTTTTCTGAGTTGAAACGCTTATGCGAGAACGAGATTGAAACGAGATCTTGGTATGTCACCGTAGTTGCAAACCCAAAGTAATGTACCTCTGGTGATATCAAATATATGTGATTTATGACCAACTTTCTTTCCACGCAAATTCAGATCATTAAAGGAAAGCAGAGGTCTGGCTTTTGTTATTCTGTATATGTAATTTTAGATCTATGAATGAATTCTAGCGATAAAAAAATGTGTTGCTTTAAATATCGGGTGTATAACGGGCTGTGGAGTAGACGACAAACGTCCTTTTTGCATGGCGTGTTTTCACCTCTTTTCATGTCTCGGCAGATCATAGTCGCATGTATCTGTAAAGCTCAGATCTCTGCGATTGTGAAGCGACAATGTGAATAACTTTGAAAATTAATGTTTGAAAATGCATTTTGATAAAAACAAAGATTTATTTGAAAACAGCAAACGCAAGTATTAGTTTGACGCAATAATATACTGCTTGTGCGCATGCGTTTTGAATTATCTGTACGCATAGGTAAATCTGGACATATTATTTTAACGAATAATTTTACGATAGTCTATTGTTCCTACCAAAAATCAAATAATTCGTGATGCTGCAATCATGATTACTCATAACAAAGACACACCCTTGCGAATTGACTTGGCAGTTGTGTTTAATTTTTCCTCTTTTTTTTTTCTGAATATGACCTATCACCGGTATTTGTGATGACTGGCATTTTTTGAACGTGTGGTGCAATTCTTCCAAACATACGTTTTCGGCAAAGTACGATAACATGCATAGCGCCCTCTGTAGGTTGTTAATCGATTCCGTATTTTGAATTGTTGATGTGAAACAGGAAAGACAACCTATAAAGTACCTCCCCCTAATCCTTCCTCTCACGAGTCCATCGATATATCAGTTTTGTCGAGTAAAAAACATTACTAGTGTGTGCATAAGGTAGGCAGAGGCGTTTGTATGTCACAATATTGTAACAAAAACAACAGAGGTCGTCAGCCATAATTGTTTCAGTCGAATTACAAGGAAAAACTGAAAACCAAGTTTTAATGGAAACACACATGAAACATAACAGTGACATACAGGAAGGTACATATTCAAATGTGTTTACAAACCAATTCATAATTCTGTTAACTACATTTCATGTGAACCAAACAATGTATTGTACACGCGCTGTATTGTGGGGCGGACATCCGTCATTTTCACCGCCTGGTAACCATCACGGTGAAAACAAAGACCGAAAATTCTCAGAAAATGATACTTTGGAATAGTTGTCCAGACTCTCCTGAACAGTGCAACAAGATTAGCCCTGCATGTGTAACATGTATAAATTTGGTTGCTCAGGATTACTTCAAAGTCGAGTTGTGCTGTTTTCTCGACTTCGGCTGTTTTCACCGGCCCCTTCGACCGGCGTTCTACAGCAGCTCGCGCAGAGGCCATAGAAATACATGGTGCGCGTCTTAGCAACGTGGAATACGCGTTACTTATCATCACTGCACAAAGCAGCGTTGCATAGAACTCATTTGCATATTCGAATACAAGTACGTTCGAACAAGACCCTGTCGGTTAACAAAGGTATGCGTAATGTCACTCGGTTACTTTAATCGCTTTAACAAGACGTTTCATGCCCTGACTCCGAATACAATTTCAGTAATTAGATTAAAATATAAATGAAAAGTTAGAAAAGTGCAATCCTTTCCTAGATGCCAAAGCATTACATTGTACAATAAATGACTAACTTTATAAATTTACAAGAACCTTAGTGTCATATGGCTGTTAGACGCGGAAAATCGAACCCGTTCAAGCCATAAATAGTATTGAAATATTCACCAGAATACAAGATGAACGGAAATTTTAGGAAACTCCTTACAGTGAAATGGTCATTAATGTTTCTTTCCCAACTCTATTCGTTAACAGAATGTTGTTTCCTCCAAGTTTTAGAGTACCACGTGCGCCATTTCACTACTATAACATTACCTTGCAAAACATAGTCCGCGATAAAATGGTTCGTATTTACGTTTTTACTGAAGTCTGACATTAATAACTAGTTTAGAAGTCACATACGTTTTTTCCCACCTTTTGTAGTTTGGTTTCAAATGAAACAACCGCGTAAAAATGTCGGTGCGTAGTGAGGTGATTGACCACAAAATTGAAGGTTGCCTGTGGAAGAGGTACTATTGCGTAAAGTGCAAAGACCTATGGGGAGGTGATTGCCCCCGACTGAGGATATTTAATTAGCATATTCTCAGAAAGCTTAGTATTTATAGTTTAAAAAATATTTTCATACACGGATTTGTTCAATAATAATACTCAATGAAATTCAAGCATGATTTGGGGGACACTGATATGCAGATCATGTGAATATTGGTAGACACTGATGCAAAAAAGGGGGTAAGTTCGTCTTAGTTTTTGAATTAATTAAATAATTTGATTTGTTGTAATACTGAATTGCTGTTTCTTTTTTATGTTAAAAAAATATGATGGAAGAGGTTTTCTGTTTCTTGCTCATCGGAGTAAAATAAATGAACCGATGTTCTGTCAACATGTATGTGAACGAGGCAATAAGAAAAAGTTCGTTAAATAATGAGATAAGATTGAAATTTTGAAAAAGTTGAGATTTAAAAGTGACGATACAAAACAAACAAAAAGCCGATAAGACTATGGTGTTCAATGTCAGGGAGATTTTATGTACTGCACCCACCCCCCTTCGGCTTCGGTACTCCTATACGACTTACCCACAATACAGTGCGGTAACTATGTCATTGTAAAGCCCACCACTTCAGAAATTCTATTAACGTTCCGCGTTACACGTTAACAACGCGAATCGTAAAGTTCAGAACAATGTCAACAGACAACATTCAAAACAAAATAAACTTTGTGTCGCAATGTAAAACAAGACCGTCCTTACGTTAAAATGTCAAAATGCACACGGCCTTGTTGACACGTTACCGAGTTTATTCAACAGGTTAGAAGTAACGAAAACGTCACTTGTCCGTCGTTGGGCGAGGGCAGCTTTTCAAACTAATTTACAATAATACAAAGATTCATTCGGTCCACATCTGTTGCAGAAGGTCAATCAGAGGTCATTCAATCAAGTTGACAGGACAACAAAATGCTATTAATTTGACGCAGACACGTGTCCCGGCGCGCGTTCGTTCGTAATTCTTTCTGGTGGCAATTCTAAGCTGACAGAATTCCCGCGTACAGTCTGCGTCGGTTGTTTCGTTTTGTATGGCTAGGCTGTTTAGCAGTTCAATGGTCCGAAGTGCGATGTTTGGACACAGACTGTACACCAACCGGCCCGAGGCTTTTTCACGCTACATTACGGAACGGGTGTTGCGTTACCCTCCGGGTTAAACAGTTTTTTCATTATTTTAAACACAAAATTATGGGCATTCCCAACTATTTCTGTGGAAATAAGTACACGAGGTACTTTTAAAATCGGAGACAAAAATCGTCGCAGCCTCACTGCACGCGTGCCAATGTTTCGCTTCAGCTACCCCGCAACCAAATACAGTTCGTCTATGCACTACAACCATACGAACGCACTCAGACAGCCCCTGGGATTTGAAAACGGCGCAACAACCGCGATGCCATCAGTATAACATTCGAAACATCGTGGAAATACACAAGAGACTTGTGACATCTGAAATGGGCGCACCTCATTTTTTCCCCTGGAACATCGTGATCACGAGTTCTTCAACTTTTATAAAACGAAATGAGCATATGAACAAACTTCAACGGAATGATTGTCATAACAACAATAATTTCAAATAGTATAGCTTAATGAAGCATATGACAAAAATCAGAGACATTCGTTAAGTATTAGTCAAACGATTGATTGTGTTTGCTTTTAGTTGGCATGAAATATATTGTCATACAAAAGAAAGGGAAAGTGCGTTGGCTAATCTAAACTATTTCTCTGTCGCGTCACGTGTTTTTTACTCGGAATCCGACTCCGCCTCGTGAAAACCATTTTCTTTCTACTTAGAGAAATATGCATTGATTAATTAGTTCTCAAAATGTGATATTTCGACAGTTTTTCAGACGCAGAATATTTTTTTTAAATGGAAATAGTGGCCCGTCTCACTACTCAAGGCTTTATTTGTATGGAGGGCGCGCTGTTACCGGCTATAGCTTTGTCGGTACACTGGCCTACCGTATCAACAAGACGGCGGACTGACCAGAGGCAATAAAGCGAATTCATGGAATTGTCATTCATAGATTTGACTGCCGAACACTTGGTACCGCGACCCTCGCCCTTCCAGCTCATTCGTCAAAGCGATGTTGTGAGGTGTCAATGCCAATAGAAACTCGTAGCAGTATTTCATACTCCCGGCTACAACGGTTTCATTTGAAATAACAACAGACGTTACCAGACCCTGCGACCTTTCCTCCATTCCTCTTTTTTAAACAACACCCACTCGCCATAAAATCTCACGTGAATTTTTTTTTTTTTATAAATAAAACTTATCAAACTTGGTGCAAGTGAGTACGATTATGTAGACTTTTGGTCGGAATTGATTTTACACTGTTTTGGTTGATTGTTTGACAAAACTGACGTTACTTACGTGTTTACACTGATCTGGTTGCACTCACCTGGTAGATATGAATCCTATTTATTCGATTAATAGTTATTGTTTCTTCCAAAAATAATAAGGAAATATGAGCCTCTACCTAGCCACCACCATGGGCTCTCGTAAAGAATTCTACGACATGGTACCAGTGCGCGTATACACTGGAACCTTGGTTTTGTGGCACGGACATGTTCCGATATTGAATGTAACCCCCCCCCCCCCCACCCCGAGTCTCTCACTTCATATGTGTTGTGTGCATTTGTGTATTTATCATATTGCACGTTAAGCTGCAAGGTTCTATGTGAATCTTAGAATAAAATAGCAAATAACAGAAAATCCAAGTGTGTACGAAATATTTTATCTTTGAGAACCTCGATAATATGATGAACAACGGAATTTGGCAGAATGGTTTGGTTATAGGATTATCGTTGTTCTTCATGACATTTTTAAGGAAAAAACATTTCTAACGCAGGAAATGTATATTTAGGTTATCTTATATTCAAATATAATGTGAAGTTCATCGCCAACTTCCCCATTGTTATATACAATCTTTTATAAGCAGTGAGTGTCACATGGCATGTTTTTGCGTCATCAAATCATTCATTTTTGTTCACCCTCGTACGCAGCTAGTTGTCCTAAAATAATCAAAATAGTTCTCAATATTTCTACCTACCACACGCGGACTTGGCAGGTGAATTGTAGACTTAAAGCTCTGCTATGTCGAAAAAAACTTTCCTGATATGTGCATGCATTAACCGAATGAGCCTACAGGTCACTGGGGTCATCGAAGTCGATACCACGCGCACATGAGACTAGCGAGTATTCGATTGGCAGATTGCCACCCGAAAATATTAAATTTGGCAAATGTTATATCTATGAATTGATCATCTAAATAATTGCCGCACTCAAATTCGCTTTTGATCTTGAATGACTATTTCTTAATTAATTATTCTTTTATGTGAACATGTAAGCCACAATGTAAACCCTTGATTCTTCAATGATTTTAAATGAAAAACTAATTGAGAAATTATAAACAATTTCCATTACCAGTGTTACCACCAGCAACAGCAATTATCTTCATTGATATATTTAACAGGTGGTTGTATGTGCACTTAAACAGTTCTAACCTAATTGAAAGTTATATGTCGTCATATTTTAATGTCATTGAGGTATTGAACAAGTTGAAAACACTTGTCGAGTCAATTACAGAATGAGAATAGGAATGATCGTGTACATTGCCATAAGCGTTCAGGATCCAAGCTCCATGTATTTCATCATGATATTTCATCAACGACTCCGATAATATAGGATATTCAGCGCTTCATATATGCAGTGCAGTGCGTGCTCGGTTACGAGCGGCGCTTGAAATCGGCTCAAAAATATGGTTTGCAAAATGTCAGAAGAAAGGATGTAACATACCAGTTTCAAAATGAACACAGTTGTCTTTAATTTGAAAAAGATATGTTATTATATCCCCAACAATAAAAACACACACATCAACCCTAAATATTTACAGGAATTAACAATGAACGCACCCCCACCATTATATATATAATGACTGGTTTCTGTATTGCCGATTGCTCGGAGTCTGTTTTCCGACTGTATAGTTTCGCGATGAAAATCGTTAGGAACTGAGTGCTAGATGTATAAGAGGGCAGTTGAGAACCTCCACCTCTCTAAAAAATGGGGAGTGCTACCCGATGGACTCAAACTCAAAATACGAAATGTGCCTAAATTCGACAAATGTCAGAGTGAGATTTGCATTGCATGTTTAATCCAGAGGAAACACTGCGCAGCCAATCAAATGTTTCAACGCAAACTCTCACTGAGGCTGAGACGAGAAGCAAAGTGTTCGTTTTTGAAAAAAAATAATACTTGATATTACGAGACATTGCTGAGTGGAATTCTTAATATCTTCTTAATTCAAGCTTGTTGGGAAAATACCAATGGTCGAGGGTTATTCATATAAAACCACGAATTGTACGTTGTACAAGTAACAGCTCAATCCCTACCGCTATAAATTTCGGAATGAAACTACGTTCAATATTACTAACACGAAACGGAAAACACTAAATAGTAAATAATTCATTTGCGATCTTTAATTCTATAAACAACTATACAGAGCTTCGTGTTTCTTCTTTTTCTCCCTGCGTTAGATCGCATTAGATCATTCTGTATGAACAAATTGAAGAAAACCTATCGACATCACGTGATTAATTGACATAATAGATCGCCAAAGAGCGATAAGACTCGACAGATCCGTCGCTTTTATCGCCATGAATCTGAATTAGCCACGGTAAGTACCCGGGGGATCCCATCTTTATCCGTAATGGACTAACTTTGATTTATTTCCCTGACAATATATCACGACTGGCAATGATCACCGAGTCCGAAATTATTCTCATTCAGTCTTTTCACTAATACGAGTCTTTTTCCGTGTTTTTTTTTTTTTTTTTTTTTTTTTTTGATAATTCAAGGAATCTTGTCATTATGATAATATCTCAATTAAATGACGCGGACATATCGACCGCGCCGCGTTAAAGATTCTTCACCCCGATTTCATCCGTTGGGAGGCAACGTGTACTAAACTGAATTCCGCTAGTCGTGGTGTGTACATGAAACCGCTTCAGTGGTCTTCTCAAATTGTTAACGTTCGCTAAAATTTATCATAAATCAATAATGGTTTCGATATAAGCGATACAGTTTATTTTTATTCCTGTAAACTGAACATTAGGAAACAAAATGTAAATTTATTGAAGCCCAGGAATAAAACAAATTTGAGCAGCAAAAGTTAAGATGAAAAGTTTAAAATGCTAAATTTTACTCCTCTGATATGTACTAGTACCACTTTTCGAAAAACAATAATTCACAATTTAAGATTTTTTTTTGCCAAAAAGCGACAGGTAATTCAATATTTCCCTTATTGACAACTTGACTACAAATAAATAAGTTTCAACTTGCACAAATAAACTGTTATTTGTCTTTTCTTTAATTTCATTTCATTTAAATAAACATAATCTTCCCTTTCCTGCAGTTCTTAATCAGAATATTTAAAGAGAAATTATGTAAACAAAAAGGTAGTTTGTGATAGGTGCTCAAAGAAAGCCAAAATACTCAAAAACGTTGTTTATTGAAAATACGACAACAAAAATATAAATTTGACATCTATACATACCCTAAAAATACGCAATACGCTCGCTAATTGTTATTTTTTTTAAATTGAGAATGCCCTTTCTGCGTACGTGAATTGCAAAACTTAATAAAATGTTTTTTTTTTTAACGAGATTCAAATATTCTTATTTCAGTTAAAATGGAAATCCGTATAATGGTTGCTTCGTCGTCACAGAGAATATAGTGAAGTGAAGTCAATGTAAGCTAGATGAGACAAATTACAGTAAACGATGATTGGACAACACAGGTAACGCGTGGTAAACGTCACAAAGAGTGTTAATGGGGTATGTACGTATATGGAAAGTGATAGGGATAATATCTGTAAAACACTGTCTGGCTGGACTTAGTCAGATCTGCTACGCAGCACTCAAGTTGAAAAATTGGACCAAAAAAAATCTGATTTTGAGAAAAATTTACCGGAAATTTAACCTCACAGTGTATTCAAGGAGATTGTAGTTGTCCCGCCCGCGACACCAGTTCACAGGGGTTTTCTATGATATGTGGTGTACAATTTCCCGCCAAATCTTTGAGCTCATCGCACAATATATTTGTCAAATAACTCGCGCCCCCTGGAGTTGAATCGTTTTTGTGTCGTCAAAATGGCGTGATGTAGTTCAAATAGACAACTTCTCGTCTGTTTGGTTGTGTATTCGTTCGTTATTTAGAAAAAAAGTAAATCTCCAACAAATGTCTTTTTTTATTGAAAGACGAACACCAGAACGTCAACGCGTGACATCATAGAATCGGTCATCGCTAGAGGGCGCGACCTATAAGGAACGATACATTCGATAAAACTTTAAAGGGCGGTGGTCGCCGCACCGCGTCCTGTTCGATATGAGACTCATAGCGACGTATTCTTGGGTCGAACATCCGGGCATCTTTTACCGCTTGGCAACCATCTCGATGAAAACAAAGGCCGAGAACTCTTTTAGAAAACTGTACTTTGGGATAGTTGTTGAGATTTTCCTGAACAGTGTAAACATACAACTTGAAGATTACCCCTACTTGTGCAACTCGAGCGCTATACAAGGGCATTACAAATACATTTCAATGCATTGTGACCAAAATGCATGCCATGCAATTTTCATGCACTTAAAGATGAATACGAAAGTTTAGTTATATATAATGACTGAATAAAAAAAAGTATGGAAATCCAAAGAGGACAATAGTTATGAGACATAGGATACCTCTTAACCTCGGCGACTTTTAACGATTTTCTCTCGCACACAGATTTGAGCGATTCTCCCCGGGGAGGGCAGAACTCTGGTATTCAGTCCATCAATTTGTAGAATAAAGATACTTAATCGCGTCTTTGATTGCCGCTATGTCTCCCGTGGGGTGACTTTTGCTCTCGTCCGCAATTAACAGAGATCGAGGTTATGACTCAGCCGCACCTGTGACCGACGCAAAGCGCGTGCGCATGCAGATTAGGCCCTGCTAGAAAAAGAAGTACTTCATCAAATGAAAACAAAACTACGGTGAAATTTTGACGACGGCGTGATTTTAAGTATAGCTTTTAGTTCTATGCTAAAATACCTTTATACTCCCCGTCAAGGTCTATGATTAAGTCTATTTCCAAAAAGTTCCATCATTGATTTACGCGGACCAACATAAAGCTAGATCTCCTGCCTCGGGTGCAGAAGACTACTCGGCTACACAAATTACGTGACCACTCATACATTTACAGATAGAACAAAATTAATGTTTTGGCATTTAATGTGGATTCAATTATTTTATGACGAGACAATTGCTATGATAACTGTGGCCGCTCCCAGCGTATGGGAGGTGGAGGGGGTCGTCAAGAGGCCTCATTTTGCGAACATAATGCCATATGTCGTATATATTTCGGGTTGAGTCCAAACCCCGTGGATTAGGCATAAATGAGCGTGGGGCATGTCATTTTCAGGAACATGTGTTCAAGTTGTTTGACTAATTGGGCGCCGGACAGACCAAGCTGGAAGGCTGGAGCCCGAGGAGGGGCATGCACATAGACGAGATGGATAGGTTTGGCGTAGTGAAATCATTATGACAAACATGTCAGTTCACTTGATGAGCGACTGGACACTAGATGTGAACTCTGTTTGACTTTTTTTCGTCATCTTGCAACATTAATGTATAATACATGAGATATGCTCCTCTGTGACGATAATATGAATTGTGATTTAAAATGCAAATTAGGCTCATTTGCATTGGAATTTGCATAACCCACGCCGTAATTGCCATGATTTATGTTGTTGTTGTTGAAGTGTATACCTCCTTCTCGTCTTTTTAATTTCGACTTGTTTTTGGCGCACTGTAAGGTAAATCTGACAGGTTTGTTGTATTTTGCCTCGTACTTCTAGAGTTATCATTGTGGGCTTTGTTAAAAATTGTGATAGATAACTTTGATTAGTTATAAGTGCCATGATTCAATTCTGGAAATAACAATGTAGTGTGATTTATCGTAAAATTAAAACACATTGTTAGATGAAATAATGTGAAACGCAATCGCGCATGTCGTACGGATTTACATGTACGTACAGATAAATCAAAGCGCACGCGCACTAGCTTTTTCGTCATTTCATCGAGCGAATACTATTTTTTGCCTCTTTTTTTATTTACAATAAATCACTAGTTTATCCAGATGGATTTTCAAACAAAATTATTTAAACCTGCTCAAAAATACTCAATGTTATCATCATTCCTCGTGAGATTTTCATCTTGATGAAATTGGACATTGTTCTTTATTATACCTCATGTCCACGACACCCAATCAGATTCAAGTTCACGTTTCACAGGTTGACATATTCACGTGACTACTTGATCTATTCTTATTTACGCTTGTAACTTGTGAAGGAGATACACGCAATCTTCATTTAAAATAGTCGATTTTCATGCTTGCTTTTACTATTTGCCTATCTTAATTGTAGAGATAACTGAGATTTCGAGGCTATTTCGCCTGATTTTTAGTCTAGCTTTGCCAGCGCGCTCAGGCTGCGATTCGAGACACTCGATCTGCACTTTCTAAAGCGTCAGTGAATCGTGGATTTTGCCATTGTACGCCACTGTCGTGTTACGTATGTTGTGTGTTTTGACAACTTTTAATTAAGAGAATGGCGTTAACATAAGCATAAAAATAAGCCGTATGCAGTTCAGTGTTCTGATGTGAACTGCAATGGTGTAAGACTGTGACCCGGAAGCGCGCAGGCGCCGAACGTGTTTGCAAATGCAGTTCTTCGACAAGTTCACGATAACACCCAATAAAGGTCAATTACTAACTCTTGAACTTGTTCAACTTGTAGATTGTCAATTGTCAATCTGGTTAAATCTTATGTAATATACTACACCTCCATTTGTTAAGTTATTTGTCATTTTTTTATTGTATCGTACGATCGCCTTAATATATCCAAGCGTCTGATGCCGTGCTCAGAGTCGCCTGACAGCAAACAGCGCAACTTTGTTTTTCAGCATTTCTGATCGTAATCCTACTATAAAATAACACCCCGTAGACGACAATGTAAAAACTTGTTTTTCGCTAAAATTCCACTGAATATATAAACATATGGTAGAAGACTACTACTACCTATTTTTTTTTGCTTCAAGGGGGCTTCAAGTTGGTCATAAATTGCATGACAATGTTCATTGATTTATTGTGTTTAATCATAGAACTATTATCCCATTGCACTATGGAAGAGCATTATTTTGTGTGTTACAGTTGTCTTGAGAAACTTATATTTTTTAAATCGCTGAGAACAACTCCATAAATTCTGGGTACTTTCATTTATGAGAGACAGAGAGGATTACACTCGAGTTACAAACCCCGCGTACGATACAATTTCTATTTTCAATGCACGCTCTCTGTTTAACCATTAACGCTTCTCTTGGGTTTCTACATGTCCATCCGCTTGGCATTTATTTTTTCTATTTTTGCTGAAAGGTTGATTCAATGAAAACAAAATCCTGCGAATATACCATTTATTCAGTAAAAATATACTCCATACAAAAACCCCGAAAAGTCTTTTCAGCGAAAATTAATTCCAGTGTTTTACAGTTCTCGTTTTACGAGCCACACTCCTGTTCATTCCATTTAATTTAAAATACAATGTTGGGTCGAACCGCCTTCTGAATTCCTATAACAACTTGAAAACATCAACCTTACGGTAAAAGTGGTTCAACCGCTAGTCCCTGTGTCGTAATACATTGACCAATACAAATCGATTTCCGTCTCAAAATACGCATTTTTTACAAATTTAAATCTGATTACAGAGTATCCGCGCAGATTTTTCCCACTGGGGAAACATCGTCTGTAGAAACAAATCACTGACATTTTTTTTTTACTTGAAACCCCTTCAACCGTAAAGAAGTTGTTTCCCATCTGATAGGAAATGAACATCACTCAGCATGTCAATTACTGGAACTGTTCTAGTTATCGACTGACCGACACATGATTTACAACTACGTATGTCTTAATTAAGACTTATGTACAGAGATAAGATAAAACGTCTCATTCAATTTAACATGGACAAACAAACCATAAAACTAAAGCATTATACACAAAGCGGAAGTATTTTGGATATGCATGTGTCTTCCCAATTCCTCGCAGGGGGTCCTGTATTGGTATGGCCGCCGTGACGAGATTGCATTTCCAATTCTAATTTAACGTTGGATGGCTTGTTTTAGTGCTTAATGGGCTAAATGAACACATTTCAGTTCCAATTATACGTCGGCGCCGCTTTTTATTTAGATTTTCCTTTTACCGCGGGTTTTATGTATACCGCCGGTTCGTGAGGTATATAACACAGTGATGCATCGAACTTTTCAAGTTTTCTCCTTTTAAAAAAATACATTGTTATAATTTTATATAGTATGAACTCCTGTTTTACGTCAAATTGTTTGGCGATGTTTTATCTTTAAACTCTTTCCACGTTCAATCATTTGTCAATTTGCATTTTGAGTTTAGGTTATTTTCGTCTATTAAACGAATATAGCAATCACCACGCGCGTCTCGTATGAAATACTTAAAGCGGGAGGGTCGTCACCTGCGCACGCGCGGGAACTGAGTTACAAACGACAATAACAACACGCGCTAAAAACGCAAAGGATCATGGGTAGACGCTTGTTAGTAAACAATGACACGCTATGGCCGTCTGACGCATGCGCAGGTGACGACACCCCTGCTTTAATTGAGAAATGTTAACGAATTCATACTTTGATCGTAGTTTTTCGTTTCTGGTAAGTTTTCGAACTTCGGAACCCATCACATTTCTGATAATGTTCAAATTAATTAAGTAATAAGTTCTGCATTCAACGACATCTTGCTCGCCAATTTCTATAAAGACTCATTATAGTAAACGGCGAACAACATTACCGCTTGGAAATTTGAAACAGAATAAGGGATGGTCACTTGAAATTGAGGAGGGTCTTTCATATGTACAAATTTGAAAAGCATTATAACAGCGCAAAAACAGATTGCAAGATTGATAACTTTCTCTGATTTTACTTCCCATTCTGCACCTATTTTTAAACAACGTAGAATACTTGATGTCCCTAAATTGTGCACATATTATTCAATTTGTAATTTTGTATATGATATTATCCATGGTCCACACTCTCTGCAAACATACAACTTTAAGTATATTCAGCACTGTCACAATACCAGACAAAGGCACCGATTTGACTTACTTGTTCCAAAAATGAATACAACTAGAGGCCACTTTTCATCCTCGTATTTAGGAACTAAATTATGGAACAGTCTGCCTGTCACATTAAGATCACAACCAAAGAATATATTCAAACAAAAACTGAGGAATTTACTATTGGCGAGATATACCACATAAATTTTACCTTCAGGGGGAAATTGTGCTTATCATTAACGGTTTCTTTATTCCGTTGAGCACAATTTTGCTGACCTGCAAAATGTTTGTAACCGAATTTCGCTCAACTGTCCCCATTTACTTGTATTCATGGTGTACTCGATTCGAGTTTTCATCTCTCAGTGACTCAGTATATGTACATCGTTGGGGGGCAGGAATTTGGGTCTCGAGTTACGTAATGTGTATTTTCAATATCATCACCGACATCAACGTGGTTACTGCGTCGGACTCTGGTCGGCATACCCGAGTTCAAATCCTACCTGAGGTCGACCTGTACCGCACCTTGTGTGAGCGTGTTACGGACTCAGCGGGAAATCAAGGCCATTGGCCACGAAATACTGAATCTATAAAATATCGGATTTTGGGAGGGCTTTTGTTAATGTCTGCTAAATAGTTGTTTAAGTTTTGACCAGGCCTCAGTGGATGGGTGCTGGGTTAGCGCATTAAATTGTCATAACACCATTATGATACGAAGATGGTCCTAACATGGAATATGGTTCCTGTTGTCCATACAAATCCAGGAAAGACAACATAAAGCGACATTCGGTGATGGCATCGCCTTGCACATACATATCTTTAAAGATTAAAACAATATATATATATATGTTATTTTAAAATAATTATTATATGTTCCAATGCTAATTCGCCACTTAGTGATTACTCGGTTCATTGACAACTTTATGCACATATACTTTTACATTGTTTACAGGTTGTTAATTTCACCAATAAATTGACCGCCCGTATTCAATGTTTCTTACTCAATGGAGTGTTATTTTTTACTGCAATTGTTACAAATTGAATAGTGTCCATTTGTTGCGTAACTATTCGTGAAACAGCCTCGTATTGTTGACCGATTGAGGAAACATGTTTCCGAACAAATCACAATTGACCGCTATTTTTGCTGCCCTATTTCTACAGCATTGTGTGTTATCATACTACTATTATTCTTTACATGCCTGGGCCTGGAGTTGTTAATCGACTAATTACGTACCATCACCCCGCCCTATTTCCCATGCAGTCTATTTAATGATTATTTGTATTGCTAGTTTTGTTTATTAACGCATATAAATGTAGTTTTTTTATCATGTGGATTTGCATGTATATGACGTAACTATCCAACTCCGTGTACTCGTGTTTTGCAGTCAGCAGTCGGTCATAACGGACTCATTTAATTGTTATTCAGAATCGTAATTGGACCCTCAGGCCTGCTCACTGACAGATGGATGATCACCTCATTGAGGGGTCGGTGGTGTTCGCCAGACCTTAACATTTGGAAATATGTTAAAAGGACAACCAACATTTCCAATTTTATAATATATACCCGAAATATTCACACATAATAGTGCCGACGACCCGCAAAGGATGCGCGATTGTCCTCATTCTGGGTATTATATTAGGCCTATTATACCAACACGGCGTACTGCGTCTACTGTATTTTAGTCCTGTCCCGGTTAGCCACACTTTTGGTTTCGTACAACTCGTGTACCGACTCTCGTTATTTTTGTTTTGAAACTCGCGATACCAAGAAGTCGAAACACAGTCGAAACGGCCGTGTAGCACACGCCCTTCACCGTGGACGCCCAGCAGTGGGGGGGGGGGGGAACTGGTTGCTTGATTGCTTGATGATGACATTATTAATTTGTGTGTTGTTAAACAAATCCAACAACATATTACCGAATTATTGTCTGGGCAAAATCTTCATCTGTAAGTGTGAATATCGGTAATATAAAATGATTCATATATTGTCAAAAACGCGGGGACAATTCAAATTACCTGGAACCCAGGTTTTTTTCTGCGTCATCACAATTTGGGAAGTCCTGATATTATCATAGTACCGGAACCGGAAACCATCCGATACCGGATAATAATCAAAACGCTACTTAGTGTGTGTGCGTGTATACGTGCTGAAAACACATTTTTTACATTCGGGACTTCACGCAAAAAACAAAAATACGGAAAGTGTAAATAAAAATAAATAAATAAAACGTATGTATATAACAATCATGTTTATTTAAACAAAGTTCCCTTTTTACATTTACCCGATCACAAATATTCTATCAAAACACAACCAGGACATGTCAGAGCGCCCTCTAGTGAACAGACTAAGAAATGAATACTAGTACCTGGCTGTCAAAAAAAAAATAAAGTATTTACAAAAAAAATGTAATAATAATACTTTTAAATTGTGACCATACATGGGCGTTGTTTGCATATATTAAAATATGCAGCGATATTTATAAAAACCCGACCTTTGACCCCATATCCGATTCTCAAAAATCGATGCCGAATAATGATTCATCCGCTATTAATGTCTTTTTTTAAGGATCATTACACTGCTTCACGCAGTGAGTTGAACCGGTGCAGGGAGACGTTCAAGAACACGGCTGACGTCAGACTCGTTTTTACCCACGTGATGAGTTTCGTGGTGACGTCTAAGATCGACTTTTCTCTGGAACGCCTTGGTGCAAAGCTGGCAACTGAAGGGTCTGAATCCGGTGTGCTTGCGTGAATGGGTGATGAGGTTTGACGACTGACTAAATGCCTTGCCACACTGGGTACATTTGTACGGTTTTTCACCTGCAAGCAAAAAAAAAAAAAAATATTAATTCAATATACTAAGTAAAATTACGAAAACAATGTACATATATATCGCCTTGATGCGTCACGTCACTGTGTTTGTTTTTATCATAGTTGCTGGCTCATTACAGAAAAAAATCCCGCCCTAATTGTGGCGTCAGTAATTCATGTATCTTTTAATTTATGTTTTGTGCAACCAGTTTTAATGCAACAAGCACTCGCAAATTTATAAATAGCTTTAACAATGCCACCATGCCCGTATATTTAGCGATCGTGAGTTACGGTTATATGATTAATTGGAGCGTACGATAGGAATTTGTTATACTAATCCGGGTTGAAAAATTCACTGCCGCCCCTATTTCTCACGGTCGGTTAGAGACAAATGAAATTCGTTGTACCCCATTTTCATTTCGAACGGCCGCAGGCGGCGCTGTTTTACCGCACCGTTAAAAATCCGATCAAAGCAAAATGGTGGCAACGTTATTCTCTCATATTTCATCATGTACACAATATTATTAATAGTTTTATTTCTCGAGTATCGGGTGGTATAACTAATATAATTTTACATTCACGTATTGTTGCTCGCGTATTAGAAATGTTAGTGCTACTTTCACCGAATGTTTCTGAGAAAGCGGGTTAGTGCACGAGTTGCCCAAATCATAAAAAACACCGCTCAAAATAGCCATTATTTCACCATATGTAAATGACTGGTGAGTTTATTTTTCGTTTTACGACAGCTTTGTTGGCACCCACTTTAAAACGAATATTACCGAAAATAGAATTCCAAATTTGACCGTTTCACAGTGTTTGTTATCCTAATAGTGAGTGATTTTCTTAAAGAGATTTTAAGAAAATACTAATTCAGGGGTTGCGAGGAAAGCCAATTGTTAAGCAGGCATTATGTATCGCAGAATATTATAGTAAAGGCCCTCACCTGTATGGATGTATGTATGTTTCTTCATATCCGATTTCTGGTGGAATCTCTTCCCGCAGTACTCGCATGGATATGGTCTGGTATCGGAATGGATGAGAAGATGTGTAGACAAAGTTGAGGAACGTTTGAAAGTTTTCCCGCACTGTTTACATTGGAATATCTTCTCCTGAGTGTGGACGGCCTTGTGTTGGCTGAGACTGACGGAGTGTCCGAAGGTCTTGTGGCAAACTTCGCAGGCGTACGGTCTCTCACCGCTATGAGATCTGCGGGAGTGTACTTCTAATCCGTGCGGCGTGTTAAACACTTTGTTGCATTTCAGACACGAGAACGATCCGTTGATCGATAACAGTTTCTTTTCTGATGGAAAGTCCTCTTTCATTTGAAGCCCTTCATCCGAGCCATCGCTGCTGTAACTTGAACTTGCCGGCGAGAGAGGGATATTGAAGCCATGATCTGCCCAATGAGGTTGCTCCGGCGTCGCAGACTTCATGATCTGTTTCTCGGCATGGGCGAACTGGGCTCGGTATACATCTGTGTAACTCAACTTTCCGTCTTTCAGCAGTTCCACCATGATTTTGTGAAAACCTAAAGAAAACATGAAGTCCGAGTCAGTGGTTGGTATTTATTTATTTATCTATTTTTTTGCATTTCATTATTTGACAAGAAAATAGCATTTTAAAATTTGTTAAAATTGTTAAAAGTTACAATATTTACCATTTGGTGGAGGTGATGGGACTGTGTATGATGACATATCACACGGCCACTGCTGCACTGCGCCGCTGTTTAGTTCATGGCCCAGCTTAGTCTTACTTGCTAATACGTCGTATCTGGTCACATGGCCCACTGGTGAGCTGTCGACATTGACGGGGTGCCCAAATTTGGCATATCGACTTGAGAATTCTGTAAAGTTAAGAAGAAAAACAAATCAGTGAATGGGGCTTTGACAGTATGAAAAGTTGGTCGAACATCGTTTCGCTTGTGGCTGGCGACTTTTTGTGATGGAAGGGGCGTTGACAGCTTACCTTGTAGATGTCTGGGTCGGACAGTGCTGAATGCACTCCCCCTGCTTGTTGGCAAGCACGGGGGCATCGTCAGGACAGGCGTGGTACATCTGGAACTGTTGCAGCAGCTTCCTGGTGAAGTGTACGAACTCGCTTGTACGGTGCATCGGACGTCACGGCACTTCTCAAACGTGCATGTTTCGGTAGAAGATGAACACGCTGTCAGTGTCGTTGATCTGCCGCGGCCAGAATACGATGATTTTTTACTGTTTTTCTTTATCAGAAACGAACGAGGCATGATTGTTTTGTTTTTGAAATTAAGCGTAAAACGAAAGTGCGGAGTTTGAACTGGTGGTGTACGGGATATTCTTCAGCTCTCTGTTGGACCCTAGGTTGTGTTCCGTTGGAGAGATGGATGCAATCTGAATCAGAACCGCTCTTTACCGCTTTAAATAAGGCTCTTGATTATTCAAATGTGGGGGTCTGGTGATTTAATTAAGCCCGGCCCACCCTCTACAGGGACCCATCTGTTTCACCATTATCGCCTGCCAAACTTAACAACATTAGCATATCGCACGCATGCGCTGATAGGTGTGATCTAGCAGGTGTCACCGACAGCTGGAAGCAGCACTCTGATTGGCCGATAGCAAAACAGTACCACGTGATTCTCTCAGATACAGTGACTTTGTGACTGAATGATTAGTGGGAGGCAGGGAGTAGCTTGTTAACCTTAATGAAAACTCCATCTAATACTCCTTGTATTGACAGCGACTAATTAAATGCTACTTTTATGATTTTTTATTAAGTTTCACGGTATGTCAGTTTCGTACGGAGTTGTAAGCGCAGCGGTGTACGAGTGGCGTCTTCGTATCGGCCAGACCCCATTTCTGACTATCGCAGACAAGATGCCACACGACTTAGATGATTTAGCAGTTCGTCTGAATGCCCACTAGAGCAAAATCCAATCCTTTATTTTATTCAACGGCTCAAAAAATAATAAAACGCTTTTTTTTATCTTTTGAAATATCAGTGTAAATAAATCAACCTAATTGTCTTTCGATTTGTTTTTACTCCCATTCCGTTTTCTGACAACATAATTATTGTATATATTCGTGTTTGTGCCTATCACTAAGTCACGTGCTACGAATAATAAGAAAAGCAACGTTTATTGATTTTATTTAAATGGTCGATATGGTGAAAATACTAATCACATAACTCGACGTATGGTCTCACTAGGCGCATAATAATATCAACTGCACATACATGCTATTTTTAGATATATTTGTACTGTAAAAGTATTAACAGCGACACGAGCGAACGAATACAAAAGGACGTGCCTTTTGTTCTTCCCGGCTGATGCATAAAAACACGGGATCGGGAGTTTAAACCGTGTCACCAAAATACTGAGATTGGCCACGGTTGTAATTCGCCACTCTTACTTAAGTGGATTATCTGTTTAGGAGATTAGGGCGTGTTTTGAAACGAAGTGAGAAAAACCGTTCTCAAACAGGTGTTTATACGGATTTTAACGCTGATTGGCAAGCTACATCGGCGGGTGTTTTTCCCGAGTTTTAGCTGTAAATCTGTTTTATTGCAAAATGTACCAGTAGTTGCTACGACTGAGATCTGACGATTCTACGGCAAAGCTGATATATCATTTATGGCTAGGTATTTCCTAATATAGCACAGTCCATCATCTGTTAGTTGCGTTATACGATCATTGTACCCTAACGTTACGCCGGACTGGTCCGGTTCGTGGTATTTTTAGGACCTGTACGGCATATGGCGGGGCTGCGATGATTCGTTTTACGAAACTTGTTGTAACGCTCGCCGTTACAAAGATTCGGCGTAAGTTCAATCGGGTTTATCTGTGTGTGTGTCTGAACATGTGTTACTTTGGGGCACCTTTAATAATTATAATAATAACAACGACACAAATATGCAAACAAATCGACTGACGATAAGTGTTTAAAGAGGACACTGTGCAGTGCGGGGCCCGTTGTTGCGGGATCATAACATCCATACGACAATGCCATTACGAGGTCACGTCTTTCTAGTTTACTAGTATTTAAAATATTGCATAACATACAAGTAAAAGGGATCATCATCAGTAAATATATTGGTTACATTTTCCCGGTAAAAAGTGTGATATTTGTTGAGTAATTATTATCTTATGCACATATCACGTCTTGTATCGGGGTTACTACGACCAAGTTCAAATATCAGTTCTGTGCTCGCTCCCCAAATGTCGCAGCGAGCGCGTGCGTTGAAGGTCATTGTACCTCTCTTTAAACTTGAATTGCCGAATCATTTAGCCCCCTTTGTAAATAAACAAAACACTGAAGCTTGATTCTCTTCTTATGCGAAAACAAGCGCAGAAATAATACTCGCGCCGCTGAATGTTGAGCAGTCCATATGTTGTGGTCATGCGTCTTTAATCGTTTTCGCACTTCAGTAATAACTTAACATTCACTTGGTTCTCAGTTTTGTTGTACAACGAAATTATGTGAATTGTAAATACTCCCTAAATCTGCTGCCTACAAAGAGACGCAGCTTACGTGTCTCCGCTAGTTCATATCGGCACGGAAATCTACTAGTCACACGCGGACGCTTCCGCCCCAAACCTGTGAAGTTTCTCACGAATAACCACACAAGATATCAGAGTGAATATCGAGCCCCGAGCTGATGAATAAAAATAATCATCGGTCAATCCATGCCAATGTTTACACAACGCAGATACACGATTCTATTTCGGCGTCTGCAAAGTTTTAATTTATTATTACACATTTTGTTTTCTTGCAGGGTAGTTATACTTAGACAAGCCTTGTTCAGCGACCAACCCTTAACAATGTAATTGGATTCAATTTTGTGTTCAGTATCTGATTATAAAAAGTAATGACATTTTAATTTGCATTGTCTTTTTCTTTGGGATGGTGTTACGACGGGACTGCTGATTGGGTTAGCGATGTCCTGAACGGGAGTGAATATTCATCATTGCAATATATGCATATCATTCAATGAAAAACTCTAGCCTCGTTTTAGCGCGAGTATTAATTCGCTGTTTGCGAAAATTCGAACTGCACGCACTTGAAATGGGTGTATCAACATCTGGCGTCGAGTACATTGCATTATCAATGAAATCGCAGTATTAGTGTAAATACAGTCAGAGTTCCCCGACACCCTGAATTCAGTGTTTATGTACAGTATTTATTTTTAAATCAGAAGTCCTGTGTTTTAAATATGAAATCGGCATCCTAGAACAACAGCGACCTTTCTGCACCCCAATCTCGTGGTGCTTTTTATAACTCCATATGACCGATGTACCATACGGTGAAGGAACCTCTCAAAATAACGTCTGCATGGCGATGTCATCACTAAACAGATGTATGTACGTGTAGGCTTAACTATTAGTTGTCTGAGGTGTATGGTAAATGGCTTAACAACGCGCCAATTACAAAAAAAAAAAAAAAAAAAAAAACGATGAAAATAATGGAAGAACACAAACGCGACAAATGTACCTCCCCAAACAGTTGACTGTAGTGAGACACAGTGCGTATATTGTGCACGATGAATTTAAGTGCCGTGGGATGGTGCGGACGGAAAAAAAATGAGTTGCCGTTCGATGTGTAACCCGGAATGTGGCATGATCGATGGATCGTCATTTCGTGTCCCAGCGTGTACGCGCAATTTTACATGTGAAAACATCGGAATACAGCGCGTGCTGTCTGAGGAATTATTTTATCATCAAATGTCATGGGAACGGAGCGACAGGGCATCAATTTATGGGTTTGTCGCGTGGCAGAGATTTGGGACCGATAAGAGATCAATTCAATGTACACACAACGATGGTGCTGACACGTTGTAGCACGCGCCCGTGCAGGTATCCAACGCACAGAATGGAATGTAGTTCACGCCGCTATTTTCATTTCATTTCAATCCTAAATCAAACTCACAAGCCAGAAAACATATGGCTGATCATTTGGTGTATTTTAATTCTGTTTTCTTGTAGAGCGACTGGTTTCAAAACTAAATTTCACACAGGCGTGTTCTTGGTCGACGTACAAGTGAAAAAGTGGTGTACGTCTAGTTAGTCACCGAATTAAACTCCCCAAGCATGTGTGCTCACACAACAGAGACACACGGTGTTTAAAGGGGAACCGCTCAATCCCATGGATTGCACCAAAGAATCATGGGACACTATTGTTTATGTTGTTTATAATGTTAATCTATCTTTTGTTATCCATTGTTATTTTAATCCAGAAAGTAAATTTGTTGTGAAATTAATCTTAACTGGAAGGTGCCCATTGAATGCTTCTAAAGTTACACTTGTTTGAGAAGCATGACGTTAAAAAAAATACAGTAATAGGTAAAGTAGGTCACGTACCTATCGCTCTACCGCGCGATTTCGGACATTTGAACCAGCTTTGTCGTCAACGCGCTCTAACCCACCGACCCCTTCTCTTACCCGCCCAACGTAACCGTTTAGAAAATGGCCTGGCGCGTCGGTGTTTTGAACAATAATTTTTTTTTTATAAGTTGGTTTAGCTCAGGAAATAAGATTTCCATTTGTTAAAGAAATGGTATGCGAATTAATTACATCAATTGAAATGAAGCAACACAATTATTAGAATAATGAAAACATATTGTTATCTATTTAACTATATCCAAAGAAAACCGGGGACAAGAAACGGGAAGAAAGAAACAATACCGATATATTTTGGGTTGAATTTACTATTTCCCTCTTTAAAAATATTTGTCCGAACTGCCGGAGATCGAATATACGTTCTAATCTTAAAGTGGGGGTCACATACGCATGCGTCAGACGACCATAGCGTGTCGTTGTTTACAAACAAGCGTCTACCCATGAGCCTTTGCGTTTTTAGCGTGTGTTGTTATCATCGCTTGGGACTCAATTCCCATGTGTGCGCAGGTGACGACCCATTCGCTTTAAAATCATTTATTTTGAAGAAAAGGAAATTAAAAAAAAACACGTATAAACAACAAGTTACCAGTAATCCTAAAATGCTCACAAGCAACCCGGGCGATAATATATACAAATTTCGGTCACGATCAAATACGTGGCTCCTGAACGATCAGCACGACACCGGAAATTAAAATAGGAGATGTGTGGATTGTAACATTGTCGGGCATGACTGGACGCACTTCCCTCGTTTTGTTTCAAATTAAAAATAAGATGATCTGCCTAATTTACTAAATTGCTACCCGTCGTGTTGTTTAATTTCAACAAAGGCCAAGATGGATGCAATGGTCTTTTAATTATCCTGGAACAATTACCACGCCGCATTCAATTGAATTACTTAATTTTCTTAATATTGAGAATATTTTGCGTAGCACCACCGTGACTATATTAACATAGATAGGATTACTCAATACACCCTAGGGTACAGTAATATTGAGTATCATATCGTGCCTGTGTACCGACACACGTAATTCAAAAACAAAATCGTTGTAAACCCCCACCCCACCCTCATTTTCGAATTCCATATCGACGCGGACGCGGCGCGACGGCCACCTCCCTCGTATGCCACAGATGATGTAGTATTCAAATCTATAGCGCACGTGTCGTTTTACAATTCATAAAATTAAGAACAGCAGATATTATGCAATGAATGCGATGTGTAAAACACTGGGAATTAAACTGGTACGTCCCGATGTCAAATTCGTACAGTAGTTTTAGCCGTACTGAATGTGCGTTATAATAGGTGTCAACGGTGACACAACCAAACAGTACCAGACCAGTTTGTAATGGCACAACACGGTGTCATAACACGGTGCCCACTAGTTTAGAGGTGTTATCGAGGGATATTACGTCACGCTTGCTTTAACAGTGTCTTTTTCTTTTTCGATAATAATTAATATGAATATTAACAACGAGAAATTCGCTGTAAAGGCGTGTGAAATTGACAGACATAAGATGTACATCGGTACTGCATTTGCACATTTGTAATCATCGCCACCCGATAAAAAACTTTTTTTTAGCTTTAATAAATCTATCAACTTCCGACGCGACCGCAACTAGTTTGAGCTGATCACGTAAAGAAACCACGAGTATAACTCAATTATGTGCCGTGCTGGACGTAACATTGTTATTGTGCGAAGTTCATTATTCAGAGAATATTCCATGATTATTAAAAACTTTAACGGATCACACTCCTTTCAGTATTTTCCGTGAATTTACGGCGAAGCCTAAACTCCCGTTACCCATAGTGACAGTGAGAATATAGAGAGGGATACTCAAACAAGGCTCAAAAAAATGACTCAATCGAAATCCGATTCTCCAACAAATGTATCGAGGATTCTAGCGATACTTTATGATAATTGAGATTAATTATACTATGCAACTTTACGATTGTTTTCTTTTCACATAATCTTTGGAATTCGTGTAAAATGTGGCCGTGCAGGTTATTGTATTGTGCAGAGAAATATCGGCTAAGTTTCACATCAAGTCGAGGCGGATACAGCCGTACAGGACGGTGAAAGTGTACGACTTATTCTGCATTTACAACTCCAGGCCTGCCTCCGCCCAAACAGCGTGAGAAATAGGGGCGGGAAAAATAACGTCAATTGGTAAAATATTTGCCTGTAGACATCTCTGAAATGATATAATAGCAGTAATAGTTACACAATATATGTACATATTAATTACAGCGAGGAACTGATAAAACACACTGCGTGAGAAATAGGGGTGGGGAAAATAACGGTCAGCCATATTTGTTTGGACCCTGTGTACATCAATTTGTCAAATTCACGACTTAGGACCCGTAGCCATGTCCCAAATTCTATAATAAGACAACACAAATAAATGTACATATTAATTACAGTAACGAAATGACAAAAAACACATTGCATGAGAAATAGGGGCGGGAGAAATAGCGATGTGTTACATTTGTTGGAAACTAGCACCGAATATATATTGAAGGGCGCGATGGTCGTCATGCCACGCCGGGTTAGATACGAATCCCACGCGACGTATAGAACGCGTGTAAAATACATTTTCTGCTTTCACAAAAATCGAACGTGGTCTGCGCGATGACCGCCATCATTTAACCAGTTCCGTTTAGCATAACAGTTGGTTGTGCTCATTTCTTCAATTTCATGTTCAGTTTAAAAAAGGAATGTCAACACATCCTGTACACTCCCTATTTACTTTTAATAAATGTAATATTCTCGAGTTGTGATGATGCCGTCACCGTAAAATCCTTAGCGGAAACACTGAGGCTCGAGTTGAACACGTGATGGGAACACGAACTTTACTCAATCGTAGCAGATATTTGTAAATGCGGTGGCGAAGGGAAAAAAATTGTCGTTCTGTAACAACAAAATACAATACAATACAAGTAGGTGCCGTCGATGTTGTTGTTGTTGTTGTTATTGTTGCCCCATTCCCCCAAACAAAAAAGTTAACATAACTAAAAACAAATATACATATTTTTCAAAAAATAACGTCACATAGAAAAAGACACATATGAAAAAAGAATGAACTAAAATTATTTGATTAAAGTGTGTGTTCACATGTACTGCGTATCAAATACTCGTACTTTCTACGGCAAACAAAATGTAAATTTCGTAAATTTAAGCAAGACAGAATTATTATCAAAAATATCATTGTAGCGTCCTAAGGTTGAAAGAATTCTTCTCAACTCAAATATTGACTCAGTTTCGAATGAAGTCCTTACAGGCTGGAGAATGACGATGACTTGCTAGATTATTATCGTATTATCGTATTTTCAACTCTGGAGCCGTCTAAAGTCTATATTAATCCAGGGTGAGTATACAATAAATGAACATATGAATTGCAATAAAGAACTGATAAAAACACACTGCGTGAGAAATAGGGGTGGGGAAAATAACGGTCAGCCATATTTGTTTGGACCCTGTGTACATCAATTTGTCAAATTCACGACTTCGGACCCGTAGCCAGGTTCCAAATTGTGTAATAATACAATACAAATAAATGTACATATTAATTACAGTAACGAAATGACAAAAACACACTGCATGAGAAATAGGGGCGGGGGAAATAGCGATGTGTTACATTTGTTGGAAAACTTTCATCGAATATGAATATGTAGGGCGATGGTCGTCATGCTACGTCGGGTTAGATATATGTCAAAAATTAACGTCATGTAAAAAGGAAAAGAAAGAAATACACAGATACAAATAAAATAAAATAAAATTATTTGCTTAAAAGTTATTTACATGTTTTGCGAATACCTGTGGTACATTTCTCCGGCAAACAAAATGTAAATTTCGTAAATTCAAGCAAGACAGAATTATTATCAAAAATATCTTCATTGTAGCGTCCTCAGGATGAAAAGATTCTAATCAACTCAGTATGGGGATAAAATTGTATTGAATTTTCAAATCTATAGCGCACATGCATGTTGTTTTACAATTCATAGAATTAGAAACAGTAAAGTATTGTGCAAATGCGAAGTGTAAAACACCGGGAATTATACTGGTACGTCCCGATGTCAAATTTGTACAGTAGTTTAGTAGCCGTACTGAATGTACGTAATAATAGGTGTCAACGGTGACACAACTAAACAATACCAGACCAGTTTGTAATGGCACAACACGGTGTCTTAACGTGGTGCCCACTAGTTTAGAGGTGTTATCGAGGGCTGTTACGTCACGCTTGCTTTAATAGCATTTTTTTCTATTTCGATAATAATTAATATGAATATTAGCAACGAGAAATTCGCGGTCATGGCGTGTGAAATTGACACACATAAGACGCACATCGGTACTGCTTTTGTACATTTGTAATCAGTAGTGAAACTAAACAGACAATTTGAATTTCATTTCCGCTTTTACTTGGTAATAAATACGATTCTGCTCTGTTTGTTAAGACGCCATCGCCACCCCAAAAAACGCCGAAAAAATTCTGGTTAGTTTGATACCTGCTTTTTTAACTTTAATAAATCTATCAACTTCTGACGCAACCGCAACAGGTTTGAGCTGACCACGTAAAGAAACCACGACCATGACTATATCTTATGTGCGGTAGTGGTCGGAAAATTGTTATTGTGCGAAAGTCATTACACATGGAATATTACATGATTATTAAAAACGTTAACGGATTATACTCCTTTTAGTATTTTCTCTGAATTTACGGCGAAGGCTAAACTTCCGTTACCATGGTCACAGTGAAATGGATCAAGAAAATGTTTCTATCGGAATTGATGTATCCATCATGTGAAATCAATCGATTGTGCGACAAAGGTAACGAGGATTCTAGCGATACTTTATGATAATTGAGATTAATTATACTATGTAACTTTACGATTGTTTTATTTTCACATATCTATGGAATTCGTGTAAAATATGACCATATGGCTATTGTAATGTGTAAAAGAATTATCGGCTAAGTTTCGCATCAAGTCAGGCGGGAACAAACGTACAGGACGGCGAAAGTCGTCGACTTATTTTGCATTTACAACTCCAGGCCTACCTCCCCCCAAACAGCGTGAGAAATAGGGGCAGAAAAAATAACGTCAATTGGTAAAATATTGGCCTGTAGAGATCTCTGAAATGATATCATAGCATTAATAGTTACACAATATTTGAACATATTAATTACAGTGAGGAACTGATAAAAACACACTGCGTGAGAAATAGGGGTGGGAAAAATAACGGTCAGCCATATTTGTTTGGACCCTGTGTACATCAATTTGTCAGATTCACGACTTCCGACCCGTAGCCAGGTCCAAAATTCTATAATAATACAATACAAATAAATTTACATATTAATTACAGTAACGAAATGACAAAAACACATTGCATGAGAAATAGGGGCGGCAGAAATAGCGATGTGTTACATTTGTTGGAAAACTTGCACCGAATATATATTAAAGGGCCATGGTCGTCATGCCAGGTCGGGGTAGATATATGTCAAAAATTAACCTCATATAAAAAGAAAAAGAAAAAAAGACACAGATACAAAGAAAATAAAATAGAATTATTTGCTTAAAAAGTATTTACATGTACTGCAAATACTCGTGGTACATTTTTCCGGCAAACAAAATATAAATTTCGTAAATTTAAGCAAGACAGAATTATTATCAAAAATATCTCGACTGTAGCGTCCTCAGGTTGAAAGGTCTCTACTCAATTCAGTACGAACATAAATTTACTTTGAATTGACGGCAATGCAAAACCTCCGTTACCATGGTAACAGTCAAAATTGGAGAGCGGAACTCAAATAGAGATCGAGATATGACTCGATTTGAATTGTTTCATCCACCAGGAGTCAATCAATTGATTGACCAGTTAAGTTTATCGGTACTTTGTTATAATTGCGATTATCATTCAGACCTATTTACAAAGTATCTATTAAATGTTTTATTTTCACACGTTACTATGGTACTCATGTAAGCTCTGGACATGAGCGTGATTTTCTCGTGCGGAGAAATACTGGCTCAGTTTCGAATCAAGTCCGAGCAAACATAACCTTACAGGGCGGAGAATGGCAACGACTTACTAGATTATTGTCATATCTTCAACTCTGTGCTCGTCCCAGATCGATATTAATCCAGCCTGATAAATAGGGGCGGAAAATTAACGTCAATTGGTAAATTTCACAACTCTTAACCTGTTACTATCTCTCAAAATTTGGAATGAGTGTGCAATAAATGAACATATTAATTACAATACAGAACTGATAAAAACACGCTGCGTGAGAAATAGGGGCGGGAAAAATAACGGTCAGCCATATTTGTTTGGACCCCGTGTACATCAATTTGTCAAATTCACGACTTCCGACCCGTAGCCAGGTCCAAAATTCTACAATAATACAATACAAATAAATTTACATATTAATTACAGTAACGAAATGACAAAAAACACATTGCATGAGAAATAAGGGCGGGAGAAATAGCGATGTATTACATTTGTTGGAAAACTTGCACCGAATATATATTAAAGGACGATGGTCGTCATGCCACGTCGGGTTAGATATGAGTCCCACGCGACGTATACAACGCGTGTAAAATACATTTTCTGCTTTCACAAAAATCGAACGTGGTCTGCGCGATGACCGCCACCCTTTAACGAGTCCCGTTTAGCATAACAGTTGGTTGTGCTCATTTCTTCAAGTTCATGTTCAGTTTAAAAACGAATGTAAACATAGTACACTCCCCATTTACCTTTAATACATCTAATATCGCCGAGTTGTGATGATGTCACCACCGTAAAATCCGTAGCCGGAAACACCGAGGTTCGAGTTGAACACGTGATGGGAACACGAACGTAACTCAATCATTTAGCAGATATTTGTGAATGCGGCGGTGATGGAGAAATTGTTATTGTGTAAAAAAATGT
This sequence comes from Saccoglossus kowalevskii, assembly GCF_978046115.1. Classification (NCBI taxonomy): domain Eukaryota; kingdom Metazoa; phylum Hemichordata; class Enteropneusta; family Harrimaniidae; genus Saccoglossus; species Saccoglossus kowalevskii. The sequence continues at coordinate 28,117,591 of NC_140657.1, forward strand.
CTTTCAGTAATAACATTATACAATACAAGTAAGTGTCGTCGTCGTAGTTGTTGTTGTTGTTGTTATTATTATTATTTTTGTTGCCTCATTCTCCTGAACAAAAAGTTTAACAAACAAAAAACAAATATACATATTTTCAATAAATAACGTCACATAGAAAAAAACACATATACAAAGAGAATGAACTAAAATTATTTGATTAAAAATGTGTTTCCATGTACTGCGTATCGAATACTCGTACTTTCTCCTGCAAACAAAATGTAAATTTTGTAAATTCAAGCAAGACAGAATTATTATCAAAAATATCTTCATTGTAGCGTTCTCAGGTTGAAAGGATTCTTCTCAACGCAAATACTGGCTCAGTTTCAAATCAAGTCCGAGCAAACACAATCTTTTTTTTTTTTTTTTTTAAATAATATTTTTGTGCCAGGCGATGACACATAGTGCATTTGCCACAGAAGTCATATTCATGTTTGGGACTACATGACAGGGCTGTGTGGCCATCTCTCTGTCAAATGGCAATTTTAATGCGCTATCCTGGCGTCAACCAGGCTCGGTCGAACACAAGCACCTGCGGACCTTAACAAAGGTTCCCCCAAAGTCGCATTCGTTAGTGAATGAATCTCGGCCAGTGGAATTGGCCTTCCCATTGAGTCTGTGGCACACTCACCCAGGGTAGGGGTTGACCCTTTGATGTTCAGCCTAAGGTAGGATTTGAACATGGGTCTACCGATCATGATTCTGGAGCGACAACCACTATGCTACCAGTGACCGGTACAGCAAACACAATCTTACAGGTCGGAGAATGACGACGACTAGCTTTATTGTTATCGTATTCACAACTCGGGCCCATCCCTAATCGATGTATACCCAGCGTGAGAAATACGGGTGGAAAATTAAAGTCAATTGGTAAATTTCACAACTCTTGACCTGTTATCATCGCTCAAATTTTGGAATGAGTATACAATGAATGACCATATTAATTGCAATAAAGAACTGATAAAAACACGCTGCATGAGAAACAGGGGTGGGAAAAATAACGGTCAGCCATATTTGTTTGGACCCTGTGTACATCAATTTGTCAAATTCACGACTTCGGACCCGTAGCCAAGTCCCAAATTGTGTAATAAAACAATACAAATAAATGTACATATTAATTACAGTAACGAAATGACAAAAACACATTGTATGAGAAATAGGGGCGGGAGAAATAGCGATGTGTTACATTTGTTGGAAAACTTTCATCGAATATGAATATGTAGGGCGATGGTCGTCATGCTACGTCGGGTTAGATATATGTCAAAAATTAACGTCATGTAAAAAGGAAAAGAAAGAAATACACAGATACAAATAAACTAAACTAAAATTATTTGATTAAAAGTTATTTACATGTACTGCAAATACTCGTGGCACATTTCTCCGGCAAACAAAATGTAAATTTCGTAAATTCAAGCAAGACAGAATTATTATCAAAAATATCTTCATTGTAGCGTCCTCGGGTTTAAAGGATTCTACTCAATTCAGTACGAATATACTAGTAAATTTACTTTGAATTGACTGCAATGCAAAACTTCCGTTACCATGGTAACATTAAAAATTGGAGAGTGGAACTAAGTATCTATTAAATGTTTTATTTTCACACGTTACTATGGTACTCGTATAAGCTCTGGACGTGAGCGTGATTTTCTCGTGCGGAGAAAAACTGGCTCAGTTTCGAATCAAGTCCGAGCAAACACAACCTTACAGGACAGAGAATGGCAACGACTTGCTAGATTAATGTCGTATTCTCAACTCTGGACCCGTCTAAAGTCGACATTAAGCCAGCGTGAGAAATAGGGGCGGGAAAATTACGTCAATTGGTAAATTTCACAACTCTTAACCTGTTATCATTTTTCAAATTTTAGAATGAATAAAAGAACATATTAATTGCAGTGAAGAACTGATAAAAACACACTGCGTGAGAAATAGGGGTGGGGAAAATAACGGTCAGCCATATTTGTTTGGACCCTGTGTACATCAATTTGTCAAATTCACGACTTCGGACCCGTAGCCAGGTCCCAAATTGTGTAATAATACAATACAAATAAATGTACATATTAATTACAGTAACGAAATGACAAAAAACACATTGCATGAGAAATAGGGGCGGGAGAAATAGCGATGTGTTACATTTGTTGGAAACTAGCACCGAATATATATTAAAGGGCGATGGTCGTCATGCCATGTCGGGTTAGATATGAGTCCCACGCGACGTATACAACGCGTGTAAAATACATTTTCTGCTTTCACAAAAATCGAACGTGGTCTGCGCGATGACCGCCATCATTTAACTAGTCCCGTTTAGCATAACAGTTGGTTGTGTTCATTTCTTCAATTTCATGTTCAGTTTAAAAACGAATGTCAACATAGTACACTCCCCATTTACTTTTAATAAATGTAATATTGCCGAGTTGTGATGATGTCACCACCGTAAAATCCGTAGCGGAAACACTGAGGTTCGAGTTGAGCACGTGATGGGAACACGAACTTAACTCAATCATAGCAGATATTTGTAAATGCGGTGGCGAAGGGAGAATTGTTATTGTGTAAAAAAAAATTGTACAATACAATAGTTGTTGTTGTTGTTGTTGTTATTGTTGCTTTATTTCCCTAAAACGAAAAAAACGTTAACATAAAAAACAAACAATTATACAGATTTTCAAAAACTAGCGTCACATAAAACGAAAAAGACAAAAAAGACATGAATACAAAGAGAATGTACTAAAATTATTTGATTAAAGTGTGCCACAGTTCTCCGGCAAACAAAATGTAAATTTCGTAAATTCAAGCAAGACAGAATTATTATCTAAAATATCTTCATTGTAGCGTCCTCAGGTTAAAAAGATTCTACTCAACTCAGTATGGGGATAAAATTGTATTGAATTTTCAAATCTATAGCGCACATGTCGTTTTACAATTCATAGAATTATTAGCAACAACAAATATTATGTAAATGTAAGTGTAAAACACCGGGAATTATACAGGTACGTCGCGATGTCAAATTCGTACAGTAGTTTCAGCCGTACTGAATGTACGTAATAGGTGTCAACGGTGACTAAACTAAACAATACCAAACCAGTTTATAATGGCACAACTCGGTGTCATAACGTGGTGCCCACTGGTTTAGAGGTGTTATCGAGGGCAGTTACGTCACGCTTGCTTAATATGAATATTAGCAACGAGAAATTCGCTGTCATAGCGTGTGAAATTAACACACATAAGATGTACATCGGTACTGCAATTGTACATTTGTAATCAGTAGTAAAACTAAGCTGAGCTGACCACGTAAACAACCACGACTATATGACTATAACTCAATTATGTGCGGTGGTGGACGAAACATTTTTATTGTGCGAAATTCACCGTTACCACGATGACAGTGAGAATACGGAGAGGGGTATACAAACAAGGATCAAGAAAATGACTCGATCGAAATTGATTTATTAATCACACGAAATCAATCGATTGTCCGACAAATTTATCGAGGGTTCTGGCGATATTGTGTGATAATTTGGATTAATTGTACTATGTAATTTACAAGAATTATCGGCTAAGTTTCGCATCAAGTCGGGCGGATACAACCGTACAGGACGGCGAAAGTGTACGACTTATTCTGCATTTACAACTCCAGGCCTGCCTCCGCCCAAACAGCGTGAGAAAATAACGTCAATTTTTAAAATATTTGCCTGTAGACATCTCTGAAATGATATAATAGCAGTAATAATTACACAATATTTGTAGATATTAATTACAGTAAAGAACTGATAAAAACACACTGCGTGAGAAATAGGGGTGGGGAAAATAACGGTCAGCCATATTTGTTTGGACCCTGTGTACATCAATTTGTCAAATTCACGACTTCGGACCCGTAGCCAGGTCCCAAATTCTACAATAATACAATACAAATAAATGTACATATTAATTACAGTAACGAAATGACAAAAACACATTGCATGAGAAATAGGGGCGGGAGAAATAGCGGTGTGTTACAATTGTTGGAAAACTAGCTCCAAATATATACTACTGTAGTCCTGTTCTGCATCATAATATTCGTTATTCACATTGCTTCAAGTTCATGTTCAGTTTATCGAATGTCAACTTTGTACACGCAGCTTTCGTTTTTGATATATCTACAATTGCCGAGTGATGACGACGTCATAGCCGCAAGCTCTTTAGCTAGGTTCTGTTTGAACACGTGATGGGACCACTAATATAATTCAATTATCGCAGATATTAATAAACATGGTAGTGAACGGAAAATTATTATTATGTAAAAAAAATATTTATTCTGTAATAATAATATAATACAAATATATGTTTCAATTTCATTCCTCTTTGTAGAAGAAGATCAAATACAACCAACAAAGATACAATTAAACTCTTCTCCCCCAGTGTCCGAATATCCGAAAATGTAATTGTCAGGGGCGGGATCCGGGCATTTTCACCGCGTGACAAACATCATCACGGTTGAACCAAAGACACTAGTGTCTTTGGTTGAACAGTGTAGCAAGTATATGTATATGCATTTGGTTGCTTAGGATTACTTCAAAGTTGAGTTTGTGTTGTTTTCTCGATTTTTGCTGTTTTCACCGGCTCGCAGCTCGCGCAAAGCCCATGGAAATATGCGCAAAGCCCATGGTACTCAGTGGTGCGCGTCTCAACAACGTAGAACGTTCTGTGACGTAGCTCCGCCCCGAGAGTAGTACGTTATAATGATGTGACTCCAAAACATGTAAAAATGTTTTAAATTCATGATGCTACGGCATAACAGACTGTCAGTGAGAACTTATTTTAAATTAATTATTAACTATTTCAATTTATTTATTTAGTAAGATGAACATGTTCTGCGCTTGCGCAGCTGTAACCTTTTATTGCTCAGAATTGTGTTTATTGTTCTTCAAAACGCCAATGAATACTGATACATCAATATTAATTAGAATGTTTTTTTTCTATTTTACCCGCAGCGTGATGTCATGCCTGTAACAAAACATCGACACTATCCGACGAGTGAATGGCCTATTGTAATCATAAAATTGTTTCAGAGATAGTTTTCACGTGGTTTCAAGTTCAAGTTGAAGCACTGGACACATAACGCAAAGGTACGTGTAATTGCGATTCTAAGATCTTTAATTTCCAGTTTTAAATGTAGCACGAGATTTTTTGCAACAAATGAAATGTTTTATTATTCAAAATGTCCCGAATACAAGTTATTTTAAAGTGTAACAGCGATTTAAAACATGCGATCTTCAATTTCATGATATAGTTGTATGTCAGCGATGGATATGTGGAAAATATTTTTGTATATTGGAATGAAAAAAATATTTTTTTTTTAGTATATTATTTTTCGTATTGATAATTGTATTTATTATTTTAAACTATATTATCTGCAATATACATATACATATCATTTTTTTTTAATTTTAAGAATTGTTTTTCTACATTATTAAAAACTTGATAAGAGCCTGTGTCACAACTAGGGGTTAGCACAAAATTTATTTTAAAACTCAAATTGCAAGTTCACATTCCAGGCCATCTGCTGCTGTTTATTTATATACTTTTTTATTTAAAAGGTAAGGGCGGGTAACATAAATGGCATTTAATTTATATTTAAAATTTCGTCAAATTAACCCGCAGATACGTAATTATCTGAAGTATTACGTAACATACCTTATTAGAACTAAGTGTGCGTCAGTTAAAACGCCACAGTCGTTACGTAGCGCGTCCGTGTGTCGTAGAAACAAACAATGTAATTTACATATCGAACACGACGCGGTGCGACGACTGTGGCCAAACCGTACGCCAGTGGGTAAGACTTGGTTGATTCTGGTAATCTGACTTCGAGGGAATCTAACAAGGTAAATGTTTGGTGGCGTGTTTGATTACCAGGCGTTGAACCCCAACTATAACTTGCGTATAACGCTGGCAGCTGAGCGTAATGTCGAACAACGCCATTCCAACATTGAAGGGCGGTGGTCGTCACGCCGCGTCCTGTTCGATATGGGACTCATAGCGACGTATACAACGTGTGTAAAATACATTGTTTATTTTTATGAAATTCGAACACGCGCTGCGCGACGACCACGCGCTTCAAGAGAATGTATGTTTCTCTGTTCGTCATACTACGTGTCACGCGTTGGTCATGATACAATTTGGCGCAATCGACACAATTTTACTGAAATAATGATATCGCGTACTCGTTAGAAATATGGATGTACTTATTCGAAGCACGCCAGCAGATAGGTAGAGTAGTTTTCAGGGTCGTTATAAGTTTTTAGGTAGAAACGTAGGGACCGATCAGTTTTTATGTACTAACTTTTGAGAAAATTGGTCATAAATTGCATGACAATGTTTATTGGTTTATTATGTGAAATCATGGAGCAATTGTCGTATGGCACCATGAAATAGCATTCTTTTGTGTGAAATATATAATTTTTTCAGCCTATGTCACCAGGCTACAATTTGAGATAAGCCATATTATCTCCGTCATAGGAACATATGGTAAAAGCGTTATAATACTGCCAAAAAAACACTATCCACTAAAATACAATCATCATTTTCGGGAAAATTAAGCTGACCCCAACTTTTTTAAAGTCAATATCCTTAAATTGCCTGGATATACAATTTATTGGAAAATGAATAAATTTTGGGTAATTGGAATCATGAGTAGGCTTCTACCTTAAGGTCAATAATCCTGGGCTATACCATTCTTACAGTCAAATAAAACTGCTCAGGGAATGAAGAAGCCTCCACGTCTAAAATCGACAAATACAACTCCAAACCTTGAGGCCAATTTCAAGTTGCGCGTATTGTCAAAGTGAGCTTAAAAGACAGCAGGGAGCAAAGACTACATTAACCCCCGTCTTAACCGTGAGATTTTGTCGATTCAACCATTTGGCGCTCGTTACAACAATGAGTATTGGCATAATTGTCATTAAACACCCGAAAATATCGACAATATGTCAACGTATTACTATTGCACTAAACAGCTGAGTTTTGAAGTACGTCTCACTTTATATCAATACAGATATACGCCGCTTTGATATGGCCCTGAGGTTGTTACCACACAAATCAATTAAAGAAACAAATTATGAGAAAAAGAAATTCTGAAATAATGTTGGCGTTAGGCCCCGAGCAAGACTTCTAGTACCATGTCAAATCGTCATAGATATTCGTCGTAAGAACGATTAACGCAAATAATATTATAACACAGGCTTTGTGTCGAACATAGCAGCGGGGCTCCACGAAGCTGTGGGCTTCTAAAGTACTGTGACATTTCTCACGAGGGCGATTCTAAGCTTAGATGATAGGACTACTTAATTATACCATCATCTTGACTCGAGTAGTCAGATCGGCCAAGACAATAGACACATTCTACCTTGAACTTGTAGTAATTGTTTATTGCAATAAAGTAATAGGTATTAATCACTTTCAAGTTGATTAATTAGTGGGACAACTTAATAATGGTAATCAGGTGCCAGGATGGAGAACGGAACAAGAAGAGAGGAGATACAAAAGGACCCCATTGACGGTGGATTATCGAAGCAAAACGTAGATACTCTCCCTGTCAGTTGTCGCCGCAACCCATCCCTCAGGAGCATATAGCTGAAATGTTATCATCATCAAACGTCAGCATACAACCTCACCATCGGCGGTACAACTCAATCCGTCCATATTCAACATATTTCGTACTAGGCAGAAGCTCTAAATAACGATTGCACAAGCACTCATCATAGCACCACCCTAATTTCTTGTCTAAAGCAGTGAATACTAGCTCATTTCCCCCATTTCATCACGTGACCAAGTCCAGTAAATATATGTGTTTTTTCCCCTCAAATGTTCATAATTTACAGAAAACTGTGCAACAAGTTTCGTATTTTCACTCTTATGAAGAGTTCATTCATTGGAATGTTTGATATACATAACAACGAATCGCTCGAATTTACGTTCAGTGAGCGTTGTAAGTAAGCGTAGAGAAAGCAGCTTCAAATTGTATTAATGATCTAATAGTTACAAAAATAACACTTGATTGAAAAAGACGAGTATCAAAAACTGCACAAAAATAATTATGCAAAACTGCGTGAAAATGAAAAAAACTCCAGCTATACCAAAATGGTTCACACACTACGAATACTGCTTCACTTTACAGATACCCCCGAGGCGAAGGCGAGGATCATACGTGCCAACAGCGAGATGTGTCGACACTTGTTTTTAGTATAAACTGATAAACTGTATATAAAAGAAGCCGGCAGTCGATGTTTGAGAACCAGTTACGGAAGGAAGGCAGCGGGAAAAGTCCCCGGGGTTAAAAAAAAGTGTCCAATCGTGAAATAACTTCCGACTACCATTCAATCTTTTGAATTGACAAGTATGATGCCTTGTTGACACGTTACTCGCCGCCACAACCATCTCGTAATAATAACTTGAAAGAAATAAAGATTAATTTTAGATTTAACAATGTGGGGTAGACACAATAAATTGCAAGCCACGAATAGATTCAACAAATTGCAAGCCACAAATCTACTATCCATTACAATTCGATTTCTCAATGCGAATTTAAGTATTTTGGAAGTGAATGTAAAGAAAAATCGCGCGTTTTTCTATCCGGCAGACGACATAGTTTCCGCGCGAAAACGACACAAGGTTTCAAGAACGTTACTAGACAAACAATGAAAAACAAGCAGGGAATATGGAGCATTTACAGCGCAGAGATCAGTCATAAATGTAACCATCGATCTTCTTCGATCGTTCGATAAAATCTCATAAAAGAACATTATTAGTTTTTATAGTCAGTATTTTGTTAAAATGTTAAAAAGCGAAAGGTGGGTGTACCGATCTGTGTGCGAAGTGCGCCAACTGGTCATCCTAGCCAGTGTTTTAGCAAACAACTGATGATGTAGTTGCGATAGGCAACAAAAGATCTCGTGCCTGTTTCCTCAATTCCCGTCTAAATCAAGAGTATACGATTTCAAGCGTTATCGGACACGTATACAAAGACAACAGAGAATTTCTATCAAATTTAAGTCAACAAATGCGACGAACAGTTTTTGCCCCTACTTGTATTCTGGTCCGCCGTTTTCACAACATCGTTAACAAATCATTGAAACACCAACAAAAAATAAATATGGTGATGCCAAAATAGAAACTTGAAATTACAGAAAACGGCGGGAGGAGGGGATTGAAGTCACATTTCGATGACTTGTATAAGTTATCGGCCCAGGGTCGATCTGCTGGGTGTTATAAGTAAGCAAGAACACGTGCCTCGAATCATATTAACGGAGATGTGTGCACAAAAACCCTAACATCCGATAAAGGTGTTGGTTTAAAACACCATTCGAAATTCGATTATTCTTGTACCAAGAACGACCTAAATCGATTCTCGGCAGATTTCCTTTTTTAACCTTTTAGCATCATTGTAAGTTATTGTTCGGTGGCCAACAAAAGTCGGACGAGGCTGTATATTTTCCAGTCTGTAATACACTTCTGAGTAATGAATTAGTCAAACAAGGCAAGTGTTCCTGTCACGTGTACATGTTTGCCGGATCACGTGTGTCCAACGAACGTAAATACGCACATACAATCGCACGATTGTGAGATATGAACTCCCCTCCTTAAAAAAAGACCAATCAGGCCAGTCTTCGAGTTTTTATTGTTTTTGATTGTCCCGAAAATATGACAAACAAGAAAATAAGTTTCCGGTGGAATCTGAATAGACAGTCATTGACATCGAATTCGTAAACATGTCGGGGTTCAAAATGTTTACTGAGTATCGTCACGTAATTTCTTTAAAAACAATTCACATATCCTGAAAACATAAACTATAAAATAACACCATCAGTGGACTTTGAATAATCGACATAAAAACTATAAAAGAACAACGAATACTTTCGTTTTGTTAAAACGGGTATCCATTATAAACCGACCTGAGTATAGGCGATTTACTAGATCGGCAATTCGAAATCGTCAAATCGTGAATAAATTATGATGTTAAAGCCGGGGGTCGTCAGTCTGCGGCGTGTTCGATATGGGACCCATACGACATATCCAACGCGTGTAAAATTCACGATGCACGATGACGACGACGACTGCTCTTTTTATAACGCCCCAAACACACGAGGCACGACACGTTGGTGAAAGGTAACACCAATATAAACACTTGCTTATTTTTCTTGGTTACATCATGGAGGGTCTCTTTTTACCTCCATGGTTACATTTATACCAACAAATGGGGCATATGCCTCTGAGTCATGCGTGTTTTAAATTCATGAAATATGTTTCCGTTTACTTAATTGATATCGGAAAGTGTTAGTTTAACAGAACGGCAGGCTTATCGCATTGAAAGCAGGCGCAGTCACGAGGAAAGATAAGCATGACAAAATAAGCGTAATTAACTAAACACGCGCACACAGCGCTGTAAACTTGAACGCGTACGTTCGTTCTAAATCACTCAAGCAATAAAAAAATTACTGCTAATTATACAAAAATTGCTCATTTTTTTCTACATATATTAATCAAATTGTCTTTACCATTGTGTTTGAGATAATAGATAACCTGTAACACGTGACAAGGCCGTGACAAGGCCGAGTTATGACGATGACAGATGTAACACGATAAAAAATAACGTTTTAGTTCAAAAATAAACAATTTGCCAAATTCGATTTAAAAACTTTTATTTCAAGACCTTTAAATTGTAAATTGTAAGAAGAATGAAGGAGCAGAGTAGTGGACGTCTCTATTTTGAAAATAGAAACAGAATGTTTCTACCACAAATACTTTTTAAATGATTCCTTTAATAGTATGATTATGTAATTCAATTCATGTTGACATTTTGCATTCATTTTTTATTGTAGCCATCACAACTGTCACATGTTTGCGCTTACTTCACAAGAGCAATATTGATTACAAGATTACAAGTATTTTCAAGTTGTTACAGTAGTAGATGATTAGACGACATCATAAAATGCTTTCACCCCCCCAACATATACGTGCAATGACTGTTCGTTTTTTATCTACTACACAAAAGGTAACTGCCCAGTTTGTTTCCTAACTATTTTCAATAATCATTACTTGCGATGTAGATTTCAGATAGACAAAAAAACTACTGTCACGCAAGATTGTAATCCCCGGAGCGATTAATTAAAATTATCTGAATTACTAGGATTGATTATTTTCTTCTAATATCATTTTTATGGTAATTATAAAACAATCTCTATTGTTGAACACAAAGTAATTATAATTGTATCTCACGGCGTTCTAACATCGAACCGCATCGCCAAATAGAAAGAAAACACACAGTGTAATTATCCTACCATCCCCAACCGACGGTTTTTTTCAGCACATACTCAATCTGGTCATAATTTGGATATAATGTCATGCCTGGTCTTGAATTGCTGAATTAAATATATATATATACAGGTGATAATAAATATATATTTCGGATGTCACAGAGATAAACCGTGCTAACAACTCAGACAAACGAAACAATCGCCAGTTCGTGTTTTAACGTGCAAGTCAATTTAGAAAACGACTCCAATCTATCATCATCATATCTGATTGATGCGAATTTGTCTTCACAATTATATAGCCATTTCCGCCAATTCACGTCGCCGTATCTGATCATCACAATGCTGTTCAAAGCTTTAACTCGAAGTGAGTAGACCATTTTACGCTCACTGATATATCCTGCGTTATGCATAAAATTGGACGTAAAATAGAACAAACACTAAGCGTCGTAGTGTGTGGCGTCAAAACGTCGCGTATTTTGGAAGTATTTTATAGACATTTGGTGGTGGTAAATGTTGAAGTAACAACACCATATTTCCATCCGAATGATCGCCATTTCGGTAATGGGCTATTTTTGCGGCAGACGATTCGGTCCACGCCTTTCCCACAGGACGCGAGATTTCAGTAAGCGTTCTCCGTTGAAAAGCGTTTGTGCCCGGAATAAATGATTATATATATATAGAGAGAGAGTAATTTCGGTTGATAGATAGAAAAACGGCAAAATTGTCAAAATTGCAAACTAGGTATCGGGACAAAAAAGCACAGAACAATTCTGAAAATAAATGAGAACGTCAGCCTGAGTTTATCGGCCTGTCCCGACAGGTTGACTTAGAATCAATTAATGCCACTCGCGAGCAACTGCGATAATAAAAATGGGGTAAAATTATCAAAATTTGTTGTTTCAAAATTGTTATATAAGAAAATTGATATAGATGCAAGACACTTTTCGGGTTTTCACTCAGTACGAATTTTTGTTGGGGGATTATTTTCTATAGGAATGAAATCAGTTGTGTCATTGTACTACATATGTATTTGGAATTATATATCGAACCCCAGCTTCAAATCAATACTGACATCTAGTGAGGTTTCAAATTGACAGTTGTAAGACTAACACTTCTTCAACTTCATTGTTATATTGGTATGCCGATATGCATTGTCCTAGGTGAATCCCCCGCTAGCCTCCAACGCCGGCAGCATCGGACTCAGTCGGGATCTTCGGCCGCATGACGGTTATACCGGGGGTACGTGCAAGCTTATTTCCCGTTCCCTGTCTTAAATGAACATGACTTTCATTCACTGTCATTTTTTATATAATCCAAGTAACACTGGTCCAAAATAACGTCCATGATACCAAATGAACACAACATTGGATCGTTAGTTCACGTGACAAAACTCTCGATTCAAGTCTCGCGTGAGAACCACTACACATGACGGCAGTGGGATGGTGTAGGGTGCTTGTATTGCTTGATGTTTACCAAAAGCCAATATTTTGATTCTTTAATAATTTTTAAAACGCGCTCGGCGTTGAAGTATATGTTAACTATATTCGGATAGAATTTCACTGAGTACAGCAAATGTGGAGTTCGCCACTGGCGTTCACTGGATGTTATTCATTTTTAAAAAAAAATCCCCAAAATCGGAGCAATGTTTTGCTGGGGGTCATTCTCCCAGGAGGCGCGCCCCCACATTCTCTGTTGGTAAACCATCAGTGTTTCGGTTGACTATCTGAACATCACATGAGTTTCATCTCTGATATTAACTGGATATATTGAGCTCGCTCTGAGTGACCAAAGTGAGACGCGCAATTAGCTCGGTGACTCTATACCATTTCCGTGTTTCGGATGACAACACACGCCATATGGCAACCGCACCGACTAAGAGTGGTATTTTTGTGGGAGTTTCATGAGAGAAAATTACCGACCGGTTCTGATCAGACGAGACTCGTGGGTCTGGGATTTAAAAATAAATAAATCATAGACCCTCAAATCGTTGTCAAACAGTAAAACTGGCAAAATCTCACTCATTATGTGCATCGTGGACGTGTAAATGACATGTCAGATGTCAATAATGTGTTGTTGACCAGTTAAGGGGGCGATGAAACAAAGTAATTGAGGTTATAATGTGAACCAAGCTTACACACAGTACCAACACGCAGTACCAATCTACCTGTTGCCTGCGGTTACAACAAAATTTTGTTTAATTTATTGCGGTCGGAAATGATTGCCTTTTGTCGTAAATTGGTAATTAATAAAACTGTAATTTTAAAGTCCGTGTTTAAACCGTAGTTTGGCGTTAATGGTCCTGCAACGAACACGACGTTTGCTGTCGTTTTAGTTTGGTTCCATGATGTCTAGAAGCAGCTAATGCTCATGATATCGGCTGCGTGACGTCATTTCACACACGTATCAAATATTGGCTAACGAACGAATATAACGTTGTATACAATTGATTTTTTTATCTTTTATTTTTATCTCAAATCTGCCCGTTTATGCACAAAAATGATATATATATATAGAGAGATCTTAGCTTATTACGTCACGGTAATTGTTGATACATACAAATATGAGATATTTTTTTATTTTCAGGGACGCATCATTATACATTCTGAGGCAGCAAAGCTACAAACATTGTTTTCTGTTGTTTCACAATTCTGTTATTAATCTTCACACGGAAGCCGCGTGCGCGTGCGTTCCTCTCATACAGCGCATGGGTGATTTTTGTTCGACTTTTTTTGTCAGCTTCTTTTTTTACAGACAGTGGTTCAATCATTTTTACTAAAAGCGTTAGGAAGGTGAATAGCTTCCAAAATGTCTTTACACTAAACTGTAGTACCGCGAAGTAGGCAACGCATTTGGAAAATTTACAAGCTGTTGCGTGAAAGTGAAGAATGAGAAAACGGGACTTGACGTCAGTTGTTTTGAACATTTGGTGCGTTCTTCATAGCAATGACAACTCAATTAAACACGTTCATACTTTAAATGTTTTTCAAGATTCGAGTAAAAGCCTCTTACGATAGGTATTTGTTCAAGATTATCTATATGTTTATAAATGCAATCGTGGTGTATTTGAAGTTATGTAGTGCTTAGATGATATAACCCGGATGATATAACCCGGATGATAAAACCCGGATGATATAACTCGGATGATAAAACCCGGATGATATAACCCGGATGATATAACCCGGAATTCATATCGAACAATTCCTGATAAATTGTTTTAAAGCAATTTTTCGTTGATTAAATATGGCAGCCAACAATTTGATTGGATTGAATATTTTTTTATAAAATTTCTATAATTATATGCTAATTTGATTAGAAAATTCAAGATTTAAAACAATGACGCCATTTTGAATCGAAACCAGCTGATTTGCGTCAGTGACAAATCATGTCTATAGACGAACAAGACATAGTCGTTTCACATGCATGCCATTTGATCTTTGTCCCAGCGAACATTCCTTGACGTGTCTTTCATTGTACATATTGTGTATTCAGGTTAAATCATTCAAATACAGACGGTAATTGTCACTGCTGATGACTTGCTTTTTGTTCAGGTACAAATTAAAGGTTATATATTTTCAATAACAGGTTCTTAGTCTCGCGGACGTTTGAATAATTCACGTAAATCGTCTTCCAATCCAACTATGACGTAAAAAAGTCAATTAGGACTGAGCTCCTGGCAATCCAATGTGGCGGTTAAATTAAAAAAACACACACAATTGCCATTTATTAAAAATCAATAAATGATTGTATCAATGGTCTAAGTTTCAATGGCGTAGTATTGATATGTTGTATACAGTGTGTACTACTTATTTCCTGACGTAGTTTGTATTGGTATCAGTTTAAAAACTAAGCTACACAACGTCCACGTCCAGCATATGGTAACGTTTTTTTGTTTTTTTCATTTGAAAGCTAGATTTCTTTAATTTAATTAATCACGTGGTTTCTTAAAATATTGTCTATATTCCGGAATATAATACGGTAATATCCGTCATATCAATGTTGTCGGTTGACTTTCCGATATGGCGTGGACGTGCCCAGTCTCGTCATTGACGTTAGTTGCACTGTGAATAAACAGTACAACATGTTGCTGTAGTAGTGGTCCACTAACTATTTCGCGCTAAGTGGATTATTTCTCCGATTTATCGGACATTTACCGTACACTTGTCGCCTAATTGTGATTACGTAACACCAACGTACCACGTTAATTCTACCAGGTAGTCCGTCGGGTTTCTATACATATTAAATTACTTTGACAAACTATCAAATTAATTTTCATCAAAGTACACTGCGCGTTCGGGAAATAGTTGAGGAAACAACTTTAATGAAAACGTGTATAAGCATTTTCTATGGTATTTAAAGTGTAACGAGCTGCTCATTGTTTCACCATTTGTTTTGGTCTGTTTGGTGGTAAAATGTTTTTTAAACATTTTTTTATTGCTTTAATAAATTAAGATGAATAAAACAGACAGAATGCAATAAAAACAGACAAAAACAAAACAAAGCGAACAATATGGCAAGTTGTATATGTTTTCAAATAATAAAGAGTAATTATGACTAGAGAACTTCAAATGCCGACCATTTTAAATTGTGAATTTCAATTGTACCTTGTTCTTTGGTAATATATTGTTCAATTTGTTGCATTCTAGTATTTATAATTAATGAAAACAAACGAACATTTGTGCATCTTACACTGGTACAAGTACTGTTTTCTCAAAATCAATAATGGTTTATAAGCTTTGAAAAAATGACATTTCCAAATAAAAAATAATATCTTGAAGTGTTAGAAAATCTGACTTTCCTGTTACATTCGCAAGCGAGTTTTTGAAATCTGCCCAAAAGAGCTGGCAACAATGAAACAAATAGATGATATCGCGTAACCTTTTTCAACTGACAGCGGCTGCAAAGATGGTCAATAACATAATATGTTATGTAACAGTGCATATAATTAATGAAAATATCATGTAAACAGCTTGAAAATTAATGCCTAAATGGACAACAAAAACTCGGCCCTTCTCCTTTCCTTTTACTATCTGATACTCGACTTATCCAGTGAATTATTGAGTTGCCCTTTGTTTAAAATATGTTCACGGGGAATATTAAATTAGTGGTATCACTTGTAATGAAAAAAATGCCAAATTAAAACCCAGTAAATAAAAGGCGGTGGTCGTCGCGTAGTGCGTGTACGAATTTTGCGTAAACAATGAATGTATTTGACACGCGTTGTGTACGCTCGCTGCTAGGCCTAACGCGGCGACCACCCGGTCTTTGGAACATTTACAGTAGCTGACGGACTTTACAAGTTCTTCGAGTTGATATTCATATAATTCGTTGATTGTTAATATAATATAATTGACAAAATACAAATAATAATTTGTGTTGCTATGAAACCCGTGATTTTGTGATTTCTCAAATCTAAACCAGTTTGGTCAAACATTTTAACTTGGGACAATCAGAGTGATCTCTAAAACTCGCCGACCATTTTGAAAATTACCACAACTGACGCAAGAAGACGATAGACTATTACACTATTGTTTCAAGCGACGACTTGTTGCATTATGCATTATTATTAACGCCAACGAATAATAATTAACTTATTGACATTACGTCATTGTTATCTGTGAATGATATTATTTTAACATGACACGAAACAAGTTACAAAATAATAATTTACATTTTGTTTTATTTGTATTTAATTTATGAAATTATTAAAGAATAACGTAACGCCACGTAATATGAGGCAAAATAGAAAAAAAACAAGCTGAGATATAACGTACGTCACTACGTACAATACACGTAAAGACACTTGCCACGTCACAACAGTACGCAACCCGGACAGTACGTAACAAGAACGCGTGCAAAAAATGTCTGTTAGACTCTCATAACCCAACAATGTCACATTTTCTTTTGTTCTCTTGCACATAGATTTCAAGCTTTTCAAGTTAAAAATTATTTTCACGCATTTTTTTTGCTCCAAATGCATTCTAACACTGAAGTAAACATTTTTCGTTTTGCTGTAACGATCACCATGCTGATAGAATTGCGATGCAATGGACAAACACCACTGTTGTTGCTGTCACTGATAACTAACTTTTCAGTGTCAAACTAAATACACAAACGTAAAATCCTCGGTTAATTAGAAATAAAAAAAAATACCCTGGAAATTAAAATTAAAATCGGCAACGAGATGTTGTTAAACACCGCGAAAAAACAAGCACTCTGCGATGCCATTTGCGGCAAAACGTCAATGTGTTACCCCACTTTTGTGACAGAACAACATTCGGTTCGAAACTACCAGCATGACGTCATCTCGTTGGTACCTCATTTAAGCGGTGTTAATTATTTCAAAGTCAAATTAACTTTAGAAACGAAATGTTTCAACATCTGTTGTACCAACCCACCCTCACTTTTACGTGATGTTTATCATATAATTATATAATTATTATAATTATATACCACTTCTCGATCGATATTGTTTTTGGTCGAAGTTTTGGGGTTTCTAACGAATGCACAATACATATCTACATTAGAGCATGCGCATTGTCGTACGCTCATGAATGAATGGCGTCCCCAAACGACATTCACTTATAAACGTCCCACATCCGTTCTACACCAAGGCATTTAATTTTACCAGAACACATTCAATTCGTACTAAGAGCGCTTATCTTACCAATACTTCGTACGGTAAAAATACTTTTCATCTTACTAATACTTCTTCCGGTATAAATACACCTTATCTTACTAATACTTCGTACAGTGTGAAATACTTCCTATCTTACCAATACTTCGTAGAGTACAGATACTCATTATCTTACGAATACTTCTTATGGTACGGACACTTCTTATCTTACCAATACTTCTTATTGTACGGACACTCCTTATCTTACCAATACTTCTTATGGTACGGACACTCCTTATCTTACCAATACTTCTTATGGTACGGACACTCATTATCTTACGAATACTTCCTATGGTACGGACACTCCTTATCTTACCAATACTTCTTATGGTACGGACACTCCTTATCTTACCAATACTTCTTATGGTACGGACACTCCTTATCTTATCAATACTTCTTATGGTACGGACACTCCTTATCTTACCAATACTTCTTATGGTACGGACACTCCTTATCTTACCAATACTTCTTATGGTACGGACACTCCTTATCTTACAAATACTTCTTATGGTACGGACACTCCTTATCTTACCAATACTTCTTATGGTACGGACACTCCTTATCTTACCAATACTTCTTATGGTACGGACACTCCTTATCTTACCAATACTTCTTATTGTACGGACACTCCTTAACTTACCAATACTTCTTATGGTACGGACACTCCTTATCTTACAAATACTTCTTATGGTACGGACACTCATTATCTTACGAATACTTCTTATGGTACGGACACTCCTTATCTTACCAATACTTCTTATGGTACGGACACTCCTTATCTTACCAATACTTCTTATGGTACGGACACTCCTTATCTTACCAATACTTCTTATGGTACGGACACTCCTTATCTTACCAATACTTCTTATGGTACGGACACTCCTTATCTTACCAATACTTCTTATGGTACGGACACTCCTTATCTTACCAATACTTCTTATTGTACGGACACTCCTTATCTTACCAATACTTCTTATGGTACGGACACTCCTTATCTTACAAATACTTCTTATGGTACGGACACTCCTTATCTTACAAATACTTCTTATGGTACGGACACTCATTATCTTACGAATACTTCTTATGGTACGGACACTCCTTATCTTACCAATACTTCTTATGGTACGGACACTCCTTATCTTACCAATACTTCTTATGGTACGGACACTCCTTATCTTACCAATACTTCTTATGGTACGGACACTCCTTATCTTACCAATACTTCTTATGGTACGGACACTCCTTATCTTACCAATACTTCTTATGGTACGGACACTCCTTATCTTACCAATACTTCTTATGGTACGAACACTCCTTATCTTACCAATACTTCTTATGGTACGGACACTCCTTATCTTACCAATACTTCTTATGGTACGGACACTCCTTATCTTACCAATACTTCTTATGGTACGAACACTCCTTATCTTACCAATACTTCTTATGGTACGGACACTCCTTATCTTACCAATACTTCTTATGGTACGGACACTCCTTATCTTACAAATACTTCTTATGGTACGGACACTCCTTATCTTACCAATACTTCTTATGGTACGAACACTCCTTATCTTACCAATACTTCTTATGGTACGGACACTCCTTATCTTACAAATACTTCTTATGGTACGGACACTCCTTATCTTACAAATACTTCTTATGGTACGGACACTCCTTATCTTACCAATACTTCTTATGGTACGGACACTCCTTATCTTACAAATACTTCTTATGGTACGGACACTCCTTATCTTACCAATACTTCTTATGGTACGGACACTCCTTATCTTACCAATACTTCTTATGGTACGGACACTCCTTATCTTACCAATACTTCTTATGGTACGGACACTCCTTATCTTACAAATACTTCTTATGGTATGGACACTCCTTATCTTACCAATACTTCTTATGGTACGGACACTCCTTATCTTACCAATACTTCTTATGGTACGGACACTCCTTATCTTACCAATACTTCTAATGGTACGGATACTCCTTATCTTACCAATACTTCTTATGGTACGGACACTCCTTATCTTACCAATATTTCTTATGGTACGGACACTCCTTATCTTACAAATACTTCTTATGGTATGGACACTCCTTATCTTACCAATACTTCTTATGGTACGGACACTCGTTATCTTACCAATACTTCTTATGGTACGGACACTCCTTATCTTACCAATACTTCTTATGGTACGGACACTCCTTATCTTACCAATACTTCTTATGGTACGGACACTCCTTATCTTACCAATACTTCTTATGGTACGGACACTCCTTATCTTACAAATACTTCTTATGGTACGGACACTCCTTATCTTACCAATACTTCTTATGGTACGGACACTCCTTATCTTACCAATACTTCTTATGGTACGGACACTCCTTATCTTACCAATACTTCTTATGGTACGGACACTCCTTATCTTACAAATATTTCTTATGGTACGGACACTCCTTATCTTACCAATACTTCTCATGGTACGAACACTCCTTATCTTACCAATACTTCTCATGGTATGGACACTCCTTATCTTACCAATACTTCTTATGGTACGGACACTCCTTATCTTACCAATACTTCTTATGGTACGGACACTCCTTATCTTACCAATACTTCTTAAGGTACGGACACTCCTTATCTTACCAATACTTCTTATGGTACGGACACTCCTTATCTTACCAATACTTCTTATGGTATGGACACTCCTTATCTTACCAATACTTCTTATGGTACGGACACTCCTTATCTTACCAATACTTCTTATGGTACGGACACTCCTTATCTTACCAATACTTCTTATGGTACGGACACTCCTTATCTTACCAATACTTCTTATGGTACGGACACTCCTTATCTTACCAATACTTCTTATGGTACGGACACTCCTTATCTTACAAATACTTCTAATGCTACAATTACTCCTTATCTTACCAATACTTCTTATGGTACGGACACTCCTTATCTTACCAATACTTCTTATGCTACAATTACTCCTTATCTTACCAATACTTCTTATGGTACGGACACTCCTTATCTTACCAATACTTCTTATGGTATGGACACTCCTTATCTTACAAATACTTCTCACGTACGATAATTTCTTATCTTACTAATACTTCTTATGGTACAATTAATCCTTATTAGGTCCCACCCGGACAAAGTCAAGGAGGGGGCTTGTAGTTTCGCCTTCGTCAGCCCGTCAGTCCGTCTGCAGTGATTTCTCAAAGAAACTTGGTACATGTGCACGTCAATTTATTTTCCGATTCGATCAAATGTGGCCGACTGGCGGCCATTTTTTATGCCAAAATTCAGTCAAATTCGGTGCTTGTGTGTCCATCGTCATTTCTCGGAAATGGCTTGGCCGATTTTACTGAGACTTGGTACAAAGACAGAGTGGCCACTGGTACAGATCCATATTGATTTATTTTTTGAAGGAATCATTTAATGAGATCATTTGTATATTCAATTATTAATTTGGATTCTTGTTAATATCTTGCGAACTAATAGTCCAAATCAGACAAAACTTGGTAGAGACTTGATTTGTCAATATAACATATATGCTATGCAATATTGAGTTTCAACTACAAATTTAATTAACAAGCTCATTTGCATATTTAATTAATTTTGAATTTTTCTTAATATCTTGTGAACTAATTGTCCGAATGAGACCAAACTTGGCATAGACTTACTTGATCTATCAATATAAGAAGTGTGCTATGCAATATTGACTTTCAACTTAATTAATGAGCTAATTTGAATATGTAATTATTTTTGATTTTTTGTTAATATCTTGTGAACTAATAGTTCATGTATTTACTATTTAATACTGACTCAATTGAATTGAGTACTGAATACTTCTCAAGTTACGAATACGCCCTATCTTACAAATACGTCTTACGGTACAATGACTCTTGACATCATTAGTTCTTATATTAGTTCCGACTTTACCCTTGGACCTATTTTTTCAGAGCGTGGGCAACTTTTTTGGCTCTTTTTACTAATTCCGTTTGATATAACAGTTTTGGTCGCAATTATAAAATACTGTGGTAAAAGAAACACATAACCTCTCAGCGATTTAGGATTCAGGTTCCCGGGCCGCCGACCTAGGATCAAATCATCAAATCGATGCTTTTACGTTACACTGGATTGTTCATGTTATGTTTATATGCGTTTTGCTCAAGAGTAAAGAGAAAACAATGCATCTTCCGGGGGTCACATGGACGATACGGCGTGACATATCTCAAACTACTACTGCTGTCACCGACGTCTTCACTTTCATTATTTTCCTCGGCATTTCATTAGTGGTATTAGTAAGATATTGTTTGGGGAAGTTAAACGAAATACAATAACGGTTTAAACGAAAGTTGCACAAAGTCTTGACTGGCAATAATGCTGACAATGGACGTTAGATGAACACACATTGTTTGCGACAGAAACCTTGCCACCCGATATATCAGAATCATCAACAACAGAGTGTACAATGTGGTACAGATAAGTGTTTTCATGCTGTAAGCCGTCCCAACTAAAAACATTATGTAAATATCCACGAAACGGCAGCCGTAGTTACTAAGTATCTGTGTTAGCGTTGATAACACTAATTTAAGCAGTGCCTTTCCGAATTTTCGATCTTTTTTGAAAAGCTTGGATGAGGTTTATCAAGGTGTAAAATTAACCGTTAATCGATTTTTGAAAAAACAAGAAAAAAATCAAATTTCTCTTTTTTTCGCTACCAGATCAGAATTCATTAAGTTTTACATTATGGTTTACCTCATGATCAGCGCATTAATCTTTAGTAGTCTGAGCTTTATGCTGTTCACTAAACCCATATTATACAAAATATACCGAACTACTTTCTCGCACAAGCACGTGTCAAACATCCATTAAAATGGTGGGAATTGTGAACCATGATAAAATGATAAAAAGGTCTCATCGCATCTCAAAATTTCAAAGTGGCGGAACAGATCATATGTAGTATAAAAATACTACCTATGATTGTCTCGAATTATTGGTAATTTTTGGTGATGCTTTTTTTTATATTTTTACGAGAAAACATTTTTCAAAAAGTGTCCAGTTTTGAATCTTTCAGACAATTTTACTCTCAATAAATAATTCTAAATTTGGGGACAAATAATTTTAATAATTGTGTTATTGTTTCAATTGTCGACGAATTGATATGTTTTGGGCAATGAATTATCACTTGATCGGTGGGAAAGGTGTCAAAGCAGTGAGGCTTTAGACTAGAACGAGACGTTACAATAGCTTGGTTTAACGAGGACCACTGAATCTTTTCCAAATAATTTCGGTTATTGTTAAAAAAAATACGAATCACTCTGCAGAGAAAGTAGAGTTCAAAGTCACCGACTATTTTGGAAAGTACGATCGGTGACCCAAGAACACAAAAGACACGTCATTTATCATTTCACGGTCAAGCACATGTGTTACCTGTTGCACTATGATGGTGATGGCGCAGCGCATGCGCATGCGCACCCCGTCAGAGAATCGCCTGATGACATACTACGTCATTTCCGTTCGAGTTGGTTTGTATGCAAATAAAAACTAATCATTGCATTAATTATATCCACAACTCGGCCATGAAGCTAGAGTACGATAGCGTTCACGGGAATTTGACGCATTAATGCGCCCTATTCCGTTACGACAGAACATCAAAATTGACCAAGCGGCGTTATTTTAAAATAATAACTCTATAGAAAAGTTTCAACAGAACAGAACAATAGTCTTGACGTCATTTGCCTTTCACTTGGCCAGGGCAATTATATATAATTACAAAACTATTACAATTCGGTCGCCATTTCGTTAGTGATAATGAGTGAGGCGTTGAGCGCATGCGCAATACCATGTACGTAATTGGTTTTAACGACGCTATCACTGTCCCATTAGCAGCAATTATGAAGACATTGCGTCGTCAACATCAATCTCAATAATAACAATTATTATCAAGTTTTATGTTGAATGAAGAGAATCATTATCGGAAATTTGTTGCTTTCGAAACCGTCGAATCTGGGTGTATTGCGCAATAGTGGTAAGTTTCACCATGGATCGTGGCTTGTAGTTCCATACCATGATTTCTTCTTTCTCGTTTTGTAAATTAAATGACTTCTTGATATTGACCTACTAGCTGTAATATTACGGCAACTCATTGAATGCGTGACATATTTCAACATCGAAAACGAGTTTGTAAGTCGAAATTCCAAGATTAAAAGTCGAAATCTAATTTATATTACGTGTTTCCGTAGATAGCTTTCCCTCACAATAACTTCTGTGTTATTGTATAAATTCACGTAAACGTTTAATATAATAATTACCCTAAATACTAAATCATCGGCGCTTAGAAAGAGGCAGCATGTCATTGTCACGAGGGCATTAGTTCTTGTTGTATCATTATCACTTCATCCAATTATCGTTTACGTTAAGATGTCATGGAAGCAATTACAATATAGATTAAAACTAAAAGTACAGAATATTTAATTTGTGATAAATTAATCGTATTGTTTTGCAATTATCAATACGTGTCAGTTAATTACCTGTTATCAATATTAAGCTGACAGCACATCAGATCTGTATTGGTTGAATGATAAGTATTGTTTTACGATTATCCGTTTGTACATGTACAGAACTCAAACGAACCCGACATTTGGTTAATTAAAAATCTGTAATGATTAAACTGTATTGCAAATCCTATCAACTCTTCACTATGAAACATATCAAACAAAAACAATAAAACAGAAAGCTGTTCTGTAATTGGTCTGACTGTTAGGTGGTGGGATTGGGCGGCCAATCAACCACAATCTTGCACGAGTAGCTTTGGTAATATTAGAAGAAAATGCATCTATTCCGTATCAATCAATCTTTTTCGGCGTTCTTCGGAAACTAAATCATGTGCTATATATGAAACGACTCCAGTGTCTCATTTTTATGATAATTATATTGATTGCACAAAATCGTTGAATTGTGGAAAGTTTAGTTTCGACTTTCATTTATCGTTTGGTAATCTGAACAATATATCAACACTGACTAATAGCGTTCGCCAATCTGAGTGCATGTCGTCTTCGTCTGATTTTAGTTTTATTATTTCATTTATTTAAATGCAATAAACCCCTAAATTACTAAAGTTGCAGCCGCTTAATAGTGAAGCATGTTAATTTAACAAGTGTATTGAATCATAGTTAATTACTCGTGCTATGGATGAGGCAACACTACATTTGTCGTTGGGAAAACTAAAAAAAAAACGATTTATGATAAAGTACAGTTGTTTCACAATTATTGATAACCGACAAAAAACTTGAACAGACATTGAATTTCTGGCAGTATAGTTTTATTATGCCCAAAATATCGTATAAATTACGTTTATCGATATTAACACGTGTGAGGTTCCCCGTGAGACGATATGGATACGCCGTAAAGTGCAAATGGAAAGAACCGCCCAGACACAGTGACTACAAGCTTTCTCGATTCTCGACATGTCACCACCGTGACAGAGAGCGTGTGTACTTCACTGAAAAGAACATAAAACAAATTGTATGGGATTAAAAAAAAATTGTAGCTAATATTTTTAGTGAACATAACTATGACGATATTCTCAATCTATGAAATAAACATAAAGGAACGAATCTTGTGTCATTTTTTCCCACAATTACGCCAATTTTTGTTTAAGTTTAAATATTTATTTATTTTTACATCCACTTCTTAACAATTGTTGTCATAAAATGTGGATAATATGGTGCATAAAATAATGTTACAATTGATTTGGTTTTAAATATTATTTGTGTTCACAAACTGAGCCAGTATTAACCTCATATGTTCTATGCCGGATCATCTCAAAGTTGTCGGCACCTGAATGTGCGTACTGCTTGGCAATTTAACGAGTTTATTGAGTATGAAAATTGGATCTCGTTGTGCAGTTCTCACCTTTTCCAGTGTAAAAATTAATTAATACATTAATGTATTCTGTAGATTATTTGTATTGTTACATCAGAACGCTATCAACATCACCCGAAAAATGTCTCCAAACAAACATTTAGAAGAAATTTGCAGAATAATTACTTCGGGCAGATGGCCAGCATGGTTGTATTACAATTATCGACTTATTCGACCCGAGCTCACTCAAACTGAACCGACATTGTATTAAAACCTACCACCGGTACGTCACACGACAGAAACAACATATTAGTTTTGAATGATACGTATAGTCTCACAGTGATTGTCGTTATGTCCACGTACCAAACCAACTCAAACGGAAATGACGTAATATGACAGCACGTAACGCAACGCAAAGTTGTCGACACAACCCGTCGCTTTATTGAGTGAGAAAATTAGGTCTTGTTGTGTACTTAACACTACTTCCAGTGTATTAATCGTTTTGTATTGTGTAAATTGTTTTGTTTCGCCTGGACGCTATTGACACCACTGTAATATGTTACAAAATACACATTATAATAGAAACAACAACGTGTTTAATCCTGTTTAAATGATAGGCATTGTTTTACAATTATCCCAATTCACGCGTTTATACAAGTGTTGCTGAAAAAAACAATGGAAATTAAAATTAAATAAAAAACTTTGCCTCTAAATACAAAGAACCCGACAACACAATGCACCGTAGCCACAGACTAGGATGGCACTCCGTCAACTCTCCGTGACATCTTTCGATGAAAATCCACGTATGGTGAACTGAGGGGTTCGATGTGATTTCCATTCTTCGCCATACAATCCGACATTTTTTTTACCCTAGTCCGTTTGTCCAGTTGGCTCGCCAGTACGATTACTATATATATTGAATATTACTACGGATACACGGCCATCGGCACACAACGTACAAATTTACAGTAGCTCATCGGCTTCCCTGCTCAGTTTCATCTCAGACTAGTCTGAGGTTTCATAGCATGGTTGACTCTAACTAATTTGTAGTTGAAAACTTGAATGTTGACCATGTGAGCCGACATTCAGCTACTATAGAACGAGCCTCCTAATCGGCGAGAATATTGACGGAAACCAAATACCAATAATTCGAGATGATTTAAATAATAACTGTCCAGTTTGTGCGAACTTGTACCTCTATACTTAGTCTTTTGAAATATATAAGCGAAATTACGGTTCTGAATGAGGACAACAGACAGAGAATGTTTTTTTTTCAAAAACGTCACAAAACCCGTCTTGCTACCTTAATTAGTGATAGACGAAAATAATCTTGCGCTTGATCCCCATCCCAATTATACGTATTTTCGTAATTTAATTTAACGAAACTCCTCTTCAACTTCAACTTCAGCTCGCTCTGAAAGATCATCGATAATTATTATCTGATTTCCAGCGTAATTTTCAAGGTGTTCTCGTTCCGCTTACACTTCAAAGTCCCCCGACCACCTGTTACACTTAGATAGTAAATCATCACTCAAGTTAGGTGCGTTAAATGTGATTGATCATCGTCAGCGTGGGCTGGTGTCGCAGCAATCACGCAGTCTGCTCTCTCGTTTTGGCTCCACGGCCTGGTCTGCCGTTGCGTACCTGTTGCGATTTGAAAAATAGAAACAGTTGTTAAATTTCAGTTTGGGAGCAATAATACCCCGTTAATGATTTAATCGTGTAATTAACGCAATCCTACTTTTTTTACAATGACGACGCACTAACTCCACGTGGCGGGGTTTTGCCCCGGTGGCCACAAAACCCCGCAACTTTCACACCACTCAGTGTGGACTAAACTGCCCGATTGTGAACCGACTGCAACAGTGATATGACCCCATTGAGGCTTTATTGTTGACCACGTGATTCCTGTGCGAGCGTTGAACAAAGAAGACACAACACTCACCCCAGCTGTGATTTCTCCCCCAGTGTCCTAGCGTCGCTTTCTCCCATTCATTGGGATAGTAACAGTATATAATTCGTTATCCCGTCGTATCTAGCCGATCCATTATTTACGTGCCTCGCCGTACCAGCTTGCAAGTGGGTTCGGTACGCTCTTACTATCGTGGCTAGTCAACCACATGAATTTAATCAAAGTGGTTATACATTCATTCGGATAATGATATTAATTAATACAAAATAATAAATCGATTTTTTTTATTCAAGTCAGTATTCTCATAATTAATTAGACTAGCTATAACATTTGTAATTAAGTCCTCGGTATACGTCGAAAATAAAACACTATTGTAACCGACTAAGATCATCTGTCAATACCAAGCATAGCCATGCAATGAAGTACACACACGGGGAAAATTATTTGTCAGTCATGGTGAAATTAAAATCAATTACAGATTCAACTGCGCATGCGTTACATAGTATACATTGTGATTAATTAGTTGCTCATGGGTTTTTTAACAATAAAGTACAATCGAGTATATATACTCCATCGAATCAATGATCTAGACAACGGTTATTCAGATTAGAAACAGATTATAATATAATTGCCAATTAATCCTATGAACGCACTAAGCCAAAATTTGAGCAAAGTATTTTGCACACATTTGAGTGAACACTAATATGTCTATTTTTTTGTTAATTTTGGATCAAATGGGCACAGTTTCTCATTGCCTTGATCAACATTTTTTGGGGAAAAATATAGATTGAAACAAATTTGCGGATCATGGTTTATTTAGCGAAAGTTCAGAAATTTGAATTAAGGAATAACGGCATTAATTGGTAGTTTATGTAGTTATAAACATAAAATGGATTTGAATCGAAATGCGAGGTCAGATGACGAGAGTGGGGCGAATGTAGCAAAATAAATGTACATTTGGTAGTATAGATGGACTGTGGTAGTATGATATAAATACATGTATATCGCAACGTGCAAGAAACACTATTTCAAATAATTTCATCAAAAGTTTCGATTTGAAAATATCGGATATTTGCCTAGTATAGCTACTAAACATGTGAGGCCAGGGAACAATGTTATTCAATATATTTCACATCATCGATGTTTATTTGGGTCACAATAACCCAAACCTTCCCGTCGGGCCTAGTACCGTCATATCTCTCACATAAACTCATGTTCTAAATCTGTATGCGCAGGTTTTGTTACACCATATACCTTTATCTGAATTGTCATTAGCCTCTCGTTGGTACAGCGGGACGTTATGAATTAATGGACACTTTTACACACCGGTTCAATGAACCCAACAGTTTCATTGGCTTTAACGCCCGCAGTGAGTATCGTTGTACGGAATCACCGCGAGTATTCTCGGTATGAGTTCTCAACGCAAGATCCCGATTCATCTTTACTACCGGTAATTTTCAGGAGAAAGTACGACGAACAACTCGAATTGGTCTTGAAAATGTAGGATTTACCCATATATCTGTAAATGTTATCCCGGAATTGTTGCATCTCTTTGTGACGTCACGCATCATTACATATGTAGTACAGTAGTAAACAACTACATGCACTTATAAAAGAGAAATTGTAATTTCATAACGCTTTCGGAAAAAAAAATCAAATAAACGCTTTCAGAATCTAGAAGTTACTTCATTTTTTCCTGGCAATACAATCCGTACGGCTGAATCACAATCCTTTCACAGATTACTGGTAAACAACATTTTTTTTATTAAAATCACGACCCGAAAGGCCAAATTCCTCAAAAAACGCACCCCTTGAAACAGATTTTGAAATGGAAAATCGACTCAAGTGCTTTCTTACCTGGGAAAGACGATCGGTCGGTAAACTAATTGGCTTATTTCTCAAATTCCTTTTGTTTCCCAGTCAATCGTTTCACTATTATACAACACCCTTATCTAACCATACATCGCCTATAATTGTATTGAATTTTTAGAGAAATATATTTAAAACAATCTTACTTAAAACAATTAGGAAAACAAAATTGTTAACATTACCAGAACCCGGTTCTAGGTATAGATACTTTTTAAATTCTTGCAGCATATAAGTTTGTAATTTCCGTACTCGCGTTTCAGATTTGTATAATGGATGTGTTGCCCATGACGTTTACCGCTACCTTCAAGTTGATTCCTTACCCCTGACTATTACACGCGACATGTACCTAGCTCAAACTATTACTCACTAGGAGCAAGTCTTAATCTAAACCAGAATACTCAGCAATAAACGACTTGAATTCCCTACCGTACTCACTTTCAAAAAAATTATCGGAGACGTTTCTTTTTTTCATTTTTTAATTCAGATTTCCACTTTGTTATGTAAATAATGAGACTGTTATTAATGTTCTATTATTATATTATATTTATTGTTATTACTGTTTGTATTATCTTGTAGAATAAACTTGATTGACTGATTATTTATTGATTAATTTATTGATTGATTGAAGACGCACACTGAATTATTTTATTTATTGAGTGTGATCGAAACAAACAAGGCAAACGATCATCAGACCCAGACAGAGACAACGAGGATACTTCGGGTAGAAATGCGAATCAGCTTCTGTGTTTTGAAATCACTCATCGGCTGTATTATTTCATCTTTCAGAATTCTTCTACCTCCCTCCTTTCTAATCTATTACTTTCAGCCGATGCCATTTTA
The DNA here is from genome assembly GCF_978046115.1 of Saccoglossus kowalevskii. Lineage (NCBI taxonomy): Eukaryota > Metazoa > Hemichordata > Enteropneusta > Harrimaniidae > Saccoglossus > Saccoglossus kowalevskii. The sequence goes on from NC_140657.1 coordinate 28,148,094, forward strand.
CGGCGCTTAATAGACACTAGCAAACTTGATCGCATGGCACCAGACCTGTTCAATTGCTCTTTCTCTGATTCGGGCGACCAATAATCGTAAAACATCTTCCGTAAATGATATGACATGATTTCCGTTTGATGCTCTCTGAATGCATCAATAGCTATAAAAGTGACGACGACACAGATATTCTTGAATCATTACTGCGGTCTGATCGTAAATTTGAACCTTGACGCGAAATTTTATTGCGCATTTATTGCTGAGGGCTTTTGTGTTGACTGGTCACGCGTGGTGTGGGTACGCGTGTGACTGTGGTGGCAACTGGAATAGATGTGTTCACCGACCTTCGTGACCCCAGGCTGCCTCGTGTCATCCATGGCAACAGTCGGTCGTTATAGTTCAGGGATATACGAGTTGACCGCTTATCATTATTGTACCAACAAACAGAAAAAAATGGAGGACATTGACACACTTAAAAAACATCATTGTATTTTTTTTTGCATTGATTTCTTTCAAATGCTCATGTGTCCGAGTCTTAAATCAACCTCGATTAACATTTTCTTGTAAACCATCTGTAAACATGGTTCTATTCTTACGATATTATCGGCAACAGTAATGACGATGTATTTAAAAAAAGGTATATACTAAATGGTTACAGCAATGAAAATAAGGACTCGTCGGATATACCGGATCTTTAATTAAGGAGCGATTAAACTTGCAATTACCTGCCCAAGACGATTCCTGTTTCTTGATCCTGCAATGAGCAAACGTCGTTAATAAAACTGTATCTGAGAATTATTCTCGTTCAGGCCAATTAAACAGACTTTGTATTCAAAAGACGCCAGCGGAATATAGATCCCGCTATTCACAGCACGCTAGTTACGCTTTTCTCTATCTCGTTTTGGCAATACATCGTACTTTACGTCAATTGATTTATACACCACAGATGCGACTAAGTTACCCAAAACACACGTCGGGGGTAGTTGATTGATGGTGAATTTTATACATTATCGCAAAACAAAGGAGAGAATTGTTACAGTATTTATTTTTCTGTAAATATTGCCGTGGGGTTCGGAGTAATATATGTCAACTGTTTTTCTGACTTATATCCGTCAACATATTGTTGTTGTCACGGCACTGGTGAAAATAATTAATTGGCATATATTAACCATGTGTAGCTTATACAATTTCAACGTTAACGACAAAGTAAATTAAACATTATGCCATTTCTAAAAAAATAAGTTCATTAATTATATGCGATTTGCTCCTAATAGACTAAGTGTTACAATTACACAGGTATATTTCAGATACACGTGAAATCGGTTCTGTCATAGAAAGTGCATTGTGTAGTCTACGCGTAAGAAACATTGATAACTTTGCTTATTTTTGAGAGTGATTAAATAATTTCATTTGATGAGCTATCTTGATAAAAAAAAACATCGAGACATGATTAGTCGTCAGGCGAAATTATAGCATTATTGATGCCAAACAATGTTTTCGTTTTGAGGTAAATGATACCCTAATGTTTTTTTGTTCTTTTTTAAATATATTTTAATACTCTAATTTAAAAAAAAAAAAGTGCCCGGCGACAGTGTCGGACAATGAATGTCCCTGTTGTTTCTCCTAACCTCTTCACGTGCGTATTGCCAGTGCTGACGTACAGTGTATTTACCACAGAAACCATATTTAAAGCGCGGTGGTCGTCCCGCAGCGTGTGTTCGAATTTCATGTAAATAAACAATGTGTTTTACACGCGTTGTATACGTCACTATGAGTCCCATATCGAACAGAACGCGGCGCGACGACCACCGCCCTTTAATGTTTTCGACTACGTGACAGGATTGTGTGAGCCTCGTACTATCATAATGGCATTAGAGCAATTGAATGCGATATCCTGGCGTCAGATCATGCCCGGTAGAACACAAGCGCCTTTCGATGCAACAACCACTACACTACCAGTGAGGGACTATTGTTGGTATAACAACATTAAATAAAATCATTTATCAAAACCCCAACAACATATTGCACCATTAAATGGGAGGGGAATAAAAATACCCTTTCTACATTATCGTTCGTCGTCGATTTCACTGTTATCATTAAAATGTAGCAAAATAATTAAGAATATAATTAAGGTTCGTGCAACGTTGTGTATTTTTACAGCCATGGTTTTCCTTCGAGTCGTGATGGTGGAGATTTCATGATGACGACGTGTAGTTCAAACCCAATTCTAGTTTTTCATCTACGACACGTGTTACCGAGCATGTCATCATAGGAGTTTAATTAATATATGTGGCACTTGAGCATCCCATGTCGCTGATCAACTCTAGATCATGACGGACACATTCTGTCCATGGAAATCAGTGAAACGCCAATGGAATTTCACGTTCACGTTCCTACGCCGCAGGGCCGGGATTTTCGACGATTTCTTGAAATGCAAATTCTGTCTTGAAGATAATGGCGTTACATTTTCTGTATTCTTACATCATAGGTGACGTCACAATTCCCAAGATGAACCCGCAATACTTGGGGATGTTAAGGTAGCGAGAAGGTTTTTGTGACGTTTTTAAATAAAACATTCTCTGTCTGTTGTCTCGTTCAGAACAGTAATTTAGGTTATATATATCAAAAGACTAAGTATAGAGGTGCAAGTTCGCACAAACTGGACAGACATTGTTTACATATTAATCACGTGACATCAAAAATGGCAAACCATGTAAAAATGACTAAGTCCGCGATTGCGAGAGTATACAGATAAGATGTTATCATTTAAACCCTTTCAAAGATAAACATTATGCAAATATCCACGAAACGCCAGTTGCAGTCTTTTCTGCTAGTGTTTTAAAACACTAATTTGAGCAACGTTATTTCGCAATTTCGATCTTTTGTAAACCTGGGTGATGTATCAAGGTCTAAAGTAACCGTTTTATCAATTTTTGAAAAATCAAGAAAAAAGTGAAAATTTCCCTTCTCGCTACCTTAAGCAATGCACTGAAATCGTCAATAGTGGTATCGTTGTCAGGGTACGTCGCGTACGCTCTTCTTAATCAGCCTCGTTCGTATATAATATTATTATATTTCATCATACCTTTACCACCCAATCAAATTCGCGCATTTGGCGGTCGCATATTGACTTCTCAATGCTCAAAGACGTAATATTAGGCTTCTGCTCTTGCGAAGAAGTTACGACTGATCTAAAAAAAAATGTTGATTCACCGTTCAGTTTTATCGGAGAATCATCTTTAGTTTGTGAACACGTCGAACAACTTGAAAACATTATCGGCTCAACATGGAATCTTGCATTACTTGGGACGAGTTATGCTCTATGTGAATACTTTTAACCGGATGTTATCGTATCGTATGTATCGAACAACACGATTACATCTGTCGGTCGTTCGGTTCGACCGTTGTCGCCGCACCGTGTACGTAGCCTAGCGCTGATAAGTTGATTTTCGCACGGTATTTCAGGATTTGTTGACGCCGTATGCCGTATTAGTGCTTCTATTCATTTCATCAAGATAATTTTATTACTTGTTATTTCTCGTACATAAACGGCGTTTTTGATAAGTTGACATTTCAACGTAAAAATGCAAGTTTGAATTACAAATTACAAATGTAAATCTATTCTAAAAAATAAAAGTTAGTTTTCAAATATAAATGCATTTTCAAAAATAAAAGCAAATATTCAAATGTAAACCCATGTTCAAAGATACATGTCAATTTTAAAAGTGAAAGTGCATTTTAATTTGGAATTAAGTTAGATATCAATTTTGATTCTGAAATCGACAAAATAATTTTAAAATGCAAATAAAAATTAATAAAAACGTGAAATTCAAATTGTCCATTCAACCGAAAATGCGTTGATACAACAATCTTAATTGTGAAAGTAATTTTGGAAGTGATTATATGATATAAATGGAAACTAGAGCCGGAAAGATGTAACCACCATAAACTACTCCTCCAAATCTATCACATCACTACTTGGCTGAACAATCATGATGTTGTCGCTATGTGCAGCTTTTCACGGTTAATGACCCCCCCCCCCCTATTCCATATCACAAGCATTATTCGATTTGAATTCGTTGGCGCTTGAAGTGAGAGATTTAAAATGACAAATTTCCGAGATCGTCTTTACTAGTATGTTTCCAGTATTGGTATTTTGTTGTGTGGTATTTAAAATCAAACACAAAATATAATGCCGGTGCTTTGTTGGTTTAAGTGGCACGAGATATTCGTCCTAGTACGTCATCAAATCTGTCATTTTATCCAACCTCGTCCGTGGCCAACCTCGTTATGTTATCACTAAAATCACAATGCGACCTGACGAGTAAGATGTTTGAACCTGTATGTTGTTCCAGTCTTTGTGGTGTACATACATGATTAGTGTACATACATGATTAGTGTATTTACATGATGGCCTTGGCGGGACGAGTAGCGGATTATTAAGGGATTACCTGAACTTACTGAGTTACCCGCATGTGGACCCCATGGGAGATAAACCATAATTATGCCCTTACTTCCCCCTCCCCCTCTTGTAGAGTGTAGAAGTTCCAGCTATTCCGAGATGTTGAGTCGTGAAATGTACGTGTACGTGTACGTGTACGTGTACGTGTACGTGTACGTGTACTCAGTAACGGGCACAACTGTCGAGAATCTACACACAAAACAAAAACAAAACACAAGCAATGTTAAATAACAATCTAAAATAACGGATAAACAATGTATTAGTGGTTATCATTGTTATTGATCACGTATTTGTCGATTTTGTTTCTAATAATCGCGACAACCCGATGATGGGAATTTTCATATTAAAATATAAATGCACAGTTGGTCAGGAGGGTCTCATTAACAAGTTGTTTGCAATGTACTACAGAAACTGTAATCGAACATTACCTCAAAAGTTTCAAACACGTTAATACATTTCTTTAGAAGGGGTATGTTTTTCTTACTTGATTGAATGACCCGACGCGAGATCACGGATCGATACACTACCGAATCGGATTATAGTCGGGAATACACTAAATAGCTGCGTGGCGGCCGAGCAGGACCATTGCTCTTGAAACACATTGTTCGAGTGTTTATTTGAAGAATGGATCAGCGTAGCCAGATTACATCTTTTTTAATTGCTAATCCCAATACTATCCAGTGTGTGTTATTTTTCTCATCATGGTACAATTACTGCAAATGTTTTGCGGCTCGCATAGAATGACGGTTCAGGGCAAAGTCCCGACGGCCCGAAGACAATACCAATGGCTTCTTGTGGTAATTCGGGACGGAGAAGGCACGATCATTTTTGATTGGCGGAGCCATGGAAACAAATCATAATCTCAGAAAGCACATGTACGTTGTTTACTATTATGTCTATCAGAAGTTGTGCAACTTGTATATAAATTTGCTCTGGCGGTAAAAATCCCGGATAAAATCGATTCTCACCCACAAACACGTGCAATACACCCAAATCGTTCATCAACCGACAACATGCTGTAAATATACCTATATCCTATCTATAGGAAGTAATCAACAAATGAAACACACACACAATAAGTTTTCTAATTAACATAATTTTGCTATAAACCCATCAGCTATAGTTCTGCTTTGTTCGTTAACTATTTACACTGGGAGGAAAAGCTGCAAAATTATTAAAAAATAAATAAGTGCAGGAAAATCCTTAGTCAGTTACGATTCTCTAAAATTTCCGACACCGTATTTCAATGATTCCAAATTTCATAAACGCTAATATATCGGAGCTCACGTTGCAAAAAACAAACTAACAGTAGCCTATCGGTGATTTCAGTGATGTTATGATGAGTATTATTTCAAGCAATTAGTGCCCGGGTCGCTCACCACTCCGCTTATTCATCCCATGCTTCTGAACTGACCACTGGCACGCGTGAACGAATCGATCGGATGGCCATCTGTTCGCACTTGCTGATGTCATTCGTGTTCGATTATTATTTAATGCGGCGACATAAAGGTACTTGACAGTGTTGTAAATTTGTCCCAATTGTGACGTGACGTCATCTGGTATATAGGTCAAGCGTCATAACACATTGCTGTACTTATCTATCAGTAGATCACGTGATCACACTTTGAAGACGGTCAATAATGCTGGCCTTACTGACACGATTCATCAGCATCCTACCAGATCGGTATTAACTTATAAAGTTCCACCACACCACCATAAAAAAATGTTGGAACTGAGTACTAGGTATAAATTAGACTTGCATACAGTCTCTTGTTTATTTTTTCGCGGTAACTCGACTTTCGCCATTTACAGACTCAATAAAATTTTATTTTATTGAAAAACAAAACAACAAAAATAAACAAGGGACTGTATGCAAGTTTAGGTATATCTAATAAAGTAGGAATGGAAAGTAAGTGACTAAATAAATACAACTTGTCATTTGCCGTAATGCCATTGATAGTTGCGCCTTTTGATATGAATGCAGGCATGACGTCAAAATTTGTCAGGTCAAGTTTATGTCAAAGTTGAGTATAAAAAAAAGATCGGGTGGTCTGAATTCGTGCACAACACAGGGGCGAATCCAGCAAAATGTATTGGGGGGGTCCAGGCCTATAGGTCGAATACACGGGACCGTGCGATTCGGACGATGCTATGCGTAATCCAGATGCATTTTCATGCGTTTTGAGGAGGCCATGGCCCCTACTGGATCCCCCACTGGCACAACACGTGGATATATATATATATATATAACTCAAGGAGATGAAACCACTAAACGCGGAGAAGCGTTTATCCGTCAAAAGGTACATTCACTTAAAGGGCGGTGGTCGTCGCGCAGCGTCCTGTTCGATATGGGACTCATAGCGATGTATACAACGCCTGTAAAATACATTGTTTGTTGGCATGAAAATCGAACGTTGCGTTGCGCGACGACCACCGCCCTTTGACTTTGACTTGTAGTAGCAATACATTGATACCAGCTCGTATTTTTTTATTTTCGCAGTGCAAATTTGGGACACTTCTGTATTTTGTTAGTCGACGCATCCAATTCAAGGGCGGCACTTATCATATAAACATTGAAGTTCAAGTTGTCCCACATCTGTGGCAATGATGCCAAGGACATTGACGGTGCCAATTCGCCTACCACCTGTGATATTGACGACGCTCCTATTGAGAGAGACAGTGAGAGGGGGTACGTTCACTCAATACGGAGTGGCAAAAATAACTAAACACATGAAAAACACATGAAAAGGACGAACAATGAGAGAACAAGATTAACCTGCTTTAGTTTTGACTCGACACGTGCAGGTGAAGTTCTAACATAAGCAAACGACGGCCGCCAAAACTCATGCAACTATCAGTGGGGTACACTAGGTAGCGGAGTATCTCAACAGTTTGTTTGTCCATAGAGACGATACGTGTAGAGATAGTCAACACCGACACAATACCGCGGTAAAATAGACCATTTGGCGTGCTTCGCACACCGATCGGTACGCCTGCCGTTCTCTTTTTAATAGTGACAATCTAAAACCAATAGCAATCTTTCATGAGATTTTATGGCTGGATCGAACTCAAAATGAATCGATTAAGTTACGAGCAATCGTTTCTCCTGCGTTGTTTTCTTTCGTTTTTGTACAAACAGCGGCGACCTTATTTGTTCGCCAGGTCCATTATGTAGCAACGAGGATTCAGAGATGTTCTGCATGCAAATACAGTGTAGGTATTTTATAACGAACTAACGTCTAATCCGAGAATTGGGTAATAAAAGAATCTGACTGAACCCCAATTATTCGGATTATTAAAGGGCGGCAGTCGTCGTGCAGCGTCTTTCTCATGGCGACGTATACAACGCATGTAACATACATTGTTTATTTACATAAAATTCAAACACGCGCTGCGCGACGACCACCGCGCTTAAAGCTTGTTCTATTGGATAGTCAGAAGAAATATGACTAAAAAATAATGTATACTGAAGCATAACGTAGTTATTATGATTTCGTGTTTAGTGTTCGGATCAAGTTATGCAAGATACAATGTATATTGATTGATGCAGATTTTTATGAAAATTATTATGAAATGATCTGATCTCTGGGTAGTAATTTAAGTAACATGCAAGTAATACGGAAAGTGCACGTGACTATCACGGGTGATAGAATAACGAGTTGTGGTTGTGTGCAATTTACATGCTTTCACAAACATTCTTTTCCAAGTGAAATGCCCCTTCAAATCTATTCACAAACATAATCACGCGAATCGCGAGATTAACGCAGAGGTGGTACAATCAGTCGCGAAAGAAATTAGGTCAGGAAGTTTTAAAGCAACTTGTATAATTGTTGATATCCAACTTCAATTGGGCGAACTTGAGGCGTTATTTACTGATTCACAAACATACTCACGCGAATCGCGAGATTAACGCAGAGGTAGTATAATCAGTCACGAAGGAAATTAGTTCAGGAAGTTTTAAAGCAACTTGTGTAATTGTTGATATCCAACTTCAATTGGGCGAACTTGAGGCGTTATTTACTGATTCACAAACATACTCACGTGAATCGCGAGATTAACGCAGAGGTAGTATAATCAGTCACGAAGGAAATTAGTTCAGGAAGTTTTAAAGCAACTTGTGTAATTGTTGATATCCAACTTCAATTGGGCGAACTTGAGGCGTTATTTACTGATTCACAAACATACTCACGCGAATCGCGAGATTAACGCAGAGGTAGTACAATCAGTCACGAAGGAAATTAGTTCAGAAAGTTTTAAAGCAACTTGTGTAATTGTTGATATCCAACTTCAATTGGATCATGGAAGATACTAACGGTGATTGGATGAACTTGAGGCGTTATTTACTGCTTAGTCCAATGCATTTACGAGATTATGGGTTTAATGATGCCCGTAGTCAACGCGCAGTGTTATCTAACTGCAGTGTGGAAAGCATAGTGCCCAAGACAAGGTTAACACCAGCACATACCCGAAAAGTACAGCGCATAACCCGCATGACCTCGTCCAAAGTACACGTCTCTCAATAATCTCTGAAATACGTTATTGCATCTGCTGTAATTTTAAAGGTCACGCGGATAACATACGTTCGAACATATTTAAATATTTTCTTTTGAAAAAAAATGCATCTTGATTACTAAAACTTGAAAAAAAGGAAGGTAATACATAAAGATAAATCCGCGGAGCAAGCGCTTTTTTAATTTCAAATTATTTCAAAGAACGAATACTTCTCAATGTTCAAGTGGGCAGTGTCAAAATAGCATTTTATTTTATTATTTTATTTATAAATAATACTAAGTTTTTTGGACCAAGATAAAATATAAAACAAAATACTTTTAACATGCTCAAAGCTATTGCCTTCTTAAATATATAAGGTTTGAAGGCCAGGGTTGTTCTGCGGCGTGTGCTCGAATGTGCGTAAATGTGTGTCAGACGCTTTGTACACATTGCTTGCGTCCGTATCCTCGGGGCGGAGCTACGTCACAAGATGTTCCAAGTTGCTAAGACGCGCACCACTGTACCATGCATTTCTATGGGCTCCGTGCGCGCTGTTGTGGAACGCCGGTCGAGCTGGTGGAAATTCGAGAAAACAACACAAACTCAACTTTGAAGTAATCCCGAACAACCAAATTTATATATGTTACACACGCAGGGGTAACACTGGTCTCAACAACCATCCCAAAGTACCGTTTTCTTCGAGTTTTTGGCCTTTGTTTTCACCGCGATGGTTGCCAGGCGGTGAATATGCCCGGATGTCCGCCCCGTGGATCGAACACTATGCACTGCGACAACCCTAACCCTTTATTTTCATTTACTTCGGCGATTATTATTAATTAACGACACAATCATGGAAACCCCCGGTAAACTTGACGTACTGGGATGGGTAGTGAGTAACAAATAACATCAATAATGCATATATGTATATATTGTTGCAATAGTGACCCGTTGTACTCCTATCGTTTTGTTATAACCATTGATAGTGGACAGATTCAATCATTATTATATTTAATATGTATAATTGTGCTTATTTATGATTGCGTTTGTGTTGATTTCATAACCGCCGCGGGCACTTATAATGCCGCCAACATTAAACTAACTATAATTACGGGTGAAATCGACAACAAATCGGGCATTCCCCTGAGACAAGTAATAATTACAGAAACACAGTCTCCTGTTTCAGTCCTCTTGGCAATTTGGGTCCAAATAATGAAGCTTTAAGACCGCATTGTGAGAAGGGAATATTATTACACAAAACACGATCGTTTTAATTACTTTTTAATCACATACATACATTCCTTTGTTATTTCCACATGACAGGCTATTGCAGACAGTGTTTTTCCTCCCCGTTATCTCCAAACTGTTTCACGCGGCAAATATTCAGAGTTTCCCTTTACTTTAGTTTTTTTAGTAAATAACGATAATTCTCGTTCTGGGTCTTTACTTCCATGAAAATGTTTTTGCAGGATTCAGGTGACAGATACGTCACGGTGGGAGACCGTTGCCATGGTGTAACCGCATCGGCGCAAGTTCCGATCAAATCTCAACACATTTCTTAAATCATGCTCTTTTAGCGTATTCGGTGGAAATTTGATTTCGAATATACAAACAAAATAATCTGAAAAAAATAATTTGTAAACATTAGTATATTATAATGTAACCGATTCTCTTTCATACAGTAACTGCAATGTCAACGCTTTCAAGATGGACGGACGGTATTTTTTTTACGTTATTTTTGGCTATTTTTCTATCAATTCTATATAAATATGACCATAGTTTTAGGGATTTGGTTTACAGGAGTTGTTTCCAATTTGGACAGCGTTCCAATGGGAGATCTCTCCCAAGAGATAAAGTATATGGAATGATTTTCTGCACTGGCAGGGGATACCTATGTTCGGTAAGTGTGCCGAGAATTACAATAAATTAAATATTTCAATTATACCCATTTATTTTGAAAATTATATTTATGTACAAAAAACATAATCACACTGATGGACGATATATTACACCGGACCGATTTAAATATATTTTATTCTCCGCACTATGTCAATTTGGTCTATACCAATTATGGATTGACTTCCAACAACTTGAGTATCGTGAAGAAAACAATTTGAGGTATTTTTTTCTAATTACCCATGGTGCAATGTTGTACCGACTGGGTAGTGATACGTTAGTCCAGAGAGGGGAGCAGAGTTTATATGTCGAACTTGACTCTAGATGCATTCGTCTAAATCAAAACCACGACTATCACCTGTATGATAGTTAGTCAATAAATTTACATCTTGTTTGAACAGAACAGGCTGTACTCTGAATACGACACGCTACAGTTACCAACATCCGGGTCTTACAGAACAATTCTAGAATTTGAACACTGGTACAATAACTATTACCAGTCACTGTTGAGTTATGGGAGAACAGTGAGAGGTCACGTGAATAGGAGTTATTGAGCTTGTTTGAAATTTTTGGAAAATGCATCCGAAGAAAACACAATATATGGTATGATCTGTCACAAAATAAGAACGTTGCTTTGGCAGTAAATACACCAATAGTTCAGTATGTCATAGTGAAATATTTTTTGTGCTTACGATCCGAACTGAATTACCCGGCTTTTATGTTTGGCCAAAATCCATTTAGTTTGCCTTCGCATTTTGTGACTTATCGGAAGAATACCGTTAACTTTGCGTTAAAATAGCGTCTTTGTTTTACTATATTGTTCCTACCAAGATACAGTATGAAGCAGTAATATTTAAACATGCTCAAAGTTATCCGCATTTTTCAAAAAAGGAACTAGTAGTTATGCACAGTACAACTTCATGTATGGAGGTCACGGTAGATGTATGGTACAAATTTCCGAGTTGATGGTATTAGCAAAATGAGACAGAGAAATCATAATTTTTCATAATATAAGTTTAAATTTAGAAAACCAAAGTTTCGTGTTTTGTTTTATATAATCTGCTTAAAATTGATGTGAATAAGCTATCCTGTACGTGCTACCGCGACAGACGGCTTACCGTACGTGAGAATCTTTAGAAAAGTGCGCCCTCTAGTGATACGCCAGCCGCTAGTACTGCTAGCGGGTATATGTGCAGCCATGCTTCCAGAGAATGTGTGAACCGTGCGCTTGAAATCTCTTATGACTCTGAATTGCTGCCAAAAATAAAAAAAAGCCTCCGGACAGTGACCACGACAGCTGGTATTCGGAACCAAATTAGGAATCATCGGAGCATCGGTGTCCTCAGCGTATAATTGATGGATGACAAGTGACCTCCAGCCAATTTGAAATATGTGCTTGCGCCGTAACGAGCAGCGAACCATGTCGAACCAATCTGATGCCCATTTCGTGTGTGTTCTAGGGATATTACGTGAAGGACGTGGTCTCCGGAGAGGGGGAGGAGGGGGTCTCATCGGGGTTCACAGCATACAAACGAAGTATATATAATATGCATTAGTACGGATAACGACACGATATGTGGTGCGATAGAGATGTGCAGAAAACAATTGTGTAAGCAACTATCATCACCAACCCTGGGTTGGTTGTCTGATAGTGGCGGCGGCACCGGGGTTGGGTGGGGGTTGGCAGAGGGGCGGCCGCCCACCCGAAAAATCATTGGAGGGGCGTGCCCCCTCCCCAAATCAAGCTGAAACCCTTTGTGTCAGCTAAATTTGCCCAAAATGCAGGAAATAACGTTTCAGAGGGTCTAGATTTCAGATGTCGCCCCTAATGCAAAATTCTGTGCCACCGCCTCTGTCTGGGCACGGTTAATTTTTAGTTACTTTTTAAGTATAGGAAGTGGTTAAGGATAGGAATTCTATTGATATCCTTATCCGATTAATTCATTTATTTGTGAACGCTCGGGTCATTTGTAATCCGTTTGTCCGGATTAACTTTGAGAGAATGCCTTTTCCGGTTGAGTGGCATAACACCGTAGTGCCTCGGATCATCGGTAAATGGTCCCGATTATTATTTTCATCAAATCGAGATCTACTCGATCTGTCCATAGTCGGTAAAATTAATAACAGTGTAAACATGAGGGCAGCTGCTTATTTCCCCGAAGGAATGTGCACCCCAAACTATGCCCAAACCTAAAACTTAAATAGATCGTTGGGTCAACTTACTGACCCGCGAGTGGAACAGACCTCAGACTACTAGTCCTCAGACAACCAATACAATTCTTTTCTGAGACTAGTCTGAGGACAGGCGTATTCATCTCCTTTCACACAAATGCCCAGTTTAGTGGGTAAATTGCTTTAAAAAATACGGTTGAGAACAATTTCTCCGGCCTCATGTCGTTCCGTGGCGCGAGGGAATAACATATCATTGCATGACTGGTGCGACCACTCACACGAACGTAACCGAAGTTACACGGCAGGATTCTCGATATCGCCTCACAGCCCCCGGCTTTTTGTTAGAGTGAAAACACCAACACCCAGACTGCATCGCATAATCACGGGGCTACAACATTCTCATATATGGCCAAGACAAATAAATATTCCATTATTTTTTTGTAAATTTTATATTTTATATATTTTTATGTATCATGTCAAATTATTAAATAAACGTTACATGGCTGATTCTGCTGCAGGAGAAAGACAGTTTGATCAGATTATTATATCACTGGGGCACTACTCGTTTCTTTTTATTACATTACTTGCATTACTTCTGTTCAGACGTGGATACTTAAGACCTGCTTACAAGTTTTGATTTTTGTTGTTTTTATGTTTCGAAAATAAAATAAAAATGGCTAAAATACGAATTAGTGTTGTTGTGTTAGAGTGGTCGCGGCCGAAATAACAAACGGTCACAGCCGCGACTTTCGCTTTCACTGCGATTTTTTGCAATGAGTAATAACACCTCAACAAATATTATTAAAAAAAACAAGAAAAAAACAACATATGAAGATATTTACGTGCGTTGATTTTAATTATTTAATAACTTTTTTTGCGCGCGCGGATTATTTTTTGTTTAATTTTGATCCCATTCCACCAGAAATAGGATGCGCTACGTTAACACCAACAAAGTAATTAAGAAATACATACAAACACACATAATGAAAAATTCCGACCATCAATATATCCTCTTTGGTAAATATGTACCGAATAAGTCGTACAAAACAAAACGTGCTGAGCAAATACATCGTAGTCATCACTCTAAAATTAGACAGAATAAACACACGCAATGAAACTGCACCGCACTAAATTGGGGGGTTCTCACGCTTGGTTTGAGAAAAAGGCGGGCTTTCTCACGAAATCTTCACACGGGTCGCTATTTTCGTGTTGGGACAGTTCGAGAATTTTCAGTCTGCACGTGGATACCCGCATCCACTAACCGCCATTTTGTTTTTGAATTATTGGCATATGCAAATGAAGCTGCCCTTATTAGAACCAAAATAAATCATGCACACGTTAATTTCTCAAGTTGCCAGCCACGCTATTCGGTGAAGAGAGATGGGGTTTCACACTACGAACTTTGAATATTTTCTACAAAACACCATCGTTAAATTGTGCACATTCACATGCATAGTTTTTTTAACAAAATTCTGAATATTTAGGATGTACTTTCCCGTTGCGAGGTGTTGAATTGCAATTGGTTGGGGGTTATTTTCTCTACTGGAATGTGAACTATTTCGGAGAGTATCAGTGCACAGTAAAATTCCCACTTTTTCGCAATTTTTTGGTGATCAGTCCGATATTCCAGCCACGTATTAGTTTCGACACTATTTTGCCGCTTTAGTATAAAACTTTGTCCATGTCCCCCCCCGTATTTCACGCTTATTCGTTATTCACATAACCTCAATGTGTCAGTATAAACAAAATTGGAACTGACAGGAATTCGTCACGCGAATGACACGAACATGACATGAACATGACACGAACATGACACGAACATGACATAAAAATGACACAAAAATAACCAAATCTCGACATTTTTGAGCAAGATGACGAATATAACATAAGTTAATAAATGTACTATAGGTTCAGCGCCGATTCGCAATGGATATGTATAGTGTAAAACATGTTGAAATAGCTGCACACAATTCAATCGACTTTTACTTTTGTTTAATCGTTAGATTTTCAACTAGCTACTTTGTGAGAACATACTTTCTGTTAAATTAGCTACATTTTGAATAGCCGAAAAGTACGGATTAACTAAATTGGAGCTAAAATACCATGCTAGTCAGAAAGTTATGCAGTAATATGTTTAAATTAAGTATCCATTACTTGTTTCAAAAGTGAAAAGGATATTAGATCACGAGACTGACCAGATAAATTGATACAAGAATTTGGTATGATTAAATATTAACCTTAACATGCCCAGTGTTTTTGTGTCAAACTACTGAATAACATAATGCATGCTGGGAGTTCTCACGTGAGAACACATTTTATCACTCTGTATAAATAAGTCCGTGACCTTTTTTTTATTTTTTCAAAATATAGTTCTTGACTTGTAATATAAAATAAACGTGTTATAACTATCATATTTAAACAGACTGTGTGTTATTCTTGTGTTTTAACTTCGTAGTCATGGTAAAGATAATAACACGTTTTTTTATCAAAAATTTGGTCTGTGACTCCATTGACCATGTATAGCAACAACAACTCTAGTCACAGAATATCAGCATTTTTAAAGAAAGAATTACAATTTTATCGAGCAATTTTCTCGTTTATGTTTGCTGTTCTGTGTTACGATTCCGCTACAAGTATAAAAGTTGCTTGAACGTTCAATACTGAATGTTAGTTTATCGCTAAAAAATATGACGTGAATGATGTTATAAAGCGCACACATATATTTACCTTTTGTTGGTGTGAATTGAAGTTTTATTCGCCGCGCCACCTGTGTAGTATTCCTATAGCTTCACGTCCGTAGTTCACGTGGTTCTGGTTCGTACAAAACCAGGTTTGTTTGGACAGTTGGTTAACTCGTCAAATAGGTCAACAATGTTCGAAGCTGACCGTCAATTGTATGGATTGGTTACGCCCTCATCCCAATATTGTACAGTATTTATTTATTTGTTTATTTACTTATTATATATTTATTAATTTATTTTATTTATTAGAATACATCTTCACCCGACCTCCCCTTAGCCGGGTTCACGTGAATAGATTGCGTCACATTTCTAGTTGAAGCTAGTGTGGTTTGAAAGTGACGCCATTCGCTGAAATAATGAGTCGAAGTTGTACTTTAAAGGGCGGCGGTCGTCGCGCAGGTGCGAAATTTGTGTTGAAAAACATTGATTTTCTCGCAATCCAACGCGCTTTTCTAATGAAATCACGAGTGCGAGTTTTGCAGTGAGCGCCACTTGCACTAATTACCACCGGCGACTCCTTCGATACCTTCAAATCACCAACAAAAATATCTAATTAAAAGCTTGGTAACATCTCAGTTTGTACAAGTTGGTATGCGTGACAGTCAAAATCGCCATCTTTGTATATATAAGACCCATATTTCACGCATGCGTGACGCGACGACCACCGCCCTGTAAGCATAACAAATCTTTATGTTGCTGTTTAAAGGCAAGCAGAACAGCATTTTTAGTAAATTGGAAATGTTGTATCTTCTGGAAACCCAAACTTTCATGACATAAACAACGTGGAAGTGCGGTAGTAACACTCGCTAGAATCTACTTGATTCAAAATTGAACATCGGGAAAATTTGAAGACTGGAAATTATGCATAATACTGAAAGTGGGGGGGGGGGCGAAACATAACGAACCTTTTTTGTCGATACAAAATACATATATTTGTATACGAGTACGCCCGTTATCACAGGATCAATGCAAATAATATTTAAAACGAATTGAAATGTGTTTATGCGTAGTAGTTCATCATTTGAGATGTTGTTTATTTAATTTAATTATTACAAAAAACTAACATGCAATTAAAAAAAATTAAATAGAAATTTACCACCGCGTGGGAATTGGCCTACCTCATTTGTTTAATTGATTGACCTCATTTGACCTAATCGCTTGTTAGCGTGTAAGAGTATTAGTGGGCCGAAACACAATTTGTTGACTCGATATAAACGGCAATTTGAGCAAATATGTTATTTCTCGTTTTCAACAGCAATATTTATTTAGTATGGAGTATATAATTTTAAACGTATGATGACGAAAACGAACATAAATGAGTTAATGTATTCAAGGCAAACGTACCAAGAGGGATGTCACATTTCCACATAGTATCTCTTTAACTTCGTAACAGTATTTCAGTCAGTCAAATCGACAGTGTCACGTGATGTGTTTGGTTATCGACCAATCGGTGGGATAGGGTAGTTGACACCTGCTGATTGCACGCGTTTGCGCAGGCGCCTCCAATATGCAAATTACAGAAATCCAGTTAAGTTCGGCACGCCGTGCTGACGCTCTGAAACGGATGGATGCCTTTTAAAGAGACGGTACTGCGTTCACTGGGTGTGCCGAATTTTCTCCTTAAAAATCCATCCCCTTCATTTGCATAATCAGGCGGTTTATTTAGCGGCGATTGGAAGTAGTAGCGGTTCAGATTGGAACTAGTCGCAGTTATCTACACAGAGACAATCGATTCATTGTACCTCCGATAAACTAGACCCACATCCCAACAAGTCTACCGTCCCACTAACAGCAATTCACTCACATCGCAAAAGGAGTAGTAAAAAATGCCTCGCTCTTTTCTGGTAAAAAAGTGCGGAAAAAAGACTGGCTACAGTAACTCTGTTACGCTGACAGTTCCCACCGTGATGGTGCCGTCCCGACATGAATCACCGATAGATGACAACCCGCCAGCGTCGCAAACGGTGACACCTGCACCAGCAGCCATCAATAGCAGCGACATATTCCGGGGAAAACCAGCGGACATAGTCACTAACAACTGGAAAACTTTAAGTCCAAGAATCGGACCAATCCTACTGATACCGAAGTGCCTCTCTCCGAGCTCCGGAAGCGCATTTACCGCCGTCACCCCGCGCAACCAGCTGGAAGGTAGGGTAATTTCCACCTAAATACTTAAAATTGTTTTATATCCATGTGAGGTTCAATTTTTTAGTTTTTAAATTTCAGTTTAATATATCAACAATGTATATTACTGGGAATGCACTGTTTATAATCGGGTTTAGTTATGGAAAGCGGTGTTTTCTAAATTTGAATTGCATGGACAGCGTAAAGCGTGAGCTTTCAGGTTTGTGGAGAGTGTAGGGGTAGGGATTTGACTGGGTAAATTGAATCGCTCAAAATACTCCGTCATAAATTGTGAAGGGTCGAAAAAAACACAGTAACTAAGGGCTAAAATCTGTGTCAACTAATCCATTTTCAGGGATTTTATGATCGAACATTTTCCAATCTCTTTGAGCCGATTTGTACCTTTCTACAAAATTTCATTTTCTATTTTTGTCCGTTACCGTTTTTTTAAGTCCTAGCGTGTTCATAGCCTACTGGACAATTTGTTATGGCTTTTCAAGTAGTAACTCGTCAGGGGATATCAGCACCACTAGACATTTCACTAACATACATTTTTCATCGTATATATATTTCAGAATTCTCTAGTCAATACGCCGAATTTGGACACTCTGAAAATTACGAAAATCCGGCTGTGCCGTCCACAACTAGAAAAGAATTGGTGATGAGTAACGGCAAACCCGGTATGCAGATGGAGCTGAGTGGAGACGTACGACAGTGGCCGTGTGAGATCTCCTCATATACCGTCCCATCGCCGCCCCCGAATGGTAAGTCATCTGAAAACGCAATAAAATGGTATAATACTAACACTATCGATCTAAAATAATTTTTATTTTTTAAGATAAAAAAATAATCCAGTTTAATTAAGAATGTTGCTTTAAGTACATGCTATTTTGAATGTTCGGTGTTTACCTCTGACAGGCTCGTCTCTACGTGGTGGCGCTGCGCCGTAATACTGTAAGCGACCCGTTGCTAATGAATTTTCACTTTATTTTTTTTGCAGGTTTCAACAAAGCAATGGTAGAGCTTTTAAAGGACGGTAAGCTCAGCTACACCGATGTATATAGAGCACAGTTCGCGCATGCCGAGAAACAAATTCTGAAAACATTGACGACCGACCAACTTTATTGGCAGCACAGCCGCCTGTCCCCGTATAGCGATGAAATGGACGATGGGCTCGACTTCAAAGGAGATTTTGACTCTCAAAAAAATATGTTGTCGCCTATCGCCGGATCATTCGCTTGCGTGAGATGCAAGAAGGTATTCAGCACTCCTCATGGATTGGAAGTACACGTACGTCGGTCGCACAGCGGCAAGAGGCCGTACGCCTGTGAAGTTTGCAACAAGACCTTCGGACACTCCGTCAGTCTCAGCCAACACAAGGCCGTCCACACACAAGAGAAGATATTCCAATGTAAACAGTGCGGGAAAACTTTTAAACGTTCCTCAACTTTGTCTACACATCTTCTCATCCATTCCGATACCAGACCATATCCATGCGAACACTGCGGGAAGAGATTCCACCAGAAATCGGATATGAAGAAACATACATACATCCATACAGGTAAATATGATGTATTTCACTGTCCGTTAAAATTAACTAGCTTGAAATTACTGAACAGGTGGTTTTGACACCTACCTTTCATCGGTAATAATCAGTCATATCACACCAGTGATTATTCACTGAATCGTCGCCAACCGCCCTACCAAAATTAAGATAAATCTCTGAAAAGAACTACAAATTTGTTTATTAAATTCCATCAGCTTCTATTGTTTATTTTACGTCAATTTGGAGAGAAAATTGAGAAATGGATCTCTCCTGTTGAGACTCAATTTAACCGGTACCGTACCATTGTGCATTTGGAAATGAGGTTTCTTTTTAGGTGTGTATACTTATGTGTGAAACCAAACTTCCCGCTGCTGGTGCGATGGAATATTTGTTTGAATAATCGCTTTATTCTAAGGGAAAACCACGTTCACACTGGGAGACCGCGAAATGTGTGATTTTTCTCTCTCTATAGTTTCAATTAAAACATCACGCAAAAGAAAGCAGTATTCGTTGTTATGGAAACATGCAAATTAGACATTTTACAGCGAAGTCGTTCCGCCCCATACTACTGTAACAATATATTTGCACGAGAAACATAGTTCAAATTCGTTGAATTTGTTAGAACATAAACCAACCAATTGAATTTCAGTGATACTTATTGTTATTGGCTTATTATATGATTGTAATTAGATTTAAGTGGCGAGACTTTGTTATCGGCGGCCTGCAACAATCAAACCTTGCGCTATGCACAATGCACAGGGTTAGCCGCGGTTGCCGAAAATACATCGTAATAATGGCCACGCAGTCCGACGCTTTATAAAAACAACATCCATAACCAAGCAATGTTGCTATAAACCGGTCGAGTTCCTAGAGCAATACACGAACTTGAGAAGTTTTAGAATGATATCTTGTAACAGCGTATCGGAGTTGTCCTCATCACTGTGTTTAATGTGCTTATAAGTGTTCGAACTATGGCTGAATTAGCCTCGTAGCAAAAAAAAAAACCTCGCGCTGGCCGTGACTAGAAACGTGTAAATTGGATAGAAATAGTCCTGTGACATATGTTATAATCAATGCAGAAATCATGTCTCTGTCCGCACAATAACACTTGTTACCAGTATATCTTTGTTAACGGGGACTGAAATTCTCTCCAGAATAAACAACGGAATCCATTTTCTATAATTGTATAGTACGCTCCATAATGGATGACATGTCCTCGTTCGCCTATAGTAGTTCATAAAATGCTCTAACATGGTATAATTATATCATCTTCAACGCAAAATAACAATATGTGGGAATGGAATTTCGTTCATTGGTCATGTCTGTGGCTGGTTTGCGACAGTCATATCAAGTGGTATTTTTTTTAACGCAGAGCAACGATACAAACATGGGTCCCAGGGCCAACCCGCAATTGTCGCTGTTCGCGTGACTGCCCGCTGACGTCCGGGGTTCTAAGTCCACACCGCGTATAACTGTGGCACGCAATAATGGTCCTAGTATAGTTTTATTGTGCCAGTTGAAATACCTTTCCATCGACGATGATAGACGACCGACTCAATACAGTGCGATGACGCTGTTAACGCGTATGTATATACTCTTTTCAAAATGTTGATTCCACATTCGAGGTAGATGAAAATATAATAAACTATGACATAATTTTAGGCTGCACCTAGTGCACGAGTATTGGATGACGATGACAAAAAAAATGAAGTTAAAACCGCCTCTCGTCCCAAATATGAGTGAATATATCAATTTTAAAAGCGGTGCATGCTGTACACTTTGTCTTATTCGTGGTAAATCCACTCGAGCCTCCGTGCCTACTATACCCGATACTTTTTTCTTCTATTTATCCCTTTTTTTACCGGGCCCGCGATCTGAGATGTGATGTAATGTATACGGAATAATCCGGACGTGAGTCGACGTCATTTAGGCCCGGAATTTCAAACTGGAGCACCGTTTTACGTCATACTTTTTTATCGCCCGCCGTTAAAAAAGGAAAAAAAAAACAATCTTCATACTGTCGTCGATCTAGGCGGGTAAGTTTATGAGGCCGGCGTCAGAGTCGATTGTTGGGCAATGAAAACTGTATGAACTGAGAACCGCTAATTGTTATTCGAGTCAAATAGATAACAAACTCTTGATGAAGGTGGAATTTAGAATTGGAAAGTCACTCTGCGCACTCAAGCGTAGACATTTGATAATTTGCATAGCTGATAGAGTCGAGGACTCCTCACCGCGTTCTAAGTGTGTATCCCGATTGCCAGGCCTGTTAAAAGTCATCTATATTTTACAAAGACGGGAAACGTAATATAAAATATTGCACGGTTATTTGCACTCCACTCCTGGCGTACACGTGTATTCAATTGGGGTGCAGGAAGCGTGCACGCAACATTTATATCATTCTGAATGGAGAAGATGAGCAAACATTTGCGAGTGCTTTTTTTTTCATAGTCTGCAGCGAGCCACAATAGCAATGTATAACCCACTGGAGACTGTTAGGCTTGCCTGCAATCAAAACTCACGTATAGGCCTGATTGTATTAGCCTTGTAGACATTTAGCATTGATTTGACAAATCACATAAAGTTTTTCTTCCATTAAAATATCAGAGTATTGATATATTTAGTTGCTTGCTCTGTTTTTTTTCTTCCTAAAAGCATCGAACGTTTCATAGAATCCCGACTCCGGACTACACTTCGACTATATTCGGTCGGTTTTCGGGTTCCCACTCACCTTCCCGCCTGTGACGGGTTTTCCACGCAGTCCCTGTCAATTTCGAAGCTGAACCAAACTGATAACATTAACTTCATTGATGTAGTGTTGATAACATATCATTCGCATCAACGCATTCCACTGCACATGATGTGTATATAACAGGTCTGGACATGGTGATGTTTTTAACACCGATATTGCTTCGGGCCTTTTCGCAGTATATATTGAGGAGACGAAGCTTGGTATATAACGGTTGATTTTGAATCTGCCGTTTGTTGTTGTTGTTGTTGTTGTGTTTTCTTTGTTGGTAGTGACTATTGCGTTGTATCAGAAACAAGAACACATTACTATTTTTACGATTGATGCTATAGCTTTTTATCGGATTAAAAAACAATGGTGATTCGACATTTGTCTTAATTTTTGCAATGGGAATTTCGAGATAACAATACAGATCGTTCTTAGACTAATAAAACAGGTTTTAAATGCGAAATTGGACTTTTTCTAGGCGGCAATAAAACTATCAAACACGAGAAAGACAAATTAAAAGACCATTCTATAAAATGTCTGATCTAATCGCTGATAGTGATATCGACATGACCTAAATTAAGATAAATTGATCTAGGATTAGACACTGCAAATTATCCGGTTTGATCAGTGTTGATTTCACCAGCCAGAGTGCTTTATTAAAACAATATCGACGACCTTGCTTATAAAACGTAATTTCCACGCAATCACTCGATTCTCGTTCGATATGTGTAACAGCACACACGCGCGGGGACCGGTGATTTATGCACGGCGCTGCTGTTAAAGCATTGCTAACGACCTAGTTGAATAAGACGGGAAACCGTGGTTTCCTGATCCCATATCGTGACTAGTAGGCATATCAATGCCGCGTCAAATCTCCTCACTTACCTGCCATCAGTTCGCCACAAACCCTGCTTTATTTTGGTTTCCGAAAACATTTACGAAAATAGATTTATATTACAGTGGATGAATAGGAATTTGCGACAAACAATAAATCAGTAAAGATTGTTTACGACAAAATGACAAAATTAAAATAGTTCTCTTTGTTTGTAACTGGTATCATTTTACGGTGATGTTGTTGATGAAATCTATGAACAAAACAACAACAAAACAATTGTCAGAGCGCCATTTTACGATTATTCAAATACGTACGATTCGCTAATTGAAGAACAGAAAATAAAACCATGTGCCATATGTTGAAATTGGATTACAAATCAAGATATATTTGGTGAAAATGAGACATTTTATTTCGCGAAACATTCAACTTTGATGTAGCATATACTGTAATATAACCCAGCATTAAAAAAACGATCGTGGTATATAGGTGTCCGCTTAAACAGATTGTGTTGGATTCAGACCCGCCAACATACAGTATGCAGGCCGTATTTACCCAGTGTTGCCGAGACGGGACTTTTTCCGCCCAAGGCAAGGAGTCTCTTGTTCTCATCAACGCTTTATTGACCTTTTTAGCTCCACCGATTATCTCTTGGGGCTCGTACTTTGGGCGCTAGGCTGGTGCAAAGCCAACTGATATACTGTGTTGCGTGATACGCGGCGAGCTCGGGAATTCTTGTCGGACGGAGGCGGAATTTCCGCTATCTGTCTATTGGCAATAATTGATTTTCAGTTTATTTTTAAGTTTAAACAACATCAACTCAACCAATGAGTATAATTTTAAAGATTCTCTTATATAACTGTGCCCTTATATAACTGTACTGTGAATAAATGTACCAGCAAATTGGTCGTTTTAACGCGGAGAAGGGTGATTCGGGCAGTAGATCGTTGTTGTCATAAGAACGGCGTGTAAATTAAAACACAGTTTTTTCATAGAATTGTCGTTTTTTTTTTTAAAACTGAAATTGGTAAATATTGTGTATGCCCAATGGATTGAGTATATATAAGGTAGTACATGGAAGATAATCCAAGTTATGAAATGTGCGGGGTGTTCACGTGCGCTCGCCGTTTGTAGCTATCTAAACATCGCGAGATAAACCGGTGAAATGGGGCATGTTTTGCTATTAATTTTGGGGAAACAGATTGGATGGCGCGAACGCCGCCTGTCACGTGCCCGCAGATAGACGGGCATACGAATAACCAGTCTGGCCGAACCTCAGTACGGTACGTGAGAAAAAAAATGGTAAAACATAATGTAGCCATATATCGTGTTCAAAAGTGCAAACTAATAAGTCATCCGCAAAGCACCTGAGTTAACAACAACTTCGTATAGACTGGTTGAAATTATTTAACTCTACAGACTTGTCTTGCAAAAGTCTCGACGTTATTTTCATGATTAGGATGACGTCATTTTGTTTTGAAAAATTAAATTGATTTTTCCCGGTGACGTGCCGTGATACGTACAAACGTTGTCTCGCAAAGCCGGGCCGGAGGGAAACATTTCTCTACGAAGCAAACACTCCGAAGAACGCCGGAAGAACATCCCATACTGCCAGATTGTCGACAGACCATCGTATCAAAATCGAGTTGCTCATCAGCGGTGTTATAAATCAAATTGCTCTTATTCTGTATCCCCTTTTGCACTTTGTTGTCACGCACTGCATTTGGTTGAACATACGGATAGGCAGCCGATCCCTAATGTAAACATTTCAGAGTTGTTTTCCAGTATGAAGCATTACGGGCCCGTTCTTCGATTATATTGATAGATTTCCAGTACATGACACAGTTTCGTTGTTTGAATCCGCATATTGCAGTATGGTTTTAATGTTTTAGTTAAAATGTGGTGGTAGTTGATTTCAGACACCTGATCATTATTATTTTCGTGTATACTGTTCAACAGGCGGCATTAAGTAGACCCACCCATTCACTGTCCCCGATACGGCCGACAAATCGTGGTCCTCCCTTGCCCGGCTAAACTAAATTGAACTGAACGTTTGAATTAAAACTGTTCGGAACTTCAAATTTATTTGGAGATCTTGACTTTTCTTCAGTTCATAAACAATTTTTTGGAGTGTGGCGTACTCACGTAGTTCATGAAACCGAAATTCAGTAGTTCTGCAGTTCGATATCTAATGTATTTTCTTTTCTTTATCTATTAGGTGAGAAGCCCCACGTATGTTTAAAGTGCGGTAAAGCATTCAGCCAGTCATCCAATCTGATAACACACAGCCGCAAACACACCGGTTTCAAGCCCTTTGGTTGTCAATTGTGTGGAAAGGCGTTCCAGAGAAAAGTCGACCTGAGGCGACATCTTGAAACTCAGCATCCGGGCACGAACATATTGGGTAACATGATCACGAACTTGAAATGAATCACGTGCGTGCATACGCCGTCTACGACGAGAATATTAAGAGAACGAAAGCTGTGACTATTATTAGTAATAATTATTACTAATAGTACTGATTGGATCTGAATTAAAAATTCTGAATCCGATGATTTTACCTATGATGCACCGCGGTTGGAACCTGGACATTATTTTTTCTGCATATAGTGTATCGACGCAGACGACTCTGAAGCAAATGCAACTGTCACAATTTCTAAGTGCACAGTTTAGCTGTAATATTATGCAGCTTATAAAGTAGTCACAGAATGTAGCTAAATATATATATATATAATAAATATTTAGAAAATTATAGCAGAACACATCACCAAAGAGGTTTTTTTATGATTCCGAAATCCACATTTTCACAGATATGCAAATTTATTGATTCGACCTTTGACACAAACGTTCCCTCGCAATGAATTTTCACAACTAATTGAATGTACAAACAATACAAAGTTGGTCGAATAACCGAACTTTGAGAAATAATTTGAAACAAAGGAGTGTTTATTTAACTTTATGTGACGAAGTTAAGTTACTACCGTTATGTACGAACGCACTGTTATGGTGAAGCTAAGTTTTAAATCTAGCGAATAAAGTCTGTTTTTATAATACTTGATTGTCGAGTCAGATGATTTCAATTAGAGGAGAATCATATTTTTTTCTGAGAGTGGATGGAGTTAGAATTGTCCGCCGGATTTGTATTTTTTCGTTAACTTTGAAAACATGCATAATTTATGATCTTGGAGGGGGGGCAAGCTTACCTCCAGTCTGTAACGGTTACTAATCGTGCCTCTGTCATGTTCGTTTGTTTGCCTCCTACCCACTAGAAATATAATCAGTCTCTTAAATCGACACTTGTCACGTGTCTGTGAGTCAAGAAATTTTGATAGAATTATTTGAACGATCATTATTTTGATTACAAAAACAATCTATTGGACATAAGTCACGTTGTACCGTCGGACTTTAGGCTAGAATGCATTCAATAACATTCTGTAGGACCCCTAAAGGTCACACATCCTGGTACTTTTGGAGGGTATTATTGGGGGTATTGTAATTTCCAATCCTATAATTCAGTTGTTTTATCCTTTTTACAAATAAGTGAAAACATACCCCATTGAAATATCGGGTAAGATTGTGAAATATCGGTGTCGCCAATTTAGAAAAAAAACAATATCGACTGTTGTAATTATGGGCGTCTGTTCTGACTATCGCTCAACATACAGCTTTCCAATAGATCACTCCGACACGTCACTGTACAATTAATAGGAAAAATTCAAGATTCTGTCATTGTGTTACACTATATGCACACCGTATTGAAAACTCCAAATCACACGGCTGTTAAACGCTTCCGGGTTGGGCTTAGTAGGCGTGTGATGGGGGGGGGGGGGTAACAAATTGAAAGCATGCGGAAGCGCCGACCATTAGGTAATAACGTTCAGATAAAGAGAAGTATTGCAATGCTATTGACTTACATACAGTCTCTTGTTTGTTTTTGATGTGTTTTTTTCAATAAATACAATTACGTGTATAAGACATGGTATGCAAGTTATTTCGATCCTACGTTGATGTTCCAGTGTACTGAACTCAAATAGCTTTTTTATTTGTCCATCTCCAATCGCTGCAAGGATTTGACAATATTCTGCCCAGGGAAAATACGACCAGGGCTTGAGGTGTTAGTGTGCATTTGACGTCATTACCAAAGCTTGAACTTATATGGTCTTGTTATACTAGTTATCAAGTTATAGATATTTAATACAACAGATAATGTTAGTGTTATTTATTTAGGGTTATTAGTTATTTATTAGACCCATAAAATAAAATAAAATAAAATAAAATGTTGCTCTATTGCATTGCTCTCCCCGACTGCGCTCTAAATTTGAAATGTATATAATTAATTACCGATCGACTCACAATGTGCCAAGTAGGACCCGAAAGTATGAACCGACCAGACGTGTGTATACTTGTTGCTGCTAGTTGTCGCTGCCGAGGTTAAAGCGCGGAAGTCGTCTTCTGCGCATGCGGCAAACGGTCATAGCGTGTCCGAGTCGGTTTTACAAACAAGTGAGCCATGAGCCTTTGCGTTTTAGTGTGCGTTGTCATGGGCAAGTGACGACCCCTCCGCCTGTAGTACCCGAAATCGTGGACTTGTGTGTCGACGCACCCCACGTAAAAACACAACTTTTGATGTCGAAATTCTTAAAAAAAAACTGTTCATTCGTCCATCGCTGCCACCCCTCCAAAAAACAAACATAACATGCACCACGATGAGAGTGTCATTTACGCGACGAGATATATTAACTAACTCGACTTTGAAGAAATTTAATCAGAGCCGCAGGTGCTGCTTTCGAACTGGGCCTGGTTAGCGCTTTAAAGTACCGCGATAAAGAAACTTGGCCGGCTTTCGAACTGGGCCTGGTTAGCGTTTTAAAGTAACGCAATAAAGAAACTTGGCCGTCAACATTGACATTGAATGTCCAGATTCCTTGATAGAAACTTAATATCAGTACATATACTGAATCAAAAATCTCTTTATATGGTATTATACATACGTGTACAGCATGACAAAAGAATCTCCGATGACACGTTGTCAAGAATTCATTGTTTGTTTATAACGAAATGAGTGCGTATATTCTCCCATTCAAAAGAAAATATGCCGTGGAATTTACAATCGGAATTATGAAATTATATACAGTATTTAATACGGCTTAAAAACAGCAACAAAAATAACCTATCGTTATGATCACAGCGTCTGATTATGTAATGCAACCGGGTGGTAAGATCGGAAGACGAAAAAGAGCATGACCCTTATAAGTATGTGGTTAGGGGTGCGGCATAGGGAGAGCAGAAATTTTAATATGTAAATAAAATAATATTCATATATAGCGATATATATATCGGAGCTACATGGATATCACGTGTGTCCACAGTTGACAGCGTATGGCATAGTTCGGATATCAGTCTGCTTTGGTCGCCAATAAACAAGTCTCACGGGTACAAGTAACTGGTTTATTGAGTACGAAAGAAGACAACATATTAGTATGCTTACCTGTAAACACTGGGTTATCTTTCTACTGAATTTCAGTAATTAATAAAGCGGACGTTAGTCATATGTGTAGACTTGAAAACTGTAAAATATGTTATTTTAGCTAATTTGTATAACCTGTAATTTCGTTAAATTAAGATGTAGGTCATTTAAGAGTAAATATAACATTCTCGCATTCATTCATTCATTCATACAGACAGTATACTCACGGTATTCATATAGAGTATTGTGGGGAAGGGATGGTTCGCACTTCACGCTTTAAAAAAAGCGCCTAAGTTACGGTTGTGTCACCATGATAGTTTTGGTCTATTCTTGGCTGGAGCAGCAGGCATCTTGTAAATAAACAACGCCCCACCCCCACCCAGCCCCGCCGCTACAAAACGTGTCCCTCTTTATACTTGGACGGAAAACCGCAATTTTGATGAATTCTTCTCCCTGAAAGATAATCACAAAATAATATCAGTGTGTATTACAACCTAGTCATGTCTATTTCTGCTTGGCGTTATTAATTATTCACACACATAACAGATGGAAGCTAGGTTGGAAGCAGCTTGTCTCGTTAACTTGTTCGCCAATTTTCCCGCTTTTGTCGCTATCTGAATGGGTTTATTTTCGGTCGTATTGCGTGCCGTGTGTTTGTCATCATTATTTTCTCTGACTGGACAACGATACCTGACACGTCGGTTATTTTTTTTAAACGATCGCTACCGGGCGATAAACTACATTTTGTATAATCAAATGGAAACTTCCCGCCTAAACCAGTAAGTTGATTGCCGACTGTAAGCAAGTTTCTAGCGATACGGTTTTTTTTTTCTAGAAGTTGACCACTTGAAATTTTGGGCGGATGAGAGGGTCGGTGCTAGAGTATCAGAATCTGCACGAATTAAACTTTTACGAACAAAATCGATATATTACAAATTAAAATAGCCACGTGCACAGACGAAACCAATTGTCAAGCATCGTCTTCACGGACTGCAGTCGACATACTCCACTCAAAAACACTGAAGCCAGAGCGGGATTAATTGCAAATGTCACTTTATTATGTCTCTTGTAGCCCATAGTACACGTTATGCTATTGTCACCAGTCTCGCTCGCCCGGCACCTGTGAACTGCAGATGCGATACGAGCTAGTCCCTTTCGGACCATTTGAGCGAAGGACGAGGAGCGGGAACACCAACATATCATAGGCACGACTTATTGAGCCGTACTGGGCATGTCACACTGCTTGCTTATCGGATTGTGTTGCTGTTTCTTGAATATTTGCGGGTATCTTAGATGTAGAATCGACAATGGAACAAGGAGAGACAACGGAATTAAAGCGCGGTGGTCGTCGCACAGCGCGTGTTCGAATTTCATGTAAATAAACAATGTATTTTACACGCGTTGTATACGTCGCTATGAGTCCCGTATCGAACAGGACGCGGCACGACGACTGCCGCCCTTTAAGTTTAGCTCCATTATCCCACTAAACGTCACAAACATAATCAACAACTGGTAGTCACGGTGATTTCTAGTTATAGTATATCATTATCAACCACGGATGTAATATTAGTCTCATATTTAGTAGGAAAAATATACGCCTAAATCTTTGCAAGATAATTGTGTAAAACACGCAATCTCTCGACAATTCTAGTCAAATTTGTGAAAGACGGCATTGTATCCCCAACTCCGCTTTTTAGAACCATGAAAATGTGTCGGTGCGTTGTAACAATAAACTTTGCTCTTGACTTAGGGATTTTGAGATTACGAATGAGGTTGACCCAGCCCGGTGACATATTCCAATATCAACAACAGAAGCTTGTATGGCGGCGCCGAGCGTGCGCTGTCAAAATAAACCAGCTTGAGAGCGCTCCCTTCACGGCAACAAAGAGACGTTGTTCAAATACAATGAAGCTAAATTGTCTGACATTTCTTCTGGGGAGCACAATGATAAAGAATTATTTAATTATTAACAGAAATTAGATGGTTTCTTTTAGTTGGTGGAACTACACAGACTTTTTATGACCACACGCTCCGACGCAAGATGTGATCAATCAATTCAACAGACCGACTACAATCGGCGGCCGTCACTCATTTATTTTCTCCGAACTTTTCCGCTCTCATTCTGTTATTTTTGGAGACTATTATCTGAACAACGATTTACCGTAATAAAACGGTATAACGTCGAATTACCGTGCGCAATGACGTCACGGGTTCATCGTGCATGTGATTGATACGACACATTCATGTGACTGTTTATTCCCCTCCCTGGTACGACCGCTTTACCCATGGGTGGTTGCTTAGAAGTATTCAGCGATAAATAACACAAGTAAAAAAACTGGTGACGCTAATTTTCAGATATATCAATAATTTGTACGACTTTATGTTTTTATAAATATTAGTAGAGGAATTAGTGATCTCTCACCCTGTTTTGCAATCGGTTTAATTTTATGGTCTAATGAAATTCTAAATATACTCCTGTATTATTACTGTAGTCGCAAGGAATCGAAAGAAATTTCCATTTTCAAATTTAGTTCAGTATTCAGTACAGTATGCTCAACTGTGGGCATAATTAATCGTGAGCTCATGTATATGCATGAGACACTGTGATATATTGGCGACTGACAAATCAAATGTCCTAGTGTTTCATCATCGCATCCACTGTTACCATGGTCATATAGA
Organism: Saccoglossus kowalevskii; assembly: GCF_978046115.1. Taxonomy (NCBI): domain Eukaryota; kingdom Metazoa; phylum Hemichordata; class Enteropneusta; family Harrimaniidae; genus Saccoglossus; species Saccoglossus kowalevskii. Next base: position 28,179,226 of record NC_140657.1, read on the forward strand.
TTAGTGGATCAGTATACGGGGGAGCATTATTGGAGAAGTTGAAACAAGTCTAAATAAAAAACAATGTTCACGCGAGACCAATACTTGAGTGTCTGTTTTAAAGAGCGGTGGTCGTCGCGCAGCGCATGTTCGAATTCCATTTAAACAATGTATTTTACAAGCATTGTAGTCGCTGTGAGTCCCATACATGGACGTGGCGCGACGACCACCGCCCTTTAAGTGAAGGCGATGTCTCTGAATCCGATCATGCCCACATACATCAAAATTGGGTACTTTATACAAATATAAACTTCAATTAGAGCACTATGATGCTTAAATGGACGAAATACAATAGTAGATACCGGGAGTCGTCTTTATGGGAACTATTCATTTCCATGCATTGTACAGTCAATATAGTGTTAGCCATCATTTAGTGTAATGCGAAAGAGATAGTGGTGTTCATAGAAAGTTCACAAAGTTTCAACCAGCATATTTTGATATAGTGTTAACCATCGTATAATGTAACAAAAATTGCGTTGCTATGTCCAGAGCCCGCTTAAAGAGCCCGCCACTCGATCTTAACAGACAAACGAATAATGCGATGGGAGAAGTAGTTTATATAATACTAGTAGACGAGCTATTGATTTAACTTAATTGACTTTGAAATGTTCATTGTTCATTCCAGTCAATCGATAAACGTTTTTTTTTTAAAGAAGTGATAAATGATAAATGAGGAAGTTCCGGAAATCAAGATATTCACCGTCGATAAACTATATCGACGCGATGACACAAACGTGTCAAAATACCTATGTAATCCTTCAAGGGGATGACTCCCTCGTCTAGATATAAAACGAAAGCAGAATCATGGTGTCAGTCAAAAGCAGTGGCTTTCCATAATTCAAAGGGAAAATCCCAGGGAATGGAGAGTCCAGCTTTAAAGTTTACGTCTTTGAGCTTTATGATTCTTTCCCAACTGCACAATGTTCTCGAACTACATTTTCGCGCTGATTGTTCAATTTTAATGAATTTTACGTGTTTACAAATAGTAGTGTGAATACATTCTGACACCTTATACTAGTAATTACTTTTGTAAAGTGTAGACGATTTAAAAACTAAAAATGTAACACGAATCGGACTGACTCGGATGGTTTATTTTGGATAATAGTAGAAATAAATAAATGAATAAATAAATATTTTGGTGATAGCAACCATTTCGCGTAATGTCATAAAACTACTTTTTTTTAAAAATCGCACGATCGACCACGTGACCGGAGCCAGTCTACCGTGATATATACATCGTGTTTGAAACACGGTACTGTTCGTTTCTGCTTTTCTGTTTTAATCACATTTTGAATTGCATCCAGGGAAAAATTAAAATATGTCCCTCCATAATATCATCATTGCTTGTCCATTTCATGCTTTGATTGATTATACTACGTGGTGTAATCGACACTCCATCAGATTGCACCCTAATTTGAAGGACAATTGCCGTGCCTGCTTGTAATGATTTCACGAGATTGTTGCCAGGGGCCAGTACAGTATGGGTAATAATGACTGTATCCCTCGTGGTGTGACGTCGGATTTGTTTCCATTTTTAGTTTACTATTGGAATATATCAAAAATTATAGTAAGTGATGCAATAACCTGATTTACGGACCCGCGATAGGAAATATCTTCGTAAATTGTCATCCGTGTTTTCGTTCATTGAAGAATTATATAAGCATTTCTCTCGCGTCAGTCTTATTGAGTATTTAATATTACTGACCACATGCAGTAAATTGTCTGTCTTGGCAGATGTTAGAAGTGTGGGGCAGTGAGGCAAAAGAAACAGCCACCACGTCATGGGTCCCGCTGCTCATAAAACTGAAGCTGTCGACCGAGTCGGAGTGTGTGTGACTGACTAGTACTCGGGCCACTCAGACAGTGGTGAGAGCGCGAATGCTCACCATCCGCCACGCTGTCAAGTGTATTCCAATTTGGTTACCGATTCCGTGTAAGGCAATATATCTATCTTCAGCAAAAATAACAATATTAATAAAATAGTACCATAAAAGTCAAAACAGGAAATAAGGAAATTTAAGATCAGGCATCATTTTTGTTTTCACCTACTACGTTTGACGCATATTCGCGATTTTCAAATCCTAGCGTGTCGCTGCAAGAATTGAAACAAGTTCTACTGTGTGTACATTTGCTTTATTATTATTATTATTATTATTATTATTATTATTATTATTATTATTATTATTATTATTATTATTATTATTATTATTATTATTATTATTATTATTATTATTATTATTATTATTATGTAACTTCCACCAAGCTCCTTCCGTGATGAAGCACTACGTAGCTGACTTATAAAACGCAAATTGTATTAAATTTGGTGGAAAACTAAGAAACGATTCATCCTGAAACCTGAATTCCGTACGATACATCATAACGTCGCAATTAGATGCTACTTATGATGACCCGACAAACTTGAAACACATCATGCCTATTTATGACGTCACTGTTATTCCCTCCTATATTACTACATCGGAAACAGCTCATCCCTTGCTTCCCCCGGAATCAAGCTCATTCCCGGTCAAGTACTTCCCGTAAAAAAACACTTTATTTGTTATCGCCTAAAAACACGTGACTACATTCGGGCTTTGATTGGATTTAAAATCACACGATTTCCCGTTTCGTATCAGATTATCAGCAACGGAAATTAAAATCAGTAATTATTCCACGTGGATCGTATGAAGTAATGATGTCAGAAACCGAATCTGGCGAACGGAACGAGATTTGTTTTTTTAAAGGAATTATTATGTAAATAGAATCCTCATTTTGTGGTTGATGAATTTCCTTGTTACTTTTGTTGAATTTCGAGGAACCTGAAAATGAGTGTAAAAATGTAAAAAAATACTAAAGCGATATCAAACAAATATTTGTTGCACGGGTCATAGACATAGAGCTATGTATAGAGAGGTTTTCAAATTGGCGATCATGACTACAGAGCTGAACTAAAACCGAGGTGTACAAGTTCAAAATGCAATTATTTCCAATTTCGTTTACTCTAGAGGACGCGGATGGATGAACCAGGCAGTTGAGATTAATGTATTAGGAACATTTGGAATAATGGTAACAACTATACGAATGTGGACGCAGTTGAAAAAAGGAGTAGTTGACGAACATTGCTTCCGTAGTCTCTGTTTCGCCGATGTCGGAGACGGAAAGAATTACGAGTGAGTTGGCTGCAAACCACCCGGTATGTACCGCCATACGTTTTTTTCGAGTCAATGTTTTAAGTTAGAGAGTCGCATGTTCCTGTCGAACTAAAATTTCAATAAAGAAACTTTACAAGATTCGAGGAATATGCGACTGGAAAACTCGACCAGCTCGCTCGCAGCCGCCTCACACCGGTACATGCTAACATGCCATGATGCTAAAAAGTTGCAAGTACTCGGATTTGTATTCTCCACAAATTTAACACGAGTGAAGCTAAAATCGAAGACCACCTCGTTTACAAAAACAAGCTAACTCGTGCCTCGAATTTATTTCTGAATTACCGAAGACATAATAGATCAATCTACGATGGTATTAACGCCGGTGGGTTGGAGCAAGTAGTTAAATACACTACTTTGAGTATCTGGTTATTAAAATAGCTTTAAAATCTATTATAAGAAATAAAATCTCTTTGATGTGTATTCAGAATTGAGGCAAACATACATATCATCTTTGCAGTGTGTTTGATTTTTAGCCGGTTTCCCCAAGAGTCGTTCATTTATGGACGATACATGGGGGATTGAGAACTCACCTGGGAACGAGGATACGGCATGAATATTAATGAGCTAAGATTCTGAGTCCGTCATCAGCGAAGTAAAGACCCCTGATGGAACAGGCAATCATCTATAATGAGCATCGAGGGGCAGTCATCTCAGATGAGCTCATTCTCAGTCACCTGCATTCTGCTGCGAAAACCCAGAGCGCGCTGAACACTGGTTTTTTGTGTGTGATTTACCGGCAAACTGACGGATTACCACATAAACTGCGGTGGATTAAACTTAAGCAGCTCTTCCAACAAATGTCCTGTATTTTTTCAATTGGGCCTTATGTAACAATATAAATTCGTACACATCCATAGATTAGGTTGCATAATTTTACTAATATCTCACTAATATCTCAGCATTTTCTGGTTTATCTTTCCCTGTCCATTATCATCTCTACTTCAATCACTTGCTATTTTCAATAGAAACATAGAGACCGTTTAGCTAATCAATCTACGTCCAATTCACGATATCATGGCAATCAGCACTAACAAATAACAGCAAAATAAATAAATAAATAAATAAATAAATAAATAAATAAATAAATAAATAAATAAATAAATAAATAAATAAATAAATAAATAAATAATAAGAAACAGAGGAAAAATGTCTTTATTCTATACCTATATAAATCGTCATGTTCGCTGTTATTTTTGACTCCCATGAGCGAAGCACACAACATGGGAGACTTTGCAGTTAGTGTGTCTGTGTGCGTGTCCGTCTGTTCCACTACTATTTCGAGAACCACACATAGTTTTTTGATGAAAGATTTGATTAGGTTTTGGTAAAAATCCATGCATATTAATTACCTAATTTGCATGATAATTAGCCAATTTTTAGCTGTTTCATGACTATTCCACTGATGTTTAAGTAATCACTCATTGGATTTTGATGAAACTTGATACATAGATGCTTTGAACTAATGCACAGATTCGATTACATAATTAATTAATTTTCAGCTTTTGATATTTCATATAGTAATCATTACATTTCAATGAAACTTGGTACATAGATACTCACGGACTATGCATAGATCGATTGTTTTGGAATATATATTTGTGCATATTAATCACCCAATTTGCGTAAGTAATTAAATTTCAGCTTTCCCACTGATATATTGAGTACTAATCACATTTCAATGAATCTAGGACTGTGCAGAGACCCAATTAGTTTTCGGTACATATTTATGCACATTTGCATAATTAACCAATTTTAAGCTTTCACACTGATATCTAAAATACTATTTATTCAATTCAATGAAACTTGGTACATAGATGCTCTAGGACAATGTACAAACCCGATTAATTTTGACTTAAAATCTGTTCATTAGGATTATGATAATCCTAATTAGCATAATAATCTATATTTTTTTGGTTCTAATCACATTCCAATGAAACATAGATGGTCTGTTACATTGCGCAGACCTTATTAGTTTTACACCCAAATCTGCTCATATTAATTACCTGATTTGCATAATTAGTTTTTAGCTTTCCCATCAATATCTCAAGGAATTTTGAATTAATTTTTAATGTGTCTCCAATACTCTCAGCACACGGGAGTTCTTTCTAAGCTTTCTTTGATTTCCATTTACACCTCAGTTGTTTCGATCATTTCGATACATAAAATCCATTCTGCGTACGTACGACCCACACAGACCGTGGCGCCGCGCTCTCCGGGTGAGCTCCTTCTCCGTTCGCGATAATACCAACTAACACACAGTCAGTACTTATCGCCGATACCCGTGAAATAGAGACGTATTGTGACAACACTTAATAACTATCGTGATAGTACCTCACTTATAACAATAACAATTGTCCTTGTCGAGGGAGATTCATCAATATATCAATCCTAGTCAGTCTGATCATTATCGCTACCAAAATCCACATCCTATTATGCCTTGCGGCACACTATAAAGAACCCGCGATATTTTATTTGCCGTACTGTGTTGATAATTTGGTCTACGACTATTTTTCTCCCAAATACGGTTTTCAGATATTCGTTCTTTTTTAATGGAATGTTGCGTTGGGTTCACCTGACCTATGGTATGACGATAGAAATAACCATATAAGTCAAAAACGTACGAGATCGATAAGTTATTTCCCGCCAAATCCCATATGGGGTTTCCCACATTTAACAAAAAAAATGGGTGTTCTATAACGGCAATCGGCGCTGAAACCATTCCGTTGATAATGACTGAGTTCCGAGCAAAATATTCACCCGTTACTCTCCTTTGCCAAAATGGCAAAAAGTAATACCGCAGACAATGTAATTAAAGTTATGTACTATTCAAGACTACGATATGTTTTGGCAGATTATCGGCAGCAATAACATTGATGTCTATCCGTTAATTTAAATAATAACAGTAGGATGTCACATCTTCCGGGGTCAAACCCGGTAGATCTTTGAATTTAACAGTCGGAATTTAGAAGTCGTCTACACTAGCGATTATTGCAGGGAAAATAAGAGGTGGCTCGCTTGTAAGTAATCAGCGTGACGAGGCTGACGACACTATATATTGGAGAAGAACTTTTATAAGATTACACGCGGTCAATCTTGTTAACCTAATATCCCCTCTAATCACATGACACCGCCTCTAATCACATGATACCCCTCTAATCGCGTGTTTGCCTCGTTTTCACTTCAACTTGAATGTTGTTGATGATAGCGGCATGGTTGTTTGGTGCAGTGATTGGTAATCAGAGAACGAGCGCACGCCAGCGGAAAGTTAAATAATAATAAAAAAACACTCGCCACCTGCTTACAAATCAAATGCAACAATAACAACAAAAAGATTTGTCAGTTCCTCGGGGATTCGCCTATCAAAATATTGCGCCATAGCCAACTTGCGGCAGAAACAGAAATCCACTTTGAATCTCTAACTATCGATCATTAACATGCAACAATGGTTATAAAAACACGTAAGCCAGGCCACGTAGAAAATCGTTATGTGCTACGGGCAATGTCTTGCTTAAAAGTTGTGTTATGAGTGGAATGGGTGGATAATTGTTAGATCTGATCCGATGTAAGTATAAGTTTCTTTTTTTAATTTTAATTTATATATTTTTTATTATTTTTAAAAGTTTTATATACATCAGATCTAGATTGCCTAACTACCTGGAGGCGACCGGGATACGATATAAAAAAAACCTTAATAACAGCAAGTAAAACCAAAATTTAGTCATAAATAACGAAAATGACAATAAAAATTAATATAATTTTTTTTAAATGGAGGCTATATCTACATGGGATTTTAATCAGATCGGTAATTGTTGTGAATTTTTTTATAGAGGAGATAGACGATAAAAGTGCATGACGGGTAAGTAGTTTTTCACTGTTTGCAGATTTCCCAGTGGAAAATTTAATATTCGACATTTTTGTTATTCGGGCGACATCCACCGTAAGGAATCTTTATGATGGGACTCCTTGGATAGCTAGTGTACACCGAGAACACCGCTCACAATGCATAGCTAGTGTCGCTTTGACCTTGTACTACCTTACGGAAATCCTAGGCCACTCATAGACAGCGCCGAGTGTCACGTAGCCAGAACGACCATGGGTGATTTGCATAATGCGAAGAATGCAATGGTCAAACAAAGTTTCTCATTGCCTGTTTATGACAGGGGAAGATTTTTTCTTCTTAAAAATGTTTCAGTTTTTTTCGATGCACTTCACCGTGACACCCCTTGCCCCCGTCATATTGATGCTCTCAGTTCATTCTGTTACCACAGTAACTAACGTCAGAAATCACGCATTATCCATCGATAACAGCAAACCAGACGCATTTGTAATCACGTGACAATGTGTTCCTGTTAACTGCGTCTACGGGGAACCGGGAACGTCAAATACTTGATTTCCATTTGTAAACTCTTAGAATATGCGAACAAGAACGAAATTGAAAACCCGTTATAGAAGTTGTTCCTGTACAATATCGAATTCAACACGGCTGCACAATAGAGAGAGAGACACTGTGAAACACACACACCAGGGAGTGGTGCAGCGGTGAACAAAATGGACACACCAATTAATGTGGCGTTATTAGGAGAAGAGAAAGACACCGTCACGGTGACACGCACACACTAGGGAGAGACGCAGCGGTAAACAAAATGGACGCATCAATTAAACACACGTTATTAACCGGCACACGTATATTTAATACTGCCAAGAAACAGTGTACACAGTACACGCGAGAAGAGAGTAGAGAACTAATTACGCCGCTGAGCGCGAGTGAGCTAAACAGCGACTGAAACTAAAGCCGAGATTGATGAGAATAGACACGTGCAGAGAAGAAATCAGTCCCAACCCGGCATTGATTTGCAGAACGATGAATTTTTAAACAACCCATTGTTGGTTTTTCGCTTCTGTAGTACAGATTAAAAAGCACTTTGCAGAGTTTTTAATAAAATAATCAGAGTCTGCAACTTTCGACATGTGACTGCGTTCTCATCAAAACCTAATATGGAGTGACAGGCGAGGTTCCCGATATTAGTTGTTTGTGAGCAGTGCGCTAGAGTGACATCATTTCTAAAACTGGCTACCAATTCCCAGTGTATACCCGATATTTAAGTGAACACTTAAAATACTCATTTACTTTATACCCACTTGATTCTGGATAACGAAATATGACTTTATTAATGGTCGTTTCAATTAGTCATAAAAATACACCGAGGAAGTGACAGAAAAAACAACAACATATCTTTGTTTTAGGATTACGTTTCCTAGTCGGAATAAATAGCATTTTTCAAACGAGTAATATTATTAACAGAATATGAAATAAAACCAATGTTTTAATTTTAAAATATTCGAATATTATTGAATGTTTATACCGCCTCGCAATTGTTGCGAATATCAAGATTCGAAAAAAGAAGAAAATCATGATATTAAATACAAATAAAATACGAATATGAAATGAACTCACTCGCGAAATGTAATGTATTTTTTTCTACGACCATCTCCATTATGGTTGAACGTAAACAAAATAAAAGCTTAAAAGTTTAATAAATAAATGACTGACAAATTTACATTTGTTCAATTTAAAAATATAAACTGCTGTAAATTATCCAACATCACACCAAGTCATAATAATTTGAGACACGCCATGCACCCCCTCCTCCCATAAAGAAGACGTGCGATGGAGTCAGTATTACATGGAATATAAATCAAACCTAGCATTAAACGCACTCAGTGACACTTAAAAACACCCTTGGATCGTTCCAATGAAGCAGCATTAAGTCAATATACATAATTCTAACTTGTTGCCTGGCTACGATTGAATATGAAAAATCGCACAAATCACTGTTACCAATTGAAGTGGGCTTAACACGTGGCGAGGAAAATCTTTTCAAAGTCAATAGCGGCCTCGTAAAAAAGTTGTATATCTCAGTTCTCCAATCAAATATTACTTGAAAACGGGGACGTTGTTAGCAATATATTATTAAGTGCGGTGTGAGATTTCAGTCCCTGTAAGTCATCAAATCCACCATTTTGTTCATCCCACGGCGGACTATGTAGATTTCAGTGTCACGTTAATTTTTGTCTGAGTACGTCACCAGCTTCTTCATTTTGTTCATCCGGGCTCCATTTTGTTCACCAGGGCTCAAAACTGGACGTGACTAAAATAGTGACCTAAACAAACAAACACGTTACGACTTGGTAGCTAAATGTTTGAGTTTACGACAAGTTGCTGTGACGTCATCGATCAGCTTATCACATGTACCAGAACACAGCAAATAAAATATTCGCATATCGCAAACTGCTACAAGTTACAAGAGTAGGTACTCGGTTCATACTCAGGTATGAACGCGGTAAAACTTACAGTTCCACATACTAGGCAGGATGGTCTGACACGCTCATCGGCAAATTGAAATCTATTTTATTGTGTAAAATATTAGAGACTAACCTTTTCACCACCAGACTTTCTCAATCTAAATTTATCTGTCATTTTTTCTTCTTCTATTCTTCAATGAACCGTAATTTTGGAGCTAACAGAATAAAATTGAGTAAATTTTCAGTTTTTACTCAAAAAAATTGACTATTTCTGAAAGAAAAGTGCAGACTATTAATAGGACCATTTTATTAATTTATGATGAAAAGAGGGAATTGGTGATAAAAAAGGTTAACCGAATGGATAGACAGTGGATATGAATTGCCCTCCACCGCTCCAATGGCCACGGGTCACGTGACAATCAGAGAGGGTTTGGTCTGTACGTGCCAACTCAGTCAGAGGTGGAGTTGAACAAAACAAAAATTATTCAACAAAATTCACTCCATACCACAAACCCAGGTGTTTTCTTTAGCTGTTATGCGTTGTTAAGGGGTGGATCATTTCAGAGAGAGAAGGTAACTTTGGTGTCCTTACGTAAAAATGTAGTCACCAATACTTCCGTATGTAGAGGATGGGTGGCTTTCTAAAAATAAACAGAAACATTTGCAGAAAAAAGCATCTGTGAAACAAGTACATAAATTTGATCTACCCTAAAACATTCATTGGCCGCCCTAAGCAAAATATTGGTCAAATTCGCAAACTGTTTACAGATGACGTAACAGAAATAAATTCATTATATCCGCACCAATGATTGTTATATTTTAGTGAATTATCAACATACAAACCCATAAGAATAAAATCAAGATTCACTATTAAAGATTCCGCTATTAAATCTTAGTGCCTAAAATGGTCATAACCGACAGGTTGGAATATAGGAGGGGTGCGATTTTATGAGACGTGTTACTGAAGGGATTACGCAGAAAGTCTGTTCAGTCTGATTCTTTCAAAGATGGAGTAAGTAGTGGGTATGAATGGCCCTGCAATGTCACATTTATTGTGGTTATTTTCACTTACTCCGAGAATTTGGCGAAAAATCGCCACTAGACATGGGTGAAATAAAATGCTGGATGGTTGAGGTTGTGATAACTTAAATGGCGTCTCAACTCAGAATATATGCTACTTTATGTCACATACGTGTTTTAATTGGTACCCGAAACTACCAAAAATGTTCGAATCGATATAATTCCTAATAATAAGTCAAGAAATATTGTGTAATATATTCAGTTACTGATGTATTTTGGGATAGTCATGATTTCAAAAGTTCAATCTGCTTGCACGAACCAACCAGATTACCAGGATTCGTATTACATAATATGGAAATATAGAAACGCTGCTATTAATTATTACATTCAACTACCATAATAAATTGGGTAATTGTATCTATTTATATATCTATTTATTCCCCTTTTTGTGCATGGACTGTTTAGGCTCTTTTATAGGGTCTATGGTATACACACGTTATTCTATTGTATTTCTGTTTTTAGAGTATTTCTCTTGTTTTCTCCAGTTATTATATTGTTTCATCTGTAATACTGTTGTTTCATCTCTTATTTGTTTGTTCTAGTTTGTCATTCTAGTGCTTCTGTATTCTATTGTTTTGTCTGTTATTCTATTGTTTTGTCTGTTATTCTATTGCTTACTCTGTTATTACATTGTTTACTCTGTTATTCCATTGTTTACTCTGTTATTCTATTGTTTTGTCTGTTATTCTATTGTTTTGTCTGTTATTCTATTGCTTACTCTGTTATTCCATTGCTTACTCTGTTATTCTATTGTTTTGTCTGTTATTCTATTGTTTTGTCTGTTATTCTATTGCTTACTCTGTTATTACATTGTTTACTCTGTTATTCCATTGTTTTGTCTGTTATTATATTGTTTTGTCTGTTGTTCCATTGTCTTGTCTGTTATTCTATTTGTTGTCTGTTATTCCATTGTTTACTCTGTTATTCCATTATTTACTATGTTATTCCATTGTTTTGTCTGTTATTCTATTTGTTGTCTGTTATTCAATTGTTTACTCTGTTATTCCATTGTTTACTCTGTTATTCTATTGTTTACTCTGTTATTCCATTGTTTACTCTGTTATTCCATTATTTACTCTGTTATCCCATTGTTTTGTCTGTTATTCTATTGTTTTGTCTGTTGTTCCATTATTTACTATGTTATTCCATTGTTTTGTCTGTTATTCTATTTGTTGTCTGTTATTCTATTGTTTACTCTGTTATTCCATTGTTTACTCTGTTATTCTATTGTTTACTCTGTTATTCCATTGTTTACTCTGTTATTCCATTATTTACTCTGTTATTCCATTGTTTTGTCTGTTATTCCATTGTTTTGTCTGTTATTTCATTGTTTTGTCTGTTATTCCATAGTTCTGTCAATTATTCAGTTTTTTTATTTTATTGTCTGTCATTCTGTTGTTTTTGTTTGACAATCTAGTGTTTTGTCCGTTATTCGATTGTTTACTCTGTTATTCGATTGTTTACTATGTTATTCCATTGTTTACTAAGTTATTCCATTGTTTACTATGTTATTCCATTGTTTACTCTGTTATTCCATTGTTTACTATGTTATTCCATTGTTTTGTCTGTTATTTCATTGTTTTGTCTGTTATTCCATAGTTCTGTCAATTATTCAGTTTTTTTTATTTTATTGTCTGTCATTCTGTTGTTTTTGTTTGACAATCTAGTGTTTTGTCTGTTATTCTATTTCATCAGTTTGTTATTTTATTGTTGTTTCTACTATTCTACTTAGATCGTTATTGTATATAATATTTTATTGGTTTTATCCGTTATGCTATTGTCTTGTCTGTTATAGTGTTATCTTTGTTTTCATTCTTTTGTTTTCGGTGCTATTGAAGCATACGACACCAATATCGGTTTTTGTTATTAGATAAATCGTACACACTTCATTTCTCTGCGAAATACATTGAATACTATTTCCTGTTTTCCGCGATTTTGAGCTGAATTCCAAGCTTGACATTTGTCGTTACCTTATAATGGCAAAACGATTCCCCTTGAATGTATCGATATATCACATCTGTTTGAAACTCATAGAATTAAATAACATTATACGACAGTCTATGTACCGATTCTATAAATTTCAAAACAAAGATACAATAAAAATGACCCCTCCCCCCTTAGAAATCAGACTAACGTTTCTCGATGACCAATGTCTGTGCAAAAGATTGGAAACTGGTGTTGTGCAAGTGTTATACACCAAATAAAGCTGTTACGTGTAGAAATGTTAAATTTCAAATTTTTGTCATTTGATTATTGAACATACGAAAAACATGACATTTTAAATTTCGACGAAAACTTCTTCCAACTGATTCCATTTAAATTTTAAAATGATAAAACCAACCATGTTGCAGAGTTCTGAGAGAATCGGCATGTAGACATATCAACATTGCGAGGGATTCCTTTTCAACAAAGGAGAAAATATCCCCCGGGAACTCAAAACATTGTTAAACGGAAATGAAATAATTCACCTAAATTGGAAGCCTTTCTGTCGTGAGGAATTATTCTCGTGTTATCCGTTGAGATAAAAATCAAATCTGAATAGGCAACGGAAACATTAAATATTCATCAACTTGGTGGCCAATTGAAAAAAAATAATTGGGGTAATTTTAAATTGCACTTGAAAAAGGGGAAATGTCATAAATTGTTATTTTAATTTAATTATCGCACATCAAATCTGACAAGTTGAATCTACTGTTGGCCTAACTATTAAAATTGGTCTGGAATACGCTTGCGTTCTAGAATACTCTTCGGGCCTCGTGCATTGTGTGTGCGTCGGTGAGTATTTACGACATTTTGTCTCACACTCTAGTAGAAAAGAGGAAAAAAAGGTGGAAACCAAAACTGAAAGGAAATATTCTTCAAATAAGTAATTACTTTTTAAAACGTATTACCAACACGACTTCCGCCAGAGTGGTGAAAACTAGTGAAACTTTTTCACAATGAACTTCCTTTCGAGACATTACCGGAAATATCGCGTAATCGTTCCATATTTGGAATTTGGAAATAATAATGATAATGATCATTATTGTATTTGTTTAAAATCACTGGATTTGAACAAAAGATTAATTATACTGTAAAATATCGCGACATTTTGTGCCACTACTGGTGGGGGTACATGCGCATGGAACTGCAGTTTTGCAAGATAGCTATCAAATATAGTACCTAAATTGCAAAACAGCTAACTGACACCCAAGCATACCATAATACAGAGGCGTGGCCAACTGAGACGTTAATCTAAACAGTTTAAGGTGTGCCATTTATCAGTAGAACTTGAGTTCACCCCACCTCTCACCTTAATTAATATATTTATCAAAGTAAGAAAAAATGTACAGAAATTCCGTCTAAGTCGACAGTTATTAATTACTTTGGCAATAAGTCCAAACATTAAGTAATTCTCATATTTACATACAATTGCGTCTTTCAACCATGTGCCTTTTCAACGGTATGTCCAGCCTAGATTCTTAGTAGAGCGAAAATCCTAAACAAACTCTAGGACATGTTTCTCGCATTTTTGTCAGAAATATGCATTTGGTTCAACATATACGAAATTAGTGGTATAGCCGTGGTTTTGTGGCGCTTTACAGCGAGAAGCCTAACTAGAACCACTGAATAGAAGTTTATCTTTTGAATTCCGGTGGATCCTTGTGATAGTGGATTTGCTCCATTTCTGGTACAGGGGGCACAGGTTCAAGAAACTCGCGATTTGTATTTTAACTACAACTTGGCATTACAATCAATTTTCATTTTAAATAAATTGTTTATTATGTGACTTACTAGATTGATTCCGTACCTTAATACGTCACAATTATTTTTGTATCTATTACGTTTATTTACGCGTGTTTCCATCCCACCCGTCTCTGAGATAATGACACGGTCAAAATCGCCCGCACACCCAAACCATTGGTTCCAAGCGTACATACGTAACATTTTTTTTCTTCAAATCAGTTAGCTAGTTTACTAATTAGGTAGCTAATTTGCCATCTTGCAAGGCTGTAGTTCCTTTGCACGCGCCCACCATTAAAGTACAACTGTACATAATCTTTCGCAACCTTTTGGGTTCCATATTTTGTTTTGGTAAACTATTTTGCCTATTTTGATGTACTTTCTTGTAACTGTTAACAACATTCGAATTTTAAAGTTGACTTTGGCGTTTAAAGGGACAAATAGAACATATACAATTATTTACAAAATAATAATAATAATAATAATAATAATTTTACAAAAAAACAAGACCAAATTTAAAGCGCCATATTCGTAACATCGCATCTTCTCCGATGTAACTCCCACGATGTAATGTGTACAACGTGTGTAAAATTTAAAGTTATTTATATACGACAGCGCTTTAATGTATATATTTAATGTAAAACTGTTCCCCTGGCAGTCAATAGAAGTTTTTTTCATCCTATGTCGCCAACAATTTATGAGATATGAAATATGTCTTAACCAAGGAAACCAATTGACAAAAAAAAAGTCATTTACGGGTCTCTGTGTCACGTCTGTCCGAGTATGTCATCAAATCGACCATTTTGTTCCTTCTAGTTTGCAGCTAGACACTAGTGGTCATCGAAGTCTCACTAACAGCGAGAAAGACATGATATTTTTTCCACTGTTCCAAAACCCATGGGTACTTAGGTCAGGAGAACGCGATGGCAGGAGAGAGATGGAACACTATTTGATGGACAATCAAATCAAGTCTCGTGCTTTCTCGTGTATAACGAGACCTTAGCGGTCATTAATGTAAATGCGTATTTGCATGATCTGACCACGACAGCGTGCGTCGTGGACGAACTTTAAAATATGCTACAAGTTGTTGACAAAACGCGATACATGCCCCTGGTTCCATAAATGAAATATCGACACGTGTATGGCATTTGAGGTGCGTACCAGCAAATCAGAAAACCGGTATGAAACAACACAGTCATTCCGAATCTGTGCGCACGAACTGTTCACGTGTTCCAACTAGTAAACTTAGTTTATGTTGTGGTTCACTAAATAATGTTTTTGCTCGTAGAAAATGGTCAATTCCAGGCAAATACATATTGTCCGATAGACAAGCGGGTGCGTAATTGATTCGTGGTGTGCGTGGTGTGTGCGTGGTGGATCCGTGCTGTGTGCGTTGTGGGTGCGTAGTGGATTCTTGCTGTGTGCGTGGTGGGTGTGTAGTGGATTCGTTCTGTGTGCGTGGTGGGTGCGTAATTGATTCTTGCTGTGTGCGTGGTGGGTGCGTGGTGGATCCGTGCTGTGTGCGTGGTGGGTGCATAGTGGATTCGTGGTGTGTGCGTGGTGGGTGCGTAGTGGATTTGTGCTGTGTGCGTGCTGGGTGCGTAGTGGATTTGTGCTGTGTGCGTGCTGGGTGCGTAGTGGATTTGTGCTGTGTGCGTGCTGGGTGCGTAGTGGATCCGTGTTGTGTGCGTGGTGGGTGCTTGGTGGATCCGTGCTGTGTGCGTGGTGGGTGCGTAATTGATTCGTGCTGTGTGCGTGGTGGGTGCGTAATTGATCTGTGCTGTTTGCATTGTGTGTGCGTAGTGAATTTGTGGTGTGTGCGTGCTGGGTGCGTAGTGGATTCGTGGTGTGTGCGTGCTGGGTGTGTAGTGGATTCGTGGTGTGCGCGTGCTGGGTGTGTAGTGGATCCGTGATGTATGCGTAGTGGATTCGTGGTGTGTGCGTAGTGGATTCGTGATGTGTGCGTAGTGGATTCGTGATGTGTGCGTAGTGGATTCGTGATGTGTGTGTAGTGGATCCGTGGTGTGTGCGTGGTGGATCCGTGCTGTGTGCGTTGTGGGTGCGTAGTGGATTCTTGCTGTGTGCGTGGTGGGTGTGTAGTGGATTCGTGGTGTGTGCGTGGTGGGTGCGTAATTGATTCTTGCTGTGTGCGTGGTGGATCCGTGCTGTGTGCGTGGTGGGTGCATAGTGGATTCGTGGTGTGTGCGTGGTGGGTGCGTAGTGGATTTGTGCTGTGTGCGTGCTGGGTGCGTAGTGGATTTGTGCTGTGTGCGTGCTGGGTGCGTAGTGGATTTGTGCTGTGTGCGTGCTGGGTGCGTAGTGGATCCGTGTTGTGTGCGTGGTGGGTGCTTGGTGGATCCGTGCTGTGTGCGTGGTGGGTGCGTAATTGATCCGTGCTGTGTGCGTGGTGGGTGCGTAGTGGATTCGTGGTGTGTGCGTGCTGGGTGTGTAGTGGATTTGTGCTGTGTGCGCGGCGGATGCGTAGTGTATTCGTGCTGTTTGCATTGTATGTGCGTAGTGAATTTGTGGTGTGTGCGTGCTGGGTGCGTAGTGGATTCGTGGTGTGTGCGTGCTGGGTGTGTAGTGGATTCGTGGTGTGCGCGTGCTGGGTGTGTAGTGGATCCGTGATGTATGCGTAGTGGATTCGTGATGTGTGCGTAGTGGATTCGTGATGTGTGTGTAGTGGATCCGTGGTGTGTGCGTAGTGGATTCGTGGTGTGTGCGTAAATTCGGGGTGTGTGTGTAGTGGATTCGCGGTGTGTACAGGGTAGGTGTGTAATGGTTTCGTGCTGTGTGCGTGGCGGGTGCGTAGTGGCTTCTTGCTATGTGCGTAGTGGATTTGTGCTGTGTGCATAGAGGATGAACTGGACTCATGAATAATTCTGTGCATTCCATAAACAAACAAAAATCCTCCTACATTTCTATGATTTCGTACAATAGAGTGAAAACACATGGTCGCCAACATACTCTTTCAATCACATAGCAAGTTGAGATATACCAATTCGTATTGTCTGAAACAATGGCAATATGAGATTAAATGTAAAAAAAAAACAGTGTTTAGGCTTGTACCACAAACACTCGCAAGGAGGTGCAGGAAATCTCATTCGAAGTATTTGTTCATTCATATCCTCCATTGCCAAGGGCAGAAAATGAAATACTGCCTCCCTTTGTACTTACTCAAATACAGACAAACTGCCCCAAGCTTGGTACATGTACCTATAGTATGTATAATTAATCGCAAATTGAATCAATCTTTTTGTTGTTCCGCAATTAATACTTTATGTACTGTATTAATCTCAATCGAATTAATTGTATGAAAAATCCCAGAGAGTACAGTTATATATATATATACACACGGAAGCAAAATTTGGTGTTGAAAATACTAGCACGAATTTTAGCTTGAAAAAAAAAATCTTTTTGTTGTTCCGCAATTAATACTTTATGTACTGTATTAATCTCAATCGAATTAATTGTATGAAAAATCCCAGAGAGTACAGTTATATATATATACACACGGAAGCAAAATTTGGCGTTGAAAATACTAGCACGAATTTTAGCTTGAAAAATGTGTTGTACTTCATAGGGACGGTCACATATCTGCACTATCTTAGTAACAAATATTGACGACAATATTACATCTGGTTCCCAGGACCAGCAGTATGTCACGTATATCTTGAAAAATGACATGCTAGTCACACTAATTGATATTTTATAATAATGTATACGATTACTAAGTTTGAAGATAGTCAGATAAAAATACATGTGAGACATACCAAAATCGTACTTGGCTAACAAGTCATTTTCTGTGACATATAGTACCTGTTCGTATTTGGTTTGTGGACACTAAATATCTTGTCTCTGTCGCAACTTTGAGTAAAATCTGTTTTGGTTTGTTAGGAAAATGGTTAAGGACAAAAAAATAAATAAAATTAACATGGCCACCAGTTCGATATTGAGACATCAAACCACAAAACAAAACATGGGTGTTATTCATACCAAGTTAGAATAAAATTGTCCGGTTTCATCAACGCCGTCGCACAAAAACAAAACAAGAGAATATTTCACACTATTACGCCTTTCCTCCGTGCACAATTTAAACAAAATCAGTGAAAGCTGTTGTAGGTAGTAGGCCGGAAACAACCCAACAACAAAAACCGGAACGGACGCCAGGCGGCCATTTTCAAATCAATGCAAGAATGACAAGGCTGGTAGTAGTGGCATTGACATTGACGACAAACAAAACCGAGTAACATTATGGACGACGATGGAGACGTGAGAGAATGATGCTGAGAGACGCAATGACTATACGTTTATCATTTATTTAGGCTAATCAATCCAATCCAGGGGCTAACACGTATAACGTGTGACATGACGTCACACCAACAAAGCATATCATGGGATTATACATGTATCGTATGTATTATACAATTCCCAACAAAAGTGCCTGAACTGCCGTACAATACAACGTAAATCGCTGCCTGGCCTGGCTGCATTGATTACTCACCAAGATAATCATCGTCCCATTGATCTATCGAGTGATTATACAGTGTAATCATTTAGTATTCTCCAAAACATTACGCACTTGTTGCATGCTGTTTTATAAAATGTCACGTTTTTCATGTTTTCAATGTAAACGGTAACCCAGAAGTGATTGTCATGTGGAAGATACCATGCAGTGTACTTTTTTTTCTTTTCTGTTGTAGCACTGCGTCCACTACTATACGTACAGAGGTGGCGGCTGTGACTCAGAGAGGTATATGGCGGGAGCTATAGGTGGGGCAGGATTCTTAGAATATGATGAGGTAATACAAGGCGAATGACGAGCAATATTGATATATTCACTGCAATCAACTAGTGTAAAGAAGGCGATAGGGAAGATTTAATTAAGCAAACGATACCAACGCATGCTGAAAACGCGAAGGCTCATGGACAGGCGCTTGTTTGTAAACAACGACACGCTATGGCCATCTGACGCATGCGTAGGTAGATCCCCCACTCTCTAATAACGATATGTTACTGCATTCAACCAGTGTTTAGCGCGCAAAGGCCAGAGATTTAAAAATAGAAATACGTTCAATATTACACCCGATGTGGTTAGCATGTCAAGGAAAACAGTACGTTCGACCTCGTGGTCGGCTCCATACTAAATAGCGGAGAAAAAAAGAATAAGTTCTTGCCTATTTGCCAGGCTAGTGGCATTCGTTTTGGGGGAGAATTGCGTGTTTTTTCAAGGAACATGAAGCTGTCGGTCTCGTGTACTCTTCCTTGAGTTGTACTGTCTCGCATTTCGAGTGGGCCCTGGGCCTGTTGAAAAGAAATGATTTGCATCTTCGATCCGATTAATACTAGATACATGAATAAACAAACATGTGTAGCACGTAGAACAGGTGATATTGGGCAAAGATTCAATAGAAACATGTTCAATGCAAACAACAAATGTTTAGCGGAGGTGACACAAGGCAAATATTGAACAATAGCGATGTGTTCTATGCAAACCACCAGTGTTTAGTACACAGAGCAGGTGATACAGGGCACAGATTGAACAATAGCGATGTGTTCTATGCAAACCACCAATGTTTAGTACACAGAGCAGGTGATACAGGGCACAGATTGGACAATAGCGATGTGTTCTATGCAAACAAACTGTGTTTAGTACACAGAGCAGGTGATACAGGGCACAGATTGGACAATAGCGATGTGTTCTATGCAAACAAACTGTGTTTAGTACACAGAGCAGGTGATACAGGGCACAGATTGAACAATAGCGATGTGTTCTATGCAAACCACAAGAGTTTAGTACACAGAGCAGGTGATACAGGGCACAGATTGGACAATAGCGATGTGTTCTATGCAAACAAACTGTGTTTAGTACACAGAGCAGGTGATACAGGGCACAGATTGGACAATAGCGATGTGTTCTATGCAAACAAACTGTGTTTAGTACACAGAGCAGGTGATACAGGGCACAGATTGGAAAATAGCGATGTGTTCTATGCAAACCACCAGTATTTAGTACACGGAGCAGGTGATACAGGGCACGGATTGAACAATAGCGATGTGTTCTATGCAAACCACAAGTGTTTAGTACACAGAGCAGGTGATACAGGGCACAGATTGGAAAATAGCGATGTGTTCTATGCAAACCACCAGTGTTTAGTACACAGAGTAGGTGATACAGGGCACAGATTGGACAATAGCGATGTGTTCTATGCAAACCACCAGTGTTTAGTACACAGAGCAGGTGATACAGGGCACAGATCGAATAATAGCGATGTGTTCTATGCAAACCACCACTGTTTAGTACACAGAGCTGGTGATATAGGGCACAGATTGGATAATAGCGATGTGTTCTATGCAAACCACCAGTGTTTAGTACACGCAGCAGGTGATACAGGGCACAGATTGGACAATAGCGATGTGTTCTATGCAAACCACCAGTGTTTAGTACACAGAGCAGGTGATACAGGGCACAGATTGAACAATAGCGATGTGTTCTATGCAAACCACCAATGTTTAGTACACAGAGCAGGTGATACAGGGCACAGATTGGACAATAGCGATGTGTTCTATGCAAACAAACTGTGTTTAGTACACAGAGCAGGTGATACAGGGCACAGATTGGACAATAGCGATGTGTTCTATGCAAACAAACTGTGTTTAGTACACAGAGCAGGTGATACAGGGCACAGATTGGAAAATAGCGATGTGTTCTATGCAAACCACCAGTATTTAGTACACGGAGCAGGTGATACAGGGCACAGATTGAACAATAGCGATGTGTTCTATGCAAACCACAAGTGTTTAGTACACAGAGCAGGTGATACAGGGCACAGATTGGAAAATAGCGATGTGTTCTATGCAAACCACCAGTGTTTAGTACACAGAGTAGGTGATACAGGGCACAGATTGGACAATAGCGATGTGTTCTATGCAAACCACCAGTGTTTAGTACACAGAGCAGGTGATACAGGGCACAGATCGAATAATAGCGATGTGTTCTATGCAAACCACCACTGTTTAGTACACAGAGCTGGTGATATAGGGCACAGATTGGACAATAGCGATGTGTTCTATGCAAACCACCAGTGTTTAGTACACGCAGCAGGTGATACAGGGCACAGATTGGACAATAGCGATGTGTTCTATGCAAACCACCAGTGTTTAGTACACAGAGCAGGTGATACAGGGCACAGATTGAACAATAGCGATGTGTTCTATGCAAACCACCAATGTTTAGTACACAGAGCAGGTGATACAGGGCACATATTGGACATTAGCGATGTGTTCTGTGCAAACCACCAGTGTTTAGTACACGGAGCAGGTGATACAGGGCACAGATTGAACAATAGCGATGTGTTCTATGCAAATCACCAGTGTTTAATACACAGAGCAGGTGATACAGGGCACAGATTGAACAATAGCGATGTGTTCTATGCAAACCACCAGTGTTTAGTACACAGAGTAGGTGATACAGGGCACAGATTGAACAATAGCGATGTGTTCTATGCAAACCACCAGTGTTTAGTACACAGAGCAGGTGATACAGGGCACAGATTGAACAATAGCGATGTGTTCTATGCAAACCACCAGTGTTTAGTACACAGAGCAGGTGATACAGGGCACAAATTGAACAATAGCGATGTGTTCTATGCAAACAAACTGTGTTTAGTACACAGAGCAGGTGATACAGGGCACATATTGAACAATAGCGATGTGTTCTATGCAAACAAACTGTGTTTAGTACACAGAGCAGGTGATACAGGGCACAGATTGAACAATAGCGATGTGTTCTATGCAAACAAACTGTGTTTAGTACATAGAGCAGGCGATACAGGGCACAGATTGAACAATAGCGATGTGTTCTATGCAAACAAACTGTGTTTAGTACACAGAGCAGGTGATACATGGCACAGATTGGACAATAGCGATGGGTTCTATGCAAACAAACTGTGTT
The DNA here is from genome assembly GCF_978046115.1 of Saccoglossus kowalevskii. Lineage (NCBI taxonomy): Eukaryota > Metazoa > Hemichordata > Enteropneusta > Harrimaniidae > Saccoglossus > Saccoglossus kowalevskii. Next base: position 28,201,534 of record NC_140657.1, read on the forward strand.
TAGTACACAGAGCAGGTGATACAGGGCACAGATTGAACAATAGCGATGTGTTCTATGCAAACCCCCAATGTTTAGTACACAGAGCAGGTAATACAGGGCTCAGATTGAACAATAGCGATGTGTTCTATGCAAACCACCAGTGTTTAGTACACGGAGCAGGTGATACAGAGCACAGATTGAACAATAGCGATGTGTTCTATGCAAACCACTAGTGTTTAGTACACGGAGCAGGTGATACAGGGCACAGATTGAACAATAGCGATGTGTTCTATGCAAACCACCAGTGTTTAGTACACAGAGTCGGTGATACAGGGCACAGATTAGACAATAGCGATGTGTTCTATGCAAACCACCAGTGTTTAGTACACGGAGCAGGTGATACAGGGCACAGATTGGACAATAGCAATGTGTTCTATGCAAACCACCAGTATTTAGTACACAGAGTCGGTGATACAGGGCACAGATTAGACAATAGCGATGTGTTCTATGCAAACCACCAGTATTTAGTACACAGAGTCAGTGATACAGGGCACAGATTAGACAATAGCGATGTGATCTATGCAAACCACCAGTATTTAGTACACGGAGCAGGTGATACAGGGCACAGATTGTACAATAGCGATGTGTTCTATGCAAACCACCAGTGTTTAGTGTGCAGAGCAGGTGATACAGATCACAGATTGGACAATAGCGATGTGTTCTATGCAAACCACCAGTGTTTAGTACTCAGAACAAGTGATACAGGGCACAGATTGGACAATAGCGATGTGTTCTATGCAAACCCCCAATGTTTAGTACACAGAGTAGGTGATACAGGGCACAGATTGAACAATAGCGATGTGTTCTATGCAAACCAACAGTGTTTAGTACACGGAGCAGGTGATACAGGGCACAGATTGAACAATAGCGATGTGTTCTATGCAAATCACCAGTGTTTAATACACAGAGCAGGTGATACAGGGCACAGATTGAACAATAGCGATGTGTTCTATGCAAACCACCAGTGTTTAGTACACAGAGTAGGTGATACAGGGCACAGATTGAACAATAGCGATGTGTTCTATGCAAACCACCAGTGTTTAGTACACAGAGCAGGTGATACAGGGCACAGATTGAACAATAGCGATGTGTTCTATGCAAACCACCAATGTTTAGTACACAGAGCAGGTGATACAGGGCACATATTGGACATTAGCGATGTGTTCTATGCAAACCACCAGTGTTTAGTACACGGAGCAGGTGATACAGGGCACAGATTGAACAATAGCGATGTGTTCTATGCAAATCACCAGTGTTTAATACACAGAGCAGGTGATACAGGGCACAGATTGAACAATAGCGATGTGTTCTATGCAAACCACCAGTGTTTAGTACACAGAGTAGGTGATACAGGGCACAGATTGAACAATAGCGATGTGTTCTATGCAAACCACCAGTGTTTAGTACACAGAGCAGGTGATACAGGGCACAGATTGAACAATAGCGATGTGTTCTATGCAAACCACCAGTGTTTAGTACACAGAGCAGGTGATACAGGGCACAAATTGAACAATAGCGATGTGTTCTATGCAAACAAACTGTGTTTAGTACACAGAGCAGGTGATACAGGGCACATATTGAACAATAGCGATGTGTTCTATGCAAACAAACTGTGTTTAGTACACAGAGCAGGTGATACAGGGCACAGATTGAACAATAGCGATGTGTTCTATGCAAACAAACTGTGTTTAGTACATAGAGCAGGCGATACAGGGCACAGATTGAACAATAGCGATGTGTTCTATGCAAACAAACTGTGTTTAGTACACAGAGCAGGTGATACATGGCACAGATTGGACAATAGCGATGGGTTCTATGCAAACAAACTGTGTTTAGTACACAGAGCAGGTGATACAGGGCACAGATTGAACAATAGCGATGTGTTCTATTCAAACCCCCAATGTTTAGTACACAGAGCAGGTAATACAGGGCTCAGATTGAACAATAGCGATGTGTTCTATGCAAACCACCAGTGTTTAGTACACGGAGCAGGTGATACAGAGCACAGATTGAACAATAGCGATGTGTTCTATGCAAACCACTAGTGTTTAGTACACGGAGCAGGTGATACAGGGCACAGATTGAACAATAGCGATGTGTTCTATGCAAACCACCAGTGTTTAGTACACAGAGTCGGTGATACAGGGCACAGATTAGACAATAGCGATGTGTTCTATGCAAACCACCAGTGTTTAGTACACGGAGCAGGTGATACAGGGCACAGATTGGACAATAGCAATGTGTTCTATGCAAACCACCAGTATTTAGTACACAGAGTCGGTGATACAGGGCACAGATTAGACAATAGCGATGTGTTCTATGCAAACCACCAGTATTTAGTACACAGAGTCAGTGATACAGGGCACAGATTAGACAATAGCGATGTGATCTATGCAAACCACCAGTATTTAGTACACGGAGCAGGTGATACAGGGCACAGATTGTACAATAGCGATGTGTTCTATGCAAACCACCAGTGTTTAGTGTGCAGAGCAGGTGATACAGATCACAGATTGGACAATAGCGATGTGTTCTATGCAAACCACCAGTGTTTAGTACTCAGAACAAGTGATACAGGGCACAGATTGGACAATAGCGATGTGTTCTATGCAAACCCCCAATGTTTAGTACACAGAGTAGGTGATACAGGGCACAGATTGAACAATAGCGATGTGTTCTATGCAAACCAACAGTGTTTAGTACACGGAGCAGGTGATACAGGGCACAGATTGAACAATAGCGATGTGTTCTATGCAAACCACCAGTGTTTAGTACACGGAGCAGGTGATACAGGGCACAGATTGAACAATAGCGATGTGTTCTATGCAAACCACCAGTGTTTAGTACACAGAGCAGGTGATACAGGGCACAGATTGAACAATAGCGATGTGTTCTATGCAAACCACCAGTGTTTAGTACACAGAGCAGGTGATACAGGGCACAGATTGAACAATAGCGATGTGTTCTATGCAAACCACCAGTGTTTAGTACACAGAGCTGGTGATACAGGGCACAGATTGGACAATAGCGATGTGTGCTATGCAAACAAACTGTGTTTAGTACACTTAGCAGGTGATACAGGGCACAGATTGAACAATAGCGATGTGTTCTATGCAAACAAACTGTGTTTAGTACACAGAGCAGGTGATACAGGGCACAGATTGGACAATAGCGATGTGTTCTATGCAAACAAACTGTGTTTAGTACACAGAGCAGGCGATACAGAGCACAGATTGAACAATAGCGATGTGTTCTATGCAAACAAACTGTGTTTAGTACACAGAGCAGGTGATACATGGCACAGATTGGACAATAGCGATGGGTTCTATGCAAACAAACTGTGTTTAGTACACAGAGCAGGTGATACAGGGCACAGATTGAACAATAGCGATGTGTTCTATGCAAACCCCCAATGTTTAGTACACAGAGCAGGTAATACAGGGCTCAGATTGAACAATAGCGATGTGTTCTATGCAAACCACCAGTGTTTATTACACGGAGCAGGTGATACAGAGCACAGATTGAACAATAGCGATGTGTTCTATGCAAACCACTAGTGTTTAGTACACGGAGCAGGTGATACAGGGCACAGATTGAACAATAGCGATGTGTTCTATGCAAACCACCAGTGTTTAGTACACGGAACAGGTAATACAGGGCACAGATTGAACAATAGCGATGTGTTCTATGCAAACCACCAGTGTTTAGTACACAGAGCAGGTGATACAGGGCACAGATTAGACAATAGCGATGTGTTCTATGCAAACCACAAGTGTTTAGTACACGGAGCAGGTGATACAGGGCACAGATTGGACAATAGCAATGTGTTCTATGCAAACCACCAGTATTTAGTACACAGAGTCGGTGATACAGGGCACAGATTAGACAATAGCGATGTGTTCTATGCAAACCACCAGTATTTAGTACACAGAGTCAGTGATACAGGGCACAGATTAGACAATAGGGATGTGATCTATGCAAACCACCAGTATTTAGTACACGGAGCAGGTGATACAGGGCACAGATTGTACAATAGCGATGTGTTCTATGCAAACCACCAGTGTTTAGTGTGCAGAGCAGGTGATACAGATCACAGATTGGACAATAGCGATGTGTTCTATGCAAACCACCAGTGTTTAGTACTCAGAACAAGTGATACAGGGCACAGATTGGACAATAGCGATGTGTTCTATGCAAACCCCCAATGTTTAGTACACAGAGTAGGTGATACAGGGCACAGATTGAACAATAGCGATGTGTTCTATGCAAACCAACAGTGTTTAGTACAAGGAGCAGGTGATACAGGGCACAGATTGAACAATAGCGATGTGTTCTATGCAAACCACCAGTGTTTAGTACACGGAGCAGGTGATACAGGGCACAGATTGAACAATAGCGATGTGTTCTATGCAAACCACCAGTGTTTAGTACACAGAGCAGGTGATACAGGGCACAGATTGAACAATAGCGATGTGTTCTATACAAACCACCAGTGTTTAGTACACAGAGCAGGTGATACAGGGCACAGATTGAACAATAGCGATGTGTTCTATGCAAACCACCAGTGTTTAGTACACAGAGCTGGTGATACAGGGCACAGATTGGACAATAGCGATGTGTTCTATGCAAACAAACTGTGTTTAGTACACATAGCAGGTGATACAGGGCACAGATTGAACAATAGCGATGTGTTCTATGCAAACAAACTGTGTTTAGTACACAGAGCAGGTGATACAGGGCACAGATTGGACAATAGCGATGTGTTCTATGCAAACAAACTGTGTTTAGTACACAGAGCAGGTGATACAGGGCACAGATTGAACAATAGTGATGTGTTCTATGCAAACAAACTGTGTTTAGTACACAGAGCAGGTGATACAGGGCACAGATTGAACAATAGCGATGTGTTCTATGCAAACAAACTGTGTTTAGTACACAGAGCAGGTGATACAGGGTACAGATTGAACAATAGCGATGTGTTCTATGCAAACAAACTGTGTTTAGTACACAGAGCAGGTGATACAGGGCACAGATTGAACAATAGCGATGTGTTCTATGCAAACCACCAGTGTTTAGTACACGGAGCAGGTGATACAGGGCACAGATTGAACAATAGCGATGTGTTCTATGCAAACCACTAGTGTTTAGTACACGGAGTAGGTGATACAGGGCACAGATTGAACAATAGCGATGTGTTCTATGCAAACCACCAGTGTTTAGTACACGGAGCAGGTGGTACAAGGCACAGATTAAACAATAGCGATGTGTTCTATGCAAACCACCAGTGTTTAGTACACGGAGCAGGTGATACAGGGCACAGATTGGACAATAGCGATGTGTTCTATGCAAACCACCAGTATTTAGTACACAGAGTAGGTGATACAGGGCACAGATTAGACAATGGCGATGTGATCTATGCAAACCACCAGTATTTAGTACACGGAGCAGGTGATACAGGGCACAGATTGAACAATAGCGATGTGTTCTATGCAAACCACCAGTGTTTAGTGCGCAGAGCAGGTGATACAGAGCACAGATTGGACAATAGCGATGTGTTCTATGCAAACCACCAGTGTTTAGTACACAGAGTAGGTGATACAGGGCACAGATTGGACAATAGCGATGTGATCTATGCAAACCACCAGTATTTAGTACACGGAGCAGGTGATACAGGGCACAGATTGCACAATAGCGATGTGTTCTATGCAAACCACCAGTGTTTAGTACACAGGGTAGGTGATACAGGGCACAGATTGGACAATAGCGATGTGTTCTATGCAAACCACCAGTGTTTAGTACACAGGGTAGGTGATACAGGGCACAGATTAGACAATAGCGATGTGATCTATGCAAACCACCAGTGTTTATTACACAGAGCAGGTGATACAGGGCACAGATTGGACAATAGCGATGTGTTCTATGCAAACCACCAGTGTTTAGTACACGGAGCAGGTGATACAGGACACAGATTGAACAATAGCGATGTGTTCTATGCAAACCACCAGTGTTTAGTACACAGAGCAGGTGATACAGGGCACAGATTGGACAATAACGATGTGTTCTATGCAAACCACCAGTGTTTAGTACACAGAGCAGGTGATACTGGGCACAGATTGGACAATAGCGATGTGTTCTATGCAAACCACCAGTGTTTAGTACACAGAGCAGGTGATACAGGGCACAGATTGGACAATAGCGATGTGTTCTATGCAAACCACCAGTGTTTAGTACACACAGCAGGTGAAACAGGGCACAGATTGAACAATAACGATGTGTTCTATGCAAACCACCAGTGTTTAGTACACAGAGCAGGTGATACAGGGCACAGATTGGACAATAGCGATGTGTTCTATGCAAACCACCAGTGCTTAGTACACAGGGCAGGTGATACAGGGCACAGATTGGACAATAGCGATGTGTTCTATGCAAACCACCAGTGTTTAGTACACGGAGCAGGTGATACAGGGCACAGATTGGACAATAGCGATGTGTTCTATGCAAACCACCAATGTTTAGTACACGGAGCAGGTGATACAGGGCACAGATTGAACAATAGCGGTGTGTTCTATGCAAACCACCAGTGTTTAGTACATAGAGCAGGTGATACATGGCACAGATAGCGATGTGTTCTATGCAAACCACCAGTGTTTAGTACACAGAGCAGGTGATACAGGGCAAAGATAGCGATGTGTTCTATGCAAACAAATCGTGTTTCCCTGGCGACAAAGCACAATCAAAATGAAATGAAACATTTGAATCTGAAAGCTGTGGGATTTGCCAATGCATACACCTCACGACTGTCTGGAGGGGCGGACGGAAGTATGATTGTCCCGTAATAGATTAGATCAATGCCGATGCTGTTCTCATTCAACTAATGACTCTTTGTGTTGTGTGTTGCATTGACAGTGTATTGTGCACACGGCTCATTTTAAAACCCATTTCGGAAAGGTAATCAGGGGGTAATTTTACACATTATACACAGAAAACCTTATCTCCATCTGCTAGCTGATACATTTGAAACATGAGTTTAAACATAAGTTTCTGTGTTGATGAGAGATTCTCCAAAACGATTGCCAAATCTTCGTCATTCCGGATTAATATTGATAACAGGTTTCTGAGAAAAAATAAAATGCCGCGTTAAGAATTGTTTTATGTCCCAAGGGTCAGATATTTTGTTTTACACAAAGGGTATTAAAGGGGAGACGCATTTTCTCACAGAAATCCACTCTTTTATAAATAATAATTAAATGCGCCCGCAGAAATACTAGAAAGAGAATTAAAAGAGATTCGTTTTTGCATAAATTATCAATGAAATACCGAACGTGTAAAAATAATAGGATTTCAGACTACACGGATTTAAATATTCTATTTTGAACGAAGGATTGTTAAAAGTGAGATTCTATTCGAATTTAATATAATGGTTTAAATCGTCTAATAATTGAGTTTTTATTTAAATTTATTGAATCGGGTATACAGAAATTTGCGTTCGTGTGAACATTTCAAAAATCTCAATATTTGGAATATTAACAAGTGTCACTTCTGTCTCCCCAAAACCGCGTCCAGTCTTAAATGTGCACGTGTATTGTTTGTGGTTTTCTAGTTGGTCGAACGCGAGTCCGGTAAATTGCGAGTATTGTACGAGGAACGCGCAAGTCGGTACTTCATCATCGTCTCAACTTTCCAAAAGACGTGGATCGTAAAGTCCTTTTAACACAGGCGCATCTTTTGTTCCGTGTCTGTTACTCTCTCGACATGCTCGATAGCAAAATTAATTTTTTAACTGTAATAAATTAACATTTAATTCTTTTCGTATTAAGTTTCTCGGCGAAAGCTAACAGACAAAGGGCAGTAAAAGAAAAGAGTCGTTTTTCTTTTCATTCACTTCCCTGATTTCTAAAATCTAAAACGCTAAATGAGTGGGAAATCTGAAACAATTAGAAAACCTTTCGCATTATTGATGCGGCACACAAGGTTTTATTGCTTCAGCGGGCGTTATGAATATTCAACAATACAAAGTTCCCATCTGTTTTCTCTCTCATTCTCTAGTTCAATTGATAAAACAAATTGAAAGTATTGTAAAATATATGAGCTTTCTGTCTATTATGTTTAATACCGACGGCGTGATATGCGGACGGCGTGCAACCGTTTTATTGAGTGCCGGCCCCACTCCCATGGTGACCTAGAATTAGTGGCTCCAAGTTGAACTTGTCTGACATCTAGATCACGTGACAACATCCGGGTGTTCTTGAAAGAATGTCCCAATCGCAATATTCGGTCTAAAAATGCGTGAACCGAAGATCTATTTTAGGCTAGATTTTCCCCTTAGGGCTATCCCCCAAAATGTTTTTTTTTTACGCCTTTCTCTAGTATATAAATTTGTTTTTAATGCAGACTTGTTTCACCACCTATCCCCAATGTCTCAAAATATCTGCCTCATAGCGATTTCATTTCTAAACAACATTTCTCCGCAAACACCAACGCCAATAACTCGAGGTGTTCCATTTCCCGGGGTCCGACTTGTGGAAATACCTGGAACCCATGTCTGTGCAAAAGGTTTTCAAAATGACCCTAAACACGTTTTAAAAGGTCAAAATTTCGTATCCTTTTCGCTGTTAGAAAGCTAAAAGATCACGCACCTTGAACTCGCGCCTGATCTCGCGATATTTGATCTTTCTAAGCGGCCTTCAGTGTAAGCACGGGTTGGTCATTATATGCCGTGATTGCCCGTGATCGAGGGTCGTTAACCAGTTTTAAACCACGTTTTTGTAATCATTGAATTCCTTAAAGCAATAAAAAAAACGATAATCTCATTTAAAAAATAACCACCCTTATCACGTTGGCAGTACCGGAAAAGACACGCTTTTTGTCTATTTTGAGTGCTTTTCTAAAAAAAACAAAAAAACACCCATTTAACGCGTTTTCTTTCACATACATGCGTACCAGATGATTCTTTAAGTCGGACCTCGGGTTCCATTTATGTCGAGCTTAAAGCTAGTCAGATGTAATCAAACACGAATTGCGTTGAACTTTGGCAAAGGTTTGCGATGCCCTGATATTGAAAGGTCGTAGTAATTCACCTCCCGGTATAGTTGGAGGTACCATCACTACTATGCAAACCAGGGTTGGTGATGGTGTCTGCATCTTTGCACCGAGGCACATGCGTTTAGACAATGGGACTGTCAACCTGTTGAGATCACTGCAATTCACTTGACCTGGTAATTAGATCTAATTTGGGCGCTGAATTGCTGGCAACTAACGTAACCGTTAGTACACAAAGGGGATGTAGGGGAAAGTGCACGGGGAGATAAATCTGTTCGTATTTTTCACACATTTTCCAGGAGACACATGGAACAGAACTGAACTATTACTCAATTTGTGCTTTTATTTGATAGATTTGAATTGTGGAAATTATATATATTAAAACAGGTAGAAAGAATGGGGTTGTTTTACCAAGAGAGGCTTAAATTATGGGACAGCTACATAAAACCATGTGTTGTATGTATATATGTAAAACAGCTGAAATGATTTCATGCATAATTAACACCGAGTCTAAAATAAATATTTACGTCGATTTTGACAAACAAATTGCCAACAATTCCTTTATGTAAGAGTACTGACCAATTCAGTGAATTTCGACGAGGAAACCATCAACCATCACCATCATTATTGAATCACACACGGGACCCATGATGTCGACAGACCCCGGCGAGTTCGACTCTGACCAGTGGCTTAACACCATCAAAAAAGGTTCGACACATACCCCTGCCTAGTCTGTCACAAGCATTGAATATATTTCTGTGGAAAATTCTCTTTGTATTCTAAGCACTTGAACTAAGAAACTTGCAGAACAATTAGAGAGAGGCAACCAGCGACATCCAATGTCGGGAACGTCGACTGGCGCACATATTATTTTCATTCAGTTCAGATGCTGTCGTCGATGGTTTAAGAAATTACAACGATGTAGATGTTCTTTCAATGTTCGACGCCACAAGTAATAAAACAAGAATAAAAGCATCACTTTCTATAATTGTTTAAATATTTAATATTTAATGATTAGCGAACCACTTCGTATCAGACCCCCTCAGAATGTGCGGGTCTTTTGATCCCATCAACTGTGTGAAGGGGTTGCCCCTGAAGGACACCGCTAAACAGAGAGCTGGGACAGTTGTCCTATATTCTGACTGGGCGTGTCATCGTACCAGCAACAAACACAGCTTTTCTAATTTTAGCTGAAGAAGTCAAAAGTGCAGCAGGGAAAGATTTGTTTGTTCAGGGTTATTTTTACGACCTTTTCACACGACTGACTTAAGATTTAACCCGGTTGTTTTAGAAACAAACGCCTCCCTGTATGGGGTAGCGGTTGCCATGTGTCCGTGTATTTGCGAACATGTTTCGAACTATAATTCTTTATATTTAAGTTTATTTACTTACTATTAAGTTTTATGTATGATATAATTCATGAGAATCTCCCACAATCAATGTCAACATACAATTTGCAGTATATACACCATAAATATAGAGCACGACAAAGATGTCGAGATAATTTACTTGTACCTAGAATGAACACAGTAGCGGGGACATTTGCAATATCTTATTTAGGGGCCAAACTTTGGAACAGCATATCAATTTCTTTATGGTCTAAACAAAAACTTATATTCAAAAATACACTATACGGGAAGATTTAATGTTAGAGTATTTAGAATAGAATTAATATTTATTATAAATGTATGTGTATATATATTATTATATTATCATATTTGAAATATTTTGATGTGTAACCTACTGTTAGTCTTAACTTAAGTCATTAAATTCAAGTTATGTCAGGGATCTGACTCGACTAGCTTTTAAGCTATTTCAGATTCCATTTTGCCTAGACTGCATGTACAATGTTGTGTATTGTATGAAATATTTTCTAGGTAAATAAATTATTATTATTATTATTATTATTATTATTATTATTATTATTATTATTATTATTATTATTATTATTATTATTATTATTATTATTATTATTATTATATGGGCACCTTGTCGTCAAACTGCAACAAAAGAACTGCGCAGTTGTTTTTAGGTGACTTGATTGAGATGAAATCTCCGGGTATGTCAACGCAACATAAATACATCCCAGACCAGCAAGGTTAATTATGTCTCGTAACAGGTAGCTGTGACGCATCGGTCTCGGTATGGAAGCAATTTCACGACACACATTCCAGAGGTAATGACATCTCAATAAATGCATTTAAAAAAACATAAGGTGATGAGATTTTAAAATTGTCCAATCAGACGATGTCAAGCGCCAGAAAAAAAAATCATAATCACAACAAGAAGTACTTTAGGGACGCGGCGTTATTTTTGAAGGGGGGTTTATGGATAAGAGAATAACAGATCGACAAAAAGAAATCTGTGAACGAGGCCCTCTTAGAAACACAAAATGGAACATTTCCCAGAAAAGATGACCGGAAAGCCGTTGAAATCTGATAGAAAATTATTATAAGCAACCCAGTAGCGACGAATACACATGTGCGATTTAAAATAACTATGATTTAAAGATAAATTATCAGACAGTTTAAATCATACTTCAACGGAAAATTGGATTTTGGATTGAAATAATTAGGTGCCATTATGCGGGGCAATGGTGTTATAATAAAAGATAATTGAAAGTCAATATTTTAATTATCGTATAATTTCAAGTATGTATTTGGTTTACGAGCGTTGGTCATCACGTCCCATGTGACTATACAACGACTCAATCTCCTTCCCATAGGCCTTTACGCTTTACGCTAAGTACAACTGCCACATGGAGCCTTCAATTTTGTGGTAAATCATCTCACTATGCACGGTCATTTTCTCACAGTTCAATCTGAATTCGTACAACAGTAAGCGGAAATATTGCATCATGTGACAGCCGAACTATTCATTAATGTCAGACTTCAGTAAAAACGTAAATACGTAAATACGTAAACAATTTTATCGCAAACTACGTTTGCAAGTTAATGTTATAGTAGTGAAATGGCGCACGTGATACACTAAAACTGGGAAGAAACAACGTTCTTTTTACGTATATAGTTGGGAAAAGAAAACTAGGGTTCTAGTAAGTTTATAAGGTTAGTAATTTATTTATAACTTAATGCATTGGTAACTTTGAAAAGACTGCACTTTCCTGGCGTAAATCATGCATGTTTTAGTCAAATTAATCATAAAACGTTTTATTAAACTGATCAATGTAATCGGGGGATATAACTTTGTTAACCGACAGGGTCTTGTTATTCGAGCTTATACGAATATGCAAATGAGTCATGTGCAAAGCTGCTCTGTGCAGTGATGATAAGTAACGCGTATCGAACTGTACGGAGTTGGGTGGGACCCGTGTAAAACACGTTCTTGTTTGCACGAATTTCCAACACTCGTCGTGCCACGATCACCGCCCTTTGTAATATCACGAAGAAAGATTATTTTTATTTTTGATACTGGCCGATGTATTCGCTAAAACGGGAACATGTCTACGACGGGTGGATAACAGACATCAAATTGACAAACTGTCAAATCATACGGGCGGACTAAAACATGATTGTGTTTTCCAAAATGATTATCATCACCGCGCGAAGCAAACAGCAGGAACAGCCACATGAAATTACGAATACCACCAATACAGTTATCATATTGGTGACTACCAGGCTATTTCCGGGAACATTGAGATTACAGCAACGTGGCTTTAATGTCGCAAAGATCAGGGACGATGTCACCTGACCGGTATCCACGTCATCAAATAATCCCGAGCCTCGCCCTGGCGACAGCTCATACAACAACTGACGTTGAAATGAATGAATGAATAATCATCTCGCCGACGACGGGCAGGACAGAAAAGCCATTCAGTCAGCGACTTTGTTAAATAAGAGTAATTGTCTGATTTTTTAAAAGCTATTAACGATTTGGCCGTACGATATACGTAACATATTTGCAGTATATGTATTATGTGTTTGAGTCAGAACCATACGTTTGTCAGATAGTAAGCGATGGGTGATTTTAACGTAGTGCAATTGTAGCGGCTGGATTTGTTCTGCCCGATTTATTATGTTCAGCTTTGTCTCAATAAGCACGCCATACATCGTGGAATAGTAACAAAATAAATGAGGATTAGGTCTCCAACCACCTTCTCTTTGGTTCTCGAAAGATGAGGGTCTGTGGATCACTTTGTAGATACTAGTATACGATACTTGACATGTTTTTATTTAAGGTGGCGAGAAGGGTTTGATGACGTTTTTAAATAAAGCATTCTCGGTCTGTTGTTTCATTCAGAACCGGAACTTAGCGTATATGATTCAAAAGCATAAGTATAGACGGACAAGTTCGCGCAAACTGGACAGTCATTGTTTACATAAGTACCACGTGACAACAAAAATGGCGAACATTGGAAAAATGACGAAATAAGTTAACTTATCTCGGGGTGCCACGATCTCGGGTGTTCGGGACAGGCAGTTACTCATAATTAGATTACTGGTGGATTTAAAAATATCATGAACAAACAGCGTGAAACAGTGAAGAGAAACCCTACTTGTGACGAAATTTATTACAGTGTTACGTAAGACATATGTTAGTACTGTTAAGGTGACTTTTAGGCTTGAGCGACTTTTGGCGAGTTAACAGACCTATAAATAACCAGGCATTGAAACTTATGGCCATATCTCCCTGTTATAGGGCGTGACGTGTTTACATTGGTGATAAATTGCTGACTGTGAAGTCATGAATGGAATCCAGCATCCGGTCGTATTCACCAAAAACGGCGTTCTTTTCAGAAGAGAATATGATTAATAAACCAACCCTCATCGACCGGGAATAGGGGAAAAAACATATTTGTTGTGGTTTGAAGCAACAAAGCCACTGCGGGGCGCTGCGCTGAAAGCGAACTTACCCCGGTTCAGATCGGTTTAGGTCGCTTTCCCCAATATTGTATAGGTGATTTTTTAATGGGAGTGAAATAAACTGTTGTTGTTTTAATTCGCCACAACTCCGTCGGCTACCTTCTTGACTTTCCTACTCGTCGCCACACAGCGTATGTTCTATCTCGTTGACTGGAAACTCAAATAAACATGCACAATGTGATACAGCGATCGCCCGTGTGGACAGGTATTCAGCCTGGTTGCATTGTCAATCCGCCGGCCGCAATCCATATTGTGATGACTGACGGATCACCGTTTGCGCAAAACACTCTCTCACTGTCTATACCGCACTTTCAAATCCAGCACATACAATAACATCGGTTAGAATCATACTTGTAGTCAATATATTCACCCGGAGAAAGACGGTGAACACGCGACGAGTCGCATCCACCAAACAAGTTCCTTTTTATAATAAACACCTACCGAAATTATCCCGGAAGAACTTACACCATCATGGCTGAAGCTTTTAGAATTCAACAATTTTTTGCCGACTTTTATGTAGAGTAGTGATGATTTTCCGAGCCGATAAACGACCAGATAAAAAGTCTCGAGAGCGCGGAGGCTGCATACAGAAGACCAAGAAAGCAGATTTGGTCGCATTAAAAGGTCAAATAATACGCTCAATATATCAGAAATTTACGGAGAATTTTTAGAAAAATATTAGAGGTAGTTTCTGGAGCTAGAAAAGTCCACGTTTACTTGAGTCAGTGCTCTCCATGAAAATTGAAAAAAATAAAATGGGACTCTTCGATCCACTAGAAGTATTTAAGTACTGATTTCTCGGCCATGGTTGTCCTCGGAAAAGGTCCATAACATGTTGCGTTTCACGGTAGCATGGGGCCGGGGGGTTGTTACTGAGCGGAATATTTTTAAAGGTTAAATGGTTAACGAAAACCCGTCTTGAATGAGTACCGACAGAGTCGCTAAACCGAGATGCTAAACAGCAATGTCCAGACAGAATACAAAAATATATTTTCAATTAATCTTAAAGACTGTATTCATTTTGTCTTATACTATATCATACAAACAAGCAGCCTGTCGACTGAGATAGCTCCGCTGTTAGCAATGGACATTTCATTTAAATAATTGAAGATATCATCACGAAATGAACGAATCTGAGAGAGGTCCGACTGTAGTAACAATATGTATAATATCAAATCAATCGGACATTCGGTTTTTAACAAAAATATTACTTATTACCAATAATGACAAAAATATTCATCAAAATTAAAGTATTGAAGTTATCATCACGCGATGAACATATCTGGGAGAAGTCCATATGTAGTATCTATATGTATAAAATCAAAGCAATTGGCCTTTTAAATAAGGGGTCGAAAATATTCCTTTTTACCAAACATGACAAAACACAATTTCATCATAATTAGAGAATTAAAGATATCATCATGAAATTAGCAAATCTAAGTGAGGTCTACCCAAGGAACATATACACAAATCATCAAAGCAATCTTGTTTGTAGTTTTCAAGAAGAATTCGAAAAGGTAAAAAGTTGACGCGGACGACGGACGATGATGGACGACGACGACGGACGACGACGACGGACGATGATGGACAATCACTCATTATAAACTCCGCTCAAAAAATTCGACAGCGGAGCTAAACACTGAAAAACCTCGATTTTCATTTATACTATACCGACAAAAATATCCCCTGTGGGTAATTTCACACAAACGAAGCTTCCAGATACCAGATACTAGATACCAGATTCCAGATCAGTATATTGCAACTCTTCGTACAAATTGATGCACCATTTTGCAAGTTAGCAAAATGTTGCTTAACAAATCCCATTCAATGCACAAGTCAGTGAGCTGTTTAAAGATGCAATGTTGGCGAAAACATGCGATTATGCTGGTTGATACTGTATAATGATTTCTCATGACCTGAACACGTTATTCTTGTCGAACACATCTGAGTATTCGTTCAATGAGACGCTCTAATACGCATTAATACTACGCATGCGCATTGGTTGTTTTGGTACGTACAACAACAATCACTGCGCACGCGTATTGGTGGTTTTGATTTTGAATACTATTGTTTCCTGCAAATGCCTAATTGTAGTTTATAATATATCATTGCCTGAATTGGACTACATTATGGAGTAACAATATTAAAATAGAATATAATTGTTTGTCCATATGGGTGGATATACTTGGGAAATGAAAGTGTAAATACACAGCCATGTTATGTATTTGTATGTCAAACGGTTCCTCGTTTATTTCAGATGACCAACCCTTTAACTACTTACCGTTTACGACATGGATTTACAATTTACGCGGATTTAAACCCCAGAACAAACCTCGTATCTATCTAATATATTTATTGCCCTATCACCGGGAGATGCCGACAGATAATTCCGACGTTTTCTAGAGAGAATTTCGCCATTTTTTTATGGAATCAAAATTGCTCCAAAACAATGAACTATTTTATATAACAACTATGGATCTGAGAAGCCCAAGAGGTCTGTCTCAGGAACAAAGATCAATCTGATATAATCACCTAGAAAGTAGATAATTATGGTAATATGGTACCTTAAAAAGGAATAAGCTTGTTGTAAACAACCTTGACTGTAACCGGAGCTCTTCTAACACACACACACACACACACACACACACACACACACACACACACACACACACACGTGCGTTAGACATCGCCACTCGTGAACACAACACACGCCCTGTTTCGGTTTATGTTATAATTAGATGATAAACACCATACCTTGATACAGTGACAGAAACACATACAACTGTCGTATATATGGTTGGTACAAACAATGCACCAGGTAATATACTAGATCCTGGTTGGTACAAACAATGCATCAGGTAATATACTAGATCCTGGTTGGTACAAACAATGCACCAGGTAATATACTAGATCCTGGTTGGTACAAACAATGCACCAAGTAATATACTAGATCCTGGTTGATACAAACAAAGTACCAGGTAATGTACTAGATCCCGGTTGGTACAAACAATGCACCAGGTAATATACTAGATCCTGGTTGGTACAAACAATGCACCAGGTAATATACTAGATCCTGGTTGGTACAAACAATGCACCAGGTAATATACTAGATCCTGGTTGGTACAAACAATGCACCAGGTAATATACTAGATCCTGGTTGATACAAACAATGTACCAGGTAATGTACTAGATCCCGGTTGGTTCAAACAATGCACCAGGTAATGTACTAGATCCCGGTTGGTACAAACAATGCACCAGGTAATGTACTAGATCCTGGTTGGCACAAACAATGCACCAGGTAATGTACTAGATCTTGGTTGGTACTAACAATGTACCAGGTAATATACTAGATCTTGGTTGGTACAAACAATGCACCAGGTAATGTACTAGATCCTGGTTGGTACAAACAATGCACCAGGTAATGTACTAAATCTTGGTTGGTACAAACAATGTACCAGGTAATGTACTAGATCTTGGTTGGTACAAACAATGTACCAGGTAATGTACTAGATCTTGGTTGGTACAAACAATGCACCAGGTAAAGTACTAGATCCTGGTTGGTACAAACAATGCACCAGGTAATGTACTAGATCCTGGTTGGTACTAACAATGTACCAGATCATGTACTACACCCTGGTTGGTACAAACAATGTACCAGGTAATGTACTAGATCTTGGTTGGTACAAACAATGCACCAGGTAATGTACTAGATCTTGGTTGGTACAAACAATGCACCAGGTAATGTACTAGATTCTGGTTGGTACAAACAATGCACCAGGTAATGTACTAGATCCTGGTTGGTACAAACAATGCACCAGGTAATGTACTAGATCTTGGTTGGTACAAACAATGCACCAGGTAATGTACTAGATCCAGGTTAGTACAAACAATGCACCAGGTAATGTACTAGATCCTGGTTGGTACAAACAATGCACCAGGTAATGTACTAGATCTTGGTTGGTACAAACAATGCACCAGGTAATGTACTAGATCCTGGTTGGTACAAACAATGCACCAGGTAATGTACTAGATCTTGGTTGGTACAAACAATGCACCAGGTAATGTACTAGATTCTGGTTGGTACAAACAATGCACCAGGTAATGTACTAGATCTTGGTTGGTACAAACAATGCACCAGGTAATGTACTAGATCTTGGTTGGTACAAACAATGCACCAGGTAATGTACTACACCCTGGTTGGTACAAACAATGCACCAGGTAATGTACTAGATCCCGGTTGGTACAAACAATGCACCAGATAATGTACCACATCCCGGATGGTACAAACAATGCACGAGGTAATGTACTAGATCCTGGTTGGTACAAACAATGCACCAGGTAATGTACTAGATCCTGGTTGGTACAAACAATGCACCAGGTAATGTACTAGATCCTGGTTGGTACTAACAATGCACCAGGTAATGTACTAGATCCTGGTTGGTACAAACAATGCACCAGGTAATGTACTAGATCCTGGTTGGTACAAACCATGCACCAGGTAATGTACTAGATCCTGGTTGGTACAAACAATGCCCCAGGTAATGTACTAGATCCTGGTTGGTACAAACAATGCATCAGATAATGTACTAGATCCTGGTTGGTACTAACAATGCACCAGATCATGTACTAGATCCTGGTTGGTACAAACAATGCACCAGGTAATGTACTAGATTCTGGTTGGTACAAACAATGCACCAGGTAATGTACTAGATCCTGGTTGGTACAAACAATGTAGCAGATCATGTACTAGGTCCTGGTTGGTACAAACAATGCACCAGGTAATGTACTAGATCCTGGTTGGTACTAACAATGTACCAGATCATGTACTAGATCTTGGTTGGTACAAACAATGCACTAGGTAATGTACTAGATCCCGGTTGGTACGAACAATGTACCAGATCATGTACTAGATCCTGATTGGTACAAACAATGCACCAGGTAATGTACTAGATCTTGGTTGATACAAACATTGTACCAGGTAATGTACTAGATCCTGGTTGGTACAAACAATGCACCAGGTAATGTACTAGATCCTGGTTGGTACTAACAATGTACCAGATCATGTACTAGATCTTGGTTGGTACAAACAATGTACCAGGTAATGTACTAGATCCTGGTTGGTACAAACAATGCACCAGGTAATGTACTAGATCTTGGAAGGTACAAACAATGCACCAGGTAATGTACTAGATCCTGGTTGGTACTAACAATGTACCAGATCATGTACTAGATCCTGGTTGGTACAAACAATGTACCAGGTAATGTACTAGATCTTGGTTGATACAAACATTGTACCAGGTAATATACTAGATCCTGGTTGATACAAACAATGTACCAGGTAATGTACTAGATCCCGGTTGGTTCAAACAATGCACCAGGTAATGTACTAGATCCCGGTTGGTACAAACAATGCACCAGGTAATGTACTAGATCCTGGTTGGCACAAACAATGCACCAGGTAATGTACTAGATCTTGGTTGGTACTAACAATGTACCAGGTAATATACTAGATCTTGGTTGGTACAAACAATGCACCAGGTAATGTACTAGATCCTGGTTGGTACAAACAATGCACCAGGTAATGTACTAAATCTTGGTTGGTACAAACAATGTACCAGGTAATGTACTAGATCTTGGTTGGTACAAACAATGTACCAGGTAATGTACTAGATCTTGGTTGGTACAAACAATGCACCAGGTAAAGTACTAGATCCTGGTTGGTACAAACAATGCACCAGGTAATGTACTAGATCCTGGTTGGTACTAACAATGTACCAGATCATGTACTACACCCTGGTTGGTACAAACAATGTACCAGGTAATGTACTAGATCTTGGTTGGTACAAACAATGCACCAGGTAATGTACTAGATCTTGGTTGGTACAAACAATGCACCAGGTAATGTACTAGATTCTGGTTGGTACAAACAATGCACCAGGTAATGTACTAGATCCTGGTTGGTACAAACAATGCACCAGGTAATGTACTAGATCTTGGTTGGTACAAACAATGCACCAGGTAATGTACTAGATCCAGGTTAGTACAAACAATGCACCAGGTAATGTACTAGATCCTGGTTGGTACAAACAATGCACCAGGTAATGTACTAGATCTTGGTTGGTACAAACAATGCACCAGGTAATGTACTAGATCCTGGTTGGTACAAACAATGCACCAGGTAATGTACTAGATCTTGGTTGGTACAAACAATGCACCAGGTAATGTACTAGATTCTGGTTGGTACAAACAATGCACCAGGTAATGTACTAGATCTTGGTTGGTACAAACAATGCACCAGGTAATGTACTAGATCTTGGTTGGTACAAACAATGCACCAGGTAATGTACTACACCCTGGTTGGTACAAACAATGCACCAGGTAATGTACTAGATCCCGGTTGGTACAAACAATGCACCAGATAATGTACCACATCCCGGATGGTACAAACAATGCACGAGGTAATGTACTAGATCCTGGTTGGTACAAACAATGCACCAGGTAATGTACTAGATCCTGGTTGGTACAAACAATGCACCAGGTAATGTACTAGATCCTGGTTGGTACTAACAATGCACCAGGTAATGTACTAGATCCTGGTTGGTACAAACAATGCACCAGGTAATGTACTAGATCCTGGTTGGTACAAACCATGCACCAGGTAATGTACTAGATCCTGGTTGGTACAAACAATGCCCCAGGTAATGTACTAGATCCTGGTTGGTACAAACAATGCATCAGATAATGTACTAGATCCTGGTTGGTACTAACAATGCACCAGATCATGTACTAGATCCTGGTTGGTACAAACAATGCACCAGGTAATGTACTAGATTCTGGTTGGTACAAACAATGCACCAGGTAATGTACTAGATCCTGGTTGGTACAAACAATGTAGCAGATCATGTACTAGGTCCTGGTTGGTACAAACAATGCACCAGGTAATGTACTAGATCCTGGTTGGTACTAACAATGTACCAGATCATGTACTAGATCTTGGTTGGTACAAACAATGCACTAGGTAATGTACTAGATCCCGGTTGGTACGAACAATGTACCAGATCATGTACTAGATCCTGATTGGTACAAACAATGCACCAGGTAATGTACTAGATCTTGGTTGATACAAACATTGTACCAGGTAATGTACTAGATCCTGGTTGGTACAAACAATGCACCAGGTAATGTACTAGATCCTGGTTGGTACTAACAATGTACCAGATCATGTACTAGATCTTGGTTGGTACAAACAATGTACCAGGTAATGTACTAGATCCTGGTTGGTACAAACAATGCACCAGGTAATGTACTAGATCTTGGAAGGTACAAACAATGCACCAGGTAATGTACTAGATCCTGGTTGGTACTAACAATGTACCAGATCATGTACTAGATCCTGGTTGGTACAAACAATGTACCAGGTAATGTACTAGATCTTGGTTGATACAAACATTGTACCAGGTAATGTACTAAATCCTGGTTGGTACAAACAATGTACCAGATCATGTACTAGATCCTGATTGGTACAAACAATGCACCAGGTAATGTACTAGATCCTGGTTGGTACTAACAATGTACCAGATCATGTACTAGATCCTGATTGGTACAAACAATGCACCAGGTAATGTACTAGATCCTGGTTGATACAAACAATGTACCAGGTAATATACTAGATCCTGGTTGGCACAAACAATGTACCAGGTAATGTACTAGATCCTGGTTGGTGCAAATTATTGTGACTGTTCATTCTTTGGGACCCATCTCACTATTTATTATACAGACACACATCCATCCCAGCATGCAGTAGTGATTCAGTAATAACAGCTGATTGGTTCTGAAGACCTTCTCTGACTATTATTTATTATTTTAATACATGTTATTGTAAATGATACAATAGTCCCAGTCTAGAAGTGATTTCTTGAAAGAAAGAAAACTCGGTAATATGGCTTCTCAGCACAAACCCTCAGATTTTTATTTCACACTATTTCATCCTGCACTTAAAGAAATTGTATTTTCGGAAACAAAAATTAAACTTTCTATAATTTATTGTGATACATGTACAAAAATGTCCAATTTACTAGTTTTTATAAATACGAAAAATATTGTGCTTTTAAGCTGTTCAACTTTGATTTAATTGTGGTTGACTGACATGGTAAAACAAGCTGTTTTATAAAACTTAACAGAAAACATTTCCCATGACTTCAGCACAAAATCCTTTGACAATGAATCCAATGATCAAGTTTTCTCTGACACAGAGAACAAATTTAAAAGTAATGATTTTATATGAATTATGATGATTATTGATGGAAAATTCTGTCCAATTTTTGTTTGAAAATTAACAAAGAAATTACGGAAAAATACAATAAAAAGTGTAAAATGTTGTGCCAAAGTCTGAGCAGAATAAAAATGTAACATTCATTGTTTTTCGTACATTGAGTCTAATCATAACTGTTTAGTACTGCAGACTTGTCAATATAAGCATCACATCGTCCATGTTTGTGCCAACTTGTTGAAGAATGGTTGACAGGTAAGTGGTAACAGCAGCTGTAGATAAATGATCTTGTAGGTGACTGTCCATTTTGGATAACCTGAAATATAAGAACATATTTGTATGAAAATATTTTTTTTCAGAATGTCTGTTTTGTGATTTTTGCAATTCTTATGCGTTAGGGGTGGGATGGGGTGGGCGATTTAGGACTTACTGTGAGTTCATTATTCTGTCAGCTTACAGTTATTTTAGTGCAGGTGAGGTCGGTAACTGTTTGTTCACAATTTCACTGTTAGTTTCCTTGAATTGCTCAAAACAATGATAATGTTTTGTATGGTGATATATATATATATATATATATATATATATATACTTTCATACCAAGTATCAAAGCATTTGAGTTGGTAGTTCTCAAAAAATAGCATTTTTTACCAAAATGACAAAAATATTTGCTAAAAAACGAGAATCGCCATGAAATGAAAAAAACTATTTGAAGTCCACCCAATGCACCTACATACCAAGTATCAAAACAATTCTGCTAGTTGTTTTTACAAACTAGTTGAAAATAGACTTTTTTACATAAATATTTTACCAAAAAACTCCAGACTTTGGACATAGCAACATTCCTATAGCTCAGCAGACCTACAGTCATTTGAACTAAAACATGCAGTAATTTTCACAATCATTAGTTGAAACAGATCGTTTACAGCAATAATCAAATCAAATTTAATCACAACTGACTTCCAACAAATACATCTTTATTTCAATTTATCCTCGTTAAGTGAATCCTGGAATAAAAATGTCTCTATATTGATCAGGATTAATAGTTTGAAGTCGCACAATTCTTTCAAGCAGACAAGCAAAATCACGCCCTGAGGCAAAATCCTTAGCTTTAATTTTGCAACACAATTACCAATCATAGTCTTGATGCCGTCTTGTTGCAATTCTGTGTAAAAACCATAAACCAAATTAGTTTGCTCGTTTAGCTGGTTGTAAAATTCGAAAACATGATGAACATTGACAAAACAAGGTTCTGGATCGTTTTTGATTCGATCGTGCCTAAATTGCACGTGTGTGTGTGTGCTTGGCTTGAAAAAAAAATGAAAGTACGGCAGTTGATAATGATTGTTTCGACAGTGAAGTGCGTATTGACGAAACTCCTAGATGTAAAGAGATAACAGCAGGACACGCCTGATTACTGATCAATGGATGTTTCCTCTCATAAACGCTCAATAAAAAACTGCTTAACAGACAAGTACATAGCACCGGAACAAAGGTACTTCACCTCTCATTGAGTATTTTATCTTTACACCTTTTCAAATTTTACGGTTGAAAATTTATATAATTTTCCAAGTAGGGATTGCAAGTACGTAGAGATCCTTTGTGCCCGGAATTATTGAATAATAGATTTGTTTTTGTAAGAATGATTAAAAAAAAAATTTCATTTCCAGGTTTGGTATGGCTGGCTGGGTTTTCTGAAATATACAAAAACAAAAGAAGGTAAAAAAAAAAGACCCATGGTTGCCATCTGTGCTCTAAACCAAAACACTTCTGGATGATTTACTGGGTGACTACGGACCATAGCAAATACGCAGGTGGGAGGAAAAAAAAATCAACAATTGATTAAATATTCGAGAGAACAATATAAAACGTTGAATAAAAATAATCTCACAGACGAAAATTAAAAAAAGTTAAAATTGACAGATAAAAAATAGATCACATTTTAAGAAGACATCATTTAAGAAGCTCTGTTTGCAGGTCATGGGACACAAGTGCAACTCTACGATGGTAACTCACGGCAACGCATTTAATGATAACATGCAGTTGGAGGTTACCAAGCGCTCTCCTTATTTTCCTCTAATAAGTATATCAATTTCAAATTACTTCTCTCACTTGGCTAATTACACAACGACCTTTTGTCACGTTAAGGTCACACAGGGGACAATTGTGATCGTGGATTCGTTAAAGAGAATGTGACCTCTGGCACTACAATTGAGTGATGAGATGTCAGAGTCTTCTTGTTACTGAAGAATAATCTTTACAAATGTCACTGGACTATATCAACAACTCGTTTAAAATGACATTCACTAATTCTTGTGAGTCAAACTGGTTATTGGTCATTCACTGACGGTGGTAAGAAAATAATGGCATAGTATTTAGTTGCAGTTTGTAGAAAAAAAAAATATATCATGAACCAATCAGAATTCATGCTTAGTTTGAAGATAAATAATTTTTAAGTTAAAAAGACATGTTTAAGATTAAAGTGGATTTTTCTAATTTTTGATAAAATCTTTTTACTAATTATTATTCCAGCAGTAGATGATTCCATGTCTCACCTAAAATGATCAGGAAAAATTGGTGTTGTCATGGTTACACACATCTAATTTTTCATTTATGAGACAACAACAGATTTCATAAGAACAAGAACTAAAACAGTTGTCATAGTAACACATAATGCCTGTAAAATTGCATTTTTTTCACACAAAATTTGAATTTGAAAATTTGTTTTCACATCATTCATACAAATATTAAGTTAGATATCATTTCAGAAGAAATAAATATACACAGAAAAAACTAAAAAATTCTGATTCTCATCACATCAGACAGGGGAAATCAACACTTCTACAATAATCAAGTAACTTGATGGATTGGAGGAAAATGTAGCAAATTGATTTAGATTTCATGTATCACTCTCAGATTAATGATCTCCCTGGTTTTAAATAAATTGTATTTTCAATGAATTTTAATAAAATTCTTAATAAGCATTGCAGTGTATATTTAGAATTTCATAAATATGACCTTGAATTACCCTTTAGTAATTAGTATGTCATTAGTAATTGTATTTGGCACCCACAGTACATTTTCATCAACAATCACATTTGATACCTTCTGTACCCATATTAACCCTTGTAGTGTCATCAACAATCACATTCCATACCCTCTGTACCCATATTAACCCTTGTAGTGTCAACAATCACATTCCATACCATCTGTACCCATATTAACCCATGTAGTGTCATCAACAATCACATTTGATACTCTCTGTACCCATATTAACCCTTGTAGTGTCAACAATCACATTCCATACTGTCTGTACCCGTATTAACCCTTGTAGTGTCATCAACAATCACATTCCATACCCTCTGTACCCATATTAACCCTTGTAGTGTCATCAACAATCACTTTCCATACCCTCTGTACCCATATTAACCCTTGTAGTGTCATCAACAATCACATTCCATATCCTCTGTACCCATATTAACCCTTGTAGTGTCATCAACAATCACATTCCATACGCTCTGTACCCATATTAACCCTTGTAGTGTCATCAACAATCACATTTGATACTCTCTGTACCCATATTAACCCTTGTAGTGTCATCAACAATCACATTCCATACCCTCTGTACCCATGTTAACCCTTGCAGTGTCATCAACAATCACATTTAATACCCTCTGTACCCATATTAACCCTTGTAGTGTCATCAACAATTACATTCCATACCCTCTGTACCCATATTAACCCTTGTAGTGTCATCAACAATCACATTCCATACCCTCTGTACCCATATTAACCCTTGTAGTGTCATCAACAATCACATTCCATACCCTCTGTACCCATATTAACCCTTGTAGTGTCATCAACAATCACATTTGATACTCTCTGTACCCATATTAACCCTTGTAGTGTCATCAACAATCACATTCCATACCCTCTGTACCCATATTAACCCTTGTAGTGTCATCAACAATCACATTCCATGCCCTCTGTATCCATATTAACCCTTGTAGTGTCATCAACAATCACATTTAATACCCTCTATACCCATATTATCCATTGTAGTGTCATCAACAATCACATTTGATACCCTCTGTACCCATATTATCCATTGTAGTGTCATCAACAATCACATTTGATACCCCCTGTACCCATATATCCTTGTAGTGTCATCAACAATCACATTTGATACCCTCTGTACCCATATACCCTTGTAGTGTCATCAACAATCACATTTGATACCCTCTGTACCCATATACCCTTGTAGTGTCATCAACAATCACATTTGATACCCTCTGTACCCATATACCCTTGTAGTGTCATCAACAATCACATTTGATACCCTCTGTACCCATATACCCTTGTAGTGTCATCAACAATCACATTTGATACCCTCTGTACCCATATACCCTTGTAGTGTCATCAACAATCACATTTGATACCCTCTGTACCCATATACCCTTGTAGTGTCATCAACAATCACATTTGATACCCATTGTACCCATATCAACCCTTGTAGTATCATCAACATTTACATTTGATACCAACCGTACCTCAGAGTTTATGAGGAGTTCATAGTTTTCTTATGACCCACCCATGAGTCTATAGCATCGTAAATTCAATTAATAACTTTCGCCAATCGGGACCTGTGATTACCCATGATTCGCGTACAGCTGACGTCATACCACAATCAAAGCATTGGAGATTTTTACAGTCAAATTATTTACTTAACACCATGAACAGCAGTGATCAATATTAATTTCACTCAAAAATATTTACCAACGTACCAGCACTTATAAAGATCACCAATATTATTCATATAAAACCCAAGACAATATTTGTACACACATGTGGTGAATGTGTACGCACTGCAGCATGTAAAACTACGGATAGTATTCTTTTTAGTATTTTATTTAGGGGTTTCAATATACCGGGTAATCTAGAAATGATGTTTTTCCCACAACACTTTGCCGTATTCGTGTATGTGGATAATTAGACTTAAATTGGTTGAAGTCGCACTGTGAAAATATTTCTATACCATATTTGTTCTATTAGAACCGCATCTCTGATAAAAGTGTATATAAAACTAAAATCACATGTTGTAAACTGAATAATCAAAATATTACTTATTTTGACAATAGAAACATCTCTGTAATGATTGCATTTCATTGAAATTTGATCAGTAGGCCTGGTTAAACTTATGCAAATTAGGAGATCAATATGCAGGGGTATCAAATTATCAGGTCAGCACATTAATCCAGAGCATCTATGTAACATGTTTCAGTGAAATCTAATGAGTTGTCCTGGCTAATTTATGCAAATTAGTAAATATATGCATGGATATCAACCAATTAGGTTTGCACATTTTCTAGAAAAAATGTCAGTCCATATCGTACAGCACTATTGTTTAATTTTAGCCAAGAGACGCTGATAGATTGCTTCCTTTTCAAACAAAAGAGACAATTCATCAGAATGTTGTCATCTTTTTAATATATTAATTAGGTTCAATTCATGACTGCAGTTCAGTTGTTTGTGTGTTATTTTATTCTAATTACTTCATTAAACTGTATCAAGGTTGCTCTATGAATTAATTCTAAAGTGATACTAAGTACTCGTCTTTAAAGGATAATGTCTATGATCGTGTGTGAGTATTCTCAGTATTTATTTAGCCCTTTCACCACCAGTTCCCTCTTTTCATCAAAAATTCACAAAATAGTTCCGTTTATAGTATGCATTTTTCTTCCCGAAGATCCTGACAAAAGTAGCTAATTTTTTGGAGTAAAAACTGAAAATTGACTGAAATTTTGTCAGTTTGGCCCCAAAATTAGGGTTCATTTCCAGAAATATTGAAGAATATAAGAAAAAAGTGCAGAAACATTTTAGCCGGAAAAGGTTAGCCAGCTATCACTGTGTTTGGTTATACCAGCTTTACACAAATTTATGAGAAGCATTTTATGAATGGGAGACGAAATTAACTTTTTGATTCATAAATAGATAGTGTATGTTTTTTACATCTTTATCAGCCAAGATTTTATTTGATAGTCTCACTAGTATGATTTTTGTATTCAATCTAGACATGAATGTTTGTGAAGCCTCATTGGAAAACCACTGATGAATAGATTCTTTTATACCGGGTAATCATATATTTACCGAGGAAATCCCCACTTTCCAGTCTGAAAACAATATCAACAAGTTTATTATCCTTATTAATACTAACCATCCTAAACTAATTAGACATGTGAGACGGTATCTGAAAGTGTGTTTTGAAAAACACAAACTACATTAATTTTTTACTACCTATTCTTATGTTATTTTAACGTTCAGTTTTTTACTTACCTTTTTACCTTATCTTTTATTACTTTCAACCAAAAATGAAATTGTAATTTCATTACAGTGTAATAAAACTGTGTTATTATTATTATTATTATTATTATATGAGACAATATACTTATCTAAGAAAAAAAACAAGGATGTTTTAAATTAAAATAATGATATTGTGATATAGACAAGGTAACAGCAACAATTATTATTGCATGTACCAGACAGGATTGAGTGAAAACTATCATTACAATACCAAAAAAAAAATATTATTGTAACAATTGTATTTACATTGTTACTGTGTTGATTATGAAGTACATTTTTTGCAGCACTTGTAAACAATTAACATATATTATGCGCAATACATCTTGTTTTTTGAGCGAGGTCCAAATTTAACAAGTGGATTGAAAGAAGTTACTGGCAGAAATGGATCTATTTTGAGTGAAAAATCAACCTGCTATTTTCACAAAACCTTACAAGAAAAAAAAAAGCCTATTATATCAGTTGTAATTTTTCTTTTATTGTATTATACCCCAAACTATCAAGAGTTCTTTAAAATAAGTTATGTCCGTAGATGTCCTGGTACTTTGAGCATTGTGAACGAGACGAGAACTCATAGAAGAAAATAGGACATTACAAGAGCTTTATAATCAAGACAAAACACAGATTGTTTATAGCAGGCCATCCCAAACAAGTAATTTGTTTAAATTAATGATTATTCCAGAAAGTCGGCTTACAAAAGATGTTCAGATGACGATGAGATCTTCCACCTTTTTTGCAGACCATTGACAAGGATTTGACAACAAAAAGTTTAAAATATGTAAACCAGATCCATTATTTTTACGGATAAAACAACAACTATGAGGTTTATGTATCCACAAGACCAGATGGATTTTAAATTAAGCAAGCAGACGTAACAACAAATATTTGTGAACGTGGCCACATGAATATCTCCTTTTAACCGACCAATCAATTCAAATTTTAGCCACCGACAAACAGGCACTGTAAGATATACTGGTAGGGGGAAAAAAAGAACAAATCCATTGATTGGTCAGGATGCAGAGTTTTACAATAATTGTTTACATCAGACAATTAGTAATCGCTCAGAAACCGGCGGCAACAGAGAATAATAGAATGTTAAAAATTTGCTGGCACCAACAAGCGTTGAAGTCGAGTGTTTTATATAAAAAATGAGTGTTATGCATGCATGAAAGAGGATTATCAGTTAGAAGTATTGTTGCTGTGAGTAACTTTAATAATTTTCATCACTATTCAACTTTCGTAATATATGACACAATTTGTAGGACGAAAATAGTCACTGTGACTTGCTCACCGGCTTAAACATCCCAATGAAATGTTATTTTAATGTTGCGGTTTCCCTGAAAATCCGTCTCACTATAAAATAAAGCATTTTACAGTATTATACACTCACATTTTCAGATTTGACCTAGTTTTACTTAATCTGCAATTTCTGTTTTATTTTTTCTGCCTAATTTTGGTCAAGAATGTTATAAATTAAGCACATCTGGTTAAAAATTAATAAAGCGACGAAAGAAAAAACAAAGGCACAAAGAAAACAATTACACAGACTATTTTGGCTAGAAACATTTTCGTGGGGAAAGATTTAAAGCAGATGAGCAAGAAGGTCAATTTTCAAAACTTAAAACTTCAAATTGCTGTAGACTATTTTTCATTTAAAGCAATAAGAAAATATTCCCTCTGTCGAATAGAATAGAATAGAATAGAATAGAATAGAATAGAATAGAATAGAATAGAATAGAATAGAATAGAATAGAATGCATGCGTGAGATGGCCATAGCATGTCATTGTTTATAAACATGCATCTACCCATGAGCCTTTGGGTTTTAAGCATGCGTTGTTATCGTCACTTGAGACTCAATTCCCGCGCATGCGCAGGTGACGACCCCTCCGCTTTAACAATTAGCATAAATTTTATGAATGAAAAAAAGCATATGTAGTTACTAATAAAATGTACCATTAAACAAAATCAATAGTTGTATGTATGTCGGCAACTGACTGATTTATTTTTGTCTGGACAATCAAAAACCCTTCCATGCAAAGCAGTTTTGATTTGAATCCTGCTATGAAGCACAGTCAAAGCAACTATAACAAAGAAAGTACAAAATATTCCATGTTCGAAGTCTGCTTTCATGAAGCCCCATCAGTTAACCTTTTCACCACCAGACTTTCTCGCCCAAAGTTGTCTGCTCTTTTTCTTATATTCTTCAATATTTCTGGAAATGATCCCTAATTTTAGAGACAAAATTTGCAGTTTTTACTCATAAAAATTGGATATTTTTGTCCCAATCTTCTGAATGAAAGTGTAGACTATAAATGGGACTATTTTGTGAAGAAAAGAGGGAATGGACATACTGTATAACAAACCAATTCTATTGATGCTTCATATAACACTTTTTCAGCATTTGAATTCTACAAATGATTTGACAGACTTGCTGACCCCCTAAGATGCTGTTAACTCACTTAAAATTCTACATGTGATTTGACAGACTTGCTGACCCCCTAAGATGCTGTTAACTCACTTAAAATTCTACATGTGATTTGACAGACTTGCTGACTCCCTAAGATGCTGTTAACTCACTAAAAATTCTACATGTGATTTGACAGACTTGCTGACCCCCTAAGATGCTGTTAACTCACTTAAAATTCTACATGTGATTTGACAGACTTGCTGACCCCCTAAGATGCTGTTAACTCACTTAAAATTCTACATGTGATTTGACAGACTTGCTGACTCCCTAAGATGCTGTTAACTCACTAAAAATTCTACATGTGATTTGACAGACTTGCTGACCCCCTAAGATGCTGTTAACTCACTTAAAATTCTACATGTGATTTGACAGACTTGCTGACTCCCTAAGATGCTGTTAACTCACTTAAAATTCTACATGTGATTTGACAGACTTGCTGACCCCTAAGATGCTGTTAACTCACTTAAAATTCTACATGTGATTTGACAGACTTGCTGACCCCCTAAGATGCTGTTAACTCACTTAAAATTCTACATGTGATTTGACAGACTTGCTGACTCCCTAAGATGCTGTTAACTCACTAAAAATTCTACATGTGATTTGACAGACTTGCTGACCCCCTAAGATGCTGTTAACTCACTTAAAATTCTACATGTGATTTGACAGACTTGCTGACCCCCTAAGATGCTGTTAACTCACTTAAAATTCTACATGTGATTTGACAGACTTGCTGACTCCCTAAGATGCTGTTAACTCACTAAAAATTCTACATGTGATTTGACAGACTTGCTGACCCCCTAAGATGCTGTTAACTCACTTAAAATTCTACATGTGATTTGACAGACTTGCTGACTCCCTAAGATGCTGTTAACTCACTTAAAATTCTACATGTGATTTGACAGACTTGCTGACCCCCTAAGATGCTGTTAACTCACTTAAAATTCTACATGTGATTTGACAGACTTGCTGACCCCCTAAGATGCTGTTAACTCACTTAAAATTCTACATGTGATTTGACAGACTTGCTGACCCCCTAAGATGCTGTTAACTCACTTAAAATTCTACATGTGATTTGACAGACTTGCTGACCCCCTAAGATGCTGTTAACTCACTTAAAATTCTACATGTGATTTGACAGACTTGCTGACCCCCTAAGATGCTGTTAACTCACTTAAAATTCTACATGTGATTTGACAGACTTGCTGACTCCCTAAGATGCTGTTAACTCACTTAAAATTCTACATGTGATTTGACAGACTTGCTGACCCCCTAAGATGCTGTTAACTCACTTAAAATTCTACATGTGATTTGACAGACTTGCTGACCCCCTAAGATGCTGTTAACTCACTTAAAATTCTACATGTGATTTGACAGACTTGCTGACTCCCTAAGATGCTGTTAACTCACTTAAAATTCTACATGTGATTTGACAGACTTGCTGACTCCCTAAGATGCTGTTAACTCACTTAAAATTCTACATGTGATTTGACAGACTTGCTGACTCCCTAAGATGCTGTTAACTCACTTAAAATTCTACATGTGATTTGACAGACTTGCTGACCCCCTAAGATGCTGTGAATTCACTTAAAATTCTACATGTGATTTGACAGACTTGCTGACCCCCTAAGATGCTGTTAACTCACTTAAAATTCTACATGTGATTTGACAGACTTGCTGACTCCCTAAGATGCTGTTAACTCACTTAAAATTCTACATGTGATTTGACAGACTTGCTGACCCCCTAAGATGCTGTGAATTCACTTATAATTCTACATGTGATTTGACAGATTTGCTGACTCCCTAAGATGCTGTTAACTCACTTAAAATTCTACATGTGATTTGACAGACTTGCTGACCCCCTAAGATGCTGTGAATTCACTTAAAATTCTACATGTGATTTGACAGACTTGCTGACCCCCTAAGATGCTGTGAATTCACTTAAAATTCTACATGTGATTTGACAAACTTGCTGACCCCCTAAGATGCTTTGAACTCACTTATAATTCTACATGTGATTTGACAGATTTGCTGACTTCATAAGATGCTGTGAACTCACTTAAAATTCTACATGTGATTTGACAGACTTGCCAGCCCCCTAAGATGCTTTGAACTCACTTATAATTCTACATATGATTTGACAGACTCACCGACTCCCTAAGATGCTGTGAATTCACTTAAAACTCTACATGTGATTTGACAGACGTGCTGACTCCCTAAGATGCTTTGAACTCACTTATAATTTCTAAATGTGATTTGACAGATTTGCTGACTTCCTAAGATGCTGTTAACTCACTTAAAATTCTACATGTGATTTGACAGACTTGCTGACCCCTTAAGATGCTGTGAACTCACTTAAAATTCTACATGTGATTTGACAGACTCACCGACTCCCTAAGATGCTGTGAATTCACTTAAAACTCTACATGTGATTTGACAGACTTGCTGACCCCCTAAGATGCTTTGAACTCACTTATAATTCTACAAGTGATTTGACAGACTCACTGACTCCCTAAGATGCTGTGAATTCACTTAAAACTCTACATGTGATTTGACAGACTTGCTGACCCCTTCAGATGCTGTGAACTCACTTAAAATTCTACATGTGATTTGACAGACTTGCTGACCCCCTAAGATGCTTTGAACTCACTTATAATTCTACATGTGATTTGACAGACTCACTGACTCCCTAAGATGCTGTGAATTCACTTAAAACTCTACATGTGATTTGACAGACTTGCTGACCCCCTAAGATGCTGTGAACTCACTTACAGCTGAAACTATGGAAATGCACGGTAATGTTCAACTATTCGTCAGACCCAGATATTGTGCCATATGCTGTGATGGTCCTAAAAATACAAGTATAATCAACAACTTTTGTCACAGTTTTACAAAATAAAAGCCTCAACATTTCTTTCATATTTATTACAAAATTTCGATTAAGATCTGCAGGCATTTGAAATTACATTCATTTAGTCTGAAATTGTCATTAATATTCAAGAAAAACACATAAAAACTGGTAAAACGTCTCACCAAAATTTGACTAGAAAAAAATGATGATGCTCGAAGGGTTAAACAAACGTTATTTTACTTACATTATGTGGTTTTGTAACAATTAATATCATAAAAGTGACAAAGAAAACAAACCACAAAAATGCTAAAAAACAAAGCACGTGTGATGCAATTATCATGCATTAATTTTTTTTAATAACACTATAGTTTAAATAGATGAGTTAATTTCAAAGGATGCCGGAAACCGTTTTGACAAAAGAACGCAATTTAATCGATAACCAAATATTAATCCTTTTAATTTGTCAGCTATTTGCTTTTAATTTATTGTTAATCTACAAAAAAGAAAAGTTTTTATAGCGTCCCAAGAAGCGCTTGAAAGAAGAGGAAGCGAAGCGAGGTCAGAATAATGCGTCAGCACGGCAGACACTGTAGCGGCGAGTAATTATAAAATTAAAAACTTGTTCTGGGATATATTAGAAGCAGTCAAGCAGAGTTGTGTCCCATCATTCTCCAGTCGTACACATTATCCATGATCACTGAAGGGTAACCCGTTTACTTGTCATAATCGAGGTGAATGCCTGGCCGGCCCAACATATTAATTTTCTTAATAGATAGAACGGGAACTGTGGGTATCTTGGTGAGGACGTCTGAAATCTACAAGTCAGACTTTATAGGATGATCAAGCCATGTCCAAAAAAAAAAAAAAAAATAAATAAAAATGTTCCAAAACTGAAAACATCTAATAAAAATAGTTTTCTTTCACTGTTATGTTTTTCCCTGCACATGCATCTAACCTATTTTTCATAACAAAAGATATATACTGTTCATGAAAAAACAAACAAATTATAAAACATATGGTTTTTAGAATATGGAAAAAGACAAAAGTGCCACGCCTGTTAATATGTAATTTTAGAGAATAAGCTGTGTAATTTATGAAGCTGCACTGCACGAATATATTAACTAAAATTAAGAAGTTGTGGTATCTATGGCACTCCTTATATCCAAATTGTTTTTAATGCCCCTGATAAGATTTTACGGTCCTTTCCAACTTTTTAAACTTCATTCAACACATATTCACCTAGTTGAATGAGTACTATAAAGAAAGTGTTAAATCATCTCCGGTTATTGATTTTATTCGATGGGTTTTATAAGTTTACCATTTATGTTCTGTTTATTCAATCAATTTTCAGTTTCTATAATTTCTTTTTGTTTCTTTAAAAATTCGTAATTTTTTTGTATTTAATTTTTTGCTCGTTGTGAAATAAATTAGATAGAATATATATGAAGAAAGAAATTCAAACAAACAAACAACAAAATTGTATCTGTTCAAGCCATAATTTCCTCTTATTATATGTACATGACCTTGATAATGTTTACTTGATATAAGTATGTGTAATATGGGGTTGAAAAATTTTTTTTAAAATAATTTTTATAATATTTTTTAAATGACAATGAAAGGCATGATCATGTTAACAAAACCTTCATTTCTCATTTTCAACACTAGAGGGCTATTTTTTAAAAATACATTTTAATAAACTGTGTGGGGTACTAGATCCTGGGATTTCTATCCTATACTGTAGAATACTTTATTTTAGCTGGAATTAATTTTTGCTGAAATAACATTTTGGGTGTTTTGTATGAAGTTTATTTTTACTGATTTTTAATGAGTTGAATGTAAAATATAGGAAAGAAGGTATATATACTGAATTTTAGTTTCACTGAATCAACCTTTCAGCGAAAATAGCGAAAATAAATTCCAAGTGAAAATAAAGTACTTTATTTTGTTAAACATGTATTATAATGAGTTTCCCCCCCAAGGTGCAAACACAGTGTATTCTGGGTAACAATATGGCTAAACGTGCAAATTAAGAGAAAGGATATTTCTTCAATGAGAAGTGTGTCAATCAATTTTTTTTCAAAAATATTTGAACTCACTCAAATTCCGCACAAAAAAAAACTCTCGAAACTCTCATCTCAATTCAAGACTCTGGTTATTATTTACATAAAACTGGGAAAAACAAAACAAAAAAAACCCTTATTGCATCACAAGTGAAATAAAAAGGAAACCAAACAGTGTCAAACAGACTGAGAATACTCACTATTGAGTGCCAATACTCGGCATGAGGACAATATGCTACGCTTTGTGACAATGTCAAGCAATTGACAAAGGGACAATTACCCAAAGAATGACAAAACATTGAATGTTAATTAAATGGACACATTTAATCACAATCGGCATAGTAAAGAACAGAGGATTATTATGATTTCGAGGCCACATGTTTATAAATGCTACAATAATACGAGTAAAATGGACACACAGCATTAATTAGCGAGACAAAATTAGCTACTTGTTCCTGACCTTGATTCTCTATAAACTGGCTAGATTAATACTTCCAACAACTGGGTGCACGTGTCCAAGTAAAACGACATATTAATAACATCGTCCAGTTCAGATAAGGGATAAGGCGAGACGTTGCACGACAGATAATAACTCTTATGGCATGATAACGAGAATGCGACTCAACTGGAAAGTGTCGGAGACAAGGCAGGAGACAGAACTGCACGGAGGGACATATTTGGGATGGTTATGAGACTATATGACTGGAAATGCAGCCAGATTCCGGATGTTAAAATTTACAGTTTGAACTGGGACAGGTTGTTGCAAACAGGTGATGAACAAATCATGGTGACAGCGATAATGACATGGCTTTAATTGAAAGAAATAATATATATTCAAGAGTAGTCCTTCGAGAATAATCACAATAAAATGGACAAAAAATGTACTGTATTTGTTGATGAATTGCTATCAATGGAATGAGGACAGTAGAAAATGATGACACAATATTGATCAATTAAAATATTTTATAATAATGGCATAAAGTGATGACGCATTAATCAAGATATGATAATATAACAATAACATAAAGTGATGACATCATATTGATCAATTAAAATATGATATCATAATAATGGCATAAACTGATGACATCATATTTATCAATATATGATGATATAACAATAATGTTAGAACAATAGCATAAAGCGATGAGTAATGACATCAACAGATGGAACC
The DNA here is from genome assembly GCF_978046115.1 of Saccoglossus kowalevskii. Taxonomy (NCBI): domain Eukaryota; kingdom Metazoa; phylum Hemichordata; class Enteropneusta; family Harrimaniidae; genus Saccoglossus; species Saccoglossus kowalevskii. The sequence continues at coordinate 28,238,665 of NC_140657.1, forward strand.
CAAAACATATTAAGTCCCTCTTACAGACCACATCTGATTGGGATTAACACAACAAGATGCAGGGATGTACAAGGAATTATTATTTTTTTGATCAAATTCTATTTTAAATCTGATTGAAATGTGTTCATTAATGTTTGTTCAATATATGCAACATAACATTACATTAAAATCACATGTGATGACAACAATGATTTGGTATTGTTACTCTATACCCCTTACATGTTAGTTACAGAACATATGACACACCAGACTCTAGAAATGGGGTGGTCAAACTCTTGAAACAGGGGTGGTCAAATTATAGAATTGGGGGTGGTCCAACTCTTGAAATGGGGTGGTCTAACTCTAGAAATAGATGTGGTCAAACTCTAGAAATAAGGGTGGTCAAATTATAGAAATGGGGGTGGTCCAACTCTTGAAATGGGGGTGGTCTAAATCTAGAAATGGGGTGGGCCAACTCTAGAAATGGGGGTGTTCAAACTCTAGAAATGGGGGTGGTCAAATCTAGGAAAGAGGGTTGTCCAACCCTTGAAAAGGGGGTGGTCTAATTCTAGAAATAAGGGTGGTCAAATTATAGAAATGGGGGTGGTCCAACTCTTGAAATGGGGTGGTCTAACTCTAGAAATGGGGGTGGGCCAACTCAAGACATAGGTGTGGTTCAACTCTGGAAATTGAGTGGTCTAACTCTGGAAATTGGGTTGGTCCAACTTTTGAAAAGGGGGATGGTCTAACCATGGAGGTAATAAGAGAAATTCTTATTACCTCCATGGTCTAACTCCAGAAAGGGGGTGGTCTAACTCTAGAAATGGGGGTGGTCTAACTCTAGAAATGGGGGTGGTCTAACTCTAGAAATGTGGGTGGTCTAACTCTAGAAATGGGGGTGGTCAAATTCTAGAAATGGGGGTGGTCAAATTCTAGAAATGGGGGTGGTCAAATTCTAGAAATGAGGGTGGTCAAATTCTAGAAATGGGGGTGGTCAAATTCTAGAAATGGGGGTGGTCAAATTCTAGAAATGGGGTGGTCCAACTCTTGAAATGGGGTGGTCCAACTCTTGAAATGGGGGTGGTCTAACTTGTGGGGGTGGTCAACTTTTATCAATATTTCATGTGGGGAGAAGCAGACTATGCAAAATAATTGTGTAGATGGTGCCAAACTTGACAATGGCATTCAAATAATTAATATATTTTGTACAGTTACTGAGATATAAGTGAAAAAAATATTCACTTTATAGTGAGCACTGTATGTTGGCAGGAAAATTGTTTTGCCAAACATTTACTGTCTACTAATTTGTGGGTTAGCATCAACGAAGATCAGCTTAGACGTGTGGAAGAAGTCAAACTCCGACCTGGAACTCTGGAATCTAATGGAATGAATTAACAATTTGTTGCCTGAAATGCTGCCTGAAATTGCAACCATTTTCTATAGACAATAGAATTTTTTTTTTAAAACATTAAACATAGCTATCAAGTATGCAAATGACATGGCTTTTTAATTTGAATAATATGCCTGGACAGAATCAGTTTTATGCCTGAGTTCTGAAATATGTTAAGGGGCTCTACGTGAGCTGCTGTGAAACGCTGATCGGGTGAAAAAAGCTAGTCGAGGAAACAGCACAAACTCAACTTTAAAGTAATCCTGAGCAACCAAATTTATATATGTTGAACTACTAGCTAAAGTACAGTTTTCTGAAAGTTTTCGGTCTTTGTATTCACCGTGATGGTTGCCAGGTGGTGAAAATGACGGATGTCTGCCCCCGAAAACTAAAAATCACATCTTTAATAGAAGCTCAAATAAACCAAAAATTGATTTTATTGTATGATGAATCATTAGAATATAACTCATTTTTCGCTGAATTATAATTTCGCTTTTTTGCTGATAAGTAAAATTCGTTCAGTATATTTCACATGAACAGGTAAAATAACAATAGAATTCATTGTTTCCTTGGCAAGTTTGTGAAATTAAAAGTAAAACCCAGTGAAATTGTTTAAAACATCAAAATAATGAAATTAAATGCCAGTTAAAATAAATGGCTTTAAAGTATTCAGACCACAGTTACACCTCAGTCACATGCATGCAACATATAGGAAATAATTCATATAAATGTTACTACGAAAATAAAAGAGAATAATTTTTTTTTTTCGCTGAGTACCAAGGACAGCTTAAATTTACCTTAATTAAATCAGTTTGACAACCAACCTCAAAGTAAGTATTAAACAAGTCATACAGCAGACAAAGCAGACATATGCTTAGAGTGGTTTTCAAAAACAAATCAAATCAACCGTGAGACATCTTCACAAACAAAGCTTGTTGTCAAGCACCCATTGATGGCTAGAGTACCGTAAGTAAAGAGGTAGACACTGCAACATGGGTATGAGACATGCTTTTCCACAATATGGTTTTCTGTTTACTTTCTGTCCAGTGACTTTATTTAAAACCACAACAATAGTGAAGAATTCCCATCCCGCCTTGGTCTCTTCACCAACATCACGTTCTGGTCTCTACACGTTTCACCAGCTTGTACATTGGTTTGAGCTACTTTCTACGGAAACTTTGTTCTTTGCTTTGAAAAAAGTAAATATTTTATCAAGTTACCACTATAACCATCCGAACACTGCAACTCAACTCTTATTTAAATGTCGCAACTTTTCCCGCCACATTTTGCAATTTTTTTTTTTTACTTTTCTACAATTTGTTGGTAACTTTGCACCAAATGTACATAATTATCCATTCCCCACAGGTCTTGATTGAAAAACAAAAAAAAAAAAAGATGAGAAATATTGACTCATGAGGACACAAGCGAAATGTTTCTAATTGCTTTTTTATAGGAAATGGTCATCTTTTAAAAATCACATTATCATCCATGGAAAGGAAGAAAAAACATCAAAATATTAGTGTCAGGTGTTACAGAAGTATTAGTCTTTTCACCACCAGACATTCTCACCTAAATTTGTCTGCACTTTTTTCTTATATTCTTCAATATTTATGGAAAGAACCCTAATTTTGGAACCAACAAACAAAATTTGAGTCAATTTTCAGGTTTCACTTAAAAAATTTTGCTATTTTTTTCAATGTTCTGAAGGAAAGTGTAGACTATAAAAAAGACTGTTTTGTGAATTTATGATGAAAAAAGGGAACTGGTGGTGAAAGGTTGTCCCATAGCATTTTAAATTTATGTCACTAAGCATTTTCTGTTATTCTGCAATTTTTTGTAACCATATAACTATAATGTAACCTTCCCTGCATGGTTACTGTACTGAGAAAAGTTAAAATGACTGGAAATTTGTAATTCTTCGTAAGTTGGTGGTCCCTCCCATGTGTGAATGCAACTGGGTCTAGTCGATATGCAAATATATGGAGTGTACTTAATATTACCCAGTACTAGAGTGCAGAACACAACTAACAGAACTTCGGAAATTGTGTCGCAGTGATTTTGGAACTGAATGAGAATATGCTAAAAAAGTCAAAAATTACGTGTTACATGTTTTTGTTCTTGTAGGAATAGAATCTGTAATGTCTGTTTTTATAAAACAATTGTTTTAACAGTTGATGATTTTACAAAAGTGAAAAAACATACTTGATTTAAATGAGCAGTAGACGAGTGTATCTATCATTCTACTCAAATGATTTTTTTTTAAAGATTTTTTGTGCCAGGCGACAGAAATTGAGTGTCACTGTTGTCTCTCCCGACTTTTTCTTTTTTGTATGTGCAAATTGCAAGCGCTAGTCCTATGAATATGACACATAGTGCATTTTTGCCACAGAAGTGATATTCATGTTTGGGACTACATGACAGGACTGTGTTGCCATCTTCCTATAAAATGGCAATTTTAATGCGCTATCCTGGCGTCAACCAGGTTCGGTCGAACACAAGCACCTGCAGACCTTAACCAAGATTCCCCCAAAGTCGCATTCGTTAGTTAATGAATCTCGGCCAGTGGAATTGGCCTTCCCATTGAGTTTGTGTTGATGTTCCGCCTAAGGTAGGATTTGAACTTTGGTCTACTGGTCATGAGTCTGATGCGACAACCACTATGCTACCAGTGACCAGTACTCAAATGATATCATCAGATTAGGTTGTATTTCTAAGAATGATTGATTATTTTGAAAGACGCGCAGAGCATATGGACACAGACAATGAATGCCTGCATCCAGCAGACACTCAAGACCCTGCGAGAGATCAGCTTTATTAGAAAACTAATTTCTTTTTGTCCGTGTTCTCGGGAAACAATATGGTGGTGAAGCAGCATGTAATATATGTCAATACCTTGAACAGTTTGTTGGAAAATATATCTAGCTATAAATGATTTAATGAAAAAACTTTTGATAAATTTATGAAGATTTTGGTTGTTTGGATACTTTGGAAAAAACAAAAAAACAAACCTTTAAATAGTGTTGAAGAGACTATGGTTATCTTTTGAAATTTGTTTAATAATAACAATTTATCAATAATAATCATCCACTTTGAGCAGTTTACACATTGGTCCAAGACCATCCTATCTGTTATTTCGCATTATTACTATTTTTATACAAGTTTACCCTAATAGAGTTTAAAAATACAATAATTTTTGGTATCAGCATCTAATAATTATGCAAATTTACAACATTATTGTATTCTGTTTGACCTCTTGACGTTGTCAATATGATATAAAACAAAATTACCCTCTAATTGGGCTAACTTTAATCAGAAAATATATTTTTGTAATCAAATTTAACTAGGGGTAAGATTCAAACTCTAAATTTGCTGACTGACTCTCACGTAATGTCTTATGAGAATGCTGGCAGTGGTTAACTAATTGATTGCCTCTCCTTGTATTACATGCAACAGTACAGTGAAGATATTTGCCAAGAGAACTGTACAAATAAATATGCCACACAGTCTTTCTACCTTGTATGAAAGCATAGGAGAGCAGTTACAGCCGTTCTCAGGGCCCGAACAAGTCTGGGAATCATGTACGAAATGAATTTGCGCCAGTGGAATGCACACGTGTGGCACGTTCAATTGTGTAAATTTAAAATATTTCACCAACAGCGCCTGGCGCCAAACTACAAAAGCGATAGTTTAGGCGAACTTTTCTTTCCAAAGTTGTATAATGATAAGGTCATTAACAAAACACCACAATTTATGTCCTCGTACATCATACGCTTAGACACGTCTCAAACAATACATTCGCTGTACGATGTATTCAAATACAAATGCTGATATTTTGTTAAAACCGTAGATGATACGACGACATATATCGCATCTGACTCATAGTGCATTATTTCTATTATAACACGCCATTGTACAAGTTTAAGTGTCAGATACAAGACCATATGGACTGTCATGACCAAAACTCACTCATGCATTGTATTATTCATACACATTTGAATCTTATCAGCCCAAATGGTGATTTTATCATAATTAACTCATTAGCAATGAACTTAATTATGAAGACTTATGACTTTTTGGCAATATCACAACCCTACAATTTTTTCAGATTAAGTTTTTCAGTTGACTTTGCATAAATGTCTAACTTTTATCTAAATAGTCTAAAAGATGATAATTTTTATCAGGTTCAAAAACAAAAAAAATGTTTTCAAACTTATTACACAGCAGTGGACATTAATCAACAGTTTTGAGTACCACCATTATACCTTTGAAACTTGTGCATTCTGGTGTAAATTGTTTGTCAGCATGGAGGGAGGGGAGGGGAGAGGAGGTGAGGAGTGGAGAGGTGAGGCTTGAGTTCACAATGTGAACATATAATAGCTCATCAGAATGCTGTGAACCTGGGAAACCAGCGAATGAATTATATGTGAGCTAAAAATTAAACCCCCACCCCCACCCCCACCCCCACCCTCCATTCTCACACAGAAATTAGATAGAGCTATATACTCAAAACAGTTCCATTAACAACTAATAATAACAAACAAATTAACTAATTAATTAACAACTAATAAAAATACACTATACATATTTAGAGAAAAAAAAATGTAACCATAATCATGTCAGTATTGGCATGACAGAACTGCATTAGTTAAAAAAAAAAAAAAAAAATTCAATTTCGAGATGACCCAAGGCTAGAGAAAACACCCTCTGTTCAGACATATTGGTTTATGCATTGACTACATTCACTGAGGCTATTGACTTTTAGCTTCAATGACAGGCTACTTTGGTGAAGATGCCTAAAGCATGACACCACAACATATGTTTTGCTTCGTCTTATGAAGTACCTTATGAAATAAATGTAGTACACAGGTGGTGAACCAAATAAAAACTATGTTCACACTTGTACAGGAGGTTCATATCTGAACCAAATAAAAACTATGTTCACACTTGTACAGGAGGTTCATATCTGAACCAAATAAAAACTATGTTCACACTTATGTCCTGCTCTTGAACAAAAACTAATAACAATTCTTATGGTAGGACATTTTTCAATATGTGCGCATATTTTAGTGCATATTGCAGTAACAATATTGTGACAAAATCAATCTATAATCAATCGTTTCACTGTTAGTCTACAATATATGGACTTTTTGTGCACTGTCAATCTGTTTTTTGAAAATTTTATGCATAAATGGCAATACAGCATTTCATGGCTTTCAAAGACTTCAAAGAAAACACAGCTCATCAATAAAAATACCTTAGTTGAAAGTGAGAGCGCAACTTTTTTTGCCCCTCAAACAGGGTAACCATGGTAACAGTGAACACAAGAGAATGGGACACTGTCATTGTGCTGTGTGGTTTCTAAGTTTTGGTAAAAAACAATGTGTTTTTATTGGTATATATTGCATGCGACAGTGTGGTGTTACGATTACCACACATGTTTATATTAAGCTTTCTGGTCATAATACATTGCACTGGTATCATTGCACATAGGTATGCTGATCTTAAAACAAAAATGTGTAAAAATAGTTCTGTCTACATTTCACAAAATTGTGATTCCCTAAAATCAAACTAATTAAGTCGAACACTCTGAGAGCTGCAAATTTGACTAAAATTGGTCAAAGTGGTGATAGCAAATCAACACCCAACTCTTAAAAACACCAAAGGAAATTATTCAGAAAGCCTGCGATGTCACATGACCTAGACTGATATCACATGACCAACTCTTCATACATTCCTTAGTTTGGTTAATCATTAGCAACACGTAGTCTACAGTAATATAGATTTATTGCCATGGCAATAAGTACACATCATTCTCAGATCAAAACTGATAACATTTTGATTTAATATCGCATAAAGTCTGATTTTTTTCTCCTTCATGGCATTACGATTTATTGTCGACTGATAAGAATAAACGTAAAAAGGCACGCTATCTGTGTTTTGAATGTGTCATCGAAATATGGTACGTTTCAACAATAAGCAAATAATTATCTGAGATAGTGAAGGACTCAGCTGCAAGGAATCTCATCCAGTGATGAAGATTAGATACAACGCAGGAATCTGTAAACAAAATGTTATCTCTCTCTGTTTATGTCTCACAAGTGTATATGGCTTGGTCATCTTTTAATTAAGATAGAGTGTGTTTTTTATTTAAAGGCAAACAAAAATTAAATTTTGAGCCAGGATCTTTTTTGAGGGAGCTTGAGAAATAAGACAATTTCAACTGCAAATGTTCTTTAAGACTAGGGTAAGGTAACTTAATTCTTTAACCTTTTTTGGCCAATATTCCTAATTTATCACTATATATTATCCTATTTTTTTTTATAATATAATATAATATAATAACAATTTAAATAGACATTTTAAAAAAAAATTTGAAAATTAGTTTGGTTAAGGATTACTGAAGTAAATTGAAACAGACTTTTATTTATAACTCTATATGCACTTTCTTTATCTAGCCACTAGAGGGCACATTTCTCCGCAGTTTCACGTGTTTCCACACCCACCTTTTTCCCATCTCCAAATAAGGGCTGTGACAGAACAGAATGTTTTAATAATTTTGCAATTTACCCTGGCACATGATACTGATGAAAATTTGTAATTGGTTTGCTGTATATAACATAACATAAAATAGTATAAATGGTTAATTTTTTGGTAATTTGCCCATGATGAGGTTCATGTTATATCAACAATGGGCAATAAATTAATGACAAAGAAATACTAAGCAATAAAGATACAATTACGACATGTTTCTAAATTGATGTACAATATAAAACAATTTCTTTTCATATTTTCTCAGACACCAAATCATTTAAAATTTTAAATGACATTATTTTTCCAACCAAAATGATGTACATTTTTATGTATTTTTCTAGAATTTTTTTTGTCAATTTTGAATCAAACAGACACAATTTCTTATGGCTACTCAGGTCTTGAGTAAAATTGTTAAAAAAATACAAAAAAATGATAATTGTTTATTTTGTGACAAAGTGGACTTAAATTATGTGTTCAAAAGTTTGACAACAACATTTACTTTTTTTGACCTAACTTTACAATTTATTAAAAAAAATTATGAACGGGACCCCCACCCCCCACCCCAAATATTGCAAATTTTTACAGGTTTTCAGAAAATTTAAATTTTGACGAAAATATATCATGTTTATGAATTAAAAAGGTGGTGTTCATTGAGTCCCGTTGCTTGTTATGTTACATACAGGTTCCTTGCAGATTATAGTGTGTGTAAAACCAGTGTTCATTTTGAATGAAATTCCAAAATGTGCTATATTGTAGTTTTCTTTAAAACAGATACTGACAACATTTTATTTTCTGTGTTATTTTTTTTTATAATATACAGATTTTTGATTAAAAAAATGTTGCTTTATTTTATAAAAGCCAATGGTAGTGAATAAATAATACATTTACAGTTGTTATAATTCACGTAAATAAATTTACATATTCTGCGGGTGTGTCTATATTTTTAGTACTTGAATTAGGCTAATGTCTATATCCCCAAACTGGTGAGCAAATAGTAACTTACGATTGTCACAATTGTGAAGTAAGAACCAGTTGACTTATGTTAACATTGTATGAACAGAAATCCAACACGGTTTAAAAACGAGAACATATGTGCACAATTTCAAATACTAGCAATTGTGTGTTTTAAACAAGCGCAACATGTTTTTCTGTGGAACTAATCAAATTAAAAAAAATTAAGCTACTTGATATTTTAAAAATGATGTTAAGTGAATTATTCACAGCCGATGGAGAATAAACGCTCAGCGCTGAATGTACAAGAGCTCTGTGTGATAAGCTAACAGAAATCACATAGCAAAACAAATAATGACGATATACAAGAACCATATTTTGTGATGTTTCAATCAGCAACTGGCTCTTTCAGACTCGGTGAAAACATCTGTATGCTTTTGCTGTATACTGCTTCTTTTGTCTCTGCAAACAAAAACAGGCTACAATACCTGAAGCAAAAAATAAACTCAACTGTGAAGAGGTCTTAATCTTTCGGAAAAGCCAAATTGTTAACGGAGACTATGGTAGTGATGAGTATTTTGATAGACAGATGGGAAACTCTAAAACAAAGATGACAACAACAGAATAGGACAAATGGAAGAATTAATCAAGGGTCACATTGCCTTTATTATTGCGCTGAATAAAAGAGGTGCCTTTCTTTTTTAAGTATTTTTTATCAAGTTTTAAGTTATTTTTCCAATTCCACAATTTTGGAACAATGTGGTGATTTTTTTTAACTACTGGTGACCTCATGAATGTTTTAACAATTTTTAAGGGATATAAAATTTTATTTATTTTTGTCCTGTGAGAAGTAACAAAATGTTCAGGCATGTTTGACAATTTTCTTATAATTTGATTATACCGGTATTATATAAAACTATTTTTATTTCTTTATATAGTTCTAAGCTGAAAATATAACGAGAAAGATTTTGGGGAAAAATTCTGAAATTAACATCAAAACTGAACATTAATATATCAAAATCAGTTTAATCATTTTTGTTTGTTTTAAAATCGTCAGAAAATATAAAAAACATTGATAACATTTTTTGAACCAGTTTTTTGGGTGTAAAACATAAATGAAACATGGTCACATTTTCTTTCCATAAAAGAAGCATTTCATTTACCTTGAATATGACAACATTTTTTTTTGCTGTGATAAATTTTATGATTTAGCTATTCAAGAACATTGGTCAGAAGGAAAATTCAAAAAAGTTACATAAAGTACTTCAAAAATTCTGCGGTTCCCCAGACTCACAAAATTGCCAAAAAATTCATCTCCCAAAATTGAAGCAGTTTCTTGAGAGCAACATAAGCACTAACATAAAAGCAAAAAAAAATTTTAAACAACGTTTTTTACTTTTAATAAGATCAGTATAAATGAAACAAGACCTGAATGACACACTCATACAGTGAAATAATCTGAGGTAATTGGCAGTCGCACTGTACAACATATTCTTATCAGTGATATTAATCTTAATATGTATATGTATATATACAGAACCAACAGTCCCACTATAAATTGGGAAAATAAAACCCCAGGGACAGTAAATCTGAAACGACTGAGTATGAATATAAAATCAAACTACACAATTCATTAACTGTGTAATGAACATTGGCATTTACCTCATAAGCCAGGTATGACTGAAATTTAGATTTAAGGCATATAATTAGAAGAATTTGGAACCAAAACTGCAGTAAAATAAGTTACCATGTGCAAAGTTGTTGTCAATTTTTTTTTTCAATAAAAAAAAAGTTTCTCCTTCAACTTTATTTTTATAAAAGTATGTTAATTTAATTATATGATGTTTTTTTTTTCATAGCAAATAATAATGTAGACTTTCATGAATAAAATAAAAATCTTAGAAAATTTTAGTTGGGAAAAATAATAACAGTCATGCAATACATTGGTTGTTTGTATTCACACTACTCCCACAGTTAAAGACAATAGTGCAATACTCATAATTAAGGCACATGTCAAAAATTAACAAGAACAAAGACAAACAAAATACATAATTATAAAAAGTAGAAAATCTCCATAGCAACTACAAACTTAACTTTTACCAATTTACTTCAGTTAAAGATCCATTATTTCAGTGATGTCATTTTAAATTTGAGTCAAATATTTCATTATTTAACAAACAAAAAAACGTAAATAAAATTATAGCTACTGACTGGAAGTATTTTTCTTTAGTTGATATGACAAAAAATCAATATCTTAATATGTTAAATCTAAAAAAAAAGAATGTCATTTTAATGTTAACAAAAAAAAATGTTGCAAATTATTAAAAAATATTAAAACCAAAATGAATTTAGACAGTGTCAATAATTATAATGATATATATTCCATATGAAGACATGATAAAATGGAGAAAGAAGCAGTTTTGTTATCAGATCCCTTGATCTCAACGCCATTGCAGTTGTATTATTGCAACCAATAAGGCTTAGGTGAATGATTAATTAATTTGAGTCCCTTGTTTTCAACGAACTCCGCTCTCTAGGGTAATATCTTCACACGAACCATCAATATTAAAGCTCAACGACAGCTCTCCTTATCACGCTAAGCCGCATCAGTAAGATTATCCTTTCAGTTTAACTTGGATAAGCGTGGTAATCCCAGAAACGGCGACTAATCATACAAAAGGGACTCAAAACGTATCATTTACATGCTGTATGTGTCTACAAAGAAAAAAAAAGTCTCAAAAAAAGAATTAATTACAAGTATAATTCTGTTTTTATAGTTTTACTATAAAAATGCACTCGTGTTTGATCAACGAAAAGATAAATTTTGAAAATATTAAATTACTGATGTGTGTCTCTGAGGTCCTTTTTATTTTATTTTTAATTTTACCTTTTTTATCCTCCGGGAGGAAACAGGATCTATGAGGAGTGTATGAAATCTAAGCAGTATGGCGTCATGATTACATTCAATCTGTTGTCGCACTTTTAGACGATGTATAAAAAGATTAAAAAAAAACTTACGAACATAACATCAATTTTTGATTCACTTTAGTGCTAGCAGTAAGCTACGCCACTACGGGTGCAGTATGCGGAAAAGAGATAACAGGACCGACAGTGCTGCTCGATGATGCGTTCCCACCTGTCATTCACTCATTTGCGGCAAATCTTCACATGCAAATTGCCGAAATGAACAGTGGCGAGAGATATGATGCACTATTAGGAGATAGAACATTGATTCCAGCGTCAATTAGCCATTCATTATTTATCAGTGAAGTAGTTGCCGATAGCGACACTGATTAATCACAGTGTCAGGCTTGTTGATTTCTGTGTCTGTTTCAGCGGCAGCCGAAATTACCGGGAGGACATGGCCAATAAATAACGAATAAATCATAAGGCTGTATACATTATCTAGACAGAGACGCACCTCTTGACGACTCACCTCAGGGAAAAACCATCCGTAATGAAATTTCCTGACAAATTTCTTGGGGAATTTCATAATATAAATCTTCTCAAATTTCTCAGCCAGCGGCAAGGATTGGCTGATGGGGAAATGACTGCCAGAGCAGAAATAAGTCCCAGGTGACAATGACAGCCTCATCTGGGATTCCCCGTGTGTTAATGTGAAATTATTGTAGCTAATGTCCTCCACACTTCACTGAACGCATATATGAATGAACGCCAATTTTAAACAACACTGGAGTTATGAAGTGTAAAACAAATGACCAAATCCGGTTATGTATTATAACAGCTATGATGCTATTAAAAGGATACAATCCAAGTTGACCTTTGACCTCCCCTTTCACTCAAACAGACATTTTTTGCTTCCTTTTTATACTTTTTAATTTCATCCATAATGCATCTGAAGACAAATTTCATGGATTTCATTTTGTATCCCACATATTAGGAAATTTGAAATTAGGTTGCTTATACATATTGCTAAAAAAAAATTTTGTTTTTCTTGACAGTTAACAACGAGTTGTACCATTTAACCACACTTTTTGAATAGCCTAATAGATTATTAAAATCACTTAAGTTAGGTTTGATATGATATACATTTTGTATATATATATATATATATATATATATATATATATATATATATATATATATATATATATATATATATATATATATATATATAGAAACCTGGCAGTTTTATGCGTATTGTTATAATTCAATGTCAAAGTATAAAACATAAAACAACACTGAAAATTATGCCTTATACATACAAATGTATAATCATTTCAAAAGTAAAAATAAATATTATTACTAAAATTACACATGTCTATTACACAATATCGGTTTAAAACACAATGATCTTTTCTTACAGACGTGCGATTCACAACCATGTTCGGTCAAAAGCACAGTATCTGGGTATGATACTATTGATTTAAATTGCGCTAACAAGTAATTATCTTACTTCAGGAAATTTGAGTTGATTGTTTTGGGAGTGACACTTTTTGATGTATTATCCTAACTGTCCATCAACTTGTTGATAATTGTTAACACTTTAAAATAATCGTTGTGTATCTACGTCCATAACTGGTACCAATTATACAGTGTAAATGACAAGGAGGATAACGTTATTATTATTAACATAATTGAAAATAATTGATCTAATTGATATGACTGACTTCCGACGCAGACCAATTGGAAACCCTCATCCATGATGAGTGATCTCTGAACAGAAGCAGACAATTTCCTTAATGCTATGTACTCTACGTAAACATAAAGATGGGAGAATCTTTAAAACTCATCCTGCAAAGAAACAAATCATACTTTGCAAGAATACAATATTAAAAAACTGTTTAAACAACCTACCAGTAATCGTCTTCTTCAAACACAATTAATAGATTAAAAAAATATATTTATTTTTTTACCCGTCATCAGAGAATCGAAAGTGACTGATGCATGCAGTGCGTGCATTGCTGATTTGATACTAATTTGTTACAAGTGCTCGGATGGTGATCAGAAAATAGAAATTAGGGAGAGAAAATATTACTTTTTAATGAGGAAAAATTGAAGTTGAAAGCATATACATCAAAGGTGGGCTCGAGAAATGTTGATTGTGAGGCTGTATAATTGACTGACTCATGTTTTCAAATAGTTGCTTTGTGATTATGGTCGACTAAGGTATTAAGAAACAATTTGGGCAAATGGGATTCTTTTAAAGAACAAGCTCAATGTGTGGGAATTAAAATTTGGGATGTTTACATGTTTATTTACTGGTTACCAGTAGCCTACCACGGACTCTACAAGGAGGTCAAAGCCACTGTCTGTACCCAGGTGAGTGTGCCACAGACTCAATGGAGAGACCAAGGCCACTGTACTGTGCAATGGGGAGGTCAAAGCCACTGTACCCTAGGTGTATGTGTGCCACAGACTCAATGGAGAGGTCAAAGCCACTGTACCCAGGGTAAGTGTGCCACAGACTCAATGGAGAGGCGAAGGCCACAGACTCAATGGAGAGGTCAAAGCCACTGTACCCAGGGTAAGTGTGCCACAGACTCAATGGAGAGGCGAAGGCCACTGTACTGTGCAATGGGAAGGTCAGAACCACTGTACCCAGGGTAAGTGTGCCACAGACTCAATGGGGAGGCGAAGGCCACTGTACTGTGCAATGAGGAGGCCAGAACCACTGTACCCAGGGTAAGTGTGCCACAGACTCAATGGAGAGGCGAAGGCCACTGTACTGTGGAATGGGGAGGGGAAAGCCATTGTACCCTGGGTGTGTGTGCCACAGATTGAATGGGGAGGCCAGAGCCACTGACTGTCATTCATTCACTAATGTATACCACTGAATTTACACCCAAAAAAAATCAAGAAAGACAATAGGGACAATAAAGCTTGAATTCACTTATTTATAAACATAACCCAATAAACAATAATTTATTGTATTAGCATTAAGAGATATTAACCCCAAGAATAAGTTTGTTGTTGTTGTTGTTGCAAGTTTCCCCAAAAAACACAATCTGATTACTACAGGTGTGTAATTCAACTAAAAGCCGATAATTTGACATGATATAATGCCAGGTAATAATAGACAGTACCTAATGATAATTTGCTAAATTTAATTAGTCAAATGAGAACATTGTTGCCAAATACCATTCAGCCATCAAGCAATACATAATAGTCTTGTGTAAGTAGCAGAACAATGAAGTACATGATAGAAGAAAAATGAGACAACTCATTTTTTTTCTTTACATTGTATTTGTTGAGCAGTCCAATTAAATAATTGCATTTTCTAGGTAGGATATCAGGCGCCTTTACATCTAATTAGGCAAAGGGTTATCATTCAGTTTAGAAAGAAACTTTCTAAGAATAATTTTTGATCTTTTTTTGATAACACTGCTTTAGTGAGATGTTGATATAATCATAAAATATTGATATGATTATAAAATAAACGATAATGTTTATAATACTATAAAGAGTCATCCACTTTTAAATTGAAATTATTTTATTTATAATTAATTGTGAATACTTAAAAGTATTAAAATATTAAAATTAAGAGAAAATATATTTATTAATAAACTTTTTGAAAGCATGTTACTGGTATATGTATATATTTCATTTCACCTGTCATTTTTTCAATTAAAAAAAAAAGATTAGTTATAAGAAAAATTTGCGAAAATACTTGAATTTTCAATCACTCAAAAAATTCTATGATTTGGAGCGAAAATTACACAGCATAAGAATTATAAAAAGTTGTGCAAACCTATCATCGTTAATCCTGAGAAAGGGTTAGTCAGCCACCTGCCCATTAACCATTACCCACTGTACCTAGGTTAGAAAATACTTTTTCAATTCGGTGAATAATTATTTTTCCTCTTTTTATAGCAATTATTTTGTTTTTGCTCTCAAATTTTTAGCTTTAAAGAAGAACTTGGAATAAACATTTGGAATGAAATGAACAAGTTTTCATTCAAATTTAATCCATTCTCGTTAAAGTCCCATGCACTTTTTTATGACACATACTAACATTTAATGTCAATTCAATCGCCAAAATAGCCATCATCGTCTGTGTATTCGATCTATTTTATTAGCATACACTATCCAATCCTTAAGATAACAATTTTGAGTCCCCAATTAAAATAAAAGACAAATCATTACAAATGTACCTGTCCCAAACATATCTCTAAAAATATTGCTGAATGTCCCAGAGCAGCTTGTCTAAAAACCATGAATAAAATTATACTGACAAAGCCGTTAAAATTTGCGATCTTAGGCGAAAATCTATTAAATGCGATACCGCTACATTAGATGCATCCATCATATTCAAAATGGCGACACAAATGAGTAATGACAGCCGGGAAATCACTTTTGTTGGCTGGAGACGTGAAAAGCGGATTTGGTTCCAGGCACTTAGGTAGTATCATCCAGAATAAATTGTCACTAAACAAGAAGAGTCTCAATGGAAGTAGCGAGCCGTGAAGCGATAAGAAAAGCGGCCATTTTTAGTGTCATAATAATTGTGACCAGATCCATCACATATACAGGTTTGCTGTAACAAATCCTCTGGGAAAAACATCTGAGATAAACACCACCATAATTTTTCTCCGCCAGATTTACAACATTCATGTCAGCTAATTAGTTATATTTTAATTACTTCTAATTATTTTTCATTGATTGGGATCCTATTTTCAGTAATGATCACTATCGAATTTATGGCTAAGTGTTGTCGCTTTGATGGTGATAAATTTTGACCAATCATTTACATGTTTAAATTCAAATGTTATTTCAATGTTCTCAAATCGTGACCTGAACTCAGACCATTAGATTTTATTCACATTTTATGTATTTATTTTTCTTTCTCCAAACCTCAGAACAAAGTACAAAAATTTCTATCACCACTTTCCAAGAAAAATCATGAGAAATATTGAAAAAGAATGTTCCTGGTGAATAACAGAAAAAAACTAATTTGTACATATTTTGACAAAAATTGGATATATGTTTATAGTCTGGTACATGAGGATATAAGTTTGTAGTCTGGTACATGTGGATATAAGCTTGTAGTCTGGTACAAGTAGATATAAACTTGTAGTCTGGTACATGTGGATATAAGTTTGTAGTCTGGTACATGTGGATGTAAGTTTGTAGTCTGGTACATGTGGATATAAGTTTGTAGTCTGGTACATGTGGATATAAGTTTGTAGTCTGGTACATGTGGATATAAGTTTGTAGTCTGGTACATGTAGATATAAACTTGTAGTCTGGTATATGTGGATATAAGTTTGTAGTCTGGTACATGTAGATATAAACTTGTAGTCTGGTACATGTAGATATAAACTTGTAGTCTGGTACATGTGGATATAAGTTTGTAGTCTGGTACATGTAGATATAATTTTGTAGTCTGGTACATATGGATATAAGTTTGTAGTCTGGTACATGTGGATATAAGTTTGTAGTCTGGTACATGTAGATATAAACTTGTAGTCTGGTACATGTAGATATAAACTTGTAGTCTGGTACATGTAGATATAAACTTGTAGTCTGGTACATGTGGATATAAGTTTGTAGTCTGGTACATGTGGATATAAGTTTGTAGTCTGGTACATGTAGATATAAGTTTGTAGTCTGGTACATGTGGATATAAGTTTGTAGTCTGGTACATGTAGATATAAACTTGTAGTCTGGTACATGCAGATATAAGCTTGTAGTCTGGTACATGTGGATATAAGTTTGTAGTCTGGTACATGTAGATATAATTTTGTAGTCTGGTACATATGGATATAAGTTTGTAGTCTGGTACATATGGATATAAACTTGTAGTCTGGTACATGTAGGTATAAGCTTGTAGTCTGGTACATGTGGATATAAGTTTATAGTCTGGTATATGTAGATATAATTTTGTAGTCTGGTACATGTAGATATAATTTTGTAGTCTGGTACATGTGGATGTAAGTTTGTAGTCTGGTACATGTGGATGTAAGTTTGTAGTCTGATACATGTAGATATAATTTTGTAGTCTGGTACATGTGGATAAAAGTTTGTAGTCTGGTACATGTGGATGTAAGTTTGTAGTCTGGTACATGTGGATGTAAGTTTGTAGTTTGGTACATGTGGATGTAAGTTCGTAGTCTGGTACATGTGGATATAAGCTTGTAGTCTGGTACATGTAGATATAATTTTGTAGTCTGGTACATGTGGATGTAAGTTTGTAGTCTGGTACATGTGGATGTAAGTTTATAGTCTGGTACATGTGGATGTAAGTTTATAGTCTGGTACATGTGGATATAAGTTTGTAATCTGGTACATGTGGATATAAGCAATGCATTGTGGGATATATCCTCCCATTGTATACAACTATCAGCAAACTCACTAAATTAAATGTTAATTTTTCAAAAATGTTTTAACAATATCAGGATTCACATCATTATATATATGAACTTTTCATACCATGTCAAAATTTGAAGAACATATATAACCATGGAAACCAGTGCAAAAACGGAAATTATTTAATGACATTTCGGACTTGTCCAAACATTTTTTTGATGACCCTGATTTGTTTTTGATGTCATTAACCCATGACATTAATGACAGTATTTATAGAAGATTATTTAACCTTTTTACTAGACTTTCTCACCTAAATTTGTCTACACTTTTTTCTTACATTCTTCAATATTTCTGGAAATGAACCCTAATATTAGAGCCAACAGACAAAATTTAAATAAATTTTAATTTTTTACTCAAATAATTTGGCTATTTCTGTCCAAATATTCTGAAGGAAAATACAGACTAAAACAGGACTATTTTGTGAATTTGTGATGAAAAGAGGGAACTAGTGGTGAAAAGGTTTATGATGGCAGCAAGCATTATATAAGAGCATTAAACAGTTAAAATATTATACCTGTAGAATAAGCGCCTTTTAAGACTTGTATAATTTATAATTAACTATTAAGCTGCCCATGCTTCAACAAAAGGGCCGACACTTTCTTTTTCCTTGTAACATAATACTGTGGTGTACTTCATCGTAAACATTTGACTGAAATTTTATACTCTTACAACCTTTCAATCTGATTATTACGGATTTGTAATATTTATGCTAAAATATAACACAGAATAACCTAAAATGTAAGCACCTGTGATCGTGTTTTTTTTTTTTTTTTTGTCTACCGGTACTTTATGAAATTTGTAAAATTTTTAAAGATTTCTTTTCTGCAATACAATAATGTCTAATGATGTCTATGGTTTGGGAGCACAAATTTGTATATTTTCTTGAATTGAAAGTTACAAAAAAAAATTGCCAGTGAACATTGTTCAAGTGTGGAGCAGATGAAAACTGAGAATGATTTCAGTATTTTTGGTTTGTTTTTTTAGCCTGAAAAAAATATGCTACATTTGAATATGGTGGGGGTTGTCATGGTTGAGTGCTGATTCTAAAGAACTAAGACACACCCAAACAGTAAAATTTTAAACTGTTTATCATTCTTTTTTTTGCAAAAACAATCATATTTTAAATGGAATATTTAGAGATAGGTGAAAAAAGAATTAAATATCTAGAAAACATTGCGTGTTTTGTGTCCTATTCATTAATTTTTAATCTTGCTTCACAAAAACACTAAACAAATCCCTTGGTTTCTATCAAAACATCTGATCCTGAACAATTCTGCGCATTTTGTTACATTTTTTATGGTTAATTTTATTGCAAAATAAAGACTAATAAAAAAACCGCGTATTTACAAAGAACAGCAATTTTCATTTTAAGCAGACACGGTCTGGTGCTAATTAGTTTCTTTTGAGTCTGGAAATATAGTTTATATATATAGTGAAGTATAGTCAGGAAATTCTAACCTGACAAATTATTCAAGACATCCTGTGTGAAAAAAAAAATTTGGAATCATGGCACATTCATGTAACTTTCTTTTCAATCGCACTAAACTTGGTTACATGTGCATTTGAGGTCATTTTTGCATTTGTTTATTTATTCTTTAAAATTATTTCTTACACGTGACTTAATTTATTTAATTAATTAATTTAATTTAAGGGAAAAAACATTCAAATTAATTGCATTTTAAACTTATTTGGGGAAAAAAATCAAGTCTTGAGGGCAAGATTATTATAAGCTAAGTTGATCTGAAAGCATGAAAATTGCTTGAAGTGACACATGTTGTCGAGAATGTTAAAGTTTTCTGAATAGTACAAACAAAGACTCGTGGTTCGGGAGATGAAAGGCAGACAACATTGACATAATTACATAAGATTATCAATCATCGGAACAACCATTTAACACTCCCATACATTCATGCACAACAACAACTACAAAGCACGGACAATACAGAGCTTATTTCACAACAAAGTGTGGACACGCTTCGGTACTAATTAAAAGCATTTTCATCCCGGGTATGAACAATGATTGCCAGTGAGGGATGAGAATTTTCAAAGCAGACTCGAGGGGTTTGACTACCACAGAGTGATAGTTTCATAGGTAATGTGCATACTACGCTAACCATTGTGTTCTGATCTGTTGTCCACGATTCTGCCTGCATGACAATTGTTATTGCACAAATAAAATATTCATAGTACCTCGGCAACAAGGCTCACCATTTATCTAATACTTATGAAGAATGCATGGAAGAAATATAATCACGTGGGATCTACAGGAGTAGTGTTTCAGCGGCATTGAAGACACAAGAAGCATGTTGCTATGGGAGACAAAGTGCTCAGCTTTGGATTCTACTTGAGATTTAAGGTGCCTGTGAAATGGCTGCTATTTTCACGCCTAAAATCATTCACTGGTACATCAATATTATTAATTTTTATGTTTTTAAGCATAAATTATTTTTTAAGTGAGAAAATGCGTTTTAAACTCAGTCTATGGCAACTTTATTTTTGTGAATTTTAAAACGAGACTCCTCATTAGCTTCTCATTTGAATAAAGAAATTCCTCTTGTGACGTAAGAAGGGGAACTTGCTGGGAAACTTGCATTGCCGATACGTGTAAATTAGACAAATTTCTTGTGCAGTTTTCTCATCTTTGACTAAATTGCCACTTATGTACTTGTTCGTCGAGGAAGAATGGACCATAATGAACACATAGTATCAAGTTTGTCGCATAGGGTTGAGTTAGATGCAAAATATGAACTTTCTGGTGTAGCTGGTCATCGTAATCGTCACCGGCGCACGTTTGTACACTGTCGCTGGACCCCGGAAAACACATTGACAGCCCATGTCAAGCTGCAAGTAAAGGTAACAGAGGTGTGAATTCAACATTCAACACCAATCACCGAACAATTCAGAAACTTTTAGCCTGCGAAAACGAAAACAATTAGCACTGTGTAATTTCCTGTTTGTCCAATGATTCGTTTTCGCGTCACAGTCAAAATTATTGCTACCTTTTACCACAGTTACTAAAAAAGTACATAACACGAACTAAACGGTCTCTATAAAGTGATATTCAGGATCGCAAAAAAAATCAAATCATTTGAAACACTTACCCAACATCAAAAGTGTTGGTATTGCGCCAGGTTTAAGTTGTTAACGTTTCTCTTTAAAAACTAGTTGTTTTTTCATGGACGAGGACAGTTTTTTGAAAAAAGATTCTGAGGTTAAGTGGACACTACATATGACGCTATAAGGAGAAGGTCCATTCCAACCTTTTCTTGTTCCTTTTACAGCTTTTGTCCACTGACATTGCACCTTTGGATTGATTGGAAACATGAGAATATTTACACTATGACAACAACAAAAACCGCTGACCGATAAATGTATATGTAGAAATATCTCAAATTTACTTGGATACAAGTAATCATTTTCAGCAAAAAAATCAATAACTGTCCATTTCAGTAGGACACGAATCTTGTATATAATTATTATTAAAACAGATAGATATAAAATTATCACAGATCACCATTGACCAGAAAATAGAAAAAAGTGTAAATATTTTCTCTCAGTTGTTTCCAAATGTTTTGTCACAAAATGTTGTTAACTCTTTGAGCACTAAAGCCCTCTAAATCAATTAACCACGCTCGCTGCGTGTCTTACACATTAAATATAGAGATTACTACAGAATAAATAGGGTGGTCAAAGCCACTGTACCCTGGGTGAGTGTGCCACAGACTCTATGGGGTGGTCAAAGCCACTGTACCCTGGGTGAGAGTGCCACAGACTTTATGGGGAAGCCAGAGCCACTGTACCCTGGGTGAGTGTGCCACAGACTCTATGGGGTGGTCAAAGCCACTGTACCATGGGTGAGTGTGCCACAGACTCTATGGGGAAGCCAGAGCCACTGTACCCTGGGTGAGTGTGCCACAGACTCTATGGAGAAGCCAGAGCCACTGTACCCTGGGTGAGTGTGCCACAGACTTTATGGGGAGGCCAGAGCCACTGTACCCTGGGTGAGTGTGCCACAGACTTTATGGGGAGGCCAGAGCCACTGTACCCTGGGTGAGTATGCCACAGACTCTATGGGGAGCCAGAGCCACTGTACCCTGGGTGAGTATGCCACAGACTCTATGGGGAAGCCAGAGCCACTGTACCCTGGGTGAGTGTACCACAGACTTGATGGGAAGGCCAGAGCCACAGACTCTATGGGGAAGCCAGAGCCACTGTACCCTGGGTGAGTGTGCCACAGACTTTATGGGGAGGCCAGAGCCACTGTACCCTGGGTGAGTGTGCCACAGACTTTATGG
The DNA here is from genome assembly GCF_978046115.1 of Saccoglossus kowalevskii. Lineage (NCBI taxonomy): Eukaryota > Metazoa > Hemichordata > Enteropneusta > Harrimaniidae > Saccoglossus > Saccoglossus kowalevskii. The sequence continues at coordinate 28,261,141 of NC_140657.1, forward strand.
GAAGCCAGAACCACTGTACCCTGGGTGAGTATGCCACAGACTCTGGGGGGGGGGAGAGCAGAGCCATTGTACCCTGGGTGAGTGTGCCACAGACTTTATGGGGAAGCCAGAGCCACTGTACCCTGGATGAGTGTGCCACAGACTTGATGGGAAGGCCAGAGCCACAGACTCTATGGGGAAGCCAGAGCCACTGTACCCTAGGTGAGTGTGCCACAGACTTTATGGGGAGGCCAGAGCCACTGTACCCTGGGTGAGTGTGCCTCAGACTCTATGGGGAGCCAGAGCCACTGTACCCTGGGTGAGTGTGCCACAGACTCTATGGGGAAGCCAGAGCCCCTGTACCCTGGGTGAGTGTGCCACAGACTCTAGGGGGGCAGAGCCATTGTACCCTGGGTGAGTGTGCCACAGACTTAATGGGGAGGCCAGAGCGTCAGACTCTATGGGGAAGCCAGAGCCCCTGTACCATGGGTGAGTGTGCCACAGACTCTAGGGGGGGGCAGAGCCATTGTACCCTGGGTGAGTGTGCCACAGACTTTATGGGGAGGCCAGAGCCACAGACTCTATGGGAAAGCCAGAGCCACTGTACCCTGGGTGAGTGTGCCACAGACTGTATGGGGAGGCCAAAGCCACTGTAACCTGGGTAAGTGTGCCTAAGACTCAATGGAGAAAATAATTAAATCCATGAGCTGAGATTCCTCCAGATTCAACTTTCGGTGAACCTTTGTTAAGGACCACATGTGCTTTTATGACCAGGCCTGGTTAACACCAGTATAGTGCATTGTATTTATCGGTAGTATATTGCCATCATGACGACAATCACATGCTGCCTACCAGTTTATCAGTCAACTATAAAACTTAATAAAGATCCACTATTATTGTATGAGCAACAAGTAGTGGAATTGGATGTATTAAGGATAAACAAATAACAGTTGTCAAGGTAATTAATGTTTATTTCACAATTGTCTCTCAAAAAACTAACAGCTGCACTATTGGTATTCTTTACCAATCTGTTTAACATTTCGTTTTTTTTTTTAAAAGTATCTTCCATGAGTACGTTGACCTATGGGAAGGCAGTATAGACTGACGTTATCTCTTTCGGGAGTTCCCACTCCAATGTAATTATCAGCGATTAATCACGTAGCGAAATAAACAATCAAAAACTCCTCAAGTGCTAAATGAGTCGGAAATTTAATCAGTTAAAAATGCGGTGACGGGGGAATGATGTGTGCAGCTTGAAAATATGAAAACGACACTAATGAGGAAATGCAATATTAATCGCACACAACAAAAGAGGAGGAGGTTTATGATCCAAGGAGCTAATTACGGCACACCATCATAGGAACAACCACAAAGTGTCCATAATTGTTTAGAGTTACATGTGTCCTGCACAACAAATATTTGTTTCTTATTCAAAAACACTTATTATTAAAATTATGAATATGTAATAACAAGTGATCAAGGGGAGTACAGACAAGCCACTTATTTTTAAAAATGAAAAAAAAGAAACTACATGTATTTTGTCTGTTTTGGATCAAATACAGCCAAGTTACTATCAGACTTTCTCGCCCAAATTTGTCTTCACTTTTTCTTATATTCTTTCGAGAAATGAATCCTAATTTTGAAGCCAACAGACACAATTTGTGTCAATTTTCACTCCAAAAATTTTGCTATTTTTGACTATAAAAGGGGACTATTTTGTAAATTTGTGATGAAGAGGGAACCGGTGGTGAAAAAGTTAAATACAAATTACTGGAAAATTTTAATAAGGGTTGTATGTCAGAAGTTCATTTTGGGCAATTTCATCAAAACATTTAAAAAAAATGTTTTGTATGTATATATATAATTTGTTACACAACCTAGAGAGCAATTTTTTTTAAAATTAACGTTTTAATATCTTTTTATTGTTTTTTTTATAAAACAAAATGTTTTAAAGCATTCATGAATTTCAAAGGAGACAACATGAGAAACATAGAACATAATTTGGATGGCCTACTAATATTAATGGTATTTTGGTTTCAATCAGCAAATACAACTGATTAAGTTTAATAATTAGCAAACCTCCTATTTTATTTAGCTTAATTAATTGCATTTAAAAATCGTTGTTTACACACTTCATCAATTTTGTGTGCTATCAGTTAGGAAATTAAATACTATTTTTAGAAAATATATTGAAAATATTACTGGTATATGAAAAGAATGTTTCCCACGATATTAAGAATAAATTCAAGTTTAAATGTCTAATAATAGATACTAATAAAGTTTAGAGTTCCACAGGCAAATTCCCTGGTAGCAAAGTTACTGGGTGACAGAATACAGAATCATAATCTTTGGTAAAAAAGTAAAGTTGATATGGTACATACATATATGCCTAAAATTATATATTCATGTTAATTGGAAGTGTATCAACATTGATTCAACTCCTCCCCACATGCAGGATAACTAACATCCAGATAACACACAACTTCTTTTTTAGTTCATCATTGTGTACATTTTCATATAATACTGTAAAATACTTTATTTTCGCTTGGAATTAATTTTCGCTGAAGGAATAATTCAGTGAAAATAAATTCCAGCGAATATAGCTTTTTTCCTATATTTTACATTCAACTTGTCTAATCAATGAAAATAAATTCCATACAAAACACCCAAAATGTCTTTTCAGCGAAAATTAATTCCAGCTAAAATAAACTATTCTACAGTACCATAATCTGTCTGTCTGCAGATTTTCTTAAACATTTGGAAATAATATGAAAAAAAATATGGGAATATATTTCGTGAAAGGTTCACTCAAAAGTGTTTTTTTAGTAAAAGAAGTATTTTGCAAGTGACTTTGCATATATTTGCATAATTTAAAATGTGATGTGAAGTTTAGTACAGCCCAAACATTGACATTCATTATTGATGGGGATATTTTAAAACCTAGCGGGACAGGAGAGTATTCTTAGTTGCAATTTTGTCATACCTACCGGTACCTGTACATAATTTTACCACGGTTACCACGGTTAGTTTACATTAATAGTCCTGGCTTATATGACAATATAGTGTTTTTAGACGCTACAGAGATTAGTAGTTGGGTTGGTTCTGTTTCTTATTTTCAAAACGAAGATTTAAAACATTTAATATAAGTTTCTCAAAGCCAGATTTTGGTTATTTCTTAAGTCAACAAAATCACAAAAAATTTCGTAGCAATAGAATTCTTGTAACAGTGAGTTATAGAAATTCAATGCCACTATTGTCTTCAAATGTTTGATAAAGAGACGAAAATTATACGATTTACGATACCTAAAACGTGTTTATTATCATCTCTGGTCATGGCATCATCATTTAAGTATATAAGATCGATTACAATTTTCAATATTTTCAATATTTACATAATTTAAATATTTACATGCATGTTATAGTTTATATTGGAGAAATCAAATTGAACATTCTTTATCTGGAATCGTTTATTCCACAAACTGCTTTTTTGAGCAAGATATAGAAAAGTGGGTAATTCATTCATATGTGATAATATCTAGTAGTGAAAATGAACGAATGATCCACAGAACCATATTCGATGAGAAGTTGATGCCGCACAAGTGTACCACATACTTTTCACTGTTTCACATCCAAAACAAAACTAGTGTGCAATGTTAGAACGAAGTATACTTAAAACATGTACACACAAATCGCTCTACACTATCGACATACCAGTTCGACCGTAAATAAAAATTTCATGTGCTTTATGATTAGTTTGTTTATAAGTATTACGTTTTTATTTTAATTTCATATCCGCTGGAACATTCAACATTTGTTCATTACAGATTTAACGAAAATGTGTCATGAAGATTCATGAAGGGTTGATGGAACACAATAGAATACTCTATTGCCTGTTTATGTACACAAAGTCAATTAAGGTCATCCAAGCATGTCATTTTATGTGTTCTTGGCCGTTTGTGTTCGACCCCAAATTATGAATAACCCCTGAAATATTGAAGTGATAGCTCATAGACCCTCTACTGGAGGGTCTATGGATAGCTGCAATAAACAACTGAAAACCAGTCGGCAAGACCAGCCGAAAAAAACAACTTCCCTACATGCTACACATTGTTATCCTTGATGCGGGTATCCTCTATCTCATTACAAAAGCTCTTGAAATTTTCTTGAAAAATAGTCAAAAAAAAAATGAATCACATGTAATAGATAAGTGTTCTATGATGATAGATACTGTGTATATAAACATTTCTTTTTAATTGCATGTGATGCTAAGTCAGTATGCCACAGACCTAATGGGGGGGGGGTGTAAAAACCATTGTAACCTGGGTGAGAGTGCTATAGACTCAATGGAGTGGTAAAGACTACTGTACCCTGGGTGAGAGTGCTATAGACTCAATGGAGTGGTAAAGACTACTGTACCCTGGGTGAGAGTGCTATAGACTCAATGGAGTGGTAAAGACTACTGTACCCTGAGTGAGAGTGCTATAGACTCAATGGAGTGGTAAAGACTACTGTACCCTGGGTGAATGCGCAAATGTTCCAAACTTAGAATATGGACAAGAAAATATTTGAAAAAAACCTGTTGAATCTGATAAAATTACGAGTTGGTTTTTAGCTATGTTGTAAAATGAATAAATGTTCATATTATTATTGCTGCAGTAGTTAAAATGTTGAAAATAATTGACATTTTTTTTCTTCTGGAATTCGTTCGTTCTATATTTTTTTAATTTCGTACAGATGTCCTAATATGTGTGATACGGGCATGAATAAAGCTGTGAAAATACGTGGTGGATGGGTGGTTGGTTGTCTAGGACATAGGCATGAATAAAGCTGTGAAAATACGTGGTGGATGGGTGGTTGGTTGTCTAGGACATAGGCATGAATAAAGCTGTGAAAATACGTGGTGGATGGGTGGTTGGTTGTCTAGGACATAGGCATGAATAAAGCTGTGAAAATACGTGGTGGATGGGTGGTTGGTTGTCTAGGACATAGGCATGAATAAAGCTGTGAAAATACGTGGTGGATGGGTGGTTGGTTGTCTAGGACATAGGCATGAATAAAGCTGTGAAAATACGTGGTGGATGGGTGGTTGGTTGACTAGGACATATGCAGTTACAGGTCAAACAAACTCACGATAAAGCTACATGTATGCTAAATCTTTACCAGTCCCATATTGTCTTTCACCACTAGATTTCCTCGCCCAAATTTGTCTGTACTTTTTTCTTAAATTCTTCAATATTTCTGGAAATGAACCCTAATATTGGAGCCAACAGACAAAATTTGAGTCAATTTTCAGTTTTTTATATTTGCCCCAATCTTCTAAAGGAAAGTGTAGACTATAAACGGGACTATTTTGTGAATTTGCGATGAAAAGAGGGAACTGGTGGTGAAAAGGTTAAAAGAGTTGATTTGATTAATCTTATTATATAAGTGGATTAAATAAGAGTTTATGTAAGACCTTGTGTATCATTTTGTGTGCCTAGTCACGAAGAGAAATGAACGTTTGATTTGAAAGATCCCAGTGGTAGAAGATGCATAGACGCTCCCTCATTTTTTGTCTGGAAACTGTTATTAAACTGATGACAAAACACCAAGAATTTTTAGAATTATTTTTGAGGTGATAATTAAATTCTCAAAATCTTGGAAATGAGATTCATTTCACAGAGTAAGATGTCAATGATTTGGGACATACGAAAAAAAATTAATATTGACAACAAATTATAATATTGTTCAATAGAAATCAGATTCATTTACACGTACTTGACACATCAATTAGTACACTGATCAATTACTTGGTGGAAAGCAATCAATATGTTGATTTTGTGCCGTTTTATTAACACTTTTGTCAATAAAGCAGAAAAAAAAACCTCTTTACTTTTTGTGAGAAGTGGTACTTGAGAAGAAGTGATCCCTTTATATGGACTAGGAGGTGTACTGATCTGAGATTCTACTGTCATGTGAACTCTAGGGGGCAGTATTTGTGGCAGCCATCTTTGATTTTTGGAAGCGTTCATCACGCTAATTTAGGAGTTGCATATAAAAGGGATGTTATGCAGAATTTTTTCTTACAAATTTGACGAAAAAGGAAAAATCATGAAATTTTGAACCTGTGAACTCTTTGCCAGGTTTTTAAAAATTATATCCTCAAAAACATCCCTAAAATTAAAAAATTGCGGTTTCCACAAATCCTTGCATTTATTATTACCAACGTATCAGAGTTTTTTAATCGGTGTTATGTTCAGAACGAGTGGGTAGAATTTGACTTTCTGTTTCAAGCATGTCAATCTCCCTACAGCTAGGATTATGAAAACATGTCAAATATACAAGGGTGGGGGTTATCAGTGACTACAAATTTTTGTCACGATTAAATGTCTCCTAGATTAAGACAGGACATAGGCATGAAATGATCTGTAATTTGAAAAACAGAAGCTTTTTTTATCCATTTCATAAATACGAACTAGCACGTTATTTGAGCTAATTTAGCTAATCCACAATTTTCGCTAAATTAAGATGTCGCTAATTAGAATAGAGTACCGTAAAATCTGTATTAGAAGCCGCATCCCTAATAGAAGTCGCACCCATTCTTTTTAAACAATTGGGAGCCAAAAAATCATCATTTCTCATATGTGTAGATGCTCTAATAGAAGCCGCACCCCCTCTATTGGATTGTACCATTTTAATAGAAGCCGCGGTTTCTAATACAGATTTTACAGTATATTCTCACTGTATTGGCACTTTAGATAAATTAAGATTCAGTTAATTCATGAATTGAATCAAATTCGCTAAAATGATATGCAGCTATTTCAAAGTGTTGTACAGTACATCTGTATATTCACTTTCTACAAGCAGAACAAAAAAATTAAAAAAACTGCCATTATCGTTTTATTTTTTCAAATTCAAAACCAACAACACAGACAGTATTATAAATATAAAATGTGACGATATAGCACAAATGTTACAGTCACCCAGGAAAATCTCTCTACAAACCACAATAATAATTTCAATAAATATCGACCATTTGAATTACAAAATATGATATCCAAACAATGTATGGTTTACAAAATCTGCTCAAATGAATGAAAAACCGAAATCAATATATTTATAGGAAATAACGTTTGGCATAATACTTGTATGATGTTTCAATGTGTTGGTGTGAAACTCTGCACCTGATATGGGAAGCACAGATTATTGATGCATTCACGTATTTTTTTTTTTACTCTTCAAAAAAAAAAAGATTGATGATATTCTCAAACTCAAGCAGATATCTAATTTATAAAAAGAAACAAAATCATTTTTTTTTGTGGAAATTAAAATACAAAAATTTACGATATAGATTTGCACTATAAAAAGTATTCTAGTTTCCATGGAAATAATATTGTATCTGTAGTGAGTTTAATTGTTAACGTGTACTGTTGAAAGCATTCCCAGGTAAGCAGAATGAACGGGAGGGGGAGGGGGGGTTGATGTGTTTAATAAAATAAATAAAACATTTCTAATATAAGAGCACATAAACCAAACATCGCATTTATAGTACTGTAAAATACTTTATTTTCACTTGGAATAAATTTTCGCTATTTTCGCTGAAGGAAAGATTCAGTGAAAATAAAATCAAGCAAATATTAATTAATTTTCGCTATTTTCGCTGAAGGAATGATTCAGTGAAAATAAAATCAAGCAAATATTCTTTTTTTACAATATTTTACATTTAACTCGTCAAAAATCAGTGAAAATAAAATCCATACAAAACAAAACACCAAAAGTCTTTTCAGCGAATATTAATTCCAGCTACAATATAGTACTTCTTAGTATAGTGGATTATTACAATACAACCTGTTTTGACTTTGAACACACATGCTACTAATATAGCATATATTGTAATTAAAAAATGTACAGTGAGCTGAAGAAATTAAAAGGTCTTTTCCACTGTGGTAATATTTTCTTTGATAAATATGATGCAAACATTATATAGTCCCAGAGATACACTGTATTACAAATAATCTGATCTGCACAACTGTTGACATTTTTGCACGACTGTAAATTTAAAAATTTGTAAGTGATGATATTCGTACGTGTGATGCAAGCTAACAGTTTAAAGGGTCATTGTCTTCAGAACTGCGCTTGTCAACATTCTAACATGCTTTTATTGTTTTGTACTCAAGTTGGACTTCATCGACATCATGAACTATGTAGTTCATTACTAAAACGCAATATGGTTGGAATACGATAAACATTACCCATGGTCGTAACTTGTGTATTGTCAAAAAAAAGCCACGAATTATGATCAAGCTTAACACATGCAAGTGTTTTTTGTTTTTATTTTTGTATTTATTGGCCTACCTGTAAATGTGTCCAATTTTTAGTAGCTCTCTAAAAACAGACTGTTGTAAATATTCATAGTTTTGTAGGCCTCCCCTATGCACATGTATATTATGACTGTGTTACTATGGAAATGCTACACATCATTTTAGTGAATTAAGCTTGATTCATGAATTAATTTAGAACAAATTGTCAGCAAAGTCAAGTCACGTAAGAGTTGACTTTCAGCAGAATTAGCAACGTGTTAAATTAGAATCAATCTAAAATATCACGCCAGAAAAAGAGGGTTTTTCAGAGATACTTGTGACAGCGACAAACATTTACTTCTAAAATCTCTCAACAAAATCAACATAATTTTCAGTTGTACACACACAAAGTGGACAGACGGACGGATGAACAGACAGAGAGACAAAAGCAAATTAAAAATCTTTTTATTTCAGTCAAAAGCGATTCAATGTTGGAGAACATTTCCTACAGTTTTTTTCTTTTCAGGGTTTCTTTTCTGATTCTTGCCACTAAAACATAGCGGTGTGCTGCGTTACGTTCAGTATGGGTCCCATGTGACGAATACAACATGTGTTAAATACAACACCAAAGTTGAATCACTGTAGGACTTTAAGTTCTCAGCAATTTCTAAATTTAGCTACAGTAGACAGGACTGAGAGAAGCTGTAAAGATCTCCAGGAAAACAAACAATTATGTTCTAGGAACTGCATACGAAAGTTGCAATTGCAACAGCCACTCTTTTTTTTCAAAAAAAAAAGAAAGTCCAAATTAGTAGTTGGCCAATGAAACTGTTAGTTGCAAAAACACAATCATAATATTAAAACATTTTTGATGTTATTTATACGTCTATAAACAGTGACCTTGCTTGTAGCTCAGGCATGTACAGCAATCTATTTTTATTAATTATCGGCCAGACTCTTGAGAAATGAAGGAATCACATTTGAAGCTCTGCTTAGTATTCAATATAGGACTACATTATATTGTTATTGATTGCTCCGTATAAGCAATCAAAATCATACGCAAATTGCGCAAATATCGATGTCAGATTTCTATGAGAACATCGATAATTCATGTGAGGGTTATTGATGACAGAGCGAATCACAGGGCGAGAAAACCCTTACTGGACTGTTGACAGGAAAGGACAGAAAAAAACTCATGGATTTAGAGAAATGAACGGTGTTGGGTTACAGATTTGTTTTTCGAAACGGAATTACTGTTTGACAATGATACATTATTGGTTGCACTACAGAAAAATATATAAACGTATGTTGTTTCATTTTGTTTTGTGCTTGAAATATGTTCTTCTGTGAAGTAAAGAAAAAACTATTGAAAAATCTATGAAGCTCATTAAAAATGCCGAGTTAGAAAAAAATTAATAATGACGATCCATGCCATTAAGTTGTGATTTGCGTTGAAACCATACGTAGGTCAGGAAAATAACTTTGTAATAACTAATGACAGATTGTTATACAGCAGTGTTTCGACATATGTGCGGTTTTGTGTCGTTGATTACTGAAATTTAATCACGTCTGAAAAGCAGCATAAAAAAACCCAATAATGTTGTGTATTATTCATATATAAAAAAAATCACTCGTATTGTAAAAATGATTTTTTTTTAGAACTGATTGCAATCGAAATATGCTATAATTACAAAACATTATTGTGACGACATTATTTGCTGTGTAAATAGGAAAAAGCAAATTTATTGAGCAGCAAATATTTTTATGTCAACTTTCAACAGGTGTTTTTATTCAACTATTTTCCCTGACCATGTTTTTTTTTATTCATGGCTTCAAAAGGTTTGAATACTTATTGTTACTAAAATCACGATTTTTAAATGAAAGTAGGCTTTAAAAACACTTGGTAATTTTTGAGAAAAATATGCTACTAGTGAATTAACCGTTAATTTTATGTTTATGGATTACGATCACCTGGCATTGCCCGAGAATGAAGTGAAAATTTACAGTGACTCTGAACAGCTCCCTCTACAGAAATTTTGAGAGAGTGCAATGGGAACAAATGAGCAATGCAGTTGGGTTATATGCTGCCATCTAGAGACAACATCTGACATTCTTTTGTTTTTATACAAATTTTTACAGCAGTATAGGTAGGATAAGAATAAAAGCTTAGATTTTCTTTTAAATGTTTACAAAAAAAGAAATTTTTAAATTAAAATTAAATATCAGAAAAAAAATCATCTTTCAAATTATTATATAATATCCTTATTTTTGATTTGAACTGGACATACATGTACTACTATGAATCACACAATTTTACCATGTTTTTACCAAAAAAAGAAAAATTCCCCTATACTGAAGAAAATATTTTTAAGTAAATTTTATCTGAGTAGGGCATCAACAAAAACATTCTATTATAGAAAAAAAATTCTTTTACAAGTTAAACAGTGCCATCTGGTGGTGGTTTTCAAGTATAACAAAAAGTGGTAGTCGTATTGTCAAGCAGTATTTATGACCTGCCAACCCATAATTCCGTGCAACATATATGATGCACAAAGCGTGCTGGAGTCTATTATGGATTGGGCAGTGATGATGACATCACAAAATTGGTATTGACAATAGTGTAAATATAAAATGCAATAACTTCCAAAGCAAGAAAATCTATTGCATCAAGTTTAGCAGGTACAAGATAATGGTTAAATAAAGTATTTATAAACGATGATAAAGCTAATCACCTGGATGGAAAACCGTTACCGGGTTGTTGACAGAGAAGCCAGAAGACTTAACGATAATCAGTAATTCGTTAGAACCAGCCACACATGTAAAATACAGGAGTGAATGTATTTTGTGTTTTTTACACTAGTAATATCAACATGCTTTAAGTGACTTCAGTGAAAAAAAGAGTGATGCACTGCCCGTCATGTGTGATGATAGGCCATGGATTTGGATGTATGGCAGCAGTGGGCAAGACCAATGTGCCATCTACGTCGTTATGATGTCCTACTGATGCATTGGTTGTGACACTAATTTCCTGGTGGACGAATGACGCAACAGAGCACTGTACCTTGATATAGCGATCTCAAAATACTAACTTATGTTTCTCCAGCAGTCAACAAGCTGACTCAAGATCCCAACAAAATCAGTCTTGTTGGAGGGTACACTGGGTGAGACATGGGGTGCATGTAAGATGTTAAACCCATTACTCAAACAAACATCCTTGTTCGGACATACCATACGCATACATAACTGGTAGCGTGACATCACTATTTGACTGGACACTATTCTCTAAATGCTACATATCAAGTTTTTTTTCACCGACGTCAATAGGAATGAAAAATTAACTTACATGAGCAGGAGTACCACCGCCATCAGTGTCAATTCAGCGGGTCTCAAGACTACATTAGTGCTGCTCAGATGAAAGCTCTTCACCAGAGTGTTCAGACTGGTTGATATATCCTTCATAGAGAGACGCAAAGGTCCAAGAAGACTTTGGTAACTTTAAATATAAAACAGAGCACTGTTAAATTGTGAATGGCTTCATGTTTATGCATGTTGTGAAAGTTTCACTTAAAATGAACTTTTCATTGCGATTAATAAAATACAATGTTATCGGAAGTGAGCAGATTTTTTACACATATACTGACAAATACTTAAATCTCATATGCAGTTCTTTGTTAAATTTAATTGATCTATTTATTGTGAACTAAGCAAGCCACGCCACCTGTACACAAAATTTCATAATCATCTCACTTTGGGTTTATTAGACATTGCCAGAATACTAGTATTGAGATGGGGTTGTTATGCAAATGATCAATTAGTATGCATGGATTTGCATAAAAAAATCAGCCCATAAGATAGAACTATTTCCGGGTTCAAAAGTTTCTTCTGGTTTTACTTACGCTCTGTTAAGTTTCTGCATAACTATATTTCGTCTGATCGACAGCTGTGACTGAGAGTCGACGAATGGCAGAATGATTTGACGGGTATCTTGCGATTCAACCACATCCTGCAGATGAAATAGACCATAATGAATGATGTTTTTTTGTAGAATGAACAATTTTTGTAATGACGTTTTTTTTCTAAATACTGTAAACACTTTGGGGCATCCCATATTTTTTTCTGACAAAATTTTGTAGAACGTTTTTTGTATTTTTAATGAATTTTTGATAATTTGGGATCAAATGGAATAATTATTGGTAAAATTATGATGTCAGTATATTGAACAAGTTTTCCCATGATAAATCTTGTAGCTAATTTTCAAAATTTCTGAGTAAACATTAATTTACCATAGAAAACTACTTTAAGAAACTGACAACATAATTGGATACACTGATGGGTTGAATTGAAAATAAACAAGAAATTTAAAATGTTATGTACATGAAAAAATAGGTTCCTATGTCTGTGCATGAAGCAAAAACATAGCTTCACCTAGAAGCCTCTTTCTCAGTCTGAGTTCACCGAATAGGCCTCTCCCACAGAAAACAGTGAGGGCTCCTGACTTGGATATATGAATTGTTATAAGACCACGGCAGACATGATAACAGGGTAATTATACTTTCCATGGCTAGGGAAATCTGTGAAAGTATATTCTGAGTTTTATCCATTGTTTGCTACATAACCCTGTAATTTCTAAGCAATTATGTTCAGAATGAAATAAATCAAAGACTTTAAAGCGGGGGAGTCGTCACCTGCGCATGCGTCAGATGGCCATAGCGTGTCATTGTTTACAAACAAGCGCCTACCCATGAGCCTTTGAGTTTTTCGTGTGTGTTGTTATCATCGCTTAGGACTCAATTCCCACGTGTGCGCAGGTGGACACCCTCCCGCTTTAATATTTGTTCTCATATTAGTATCTAAGATAGAGCACAGAATTTAAATCATCTGTGTTCTATGTCACAATACCTTCTCTTCTCTCTTTACATCTTCTTTTTTGCTCAAAACAGTTCCTCTGTAAAATTTCTGAACTTTGGCTTCAAAAATCGCTTCTTCTCTAGATATTTTTTTCTCGCCAGCAACAAGTTTGTTACTCTTCTGTTGCTGCAACAGCTGACCATAATCTTTTTCCCCTGGCATCCCAGCAACAGATTTGTTTTTGGCCCGATCTTCCTCACTCATGTTGACTGACTGTTGCGCTAACTGTTCTGTTTGTTGTTGTGCTACTGCATTTACAGACGAATCAGACAAATTGTTTACTATCTCCGTATTTGCCGATGGTTGACTACTTTGCTGCTGCAATGTCTGCACCAGCTCTTGTTGTGTCGCAGCTAACTTGTTTGCAGTCTCATCACCGAACACCAACCGAATTGCCTCCACAGTTCGCCATTCAAAAAGCGTCTTTCTAACAATTTCTAATGGGAGACTTTTGTTTATTGGTACATCCAAACATTTCTTAGGTTTCCTCTTCTTAGTCTTTGGTTTAACAGTTACACTATCTTTTGTTCTTTGCTCCAAATTATCCACTACTCCAACTTTCTGTTGCTGACTCTCATCAGCAGCGGTATCCTCTTTCTCCACAACCGACCTCTGTTTGTTTTGCAGCTCCATGCACAAATCTTCATGTGTCTCTTCTGAAGGAACTTTATCACTGGCAGATAATCCCCCAGCGTTTGATTGATTACCATGACAACTAGTCCCCACTTCATTCATCTCTGATTTATTCTCAAATCTTGTTTCCTCATCTGCTCTATCTTTGATCTGTGACATATGCTCCTCATCCGTGATGAGTAGCTGGGATAAGTCATCAGCCAGTTCATCAAGGGGAACTTCCGGTACATCATCAGGATTGACCGTAACTTGATTAATATCCTCTTTTTTTACTTTTGGGGATATTAGTACTACTTCTTGACCAGCGCCCTCAATTTTAAAATCCTTCTTTGTCGTCTTGTCTTTGGACAGTAACGTAATGTCTGGAGGACTGCAATAAAACACACAGCCTTTGATTTACATGTGGTTTTTTATAAGGGGGGGGCAAGCGGGTAGCTGGCACAGTTACAGGAAATATAAATGTAAAATAAAATGAAAGTTTTATTTACAGTAAAAAATGGGTTTGAAACTATACAGATAAAGCAAATTCCTAATTACATTTTACATTTTTATAATATTTTTGATAATTTGTGCTTAAGAATCAAAATTGGAAATTGCGTATGAATTACGACATTTAATTTGGAAAATGCTTTATATGCTTACAAAAAATAATATCTTTGTACAAATTACAGATGAATAAAATAGATAATTACGTTTTACACCTTGCCCATGTCTACGAAATTACGTTTTTTATTTATTTAAATTACATCATTACGAAAATAAAAACAACTTGCCTTGCCGACCGTCGATAAAGTTGATGTTTCTTGGAACAACAAAGCAGGAATACAACTTATTTGCAAATTACCTCCAAGATCACATTGTGAGTGAGAGAGCCACAGTTTTTGATCCAAATATTGTTTCATTCTCTGCTATTATCACGTCCACTGTAGTGCCAAATACAGTCAAACCTTTGTAAAGTGAGCACCCAAGGGACTTCATTAAAATCATCACATCTCGTACTTTTGACATAATATTTGTCCAAAAAATAATGCATCTGTGCTGATCAAAATCGAATAAGTTATGCTTTGGAGCTGCCTGATAGTGGTCACTATAGACGGGTGGTATTTATATAGAGGTGGTCACTATAGACAGGTGGTCTTTATATAGAGATGGTCGCTATAGACAGGTGGTCTTAATATAGAGGTGGTCACTATAGACAGGTGGTCTTTATATATAGGTGGTCACTCTAGACAGGTGGTCTTTATATAGGGGTGGTCACTATAGTCAGGTGGTCTTTATATAGGGGTGGTCACTATAGACAGGTGGTCTTTATATAGGGTGGTCACTATAGACAGGTGGTCTTTATATAGAGGTGGTCACTATAGACAGGTGGTCTTTATATAGGGGTGGTCACTATAGACAGGTGGTCTTTATACAGGGGTGGTCACTATAGTCAGGTGGTCTTTATATAGAGATGGTCGCTATAGACAGGTGGTCTTTATATAGAGATGGTCACTCTAGACAGGTGGTCTTTATATAGGGGTGGTCACTATAGTCAGGTGGTCTTTATATAGGGGTGGTCACTCTAGACAGGTGGTCTTTATATAGGGGTGGTCACTATAGTCAGGTGGTCTTTATATAGGGGTGGTCACTATAGACAGGTGGTCTTTATATAGAGGTGGTCACTATAGACAGGTGGTCTTTATATAGAGGTGGTCACTATAGACAGGTGGTCTTTATATAGGGGTGGTCACTATAGACAGGTGGTCTTTATACAGGGGTGGTCACTATAGTCAGGTGGTCTTTATATAGAGATGGTCACTCTAGACAGGTGGTCTTTATATAAGGGTGATCACTATAGACAGGTGGTCTTTATATAGGGGTGGTCGCTATAGACAGGTGGTCTTTATATAAGGGTGATCACTATAGACAGGTGGTCTTTATATAGGGGTGGTCACTATAGACAGGTGGTCTTTATATAGGGTGGTCACTATAGACAGGTGGTTTTTATACAGGGGTGGTCACTATAGTCAGGTGGTCTTTATATAGAGGTGGTCACTATAGACAGGTGGTCTTTATATAGAGGTGGTCACTCTAGACAGGTGGTCTTTATATAGGGGTGGTCACTATAGTCAGGTGGTCTTTATATAGGGGTGGTCACTATAGACAGGTGGTCTTTATATAGAGGTGGTCACTATATAGAGGTGGTCACTATAGACAGGTGGTCTTTATACAGGATGGAAACTTTTTGAGGTCAACCCCCCCCCCCCCCCCCCAAACTAAAGCAAATAAGTTTTTATCTGACATCGATATTTTGACTTCGTCCCTTATGTATCCGGGATGTATACGCAATAGATCCCATCCCTAAATAATACAATAAACTCACATTTCACCTTCTCTGGTCCAGACTGGAGACGATGGCACCTGGTTCTCAAAGTACTTGGATGCTTTGTAGCAAAAATTGCTACAAAAACACTGAGAAATGAATAAAAAACATAATGAGAATATTGGAGTACTTTATATATTCTTTGTAAATTTTGCGTGCCAGGGTAAAACGCATAATTTTGTATGTTACATATAAAAGCTGTGACAGTTTTGAAAGCAAACTGAGGTAGTTACGCTCACATCATACTGTAGCTAATATTGTATGTTAGTTAGACAAATCATTTTTGAGAAAGTGTTGAAAGTATACCAAAAATGTCAACACTTTTCAATAAAAATAGAGAATTAATGATTATGTCATGAAAATTAATGACTTTTTAAGAAAAAGTCAGAAATATAACTTTTTTCCCAAAAATATGCATCAAAGTTATGAGGTATAAGTTATCAAAGCAATAATGCCAGCAGTGCTCAAGACAATAAGTGTAAAGTTGATGATGGTCAAAGATGGACAATCAATAATACAACAAGTTTTGCTCGACTTTGTTGAAAGCGGAACCTGTATTGGCGATGTGCTTCTAATATAGCAAATACAGTACGTATATACATGTAGAGGCGATGAATCCAAGCAAAGATACTTCCATTTTCTTATTGAAAAAACAATAAAGCAAAAAATAATAACGTGAAAAATCTCACACACTGACCTTCCTCTCCGATATATCATATATTTTATTGGAATGAGTTGAGATGTGATATTTCTGTTTTGGCATGTTACTCAGACCATTCTCACATACTGGATACCCACACTGTTTGGCAACCGACCGTTCAATGGTAATGTCTGCATAATGTGATGGAGTGATAAATTTTGCCTGCAGAGAAAAATAACACGAAGAAAGAAACACTGTAATATCACTCTCGTGATGAATATGAATACTTTAATCAGTTGATTACTGTAAAATACTTTATTTTCGCTTGGAATTAATTATCGTCATTCAGTGAAAATAAAATCCAGCGAATATATCCTTTTTCCTATATTTAACATTGAACCAGTGAATAACCAGTGAAAATAAATTCCATACAAAACACTCAAAAAGTACTTTTCAGCGAAAATTATCTCCAACTAAAATAAAGTATTTCACAGTAGGCAATTAATTTTAAAATATTGGAGCATGGATGCTAGCCTGAACTGGAGTGTCTAATCACACATATTCTTCATTGTTGTAATTACTCAAGGTTGCTTCTAAATTCAATTTTGAGATTCTCTTGAATATTATTTTTCATGAATCTTTCAATACGAGAAGCCCTTATGATGCTTACAGGGGTCAGGGGTCAGAATTCAGTGGGAGGTTTTTTACAAATCATACAAAAAATGCAACGATAGTCGCAGTGTTGTACACATTCACATTTTGTATAAGACAATGTATTTTTCATGCATTGTGAACAAAAGACCATTATCGGCAAATAATTGTGCTCCATTTTTATATAGTGGACAGCTATCGACCAATAAATGTGCTCCATTTTTATATAGCAGACAGCTATCGGCCAATAAATGTGCTCCATTTTTTATATAGTGGACAGCTATTGGCCAATAAATGTGCTCCATTTTTTATATAGTGGACAGTTATCGGCCAATAAATGTGCTCCATCTTTATATAGCAGACAGCTATCGGCCAATAAATGTGTTCCATCTTTATATAGCAGACAGCTATAAAAAGATGGAGCACATTTATTGGCCAATAGCTGTCTGCTATATAAAGATGGAGCACATTTATTGGCCAATAGCTGTCTGCTATATAAAGATGGAGCACATTTATATATAGCAGACAGCTATCGGCCAATAAATGTGCTCCATTTTTTATATAGTGGACAGCTATCGGCCAATAAATGTGCTCCATTTTTTATATAGTGGACAGCTATTGGCCAATAAATGTGCTCCATTTTTTATAAAGTGGACAGCTATCGGCCAATAAATGTGCTCCATTTTTTATATAGTGGACAGCTATCGGCCAATAAATGTGCTCCATCTTTATATAGCAGACAGCTATCGGCCGATAAATGTGCTCCATCTTTATATAGCAGACAGCTATTTGCCAATAAATGTGCTCCATCTTTATATAGCAGACAGTTATCGGCCAATAAATGTGTTCCATTTTTATATAGTGTACAGCTATTGGCCAATAAATGTGATCCATCATTATATAGTGGACAGCTATCAGCCAATAAATGTGCTTCATTTTAATATATTGGACAGCTATTGGCCAATAAATGTGATCCATCATTATATAGTGGACAGCTATCAGCCAATAAATGTGCTCCATCTTTATATAGCAGACAGCTATCGGCCAATGAATGTGCTCCATTTTTATATAGTGGACAGCTATTGGCCAATAAATGTGCTCCATCTTTATATAGCAGACAGCTATCGGCCAATAAATGTGCTCCATCTTTAAATAGCAGACAGTTATCGGCCAATAAATGTGTTCCATTTTTATATAGTGTACAGCTATTGGCCAATAAATGCGATCCATCATTATATAGTGGACAGCTATCGGCCAATAAATGTGCTCCATTTTTTATATAGTGGACAGCTATCGGCCAATAAATGTGCTCCATCTTTATATAGCAGACAGCTATCGGCCAATAAATGTGCTCCATCTTTATATAGCAGACAGATATTTGCCAATAAATGTGCTCCATCTTTATATAGCAGACAGCTATCGGCCAATAAATGTGCTCCATCTTTATATAGCAGACAGCTATTGGCCAATAAATGTGCTCTATCTTTATATAGCAGACAGTTATCGGCCAATAAATGTGTTCCATTTTTATATAGTGTACAGCTATTGGCCAATAAATGTGATCCATCATTATATAGTGGACAGCTATCAGCCAATAAATGTGCTTCATTTTTATATAGTGGACAGTTATTGGCCAATAAATGTGCTCCATCATTATATAGTGGACAGCTATCAGCCAATAAATGTGCTCCATCTTTATATAGCAGACAGCTATCGGCCAATGAATGTGCTTCATTTTTATATAGTGGACAGCTATTGGCCAATAAATGTGCTCCATCTTTATATAGCAGACAGCTATCGGCCAATAAATGTGATCCATCTTTATATAGTGAACAGCCATTAGCCAATAAATGTGCTCCATTTTTATATAGTGGACAGCTATCGGCCAATAAATGTGCTCCATCTTTATATAGCAGACAGCTATTGGCCAATAAATGTGCTCCATCTTTATATAGCAGACAGCTATCGACCAATAAATGTGATCCATCTTTATATAGTGAACAGCCATTAGCCAATAAATGTGCTCCATTTTTATATAGTGGACAGCTATCGGCCAATAAATGTGTTCCATCTTTATATAGCAGACAGCTATCGGCCAATAAATGTGCTCCATCTTTATATAGCAGACAGCTATCGGCCAATAAATGTGTCCCATCTTTATATAGCAGACACCTATTGGCCAATAATTGTGCTCCATTTTTATATAGCAGACAGCTATCGGCCAATAAATGTGTTCCATCTTTATATAGCAGACAGCTATCGGCCAATAAATGTGTTCCATTTTTATATAGCAGACAGCTATCGGCCAATAAATGTGCTCCATCTTTATATAACAGACAGCTATCGGCCAATAAATGTGTTCCATCTTTATATAGCAGACAGCTATCGGCCAATAAATGTGTTCCATCTTTATATAGCAGACAGCTATCGGCCAAAAAATGTGTCTCATCTTTATATAGCAGACAGCTATTGGCCAATAAATGTGCTCCATCTTTATATAGCAGACAGCTATCGGCCAATAAATGTGTTCCATCTTTATATAGCAGACAGCTATCGGCCAATAAATGTATTCCATCTTTATATAGCAGACAGCTATCGGCAAATAAATGTGTTCCATTTTTATATAGTGGACAGCTATCAGCCAATAAATGTGTTCCATTTTTATATAGTGGACAGCTATTGGCCAATAAATGTGATCCATCATTATATAGTGGACAGCTATCAGCCAATAAATGTGCTTCATTTTTATATAGTGGACAGCTATCGGCCAATAAATGTGATCCATTTTTATATAGTGGACAGCTATTGGCCAATAAATGTGATCCATCATTATATAGTGGACAGCTATCAGCCAATAAATGTGCTCCATCTTTATATAGCAGACAGCTATCGGCCAATAAATGTGATCCATTTTTATATAGTGGACAGCTATTGGCCAATAAATGTGTTCCATCTTTATATAGCAGACAGCTATCGGCCAATAAATGTGCTCCATCTTTATATAGTGGACAGCTATCGGCCAATAAATGTGCTCCATCATTATATAGTGGACAGCTATCAGCCAATAAATGTGCTCCATCTTTATATAGCAGACAGCTATCGGCCAATAAATGGGATCCATTTTTATATAGTGCACAGCTATTGGCCAATAAATGTGTTCCATCTTTATATAGTGGACAGCTATTGGCCAATAAATGTGTTCCATCTTTATATAGCAGACAGCTATCAGCCTATAAATATGCTCCATTTTTATATAGTGGACAGCTATTGGCCAATAAATGTGATCCATTTTTATATAGTGGACAGCTATTGGCCAATAAATGTGTTCCATCTTTATATAGCAGACAGCTATCAGCCTATAAATGTGTTCCATCTTTATATAGCGGACAGCTATCGGCCAATAAATGTGCTCCATCTTTATATAGTGGACAGCTATCGGCCAATAAATATGATCCATCATTATATAGTGGACAGCTATCGGCCAATAAATGTGCTCCATTTTTATATAGTGGACAGCTATCAGCCAATAAATGTGCTCCATTTTTATATAGTGAACAGCTATCGGCCAATAAATGTGCTCCATTTTTATTTAGTGGACAGCTATCGGCCAATAAATGTGTTCCATTTTTATATAGCAGACAGCTATCGGCCAATAAATGTGTTCTATCTTTATATAGTGGACAGCTATCGGCCAATAAATGTGTTCCATTTTCATATAGCAGACAGCTATCGGCCAATAAATGTGCTCCATCTTTATATAGCAGACAGCTATCGGCCAATAAATGTGTTCCGTCTTGATATAGCAGACAGCTATCGGCCAATAAATGTGTTCCATCTTTATATAGCAGACAGCTATCGGCCAATAAATGTATTCCATCTTTATATAGCAGACAGCTATCGGCCAATAAATGTGTTCCATTTTTATATAGTGGACAGCTATCAGCCAATAAATGTGTTCCATTTTTATATAGTGGACAGCTATTGGCCAATAAATGTGATCCATCATTATATAGTGGACAGCTATCAGCCAATAAATGTGCTTCATTTTTATATAGTGGACAGCTATCGGCCAATAAATGTGATCCATTTTTATATAGTGGACAGCTATCGGCCAAGGAATGTGTTCCATCATTATATAGTGGACAGCTATCAGCCAATAAATGTGCTCCATCTTTATATAGCAGACAGCTATCGGCCAATAAATGTGATCCATTTTTATATAGTGGACAGCTATTGGCCAATAAATGTGTTCCATCTTTATATAGCAGACAGCTATCGGCCAATAAATGTGCTCCATCTTTATATAGTGGACAGCTATCGGCCAATAAATGTGCTCCATCATTATATAGTGGACAGCTATCAGCCAATAAATGTGCTCCATCTTTATATAGCAGACAGCTATCGGCCAATAAATGGGATCCATTTTTATATAGTGCACAGCTATTGGCCAATAAATGTGTTCCATCTTTATATAGTGGACAGCTATTGGCCAATAAATGTGTTCCATCTTTATATAGCAGACAGCTATCAGCCTATAAATGTGCTCCATTTTTATATAGTGGACAGCTATTGGCCAATAAATGTGATCCATTTTTATATAGTGGACAGCTATCAGCCAATAAATGTGCTCCATCTTTATATAGCAGACAGCTATCGGCCAATAAATGGGATCCATTTTTATATAGTGCACAGCTATTGGCCAATAAATGTGTTCCATCTTTATATAGTGGACAGCTATTGGCCAATAAATGTGTTCCATCTTTATATAGCAGACAGCTATCAGCCTATAAATATGCTCCATTTTTATATAGTGGACAGCTATTGGCCAATAAATGTGATCCATTTTTATATAGTGGACAGCTATTGGCCAATAAATGTGTTCCATCTTTATATAGCAGACAGCTATCAGCCTATAAATGTGTTCCATCTTTATATAGCGGACAGCTATCGGCCAATAAATGTGCTCCATCTTTATATAGTGGACAGCTATCGGCCAATAAATATGATCCATCATTATATAGTGGACAGCTATCGGCCAATAAATGTGCTCCATTTTTATATAGTGGACAGCTATCAGCCAATAAATGTGCTCCATTTTTATATAGTGAACAGCTATCGGCCAATAAATGTGCTCCATTTTTATTTAGTGGACAGCTATCGGCCAATAAATGTGTTCCATTTTTATATAGCAGACAGCTATCGGCCAATAAATGTGTTCTATCTTTATATAGTGGACAGCTATCGGCCAATAAATGTGTTCCATTTTTATATAGCAGACAGCTATCGGCCAATAAATGTGTTCTATCTTCATATAGTGGACAGCTATCGACCAATAAATGTGTTCTATCTTTATATAGCAGACAGTTATCGGCCAATAAATGTGCTCCATCTATATATAGCAGACAGCTATTGGCCAATAAATGTGTTCCATCCTTATATAGCAGACAGCTATGGGCCAATAAATGTGCTCCATCTTTATATAGCAGACAGCTATCGGCCAATAAATGTGCTCCATCTTTATATAGCAGACAGCTATCGGCCAATAAATGTGCTTCATCTTTATATAGCAGACAGCTATTGGCCAATAAATGTGCTCCATCTTTATATAGCAGACAGCTATCGGCCAATAAATGTGTTCCATTTTTATATAGCAGACAGCTATCGGCCAAAAATGTGCTCCATTTTTATATAGTGGACAGCTATCGGCAAATAATTGTGCTCCATTTTTATATAGTGGACAGCTATCGACCAATAAATGTGCTCCATTTTTATATAGTGGACAGCTATTGGCCAATAAATGTGTTCCATTTTTATATAGGAGACAGCTATCGGCCAATAAATGTGTTCCATCTTTATATAGCAGACAGCTATCGGCCAATAAATGTGCTCCATCTTTATATAGCAGACAGCTATCGGCCAATATATGTGCTTCATCTTTATATAGCAGACAGCTATTGGCCAATAAATGTGCTCCATCTTTATATAGCAGACAGCTATCGGCCAATAACTGTGATCCATCTTTATATAGTGAACAGCCATTAGCCAATAAATGTGCTCCATTTTTATATAGTGGACAGCTATCGGCCAATAAATGTGCTCCATCTTTATATAGCAGACAGCTATTGGCCAATAAATGTGCTCCATCTTTATATAGCAGACAGCTATCGGCCAATAAATGTATTCCATCTTTATATAGCAGACAGCTATCGGCCAATAAATGTGTTCCATCTTTATATAGCAGACAGCTATCGGCCAATAAATGTGTTCCATCTTTATATAGCAGACAGCTATCGGCCAATAAATGTGCTCCATTTTTATATAGTGGACAGCTATCGACCAATAAATGTGCTCCATTTTTATATAGTGGACAGCTATCGGCCAATAAATGTGTTCCATTTTCATATAGCAGACAGCTATCGGCCAATAAATGTGCTCCATCTTTATATAGCAGACAGCTATCGGCCAATAAATGTGTTCCATCTTTATATAGCAGACAGCTATCGGCCAATAAATGTGTTCCATTTTTATATAGCAGACAGCTATCGGCCAATAAATGTATTCCATCTTTATATAGCAGACAGCTATCGGCCAATAAATGTGTTCCATTTTTATATAGTGGACAGCTATCAGCCAATAAATGTGTTCCATTTTTATATAGTGGACAGCTATTGGCCAATAAATGTGATCCATCATTATATAGTGGACAGCTATCAGCCAATAAATGTGCTTCATTTTTATATAGTGGACAGCTATCGGCCAATAAATGTGATCCATTTTTATATAGTGGACAGCTATCGGCCAAGGAATGTGTTCCATCATTATATAGTGGACAGCTATCAGCCAATAAATGTGCTCCATCTTTATATAGCAGACAGCTATCGGCCAATAAATGTGATCCATTTTTATATAGTGGACAGCTATTGGCCAATAAATGTGTTCCATCTTTATATAGCAGACAGCTATCGGCCAATAAATGTGCTCCATCTTTATATAGTGGACAGCTATCGGCCAATAAATGTGCTCCATCATTATATAGTGGACAGCTATCAGCCAATAAATGTGCTCCATCTTTATATAGCAGACAGCTATCGGCCAATAAATGGGATCCATTTTTATATAGTGCACAGCTATTGGCCAATAAATGTGTTCCATCTTTATATAGTGGACAGCTATTGGCCAATAAATGTGTTCCATCTTTATATAGCAGACAGCTATCAGCCTATAAATGTGCTCCATTTTTATATAGTGGACAGCTATTGGCCAATAAATGTGATCCATTTTTATATAGTGGACAGCTATTGGCCAATAAATGTGTTCCATCTTTATATAGCAGACAGCTATCAGCCTATAAATGTGTTCCATCTTTATATAGCGGACAGCTATCGGCCAATAAATGTGCTCCATCTTTATATAGTGGACAGCTATCGGCCAATAAATATGATCCATCATTATATAGTGGACAGCTATCGGCCAATAAATGTGCTCCATTTTTATATAGTGGACAGCTATCAGCCAATAAATGTGCTCCATTTTTATATAGTGGACAGCTATCAGCCAATAAATGTGCTCCATTTTTATATAGTGAACAGCTATCGGCCAATAAATGTGCTCCATTTTTATTTAGTGGACAGCTATCGGCCAATAAATGTGTTCCATTTTTATATAGCAGACAGCTATCGGCCAATAAATGTGTTCTATCTTTATATAGTGGACAGCTATCGGCCAATAAATGTGTTCCATTTTTATATAGCAGACAGCTATCGGCCAATAAATGTGTTCTATCTTTATATAGTGGACAGCTATCGACCAATAAATGTGTTCCATCTTTATATAGCAGACAGTTATCGGCCAATAAATGTGCTCCATCTATATATAGCAGACAGCTATTGGCCAATAAATGTGTTCCATCTTTATATAGCAGACAGCTATGGGCCAATAAATGTGCTCCATCTTTATATAGCAGACAGCTATCGGCCAATAAATGTGCTCCATCTTTATATAGCAGACAGCTATCGGCCAATAAATGTGCTTCATCTTTATATAGCAGACAGCTATTGGCCAATAAATGTGCTCCATCTTATTTTTCTTTATATAGCAGACAGCTATCGGCCAATAAATGTGTTCCATTTTTATATAGTGGACAGCTATTGGCCAATAAATGTGATCCATCATTATATAGTGGACAGCTATCAGCCAATAAATGTGCTTCATTTTTATATAGTGGACAGCTATTGGCCAATAAATGTGATCCATCATTATATAGTGGACAGCTATTGGCCAATAAATGTGATCCATCATTATATAGTGGACAGCTATTGGCCAATAAATGTGTTCCATTATTATATATGAGACAGCTATCGGCCAATAAATGTGTTCCATCTTTATATAGCAGACAGCTATCCGCCAATAAATGTGCTCCATCTTTATATAGCAGACAGCTATCGGCCAATAAATGTGCTTCATCTTTATATAGCAGACAGCTATTGGCCAATAAATGTGCTCCATCTTTATATAGCAGACAGCTATCGGCCAATAAATGTGTTCCATTTTTATATAGTGGACAGCTATTGGCCAATAAATGTGATCCATCATTATATAGTGGACAGCTATCAGCCAATAAATGTGCTTCATTTTTATAAAGTGGACAGTTATTGGCCAATAAATGTGATCCATCATTATATAGTGGACAGCTATCAGCCAATAAATGTGTTCCATCTTTATATAGCAGACAGCTATCAGCCAATAAATGTGTTCCATCTTTATATAGTGGACAGCTATTGGCCAATAAATGTGATCCATCATTATATAGTGGACAGCTATCAGCCAATAATTGTGTTCCATTTTTATATAGCAGACAGCTATCAGCCAATAAATGTGTTCCATCTTTATATAGCAGACAGCTATCGGCCAATAAATGTGATCCATCTTTATATAGCAGACAGCTATCGGCCAATAAATGTGCTCCATTTTTATATAGCAGACAGCTATTGGCCGATAAATGTGTTCCATCTTTATATAGCAGACAGCTATCGGCCAATAAATGTGTTCCATCTTTATATAGCAGAGAGCTGTTGGCCAATAAATGTGTTCCATCTTTATATAGCAGACAGCTATCGGCCAATAAATGTGCTCCATTTTTATATAGTGGACAGCTATCGACCAATAAATGTGCTCCATTTTTATATAGTGGACAGATATTGGCCAATAAATGTGATCCATCATTATATAGTGGACAGCTATCAGCCAATAAATGTGCTCCATTTTTATAAAGTGGACAGCTATTGGCCAATAAATGTGATCCATCATTATATAGTGGACAGCTATCAGCCAATAAATGTGTTCCATCTTTATATAGCAGACAGCTATCGGCCAATAAATGTGTTCCATCTTTATATAGTGGACAGCTATTGGCCAATAAATGTGATCCATCATTATATAGTGGACAGCTATCAGCCAATAAATGTGTTCCATTTTTATATAGCAGACAGCTATCAGCCAATAAATGTGTTCCATCTTTATATAGCAGACAGCTATCGGCCAATAAATGTGATCTATCTTTATATAGCAGACAGCTATCGGCCAATAAATGTGCTCCATTTTTATATAGCAGACAGCTATTGGCCGATAAATGTGTTCCATCTTTATATAGCAGACAGCTATCGGCCAATAAATGTGCTCCATTTTTATATAGTGGACACTTTTCGGCCAATAAATGTGCTCCATCTTTATATAGCAGAGAGCTATCGGCCAATAAATGTGCTCCATCTTTATATAGTGGACAGCTATCGGCCAATAAATGTGCTCCATTTTTATATAGTGGACAGTTTTCGGCCAATAAATGTGCTCCATCTTTATATAGCAGACAGCTATCGGCCAATAAATGTGCTCCTTCTTTATATAGTGGACAGCTATCGGCCAATAAATGTGCTCCATTTTTATATAGTGGACAGCTATCAGCCAATAAATGTGTTCCATTTTTATATAGCAGACAGCTATCGGCCAATAAATGTGTTCCATCTTTATATAGCAGAGAGCTGTTGGCCAATAAATGTGTTCCATCTTTATATAGCAGACAGCTATCGGCCAATAAATGTGCTCCATTTTTATATAGTGGACAGCTATCGACCAATAAATGTGCTCCATTTTTATATAGTGGACAGCTATCGGCCAATAAATGTGCTCCATTTTTATATAGTGGACAGTTTTTGGCCAATAAATGTGCTCCATCTTTATATAGCAGACAGCTATCGGCCAATAAATGTGCTCCATCTTTATATAGTGGACAGCTATCGGCCAATAAATGTGCTCCATTTTTATATAGTGAACAGCTATCGGCCAATAAATATTACCCATTTTTATATAGTGGACAGCTATTGGCCAATAAATGTGATGCATCTTTATATAGTGGACAGCTATCGGCCAATAAATGTGATCCATCATTATATAGTGGACAGCTATTGGCCAATAAATGTGCTCCATTTTTTATATAGTGGACAGCTATTGGCCAATAAATGTGCTCCATTTTTTATATAGTGGACAGCTATCGGCCAATAAATGTGTTCTATCTTTATATAGGAGACAGCTATCAGCCAATAAATGTGTTCCATCTTTATATAGCAGACAGCTATCGGCCAATAAATGTGATTCATCTTTATATAGCAGACAGCTATCGGCCAATAAATGTGCTCCATTTTTATATAGCAGACAGCTATTGGCCGATAAATGTGTTCCATCTTTATATAGCAGACAGCTATCGGCCAATAAATGTGTTCCATCTTTATATAGCAGAGAGCTGTTGGCCAATAAATGTGTTCCATCTTTATATAGCAGACAGCTATCGGCCAATAAATGTGCTCCATTTTTATATAGTGGACAGCTATCGACCAATAAATGTGCTCCATTTTTATATAGTGGACAGATATTGGCCAATAAATGTGATCCATCATTATATAGTGGACAGCTATCAGCCAATAAATGTGCTTCATTTTTATAAAGTGGACAGCTATTGGCCAATAAATGTGATCCATCATTATATAGTGGACAGCTATCAGCCAATAAATGTGTTCCATCTTTATATAGCAGACAGCTATCGGCAAATAAATGTGTTCCATCTTTATATAGTGGACAGCTATTGGCCAATAAATGTGATCCATCATTATATAGTGGACAGCTATCGGCCAAGGAATGTGTTCCATTTTTATATAGTGAACAGCTATTGGCCAATAAATATGCTCCATTTTTATATAGTGGACAGCTATTGGCCAATAAATGTGTTCCATTTTTATATAGTGGACAGTTATCGGCCAATAAATGTGTTCCATATTTATATAGCAGACAGCTATCGGCCAATAAATGTGCTCCATTTTTATATAGTGGACAGCTATCGGCCAATGAACGTGTTCCATTTTTATATAGTGGACAGCTATTGGCCAATAAATGTGCTCCTTTATTTATATAGTGGACAGCTATTGGCCAATAAATGTGTTCCATTTTTATATAGTGGACAGCTATCGGCCAATAAATGCAACTGATGAAGAATGTCATCCAAAAATTAAACAGATCACTAACTATGGTCCTTTGTGAACCATACTTACACAGTCAATTAAATACTCCTCCGTTATTGGATTATCCAGAAGTTTTTCCACAATTCTGAAAGCTCTTTCCTCACAAGCAACTTGCTTCCTGATTTTTGCTTCCAAAGATGCCTTCCTGGAAGAAAAGAGTTGATAAAAAATATGACCAGTCATATTATATTTCCTAATTATTATGTTATTTAAAGCAGAATGTAAGACCTTTATATCATTACCATACTTTGTAAAAACAAAAATATTTGATATGTTAATAATAATAATAATAATTTATTAACACTTACTCATTCCCCGGAGGGATTGGCAATGGTTACAAAAGTTTAAGAAGGAATAAAAGGTTACAAAAAAGTAAATAGATAAAATAAAACAAACTAACCAAATACATTACAGAGAATAAAAAATATTAGGATTAAATTATAATACTACAATAGATAGAAAACAAAATGCAAAACTTAAACACTGAAAGAGGATTGTTACCTTGCTACAGGGAGTGTTAGACCACTGTTGTCTAGCAAGGCTATGAATGAATTTATTTTGGGGGTATATCTTTGGCATGACATCATTAGGTGATACACATCTTTTACTTGGTTTTGATCACAAAGGTTGCATAATCTATTAGATGTCTGCCAGTCTCAGTTATCAAGTTATGGTCACTGAGGCAGAATTTAGTTAAATTTTGGCGCAACTCAATATTTTGCAGGGTAACAAGGTAGGTTTCAAAGCAAAATAGTTTGCTAAGTCACTGTATGTTTTTAATTTATTTTTTTCATTTTGTTTTGATCGATTGGCGTTATTATCATATACTATGTCACATTTATTTTGCTAATATCTTGACACATTGAAAACCTTTATTAACATGAAAGATACTTTCATACAGGAGTGGAGCACTATGGAACATATGGAATTGGGATGAGAGAGTAAATATGTGGTAGGGTCTATGGGGTAGCCAGGCATTTCAAAAAGGTATTTTGGTTCCTGCGTGTGCAAAGCATAAACAGGAGATAATCTTGAACCGATGTCTGTTTGTAAACCATAGCTGTACATGACACCATGGATGTACTACCATTAGTACGTCCATGATGCCACTAACTAGACCATCTTCAATACTATATTTGAAGTGTGTCTCCAAAAGAAAAAAAAAATCAATAAATTGTATATTGAATCATTAAAATAAAATAAAATTTAATTTTCTTTGTGGCCCTATATAAACGAATGCCATTTATCTAAGCACAACTAGCAGAGCAAATAATTTATAACAAATAGGAGAGAAAAATTAAAGGTTTTGGGAAATGTCAGACCACTTTTTTTAGAACGGATACTTCAAAATTAAATACAAGTTATGGAAAAAAATTACTTTTTACTTCTCCTATATATAATTTTGTGGTATTGGTTGAATAATAACTCGATATATGAGTGAATTTCCGACACACCTACAGTCTAGACGAGCAGTCATGCAAAAATATAGTACAGTGCAACTGGCTGATTTATATTATGGACACAGAAGTTGATGTTGTCAACAAACCAGGACATGCGATGCGACGACGTTATTATTTAAACTCACACCTTTTAGGATCTATTTCCGGATCACCCTTTTTCTTTCTTGACTTATGTGCCTTCGACATTTGCGTTATTACGGTTGCAATATGTAACGGGAAGTGTCAACGACAATCGATGTATCCACGGAAGTTATAACAATTCTTCTCTCGCATATGTTCACATGGACGCAGCCATTTTGAAATAAGACTATGTTAAATGAGCCTCGTTCGTGAATAGTCTTGGATGATGATAGACAAATTGTAATACAAACCATAAAACTAACAACTTACAAAAATATCTAATATATTAGTTTGAAACTGATATTGTAGTCAGATATGTATAATATGCAAAACAGAGTGCAATAATTATTATTCATTTCAAACATTCTTCCCGATCGAGGTGATATATCAAAATGGCAGATGAAAACAAAGATGAGCATGTGCCGTTCCATCGTAAAAGATTTGTTTGTATTGAATATCCAGGCTTTGTGAAAAATGTTGACAAAATGCTGTCAACTCTTGGTGGTGAAGACATAATATCAAAGGTAAGAAATTATTCGATGGCAGTACTTTTAAACTTGAGTACTAGTATATTTCGTTGATAGACGGTTAAAGCGCGGTAGTCGTCGCTCTGCGCATGTGCGAGATATATGGGTCTTATATAAACAAAGATGGCGACTTTGACTGTTGCGCAGATCAACGAGTATGAACTGAGACGTTTTTAGGCAATTTTCATGGGATTGGAAGGTATCGAAGGAGTCACCGTCGGTAATCAGTGCTAATTGGTGGCTAGCCCTGCGTACAGTGCTGTGTGTACGGGGACGCGTTCGGTTGATAGATGTCCCCACCACAGCCCTGTGAACTTCCATAGACAAAGTCCGGGACTTTGAAAAATATAACTTTTTTAATGGAATAACATGCCCAGGTACCAAAAATGATGATCGATTATCAGATATATCGAGAACTCCCAGTTCGGAGTCCAATTGTGGATGAAATCGGCTACTTTGCCCTAAAAACAAACGCATTCTCTCGCGTGAATGAAATTAAAAATGGCGGCGTTTGGTGGATAATTCCTCCGGTACCTACATGTATGCGTTTACAATTTGTCCGTCTTTACTAGTCGTTTTTTTAAAGACATTTCAGTTTCAGATAACTTTATGATGGTTGTTACGGATAACTATCGTCATTTCAACCGATTTTGGCTGGGAAACTACTTATTTTTAACTTGCGCACCAATTACGGTACGCTCCCGGACTTTGTCTATGGAGGTACGCAGGGCTGTGGTGGGGACATCTATCAACCGAACGTGTCCCCGTACATACAGCACTGTACGCAGGGGTAATTGGTGGCATGAGCCGGGTACAGACGATACTGGGTCATGTAATTCAACACTGAGAAAATATCACATGAGCATTACTATAATTGTCTAAAAGTGTTAAAAATAGAATTGTTGTAGAATTGACAGTCCTATGCATGTCAGAGTACTAAAATATATGAAACACTTTTGATAGATTCATTGCGATCCAAGCAGGCGATTAGAATTACGCTTTCGTCCAGATGATCCGTACTGTCACCCTGCATGTGGAAACAGATATGCAACGACCAGCGTACTCCTGAAAGTCACAAAAAGAACACGAAAACCGAAAGCTGGGCAGACGGATAGCGCAGTAGAGACTCAATATAAAAGTGAGATTTTAGGAAGTGTGGACACGACGTACCGATTTCAAGGTAAGAACAAGGTATTCTGACTTGTGTCAGGAACTTGTTGAATACAAAACAAAAACAATTGTATATAGATAGTTTCAGACCAAGTATAATTTAGCCATTGAAAAAGTAACCACACCTAAGCCAACAAAACTGTTAAAATATATGATTTGTAGACATTGTTCATTGCATGACATAGAAGATGAAATACACTTGCTTTCATAATGTTTAAAATACCAAACCCATCGAAAGGAGATTCTTTCAAAAATTACATTTCCAAATGAAACCATCACTGAACTACAAACAATCCTTTTTTTAATATAAAGTAGTTAAGCATATATTTAAGCTATTGGGTGAATCAAACCGGATTTTTTTTTTCGATTTAGTTGCTGTAATTTTTGTTTATGTAGAATTTTTTTCTATCATTTCCCCTGTATCAAATGCTACCCCAGAGTTTGTAATGATCAACCACGTATTGGTCAGTTTCATGCAACTGGTGTGATATGAGGTGGAGATCAAAAGATGAAGTTAGGTGAAAATTATCCCAAAGCGTGTTTTGCATGCATTTTGCATTTTTAAATAAATTCATACCTTCTCAAGAATCCTCTGCGTGATGTTATATTTGGTAAGAAATGCGTTTGATTAACACATCTAAGATTTTCAGCGTATATTACTGTATATAAATATTTAATTTGCTTATCCGTATCTTATAAATCCTTGAAATACGCTCTTGAAATTTATTTTGAAATTATTCCTAAATCGTTACAAAAAAGAAATAAAGTATAGTTAGAAAAATGCATTTTCCAAACATTGTAATTATTGTTTTAGCCCAGCCATTTTTACCCTTAATTATATATATGAGTTTTTGCAGTTCACACCCCAAAACGCACAAATTGCGTACATGTAGCATACTCTCCTGGGAAATTTATTCTAAATTACATATACTATATATGGACTTTTCCTTTTAAGGTGAGCGTCACTCTTGAGCAGTTTGCTCACATAAAATTTCGCTGAGGGAAGCTAACTAAACTCTCCTACAAAAAAATTACTATTTTTTTTTTTATAATAAACACACAAACAAATTAAATTGAATTCATTCCTATAACTTGTCTCAGGGTTTTGGGGGTTTTTTTGGAGAGCTATTTTTCAATTTCCGGACATTTTCGAAAGGTCTGTGTATTTGATGGATTAGAAGATTGTGTTTACATTTATTATATATTTGTACAATTATCAATCATTTTATTTAAGAATGAAATTATGTCAAGATCACACAGGACTTGTTCACAAGGAAAGTCATGCAAAATTTGACAATAAATGTAAACAATTGTTCTGTGTTTACTATTTATAGGACTTGCCGATTACCAGTATCTTCCTGTTGCTCGGCAACAAGATGGCAAAATGGAGTCACTTCATCAGAAGCTTTTTATCACCAAAGTAGAAGAATCTTGTGAATATCTGAACAGAAATATATCACTATTCATTCCACCGCCAAGTTTTTCGAGAATCGACATTCCAATAGACTATTACTACAGACCAGATCAGCACAGAGACATTAATAGGTCGTCACATCTAATTGGTATTGCTAGAGCCAGGCGTCCTCATAATGCTAGGTTCTTGAATTTTGACGATAAAGATGTTCCTGACACGCCATTAGATGCTGCGTTGGTTTCACTCAAGAAAATGCCAGAACCCACAGGAGAAGACGAAATCAGAGAGGTTTTACTTTTTATCTGTCATTTTTATGCTTGATGTACATATTTTATTGCGACTCATCGTCTGTTTGTTTGGCCCACTTCAGATTAGTACATGCATATGCAAATTAGTGTGTCATGTGTATGTTCCCATATATGGCATTGTATGAATGCATTATCCTGGCCTCATTGAACATTAACCAAATGTGTTTTCTCACTGATATTTGGCTAAATTGTTCACAGTTTCTGTAATTTTCAGTGAATTCTATCTTGATTTTTAAACAAAACAGGCAAAACATGACATTGCTTCTAGTTTTTGGCGAAAAAAAATGTTCATGTGGAAAATAGCAGATTATAATTGGAAATATTTGGTGGATGGTGCCTGAAGATACCTTTGCTGCTCAAAGGGTTAAGCAAATACCTTAGTGAATGAATCTTGGCTAGTGGCTTTGGCTTCGCAGGAGAGTCGATGACACCCTCCACTCAACATCAACCTCCCTTCCCCCACCTCAGGTGTGAAGGGCTCTCATATTGTGTTAATACTGTACATTATATAGTATGCATGCTTCCTAAATCTTAATTTGCATCAGTGTTTTCTAGCAGTAAGATCTGATTAGAAAGTTTGAGAAATTGATAATTTATTTATTTTATCTTATCACACAAATAGTTCCATGACGTTCCATCTCCAATAGATTACACACCTGCACAATTCATTGTATTTCAGTTTTTCTTCTTTTTTTATCTAGTTGTTCAAAAAGCGACCAGTGTGGTCTAAAAATGCCCTGAAGAGTCATATTGACATCCATATTGAAAAACTCAAAGTACTTCTACCTGTTGTAGCTTATTATTTTGTGACTGGACCATGGAGGTCATTGTGGGTCAGATTGGGATACGATCCAAGGAAAGACCCGGCTGCCATTTCATATCAAGTATTGGACTTCAGATTAAGGCAAAGTAAGAATTAATCCTTTTAGGGTATATACTGCATAAAAGTACCACTTCCAGTATGTTATTAGAGGTGGTCCTTTCCCGAATTTTAGAATATGTTTTAATTTTGGGTCAGCTAGTGTAAAATAATTTTTGCTGAAATGACTTTTGGGTGTTTTGTATGGAATTTCTTTTCACTGATTTTTGATGAGTTGTATGTAATATATAAACAAGTAGCCTGTCGGCTGAGATAGCTCCGCTGTTAGCAATGCACATTTCAATTAAAGAACTGAAGATATCATTAGAAAATGAACAATATGTATAGTATCAAAGCAACGGACCTTGCTGTTTTCAACAAGAATTCAAAAATATCACTTTTCACCAAAAATGACAAAAATAATCATCAAAATTAAGTAATTGAAGATATCACCACGAAATTAACAAGGTCCACATGTAATACCTATATATGTAATATAAAAGCAACCAGACTTGCGGTTTTTAACAAGAAGTCGAAAATATCACTTTTTACCAAAAATGACAAAAATATTCACTAAAATTGAAGATATCATTACAAAATGAACAAATCTGAGAGAGGTCCATATGTAGTACCTATGTATGTAATATCAAAGCAATTGGACTCGCGGTTTTCAACAAGAAGTTGAAAATATCACTTTTTACCAAAAATGACAAAAATATTCACCAAAATTAGAGAATTAAAGACATCATTACAAAATGAACAAATCTGAGAGAGTTCCACATGTAGTACCTATATATGTAACATCAAAGCAATTGGACTTGCGGTTTTTAACAAGAAGTCGAAAATATCACTTTTTACCAAAAATGACAAAAATATTCACCAAAATTAGAGAATTAAAGATATCATTACAAAAAGAACAAATCTAAGAGAGGTCCACATGTAGTACCTATATATGTAATAGCAAAGCAATTGGACTTGCGGTTTTTAACAAGAAGTCGAAAATATCACTTTTTACAAAACATGACAAAAATATTCACCAAAATTAGAGAATTGAAGATATCATCATGAAATGAACAAATCTGAGAGAGGTCTACCAAAGGTACATATACACCAAGTATCAAAGCATTCAGGCTTGTAGTTTTCAAGAAGAAGTCGAAAAAGTAAAACATTGACACGGACGACGGACAATCACTCATATGATAAGCTCTGCTCAAAGTCGACAGCGGAGCTAAAAAAATAGTATATTTGCTGGATTTTATTTGCACTGAATCATTCCTTCAGTGAAAATAGCGAAAATTAATTCCAAGCAAAAATAAAGTATTTTACAGTATATGTTATTGTGAGTTGATGATGTTTTTTCTGTGCCCCTCCATCATTCTCCTTTCCAGAGTTCCTTGCGGTTAGATCACCGAAAGTATCTCTGCCACCACCATTTTGTGGTGAAACACCACAAGATTTTTTACTATGCGTATCATTTGCGTATTTTTGTTATGAGAGAGATATCGTGTTGATTCATTGCTACTGGAAAACAAGAACTCTGCCTGGGAGATTGTCCCTCCATCTGTATATGTATTACTCCCTGGTGGTAACTGAACAACATCCAAAATGGTTGCGGGGGCCATTTTTGTTGTGAAAATACTAACAATAAAATCATGTATTTTTATGTCTGAAACCAGATCTTTCAAGACTCAAAATGGATGAGAATATAATGAAGAAATCAGTTTAGATTATGTTACTAGTGTTATGGGTAGTAGCTAGTAGAATTGAACATTGCCAAAATTCTAGGCTAAACTGAAAAATCTAGGCACAGTTTAGTATTAATTATGCTTGACGTTTTCACTAGGTGCTGCTGCTGCTGATTTACCCGTCAAAGCCAAACGTAGCACATTCAACTATGCCTTGCCGCTGAGTATTCACCGACCAGGACCACAAGTTGTACACATCAAAGACTGCACTGATGAAACTGGTGAACACGCTGACGGTTCTGGGGATGCTACGACAAAAAGAAACAAACGTGGGGTACAGTGATTTCAGTTATTCACATGAGTGGACAAAGAAAATGTCTCGTATTAATTACACTTGCCATATTTTGCATTCTACGACTTGTATCTTAAAAATTACTGATCGAGTTCAATTTGGCATGCAGGTACTACACAGTGCCTCATCAAGGACATGATATTTTCTTTTATTTGTTTCTCAGGAATCACAGTATATTTTCAAGGAAGGCTCTTTGCCACCACATCGACAGATGTTTTACCAGTTTGCTGATCTTGAGAATGACCAACTGCAGAGTATTATCTCGGCCAATTCACAGGATGAATGTTGTGATGAAAAAGAGGGGTGGTGCCGATCAGAAACCCTCAGTAAACTAAGAGATGTCATGTCTGATATGGTGCGAAAAACCGCAAAAAACAAGGAAACAAATGTGCAAGAAAAAGGTATACATGTACTTTATTTTGGTGGAAATAAAATTAACCCTGGTGTTCATTTCTGGTGTTCGTCCCTAGTGTTCATCCCAGGTGTTCATCCCCAGTGTTCATTCCAGATGTTCGTCTCCAGTGTTTATCCCAAATGTTTGTCCCCAGTGTTCATCCCAGGTGTTTGTCCCTAGTGTTTATCCCAGGTGTTTGTCCCTAGTGTTTATCCCCAGTGTTCATCCCAGGTGTTTGTCCCTAGTGTTTATCCCAGGTGTTTGTCCCTAGTGTTTATCCCCAGTGTTCATCCCAGGTGTTTGTCCCTAGTGTTTATCCCAGGTGTTTGTCCCAGGTGTTCATCCCCAGTGTTCATTCCAGATGTTCGTCTCCAGTGTTTATCCCAAATGTTTGTCCCCAGTGTTCATCCCAGGTGTTTGTCCCTAGTGTTTATCCCCAGTGTTCATCCCAGGTGTTTGTCCCTAGTGTTTATCCCAGGTGTTTGTCCCTAGTGTTTATCCCCAGTGTTCATCCCAGGTGTTTGTCCCTAGTGTTTATCCCAGGTGTTTGTCCCTAGTGTTTATCCCAGGTGTTCAACCCAGTCTTCTTCCCCAGTGTTCATTCCAGGTGTTTGTTCCAGGTGTTTGTCCCAAGTGTTCATCCCCAGGTGTTCGCCCCCAGTTTTCATTCCTAATATTTATACCAGGTGTTCATCCCTATTGTTCATTCCAGGTATTCAGCCTCATTTTTCATCCTGTGTTTAGCTCTGGTTTTCATCCAACGTGCTCATTTCCAGAGTTTTTCCCAGGATTTTGTCCCTAGTGTTCATCCAGGTGTTTGTCTCAGTGTTCATCCCCAGTGTTCATCCCTGGTGTTCGTCCCCAGTGTTCATCCCTGGTGGTTGTCCCTAGTGTTTCTCCCCAGTGTTCATCACAGTTGTTCGTCGCCAGTATTCATTCCAAATGTTTGTTCAGCCCCATTTTTCATCCCAGATTTAGCTCTGGTTTTCATCCCCAGGTGTCCATCCAATATGTTCATTCCCAGTGTTTATCCCAGGTGTTCAGTTAATTTATAAATTTGCATAATTTCTTTTATATATTCAAGACTTTGAGATAGCTGATGGTTCATCATGTCCACTTGGTCCTAAATTAAAAAAAGTAATTATAAAATAAAACTTTAAAATCTGGCACCCTCAATGAGGCAGGAAAATGGGTTACAGCATGGCACTTTTACTGTATTTGGACAGTGCCATGCTTAAACTGAAAAAAACATCAGAATTTGTTGATATGTTATTAATTTATACTGTAACAACATACTGATTGAAATGCAAATCAGATCAATAGTCAAGTACCATGATTAAGGTGTTGACATGAACAGGATGGCAGGAAAGAATTATTTTAGGTAAAAACAAGTTTTACGGCTCTCTTACTCTCTGCTAAATCTTGCGTCCAAGGTGCAGTTGTCATGGATACAAAATGATTGTAAAAACAGTCTTAAGTGTTCTGCAGAAACAACAAAACTGTGCAGTTTTAACTTTGAGCACTTTGTGTGCATTCCCATGTTACAGATGTACAGAGTGCTCAAGCTGACGAGGGTGATAATGATAACAGTGATGATGACGATGAAGATGATGAAGTGGCAGATGATACAGTAGTTGGTGATGATGATGATGATGATGATGACAGTAGTGAAAACGAAATGACTACTGAGATATTAGATTATTTGTGAAAATGATTTTTCAAGCATACTTTGGTAAAATTGTACAGTGTCTGCATTTGAGACTTTCACTACAAAGTATCCACAAAGGCAATGCGCTAATTGCATCGACCAATGCATGGCATAATCTAAACATTGGTTTTGTACATTCTTCCTCCAATGTCATCATTTTTTTTTCATTGTTTTCACAGTTACTGTAAAATGGCTAATTTTCACTGGGTTTAAATTTCGCTGATTTACCATTTCAGGCATTTTCAGAGGGTTTTAAATTCACAGTTTTATCATTTAGATAATGTGTTTTGTGCTAAATTTTACATATTCACTGGGTTATAATTTAGTGCATTTTCCAGTCAGCCAAATAAGCTAAATTAAAACCCAGTGAATAATTACAGTATTCAGGTTTCAATTTTGCTTTAGATCCACTGTCTCTAAGACGACAGAATAAAGCTGTTCATACTGTTATATTTAAATAACTGGTAAATGTATATATTTATATTTTATAATAAAAAAAAAAAAATGAAGAAAGGTGTTTTTAACTATTCTGTGTTGATGTAGAAGAGTTGCAATATAAATTAAGATAAACTCTTCACTTTATTACATGCAAGTTAACAAAATCACTAGACAAATTTTATCTTTGTGAGTAAGCCCCCCCCCCCCCCCCCCCCCCGTACCTTCAATAGCTTGCCAAGTTCAATGTGACAGGTTTAGTCGTTTTAGCTTAATCCTCTTCACTCCCACTGGAGCATAAGGCGCCAGTATAACTCCTCCAGCCTTCACGATCCTGAGCAAGCCAATGAAATTCGTTCCAGGTTATCCCCATTTCTAACATTTCCATGTCCTTCGCCAGGTGCCCTATGGTCTGACTCTTCTCATCTTTCCTGGTGGTGCACATCTGAGTGCAGTGTGTAAATGTCTAGTCTGGTTTAGTTGTATAATGTGTTAGAAATATGTCATCATTCTTGTTGCAAGGTGATTGATGCAACACGCATAATTTACTTTTTGAGTGCCATTCTCAAAATGGTTTTGTATAGTCTGCTCTTCCGAAAGTGAAATGTTGATAAACATTGACAAATCTTTTGATCTAAAATTAAAAGCAATATCTAAAACTGTCTGGTCCAAAATGATGATGAAATTTAGCTAAAATTTTACAAATGTCAACATTTTTGCAAGGAACTTTTGGCGGAAACAGCTTCACAAAACTCTACAACACGCACATTTTATTTTGATTGGCTCTCTGTTGCTGGAATATTTTTACTGTGTGGCCTAATGTATTTGTTTTTTATCACATTAATAAATTGATCATGGTGTGTTTTTGTGTTGTTCCTACAACCACACAGACTAATCACTACTTTTCTTTAAATATAAAAAAATCGTATTTAAAATATTTTACTGAATCAATTGTTTGTGTTAAAGGTCATGGGTCAATTGTCATGTGACTGAATTGACAAGGGTTGACACATTTGAGGAACACTGGCGAGTTCATTAATTT
Organism: Saccoglossus kowalevskii; assembly: GCF_978046115.1. Taxonomy (NCBI): domain Eukaryota; kingdom Metazoa; phylum Hemichordata; class Enteropneusta; family Harrimaniidae; genus Saccoglossus; species Saccoglossus kowalevskii. Next base: position 28,301,634 of record NC_140657.1, read on the forward strand.
ATACGTTTATTTGTACAAAACCTCAAATATGTAATACGATAGCAATAAAGATTTTATTCTATTCTACTTATTCACTGGATTTTTAATTTAGCTATCGTTGACAAGTAAAATCCATTAGATTAAATCTTGTTGCTTAACAAATTTGTGAAATTAAAACTATGCTCAAAACATTAAAAAATAAATGGTTTTGCAGTACTTCATGAATTATATATTTAGTTTTCATTTACATGGAGGCTGGGGAAGTGTTGTCAATTATCTGGTACGTAAAATCTATTAAATACCACACACGCACAATGTCTGAAGAAAATTTGAAGCCAATCCTGCATTTCAACAACCACAAAAATTCATACCTTGGGGCACGTCAAGCCAAATACATCAACATCTACTTTTCCAGTTTACAACACTACAGTTCACCACATAATGGACAAGAAATAAATGAACAGTATTTAATGTAAAATTGGATTTTTATTTATATAAACAATTTCAAAAAAGCTCAAAGCCGCATCACAATTAAATAACGTCTATTGCCACTTGGTATCAGACATTGTTTCAAAATATACAAATACATAGTGATTCACAACCAGTGACTTCAATAAATCGGAAGTGTCTGTATATACATGATTATGAACGCTAGCCCACCTACTGTGGATCATATTGTTCATTACTGAATAAAACCTGATTTGTCATTCTTGAAAAAATTTCATATCTTAAGTTCAGCGCCATTGTTACCTATTTGGTATATGTATAATTTGTCAGCCAATCAAAACAAGTTTTACAGATGTAGTTTGTAACTCTAGTCCTGATTGGATGTTGATGAAGTAAACTGATAAAGGTAAATATAGCACCAATATATATTATTTTTCTCAGTGCTCAATAATCACAAAACATAGTAATAAACTTAATATAGGAGGCAAGTTACAGACTTATTGGCATACAATTTTGAAACCTTTTGAAAAATTATTGTCATAAAAAGTTGGAAGAAAATCTAATCTACGCCAAATACCGGTAACAGAAAAAGGAATATTGTCACAATGGAAATGTTGCTGTGAAATTAAACTGCTGGCAGCTACAGATATTGACACGTACATTGTACAACAAAAATGATTCATTAAAACTAAATATAAATTCTCAATTCATGTACAAAACGCATTGCATAATAATTTTTTGATTGTTCAATTACAATAACAATGAAATAAAGTAAATATTGGTCACTGACCATCTGCATATAAACAAAATTAATTTTTAATCAAACAATTATTGTGGTTAGTTTGATTTCAGCCATGTGAATAAAATACACAGCGCTTTCAAAAATTATAGACAATCAATGTCACTGCATGACCCCTTAAATACATCCTGGTCTTTTTTTACAACCCCTAAAGTTCATACATCCTGGTATGTATTCATGACCCCTGAAGGTCATACATCCTGGTATGTATTCATGACCCCTGAAGGTCATACACCCTGGTCTTTTTTTCATGACCCCTGAAGGTCATACACCCTGGTCTTTTTTTCATGACCCCTGAAGGTCATACACCCTGGTCTTTTTTCATGACCCCTAAAGGTCATACATCCTGGTATGTATTCATAACTCCTAAAGGTCATACATACATCCTGGTACATATTCATGACCCCCAAAGGTCATACATACATCCTGGTACATATTCATGACCCTTAAAGGCCATACATCCTGGTATGTATTCATAACCCCTAAAGGTCATACATCCTGGTATGTATTCATGACCCATAAAGGTCATACATCCTGGTATGTATTCAAGACCCCTAAAGGTCATACATCCTGGTATGTATTCATGACCCCTAAAGGTCATACATCCTGGTATGTATTCATGACCCCTAAAGGTCATACATCCTGGTATGTATTCATGACCCCTAAAGGTCATACATCCTGGTATGTATTCATGACCCCTAAAGGTCATACATCCTGGTATGTATTCATGACCCCTAAGAGTCATACATCCTGGTATGTACTTATGACCTAATTCTACAAGGCTGAAATTCCAAAATCAAAACCTATCAGGATGTGTGATTTGTAGATGACATGATTAACATTTTACCCATAGAGAGCGACTCTTACAAATGATAATGAATCCATACTGTTAGCCGAGTTTTGACCTTTCTCGTAAAGGATATATAACTCATCTCCGTATTTCAGGCTGTTTGAGAATGCTGTCATAGCGCTGTATGCACTGTAGCCAGGGAAGATATTCAGTTTGCCAGACCATGTTGTACCGTTGTTGTAACTCCATTGTAAAGTTAGGTTCTCGCCTGTAAAATAAGGAATGCTTTTAAAAGTTGATCATTACAAACACTAGCAGAAACTACACCACTTTTTTTTCTGTCTGATGAATATTTTTGGTTCCAATCGTCTGTTAGATCTTTCTTTCTTTTCTTTTTTCATGTGTCCAACCAACATCATTTCTTTGACACGCCTGGACTGATTTTGTTTGAAAGTTAGAACAAAGTCATGATGGGAGACATACAAATGCATTTCTCCATGTTTCTAGATACAGGTTTTTTTAAATTTAAATCCAGTACAAAGGCAAGACATGCACGTTCTTTTAATATCTTTTTGGGATTTCTATGAAATTCAATCGTACCTAAAAAACAAAACTTTAATCAATTCCGTGACATGCTTCAACAGATTTGGCCCAAAATAGGTACTTCATATGCATGTTGATTTTGTTCTTGACAATGTATGACCTGTAAACATTCAGTTACCAAGTTCAATCTGAGTGTTATCGTGCGCATCAGCAAGGGTCTGACGGAATATCATATGACTAACTGATTGGCTGGAATATTAGGCCAATAAATATTTGAGCAATTTTATTCTAACTTTGTTTTCACATTACAAATGGTTTTGATGGACCTCAGTTTGCTGTGTGATTTTATTCAAAATAGTTGACTAGTGACCATGTTAGTTTTATTTTAATATACCCTTAACCATTTCTTTGACTGATTTTTTTCAGGAAAGATGTTTTTACTCATGTTAACATGTAATACACAATATTAAATTATAATCACTAGATTTAACTGTTTGTAATTGAATGAAACTAAAAACTGGACAGGGTGTCATCAATAATTACTGATATTTGCACATCATTACAGTTCTGTTTGTAATCATCTCTCACATGAACTTTCAATATCAGAGAATTACACGCCATTATGGTACTGGTTGTGAATCATTACTTACGCTTATTTGTACTCATTGCATTAACAAAGAATAGTACACCATTATGGTACAATGTTGAAGCAGCACAGGCCGGGTCAATCAAAGCTTCATCAAAGTACAGATTATCAAATGAAAACGTCTCTGCTCCATCAAAACTTCTTGTTATAATACGACAACTACAGTGATAATGACCTTGGTTACGCATATTAATCATTATAGATCCATCAGGTAGTTCCACTGGCTGAAAATATAATCATATGATCAATACATGCATAGAGCAACCAGAGTCAATAGCTACATCAAATTTTAAAAAGCGCCCTCTAGATACCAAGTAATTCGTCAATGTAAACGGGTGAAGGGTTGAGGTTGATTACCGGTAGGTTTTGTAGTCATCCGACAACAAATATTTTTGAGAGAATACAATAATCCAAATAACAAACATAATAATCCATTTTTGTCATTGTAACGTTACTAGATTACAAGCGTGCACAGCATATACAGACGTATCCTCATTTTAACACTGATGGACATGTAAAGCAATGGATACTGTAGATGGTGAATTTAAAACCCAGTGAATATGCTCAAAACATCTAAATAGTGAAATTTAATGTCAGTAAAAATAAATGGTTTTACATTACTATTTTTATAGAATACAATAAAATATTTTGAACTACACTTTTATGGTGGTGAAATGTATTATTAACTAGCAAGCTGATGATTGGCTGTTGAGACCATCAAGACAGCCATTGATTCAGATTCACCCAATCAAAAAGTCAGTTACAATCACCTGACATTCATCTGGTTGAAAATCTCCACTCTTCTTTGGAGCATTGTACGGTATACTTTTAACCATCCCGCCATATCGCCACGTGTTGCCATGGTCGTCGCTAATGACAGTGAACATGCCATCACCAGAAAGCGTGCTGTGTCCGCAAACTACCAGTCTTCCTTTGTTTGGGTTTAATTTTTTCTAGAATGAATTTTTAAAAAATTTGATTAGTTTACCTGGCATTCATTTGGATTGAAGTCACCGGCTTTCGTTGGTTGTTTGAATGGAATAGATTTTATGTATCCACCATTTTTCCATGTTTCTCCATGATCGTCACTGATTACGCACACCATTCCTCTTTTTGAGGTATGTCCACAAACCACTAAACGACCAACATGCGGTGGTAACTTTTTCTACAATGTGAATAATATGAATTGTTTGTGTCAATGGGAAACACCAACATAGGGCGCAAATTTTAACGACTAACGACCCACACATGGTGGTAATTTTTTTTACAGGGTGGAAAAATGTGAATTCTCATTTCAAATGGGGAGCTTGCAGCTAAACTTCAATATTGTATAACACTTTATTTTCGCTGGAATACTCTTCCACGCACTTGTGTGGGATTGCACTGATAATTCGGTAAAATTCATAGATCTGATTGGAGGCGCCTAAAGAATGTGTTCAATCAAGGTTGGCTAAACACGAGACAGGATTGTCTTTGGTATGATGCCTAAGTAGTGAACAACAGCTACAGTTGGTCGAGCTTATTACATAGACTATCACTTGATTCGGTTGCAATGCGTACTTGATGCAGATACGGCAGTAGATTCCATGCGTTCGTTCGTTCCTTCAATGTACAGCACAGAGATCGACACAGAGCATCTGCCTCGACATAGGTCGGTCTGTACAAAATATTGAAATCATTCCCAAAGTATAATCAGTTCACAGTTCTTACCTCAAAGACATATAGTTGCAATGTTTTCAAACGTTTGACGGTTGAAAATCTATGTTCACATTATACTGAGAGCAGTAACAATACAAATTTAATGGGGAAAAGTGGGCAGTTTTCTCACCTGTATACCATACCCAGGACCTGGCGCAAACATTCTCGTACCAATCTGTTCAGACACATTGAATGAATTCGTCCATGTCACGCCATCATCGTAACTTCTGATGACGTGAGTAGTTGATGTATCACAATGGTCGTAGTGCGCACACATGGTGTAAAATATAAACATAATCCCTTTCTCATCATCTGATAAAATTGCTCCTAAGTTTAATCCATCTTTAACAATGCTTCCGTCATCTGACACAAATTGTTGGGGTTCCCATGTGTAGCCTAGAAAATAATAAAAGAATTCATGATTGTGTTTATGGGTGCGTAAATTTCCCAAAATAAATGGTTAGTGTTTTTTTCCTGGGCTGTATTGTAAGTGTTTTTTTAATCGCAAAGCATCTATTTATTTGGGTTTGTGATTTTTAAAATATAGTGGCAGTGTTCTGGCTGAAAATATTGTAAAGCGATTTAATTTTGCGACAGAATTTACTGCACAGGATTATGGGTAACATTTCAGCTGGTGATGTGAAGCAGTATGGACTAAACTTAGTAAGTTGATTCTTCTCGTAGTGAATATAAAAAGGATGATCCATAATGATGATCATAAAGAGCCACGGATTAAGTCGGGAACAAAGCAACTTTTCAGCAGAGAAATTCTACATTTCTCAAATACAATGGTTGAGTTTGTTCTTGGTTACAGAACTACAGTCACTTCCCACTGATTGCAGCAAGGAGTACACCAACCACATGGTACGCAACTTACCTTTGTCTGTAGATCGTTTCACAGCAAGAAACTTTGGACCATGATCGCTACCAGAATATTTCCTTGCTTCACTCGCCGCTATCAAGCTACCTTGTGAAGTGTACGATATAATAGGAATGCGGTAAAGTGACACCTCTTCTTGACCTTTGATCCATATCAATTTTTCCTGAACAACTTTCGGTGTCACCTGACAATCAAAAATCAAGATATGGGAGTCAGATTTTCTCAAGAACACAGAAAAATTTACAATATGGCAACAATGATGTTGAAATGTTTTTCACCCTTTTACGACAAGATTGTGTTATTTCTTTGTTTTGCTTTTTGTTCAATGTGCAATGCATATTACAAAATAGTGGGTTAGGGTTAGATATGGAACATTGAATGTTGAGAATTTCCTCCATTTACTATTTTAATGCCATACCCTACACCTGCCCCATTAAACCTAATGCCAAGACACGCAATTCAAAATTATCAAAAAATAACTTGACATGACAGCCATATTGAATCACGGAAATACTGTGTTTACTAATTCGCAAATTTGGCATGCTGCATTTTCTTCATACTAAAGTATTTAAGCAATCTAGGTGCGAAGTTTGAATTATTTGGTATATACAATTTGTATGACGAAAATTGTATTTTCAAGAGATTACTACACATCAATATTCTACACCAACGATATCGAAAACCATTGAATGGTCTTGAGGTACATGTAGAGTGGTTAGACCTTGGAGCTAAAAAAAAGCTCTTTTTTTAGCTCCATGGGTGGACACAGTTGAAATTCCCTTTTAAATAAATGCCATGAACTTAATAATGTCCAAAGTTGCAGTTTCGTTTGGCAGATTAAACTACTCCCATAGTTATATTAATATGTGTGATATACAAGTTACAGGGGTCAAACAATCTATTTGTGTCAATACATGGACGTCTATGAGACCGAACGACAATGTCACGGTAGAATTAAAACAGTTTGGTAATGTAAAGCAAGCATGTGTCTTTTTTAATTCTATATTTTTTATTATTTTGATAAGGAGGAGGATCCTGTACCAGGACATAGTCGTTCCGTCCCATAGACATCCATGTTTTGACACGAATAGAACGTCAGGCCCCTGTGTAGCTGCGGTTCCGTAGCTCTTTGGTGCGACCTACAATCGAATCACGCCCTAACAATTTTATTTGGACGTCTTCTTGTGTGCTTGTATGTAGAACATGGGCCTATGGGCCGGTCAGATTCAGTCACGTAAATAATGCAGTTGGAAACATAGGGCTATTATTCCACAGCTAGCTCCTGTGTAGCCCCGAGTACAGTCCTGTAGGTTGGACTCCAGGACTTCTCAGGACAGTGGGGGCCGAATGACCAGCGGAAGAAGGCCAACCTACAGGAATGTACTCGGGGCTAGCCCCTGTGGTACAAGCCCATGCTAAAATAGAAAGAGAACGCGAAGACAGTTCAGCTTCCAGTCGCTGGTTCGTGTCGTTTATGCTATCGGACTATAAACCCTATCGTGTTCCGATACTAAATACATGTACTTACATTCCGAAATGTGGTGAATCCAGCTGAAAACACTGGAAACCCGCACCAAAACGTCAGGACAACGAAGACAACACAGGGCGCTCCTTTGACGTACATGTTCACTAATTTGTGGAGACGCAATCACATGATGTATCATGTGATGAAACGAAGGTCACGAGAATCTTCACAGCGCCCTCTAAGCACTTTTATCCAGATACAATTCAGGAACCTGAGTAAAGAAACGAGTAATACAATGAGTGAAAACTCACTGAAGCTACAACTTAAAAAGCATGAATCACTCTCTCTACCAAAAGCCAACTTAGACAAGCACATCTCAAAATTAGAAACCCCCCTATTTTCAAAAAAGGTAAAAGGGCGGCAGTCGTCGTGCCGCGTCCTGTTCGATATGGGACTCATAGCGACGTACAACGCGTGTAAAATACATTGTTTATTTACATGAAATTCGAACACGCGCTGCGCCACGACCACTGCGCTTTAAAACATCTAAAGGAAAACAACACAATTATCAGAGAACAAATAGGATTCATGCCAAACTGTAGCACCAAAGACCATTTATTTGTCCTCAAACAACTAAACCACAAAATACCTAAGCAACAAAAAGAATTTGTTTGCTTGTTTCATTGACTTCCAGAAAGCCTTCGATTCCATCTTTCATCTAGGTCTCTTCTGGAAACTTATCCAAAATGAAATTACAAGGAAATTCTACAACATCATTCATCCATTTATCTGAATTCAACAGAACGTTTCAAACCTAAAATGGTCTAACAGACAGTTTCACAATTAATAGAGGCATTAGGCTCATTAGGGATTGGCCCACATATTTTCAACATCCATGTAAATGACATTAAAACGTCATTAGACTTGGCTCGTAATGACCCACCAAGTTTCTTAAAGACAAGTCTCCCATGTCTGTTATGACGACCTTGTAGTATTATCCCAATCACATACCGGCTTACAAAATGCCATAAATTCTCTTGAAACATATTGTCAGAAATGGAAACTCAATATAAATATCTCTAAGTCAAATATCGTCATGTTTATTTTCAAATTTTTCGTTGATGGGAGGAAACTTGAAAATACAAAAACCTACACATACCTCGGTATTAAACTACACAAATCAGGAAAATCCATCGGAGCTCAAAAACAAATGCTATTCTCAGAAAAACTAATTCCAATCAAAACATACTTAAAAATGTTCGATGCAATTGTAAAACCAATTATGCTTTACTGCAGTGAAATTTAGACGAGCGGGGACATCAACAAATCATGTCTCATAGCAAATCTGTCAATGGTGGAAAAAGTACATATACATTTCTGCATACCTTCTAAAAGTGAAATAGCAAAGCAAGTAATTGCGCAAGCCTGCTAGAGTTGGGAAGATATCCATTCCTAGCAACAAGCTTAAAGGGAACCTCAATCCAAACAACATATTGACCCCTAAAGAAAAAGCTCAACAAATGTAGGAGAATGAAATTTACAGTTTTGTTGTATCACTTTTCATTCTCTAGATATTCCACTTTTCATCAGTATTACGTAGTCAGCCATCTTGATTTTCAAGCAAAGGATTATGGGTAAAGTATGACATCATAGAATCTGTTGTCAGAAATTGAGAAAATTATTACCATATTACTATAATAATTCATTCATATTAATGTTTAGCTAGTTTGCAAGCATATAATTCGATAAAATAGCGTAGTGGTGATACTGAAACCGGGCCTAGTTATTGTTATGTTATTTTTTGAAGGAAAATGAATAATTTCAAGAAAAATGTAAATAATGGAGCCACGTGATTTGCTATTAGTCTATTCAAATCTTTTGAACACGCGGTAATAACTAGTTAGTAGTAACGGTGGCAGCTTGGAAAATTTTGTTTTTATACTTTCACACACCTGCACTATCAGAGTTGTGTTAACAATACTCGGAATTAGATTTTCGTTCCATATGTGGCAATGTCGCGATCGCGTCAACGTTGGCCTTCATTTTTGGCAAAAAAATGTTTAGAAAGCCGAGCAGAAGCAAAAAAAAAAAAAAAAAAAAAAAAAAAACATTTACAAACACCAATAACATGGTGAACTAAGCCAAACCAGCAAAACATTACTTTTTTTACGATTAATCACAAGATAATGCTTTAATCAAGATGAGATATCAAACAAAATTATTACTAGTATTACTTTTATTCAAAAAGGTTTTTCCCACCAACTAGATTGCCTTGTTTAAATTCCGGGTTGGTGTATATATGTCTCTGAGGTCGAGATATTCGCTCATATACGAACCCATAAGTATACCAAATCGGAAAAGTATTACCGATATTTATACCTATCTTGACCAGAAATAAGACCGATAAATCTAAAAAGCGAGACCCATTTCAGGGGCACGTCCCCATTAGGCAAGTTCTATGTATTTGCCCCCCCCCCCGGAATGACTTTATCTGCGGAAACTTGACAGGCAGCAATGTAACCAATGTTATGAAAGTTGGGGGGGGGGGTTAGACAGTAGACAGATCAGCGTGATTGAAGGTGTTTTTTTTACATTACATATAATTTTTACATATAATTAGAGTAAAGTACAAACAAACATGCCAACGTTACTATATCAAAATGTTGATTCATACTTAGGTCAGGTCAGACAACAGTCGAGGTTACAGTAAAGGCAATATACCACCTAGTAGTTGTATCAGGTACTACTCCGATGAAGTGCCATTGTCCAATAAACAGTACCAGTTTTTAATCACTGCGAGATCCCGCTTAGTGCGTGAAATTGGATAGAAACAGAACAGACAATGGCATAGTTGCGTCAAAACACGGGATTCCACAAAACGGGGAAGAATTTTAGGGATATTTCCACGCTTAGTGACATGTTATACGATGTAGTAAGGGTATCTCAGGCCACATTAAAGAAAGAAATTCAAGTAATATCCTGGTTTGAACATTAAAACGCATTTTCAATGTGGTTTTCCGTGTATATTTAGGATGATAGCGAGGTGGTTCACATTTTAAATATTTCTCGTTTTTCTTGCTTTAATCTTACTTTCTATTGGGGGGGTGGTGATATGTTTATATCAAACATTTCGACTTTGAGAACATGGTTGCTTATCCTTAATTTGGTCTCAGACTAGTAATACATTACTAGTCTGAGATTTGGACAACGCTGAGCTATGAAATGATTTGTTATAAATTAATCGTAACCAAAGTTAGTTTTAGCTTATTTGTGTAATTTTTTTGTGTAATTAATTGATCTATTAATTAATTAATGCTAAAATTATTTTGTCATTTTTTCAAGGTTCTGCCCATTTGTAAATAAATAAACATGTTTTTTAAACCTATCACTCAATTGTGAGTTTCAGTATTACGCTATACGTGGTCCGTTAACGTCACGCGTCTCCGTCTGTGCAATGCGTAGTGCGTAATGTCGACGCCATGTATGTGTAAATGTTGCTGTGTTTGCCTATTAAACAGAGAACTTTTATTCAGGTCCACAGGGGTGGTATCAACGATATCTCAAAGTGAACGACGAATCTACGTACTTTCCGTGGTCCACGATTGTTGCGTATTCGAGAGAAATAGCTTTTGTCGTAATTGGCACGTTTACACTTACGTCACGGACGGCGCATTGCGTATTAGGTATCAATGGAGGGCCCACCGTTAATTGTACTCAGAAAGCAATTTTTACGCACCAAGGAATACCGGTCGCGCAAATGGCATTGTCCAAATCAATTCCAATTGAATTCTGACTCGTGTTCTTTTCTTCAAACCAATAAAATATTTTTATTTCTATATATATTCCAAGAAGATTGGTGTTGACACATTTGTTTGAAATGTGAGAGTTTTAAAATAATTGAATTCATATTATTTTGAATATACTCAGTAAGTGGATGACGTATGTTGTTTTTATATTAGAATCACACACATCCCGGGGCATGCACACACAGGCAAGCAAGCAAAATCGTGTAGTGAATTAGAATGCCAATCCGAATCCGTGGTTAGCGTTACAATTCCAGCTGAGGAAGTGGATGTTGCTCGGCTGTTCGGGTTTGTCATACGTTGGGAATCCTTGACCTGGACGCAATACGACAATATGAGTGGTAGTGTGGATAATGAACCAATCGCAAAACGCACGAGAAGAAGAACCGCCAAATCCGACCCAGCAACACCCACTGGCAAATATACTGCCAAGAGTGAGACTTGGAGACAACCTGGGGACTTGGGTCGACACCAGGTAGGTCACAATGGCGTTACCGTACATGCAGGTCCAGAGTCCACGGGCGACACTGATGTGCAGGTGAAGAATAAAACATTCACTAACAATGACTCAAACTCGAGACATAGTAGTAACAGCGATGACAAGGGTGACGAGATAACTGACGTACCAGCTGGAAAGGTAATAGCGCCTAAACAAACCAAAGTCACCTGCGGTACGCCGTGCGACCAGAAGGTGGATTCCAAGTCACCACCTGATGAAACTACAGCGACAAGCGGCAATGGTAATGGCACAACACGCCAGTGTATAGGAACTCTCGAAGAAACACCAAAGAAACGCCGGTTAGGTGATGACACAGTGGAACATAAGGTAAAATATACAGCAGTACGCGACACTACACTGACAAGATGTTTGTCTGGCAACTTTGGTGATCTCAGTAGTGATGACGACAAACTGTCACATAAGGCTAAATACGTTACGCCACCTCCTGACACTAGACGTAGACCTTCCAGGCGTGGTGGCAGTAACGATGTCATATTATTACAAAAATCACAATCTGAAGCCGACAGCAATAGAAACTATTTCAGATGGTTTCTAGGAGTAGTTGTTATCACAGCTTGCATTTTCGTATCACTCGCTCCTTTCAATAACCGTACCGGCGGGAGACAACACGACACACTCGTGAATAACGAACATTCGTTAGAGAAACTTTTAACGGAGTTCAAAAAAATCAAACAAACTTTTCCTGGGCAAAGCAAGCGGTTTTGGGATGTGATACTTGCATCGATGTATTCAGTTACAGCAAAACCATTACCCAAGCAGCCAGCGATAATACTATTGGCTGCTCCACCAGGTGTTCACGATGTAGTGGATGCAATCGCTAGAGAAGTTGCGGCAAGCTATCCTCAGTCAAGCCAACCGCCTGTCAATATCCATGCATCGCAATTTGCAGACACCACACAAAGTGATGCTAAGGAACAGTTGGATATAAAATTGGGAAACGCTCTTGGTGGAGAAAGTAAATCCGTTGTTATATTCAACCTGGAAAAACTACCTCCCAATTCTCTTCTAATTTTTTACAAATATTGTGACCACGAAACTGCACCATTCAAGAACGCCGTCATCGTTTTCACCGTCCACTTACCAGATTCGTTTGATTCAGATGACACTATACACCGACGCGAGCAATCGGTTGAAGATTTTTTAATTTCCAATTGGCTTGGACGTGGTTCTGATCACGACATGGATCAAGACAAACTCGGAGCTCTGCTCAGTCGCATCGCAAACTCAATTGCCATAGCAACAAGCAACAGCGGCAATAAGAAATAAAATCGTCACACTGAGAAAGAACTATGCGAGACAGACTACTCGCTTTTGGTCTGTTATTCACGTTTCTCTTGGGTGTTAAGTTGGCGCGGAAGTTGGTGACATATCGATAATTATCGCCATGGGCCACCGTATCATCGATATTATTGCCACCGTTTTCTCGGCCAGTAAGAATTCGATTGAACCATTTTGTGCGATGTTCACTGATAAATCACCAGATCACGTAAAGGAGAAAAATAGATGCAGAATTTGACTCTGCGCTTCGCGATGAAAGCAAATACCAACCTGGAACAATTGCCTCCGGATTCGCTGTTAATATTCTACATTACTGCGACCACGAAACTGCTCCCTACAAAGACACCGTATTGCCCTTTCGACGAGGACCAATCTGACCACAAACGAAAAGAAATCCTTGAGGAATATGTGAAGGCAAAGTGGTTGAAAGAATTTAATCGATGCATTGCTCAGTCATATTGCTAACTCTGTTGCTATAGTAACGTGCGTGCTTTGCATTACTTGATTGATGAAACATGATCATGTAGACGTGTGTAAATACCGTGACGATTACTGTATTTTTGTATAATACTTGTATTACCCAAATTTAAGTAGCAAAAAAAAAAAAAAAACGAAAAGAAAAAAACAAACAAATTTCCTGCTAAGGATGTCATATGGATGAGTGCCTGTAATTTATAATGTTGTTTGATAGTATATGTTTATGAATACATTGGATTAGTCTGTAGCACAGTTAAGTAATCCGTTAAGTAGTTAAGTAATCCGTCGATGAATCAGTGTCATTCTCCTATACGTATGTGCGTGTACATTTTGGTACGTACAGTAACAATCACTGCACATGCGTAGTAGTTGCTTTCATTTTTTATTCAACGAATACTATACGGTGTGCTACAAAAGCAACTTCAGTTGATAGTCAATCATAATACATTTTAGTCATCAACTTGTAGTATCAAACTATGTGGGTCTTACCCTGACTATCTTCATTGTTACAATCGGACGGAGTCCATCATTGAGAGCGCCACGACTTACGCCGCCCGCGTGACATGCTCTGTGTATTCCTGATTCATATTTGTACTCTATGCACGTTAATTACATACGGAAAATAGCTTGAGTTTTTAATGTTTCTATTCTAAACTGTTATTTATACAAGTCATTTAAATTGGGAGAAATTTAATATTCAGATAAAATATAGTCAAATTAAATTCGAACAAACCGCAAATTTTATTAGTATTTTTCTGTACATAGTCATTGGTCTCTACAAACGAAATTAATAAATGTATCATGATTTTTGAGATAAAATTGTAGTTTGTCTTTGGTGTCGGTCATTCAAGTCACTGCTATATATTAGTTTTGATAAATATGGTCTACAAAACCTAATATAGCCTGATACAGGGATGTCTGTTATCCAGCGCTGAGTAAACAGTCGGCTCCGCAAATCGGACCTTCAACGTCGTCGATACCAGACGAACACGCTTATAATAATAATAATAAATTATAATTAGGCAATACTACAAGAGAAATTATAGTGTTAGAACAAAAGAAAGATGAGGAGTCTGTATAGTGTGAAGTTTGAATGTGTTAACAGAATAATTATTATAACTTGAAAACATATTATGTATATAATATGTATCGAACTGCGCACAAACGAGCGACAGTAATAATTTTAAAAAAATAGACGTATTTGCGATCAGTTTGATTTGTTGAATCGCGACTCGTTGAGTTCATTGTTTGTTTCCAACAATTTGAACACGAATAAGTGAAGGCACGAACTGTGTACCGTGGTATTTTGAAATAGCGACATTGCCATGGTTACATGTTTAGTAACTTGTCGAGTATGTCTCAATTACAAACTAATTATTATTTGAACAAAACACATGCATTGTTTTATTCATTCTACCCTCATTTTTGGAATTGCCAGAACCATCTACGTACGGCTTTCCGCGAAGCGAAGCCACGTGGGCGTAATGGGCGTAAATATGGCGGCCGTTGGATAATAACATTTACCATAGGTAACTAAGACAATGCATTGGACAAGTGAGATATAATTATTTCCATAGTGATGGCAGTACGTTGGGCCACTGAAATAGTAGTATAATACATAGGAACATATTTTCTCACCAGTGAGTGGGCAATATTTGGGTCAGGCTGCAAAATTTAAGCTCCGTCGATAGGGATGATAATACCTCAGAAGACGAGATGATTTATCCCATGATCCCAAATGTCGTGTAGCCAAAGACACGATAAAGAATTGGACCAGGAAAACATGAAGTGAGCGGAACACAAACAACTCCGTTTCTCTTCGCCATTGGCGGGCCTGTATCACTTCATCCACTGTTTTTCTTCTATCAAACAATATGCAAACTATTTCATTTCAACGACAGGTTCTAAAGACCGCAATGACGGGAAACACTGTTAACACAGCGGTAATTTCGGATAAACGCACATTTGTATGATGACCCCACGTTTTATTATTTGTAAATAACATATTATTTTTATTTATTATGCTAACATGAAATGCCACGTATGTTTGAGTTTCGACTATAATTGATAATTTATGTAATTTACATTTTTGTTTGACTGTAAGAGCCCCCACCCATTTCCTCGTGATCGCCCCATCAATTTTGTGGGAAATGTTTTTCTTTCATTTTCTCAAACGATAACAAATCATCTGGAACCAGTCTGTGTGCACGTGTAGCGTGTTGATATTACATCCAACGTTTTTAATGGCATGGTTCTGTGACATGGAAGTGTAACACTGTCAATTGGAGTAAAGTACAACAAACACACCAACGTTACTATATCAAGATTCCGATTCATAATCAAGGGATATATTCGCTATTACACATTCTGTGCAGTCCAGGTCGACAATAGCATTTATTTGCATACCTGCTAGACCCAATTGCGTTCACGCACGGGAGAAAATAACAGTTAGCAGACGGGCTAAAGAACACCCAAACTTGTTAAGAATAAAGTATACATGTTAGCTCCACGGTTTTAACACCACAACAATGCAAACCCAGAAAGTGCAAATTGCAAAATAAAAGGTGTCTCGTCGCCAGTCCATTTCCCCCGAGAATAATGTCTCTGGGTGTGCTCGCGTTGGTTGTCATGTCGGAAATGGATGATTATGAGCAAGTTTTAGCACTTTTTCTTACACGTGTTGACCTCTTCGCCCGTACTGTACGCGAGCGCAACAATTGTCATTTGGATTTTGGTGACGTGCATTAAACTGACTCCCGGGATGGGGAAAAAAGTACCAAACCCGTATGCCAAAAACAAAACACTGGTAAATAAAAGTAGGGCTCGTGTAGGTAGAATGTGTTTCTACCGACAACTCGTACTATTTTAAATAAATCCAGTAAGTAGATACTGCTTTTTTTCAAGTATAGAAGAGACTAGTGAATCAAGATTGTGAATTATAATACGAATCCGATGTTAACGTTAGCTAAATGTACATTTCCAGGAAGTAAACGTTGTTCGGCTCTGACGAATGTAGGCAATTCAAGTCATTGACCTTCACAATACGACAATATGAGTGACACTGGGGATAATCCAGTCTCAAGTCGCACGCGAAGCCGGTCCCGTCCTACATCAACGAATGACACAAATGAAGCTAAAATGAAAAGCAAGACAAGACGGCGTTCACGATCGACGCACGGTGCTGGTAATAAAGCAAATGCGAGTCCAGAGTCAACAACACCAGTACGCGATGGCGTGTATGATAGACCACCACGCGTTGTGTCAGCTCCTGAATCCACACCGACAAGATGTTTGTATCCCAAAATACTTGATGATAACAGTGATATTGATACAGTGGTACATATGGCTAGAGATATACCCAAAGACACACCAGTACGCGATGGCGTGTATGATAGACCACCACGCGTTGTGTCAGCTCCTGAATCTACACTAAAAAGACGTTTGTATCCCAAAATAGTTGATGATAAAAGTGATATTGATACACCGGTGCATATGGCTAGAGATATACCCAAAGAAACAACGACCCGCGATGCTGTAGATGGACGTTTGTATCCCAGCCTAAGACCCAGTGGTTCCAGTGCTGTGCAGGCTGGCGCTGGCAAATTAAACAAGACACAATCCGGAGCCGAATACGCAGCAAACAATTGTTGGTTTTGGTTTATATTGGTAGTTATTATCATAGCGTGCATCACAGTATTATTGTATGTCCTGTATATGCCGCACATTGGTCATAACAGCGCAGAACAATTCTGGAATAACGAACAGCTGCTAGAGAATCTTCGTACAAAGTTCAAAAATTTCAAACAGACTTTTCCCGGGCAAAGCGAGCGGTTCTGGAATGTGACGTATGCACCGATACGATCAGTTACAGCCAATCGGTCACCTGATCAGCCAGCGATAATATTATTGGCTGCTCCTCCAGGCGCACACGATGTAGTGGATAAAATCGCGGGAGAAGTTGCAGCAAGCTATCCTCAGTCAAGCCAACCGCCTGTCAATATCCATGCATCGCAATTTGAAGGAACCACACAAAGTGATTCTAAGGAACAGTTAGATATAAATTTGGGAAACGCTCTTGGTGGAGAAAGTAAATCCGTTGTTATATTCAACCTGGAAAAACTACCTCCCGACTCTATTCTTATTTTCCACAAATATTGTGACCACGAAACTGCACCATTCAAGAACGCCGTCATCGTTTTCACCGTCCACTTACCAGATTCGTTTAATTCAGATGACTCTATACACCGACGCGAACGATCTGTAGAAGATTTTCTAATTTCCAATTGGCTTGGACGAGGTTCTGATCACGACATGGATCAAGACAAACTTGGAGCTCTGCTCAGTCGCATCGCAAACTCCATTGCCATAGCAACAAGTAAGACAGCAGAATTAAGTGATCAAATCGTCACACTGAGAAAGAACTATGCAAAACAAAGTACTCGTTTTTGGTCTGTTATTCACGCTGCTCTTTGGTCCGTCGCAGCAAACCCGAATCCTAAACAACCAGCCATTATTATGCTAGCAGTTACACCGAATACACACGATGACGTCATCAATATTGCGATTAATATTGCCAACGTCTTTTCACCCACAAAGAATTCAGTTGAGGTTATCAATGGCGCGATGCTTACTGATAAGTCACCAGATCACGTAAAGGAAAAAATAGATACAGAATTTGACTCTGCGCTTCGCGATGAAAGCAAATCTGTAGTTCTTACCAACATAGAACAATTACCACCAGAATCACTGTTAATATTCTACAAATACTGCGACCACGAAACTGCTCTATACAAAGACACCGTATTGGTTTTTACCGTGAGCTTACCAGGGCCCTTTGACGAGAAGCAGTCAGACCACGAACGAGAAGAAATGGTTGAGGAATTTCTGAGGACAAAATGGATGGCAACACTTGACGAGAATACAATAGCAGCATTGCTCAGTCGTATTGCTAACTCTGTTGCCATAGTAACGTGACGTGTTTTGTGTTACTTAATTGACGGAGATGTGAATATGGCCATGTAGATGCACGTAAATACGATTACGACTGTGTACTAATTGTGACGTAATACCAGAGATAAACTACACAGTTAAAATACAAAATTTCTCTTGTATTTCACAGTTATGTGTTAACATTGCCCGATCATCGCTAGATGAAGAAAAACAATGAGAAGAAAATGACTGTCATTGTTGTTGTCTCTACTTTGTTACTATAACTCTCAGTTTTTATCCGATCTGTTTCAAACTGGTATATTTAAATATTTTTATTACTAGCATCAAGTACGTGCCCTTAGCAGAATTCAATTATGACATGGGTTGTATGTATATTTTTCAAGATATTGGTGAAATCTTTTAAAGCGCGGTGGTCGTCGCCGCGCAGCGCGTGTTCGAATTTCATGTAAATAAACAATGTATTGTACGCGCGTTGTATACGTCGCTATGAATCCCATATCGAACAGGACGCGGCACGACGACTGCCGCCCTTTAAACTGATCACTGTGGTTACAATAACAATAGCATCTATGCTCGCAAGATTTGTGATTAGATAAGGCGGTAATCAGATACATTATTTCATTATTGTAGTATAAATCATGTCCTGCTTACTAGACGTATTGATTTGATAACCTTTATACAATCATGTCCTATTGTTCTATAAAAATACATGTAGTATTGAATTTAATGTTTTTATATAATTATATACGACAGAGAGCTTAACTTTCTAATGAACTTTTTTATAGAATACACTGTCAATAATACATATCATTTTAATTGACAATTTAATATTCCGATATAATATAATGAATTGAAAACGTGAATTAAATTCAAATTCGCATAATAATAGAATGTTAATCACTAATACTTATCTATTGTAATAGTATTTCTTTTTTTTTACAAGTCTGCTACATACAACTACATTCTTGGTGTCCACAAATGAAATAAATAAATGAATGTACTAGTACATGTCATGGTTTTTGTGTTCCCATTTTGTTAAAATCCCTGCCGTGTCTTTTTGTGAAGACTATACCACACCACACGTCCCCCAAACCTATTACCGCGTGTTTGAAAAGCAGAACAGACTGTACTTCGTCAGGTTAATCGTCCGCTCCAGAAATCGGGGCCCATTACAGCGCCAACACCGACAGAACATACTAATCCACTCACGGATTCCGGCCGTGGATTCACGCGACCGAGTGACGTAAAGTGAAAACATTCCAAGTTCCGCACGCAAACATATCCGTAATACTGCAATAACGCCACGTCCCTTCATTTCGCCTGCTTGTACTTCATACTTGAGGTGGTTCTAGCGTTTTCGCTATAATTTTTGTGCAATAAGAAAAAGAAACCATGTTATATCCGTGTAACATTTGAGAGTATGTTTTATATATAGAAATACCACGAGACCAGGTAACCAAGGGAAATACCACAATGTAGTAGAACAAAAAAATGAAAACTTGACGGACCAATCAGAATGCCGGAACCGTTACTAGTTACCGGCCTCTTGTGGCAAAACAAGGATGTACCTCGGCTTTAGATATTGAGAAGATGAACAATTAATTTCAAGATGTTCACATATAAAATGATATAACATGTGAATAGTTGTAAATAATCACCACCGTGCTCATCAGTTAAAAAGAAGAGACTCCGAATCTGCAAATTAAGTAAATACACAGTAATTATTAACACAAAAGTAAACTTACGTCACCATTAAAGGGATGTAGTCGTCGCGCTTCACTGTTGGGTTTCATGTAAACAAACAACACGCGTTGTGTGCCTCGCTGTCCCATATCAAAGCTCAGACCACGGTAACCGTGCTCAGACTAGTAATACAACAATGTGTATTACTAGTCTGAGATTGAACAGAACGCGATACGACCACCACCCTTTAAAGCGTGGGAGTCGTCACCTGCGCATGCGTCAGATGGTCATAGCGTGTCATTGTTTGCAAACAAGCGTCTACCCATGAGCCTTTGTGTTCTAAGCATGTGTTGTTTTCATCGCTTGGGACTCAATTCCCACGCGTGCGCGTGCGCAGGTAACGACCCTCCCGCTTTAATTCACAGTGATAATACGTTGGTCTGTCATGAATGCGTTTAACAGACGGGGGTGTCGAGAAACCAGCATGTGTATGTACATATATTTGCTGAATTTATAATTGCCTTTCTAGTTGTTAAACTAGAGAAAGCCTTACAGAGAGAGAGAGCCAGTTATTACACAGTGACGATTTCAGTCGTGCATGACAGAAGGACAACGCCCAGTCTACTGTGTTTGCCATGTTTTGTGTACACTGAATACAACGACGAATGGAACACACCTAGGATCAGCACGACAACCCTATTTTATTTCCTCTAAAATACACGACACACATACAATTCGACCCAATTTTGGTCAACCATAAGTCGTACAAAGGTTGAATTGACCTACAACAACTGGCCTATTTTCGGTGTATTTTATAGCAGACTTCGCGTCGTGTTCGATAAGAGATATAGGAGATCCAGGGCGACTGACTGTTGCGCAACGACAAGCACTACTACAAAAAACTTCATGTTGTTAAATTTACCTTACATCCCGTAATCAACTTGAATGGCATATTGAATGTTATACACAACAAAATCAAAAATTATGAACAAATCTGGCAGAGTTCTCAATAAATTCAAATTCACACTGGCAGAGTTCTCAATAAATTCAAATTCACAATCTCTGGCCAGCAATTAGAAAATGTAGCCTCCTATGCCTACCTAGGAATCAAATTTAATCAAACTGGGAAGCTCCACGAAGCCCAAGTAGACCTTAAAAATAGAGCTCTAAAAGCCTATTTCAAAATGAAACAAATTTTGTATTCCGACACTGCAGTTCCATTAAAAGTACATATAAAAATGTTTGATGCTGTGGTAAGACCAACACTGCTCTATTGCAGTGGAATATGGTCAACTGATTACAACAACCATGCAAAAGATTTCTTTAGTTTGACAACACCTATGAAAAATTGAAACCCATTGTCTCAGCAAAATTTGCCCCTCAAAATGCAGAAAATAGCGTTTCGGTCTAGATTTCAGATCTCGGCCCCTCGTGCAAGATTTCGTGCCCCCGCCTCTGATGTTAATTACGCAATATGTTTTGCAGATTTGAGGTGAAATAAAAAGGTGTGATATTACTAGTAGACGACAAACGTGTCTCGTGACGGAGGGTTATCAGAGGCAGTGGCACGAAATTTTGCATGGGGGGGTCTGCTCACTAACCTTGCGCCTAAGGCGCGACCTTACTAAAAAATTAAAATTTTGAAATATAGACCCTCTGAAACGCCATTTCCTACATTTTGAGAGGCAAATTTTGCTGACATAAAGGGATTCAGCTTCAAGTTGAGTTTGGAGGGGCGACGCGTAAAGGAAAACATAGATGCAGAATTTGACTCTGCGCTTCGCGATAAAAGCAAATCTGTAGTTCTTACCAACCTAGAACAATTACCACCAGAATGGCTGTTAATATTCTGCAAATACTGCGACCACGAAACTGCTCCCCACAAAGACACTGTATTGGTTTTTACCGTGAGCTTACCAGTCTGAGGGCCCTTTGACAAGGAGCAGTCACTGGCAGAACACGAACGCGAGGAAATTTTTGAGGAATTTCTGAGGACAAAATGGATTGAAAAACTTGACGAGAATACAATAGCAGCATTGCTCAGTCGTATTGCTAACTCTGTTGCCATAGAAACGTGACGTGTTTTGTATTACTTAATTGATGGAGATGTGAATATGGCCATGTAGATGCGCGTAAATACGATTACGACTGTGTACTAATTGTGACGTAATACCCGAGATACTAGTAAAAACCGCAGTCAGACAAATAGGTGATTTTCCGTACAATTGCGAGATCTCGCGAGATGTATGAAAGACGCGCGTCGAACGTCTGCCGCAAAAATCGAACGATTTGATTTTGAACTCGAATTTCCTTATTTCGTAGCTCACACCGACCGGCCGATCTTCGACAGAGGAATATTGCTTCCGAATACCCTTACTTAATCGAAATTGCCTATCATCAAATGTGGACAGCACATTATTAAGCATGGAAATGCCCCCAAAATACATTCGCGTTTGTCGAATCCCACGCGATGTTTGACGCCACTACGACGCTATGACCTTTGTTTGTCCTGTTTTTTACGTTCGATTTCACGCATAACGCGTGATTCTCGCAGTGAACGGAAAATGGTCTATTGAAAAGAGAAACAAACGTTATGTATTGCCCGATCATCGTTAGATACAGAATCAAAATGAGAGGAAAATGTCTGTCATTGCTGTAGTCTCTACGGCAACCTTGTTGTTACAATAAGTCTCAGTTTTTATCCGATGTGTTTCAAACTGGTATATTTTGTTACTAGTATCCAGTACGTGCCCTTAGCAGAATTCAATTTTGACTAGGGTTGTCAAACTGATCCTTGTGGTTACAATAACAATAGCATCTATGCTCGCCAAGATTTGTGATTAGATAAGGCGGTAATCAGATACATTATTTCATTATGGTAGTATAAATCATGTCCTGCTTAGACATATTGATTTGGAAACCTTTGTACAATCATGTTTTATTGTTCTATAAAAATACATGTAGTATTGAATTTAATGTTTTTATATAATTATATACGACAGACAGCTCAACTTTCTAATATGATTTTTTTATATAATATACTGTCAATAATACATATCATTTTAATTGACTATTTAATATTCCGATATAATATAATGAATTTAAAACATGAATTAAATTAAATTCGCATAATAATAGAATGTTAATTACTAATACTTATCAATGGTAATAGTATTTCTTTTTTCTACAAGTCTGCTACATACAACTATATTGGTGTCCACAAATGAAATAAATAAATAAATAAATGTATATGTCATGGTGTTTGTGTTCCCATTTTTTTAAAATCCCTGCCGTGCCTTTTTGTGAATACCACACCACACGTCCCCCAAACCTATTACCGCTTGTTTGGAAAGCAGAACAGACTGTACTTCGTCAGGTTAATCGTCCGCTCCAGAAATCGGGGCCCATTACAGCGCCAACACCGACAGAACATATAATCCACTAATAAGCCTGCTTATACTTCATACTTGAGGTGGGTCTAGCCTTTTCGCTATAATTTGTGTGCAATAAGAAAAAGAAACAATGTTATATCCGTGTAACATTTGAGAGTATGTTTTATATATAGAAATACCACGAGTGCAGGTAACCAAGGGAAATACCACAATGTAGTAGAACAAAAAAATGAAAACTTGACGGACCAATCAGAATGCCGGAACCGTTACTAGTTACCGGCCCCTTGTGGCAAAACAAGGATGTACCTCGGCTTTAGATATTGAGAAGATGAATAATTAATTTCAAGATGTTTACATATAAAATGATATAACATGTGAATAGTTGTAAATAATCATCACCGTGCTCATCAGTTAAAAAGAAGAGACCCCGAATCTGCAAAATAAGTAAATACACAGTAATTATTAACACAAAAGTAAACTTACGTCACCATTAAAGGGATGTAGTCGTCGCGCTTCACGTGTTGGGTTTCATGTAAACAAACAACACGCGTTGTGTGCCTCGCTGTCCCATATCAAAGCTCAGACCACGGTAACCGTGCTCAGACTAGTAATACAACAATTTGTATTACTAGTCTGAGATTGAACAGAACGCGATACGACCACCACCCTTTAAAGCGTGGGAGTCGTCACCTGCGCATGCGTCAGATGGTCATAGCGTGTCATTGTTTACAAACAAGCGTCTACCCATGAGCCTTTGTGTTCTAAGCATGTGTTGTTTTCATCGCTTGGGACTCAATTCCCACGCGTGCGCGTGCGCAGGTAACGACCCTCCCGCTTTAATTCACAGTGATAATACGTTGATCTGTCATGAATGCGTTTAACAGACGGGGGTGTCGAGAAACCAGCATGTGTATGTACATATATTTGCTGAATTTGTAATTGCCTTTCTAGTTGTTAAACTAGAGAAAGCCTTACAGAGAGAGAGAGCCAGTTATTACACAGTGACGATTTCAGTCGTGCATGACAGAAAGACAACGCCCAGTCTACTGTGTTTGCCATGTTTTGTGTACACTGAATACAACGACGAGTGGAACACACCTAGGATCAGCACGACAACCCTATTTTATTTCCTCTAAAATACACGACACACGTACAATTCGACCCAATTTTGGTCAACCATAAGTCGTACAAAGGTTGAATTGACCTACAACAACTGGCCTATTTTCGGTGTATTTTATAGCAGATTTAGCGTCGTGTTCGATAAGGGATATAGGAGATCCAGGGCGACGTACTGTTGCGCAACGACTAGCACTACTACAAAAAACTTCATGTTGTTAAATCTAACTTACATCCGGTAATCAGATTAAATGGCATATTGAATGTTATACACAACAAAATCAAAAAATATGATATTCAACAAATCTGGCAGAGTTCTCAATAAATTCAAATTCACAATCTCTGGCCAGCAATTAGAAAATGTAGCCTCCTATGTCTACCTAGGAATCAAATTTAATCTAACTGGGAAGCTCCACAAAGGACCTTAAAAATAGAGCTCTAAAAGCCTATTTCAAAATGAAACAAATTTTGTATTCCGACACTGCAGTTCCATTAAAAGTACATATAAAAATGTTTGATGCTGTGGTAAGACCAATACTGCTCTATTGCAGTGGAATATGGCCAACTGATTACAACAACCATGCAAAAGATTTCTTTAATTTGACAATACCTATGGAAAAATTGCATGTAAAATTCTGTAAATCTCTTTTAAGAGTAAACAGCAAAGCTACCAATCTTGCTTGTCTACTAGAACTAGGAAGATATCCATTAGCTATTACTAGTATAAAACAAAAACAAAAACATATTGGTGTAAAATAAAACAAACAAAGAACAACAAACTTCTTTGAGGAGCCTATAGACTTGGCATTCGTTTAGATAATTTAAACATCTATAATTGGACATCTGGTATAACTCATTTAAACATGAGTCACATTTGGGAAGAAAACCATTACAATGATGAAAAGTTGCCTAAATCAGTCTCTAAAAAGCTTGCAGCCAACTTTCAAACATACTGTGTAGATTCAATGTATGATGATAATAAGGGAACAAAACATCAGAATAAACTCCCCACATACAGACATCTAAAAACAAAATTCACTTTTGAAAAATATTTAGAAACTGTGCAAAATCCCCTCCACAGGTCATCCATGACCAAACTATAAATTAGTGCTCATGTGTTAAGAATAGAAACTGGAAGACATAAAAACATTGACATTTCAAAAAGAAAATGTCAGTTTTGTCAATTAAACGAAATAGAAAAAAAAACACCTCTTTCTTAAATGCGATCTCTATAAAAAAAAAAAAAAAAAAATTAGCTTCCCAAAAATTTGATGCTACCTCCAAAACTTCCTGACAAAGAAAAATAGTTGAAATACTAAACAATGGTAGTAACAAATTAGCTCCTCAAATTGCTAAGTACATAGACGATTGTTTTAAAATCAGGGAGAACAACTTGAAAAAGGTACTACCAGCATCCTCAAAATGAATAAAAACATTTACTTTATTTATTATATTTTATTAATAACTTTGTTTTATACTCTTTCAATCTCATTTAATTTTTTTTTCATTGCCATACCTTTATTGTATTTTATAATCAAAGTCCCATAGAGGATACGATAACAATAAAAATGATTATTATTATTATTACACCTCAAATATGGGATACGATCATTGACGCTGGCGGTCGGCGTTCTTCGTCGGTGCTGAGACAGCGCTTCCTGTGACGACACAACGGGGTACGATAGCAATAACGATTATAATCTACATCTCAACAACAACAATAGAACATCAACATTCCGAGTGAACATTGCAAGCGTCCCAGACAATTTTAACACATCTCGCCCTTTGCTCGCAAGTAGTGAGCATGGGGGCCCCACCCGAAAAAATCAAGCTGAAACCCTTTGTCTCAGCAAAATTTGCCCCTCAAAATGCAGAAAATAGCGTTTCAGTCTAGATCTCGGCACCTCGTGCAAAATTTCACGCAATAGGTTTTGCAGATTTGAGGTGAAATAAAAAAGTGGGATACATTTGAAATATAGACCCTCTGAAACGCCATTTCCTACATTTTGAGGGGCAAATTTTGCTGACATAAAGGGTTTCAGCGTGAGTTGAGTTTGGAGGGGCGACGCCCCCAACATGTTTCGAGGGGACGACCGCCCCTCTGCCCCCGTGCCGCCGCCACTGGTTATGGTAGGCCATTTAACTTACCGATGAATATCTGGGACCTGGGACGAAAACAAAATTTGCTTTACCATCCCCAACGACCATTCGGCTCCGAGTTGCTATGCAGTCTGCGTTGATATCTGGTTTAACGATACGAAACAGGATAACACACACAATGACAAAATATTTATAAATATTGTGCGTATAAACCTATTTTCACTGATTACAGTTTAATTTTCATTAATTTGTGTGTTATCCCGTTTCGTTTCGTTTGTTCGATTACAATAAGACTTGATATCTGGAGTAGTATATTCCAATTCTATAATCATGTGAATCGTTCAACATCATAAAGAGTAATGTGTCATATTTCCATCACCGTGGCAACTGTTTGCTATTAGTAGTAAAATGCATTCATTTGTCAGTAACTAATGTTCATGCATGGAAGGTACTAACGTTAGTGCATGCATAGGGATTCCCATCAAATTTCAGATGAATGAAATTATCACTTTGGTCATCACTATGCTATAATATTACTTAGCTAATCAATGTCACGGTCACCAACTCACTGTAAAGTGGAAATCTTTGCGTTCAATTCCAGATGAAAGTGGTAAACCTATACCATACTGGATTGACATCACAAAGCTTGGCTTCAATACTCACACCATGGATTAGTACATCCATGCTCACACAAACGTCAAATAATTTCGCCCTTTCTTTTTTTTTATATCCGACAATCCAATTGTATTGAACTTGTGAGTGAATTTAATGACTATTTTTCCTTTTCGTAATTATGTGTCATGTTTGTGTGTCACTTAGATTTCTCTATTATTTATGGCATGTGTTATGTTTTCTCATTTATGTTTTTTATTACTCGAGTATTAAAAATATTTACAATTCTGTACTAATTTTCAATTTTTTCTTATTTTGTTGGCCGGATATTAATAGCAGCTTCGGCGTTACAATGAAATGCATAAAGCTGTGGTTGTTATAAACTTCTTATATTTATAATTTTAAAAAAATCAAAATGTCTGGGGGAATTCAAATTAACCAATTCAAAAATGATAAGGTGACATCATCTCGTGTTCTAATTAATATTTATATGCTAGTTCAACATCATCCAATCAACAAAGCCCTTTATTTTGAATAAGTGGGCAGTCACTTGAGGGCTTGCGTGTCGTGGGCGCAGACAACAATCATTGTACTGCGGAAGTCAAGCAAGTGTTCAAAACGTAATAAAAAAGACGCCGCCACCGGTGCGCGTGGCCCAATCAATTGACTAGCTGTCAGCTAACTTGTCAAACGAAAACATCGACGCGCCAAACTGAAAAGGTTGACGCGCCAAAATAAAAATGATAAACCACGCCCACTGCTTCAAAACAACCTGTTCACGTGCGGTGCCAGACAAAATGAAGTCTAGCAGAGATTTACGGCCGTTTCAAACGCCAACCAGAGAAAATCAACTGGAATCATGGCTCCAAAATATTGACTCTGAACTTTTAAAGTATGTTTCTGCCTTACGAAGGGCTGGATATACCAGTTTACGGGCAATTGCACGCTTAACAGCGGAAGAGAGTTCGTGTAATTGAGAGTTCGTGTTATTTGCTATTATTTTGTAACTTTAGGGGTAACATATTTGTGCTGATGGCAAATAGTTATGATAAGAGCGTTTTGAAAAAAATGAATAAGTATGTTTTCAGTTGAAACTAAAATTGTCAATTTGAAACCCAAAGAGAATTGTTTGCTGGCAGAGCAATAACACAATAAACATACAAATATGACAAAGCATAAACAAAATACATTGTAAAGTGTTGTACAACAGTGCATTTTAACACCAAGTTCAGTAAAGTTATTAGTTCAAAATATTTCAATATATCGTTATTTAGTCCCCATATGTGGCAGTTTGGATTGCAGTCGTTTTGTGAAAAATACATTGCTGACATTAATTATTTTTGTCATCTATACATTGTGACCAGGAACATTTTTTTTGTTCATAAGCGTCAGCATTGATATTTAAGAACCCAACAGCTCGGTAATATCCCAGCACATCGGATGGTTTGATTTCTCGTAATGCTTCCAGTATCGCAAGGGAAGATCAATTCTGGCTAGCGCGTTATATTCAGTGTTTTCTTAAGTTTCCCAGATACAAATTCGACCGGGTTTAGCTCGGGGGAGTAATACGGGTGTATTTGGGGCTTGGGTGTGCAGAAAATTTACATATATATCGCAATATGCTATGTTAGCGTCCGTGAATTTCTCCAAGGCTACCGGTGTTAGTGTTTTGTAAGTCCATCGGCCGCCTGACAATCGGGTTCGAACTGTCCGCGAAATAGTAGTGATTGAAACATTTTCTACAACTTCACCATGCTCATTGATATGGTCTGCAATAGCACGATTAGCTGTGGAATCATAGCCCTATGTTGCCGACCGCATTATTTACGTGAACTGACTCTGGCCGGCCCATAGGGCTATGGGGCCTTGTGCGACTGAATACCGGTTAAAATCCACATGCCAAATTTGGTCGTCGCGAAAATCACATTTTAAGACCTTCGAAAGTACTCGCTATGTTTATTTACTTCCAAACAATGACCAGAACCTATTTGCGCTGTGAAATGATGACGGTGGTCATAAAAAATTGACTTTATTTATCGTACACCGAGTCGCAGAAAAATAACAAGACGAAAGACGCCATTTTGGACTACAGAGTTACGCGAGACCTATAGCAAATTACGCGAGACCTATAATTTTGTACCACGTGACCGAAATCAGTAGATAAATTGCGTTTATGCAACTAGTTTCTATTATTAAACAAAAATCATACAATTATAAATACTGTATGTGATTGCTTTGTTGGAACAATTAGAATAACGGGAAGAGTGAGTTTTATTCTTCCGCCACTGTATCACATGACCGCCAAACGAGATTACATTTATTCTGCGCTAGGGAGTGTGGGATGTCAATGGCTGTCGTTTTCTCGTAATTTGCTTGGTTTCCGCGGTAATTGTAAAATATCACAAATTATTGCTTATTTATAAACACAAATTGCAAACAAAAGTTTGTATGTTATTTATCCAGCTATCAATTCACAATAAAGGTATGTCACACCATCGTAATCGAAAGCAAAAGCGATTAATTTACGTATGCCAGATTTCTGTTTTTAAACGGTGATAGATCCCGTAGCTCTATGTTCGACGTACAACAACAAAATTAAAAAAAAGACGTCCAAATGAAATTGTTAGGGCGAAATTCGATTGTAGGTCGCACCAAAGAGCTACGGAACCGCAGCTATAGCACGATACGTTATAGATGGTTGTAATCTTTTCAAAGTTTCGATCAGCTCCAAGTCACCATCACCTAGCTTATGGTAAAAACCTCTGTTGCCCTTGCTTGATCTACAATGAACGGATCGCTGCCATATTTTACGAATGCCCCGATGTTTCAGCACCTCGTTTAAATTTTCTGCCCGTGTTACTCACGTTACCGGCCATGTTTAGTAGTCAGCTGACGAGTTTGATGTGCTCAGAAGCAGTGGGCGTGGTTTAACATTTTTATTTTGGCGCGTCAACCTTTTCAGTTTGGCGCGTCGATGTTTTTGTTTGACAAGTTAGCTGACAGCTAGTCAATTGATTGGGCCACGCGCACCGATGGCGGCGTCTTTTTTATTACGTTTTGAACACTTGCTTGACTACCGCAGTATGAATGAAAGATGATCGGTATTTACAAATTGTTATAAATAATGTTATAAACTAAGGTACAAGCTTTCTGAATTTCACTGTAAAAGGACTTTACTTTGAAACTCATAAAACTAGTTTATCGCGTGACCTGGGGTCAACAAACGTAAAAGTTCCCCTGAAATAAAACTGCCATCATCTTACAGCGAGCGCAAGATATTTACATACACCTAACTCACGCACCCGCTAGGTAATTACCGAGGGACTTTGCAACATCCCCCAGACACTTTGCTAGACGCCCCAACGACCGTTGTAGACGCAATAAAGTTACACATACTCTCACGTGCCAGTTAATCAAAACACCGGACGCGGTATGCCTTTGATGTGTGGGCACGAGGAACAGTAGTAGTTGGAATATTCCATTGCTTTGTAGGTATAACAATCATTGCTGTGTAACACTTGGAAGAAATATAATACGAACATAAAACTGGAAATGAATATTAACAAGAAACGTTAAAAGTAAATTCCTTCGATTGTTAGTTTGTTGAGATGTTGTCAATGGGTTTATATACAGTCCTATTAAAAATATTATCATTGTGAGTGTCGCGTTTGCGCATAATGGTATGTCCCATTGCCAGTTTGTCATACAGCGCCCAGTCAGTCTTTCCCAGGAATCTTCTACTTATATTGTTTTACATACTAGTACTAATATATACCGTCACCATGTACCAGTTTCAAATATCGTTCAGATCTCGTGTTTTGCAACGATATTCCGAATGTATGAAAACATACAGTGAGTTTGAACGGTTCATTAGAAGTAACGTAACAAGGCTAGCAGACAGTGTCTTTCAAATAAGGTATGAAAATGATGAAGGGATCTCCGTAACATTGTCGGACTGCGACTTTGACATGCAGGACATGTTTCGATGTGCCAAGACCGTGCCCAATGCCGATTACCTCCGTATAAAAGTTATAATCACAGAGGGTTGTTCACCAGCACCAAATCGGTTAGGTAATTCCGAATCTATAACTGGTAGTCGACCTAAACAGTTGGAATTTGGAAATATTGCCGAAAATTGCAATCGACCCAAGAATTGGAAGAAACAGAAAGAAGACGCCCTCGTGAAAGAAATTTCATGTTTAAAAGACGAGAAAATGGCGATAGCGTCACAGAGGGCCTAATTGGATCGCCCCGTTCAAGAGCCTGAGCCCGTTGGTACCAACATCAGAAGTACGTGCCAAATTTGCCATCGCAAAGGCCACAAAGCTACTGGAAACCGTGTATTTTTGTGGCGGAGATCCATGTTTTTCATGGTTCTCGATGGCTTCGCTTCAGTGCTCAAGTTTAACGCAAGCCATATTTATATGACGTGTATTTCAGGATCGAAATACTACCAACTAGACTTTGCATGTGAACCGAACAAAAACTAATTCATGTAATAATTTGTTTTGTTATTTATTCAGGATAATAAATAATAATATTTTGAGCGCGCCCAAGCAACTCTCTAAATTTCAATGACATTTCACATTTTGTTGGCCAAGCAGATGAAGTGTCGCTGCTGCTTTTTCAACTCGGTCAGGTCACGGTGCTGTTGTTGGCGTTAAAGATATTACTTATCTGAATGAGCATACTTTCATGGCCACTAAAATTATATATACATATCTAGCCGAAGAACAACAAAAAATACGAATTGTGCAAAAACTGGGCGATATTATGATTGAATAAGGCACACAAACAGCAAAACACACTTTAATTTTAAAAGATTGATCATTATTTGAAACTCCAGGGAAACGAATTGTTTTGAAAACAAAATAATCAACAATGATCTAACCTCAAACTATGTAAAGAATTCAAATAATTTCAACGGTTTTATCTCTCCATCCAGTGTTTCTATTGGTCAACCCTAACCCTGAACAGTTAATTTTAGTGGCAGACCTACCCCATACGCAACTCGTATGAATAAATAATCAAGAGATCGACAACATTTTTGAAGAAAAAAAAACATGTTTATTTATCAATTTACACTTTCCAGTAAGTTTTGTGATAAAGCTCCACCAGCAAAATTTAGTATATTTTTAATGTTATCTATATCTAGTCTATGGCAATTCCACAAAAACGAAAGAAATTGCGTGACATCAAGGGCGTTATTGATGCAAGTGCGTCAATAATAGCAGTCTCGGTAAATAACACGGCAAACATATCATTTTCTCGTAATTTTCTCTTCACTTGACGAAAACACATTTCACATGAATTAAATTCAGGTGAGTATGGTGGTTGAAAAAGTAGCGTAACATTTCTTGTTGCCAACATTTCACGAAGCGCTGGCTCAGTTATTCGGCCATGGTGAACACCACAATTATCCATTATTACTGTATCGCCTTGTGACAATACATGTTGCCCATTCTCGTCGAATAACTCCATGGTCTCTTCAAAAAAATTAAGCATTTCGAGTCCATTGGAAGGACCGTCTAAAATGTTGAAGTTACTTACACCTCGGGCGTTGTGTAAGAGATTCACTGTAAAATTTACGTCAGAAGCATAGCGTTGAAACTCGACAGCTCTTTGACCGCGTAAACTGTGACCGTAATTGCGATATGGCGTCGTTCTCTTCACACCAGTCTCGTCGAAAAAGTGCAAAGTTTGTGGATCAAGCTGAGAAACAGTGTCTATATATTGTAATATTCGTTCCATATTTTTTTCAGTGACTTGCTCAGTAGGAGTTTGACTTATTTTTTTGAACGAATAATTCAAATCACTTTTCATTATATGATGTACCATACGCACCGAAGGCAAATTTTCCTGTACGCAAATATTTTCCCTCAAAAGAGACATGCGTATTTCCTTTGCCGTTAGGAATGGTTTCTGTAAGAGACGAAATTCCATAAACTCAACGATTTCCTGTGCAGATTTCAGTCGACGACGGCCGCTACTTTTGTCGGAACGTATCCAACCGGTGCGACGGAAATGCCTCACAATCTCTTGGACCGTTGCCCCCGCTAGTCCAACTTCCTTGGCGACCATTCGCAAACTATTTCCATCAAAGAAAAGACGAATAATCTTCTTCCGAGTGTCTTCGTCTACACGCTTTGGCATAATAGCAATAATGTCATAGTCGGCGAGCAATTCAAACTTGAATCCAGAAACTACACTCAAAACTAAACTGTTCTCACGATGGTAATGGGGACATCCCAGTTGTCCGAAGGTTCACGAGACCGAAGGTTCACGAGACCGAAGGTTCACAAGACCGAAGGTTCACAAGTCCGAAGGTTCACGAGACCGAAAATAGAAAATGCGATTATTTAAGGGGTCTACCATTAGAAATTCTGTGGGAGATGATGGCAGAGAATCTGCGCAAAAAATGTTTTCGATTTGCGCAGCGCTGAGCCCCAAATTTTCTTCTGCGCGGATTTATGTAATTCTTTCTGTGTGTTTTTTTCAGTCTGAATTTTCTGCAGAATTGTTTTCTGTGCAGGATTTGTTTTCCATTTTTGCCATGATGTGAGGTTGTTAAAAAGGTATCTTGGAACCATCGTATATATTTGTATGAGTTAACATAACTATATATACAATAAATATAACAAACTTTTATTTGTTTATTATGAGTTTTCACAAGCAAATTATTTGGAAATAATGGTACAATTATCGTGGAACTTATATACATTTATATATAATAAATACACGTATATTACATTGATTCTAAATAATTAATCTCCTCTAGGATTGTTTTAAAAATACGCGAGAAAGAAAAGTACACATATTTGTCGAATTTACATTATCTTGATGAAAGCATATTTTATTTAACAGCTGTTTATTACAAAATGCATAACGACGTTATTACAAAATGCGTAGACTTTTTGTATTACAAAACGCGTAGACTTTTATTATTACAAAACGCGTCGACAGGTATTACAATACGCGTTTTTATTACAGAATTCGTCAAAATTATTACAAAACGCGAAATTTGTTACAAATTACCGCAGCACAATGTCCATGTACTTCATAATAAGTCGTAGAACGCTGTACAATTCAAGTGGAAAGTCCTCCAGCAACAATGTATTTGTCTGCGATGCGGCCTGGACATTTTATTTTTGGGTTTGGACATTATAGCATAGAAGATACTTTCTATTCTGACTTTATCCTGCACATAATGAACAGCATTTACATTATGTGAACACTGACCCGTGGCGAACAAATAGATGGAACTACATACCACGGTATATATAATAGTAATCACACAACAGTGCGAGATGTGATATTATATTTTATTTGGCACATACACAAAAATAATTGCGCAAAGTCCAACAAAACAGTGTATATAATAGTAATCCTAGCACAATATCTAACGTACCATACATAATTGTATATAGTAATAATCACACATAATTGTAGTAATCATCAGTAGAAACAGTACAAGTGTATATAACAGTAAGTATATAAGAACAATGTCTAGTGTTGTATTATCCGTTGCATCAAGGTGCATACGTTATAAACATAAATAAAAATAAATGCTTGTAAATTCAAAATCGCTGCAGAATACCGATTGACCAATCCGGGGATAGTATAGTTCAGTCTTCATAAATAGAGTCATGAGTCACGTCGAGTCAGCCAATCACCCTCCGAATGCATTTCAAATTAAGTGGGCGTGCATGATTGAAGTATGCGTGCGTATCGGTGGGCATTGCTCTGGGCCAATCACAACTACCCATTAGGATTTGAATGAAAACAAGACACCGATGTTTATAAATACTTACAAACGCGTTTAAACATAAACTGTAGCTCATTGCAACAGATAGTAATTAGTGTTTACTTAATTAACAAAGAAACATTTAATTTGTTCATACTGAACATTGCTCTATAGTTGGTAATATAATATTACCGAGCTAAATGCAGATGGTTATATAATACACTCTGGGGTTATGGTAGATTTGCCTCCAATTTGTTTTATATTTCACGTAAAGTTGAGCAAAATAATTTTTTCGGCACGGGTTTCTGCAGATTTTTCTTAACTTGTTTATATGTCAAATCATCATTAGTTCCCAAACCTCATATGACAAAAGTATTTATGTATGACTCAAGTTCTTCCCACTTGACGTTTCGCTCACCATAATTATATTCGACCTATCCCGACTTTGTGAAATATATTTAGAAAATATTTCCATTATCAAACATAAACAACGCCACAATTAAAGAAATGGACAGATTTGGATAGAATACTAAAAATAAAAATCAGCTAGACAAATTTAAGTATAACGACTTGCATAAAATGCACCTATTACTAATAAATACGCCTGTAGATTGTGCGTGTTTCATCATGCTATTTTGTAATGTTAACACTCTTAACATCAATAAAACTCGAAAAGGTCATTGAAAAATTAAATTAAAGAGGCAATATGGATAACTGTGAGCATTGTTTAGCATTTTAAATAATCTTCCTTTCATTATGCATTCCTCAAGATATCAATATTATATGGCTCATCGTGAAATAACAGTGCACTTTGTGTAGCGATCTTAGAAGTATTCCGAGACGTTC
The DNA here is from genome assembly GCF_978046115.1 of Saccoglossus kowalevskii. NCBI lineage: Eukaryota > Metazoa > Hemichordata > Enteropneusta > Harrimaniidae > Saccoglossus > Saccoglossus kowalevskii. The sequence continues at coordinate 28,337,402 of NC_140657.1, forward strand.
GCGGAAAAAGGCAAAACATTTAGTGCGCCTGTGCTAAAGGAATTACCTATATGTATAGGTAAATCAAATTAGATTGAGTGTCGCATTCTTTGCCAAACTAATACCTCTAAAATCGCTACAAAAGTACACTTGTATTCCTCGATAAATCATATACATAAAATACTTTTTTTAAATTCTCAAAAATGCTTAAAGTTATCCATATGGCCTCTTTAAGTTTAACAACATGTTCATAACTATATCAAAGTCTCTCTGGGAGAGAACAAACACTATTACATCTCATTATATTGGATCTAAGACTTAAAATGTCCAATCTATGTCCTTTTGTCGCCAGATGTTACTGTCTGTCTAATTGTACGTTTTTATTGCGTAAGTGATGGCTCGCCAATACTGGGTTAAATTTATTTCTCCTTCGTTATATTGCGTACGAAGACGCACAATTCTCCTTTCCAGATCTCTCCATTTCCTCCTTCTCACGTGGCGGAGTATCCCTCTTCTAGCCTGTTGAATTACAGTTCTTTCACTCCGCTCCTCATCCTTCAACCATCTGATGAAGATCCACAGAGAAGGATGGTGAATCCCCACTTCTCGGTTCCACTTCAGATGAAGACCTGTAATTAAAAAAAGCATTTTAAAAACGATTCAATTTTTTGCATATCTACAGCTATGACGACGATAATGAAAATCACATAAATATGTTTTATCCTTTAATACAATTCTTCATACCTTCAACTATGTTTGTAGTCCTCATCTCCATGTTTCTTTGGAATACATTCCAACTAGGAATAGCAAACTGACCATCGATGAATATATTCTGCACATATTCTAGGAAATCTTCTACTGCAGGGTGTATCCTTGTGACTCGCCTTGCCTGCCTACTACGCCTTAGCAAACCAAAATTCTGTCTTACTAAAGCGACTGGCAAATACCCCAAAGCAAATACTTTCCTCAACAGGCGTTGTGTTCTTCTGTGGTTGTTATAGGCATTTACCAGTCCCAACTCTTGGATCTTCCTCCAAAAACATTGCGTCAGGTGGAAGTAGCAGCCTTTTACACTGATACCAGGAAATTCTGCTTCAAATGCTTGGCGTATAGACATCTCATAGTCTGAGATCACAGTCGTTGGGGCAAATTGCCTTCCCGCTGCAGCCGTACGGTCTTTTAGGTGTTGGAGGACTCTTCTATACTGCTCTAATCGTTTACCATTCATCAGTGCATATGCTAATGTAATAACATTACCCATGTAGCGCCCATGGATCGTAACTAGTTGCACATACGGAGGAGGAGATGCCTTGAATGTCCCGTCAATATATACTATTGAAACTTCTGATAAGATCCTGAGGCATCCCGTTGTTAGGAAGATCAGAACACCAAGACCATTGTCAACAAGTGATAGAAACCTTCTTCCACGCCAAGACCTTGTCCACTCACCTTCTATCTGGACGTCTTCAATGCGTCGTGGAATGGGTGGTAAATTTTCTTGTCTGCATCTGTGCATTCTTGACCGTAGACTTGCATAGACAGGTACATCTTCGCCTCTGTCTTCTCTTCTACCAGCAGCATCATTGAACACACGCTTGATAGGTTTACTTGGGTCTTCCGCTAGTTTTTGCTTTACCTCTCTCATCATATCTTCTTTTTGAATCAGTTCCCACTCTCCCTCGTGATTATGCTGGTTAGTTATCTGTGACAGTTTTAGAAAGTAATTTCATATAGACAAATGAAAACGACTACGTTTTATTGCATTGTGATGTAAGGTTACTTAAGGGTCGTAATGTAACGTAAACAAAAACGTTTCAACAACAAAATAGTACAATTAATAAAGTAATTAATATTTTTATTTGTATTAAACACAACTTTACACATCAAGAAATCAGTTCACGTGCAATATGCGAAAACTACTTCCATTATTCCACGATTTTCTGCAGATCATCATGTTTATGAACAAAATATTAAAAGCAAGTTCATCTTATTCATATTCATCATTGTGTGATGAATACTCAGCCATGTACTCAAAGAGGCAATGTGGTTACCGTTGGACATTTTGAGCATTTTCAAATCTCCTTTGATACTGCATTCGTTTAAAATCAATAGTATATGATTTATCGTAAAACAAGCCATGAATGGCACAGTCCCCGCATGTTAACAATTTAGGGGGAAGGGCGTCTTCGATCTTCAGTCTTCGTTTTAAAGACACCCCTTTAGCACGTCTGTATGTTTTGCATAACACGCACGAGCTTCCGATTATCACGCTCTACATTGCGTCATTGTATCAGAGAAACATTCGTAACAAGTTACCAAATGGAAATTGGATTGGTTTTTCCATAACCGCATATACGTCGTTTTATTTTACAATAGAATGAATATTATTATATATTACTATATTGTTGTATATTGTTGAAAATAATTACCTGCACAAAATTGGGTCTGGCATCTTCTTGAATGGGAAAAACATCAGTGGTCACTCTTCCTCTGCAAGTCTTTCTCCAACATCTCCAAGATAGTGTGGTGTTGGTGGATTTATTTTTCTGATACCTATGACCTTGGTAAATCAAAATAAATCCTCTTCCAATGCCGGGTTTGATGTACGCCATCTTTTCTCGTTTTTTATACACCAACGTTTTGCACTTTGTACGTTTTTCTTTTATGAAACTTCGAATTGATGACTCTTCCTGAGTACACTAGAGGCTGTAGCCGTCCATGCTTGTCCCTGATGTACGCGCGCGCGTTCATAATGACCTTGAATTAGCGTAACGCACACCAATGACATGTTACAAGTCATGCGCCCTCGGAGTGAGGTTCCGGCATTCGTGTTGTATACAGGGTCGTACAACGTTGTCATTACATTAAATAAAAGTTATAATTCTGGCAGAGAATGATGTTGCGGACACAACTGTCAGAGGCAATCTGATTAAAATCAGATGTTGTGAATGGACTATTTTTTTTTTGGATGAAAATATTGTTATTATTATCTATTTTCATTTATTTTACTTATTTTTTTACTGTTTTTATCGTTTTTATCACTTTTACTAAGTTTCGATTGTTTTTATTATGTCGAATGCGTGGGCCAACTAAATAGTAAATCTGAAATATGGATACGAATAATTGAAATTAGAATATTTTCCTAATTTCCAACCGTATTTCACGCTTAAGTAATGGTCTTTCGCTTTCGTTTTATTGGCTTGCCCGTAATGAAGTGGAAGGCTAAGTCATAGTAGTGACAAAATGTCTGTCGTCCGCCGTCGTCCCCCCCGAATAAGTTTCCCGCCAAAATCTTTGCCATACTGAGCAATTGTTTCATACAATTATTATTTTTACCTCAGCTAAAAAAAATTGATCATTTCAACCTATTCAACCTATAAAGTACAAACTATCTTTAGTTCATTGTATTCCCCAATGCACAACTCTACTTGAACACATTAAGATGGTGGGAAATGTGTTTTTTGGGGGGGCAAATTTGGTAGATATTTGTTAATGCTGCTTCCAGCATGTATAGGGCAAGCCATTTGTAGTTTAACTATGTTTGTACGTTTGTACTTTACAAGTCGATGTTTTCAAAACCGTAAAAAATTCTCCTCTGACGATGGCGTTTCCGGTCACATCATAAAATAACTATGCAATAATATATAAATACTTGAAATTGGAACCATTGTTTATATTCACTGTTGTTTGACACATTTTCTCAAATAACAAGTTTCATCAAATTCCCTAAAATAGAATGTAAAATGTGAGAATTAGAAAAAAAATGTGTTTTTTCTTCTTCTGCTACGATGGTGTTTTCCGGCCAATTGAAAAGCATAAATACTTTCAACAGTTGGATATCATAGATAGATAGAGAAACAGCCGACTATGTAATTTACAGGGATGGGCAATATTGGGAATTAGAGCGAAAAACATATTTCAAACATGGGCGTGTCCTAGAGTCAGACATTCACAACGAACATAGATCAGAGATATCAAGGCTCCCGACCATCCGGAAATGTATCAACTGCGACGTGGAAAAGCTCAGCGGCTTAAAATATTTTGACTGCACTCCATTATTTTACAGTGCTGGAACTTTCCCGCGCAGGATGGTCACACGTTTCAAGCACGCAAGTTGACCATGGCGGAACAAGATTTTCCAAACCAATCTTCAAAAACACAAATGCACACACATGGTTGCTACCCACATTTGCATATTTCATCGTTTGGATAGCCTCGCTCTCGCTCGGGGAAACTGATTTCTTCACATTCTACATCCACTGGTTTGTATTAGCAGAAAAACACAATCAGTTTAACCCATATCACATTTGTTTGTAGGCATCCGTTACGATAAACTATCAATGGCAGATTCAGTTCGGAGTAACATTCTTTTCTAAGGCGTATTCGAGACAACGCAGTCTTGAACTTATTTATGTTTAGGTGCAAATAAACAATGATATACCCCTGAAAACCTCCATGTAGAACCGGGTTTCGTTGTATTACGTATTATCCATTTGTTACATATTTCTCACTTTGGTAACGTTTTTGACGCAATAAAACGCGCACTGATGTGCTGCTTCTGAGTGACCCCTCCTAATTGCACACTAAAAGCCATTGAATATACACAGGTGCACCAGGTGCAATGCAATAAAATTCATTACTTTGCAATAAGATGGGTGAACTGAATCAACTGGCCAATCAAATCAGTCTTACTTCATTTCGTGCCACCCATAGACTTAACATTGTATTCCGTGACTCAAAATGAATACATTCCCGGTCTTGAACCCCCATAGAACTATAATCCAATGGTGCAGAACGGTGTGAGCCGTAAACATACAGAAAGTTTGTTTTATTCTCTACATGTCAACGCATTTGACGCAGTATTGAAGATGCGAGTTTTCGATTTATGAAGGGTGAAAAAGATTAATATTTCCCACAATGCGGTTACATAGGTTGCTAAAACTAAATTTAAAAACAACACTGTTCCCAAATGATAATATCCGATAAACAACAATTTATAAAGCTGTAAAAATACAGCAAAATAAAATTGTGATAAACCTAATTAGTGGTTGTCAAGGAGAGCGCCCTCAAGTTAATACATCAAAAGAAACCTATGCAAATGAAGTAGGCAGACTTATGTGTGAATGATTCCATGTTAAATGTTACTTTTATTTCCCATTACATGTGATGATCCATCCCACTTCCTTCAGTAATATGATTTAAGACCAAAGAAACCCAATAAATATTACATTGTATTTATCTGCCGGCAACGGCATATTGAATCTGGAGATATGTATGCGAATAACGTGATGTCCTGCATTTTTAGAAATCACAAACGAGTAAAGATGTGGACTATCGATATTCTCGACAAATAAAACGAACATTTCACGCTTCACCAGAGGACATACAGTCACAAATGTTAAACTTGAGATAAATATAGCAAATATATAATAATGTATGCATTAACGACGGGCCGATATCTCGTTATCCGCACACATTCAGAATGACAAATATCACTCATACAACTCAGTATATGCTGCTTAAAAACTCTGCAAACTTTAAAGTGGGTGTCTTTAAAACGAAGACCGAAGATGGAAGACCCCCTCCCCCTAAATCGCGACATTATACACAACTGAGGTCTAGGTTTAAAGGGAAATTGGGATTTTACACACACAAATGTCTCAATATATATTACGAACTAATTCATGTGTGTAAAATCGAGATTTCCGTTTAGGTCTTCGTTTTACAGATTGGGTGGGGTAATCTTTAGAACGAAGACCCTGTGATAACTCGCTAATATGAACCATTTTTCGTAGAGTTTATTTTAATTAGTGCGTAGTTGGTAGATACGGACATAACAGTACTAATATATTCATATTGGCGGCATTCATGGTGTAAAATCGAGATTTCTTTTTAGGTCTTTGTGTTGATAGATACGTAGATAGCAATACTAAAATATGTTTCTTTGGAGACTTTTGTGTGCGTAAAATTCCAATTTCCCTTTGAACCTCGATTTCAGTTGTGTATAAAGTCGCGATTTAGGGGGGGGGGGGTCTTCGATCTTTGTTTTAAAGACACCCTCTTTAAAGTATTTCAAACAAAAAATAAACGTAACAAAATAGATGGAATGTTCTAGACGATATTTATCCATCGAAAAAAAAAAATATAGGCAGTTACGTTGCAGTTGGGGTGGTGAGCTGCCACATGCATCGTTCTAAATATATAGGAGTTTATATTCTAGACGATTTTTAATCGCTCGAAAAGAGTTTAAACTGCATGTGTTGTGTTTATCCATGAATATGAATAACGTCCCTGGTTTATCTTTATTAGCTTATATAGTTTAGACGTCAAAGGTAATGTATGTAGTCAGGCTACACAGTCGATACGAAGACACATTTTCGCACCTGACTCCAATGTCTATGATTTTTTTTTTCGAATGTTCGGTCTCGTGGACCTTCGGTCTCGTGAACCTTCGGTCTCGTGAACCTTCGGCCTCGTGGACCTTCGGACTACTGGGCTGTAGCCGTTCTTCTAGCTGCCCTTGTTTGTACCCACCCACCCACACTCATTCACTCCGCTACTTAAAAACTGCTTAAAATATGCTGCTGACTTTTTCCGGGTTGCATGTCTGCCGGTGCTCTTTTGCCTTTTTTCAATTTTTGTCCTACCCTCGCCCGTTGTCAGGTAGGTTACGTTGTCAGGTTTTTTATATATATATTTTTTAATTTTTGTTGTGCCAGACGACAGTTCGGGACATTGGGTGTCATTGTTGTCTCTCCTGACTTTTTTTCATGTGCAAATTGCAACTGCTGACACATAGTGCATTTTGCCGCAAAAGTCATATTCATGTTTGGGACTACATGACAGGGCCGCCGAATGAACAGAAGCCAAAAATGAAATAAAAATATAATTTTATTTCAGCGTAATTTCTCGCGCCCGCCGACTTGTAAGCGCAAAAAAAAATGCTGAAATTATTTTTATCTTCATTTTTTTACCGCCCGCCGCATAACAAATCCAAGTTGCATTTTCGTGGGAGTATCATGATCAAAGTACGGAAGTGTCGCGCAGATGAGAAACAAGGTTATACATGGAATAAAATGTTATTTCTTTTCTTTTCCCCGATCAATGATCTCACTTACAATTCTTTGAGAATCACACAAATCTAATGGAAAAAAAGATATAATTTTATTTCTTTTTCGCCCTCCTCAAAAAAATTGTCTTATAAAAACTCGCGAAACAAATAAAAAAAAATAAATAAAATAAAAAAGTCTGGCCTAAATAGCTAGACTTCCTACGGAAGTTTCGTGCACTCGAACATCAGACTCTCGGAGCTACTTTGTGGCGAGTTGGATTCTTTGCCGCATATTTTCCTGGAATGTCCGGTGATTGATGCCCTCTGTGGTAGTATCAAGCATTTGTCTACAAATCTTCTCAAGCCTGGTATCTCAGTTCCACATTGGTGGTTTGTTATTCTTCCTCCTCATCATTCGAGTAAATTTCTCTCTCGTCAGTGTGAGAGCATCTTCTTGTATATTATATCAACTGCCAAAATAGCAATTCATATCTCTCGTCGGAATAAGCGAGAGAAAAACCTGCTTGTGAATCCATTTGAAATATTCAAGAATCGAATTGTTGCCCGGATAAAGTCGGAGTACCAGTATTTCAAAATGATAAAACAACTGGAAAGGTTTGAACAAGTCTGGGCTACTAATGATACACTTTGTTCAGTAGAAAATGGAGTATTACAAATCCATGTCTGATTGCGTTTTCATATTTTATTTTTTCTGGTTTCCTTCACATGGTCATTTTGTTTCGTGTTTTCTTTATACGTTTCGATTTTCCTTAACATTTGGCAGGGGGGATCGTAACCTCTTGTAGTGAGAACCAGTGTGACTGGCCTGCCAACGGGATGCTAAGGTTTTTATAGTAAAAGTTATCAGTCACTTCCGTTAATGTAATTTAGTTTTATTATCCGTAAATCAAAAATCACTATAGTACACAAGTTCCTGTCACATGGTATTACCCGTGTAAATAGAGGTCATCACATGACCCCAACAGCCGGTCATATAGCCATTGTTTACCACCGGTTTCGGAGAATTGTAGGTCAGAATACTCTGAATAAAGTTTCGAGATGTAATCGCATTTGGAAAACAGCACGTAAGCCACGTTGTTGATCACCGCTGTGCTCTGACTTGAAGGCAGAACTACTACGTGACCGTAAGCAATGAGGCAAGTAGTGATTCAAGTTCATACAGACTCTCAATACTTTGTTATTGTTAGTCGTGTAGCAATCTTATATAGCGGTTGTCTTATCTTATATAGCCACAAACCACAGTCACTTAATATATAGCGCAGGGAAAATGCAACACGAAACCACCGAAATGTCCTGCCGTATGAGGCTAGTTTATAGCACGTATTGTAAACAAATGTTTAGCGTTATTTCAACACGACAACTGTTTGCTCTTATTTTCAAGGAACACACTTTTAAACTACAAGAAGTCGCTGAGAACATCCCAATCAATGGGATTTTGTACTATGTTTTAGTCGTATTCGGTAAACGCATTTCGGTAAACTGGCATTGAGTTGATCTCAGTCTGGCACCCAACCAAATATTCGCTCCCGGGCCGGTTTAGTGACACGCATATCTCGCTGGCCATGCTCGCATTAGGAGTTCCCATTTGAAAAGGGTGGGGTGTGGTGGCAGTGGGGTAGAGGCAAGAGGATTTTCTCCCCCTCCCCCCAAAAAATGTAAACGAATCGGGAAACAGTCTGAGAATAAATAAACTACTGTAAAATACTTTATTTTAGCTTGAATTATTTTCGCTGAAAAGACATTTTGGGTGTTTTTATATAGTTTATTTTCACTGATTTTTGACGAGTTGAATGTAAAATATAGGAAAAAGGTATATTCACTGGATTTTATTTTCACTAAATCATTCTTTCAACGAAAATTAATTTCAAGCGAAAATAAGGTATTTTTACAGTATTTCTGCAAAGTCCACCTCAAACTGAACCCCAGACAAAATAAAAAGGACATAGCAACCGGCATGTATATACATGTTGCAGATAAGACAAAATATTTATTTTATAATTTATTACACCATTGCATGGTGCCATCGACTGAGTGCAGGAAGAAGCCGGTCACCCAACGCAGAAGTAACTGGTAAATTGTATATGATTGGCTTCATCCTAAACAAATTGGCTGGGTCAGAAACCGGTACCGATACGCAATGCCACTCAGGTAGCAACCAACGGCGCCGCTCCCTCTTCGGAGAGCGACGACAAGTTTACTGTAATTTATAAGTTTGTCCATTGTTTTAAATTCGTAGACGGCCCGCAGAGCGAAACGTACTTTGTGCCCTTGTTTTATTGGGATTGTTTGTATTGTTTCCATGGCAGCAGGTACAGGTGCCAGCTCAATGTTCATACTAGAGTTGTGAACACCAAAGTATGACCATCCTTAGTGCATTTTATTTTCTCATTCACGGGTTACTAGTAATAGTAACGGGGACAGCGGGATCAACAATACGAATCAACTTCCTCCTAATAAGGCTACACCGATTTAATTTTATGGATGACATCCGCGCGCGCATTAGTTTTTGCCTGTTCTCAAAAAAAAAAAAAAAAAAAAAAATCTCCGACGACGAGTCTCCACAGATCGGTTTTCGGTCCGGAACTTGCCGACTCGTATTGTTGCAAAGCGCAGACTTGTCGTAAAACTCGTTTTGGACTACCTCAAAACCGAACTCCGCACAGTTAGATGCGCGTTACGTAAAGCGCAAAGGCCTATGGGAAAGAGATTGCCTCAAAACATGCAAATTTTGCCATAAATGATCCAACATGGCGACCACACCACCAAAATACGTGAGCATAAAAGTTCAGAGGTGAAACGGAGACAAAACTGCAACGAAAGCAGGAGAAGCTTCTTGACCGAAGTCCCCTTACGGGGTGAAGAAAAGTTTCTTATTATTTTTTTTTCATTTTCTGATTCGGATAATTTGCTTGCACACACATTCAGTAATATTTTGATCATAAAGTGACGCATTTTCATCAAGATACATGTACATAATTTTCTGCATCCACATTTTTGTTGGTGTTTTTTTTTTCAATATCGAGCCTCTTATAATTTGTTACATAGTTGAAGTAGTTCTAGAGAATTTGTGTCTACACTTAGTCTATCTGAAATGTCACTTTAAAAGCTGTAGTTTGAATGTCAAAGGAGTTAATTGCCAGGTTGCTGTTGACAAACTTATTGTTCATTTTTAATTATTTTTTTTTCAATACAACACAGTAAGTTTTTCTTTATTATTGAGTTGATGTGTATGCCTTTGGCAAAGCTAACATCTGCCTTATCCTCTTGCCTTTTCAAAATCAAAGCTGATACCTGTGACAGTAATACAATACGAAATGTGTACATCAGCATGTGCCTCCTACAAATAAAGACTTGTTGTTTTTGATACACTGTGGTTAAAATTCGTAATAATAGCTCCGTAGTCTTGTGGTTTTAGCATCATTTTTTTTTTTGGCCGATTTTTTTTTCGCCCTCTCGCATTAGTTTTGGGGTCTTCAGAGGTTGTCATCCATAAAATTAAATCAGTGTGGCCTAATTACACGCTCCTAGAAAAGGGGGAAGTCCCTGGATGCTGCCACGTTTTACGCATGCGCAACCACAGTTTCACGCATTGTGATGTCTGTGTGTTACTGTATGAAATATGCTAGTACACATTGAGTACACACCTGTACGCACTCAACATGGCATGATTCCAACCCATGCATCTCAAAGATATATGACGTCATTATGTTGCCAAGATACCAGATATATTTCCATGATTATAACTAAGTGAAAATCAAAGATGATTCGCTTTTAGTTTTATTTTTGCTTTCGTTCGACTTTGCTCAATCGCTCTTGTTTTATTTTGTAGACCAGTTTACACAGACGACCCAGAGGCTCCAGTGGGGCCGGCGTTGACTGCTGAATGCCATCCGCATCAACATTTGGAGATCCTCGTTTCCAAACCGTACTCCATAGCAACGGTGAAAACGATTTCAAAGCAAAGAAACGAACAGGAAAAAGTCGCTAAGATCAGTACAGGAGGCAAACTACGAATGACTACAAGGCACGATTTGATTCAAAAGAAGCGTAAACGTACACGAATGAATTCGCCAGATATATTTGTGACGGAAAAAAAGAGTATCGTGCCAGGGCCAACGAAGAGCAGACACTGGAACTTGCCCGCAAAAGGAAGCCTCCGGGTTTTAGTTGAATATTTAAAAGACTCGAGCAATAATAGGACTGACCAGGGCGGGCTGGAACCGGATTTAATAGAATTGCTGGACTAAATTGTCTTTCAAAGACAGGCCATAATATGTACATAGATTTTATTCACATGTCCTTGGACCTGTTGAACTGCTCGGAGTGACAGAGTACGCTCATTTGTTTGCCATAAAAAATACGAAGAACGATACTCGTTTGTCGTATTAAGGGGGCCTATGCATTGCGTACTAGTACATTCCTAAAACATTGGTGCTAAAGTGTCAGCGTTCTTTCTAAGTTCAGTAGCATATTCGTGCCATGATATTCTGTGCACAGTTTGTTGAAAAAAAAAATGTGAAAAACTCGTTTGACTAATTAAAGGGCGTGGAAATGTTGTCTATTTCCATAACCTTTGTGTAAAACACGTCCATTCTGACTTCAAAATATGTAGCACATTTGTGTCAGGACTTTTTTGTTTATATTATTACAGTACGCTCATTACGCTCAACAGTTTGCTGTGAAAAAAATATGAAAAACGAAGCTCGTTTGTCGAATTAAAGGGACGTATACATTACATACACTTTCATGACATTGGTGCTAACAAAATTTTCTGGCCCAAAAATGACCACCGTAGCATATTTATGTTTTATAATTGCGTAGACAATCATGCGTAGACTGAGTTAATTCATTTATGAACATTTTCCAACAAAAATCATTGAAAACAAAAAACGTTTGCAATGACTAGTTTCATCCAAAAACGAGCTATTTAGGTCAGTGCAACTGGCAAAAAAATGAATGTTTGATTTTAGTAATAAATATCGTTGTTATAAACATGTAAATAAAAGAAAGTACTATATCAATTATGCTTATTTATCCGACTACAGTCCGCCTTTCAGTTTATGTCTGCTTCCCTTCACAGTCATATTTCCATTCTCCTTCCCAGAGCTCATTGCGGTTAGATAGTAGAAATATACAAGTAACTGCGCGGGAGATTGGGCTAGCTCAGTACACTGGTTCCCGTCGAATTCCCGCATAAAGACTTAGATGGGTGGCCGTTTTATAGTAATATTATCAAAATTCTGTCATCCGACTCCCCAATATAGAGTCTGGGGACCAATAATATCACTAGTACAGTGCCTATACCCTGCTACAGTCACCCATATTTACCGGATGACAGATTAGGCCAAAAAAAAAACTTATGTTGCCCTCAAGTCGGAAAATTGAAAGTCGCCACTTATCCCCCAAACAACTGTCCGGGATCGTTAATTTTTAGAGGAAACACTTTTTTACTGCTTAAAATGGTGAGTTTTTAATATTTGGGCCTATTAGATCAATTCCTTTTATTAATTAGCTTCCATATTTTTCACTAATACTAAAGAAGAAACACAGACTCGGATACGACATTCGGCCACCGTGAAATGCACGGTAATATTCGTGTGTATGATGCGAGCTATACGCTCTCAGTATTATGTGAACATAGATTTTCAACCGTTACACGTTTGAAAACATACCAACTATATTTCTCTAAGGTAAGAACTGTGAACTGATAATAGAGACTTTGGCAATGATTTCAAGATTTTGCACAGACTCGAGTCGGAGGCTACTTGCCGGTCTCTGTGCGGTGCGTCGAAAGAAGTGGCGTTTGGCATCGAATACTGTGCCTGCGTCAAATACGCATTGTAACCGAATCAAGCGGTAGTCTACATAAATAAATAGACCAACTGTAGTTTTTGCTCAGTACTCGGCCACATACCGAAGACAATCCTGGCAAGTGGAATCTGTAGAAAGGTCGCCAAAAACATCAGGAACACAACGCTACATTTTACTTACGACCAGTTGTCCCATAATACGCCAATTTTGATTGGGCACATGCTTTAGAGGCGCCTTCTAGTCTATTCTATGAGATCTATGGATTTTGCCGAGGTAAGTACGCGACTTGTCAGTGCAAACCACGGGTTCGTTGGAGAGTAAGTTTAAATCGAGCTCGCGAAACCACAGGGAGCCCAGGAACTACAATCAACTGTAATACGCAGTCTCTATGAGCGCGGGGGGGGGGGGTATCGGCTGGTATCTAGTGTAAGAAATATTTCTTACACTAGATACCAGCCGATACCCCCCCCCCCCGCCGCTCATAGAGACTGCCTATTACAGTTGATTATAGTTCCTGGGCTCCCTGTGGCGAAACCGTGTGACTTGGATGATTGCAAATCATATACGGTATGAAGGGCCGACGGGCAATAGAAATGGGACAGCGCCCCCACAGGACAAATGATGGTTTTTAATTTAACTAGAATCCGTATCTTTTTAGTTTGTCCGTCACGAAAGAAAACAATAATTCGTTATCATGTGCTATTTTACAGCATGAAGCATAATATAAATTGAACAGAAGTTTTGAAAAAGTACTCATTGATCAAAGAAATATTATAAATTCACTGTTCAGACAAATTAAAATAATCATACAAAAAAAAGCCCCCAAAACATATTTTTGATCTAAAATCCCATTTTAAGGTCTCATTAATAATATAATATTAAAGAATATCTCTGGTCAATGATTGTTTTCATATATACTTAATGTACAGGGTACTCTGCTTGCTAAATGTATTTCTCAGTCAATTTCAATGTTTACATGAAACTGGGCATTCTGAAGTGTGCAGGTTTTAACAAAATGGTGAAAAAAAAGAAACTGTTTCTTTTTTAACCTTCCAAATTCACCCTGGATCTAACAGTTACTATATTCTTATAAAAAAAATTATGTTGACGTAAGTTGAGCCTCGTAATTAATCTAGTATTCACAACAGCAATTCTTACAAGTGGCGTAAATATGGCCACCACTGAATAATGTGCACAATGATGTTTACACATTGGATAGGAAATTTTTCGAGTTGACCATATAAATATTTTTTGTGTGTGTGCTTTTTCAATCGAGCAATAATGGTTAATAATTCAAGCCTTTTAAAATGGTATAATATCAACATCTCTTGTTAGCTAATCTCTTGTTAGCTCTAACGTTTGAACCAATTGGGATAAGTTAACGTCGTATACAGTTCAATACAACAACCTAAACTGCCTTAAAATTTTACAAATATCACAAGCCTGCATACTTTGAAATGAGATAAACCTAAATACAGTTGACTATGGCATTCACATTCAGTTTAGGATGCCAAGGCACTTACAAAACCTTTTTCAAAAGGTCGCTGGAGTTGCGTCCTCCATATGTAAGCGTATTTTACTCTGGCCTAATGTGCCAACATAACCATTATGTCATAGTTACGCTACCGGTAGTACTGATATCGCCATAACAAACCCATTTATGTCAGCAGAACATATTAAAATCTGTTTTTCTCCTACACCAAAGTTACTTACATCAGCATAAAGGGAAACAAAAAAACAGTTGAGAACATAGTATGTGTTTAGCTAGTCACATTGCTGTTATATTGTTTGAATAAATACTTAGCATGCCCGTTTGGGCGCATTAGGGCTTGAAAATTATACTGGGCACTGTTCAATATTTTCTTAAACATATCCATAGTAAACAATATACACATTTAGGGTTATTTTACATATCAGAATTGATTATTTGAAAAAATTTATCTTGATAGAAAACCTGAACATGTATAGAAGAGAGTTTCTATGATAACCACCATTAAATAAAAAATACACATAGTATATATTAAATACAAACCCAATTTAATACTATAAAACTTGCATATTTGTGACAAAAAAAAAATGTTTTTGTACAAATGAATAACCAAATAGAAATAAACTCATAGTAAACTTTGGCTGAATGGATAAATCTATTCACCATGTACAAACATCTACAAACAAGTAAAAAAATTCATTTAAAAAAGTTAACGGAATATATAGGGTTTTTGATGCATCCATTGAATTTCAAGAGATATTGTCCCTGAGTTCATCTAGTTCTTTCCCTTCGTATAATCGCTTGAAACCTCTTGAGATACTGCGACATGATGAGAGGTCCACACGATTCAAGGAAGGACATCCCTGCAACAGTAACCTAGGAAACAGAGCAAACAAGATATATAATGATGTAACCAAGGCTTAGTCACATTTGTTACTTTTTAATTGTCACAGAACAGTACAAGTACATGCAAGTGATATCACTCCTTGAATATTAGTCGGTGGGAGGCTTATTTTATAACCAGCGAAACATAGTTCATGTAAATTAGAGCATTTTCTCTTCACTGCGAAACCCTGCGATATGCATGAAATCAAACGTAAAAACAGGACAAACAAAGGTCATAGCATCATAGTGGCATCAAAAAATGGGATTTGTGTGGGATTTGACAAACACGAAACTTGAAATGGAACTTTTGTGATCATCTGGGAATTTGTGAGACTTCATACTGTAAAACATGACTTTTTCGTGAGCATGTCTTTTTCGCGAATTTAGCGAGAGAACTGATTCGCTAATTCAAGATGTCGCTAATGACTTTATTATCAATTCAAAATGGCTGCCAAACAAAGAAATCTACAATGACAAGAGAGATTCACTAAAACAGCATTTCGCTATTACGTCATTTTACCACAATTCCCTAAAATTGCATGCCGCTTTTTCAACATGTTTTACAGTATATCCTTGATACAACCAATATTGTATTTTTTTCAATTTGTATCGTCAAAACCAATCCTATTTCAATGATTCAGCATACACCAAATGCACTTTTTCAGGTATGTGCACTTCTAATACAGAAAATATGGTATCATTTCAACTTGTGAGCCATTCAAGTTTGTGGGTTCTTGGGACTGACTCTGTGGTCTTATGATTTGCTACATGCTTGGTCACATGACACTCACCTGACACTGTTCATTTCAACTTGAGAGCTACTCAAGTTTGTGGCTTTTTGGGACTTAACCCTGTGGTCTTATGACTTGCTACATGACACTCACCTGACACTGTTCATTTCTACTGGCGACCCACTCAAGTCGATTATACTCAGTGTTGATTGGTCACCATGTTTGGCCAATTCTGTCATTGCTTGCTCCATTTCCATGGAAGGGTCCCTGATCCATGATATGTCCAGCTGTACCAAGCTGTGTTGCCACTACAAGATGAAATGTTAGAGGTCTCTGACATGTGACTCCTAATAGTTTAGTTTTTCTGCCACAACTTTGCTGCATCACCTCGTCTTCATGTATTTTCCTAAAATTTTGTTTGTTTGATAATTTTGGACCTAATCGACATGATTTCTTATTGGTTGCAGACCTTTTTGGAAGTTTATAAAGTGACAAATTTAGATTTGGTGCTCAATAGGTTGAAGCAGCACAGTGAGGACATGGGTAACTCTTCAAATTTTCGAGTGAGTGAGTGATTTATTAATTATAGTGACCTGCAGCTCAGAGAACTGCCCAGCCCAGTGGACTTATAAGTCACCTTAAATAATAACGATTACATTTACAAATACAGGTTTTGAAAGAGAGCTTGAAATAATATATCAACAATACAATCGTGTAGTTCAGTAAATTCAGACGTACAACAAATTTCTTCTTTTGTAAAAAGCCTTTTCTATAAAAAGAGCAAATTTTCTTATTGGCCCTGAAAATAAACGAACCAGTATTTGTTCCCGTGATATGCCAGTTATTTCATTAAGAATTGAATCTAGATACCGGTACTCATGCCTCAATTCATTGTATTGCTGACAGTCAAACAAAAAATGCATTTCGTCCTCAACAACGTTTGCATCACAAAGTTTACAGATTCGTTCACTTACAGGCTCGTGTCTAAATCGCCCAGTCTCAATACGGAGAGGCAAAATGCCCATGCGCAGTTGAGCTAATAGTGACCTTTGACCCTGACTTAAATTTATTAGCATGTACTTTTCTGGTTTATATTCAAATTTAAAAGTTGCATAGACACGTAACTTTGGTTTGTGACTAACATCTTCTGACCAAGATGACTCTGACCTCCTCGCAATATTTTCTCTTAATGCATGTATAATTACGTCAATTAGGTGTTCATACTTTAAGTCGACGAGCTCCATAATTTGGTAAATCTCTGATGACCAATTATTATAATTTAGGGAGTGATCCCACAGAAATACTCGTTTAACTAGTCTATTGTCATCAAGTTCAGTAAGACGTTTCCACAGTCTAACCATATGGGCCCATTTTTGATCTCTGCATGAGACCCACCCAGTGTCACCTTTAACCGCCAGGAGTGGGGAAAACCTATGGGTGCCCTTAAAGCCCTATTTTGAATCATTTCACACTTTTCAAATTTACTAAAACCCCAAACTCCGGAACAATAGTCAAGTATAGGCGCGACACTGGCATCATATAACTTTGTAAATGTGGAAAACCCAAGATTCTTGAGAGTTTTAAATTTAACGAATAACGCTCCTAACGCTCTACTTGCCAAGTCTGCTGCGATACCAGCAGTTACAGAATAATCAACGAATTCATCCAAAACAATCCCCAAATATCTATACTTATTGGTATAATCTAACACGTCATCACCAATGCAAAATTGGAATGCACTTCTAGCTTCACTGGCTTTTCTAAAGTAATATACTGTAAAATACTTTATTTTTGCTGGAATAAATTTTCGCTGAAAAGACTTTTTGGGTGTTTTGTATGGAATTTATTTTCACTGATTTTCGACGAGTTGAATGTAAAATATAGGTAAAAGGGTATATTTGCTGGATTTTATTTCCACTGAATCATTCCTTCAGCAAAAATAGCGAAAATCAAGCATTTTACAGTATTCAAAGAAATATTCAAGGTAAATTGCATGAATATGAAGCAACTCATTTAGTTTTACCTTCTCGATTGTCCGGCAAAGTCCACCATGTTCAGAAATGGTACAACGACTCATGAACAGGTGTTGTAGATTACCAGCTGGAATGTTCTGTATATTAAATATAAAGACAGAGGACAATAGCAGATTTGAAACTGAATTAAGTTACACTATAAATATGATTCTAAACAATAGGGATTATTTTCTGGTACAGTAGTGATTATATGTAGTATTTATGACAATAAATAGTGTACAAGCCAGAAATACCCCTAGTCGTTTTTAATGGAAATAACGCAGCCTATGACGGTAAATGGAACAGGAATGAGACTCAGATCATATCATCTCTAGGGTTGGCGATGACAGACCAATTATGTTACATGTGATAAATTTATTTACTGGCTTCTTTGTGGCTTTTTACAGTTGTTTAAGAAAATGGCAAATTCAGGCAAATTCATGTGTGGCCATGTGCTAAATCGTGACGTGAAATTTGTTCACTTGGCTACTGAATCTAGCCTTTGCTGTCATGCTAAAAATAGGTGAACAAAAGACCAAAAATATTTATTCTAAATAATACAAGTTTTAACTTTTCTTTTGCTAACAAGCTTCATGCACATTAGGACATGCATACTAGTCGGCATATAGCAGTTTTATTTTGCGTTACAAGTGGCTGTGGTCGGTCAAAAGGTTTTCGCACGTAGACGATTTATTATCTTTACTATCGCCACATATCAGTAGCAGCATTTATAAGAGTGTAAGTGTGAACTTACCCATTCAGTTTCAAAAGGTTTGCCATGATAAAGGATGTAGAGTGAAGCCTTAAAAAACTACATGATAAACCCAAAATACAGAGATTTAAACAAAAAAAATCAGTGTTCATTCAAACCTCCAATGCATTTTTACTTAATCTTCTACAATTTCTGATATCCAAGTATTTCAACTTATGTGACGTCTTCAAAAGTCGACTTAAAAATTCATCATTGGCCCCATATGAATTGTAAGCTTGCAGATTAACTCGGCTAGCAAGACTCAATTCTTCCAACTCTGGAAAACCTGGTGACATTGCCTTCAACAAAAACATAAAAACAGTGCTTGAAACTTGATTTTATTTGTCAACTTTTTTGATGGAGGATGAGACAACAGTTTTTACAATATAAGAAGACATTGTAAATGGTCAACTGTTAACCTTTTCACCACCAGACTTTCTCGCCCAAATATTTCTATACCTTATATTTTTCAATATTTCTGGAAATGAACCTTACTTTTAGAGCCAACAGACAAAAATTGAGTTAGTTTTCAGTTTTCACTCAAAAAATATTTGGCTATTTTTTTCCCAATCAGTTCTGTTCCAAATATGATAAATTTGTGTTACATGTATCTAGGGAGGTTTTAAAAGTTTACCAGATAAAATTTTTTTGATATGAAATTCAGAAAATCTTGGATTCAAAATTGACTTTCTTTTATATAGAAGAGTTTGTATGTGCAATATTGACTCACCTGTCTCTCCAATGTAGTTGGCGGTACTCTACACTCAATACAGTTCAATCGTAGAATCTGTAATTTGGGCCATGCAATCTGCAGATCCTCAATGGGAAACGTCATATTATTCTGGTTTTCAAAAAACGAGCAGCCTGAAATATCCAGACTTCTTAAATTTGGACAATGATCCTGTGAGAAATCAAAAATAATATAAAAACTGATTTGAAAGATATTCAATCAGTCAGTACCTTGCACTGAATGCGACTTTGATTTCTGCTTTTATTCACGCATTACATTATGGAAAAATATTGACAGATGTTTCTAATATCTGGTATAAGGACATAAAAAAAGTTCTGCCTATTTAGGATAACCATTTCACTATCAGACATTCTCTGCCAAATTTTGTTTGCACATTTTTCTTATATTCTTCAATAACCTTAAATGGATCCTAATTTTGGAGCCAACAGATAAATTTGAGTCAATTTTCGGTTCTTATTCTATAATTTTTGTTCCAATCTTCTGAAGGAAAGTGCAGACTATAAACAGAACTATTTAGTGAATTTGTGATGAAAAGGGGGAACTGGTTGTGAAAAGGTTAACGATTTTTAAGACGGAAAAAACTTCATTTGAATACTATTCATAGCCAACTCTTCTTGGTAAAACAGAATCCATTTTGAATTGTAGAGCATGAATGAGTCAAGACTAGATGTTCAAAAATCACATGATTTAATTAAAGAAATGTTCTTAATTCAAGATACCCCCGGTAATTTGAATTGTGTAAGTGCAACTAACTAAAGATTCCAGAAGTGCTTCTATTGTGATTAAAAGATGTACAACAGTGGAAGAATAAATCAATATGGGAGTTAAGCAAATTATGCCTCAATATAATTCATCAAATTACTGTAAAATACTTTATTTTAACTGCAATTAATTTTCGCTGAATGGACATTTTCTATGAAATTTATTTTCACTGATTTTTGACGAGGTGAATGTAAAATATAGGAAAAAAAGGTATATTCACTGGATTTTATTTTCATTGAATCATTACTTCAGCAAAAATAGGGAAAATTAATTTCAAGCAAAAATAAAGTATTCCACAGTAATTCACTACTAACAGAAATAATGATTTTGAAATTAAAAAAAAACATTTACATTCTAAAAAAATGCAATAGAAAATTTGAAAAGCCTTCTATAAAAAGAAACAATAAACAAAGTAATGAATAGTGTACCACCATGCAGTGGTACATATACTATTAGTGTCCCACTTCATAATAGTCACTTTTGTAGGTGTCAGAAATTTGTGTATGCAAGGGACTTAACTCTTAATATTTATTTACCACAGAACTATAATAATGAGCAGGGAATACTAATTTGGCTTTACAGTTCATCAGAGATTACCCAGAGAGATAATCACGAAATATGCCTTTTAAAAGAAAAATAATTAATTAATAATAATAAACTAATAATCACCTCAATACAACATTTATATTTTTGTGGGCCATTGTTGAAAAAACAAGCAAACAAACACCTTATTTTGAAAATAAACAGTCACCAAAATAAAAACACAAAAATATTTCACATTATTGATATCAGCTGAGCGCAGTCCAAATGTGCGAAGGTCAATTGGCTGGGCACCAATTACCAACAAAATGTCTGGTAAGGGGTGTAACAATAATTCAGGTCAATGAAAAAATACACGTGAATGAAATACAAAGACAGCAATGACGATATACAATTAAGGTCATTTTTTTGGATTATAATAATAACAAATAAGATATTAGAAATTGTCAACAATCAAATGAGTTTATCAGCAATGAATATTCAGAAACAACTTAAAAATATACACATGTAATATTTTTTGCAATGGAACACTTTATTAACACAATAGCAAATTTTAAAAGTATAAACACCATCAAAATGTCAGGTCCTGTACGATTTACTGGCACATCAAAAGATGTAGACACTATTACAATTACATACAGCAACACATTGCCAACTCAAGTTTTCATTTAAAACACTGGATACACAAGTGTAAGGGCAAAAATGATTATGCATTGTTGCCATGGGAAACATTTGAGCGATTATGTTTCATATATTCAAAAGATATATTTTTGAGTTAAAAATTTAACAGTTAATTATCGACTCAGTAAGAGATGATAAACAGAATTCTTCCAACTCTGATGAAAATTGGCCACTTTCCAAACCTATGTCAAGCAAGTGAATTATGGGTAAGTGTGGATTCTCCTGTAACTTTTTTTCAAAATTCCAAGAAAGATATTATTTCTGATACTCCTTAAAACTGAAGTGACAGTTCTTGGAATATGAAGGAAACAAAATTGCAAATTCTTCTAATTAATTCTTAATTTTCACCAAAACCTGATCAGATCTTGCAAATAACCCATAGCATATGACTGTTCACAAATTTGCTGCACAGACAGACATAACCCATTGACTGTCAACAGGAGCTAAAAAGCTTGCCATAAATTGTTTGCCTAACCGTGGTGTAACCTTCTCTGATTGGTTGAAAATAGCAACATGGTAGATTTGGATTCAATGAATGAGAACATTGCACATGCAACATCAATACTGAAGGTGATAGTTAGTAGAGAAGAAATTAATAGAAATTCAATCCCGTTAGACTGAATTGGGATATTTGACAAAATCCTTCTCTAATTTGTTGAAAAAAATGTGTAAATTTTCAGTCATGAATTATATGCCATGCATTAAATCGTGTATGACACCTACCTTGAGGGAAGACAGTGTTTTCTGAAATGAACCAAGTTTATTTCCTGAAAGTGTCAGACTTTCTAGATTCGCTCCTCGCTTCTCAATAAAATATCTCAATGTGGGAGGGTTGAGTACGTTACCCTGAAAATGAAAACACATTGTTTTAGTACTTTTATTACATATTTATTATCATAAATTGGGGTTGCAATTCCGATTGGTCGTCGCTATAGGCTTGTCTTGTTACAAAGTCTTTGAAATGGATGCAGGTGTGATTTCACATGAGAAAACATTCTATTGCACATTTTTATTGGTATTGTTTCAAAAAAATTACAATGTTTTTTTTTTTTCATATCTGAAAGACCCATGTTTCATTGTCTCCTCATCAAGACTGTGTATCAACTGCATACTGTAAATGCATTATTAAATTATTCACTGTGTTTTAATTTCGTCATTTTCGCTGATGAGTAGAATCTGCTAAATTAGATCCACGTGAACATGTAAAATAACAATCATTGTTTCCTTGACAAATTTGTGAAATTAAAACACAGTGAATATACTCAAACATCAAAATAGTGAAATTAAATGTCAGTAAAAATAAATGGTTTTAAAACAGAAGATTTTTTCCAAAACGAAGTTGAAGAGCCCCAATTTTTAGTATTGTTGATATAATTATCTCAGATTACCAGCACCAATAATGAGTAAATTCTCAATGTTTTTGTTCAACTGTATTGAACATCTTTAAATTAACATAATGTTGCATAGTAATGCAATATGCAAATGAGATACCATATTAGGTGATACTTACACTAGCAAAAGAAAGATCTAAAGCACTCAGCTTTGTACAGTTATCAGCAATTAGCGTGAGAGATCTATAGGTTAGTTTTTTACATCGGAACAGAATGAGGGATGTCAGGGTTGGACAGCTTTCTGTAACAATCTGTAAAACAGATCAAAGTATGCATATATGCTTTTCATTAGTTTCCACTTTCAACTTTCAGTTCCAAAATTTCATACACTTGAGGAAACCTGATCAAATTTCAAGCTTGATTTTGGATCAAACAGACAACAGTCAAGAATATTCACAACTTTTGAATCATGACACAGACACGATTTCTTTCTTTATTTTGCCCATGACATTCATATCATAAAGCATTTTTAGCACAAAAATGATGATTAGTCATCTTGAATCAGATTCTGAAACAGATGCATATGCAAATGTTTACTTGATGTATGTATGTGTAAAGTTTGAACACAATCAGTCCAGCCGTGTTAGCAATATGGATCTAAAATAGCATTCGTTAAAAACAAAATAGTCATCAGTCAGCCATTTTAAATCAACTATGGGAAAAAATGATATGCATCAAAGACCCATTGTTTGATGGGAAAACCAATTTTGAATGAATTATGTCCATGCACGACCAAGATCCATTTCTGAAATGGCAGAAACGCTTGATTTTAAAAATGGCTGCCTTTCAGCCATCTTGAATTTGATCATGAAACAGATGTATGTGTCATGTTTTAATGTGATCGGTCAAACCATGTCAGAGATATGACCCTGGAACTGCATTTGTTAAAACAAAATGGCTGCCATTCTGCCAATCTGATTTGGAAAAAAATTACATGCTCAATGAACATACTAAGTTAGAATGAAATATGTTTATGCATGACTGAGATCTGGTTCTGAAATTGCAAAAACGCTTGATTTTGATGAATTTTAACACTAAAATAGTTGATTGTTTGTGAAAGCCAGACAAATGTGTGCAATGTACGAATGGTTTCAAATTACCTGGATCCCTTCATCTTTCAGCTGATCCCATGATCCTAGATTCAGTTCTTCTACCTGAGTCAGCCTATGCTTCACCAACCACTTTAGAGTATCCAGGCTAGACTTGATCCAACCAAATGACAGGTCTACTTTCTTCCACAGTGAAGGGTGACTGGCAGCCACATAAAAATTTTGACACATTTTAGAAAATCTGGATGAAAAAAAAAGAATTTTACCAAGATGTAATTCAACAATACAAATTACTTCAAACTAATATATTCACGATATTCATTATCAGTCATATTTTGCAGATTAAAACTTTGTAATTTGGTGGTCGTTTGCAAACTTGACAAAAACTGCAAAAACTTTAGCCCTGTCAAATTTACATTTATATATAATTTCTTTACGCAATGATTTTGCTGATGTATGCGATGTCCGTCAAATAAAACAATTTTTGTATAATATCAAATATTGTAAAATACTTTATTTTCTCTTAGAATTAATTTTTGCTATTTTCGCTGAAGGAACGATTCAGTGAAAATAAAATCCAGCAAACAAACCTTTTTTCCTATATTTTACATTCAACTTGTCAAAAATCAGTGGAAATAAATTCCATACAAAACACCCAAAAAGTCTTTTCAGCGAATATTATTTCCAGCTAAAAAATGTATTCTACAGTATGGAAAACAATAATTCACTGCATTCGCAATTGGAAAAAAAAAAGTTTGCGAACTTGGAACTGCGTCTTTTGTCTATCTGCTCTTCTTATAATTAGAAGGAAACATAAACATCAACAACAACACTCTCAAAGGCTTTGGATGCCTCAAAAAGATGATCAACTTAGTTTTCAGAATTTTGATTCATTTCAAAATCACTGAGGGCGCATTATCTCGAGTAGGCAGGATATGCATAAAAAAGAAGTCAATCACCAATTGGTCACTAGAGGGGGCTATTAACTGGCTTTCACAACTTACCTGCAGAGAGTAGGAAGGACATTGTCATCTTTGACAACAAATTTAAAGATATGCACCAATACTTCAGGAGGTAGATTCTGCAAACATATTCTGGAACCGTGCCCTTTTTTTGTTGATACTGATGAAGTCCACTCTTTGTTCATTTTCTTTAATTTAGATTTGCCATATACGTCCTTTTCAGCTACACCATTGATTCTTTCTTTACATTTCTTTATTCTGTCAGAAAAAATGAAAGTAAATGTTAGTTTTATTTTACCTATTTCTGTGTTGTTATGTAAATATAGGCAAACAAACACACTTAAATTACAACACTTAAAATGATACAGTCATCACGCAGTGCATGCTTGAATTTTGTGTAAACATACAATGTATTACATACGTTGCTATGAGTCCCATACCCTACATGCCGCAGTTGGGCGACTGTAGCGCTTTAACATAATAATATGACCCAAAATTTGGAATAGCCTTTCCCATAAAATAACCTCAACCTAGTATAAAGTTCATCCATTTTAATTTGCATCAATTTTGTGCCGACAGAATTGTTGCAGATTTCACGACTGAACAGTATGTGCATATCTGATAACAAATAATGCAAATGATAGTTCATGATCTGTTGTGACGACAATGTTCCTGTATGTTGTTTTATTAACAGGGACAAATTTGTGCATATTTATTAACATTAGCGGCCAAACAAAGAAATCAACAATGATAAAAGAGATTTGCTAAATCAACATTTCACTATAGCGTCATTTTACTGTATCGCTAAAATTGCATACCGCTTTTTCAACATGTTTTACAGTAATTTTAAAATTTCCGCCTCCGAAAAAACAAATAAGTCAGAGCCAAAATGTTGCAGCAGAAATGTTCATCCACCCTTGGGACCAGTACTCAACTGAGACAGTAAGTGTATCACATTGAATTATATTTTTAATTGAACGGCAATGGGTGGTGAATTGACACTGAAAAACATGCCGTTTTTAAGCTCTTTAATATTAACAAACCACCAACTATTACAGATTTCTTAATTTTAATTAATACAAAAATTACATAACTGGGTCTATGGTTAGAGACGTTATGATCACCTTTGTTCTAGTTCCATTATATATTATGAAATATTTTATTTTCACTGGAATTAATTTTCCCTGAAAAGACTTTTTGGGGTATTTTGTATGGAATTTATTTTCACTGATTTTTTGTGAGTTGAATGTAAAATATAGGAAAAAGGGTATATTCGCTAGATTTTATTTTCACTGAATCACTCCTTCAGCGAAAATTAATTCCAAGCGAAAATAGCGAAGCGAAGTATTTTACAGTAGTCTGAATGTGGTTTAAACAATAAGACAAAGTACTGGTAGTATTATTGAAAGAGGGTAATATATTTCCTGCCACACTGAGAGTGTGTTCAATTTTCATATTTACCATAGATATATTACCTTTTTTTATGAATCTTTATATCCAGTTTTTCAGCTTCACCTGGTGTCACCTCGAAATCTGAGTCACTATCATCATCTGAGGACCAGCTGTCACGGCCATCAAAGAAATACAACACGCGTGGTCCTGCAACACCAAAAATTCCCCTTTTCTTTGACATTGCTTCACGGAAAGCGTTTCCTGCATGAATGACAAGTGGAAACGTCTGATTATTTTCTGTTTACTACGAGATTCTGCATTAAGCGTGAAATCAAATGTAAAAACTGTTCATATTGTTGTAGTGGTGTCACAACATCGTGTGGTATTTGACGAATGCAAGAGTACGCTCAATTATGTGCTATACATATTTGATGATTGTTAATTTCGATGAAATAAAGTTACCTCAACGGCATATATACACTAGTATATCCTCTGAAAGCTTGGTATTTTTACATATTATAATTTAAAACTATAAAAAAAATTCTAGTTCAAAATCAAATCATTAAAATTTTGTAGCAGATATTCAGTCCACGCTTTTCATGCATTCTGCAAGATCACCTATTGAATATTATTGAAGAGTGTTTTTTTTTTTTTTTTTACAGATAAGAAGCAATGTCAGCTAATTTTATTGACATTTCCACTGCACCATGGGGAGTGAAGTCTTTAACAGGGCGGGATGCAGAATTTTGTTCTGAAAAATAATTGTGAAACAAAAACAGTATGTTCGGTAATTTAGCAATAGACGTGTACTCCAGTCCATAAAAATGTATTCAAATCATGATAAAAATCAAGAAGATAGACATTTTCTATGAAATGAATAAAATTTGGGACACAATAGAAATAATCGGGCTTCCAAATTTTGCGTGTGTTTGTACCGATTCAGCAAATATTCTGGTTTGTGTCAAGGCAACACAAGACAAGTAAACACAAACAAATTAGATGGGATGGCATATTCTAGAATTATGACAATAATTTCAGAGACGGCAAACCATCACGACGTACAACATCAGGCCACAGTCCCTCTATCGATAGAGGGACTGTGATCAGGCCATAAATGTACTCGTAGTACTAGTAGACGGTGACATTGGGTTGTCCCATGGAACTACGTGTTTTTAGTTCCATGGTTGAACGTTCGATTAGCTTATAAAGGGAAGGGCAGTAAGAAAGTGGTGCAAATGGTTTCGCTATTCCTGTTTCATCCCCTAATTCAATGGTCAAGCAAGTATTTGTCAAGTTGCGCCCTCATGTTTAGCGTAAATCTGCTACTGTTGTTGTCGATGCCGTCGTTCGATCAAATTGGGACTGGTTTGGCAACAATACTCACCTCTGTAACGAGTCGGTTGTCACAATGACCCAAATCATTAGATTTCTTATAAATACACAGAAACACAAACACAAAAGGTACAATCTGCAAGTCAAGCGGTTTTCTGATCAACCGGAAGCGGAAGTGGTTCGGTACCGCGCTAAAAATAGACTCCCTCCACTCAATTATGTAAATGATATGCAAACGTCAATCTAAATACAAACATCATGTGACCACTCATAGGCGGCCGGAAGTCATAATCATGTTCAAATATTCAAACAACTTAGTAGAGTTCGGTCTGGATCTCCCCTCATAGTCGGTCATTGGTCGTTACGGAAAGGATTATCAGTTGTTCGTACAGCGTATAAGTACCCGAGTCGAGACTACGATGAATGTGCGCCACGAGCTGACCGGAAAACTAGTTTTCAAAACTTGGCTTCTTTCACGGTGGATAAGCTTGTTGCATTGAATTGATCGTCAATCTACACTTATGAAAGGCGTGGGACCAAGGCTGTTTGCTGTTCTTTAAAAGTTTGTATTTGACCGTAAAACAGCCGTAAAACAAAAACTGCTAAAATAGTGACGCCGTTCACACGTATTGTCACTGTTGACTGGCGTACGCACGATTCGGTAAGAGTCAACGGAATCCGTGGCTACCTTCTTTTGTAATCGACAATACGATTTTACTTCAGCGGAGATTGGACTTAAACACGCGCAACACAGTGCATCGCCGAAAATGCCGTCGAAAAAGAACAAGTACAATTTGGTAGAGGACACATACGACTCGCGAATACCTCTTCACAACGAAGAAGCTTTCCAGCATGGTCTAAAGTTTCAAGCCAAGGTACGTGGTCGCGAGTAACCTGGTACACGTTGTATTTGGTTTTCTGATCTATCTCAAACCAAAGTTGTACAAGTGTGTAAAGGTCAGATTTGTATTTGCTCGGAAGCCCTTGTGGTTTCCCCCTGTAAACGAACTTCGTGGCATAGTATGATCTGTCGTCGATCCCGTGTTTGTTCTGGCGTTCAAGTATTTACTTTAAATTGCATATGGTTTGTTTTTCTTTGCAGTACATCGGTACTCTTGATGTGCCACGGCCAAGCAGCAGAATCGAAATCGTGGCAGCGATGCGAAGAATTAGGGTAGGCTTAAACATTAACACCATTCACCTTAAACTCAATTAATTAATCTATAATTAATTAAATTAAATTAAACAAAAACAACAACTCCTTGTCACTCAAATTTCACACGAATTGTTTCCCTGACATTCCCTTCCTATTTTATTCCCGATAATATCTCATTTTATTCTTGATATATTTGCGATGTACGTTTGAGTTTAGCATATCAGAATCCGTTTGATTGTTAATTGTGACCATCCGATGGATTACTTTAAAAATGAGACATTTTTTTGACTTGACTTGCCACGTGCATCTACCGCATACTGCGTGCCCTGCACGCATGGGGCCGTCACGTTTCACGGCACCCGGCTATGATTTATTTTATTTACTACTGGGGTGACAACCCTTCTCGCTCTGTGTTTGATGTCTGTTTACTCCAGTTCTTTAAAAATGACGCGGCCATATAAATTATCTATGTGGTATAAATTTTCAAGTGTGATAATTTTTTAAAACTTAGCTGTGAAAAGTCAATGTTCAATTGCTCATTGTCTGCCCTGCCTTCCAATAACACCCATTCTCCATGAAAAGTTGTACTTTTGTTTGTTTGTAAATTTACTCCATATGCCTCATGTTTTTTATTTTCTGTATACCCTCAGGGAAGTCAACTTTTCTCTTCACATATTGTATGAGCTCTATTATAAGTGCCTGTCCAATAAAAGCACTCTCAAAAATATTGTATATATCGCTATTATATCTTCTGTCAAGTATGACCACATTTCTCCACTCCCATACATCTGCATCAAGGAATAGGATGTCTGAGCGATTTTGGCCAAATATATTCTATATATTATATAATCGATCATTTTCATGATATTTTCATCAGAATGAAGAGTGCTGTATACTTTAAAATTCTCTATTTTAACTGGAGTTAATTTTCGCTCAAAAAAAACTTTTGGCGTGTTTTCACAGATTTTTGAAGAATTTAAATGCAAGATATAGGAGAAAAGGTATATTTTTGCTGGATTTCGTTTTCACTGAATCGCCACTCCAGCAAAAATAGTGAAAATAAAGTATTTTACAGTAAATTGCATAAAATTACTAGACCAGATTTGAAAAAGTAAGTCCCAGAAAAATATTCAGGTTTTTGATCATCAGTGCATCTGTTAAAACTTTTTTTTGTCTCTGAATATTAGAAAAAATAAAATCTAATGAAAAATTAAAGCACCTTTAAAAACAATTTAAAAATAAACAAAAACATGTGTGTATCAACATTAGTATGATAACGCTATTGACAGACACATAGTGGATGTTGATGCATTACTGTACTTCCTGAGTGGTATTCTTATAACCTTATTATTATACTAGTACATCTTTTCCCAGCGTGTAGTATTGTTTCAATGGGAGATAACAGCCCAAAATGGCAAAAGGAACGTTTCACGGTGTGTACAACACCGGTAGTTTGCGTCTGATCAAATTCTGCCTTGTAAACCTAGCAATTGAAAAAAAACTCTGATCTTCTGATCTGTTACCACTCTTGGATTATCCAGGATATGGTCTTGTCATGTTATTTTACTGGCTTTAATTAAAACGCCAAGGCCAGCATTTAATGCAGACTTCTGACGACAGACATAGACAGACATACGGTGGTTGTTTGTCTTGCAAGAAACCATAGATGGGCGGATTTTGATAAAGCAACTTAAATTTTTAGTCTGGCACATTTCGTAGTACACTGCGTCAGGAAGTAAACTTCTGAATTTATAAACACCTAAAACTGAAGGACAATACTAAAGAATGTCAGCTATTGTGAGGATACACCTGGATGATTTTATAAGGCAATCCTATTTGGTATCTGCCCATTTTCCAAATCAACTGTACTCGTCAGACGTCTCATTAATCTTATGAACTTTGCTGCTCTGTATTAAAAAAGTATGATGCTTTTGATTTCATGAGATGTTAGTTGGAAATAAATCACTAAATTTCTTAGAAGTGCAAGTGTGAAGCTAGATGACTGGAGTTAAAGTTGAGGTCTGGGGTGTTTTGGATTATATTTTGTGAAGTATTTTATGTGCACATTAAAATTGTAGGAAATATTTACTAAAGTTCCCATTTCAGTGCTTTCATTTCTGCTTTCCATTTCAGTGCTTTCATTTCTGCTTTCCATTTCATTGTGGATTTGAGTCAGTGTTAGTTGGTAACATTTGTAAATAATTTGCAAAGATTCACATTTGATATTACCACGACTCGCAGCAATTCGGTGCAAGTGTGAATCACCTTCTATTTCTCACAATTTGATGAAAGTCACCCCAAAAAGATCCCCAGATTCCGAACATTTCAAACGATGAAAATCCAGTGGCTCCAAGTAACTTTGCTGGATTCTGTCATAGTTTTATGGTCACTTGGTAGTTTTAGAGTCACACTTGGTAGTTTTAACCACTAAATCCCATTTATTGCTAGCCACACCACTTAGTATTTAGCTTACTTGGCAACTGTTTATTTTGTTTAACCCATTCATTGTAGATAACTATATGCCACGGCAGAATTTGTTGAATAGACTCACATGTTTTTGTATATGATTCTTAGCATTTGACAGGGTTGTGTTACTTTAAACATAAACACGCTTGACCAAAATGGTCTCTGTCCAGCCACCCCTAGTGTTACCTTACTCCTTGAGTTGCCGTTTATCACTGGAATGGTAGACATACAGATTATGTGATGAGATGTGGTGCAGACACGTGGGTTTCATTATGAAAGGTTCATTAGATGCAAGTTAATTGTGATATTTTTATCTTCAGAAGTAAAAAAAAAAAAAAAGGACAGGAAATCCTATACACTTGAGTATTTGAAAAATTCTCTTTGAACATGAGGAGATTATATGGAAATAATTTAATAGTAAACACCCTTCCTTCTGTAAGCAATGAACTTCCTGACCCCTTGACCTGTGCTCCCAAGATCAACTTGTGGGCGAGACCATTTGAAGTATGGGTAAGGCTTGAAAAATGGAGTGAGGAGGTGAACATTTTGTTCATTTTACTATCTCTAATTATGCAAACTCAGAAAAAAAAACATTTATAATTTTTTTTCAAGTTTCAACATTTCAAATAGTCCAACCCTAGTCATTGCAATTATTAATTTTTGTTATTCAAATTTCCAACATTTTTTCAACCGTGAACTGTGACTGGCTTATTGTATCATCATTCCTCATTCAAAAACTAGCGATTGTCTGTCTTGATGTGAATTGAGATGGAAAACTTATGCTTGAATGAAGTGTAGAAAATGTGAATGAAAGTACGGTTAGATCCTGTAACTGTTCATTATAAGAAGGGACATCCCAATGAAATTGTACATTATTTGTGTGTGTTTATAAATAGTTGATAAACAGGTACTGCTCTGTCAGATTCATGGGGTTTTATATACCTTTATTATTGCTGTTAGCTAAATGCACTAATTAATTAAGAATTTCTAATTGTGAAAATTTACCACTTTATTAAACCAATGATAATTAGTATATGCTAACGAGAAACAAAAAGTTGCATTTCAAAATGTACAATTCCTGAACACTCATACTATCAGATATATACCTAGATCATAACCCATCAATGAAATTGTATAATTGTGCGTTTAAATGTGACTTCAGTAACAAGGGTTGTTCATATGCAACATTTGTGTTGTATGTTTCTATTTTTGAGCAATTTAAAAACTCTATAACATTGTACTTATAAAAACACATAACACTTTACTATTTTCTGAACTGGGAAAAAATGAGCTGGTAATTCCAAATAGTTTAGAAATCAACAAAAAAAGTTGTGAATTTGTACACGAAAAGTTTTTTATTTTATAGGACTGAAACCATTTACGCTATGAATTGTGTACGAGATCCCCTATATTTGTTTCATTTTTAAGGTCATTCAGCTCAGAATGAAGCAATCACTGTGTGAAGTAAACAGCCCTTGAGTTTAAATGAAAACAAAATTGGAGCGATGTCAAGTGTATCGCATTATTTTCCATGTTCTGTATTGTTGAGAACAATTCACGGCTATGTATAGTACTCTTTTTTTTTTACGTTCACCTTTTGTGTTGAAAATGGAATACTTGTGTACTTGTTGTGGAGTTTTACTGTGATCCTGACCTCGGCTCTAAAGAAATGTCATGGCATAAGAGCGTGGGCCTTTTAGTTTCATGAGACATTGAGAGTTAGTGTGATGTTCTTTTAGCACATTTAATATTGGGGTAAACAATTTTTCGTAACTTTCGCAGCAGTGTCAATAGCACATGTAGCGTGCGTTGAAATTTCCTTTAAACAAACAATGTATTGGATCTTGTATTGAATATGACACAACACTTAAAACAAAGTCTCAGTCATTGTGACAGTAGTTTTTTCGTGAGTGAATGTTCCTGAGATGGGAATTTACCCTCCAAAGCAATCAATCTCTTACTAGTAAATGAATATATTATCTGTGACTCATGATTTTACAAAAAGCATCAATAACTGATAAAAAAAAAAAAAAAATAACAAAATAGATTCTCCAACTAGAAGATGCCAAGTTGTAATTGAGTGACAGGCTGTTTTTCAAGAGAACCGTAATTATCCGCGATACAAAAGATGAGTTGACAAAATCTGAATCGTAGGGGCACTTGATCCAAGGTAGTCATTTTGACCAATCATGCATTGATGTCCATTGATGAAAAAGTGATCATAGTTTAGTTGACTCCGAACAATCTTCTATGTCCTTATGTACCAATTAATGTTGTCCAATAGAAAAAAAATGCTTCACATTATCGTTTAAGGCATATTTGAACTCTGTGCTTGTTGAGAAATGGAGCCAGCGTAGGATAGTTAAAATTCCTCGTTTAGCAACATTAAATTCTGTTAAAGCCAAGTGGCCTTTGATGGCTCTTGATAGAGCAGATCAAAAATATATAGGGCATATTTTACGGCTTTTAAATGCCTTGGTGTAAATGCCCAGCATGTAGAGATTAATATCTTGATGTTAGTTGACCTGTTTTGTTTCGGGATGGTCGAATTAGTGTGATGTATATATATATATATATCCACTTTTCTCCTCTGCCAAATACCACTGGCATCGTGGCTCATTTGCAATATGTCTCAATATGTCTTTTATCCAAGCATAAGTCACCATATTTGAAATTTCTTGACGAAATGTTCTTCCATATAATGCAATTATGTGATGTTTTAGAGCGTTACTAGATGCCCTCAAACCCTACCCCCACTATGATGTATGTGAAGTCTTATCTCTCTAAATGGGGTGGCCATAATTCCAGTCAAATTAGGAAAAATGTAGAACTGAACAATTTATCTCAAATGATTTAAATTTTGAAACTGTGTGACTAAATTCTATTGGTTAATTGAGAAGCTGGTATGGCAACCCTTGACATAAAACACAGCAATTAATTATAAAAGTAATTAAAAAAAATTCACTTACATAAATTAATAATGTATTTTAAAACTGGATGCTGTGCAGTCTCTGCTGAGAGACCTCAGAGTTTATCACACTTTTGAAGAGTATTTTAATCAAAGTCGCATTACAAGTATGCCAGATATGCCCTTATTACTCTAATGCTGAATTCCTTGCTGAATGTTGTTCAAGATTCTCTAAAACAATTACATGTACGTGTTTGTTTTCAACTGATTAACCAATTTTGTTTTCACAAACATGCATTTCTGTAATGCACATATGCTTCTGTAACTACAATGCTCCATTACTAGTTAATTTTAATCCACTTGATTTTAGCTAATTTATCTACCCTGTATTTTAGCTAATTTATCTACCCAGTATTTTAGCTAATTTATCTATCCTGTATTTTAGCTAATTTATCTCCTCTTGATTTTAGCTAATTTATCTCTCCTTGATTTTAGCTAATTTATCTACCCTGTATTATAGTTAATTTGTCTACCCTATATTTTTGCTAATTTATCTACCCTATATTTTTGCTAATTTATCTACCCTGTATTTTAGCTAATTTATCTACCCTGTATTTTAGCTAAATTTTCTACCCTGTATTTTAGCTAATTCAAGATGAAGTAATTCAGCAATACCTCTTTTTTTTTAATGAGGTTATGTTCTGATGTAATAACTGGGCTGTTGCTATCAATTAAAAACCAATAATTACATGATACAGTGTAACAGACAAGTCTCCAAAGTTTTGTTTATATAAGCTACTCATTCAGGTTTACTGTTTTTTAGCCACTAAGATTTTATTTGCATTTGTCAGCTTGTAACAAATATTTTTTTTTGAAATTCTTATCTTTTAACTATAGGGGTTATACCTAAAGTTCATATGTCAGTTATTAGAGTCTATACTACTGTTGTGTTGAATTCAAAACCCACTTATGTTGAACCACTTTCACTCACATCCTGTAGTTTAAAATAGGTCAGCTTACTCGGCAGGCATCGCTAGCTCCGAATCGTGCAAAATTTGGAAAATAGTTAACCCTGCTGGTCAGCTACTGAGATGTAAGTCTTTGTTTTTTGCTCGGTGGTCCTGGTTGTTGCAATGCTGCAAATAATGTTTAATCCCATGCAATGTTTTGACACCACTTTTAAGTATGTTTGTTCGATTTCATGCATAATACAGGATATCTCACAAATGGAACGAAACGGAAGTGAATGTAAAATGGTTTATTGATGTCTTGAGGTGATTAGATATATGAATCAGTGTAGTAAAATTTATTAAATATTCAAGATGTGTAAACGTTTCTTGTTGAGTAGCTGAATAATGGGATATAACCCTCTTTTCATAACTTTAATTACCGGTTTCATGTTGATGTGAAATTTACCCTCCCAGGGGTGTGAATCCCCTCTGTTCAGCTGCTTTTTAAAATACATTTGATACTTTCCTGTTTTTTTTTTTCAATGGTGATGATATTCACACCACCAGATTGCTCTGTTTGTTCATTATTCTATATCACTGTAGCCACTGTTTTCCATGGCAACTGTCTCTGTGACTTCCTGATCCATATGTGTTTGTCCTCGTCCTGGGCTGTGCCATCTGTGTTTGTCACTATATTCATGTATGGAATTAGTGCTCAATAACGCTATAGTTGTATTCATTATTCTTTTATTTGACAGCTTGCAACGGCGCCTGATCATGAAAGCTTAGTTGAATTTCCATTTGTTCGGCTTTAATTCGTCTCATCTTTTTCCTCATCCTTGTTTCATTTCTAATAGTTCACATGCATATTAATTACTATTTGCTCAAGGTTGTAGCAGACTGAAGTTTACCTTTTGAATGTGAAAATGAATTTTTAGTTCACAGAATGCAATTTTTTTTTTCAAATTTGTGATAAAGTATTGTAGTCAATTATAAAGTATATCCATTTGGTTCAAAATTAACCAAGAAATGATTGAAAAAATATATAAAAACATGAAAAATGTTACAAAATTATCAAAGAAATTAAAATGTTGGACCAAAATTTTGGAGGAAGAATTATGTCAGTTGTATTTGAAGGATTAAGTCATCTGTATAGGACAAGTACATGTTTAGTAGATCTTATCGTCATAAGATTTCATCTCTTCAGATGACTCTGATCTCTTGTTAGTTTCCGTTTCTCAATTTGACCAAATTTTCTATAGGTAATTTTAAAATGTCCACAACAATGTACTTGTATATTACCACTTACTTACATCTGTGTTCATCATCTGTTAGTTATTGTTGTTCCATGAAAGAACCATCTGTTTCTTGAATCTTCTGCGGTCTTAAGTGGCTAATCTCCCTTTCTGGCTTAGACTATAGTGTGTTTTTTGTTGCTGGACCACTCAGCTGCAGCTGTGTTCCACTGTTTCGCTGTGAATAAGAAGCATGTGTGTTAAATTGGCAAGTTTAAAAAAAAAGCTGATCATGTTTAAAATTGACGCTTCTGATGGCCATGACCAATTCTGTTCAATGTGGTACAATTGTAAATATTCATAGGCGAGCACGTCAGTTTTTCGACATGAACCGCCTTACTTTGACGTAGTAAGATGTTCATCAGCTGAATTGTGTCTAAAAATGATATGGTGCCTTAATATGGAATGTGGTTTGTTGGAGTTAATTGGATTGAATAGAGGAAGGCCGGCCATTGCATTTTTTAACATTTTTTAACGTTATCCGATATTATTATACATCTGTCACCATAACGCCTTAAGTTACAGCGTGCCGTAATTTTGCGGTATTTTACAGGGTATTATTATCCTACCTTATTAGGAAATGGGAATTACATACGTAAGCGTCCTCTAATAATAAAAACAAACATGGCTGCCACCACCAGAGTTTGACCAGATTCCACACAAAAAAAGTTTGCTGATTCTGTTCTAAACATTTTGAAGTTCGGCATTCCCATGATGCATCCTTGAAAGGAAAAGATGTATAATAATAAGGTTATTATGAGAATACCTCAAAGTATGCACTAAGACAGTACGCCGCTCATTGACCTCTGCTGCGCGTAGGTCGATACTCCACCTGTACTGTACCTGTACTATAATTTGTGTTATTCTCGTAATAACCTTATGGGCAACTATTTGGGAAGTTTGTTTTTCTCCAATGTTATCAATATTATCGTCTAATACTGACTGAATACACATCTCTGTTTGGGCAAAAGAGAGGCTGTGACCAACTACTAGAATTAGATATTATTTATTGATATTATCTGAGAAAAGACATTGCAAAAGTCGATGTGGTAGTTGAATGAAATGTCTAACTTAGACAAATAAACGATAATATTGGATAAAAACAAAAATGAAGGAAAGTATAACTTTGAACAACTGTTAGACTTGGATATAATATTATTGATAATATCAGGAAAGAAATGTAACAAGATGTGATTTCATTAGATTTTTGTAGACTGTAAATGTTTGATAATTATTTTTATGGCAATGTTACATCTTGATGGTGGAATACCATATTTTGCTATACTGTACAACGACAAGTTGAGTGTAAAATATAGAAAGAGGTATATTATGAATATTATTTTCACTGAATCATTCCTTCAGCGAATATAAATTCCAAGCGAAAATAGGTATTTTACAGTATTTGTAGTCCAGTGCTTATTGAAGCACACACACAACCAAAACCTAACATTTAATTAAATACGACTTACTTTGAACCTAGACACAGCCTTATCTATGACCGCATTTCAGTTAACAAAAAAGCAATCAAGCGGTAATGTATTGTAGCTTTCGGTTTTGCAAACAAAATAGCAATGTAGAGTTCAAATAAAACAGTTTGTAATGCATACGCAGTAACTTGTACGAGGAAACTTTAAAACAGGAACTATTTACTTCACAACTTATCTGGTTAACCTGATGGTACGAACACAATGACAGACTGCCACACCGCCAATGGCAGTTCTGATTTCATAAGATTAGGGCTTTTTCTCGTACTGTAAAATCTGTATTAGAAACCGCGGCTTCTATTAAAATGGTAC
Organism: Saccoglossus kowalevskii; assembly: GCF_978046115.1. Classification (NCBI taxonomy): domain Eukaryota; kingdom Metazoa; phylum Hemichordata; class Enteropneusta; family Harrimaniidae; genus Saccoglossus; species Saccoglossus kowalevskii. The sequence continues at coordinate 28,375,563 of NC_140657.1, forward strand.
AATGCAACAGAGGGGATGTGGCTTCTAATAGAGCATCTACACATATGAGAAATGATGAATTTTTGGTTCTCAATTATTCAAAAAAATTGGGTGCGACTTCTATTAGGGATGCGGCTTCTAATACAGATTTTACGGTACTAGCTATATATAACACAAAATGACATTTCGATCAAGACAAATAAGCAATAGGAAATTATGTTCATTTAGTTCAAAATAAATTTATTTAAAATAGTCTGGGACAAACATTTTGACAAGGTTTACCTGGAATAAATACTTGTGTGAAATGTATCTTATCTACAAGCTGATTATTTCTCAGTATATTATTTCCTGCCACTATTCCTTTGACATTACTATAAGCACCTGTTCTGCTGTTGATGCGGCTTCTCTTAACCCAGATGAAATATTGACTCGCGTATTCATGAGCCGTAGATGCATATCTTGCACATCTGAAAACAGAATTTTTCACTGCAATGAATTTTTACAGAGGTCACTTCCTATCTGAAGAACCCCAGTGAGATATCCAATGTAAATTTTCTCTAGCGTAATGTACGAACATTATCTTGATTCAAACAGTTTGAAGAAAACTTTCCACACATAGGGTATAGGACACTTAAACGTTAATCACTTGCCCGTGTCACTGAAAACCTGATCCGTAATAATTTATTTCTAGGTTTTGTAAAATGACACGATATGTTTAGGTTTCTGTAGGCGCACACCCCTTTGACATTGATCCATATAAATTACAGCGTTTCTGTGCAAAACTTGAAAAGACATCTTGTCTTAATTTCATAGTTGATATTTTGCTTAATGAGTTACCACTTTTTTGTTTGGAGCTTAGTCCCCAGTGCGGAGGGGGAGGAGGAGGTTGGGTCATAGATAAACTTCACAAATTGAAGTACCTATGCATGCAAAAAGAAAAAAAAACTTTCAAAAAACGCCTTTTATTTCTGAACTCAGTCTTATATTTTTTTCATGTTATGAGTTATGACCTTTCTGTGTGCTGTGATAAAAGTATCAGTAAACCTTTAATTAATTTAGGTGAAGTTCTAACATCCCTCTCAGAAATTACGCCTTTTGCTGAATTAAATAGCGGAAATAAAGAGTAACTAAAATAACATGCAAACTGAAAAGACATTGTAGTCCACTTATTCACCACTCCTCACATGAGAAGCATTGCCTCCAGATATTTTCTTTTATTTCCTACTTTGTCGCGTTTATCCTACAGCAACCCACCTTTGAGATTTATACATTAGATGCACGGAGACGTACATTCCACTGGAAATTTACATGAAATCGTAATATGTGCAACATTTCTATGCACAGAGACGTACATTCCACTGGAAATTTACATGAAATCGTAATATGTGCAGCATTTCTCGATAACTTGCATTTGTTTGAAAATGAGCCTTGGAATAATTGGTTGCCCAAACATTGATTCCATGGGAAATAATTTCCATATGATTCCCCATAGAATAAATGTTATATTACAACCCAAAGTGGTGGCCATTTTGAATAGCAGTTGATGAAGTTTGGGATATTTGGAAAGCTATTGTAGTGAGTATACACTTAAATTGAATTGCAATGAAATGAAGTCTTATAACTTGTGACGTCACCGATTATCCTACCTTTGAACTTGGCTTATGGTCACCTTTAGCCACTCTCCTATGGAGAATTCAACTACCATACAATGTATGTTAAAAGTCATGAAAACATACATGTATTGTTTAATATTTAGTATTACCAGTATTTTTTAGTAGCAAACATGATTTTTTTTATTTCTATCACATTTGTGATATGGAAACTGATGTAAGATTAGTCACTGACTGTTTTAGTGCAAGACCAGCTTATACTACAATGCAAATGATCATTTTATTTTAACCTTTTAACCACCAGACTTTCTCACCCATTTTTTGTTGCACTTTTTTAGCTCCGCTGTTGACTTTGTCGAGCGGAGCTTATCATATGAGTGATTGTCCGTCGTCGTTCGTCCAATTGCTTTGATATTACATATATAGGTACTACATGTGGACCTCTCTCAGATTTGTTCATTTCATAATGATATCTTCAATTCTCTAATTTTGATGAATATTTTTGTAATTTTTGGTAAAAAGTGATATTTTCAACTTCTTGTTAAAAATCGCAAGTCCAATTGCTTTGATATTACATATATAGGTACTACATGTGGACCTCTCTCAGATTTGTTCGTTTTGTAATGATATCCGTAATTCTCTAATTTTGGTGAATATTTTTGTAATTGTTGGTAAAAAGTGATATTTTTGACTTCTTGTAGAAAACCGCAAGTCCAATTGCTTTGATATTACATATATAGGTACTACATGTGGACCTCTCTCAGATTTGTTCGTTTTGTAATGATATCCGTAATTCTCTAATTTTGGTGAATATTTTTGTAATTGTTGGTAAAAAGTGATATTTTTGACTTCTTGTTAAAAACCTCAAGTCCAATTGCTTTGATATTACATATATAGGTACTACATGTGGACCTCTCTCAGATTTGTTCATTTCATGATGATATCTTTAATTGTCTAATTTTGATGAATATTTTTGTAATTTTTGGTAAAAAGTGATATTTTCGACTTCTTGTTGAAAACCGCAAGTCCAATTGCTTTGATATATTATACATGTAGGTACTACATGTGGACCTCTCTCAGATTTGTTCATTTTCTAATAATATCTTCTGTTCTTTAATTGCCATGTGCATTGCTAACAGCAGAGCTATCTCAGCCGACAGGCTTGAAATAAACCCTAATTTTGGGGCCAACAGAGAAAATTTGAGTCAATTTTTACCCTAAAAATTGGCTATTTTAGTCCCAATCTTCACAAGGAAAGTGTAGACTATAAACGGGACTATTTTGTGAATTTGTGATGAGAACTGGTGGTGAAAAGGTTAACCATCTTTATTTATTTTTTTTTAATCTCATTTATTTCTCTATAAAAGCTTGTAGTTTGTTGTAAAAAGAGTAAAAAACTATTTTGGTGTTTCTAATCATAGAAAGTTTGTTTTGTAAATATATAGTAATACTCATAATGTACATTTCAACTTTTTTCTCCGTTGCAGTGTGGAAAATAGGTAGCTTTAACCATTTTTGAAAAATGTGAATATTGTATTTGAGGAATTGAAAATATTTGTCAGGCTATGCTGGAAAAAATAATTTTGCGAACTTAAATATTGATCATACATGTCAGTTGTGTCGCCATGGCAATCAATCATACATGTATATGCTCATTAATGAATGTTATGCAGCGACTGGCATTAAAATGTCAAGATGACATGCTTCAATAAATGTTAGTAATTCTGTCAGAATATACATCATTTTGACAATTTTAATGGTACATGCAATAAAATCTGAATGATTGAGCTTTGCTAATACGAGACGCATATTGTATAACTAGTGTGTAAGATTAAAAAAATAAAATAAATAAAATTGTTTCTGGTCAGTGAGCCTGTCAGTTCAGAGAAGGTCATTTGCGACTGTTTCTTTCTGGACTTAATATTAAATTAAAGGAAAAAAAAGCCCCAAAACACACAAAAAAAGAAAATATCATTTTTATCTACCTCTCAAGTTCAGAAACAAACTTTTTAAGCCTATTATTAATGTGAATTGAATTCCATTTAATGGCATATTAGTGAAATTTTAACCAATTTGCAGTGAGGTATTTTTTTGTTGGCATGGTAACATATAGAGATGAGAGCGTGGCTCTAAAAATGTCATTATTTTTACAGTTAATGGTCTACTCATCTGTATCAATATCTGATAACATGCGTTTAATCATTTTTTAATGAGAATAACCATGATATATTGAAATATTTATTGTGGCTATCTGTGACAATTTGTAGTCTGATATAAATTATCTGTATTGTTGTCGTGGTTACTGTTGTTGCTGAGAAAATTAGAGATACGACTTATCCTCAAAGAATTCTCCTGAATTCTCGATATTACTGATGAAATCTTATTTTGGATTGTCCACCCATAGTACTGTACATGTATTCTTGCTGCCAGAGGTTTGCTTTCGCTTTGGGATTTTATCTTGCCCTTGAGTGCTTTAAATTATCCCAACAGTAATGTAATCTCTGGTGTGTTGAAAAAAACATTAAATCTTTTTAAATTCAATTTTGCTGGCGTCATCAGTTACTTAGGGAACCAGCAATGATTAGCTCCAGATAAACTTAGACCTGTACTTTGGTTTTCTCAGTTCACATGTTTCATACGTTGTTCATTCCAGCTGTAACAACGCAGTATACTTCTTAAGAATAAACATGAAGAAAATTTAGTAATTTTATATTCTCCTGCTTTGAAAACTGATAATTAGGATCGTGACACCATGTTGAAGGAAGCATTATTGCTTTTTCTTCTTCTACTGTTCCAATTTCCTGAAAAGGCAATCTGAGACACTGACAGTAGTGCTGATTTTATAGTCGGTTTAGTTTGAAAATTCAAATTCTCAAGAGAAGGTGCAACATGTAACCGATACTAATTTGATTCCTTTTTATCAGTAGGCAATGCATACTTCAGTGAAGATTGCATTTGCTCACAAAACTGTTTGAGTACAGTAGAAGCATTAATTATTCTCTAGGTTTAATTTTGCTAGTAATTAAAATCCGCAGAGTCAAATCCTTGTGAACTTGTAAAATAACAATAGAACTCATTGTTTCGCTGGCAAATTAAAAACCAGTGCTCAAAATATCATGATGGTGAATTAAAATGCTTGTGAAAATAATTGTGTTTACAGTACTGTATTTTTATATTGAGTCCCCGATATTAAAAATCACTTAATTGAAAATGAAGATAATTCTGGTTTTCTGTCAGTGATTGAATTGTGATTGTTCCCTCAATCTGCTGCGGCCCAGAGGACCTTGCTTTGATTTTAGTGTCTTTATAGTCAAGTACAACATTTGAAATTCTACTCAGAGATGAATATGTTTTTGACTCCCATGTGCGAAGCACAAAATGGGAGTCTTTGCAGTTAGTGTGTCTGTATGTGTGTGTGTATGTGTGTATGTGTGTATGTGTGTATGTGTGTATGTGTGTATGTGTGTCCGACTGTTCCACTGCTATCTCAAGAACCATACATCGGTTTTTGATGAAACTTGGTGCATAGATGCTCTGGGCCAATGCGCAGATTTGATTAGGTTTTGGTAAAAATCCATGCTCGTTAATTACCTAATTTGCATGATAATTAGCTAATTTTTAGCTGTTCTATGACTGTTCCACTGATATCTAAAGAACCACTCATTGGATTTTGATGAAACTTGGTACATAGATGCTCTGAACATATGCGCAGATTTGATTAATTTTTGGTAAAAATCCGTGCATATTAATTACCTAATTTGCATGATAATTAGCTATTTTTTAGTGGTTCCATGACTGTTCCACTGATATCTAAACAACCACTCATTGGATTTTGATGAAACTTGGTACATAGATGCTCTGAACTAATGCTAGGTTTTGATTAGTTTTTGGTAATAATCCGTGGACACTAATTACCTAATTTGCATAATGATTAGTCAATTTTCGGTTTTTCCACTGATATCTCAAGTACTAATCATCACATTTCAATGAAACTTGGTACATAGATGTCATACGACACTGCACAGACCTGATAGTTTTTATGGTAATATCAGTACATATTAATTACCTAATTTGCATAATTAATTAATTTTCAGCATTTGATATAAGTAGTTAGCATTACATTTCATCGCATTTCAATGAAACTTGGTACATAGATCCTTTAGGACTATGCAGAGACCTGATTAGTTTTAGGGTAAATAATTGTGCATATTAATTACCTAATTTGCATAATTAATTTTCAGCTTTTCTACTGATATCTAAAGTACTAATCATCACATTTCAATGAATCTAGAATTATGCAGACCCAATTAGTTTCCGGTAAATATTTGTGCATATTAATCACCTAATTTGCATAATTAACCAACTTTCACACTGATATCTCAGGTACTATACATCACATATCAATGAATGTACATGGATGCTGTAGGACAATAGACAGACCTGAATAATTGTGGGTTAAAATCTGTACATATTAATTACCTAATTTGCATAATTAACCAATTTTAAGCTTTCACACTGATATCTAAAGTACCGTAAAAACTCCAAAATTTCGACCGGTTTTAAATAATTGGTGTTAGATATGTGACGTGTTTTTAGAGTCAAAATTAAGGTGCATTTTCGGACGGTCGAATTTTTCAGAATAGAAATCAGCAAATGAAAAAATGGGGATGATAGACAGTGTGCTTCATTAGTTTTTAAAAAATGCAATGTCCGTCAATTGACGTAAACTTCCTCATGTTTCACGGTAAAAGCAAAGGTCGTGGCCGAGTTGTAACTCAAAATCTAAACAAAGTCATCAATCGGTGAGTATTATGACAAGCAAAACAAAACATCAAGACGCGGAGAAGAGGTCAGCACAAAACTAATAGGTCAAAAGACAAAGCTGTCTCGCACTACCTAGAAAAACTTGCGAATGTTCGAAGTACAGGTACCCATTGGACAAAAGATGCATGGAAGTTTAGCAAACTATCTCCCCGACCCAGTGCAATGTATCTGGTTAGAATCAAAGCTCACGTGTCCCTTATTTGAGGGACCAAATTCTGCCGTAAATTCGCCCTTGGATTAAAAAATAAAATGGGATTTAAGAAAATAAAATGGGACTTTTAAGGTGTATTTTGGCGTCATTTTTCGGACATTTCAATCAATCCTGCCGGCTAAAATAGAGTCTAAGTTTTACCGTAGTCATTGACGTTTGTCTATTCAAGAGTACACGTGTATGATTTTTATCGTGACTAGCGTGAGCGGGTAAGCTTCCTTTCGAGAATGAGCTGTTATCACTGTGAACAATGTTAAATTATTCTTCAGATGACCAGTTTATTTTTTAAAAACAACAAATTTTTTTATTTAAAAAAAATCATGCCGTTTTCGCATCAAAATCCAAGCCAAAACATCGTACTACAACACCAATCTCTTCCGCATTGCGTTCAATAACATTAACATATTTAAATAAGCTATGGTAATTTGAACACGTTGGCATCATCCAGCTTTTTGATTGGTTAATTAGCGATTTGACCTATTTGACCTAAGAGAACATGGCGGATATCCTACAGCATCAAACGTTTATACGAGACCGGAATCATTCGCTTACGATGAAACTAAGTTGACTTTTATTTGTATTTCATAACCATTCAACAAATTTATTTTGTGTACATTATTATAATCACTACTGAGTACAGTAATAATCAACAATTCAGAAACGCAGCATGCCGAGATTTTTGTGTTCGTTTTTATTTCAAACTTCGTTTATTTAGAATATATTTTCGTTACCAATAAAATAAAAATCTCTCAGTCAATCAGAAACCCGGATTCATGCCTTCAAGGAAGGTCCCGTTTGAACGCTCACATCGTTTTTTTTTCGTTTGTGGGAAAACTAAAACTGGTCGCAATTTTCGAATAAGAATGAGTCGGCAATTTTTAGTGGAATCGAAAATTTGGAGGTAAATAAAACACCGAAACCCGGCAAATAAATAGGCGATCGAATTTTTAGAGGGGTCGAAATTTTGGAGTTTTCACGGTACTAATTATTCCATTTCAATGAAACTTAGTATAAAGATGCTCTAGGACAATGTACAAACCTAATTAGTTTGGGGTAAAAATCTGTTCATATTAATTCCCTAATAAGCATAATAATTCATAATTTTTTGGTTCTAATCACACTTAATTAAACTTGGAGACATAGATTTTCTGTTACATTGCGCAGACCTCATTAGTTTTACACTCAAATCTGGTCATATTAATTTTCTGATTTGCATAATTAGTTTTCAGCTAAGTAATTTCGAATTATATTTAATGTGTCTCCAATACTCTCAGCACATGGGAGTTCTTTCTAAGCTTTCTTTGATTTTACTTATCATTCCGAGCAGCTCATTCACTGCTTGGTAAGATTGACATACTGTGTATACCCTTAGGTTGGTTAGCATACATCCGATTAATATTGCTTTCCCGTCTCTACGCCCCGGGAGACTGGCATAAACACTTACCAGAGGGAACAAGAATCGTAGATTTATCAGGTCTCTCCTGACATGGTGACACAACCACATGTATACTTATCGGTTTTGCTATCTTGTTTTCCAGAATTTGTAATCTGTGCTATCGATGAATCAAATTGATCCCGTAGTCCCTCAACACGACTGGAAATCATTAACGCACATCTGTGTTTACGATCCAAGTTTTGACGTTTGACATTACATGCAATGTTACTTATACCTCTTTTATCGTCGTGCTTGTTTATTGTCTAAATTTATTTCTTTGGTTAGGTTTCTCTCGTAACAGTACAGAGCAGCGAAGATGCTTATTACTACACGGACTATAACGAACGACACCTGGTTTTCAAATCAAAATCTGCAACATTCATTATCTTGTGATTCTAAAAATAACTGTGAATTTTGCAATATTCAGTTATTTAAATTCCGACTGGGGACACAATGTCTGATGCTAAATACAGCTGGTAATATCAAGGGTTACCCGTTATTTCCATTATGATTTTACTTAGATTCAGTATATTTTCCCCTCTTCTTTTTATTTATATCATTCTGTAACAAGCTGCAAATTCCACACAGTTTAATTTTAACCTTTTCATCCCCAGTTCCTTCTTTTTATCACAAATTCACAAAATAGCCTGTTTATAGTTTGCACTTTCCTTCAGAAGATTGGAAAAATAATCATATTTCTTGAGTAAAAACTGAAAATTGACGCAAATTTTGTCTATTGGCTCAAAAATTAGGCTCCATTTCCAGAAATATTGAGAAATATTAGAAAAAAGTACCGAAAAATTTGGATGAGAAAGTCTGGTGGTGATAAAAGATCCAATACAATTGTACATTATGTGTACTGTAAAGTGACAGAAGGAGAGAAATAAGCAGTAAAACTGTTGCTGCATTTCTTTAAAAAAAGTATCACTCAATTACTTGTATAAATATATGCCTTGTGAATAAACATAAATTATTAACTAGCAAATTAAAATCTTCTCAAATTATGGAAATATTCAATAAAAAATAAACAGTTTTGATGAAATAATTCTGTTTGCATTCAACATTAAAATAACTTACAAATTCTGTATGTGATTTATTGTTACTGTAAATGCATCATTAATTAACAAAATTTAATTATATTCGCTCTTTTTGCTGATAAATTAAATTCGCTAAAATTATATTACCATAGAACACATTTGTTTTCTTGATATTTGTCACCCAGTGAATAAGCTCAAAATATCAAAATAACAACTTGTTGAAAACCTGAAAATTAATGTGTTTCACAGTCAGGAATGCAGAAAATTTTTTTAAATTTTTTTCATATAAATATTAAAACATATGTATGGTCAGTAAAAATCTTGTAAAATCGGATTGATAGATTTGAAAAAAAGAGAAAAAATCACTGTGATTAAGAAACTATTTTGGTAGGGATTTAGCTTGACAAGCTTGATAATTTTAAGAGGGTATTGAAAATATTTAAATATAGATTTGAGTGTTTATAAAACATGAAAATACTGCTACTGTGTGTCGGTTCTCTATTATTCAAAACAGTGCACATTGTCATCAAGTAGTACATTTATTTACAATTTTCTCTCCAGGAAAGCTTGACAATTTTACAGCTGCTTTGCATATCAAAGATAAGTTACTGATAATAATAATTGATCAATTTGTGCTATTAATATTATTTTTATTTTTTTTCCCAAAAAATCCAAAGAATCATGCCCCACTATGCTTCAATGGCTTTGTTGAAAACACTTTGACCAATATTCTGTTTTATTATAAAATTAAATAATAATAATTTATTTTAACTGCTATAAGGCAATTGTATTCAAAGAAATGATAATCACAAACTCAGATTAAAAGACAAAACATTCATAAATAATTCATTATTTATCAAAAATACCTGTGCCATGTTTGCTCTATTACAGGCTCATCATTAATAGAAGTGCATATGAACCCAAAAAATTGCATTTGTTGTCTACTGACTCATTAAAATATCTTGACCATTGAAACAATTTACATACCGCTATTAATAGAACGAATGCAAAAGTAGATTTTCTATTTTGGTTCGTGAAGGTTCATGTTTTAGTGATTTTAAGTATATAGCACCCAGTAAAAATTGTACAATTTGAGTTCATTACATTTTAAGTTTACTCATGGTTCTACCAAGAACCATGTTACTAACTCATCTAACCATGTCGTCATAGTAACAGTCTCTGTAAGAAAATAAGAGAACTGTTTATCATTAATATTATGAAGTATACTTTATAAGAGACATTATGGGATCCTCGATACCGGTAATGTGGAAAAGGCGCTGACTGAACATCTGCCTTAAAAAATTAATGATTTGATTTTGAATTGTATTTTTATATTTTTTAGCATAATTGACCAAAATACTTTCGTGTTTGTGAATCCCACACAATGTTTTAAACCCACTACAACTCTGTTACATTTACCCTTGTTTGTCCTGTTTTTACATTTGATTTCATGCTTAACTCGGGAACGGAAAATGGTCTATTGTAGGACTTGTATTCTTCTTTTCAATTTTGGCAAACTTTAATTAATCATATTTATACATGAATATTATACATGTTGTACTTCAAAAATAACTACACAACAAACAAAACATTAAGCCTTTTTTTTAATATTACTAGTCTCACGGCAGTTTGTATAAGGAAAGTTGATACAAGTCTTCAGAGTACGCATATAGACTTCTATTAAGCAAATAAGCTGTCCCATAATTGACCTATTTCTGAAATACAAACAATGTAATGGTGTGTTTTATGGTATTTATGTACTCAGGAAGAGATATGCTATTATTACACGGAAATTAACGATTTTCCTCAATTTCTATTTCAACAATGCATTGAATTTACAATATTTGTCAAATTATTTCTATCGTAAGTTGCTTTGGAAGGGACAATGTACATTCTTGTAGTAGGAAATCGTGACCTCATCATAGCGACCTTATCATAGTGAGTTTATTGATTGTTATTGACTTTGACAGAGGCTTTTCAATTTCTAATTCTGAACACTTCCAGATCTATTAAATATATTTGCATCAGTGAATCTGATATAGACGATGTCGGTCGATATTATCAAGAAATTAAATTCGTATAAAAGAAGAATCAACTTAACCAGCGGCTTACAATTCAGCGATCATTACTCATCTATGTTATCAGCTTGTAGTTGTAAAATGAACCACACGAACGGATTAGAAGCGCATCTCCAATAGAAGTCGACATAAAATCAAATATTGCTTTTATTATACTGTAAAATCATTTCTTTTCTCTGACATTTAATTTCATTATTAAGATAATTTAATCAATTTCACTGGCTTTTTATGTTCACAAACTTGTCAGGGAAACAATAAGTTCAATTGTTATTCTACATGGATTAAATTTGCAAATTTCACTCAACAATGACAATTCGTAATATTAAAAAATATACTCTGGTAAGCCGATGTCTATCAGTGTCATGAGGAACTTCAGGTGCTTCTGCTATAGACTAAAATGCCACGTTCGCCAGAAACTGACAACTGATTCCTTACTTTGAAAATCATTCATCTGCGGCATCTACACAATGTTCTTGCTTTCTCATAGTTGGTTACGGTCATCAATATTCATACATGTATGGGATTACCACAGAATTCTGCTAGTCAGCAGGATGAAAGTAGCGTTATTTAATATCGAGAACACTCTGTGAATACTGTACGTGTTCGTACATTATCTAAGCTGATTATTTCGTAATGCTTCATTTAATTCCCAGACCATTAAGTTGGAGTGATTGTTTGAGTCGTAGCTATGTTGTCTACAAATTGGATTTCTTACATCATTACATGTACTCATCTATGAAACACAGTCACTTAATTGACAGTATACTCATTTCATAAGGTGCTAAGTTTGAGTGACTTTTATGTGAATTTCAGATTATTTGTGATTCTTGTTTTACAGTGTTGTTCATTTTCTCTTAGTTATATGTTCATGGCGAACGTGCTTGTCCCCTGAGCCACCTGAAAATATGTTTAATCGTCGCTGTTCAAGACGTTTTATCATCAAACAGCAAACATTAGACAACATCAGCAATTGAACACTTTGTGTTTATGTATATTTATTTTTAGCTCCGCTGTTGACTTTGTCGAGCGGAGCTTATCATATGAGTGATTGTCCGGCGTCGTCCGTGTCAATGTTTTACTTTTTCGACTTCTTCTTGAAAACTACAAGCCTGAATGCTTTGATACTTGGTGTATATGTACCTTGGGGAGACCTCTCTCAGATTTGTTCATTTCATGGTCATATCTTCAATTCTCTAATTTTGGTGAATATTTTTGTCATTTTTGGTAAAAAGTGATATTTTCGACTTATTGTTAAAAATCGCAAGTATAATTACTTTGATATTACATATATAGGTACTACATGTGGATCTCTCTCAGATTTGTTCATTTTGTAATGATATCTTTAGTTCTCTAATTTTGGTGAATATTTTTGTCATTTTTAGTAAAAAGTGATATTTTCGACTTCTTGTTAAAAACCGCAAGTCCAATTGCTTTGATATTACATATATAGGTACTACATGTGGAACTCTCTCAGATTTGTTCATTTTGTAATGATGTCTTTAATTCTCTAATTTTGGTGAATATTTTTGTCATTTTTGGTAAAAAGTGATATTTTCAACTTCTTGTTGAAAACCGCGAGTCCAATTGCTTTGATATTACATACATAGGTACTACATGTGGACCTCTCTCAGATTTGTTCATTTTGTAATGATATCTTCAATTTTAGTGAATATTTTTGTCATTTTTGGTAAAAAGTGATATTTTCGACTTCTTGTTAAAAACCGCAAGTCTGATTGCTTTTATATTACATATATAGGTATTACATGTGGACCTTGTTAATTTCGTGGTGATATCTTCAATTACTTAATTTTGATGATTATTTTTGTCATTTTTGGTGAAAAGTGATATTTTTGAATTCTTGTTGAAAACAGCAAGGTCCGTTGCTTTGATACTATACATATTGTTCATTTTCTAATGATATCTTCAGTTCTTTAATTGAAATGTGCATTGCTAACAGCGGAGCTATCGCAGCCGACAGGCTGCTTGTTTTAATATATTTATTGCCGTGGATCCATTTTGACATTGAATGTCAGGTGTGTTTCTCATGACTTTATGCAGACTTCAAGGTCAAATAGTACATGTTCGGTGTTATAATCTGCATAATTTCACAAGTGACGAGTTTTCATAAATTTTGTGCACCTTGAAAATTAGGAAAAATACCAATTGATGTACAGTAGATCTTATTATTATACTTTGTATGTCTAAGTCAACATTTGTCGACTTTCTCAACATGAAATCTGCATAATTTGGATCAAAACCTATAGCCAATAGAAAAGTATGTTCGTCAAAAATTCTAAAAATAATTAATAAATAATTAAGAGTAAGCAAAATGTTTTTTTTGATGGGATCATGGCACCCAATAATATTACTGACAAACTTTCCTGTAAATATTAAAAGATTGACTTTTATCTCGTGAGTCAATATTATTATTCATATTAAAACTATTTTGCAGACTACATTACCATAGTGACACAAAGTTGTATTTGGTTTATTCAAAATAAAATTAATAATAGTTATTTTGTGCATTTGTAGATAAGTGAGATACCGGAAGTACATGTATCACCAAGGTTTTTATCAGTTGCTGGTTCCTAAGGTTACCAGAAGATGGATTGTACATACATTACATGTACTAAAAAATGCTTTATTTTGGGCGAGACAATTTTTTTCCACAAATGGTAGAAAGTCACAAAATTTTGTATTGAGGCAGGAAAAACACACCTTGGAGATATTTATTGCTGTATTAATGAAGGAGTCCTCATGTGTCTTCATCGTTGCCCCCAAATCATCAATTGCAACACTTTCTAGTGCCAAGAACTATTACAGTATTTCAGCAATTGCCTCTAGAATAAATTTCCTTTAAATGTTGACCTTTTGTCATTATGAACTTTTGCCCCAAGATTAGCTGTGGACGACCTCTTGGACTTTGATTGTTTAATATTTCATTAAAATTACAATAATTAAACACCGTAGGGAAGTCCTCAATCTAACACAAATCTGTAAATTACCTTCCTGTCTTCAAGATCTTGATCTTTTATAACGATTTATGTTAATTTTGGCTGAAATTAACATCCAAATTGTTGATAGTTCCTTGGGGTGGAAAGCTGAACATGAATATAGTTAAGATGTTACACTGATAAAAGTCAGTTATAACCTCACCTCACTCCAGTGTACTTTCACTGCCATTATTAACTGGAATCAGATTTCATGACCTGTACAATATGTGATTGTGAACTGCATAAATGTTTTAGCATTTTCGTCATAAAATATCAAATTTTTTAGATCTGAAATTAGCATATGTGTTGGAAAAAGAGACAAGGTGGAAATCCCATGTCATATTTCAGCCATGAATACAATACTGCTGGATTTATGAATATTTATTAAAAATCTCTGATTCTGAATGCCTGATGCTAGCATCCGGAGCCACTTTGTGATAAATAGAGGGCACCAAAACTTGTTACTATGGAAACAGTGGCTTGGTGATTTCCCTATAGTGACGAGCCTTATACGTGTGTACTAGTGGAAATGTAAAATTGGTCAAAATCCACACAAATGCTGTTCATAGTTGACATCTGTCAATTTGGTGCGACGAATAAAAACCGCTAACTCACCGCCATTTTCAAGTATTTTTCCATTTTTTTGATAATAGGCTACATGTTTCGATGAAAATTATGTGGGTTTAAAACCTATTTAGTTAAAAAAGACATGTTTTAAATAATTTTGAAAAAAAATCAGGAAATTTCTGTGTGTTGGCTACTCCCACACATAAATAAAACATAATCCATATAAGATGTATGTGCAAAAGATATTTTGGGTTTTAGGCAATCAGATAATTTTCTTATCTTGCATATCAAATTTATTCAAAAACCTCATACATGTGTGCCATAAAAGAATTAACAAAGTTACTTGTATCTGCATTTCAAAAAATTTGCATTGATAATTTTATTATCGTATAGAAATTGTAAATATGCTTGTAGACTCATGACTATGAACTCATTAATTATTTAAAGACATTTAATTTCATTATTTTTGATGAATTGAGTGAATTTACTGAATTGAATCTACGTGGACTCAAGCTCATCATTTTACCGAAAAATCTGTGAATTTATAAAACTCATAATTAAAAAAAAGGGAAATTAAATATTAGTAAAAATTAATGCTTTTACTATATCAACTGTCTATTTTAGCTAATTTAGCTAATCTGTAATTTCACTATTTCAAGATGTCTCAAGTAAATTCTCATAATGAAAATGTTGGTACTTTAGCTAAATTGTGTTTATAATAATTTGCATTGAGTCAAATTCTCTAAAATGGCATGTAACTATTTCAATGTGTTTTACACTCCTTAACAGGGCAATGACCTTTAACCTTTTCACCATCAGACCTACTTGCCCAAATCTTTCTGCACTTTTTTTTTATATATATATATATTCTTCAATATTTCTGGAAATGAACCCTAATTTTGGAGCCAACAGACAAAATTTGAATCAATTTTCAGTTTTTACTCAAAAAAATTGGTTATATTTGTCCCAATCTTTTGAAGGAAAGTGCATACTCTAACTGACTATTTTGTGAATTTTTGATGAAAAGAGGGAACTGGTGGTGAAAAGGTTAGTTTGCCTCTGCTTCTCTCATGTACCTGATAATATTGTTAAAAAATTGTTTACAATCTTGGGAATGTGGTGACATCTTGTGATGTCTCGGGATTCCTATAAGGAAACAGAGGCATATAATAAAGCAAGAAAGATGAGTGTTTTCCCAAAGGGGTTGTTTATTATTCACAACTTTTTTTGTTCAGCGTAGCTCTTCACCTGAATAAAAGGAAATTCTCTGCGAGCTTTGAATGAAAGCATAGTGAAGTATGTGTATTGAGCGTTCAACCCCTTTCACATAGTAAATTCTCATTCATACATATGTAAAGGGTATACCAAGAGACTTTGCTGTGGTACTTAAAACGCTGAGCAAAACAAATAGCTGTATGTTCTGATTTTTCTCAATGCCTCCATGTAGGGATGAGATGGTCCCGCATTTTTAATATTATTATATTTAGAAGCGCGTATCTACCGTTAATTGCTAATAGAAGTGCACATACCAGTATTAAATATTACATTTATCTCGAATCGAAACACATATAAATCAAACCACTTATTGTTTACTAAATCATTATTACCTATTTTGAGCATTAAGAAACACCTGTAACTAACGTAAGTGTATGCACTACTAATAGAGCAAATACAGTACTTCATTATGAGTATGTCTCGCTCTAAAACCAACAGTTGTAAATGTGACATTTGTAACTGTTGACCTGCAGGTAAATTCTGTAAAAAGCCAAAGCCCCCTCACGCACTCCCCCATTCCCCCTCACGCACTCCCCCATTCCCCCTCACGCACTCCCCCATTCCCCCTCACGCACAGACCATAAATATTTATCAAAGTTCTGATTTCAAGAATGGTACAACAAAATTAGATGAATTTGGTGGATCACTACGAAGCCTGACTAAGATAAATTAGCTATACTTCATGATCTACTAGGCCAGGTTTTAAGCAAATTGGATACTCCATCATTTCCCAAGGTCAATTAAGTTCTACAAATTTATGTGTTTAAACAAATCATGTTGAGGACGTGCATCAGTGAGTTAGTAGTACATTAATCAGTTATAATATATTAAAGGTCCAGTATGACATCCCGGGGAGATTTCAAGAGACCTGGAATTATAAATGTTTCAGACATTTTTAAATTAATTTAAATTTTAAAATCACAAGCGACAATATTTGTGAATTTTGTGAGTTCGGATATTTCATAAAATATTGTAGCGACGATGATTTCATAGTGGTATTTAGAACCAGTACTTGTAAACAATCATAAATTATGAAACTGCTAACATTTCTGTTGATGAATATTTATTTTCGGTAGAAAAAATGCAACTAGCAAAAAAAAAAAAAAAAAATCATGTGTCTATTTCTTGATATGTAATTCTACTAGACATTTTGAAGTCTTATTCATCATACTCATAATAATAAGTAATAATAATGAAATAAGTCATTATGGGTATCAGAAATGAGCAGACGATGCATATGTCGAAAGTCCTAAATTAGCAAAGGTCTGCTGGTCCAATCAATCACTGTTGAATTATTCTGAACTGATTAAATTATGAAAAGTTGGCAGTATGTGACGTCAATGAAATTAGTAAAACCGTGTGTTGGAATCTGCTTTATTATAGAGCTATGTCAACCACATGCTGTTTCAATACTTATGATAGATGAAGTCTGCAATAATGATTTGTTAAAATTGTTGCCATTGTTTGTAATCATTGTTTTTCTAGTTCAACAGAAATTGTACAAAAACGTAGATGCACTCACATTATTGATATCGGTACATGTCGATTTGATACAAAATAATGTAAATTAGTGTCAGACCAGTCGGGCCGAGTTAGCACATGACAGAATAACGCGATCTAACAATATAAAGCGGGGTTCCAACATAGCGAGTCTAAATGCTTGGCTTGAACTGAAATCATCAGGTGTAGTATTAACCCTTTTTTTATGACACACTCAATATTGTAAACTGAACTTTATTTGGAATCAGGGGGGGGGGGGGCACGCTGCTGGGACAATCTGCCTGTACAAAGTTGAAAATGACTGACTGCCTAACAAACTGTAACTAAGCTATCTAAGATAACGTGTCCCACAGCGGGCCCCCCAGATAGGTTAGTTAGTGACAGTACTAATGACCTTTAGCACCTGGTAACAAAACATACAGAAAACTTCTTAAAAACAAAATGCGATAAAGATAAATAAATGTTAACTATTAGTAATCAGTAATCATTATGAGGTGAAGCTGTAGTAGCTGAGATAAGACTACCTGGTAGAACAGCGAAGGCTATTGACTACCTGAGGTAAGGAAGTTATCAGTAGTGCTGCAGAGGCTGCACATACTAGCAGAGACAGCATAAGTCGAGACTACTTAAGGGTTAGTAAGGCAGCGGAAGCTGCCTGGCAAGGTAGAAATGGCGGAAGCCATAGCTACAAGTATGGTAGGTTAATATACATGAGGATGAAAATAAATACATAGTAAAAATAAACTAGAAAAATAAATCTTGGGGGAACAAATGAGTATAATCCACTAATACGAAGCCCCCGAAATATGCTGCAATAAATAATTGCAGCAATGCCCCCACCCTTTTAATGCCATAAGTTTTTCCAGCCAAAATTTTAGTGCTATCTTTTCCACATTTTTAGCTATTTTTGGTTTATTTTGTTGATAATTTTGGACAAAATGAACATAATTTCTTACTGGTTATGAGTTATAATCAAAAGTTTGGAAAAAATCTGAAAAATTGTTTGCAGGTTTTTAATTTGTGACAGAAGATGACATTGGCACTCAAATGGTTAATGGACATGTGGACAAACTATAAATATCCTGAACATCTTTAACACTTGTGAAAACAATCTACTTTTAAGTAAGAAGGGTTGTACTTCTGTCAACGATAGTGGTTTGGATTTCCTGATGCCCGAGCGCTGAACTTTGTTGATTATTAATTTCACGCTGGTGTTTAATACACAATTCACCATATGGTGGACTGCAGCCGTTGAAGGGTGTTGGGATCCGTCAAACGTGTATGGAGTTGTGTCTACCGAGGTGTAATGAAATACAGAATCACTCAAATTCTAAACGTACATCGATTTCAAATACCACAGTATACCCAATTCAACTGTGTAAACTAGTATAATTTACTGAAAAGGGAGCGGGATTTCAAATGTACATTTATTTGTAAATTCAGTCTGTTTTTCATTGATTTCATACTATCGTGAGAAACACTGAGGTGTCATAGACAGAATATTAAGTAATCTTTATAGTTTATATTGTGTGTGCTAAATGGATTTGTCTTGTTTTCTGTTGACATCTAAATTTTCCATTATTTGTTCAAGACCTTTCACTCAACCCAAACTAAATACTAGTAGGTTTACAAATACTTCACTAGGAATGCAAGATTTAGTTTATGATGCATTTCCTTGCATATTAATCAGTTTATTTGCATATCACTTGAGTTTAATTGGTTTATATGTTTGTCATTGATACTTGATATGACTTGATATGATGTAATGGCTTTGTGATGTCATTCATTATTCAAACCTGTTTACCACAAACTGACAGTGTCAACTTATTGTGAAAACTTTTCCTGGGTGTGGCAGGTGTATATTCTGTACTCAAGCAGTCAAATATTTACTGTCACCAAGGTGATTTTTAAACGTGAAGTGGCCCTATACCTGTTCAAAACTACTGTGAGTTCCTTTAATTTTGCGAAAAGTGAAAAACATGACAATTTGTAGCTTGGACAACTTGTTTAGTGTCCTACGACACAAAGATATTTGAAACATATCATAAAATCGTGAAATCTCCTTTCAACGAACAATTACACTTTTTACGATATCTCTAATAAAAGCTCATGTAAAACCAAATATTATATTTGTTGTAACAAAACTCATTAAATCGTAACTTATTTTCATCATAAAAACACCTAATTTTTATCATATATGTGCAACTAATAGGGCAAATACGGTAGATGCCGTTGTTGCCAGTCGATGTCATCGTTGTGGCTGTTTTACTGAGAAAACAAAAATAAGACGGCCACTCTGTTTGATTATTACAAATTATCATAATATCGAAAAACCAGTATAAATTTTTATAATACGCTAAAATTGTGATCGGGCACACATATTAAAACCAAACTGACTGTCGTGACATGTCTCAATCCTGAAACACGGAACACAATCACATGCATGCACTCCTAATTGAATTCTTAAATTGATTCAATCTACCGGTACGTGCCATTTCAAATTAATGGTTTTAAGCAGAAATTAATTTTTAACCATGTATATTTCTTCTGTCCCTATGTAGAATTAAACAGGCCGAAATGATGCTTATCACCAAAATAGATTATACGTACCACCACCATATTTTTATTCTCTAGTTACGTGTATAATTAAGTTTTCATTTTAATTGGGTTCTCTTTAGTTTACAATCATCTCGGTTTCAGTTAAAATGATATTTTAATGTCATCTAAATTTTATAATTGATGAGTTGAGCTTAATAGACTATTCACCATGGCAATAAATTAATTATAAATCTTTGCAGTGCATTATATTATTGATATGATTGAACTAAATTTGAAAAATTTATCTGACTGGTATAATATGAGCGAATATCTTCTCGTTGATTCTTCAAAATATCCCAGATTTTATTTGACGATGCAGGTTGCTATGGTTATCCCTAGGCATGGCAGACTGGTCAACTACTCTATGATTTTGAATTATCAATGGCATGTAATTACCATAACAATGCTATGTTATGCAAATTAGCAGTGTTATGCTCTTTGAAGAACTCTGGATTAGAATACCATATTTTTGGCATGTCAGCAATGAAGTGAAGAGAAAGTCGTATTAGTGGAAAAGTGCCTGTCGTCCGTCATCAGTGTCTGGCGTCATCGTTGTTTTCTTGTGGGCACAGTAACTAATAATATTCAGCCAGTCTTACATATATGGTTCATCTATAAATATTGTTGCCCTGTTGATCTTCCAAAAATTGTGTTTTTGGTGATTTTGGAAAGTTTTTTTTAAGTGTATATAGTGTCTATTGGGAAACTTCATAGTGTAGTGATATATGCTTTGTAAGTAGAAGATTTTTGAATGAGGAATTCTATAATTTTTGTGTTTTTTTCTTTGAATCATTTTTTTGATTGTATAATAGATCATCTAAGTATATTACCGAGCCACACCTCTCATTTATGCAAATGTGTAGCACATGTGCATAAGTTACCGAAAACAATTATTTTTGTTTCTGGTCATTGTTCATATCAATTAAAAATTATAATTTTAAAAGATTGTTTGTCTAAATGTTAGAAAAATACGAAAATAAAGACACCTATAATATGATGATTGTAAAATGTAACGATGAACTTTTTTGTTGATTTTGTTGACCTGATATAGCACATGGTGTCATGGAAAACTGATCATTATTGTCAAAAATAAAATTAAATGTCCTAACTAGTGGTAATTAAAACAATTCAAGTTAAAATAAGGCTTGTTACCATATTTATAAATACATGTAAGTCTTGAAAGAGATTTAACAGTTTTCATGATGATAATAACAGATAAAATGTATTTATCTCTTCCTCAATAAACCTTTTTTCTTTCTACAGCGATAATCTTTGTTTTTTGGGCCATGAAACATCACAAATTGACGAAAATGTTGCTTTCTGGAAAAAAATCCTAAGATTGCTGAGTGAGGTTTGGGAGCCAGGATTTGCTACAAAATATGATCACCCAGGGTGTGGTATCAGCTGATACTTTACCAGTAATTGTAGTTGTATACCAGTAATTTAATCATTATCAAGTAACAGTGAATACAGTTTAAAAAAAAACCTACTACAAAGTCGACTTTTCTCTCTGAGTGACTTTCTACCATTGATCATTGGTGTGTTGACATGATTGCTGTTGAACAAAGTTGACCTTAAAGTGTTACTTTGATCTGGCAGATCATTGGTCAACTAAAAGTGTAACTGAATTGGGCCAATTGACTTTTTTGTGTGCAAAAAATATTTATAAACAACATTATGAAAAAAAATCAAGTGAAAATGGTATATAAATTGGGTAAACATTCAATGATATTCCAAAACCGGGCCACGCCCCCCTCTCCCGTCACCTTCAAGTTTTTTCGGCATTACGAGTGTTGCCGAAATGGCGCCACCAACGGGACCATAAAGCAGGAGATTGCTAGCAGACAAGATTGTTAACCATTTTCCATACGCAAGCGTTTAGTAAACCAGCATACAGTACAGTTCTCGCGAAAGCTTTGGCCTTTGTGGCATCATTGTCGCCTACGCATGGCTTCATTGTCGCCCCAGCATCGCATCATTGTGGCATCAGCTTCGCGTCATTGAAAATTGAAGCTGTGTTCGCCTCTCTTATTTTGTGGCATCATCGTGGCTTCAGGTTTGCAGTCTCATGGCATCAACATGGCATCAGCTTCAAAGTATTGTGACATGAGTATGACCACAATATTTGCACACAGTAAAGGAAAACACATGTAAAGAAGTTCGATATACAATCGATTTGAAATTCAAGGCGGTAAGGGGAATAAAATAATAAAATAATCAAGGGTAAAATGACATTTTACTAAAAAGATATCTTGTTGAATTATTTTAGTGTTGCGAGTATTGGGCACCAACAACTTTGTGAAGTAAATTACAATCGGCAAGGTGACGAGTGTCGTATTGGCTGCAAGGAAAATTGTGATAAATTTAAATCGGATACAACAAAATTTGCTATATACGAAATGAAACTGTTCTTGTTATAAAATTACCATTTTTCACTCATTTTATTTGCTGGTAAGAGAACCGATCCCATGCCCGGACTATTAATACATGCAAAACCCACGTACGCTGCCTGGTGCGTCGGCGTTGTCGCCAGTCATCTTGATACAAAGTTCCAAAACAAGTGCGTACATTCCCACCTATGATTGGATGGTTGTGATGGCGTCGGTCTTTGATAAAATTTGACATCCAATTTTCAAAATTAAGTCACGATCAGCATGGACGTATTTGGTGACCAGCCGATGAACAATTTGAAAATTATGATTCACACGGAAGTCCTTCGATACTGAAAATCGTCGACCCCAGCCTAGTCTGGTTTATCTTATTTCCCAACTCACAAAACTGATTTGTATCTCAGCCCTGTTTTTTTTCTTTTTTTGAACTGAGGTCAAATCCCATTCGTTTGTCAAAACATGGAGCTCCATGGTCAAAATATGCCGATGTTTTTTCAGTGAATAATTGTGAAGCCTGTCACAGCGCAAAAAAACTTAGTGAATCGACGCCGGAGATTGGATGGTACGACGACCCTTCAATTTGCATCAAATATGCTTTGTTACAACATCATTGATTGGATGAGAGTCACCTGATCGGGGCACGACCTGGGTCACAGAACCATATTTGTCCGTATTATCGACAGAACTTTGCGAGAGAACCACACCCACATTTTCATCCATTTTTAGCGCGGAAGTTGCCAACAAATGTCGAAAAACTCATGAATTGTATGGATTCGAATAAAAAAAAGCTAGCGATTGGCAAGACTGGTTAATAATATATCCCCCGATGCTCTTCGATTTTTTTTTATTTCAAGGTGAGAAATGGATAGTTCCATCGATTTCAAGGCGACTATTCCACTGCAATAACTCTACGCACTGTTGTAGTTTTGAGAGGTAAAAAAATATATAATAAATAGTACTTGTTTCATTATTTGGTTTTACAGCAAATTACGGAACATGATCCAGGTGAATTGCTATAAATAAATGCTGATTGTGTTGAATGGCGGACGTCGGGACCGTTTGGAGAAACCAACTGGGATCGATATTCCAAACAAATTATTGGGACACGGTCGGTGGACCTTTCAAACAAATGAAATTATTAACGAAAGACGAGATTTTTCTAGATATATACGAACATATATATACAAAATATATGCAAAATTGACAAATACACAAAGACGTGTAATATTATGCTTTTATGGTCCTTCGGCTTGTCTTCTCCTTGGGGGGGGGGGGGAACAACAATAATTCGAATTTACGGCATCAGTGGACCAAAGCCGTCAAGAACACCAGGAAATATTGGAATGGACCTTCTCCTCATAACGTTATCTGCAGTGCCCGAATCATTTATCAGTACGTATCATTTACGCCCGAATCATTTATCAGTACAATTTCATTTGTTTCGATCTTGCAGTTGTAGGTATTCGCGTCCTACCGGACGCACACAAATTTACATTTTAGAGTGCAGATTTTCTAACATTATTGATACATTGTTCAGGTGGAGTTTAATAAAAATAACAACGTTAAGATTTTCGGTCACGATGTTCAAACTCTGTGCCTGTGCCTTAACCGGGTGCCTGAATCGTCATGGTCATTTTGGGGAGGTACACGATCACCCACATCGCGTATTTTCTCGCACGTTCAAACCTGTATGGGCCACTTTGTCCCTGGCACTGTAAAACAAAATCGTGACATCTCTCGTTGTCATCATATTCCTCAATCTCATAACTCTCGTCAGACGATGATAAGATAGATTCCGTGTCGCTTTCCGAGCACTGCATGCGTATAGCGGCCATTGTGAAACGATGACAAGTTCCCCCCGTGACGTCACAAATCACCCTTGCATGCTAATTAGGTTCTCTAGCTGAAGCCTCGTTCTGAGTCGGCCAAGAAATTGGACGTGGGCGTTTCCTTATCCAAAACATTATTATTGATCGTTTATTTAATTTATGTACATTTTTCACTTGTTTTTTTTTCATAATGTTGTTTATAAATAAATTTTGCACACAAAGAAAGTCAATTGTCCCAATTCAGTTACACTTTAAGGGTATGATTACCAATTACCACTTTCTATTTATTGATTAACCAATCAGTGAGCTTGTAATTTCAACATTCATGATTGATTACTGGCAATATAAAGAAACTCCAAGAAAGTCTTAATTATCAACTTTTTTGATAATAATTTTGTCATAATAGATTCAATGGCAATTTTTTTTTTAACTTACTGCTAGAGTTGTACTTGTTGCTATAGCAACACTGCAACCTTGTCTAATGCAGATTAAATTATTCTTCCAAATGTTTTCCAAACCTGTAGCCAGTAGGAACTTTTTCTACATTTTGTGCAAAATTAACAAAAAATAATTATAGAAAAATACAGATTTGCCAAATTTGTCTCCACAATATTGGTGGTAAAAATATTACCGGTAATATTATAGTGATAATTTGAAAAAGTTATCGTTGCATGCCATGTTGGATAGTATTTTTTGATGTAAATGTACGCCAGATTTTCTTGCCAAAATTTGAGTAAATTTTTAGTTTTTACTCAAAACATTTGGCTCTTTTTTTTATATTCATCAATATTTCTGGAAATGAACTCTAATTTTGGAGCCAACAGACAAATTTGAGTCAATTTTTAGTTTTTACTCAAAAAACTTGGCTGTTTTTGACCCAATCTTCTGAAGGGAAGAAGTGCAGATTATAAACAGGACTATTTTGTGATAAAAAGAGGAAACTGGTGGTAAAAAGATAAAAAAAACAAAATTCAGAATGATCATAATGTTATAAGGTAAAGGAAATAACTATTTTTGCCAGTAACAGTGTGTGCATATCAGATAGAAATGACAGGTTATTTATTCCCAAGCTTTCAATATGTGAAGATACTGACACAATTAACTTCTTCAAGGTGTATGAACAAAATTTCTCCCTGGCTGCCTAATCTTGGCGCAACTCATAAAAATCTACCATGGAAACCAATTTATCTTTTCTATCTTCTTGGCCAGATTAAATTTCTTGATCATCTATGGACAAGTAGTTGTAATTGAAGATTATAGTTTAGATCCGCCAGGAATTGAGCCAATATCACGCTTTGCTTTCATTAGTTTTTGTCTGCGGGGGAGTTTCACTATAATTTTCAGTTTGTTTGCAATTTGTACATAAGAAATAATATAAAAAAAATAGGTCAAATTTATAAAAGTCTCTGTGGCTACCTGCCTAAAAATCCTGCCGAGCACTTGCGACCTTTCCCGGTTTTTATATTCTAACAAATGTCAAAATAAGTTTATCAGCATACTGCCATTTATAGTGGTATGGAAATTCACTCAATACTGAAATTGTATGCTTGTCACGGATTTTACCGATAGTTTTTAATTTGCCATTCAATATTTGTGTAATTGTTAACATTATATTTCATAGCATTATTGTGTAAACTTTGCGAGTCACTGAAGAGACGCTGATTATTGAATCTTTGCTCTTTGTTATCTTATCATCAATGCTAAATTCTGAGATTGGAAGACGTTGGGGGAAATTTGACCTTCTGGCTACCAGTTCACATCTGAACAATGACAGACCGGATGCCTGCATGTGGAGTAGAAATACATTAACTACATGTACACTTGCCCCTGGAAATTAATTTTGTTTATTTTCCCAAATGACCCAATTTTATTGTTTAATATCCTGTTCTTTGCTTATTAATATCTTAAAAATAATAACAACTTAATTTTAGTAGTAGAAAAAAAAGGGGTTGCAAATAATACTGAAAATAATCATAATACTGAAGGATGTTTTATATTTTCATATTGTATTGTTTGACATCCCATAATATTATTCAGTGAGCTGGTACCAGATGTGAATCTTTCCACCTTTTTATGGCAAAAGTGAAAATGACATCTCTGTGTCTGAATGTTTTACTTATTTAATGTTATGACAATTTTAGTCGGCTTTCATAAATTTTAACCATCATTTAAAAAAGAAAATTATCATAATATGTAACCAGTCATAAATTATATTCATTTGGTTTAAAATAAAAAAAAATTATTCAGCGAAACACATAAAATTTTGCAAAATGAAGTACACAAATTTTGGCGGGAAAAATGATGGCATACAAAAGGGGTCAAATAGTAGGGATGATAAATCAACTTGATGATGCAGATTCACAGTACCTTTCCTGCTACCAGAGGACTCACCAAAGTTAAATAAACTAAACTTGTGTGCAGTCAACGGTCAATACCATCAATATTTTTTTTCAAGTCTCAACAACCTGTGTCTTTGACACCTATCTATTAACTCAAAACAGCTATGATCTTGCCAAGTGTTTGTTATTTCTTGGTAGGAGGCATTGCTTAGGAATTTTCTAGCATGCACTCAATTAGTCTAATAAATAGTGATTTCAATCCCCCTGCCCAGATAAACAGCATTGGCGTTAAAAATAATATACTGAACTGTTTTCTTTTTTGTATTTTGCTGCCAGACATGTTTGCTTATTCACAATTTTCATGCAAACCAACGTTTGAGAATAACAAACTACTAAAGTTCGTGATTATTTAAGCACAAATTTGTCTTTCACATAATTTTGCAATAATGAATGAGAAGCATTTAAAAGCATGCATCATATTTGCTCTATTTCTTTTTGTTGCTGACCAAAGATATTTTTTTTTTCATAAAAAAAATACTAAACAATCCCAATTTAAAGAGCTTGAAATTAGCTCAATTTTCTGGATGCCTCCTGGAGTTTTAACGTTTTTACCACCAGTTCCCTCTTTTCATCACAAATTCACAAAATATTCTTGTTTATAGTCTGCACTTTCCTTCAGAAGATTGGAAAAAAAATAACCAAATGTTTTGAGTAAAAATTAAAAATTGACTCAAATTTTGTCTATTGGCTTCAAAATTAGGGTTCATTTCCAGAAATATTGAAGAATATAAAAAAAATTGAGAGTCTGGTGGTGAAAAGGTTAAAAACTGGTATAGACCCATGGATATTGTCTGCAAACAAATGTGGTCGCAAATAAATAAATGTCAAATTGTTAATTTTCTGAGGAAACTCGTTTGACGGAAAAACTGGAAAATGTAAACACAGTGACATTATTTTGTACATTTCTAGTAGTCCAGTTGGGCTATTAATTGTGAAAAATGGTGTCCCTCGAACAGTAGTTGGTAGTTAGTAGATAGAGAAATTCTGTAACATTGAAATTTCTCCCAAGTCCTACATGGGAATGACTTTTGCGAAATTTTGCCTCCATGATTGCTAAAAAATATTTAATTGTGAAAATTTCTAGCAATCAAAATTAAACTTGTCTGGAAATATGCTAATAATAATTATTATTAAATATTTATAAACACTATCATGTTTCCTCTCATCAAATTGAGACCAAAATTCTAGAAAACCAGGTAACGATTAGATGCCACATCATTTTGAAGAGGGAAAAACAAAACTGTTTTTATTTTACCAGTATTGAAACACTGTATTTATGTTCCTGACAACTTGATGTCTATCAGTAAATAACGCCGCAAGGTATTTGTGCAATTGGCAAGACAAGATAATGCAGCTAAGCTGAAATGCCTTCAAAAATACACAGGAAATTTACCCCTTTGGCTGTCTATGTTCAGATTCGTTTGTCGCTGTGTTCTGATTTGTTTTCTGTCCAGTACATGCTTGAGGAAGCAGGCAGTATGTGATGCTGCTGCAAATTAAAATTAATGTACCGTTAAATGAGCACAAACTTCCAAATTTGGGGTCAGTCGTGTTTTATTTGCTCTTTTATGACACCCCATACAAAGACAGTGGAATTGTCATGGAGTGGTTATTCTATTATCTTGAAACCCTCCTTCTGCCTCCTCTTCCCTTCCCATTGATTGTTTCTTGGTCCTTGTTTTCATCAGAGGATGAACAATGTTTTTGACTGATTCATTGTCGTATTTATAAAAAATTTGCACACTGTTGAACCAAAACTGCGGTGGAAACATTCAGTGGGCGTTAAGTGTCATAGACTAGGATTACAAATGTTGTAACCAGTAGACACTATAAAATAAGTCAATATAATGAAAGAATTCACACCAATTATGGCACTACCAGTAAGTAGATGGACAATATGAACGTCACGGCAGATGATTTCTTTTGTCCATCTATGGTATACGCCTGTATAATAGTACCTTGAATAAAAACAATCTCTGTTACTACTTTATTTTTTACTTTTCCACATTGCACCTTCATTTTTCACAGTCTTAAAATCGATTGTTCATGATGTATTCTTATCACAGTTGGCACCAAGACTAGTCTCTAAATTTGTCACAAAAGGCAAATAAAAATAATTTTGTAATGACTAATTTGTTAATGCTGTAAACTTCAACAGCAATGGGGATGTTGTTTGTCATACGAAGATATTTATTGCCTGCAGATGTTTGTCTGCATTTGATTTGTTTCACAGACTGTATGTTCCATTTTTTGTCAGTTCTATTTTCAGTTCTATTTTCAGTTCTATTTATATCTCCTGCTATTTAAGGTAGAATGCTTATTAACTCAGGTTTTGGTTTTTTTAGAGGAAATTAGACATTCTTTGTTTGGTTGTTTTTAAAATAGTGTGAAATTCCAACATCGTTCAACGGTTACAAAATACCCACTTCACTGTTTACCCCTTGTAATACTGTTTGTTTTGTGTTGAATTCAGTCACTTTCATTTACCCATAATCCTTTTTCTTTTGACCTCATCACAGTGCCTAACTTGATTGCCATTTCATAACCTAACCACTTGAGTGGAACTCTATTTACAAAGTGTTTGTGGTCAATTTTGTTGAAACATTCCCAGAGGCTTTGTGACCCATATTTCTTCCTTACAAAAGGGTCACAAGGCTGAGCGGACATTGTTGAAATTGTAGCTAATGAAGCTGTCCTATTGGAGGAGATAATGTAACACAGAGCTGCATAGAGCGTGTATTAAACGGAAAAGATTACCACAGACTGTATTTATTTTATTAATAGCACATGTACTTAGGTAACTTGTGTCTTAAGGGATTGACCAGTAGAAAAATGGGTGGGGTGTAAATATAGACAAATCTCTTTCATTCACATAAGCACATGCCCTACTAATAAAGCCATTATTATAAACTGAGTTGTCATTAACCTAACTTACGTGTACATGTGCTTTCAATCTAATTCAGTGCTTATGATAACAGTGCTGATCTCTGTAACAGCCAATAAGAATAGTTGTTACTTGCATGCTGACCTACTTTCTGTTTGTTACCAGTTTGTCTATTGGCTAATAATTGACTTTTTACAGAGCAAGCTGAAAAACATACAGTAAGGTTTTTTTTCATATACCGGTAGTACTTCACCCTCTTTGCTGCTTGAAGTCTACCCACACTATGATATCAAATAAAGTCTAGCAGTATAAATGCATATAAAAACTCTACCTCAATGCATTTTCTTGACCGCACGCATGTCAACTTTTGTCACAAAATAAACCCACATAATATTTTTATTCATTTTTCCCAAAAAATTTTGACCAAGTAAAGTAGCCAATTGGAAATTGTGTCCATTTTGTGAAAATTAACAAAAAAATTATAGAAAAATAAAAAAAATGTATAAACATGCCCAAAATTTTGGTGGGAAGGAAATTGGTAAAGTGAGAACTCTAAAATGTGGAACACAAGTTTCTTCTTTGGGCAATTATTGGCAGGAGAGGGTTCTTCCCAGAAAAGTTGCATACAATATTGGACAATTCGCATAACAATATAATATGTTAATGACTTCTAATGTATTCATTGTTATGCTAAATTGTTCTAATGTTTATAGAAATTTAAGAGTTAGGAACATCCCTTACTCTATGATGCCCGCAGGAGAACCCTGGGCTTTGTGGAAATGAAAAATTTTCTGCAGACCTGGGTGGAATAGAGCAAAAAAAGGACACCAAGTTAGTGATTTCTGTTGTGTGATGTGAATGAGTAAACAGTAAGATGCAATTTATCAAAGCTGTACCTTCATTGAATACAAAAATTTGGAACACAAGGTTCCTTATTGAGTAATTATTAGCAGGACCTCTGTGGAAATGAGACATTTTTGTCAGGGGAATATAAAAAAGGAGAGAAGGGGGAAAAGAAAAAGGGAGACGAATTTACTGATAGTAATTTCCGTTGTGTGATTTAAAGAGGTAAACGTTAGTACATTTAGTTTAAAGTTTACCACGGTGAAATATCAACATTTTGTAAAGGAAATTGGTTTCCTATGTCTGATGGATTCTTTGAAGAAAAGTGTCTTTGCAAAAAGACAGACACTCAATTCGCTTTTCTTGTCATAAATATATGCTTGGGCAATTTACAGGTTGATTGGTGTTAAATTCACATCTGCCATTCTTCGTTTCATGTATACTAAGGCCAGACTTGAAAACGTACATTTACCGGTACTTCTTGTGCTGCATTCATTTGTGTTTGCTCTGTAAAACGTGCGTGCCATATGCATTAATCACGTGACACATTGTAATCTTTTTCACCACCAGAATTTCTTGCCCAAACCTTTTTGCACTTCTTTCTTATATTATTCATTATTTCTGGAAATGAACTCTAATTTTGGAGCCAAAAGACAAAATTTGAGTCAATTTTCAGCTTTTACTCACAGAATTTGGATATTTTTGTTCTAATCTTCTGAAGGAAAGTACACAATATAATAAACAGAACTATTTTGTGAATTTGTGATAAAAAGGGGGAATGGTGGTGAAAATATTAAAAATGCACCACCATGAGTTATTAAAAAATAACTTCAATATGTGTAAAGACGAATAATCTTGTTTTGCACAACAAACAAACAAACAATCATAACAATCAAACGAACCACTGATGCTAGTGTATAGGCTGCACCATTGCACAACAAATTGAGCTTAGTAAGTTTTATACAAAAAAAAATGATGTGCAGAAATTTATGCTAATAAAATTCTAAATCACTGTCTGTAAGTTAATTACATGTAGCTTTCATTACAAGTATTCTTATTAAATCCCTGGTTATCCAACCATTGATTATTCAACTTTTCTATATTATTCTTTTTACGATTCCATCAGTAATTTGTCCATTTTGTGATCAATAAACTCAACCGTCAGTTACCCAAACAAATTGAGATCCACCCAAGTAGTTAATTGACATCCAAATTATCTGAGAATTGTTGCATCCTGGTGTGCATAATTACTGTACATATAAAAGTAAATGTTCTCTACTAGAATGTGTTTACACCTCTGTAAACTGAACAGGTCTTTGGTTTATTGGGGTGTTCTGTTTACCAAGGTGTTCAGTTTATATGGATGATCGGTATATAGAGGTGGTCAGTTTGTTCAGTTCCCCTAAGTGTTAGTTTACGATGTGTTTTAATGTTAAATTTATGGAGGTATTCAGTTTTATTCAATCGGTATACAGAAGTGGCCAATTGTTTAGTGGTGAGTGTACAATAGTGTTTGGTTTATCAAAGTGTTCTGCTCAAAAAGGTGTTTAGTTTAATACAGAGGAGTTCAGTGTATATAAGCAATTAGTTTACAGAGGTGGTCAGTTGTGTTGAGTGTTAAGTTCACAGAGGTGTTTGGTTTATAGAGATATTCAGTTTACAGAGGAGTTCGATGTATATAGGCAATTAGTATACAGAGGTGGTCAGTTGTGTTGAGTGGTGAGTGTTCAGTTCACAGAGGTGTTTGGTTTATAGAGATATTCAGTTTACAGAGGAGTTCGGTGTATATAGGCAATTAGTATACAGAAGTGGTCAGTTGTGTTGAGTGGTGAGTGTTTAGTTCACAGAGGTGTTTGGTTTATAGAGATATTCAGTTTACAGAGGAGTTCGGTGTATATAGGCAATTAGTATACAGAGGTGGTCAGTTGTGTTGAGTGGTGAGTGTTTAGTTCAGAGGTGTTTGGTTTATAGAGATGCAGTATTCAGTTTACAGAGGAGTTCAGTGTATATACAGTAGGCCATTTATATACAGAGGTGGTCAGTTGTGGTGAGTGTTTAGTTTTTAGTTTATAGAGGAATTCAATTGATATACAGGTCGTTTGTGTTATTCATGTATATACATTTTATTCAAATATAGTCACAATGAACCTTGACCACTATGGGATAAGCGTTCATGTAAGAGTCAGTAATGTTTGTTTCGTTGTAATTAAAACTTATTTCAACGTGCATGTACGTATATTTGAATGCAGGCACTTTCAAAGGAAGGAACTATCAGTATTTGCTGTTATCAATTAGCTTGATTCAGTTTTGTTATCATAGAATTTGCTCGAGGGAAAATGTGAAAGTTGTAGGTCATAATGCAAAGTGAATGGACAGCCAGTCAACTCTGTCTCTGTGTAAATACATGGTTTACATCAGCCGTTATCAGAATCTAGAAACACAGGGGTTTATCAGTACCAATCATGCATAACATGGTTGCATTTAGGGAATGGCGCTGTCAAGATGACAGATAAAATGCACCTGCGTGTAAAACTACTATTTGTGGTTATGATTGTGATCAGTCATTATAGATAGTGACCCATTTATAGCTACAATTTCACTGCCATGGTCTGTGTTTTATTTTAGAAGGTCTGACATTTGTGGTGCATGTCTGAGTGGCAAAGCGCATTCCGTGTTGTAAGTCTGATTTCTGTATGGTGTGTTCATACATGTATGTTCGTAAAATTCCTGTAATTTACAAGTTTACAGTTTGGGATACCATGGATTGGTATCCCATAATAGTCTTTTGAGGATGCGGCAACTTGGGTTGTTTGTGGAACTTGTGACTAGATGTGGTCATGTGACAAGATGTGATTATCTGTTACCAACTTTTATCTGTGTCCTGGTGGGAAGCAGCTCAGGCACTTGATGATTAATAAAGTACATTAAATATTACCACTATTCTGATTATTATTGTGTATCGGTGTGTTACTCGTACTGTAAGCATTTCAAAATAATCAAAATAAATGGTGTTTAGTGTGATAATCCATTGAGTTTTATTCGCACATGGTTAATTCTAATAACATAAGCCTTACACCCATCTTGTCATAAGCCTCCCACAACCGTTCCTGAGCTAGATTGATTCTTGGATTGATGCAGATTATCTATACATGCAGTTACTGTGTTTGCTCTGTTAAAAGCACATCTGCAATTATTAAGAGGATATTAATTGGTTATAGCAGGAGTCTACCATTCTGCATACCCTATCAATCCATATTATCTTGGAATCCTGCCAAATTCTTGTCTTGTTTATTGGCTTAATCGTCCCAAACACCAACCCTGTCTCACTTATATACTTTCGCAGCACGTGCTTGTGGTCAACTTTATGAGACTTACTCTGAAATTTATTCACTTGTCTCTTGTCGTCTCTCTTCCACATGTTTCTGTATGGAATACAAGTTGATTTTTTGCGAATAACTAGGAAATATGGAACCCTGTGAAGCTGTGACAATTAATAAAGATGCAATATGTACAAGAACTTGTAATATTTTAAGGTTTTGTTGTTAGTATCTGTATATTAGTAAATACATTGAACTTTGTTTTATCGTGACCTGAAAACACTTCTTGCAGCTAGCTCACATCTTAGTATTGATTTCATGAAATGATGAAATTCTCAAATATGCATGCGTACATATGTAAATTACGGTTTTGATTTTTCATCTAACAAGTACTGCTGTTTACCCTGCAACGCAACATTTTCAGTTTTTTGATAAATCATCACTGAATTTGGTCGACAGTATGGAGTATCGGACAACAAATTAATAAATATATGCTTTCGTCTATATTGTATCTTTTTACCCACAATTCCTACGTTCCTAAGTTTTTAAGGGTCACATTTCATATTTGTTTTTTGATTGGTCTTCACTACATCATCCACACAAACACTTAACATGTACAAGTATCTCTCATACATAATTTCAATTCCTGATTAAAATTATGCATACATGTACTTTGTTACCATACACAAAAACAAAAAAACAAACAAAATTCACGTTTCCAGACAGTGATCCTTATCATTACTAAAATGTAATGGGGTAAATTCCTGGTTCCAGATGATGATCACTAAACTTAAAAGAGTTCTTCCTTGGGTTAAGAGGCACCTCTGGTAAAAATTTTTAGAGCAACTCATCCATAACTTGTTCCCATTATGCTTCTAACAGACAGACAGACAAACATAGGCTATTGAAAACATAACCTCCTTGGCAGAGGTAATTACGGATGTGAATCAGGGTAATTACTATTTTTTTTTGAAATTGTAGATTGTACGATTGAATCTTGAGGTCATCTCTGTATCTTGATTTACGACTGCTTACAGGGCATTATTAAATTTTTTTTTTATGAATACCTGATTGATGCGATTGTCATGGAAACGTTCCCTGGGCAAGACTCATTTATTTGTTGATTATTCTTAGTTGAAATAATTCAAAATAATCACTGTTGTAAATTAGACCTGGAAGTGCTGTATTTGCCCTATTAGAAGTATATCTCTAATTACAACACATTTACACCAAAAAATGTATTTATTGAATTTTAGATCATTTATAGCACGACTTATGTATACACACACCTCTGTGATTTTCTAAAAATATCATGCTTCATGTATTTCGGTAATCGATAAGACGCTGCTAAGAACGTAATGGAAACAAGAACAAAATAAACACAGAAATAAATGAAATGTTTTCTTGACATCAGCAATGATAATGTTTCCTATCATATATACATTGTACCATATAATGATTGTGGGAGAGAAATCTCAGAAGCAAAATTTATATACAAATTACAGGACTTTTTTTTTCAATTTCCAAGCTTTCTAACTGTTGACATGGCAACAGCAGATCTAGCCTATCACAATTTGATCTTGCATGTATATTGTAACTGGAGCACAGTATGAAATTAATGATGCAATAAAAAAGAAATGAACAAAGTTTTTGTTATGATTCATTCAAATTTTTATGTAAAGCACTGTCTGTTGTAGCTTGCTTCATCTGACACACGTCCTAGACACGCCAGTCATAATATTAATCTTGGTAATATCATATTTGGAACAGATGTTGCGATTACGAAAGGATTAAATTTTGATATTACTCTCACCCTGGTGGTCTCAACCTGTTGGTTAGTCAGAATTGTTTTCCAACTCATTATGTGAATCAAAAATGCCAGGAATAAAACACCCTGCCAGACAAATAGTATATTTGTCTATATTTTACTGTGATATTATTTTTAACTAGCTTTGACAATTTGAGGCGGCCCCTTATGTTGCCGAAAAAAATCAAGGTTTTACAAATCCCTAATCACTATGTAGTATTTCCATGGTGATAATTTGTTTTATTATGATAAGATATAGTCAAACAGATTAGGTTTTGTGAGGAGTATAAGTTTACAATTCATACACCTAGTTATTTAGGCAGTTAGAAACCTGATTTGGGAAAACGTGGTTTTTTGATCCCAGCCATCAGTGACAGATCACTTTGATAGATTTCAAACCACATTTTCGTGATTGACAGCGAGGGAGATGATTAACAACCGCTCTCCTGTTTCATCGTAATTTTGTGTTACAATATGGATGTAATTTGATTACCACTGTCATAGGATGAACCAATTGAGAAGGAATTGGGTGAAACCATTTGGAATGAAGGGAGCATTTTATCTTTGATTAGGAGGCAGGCATATTTAGGAAGTATTTGTTTTCTTTTTTGACTGGAAAAAAAGTTAAAATGTAGATTTATTTGAACATAACTGAATACATTTTAAAAACTTGAATTTATTTTTACAGTTATGTTACCCTTTGAGTGCCAAAACAGCATATTTGTTACTTTCCATAAAATAAATAAATATGATTTTCCCCCCAGATTTTTAAAAAAAAAATCCGTAGCCAATGTAAATTTTTTTTAGTGTGAAAAATTATTGTTTTCAAGGGTTAAATAGTTTACATAGAAATTGTTAGGATTACTCTTTGATTTTAACACCCATGTTTGTGCTGCCATGTGTTGAAATAATCCGGCTATATCATGAGTGCGACAATACGTGACAGGACTATGTGATCTTCTTTTTATCATAAAGGCATTGTGTCAATTTGATGTGTAATCATCCAGGCCTGGTTCAATATATACATATTTCTATTGCTATATACTGAAAAAAATGTGTATTTCTAAAGATGCAATAAACAATTATTATTATTAAGCATGTGGTAACCCCCCCCCCCCTCCCCCCAGTGTACAGTGATTTTTGGCCTCCCCTCAGTTCCAGTGAACTTGTCATCGCGACTTTAAGACCAGTCCCAGTGAACTTTTCACTGCGGACCTTAAGACCAGTTCCAGTGAACTTTTCACTGCGGACCTTAAGACCAGTACAAGTGAACTTTTCATTGCCGACCTTAAGACCAGTACAAGTGAACTTTTCACTGCCGACCCTAAGACCAGTCCCAGTGAACTTTTCACTGCGGACCTTAAGACCAGTTCCAGTGAACTTTTCACTGCGGACCTTAAGACCAGTACAAGTGAACTTTTCACTGCCGACCTTAAGACCAGTACAAGTGAACTTTTCACTGCCGACCCTAAGACCAGTACCAGTGAACGTGTCACTGCGGACCCTAAGACCAGTTCCAGTGAACTTTTCACTGCCGACCTTAAGACCAGTTCCAGTGAACTTGTCACTGCTGACCTTAAGACCAGTCCCAGTGAACGTGTCACTGCGGACCCTAAGACCAGTTCCAGTGAACTTTTCACTGCCGACCTTAAGACCAGTTCCAGTGAACTTGTCACTGCTGACCTTAAGACCAGTCCCAGTGAACTTTTCATTGTCGATCTTAAGACCAGTCCCAGTGAACTTGTCACTGCGGACCTTAAGACCAGTCCCAGTGAACTTTTCATTGCCGATCTTAAGACCAGTACAAGTGAACTTTTCAATGCCGACCCTAGAACCAGTACCAGTGAACTTTTCACTGCCGACCTTAAGACCAGTACCAGTGAACTTTTCACTGCAGATCTTAACAGTACCCTTAATCTCAGTGACTTTCCAGAAATCCCTTCTCATGACCATCCTTTAAAACAGCTCTCATCAAGTGTTTATTCATTTCTAACTCAGAACATTATATTCACCCATCTCTAATAAAAGTACTCAAACTACATTTAGTATTTAAACTACAACTAGTTTTAACCAAACACACATCTCATGTGCTATGCGACTAATAAAGCCAATACTGTATGAGCACTTCATTGTACATCAATCCAGGGCTGACCCTGATTATATTCCATCTATGGAATGATTTCCATATTCAAAGTGAAATGTGTCAACAATTGTACAATACAAATAAATATCTAAGGCTACTGTGATCTCTGACTTTATCTGGGGCAATGATTAAAAATAAATTGTTATCTGATATGATTGAGTTGATACACAGCTTCTTGACTGGATGATGTCCCATTCTTGGAATAGTAGCTTGTCTACCCACCTCACTCATTAAATGCAGACATCACTTGTCAGGGTGACAATGTGCATCAGGGTCGAACCGATGAAATAAAAGGGGGGAGTTTCATCATGAGTGCTGTCCGTGGTGTAAGGGGAATCAGGGTTGAACCAATGAACTAAAAGGGGGCGTTTTATCATGATTGCTAAAGATGCAAAGGAATCAGGGTTGAACCAATGAACTAAAAGGGGGAGTTTTATCA
Source organism: Saccoglossus kowalevskii (assembly GCF_978046115.1). NCBI lineage: Eukaryota > Metazoa > Hemichordata > Enteropneusta > Harrimaniidae > Saccoglossus > Saccoglossus kowalevskii. The sequence continues at coordinate 28,413,721 of NC_140657.1, forward strand.
TATGTTTGCTGTACGTGTAAGGGAATCAGGGTTGAACCAATGAGCTAAAAGGGGGAGTAGTATCATATGTTTGCTGTACGTGTAAGGGAATTAGGGTTGAACCAATAAACTAAAAGGGAGGAGTTTTATCGCATGTTTACGGTACATGCAAGGGATGTGTTTAGTTGGCACTGTCAGATGTAACCAGGTTCTGGGGCAATGTTAAAAAAGATGTCACTCTTAATGTGCCTTCTCTAAAGTAGACAAATTCGCAAACTGACACGTTTACTGCAGCTGTTGCGGCTATCATAGGGGATGCCGCTTTCTAAAAGACTGTGGGTCAAAGATTGAGAATGTGAAGTGCCATACTCTGTCACACGCTGGTCAATGTTTCCACTTTGCTTGCTCTTTTCAAAAAATCACAAACTGGAAAGCTTAAACCTGATCTGATTTTGTTCTCACATTTGAATGAAAAATGTAACATGTGTTTTGGCCAATATAGATTAATATTCAGTATATAAGAATTGAGAAATTTTACGATAAAAACAAGGTGACGTCAACACTGGCGTGTGGTGATACATGTATATGCGTGGTTACACTTTTCTGAAATGTAGTCACTAGGTTACTTTTTGTAATTTGCAATTGGGACTGCCCCCATGGAGATTTCCACACCACAGGATTTAATTGAGGGCAAGAATTCTTCAAATTAGGTCATCTTGTCTTTGTGCATGCTGCGATGTTGAAATTGTCAAAACATTTGGTTTTGAAATTTTTTGTTGCTGAAATATCGGAATAAAAGTTTGTGTGTTTTTAGGAATGAAAGAAACTTTCATTTCTGTTTGCCAACTACTTATGTTGTTTGAAGAACAAATTTGAAGAACTTGAGAACTTGGGTTGATACATGTATTGATAACCCCCAATGTGACTTCACACAAAATACTGTGAAATACTTTATTTTAGCTGGAATAAATTTTCGCTGAAAAGACTTTTTGAGTGTTTGTATGGAATTTATTTTCACTGATTTTTGGCAAGTTGAATGTAAAATATAGGAAAAAAAGTATATTCGCTGGATTTTATTTTCACTGAATCATTACTTCAGCGAAAATAGCGAAAATAAAGTATTTCACAGTAGTCCAGTTAAAAATCCTAACTTTTTGTCACCCCACACAAATACCTAGTCCTGTTCAAAATCCAAACCATGTCACCCCACACATAGTCCGGTCAAAATTCCAAACCATGTCGCTCCACACAAAACAGTCATGTCAAAATAAAAATAAAATAAAATAGTCTTTTATTCATGTCATTCAAAATAGAAGTTCATGTGGCCAGAAATAATATTAATACCTCCTATACATTTGTTCTCATGATCGCTTCGATATAATAATAAAAACTTGCGACAAGCTGGAGGACATCAGTCACTACCATCTTATTAATGGATTGTAATATTTGTTTTAATTGTAGTATGAATTCAAAGCAAAGGCAATCAAAAAGAAAAAAGTGAACATTGTGATATCAGTGGATGGCATCAAAGTTATTGTCAGAAAAAAGAAGAAGAAAGTAAGTCAAAATTCAAATACTGTAAAATACATTTTGTCTGTTTTGTATAAAGTTTATTTTCATCGATTTTTGAAGGTACCGGTAAAATAAATTATTTTCACTGATTCATTCTTTTAGCAAAAAAGACGAAATATACATTACGATATTTTATTGTCATTACATCTTTGCCAGCCAAGGTTCATTTATTCGGCCATCACCGCACCGCTATACCTTAGCAGAAATCCCCTATATACAGTATAAACAAAATCAAACACAACGGCATGTACTCTAATGCATTTCCTTGGTAAAAAAGAATAAAAATTCAAGTTTTGTAACACATTATCATTGCGAAGTCGCATGATCTTGCCGGTTATCTATCGCCATAGCATGTCATTGTTTACAAACGTGTGTCTACCCATGAGCCTTTGCATTTTTAGCGTGTATTGTTAATATCGATTGGGACTTGTTTCCCGCGTGCGCAGGTGATGACCCTTCTGCTTTAAGCTATGACATGATATAAGACAGCACAATCTATTGGTTTAAGTGGAGGGAATTGAATCCCAGGCGTATGGGTGGATGGTTGTTTGTAAACAACAGCATGCTATGGCCATTTGCCGCATGCGCAAGTGACGACTTCCTCACTTCAAAATTTTGAAATTGATGCGAATTGTTACAAGAACACTGTTTAATAGAACTAGCTTCTTGGCACGCCAAACAAAATCACAAATACAGCCTTTTCTGACACTATTACTCATGGGTTCGAAGAAACAATAATGGATGGCCGGCTTCAGTGCAAAAATCAGACAATGTCATAATTATTCCTAATTTATATTCATATTGTTGAATGAAACATACCAGGATGTGTGACCTTTACAAACTAAGATAGGTACCAGGATGTGTGACCTTTACAAACTAAGATAGGTACCAGGATGTGTGACCTTTACAAACTAAGATAGGTACCAGGATGTGTGACCTTTACAAACTAAGATAGGTACTAGGATGTGTGACCTTTATAATGTGTTAAAAAAAAAATCTGCGCGACTAGGAAAATTTATTTTAATATCTTTTAACTTACGAGAAATGAGAAGCATGTATATAGGTCATGATTATAACGCATGTCAGCAAGTCACTGACACAGATGCGTTAATCGGGGATTTGAGTAGATTGTGTATCTTTATTGCATGACATAATAAATGTGTCGGTGGTCATGGACATCGGTGAATTTAGTTCCAGACTCAGAGCCATTTATCAAATTATGAACATAAATTGAGATTACAGCCGCTTTCACAAGATAAACTGTCTATTCCTCTACGATTTAACATACCGTCTGCTGACACAGTTTTATTCTCATTCATTATGGGTATCCATTAGGGGCTTTTTAGCATGTAATATGTTAATACAACCTGTGATCAAATAAAAGCTCACATTTTTAAATTGTAATCTTTATATTTTTTACAGAAGAAACAATGGACTTGGGATGAGAACAAACTGATGGTTATGCACCATCCAATATATAGGTAATACTCTCATTTTTTTATTGTGATTTAATACATTGTGACATTTTTGAGAATGAAATTTTGCCACTGTGACTCATTGTTTGAAGGATTCTGATTGAAACAGGTACCGCTACAAAATTACGTGATTTCACCAATCAACAAAATTTACAAATATTTGTCCCTTGAGATGTTATAGAAGTTGACGCTGCATTATCAGATTTTGTTGTTTTATCTCTTGCTCTGTTGGAGAGTCATCTAAAACACCTTGTTTCAGTTGACCCACAATCAAATTTCATTGCCGACAAAAGTTTTAAGTAATAAAAAAAATTTCTGAGATGAAATGTGGTGTTGCCTTCAGTGTTGACATGGTAACGTAAATATATATATTTTGATTTACTGAAGTCTAGATTTTTCTCTGATACAAATGTGTCAAGTCAGGAGTTAAGGTGCATAGACAACTTACGTTGCTGTTGGTTAAAAACAGATGCAAAATCAAAATAACCACTAGATGGCGCTATACATTTTCAAGTATTCCAATTTCACCACCAGAGGGCAGTATCACATGTCCTATTACTATGAATATTAATTTTTGTTTCCTCTTTTCAGGGTTTTTTACGTGTCCCATGATTCTCAAGACCTGAAAATATTCAGTTTCATAGCGAGAGATGGTGCCACCAATGTATTTAAGTGCAATGTATTTAAATCTCACAAAAAAGTAAGTTTAATTTCTTTTATTTAATGTTTGATATGAGAAGAATTTAGTGAATTAATGCTTCTGTGTACAATTATTCACTGGAATAAAAGCCATTTTAAGTTAAATACATGACTAATTTGCATAATAATGTTGAATCCACATGTTTAAACTGAACTATTAATTACCATTAAATAAGTGTGCCATTTCTCTGATGCATGTGGTAAACGCTGACGCTAACAGGATTGTGTTTGCAATTTTACGCATCATGTTACAACGAGAGCAAAAATGAGCTGACAAAAAATTCTGTGCATCTTTATCCACAAATGACTCTTTCTTGTTTTAAAAAGAATGTTAGGTTGTTGTTGTTTTATTTCCCATATTATACAAAGTGAAATACTTAAAGTAGAAAGTAAGTAAATAAATGAACAAATGAATAAACAAACAAATAAATAAATGAACATAAGTCTAAGTAAATATGTACAATATGGCTGGGAAGCAGAAATAGCTATAGCAAAGCTAGTTGAGCCTGCTTGTGAGTAAGTAATCTTAAATGAATGAAATGTAAGGGCGACAAACGGGTCATATTGTTCTAATAAGGATTGTCCAAGGTAGAAAAAAATATATATAAATAAATAAATGATAACATAAATATTATATACACAAATAAATAGTAACTAAATAAGTAATTTTATAATAAAGCATCTTTCGATACTTAGAGAAATATTATCACATACTCCTAATAATGCTGTGTTCATTTCATTATAGAGTCAAGCAATGAGAATAGTACGTACCATTGGACAGGCTTTTGAGGTGTGTCATAAATTGAGTCTTCTTCATGCTGCTGCGGCCGCTGATGGTGCAGACGGTGAGAGCGACAAAGCCGACGAGAAGCTATCACCAAAGAAAGGAAGTACGTTTAATTTATACGCTATCTTAATCGGTTGTTTTATTAAATTACAACGACTGTGAAAGGGGATTTAAGTGCCATATTTGTCAAACTGTTGTTAGATTTTTGTGTGAATTAATAATACATTTTACACATATTGTATATTTGCTTTCTCTCTGTGGTTTGAATGTAATTTCAAATTAGTGAAGCTAAATTATGGTTTCTAGAGAAAATATATTCCAGCTAAAAACAGTAATCAACAGTATTGGTGAACGTCACAAATTTAGGAAGCTTGACTTTCAAATTTAGATTTTACAATTCATGCTGTGTAAAAAACAAATTTTATTTTTATCCTATCGTAACCTCATCCTAAAGTTGGTAAAACTCGACCAATGTGCTTATGCTCGGGTGAGTACTCAAAGTATACAGATTGGTTGATGTAGGATATGCAATTTAGTTTTCAGCCAATCACAGATGTTTATTGTGTAGATTAAAAATAAACTTATTGTCGATGAAGAAATGCTGTTAACAGTTAAATTTTTGCTGCTAGGAATTATCACGATGGAAATGATAATTGTGTTTGTGGGAGGAAACAACATTTCAAAAGTTGCTGTGACCCACTGTTTTTAAGGCTGCAGTGACTTTTCAGTTCTATGATTTTGAAAATTTTACTGTCTAATGATATACTAGTATGCAAAAATTTAAATGGGTTACAGTATTCTCTGGGTTTAATTTATTGGAGTTGAGATGTAACAAACAATTCATGCATTTTATAACACTTCTTTAAAGTGTCTTTTTTCATCTTTTGCCTGTTTCCCGTCTATATAAATATGCATGACAAAATGGTGTTTGGTTAACAGTTTGGGGTTGTTGTAGGTATGGAAATGCGTAATTTAAGCTTGTTTAACCCTAATTCATGAATGCCAAGAAATAAATGTAGGCGATAGATATGAGGACACTAGTGGTAGTAATTCCTTTACTGAAATCATATATTCTTTTGGGGATTTAAAGGGCGGCAGTCGCTGTGCCGCGTCCTGTTCGATATGGGACTCATAGTGACGTATACAACGTGTGTAAAATACATTGTTTATTTACATGAAATTCGAACACACGCTGTGCGACGACCACCACGCTTTAAGCTACAAATACAATTAAATAATAACAACAACAAAAAAGATCAATTGTTTAATGAAAGTGAACCGCAATACTAAGCAAAATAACAAAAAAAAACCCAAATGTTAACAAAATTATTTTTGGCCAGCTGGTGATTTCTGTTTAATTTGATTTTCCTTTTGTGTGAAACAGAAGATAATTTTTTTTATATCTTTTACCCGTCTATCAATAGTGTTTATTAAACACACCCCCTAATTAGAAATGTATCTTGTCAGCGAGCACGTCAGTTCCAAACGTCACGCAGGATTTTTATTGATTTTTAAATAAAAAGAAAAGGGAGGTGCCTGCTGTTGGTGGCACACTATTGTTAACACATGTGCAGATCGACTTTCTTGATGTTTCCCAAAAAACAAAAATTACAGCACCGCATTGTTTTTCACAGAAACTTTGGACCAGAAATGTTAACAATACTTGTGGTTAAAATGACTTGAACAATTTTCATCCATGCTATCAATCTTATGAATATTAGGAATAATAACAAATTTTAATTTGTGTGTGGCCCATACGTGTAAGTTAAATCCTACGCAATTTTAGATTGACTTAAAAAAAGGACTATAAGCTTTGTAGTCGCGCAAAAGAGGGGAGTGCGTCATCTTTTATTTCCAAAGTTTAAGTCTCCTTTTAATTTCTGAGACTTGAATATAAATTGGTGTTAGAGGAGGAAGGTGTAGAAGGTTTTTGGTGGTTTACTTTGTTTTTCTTTTCTTTAAAGGGGGTTCACGATCTGCTGATGGTGGAATCGCAGATGATATTGATAATGTGGAAGAGACTGACATTGATGCAGATGATGATACCCCACATACATTGGCAGCTGCCATGGCAACACCCCAAGGATACTTATCAGGCAGAGCAACTGATTTGGATGCATTCAAAGGAACACCAGTTTCTCTTGCCGGACGCTTCAGATCAAATCAAGTAAGCTTCTGTGATGTCAGACCCCCTGCAGAGATCACATCCAATCATTGATAAATATTATCTAAAATATCTTTGCGGAAATATTTGAGCAGAGACACTGAAAGCATCAGAATTTTTCTCACCAGAATTTAAGTGTAACATTTTGCTTGTTTTTGATAGTTTTGGAGCAAATGGGTATAATTTTCCATGTACTTCAGATTTTGATATAAAAAAAATGGGAAAAACTAAAAAAAATGTTTTTCATTTTGTAAAAGGTGAATAGCAATGGGGAAATAAATGTTGGTGGCGTCGTCTTCATAGTTCAACCATTTCTTGTTGCATATCCATTCAATTTAAAAATATTATAAATATTATAATCTCTAAATTTAATTTGTGTCTTTTTTTTGTATAAAAGTCATGTTTGTCGTAATTTTCTCACATAGATGGAGAGTACAATGTTAACGACACCTTTGATGTCTCCGCCCTTGCTGCGAGCAGAAAACGAGGGGTCACTGAGTATGTATCATCACAAACAGCTCCTGCATCAGCAATTGCAGCAGCAACAGCAGCAGACACAAGTAGCGATCGCCCAAGTGCATCTCCTAAAGGATCAATTAGCTGCCGAGACCGCAGCTCGAATCGAAGCACAGGTAAGTTCTGTCAATCAAGACACCAATAGGTGATTTTCTGTTCAATGGTCAGATCTTGTGTGAAAGACGCAGATCAAACATCTGAACTTCTCATTTTAGTTTTCCATGTTGAAATGTCGATGATTCAGAGGCATCAAGCCACCCTAACTTCATCAAAATTGATTATCATCAAATTATTACTTTATTACATTCAAAATGCGACTAGTTTGATGATATATTGCAAGGTTTTTGATGACCTACTTATCAGGTGACGTCTAATGTTCAATGTTGGTCAGAAGAGCTTTAAATTAAAGCGGGAGGGTGTACACGCAGGAATTGAGTCCCAAGCGATGATAACAACACACGCAAAAAATGCTAAGGCTTATGGGTTGGCACTTGTTTGTAAACAATGACATGCTATGGCCATCTGATGCATACGCGTAACGCCATGCCATAACGACTCCCCCGCTTTATGCACTTGTGAGAAACAAATGCTGTACGTTTGGCAATTATTGGTGGAAATTAAAACTGGCGTGTAAACCACATGAAAAGTTTAAAAATCATACCCACAAATACTTTCACGTTTGTTGAATCTCGCCCGATGTTTTGACACCACTATGGCACTGTAACCTTTATTTGTCAGGCTTTACGTATGATTTCACACATAAATGGTCTATTGCAGGTGCCGTCAATATGGAGGTATACACAAAACTAAAAATGCATTTCTTTGATGCTCAGTCATTGAAATGCCTTATTTTTTGATCATAGACACACTATTGTCATACACATAGGTGCTACCAGAAGTACATTACTTGGGGTTTGCAACTACAGCTACATGATACCAAGATCTCGTTTCAATCTCGCTCTCGCATAAGCGTTTCAACTCAGAAAAATGCGAATGCGCATGCCCAAGGTAACTAGGATACTGGGATATCCAGGTGGATCAAAATAGCTGCTCACAATATGACGGATTACGATAACTATATTTCCTGTACATTTTCGATGTATTACATTTTTTCACTATGAATGTGGTAATACATGTTTTATTGTTTTATTACAAACTGCCTATGTCATGTCAGAAGGTCGTAGCATCAGTCTCGCTATCTACGAGATAAGACTTGAATGGGATCTTGACACGATGTCACCATACAGTACTATGCGTGTTGCAAACCCCAAGTAATGTACCTCTGGTGCTACTACCGTAAAATCTGTATTAGAAGCCGCATCCCTAATAGAAGTCGCACCCATTCTTTTTGAATTATTTTAGAATAAAAAATTCATCATTTCTCATATGTGTACATGCTCTAATAGAAGCCGCATCCCCTCTGTTGCATTGTACCATTTTTTAATAGAAGCCGCGGCTTCTAATACAGATTTTACAGTAATAGAGCAAATACTCGTTATTACAGTAGTAGAGATCAATCTTTTGGGGACAGCCAGTAAAATAGTTGCTTTAATGTAATAACTGTTTTGTATTTCTCTACACAGGCACGTGTGCACCAGTTACTGCTAGCAAACAGAGAACTAATCCATGCACAACACCAGCTGATTTGTCAATTGCAAGATGCTGAAACGAGAGAACAACGATCATTCGATCGCAACACAACATCGGATAACAACACATCATTCCATTTACAAAGTGAGATAGTAACAGATCCTACCACGCCAAGGCCGGAATTGCCGTATATGCCAGAATTTTCTGTCATTGATCAAACATTTCCGGAGAGCATGCTGAGTGGAGATTCCCACGAAGTGTTTGCAAATAGTAATTTCAATGGTACACTGGATAATACAGTAGTCAACTTGAATACAGACGGCTCGACAAGCGGAAGTGTTAATAATTCTGAACATAACGATAAACTTGAAGACAGCTTGAAACGATTGAATATCTGTAACTCGCAATATTGCGGTGAACAAAACAATTGTGGGGATGTGCAACGTTCCGGAAGTTACATTGACAGTGATACGAAATCTAGTCTGCCTGTTATTCTGCCTTTGGGGTCTCAAGACGCAACTTCCAACAAGCTTGCTCTAAAGATCAGTACGCGACAAGAACCTGAGAACAAAGGATACGGTTCTATGATCGAAACGACAAATCTAAGCAGCTCTGAAAATTCACCGGACAGTACTTTGGACAGTGGTGCTGCAACAATGACCATCACCTCATCTGATAGTGGGCCGATGAGTGATGTCACACCAAGTGAAGTCAGCAATGGGATCAGTGATAAGAGAACAGTTTATACATTCGATGAGAACGATTTCAACATCAAAACTAGCGACAATGTTTCTAGTGATTTGGACTCTAAGACACCAACATCCAATCTTAGTACTCCTCTTTCTCTGAGTCCGAAGAAAACCATGTTAGCAGATACCCGACTGCACATAAGTTTTTCCGATGACGACAACACGGAAAACTCTGAAGATTCTGGTGTGCCGCAGCAGGCTCAGATAGTAGACTCATTAACTTTTGAAGACTTTGACAACTTGAGTTCTGGTTAAATTCTGAAAAGTGTGTCATAGAAAAACAAAAGCAAATTTAAAGTCAGACGTGTTGTGGTCGATTTACTTATCACATTATGTTCTATTTTTAGAATATTTTAAGTAGCAATGTACATATGTAGGCAAACTAAAATTTAATTTTAATGGAAGCAACCATGTTAGTTGGATGGTGGGGGGGGGGGGGGGCAAGTATATTTAAAAGGGTGAAGTGACATTTTCTGAAATAACTTTTTTTGTAAATACCCCACAAGTCAGCTCAGATTGTGTTGACTGTTATACATGTATATACATAAAAGTCATTTTCAAGGCCAACATAACTTAGTTTTCGGTAGAAGTTTATTTTGCAAGACAAATGTCACTGAGTTTAGGCTGAGGTTACATGTATCAGTGACTTTGGTAAATTTTACAATCCACTTTAACGCCATAAAATTTTCATAATCTCATATTGTGACAATTACAAGTTTTACAGTTTCTTGATAATGTTCAAATTGTTCAGTTCTGACGATTGTCAAAGTGTAAAGAAACTGGGCTTATTCTTGCGTGATAATTTTATTGTATAATATTAAACCCAAATCTTGTTATATATTTGTTTGAAAAATACTATTTTGTTAAGAAAATTAGTTACCATAGTGATGATGTATGATCTAGTCTTGTCTTCCATAATGTATTTATGTTAATATGTACCTTTTGACTTTTTTGAATAATAATTGACACCTGGATAAGAAAACCCATACGTGCACACACACTCCAAGTTTGAACAATATTTTTCTAAAGGTCAAACAACCATTGTGGTTGATAAAAGTGGAATTATTTGTAAAGTATGCATGTTCTCTGATGTTGTCCGATAGTTCACATGAAAGATTTGTGGTAACTTCACCACAGTTAGCTTTGCACTTTGTCAGCCATGATGGATTTGGTGTATAGTGACCCTGAGTTGATCTTTTCACTTCTGTCAGTTTTGATGTATTTGATGCAAAATTTATTGTTGAATTCATATGTGATCATAACTGGATCACGTTTAGCACTATTTCTTCTCTTCTTATTTGCAACAATTATTCCCGAAGAGTTGAATGCATGAAACTATTAAAGGTCAGAGGTTAGAGGTCAACTAAGAGATTTTGACAAATCCAATATGGCTGCTGAAAACTAGACAAATCACATACACAAATCCAATATGGCTGCTAAAAACTAGGAAAATGATATGCACATTACATTATAAAATTTTCTGCACTAACTTATTTTCTACTGGTAAATTATTCTATGTCAAGAACTTTAAATTCACTGCCATTTTTTTTAAGTTACCCGGTAATACGAACATGTTATACCACGCTTTACAGTGCGTTTTCTAACGGGACTTATTGTATAGGGATTTTGAGTCAAAATGAAATCCACAAATCAAGTTGAGTCAGCTTGTTAACTACTTGGAAGAGAGGTATTCAAGAAAAGTGTTTATCAATGTAGGGAACTACGGAAGACACAAACTGAAATGATGTTGCTTCTGATTTCCTTCATTTTGTTTGTAAACTGGAATTCTGTTTTTTCCAAGTTACAAATTTCGTAACTACGTTAAAATGTTTTTCAGTATATCACTGTATGATTTTCTAATATGCCAATGACCTGCCAGGGAATTAGCATAATTAATTGCGTCACAACAGCCTTTGCGTTTTTGATGCGCCAAATTGTTTAGAGTGGCTCACTGGCGCTTTGCAATTATAGTTATTGGTATATCTTAATAATTCATTAAAAATGTTTATTATAATGTTACATTTTATTGTATTTTCAATCCTAAATAGTTCAGTGATAATGATGTTCATAAAACTGGCAAAGTTGGATTTTTTGCTAGCCCGAGATTACACAACTTTGTTTGGGTGCATATTCAGACACGTTTTTTCACACGTATAATGACTGCTGATGTGTGGTAACAATATATATTGAAACCTGTTTATTGTCCAATAGTTTACTTAAATACTTTTTTAGAAAATACATGTACTTCCTTAAGGTCCCCTCACCCCACCCATGAACTACACCCTGCAGCTTCCTAATGTAATTGTATACACCACTCTAGGTACCTATACGTGTCCTGTAGAGAGGCATATACAATTAAAGTAGGGGAGAAGGACTGGGGGGGGGGGGGGGGGCAAGGTTAGCATTAGTTAGTGGTGAGGGGCCCTAAAGAAGTCTTGCCCTCTGTGCATGATCATTTACAGTGTTGTCAAACTGTGATGAAAGTAATGAAGATTATTGGCACACTAGTACAGTATTTGCCTTTACATTGATTCTTATGTGCTGCATAGTTTACCTGGAAGATGTAACCAACCTTGCTATTGGTTAAAAAACATCTAACCCTCTTTTCAAAAACCAATCAGTGGATAGTTTACAGTTTTGACAGTGATATTAATCGTTATTTCTCCCATGCTATGTAATGCGAGGAACTTAAATAAATAACTACTGTGTAGAGCTTTTTTCAGAAATATTACCTTGTTGCCATTTTTTCTTGAATGTGAAATTTGTTGACAGATGTTGATTTGCAATGGTGGTAAAAGCATATTTATTTTTAGTCCCTGTTCGGACCAATCTGGTTTTTCTTTGGTTTTATGAAAACAAAATCTTGAAAAAAAAAGTGGTCAGAAATGTTGTTCTATATTATATATTTAAACTGTAAAGAATGCATTCCATTATAAAGAGTCGTCACTGAAATACCTGGTCACAAAGTTGAAGATCAGTGAAAAGACTTTGCAGTTACTGTATATAAAACATGGCCAACTGTAGAGAGGGGTGGGGGGGGGGGGTTACATTGTGATGGAAATTATAGTGGTGATACTGAAATAAAAACCCAGATCCTGGTAAATATATAAAGACCAGAATTAACAAAGAAGTGTTGTTATTAAAGGTACATCAAGGTTTACTCAGATTTATGAATGCAGTTTCTTGAGCGTGTATACATGTATGAGACATAGTTTGGTTGCACTTTTGGACATTGGTCAATGGAAGTTTGCAGTTATCACTACAATACTAGATTAAGGGAAATCACTTTATGATGAATTGTATCCACATAGAACATCTGCAAACAATTGAATTAATATGTACTCTATGTATTATTTTAACATGAGTATTTTATAATTAAATGATGGGGACTGTGACATCTATGTCTAGTTAATTTAGTATCAGAAATGACATATTGATAAAACGTCAAATTTCCAAACCATACAATGCGCCCAACTATGATGCAATCATGGTGAGCCATGGTTGGCTTTGTGTGTTATGGCGCCCTTATAGTTTTAAAACTTTTGTTTTTGCTGGAACGTATGAAAATGTCGCAGGAAATTGGATTCACTTGGTATATTGCCAAGCTATAATGGCACGGGAGTGGGGGTTAGCACAGTTTATCTCCAGTCCCACTTGGGCACTTCATTGAACACAAACATTGGCGTTAGTACAATTTACAAATTTGTGAAAAACTGCTAAATTCACAATTCTTGCAAACTACGCCACCAAGCGTCAAAATGATGTAGATTGGTATAAACTGTAAGCGATTTCGTTCTGCGTTTGGTTGTGCGTCATTTATCATTGTCACACGCAACGTAATAGGTGTGATGGTTCAAATACCAAAATGGCAACAGTAACAGAAAGACTTCCCTGGCGGCGATGATAACATAAGAACACTGAGCCAACAGATGAGGTTTCAACTGGTACTGGTATTATTATTATACTCTGCAAACATCAAGTACAATAACGTGGTAAAACTCCAAACCTCCAATAACTAGATACTTAAACTCCAACACAATTCAACAAGATCTCCGATCTGAACTCAGTGCTGAACAACTCCCCTATATATACCTCCACTGTCTATAAATAGACCATTACATCAGCATACATAATGAGTCTGGCACTTACTACAAATTTCTAGAATGTTCCATTACCTTCTATTGCCTCCTACAGTGTTCTATTACCTATTCAACCAGTTTCTAAAAAAAATCTAGAATATTCCACCCAGACATAGTACGGTTCTAGAACATTCTCAGTGACACGGAAGTTGTAAATAAATCGTATGCGACATGCCTCCCCTCTCAAGAATATTATAACATATAATATTACATGACTAGCAACGATGTCAATAATACGAATACGATAACAATTTCAAATAATACAACAATACAATATATCAAATCGAACTGAATAAAGCTCTGAGTACATACATTCGAAAATTACATACAGTAGAATATAATAAAATATGAAATATAATCATAAACGAATAACATTCTACTATACTGTTCAAAAGTTCCTCAGTCCATCAATCTACTCAGGTACCACATTGTCCCGTCCAGGAATATCCTCAACACGATAATTATATCCTTGCAGAGTCATTGCCCATCTCATCACTCGGTCTTTTGCAAACTTGGCTTTATCCAGGTAAGACAATGGTTTATGATCCGTTTGCAAAATGAACTCCACACCGGCTAAATATAGGCGAAATTTATTCACGCCCCATACAATGGCTAAACATTCTCTTTCTACAGTTGAATATTTCTTTTTTGCATCGGATAACTTCTTACTTGCACATGCAACTGGATGAAGCTTCTCACCATGATTCTGCATAAGTACTGCTCCAATTCCTACCTGAGACGCGTCCGACCGCAACACAAATGGTTTCTGTGGGTCTGGCAACTTCAAAATTGGTTTGCCCAATAAGTATTCCCGCAAAGTGTTATATGCTTTCTCCTGGGCCTCTCCCCATACAACTTTGTTGGGTTGTCCTTTCCTTAGTAGATCACTCAGGGGTGCTGCAATAGTTGTGAATAAGGGGATGTGGTCTCTGTAGTAATTGACCAGCCCAAAGAATGATCGGACACCTTTCTTGGTCGCTGGTCTTTGCGCTTCTCGAATTTTTTCCATGTTGTCGTGACTCGGACTCACCCAATTGTGTCCAATTTCATGATCCAGGAATTCTACTGATGTTGCACCCAGAACACACTGGTCTAGCTGTTATGTCCGATGCCCTTAGTCTTCGTAATAACTCAGATAATACTTGAACATGCTCATCCCAGCAGTTTGAATAAACTATTAGGTCATGTATATAGCTTCCAACTCCCTCCATACCTGACAATAATTTCCTGATTCCCCGCACCAGAGTAGCTCCCGAATTCTTCATTCCAAATGGCATCCTTAAAAACTCATAAGTTCCATCAGGAGTAACAAATGCTGTCTTTGGTATATCTTCTTCAGCTACTGGTATCTGCCAATAACCCTTACTTAAATCAATTTTTGACAGGAACTTACTATTATGTACCCTCTGAAATATGTCCCCTGTTGTTACCATTGGCTCAGGGTCAGTTACAGTGACCTTATTTAATTTCCTATAGTCTACACATATGCGATTCGATCCATCTTACTTCTTTACAATCACCACCGGTGACGCATAGGGTGATGTAGACTTCCTGATTACTCCCATTTTTAACATATCTTCAATATCTTGCCTAAGGTTCTCCCTTATTGCATATGGTAGTGAGTATGGCTTAGATTGTATTGGTGTATCATTTGTCAGGTCAATCTTATGACTGATTATCTTGGTCTCTCCTGGCAAGTCAGTAAACACCTTATCATAAGTATTGACAAAACCCACCAGTTCTTTTCTCTGGTGTTCTGTCAGGTCTGTACCAATTTGAACATCTTTACCTGACCCTGGGGTTTACAAGTTCCTAACTCTAGAAGATCTTCTTCGTCTACAGCATTTTCTTCATCTGACTCGTTGCACCCCGCTGTAGCTGCGCGCACAGCATTCATCAAGTCTATGGCCGTATTTGGTGAGTAACTTGTCTCACTTCCATCTGGTTGAGGTGACGTCTCCCGCTCAACATACAACTTTAACATATTTACATGATACGTCTTCACTTTGTCACCTACCCTCACTCGATAATCGTTTTCGCCTATTACCTGCTCCACCACATAAGGACCGTTCCACTGCATCAATAGCTTGTTGTTGTCAGTCGGCAGCAAAATTAACACCTTATCTCCTTCCTTAAGCACTCGCTTCTTCGTTTTACGATCATAGTAACACTTGTATCGGTTCTGTGCCTTTTGTAATTCCTCTCGAGCAATCTCTAAAGTCTGTTCTAACCGATCTCTCAACTCAAACACATACTGGTAACTATTAACTATCTCAGGAGTATCGCTTTCTTTGGTCCATAACGCTTTAAGGATCTTCATTGGGCCTCTAACCGTTCGACCATATAACAGCTCAAATGGGGAAAAACCAGTTGACTCCTGTGGTACCTCTCTATATGCAAAGAGTAAAGCACTAATATACCGATGCCATTGCCTTGGTTGTTCATGGCACAACCGCTTTAACATCTTCTTCAAAGTACCATTAAACTTTTCCACCAGTCCATTACAAATGGGGTGATAGGGCGGAGACGTCAGTCTCTTAATGCTGAGCAATCTTGATACTTCTTGCATGCATTCTGACACAAACTGAGTCCCCATGTCACTTAGTACTTCTTCTGGAACCCCCAATCGGCTATAAAAGTCAATCAACGCCTCGGCTACAGTCTCTGTATCTATATTTTTAAGTGGAACCGCCTCTGGATACCGTGTAGCATAGTCCACCTTAGTTAAGATGTATCGATGACCCCTGTCACTGGCTGGCGTAATTGGTCCAACCAAATCTATAGCCACACGCTTGAATGGCATATCAATAAAAGGCATCTTACCTAATGGGGCCTTCACAACTGATCCCTTTGAAACAGTCTTCTGGCACACATCACACGACCTACAAAAACTGGTAACATCTTGATGTAGCCCAGGCCAATAAAAGCTAGTCACAATCCGGTCTTCTGTCTTCTTTATCCCCATGTGTCCACCAAATATTGAATCATGGGCAATCTCCATAACACGAGTCCTCAACAGTTTTGGCACAACCACTTGACGTACCGTCTTGCCTCCTGGAACTGAACAATCCCGATACACACGATATAGCAAGCCTCCATATACCTGGAACTCAGTTGTATGGTGCCCTCTCACTTCTGGTTCTTTCTTACTATAATACTTCTTCAACGATGTGTCTGCTTGCTGCATCTCGATTAATTTGTCTTTTGTTACATGTGCTCCAGTCTTTACATCACACACTTTGAGCGGCTTCACCTTACCAGATTTCTTTGCTTGCGCTCTGGTTGTTACTGCTCCACTCACATTCCACACAAGATCCGGGTCATCTGGTGGTCTTGCTCCGGGCACATTCCCAACAATTGACTCATAGATTGGGTCCTGCACACATAATGCTTCAACCGTGCCTCTCAAATATGGCGTATCAATTTCCACCATGGCGACTGGAACCCTTCTTACAGTACGATCAACCATCAATATATGACCCATCTTTTTTGTATACTGGTTATCTGGTACCAAGCTCTTCTTGACAATAATGCCTTTACACCCAGTGTCTCTCAACATGGTCACAACTGTGTCACCAACCTTTCCTTGACCCACAGTCCTGTCCTCCACAATGCCACTCCGTTCCATACATGCACCAGTCACAACCTTTAACTGCTCCCCCGATGCTAACAACAAATGGTCCTTCTCAATCATTCTAGGCACATCACTGTCAATTTGAACAGCACAGCTATCACTGATATTAGACTCCTCTTTAACCACTGTAGCTGCACCAGTCGTAGTGCTGGGTTTGACACTCTTTCTTTCTTGACCCTTGTGTTGTCCACTACGGCAGAACTTAGCCACATGTCCTATGTCACCACACTGAAGGCACTGTTTACCTTTGTCATGGTTGACATCAGTAACGCGGGATGGACATTGTGCTGCTCGATGACCAACACCCTGACATACAAAACACCGGATACTACTACCCTGTCCCACATCAGTATTTCTAATGGCAGTCTTATCGTTACGCCTCACCTGGTCCTTTGTGGATAACTGTCGATCATGTGCCACTAGCTACTGCTTTGCTATTACTGCCAACTCATCTAAATCTTTGGGTGCTCTTTCTTTAAGATAAACCGCAAGATCTCTTGTACAGGCACCAATAAACTGCTCCTTCACCATCAAGTCGGTAACACCATCATATGTTGCTGCAGTGCCTGACAACTCAACCCATTTAACAAAATAATTCTTAAGCCGCACAATTAACTGGTCAGGACTCTCAGAACTTTCAGGTTTAATTTCACGGAATTGCTTCCTGTACCCATCCTCTGTGAAATGGTATCTTGTCAACAGTGCCACCTTCACACGATCATAGTCAACTGCATCAGTGTCGGACATCCTAGAATATACTTCCAGTGCTCTACCAGTCAACAGGCACTCAATTTTGTGGCCCATCCATCTCTATGCCAACTCGCATTCGTTGCAAACCTCTCAAACCGCAATAAATAACTATCAAGTTCATCCTTACCATCAACAAATGCAGGCAGCTTTGGTGACTGTGCATCACTGACCACATTTCGTTGACCACCAAAATCAGCCTGTTGAAACCCCGGCACTGCTGCTTGCAGCTCTAATTTCCTCAACTCAAATTCTCCTTTCTTTGCTTCTGCTTCCAATCGTAACTCTTCCCTTCTTTCCTCAATCTCCCTTTCCTTTTCTTGCTGTTCTGCTTCCGCTTCCAGCCGTAACTTTTCCTTTCTTTCCTCAATCTCCATTTTCCTCACCTCTGCTTCTATTTCCATTTTTGCCTTTCTCTCTTCCCTCGCCGCTTGTCTGTCAGCCCGCTGAGAACTCAGTTGCTCCAAAATAAATTTCCTTTTGTCTTCTCCAGTCATTCCCAGTTCATCCGCCCATTCCATCAACTCTTGTTTCGACATATCTTTCATCTCGCTGGCCATTTTGTCTTCTATATGTCTTCACTGCTCCCGGACGAGCCCCCAGATGTCACACGCAACGTAATATTACCTTAATTGGTATAGTACAGGTGTGATGGTTCAAATACCAAAATGGCAACAGTAACATAAAGACTTCCCTGGCGGCGATGATAACATACGAACACGGAGCCAACATATGAGGTTTCAACTGGTACTGGTATTATTATACTCTGCAAACATCAAGTACAATAACGCGGTAAAACTTCAAACCTCCAATAACGAGATACTTAAACTCCAACACAATTCAACGAGATCTCCGATCTGAACTCAGTGCTGAACAACTTCCCTATATATACCTCCACTGTCTATAAATAGACCATTACATCAGCATACATAATGAGTCTGGCACTTACTACAAATTTCTAGAATGTTCCATTACCTTCTATTGCCTCCTACAGTGTTCTATTACCTATTCAACAGTTTCTAAAAAAAATCTAGAAAATTCCACCCAGACATAGTACGGTTCTAGAACATTCTCAGTGACACGGAAGTGATAAATAAGTCGTATGCGACAGTCATCCAACAAATAACAATGTCGACGCTCTGTGAATGACGTCTTAAAATAAAATCACTTCCGACAGCCCCGATGATAACGAACTTAGTGAGAAATACTAGTAAGCAGGCGCTCGTTTTCCTAAAAGCAAGTCATTTACATCATTCCTATTTTGGAAACCCCGCTACCATGTGGCGGTGGCGGCAGTGGCACACACAATAAACGAATTACGTGTGAAGACTCCCCTTATATTGAATAATCATTTGTCAGCTCATGTAGACCACATATTTGTAACAAATAAGTTTCATATTGGCAATGTAGCACGTCCGTTTAAAAGCACAATATCGACATCCCATGCCCAGAGCATTGCTATAGCGACAGCCGGCAAAGCCATCCTGACACCCATTGGCCATATTAAATCTAAAAGAGTACAAAACCAACACCACCGGCATAAAATATGTAATCATTATTGTTGTATTTTCGCTCGTATTTTTTTTTGGGGGGGGGGGGGGCTCGAACCCTCTAAATTTTGGAAGTGAATTCAATTATGATCGTAAATTAGTACATATTAAAACAAATTTAATTTTTTTAAATATTTATTAATGTGGAAGGCTGCAATTATGCTGTGTTTATTTCAAGCGTTGTATCTCGAATTGGTTAAAATTACTTGAACTAAAAAATAGCCGGTGCCCGAAATCATGTTATATAATTCTTAAACGATTAGACGAGACCGGCAGACTGACTTAGGACCATAGACCTTAGAAAACAGAGACATGCAACTTCTGTCTGAGACAAAGGAGAATCCAGTTTCCTGTGTGCAAAGTAGGTTATAATCTCCTGTATAGATAATCCCATTAATACATACACCTATACATCTGAACCAGTTTTAGTTGTTACCTTTTTTACGCTTTTTTATATGTTTGATAAGTTATGCTGTGCAAATATTCATATTTCATGGGCGGATTTAAAAGGGGCCGAGGTGGCCGCGGCACCCCTATTTTTAACAACCAACCTTCGCCAACTTATCCCCCCCTCCCATTCCAGAATCCTAGATCCGCCCTGTTTGTCAGTACTAGTATATAACGGGTGCATTATGCTATTATGATTGGCGACATGGTTGAGCCGCTATTTTGGATTTCCTCAGTAGTTTTTTACTGATTCCACATATATTTTCAAATTCGGCACGTTGAATATTTATATTGATCCCTTCAGACAGCTGAACAAAAATTCAGGGGAGTCACGTGATTTGACTGCCATATTGAATTTTCAAAAATAAGTATATATGGTCTCTGCCATTTACTAGAACCTCGACCCTCAAACAGAACGTTACCTGCCATTAGCCTCGTAGTCGTACTTTAAATATCAGTAAATCTCATTAGTGCATATTAGTGTTGATTTATGTGACAGATTTGGAACGGATATCCCTAAACATGTCATACACATATATGCCACAATGCATTGTGCACATTTTTTTTAACGCACGCAACACTTAAGGTGGCGCTGCACCATGATTTATAGGAATTTTAAACAATAAACTACACTACTAACAAATACGTTAATTTTGTCATGTTATATACCATATAAAAGTTTTTTTTTTCAGCTTTTCAACAGTTGATGCATTTTTTGTGGTTGTGGTTGAAAATGCCCGTTTTTGGTTAAATTTTGTTTAAAAATATTTAACTTCTGAACGCATAGGTTTATCGAATGGCAGTTTTTACTTGTTTAAAACTTATGTTCACTGGGATTATAGAACAAAAGTTTGTAGTTTTTCGCAATGCCTTCTTGACCCGTAATTAACGCTATTGCCGATTGACAATGCGGTTACTTTTTTCTCCTCCAAACAATAAATCCACACGACGCACTTTGAATGTGCCAGACCGGAACAACTGTTCCTGAAAATTTCAAAGGAAATGACAAAATATTCTGGGAGCTAAAGAGTTTTGAAGGACCTGGTTGAAGTCGAAAATGGAGTTGAGATAATTTTGTTTAAATTTACGCGAAAACACAAATGTTGCTCCGCGTACCTTTTGGACACTGCCGAAACACCACGAAAAGTTCGAGTACCACAACTGGAACAACACTGTTTTTAAAAAAACAAATTAAATCGGTGCAAATCTATTTGTGTGATCGTTTTTGTTCTACAAAACGCGGAGTTGGCGAAACTGTTTGTCCCGCCATGTTTATAAAGTCAACAGTGGGTGGAGCTTGTACGCACATGTATGCAAATTACCAATCCGCTGATTGTTTATAAATTTATAAATCGTCAGGGGCCCCGGGTAAAATCCGACTCGCAAATGTCATAATAAAAATAAAATAACGTTAATAGAGTATGTCAAAGTATATTATGCATCACAATAGTATTGTCTTCGTAATTTCTGGGAAAAATGTTTTTATTGTTACTCTTCTGATAGCTGACAGAAATTCTTGTTCGGCCGCCTCCTCGCTATTTGAAGCCAAAATGGCGGTGTGGTTTTTGTATGGGTGAGCAGAAGCTGGTGGCGGAAGTCCAACGAAACTTGACAATTTGATGAGCGCCTGTCTATACTTGAGAAAACTCCCCCAGCCTTGTCGCGTCTTTTCATGCAGGGTCAAAGTTTCTTTCCCACAGAGCGCACAGGTTTCACTACGCCTGGCATTGTTGTATATAATAAATAAATTGCGGGATATAAAATAGCTGATGTGTTGCGTAGGAACGGCGTTTGTGAAATCATGGATGTAGCTCCATGGTGAAAGACGTACACAGGAAACCAAACTGGTCTTCCGGAAACATGGTTTGCATACTACTATTAAAGGGCGGCAGTCGTCGTGCCGCGTCCTGTTCGATATATGAGACTCATAGCGACGTATACAATGCGTGTAAAATACATTGTTTATTTACATGAAATTCGACCACCGCGCTTTAAGCTCCAGCGATCAATTAACATTAATTAAGCAAGGTTATGCAAATTAAACACTTACAGTTAAACTAAGACCATGGCACATGTGTTTGTTTTTAATAATTTAAACCTAGTTTATAAGGTGTTCTACTCACATTAGAATTTTGAATTTTCACTCAAGAACAAGGACGTTTTCTGCTACTGGTATATAAAAAGTTAAAAAAGTGAAATCCCACCTCTAAATGCATTTTTCCCGGCAGCGCCACCATAAGATAAATGTTCGCAATATTGCAAAAGTACAAAGTTTGAATTTCTCTAACTCTCGTCAAATACACGGCCTTTAACTTTTTGCTTTAAAGGTATTTTTTCTGCTTGTGAATCATAGAGTTGTATTGATTGATTCTATAATAAGACAATTCACAGTATTTTGAAGCGCTCTCCTTTAACGTGAGTCCTGTCTCCCTTTGGTCTCTTTGAGATAACTGGGGGCTGATGCATTCGTCGTAAAATTCTGCCTGGCGATTTCTGAATTCTAACAGATCGCTTTGAAATTCTGGCCCATATTCTGCAATTTTCCGCCAAAACGTTCTATTAAAGTGATTGTACATTGCCACGTCAACGCTGTTCCATTTCCGTATACTCTCTGTCAAAGACTGATTGAGGGCGTACTTATGACTTTTGCTTCGGATTCCTTTTGGAATGTACAGGATATCATGCCATTTCCAGCAAAGTAATTTTTTGAGTAGTAACAACGATTCATCGTAATAATCTGTCAACATGACAAGGTCAAATTCTTTCCCCAAGCGAGCAATTTTCCATTGAATGACTTTGTCAGGTTTCGTGTGAATATTATGCGGCAACCCGAGATCGAATGCCATACCATTTCGAAGTTGGTACTTCCCTTTAAAAAAGGCGCTCCTATAAGAATAGTATTGATCTGGTGACTTCATGAATACAGCAAGAGGGTTTTAAGTACCCTCCAAACCAAAATGCTTCGCTATCTCAAAATAGCCAAAAGCCGACTCAAATTGTGCAGCCGGTTCCCGCAGTATAGTTATATACCTTGCCCCAGGCACTACTTTGTCCAGTTCCTTGTGGTTGTAACGCAAGTGGAATGCAATGAGATTGAACTCTTTGGTGCCGCGTGAGTATCCTTCCACTTGGTCAGCGGTGAACAGTTTCTTGATTGAAAATTTTTTCTTATGATGCAGCGGGAGGGCGACTGATAATTCCCGGATATAGCCATATCGCAATATGATGGTGGATGTAGTTGTACTGGCAGTCTTATGGGTTTTAATAAATACTATTTGATGCTCAGGCTTGTATTTCGGAATACTCACGTTGTACCTGTATAATAGTCAAACAAAATATTCAGTATGGAACGTTTCATGCTTAGTAACAACTCTCGGATTAACTGTTAAAATATACAAATATTTGTTTTTTTAAACATTTTTTTCTTTAAACAAGGTTATTAACCTTTCAGTCACTTTTATATCTGGTTGCTCAAGACCCATGTGAATCTGTTGAACTGATACCGGTCCGGTAATCACTGTCTACTCAAGTCTCGCAACATCGATTTAAAATACATGCTTGTCCATGAGAATTACCTCATTGGCGCCTGACTCTCGTATTTGAGAAGCACATTGATAGGATGAATTTTGAAAAAAATTATAAAATAGAGCAATTGTGGTAACATATATTTATCTTAACTAAACTATTTCAACTATTCTACCACTGGAAAGCTATATATTTATATACAATTAAACAAAAAGCTTTCCAGTAATGTTAAGAATAGTTTAGCTACATACAGTAGTGTTTTACGTTTTTGTATTTTTTTTCTTATTATTGTTCTTAATTTCTTTTTATGTTAAATTGTCATTGTATTTGTACTTTATATGTAAATTTACTCAGGCCTAAAGTTGTTGCATAGTTCCATGGTTGTTGTAATTGTAATTTTGTAAAATTGTAAAAAAAAATTATTGGTTGCAGTTTAATAAAATAAAATAAAATAAAATAAAATAAAATAAAATAAAATAAAATAAAATAAAATAAAATAAAATAAAATAAAATAAAATAAAATAAAATAAAATAAAATAAAATAAAAATAAAATAAAATAAAATAAAATAAAATAAAATAAAATAAAATAAAATAAAATAAAATAAAATAAAATAAATCGAGTAATTCTGCCAATAAAAGCAGAATGATGTTCAAACATCTATCTAGCAATTTGAAATTGTGAGATTATTGTGCATGACCGAAATAAACCGACCGCAATGCAATCTCTATGTTTACCCACCGTCATATATTCCACAGGAGATTATTTTTCTGGAAACTAAAATATTCGCAGCATTATCATGACTATTTAAAGAAAAAGGTCGTCGTTTTTTTTATTTTGTTATGGTTGAAAATTATACCTTATAAGTATTTATTTTGTTTTGTTTATTTCAAGACAGAAGTAAAACCCATTTATAGGTTTATTTAATGGCATTAAGCTACCCATTACGATAAGGATTCGGTGATATGTTAGTTTAGCAGTATTTTTTATTAGACATTATTAGGAAGATGTATTTACCCTACATGGATATTAAGTCGAGTTTCAAAGACTATAATTAGCATCACACGAATATGAATGTTTGTGATAGGTGTAAAACCCATTTATATGCTCAGAATTGGGTAAACCCATAAGCTACCCATTGCGATAAAGGATTCGGTGATATGTTACGTGCACGGAGGCCAGGAACATCAGTTTAGCAGTATATTTATTAGACATTATTAAGAAGATGTATTCATCATGCATGGGTTTCAAGTCGAGTTTCTAGCATTACACAAATATGACTGTTCGTGTGCTATACATTTCATTGCCCATAATCGCTATTATATTCAATCGTTTCAATCTAATGTCCACAATCACTATTACCCCATCGCATCAATAGAATCTTCCCAATCACTCATATTTGGAAAATTTTCGAGTGATTATTTAATACATAAGTTTTGTCGAAGAGGAGCGACAACATGTAGCAATGTCATACCGTAAAACGAGTCAACATAATCCCACCCCGTCTGACATGCACAGAATTGTAATCAACGTACCGGAACGCATAGAGGTGCTCTCGGAAACTCGTGACATTGATTTTCACATTTGCGAGGCTTTTAAAATGCATGACGAAATTCAGTGCCAATGTCAATCCCAGAAGAATGATACATGATCCTAGAAACTTGGTTATTTCCATTGTCGGCATTGTTTTTGTTAATACGTGTATTCAGTGCTCTGGATAAACTACCCGCAGTATTACAGTCCGTTGTAGAGGGACTCTGGCAGTATTAATAACTCGTTGTCTGATAAGTCACTTTTGCAATATACATGTATATGCAAATAAGTTGCTGCACGTGCGGCCGCGGTGGTGTTCTCACTAGACGAAATTTATTTGAGAACGTTGTGTGTGAACAGAATACGCCGTTGTGGCGTCGGCGTTTTTGACACCGTCCTAAAAGGAGTGGACCAGATCCTAAACGCCGTTGTCACACCGGCTCTTGCACAATGGAATGTGCCGTGTGAACACAATACGACGACCAACGGCCTTCTATCGCCGACTTATTTTGACATTACTTGCTTGACATCACACAAGATTGCATCAGAGGTCACAAGTCAAATGTCGAACTGGTCAGACAAAGAAAAGATTACTAATATCTGTTGGAGAGAATCCTATTTCTTCACACCAGTTATTTACGCGTTGTCGAGTCCAAATCGCTCGGGTCGCTGGGTCTATTGTTGCTTTATTCATACACGCGAATTGCGTGAACATGAACCGATCGTTTCTCGTTCTTGTTCGACCTAACACGGTTACGGAAATAAAAAAAATATGCGATAAGATAACTGAAATAACCCGCTCATGCTCTACAAAATGCATGTAAGCAGACCAAATATACAATAACAGGCAGTTCCAATGAAATTAAGAACGGTTAAAAAGGGTTTGAAAAATTGATTTGGCGAAGAGACTGCTAGAAAGTTGTACCGACAGTTCAATGTGTTCAAACATTGTAGCGTGGACTAAAACCGCATTTAACGGCACGCTGAATATTGCAACATGAAAAATTTACCAAAAAACTGAAACAAGGACAGACAAGAACAATTAAGCAGGCATTTTATGAAACTGGCGGAAAATGTTGAATACATTTTCAACGATTTCTACGGCGTCTACAAAAAAAGTGTTACGACTTTAAACAAAATGGCTGATACAGTGACGCGAAAGAAAAACGATAACATTTACTCTAATAAGCCCCCAAATCGCACACAACCTTCATAAATACGCACAGTAGTATACTAAAAATTCATTTGGTAGTATTTTTTATAATATAATGTATTTTAAAATAGTGACTTAGGGGTTAGAATTGTTGTCACTTTTTCTTCCGGGACCCAAGCTTACTTTCATGACAACAGTGAAAACGATAAATGACGATTCTCGATTCTGAATGTTATCACAGTCACAAAGAGTACTCATCCGAAATGTACGTGTAGTTCTTCGTAGAGCTTGTGCACTAAACGTGGATATTCTATCGAAAACGAGCTTAAAATTTCAAATTCGCGGAACATCAAGTGATCGACACAAAAATGAAACAAAATGGTGGGCCTTGAAATCTCAAGCAATAGAGGGCGTACACAGCGCGACACGCATCCTTGAGGAATTTGGCAGATTCACACCTTTTAACAATAGCGTTTCCTAACTATCTTTTTTAGTAACCACAACAAGTTGGCGACTTCTTGCTCTTCGAAATCTCGATTAATCGATCGTCGTTGCCCTTTTCTCGAGCGTAAAAACACATGGAGAAACAGGAACAAAGCAAATGCATTTGCCATGTTGTTTATTGACCTTTCTGTGATATGATTCGTTGTGGGCCCAAATCACCGTTGTTTTTTACTAAGTGAGAACGCGAGCAGGCAATTCAGCAGATTAGCTAATATTTGCACAGCAAAAACAGTGTCAACACCGGCGTTTTTTACAGTGTGAGAACGTAGCAAGGGTGCCCGGCTCCCGTTTACTCCCGTTTACTCGCATCAACCATGGTTCCATGCATCAATTATGGATCAACTAGGCAAACTGCAAGTGGGAAAAATGTATCGGCGATTCTTCGCGATCTGCAACACGGCACTGCGTTTTGTTTATGACCAGTTGTCACGTGAAACGTCATGTAAAGACGAACTGAAGGAGTCACCGGAATTAATGCAAGTCGCGTCCAGGTCAAACCTCATACTTTGGATTTCCATTGGAAGACGATTATGGCAAATTCTGTGTTTATTAACACAAATGGCGGAAATGCGCAGCGCGACGACGACCTCCCTTTAAAAAGTAAACCGCGCGATTCGGACAATGGCGTTTGAGCGATTAAAAAAATGCGAAAGGCCGTTGTGTAGCAAAATATTACTACAATACCCCGCAAAACACAACACATACGACCAACAGTCCGTTATGTCCTAACAACAACGCAAACAACAGCAGCATCGTAGGCAGCTCAGCTCCCTTTTCAAGAGAAACAATGCTCAAAACTTAGTTTGCGAAGTTTACAACATAATGAAATACTACGATTGCGATACTACAAAACAAGTGCGTTTATGTCAAGGCGATTTAAATCTATGCCGAAAATGTGAAGCGAAACGCTTTCCTCGAACAAGTGAAAGGCTTGGCGGACGGCGGACGGAACATCACCCCAAGGTATTGAAACCAGACTCGATGTATTGTGTCGTAAGGTGGACCAGTTATCAGCCGTGGTAACTACTTTTTCTGATTTGCCAAAGGTCCGTAGACTATATGAATACATTTTTTGAGAGCTATAGGAAACAAATGAAAGACTTACAACAGGAAAATACAAAATTGCGTGAGAAAGTGACGAGTACAGAAGATAAGCTGAACAAAGCAGAAGAAGACATCGAAACAATACAGCAGTATACAAAGCATAACAACCTGGAAATACAGGGAATATCTGAAATATAAGGTTAAAATACTGACGAAATATTAATTAAAGAAAGCCGATCTAGCAGGAATTCAAATATCGGAATGTGACATTGATATCAGTCACCGGCTGCCATTGAAACCAGGGCAGCGCTCACCTGGGACTATCGCCGGCTTTACAAGAAAAAGTATTAGAAATTAATTATATAAAGCAAAGAAGAACTTGTATAATAAATCTACATCAGACATAAAAAATGGAGGATTACAACGAACAAACCAACGGATTTATATAAACGAGCAGCTTACCGAAAATAACAAGAAACGTTTTCATGAAACAAACAACAAACGCAAAGCCGCGAAATGGAAATTTAGTTGGCCTCATAATGGGAAGATATTTGCCAGAAAAGACGAAGTATCTCTAATTGTAAAAGTCCATTCAGCAAATGACCAAATCAACTAACTTGTAAATGTTCAACACTAACTATGAACTCCGATGATACAACTATAAAATATAACTGCCAGTCTTATAGTGTGGAGCAATTTAATACATGTATAGATACTGCTATTATATCAAACCCTAAACATCATCCATTTTCCAGTTTTCATCTAAACATTAAATCAATTAGTAAACATTTTGATGACCTTGTTAGTGTTCTAAGCGTAATAGAAACCAAACTATCCATTATTGCATTGACATAAACTTGGTTACGTAATGAGACTGATTGCTCGCTATTCAAAATTCCATCCTACAATTTTATCACCTCCAACCGTATACATTCCCAAGGTCTTGCACTGTATATTCATGACTCATTGTCCTTTTCTCGTGTTAATGATATTGAAATCAGTCATTGTGAACACGATCATAGAAAACAAAAGTTTGTATTTGTAGTTATATATAGGAAGCCAAATACTCTCCTTCACGAATTCCTAGATACTTTCGAAAAGTGTCGAGATCATATGTCTTCCAAAGACAAAAAAATTATTATATTTGGTGATTACAATATTGATTTCACGAATCCCAACTCCTGTGATAGTTATGTTGTCTTACTGAATAGTTATATCTTTGTTCAAACAATTGATACCCTAACTAAGAGTAACACAGAATACAAACACCATTATTGATCGCGTAATTTCAAATATTCCAGATTATTTCATCGAGTGTGGTAGTATTGAAACCGATATCAGTGACCATTATACAACCTTTGCTATAATTAAAAACCTTGACCATGTCCTAAACCATAATACATTATTTCACAAATATGACTTTTCACGCTACAGTAAAAGCGATTTCATTTCCGATTTGAACAATATTTCCTGGCAACCCATATATAACTGTAATAATATTAATTATGCATATTCGACCTTTTGCGACTTGTTCTTAGGTACTATTAAAAAACACGCCCTATTAATTCAAGTCAGTACAAAGAAGATACGTAAACCTTCATTATCAAAGGGGCTAATTATTTCAACTAAATCAAAATTTATATTATATTGTTAAATGAAAAGACTGCCAAATAATGACGAAATTCGAAATAAATATAAAACATACCGTAATATCTTGACAAAATTGCTAAAGTCAGCCAAAAAAAAAAATACTACCACACACGATTTGTGTCTGCCAGTGAAAATATGAACAAAACATGGATGACAATTAATGAATTATTAAATAAAAAGACTAGCGTGACATCACCTAAAAATAGTATGGCCAACGACGATAAAAACAGACTATTATCAAAAAGCTTTGATATTGCAAATGAATTTAACAATTTCTTTACTAATATAGGACCCGATCTTGCAGCGAAAATAACCACGCCCACTAAGTTTAATGACAGGCGGAGATACTCACCACTATACTATCGTGGATTTACCTGAACATGCTTTCAACACTCACGATCTTCAGTGATCTAATGCTCAATTTCTCTATCTATAACGGCCTTCATTGCAACATGTGGAGATAATCACAACGTAACGATCGATTAATTGCGTAATGTTCAGGGATTTCAAAGTCACCAATTCATTGTGTTGAAGAATTCTGTATTTGTGAGGAATTCATTACCGATTTCTGGTCGTTTTATTAGGTATGAATGAAACAATTCGGACGTCAACTGTATATAACAAATCATTTACTTGAACCCGGTCTTCCGCGTGACAGGCGGAGATACTCACCACTATACTATCTAGGAATTACGTGAATATGCTTTCAACACTCACGATTTTCAGTGATCTAATGCTCAATTTCCCTATATATAGCGGCCTTTATTGCAACATGTGAAGATAATCACAACGTAACGATCGATTAATTGCGTAATGTTCAGGGATTTCAAAGTCCCCAATTCATAGAGTTGAAGAATTCTGAGGTGAGGTACACTCATGATTTTCAGTGATCCAATGCTCAATTTCTCTATATATAGCGGCCTTCATTGCAACATGTGAAGATATTCAAAACGTAACGATCGGTTAATTGCGTAATGTTCAGGGATTTCATAGTCCCCCAATTCATAGAGTTGAAGAATTCTGTGTTTGTGGGGAATTCATTACCGATTTCAGGTCATTTTATGAGGTATGAATAAAACAATTCGGACGGTCAACTGTATATAACAAATCATTTACTTAAAAATACCTCCCCGACGGGGAATTGAACCCCGGTCTTCCGCGTGACAGGCGGAGATACTCACCACTATACTACCGATGATTTACATGAATGTGCTTTCAACACTCATGATTTTCAGTGATCTGATGCTCAATTTCTCTATTTGTAATGGCCTACATTGCAACATGTGAAGATATTCAAAACGTAACGATCGGTTAATTGCGTAATATTCAGCGATTTCATAATCCCCAATTCATAGAGTTGAAGAATTCTGTGTTTGTGGGGAATTCATTACCGATTTCAGGTCATTTTATGAGGTATGAATCAAACAATTCGGACGGTCAACTGTATATAACAAATCATTTGCTCAAAAATACCTCCCAGACGGGGAATTGAACCCCGGTCTTCCGCGTGACAGGCGGAGATACTCACCACTATACTATCGAGGATTTACATGAACATGCTTTCAACACTCACGATTGTCAGTGATCTAATGCTCAATTTCTCTATATATAGCGGCCTTTATTGCAACATGTGGAGATAATCACAACGTAACGATCGATTAATTGCGTAATGTTCAGGGATTTCAAAGTCCCTAATTCATAGAGTTGAAGAATTCTGTGTTTGTGGGGGAATTCATTACCGATTTCAGGTCATTTTATGAGGTATGAATCAAACAATTCGGACGGTCAACTGTATATAACAAATCATTTACTCAAAAATACCTCCCCGACGGTGAATTGAAACCCGGTCTTCCGCGTGACAGGCGGAGATACTCACCACTATACTATCGAGGATTTACATGAATATGCTTTCAACACTCATGATTTTCAGTGATCTGATGCTCAATTTCTCTATTTGTAATGGCCTACATTGCAACATGTGAAGATATTCAAAACGTAACGAACGGTTAATTGCGTAATGTTCAGCGATTTCATAATCCCCAATTCATAGTGTTGAAGAATTCTGTGTTTGTGGGGAATTCATTACCGATTTCAGGTCATTTTATGAGGTATGAATCAAACAATTCGGACGGTCAACTGTATATAACAAATCATTTACTCAAAAATACCTCCCCGACGGTGAATTGAAACCCGGTCTTCCGCGTGACAGGCGGAGATACTCACCACTATACTATCGAGGATTTACATGAATATGCTTTCAACACTCATGATTTTCAGTGATCTGATGCTCAATTTCTCTATTTGTAATGGCCTACATTGCAACATGTGAAGATATTCAAAACGTAACGATCGGTTAATTGCGTAATGTTCAGCGATTTCATAATCCCCAATTCATAGTGTTGAAGAATTCTGTGTTTGTGGGGAATTCATTACCGATTTCAGGTCATTTTATGAGGTATGAATCAAACAATTCGGACGGTCAACTGTATATAACAAATCATTTACTCAAAAATACCTCCCCGACGGTGAATTGAAACCCGGTCTTCCGCGTGACAGGCGGAAATACTCACCACTATACTAACGAGGATTTACATGAATATGCTTTCAACACTCATGATTTTCAGTGATCTGATGCTCAATTTCTCTATTTGTAAGGGCCTACATTGCAACATGTGAATATATTCAAAACGTAACGATCGGTTAATTGCGTAATGTTCAGCGATTTCACAATCCCCCAATTCATAGAGTTGAAGAATTCTGCGTTTGTGGGGAATTCATTACCGATTTCAGGTCATTTTATGAGGTATGAATCAAACAATTCCGACGTTCAACTGTATATAACAAATCATTTACTCAGAAAAACCTCCCCGACGGGGAATTGAACCCCGGTCTTCCGCGTGACAGGCGGAGATACTCACCACTATACTATCGAGGATTTACATGAATATGCTTTCAACACTCACGATTGTCAGTGATCTAATGCTCAATTTCTCTATATATAGCGGCCTTTATTGCAACATGTGGAGATAATCACAACGTAACGATCGATTAATTGCGTAATGTTCAGGGATTTCAAAGTCCCTTATTCATAGAGTTGAAGAATTCTGTGTTTGTGGGGAATTCATTACCGATTTCAGGTCATTTTATGAGGTATGAATCAAACAATTCGGACGGTCAACTGTATATAACAAATCATTTACTCAAAAATACCTCCCCGACGGTGAATTGAAACCCGGTCTTCCGCGTGACAGGCGGAGATACTCACCACTATACTATCGAGGATTTACATGAATATGCTTTCAACACTCATGATTTTCAGTGATCTGATGCTCAATTTCTCTATTTGTAATGGCCTACATTGCAACATGTGAAGATATTCAAAACGTAACGATCGGTTAATTGCGTAATGTTCAGCGATTTCATAATCCCCAATTCATAGTGTTGAAGAATTCTGTGTTTGTCAGGAATTCATTACCGATTTCAGGTCATTTTATGAGGTATGAATCAAACAATTCGGACGGTCAACTGTATATAACAAATCATTTGCTCAAAAATACCTCCCCGACGGGGAATTGAACCCCGGTCTTCCGCGTGACAGGCGGAGATACTCACCACTATACTATCGAGGATTTACATGAACATGCTTTCAACACTCACGATTGTCAGTGATCTAATGCTCAATTTCTCTATATATAGCGGCCTTTATTGCAACATGTGGAGATAATCACAACGTAACGATCGATTAATTGCGTAATGTTCAGGGATTTCAAAGTCCCTAATTCATCGAGTTGAAGAATTCTGTGTTTGTGGGGAATTCATTACCGATTTCAGGTCATTTTATGAGGTATGAATCAAACAATTCGGACGGTCAACTGTATATAACAAATCATTTACTCAAAAATACCTCCCCGACGGTGAATTGAAAATCGGTCTTCCGCGTGACAGGCGGAGATACTCACCACTATACTATCGAGGATTTACATGAATATGCTTTCAACACTCATGATTTTCAGTGATCTGATGCTCAATTTCTCTATTTGTAAGGGCCTACATTGCAACATGTGAATATATTCAAAACGTAACGATCGGTTAATTGCGTAATGTTCAGCGATTTCACAATCCCCCAATTCATAGAGTTGAAGAATTCTGCGTTTGTGGGGAATTCATTACCGATTTCAGGTCATTTTATGAGGTATGAATCAAACAATTCGGACGGTCAACCGTATATAACAAATCATTTACTCAGAAACACCTCCCCGACGGGGAATTGAACCCCGGTCTTCCGCGTGACAGGCGGAGATACTCACCACTATACTATCTAGGATTTACATGAATATGCTTTCAACACTCACGATTGTCAGTGATCTAATGCTCAATTTCTCTATATATAGCGGCCTTTATTGCAACATGTGGAGATAATCACAACGTAACGATCGATTAATTGCGTAATGTTCAGGGATTTCAAAGTCCCTAATTCATAGAGTTGAAGAATTCTGTGTTTGTGGGGAATTCATTACCGATTTCAGGTCATTTTATGAGGTATGAATGAAACAATTCGGACGGTCAACTGTATATAACAAATCATTTACTCAAAAATACCTCCCCGACGGTGAATTGAAACCCGGTCTTCCGCGTGACAGGCGGAGATACTCACCACTATACTACCGAGGATTTACATGAATATGCTTTCAACACTCATGATTTTCAGTGATCTGATGCTCAATTTCTCTATTTGTAAGGGCCTACATTGCAACATGTGAAGATATTCAAAACGTAACGATCGGTTAATTGCGTAATGTTCAGCGATTTCATAGTCCCCCAATTCATAGTGTTGAAGAATTCTGTGTTTGTGGGGAATTCATTACCGATTTCAGGTCATTTTATGAGGTATGAATCAAACAATTCGGACGGTCAACTGTATATAGCAAATCATTTACTCAAAAATACCTCCCCGACGGGGAATTGAACCCCGGTCTTCCGCGTGACAGGCGGAGATACTCACCACTATACTATCGAGGATTTACGTGAACATACTTTCTACACTCACGATTTTCAGTGATCTAATGCTCAATTTCTCTATATATAGCGGACTTTATTGCAACATGTTGAGATAATCACAACGTAACGATCGGTTAATTGCGTAATGTTCATCGATTTCATAGTCCCCCAATTCATTGAGTTGAAGAATTCTGTGTTTGTGGGGGAATTCATTACCGATTTCAGGTCATTTTATGAGGTATGAATCAAACAATTCGGACGGTCAACTGTATATAACAAATCATTTACTCAAAAGTACCTCCCCGACGGGGAATTGAACCCAGGTCTTCCGCATGACAGGCGGAGATACTCGCAACTATACTATCGAAGATTTACATGAACATACTTAAGCTTCTACACTCACGATTTTCAGTGATCTAATGCTCAATTTCTCTATATATAGCGGCATTTATTGCAACATGTGGAGATAATCACAACGTAATGATCGATTAATTACGTAATGTTCAGCGATTTCATAGTCCCCCAATTCATAGAGTTGAAGAATTCTGTGTTTGTGGGGAATTCATTACCGATTTCAGGTCATTTTATGAGGTATGAATCAAACAATTCGGACGGTCAACTGTATATAGTAAATCATTTACTCAAAAATACCTCCCCGACGGCGAATTGAACCCCGGTCTTCCGCGTGACAGGCGGAGATACTCACCACTATACTATCGAGGACTTACGTGAACATACTTTCTACACTCACGATTTTCAGTGATCTAATGCTCAATTTCTCTATATATAGCGGACTTTATTGCAACATGTTGAGATAATCACAACGTAACGATCGGTTAATTGCGTAATGTTCATCGATTTCATAGTCCCCCAATTCATAGAGTTGAAGAATTATGTGTTTGTGGGGGAATTCATTACCGATTTCAGGTCATTTTATGAGGTATGAATCAAACAATTCGGACGGTCAACTGTATATAACAAATCATTTACTCAAAAGTACCTCCCCGACGGGGAATTGAACCCAGGTCTTCCGCGTGACAGGCGGAGATACTCGCCGCTATACTATCGAAGATTTACATGAACATACTTAAGTTTCTACACTCACGATTTTCAGTGATCTAATGCTCAATTTTTCTATATATAGCGGCCTTATTGCAACATGTGGAGATAATCACAAGGTAACGATCGATTAATTGCGTAATGTTCAGCGATTTCATAGTCCCGCAATTCATAGAGTTGAAGAATTCTGTGTTTGTGGGGAATTCATTACCGATTTCAGGTCATTTTATGAGGTATGAATCAAACAATTCGGACGGTCAACTGTATATAACAAATCATTTGCTCAAAAATACCTCCCCGACGGGGAATTGAACCCCGGTCTTCCGCGTGACAGGCGGAGATACTCACCACTATACTATCGAGGATTTACATGAACATGCTTTCAACACTCACGATTGCCAGTGATCTAATGCTCAATTTCTCTATTTGTAAGGGCCTACATTGCAACATGTGAAGATATTCAAAACGTAACGATCGGTTAATTGCGTAATATTCAGCGATTTCATAATCCCCAATTCATAGAGTTGAAGAATTCTGTGTTTGTGGGGAATTCATTACCGATTTCAGGTCATTTTATGAGGTATGAATCAAACAATTCGGACGGTCAACTGTATATAACAAATCATTTGCTCAAAAATACCTCCCCGACGGGGAATTGAACCCCGGTCTTCCGCGTGACAGGCGGAGATACTCACCACTATACTATCGAGGATTTACATGAATATGCTTTCAACACTCACGATTGTCAGTGATCTAATGCTCAATTTCTCTATATATAGCGGCCTTTATTGCAACATGTGGAGATAATCACAACGTAACGATCGATTAATTGCGTAATGTTCAGGGATTTCAAAGTCCCTAATTCATAGAGTTGAAGAATTCTGTGTTTGTGGGGAATTCATTACCGATTTCAGGTCATTTTATGAGGTATGAATGAAACAATTCGGACGGTCAACTGTACATAACAAATCATTTACTCAAAAATACCTCCCCGACGGTGAATTGAAACCCGGTCTTCCGCGTGACAGGCGGAGATACTCACCACTATACTATCGAGGATTTACATGAATATGCTTTCAACACTCATGATTTTCAGTGATCTGATGCTCAATTTCTCTATTTGTAAGGGCCTACATTGCAACATGTGAAGATATTCAAAACGTAACGATCGGTTAATTGCGTAATGTTCAGCGATTTCATAGTCCCCCAATTCATAGTGTTGAAGAATTCTGTGTTTGTGGGGAATTCATTACCGATTTCAGGTCATTTTATGAGGTATGAATCAAACAATTCGGACGGTCAACTGTATATAGCAAATCATTTACTCAAAAATACCTCCCCGACGGGGAATTGAACCCCGGTCTTCCGCGTGACAGGCGGAGATACTCACCACTATACTATCGAGGATTTACGTGAACATACTTCCTACACTCACGATTTTCAGTGATCTAATGCTCAATTTCTCTATATATAGCGGACTTTATTGCAACATGTTGAGATAATCACAACGTAACGATCGGTTAATTGCGTAATGTTCATCGATTTCATAGTCCCCCAATTCATTGAGTTGAAGAATTCTGTGTTTGTGGGGGAATTCATTACCGATTTCAGGTCATTTTATGAGGTATGAATCAAACAATTCGGACGGTCAACTGTATATAACAAATCATTTACTCAAAAGTACCTCCCCGACGGGGAATTGAACCCAGGTCTTCCGCATGACAGGCGGAGATACTCGCAACTATACTATCGAAGATTTACATGAACATACTTAAGCTTCTACACTCACGATTTTCAGTGATCTAATGCTCAATTTCTCTATATATAGCGGCATTTATTGCAACATGTGGAGATAATCACAACGTAATGATCGATTAATTACGTAATGTTCAGCGATTTCATAGTCCCCCAATTCATAGAGTTGAAGAATTCTGTGTTTGTGGGGAATTCATTACCGATTTCAGGTCATTTTATGAGGTATGAATCAAACAATTCGGACGGTCAACTGTATATAGTAAATCATTTACTCAAAAATACCTCCCCGACGGGGAATTGAACCCCGGTCTTCCGCGTGACAGGCGGAGATACTCACCACTATACTATCGAGGACTTACGTGAACATACTTTCTACACTCACGATTTTCAGTGATCTAATGCTCAATTTCTCTATATATAGCGGACTTTATTGCAACATGTTGAGATAATCACAACGTAACGATCGGTTAATTGCGTAATGTTCATCGATTTCATAGTCCCCCAATTCATAGAGTTGAAGAATTATGTGTTTGTGGGGGAATTCATTACCGATTTCAGGTCATTTTATGAGGTATGAATCAAACAATTCGGACGGTCAACTGTATATAACAAATCATTTACTCAAAAGTACCTCCCCGACGGGGAATTGAACCCAGGTCTTCCGCGTGACAGGCGGAGATACTCGCCACTATACTATCGAAGATTTACATGAACATACTTAAGTTTCTACACTCACGATTTTCAGTGATCTAATGCTCAATTTCTCTATATATAGCGGCCTTATTGCAACATGTGGAGATAATCACAACGTAACGATCGATTAATTGCGTAATGTTCAGCGATTTCATAGTCCCGCAATTCAGAGAGTTGAAGAATTCTGTGTTTGTGGGGAATTCATTACCGATTTCAGGTCATTTTATGAGGTATGAATCAAACAATTCGGACGGTCAACTGTATATAACAAATCATTTGCTCAAAAATACCTCCCCGACGGGGAATTGAACCCCGGTCTTCCGCGTGACAGGCGGAGATACTCACCACTATACTATCGAGGATTTACATGAACATGCTTTCAACACTCACGATTGCCAGTGATCTAATGCTCAATTTCTCTATTTGTAAGGGCCTACATTGCAACATGTGAAGATATTCAAAACGTAACGATCGGTTAATTGCGTAATATTCAGCGATTTCATAATCCCCAATTCATAGAGTTGAAGAATTCTGTGTTTGTGGGGAATTCATTACCGATTTCAGGTCATTTTATGAGGTATGAATCAAACAATTCGGACGGTCAACTGTATATAACAAATCATTTGCTCAAAAATACCTCCCCGACGGGGAATTGAACCCCGGTCTTCCGCGTGACAGGCGGAGATACTCACCACTATACTATCGAGGATTTACATGAATATGCTTTCAACACTCACGATTGTCAGTGATCTAATGCTCAATTTCTCTATATATAGCGGCCTTTATTGCAACATGTGGAGATAATCACAACGTAACGATCGATTAATTGCGTAATGTTCAGGGATTTCAAAGTCCCTAATTCATAGAGTTGAAGAATTCTGTGTTTGTGGGGAATTCATTACCGATTTCAGGTCATTTTATGAGGTATGAATGAAACAATTCGGACGGTCAACTGTACATAACAAATCATTTACTCAAAAATACCTCCCCGACGGTGAATTGAAACCCGGTCTTCCGCGTGACAGGCGGAGATACTCACCACTATACTATCGAGGATTTACATGAATATGCTTTCAACACTCATGATTTTCAGTGATCTGATGCTCAATTTCTCTATTTGTAAGGGCCTACATTGCAACATGTGAAGATATTCAAAACGTAACGATCGGTTAATTGCGTAATGTTCAGCGATTTCATAGTCCCCCAATTCATAGTGTTGAAGAATTCTGTGTTTGTGGGGAATTCATTACCGATTTCAGGTCATTTTATGAGGTATGAATCAAACAATTCGGACGGTCAACTGTATATAGCAAATCATTTACTCAAAAATACCTCCCCGACGGGGAATTGAACCCCGGTCTTCCGCGTGACAGGCGGAGATACTCACCACTATACTATCGAGGATTTACGTGAACATACTTCCTACACTCACGATTTTCAGTGATCTAATGCTCAATTTCTCTATATATAGCGGACTTTATTGCAACATGTTGAGATAATCACAACGTAACGATCGGTTAATTGCGTAATGTTCATCGATTTCATAGTCCCCCAATTCATTGAGTTGAAGAATTCTGTGTTTGTGGGGGAATTCATTACCGATTTCAGGTCATTTTATGAGGTATGAATCAAACAATTCGGACGGTCAACTGTATATAACAAATCATTTACTCAAAAGTACCTCCCCGACGGGGAATTGAACCCAGGTCTTCCGCATGACAGGCGGAGATACTCGCAACTATACTATCGAAGATTTACATGAACATACTTAAGCTTCTACACTCACGATTTTCAGTGATCTAATGCTCAATTTCTCTATATATAGCGGCATTTATTGCAACATGTGGAGATAATCACAACGTAATGATCGATTAATTACGTAATGTTCAGCGATTTCATAGTCCCCCAATTCATAGAGTTGAAGAATTCTGTGTTTGTGGGGAATTCATTACCGATTTCAGGTCATTTTATGAGGTATGAATCAAACAATTCGGACGGTCAACTGTATATAACAAATCATTTGCTCAAAAATACCTCCCCGACGGGGAATTGAACCCCGGTCTTCCGCGTGACAGGCGGAGATACTCACCACTATACTATCGAGGATTTACATGAATATGCTTTCAACACTCACGATTGTCAGTGATCTAATGCTCAATTTCTCTATATATAGCGGCCTTTATTGCAACATGTGGAGATAATCACAACGTAACGATCGATTAATTGCGTAATGTTCAGGGATTTCAAAGTCCCTAATTCATAGAGTTGAAGAATTCTGTGTTTGTGGGGAATTCATTACCGATTTCAGGTCATTTTATGAGGTATGAATGAAACAATTCGGACGGTCAACTGTACATAACAAATCATTTACTCAAAAATACCTCCCCGACGGTGAATTGAAACCCGGTCTTCCGCGTGACAGGCGGAGATACTCACCACTATACTATCGAGGATTTACATGAATATGCTTTCAACACTCATGATTTTCAGTGATCTGATGCTCAATTTCTCTATTTGTAAGGGCCTACATTGCAACATGTGAAGATATTCAAAACGTAACGATCGGTTAATTGCGTAATGTTCAGCGATTTCATAGTCCCCCAATTCATAGTGTTGAAGAATTCTGTGTTTGTGGGGAATTCATTACCGATTTCAGGTCATTTTATGAGGTATGAATCAAACAATTCGGACGGTCAACTGTATATAGCAAATCATTTACTCAAAAATACCTCCCCGACGGGGAATTGAACCCCGGTCTTCCGCGTGACAGGCGGAGATACTCACCACTATACTATCGAGGATTTACGTGAACATACTTCCTACACTCACGATTTTCAGTGATCTAATGCTCAATTTCTCTATATATAGCGGACTTTATTGCAACATGTTGAGATAATCACAACGTAACGATCGGTTAATTGCGTAATGTTCATCGATTTCATAGTCCCCCAATTCATTGAGTTGAAGAATTCTGTGTTTGTGGGGGAATTCATTACCGATTTCAGGTCATTTTATGAGGTATGAATCAAACAATTCGGACGGTCAACTGTATATAACAAATCATTTACTCAAAAGTACCTCCCCGACGGGGAATTGAACCCAGGTCTTCCGCATGACAGGCGGAGATACTCGCAACTATACTATCGAAGATTTACATGAACATACTTAAGCTTCTACACTCACGATTTTCAGTGATCTAATGCTCAATTTCTCTATATATAGCGGCATTTATTGCAACATGTGGAGATAATCACAACGTAATGATCGATTAATTACGTAATGTTCAGCGATTTCATAGTCCCCCAATTCATAGAGTTGAAGAATTCTGTGTTTGTGGGGAATTCATTACCGATTTCAGGTCATTTTATGAGGTATGAATCAAACAATTCGGACGGTCAACTGTATATAGTAAATCATTTACTCAAAAATACCTCCCCGACGGGGAATTGAACCCCGGTCTTCCGCGTGACAGGCGGAGATACTCACCACTATACTATCGAGGACTTACGTGAACATACTTTCTACACTCACGATTTTCAGTGATCTAATGCTCAATTTCTCTATATATAGCGGACTTTATTGCAACATGTTGAGATAATCACAACGTAACGATCGGTTAATTGCGTAATGTTCATCGATTTCATAGTCCCCCAATTCATAGAGTTGAAGAATTATGTGTTTGTGGGGGAATTCATTACCGATTTCAGGTCATTTTATGAGGTATGAATCAAACAATTCGGACGGTCAACTGTATATAACAAATCATTTACTCAAAAGTACCTCCCCGACGGGGAATTGAACCCAGGTCTTCCGCGTGACAGGCGGAGATACTCGCCACTATACTATCGAAGATTTACATGAACATACTTAAGTTTCTACACTCACGATTTTCAGTGATCTAATGCTCAATTTCTCTATATATAGCGGCCTTATTGCAACATGTGGAGATAATCACAACGTAACGATCGATTAATTGCGTAATGTTCAGCGATTTCATAGTCCCGCAATTCAGAGAGTTGAAGAATTCTGTGTTTGTGGGGAATTCATTACCGATTTCAGGTCATTTTATGAGGTATGAATCAAACAATTCGGACGGTCAACTGTATATAACAAATCATTTGCTCAAAAATACCTCCCCGACGGGGAATTGAACCCCGGTCTTCCGCGTGACAGGCGGAGATACTCACCACTATACTATCGAGGATTTACATGAACATGCTTTCAACACTCACGATTGCCAGTGATCTAATGCTCAATTTCTCTATTTGTAAGGGCCTACATTGCAACATGTGAAGATATTCAAAACGTAACGATCGGTTAATTGCGTAATATTCAGCGATTTCATAATCCCCAATTCATAGAGTTGAAGAATTCTGTGTTTGTGGGGAATTCATTACCGATTTCAGGTCATTTTATGAGGTATGAATCAAACAATTCGGACGGTCAACTGTATATAACAAATCATTTGCTCAAAAATACCTCCCCGACGGGGAATTGAACCCCGGTCTTCCGCGTGACAGGCGGAGATACTCACCACTATACTATCGAGGATTTACATGAACATGCTTTCAACACTCACGATTGTCAGTGATCTAATGCTCAATTTCTCTATATATAGTGGCCTTTATTGCAACATGTGGAGATAATCACAACGTAACGATCGATTAATTGCGTAATGTTCAGGGATTTCAAAGTCCCTAATTCATCGAGTTGAAGAATTCTGTGTTTGTGGGGAATTCATTACCGATTTCAGGTCATTTTATGAGGTATGAATCAAACAATTCGGACGGTCAACTGTATATAACAAATCATTTACTCAAAAATACCTCCCCGACGGTGAATTGAAACCCGGTCTTCCGCGTGACAGGCGGAAATACTCACCACTATACTAACGAGGATTTACATGAATATGCTTTCAACACTTATGATTTTCAGTGATCTGATGCTCAATTTCTCTATTTGCAACATGTGAATATATTCAAAACGTAACGATCGGTTAATTGGGTAATGTTCAGCGATTTCACAATCGCCCAATTCATAGAGTTGAAGAATTCTGCGTTTGTGGGGAATTCATTACCGATTTCAGGTCATTTTATGAGGTATGAATCAAACAATTCGGACGGTCAACTGTATATAACAAATCATTTACTCAGAAACACCTCCCCAACGGGGAATTGAACCCCGGTCTTCCGCGTGACAGGCGGAGATACTCACCACTATACTATAGAGGATTTACATGAATATGCTTTCAACACTCACGATTGTCAGTGATCTAATGCTCAATTTCTCTATATATAGCGGCCTTTATTGCAACATGTGGAGATAATCACAACGTAACAATCGATTAATTGCGTAATGTTCAGGGATTTCAAAGTCCCTTATTCATAGAGTTGAAGAATTCTGTGTTTGTGGGGAATTCATTACCGATTTCAGGTCATTTTATGAGGTATGAATCAAACAATTCGGACGGTCAACTGTATATAACAAATCATTTACTCAAAAATACCTCCCCGACGGTGAATTGAAACCCGGTCTTCCGCGTGACAGGCGGAGATACTCACCACTACACTATCGAGGATTTACATGAATATGCTTTCAACACTCATGATTTTCAGTGATCTGATGCTCAATTTCTCTATTTGTAATGGCCTACATTGCAA
Organism: Saccoglossus kowalevskii; assembly: GCF_978046115.1. Classification (NCBI taxonomy): domain Eukaryota; kingdom Metazoa; phylum Hemichordata; class Enteropneusta; family Harrimaniidae; genus Saccoglossus; species Saccoglossus kowalevskii. The sequence continues at coordinate 28,457,342 of NC_140657.1, forward strand.
CATGTGAAGATATTCAAAACGTAACGATCGGTTAATTGCGTAATGTTCAGCGATTTCATAATCCCCAATTCATAGTGTTGAAGAATTCTGTGTTTGTCAGGAATTCATTACCGATTTCAGGTCATTTTATGAGGTATGAATCAAACAATTCGGACGGTCAACTGTATATAACAAATCATTTGCTCAAAAATACCTCCCCGACGGGGAATTGAACCTCGGTCTTCCGCGTGACAGGCGGAGATACTAACCACTATACTATCGAGGATTTACATGAACATGCTTTCAACACTCACGATTGTCAGTGATCTAATGCTCAATTTCTCTATATATAGCGGCCTTTATTGCAACATGTGGAGATAATCACAACGTAACGATCGATTAATTGCGTAATGTTCAGGGATTTCAAAGTCCCTAATTCATCGAGTTGAAGAATTCTGTGTTTGTGGGGAATTCATTACCGATTTCAGGTCATTTTATGAGGTATGAATCAAACAATTCGGACGGTCAACTGTATATAACAAATCATTTACTCAAAAATACCTCCCCGACGGTGAATTGAAAATCGGTCTTCCGCGTGACAGGCGGAAATACTCACCACTATACTAACGAGGATTTACATGAATATGCTTTCAACACTCATGATTTTCAGTGATCTGATGCTCAATTTCGATATTTGTAAGGGCCTACATTGCAACATGTGAATATATTCAAAACGTAACGATCGGTTAATTGCGTAATGTTCAGCGATTTCACAATCCCCCAATTCATAGAGTTGAAGAATTCTGCGTTTGTGGGGAATTCATTACCGATTTCAGGTCATTTTATGAGGTATGAATCAAACAATTCGGACGGTCAACTGTATATAACAAATCATTTACTCAGAAACACCTCCCCGACGGGGAATTGAACCCCGGTCTTCCGCGTGACAGGCGGAGATACTCACCACTATACTATCGAGGATTTACATGAATATGCTTTCAACACTCACGATTGTCAGTGATCTAATGCTCAATTTCTCTATATATAGCGGCCTTTATTGCAACATGTGGAGATAATCACAACGTAACGATCGATTAATTGCGTAATGTTCAGGGATTTCAAAGTCCCTAATTCATAGAGTTGAAGAATTCTGTGTTTGTGGGGAATTCATTACCGATTTCAGGTCATTTTATGAGGTATGAATCAAACAATTCGGACGGTCAACTGTATATAACAAATCATTTACTCAAAAGTATCTCCCCGACGGGGAATTGAACCCAGGTCTTCCGCGTGACAGGCGGAGATACTCGCCACTATACTATCGAAGATTTACATGAACATACTTAAGTTTCTACACTCACGATTTTCAGTGATCTAATGCTCAATTTCTCTATATATAGCGGCCTTATTGCAACATGTGGAGATAATCACAACGTAACGATCGATTAATTGCGTAATGTTCAGCGATTTCATAGTCCCGCAATTCAGAGAGTTGAAGAATTCTGTGTTTGTGGGGAATTCATTACCGATTTCAGGTCATTTTATGAGGTATGAATCAAACAATTCGGACGGTCAACTGTATATAACAAATCATTTACTCAAAAATACCTCCCCGACGGTGAATTGAAACCCGGTCTTCCGCGTGACAGGCGGAGATACTCACCACTACACTATCGAGGATTTACATGAACATGCTTTCAACACTCACGATTGCCAGTGATCTAATGCTCAATTTCTCTATTTGTAAGGGCCTACATTGCAACATGTGAAGATATTCAAAACGTAACGATCGGTTAATTGCGTAATGTTCAGCGATTTCATAATCCCCAATTCATAGAGTTGAAGAATTCTGTGTTTGTGGGGAATTCATTACCGATTTCAGGTCATTTTATGAGGTATGAATCAAACAATTCGGACGGTCAACTGTATATAACAAATCATTTGCTCAAAAATACCTCCCCGACGGGGAATTGAACCCCGGTCTTCCGCGTGACAGGCGGAGATACTCACCACTATACTATCGAGGATTTACATGAACATGCTTTCAACACTCACGATTGTCAGTGATCTAATGCTCAATTTCTCTATATATAGCGGCCTTTATTGCAACATGTGGAGATAATCACAACGTAACGATCGATTAATTGCGTAATGTTCAGGGATTTCAAAGTCCCTAATTCATCGAGTTGAAGAATTCTGTGTTTGTGGGGAATTCATTACCGATTTCAGGTCATTTTATGAGGTATGAATCAAACAATTCGGACGGTCAACTGTATATAACAAATCATTTACTCAAAAATACCTCCCCGACGGTGAATTGAAAATCGGTCTTCCGCGTGACAGGCGGAAATACTCACCACTATACTAACGAGGATTTACATGAATATGCTTTCAACACTCATGATTTTCAGTGATCTGATGCTCAATTTCGCTATTTGTAAGGGCCTACATTGCAACATGTGAATATATTCAAAACGTAACGATCGGTTAATTGCGTAATGTTCAGCGATTTCATAGTCCCCCAATTCATAGTGTTGAAGAATTCTGTGTTTGTGGGGAATTCATTACTGATTTCAGGTCATTTTATGAGGTATGAATCAAACAATTCGGACGGTCAACTGTATATAGCAAATCATTTACTCAAAAATACCTCCCCGACGGGGAATTGAACCCCGGTCTTCCGCGTGACAGGCGGAGATACTCACCACTATACTATCGAGGATTTACATGAATATGCTTTCAACACTCACGATTTTCAGTGATCTAATGCTCAATTTCTCTATATATAGCGGACTTTATTGCAACATGTTGAGATAATCACAACGTAACGATCGGTTAATTGCGTAATGTTCATCGATTTCATAGTCCCCCAATTCATTGAGTTGAAGAATTCTGTGTTTGTGGGGGAATTCATTACCGATTTCAGGTCATTTTATGAGGTATGAATCAAACAATTCGGACGGTCAACTGTATATAACAAATCATTTACTCAAAAGTACTTCCCCGACAGGGAATTGAACCCAGGTCTTCCGCATGACAGGCGGAGATACTCGCAACTATACTATCGAAGATTTACATGAACATACTTAAGCTTCTACACTCACGATTTTCAGTGATCTAATGCTCAATTTCTCTATATATAGCGGCCTTTATTGCAACATGTGGAGATAATCACAACGTAATGATCGATTAATTACGTAATGTTCAGCGATTTCATAGTCCCCCAATTCATAGAGTTGAAGAATTCTGTGTTTGTGGGGAATTCATTACCGATTTCAGGTCATTTTATGAGGTATGAATCAAACAATTCGGACGGTCAACTGTATATAGTAAATCATTTACTCAAAAATACCTCCCCGACGGGGAATTGAACCCCGATCTTCCGCGTGACAGGCGGAGATACTCACCACTATACTATCGAGGACTAACGTGAACATACTTTCTACACTCACGATTTTCAGTGATCTAATGCTCAATTTCTCTATATATAGCGGACTTTATTGCAACATGTTGAGATAATCACAACGTAACGATCGGTTAATTGCGTAATGTTCATCGATTTCATAGTCCCCCAATTCATAGAGTTGAAGAATTATGTGTTTGTGGGGGAATTCATTACCGATTTCAGGTCATTTTATGAGGTATGAATCAAACAATTCGGACGGTCAACTGTATATAACAAATCATTTACTTAAAAATACCTCCCCGACGGGAATTGAACCCCGGTTTTCCGCGGGACAGGCGGAAATACTCACCACTATACTATCAAGGGTTTACATGAATACGCTTTCAACAGTCATGATTTTCAGTGATCTGATGCTCAATTTCTCTATTTGTAAGGGACTACATTGCAACATGTGAAGATATTCAAAACGTAACGATCGGTTAATTGCGTAATGTTCAGCGATTTCATAGTCCCCCAATTCATAGAGTTGAAGAATTCTGTGTTTGTGGGGAATTCATTACCGATTTCAGGTCATTTTATGAGGTATGAATCAAACAATTCGGACGGTCAACTGTATATAGTAAATCATTTACTCAAAAATACCTCCACGACGGGGAATTGAACCCCGGTCTTCCGCGTGACAGGCGGAGATACTCACCACTATACTATCGAGGACTTACGTGAACATACTTTCTACACTCACGATTTTCAGTGATCTAATGCTCAATTTCTCTATATATAGCGGACTTTATTGCAACATGTTGAGATAATCACAACGTAACGATCGGTTAATTGCGTAATGTTCATCGATTTCATAGTCCCCCAATTCATAGAGTTGAAGAATTATGTGTTTGTGGGGGAATTCATTACCGATTTCAGGTCATTTTATGAGGTATGAATCAAACAATTCGGACGGTCAACTGTATATAACAAATCATTTACTCAAAAGTACCTCCCCGACGGGGAATTGAACCCAGGTATTCCGCGTGACAGGCGGAGATACTCGCCACTCTACTATCGAAGATTTACATGAACATACTTAAGTTTCTACACTCACGATTTTCAGTGATCTAATGCTCAATTTCTCTATATATAGCGGCCTTATTGCAACATGTGAAGATATTCAAAAAGTAACGATCGGTTAATTGCGTAATGTTCAGGGATTTCAAAGTCAACAATTCATTGAGTTGAAGAATGCTGTATTTGTGAGGAATTCATTGCCGATTTCAGGTCATTTTATGAGGTATGAATCAAACAATTCGGACGGTCAACTGTATATAACAAATCATTTACTCAAAAATACCTCCCCGACGGAGAATTGAACCCCGGTCTTCCGCGTGACAGGCGGGGATACTCGCCGCTATACTATCGAAGATTTACATGAACATACTTTCTACACTCACGATTGTCAGTGATCCAATGCTCAATTTCTCTATATATTGCGGCCTTTATTGCAACATGTGGAGAAAATCACAAGGTAACAATCGGTTAATTGCGAAATGTTCAATGATTTTAAAGTCACTAATTCATTGAGTTGAAGAATTCTGTGTTTGTGGGGAATTCATTACCGATTTCAGGTCATTTGATGAGGTATGAATCAAACAATTTGAACGTCAACTGTATATAACAAATCATTTACTTAAAAATACCTCCCCGACGGGAATTGAACCCCGGTTTTCCGCGTGACAGGCGGAAATACTCACCACTATACTATCGAGGATTTACATGAATACGCTTTCAACAGTCATGATTTTCAGTGATCTGATGCTCAATTTCTCTATTTGTAAGGGCCTACATTGCAACATGTGAAGATATTCAAAACGTAACGATCGGTTAATTGCGTAATGTTCATCGATTTCATAGTCCCCCAATTCATAGAGTTGAAGAATTATGTGTTTGTGGGGAATTCATTACCGATTTCAGGTCATTTTATGAGGTATGAATCAAACAATTCGGACGGTCAACTGTATATAACAAATCATTTACTCAAAAGTACCTCCCCGACGGGGAATTGAACCCAGGTCTTCCGCGTGACAGGCGGAGATACTCGCCACTATACTATCGAAGATTTACTTGAACATACTTAAGTTTCTACACTCACGATTTTCAGTGATCTAATGCTCAATTTCTCTATATATAGCGGCCTTATTGCAACATGTGGAGATAATCACAACGTAACGATCGATTAATTGCGTAATGTTCAGCGATTTCATAGTCCCGCAATTCATAGAGTTGAAGAATTCTGTGTTTGTGGGGAATTCATTACCGATTTCATGTCATTTTATGAGGTATGAATCAAACAATTTGAACGGTCAACTGTATATAACAAATCATTTACTTAAAAATACCTCCCCGACGGGAATTGAACCCCGGTTTTCCGCGTGACAGGCGGAAATACTCACCACTATACTATCGAGGATTTACATGAATACGCTTTCAACAGTCATGATTTTCAGTGATCTGATGCTCAATTTCTCTATTTGTAAGGGCCTACATTGCAACATGTGAAGATATTCAAAACGTAACGATCGGTTAATTGCGTAATGTTCAGGGATTTCAAAGTCAACAATTCATTGAGTTGAAGAATGCTGTATTTGTGAGGAATTCATTGCCGATTTCAGGTCATTTTATGAGATATGAATGAAACAATTCGGACGGTCAACTGTATATAACAAATCCTTTACTTAAAAATACCTCCCCGACGGGGAATTGAACCCCGGTCTTCCGCGTGACAGGCTGAGATACTCACCACTATACTATCGAGGATTTACATGAACATACTTAAGTTTCTACACTCACGATTTTCAGTGATCTAATGCTCAATTTCTCTATATATAGCGGCCTTATTGCAACATGTGGAGATAATCACAACGTAACGATCGATTAATTGCGTAATGTTCAGCGATTTCATAGTCCCGCAATTCATAGAGTTGAAGAATTCTGTGTTTGTGGGGAATTCATTACCGATTTCAGGTCATTTTATGAGGTATGAATCAAACAATTTGAACGGTCAACTGTATATAACAAATCATTTACTTAAAAATACCTCCCCGACGGGAATTGAACCCCGGTTTTCCGCGTGACAGGCGGAAATACTCACCACTATACTATCGAGGATTTACATGAATACTCTTTCAACAGTCATGATTTTCAGTGATCTGATGCTCAATTTCTCTATATATAGCGGCCTTTATTGCAACATGTGGAGATAATCACAACGTAACGATCGATTAATTGCGTAACGTTCAGGGATTTCAAAGTCACCGATTCATTGAGTTGAAGAATGCTGTATTTGTGAGGAATTCATTGCCGATTTCAGGTCATTTTATGAGATATGAATCAAACAATTCGGACGGTCAACTGTATATAACAAATCCTTTACTTAAAAATACCTCCCCGACGGGGAATTGAACCCCGGTCTTCCGCGTGACAGGCTGAGATACTCACCACTATACTATCGAGGATTTACATGAACATACTTAAGTTTCTACACTCACGATTTTCAGTGATCTAATGCTCAATTTCTCTATATATAGCGGCCTTTATTGCAACACGTGGAGATAATCACAACGTAACGATCGATTAATTGCGTAATGTTCAGCGATTTCATAGTCCCCTAATTCATAGAGTTGAAGAATTCTGTGTTTGTGGGGAATTCATTACCGATTTCAGGTCATTTTATGAGGTATGAATCAAACAATTCGGACGGTCAACTGTATATAACAAATCATTTGCTCAAAAATACCTCCCCGACGGGGAATTGAACCCCGGTCTTCCGCGTGACAGGCGGAGATACTCACCACTATACTATCGAGGATTTACATGAATATGCTTTCAACACTCATGATTTTCAGTGGTCTGATGCTCAATTTCTCTATTTGTAAGGGACTACATTGCAATATGTGAAGATATTCAAAACGTAACGATCTGTTAATTGCGTAATATTCAGCGATTTCATAATCCCCAATTCATAGAGTTGAAGAATTCTGTGTTTGTGGGGAATTCATTGCCGATTTCAGGTCATTTTATGAGGTATGAATCAAACAATTCGGACGGTCAACTGTATATAACAAATCATTTACTCAAAAATACCTCCCCGACGGGGAATTGAACCCCGGTCTTCCGCGTGACAGGCGGAGATACTCACCACTATACTATCGAGGATTTACATGAACATGCTTTCAACACTCACGATTGTCAGTGATCTAATGCTCAATTTCTCTATATATTGCGGCCTTTATTGCAACATGTGGAGAAAATCACAAGGTAACAATCGATTAATTGCGAAATGTTCAATGATTTTAAAGTCACTAATTCATTGAGTTGAAGAATTCTGTGTTTGTGGGGAATTCATTACCGATTTCAGGTCATTTTATGAGGTATGAATCAAACAATTCGGACGTTTAACTGTATATAACAAATCATTTACTCAAAAATACCTCCCCGACGGGGAATTGAACCCCGGACTTCCGCGTGACAGGCGGAGATACTCACCACTATACGATCGTGGATTTACATGAACATACTTAAGTTTCTACATTCACGATTTTCAGTGATCTAATGCTCAATTTCTCTATATATAGCGGCCTTATTGCAACATGTGGAGATAATCACAACGTAACGATCGATTAATTGCGTAATGTTCAGCGATTTCATAGTCCCGCAATTCATAGAGTTGAAGAATTCTGTGTTTGTGGGGAATTCATTACCGATTTCATGTCATTTTATGAGGTATGAATCAAACAATTTGAACGGTCAACTGTATATAACAAATCATTTACTTAAAAATACCTCCCCGACGGGAATTGAACCCCGGTTTTCCGCGTGACAGGCGGAAATACTCACCACTATACTATCGAGGATTTACATGAATACGCTTTCAACAGTCATGATTTTCAGTGATCTGATGCTCAATTTCTCTATTTGTAAGGGCCTACATTGCAACATGTGAAGATATTCAAAACGTAACGATCGGTTAATTGCGTAATGTTCAGGGATTTCAAAGTCAACAATTCATTGAGTTGAAGAATGCTGTATTTGTGAGGAATTCATTGCCGATTTCAGGTCATTTTATGAGATATGAATGAAACAATTCGGACGGTCAACTGTATATAACAAATCCTTTACTTAAAAATACCTCCCCGACGGGGAATTGAACCCCGGTCTTCCGCGTGACAGGCTGAGATACTCACCACTATACTATCGAGGATTTACATGAACATACTTAAGTTTCTACACTCACGATTTTCAGTGATCTAATGCTCAATTTCTCTATATATAGCGGCCTTATTGCAACATGTGGAGATAATCACAACGTAACGATCGATTAATTGCGTAATGTTCAGCGATTTCATAGTCCCGCAATTCATAGAGTTGAAGAATTCTGTGTTTGTGGGGAATTCATTACCGATTTCAGGTCATTTTATGAGGTATGAATCAAACAATTTGAACGGTCAACTGTATATAACAAATCATTTACTTAAAAATACCTCCCCGACGGGAATTGAACCCCGGTTTTCCGCGTGACAGGCGGAAATACTCACCACTATACTATCGAGGATTTACATGAATACTCTTTCAACAGTCATGATTTTCAGTGATCTGATGCTCAATTTCTCTATATATAGCGGCCTTTATTGCAACATGTGGAGATAATCACAACGTAACGATCGATTAATTGCGTAACGTTCAGGGATTTCAAAGTCACCGATTCATTGAGTTGAAGAATGCTGTATTTGTGAGGAATTCATTGCCGATTTCAGGTCATTTTATGAGATATGAATCAAACAATTCGGACGGTCAACTGTATATAACAAATCCTTTACTTAAAAATACCTCCCCGACGGGGAATTGAACCCCGGTCTTCCGCGTGACAGGCTGAGATACTCACCACTATACTATCGAGGATTTACATGAACATACTTAAGTTTCTACACTCACGATTTTCAGTGATCTAATGCTCAATTTCTCTATATATAGCGGCCTTTATTGCAACACGTGGAGATAATCACAACGTAACGATCGATTAATTGCGTAATGTTCAGCGATTTCATAGTCCCCTAATTCATAGAGTTGAAGAATTCTGTGTTTGTGGGGAATTCATTACCGATTTCAGGTCATTTTATGAGGTATGAATCAAACAATTCGGACGGTCAACTGTATATAACAAATCATTTGCTCAAAAATACCTCCCCGACGGGGAATTGAACCCCGGTCTTCCGCGTGACAGGCGGAGATACTCACCACTATACTATCGAGGATTTACATGAATATGCTTTCAACACTCATGATTTTCAGTGGTCTGATGCTCAATTTCTCTATTTGTAAGGGACTACATTGCAATATGTGAAGATATTCAAAACGTAACGATCTGTTAATTGCGTAATATTCAGCGATTTCATAATCCCCAATTCATAGAGTTGAAGAATTCTGTGTTTGTGGGGAATTCATTGCCGATTTCAGGTCATTTTATGAGGTATGAATCAAACAATTCGGACGGTCAACTGTATATAACAAATCATTTACTCAAAAATACCTCCCCGACGGGGAATTGAACCCCGGTCTTCCGCGTGACAGGCGGAGATACTCACCACTATACTATCGAGGATTTACATGAACATGCTTTCAACACTCACGATTGTCAGTGATCTAATGCTCAATTTCTCTATATATTGCGGCCTTTATTGCAACATGTGGAGAAAATCACAAGGTAACAATCGATTAATTGCGAAATGTTCAATGATTTTAAAGTCACTAATTCATTGAGTTGAAGAATTCTGTGTTTGTGGGGAATTCATTACCGATTTCAGGTCATTTTATGAGGTATGAATCAAACAATTCGGACGTTTAACTGTATATAACAAATCATTTACTCAAAAATACCTCCCCGACGGGGAATTGAACCCCGGACTTCCGCGTGACAGGCGGAGATACTCACCACTATACGATCGTGGATTTACATGAATATGCTTTCAACACTCATGATTTTCAGTGATCTGATGCTCAATTTCTCTATTTGTAAGGGCCTACATTGCAACATGTGAAGATATTCAAAACGTAACGATCTGTTAATTGCGTAATATTCAGCGATTTCATACTCCCCAATTCATAGAGTTGAAGAATTCTGTGTTTGTGGGGAATTCATTGCCGATTTCAGGTCATTTTATGAGGTATGAATCAAACAATTCGGACGGTCAACTGTATATAACAAATCATTTACTCAAAAATACCTCCCCGACGGGGAATTGAACCCCGGTCTTCCGCGTGACAGGCGGAGATACTCACCACTATACTATCGAGGATTTACATGAATATGCTTTCAACACTCACGATTGTCAGTGATCTAATGCTCAATTTCTCTATATATAGCGGCCTTTATTGCAACATGTGGAGATAATCACAACGTAACGATCGATTAATTGCGTAATGTTCATGGATTTCAAAGTCCCCAATTCATAGAGTTGAAGAATTCTGTGTTTGTGGGGAATTCATTACCGATTTCAGGTCATTTTATGAGGTATGAATCAAACAATTCGGACTTTCAACTTTATATAACAAATCATTTACTCAAAAATACCTCCCCGACGGGGAATTGAACCCCGGTCTTCCGCGTGACAGGCGGAGATACTCAGCACTATACTATCGAGGATTTACATGAATATGCTTTCAACACTCATGATTTTCAGTGGTCTGATGCTCAATTTCTCTATTTGTAAGGGACTACATTGCAATATGTGAAGATATTCAAAACGTAACGATCTGTTAATTGCGTAATATTCAGCGATTTCATAATCCCCAATTCATAGAGTTGAAGAATTCTGTGTTTGTGGGGAATTCATTGCCGATTTCAGGTCATTTTATGAGGTATGAATCAAACAATTCGGACGGTCAACTGTATATAACAAATCATTTACTCAAAAATACCTCCCCGACGGGGAATTGAACCCCGGTCTTCCGCGTGACAGGCGGAGATACTCACCACTATACTATCGAGGATTTACATGAACATGCTTTCAACACTCACGATTGTCAGTGATCTAATGCTCAATTTCTCTATATATTGCGGCCTTTATTGCAACATGTGGAGAAAATCACAAGGTAACAATCGATTAATTGCGAAATGTTCAATGATTTTAAAGTCACTAATTCATTGAGTTGAAGAATTCTGTGTTTGTGGGGAATTCATTACCGATTTCAGGTCATTTTATGAGGTATGAATCAAACAATTCGGACGTTTAACTGTATATAACAAATCATTTACTCAAAAATACCTCCCCGACGGGGAATTGAACCCCGGACTTCCGCGTGACAGGCGGAGATACTCACCACTATACGATCGAGGATTTACATGAATATGCTTTCAACACTCATGATTTTCAGTGATCTGATGCTCAATTTCTCTATTTGTAAGGGCCTACATTGCAACATGTGAAGATATTCAAAACGTAACGATCTGTTAATTGCGTAATATTCAGCGATTTCATAATCCCCAATTCATAGAGTTGAAGAATTCTGTGTTTGTGGGGAATTCATTGCCGATTTCAGGTCATTTTATGAGGTATGAATCAAACAATTCGGACGGTCAACTGTATATAACAAATCATTTACTCAAAAATACCTCCCCGACGGGGAATTGAACCCCGGTCTTCCGCGTGACAGGCGGAGATACTCACCACTATACTATCGAGGATTTACATGAATATGCTTTCAACACTCACGATTGTCAGTGATCTAATGCTCAATTTCTCTATATATAGCGGCCTTTATTGCAACATGTGGAGATAATCACAACGTAACGATCGATTAATTGCGTAATGTTCATGGATTTCAAAGTCCCCAATTCATAGAGTTGAAGAATTCTGTGTTTGTGGGGAATTCATTACCGATTTCAGGTCATTTTATGAGGTATGAATCAAACAATTCGGACGTTCAACTGTATATAACAAATAATTTACTCAAAAATACCTCCCCGACGGGGAATTGAACCCCGGTCTTCCGCGTGACAGGCGGAGATACTCACCACTATACTATCGAGGATTTACATGAATATGCTTTCAACACTCACGATTGTCAGTGATCTAATGCTCAATTTCTCTATATATAGCGGCCTTTATTGCAACATGTGGAGATAATCACAACGTAACGATCGATTAATTGCGTAATGTTCATGGATTTCAAAGTCCCCAATTCATAGAGTTGAAGAATTCTGTGTTTGTGGGGAATTCATTACCGATTTCAGGTCATTTTATGAGGTATGAATCAAACAATTCGGACGTTCAACTGTATATAACAAATCATTTACTCAAAAATATCTCCCCGACGGGGAATTGAACCCCGGTCTTCCGCGTGACAGGCGGAGATACTCACCACTATACTATCGAGGATTTACATGAATATGCTTTCAACACTCACGATTGTCAGTGATCTAATGCTCAAGTTCTCTATATATAGCGGCCTTTATTGCAACATGTGGAGATAATCACAACGTAACGATCGATTAATTGCGTAATGTTCAGGGATTTCAAAGTCCCCAATTCATAGAGTTGAAGAATTCTGTGTTTGTGGGGAATTCATTACCGATTTCAGGTCATTTTATGAGGTATGAATCAAACAATTCGGACGATCAACTATATATAACAAATCATTTACTCAAAAACACCTCCCCGATGGGGAATTGAACCCCGGTCTTCCGCGTGACAGGCGGAGATACTCACCACTATACTATCGAGGATTTACATGAATATGCTTTCAACACTCACGATTGTCAGTGATCTAATGCTCAATTTCTCTATATATAGCGGCCTTTATTGCAACATGTGGAGATAATCACAACGTAACGATCGATTAATTGCGTAATGTTCAGGGATTTCAAAGTCCCTAATTCATAGAGTTGAAGAATTCTGTGTTTGTGGGGAATTCATTACCGATTTCAGGTCATTTTATGAGGTATGAATCAAACAATTTGAACGGTCAACTGTATATAACAAATCATTTACTTAAAAATACCTCCCCGACGGGAATTGAACCCCGGTTTTCCGCGTGACAGGCGGAAATACTCACCACTATACTATCGAGGATTTACATGAATACTCTTTCAACAGTCATGATTTTCAGTGATCTGATGCTCAATTTCTCTATTTGTAAGGGCCTACATTGCAACATGTGAAGATATTCAAAACGTAACGATCGGTTAATTGCGTAATGTTCAGCGATTTCACAATCCCCCAATTCATAGAGTTGAAGAATTCTGTGGTGAGGTACACTCATGATTTTCAGTGATCTGATGCTCGATTTCTCTATCTGTAAGGGCCTTCATTGCAACATGTGAAGATATTCAAAACGTAACGATCGATTAATTGCGTAATGTTCATGGATTTCAAAGTCCCCAATTCATAGAGTTGAAGAATTCTGTGTTTGTGGGGAATTCATTACCGATTTCAGGTCATTTTATGAGGTATGAATCAAACAATTCGGACGTTCAACTGTATATAACAAATCATTTACTCAAAAATATCTCCCCGACGGGGAATTGAACCCCGGTCTTCCGCGTGACAGGCGGAGATACTCACCACTATACTATCGAGGATTTACATGAATATGCTTTCAATACTCACGATTGTCAGTGATCTAATGCTCAAGTTCTCTATATATAGCGGCCTTTATTGCAACATGTGGAGATAATCACAACGTAACGATCGATTAATTGTGTAATGTTCAGGGATTTCAAAGTCCCCAATTCATAGAGTTGAAGAATTCTGTGTTTGTGGGGAATTCATTACCGATTTCAGGTCATTTTATGAGGTATGAATCAAACAATTCGGACGATCAACTATATATAACAAAACATTTACTCAAAAACACCTCCCCGACGGGGAATTGAACCCCGGTCTTCCGCGTGACAGGCGGAGATACTCACCACTATACTATCGAGGATTTACATGAATATGCTTTCAACACTCACGATTGTCAGTGATCTAATGCTCAATTTCTCTATATATAGCGGCCTTTATTGCAACATGTGGAGATAATCACAAGGTAACTATACTATCGAGGATTTACATGAATATGCTTTCAACACTCACGATTGTCAGTGATCTAATGCTCAATTTCTCTATATATTGCGGCCTTTATTGCAACATGTGGAGAAAATCACAAGGTAACAATCGATTAATTGCGAAATGTTCAATGATTTTAAAGTCACTAATTCATTGAGTTGAAGAATTCTGTGTTTGTGGGGAATTCATTACCGATTTCAGGTCATTTTATGAGGTATGAATCAAACAATTCGGACGTTTAACTGTATATAACAAATCATTTACTCAAAAATACCTCCCCGACGGGGAATTGAACCCAGGACTTCCGCGTGACAGGCGGAGATACTCACCACTATACGATCGAGGATTTACATGAATATGCTTTCAACACTCATGATTTTCAGTGATCTGATGCTCAATTTCTCTATTTGTAAGGGCCTACATTGCAACATGTGAAGATATTCAAAACGTAACGATCTGTTAATTGCGTAATATTCAGCGATTTCATAATCCCCAATTCATAGAGTTGAAGAATTCTGTGTTTGTGGGGAATTCATTGCCGATTTCAGGTCATTTTATGAGGTATGAATCAAACAATTCGGACGGTCAACTGTATATAACAAATCATTTACTCAAAAATACCTCCCCGACGGGGAATTGAACCCCGGTCTTCCGCGTGACAGGCGGAGATACTCACCACTATACTATCGAGGATTTACATGAACATGCTTTCAACACTCACGATTGTCAGTGATCTAATGCTCAATTTCTCTATATATTGCGGCCTTTATTGCAACATGTGGAGAAAATCACAAGGTAACAATCGATTAATTGCGAAATGTTCAATGATTTTAAAGTCACTAATTCATTGAGTTGAAGAATTCTGTGTTTGTGGGGAATTCATTACCGATTTCAGGTCATTTTATGAGGTATGAATCAAACAATTCGGACGTTTAACTGTATATAACAAATCATTTACTCAAAAATACCTCCCCGACGGGGAATTGAACCCAGGACTTCCGCGTGACAGGCGGAGATACTCACCACTATACGATCGAGGATTTACATGAATATGCTTTCAACACTCATGATTTTCAGTGATCTGATGCTCAATTTCTCTATTTGTAAGGGCCTACATTGCAACATGTGAAGATATTCAAAACGTAACGATCTGTTAATTGCGTAATATTCAGCGATTTCATAATCCCCAATTCATAGAGTTGAAGAATTCTGTGTTTGTGGGGAATTCATTGCCGATTTCAGGTCATTTTATGAGGTATGAATCAAACAATTCGGACGGTCAACTGTATATAACAAATCATTTACTCAAAAATACCTCCCCGACGGGGAATTGAACCCCGGTCTTCCGCGTGACAGGCGGAGATACTCACCACTATACTATCGAGGATTTACATGAACATGCTTTCAACACTCACGATTGTCAGTGATCTAATGCTCAATTTCTCTATATATTGCGGCCTTTATTGCAACATGTGGAGAAAATCACAAGGTAACAATCGATTAATTGCGAAATGTTCAATGATTTTAAAGTCACTAATTCATTGAGTTGAAGAATTCTGTGTTTGTGGGGAATTCATTACCGATTTCAGGTCATTTTATGAGGTATGAATCAAACAATTCGGACGTTTAACTGTATATAACAAATCATTTACTCAAAAATACCTCCCCGACGGGGAATTGAACCCCGGACTTCCGCGTGACAGGCGGAGATACTCACCACTATACGATCGAGGATTTACATGAATATGCTTTCAACACTCATGATTTTCAGTGATCTGATGCTCAATTTCTCTATTTGTAAGGGCCTACATTGCAACATGTGAAGATATTCAAAACGTAACGATCTGTTAATTGCGTAATATTCAGCGATTTCATAATCCCCAATTCATAGAGTTGAAGAATTCTGTGTTTGTGGGGAATTCATTGCCGATTTCAGGTCATTTTATGAGGTATGAATCAAACAATTCGGACGGTCAACTGTATATAACAAATCATTTACTCAAAAATACCTCCCCGACGGGGAATTGAACCCCGGACTTCCGCGTGACAGGCGGAGATACTCACCACTATACTATCGAGGATTTACATGAATATGCTTTCAACACTCACGATTGTCAGTGATGTAATGCTCAATTTCTCTATCTATAGCGGCCTTTATTGCAACATGTGGAGATAATCACAACGTAACGATCGATTAATTGCGTAATGTTCATGGATTTCAAAGTCCCCAATTCATAGAGTTGAAGAATTCTGTGTTTGTGGGGAATTCATTACCGATTTCAGGTCATTTTATGAGGTATGAATCAAACAATTCGGACGTTCAACTGTATATAACAAATAATTTACTCAAAAATACCTCCCCGACGGGGAATTGAACCCCGGTCTTCCGCGTGACAGGCGGAGATACTCACCACTATACTATCGAGGATTTACATGAATATGCTTTCAACACTCACGATTGTCAGTGATCTAATGCTCAATTTCTCTATATATAGCGGCCTTTATTGCAACATGTGGAGATAATCACAACGTAACGATCGATTAATTGCGTAATGTTCATGGATTTCAAAGTCCCCAATTCATAGAGTTGAAGAATTCTGTGTTTGTGGGGAATTCATTACCGATTTCAGGTCATTTTATGAGGTATGAATCAAACAATTCGGACGTTCAACTGTATATAACAAATCATTTACTCAAAAATATCTCCCCGACGGGGAATTGAACCCCGGTCTTCCGCGTGACAGGCGGAGATACTCACCACTATACTATCGAGGATTTACATGAATATGCTTTCAACACTCACGATTGTCAGTGATCTAATGCTCAATTTCTCTATATATAGCGGCCTTTATTGCAACATGTGGAGATAATCACAACGTAACGATCGATTAATTGCGTAATGTTCAGGGATTTCAAAGTCCCCAATTCATAGAGTTGAATAATTCTGTGTTTGTGGAGAATTCATTACCGATTTCAGGTCATTTTATGAGGTATGAATCAAACAATTCGGACGGTCAACTGTATATAACAAATCATTTACTCAAAAATACCTCCCCGACGGTGAATTGAAACCCGGTCTTCCGCGTGACTGGCGGAGATACTCACCACTATAATATCGAGGATTTACATGAATATGCTTTCAACACTCATGATTTTCAGTGATCTGATGCTCAATTTCTCTATTTGTAAGGGCCTACATTGCAACATGTGAAGATATTCAAAACGTAACGATCGGTTAATTGCGTAATGTTCAGCGATTTCACAATCCCCCAATTCATAGAGTTGAAGAATTCTGTGGTGAGGTACACTCATGATTTTCAGTGATCTGATGCTCGATTTCTCTATCTGTAAGGGCCTTCATTGCAACATGTGAAGATATTCAAAACGTAACGATCGATTAATTGCGTAATGTTCATGGATTTCAAAGTCCCCAATTCATAGAGTTGAAGAATTCTGTGTTTGTGGGGAATTCATTACCGATTTCAGGTCATTTTATGAGGTATGAATCAAACAATTCGGACGTTCAACTGTATATAACAAATCATTTACTCAAAAATATCTTCCCGACGGGGAATTGAACCCCGGTCTTCCGCGTGACAGGCGGAGATACTCACCACTATACTATCGAGGATTTACATGAATATGCTTTCAACACTCACGATTGTCAGTGATCTAATGCTCAAGTTCTCTATATATAGCGGCCTTTATTGCAACATGTGGAGATAATCACAACGTAACGATCGATTAATTGCGTAATGTTCAGGGATTTCAAAGTCCCCAATTCATAGAGTTGAAGAATTCTGTGTTTGTGGGGAATTCATTACCGATTTCAGGTCATTTTATGAGGTATGAATCAAACAATTCGGACGGTCAACTGTATATAACAAATCATTTACTCAAAAATACCTACCCGACGGTGAATTGAAACCCGGTCTTCCGCGTGACTGGCGGAGATACTCACCACTATAATATCGAGGATTTACATGAATATGCTTTCAACACTCATGATTTTCAGTGATCTGATGCTCAATTTCTCTATTTGTAAGGGCCTACATTGCAACATGTGAAGATATTCAAAACGTAACGATCGGTTAATTGCGTAATGTTCAGCGATTTCACAATCCCCCAATTCATAGAGTTGAAGAATTCTGTGGTGAGGTACACTCATGATTTTCAGTGATCTGATGCTCGATTTCTCTATCTGTAAGGGCCTTCATTGCAACATGTGAAGATATTCAAAACGTAACGATCGGTTAATTGCGTAATGTTCAGGGATTTCATAGTCCCCCAATTCATAGAGTTGAAGAATTCTATGTTTGTGGGGAATTCATTACCGATTTCAGGTCATTTTATGAGGTATGAATCAAACAATTCGGACGTTCAACTGTAAATAACAAATCATTTACTCAAAAATATCTCCCCGACGGGGAATTGAACCCCGGTCTTCCGCGTGACAGGCGGAGATACTCACCACTATACTATCGAGGATTTACATGAATATGCTTTCAACACTCACGATTGTCAGTGATCTAATGCTCAATTTCTCTATATATAGCGGCCTTTATTGCAACATGTGGAGATAATCACAACGTAACGATCGATTAATTGCGTAATGTTCAGGGATTTCAAAGTCCCCAATTCATAGAGTTGAAGAATTCTGTGTTTGTGGAGAATTCATTACCGATTTCAGGTCATTTTATGAGGTATGAATCAAACAATTCGGACGGTCAACTGTATATAACAAATCATTTACTCAAAAATACCTCCCAGACGGTGAATTGAAACCCGGTCTTCCGCGTGACTGGCGGAGATACTCACCACTATAATATCGAGGATTTACATGAATATGCTTTCAACACTCATGATTTTCAGTGATCTGATGCTCAATTTCTCTATTTGTAAGGGCCTACATTGCAACATGTGAAGATATTCAAAACGTAACGATCGGTTAATTGCGTAATGTTCAGCGATTTCACAATCCCCCAATTCATAGAGTTGAAGAATTCTGTGGTGAGGTACACTCATGATTTTCAGTGATCTGATGCTCGATTTCTCTATCTGTAAGGGCCTTCATTGCAACATGTGAAGATATTCAAAACGTAACGATCGATTAATTGCGTAATGTTCATGGATTTCAAAGTCCCCAATTCATAGAGTTGAAGAATTCTGTGTTTGTGGGGAATTCATTACCGATTTCAGGTCATTTTATGAGGTATGAATCAAACAATTCGGACGTTCAACTGTATATAACAAATCATTTACTCAAAAATATCTCCCCGACGGGGAATTGAACCCCGGTCTTCCGCGTGACAGGCGGAGATACTCACCACTATACTATCGAGGATTTACATGAATATGCTTTCAACACTCACGATTGTCAGTGATCTAATGCTCAAGTTCTCTATATATAGCGGCCTTTATTGCAACATGTGGAGATAATCACAACGTAACGATCGATTAATTGCGTAATGTTCAGGGATTTCAAAGTCCCCAATTCATAGAGTTGAAGAATTCTGTGTTTGTGGGGAATTCATTACCGATTTCAGGTCATTTTATGAGGTATGAATCAAACAATTCGGACGATCAACTATATATAACAAATCATTTACTCAAATACACCTCCCCGACGGGGAATTGAACCCCGGTCTTCCGCGTGACAGGCGGAGATACTCACCACTATACTATCAAGGATTTACATGAATATGCTTTCAACACTCACGATTGTCAGTGATCTAATGCTCAATTTCTCTATATATAGCGGCCTTTATTGCAACATGTGGAGATAATCACAACGTAACGATCGATTAATTGCGTAATGTTCAGGGATTTCAAAGTCCCTAATTCATAGAGTTGAAGAATTCTGTGTTTGTGGGGAATTCATTACCGATTTCAGGTCATTTTATGAGGTATGAATCAAACAATTCGGACGGTCAACTGTATATAACAAATCATTTACTCAAAAATACCTCCCCGACGGTGAATTGAAACCCGGTCTTCCGCGTGACTGGCGGAGATACTCACCACTATAATATCGAGGATTTACATGAATATGCTTTCAACACTCATGATTTTCAGTGATCTGATGCTCAATTTCTCTATTTGTAAGGGCCTACATTGCAACATGTGAAGATATTCAAAACGTAACGATCGGTTAATTGCGTAATGTTCAGCGATTTCACAATCCCCCAATTCATAGAGTTGAAGAATTCTGTGGTGAGGTACACTCATGATTTTCAGTGATCTGATGCTCGATTTCTCTATCTGTAAGGGCCTTCATTGCAACATGTGAAGATATTCAAAACGTAACGATCGGTTAATTGCGTAATGTTCAGGGATTTCATAGTCCCCCAATTCATAGAGTTGAAGAATTCTGTGTTTGTGGGGAATTCATTACCGATTTCAGGTCATTTTATGAGGTATGAATCAAACAATTCGGACGTTCAACTGTATATAACAAATCATTTACTCAAAAATACCTCCCCGACGGGGAATTGAAACCCGGACTTCCGCGTGACAGGCGGAGATACTCACCACTATACTATCGAGGATTTACATTAATATGCTTTCAACACTCATGATTTTCAGTGATCTGATGATCAATTTCTCTATATATAGCGGCCTTTATTGCAACATGTGGAGATAATCACAACGTAACGATCGATTAATTGCGTAATGTTCAGGGATTTCAAAGTCCCCAATTCATAGAGTTGAAGAATTCTGTGTTTGTGGGGAATTCATTACCGATTTCAGGTCATTTTATGAGGTATGAATCAAACAATTCGGACGGTCAACTGTATATAACAAATCATTTACTCAAAAATACCTCCCCGACGGTGAATTGAAACCCGGTCTTCCGCGTGACTGGCGGAGATACTCACCACTATAATATCGAGGATTTACATGAATATGCTTTCAACACTCATGATTTTCAGTGATCTGATGCTCAATTTCTCTATTTGTAAGGGCCTACATTGCAACATGTGAAGATATTCAAAACGTAACGATCGGTTAATTGCGTAATGTTCAGCGATTTCACAATCCCCCAATTCATAGAGTTGAAGAATTCTGTGGTGAGGTACACTCATGATTTTCAGTGATCTGATGCTCGATTTCTCTATCTGTAAGGGCCTTCATTGCAACATGTGAAGATATTCAAAACGTAACGATCGGTTAATTGCGTAATGTTCAGGGATTTCATAGTCCCCCAATTCATAGAGTTGAAGAATTCTGTGTTTGTGGGGAATTCATTACCGATTTCAGGTCATTTTATGAGGTATGAATCAAACAATTCGGACGTTCAACTGTATATAACAAATCATTTACTCAAAAATACCTCCCCGACGGGGAATTGAAACCCGGACTTCCGCGTGACAGGCGGAGATACTCACCACTATACTATCGAGGATTTACATTAATATGCTTTCAACACTCATGATTTTCAGTGATCTGATGATCAATTTCTCTATATATAGCGGCCTTTATTGCAACATGTGGAGATAATCACAACGTAACGATCGATTAATTGCGTAATGTTCAGGGATTTCAAAGTCCCCAATTCATAGAGTTGAAGAATTCTGTGTTTGTGGGGAATTCATTACCGATTTCAGGTCATTTTATGAGGTATGAATCAAACAATTCGGACGATCAACTATATATAACAAATCATTTACTCAAAAACAACTCCCCGACGGGGAATTGAACCCCGGTCTTCCGCGTGACAGGCGGAGATACTCACCACTATACTATCGAGGATTTACATGAATATGCTTTCAACACTCATGATTTTCAGTGATCTGATGCTCAATTTCTCTATTTGTAAGGGCCTACATTGCAACATGTGAAGATATTCAAAACGTAACGATCGGTTAATTGCGTAATATTCAGCGATTTCATAATCCCCAATTCATAGAGTTGAAGAATTCTGTGTTTGTGGGGAATTCATTACCGATTTCAGGTCATTTTATGAGGTATGAATCAAACAATTCGGACGGTCAACTGTATATAACAAATCATTTGCTCAAAAATACCTCCCCGACGGGGAATTGAACCCCGGTCTTCCGCGTGACAGGCGGAGATACTCACCACTATACTATCGAGGATTTACATGAATATGCTTTCAACACTCACGATTGTCAGTGATCTAATGCTCAATTTCTCTATATATTGCGGCCTTTATTGCAACATGTGGAGAAAATCACAAGGTAACAATCGATTAATTGCGAAATGTTCAATGATTTTAAAGTCACTAATTCATTGAGTTGAAGAATTCTGTGTTTGTGGGGAATTCATTACCGATTTCAGGTCATTTTATGAGGTATGAATCAAACAATTCGGACGTTTAACTGTATATAACAAATCATTTACTCAAAAATACCTCCCCGACGGGGAATTGAACCCCGGTCTTCCGCGTGACAGGCGGAGATACTCACCACTATACTATCGAGGATTTACATGAACATGCTTTCAACACTCACGATTGTCAGTGATCTAATGCTCAATTTCTCTATATATTGCGGCCTTTATTGCAACATGTGGAGAAAATCACAAGGTAACAATCGATTAATTGCGAAATGTTCAATGATTTTAAAGTCACTAATTCATTGAGTTGAAGAATTCTGTGTTTGTGGGGAATTCATTACCGATTTCAGGTCATTTTATGAGGTATGAATCAAACAATTCGGACGTTTAACTGTATATAACAAATCATTTACTCAAAAATACCTCCCCGACGGGGAATTGAACCCCGGACTTCCGCGTGACAGGCGGAGATACTCACCACTATACGATCGAGGATTTACATGAATATGCTTTCAACACTCATGATTTTCAGTGATCTGATGCTCAATTTCTCTATTTGTAAGGGCCTACATTGCAACATGTGAAGATATTCAAAACGTAACGATCGGTTAATTGCGTAATATTCAGCGATTTCATAATCCCCAATTCATAGAGTTGAAGAATTCTGTGTTTGTGGGGAATTCATTACCGATTTCAGGTCATTTAATGAGGTATGAATCAAACAATTCGGACGGTCAACTGTATATAACAAATCATTTGCTCAAAAATACCTCCCCGACGGGGAATTGAACCCCGGTCTTCCGCGTGACAGGCGGAGATACTCACCACTATACTATCGAGGATTTACATGAATATGCTTTCAACACTCACGATTGTCAGTGATCTAATGCTCAATTTCTCTATATATTGCGGCCTTTATTGCAACATGTGGAGAAAATCACAAGGTAACAATCGATTAATTGCGAAATGTTCAATGATTTTAAAGTCACTAATTCATTGAGTTGAAGAATTCTGTGTTTGTGGGGAATTCATTACCGATTTCAGGTCATTTTATGAGGTATGAATCAAACAATTCGGACGTTTAACTGTATATAACAAATCATTTACTCAAAAATACCTCCCCGACGGGGAATTGAACCCCGGTCTTCCGCGTGACAGGCGGAGATACTCACCACTATACTATCGAGGATTTACATGAACATGCTTTCAACACTCACGATTGTCAGTGATCTAATGCTCAATTTCTCTATATATTGCGGCCTTTATTGCAACATGTGGAGAAAATCACAAGGTAACAATCGATTAATTGCGAAATGTTCAATGATTTTAAAGTCACTAATTCATTGAGTTGAAGAATTCTGTGTTTGTGGGGAATTCATTACCGATTTCAGGTCATTTTATGAGGTATGAATCAAACAATTCGGACGTTTAACTGTATATAACAAATCATTTACTCAAAAATACCTCCCCGACGGGGAATTGAACCCCGGACTTCCGCGTGACAGGCGGAGATACTCACCACTATACGATCGAGGATTTACATGAATATGCTTTCAACACTCATGATTTTCAGTGATCTGATGCTCAATTTCTCTATTTGTAAGGGCCTACATTGCAACATGTGAAGATATTCAAAACGTAACGATCTGTTAATTGCGTAATATTCAGCGATTTCATAATCCCCAATTCATAGAGTTGAAGAATTCTGTGTTTGTGGGGAATTCATTGCCGATTTCAGGTCATTTTATGAGGTATGAATCAAACAATTCGGACGTTTAACTGTATATAACAAATCATTTACTCAAAAATACCTCCCCGACGGGGAATTGAACCCCGGTCTTCCGCGTGACAGGCGGAGATACTCACCACTATACTATCGAGGATTTACATGAATATGCTTTCAACACTCACGATTGTCAGTGATCTAATGCTCAATTTCTCTCTATATAGCGGCCTTTATTGCAACATGTGGAGATAATCACAACGTAACGATCGATTAATTGCGTAATGTTCATGGATTTCAAAGTCCCCAATTCATAGAGTTGAAGAATTCTGTGTTTGTGGGGAATTCATTACCGATTTCAGGTCATTTTATGAGGTATGAATCAAACAATTCGGACGTTCAACTGTATATAACAAATCATTTACTCAAAAATACCTCCCCGACGGGGAATTGAACCCCGGTCTTCCGCGTGACAGGCGGAGATACTCACCACTATACTATCGAGGATTTACATGAATATGCTTTCAACACTCACGATTGTCAGTGATCTAATGCTCAATTTCTCTATATATAGCGGCCTTTATTGCAACATGTGGAGATAATCACAACGTAACGATCGATTAATTGCGTAATGTTCATGGATTTCAAAGTCCCCAATTCATAGAGTTGAAGAATTCTGTGTTTGTGGGGAATTCATTACCGATTTCAGGTCATTTTATGAGGTATGAATCAAACAATTCGGACGTTCAACTGTATATAACAAATCATTTACTCAAAAATATCTCCCCGACGGGGAATTGAACCCCGGTCTTCCGCGTGACAGGCGGAGATACTCACCACTATACTATCGAGGATTTACATGAATATGCTTTCAACACTCACGATTGTCAGTGATCTAATGCTCAAGTTCTCTATATATAGCGGCCTTTATTGCAACATGTGGAGATAATCACAACGTAACGATCGATTAATTGCGTAATGTTCAGGGATTTCAAAGTCCCCAATTCATAGAGTTGAAGAATTCTGTGTTTGTGGAGAATTCATTACCGATTTCAGGTCATTTTATGAGGTATGAATCAAACAATTCGGACGATCAACTATATATAACAAATCATTTACTCAAAAACACCTCCCCGATGGGGAATTGAACCCCGGTCTTCCGCGTGACAGGCGGAGATACTCACCACTATACTATCGAGGATTTACATGAATATGCTTTCAACACTCACGATTGTCAGTGATCTAATGCTCAATTTCTCTATATATAGCGGCCTTTATTGCAACATGTGGAGATAATCACAACGTAACGATCGATTAATTGCGTAATGTTCAGGGATTTCAAAGTCCCTAATTCATAGAGTTGAAGAATTCTGTGTTTGTGGGGAATTCATTACCGATTTCAGGTCATTTTATGAGGTATGAATCAAACAATTCGGACGGTCAACTGTATATAACAAATCATTTACTCAAAAATACCTCCCCGACGGTGAATTGAAACCCGGTCTTCCGCGTGACTGGCGGAGATACTCACCACTATAATATCGAGGATTTACATGAATATGCTTTCAACACTCATGATTTTCAGTGATCTGATGCTCAATTTCTCTATTTGTAAGGGCCTACATTGCAACATGTGAAGATATTCAAAACGTAACGATCGGTTAATTGCGTAATGTTCAGCGATTTCACAATCCCCCAATTCATAGAGTTGAAGAATTCTGTGGTGAGGTACACTCATGATTTTCAGTGATCTGATGCTCGATTTCTCTATCTGTAAGGGCCTTCATTGCAACATGTGAAGATATTCAAAACGTAACGATCGATTAATTGCGTAATGTTCATGGATTTCAAAGTCCCCAATTCATAGAGTTGAAGAATTCTGTGTTTGTGGGGAATTCATTACCGATTTCAGGTCATTTTATGAGGTATGAATCAAACAATTCGGACGTTTAACTGTATATAACAAATCATTTACTCAAAAATACCTCCCCGACGGGGAATTGAACCCCGGACTTCCGCGTGACAGGCGGAGATACTCACCACTATACGATCGAGGATTTACTTGAATATGCTTTCAACACTCATGATTTTCAGTGATCTGATGCTCAATTTCTCTATTTGTAAGGGCCTACATTGCAACATGTGAAGATATTCAAAACGTAACGATCTGTTAATTGCGTAATATTCAGCGATTTCATAATCCCCAATTCATAGAGTTGAAGAATTCTGTGTTTGTGGGGAATTCATTGCCGATTTCAGGTCATTTTATGAGGTATGAATCAAACAATTCGGACGGTCAACTGTATATAACAAATCATTTACTCAAAAATACCTCCCCGACGGGGAATTGAACCCCGGTCTTCCGCGTGACAGGCGGAGATACTCACCACTATACTATCGAGGATTTACATGAATATGCTTTCAACACTCACGATTGTCAGTGATCTAATGCAAAATTTCTCTATATATAGCGGCCTTTATTGCAACATGTGGAGATAATCACAACGTAACGATCGATTAATTGCGTAATGTTCATGGATTTCAAAGTCCCCAATTCATAGAGTTGAAGAATTCTGTGTTTGTGGGGAATTCATTACCGATTTCAGGTCATTTTATGAGGTATGAATCAAACAATTCGGACGTTCAACTGTATATAACAAATCATTTACTCAAAAATATCTCCCCGACGGGGAATTGAACCCCGGTCTTCCGCGTGACAGGCGGAGATACTCACCACTATACTATCGAGGATTTACATGAATATGCTTTCAACACTCACGATTGTCAGTGATCTAATGCTCAAGTTCTCTATATATAGCGGCCTTTATTGCAACATGTGGAGATAATCACAACGTAACGATCGATTAATTGCGTAATGTTCAGGGATTTCAAAGTCCCCAATTCATAGAGTTGAAGAATTCTGTGTTTGTGGAGAATTCATTACCGATTTCAGGTCATTTTATGAGGTATGAATCAAACAATTCGGACGATCAACTATATATAACAAATCATTTACTCAAAAACACCTCCCCGACGGGGAATTGAACCCCGGTCTTCCGCGTGACAGGCGGAGATACTCACCACTATACTATCGAGGATTTACATGAATATGCTTTCAACACTCACGATTGTCAGTGATCTAATGCTCAATTTCTCTATATATAGCGGCCTTTATTGCAACATGTGGAGATAATCACAACGTAACGATCGATTAATTGCGTAATGTTCAGGGATTTCAAAGTCCCTAATTCATAGAGTTGAAGAATTCTGTGTTTGTGGGGAATTCATTACCGATTTCAGGTCATTTTATGAGGTATGAATCAAACAATTCGGACGGTCAACTGTATATAACAAATCATTTACTCAAAAATACCTCCCCGACGGTGAATTGAAACCCGGTCTTCCGCGTGACTGGCGGAGATACTCACCACTATAATATCGAGGATTTACATGAATATGCTTTCAACACTCATGATTTTCAGTGATCTGATGCTCAATTTCTCTATTTGTAAGGGCCTACATTGCAACATGTGAAGATATTCAAAACGTAACGATCGGTTAATTGCGTAATGTTCAGCGATTTCACAATCCCCCAATTCATAGAGTTGAAGAATTCTGTGGTGAGGTACACTCATGATTTTCAGTGATCTGATGCTCGATTTCTCTATCTGTAAGGGCCTTCATTGCAACATGTGAAGATATTCAAAACGTAACGATCGATTAATTGCGTAATGTTCATGGATTTCAAAGTCCCCAATTCATAGAGTTGAAGAATTCTGTGTTTGTGGGGAATTCATTACCGATTTCAGGTCATTTTATGAGGTATGAATCAAACAATTCGGACGTTCAACTGTATATAACAAATCATTTACTCAAAAATATCTCCCCGACGGGGAATTGAACCCCGGTCTTCCGCGTGACAGGCGGAGATACTCACCACTATACTATCGAGGATTTACATGAATATGCTTTCAACACTCACGATTGTCAGTGATCTAATGCTCAATTTCTCTATATATAGCGGCCTTTATTGCAACATGTGGAGATAATCACAACGTAACGATCGATTAATTGCGTAATGTTCAGGGATTTCAAAGTCCCTAATTCATAGAGTTGAAGAATTCTGTGTTTGTGGGGAATTCATTACCGATTTCAGGTCATTTTATGAGGTATGAATCAAACAATTCGGACGGTCAACTGTATATAACAAATCATTTACTCAAAAATACCTCCCCGACGGTGAATTGAAACCCGGTCTTCCGCGTGACTGGCGGAGATACTCACCACTATAATATCGAGGATTTACATGAATATGCTTTCAACACTCATGATTTTCAGTGATCTGATGCTCAATTTCTCTATTTGTAAGGGCCTACATTGCAACATGTGAAGATATTCAAAACGTAACGATCGGTTAATTGCGTAATGTTCAGCGATTTCACAATCCCCCAATTCATAGAGTTGAAGAATTCTGTGGTGAGGTACACTCATGATTTTCAGTGATCTGATGCTCGATTTCTCTATCTGTAAGGGCCTTCATTGCAACATGTGAAGATATTCAAAACGTAACGATCGATTAATTGCGTAATGTTCATGGATTTCAAAGTCCCCAATTCATAGAGTTGAAGAATTCTGTGTTTGTGGGGAATTCATTACCGATTTCAGGTCATTTTATGAGGTATGAATCAAACAATTCGGACGTTTAACTGTATATAACAAATCATTTACTCAAAAATACCTCCCCGACGGGGAATTGAACCCCGGACTTCCGCGTGACAGGCGGAGATACTCACCACTATACGATCGAGGATTTACTTGAATATGCTTTCAACACTCATGATTTTCAGTGATCTGATGCTCAATTTCTCTATTTGTAAGGGCCTACATTGCAACATGTGAAGATATTCAAAACGTAACGATCTGTTAATTGCGTAATATTCAGCGATTTCATAATCCCCAATTCATAGAGTTGAAGAATTCTGTGTTTGTGGGGAATTCATTGCCGATTTCAGGTCATTTTATGAGGTATGAATCAAACAATTCGGACGGTCAACTGTATATAACAAATCATTTACTCAAAAATACCTCCCCGACGGGGAATTGAACCCCGGTCTTCCGCGTGACAGGCGGAGATACTCACCACTATACTATCGAGGATTTACATGAATATGCTTTCAACACTCACGATTGTCAGTGATCTAATGCTCAATTTCTCTATATATAGCGGCCTTTATTGCAACATGTGGAGATAATCACAACGTAACGATCGATTAATTGCGTAATGTTCATGGATTTCAAAGTCCCCAATTCATAGAGTTGAAGAATTCTGTGTTTGTGGGGAATTCATTACCGATTTCAGGTCATTTTATGAGGTATGAATCAAACAATTCGGACGTTCAACTGTATATAACAAATCATTTACTCAAAAATATCTCCCCGACGGGGAATTGAACCCCGGTCTTCCGCGTGACAGGCGGAGATACTCACCACTATACTATCGAGGATTTACATGAATATGCTTTCAACACTCACGATTGTCAGTGATCTAATGCTCAAGTTCTCTATATATAGCGGCCTTTATTGCAACATGTGGAGATAATCACAACGTAACGATCGATTAATTGCGTAATGTTCAGGGATTTCAAAGTCCCCAATTCATAGAGTTGAAGAATTCTGTGTTTGTGGAGAATTCATTACCGATTTCAGGTCATTTTATGAGGTATGAATCAAACAATTCGGACGATCAACTATATATAACAAATCATTTACTCAAAAACACCTCCCCGACGGGGAATTGAACCCCGGTCTTCCGCGTGACAGGCGGAGATACTCACCACTATACTATCGAGGATTTACATGAATATGCTTTCAACACTCACGATTGTCAGTGATCTAATGCTCAATTTCTCTATATATAGCGGCCTTTATTGCAACATGTGGAGATAATCACAACGTAACGATCGATTAATTGCGTAATGTTCAGGGATTTCAAAGTCCCTAATTCATAGAGTTGAAGAATTCTGTGTTTGTGGGGAATTCATTACCGATTTCAGGTCATTTTATGAGGTATGAATCAAACAATTCGGACGGTCAACTGTATATAACAAATCATTTACTCAAAAATACCTCCCCGACGGTGAATTGAAACCCGGTCTTCCGCGTGACTGGCGGAGATACTCACCACTATAATATCGAGGATTTACATGAATATGCTTTCAACACTCATGATTTTCAGTGATCTGATGCTCAATTTCTCTATTTGTAAGGGCCTACATTGCAACATGTGAAGATATTCAAAACGTAACGATCGGTTAATTGCGTAATGTTCAGCGATTTCACAATCCCCCAATTCATAGAGTTGAAGAATTCTGTGGTGAGGTACACTCATGATTTTCAGTGATCTGATGCTCGATTTCTCTATCTGTAAGGGCCTTCATTGCAACATGTGAAGATATTCAAAACGTAACGATCGATTAATTGCGTAATGTTCATGGATTTCAAAGTCCCCAATTCATAGAGTTGAAGAATTCTGTGTTTGTGGGGAATTCATTACCGATTTCAGGTCATTTTATGAGGTATGAATCAAACAATTCGGACGTTCAACTGTATATAACAAATCATTTACTCAAAAATATCTCCCCGACGGGGAATTGAACCCCGGTCTTCCGCGTGACAGGCGGAGATACTCACCACTATACTATCGAGGATTTACATGAATATGCTTTCAACACTCACGATTGTCAGTGATCTAATGCTCAAGTTCTCTATATATAGCGGCCTTTATTGCAACATGTGGAGATAATCACAACGTAACGATCGATTAATTGCGTAATGTTCAGGGATTTCAAAGTCCCTGATTCATAGAGTTGAAGAATTCTGTGTTTGTGGAGAATTCATTACCGATTTCAGGTCATTTTATGAGGTATGAATCAAACAATTCGGACGATCAACTACATAACAAATCATTTACTCAAAAACACCTCCCCGACGGGGAATTGAACCCCGGTCTTCCGCGTGACAGGCGGAGATACTCACCACTATACTATCAAGGATTTACATGAATATGCTTTCAACACTCACGATTGTCAGTGATCTAATGCTCAATTTCTCTATATATAGCGGCCTTTATTGCAACATGTGGAGATAATCACAACGTAACGATCGATTAATTGCGTAATGTTCAGGGATTTCAAAGTCCCTAATTCATAGAGTTGAAGAATTCTGTGTTTGTGGGGAATTCATTACCGATTTCAGGTCATTTTATGAGGTATGAATCAAACAATTCGGACGGTCAACTGTATATAACAAATCATTTACTCAAAAATACCTCCCCGACGGTGAATTGAAACCCGGTCTTCCGCGTGACTGGCGGAGATACTCACCACTATAATATCGAGGATTTACATGAATATGCTTTCAACACTCATGATTTTCAGTGATCTGATGCTCAATTTCTCTATTTGTAAGGGCCTACATTGCAACATGTGAAGATATTCAAAACGTAACGATCGGTTAATTGCGTAATGTTCAGCGATTTCACAATCCCCCAATTCATAGAGTTGAAGAATTCTGTGGTGAGGTACACTCATGATTTTCAGTGATCTGATGCTCGATTTCTCTATCTGTAAGGGCCTTCATTGCAACATGTGAAGATATTCAAAACGTAACGATCGATTAATTGCGTAATGTTCATGGATTTCAAAGTCCCCAATTCATAGAGTTGAAGAATTCTGTGTTTGTGGGGAATTCATTACCGATTTCAGGTCATTTTATGAGGTATGAATCAAACAATTCGGACGTTCAACTGTATATAACAAATCATTTACTCAAAAATATCTCCCCGACGGGGAATTGAACCCCGGTCTTCCGCGTGACAGGCGGAGATACTCACCACTATACTATCGAGGATATACATGAACATGCTTTCAACACTCACGATTGTCAGTGATCTAATGCTCAAGTTCTCTATATATAGCGGCCTTTATTGCAACATGTGGAGATAATCACAACGTAACGATCGATTAATTGCGTAATGTTCAGGGATTTCAAAGTCCCCAATTCATAGAGTTGAAGAATTCTGTGTTTGTGGGGAATTCATTACCGATTTCAGGTCATTTTATGAGGTATGAATCAAACAATTCGGACGATCAACTATATATAACAAATCATTTACTCAAATACACCTCCCCGACGGGGAATTGAACCCCGGTCTTCCGCGTGACAGGCGGAGATACTCACCACTATACTATCAAGGATTTACATGAATATGCTTTCAACACTCACGATTGTCAGTGATCTAATGCTCAATTTCTCTATATATAGCGGCCTTTATTGCAACATGTGGAGATAATCACAACGTAACGATCGATTAATTGCGTAATGTTCAGGGATTTCAAAGTCCCTAATTCATAGAGTTGAAGAATTCTGTGTTTGTGGGGAATTCATTACCGATTTCAGGTCATTTTATGAGGTATGAATCAAACAATTCGGACGGTCAACTGTATATAACAAATCATTTACTCAAAAATACCTCCCCGACGGTGAATTGAAACCCGGTCTTCCGCGTGACTGGCGGAGATACTCACCACTATAATATCGAGGATTTACATGAATATGCTTTCAACACTCATGATTTTCAGTGATCTGATGCTCAATTTCTCTATTTGTAAGGGCCTACATTGCAACATGTGAAGATATTCAAAACGTAACGATCGGTTAATTGCGTAATGTTCAGCGATTTCACAATCCCCCAATTCATAGAGTTGAAGAATTCTGTGGTGAGGTACACTCATGATTTTCAGTGATCTGATGCTCGATTTCTCTATCTGTAAGGGCCTTCATTGCAACATGTGAAGATATTCAAAATGTAACGATCGGTTAATTGCGTAATGTTCAGGGATTTCATAGTCCCCCAATTCATAGAGTTGAAGAATTCTATGTTTGTGGGGAATTCATTACCGATTTCAGGTCATTTTATGAGGTATGAATCAAACAATTCGGACGTTCAACTGTATATAACAAATCATTTACTCAAAAATACCTCCCCGACGGGGAATTGAAACCCGGACTTCCGCGTGACAGGCGGAGATACTCACCACTATACTATCGAGGATTTACATAAATATGCTTTCAACACTCATGATTTTCAGTGATCTGATGATCAATTTCTCTATATATAGCGGCCGTTATTGCAACATGTGGAGATAATCACAACGTAACGATCGATTAATTGCGTAATGTTCAGGGATTTCAAAGTCCCCAATTCATAGAGTTGAAGAATTCTGTGTTTGTGGGGAATTCATTACCGATTTCAGGTCATTTTATGAGGTATGAATCAAACAATTCGGACGATCAACTATATATAACAAATCATTTACTCAAAAACAACTCCCCGACGGGGAATTGAACCCCGGTCTTCCGCGTGACAGGCGGAGATACTCACCACTACACTATCGAGGATTTACATGAATATGCTTTCAACACTCATGATTTTCAGTGATCTGATGCTCGATTTCTCTATCTGTAAGGGCCTTCATTGCAACATGTGAAGATATTCGAAACGTAACGATCGGTTAATTGCGTAATGTTCAGGGATTTCATAGTCCCCCAATTCATAGAGTTGAAGAATTCTATGTTTGTGGGGAATTCATTACCGATTTCAGGTCATTTTATGAGGTATGAATCAAACAATTCGGACGTTCAACTGTATATAACAAATCATTTACTCAAAAATACCTCCCCAACGGGGAATTGAAACCCGGACTTCCGCGTGACAGGCGGAGATACTCACCACTAACTATCGAGGATTTACATGAATATGCTTTCAACACTCATGATTTTCAGTGATCTGATGATCAATTTCTCTATTAGTAAGGGCCTACATTGCAACATGTGAAGATATTCAAAACGTAACGATCGGTTAATTGCGTAATATTCAGCGATTTCATAATCCCCAATTCATAGAGTTGAAGAATTCTGTGTTTGTGGGGAATTCATTACCGATTTCAGGTCATTTTATGCGGTATGAATCAAACAATTCGGACGTTCAACTTTATATAACAAATCATTTACTCAAAAATACCTCCCCGACGGGTAATTGAACCCCGGTCTTCCGCGTGACAGGCGGAGATACTCACCACTATACTATCGAGGATTTACATGAATATGCTTTCAACACTCACGATTGTCAGTGATCTAATGCTCAAGTTCTCTATATATAGCGGCCTTTATTGCAACATGTGGAGATAATCACAACGTAACGATCGATTAATTGCGTAATGTTCAGGGATTTCAAAGTCCCCAATTCATAGAGTTGAAGAATTCTGTGTTTGTGGGGAATTCATTACCGATTTCAGGTCATTTTATGAGGTATGAATCAAACAATTCGGACGGTCAACTGTATATAACAAATCATTTACTCAAAAATACCTCCCCGACGGTGAATTGAAACCCGGTCTTCCGCGTGACTGGCGGAGATACTCACCACTATAATATCGAGGATTTACATGAATATGCTTTCAACACTCATGATTTTCAGTGATCTGATGCTCAATTTCTCTATTTGTAAGAGCCTACATTGCAACATGTGAAGATATTCAAAACGTAACGATCGGTTAATTGCGTAATGTTCAGCGATTTCACAATCCCCCAATTCATAGAGTTGAAGAATTCTGTGGTGAGGTACACTCATGATTTTCAGTGATCTGATGCTCGATTTCTCTATCTGTAAGGGCCTTCATTGCAACATGTGAAGATATTCAAAACGTAACGATCGATTAATTGCGTAATGTTCATGGATTTCAAAGTCCCCAATTCATAGAGTTGAAGAATTCTGTGTTTGTGGGGAATTCATTACCGATTTCAGGTCATTTTATGAGGTATGAATCAAACAATTCGGACGTTCAACTGTATATAACAAATCATTTACTCAAAAATATCTCCCCGACGGGGAATTGAACCCCGGTCTTCCGCGTGACAGGCGGAGATACTCACCACTATACTATCGAGGATTTACATGAATATGTTTTCAACACTCACGATTGTCAGTGATCTAATGCTCAAGTTCTCTATATATAGCGGCCTTTATTGCAACATGTGGAGATAATCACAACGTAACGATCGATTAATTGCGTAATGTTCAGGGATTTCAAAGTCCCCAATTCATAGAGTTGAAGAATTCTGTGTTTGTGGGGAATTCATTACCGATTTCAGGTCATTTTATGAGGTATGAATCAAACAATTCGGACGGTCAACTGTATATAACAAATCATTTACTCAAAAATACCTCCCCGACGGTGAATTGAAACCCGGTCTTCCGCGTGACTGGCGGAGATACTCACCACTATAATATCGAGGATTTACATGAATATGCTTTCAACACTCATGATTTTCAGTGATCTGATGCTCAATTTCTCTATTTGTAAGGGCCTACATTGCAACATGTGAAGATATTCAAAACGTAACGATCGGTTAATTGCGTAATGTTCAGCGATTTCACAATCCCCCAATTCATAGAGTTGAAGAATTCTGTGGTGAGGTCCACTCATGATTTTCAGTGATCTGATGCTCGATTTCTCTATCTGTAAGGGCCTTCATTGCAACATGTGAAGATATTCAAAACGTAACGATCGGTTAATTGCGTAATGTTCAGGGATTTCATAGTCCCCCAATTCATAGAGTTGAAGAATTCTATGTTTGTGGGGAATTCATTACCGATTTCAGGTCATTTTATGAGGTATGAATCAAACAATTCGGACGTTCAACTGTATATAACAAATCATTTACTCAAAAATACCTCCCCGACGGGGAATTGAAACCCGGACTTCCGCGTGACAGGCGGAGATACTCACCACTATACTATCGAGGATTTACATGAATATGCTTTCAACACTCATGATTTTCAGTGATCTGATGCTCAATTTCTCTATTTGTAAGGGCCTACATTGCAACATGTGAAGATATTCAAAACGTAACGATCGGTTAATTGCGTAATATTCAGCGATTTCATAATCCCCAATTCATAGAGTTGAAGAATTCTGTGTTTGTGGGGAATTCATTACCGATTTCAGGTCATTTTATGAGGTATGAATCAAACAATTCGGACGGTCAACTGTATATAACAAATCATTTACTCAAAAATACCTCCCCGACGGGGAATTGAACCCCGGTCTTCCGCGTGACAGGCGGAGATACTCACCACTATACTATCGAGGATTTACATGAATATGCTTTCAACACTCACGATTGTCAGTGATCTAATGCTCAATTTCTCTATATATAGCGGCCTTTATTGCAACATGTGGAGATAATCACAACGTAACGATCGATTAATTGCGTAATGTTCATGGATTTCAAAGTCCCCAATTCATAGAGTTGAAGAATTCTGTGTTTGTGGGGAATTCATTACCGATTTCAGGTCATTTTATGAGGTATGAATCAAACAATTCGGACGGTCAACTGTATATAACAAATCATTTACTCAAAAATACCTCCCCGACGGGGAATTGAACCCCGGTCTTCCGCGTGACAGGCGGAGATACTCACCACTATACTATCGAGGATTAACATGAATATGCTTTCAACACTTACGATTGTCAGTGATCTAATGCTCAATTTCTCTATATATAGCGGCCTTTATTGCAACATGTGGAGATAATCACAACGTAACGATCGATTAATTGCGTAATGTTCATGGATTTCAAAGTCCCCAATTCATAGAGTTGAAGAATTCTGTGTTTGTGGGGAATTCATTACCGATTTCAGGTCATTTTATGAGGTATGAATCAAACAATTCGGACGTTCAACTTTATATAACAAATCATTTACTCAAAAATACCTCCCCGACGGGGAATTGAACCCCGGTCTTCCGCGTGACAGGCGGAGATACTCACCACTATACTATCGAGGATTTACATGAATATGCTTTCAACACTCATGATTTTCAGTGATCTGATGCTCGATTTCTCTATCTGTAAGGGCCTTCATTGCAACATGTGAAGATATTCAAAACGTAACGATCGGTTAATTGCGTAATGTTCAGGGATTTCATAGTCCCCCAATTCATAGAGTTGAAGAATTCTATGTTTGTGGGGAATTCATTACCGATTTCAGGTCATTTTATGAGGTATGAATCAAACAATTCGGACGTTCAACTGTATATAACAAATCATTTACTCAAAAATAGCTCCCCGACGGAGAAATTGAAACCCGGACTTCCGCGTGACAGGCGGAGATACTCACCACTATACTATCGAGGATTTACATGAATATGCTTTCAACACTCATGATTTTCAGTGATCTGATGATCAATTTCTCTATTTGTAAGGGCCTACATTGCAACATGTGAAGATATTCAAAACGTAACGATCGGTTAATTGCGTAATGTTCAGGGATTTCATAGTCCCCCAATTCATAGAGTTGAAGAATTCTATGTTTGTGGGGAATTCATTACCGATTTCAGGTCATTTTATGAGGTATGAATCAAACAATTCGGACGTTCAACTGTATATAACAAATCATTTACTCAAAAATAGCTCCCCGACGGAGAAATTGAAACCCGGACTTCCGCGTGACAGGCGGAGATACTCACCACTATACTATCGAGGATTTACAAGAATATGCTTTCAACACTCATGATTTTCAGTGATCTGATGATCAATTTCTCTATTTGTAAGGGCCTACATTGCAACATGTGAAGATATTCAAAACGTAACGATCGGTTAATTGCGTAATATTCGGGATTTCATAATCCCCAATTCATAGAGTTGAAGAATTCTGTGTTTGTGGGGAATTCATTACCGATTTCAGGTCATTTTATGAGGTATGAATCAAACAATTCGGACGGTCAACTGTATATAACAAATCATTTGCTCAAAAATACCTCCCCGACGGGGAATTGAACCCCGGTCTTCCGCGTGACAGGCGGAGATACTCACCACTATACTATCGAGGATTTACATGAATATGCTTTCAACACTCACGATTGTCAGTGATCTAATGCTCAATTTCTCTATATATAGCGGCCTTTATTGCAACATGTGGAGATAATCACAACGTAACGATCGATTAATTG
Source organism: Saccoglossus kowalevskii (assembly GCF_978046115.1). Classification (NCBI taxonomy): domain Eukaryota; kingdom Metazoa; phylum Hemichordata; class Enteropneusta; family Harrimaniidae; genus Saccoglossus; species Saccoglossus kowalevskii. The sequence continues at coordinate 28,495,912 of NC_140657.1, forward strand.
CGTAATGTTCAGGGATTTCAAAGTCCCCAATTCATAGAGTTGAAGAATTCTGTGTTTGTGGGGAATTCATTACCGATTTCAGGTCATTTTATGAGGTATGAATCAAACAATTCGGACGATCAACTATATATAACAAATCATTTACTCAAAAACACCTCCCCGACGGGGAATTGAACCCCGGTCTTCCGCGTGACAGGCGGAGATACTCACCACTATACTATCGAGGATTTACATGAATATGCTTTCAACACTCACGATTGTCAGTGATCTAATGCTCAATTTCTCTATATATAGCGGCCTTTATTGCAACATGTGGAGATAATCACAACGTAACGATCGATTAATTGCGTAATGTTCAGGGATTTCAAAGTCCCTAATTCATAGAGTTGAAGAATTCTGTGTTTGTGGGGAATTCATTACCGATTTCAGGTCATTTTATGAGGTATGAATCAAACAATTCGGACGGTCAACTGTATATAACAAATCATTTACTCAAAAATACCTCCCCGACGGTGAATTGAAACCCGGTCTTCCGCGTGACTGGCGGAGATACTCACCACTATAATATCGAGGATTTACATGAATATGCTTTCAACACTCATGATTTTCAGTGATCTGATGCTCAATTTCTCTATTTGTAAGGGCCTACATTGCAACATGTGAAGATATTCAAAACCTAACGATCGGTTAATTGCGTAATGTTCAGCGATTTCAAAATCCCCCAATTCATAGAGTTGAAGAATTCTGTGGTGAGGTACACTCATGATTTTCAGTGATCTGATGCTCGATTTCTCTATCTGTAAGGGCCTTCATTGCAACATGTGAAGATATTCAAAACGTAACGATCGGTTAATTGCGTAATGTTCAGGGATTTCATAGTCCCCCAATTCATAGAGTTGAAAAATTCTATGTTTGTGGGGAATTCATTACCGATTTCAGGTCATTTTATGAGGTATGAATCAAACAATTCGGACGTTCAACTGTATATAACAAATCATTTACTCAAAAATAGCTCCCCGACGGAGAAATTGAAACCCGGACTTCCGCGTGACAGGCGGAGATACTCACCACTATACTATCGAGGATTTACATGAATATGCTTTCAACACTCATGATTTTCAGTGATCTGATGATCAATTTCTCTATTTGTAAGGGCCTACATTGCAACTTGTGAAGATATTCAAAACGTAACGATCGGTTAATTGCGTAATATTCAGCGATTTCATAATCCCCAATTCATAGAGTTGAAGAATTCTGTGTTTGTGGGGAATTCATTACCGATTTCAGGTCATTTTATGAGGTATGAATCAAACAATTCGGACGGTCAACTGTATATAACAAATCATTTGCTCAAAAATACCTCCCCGACGGGGAATTGAACCCCGGTCTTCCGCGTGACAGGCGGAGATACTCACCACTATACTATCGAGGATTTACATGAATATGCTTTCAACACTCACGATTGTCAGTGATCTAATGCTCAATTTCTCTAAATATAGCGGCCTTTATTGCAACATGTGGAGATAATCACAACGTAACGATCGATTAATTGCGTAATGTTCAGGGATTTCAAAGTCCCTAATTCATAGAGTTGAAGAATTCTGTGTTTGTGGGGAATTCATTACCGATTTCAGGTCATTTTATGAGGTATGAATCAAACAATTCGGACGGTCAACTGTATATAACAAATCATTTACTCAAAAATACCTCCCCGACGGTGAATTGAAACCCGGTCTTCCGCGTGACTGGCGGAGATACTCACCACTATAATATCGAGGATTTACATGAATATGCTTTCAACACTCATGATTTTCAGTGATCTGATGCTCAATTTCTCTATTTGTAAGGGCCTACATTGCAACATGTGAAGATATTCAAAACCTAACGATCGGTTAATTGCGTAATGTTCAGCGATTTCACAATCCCCCAATTCATAGAGTTGAAGAATTCTGTGGTGAGGTACACTCATGATTTTCAGTGATCTGATGCTCGATTTCTCTATCTGTAAGGGCCTTCATTGCAACATGTGAAGATATTCAAAACGTAACGATCGGTTAATTGCGTAATGTTCAGGGATTTCATAGTCCCCCAATTCATAGAGTTGAAGAATTCTATGTTTGTGGGGAATTCATTACCGATTTCAGGTCATTTTATGAGGTATGAATCAAACAATTCGGACGTTCAACTGTATATAACAAATCATTTACTCAAAAATACCTCCCCGACGGGGAATTGAACCCCGGTCTTCCGCGTGACAGGCGGAGATACTCACCACTATACTATCGAGGATTTACATGAATATGCTTTCAACACTCACGATTGTCAGTGATCTAATGCTCAATTTCTCTATATATAGCGGCCTTTATTGCAACATGTGGAGATAATCACAACGTAACGATCGATTAATTGCGTAATGTTCAGGGATTTCAAAGTCCCTAATTCATAGAGTTGAAGAATTCTGTGTTTGTGGGGAATTCATTACCGATTTCAGGTCATTTTATGAGGTATGAATCAAACAATTCGGACGGTCAACTGTATATAACAAATCATTTACTCAAAAATACCTCCCCGACGGTGAATTGAAACCCGGTCTTCCGCGTGACTGGCGGAGATACTCACCACTATAATATCGAGGATTTACATGAATATGCTTTCAACACTCATGATTTTCAGTGATCTGATGCTCAATTTCTCTATTTGTAAGGGCCTACATTGCAACATGTGAAGATATTCAAAACCTAACGATCGGTTAATTGCGTAATGTTCAGCGATTTCACAATCCCCCAATTCATAGAGTTGAAGAATTCTGTGGTGAGGTACACTCATGATTTTCAGTGATCTGATGCTCGATTTCTCTATCTGTAAGGGCCTTCATTGCAACATGTGAAGATATTCAAAACGTAACGATCGGTTAATTGCGTAATGTTCAGGGATTTCATAGTCCCCCAATTCATAGAGTTGAAAAATTCTATGTTTGTGGGGAATTCATTACCGATTTCAGGTCATTTTATGAGGTATGAATCAAACAATTCGGACGTTCAACTGTATATAACAAATCATTTACTCAAAAATAGCTCCCCGACGGAGAAATTGAAACCCGGACTTCCGCGTGACAGGCGGAGATACTCACCACTATACTATCGAGGATTTACATGAATATGCTTTCAACACTCATGATTTTCAGTGATCTGATGATCAATTTCTCTATTTGTAAGGGCCTACATTGCAACTTGTGAAGATATTCAAAACGTAACGATCGGTTAATTGCGTAATATTCAGCGATTTCATAATCCCCAATTCATAGAGTTGAAGAATTCTGTGTTTGTGGGGAATTCATTACCGATTTCAGGTCATTTTATGAGGTATGAATCAAACAATTCGGACGGTCAACTGTATATAACAAATCATTTGCTCAAAAATACCTCCCCGACGGGGAATTGAACCCCGGTCTTCCGCGTGACAGGCGGAGATACTCACCACTATACTATCGAGGATTTACATGAATATGCTTTCAACACTCACGATTGTCAGTGATCTAATGCTCAATTTCTCTAAATATAGCGGCCTTTATTGCAACATGTGGAGATAATCACAACGTAACGATCGATTAATTGCGTAATGTTCAGGGATTTCAAAGTCCCTAATTCATAGAGTTGAAGAATTCTGTGTTTGTGGGGAATTCATTACCGATTTCAGGTCATTTTATGAGGTATGAATCAAACAATTCGGACGGTCAACTGTATATAACAAATCATTTACTCAAAAATACCTCCCCGACGGTGAATTGAAACCCGGTCTTCCGCGTGACTGGCGGAGATACTCACCACTATAATATCGAGGATTTACATGAATATGCTTTCAACACTCATGATTTTCAGTGATCTGATGCTCAATTTCTCTATTTGTAAGGGCCTACATTGCAACATGTGAAGATATTCAAAACCTAACGATCGGTTAATTGCGTAATGTTCAGCGATTTCACAATCCCCCAATTCATAGAGTTGAAGAATTCTGTGGTGAGGTACACTCATGATTTTCAGTGATCTGATGCTCGATTTCTCTATCTGTAAGGGCCTTCATTGCAACATGTGAAGATATTCAAAACGTAACGATCGGTTAATTGCGTAATGTTCAGGGATTTCATAGTCCCCCAATTCATAGAGTTGAAGAATTCTATGTTTGTGGGGAATTCATTACCGATTTCAGGTCATTTTATGAGGTATGAATCAAACAATTCGGACGTTCAACTGTATATAACAAATCATTTACTCAAAAATACCTCCCCGACGGGGAATTGAAACCCGGACTTCCGCGTGACAGGCGGAGATACTCACCACTATACTATCGAGGATTTACATGAATATGCTTTCAACACTCATGATTTTCAGTGATCTGATGATCAATTTCTCTATTTGTAAGGGCCTACATTGCAAAATGTGAAGATATTCAAAACGTAACGATCGGTTAATTGCGTAATATTCAGCGATTTCATAATCCCCAATTCATAGAGTTGAAGAATTCTGTGTTTGTGGGGAATTCATTACCGATTTCAGGTCATTTTATGAGGTATGAATCAAACAATTCGGACGGTCAACTGTATATAACAAATCATTTGCTCAAAAATACCTCCCCGACGGGGAATTGAACCCCGGTCTTCCGCGTGACAGGCGGAGATACTCACCACTATACTATCGAGGATTTACATGAATATGCTTTCAACACTCACGATTGTCAGTGATCTAATGCTCAATTTCTCTAAATATAGCGGCCTTTATTGCAACATGTGGAGATAATCACAACGTAACGATCGATTAATTGCGTAATGTTCAGGGATTTCAAAGTCCCTAATTCATAGAGTTGAAGAATTCTGTGTTTGTGGGGAATTCATTACCGATTTCAGGTCATTTTATGAGGTATGAATCAAACAATTCGGACGGTCAACTGTATATAACAAATCATTTACTCAAAAATACCTCCCCGACGGTGAATTGAAACCCGGTCTTCCGCGTGACTGGCGGAGATACTCACCACTATAATATCGAGGATTTACATGAATATGCTTTCAACACTCATGATTTTCAGTGATCTGATGCTCAATTTCTCTATTTGTAAGGGCCTACATTGCAACATGTGAAGATATTCAAAACCTAACGATCGGTTAATTGCGTAATGTTCAGCGATTTCACAATCCCCCAATTCATAGAGTTGAAGAATTCTGTGGTGAGGTACACTCATGATTTTCAGTGATCTGATGCTCGATTTCTCTATCTGTAAGGGCCTTCATTGCAACATGTGAAGATATTCAAAACGTAACGATCGGTTAATTGCGTAATGTTCAGGGATTTCATAGTCCCCCAATTCATAGAGTTGAAGAATTCTATGTTTGTGGGGAATTCATTACCGATTTCAGGTCATTTTATGAGGTATGAATCAAACAATTCGGACGTTCAACTGTATATAACAAATCATTTACTCAAAAATACCTCCCCGACGGGGAATTGAAACCCGGACTTCCGCGTGACAGGCGGAGATACTCACCACTATACTATCGAGGATTTACATGAATATGCTTTCAACACTCATGATTTTCAGTGATCTGATGATCAATTTCTCTATTTGTAAGGGCCTACATTGCAAAATGTGAAGATATTCAAAACGTAACGATCGGTTAATTGCGTAATATTCAGCGATTTCATAATCCCCAATTCATAGAGTTGAAGAATTCTGTGTTTGTGGGGAATTCATTACCGATTTCAGGTCATTTTATGAGGTATGAATCAAACAATTCGGACGGTCAACTGTATATAACAAATCATTTGCTCAAAAATACCTCCCCGACGGGAAATTGAACCCCGGTCTTCCGCGTGACAGGCGGAGATACTCACCACTATACTATCGAGGATTTACATGAATATGCTTTCAACACTCACGATTGTCAGTGATCTAATGCTCAATTTCTCTATATATAGCGGCCTTTATTGCAACATGTGGAGATAATCACAACGTAACGATCGATTAATTGCGTAATGTTCATGGATTTCAAAGTCCCCAATTCATAGAGTTGAAGAATTCTGTGTTTGTGGGGAATTCATTACCGATTTCAGGTCATTTTATGAGGTATGAATCAAACAATTCGGACGTTCAACTGTATATAACAAATCATTTACTCAAAAATACCTCCCCGACGGGGAATTGAACCCCGGTCTTCCGCGTGACAGGCGGAGATACTCACCACTATACTATCGAGGATTAACATGAATATGCTTTCAACACTCACGATTGTCAGTGATCTAATGCTCAATTTCTCTATATATAGCGGCCTTTATTGCAACATGTGGAGATAATCACAACGTAACGATCGATTAATTGCGTAATGTTCATGGATTTCAAAGTCCCCAATTCATAGAGTTGAAGAATTCTGTGTTTGTGGGGAATTCATTACCGATTCCAGGTCATTTTATGAGGTATGAATCAAACAATTCGGACGTTCAACTGTATATAACAAATCATTTACTCAAAAATACCTCCCCGACGGGGAATTGAACCCCGGTCTTCCGCGTGACAGGCGGAGATACTCACCACTATACTATCGAGGATTTACATGAATATGCTTTCAACACTCACGATTGTCAGTGATCTAATGCTCAATTTCTCTATATATAGCGGCCTTTATTGCAACATGTGGAGATAATCACAACGTAACGATCGATTAATTGCGTAATGTTCATGGATTTCAAAGTCCCCAATTCATAGAGTTGAAGAATTCTGTGTTTGTGGGGAATTCATTACCGATTTCAGGTCATTTTATGAGGTATGAATCAAACAATTCGGACGGTCAACTGTATATAACAAATCATTTACTCAAAAATACCTCCCCGACGGGGAATTGAACCCCGGTCTTCCGCGTGACAGGCGGAGATACTCACCACTATACTATCGAGGATTTACATGAATATGCTTTCAACACTCATGATTTTCAGTGATCTGATGCTCGATTTCTCTATCTGTAAGGGCGTTCATTGCAACATGTGAAGATATTCAAAACGTAACGATCGGTTAATTGCGTAATGTTCAGGGATTTCATAGTCCCCCAATTCATAGAGTTGAAGAATTCTATGTTTGTGGGGAATTCATTACCGATTTCAGGTCATTTTATGAGGTATGAATCAAACAATTCGGACGTTCAACTGTATATAACAAATCATTTACTCAAAAATAGCTCCCCGACGGAGAAATTGAAACCCGGACTTCCGCGTGACAGGCGGAGATACTCACCACTATACTATCGAGGATTTACATGAATATGCTTTCAACACTCATGATTTTCAGTGATCTGATGATCAATTTCTCTATTTGTAAGGGCCTACATTGCAACATGTGAAGATATTCAAAACGTAACGATCGGTTAATTGCGTAATATTCAGCGATTTCATAATCCCCAATTCATAGAGTTGAAGAATTCTGTGTTTGTGGGGAATTCATTACCGATTTCAGGTCATTTTATGAGGTATGAATCAAACAATTCGGACGGTCAACTGTATATAACAAATCATTTGCTCAAAAATACCTCCCCGACGGGGAATTGAACCCCGGTCTTCCGCGTGACAGGCGGAGATACTCACCACTATACTATCGAGGATTTACATGAATATGCTTTCAACACTCACGATTGTCAGTGATCTAATGCTCAATTTCTCTATATATAGTGGCCTTTATTGCAACATGTGGAGATAATCACAACGTAACGATCGATTAATTGCGTAATGTTCAGGGATTTCAAAGTCCCCAATTCATAGAGTTGAAGAATTCTGTGTTTGTGGGGAATTCATTACCGATTTCAGGTCATTTTATGAGGTATGAATCAAACAATTCGGACGATCAACTATATATAACAAATCATTTACTCAAAAACACCTCCCCGACGGGGAATTGAACCCCGGTCTTCCGCGTGACAGGCGGAGATACTCACCACTATACTATCGAGGATTTACATGAATATGCTTTCAACACTCACGATTGTCAGTGATCTAATGCTCAATTTCTCTATATATAGCGGCCTTTATTGCAACATGTGGAGATAATCACAACGTAACGATCGATTAATTGCGTAATGTTCAGGGATTTCAAAGTCCCTAATTCATAGAGTTGAAGAATTCTGTGTTTGTGGGGAATTCATTACCGATTTCAGGTCATTTTATGAGGTATGAATCAAACAATTCGGACGGTCAACTGTATATAACAAATCATTTACTCAAAAATACCTCCCCGACGGTGAATTGAAACCCGGTCTTCCGCGTGACTGGCGGAGATACTCACCACTATAATATCGAGGATTTACATGAATATGCTTTCAACACTCATGATTTTCAGTGATCTGATGCTCAATTTCTCTATTTGTAAGGGCCTACATTGCAACATGTGAAGATATTCAAAACGTAACGATCGGTTAATTGCGTAATGTTCAGCGATTTCACAATCCCCCAATTCATAGAGTTGAAGAATTCTGTGGTGAGGTACACTCATGATTTTCAGTGATCTGATGCTCGATTTCTCTATCTGTAAGGGCCTTCATTGCAACATGTGAAGATATTCAAAACGTAACGATCGGTTAATTGCGTAATGTTCAGGGATTTCATAGTCCCCCAATTCATAGAGTTGAAGAATTCTATGTTTGTGGGGAATTCATTACCGATTTCAGGTCATTTTATGAGGTATGAATCAAACAATTCGGACGTTCAACTGTATATAACAAATCATTTACTCAAAAATACCTCCCCGACGGGGAATTGAAACCCGGACTTCCGCGTGACAGGCGGAGATACTCGCCACTGTACTATCGAGGATTTACGTGAATATGCTTTCAACACTCATGATTTTCAGTGATCTGATGATCAATTTCTCTATTTGTAAGGGCCTACATTGCAACATGTGAAGATATTCAAAACGTAACGATCGGTTAATTGCGTAATATTCAGCGATTTCATAATCCCCAATTCATAGAGTTGAAGAATTCTGTGTTTGTGGGGAATTCATTACCGATTTCAGGTCATTTTATGAGGTATGAATCAAACAATTCGGACGTTCAACTGTATATAACAAATCATTTACTCAAAAATACCTCCCCGACGGGGAATTGAACCCCGGTCTTCCGCGTGACAGGCGGAGATACTCACCACTATACTATCGAGGATTAACATGAATATGCTTTCAACACTCACGATTGTCAGTGATCTAATGCTCAATTTCTCTATATATAGCGGCCTTTATTGCAACATGTGGAGATAATCACAACGTAACGATCGATTAATTGCGTAATGTTCATGGATTTCAAAGTCCCCAATTCATAGAGTTGAAGAATTCTGTGTTTGTGGGGAATTCATTACCGATTCCAGGTCATTTTATGAGGTATGAATCAAACAATTCGGACGTTCAACTTTATATAACAAATCATTTACTCAAAAATACCTCCCCGACGGGGAATTGAACCCCGGTCTTCCGCGTGACAGGCGGAGATACTCACCACTATACTATCGAGGATTTACATGAATATGCTTTCAACACTCATGATTTTCAGTGATCTGATGCTCGATTTCTCTATCTGTAAGGGCCTTCATTGCAACATGTGAAGATACTCAAAACGTAACGATCGGTTAATAGCGTAATGTTCAGGGATTTCATAGTCCCCCAATTCATAGAGTTGAAGAATTCTATGTTTGTGGGGAATTCATTACCGATTTCAGGTCATTTTATGAGGTATGAATCAAACAATTCGGACGTTCAACTGTATATAACAAATCATTTACTCAAATATAGCTCCCCGACGGAGAAATTGAAACCCGGACTTCCGCGTGACAGGCGGAGATACTCACCACTATACTATCGAGGATTTACATGAATATGCTTTCAACACTCACGATTGTCAGTGATCTAATGCTCAATTTCTCTATATATAGCGGCCTTTATTGCAACATGTGGAGATAATCACAACGTAACGATCGATTAATTGCGTAATGTTCATGGATTTCAAAGTCCCCAATTCATAGAGTTGAAGAATTCTGTGTTTGTGGGGAATTCATTACCGATTTCAGGTCATTTTATGAGGTATGAATCAAACAATTCGGACGTTCAACTGTATATAACAAATCATTTACTCAAAAATACCTCCCCGACGGGGAATTGAACCCCGGTCTTCCGCGTGACAGGCGGAGATACTCACCACTATACTATCGAGGATTAACATGAATATGCTTTCAACACTCACGATTGTCAGTGATCTAATGCTCAATTTCTCTATATATAGCGGCCTTTATTGCAACATGTGGAGATAATCACAACGTAACGATCGATTAATTGCGTAATGTTCATGGATTTCAAAGTCCCCAATTCATAGAGTTGAAGAATTCTGTGTTTGTGGGGAATTCATTACCGATTCCAGGTCATTTTATGAGGTATGAATCAAACAATTCGGACGGTCAACTGTATATAACAAATCATTTACTCAAAAATACCTCCCCGACGGGGAATTGAACCCCGGTCTTCCGCGTGACAGGCGGAGATACTCACCACTATACTATCGAGGATTTACATGAATATGCTTTCAACACTCACGATTGTCAGTGATCTAATGCTCAATTTCTCTATATATAGCGGCCTTTATTGCAACATGTGGAGATAATCACAACGTAACGATCGATTAATTGCGTAATGTTCATGGATTTCAAAGTCCCCAATTCATAGAGTTGAAGAATTCTGTGTTTGTGGGGAATTCATTACCGATTTCAGGTCATTTTATGAGGTATGAATCAAACAATTCGGACGGTCAACTGTATATAACAAATCATTTACTCAAAAATACCTCCCCGACGGGGAATTGAACCCCGGTCTTCCGCGTGACAGGCGGAGATACTCACCACTATACTATCGAGGATTTACATGAATATGCTTTCAACACTCATGATTTTCAGTGATCTGATGCTCGATTTCTCTATCTGTAAGGGCCTTCATTGCAACATGTGAAGATATTCAAAACGTAACGATCGGTTAATTGCGTAATGTTCAGGGATTTCATAGTCCCCCAATTCATAGAGTTGAAGAATTCTATGTTTGTGGGGAATTCATTACCGATTTCAGGTCATTTTTTGAGGTATGAATCAAACAATTCGGACGTTCAACTGTATATAACAAATCATTTACTCAAAAATAGCTCCCCGACGGAGAAATTGAAACCCGGACTTCCGCGTGACAGGCGGAGATACTCACCACTATACTATCGAGGATTTACATGAATATGCTTTCAACACTCATGATTTTCAGTGATCTGATGATCAATTTCTCTATTTGTAAGGGCCTACATTGCAACATGTGAAGATATTCAAAACGTAACGATCGGTTAATTGCGTAATATTCAGCGATTTCATAATCCCCAATTCATAGAGTTGAAGAATTCTGTGTTTGTGGGGAATTCATTACCGATTTCAGATCATTTTATGAGGTATGTATCAAACAATTCGGACGGTCAACTGTATATAACAAATCATTTGCTCAAAAATACCTCCCCGACGGGGAATTGAACCCCGGTCTTCCGCGTGACAGGCGGAGATACTCACCACTATACTATCGAGGATTTACATGAATATGCTTTCAACACTCACGATTGTCAGTGATCTAATGCTCAATTTCTCTATATATAGTGGCCTTTATTGCAACATGTGGAGATAATCACAACGTAACGATCGATTAATTGCGTAATGTTCAGGGATTTCAAAGTCCCCAATTCATAGAGTTGAAGAATTCTGTGTTTGTGGGGAATTCATTACCGATTTCAGGTCATTTTATGAGGTATGAATCAAACAATTCGGACGATCAACTATATATAACAAATCATTTACTCAAAAACACCTCCCCGACGGGGAATTGAACCCCGGTCTTCCGCGTGACAGGCGGAGATACTCACCACTATACTATCGAGGATTTACATGAATATGCTTTCAACACTCACGATTGTCAGTGATCTAATGCTCAATTTCTCTATATATAGCGGCCTTTATTGCAACATGTGGAGATAATCACAACGTAACGATCGATTAATTGCGTAATGTTCAGGGATTTCAAAGTCCCTAATTCATAGAGTTGAAGAATTCTGTGTTTGTGGGGAATTCATTACCGATTTCAGGTCATTTTATGAGGTATGAATCAAACAATTCGGACGGTCAACTGTATATAACAAATCATTTACTCAAAAATACCTCCCCGACGGTGAATTGAAACCCGGTCTTCCGCGTGACTGGCGGAGATACTCACCACTATAATATCGAGGATTTACATGAATATGCTTTCAACACTCATGATTTTCAGTGATCTGATGCTCAATTTCTCTATTTGTAAGGGCCTACATTGCAACATGTGAAGATATTCAAAACGTAACGATCGGTTAATTGCGTAATGTTCAGCGATTTCACAATCCCCCAATTCATAGAGTTGAAGAATTCTGTGGTGAGGTACACTCATGATTTTCAGTGATCTGATGCTCGATTTCTCTATCTGTAAGGGCCTTCATTGCAACATGTGAAGATATTCAAAACGTAACGATCGGTTAATTGCGTAATGTTCAGGGATTTCATAGTCCCCCAATTCATAGAGTTGAAGAATTCTATGTTTGTGGGGAATTCATTACCGATTTCAGGTCATTTTATGAGGTATGAATCAAACAATTCGGACGTTCAACTGTATATAACAAATCATTTACTCAAAAATACCTCCCCGACGGGGAATTGAAACCCGGACTTCCGCGTGACAGGCGGAGATACTCGCCACTATACTATCGAGGATTTACATGAATATGCTTTCAACACTCATGATTTTCAGTGATCTGATGATCAATTTCTCTATTTGTAAGGGCCTACATTGCAACTTGTGAAGATATTCAAAACGTAACGATCGGTTAATTGCGTAATATTCAGCGATTTCATAATCCCCAATTCATAGAGTTGAAGAATTCTGTGTTTGTGGGGAATTCATTACCGATTTCAGGTCATTTTATGAGGTATGAATCAAACAATTCGGACGTTCAACTGTATATAACAAATCATTTACTCAAAAATACCTCCCCGACGGGGAATTGAACCCCGGTCTTCCGCGTGACAGGCGGAGATACTCACCACTATACTATCGAGGATTAACATGAATATGCTTTCAACACTCACGATTGTCAGTGATCTAATGCTCAATTTCTCTATATATAGCGGCCTTTATTGCAACATGTGGAGATAATCACAACGTAACGATCGATTAATTGCGTAATGTTCATGGATTTCAAAGTCCCCAATTCATAGAGTTGAAGAATTCTGTGTTTGTGGGGAATTCATTACCGATTCCAGGTCATTTTATGAGGTATGAATCAAACAATTCGGACGTTCAACTTTATATAACAAATCATTTACTCAAAATACCTCCCCGACGGGGAATTGAACCCCGGTCTTCCGCGTGACAGGCGGAGATACTCACCACTATACTATCGAGGATTTACATGAATATGCTTTCAACACTCATGATTTTCAGTGATCTGATGCTCGATTTCTCTATCTGTAAGGGCCTTCATTGCAACATGTGAAGATACTCAAAACGTAACGATCGGTTAATAGCGTAATGTTCAGGGATTTCATAGTCCCCCAATTCATAGAGTTGAAGAATTCTATGTTTGTGGGGAATTCATTACCGATTTCAGGTCATTTTATGAGGTATGAATCAAACAATTCGGACGTTCAACTGTATATAACAAATCATTTACTCAAATATAGCTCCCCGACGGAGAAATTGAAACCCGGACTTCCGCGTGACAGGCGGAGATACTCACCACTATACTATCGAGGATTTACATGAATATGCTTTCAACACTCATGATTTTCAGTGATCTGATGATCAATTTCTCTATTTGTAAAGGCCTACATTGCAACATGTGAAGATATTCAAAACGTAACGATCGGTTAATTGCGTAATATTCAGCGATTTCATAATCCCCAATTCATAGAGTTGAAGAATTCTGTGTTTGTGGGGAATTCATTACCGATTTCAGGTCATTTTATGAGGTATGAATCAAACAATTCGGACGGTCAACTGTATATAACAAATCATTTGCTCAAAAATACCTCCCCGACGGGGAATTGAACCCCGGTCTTCCGCGTGACAGGCGGAGATACTCACCACTATACTATCGAGGATTTACATGAATATGCTTTCAACACTCACGATTGTCAGTGATCTAATGCTCAATTTCTCTATATATAGCGGCCTTTATTGCAACATGTGGAGATAATCACAACGTAACGATCGATTAATTGCGTAATGTTCATGGATTTCAAAGTCCCCAATTCATAGAGTTGAAGAATTCTGTGTTTGTGGGGAATTCATTACCGATTTCAGGTCATTTTATGAGGTATGAATCAAACAATTCGGACGTTCAACTGTATATAACAAATCATTTACTCAAAAATACCTCCCCGACGGGGAATTGAACCCCGGTCTTCCGCGTGACAGGCGGAGATACTCACCACTATACTATCGAGGATTTACATGAATATGCTTTCAACACTCACGATTGTCAGTGATCTAATGCTCAATTTCTCTATATATAGCGGCCTTTATTGCAACATGTGGAGATAATCACAACGTAACGATCGATTAATTGCGTAATGTTCATGGATTTCAAAGTCCCCAATTCATAGAGTTGAAGAATTCTGTGTTTGTGGGGAATTCATTACCGATTTCAGGTCATTTTATGAGGTATGAATCAAACAATTCGGACGTTCAACTTTATATAACAAATCATTTACTCAAAAATACCTCCCCGACGGGAAATTGAACCCCGGTCTTCCGCGTGACAGGCGGAGATACTCACTACTATACTATCGAGGATTTACATGAATATGCTTTCAACACTCATGATTTTCAGTGGTCTGATGCTCAATTTCTCTATATATAGCGGCCTTTATTGCAACATGTGGAGATAATCACAACGTAACGATGGATTAATTGCGTAATGTTCAGGGATTTCAAAGTCCCCAATTCATAGAGTTGAAGAATTCTGTCTTTGTGAGGAATTCATTACCGATTTCAGGTCATTTTATGAGGTATGAATCAAACAATTCGGACGTTCAACTTTATATAACAAATCATTTACTCAAAAATACCTCCCCGACGGGGAATTGAACCCCGGTCTTCCGCGTGACAGGCGGAGATACTCACCACTATACTATCGAGGATTTACATGAATATGCTTTCAACACTCACGATTGTCAGTGATCTAATGCTCAATTTCTCTATATATAGCGGCCTTTATTGCAACATGTGGAGATAATCACAACGTAACGATCGATTAATTGCGTAATGTTCATGGATTTCAAAGTCCCCAATTCATAGAGTTGAAGAATTCTGTGTTTGTGGGGAATTCATTACCGATTTCAGGTCATTTTATGAGGTATGAATCAAACAATTCGGACGTTCAACTTTATATAACAAATCATTTACTCAAAAATACATCCCCGACGGGGAATTGAACCCCGGTCTTCCGCGTGACAGGCGGAGATACTCACCACTATACTATCGAGGATTTACATGAATATGCTTTCAACACTCATGATTTTCAGTGATCTGATGCTCGATTTCTCTATCTGTAAGGGCCTTCATTGCAACATGTGAAGATATTCAAAACGTAACGATCGGTTAATTGCGTAATGTTCAGGGATTTCATAGTCCCCCAATTCATAGAGTTGAAGAATTCTATGTTTGTGGGAAATTCATTACCGATTTCAGGTCATTTTATGAGGTATGAATCAAACAATTCGGACGTTCAACAGTATATAACAAATCATTTACTCAAAAATAGCTCCCCGACGGAGAAATTGAAACACGGACTTCCGCGTGACAGGCGGAGATACTCACCACTATACTATCGAGGATTTACATGAATATGCTTTCAACACTCATGATTTTCAGTGATCTGATGATCAATTTCTCTATTTGTAAGGGCCTACATTGCAACATGTGAAGATATTCAAAACGTAACGATCGGTTATTTGCGTAATATTCAGCGATTTCATAATCCCCAATTCATAGAGTTGAAGAATTCTGTGTTTGTGGGGAATTCATTACCGATTTCAGGTCATTTTATGAGGTATGAATCAAACAATTCGGACGGTCAACTGTATATAACAAATCATTTGCTCAAAAATACCTCCCCGACGGGGAATTGAACCCCGGTCTTCCGCGTGACAGGCGGAGATACTCACCTCCATACTATCGAGGATTTACATGAATATGCTTTCAACACTCACGATTGTCAGTGATCTAATGCTCAATTTCTCTATATATAGCGGCCTTTATTGCAACATGTGGAGATAATCACAACGTAACGATCGATTAATTGCGTAATGTTCATGGATTTCAAAGTCCCCAATTCATAGAGTTGAAGAATTCTGTGTTTGTGGGGAATTCATTACCGATTTCAGGTCATTTTATGAGGTATGAATCAAACAATTCGGACGTTCAACTGTATATAACAAATCATTTACTCAAAAACACCTCCCCGACGGGGAATTGAACCCCGTTCTTCCGCGTGACAGGCGGAGATACTCACCACTATACTATCGAGGATTTACATGAATATGCTTTCAACACTCATGATTTTCAGTGATCTGATGCTCGATTTCTCTATCTGTAAGGGCCTTCATTGCAACATGTGAAGATATTCAAAACGTAACGATCGGTTAATTGCGTAATGTTCAGGGATTTCATAGTCCCCCAATTCATAGAGTTGAAGAATTCTATGTTTGTGGGGAATTCATTACCGATTTCAGGTCATTTTATGAGGTATGAATCAAACAATTCGGACGTTCAACTGTATATAACAAATCATTTACTCAAAAATACCTCCCCGACGGGGAATTGAAACCCGGACTTCCGCGTGACAGGCGGAGATACTCACCACTATACTATCGAGGATTTACATGAATATGCTTTCAACACTCATGATTTTTAGTGATCTGATGATCAGTTTCTCTATTTGTAAGGGCCTACATTGCAACATGTGAAGATATTCAAAACGTAACGATCGGTTAATTGCGTAATATTCAGCGATTTCATAATCCCCAATTCATAGAGTTGAAGAATTCTGTGTTTGTGGGGAATTCATTACCGATTTCAGGTCATTTTATGAGGTATGAATCAAACAATTCGGACGTTCAACTGTATATAACAAATCATTTACTCAAAAATACCTCCCCGACGGGGAATTGAACCCGGGTCTTCCGCGTGACAGGCGGAGATACTCACCACTATACTATCGAGGATTTACATGAATATGCTTTCAACACTCACGATTGTCAGTGATCTAATGCTCAATTTCTCTATATATAGCGGCCTTTATTGCAACATGTGGAGATAATCACAACGTAACGATCGATTAATTGCGTAATGTTCATGGATTTCAAAGTCCCCAATTCATAGAGTTGAAGAATTCTGTGTTTGTGGGGAATTCATTACCGATTTCAGGTCATTTTATGAGGTATGAATCAAACAATTCGGACGTTCAACTGTATATAACAAATCATTTACTCAAAAATACCTCCCCGACGGAGAATTGAACCCGGGTCTTCCGCGTGACAGGCGGAGATACTCACCACTATACTATCGAGGATTTACATGAATATGCTTTCAACACTCACGATTGTCAGTGATCTAATGCTCAATTTCTCTATATATAGCGGCCTTTATTGCAACATGTGGAGATAATCACAACGTAACGATCGATTAATTGCGTAATGTTCATGGATTTCAAAGTCCCCAATTCATAGAGTTGAAGAATTCTGTGTTTGTGGGGAATTCATTACCGATTTCAGGTCATTTTATGAGGTATGAATCAAACAATTCGGACGTTCAACTGTATATAACAAATCATTTACTCAAAAATACCTCCCCGCCGGGGAATTGAACCCGGGTCTTCCGCGTGACAGGCGGAGATACTCACCACTATACTATCGAGGATTTACATGAATATGCTTTCAACACTCACGATTGTCAGTGATCTAATGCTCAATTTCTCTATATATAGCGGCCTTTATTGCAACATGTGGAGATAATCACAACGTAACGATCGATTAATTGCGTAATGTTCATGGATTTCAAAGTCCCCAATTCATAGAGTTGAAGAATTCTGTGTTTGTGGGGAATTCATTACCGATTTCAGGTCATTTTATGAGGTATGAATCAAACAATTCGGACGTTCAACTTTATATAACAAATCATTTACTCAAAAATACCTCCCCGACGGGGAATTGAACCCCGGTCTTCCGCGTGACAGGCGGAGATACTCACCACTATACTATCGAGGATTTACATGAATATGCTTTCAACACTCATGATTTTCAGTGATCTGATGCTCGATTTCTCTATCTGTAAGGGCCTTCATTGTAACATGTGAAGATATTCAAAACGTAACGATCGGTTAATTGCGTAATGTTCAGGGATTTCATAGTCCCCCAATTCATAGAGTTGAAGAATTCTATGTTTGTGGGGAATTCATTACCGATTTCAGGTCATTTTATGAGGTATGAATCAAACAATTCGGACGTTCAACTGTATATAACAAATCATTTACTCAAAAATACCTCCCCGACGGGGAATTGAACCCCGGTCTTCCGCGTGACAGGCGGAGATACTCACCACTATACTATCGAGGATTTACATGAATATGCTTTCAACACTCATGATTTTCAGTGATCTGATGCTCGATTTCTCTATCTGTAAGGGCCTTCATTGCAACATGTGAAGATATTCAAAACGTAACGATCGGTTAATTGCGTAATGTTCAGGGATTTCATAGTCCCCCAATTCATAGAGTTGAAGAATTCTATGTTTGTGGGGAATTCTTTACCGATTTCAAGTCATTTTATGAGGTATGAATCAAACAATTCGGACGTTCAACTGTATATAACAAATCATTTACTCAAAAATACCTCCCCGACGGGGAATTGAACCCCGGTCTTCCGCGTGACAGGCGGAGATACTCACCACTATACTATCGAGGATTTACATGAATATGCTTTCAACACTCATGATTTTCAGTGATCTGATGCTCGATTTCTCTATCTGTAAGGGCCTTCATTGCAACATGTGAAGATATTCAAAACGTAACGATCGGTTAATTGCGTAATGTTCAGGGATTTCATAGTCCCCCAATTCATAGAGTTGAAGAATTCTATGTTTGTGGGGAATTTATTACCGATTTCAGGTCATTTTATGAGGTATGAATCAAACAATTCGGACGTTCAACTGTATATAACAAATCATTTACTCAAAAATACCTCCCCGTCGGGGAATTGAAACCCGGACTTCCGCGTGACAGGCGGAGATACTCACCACTATACTATAGAGGATTTACATGAATATGCTTTCAACACTCATGATTTTCAGTGATCTGATGATCAATTTCTCTATTAGTAAGGGCCTACATTGCAACATGTGAAGATATTCAAAACGTAACGATCGGTTAATTGCGTAATATTCAGCGATTTCATAATCCCCAATTCATAGAGTTGAAGAATTCTGTGTTTGTGGGGAATTCATTACCGATTTCAGGTCATTTTATGAGGTATGAATCAAACAATTCGGACGGTCAACTGTATATAACAAATCATTTGCTCAAAAATACCTCCCCGACGGGGAATTGAACCCCGGTCTTCCGCGTGACAGGCGGAGATACTCACCACTATACTATCGAGGATTTACATGAATATGCTTTCAACACTCACGATTGTCAGTGATCTAATGCTCAATTTCTCTATATATAGCGGCCTTTATTGCAACATGTGGAGATAATCACAACGTAACGATCGATTAATTGCGTAATGTTCATGGATTTCAAAGTCCCCAATTCATAGAGTTGAAGAATTCTGTGTTTGTGGGGAATTCATTACCGATTTCAGGTCATTTTATGAGGTATGAATCAAACAATTCGGACGTTCAACTGTATATAACAAATCATTTACTCAAAAATACCTCCCCGACGGGGAATTGAACCCGGGTCTTCCGCGTGACAGGCGGAGATACTCACCACTATACTATCGAGGATTTACATGAATATGCTTTCAACACTCATGATTTTCAGTGATCTGATGCTCGATTTCTCTATCTGTAAGGGCCTTCATTGCAACACGTGAAGATATTCGAAACGTAACGATCGGTTAATTGCGTAATGTTCAGGGATTTCATAGTCCCCCAATTCATAGAGTTGAAGAATTCTATGTTTGTGGGGAATTCATTACCGATTTCAGGTCATTTTATGAGGTATGAATCAAACAATTCGGACGTTCAACTGTATATAACAAATCATTTACTCAAAAATACCTCCCCGACGGGGAATTGAAACCCGGACTTCCGCGTGACAGGCGGAGATACTCACCACTATACTATCGAGGATTTACATGAATATGCTTTCAACACTCATGATTTTCAGTGATCTGATGATCAATTTCTCTATTAGTAAGGGCCTACATTGCAACATGTGAAGATATTCAAAACGTAACGATCGGTTAATTGCGTAATATTCAGCGATTTCATAATCCCCAATTCATAGAGTTGAAGAATTCTGTGTTTGTGGGGAATTCATTACCGATTTCAAGTCATTTTATGAGGTATGAATCAAACAATTCGGACGTTCAACTTTATATAACAAATCATTTACTCAAAAATACCTCCCCGACGGGGAATTGAACCCCGGTCTTCCGCGTGACAGGCGGAGATACTCACCACTATACTATCGAGGATTTACATGAATATGCTTTCAACACTCATGATTTTCAGTGATCTGATGCTCGATTTCTCTATCTGTAAGGGCCTTCATTGCAACATGTGAAGATATTCAAAACGTAACGATCGGTTAATTGCGTAATGTTCAGGGATTTCATAGTCCCCCAATTCATAGAGTTGAAGAATTCTATGTTTGTGGGGAATTTATTACCGATTTCAGGTCATTTTATGAGGTATGAATCAAACAATTCGGACGTTCAACTGTATATAACAAATCATTTACTCAAAAATACCTCCCCGTCGGGGAATTGAAACCCGGACTTCCGCGTGACAGGCGGAGATACTCACCACTATACTATAGAGGATTTACATGAATATGCTTTCAACACTCATGATTTTCAGTGATCTGATGATCAATTTCTCTATTAGTAAGGGCCTACATTGCAACATGTGAAGATATTCAAAACGTAACGATCGGTTAATTGCGTAATATTCAGCGATTTCATAATCCCCAATTCATAGAGTTGAAGAATTCTGTGTTTGTGGGGAATTCATTACCGATTTCAGGTCATTTTATGAGGTATGAATCAAACAATTCGGACGGTCAACTGTATATAACAAATCATTTGCTCAAAAATACCTCCCCGACGGGGAATTGAACCCCGGTCTTCCGCGTGACAGGCGGAGATACTCACCACTATACTATCGAGGATTTACATGAATATGCTTTCAACACTCACGATTGTCAGTGATCTAATGCTCAATTTCTCTATATATAGCGGCCTTTATTGCAACATGTGGAGATAATCACAACGTAACGATCGATTAATTGCGTAATGTTCATGGATTTCAAAGTCCCCAATTCATAGAGTTGAAGAATTCTGTGTTTGTGGGGAATTCATTACCGATTTCAGGTCATTTTATGAGGTATGAATCAAACAATTCGGACGTTCAACTGTATATAACAAATCATTTACTCAAAAATACCTCCCCGACGGGGAATTGAACCCGGGTCTTCCGCGTGACAGGCGGAGATACTCACCACTATACTATCGAGGATTTACATGAATATGCTTTCAACACTCATGATTTTCAGTGATCTGATGCTCGATTTCTCTATCTGTAAGGGCCTTCATTGCAACACGTGAAGATATTCGAAACGTAACGATCGGTTAATTGCGTAATGTTCAGGGATTTCATAGTCCCCCAATTCATAGAGTTGAAGAATTCTATGTTTGTGGGGAATTCATTACCGATTTCAGGTCATTTTATGAGGTATGAATCAAACAATTCGGACGTTCAACTGTATATAACAAATCATTTACTCAAAAATACCTCCCCGACGGGGAATTGAAACCCGGACTTCCGCGTGACAGGCGGAGATACTCACCACTATACTATCGAGGATTTACATGAATATGCTTTCAACACTCATGATTTTCAGTGATCTGATGATCAATTTCTCTATTAGTAAGGGCCTACATTGCAACATGTGAAGATATTCAAAACGTAACGATCGGTTAATTGCGTAATATTCAGCGATTTCATAATCCCCAATTCATAGAGTTGAAGAATTCTGTGTTTGTGGGGAATTCATTACCGAGTTCAGGTCATTTTATGAGGTATGAATCAAGCAATTCGGACGTTCAACTTTATATAACAAATCATTTACTCAAAAAAACCTCCCCGACGGGGAATTGAACCCCGGTCTTCCGCGTGACAGGCGGAGATACTCACCACTATACTATCGAGGATTTACATGAATATGCTTTCAACACTCATGATTTTCAGTGATCTGATGCTCGATTTCTCTATCTGTAAGGGCCTTCATTGCAACATGTGAAGATATTCGAAACGTAACGATCGGTTAATTGCGT
Source organism: Saccoglossus kowalevskii (assembly GCF_978046115.1). Lineage (NCBI taxonomy): Eukaryota > Metazoa > Hemichordata > Enteropneusta > Harrimaniidae > Saccoglossus > Saccoglossus kowalevskii. Next base: position 28,518,588 of record NC_140657.1, read on the forward strand.
AATGTTCAGGGATTTCATAGTCCCCCAATTCATAGAGTTGAAGAATTCTATGTTTGTGGGGAATTCATTACCGATTTCAGGTCATTTTATGAGGTATGAATCAAACAATTCGGACGTTCAACTGTATATAACAAATCATTTACTCAAAAATACCTCCCCGACGGGGAATTGAAACCCGGACTTCCGCGTGACAGGCGGAGATACTCACCACTATACTATCGAGGATTTACATGAATATGCTTTCAACACTCATGATTTTCAGTGATCTGATGATCAATTTCTCTATTAGTAAGGGCGTACATTGCAACATGTGAAGATATTCAAAACGTAACGATCGGTTAATTGCGTAATATTCAGCGATTTCATAATCCCCAATTCATAGAGTTGAAGAATTCTGTGTTTGTGGGGAATTCATTACCGATTTCAGGTCATTTTATGAGGTATGAATCAAACAATTCGGACGGTCAACTGTATATAACAAATCATTTGCTCAAAAATACCTCCCCGACGGGGAATTGAACCCCGGTCTTCCGCGTGACAGGCGGAGATACTCACCACTATACTATCGAGGATTTACATGAATATGCTTTCAACTCTCACGATTGTCAGTGATCTAATGCTCAATTTCTCTATATATAGCGGCCTTTATTGCAACATGTGGAGATAATCACAACGTAACGATCGATTAATTGCGTAATGTTCATGGATTTCAAAGTCCCCAATTCATAGAGTTGAAAAATTCTGTGTTTGTGGGGAATCATTACCGATTTCAGGTCATTTTATGAGGTATGAATCAAACAATTCGGACGTTCAACTTTATATAACAAATCATTTACTCAAAAATACCTCCCCGACGGGGAATTGAACCCCGGTCTTCCGCGTGACAGGCGGAGATACTCACCACTATACTATCGAGGATTTACATGAATATGCTTTCAACACTCATGATTTTCAGTGATCTGATGATCAATTTCTCTATTAGTAAGGGCCTACATTGCAACATGTGAAGATATTCAAAACGTAACGATCGGTTAATTGCGTAATATTCAGCGATTTCATAATCCCCAATTCATAGAGTTGAAGAATTCTGTGTTTGTGGGGAATTCATTACCGATTTCAGGTCATTTTATGAGGTATAAATCAAACAATTCGGACGTTCAACTGTATATAACAAATCATTTACTCAAAAATACCTCCCCGACGGGGAATTGAAACCCGGACTTCCGCGTGACAGGCGGAGATACTCACCACTATACTATCGAGGATTTACATGAATATGCTTTCAACACTCATGATTTTCAGTGATCTGATGATCAATTTCTCTATTTGTAAGGGCCTACATTGCAATATGTGAAGATATTCAAAACGTAACGATCGGTTAATTGCGTAATATTCAGCGATTTCATAATCCCCAATTCATAGAGTTGAAGAATTCTGTGTTTGTGGGGAATTCATTACCGATTTCAGGTCATTTTATGAGGTATGAATCAAACAATTCGGACGGTCAACTGTATATAACAAGTCATTTGCTCAAAAATACCTCCCCGACGGGGAACTGAACCCCGGTCTTCCGCGTGACAGGCGGAGATACTCACCACTATACTATCGAGGATTTACATGAATATCCTTTCAACACTCACGATTGTCAGTGATCTAATGCTCAATTTCTCTATATATAGCGGCCTTTATTGCAACATGTGGAGATAATCACAACGTAACGATCGATTAATTGCGTAATGTTCATGGATTTCAAAGTCCCCAATTCATAGAGTTGAAGAATTCTGTGTTTGTGGGGAATTCATTACCGATTTCAGGTCATTTTATGAGGTATGAATCAAACAATTCGGACGGTCAACTGTATATAACAAATCATTTGCTCAAAAATACCTCCCCGACGGGGAATTGAACCCCGGTCTTCCGCGTGACAGGCGGAGATACTCACCACTATACTATCGAGGATTTACATGAATATGCTTTCAACACTCACGATTGTCAGTGATCTAATGCTCAATTTCTCTATATATAGCGGCCTTTATTGCAACATGTGGAGATAATCACAACGTAACGATCGATTAATTGCGTAATGTTCATGGATTTCAAAGTCCCCAATTCATAGAGTTGAAGAATTCTGTGTTTGTGGGGAATTCATTACCGATTTCAGGTCATTTTATGAGGTATGAATCAAACAATTCGGACGTTCAACTGTATATAACAAATCATTTACTCAAAAATACCTCCCCGACGGGGAATTGAATCCGGGTCTTCCGCGTGACAGGCGGAGATACTCACCACTATACTATCGAGGATTTACATGAATATGCTTTCAACACTCACGATTGTCAGTGATCTAATGCTCAATTTCTCTATATATAGCGGCCTTTATTGCAACATGTGGAGATAATCACAACGTAACGATCGATTAATTGCGTAATGTTCATGGATTTCAAAGTCCCCAATTCATAGAGTTGAAGAATTCTGTGTTTGTGGGGAATTCATTACCGATTTCAGGTCATTTTATGAGGTATGAATCAAACAATTCGGACGTTCAACTGTATATAACAAATCATTTACTCAAAAATACCTCCCCGACGGGGAATTGAACCCCGGTCTTCCGCGTGACAGGCGGAGATACTCACCACTATACTATCGAGGATTTACATGAATATGCTTTCAACACTCATGATTTTCAGTGATCTGATGCTCGATTTCTCTATCTGTAAGGGCCTTCATTGCAACATGTGAAGATATTCGAAACGTAACGATCGGTTAATTGCGTAATGTTCAGGGATTTCATAGTCCCCCAATTCATAGAGTTGAAGAATTCTATGTTTGTGGGGAATTCATTACCGATTTCAGGTCATTTTATGAGGTATGAATCAAACAATTCGGACGTTCAACTGTATATAACAAATCATTTACTCAAAAATACCTCCCCGACGGGGAATTGAAACCCGGACTTCCGCGTGACAGGCGGAGATACTCACCACTATACTATCGAGGATTTACATGAATATGCTTTCAACACTCATGATTTTCAGTGATCTGATGATCAATTTCTCTATTAGTAAGGGCCTACATTGCAACATGTGAAGATATTCAAAACGTAACGATCGGTTAATTGCGTAATATTCAGCGATTTCATAATCCCCAATTCATAGAGTTGAAGAATTCTGTGTTTGTGGGGAATTCATTACCGATTTCAGGTCATTTTATGAGGTATAAATCAAACAATTCGGACGTTCAACTGTATATAACAAATCATTTACTCAAAAATACCTCCCCGACGGGGAATTGAAACCCGGACTTCCGCGTGACAGGCGGAGATACTCACCACTATACTATCGAGGATTTACATGAATATGCTTTCAACACTCATGATTTTCAGTGATCTGATGATCAATTTCTCTATTTGTAAGGGCCTACATTGCAATATGTGAAGATATTCAAAACGTAACGATCGGTTAATTGCGTAATATTCAGCGATTTCATAATCCCCAATTCATAGAGTTGAAGAATTCTGTGTTTGTGGGGAATTCATTACCGATTTCAGGTCATTTTATGAGGTATGAATCAAACAATTCGGACGGTCAACTGTATATAACAAGTCATTTGCTCAAAAATACCTCCCCGACGGGGAACTGAACCCCGGTCTTCCGCGTGACAGGCGGAGATACTCACCACTATACTATCGAGGATTTACATGAATATCCTTTCAACACTCACGATTGTCAGTGATCTAATGCTCAATTTCTCTATATATAGCGGCCTTTATTGCAACATGTGGAGATAATCACAACGTAACGATCGATTAATTGCGTAATGTTCATGGATTTCAAAGTCCCCAATTCATAGAGTTGAAGAATTCTGTGTTTGTGGGGAATTCATTACCGATTTCAGGTCATTTTATGAGGTATGAATCAAACAATTCGGACGGTCAACTGTATATAACAAATCATTTGCTCAAAAATACCTCCCCGACGGGGAATTGAACCCCGGTCTTCCGCGTGACAGGCGGAGATACTCACCACTATACTATCGAGGATTTACATGAATATGCTTTCAACACTCACGATTGTCAGTGATCTAATGCTCAATTTCTCTATATATAGCGGCCTTTATTGCAACATGTGGAGATAATCACAACGTAACGATCGATTAATTGCGTAATGTTCATGGATTTCAAAGTCCCCAATTCATAGAGTTGAAGAATTCTGTGTTTGTGGGGAATTCATTACCGATTTCAGGTCATTTTATGAGGTATGAATCAAACAATTCGGACGTTCAACTGTATATAACAAATCATTTACTCAAAAATACCTCCCCGACGGGGAATTGAATCCGGGTCTTCCGCGTAACAGGCGGAGATACTCACCACTATACTATCGAGGATTTACATGAATATGCTTTCAACACTCACGATTGTCAGTGATCTAATGCTCAATTTCTCTATATATAGCGGCCTTTATTGCAACATGTGGAGATAATCACAACGTAACGATCGATTAATTGCGTAATGTTCATGGATTTCAAAGTCCCCAATTCATAGAGTTGAAGAATTCTGTGTTTGTGGGGAATTCATTACCGATTTCAGGTCATTTTATGAGGTATGAATCAAACAATTCGGACGTTCAACTGTATATAACAAATCATTTACTCAAAAATACCTCCCCGACGGGGAATTGAACCCCGGTCTTCCGCGTGACAGGCGGAGATACTCACCACTATACTATCGAGGATTTACATGAATATGCTTTCAACACTCATGATTTTCAGTGATCTGATGCTCGATTTCTCTATCTGTAAGGGCCTTCATTGCAACATGTGAAGATATTCGAAACGTAACGATCGGTTAATTGCGTAATGTTCAGGGATTTCATAGTCCCCCAATTCATAGAGTTGAAGAATTCTATGTTTGTGGGGAATTCATTACCGATTTCAGGTCATTTTATGAGGTATGAATCAAACAATTCGGACGTTCAACTGTATATAACAAATCATTTACTCAAAAATACCTCCCCGACGGGGAATTGAAACCCGGACTTCCGCGTGACAGGCGGAGATACTCACCACTATACTATCGAGGATTTACATGAATATGCTTTCAACACTCATGATTTTCAGTGATCTGATGATCAATTTCTCTATTAGTAAGGGCCTACATTGCAACATGTGAAGATATTCAAAACGTAACGATCGGTTAATTGCGTAATATTCAGCGATTTCATAATCCCCAATTCATAGAGTTTAAGAATTCTGTGTTTGTGGGGAATTCATTACCGATTTCAGGTCATTTTATGCGGTATGAATCAAACAATTCGGACGTTCAACTGTATATAACAAATCATTTACTCAAAAATACCTCCCCGACGGGGAATTGAAACCCGGACTCCCGCGTAACAGGCGGAGATACTCACCACTATACTATCGAGGATTTACATGAATATGCTTTCAACACTCATGATTTTCAGTGATCTGATGATCAATTTCTCTATTAGTAAGGGCCTACATTGCAACATGTGAAGATATTCAAAACGTAACGATCGGTTAATTGCGTAATATTCAGCGATTTCATAATCCCCAATTCATAGAGTTGAAGAATTCTGTGTTTGTGGGGAATTCATTACCGATTTCAGGTCATTTTATGAGGTATAAATCAAACAATTCGGACGTTCAACTGTATATAACAAATCATTTACTCAAAAATACCTCCCCGACGGGGAATTGAAACCCGGACTTCCGCGTGACAGGCGGAGATACTCACCACTATACTATCGAGGATTTACATGAATATGCTTTCAACACTCATGATTTTCAGTGATCTGATGCTCGATTTCTCTATCTGTAAGGGCCTTCATTGCAACATGTGAAGATATTCAAAACGTAACGATCGGTTAATTGCGTAATGTTCAGGGATTTCATAGTCCCCCAATTCATAGAGTTGAAGAATTCTGTGTTTGTGAGGAATTCATTACCGATTTCAGGTCATTTTATGAGGTATGAATCAAACAATTCGGACGGTCAACTGTATATAACAAATCATTTGCTCAAAAATACCTCCCCGACGGGGAACTGAACCCCGGTCTTCCGCGTGACAGGCGGAGACACTCACCACTATACTATCGAGGATTTACATGAATATGCTTTCAACACTCACGATTGTCAGTGATCTAATGCTCAATTTCTCTATATATAGCGGCCTTTATTGCAACATGTGGTGATAATCACAACGTAACGATCGGTTAATTGCATAATGTTCAGGGATTTCATAGTCCCCCAATTCATAGAGTTGAAGAATTCTATGTTTGTGGGGAATTCATTACCGATTTCAGGTCATTTTATGAGGTATGAATCAAACAATTCGGACGTTCAACTTTATATAACAAATCATTTACTCAAAAATACCTCCCCGACGGGGAATTGAACCCCGGTCTTCCGCGTGACAGGCGGAGATACTCACCACTATACTATCGAGGATTTACATGAATATGATTTCAACACTCATGATTTTCAGTGATCTGATGCTCAATTTCTCTATTTGTAAGGGCCTACATTGCAACATATGAAGATATTCAAAACGTAACGATCGGTTAATTGCGTAATGTTCAGCGATTTCACAATCCCCCAATTCATAGAGTTGAAGAATTCTGTGGTGAGGTACACTCATGATTTTCAGTGATCTGATGCTCGATTTCTCTATCTATAAGGGCCTTCATTGCAACATGTGAAGATATTCAAAACGTAACGATCGGTTAATTGCGTAATGTTCAGGGATTTCAAAGTCCCCAATTCATAGAGTTGAAGAATTCTGTCTTTGTGAGGAATTCATTACCGATTTCAGGTCATTTTATGAGGTATGAATCAAACAATTCGGACGTTCAACTGTATATAACAAATCATTTACTCAAAAAACCTCCCCGACGGGGAATTGAACCCCGGTCTTCCGCGTGACAGGCGGAGATACTCACCACTATACTATCGAGGATTTACATGAATATGCTTTCAACACTCACGATTGTCAGTGATCTAATGCTCAATTTCTCTATATATAGCGGCCTTTATTGCAACATGTGGAGATAATCACAACGTAACGATCGATTAATTGCGTAATGTTCATGGATTTCAAAGTCCCCAATTCATAGAGTTGAAGAATTCTGTGTTTGTGGGGAATTCATTACCGATTTCAGGTCATTTTTTGAGGTATGAATCAAACAATTCGGACGTTAAACTTTATATAACAAATCATTTACTCAAAAATACCTCCCCGACGGGGAATTGAACCCCGGTCTTCCGCGTGACAGGCGAGATACTCACCACTATACTATCGAGGATTTACATGAATATGCTTTCAACACTCATGATTTTCAGTGATCTGATGCTCGATTTCTCTATCTGTAAGGGCCTTCATTGCAACATGTGAAGATATTCAAAACGTAACGATCGGTTAATTGCGTAATGTTCAGGGATTTCATAGTCCCGCAATTCATAGAGTTGAAGAATTCTGTGTTTGTGAGGAATTCATTACCGATTTCAGGTCATTTTATGAGGTATGAATCAAACAATTCGGACGGTCAACTGTATATAACAAATCATTTGCTCAAAAATACCTCCCCGACGGGGAACTGAACCCCGGTCTTTCGCGTGACAGGCGGAGACACTCACCACTATACTATTCAGGATTTACATGAACATGCTTTCAACACTCACGATTGTCAGTGATCTAATGCTCAATTTCTCTATATATAGCGGCCTTTATTGCAACATGTGGAGATAATCACAACGTAACGATCGATTAATTGCGTAATGTTCAGGGATTTCAAAGTCCCCAATTCATAGAGTTGAAGAATTCTGTCTTTGTGGGGAATTCATTACCGATTTCAGGTCATTTTATGCGGTATGAATCAAACAATTCGGACGTTCAACTTTATATAACAAATCATTTACTCAAAAATACCTCCCCGACGGGTAATTGAACCCCGGTCTTCCGCGTGACAGGCGGAGATACTCACCACTATACTACCGAGGATATACATGAATATGCTTTCAACACTCATGATTTTCAGTGGTCTGATGCTCAATTTCTCTATTTGTAAGGGACTACATTGCAATATGTGAAGATATTCAAAACGTAACGATCGGTTAATTGCGTAATATTCAGCGATTTCATAATCCCCAATTCATAGAGTTGAAGAATTCGGTGTTTGTGAGGAATTCATTACCGATTTCAGGTCATTTTATGAGGTATGAATCAAACAATTCGGACGGTGAACTGTATATAACAAATCATTTGCTCAAAAATACCTCCCCGACGGGGAACTGAACCCCGGTCTTCCGCGTGACAGGCGGAGATACTCACCACTATACTATCGAGGATTTACATGAATATGCTTTCAACACTCACGATTGTCAGTGATCTAATGCTCAATTTCTCTATATATAGCGGCCTTTATTGCAACATGTGGAGATAATCACAAAGTAACGATCGATTAATTGCGTAATGTTCAGGGATTTCAAAGTCCCTAATTCATAGAGTTGAAGAATTCTGTGTTTGTGGGGAATTCATTACCGATTTCAGGTCATTTTATGAGGTATGAATCAAACAATTCGGACGGTCAACTGTATATAACAAATCATTTACTCAAAAATACCTCCCCGACGGGGAATTGAACCCCGGTCTTCCGCGTGACAGGCGGAGATACTCACCACTATACTATCGAGGATTTACATGAATATGCTTTCAACACTCATGATTTTCAGTGATCTGATGCTCAATTTCTCTATTTGTAAGGGCCTACATTGCAACATGTGAAGATATTCAAAACGTAACGATCGGTTAATTGCGCAATGTTCAGCGATTTCACAATCCCCCAATTCATAGAGTTGAAGAATTCTGTGGTGAGGTACACTCATGATTTTCAGTGATCTGATGCTCGATTTCTCTATCTGTAAGGGCCTTCATTGCAACATGTGAAGATATTCAAAACGTAACGATCGGTTAATTGCGTAATGTTCAGGGATTTCATAGTCCCGCAATTCATAGAGTTGAAGAATTCTGTGTTTGTGAGGAATTCATTACCGATTTCAGGTCATTTTATGAGGTATGAATCAAACAATTCGGACGGTCAACTGTATATAACAAATCATTTGCTCAAAAATACCTCCCCGACGGGGAACTGAACCCCGGTCTTTCGCGTGACAGGCGGAGACACTCACCACTATACTATTCAGGATTTACATGAACATGCTTTCAACACTCACGATTGTCAGTGATCTAATGCTCAATTTCTCTATATATAGCGGCCTTTATTGCAACATGTGGAGATAATCACAACGTAACGATCGATTAATTGCGTAATGTTCAGGGATTTCAAAGTCCCCAATTCATAGAGTTGAAGAATTCTGTCTTTGTGGGGAATTCATTACCGATTTCAGGTCATTTTATGCGGTATGAATCAAACAATTCGGACGTTCAACTTTATATAACAAATCATTTACTCAAAAATACCTCCCCGACGCGTAATTGAACCCCGGTCTTCCGCGTGACAGGCGGAGATACTCACCACTATACTACCGAGGATATACATGAATATGCTTTCAACACTCATGATTTTCAATGGTCTGATGCTCAATTTCTCTATTTGTAAGGGACTACATTGCAATATGTGAAGATATTCAAAACGTAACGATCGGTTAATTGCGTAATATTCAGCGATTTCATAATCCCCAATTCATAGAGTTGAAGAATTCGGTGTTTGTGAGGAATTCATTACCGATTTCAGGTCATTTTATGAGGTATGAATCAAACAATTCGGACGGTGAACTGTATATAACAAATCATTTGCTCAAAAACACCTCCCCGACGGGGAACTGAACCCCGGTCTTCCGCGTGACAGGCGGAGATACTCACCACTATACTATCGAGGATTTACATGAATATGCTTTCAACACTCACGATTGTCAGTGATCTAATGCTCAATTTCTCTATATATAGCGGCCTTTATTGCAACATGTGGAGATAATCACAAAGTAACGATCGATTAATTGCGTAATGTTCAGGGATTTCAAAGTCCCTAATTCATAGAGTTGAAGAATTCTGTGTTTGTGGGGAATTCATTACCGATTTCAGGTCATTTTATGAGGTATGAATCAAACAATTCGGACGGTCAACTGTATATAACAAATCATTTACTCAAAAATACCTCCCCGACGGGGAATTGAACCCCGGTCTTCCGCGTGACAGGCGGAGATACTCACCACTATACTATCGAGGATTTACATGAATATGCTTTCAACACTCATGATTTTCAGTGATCTGATGCTCAATTTCTCTATTTGTAAGGGCCTACATTGCAACATGTGAAGATATTCAAAACGTAACGATCGGTTAATTGCGCAATGTTCAGCGATTTCACAATCCCCCAATTCATAGAGTTGAAGAATTCTGTGGTGAGGTACACTCATGATTTTCAGTGATCTGATGCTCGATTTCTCTATCTGTAAGGGCCTTCATTGCAACATGTGAAGATATTCAAAACGTAACGATCGGTTAATTGCGTAATGTTCAGGGATTTCATAGTCCCCCAATTCATAGAGTTGAAGAATTCTGTGTTTGTGAGGAATTCATTACCGATTTCAGGTCATTTTATGAGGTATGAATCAAACAATTCGGACGGTCAACTGTATATAACAAATCATTTATTCAAAAATACCTCCCCGCGGGTGAATTGAAACCCGGTCTTCCGCGTGACAGGCGGAGATACTCACCACTATACTATCGAGGATTTACATGAATATGCTTTCAACACTAATGATTTTCAGTGATCTGATGCTCAATTTCTCTGTTTGTAAGGGTTTACATTGCAACATGTGAAGATATTCAAAACGTAACGATCGGTTAATTGCGTAACGTTCAGCGATTTCATAATCTCCAATTCATAGAATTGAAGAATTCTGTGTTTGTGGGGAATTCATTACCGATTTCAGGTCATTTTATGAGGTATGAATCAAACAATTCGGACGGTCAACTGTATATAACAAATCATTTACTCAAAATTACTCCCCGACGGGGAATTGAACCCCGGTCTTCCGCGTGACAGGCGGAGATACTCACCACTATACTATCGAGGATTTACATGAATATCCTTTCAACACTCACGATTGTCAGTGATCTAATGCTCAATTTCTCTATATATAGCGGCCTTTATTGCAACGTGTGGAGATAATCACAACGTAACGATCGATTAATTGCGTAATGTTCAGGGATTTCAAAGTCCCTAATTCATAGAGTTGAAGAATTCTGTGTTTGTGGGGAATTCATTACCGATTTCAGGTCATTTCATGAGGTATGAATCAAACAATTCGGACGGTCAACTGTATATAACAAATCATTTGCTCAAAAATACCTCCCCGACGGGGAACTGAACCCCGGTCTTCCGCGTGACAGGCGGAGATACTCACCACTATACTATCGAGAATTTACATGAATATGCTTTCAACACTCACGATTGTCAGTGATCTAATGCTCAATTTCTCTATATATAGCGGCCTTTATTGCAACATGTGGAGATAATCACAACGTAACGATCGATTAATTGCGTAATGTTCAGGGATTTCAAAGTCCCTAATTCATAGAGTTGAAGAATTCTGTGTTTGTGGGGAATTCATTACCGATTTCAGGTCATTTTATGAGGTATGAATCAAACAATTCGGACGGTCAACTGTATATAACAAATCATTTACTCAAAAATACCTCCCCGACGGGTAATTGAACCCCGGTCTTCCGCGTGACAGGCGGAGATACTCACCACTATACTACCGAGGATATACATGAATATGCTTTCAACACTCATGATTTTCAGTGGTCTGATGCTCAATTTCTCTATTTGTAAGGGACTACATTGCAATATGTGAAGATATTCAAAACGTAACGATCGGTTAATTGCGTAATATTCAGCGATTTCATAATCCCCAATTCATAGAGTTGAAGAATTCGGTGTTTGTGAGGAATTCATTACCGATTTCAGGTCATTTTATGAGGTATGAATCAAACAATTCGGACGGTGAACTGTATATAACAAATCATTTGCTCAAAAATACCTCCCCGACGGGGAACTGAACCCCGGTCTTCCGCGTGACAGGCGGAGATATCCACTATACTATCGAGGATTTACATGAATATGCTTTCAACACTCACGATTGTCAGTGATCTAATGCTCAATTTCTCTATATATAGCGGCCTTTATTGCAACATGTGGAGATAATCACAAAGTAACGATCGATTAATTGCGTAATGTTCAGGGATTTCATAGTCCCTAATTCATAGAGTTGAAGAATTCTGTGTTTGTGAGGAATTCATTACCGATTTCAGGTCATTTTATGAGGTATGAATCAAACAATTCGGACGGTCAACTGTATATAACAAATCATTTGCTCAAAAATACCTCCCCGACGGGGAACTGAACCCCGGTCTTTCGCGTGACAGGCGGAGACACTCACCAGTATACTATCGAGGATTTACATGAACATGCTTTCAACACTCACGATTGTCAGTGATCTAATGCTCAATTTCTCTATATATAGCGGCCTTTATTGCAACATGTGGAGATAATCACAACGTAACGATCGATTAATTGCGTAATGTTCAGGGATTTCAAAGTCCCCAATTCATAGAGTTGAAGAATTCTGTCTTTGTGGGGAATTCATTACCGATTTCAGGTCATTTTATGCGGTATGAATCAAACAATTCGGACGTTCAACTTTATATAACAAATCATTTACTCAAAAATACCTCCCCGACGGGTAATTGAACCCCGGTCTTCCGCGTGACAGGCGGAGATACTCACCACTATACTACCGAGGATATACATGAATATGCTTTCAACACTCATGATTTTCAGTGGTCTGATGCTCAATTTCTCTATTTGTAAGGGACTACATTGCAATATGTGAAGATATTCAAAACGTAACGATCGGTTAATTGCGTAATATTCAGCGATTTCATAATCCCCAATTCATAGAGTTGAAGAATTCGGTGTTTGTGAGGAATTCATTACCGATTTCAGGTCATTTTATGAGGTATGAATCAAACAATTCGGACGGTGAACTGTATATAACAAATCATTTGCTCAAAAATACCTCCCCGACGGGGAACTGAACCCCGGTCTTCCGCGTGACAGGCGGAGATACTCACCACTATACTATCGAGGATTTACATGAATATGCTTTCAACACTCACGATTGTCAGTGATCTAATGCTCAATTTCTCTATATATAGCGGCCTTTATTGCAACATGTGGAGATAATCACAAAGTAACGATCGATTAATTGCGTAATGTTCAGGGATTTCAAAGTCCCTAATTCATAGAGTTGAAGAATTCTGTGTTTGTGGGGAATTCATTACCGATTTCAGGTCATTTTATGAGGTATGAATCAAACAATTCGGACGGTCAACTGTATATAACAAATCATTTACTCAAAAATACCTCCCCGACGGGGAATTGAACCCCGGTCTTCCGCGTGACAGGCGGAGATACTCACCACTATACTATCGAGGATTTACATGAATATGCTTTCAACACTCATGATTTTCAGTGATCTGATGCTCAATTTCTCTATTTGTAAGGGCCTACATTGCAACATGTGAAGATATTCAAAACGTAACGATCGGTTAATTGCGCAATGTTCAGCGATTTCACAATCCCCCAATTCATAGAGTTGAAGAATTCTGTGGTGAGGTACACTCATGATTTTCAGTGATCTGATGCTCGATTTCTCTATCTGTAAGGGCCTTCATTGCAACATGTGAAGATATTCAAAACGTAACGATCGGTTAATTGCGTAATGTTCAGGGATTTCATAGTCCCCCAATTCATAGAGTTGAAGAATTCTGTGTTTGTGAGGAATTCATTACCGATTTCAGGTCATTTTATGAGGTATGAATCAAACAATTCGGACGGTCAACTGTATATAACAAATCATTTATTCAAAAATACCTCCCCGCGGGTGAATTGAAACCCGGTCTTCCGCGTGACAGGCGGAGACACTCACCACTATACTATCGAGGATTTACATGAATATGCTTTCAACACTAATGATTTTCAGTGATCTGATGCTCAATTTCTCTGTTTGTAAGGGTTTACATTGCAACATGTGAAGATATTCAAAACGTAACGATCGGTTAATTGCGTAACGTTCAGCGATTTCATAATCCCCAATTCATAGAATTGAAGAATTCTGTGTTTGTGGGGAATTCATTACCGATTTCAGGTCATTTTATGAGGTATGAATCAAACAATTCGGACGGTCAACTGTATATAACAAATCATTTACTCAAAAATACTCCCCGACGGGGAACTGAACCCCGGTCTTCCGCGTGACAGGCGGAGATACTCACCACTATACTATCGAGGATTTACATGAATATCCTTTCAACACTCACGATTGTCAGTGATCTAATGCTCAATTTCTCTATATATAGCGGCCTTTATTGCAACGTGTGGAGATAATCACAACGTAACGATCGATTAATTGCGTAATGTTCAGGGATTTCAAAGTCCCTAATTCATAGAGTTGAAGAATTCTGTGTTTGTGGGGAATTCATTACCGATTTCAGGTCATTTCATGAGGTATGAATCAAACAATTCGGACGGTCAACTGTATATAACAAATCATTTGCTCAAAAATACCTCCCCGACGGGGAACTGAACCCCGGTCTTCCGCGTGACAGGCGGAGATACTCACCACTATACTATCGAGAATTTACATGAATATGCTTTCAACACTCACGATTGTCAGTGATCTAATGCTCAATTTCTCTATATATAGCGGCCTTTATTGCAACATGTGGAGATAATCACAACGTAACGATCGATTAATTGCGTAATGTTCAGGGATTTCAAAGTCCCTAATTCATAGAGTTGAAGAATTCTGTGTTTGTGGGGAATTCATTACCGATTTCAGGTCATTTTATGAGGTATGAATCAAACAATTCGGACGGTCAACTGTATATAACAAATCATTTACTCAAAAATACCTCCCCGACGGGGAATTGAACCCCGGTCTTCCGCGTGACAGGCGGAGATACTCACCACTATACTATCGAGGATTTACATGAATATGCTTTCAACACTCATGATTTTCAGTGATCTGATGCTCAATTTCTCTATTTGTAAGGGCCTACATTGCAACATGTGAAGATATTCAAAACGTAACGATCGGTTAATTGCGTAATGTTCAGCGATTTCACAATCCCCCAATTCATAGAGTTGAAGAATTCTGTGGTGAGGTACACTCATGATTTTCAGTGATCTGATGCTCGATTTCTCTATCTGTAAGGGCCTCCATTGCAACATGTGAAGATATTCAAAACGTAACGATCGGTTAATTGCGTAATGTTCAGGGATTTCATAGTCCCCCAATTCATAGAGTTGAAGAATTCTGTGTTTGTGAGGAATTCATTACCGATTTCAGGTCATTTTATGAGGTATGAATCAAACAATTCGGACGGTCAACTGTATATAACAAATCATTTACTCAAAAATACCTCCCGACGGTGAATTGAAACCCGGTCTTCCGCGTGACAGGCGGAGATACTCACCACTATACTATCGAGGATTTACATGAATATGCTTTCAACACTAATGATTTTCAGTGATCTGATGCTCAATTTCTCTGTTTGTAAGGGCCTACATTGCAACATGTGAAGATATTCAAAACGTAACGATCGGTTAATTGCGTAATGTTCAGCGATTTCATAATCCCCAACTCATAGAATTGAAGAATTCTGTGTTTGTGGGGAATTCATTACCGATTTCAGGTCATTTTATGAGGTATGAATCAAACAATTCGGACGGTCAACTGTATATAACAAATCATTTACTCAAAAATACTCCCCGACGGGGAATTGAACCCCGGTCTTCCGCGTGACAGGCGGAGATACTCACCACTATACTATCGAAGATTTACATGAATATCCTTTCGACACTCACGATTGTCAGTGATCTAATGCTCAATTTCTCTCTACATAGCGGCCTTTATTGCAACATGTGGTGATAATCACAACGTAACGATCGATTAATTGCGTAATGTTCATGGATTTCAAAGTCCCCAATTCATAGAGTTGAAGAATTCTGTGTTTGTGGGGAATTCATTACCGATTTCAGGTCATTTTATGAGGTTTGAATCAAACAATTCGGACGTTCACCTTTATATAACAAATCATTTACTCAAAAATACCTCCCCGACGGGGAATTGAACCCCGGTCTTCCGCGTGACAGGCGGAGATACTCACCACTATACTATCGAGAATTTACATGAATATGCTTTCAACACTCACGATTGTCAGTGATCTAATGCTCAATTTCTCTATATATAGCGGCCTTTATTGCAACATGTGGAGATAATCACAACGTAACGATCGATTAATTGCGTAATGTTCAGGGATTTCAAAGTCCCTAATTCATAGAGTTGAAGAATTCTGTGTTTGTGGGGAATTCATTACCGATTTCAGGTCATTTTATGAGGTATGAATCAAACAATTCGGACGGTCAACTGTATATAACAAATCATTTACTCAAAAATACCTCCCCGACGGGGAATTGAACCCCGGTCTTCCGCGTGACAGGCGGAGATACTCACCACTATACTATCGAGGATTTACATGAATATGCTTTCAACACTCATGATTTTCAGTGATCTAATGCTCAATTTCTCTATATATAGCGGCCTTTATTGCAACATGTGGAGATAATCACAACGTAACGATCGATTAATTGCGTAATGTTCAGGGATTTCAAAGTCCCCAATTCATAGAGTTGAAGAATTCTGTCTTTGTGGGGAATTCATTACCGATTTCAGGTCATTTTATGCGGTATGAATCAAACAATTCGGACGTTCAACTTTATATAACAAATCATTTACTCAAAAATACCTCCCCGACGGGTAATTGAACCCCGGTCTTCCGCGTGACAGGCGGAGATACTCACCACTATACTACCGAGGATATACATGAATATGCTTTCAACACTCATGATTTTCAGTGGTCTGATGCTCAATTTCTCTATTTGTAAGGGACTACATTGCAATATGTGAAGATATTCAAAACGTAACGATCGGTTAATTGCGTAATATTCAGCGATTTCATAATCCCCAATTCATAGAGTTGAAGAATTCGGTGTTTGTGAGGAATTCATTACCGATTTCAGGTCATTTTATGAGGTATGAATCAAACAATTCGGACGGTGAACTGTATATAACAAATCATTTGCTCAAAAATACCTCCCCGACGGGGAACTGAACCCCGGTCTTCCGCGTGACAGGCGGAGATACTCACCACTATACTATCGAGGATTTACATGAATATGCTTTCAACACTCACGATTGTCAGTGATCTAATGCTCAATTTCTCTATATATAGCGGCCTTTATTGCAACATGTGGAGATAATCACAAAGTAACGATCGATTAATTGCGTAATGTTCAGGGATTTCAAAGTCCCTAATTCATAGAGTTGAAGAATTCTGTGTTTGTGGGGAATTCATTACCGATTTCAGGTCATTTTATGAGGTATGAATCAAACAATTCGGACGGTCAACTGTATATAACAAATCATTTACTCAAAAATACCTCCCCGACGGGGAATTGAACCCCGGTCTTCCGCGTGACAGGCGGAGATACTCACCACTATACTATCGAGGATTTACATGAATATGCTTTCAACACTCATGATTTTCAGTGATCTGATGCTCAATTTCTCTATTTGTAAGGGCCTACATTGCAACATGTGAAGATATTCAAAACGTAACGATCGGTTAATTGCGCAATGTTCAGCGATTTCACAATCCCCCAATTCATAGAGTTGAAGAATTCTGTGGTGAGGTACACTCATGATTTTCAGTGATCTGATGCTCGATTTCTCTATCTGTAAGGGCCTTCATTGCAACATGTGAAGATATTCAAAACGTAACGATCGGTTAATTGCGTAATGTTCAGGGATTTCATAGTCCCCCAATTCATAGAGTTGAAGAATTCTGTGTTTGTGAGGAATTCATTACCGATTTCAGGTCATTTTATGAGGTATGAATCAAACAATTCGGACGGTCAACTGTATATAACAAATCATTTATTCAAAAATACCTCCCCGCGGGTGAATTGAAACCCGGTCTTCCGCGTGACAGGCGGAGACACTCACCACTATACTATCGAGGATTTACATGAATATGCTTTCAACACTAATGATTTTCAGTGATCTGATGCTCAATTTCTCTGTTTGTAAGGGTTTACATTGCAACATGTGAAGATATTCAAAACGTAACGATCGGTTAATTGCGTAACGTTCAGCGATTTCATAATCCCCAATTCATAGAATTGAAGAATTCTGTGTTTGTGGGGAATTCATTACCGATTTCAGGTCATTTTATGAGGTATGAATCAAACAATTCGGACGGTCAACTGTATATAACAAATCATTTACTCAAAAATACTCCCCGACGGGGAATTGAACCCCGGTCTTCCGCGTGACAGGCGGAGATACTCACCACTATACTATCGAGGATTTACATGAATATCCTTTCAACACTCACGATTGTCAGTGATCTAATGCTCAATTTCTCTATATATAGCGGCCTTTATTGCAACGTGTGGAGATAATCACAACGTAACGATCGATTAATTGCGTAATGTTCAGGGATTTCAAAGTCCCTAATTCATAGAGTTGAAGAATTCTGTGTTTGTGGGGAATTCATTACCGATTTCAGGTCATTTCATGAGGTATGAATCAAACAATTCGGACGGTCAACTGTATATAACAAATCATTTGCTCAAAAATACCTCCCCGACGGGGAACTGAACCCCGGTCTTCCGCGTGACAGGCGGAGATACTCACCACTATACTATCGAGAATTTACATGAATATGCTTTCAACACTCACGATTGTCAGTGATCTAATGCTCAATTTCTCTATATATAGCGGCCTTTATTGCAACATGTGGAGATAATCACAACGTAACGATCGATTAATTGCGTAATGTTCAGGGATTTCAAAGTCCCTAATTCATAGAGTTGAAGAATTCTGTGTTTGTGGGGAATTCATTACCGATTTCAGGTCATTTTATGAGGTATGAATCAAACAATTCGGACGGTCAACTGTATATAACAAATCATTTACTCAAAAATACCTCCCCGACGGGGAATTGAACCCCGGTCTTCCGCGTGACAGGCGGAGATACTCACCACTATACTATCGAGGATTTACATGAATATGCTTTCAACACTCATGATTTTCAGTGATCTGATGCTCAATTTCTCTATTTGTAAGGGCCTACATTGCAACATGTGAAGATATTCAAAACGTAACGATCGGTTAATTGCGTAATGTTCAGCGATTTCACAATCCCCCAATTCATAGAGTTGAAGAATTCTGTGGTGAGGTACACTCATGATTTTCAGTGATCTGATGCTCGATTTCTCTATCTGTAAGGGCCTCCATTGCAACATGTGAAGATATTCAAAACGTAACGATCGGTTAATTGCGTAATGTTCAGGGATTTCATAGTCCCCCAATTCATAGAGTTGAAGAATTCTGTGTTTGTGAGGAATTCATTACCGATTTCAGGTCATTTTATGAGGTATGAATCAAACAATTCGGACGGTCAACTGTATATAACAAATCATTTACTCAAAAATACCTCCCGACGGTGAATTGAAACCCGGTCTTCCGCGTGACAGGCGGAGATACTCACCACTATACTATCGAGGATTTACATGAATATGCTTTCAACACTAATGATTTTCAGTGATCTGATGCTCAATTTCTCTGTTTGTAAGGGCCTACATTGCAACATGTGAAGATATTCAAAACGTAACGATCGGTTAATTGCGTAATGTTCAGCGATTTCATAATCCCCAACTCATAGAATTGAAGAATTCTGTGTTTGTGGGGAATTCATTACCGATTTCAGGTCATTTTATGAGGTATGAATCAAACAATTCGGACGGTCAACTGTATATAACAAATCATTTACTCAAAAATACTCCCCGACGGGGAATTGAACCCCGGTCTTCCGCGTGACAGGCGGAGATACTCACCACTATACTATCGAAGATTTACATGAATATCCTTTCGACACTCACGATTGTCAGTGATCTAATGCTCAATTTCTCTCTACATAGCGGCCTTTATTGCAACATGTGGTGATAATCACAACGTAACGATCGATTAATTGCGTAATGTTCATGGATTTCAAAGTCCCCAATTCATAGAGTTGAAGAATTCTGTGTTTGTGGGGAATTCATTACCGATTTCAGGTCATTTTATGAGGTTTGAATCAAACAATTCGGACGTTCACCTTTATATAACAAATCATTTACTCAAAAATACCTCCCCGACGGGGAATTGAACCCCGGTCTTCCGCGTGACAGGCGGAGATACTCGCCACTATACTATCGAGGATTTACATGAATATGCTTTCAACACTCATGATTTTCAGTGATCTAATGCTCAATTTCTCTATATATAGCGGCCTTTATTGCAACATGTGGAGATAATCACAAAGTAACGATCGATTAATTGCGTAATGTTCAGGGATTTCATAGTCCCTAATTCATAGAGTTGAAGAATTCTGTGTTTGTGAGGAATTCATTACCGATTTCAGGTCATTTTATGAGGTATGAATCAAACAATTCGGACGGTCAACTGTATATAACAAATCATTTGCTCAAAAATACCTCCCCGACGGGGAACTGAACCCCGGTCTTTCGCGTGACAGGCGGAGACACTCACCAGTATACTATCGAGGATTTACATGAACATGCTTTCAACACTCACGATTGTCAGTGATCTAATGCTCAATTTCTCTATATATAGCGGCCTTTATTGCAACATGTGGAGATAATCACAACGTAACGATCGATTAATTGCGTAATGTTCAGGGATTTCAAAGTCCCCAATTCATAGAGTTGAAGAATTCTGTCTTTGTGGGGAATTCATTACCGATTTCAGGTCATTTTATGCGGTATGAATCAAACAATTCGGACGTTCAACTTTATATAACAAATCATTTACTCAAAAATACCTCCCCGACGGGTAATTGAACCCAGGTCTTCCGCGTGACAGGCGGAGATACTCACCACTATACTACCGAGGATATACATGAATATGCTTTCAACACTCATGATTTTCAGTGGTCTGATGCTCAATTTCTCTATTTGTAAGGGACTACATTGCAATATGTGAAGATATTCAAAACGTAACGATCGGTTAATTGCGTAATATTCAGCGATTTCATAATCCCCAATTCATAGAGTTGAAGAATTCGGTGTTTGTGAGGAATTCATTACCGATTTCAGGTCATTTTATGAGGTATGAATCAAACAATTCGGACGGTGAACTGTATATAACAAATCATTTGCTCAAAAATACCTCCCCGACGGGGAACTGAACCCCGGTCTTCCGCGTGACAGGCGGAGATACTCACCACTATACTATCGAGGATTTACATGAATATGCTTTCAACACTCACGATTGTCAGTGATCTAATGCTCAATTTCTCTATATATAGCGGCCTTTATTGCAACATGTGGAGATAATCACAAAGTAACGATCGATTAATTGCGTAATGTTCAGGGATTTCAAAGTCCCTAATTCATAGAGTTGAAGAATTCTGTGTTTGTGGGGAATTCATTACCGATTTCAGGTCATTTTATGAGGTATGAATCAAACAATTCGGACGGTCAACTGTATATAACAAATCATTTACTCAAAAATACCTCCCCGACGGGGAATTGAACCCCGGTCTTCCGCGTGACAGGCGGAGATACTCACCACTATACTATCGAGGATTTACATGAATATGCTTTCAACACTCATGATTTTCAGTGATCTGATGCTCAATTTCTCTATTTGTAAGGGCCTACATTGCAACATGTGAAGATATTCAAAACGTAACGATCGGTTAATTGCGCAATGTTCAGCGATTTCACAATCCCCCAATTCATAGAGTTGAAGAATTCTGTGGTGAGGTACACTCATGATTTTCAGTGATCTGATGCTCGATTTCTCTATCTGTAAGGGCCTTCATTGCAACATGTGAAGATATTCAAAACGTAACGATCGGTTAATTGCGTAATGTTCAGGGATTTCATAGTCCCCCAATTCATAGAGTTGAAGAATTCTGTGTTTGTGAGGAATTCATTACCGATTTCAGGTCATTTTATGAGGTATGAATCAAACAATTCGGACGGTCAACTGTATATAACAAATCATTTATTCAAAAATACCTCCCCGCGGGTGAATTGAAACCCGGTCTTCCGCGTGACAGGCGGAGATACTCACCACTATACTATCGAGGATTTACATGAATATGCTTTCAACACTAATGATTTTCAGTGATCTGATGCTCAATTTCTCTGTTTGTAAGGGTTTACATTGCAACATGTGAAGATATTCAAAACGTAACGATCGGTTAATTGCGTAACGTTCAGCGATTTCATAATCCCCAATTCATAGAATTGAAGAATTCTGTGTTTGTGGGGAATTCATTACCGATTTCAGGTCATTTTATGAGGTATGAATCAAACAATTCGGACGGTCAACTGTATATAACAAATCATTTACTCAAAAATACTCCCCGACGGGGAATTGAACCCCGGTCTTCCGCGTGACAGGCGGAGATACTCACCACTATACTATCGAGGATTTACATGAATATCCTTTCAACACTCACGATTGTCAGTGATCTAATGCTCAATTTCTCTATATATAGCGGCCTTTATTGCAACGTGTGGAGATAATCACAACGTAACGATCGATTAATTGCGTAATGTTCAGGGATTTCAAAGTCCCTAATTCATAGAGTTGAAGAATTCTGTGTTTGTGGGGAATTCATTACCGATTTCAGGTCATTTCATGAGGTATGAATCAAACAATTCGGACGGTCAACTGTATATAACAAATCATTTGCTCAAAAATACCTCCCCGACGGGGAACTGAACCCCGGTCTTCCGCGTGACAGGCGGAGATACTCACCACTATACTATCGAGAATTTACATGAATATGCTTTCAACACTCACGATTGTCAGTGATCTAATGCTCAATTTCTCTATATATAGCGGCCTTTATTGCAACATGTGGAGATAATCACAACGTAACGATCGATTAATTGCGTAATGTTCAGGGATTTCAAAGTCCCTAATTCATAGAGTTGAAGAATTCTGTGTTTGTGGGGAATTCATTACCGATTTCAGGTCATTTTATGAGGTATGAATCAAACAATTCGGACGGTCAACTGTATATAACAAATCATTTACTCAAAAATACCTCCCCGACGGGGAATTGAACCCCGGTCTTCCGCGTGACAGGCGGAGATACTCACCACTATACTATCGAGGATTTACATGAATATGCTTTCAACACTCATGATTTTCAGTGATCTGATGCTCAATTTCTCTATTTGTAAGGGCCTACATTGCAACATGTGAAGATATTCAAAACGTAACGATCGGTTAATTGCGTAATGTTCAGCGATTTCACAATCCCCCAATTCATAGAGTTGAAGAATTCTGTGGTGAGGTACACTCATGATTTTCAGTGATCTGATGCTCGATTTCTCTATCTGTAAGGGCCTCCATTGCAACATGTGAAGATATTCAAAACGTAACGATCGGTTAATTGCGTAATGTTCAGGGATTTCATAGTCCCCCAATTCATAGAGTTGAAGAATTCTGTGTTTGTGAGGAATTCATTACCGATTTCAGGTCATTTTATGAGGTATGAATCAAACAATTCGGACGGTCAACTGTATATAACAAATCATTTACTCAAAAATACCTCCCGACGGTGAATTGAAACCCGGTCTTCCGCGTGACAGGCGGAGATACTCACCACTATACTATCGAGGATTTACATGAATATGCTTTCAACACTAATGATTTTCAGTGATCTGATGCTCAATTTCTCTGTTTGTAAGGGCCTACATTGCAACATGTGAAGATATTCAAAACGTAACGATCGGTTAATTGCGTAATGTTCAGCGATTTCATAATCCCCAACTCATAGAATTGAAGAATTCTGTGTTTGTGGGGAATTCATTACCGATTTCAGGTCATTTTATGAGGTATGAATCAAACAATTCGGACGGTCAACTGTATATAACAAATCATTTACTCAAAAATACTCCCCGACGGGGAATTGAACCCCGGTCTTCCGCGTGACAGGCGGAGATACTCACCACTATACTATCGAAGATTTACATGAATATCCTTTCGACACTCACGATTGTCAGTGATCTAATGCTCAATTTCTCTCTACATAGCGGCCTTTATTGCAACATGTGGTGATAATCACAACGTAACGATCGATTAATTGCGTAATGTTCATGGATTTCAAAGTCCCCAATTCATAGAGTTGAAGAATTCTGTGTTTGTGGGGAATTCATTACCGATTTCAGGTCATTTTATGAGGTTTGAATCAAACAATTCGGACGTTCACCTTTATATAACAAATCATTTACTCAAAAATACCTCCCCGACGGGGAATTGAACCCCGGTCTTCCGCGTGACAGGCGGAGATACTCACCACTATACTATCGAGGATTTACATGAATATGCTTTCAACACTCATGATTTTCAGTGGTCTGATGCTCAATTTCTCTATATATAGCGGCCTTTATTGCAACATGTGGAGATAATCACAACGTAACGATCGATTAATTGCGTAATGTTCAGGGATTTCAAAGTCCCCAATTCATAGAGTTGAAGAATTATGTCTTTGTGAGGAATTCATTACCGATTTCAGGTCATTTTATGAGGTATGAATCAAACAATTCGGACGTTCAACTTTATATAACAAATCATTTACTCAAAAATACCTCCCCGACGGGGAATTGAACCCCGGTCTTCCGCGTGACAGGCGGAGATACTCACCACTATACTATCGAAGATTTACATGAATATCCTTTCGACACTCACGATTGTCAGTGATCTAATGCTCAATTTCTCTCTACATAGCGGCCTTTATTGCAACATGTGGTGATAATCACAACGTAACGATCGATTAATTGCGTAATGTTCATGGATTTCAAAGTCCCCAATTCATAGAGTTGAAGAATTCTGTGTTTGTGGGGAATTCATTACCGATTTCAGGTCATTTTATGAGGTATGAATCAAACAATTCGGACGTTCAACTTTATATAACAAATCATTTACTCAACAAGTAACCTGTAGAATACTGTGTGGGTAATATTTTTTATATTGATTTTTGTTGCATTTGCAGCAAATAGTTACCAAACAATGAGAAATCTATAGGATTGAATATACCCCACAGCCTGCTTCACATGCATTGTTCATAGTTCATATGGTGCTTACACCAGGATTTAATTACAGCACCTAGGCGGTATGTGGTTACAGCTTAATGTTCGAGTAATCGCAAGAAATTGACATGACAATAGAAATTCATTAAAGACTGCCACTCCCATGCAATTAACAGCGAGTGAAATTCCTGGGATTGAAACATATATTTTGAAGTCACTGATGTAGGCAACGAATAACTGCAAGTTGACATAAAGACTAGGTAGTTTATTTAATCAGTGGTAAACTAGAGGCTGAAATTATAATTAATTTGTTTATTTCAATTTCTCCTGACGTCAAATAGAATACACTGGTGAAACACGGTAGTAACTGTGGGTGAAAGGATGTTTTGGGGTGTAGTTTACATTGTATATGGAGTGGTAGGGTCGGGTGTAATGTGTTCATTTCCAACTATTATGAAGTCACGTAGAATTTCACTTAATTTATTTTTGCTGACATGTTTTCAAGCATTACATGTGAATCTAATTTTCACTGCGCTGTGTCTCAATATAGTATGAGGGAAATGGCATATTCACTGGAATTTATTTCAGGGGAAAAATGTTTTCAGTGATAATGAAGTATTATGACAGACACCCTCCCCGTGGCTTTCATTGCGTATGGAAGTTATTTTCACGAGTGATGCGGTGTATCCTGCTGCCGTACTTTCACGAGCGAAGCCACGGGGAGGGTGTGGGGTTCTGTTATTATACACATGTCCCATATTTGATTATTTCATATTAAAAAAAGAACGTGCAACAAACCGGGATAGAAATTTAGATCGGGAAACCCAATTGTCCATTAATATGCTCCAAGACAGTGCTGCGACCTAGCAACGCTTGTCAGTGTAGAACGCGTGTCGCTGTACGTGTGAAAATAAAATAATCAGACGTCTAATTTAAGTCATTGTCCGAATAAATAACTCGTGGATGTTTAAGCGCGGTGGTCGTAGCACAGCGCGTGTTCGAATTTCATGTAAATAAACAATGTATTTTACACGCGTTGTATACGTCGCTGTGAGTCCCATATCGAACAGGACGCGACACGACGACTGTCGCCCTTTAGTTGGGACCACGACAGAACCAGAACTTAAACTGGGCGACTACGATACACGGTTGATGTTGAAGTTAAAAGTTCCTCCACAGATCTGTGCATTGGCAAACATGCCGTGCAACTGCGGTACTCCACTGACGGAATGACTTTCGTTGAAATCGGTCGTCGCTGACTCGTGAGCTGCACACTACAACCTCGTTTGTGATGTTGCTTGCTTGTCGTGGATAGACTGAGTCTTGGTTACCGGTTAAATTTTGCTAATTTGGCGTTGGTAATCTTTATTTGGAACTGAGTAACGCCGCAACGTCGCCAGCAGAAACCTCATGGTATATCGA
The DNA here is from genome assembly GCF_978046115.1 of Saccoglossus kowalevskii. Taxonomy (NCBI): domain Eukaryota; kingdom Metazoa; phylum Hemichordata; class Enteropneusta; family Harrimaniidae; genus Saccoglossus; species Saccoglossus kowalevskii. Next base: position 28,545,308 of record NC_140657.1, read on the forward strand.
TGTTGATGGTTGCGGCTCCATATTAATCGGAGATTTTACTGCGGGTCCAGGCAGCGGGTGGATCTTCCGAGAGCCCTTCAAGATTTATAAAACTCAGATTCCAGGTGGTCAACAAACATTAAGTTCTCCCAATCCTAGTATTCTATGTGATGTACATCTAACATGCCAAAAATGCTGGTGAACGATTTGAACCTGACAAAAATACTTGAAATAGATACCAGGAAGAGGAGGGGGGTAAAAGAAAAGTTATATAACATTTTATTATTCAATAATTTATTAAAATACACAAGTTTGTCCAACTCCCTGTGATACAACACCTCAGACATAGCTCATTGTACTCGGCTGGAGTGTGGGCAAAAAGTTACTATTTGAATTTTTGATATCTTTTTTCATTAATGAGAAAGTTGACCCCGAAGTTAGAGTAACTGTTCAGCAGGAATGGCTTTTTAACTCTTCTGTGATTTTTTTTTTGGCTTGGCTGATTTTGTCACGGTTCATACTTGACAGGCAGGTCGTACCATCACTAATTGGAAAAACAATCCTGACCCACCGCTACCATGGCAACAGCCAAAGTCTTGTAATAGCTGTGCCCAAAGGATCATGCCTTTTATTTTGGCTACGTTGCGCACTGGTAAGAGATCACCGGCGCCGACATTGTTACCACTGTCAACGGAATCCCAACGCAGCTTTGAACTTTGAATAAAATGTAAATGCTGCTTCCAATCTAGAAAATACTATCGCAAAACGATTGGAAATTATACATTTAACGGCTGAATACGTCCTAACAATAAAATAAAGTGACTTCTAATGACTGCCATGTTATTTTGCAAACCTCGTATAAGGTGCCCGGTTTTAGTTATAAACAGACGTTAGCTTCACGTTCATGTCCCTTCCATGATAACAGCCGAAAACATATTGCTTGTTTTTTACCGGTTTTCATTGGCAACCGAAGTATTTTTATTTTGTAAACAAATTTTCGTCTGCTATTTTTATTCAGTTCAAATCGTTCAGCAACATTTTTGGCATATTAGGTGTACATCACATGGAATACTACGATTGAGAGAACTTGATGTATGTTGACTGATTTTTATCATAGTACGAAGTACCAGGAAGTTACTCAGATCCAAATAAAGATTACCAACGTCAAATGAGCAACATTAGACTGGTAATCAAGATTCATGTAATCCATGGCTAACAAGCAACATCACAAGCGAAGTTGTAGCATGCAGTAAGTCATCCCGTCAGTGGAGTACCGCAGTAACACGGCATGTTTGCCATCAGCATTGTATTCAAACGAATCACGTGGTGTGCCGTTCTCGTTCAAACCCGGGATTCGATCAATAGGGGAGTCCCATTAAAAAAACACATTGCAAATCATGCAAGTTCAACATTTTCAAACCAATATACTAAAACAGAAATGCTCAGAAATGTAAATGAAGGATAGATATTACTTTTCACTATACACATCTCTGTTGATACTATTCCTCACATATTCTACTCCCAATTACTCCTGCGTAAAATGGACTAGCCTCTTCATGTTGACATTCAGACTAAAATCACGTGACAGGCTGTTAAAATTGGCTGTTGCATACTCTTTCGCCGGTCTGGAAAATGTGTTTAATTAACTCACATTCAAGCAACAATGCAGATTTCCCAGTGGGAGTGAGACTATTCAAACTCTGCCACTAAAAAATAGGGGTGTTTTCAGCAAAAAACGAATAACCCTGGAATACACACAATATACTGAATTTCGGAACAAATCGTGCATTACTTACAGCAGCAGAATACCACAGAAATATCAGACGAAACATGAAAACACTATATATTGTATTTCAGCCTGAACCCTCTATAATGCAATTCAAGGAATTAACCCCATATGTGCATCCATTTCCCACCTTGGTATCACCCACCCCTGAAAACAAACTCTTAATACCACGCTGAAGCGTTTGGTAAAAATACCTCCCCGACGGGGAATTGAACCCCGGTCTTCCGCGTGACAGGCGGAGATACTCACCACTATACTATCGAGGATTTACATGAATATGCTTTCAACACTCATGATTTTCAGTGGTCTGATGCTCAATTTCTCTATATATAGCGGCCTTTATTGCAACATGTGGAGATAATCACAACGTAACGATCGATTAATTGCGTAATGTTCAGGGATTTCAAAGTCCCCAATTCATAGAGTTGAAGAATTCTGTCTTTGTGAGGAATTCATTACCGATTTCAGGTCATTTTATGAGGTATGAATCAAACAATTCGGACGTTCAACTTTATATAACAAATCATTTACTCAAAAATACCTCCCCGACGGAGAATTGAACCCCGGTCTTCCGCGTGACAGGCGGAGATACTCACCACTATACTATCGAGGATTTACATGAATATGCTTTCAACACTCATGATTTTCAGTGGTCTGATGCTCAATTTCTCTATTTGTAAGGGACTACATTGCAATATGTGAAGATATTCAAAACGTAACGATCGGTTAATTGCGTATTATTCAGCGATTTCATAATCCCCAATTCATAGAGTTGAAGAATTCTGTGTTTGTGGGGAATTCATTAGCGATTTCAGGTCATTTTATGAGGTATGAATCAAACAATTCGGACGGTCAACTGTATATAACAAATCATTTACTCAAAAATACCTCCCCGACGGTGAATTGAACCCCGGTCTTCCGCGTGACAGGCGGAGATACTTACCACTATACTATCGAGGATTTACATGAATATGCTTTCAACACTCATGATTTTCAGTGGTCTGATGCTCAATTTCTCTATTTGTAAGGGACTACATTGCAATATGTGAAGATATTCAAAACGTAACGATCGGTTAATTGCGTAATATTCAGCGATTTCATAATCCCCAATTCATAGAGTTGAAGAATTCTGTGTTTGTGGGGAATTCATTACCGATTTCAGGTCATTTTATGAGGTATGAATCAAACAATTCGGACGTTCAACTGTATATAACAAATCATTTACTCAAAAATACCTCCCCGACGGTGAATTGAACCCCGGACTTCCGCGTGACAGGCGGAGATACTCACCACTATACCATCGAGGATTTACATGAATATGCTTTCAACACTCATGATTTTCAGTGGTCTGATGCTCAATTTCTCTATTTGTAAGGGACTACATTGCAATATGTGAAGATATTCAAAACGTAACGATCGGTTAATTGCGTAATATTCAGCGATTTCATAATCCCCAATTCATAGAGTTGAAGAATTCTGTGTTTGTGGGGAATTCATTACCGATTTCAGGTCATTTTATGAGGTATGAATCAAACAATTCGGACGGTCAACTGTATATAACAAATCATTTGCTCAAAAATACCTCCCCGACGGGGAACTGAACCCCGGTCTTCCGCGTGACAGGCGGAGATACTCACCACTATACTATCGAGGATTTACATGAATATGCTTTCAACACTCACGATTGTCAGTGATCTAATGCTCAATTTCTCTATATATAGCGGCCTTTATTGCAACATGTGGAGATAATCACAACGTAACGATCGATTAATTGCGTAATGTTCAGGGATTTCAAAGTCCCTAATTCATAGAGTTGAAGAATTCTGTGTTTGTGGGGAATTCATTACCGATTTCAGGTCATTTTATGAGGTATGAATCAAACAATTCGGACGGTCAACTGTATATAACAAATCATTTGCTCAAAAATACCTCCCCGACGGGGAACTGAACCCCGGTCTTCCGCGTGACAGGCGGAGATACTCGCCACTATACTATCGAGGATTTACATGAATATGCTTTCAACACTCACGATTGTCAGTGATCTAATGCTCAATTTCTCTATCTGTAAGGGCCTTCATTGCAACATGTGAAGATATTCAAAACGTAACGATCGGTTAATTGCGTAATGTTCAGGGATTTCATAGTCCCCCAATTCATAGAGTTGAAGAATTCTGTGTTTGTGAGGAATTCATTACCGATTTCAGGTCATTTTATGAGGTATGAATCAAACAATTCGGACGGTCAACTGTATATAACAAATCATTTACTCAAAAATACCTCCCCGACGGTGAATTGAAACCCGGTCTTCCGCGTGACAGGCGGAGATACTCACCACTATACTATCGAGGATTTACATGAATATGCTTTCAACACTAATGATTTTCAGCGATCTGATGCTCAATTTCTCTGTTTGTAAGGGCCTACATTGCAACATGTGAAGATATTCAAAACGTAACGATCGGTTAATTGCGTAATGTTCAGCGATTTCATAATCCCCAATTCATAGAATTGAAGAATTCTGTGTTTGTGGGGAATTCATTACCGATATCAGGTCATTTTATGAGGTATGAATCAAACAATTCGGACGGTCAACTGTATATAACAAATCATTTACTCAAAAATACTCCCCGACGGGTAATTGAACCCCGGTCTTCCGCGTGACAGGCAGAGATACTCACCACTATACTATCGAGGATTTACATGAATATGCTTTCAACACTCATGATTTTCAGTGGTCTGATGCTCAATTTCTCTATATATAGCAGCCTTTATTGCAACATGTGGAGATAATCACAACGTAACGATCGATTAATTGCGTAATGTTCAGGGATTTCAAAGTCCCCAATTCATAGAGTTGAAGAATTCTGTCTTTGTGAGGAATTCATTACCGATTTCAGGTCATTTTATGAGGTATGAATCAAACAATTCGGACGTTCAACTTTATATAACAAATCATTTACTCAAAAATACCTCCCCGACGGAGAATTGAACCCCGGTCTTCCGCGTGACAGGCGGAGATACTCACCACTATACTATCGAGGATTTACATGAATATGCTTTCAACACTCATGATTTTCAGTGGTCTGATGCTCAATTTCTCTATTTGTAAGGGACTACATTGCAATATGTGAAGATATTCAAAACGTAACGATCGGTTAATTGCGTAATATTCAGCGATTCCATAATCCCCAATTCATAGAGTTGAAGAATTCTGTGTTTGTGGGGAATTCATTACCGATTTCAGGTCATTTTATGAGGTATGAATCAAACAATTCGGACGGTCAACTGTATATAACAAATCATTTGCTCAAAAATACCTCCCCGACGGGGAACTGAACCCCGGTCTTCCGCGTGACAGGCGGAGATACTCACCACTATACTATCGAGGATTTACATGAATATGCTTTCAACACTCACGATTGTCAGTGATCTAATGCTCAATTTCTCTATATATAGCGGCCTTTATTGCAACATGTGGAGATAATCACAACGTAACGATCGATTAATTGCGTAATGTTCAGGGATTTCAAAGTCCCTAATTCATAGAGTTGAAGAATTCTGTGTTTGTGGGGAATTCATTACCGATTTCAGGTCATTTTATGAGGTATGAATCAAACAATTCGGACGGTCAACTGTATATAACAAATCATTTGCTCAAAAATACCTCCCCGACGGGGAACTGAACCCCGGTCTTCCGCGTGACAGGCGGAGATACTCGCCACTATACTATGGAGGATTTACATGAATATGCTTTCAACACTCACGATTGTCAGTGATCTAATGCTCAATTTCTCTATCTGTAAGGGCCTTCATTGCAACATGTGAAGATATTCAAAACGTAACGATCGGTTAATTGCGTAATGTTCAGGGATTTCATAGTCCCCCAATTCATAGAGTTGAAGAATTCTGTGTTTGTGAGGAATTCATTACCGATTTCAGGTCATTTTATGAGGTATGAATCAAACAATTCGGACGGTCAACTGTATATAACAAATCATTTACTCAAAAATACCTCCCCGACGGTGAATTGAAACCTGGTCTTCCGCGTGACAGGCGGAGATACTCACCACTATACTATCGAGGATTTACATGAATATGCTTTCAACACTCATGATTTTCAGTGGTCTGATGCTCAATTTCTCTATTTGTAAGGGACTACATTGCAATATGTGAAGATATTCAAAACGTAACGATCGGTTAATTGCGTAATATTCAGCGATTTCATAATCCCCAATTCATAGAGTTGAAGAATTCTGTGTTTGTGGGGAATTCATTACCGATTTCAGGTCATTTTATGAGGTATGAATCAAACAATTCGGACGGTCAACTGTATATAACAAATCATTTGCTCAAAAATACCTCCCCGACGGGGAACTGAACCCCGGTCTTCCGCGTGACAGGCGGAGATACTCACCACTATACTATCGAGGATTTACATGAATATGCTTTCAACACTCACGATTGTCAGTGATCTAATGCTCAATTTCTCTATATATAGCGGCCTTTATTGCAACATGTGGAGATAATCACAACGTAACGATCGATTAATTGCGTAATGTTCAGGGATTTCAAAGTCCCTAATTCATAGAGTTAAAGAATTCTGTGTTTGTGAGGAATTCATTACCGATTTCAGGTCATTTTATGAGGTATGAATCAAACAATTCGGACGGTCAACTGTATATAACAAATCATTTACTCAAAAATACCTCCCCGACGGTGAATTGAAACCCGGTCTTCCGCGTGACAGGCGGAGATGCTCACCACTATACTATCGAGGATTTACATGAATATGCTTTCAACACTAATGATTTTCAGCGATCTGATGCTCAATTTCTCTGTTTGTAAGGGCCTACATTGCAACATGTGAAGATATTCAAAACGTAACGATCGGTTAATTGCGTAATATTCAGCGATTCCATAATCCCCAATTCATAGAGTTGAAGAATTCTGTGTTTGTGGGGAATTCATTACCGATTTCAGGTCATTTTATGAGGTATGAATCAAACAATTCGGACGGTCAACTGTATATAACAAATCATTTGCTCAAAAATACCTCCCCGACGGGGAACTGAACCCCGGTCTTCCGCGTGACAGGCGGAGATACTCACCACTATACTATCGAGGATTTACATGAATATGCTTTCAACACTCACGATTGTCAGTGATCTAATGCTCAATTTCTCTATATATAGCGGCCTTTATTGCAACATGTGGAGATAATCACAACGTAACGATCGATTAATTGCGTAATGTTCAGGGATTTCAAAGTCCCTAATTCATAGAGTTGAAGAATTCTGTGTTTGTGGGGAATTCATTACCGATTTCAGGTCATTTTATGAGGTATGAATCAAACAATTCGGACGGTCAACTGTATATAACAAATCATTTGCTCAAAAATACCTCCCCGACGGGGAACTGAACCCCGGTCTTCCGCGTGACAGGCGGAGATACTCGCCACTATACTATCGAGGATTTACATGAATATGCTTTCAACACTCACGATTGTCAGTGATCTAATGCTCAATTTCTCTATCTGTAAGGGCCTTCATTGCAACATGTGAAGATATTCAAAACGTAACGATCGGTTAATTGCGTAATGTTCAGGGATTTCATAGTCCCCCAATTCATAGAGTTGAAGAATTCTGTGTTTGTGAGGAATTCATTACCGATTTCAGGTCATTTTATGAGGTATGAATCAAACAATTCGGACGGTCAACTGTATATAACAAATCATTTACTCAAAAATACCTCCCCGACGGTGAATTGAAACCTGGTCTTCCGCGTGACAGGCGGAGATACTCACCACTATACTATCGAGGATTTACATGAATATGCTTTCAACACTCATGATTTTCAGTGGTCTGATGCTCAATTTCTCTATTTGTAAGGGACTACATTGCAATATGTGAAGATATTCAAAACGTAACGATCGGTTAATTGCGTAATATTCAGCGATTTCATAATCCCCAATTCATAGAGTTGAAGAATTCTGTGTTTGTGGGGAATTCATTACCGATTTCAGGTCATTTTATGAGGTATGAATCAAACAATTCGGACGGTCAACTGTATATAACAAATCATTTGCTCAAAAATACCTCCCCGACGGGGAACTGAACCCCGGTCTTCCGCGTGACAGGCGGAGATACTCACCACTATACTATCGAGGATTTACATGAATATGCTTTCAACACTCACGATTGTCAGTGATCTAATGCTCAATTTCTCTATATATAGCGGCCTTTATTGCAACATGTGGAGATAATCACAACGTAACGATCGATTAATTGCGTAATGTTCAGGGATTTCAAAGTCCCTAATTCATAGAGTTGAAGAATTCTGTGTTTGTGAGGAATTCATTACCGATTTCAGGTCATTTTATGAGGTATGAATCAAACAATTCGGACGGTCAACTGTATATAACAAATCATTTACTCAAAAATACCTCCCCGACGGTGAATTGAAACCCGGTCTTCCGCGTGACAGGCGGAGATACTCACCACTATACTATCGAGGATTTACATGAATATGCTTTCAACACTAATGATTTTCAGCGATCTGATGCTCAATTTCTCTGTTTGTAAGGGCCTACATTGCAACATGTGAAGATATTCAAAACGTAACGATCGGTTAATTGCGTAATGTTCAGCGATTTCATAATCCCCAATTCATAGAATTGAAGAATTCTGTGTTTGTGGGGAATTCATTACCGAAATCAGGTCATTTGATGAGGTATGAATCAAACAATTCGGACGGTCAACTGTATATAACAAATCATTTACTCAAAAATACTCCCCGACGGGGAATTGAACCCCGGTCTTCCGCGTGACAGGCAGAGATACTCACCACTATACTATCGAGGATTTACATGAATATGCTTTCAACACTCATGATTTTCAGTGGTCTGATGCTCAATTTCTCTATTTGTAAGGGACTACATTGCAATATGTGAAGATATTCAAAACGTAACGATCGGTTAATTGCGTAATATTCAGCGATTTCATAATCCCCAATTCACAGAGTTGAAGAATTCTGTGTTTGTGGGGAATTCATTACCGATTTCAGGTCATTTTATGAGGTATGAATCAAACAATTAGGACGGTCAACTGTATATAACAAATCATTTGCTCAAAAATACCTCCCCGACGGGGAACTGAACCCCGGTCTTCCGCGTGACAGGCGGAGATACTCACCACTATACTATCGAGGATTTACATGAATATGCTTTCAACACTCACGATTGTCAGTGATCTAATGCTCAATTTCTCTATATATAGCGGCCTTTATTGCAACATGTGGAGATAATCACAACGTAACGATCGATTAATTGCGTAATGTTCAGGGATTTCAAAGTCCCTAATTCATAGAGTTGAAGAATTCTGTGTTTGTGAGGAATTCATTACCGATTTCAGGTCATTTTATGAGGTATGAATCAAACAATTCGGACGGTCAACTGTATATAACAAATCATTTACTCAAAAATACCTCCCCGACGGTGAATTGAAACCCGGTCTTCCGCGTGACAGGCGGAGATACTCACCACTATACTATCGAGGATTTACATGAATATGCTTTCAACACTAATGATTTTCAGCGATCTGATGCTCAATTTCTCTGTTTGTAAGGGCCTACATTGCAACATGTGAAGATATTCAAAACGTAACGATCGGTTAATTGCGTAATGTTCAGCGATTTCATAATCCCCAATTCATAGAATTGAAGAATTCTGTGTTTGTGGGGAATTCATTACCGAAATCAGGTCATTTGATGAGGTATGAATCAAACAATTCGGACGGTCAACTGTATATAACAAATCATTTACTCAAAAATACTCCCCGACGGGGAATTGAACCCCGGTCTTCCGCGTGACAGGCAGAGATACTCACCACTATACTATCGAGGATTTACATGAATATGCTTTCAACACTCATGATTTTCAGTGGTCTGATGCTCAATTTCTATATTTGTAAGGGACTACATTGCAATATGTGAAGATATTCAAAACGTAACGATCGGTTAATTGCCTAATATTCAGCGATTTCATAATCCCCAATTCATAGAGTTGAAGAATTCTGTGTTTGTGGGGAATTCATTACCGATTTCAGGTCATTTTATGAGGTATGAATCAAACAATTCGGACGGTCAACTGTATATAACAAATCATTTGCTCAAAAATACCTCCCCGACGGGGAACTGAACCCCGGTCTTCCGCGTGACAGGCGGAGATACTCACCACTATACTATCGAGGATTTACATGAATATGCTTTCAACACTCACGATTGTCAGTGATCTAATGCTCAATTTCTCAATATATAGCGGCCTTTATTGCAACATGTGGAGATAATCACAACGTAACGATCGATTAATTGCGTAATGTTCAGGGATTTCAAAGTCCCTAATTCATAGAGTTGAAGAATTCTGTGTTTGTGGGGAATTCATTACCGATTTCAGGTCATTTTATGAGGTATGAATCAAACAATTCGGACGGTCAACTGTATATAACAAATCATTTACTCAAAAATACCTCCCCGACGGTGAATTGAAACCCGGTCTTCCGCGTGACAGGCGGAGATACTCACCACTATACTATCGAGGATTTACATGAATATGCTTTCAACACTAATGATTTTCAGCGATCTGATGCTCAATTTCTCTGTTTGTAAGGGCCTACATTGCAACATGTGAAGATATTCAAAACGTAACGATCGGTTAATTGCGTAATGTTCAGCGATTTCATAATCCCCAATTCATAGAATTGAAGAATTCTGTGTTTGTGGGGAATTCATTACCGAAATCAGGTCATTTGATGAGGTATGAATCAAACAATTCGGACGGTCAACTGTATATAACAAATCATTTACTCAAAAATACTCCCCGACGGGGAATTGAACCCCGGTCTTCCGCGTGACAGGCAGAGATACTCACCACTATACTATCGAGGATTTACATGAATATGCTTTCAACACTCATGATTTTCAGTGGTCTGATGCTCAATTTCTCTATTTGTAAGGGACTACATTGCAATATGTGAAGATATTCAAAACGTAACGATCGGTTAATTGCCTAATATTCAGCGATTTCATAATCCCCAATTCATAGAGTTGAAGAATTCTGTGTTTGTGGGGAATTCATTACCGATTTCAGGTCATTTTATGAGGTATGAATCAAACAATTCGGACGGTCAACTGTATATAACAAATCATTTGCTCAAAAATACCTCCCCGACGGGGAACTGAACCCCGGTCTTCCGCGTGACAGGCGGAGATACTCACCACTATACTATCGAGGATTTACATGAATATGCTTTCAACACTCACGATTGTCAGTGATCTAATGCTCAATTTCTCAATATATAGCGGCCTTTATTGCAACATGTGGAGATAATCACAACGTAACGATCGATTAATTGCGTAATGTTCAGGGATTTCAAAGTCCCTAATTCATAGAGTTGAAGAATTCTGTGTTTGTGGGGAATTCATTACCGATTTCAGGTCATTTTATGAGGTATGAATCAAACAATTCGGACGGTCAACTGTATATAACAAATCATTTGCTCAAAAATACCTCCCCGACGGGGAACTGAACCCCGGTCTTCCGCGTGACAGGCGGAGATACTCACCACTATACTATCGAGGAATTACATGAATATGCTTTCAACACTCATGATTTTCAGTGATCTGATGCTCAATTTCTCTATTTGTAAGGGCCTACATTGCAACATGTGAAGATATTCAAAACGTAACGATCGGTTAATTGCGTAATGTTCAGCGATTTCACAATCCCCCAATTCATAGAGTTGAAGAATTCTGTGGTGAGGTACACTCATGATTTTCGGTGATCTGATGCTCGATTTCTCTATCTGTAAGGGCCTTCATTGCAACATGTGAAGATATTCAAAACGTAACGATCGGTTAATTGCGTAATGTTCAGGGATTTCATAGTCCCCCAATTCATAGAGTTGAAGAATTCTGTGTTTGTGAGGAATTCATTACCGATTTCAGGTCATTTTATGAGGTATGAATCAAACAATTCGGACGGTCAACTGTATATAACAAATCATTTACTCAAAAATACCTCCCCGACGGTGAATTGAAACCCGGTCTTCCGCGTGACAGGCGGAGATACTCACCACTATACTATCGAGGATTTACATGAATATGCTTTCAACACTAATGATTTTCAGTGATCTGATGCTCAATTTCTCTGTTTGTAAGGGCCTACATTGCAACATGTGAAGATATTCAAAACGTAACGATCGGTTAATTGCGTAATGTTCAGCGATTTCATAATCCCCAATTCATAGAATTGAAGAATTCTGTGTTCGTGGGGAATTCATTACCGATTTCAGGTCATTTTATGAGGTATGAATCAAAAATTCGGACGGTCAACTGTATATAACAAATCATTTACTCAAAAATACCTCCCCGACGGGGAATTGAACCCCGGTCTTCCGCGTGACAGGCGGAGATACTCACCACTATACTATCGAGGATTTACATGAATATGCTTTCAACACTCATGATTTTCAGTGGTCTGATGCTCAATTTCTCTATTTGTAAGGGACTACATTGCAATATGTGAAGATATTCAAAACGTAACGATCGGTTAATTGCGTAATATTCAGCGATTTCATAATCCCCAATTCATAGAGTTGAAGAATTCTGTGTTTGTGGGGAATTCATTACCGATTTCAAGTCATTTTATGAGGTATGAATCAAACAATTCGGACGGTCAACTGTATATAACAAGTCATTTGCTCAAAAATACCTCCCCGACGGGGAACTGAACCCCGGTCTTCCGCGTGACAGGCGGAGATACTCACCACTATACTATCGAGGATTTACATGAATATGCTTTCAACACTCACGATTGTCAGTGATCTAATGCTCAATTTCTCTATATATAGCGGCCTTTATTGCAACATGTGGAGATAATCACAACGTAACGATCGATTAATTGCGTAATGTTCAGGGATTTCAAAGTCCCTAATTCATAGAGTTGAAGAATTCTGTGTTTGTGGGGAATTCATTACCGATTTCAGGTCATTTTATGAGGTATGAATCAAACAATTCGGACGGTCAACTGTATATAACAAATCATTTACTCAAAAATACCTCCCCGACGGGGAATTGAACCCCGGTCTTCCGCGTGACAGGCGGAGATACTCACCACTATACTATCGAGGATTTACATGAATATGCTTTCAACACTCATGATTTTCAGTGATCTGATGCTCAATTTCTCTATTTGTAAGGGCCTACATTGCAACATGTGAAGATATTCAAAACGTAACGATCGGTTAATTGCGTAATGTTCAGCGATTTCACAATCCCCCAATTCATAGAGTTGAAGAATTCTGTGTTTGTGAGGAATTCATTACCGATTTCAGGTCATTTTATGAGGTATGAATCAAACAATTCGGACGGTCAACTGTATATAACAAATCATTTACTCAAAAATACCTCCCCGACGGTGAATTGAAACCCGGTCTTCCGCGTGACAGGCGGAGATACTCACCACCATACTATCGAGGATTTACATGAATATGCTTTCAACACTAATAATTTTCAGTGGTCTGATGCTCAATTTCTCTATTTGTAAGGGACTACATTGCAATATGTGAAGATATTCAAAACGTAGCGATCGGTTAATTGCGTAATATTCAGCGATTTCATAATCCCCAATTCATGGAGTTGAAGAATTCTGTGTTTGTGGGGGAATTCATTACCGATTTCAGGTCATTTTATGAGGTATGAATCAAACAATTCGGACGGTCAACTGTATATAACAAATCATTTGCTCAAAAATACCTCCCCGACGGGGAACTGAACCCCGGTCTTCCGCGTGACAGGCGGAGATACTCACCACTATACTATCGAGGATTTACATGAATATGCTTTCAACACTCACGATTGTCAGTGATCTAATGCTCAATTTCTCTATATATAGCGGCCTTTATTGCAACATGTGGAGATAATCACAACGTAACGATCGATTAATTGCGTAATGTTCAGGGATTTCATAGTCCCCCAATTCATAGAGTTGAAGAATTCTGTGTTTGTGAGGAATTCATTACCGATTTCAGGTCATTTTATGAGGTATGAATCAAACAATTCGGACGGTCAACTGTATATAACAAATCATTTACTCAAAAATACCTCCCCGACGGTGAATTGAAACCCGGTCTTCCGCGTGACAGGCGGAGATACTCACCACTATACTATCGAGGATTTACATGAATATGCTTTCAACACTAATGATTTTCAGTGATCTGATGCTCAATTTCTCTGTTTGTAAGGGCCTACATTGCAACATGTGAAGATATTCAAAACGTAACGATCGGTTAATTGCGTAATGTTCAGCGATTTCATAATCCCCAATTCATAGAATTGAAGAATTCTGTGTTCGTGGGGAATTCATTACCGATTTCAGGTCATTTTATGAGGTATGAATCAAAAATTCGGACGGTCAACTGTATATAACAAATCATTTACTCAAAAATACCTCCCCGACGGGGAATTGAACCCCGGTCTTCCGCGTGACAGGCGGAGATACTCACCACTATACTATCGAGGATTTACATGAATATGCTTTCAACACTCATGATTTTCAGTGGTCTGATGCTCAATTTCTCTATTTGTAAGGGACTACATTGCAATATGTGAAGATATTCAAAACGTAACGATCGGTTAATTGCGTAATATTCAGCGATTTCATAATCCCCAATTCATAGAGTTGAAGAATTCTGTGTTTGTGGGGAATTCATTACCGATTTCAGGTCATTTTATGAGGTATGAATCAAACAATTCGGACGGTCAACTGTATATAACAAGTCATTTGCTCAAAAATACCTCCCCGACGGGGAACTGAACCCCGGTCTTCCGCGTGACAGGCGGAGATACTCACCACTATACTATCGAGGATTTACATGAATATGCTTTCAACACTCACGATTGTCAGTGATCTAATGCTCAATTTCTCTATATATAGCGGCCTTTATTGCAACATGTGGAGATAATCACAACGTAACGATCGATTAATTGCGTAATGTTCAGGGATTTCAAAGTCCCTAATTCATAGAGTTGAAGAATTCTGTGTTTGTGGGGAATTCATTACCGATTTCAGGACATTTTATGAGGTATGAATCAAACAATTCGGACGGTCAACTGTATATAACAAATCATTTACTCAAAAATACCTCCCCGACGGGGAATTGAACCCCGGTCTTCCGCGTGACAGGCGGAGATACTCACCACTATACTATCGAGGATTTACATGAATATGCTTTCAACACTCATGATTTTCAGTGATCTGATGCTCAATTTCTCTATTTGTAAGGGCCTACATTGCAACATGTGAAGATATTCAAAACGTAACGATCGGTTAATTGCGTAATGTTCAGCGATTTCACAATCCCCCAATTCATAGAGTTGAAGAATTCTGTGTTTGTGAGGAATTCATTACCGATTTCAGGTCATTTTATGAGGTATGAATCAAACAATTCGGACGGTCAACTGTATATAACAAATCATTTACTCAAAAATACCTCCCCGACGGTGAATTGAAACCCGGTCTTCCGCGTGACAGGCGGAGATACTCACCACCATACTATCGAGGATTTACATGAATATGCTTTCAACACTAATAATTTTCAGTGGTCTGATGCTCAATTTCTCTATTTGTAAGGGACTACATTGCAATATGTGAAGATATTCAAAACGTAGCGATCGGTTAATTGCGTAATATTCAGCGATTTCATAATCCCCAATTCATGGAGTTGAAGAATTCTGTGTTTGTGGGGAATTCATTACCGATTTCAGGTCATTTTATGAGGTATGAATCAAACAATTCGGACGGTCAACTGTATATAACAAATCATTTGCTCAAAAATACCTCCCCGACGGGGAACTGAACCCCGGTCTTCCGCGTGACAGGCGGAGATACTCACCACTATACTATCGAGGATTTACATGAATATGCTTTCAACACTCACGATTGTCAGTGATCTAATGCTCAATTTCTCTATATATAGCGGCCTTTATTGCAACATGTGGAGATAATCACAACGTAACGATCGATTAATTGCGTAATGTTCAGGGATTTCAAAGTCCCTAATTCATAGAGTTGAAGAATTCTGTGTTTGTGGGGAATTCATTACCGATTTCAGGTCATTTTATGAGGTATGAATCAAACAATTCGGACGGTCAACTGTATATAACAAATCATTTGCTCAAAAATACCTCCCCGACGGGGAACTGAACCCCGGTCTTCCGCGTGACAGGCGGAGATACTCACCACTATACTATCGAGGAATTACATGAATATGCTTTCAACACTCATGATTTTCAGTGATCTGATGCTCAATTTCTCTATTTGTAAGGGCCTACATTGCAACATGTGAAGATATTCAAAACGTAACGATCGGTTAATTGCGTAATGTTCAGCGATTTCACAATCCCCCAATTCATAGAGTTGAAGAATTCTGTGGTGAGGTACACTCATGATTTTCGGTGATCTGATGCTCGATTTCTCTATCTGTAAGGGCCTTCATTGCAACATGTGAAGATATTCAAAACGTAACGATCGGTTAATTGCGTAATGTTCAGGGATTTCATAGTCCCCCAATTCATAGAGTTGAAGAATTCTGTGTTTGTGAGGAATTCATTACCGATTTCAGGTCATTTTATGAGGTATGAATCAAACAATTCGGACGGTCAACTGTATATAACAAATCATTTACTCAAAAATACCTCCCCGACGGTGAATTGAAACCCGGTCTTCCGCGTGACAGGCTGAGATACTCACCACTATACTATCGAGGATTTACATGAATATGCTTTCAACACTAATGATTTTCAGTGATCTGATGCTCAATTTCTCTGTTTGTAAGGGCCTACATTGCAACATGTGAAGATATTCAAAACGTAACGATCGGTTAATTGCGTAATGTTCAGCGATTTCATAATCCCCAATTCATAGAATTGAAGAATTCTGTGTTCGTGGGGAATTCATTACCGATTTCAGGTCATTTTATGAGGTATGAATCAAAAATTCGGACGGTCAACTGTATATAACAAATCATTTACTCAAAAATACCTCCCCGACAGGGAATTGAACCCCGGTCTTCCGCGTGACAGGCGGAGATACTCACCACTATACTATCGAGGATTTACATGAATATGCTTTCAACACTCATGATTTTCAGTGGTCTGATGCTCAATTTCTCTATTTGTAAGGGACTACATTGCAATATGTGAAGATATTCAAAACGTAACGATCGGTTAATTGCGTAATATTCAGCGATTTCATAATCCCCAATTCATAGAGTTGAAGAATTCTGTGTTTGTGGGGAATTCATTACCGATTTCAGGTCATTTTATGAGGTATGAATCAAACAATTCGGACGGTCAACTGTATATAACAAGTCATTTGCTCAAAAATACCTCCCCGACGGGGAACTGAACCCCGGTCTTCCGCGTGACAGGCGGAGATACTCACCACTATACTATCGAGGATTTACATGAATATGCTTTCAACACTCACGATTGTCAGTGATCTAATGCTCAATTTCTCTATATATAGCGGCCTTTATTGCAACATGTGGAGATAATCACAACGTAACGATCGATTAATTGCGTAATGTTCAGGGATTTCAAAGTCCCTAATTCATAGAGTTGAAGAATTCTGTGTTTGTGGGGAATTCATTACCGATTTCAGGTCATTTTATGAGGTATGAATCAAACAATTCGGACGGTCAACTGTATATAACAAATCATTTACTCAAAAATACCTCCCCGACGGGGAATTGAACCCCGGTCTTCCGCGTGACAGGCGGAGATACTCACCACTATACTATCGAGGATTTACATGAATATGCTTTCAACACTCATGATTTTCAGTGATCTGATGCTCAATTTCTCTATTTGTAAGGGCCTACATTGCAACATGTGAAGATATTCAAAACGTAACGATCGGTTAATTGCGTAATGTTCAGCGATTTCACAATCCCCCAATTCATAGAGTTGAAGAATTCTGTGGTGAGGTACACTCATGATTTTCAGTGATCTGATGCTCGATTTCTCTATATATAGCGGCCTTTATTGCAACATGTGGAGATAATCACAACGTAACGATCGATTAATTGCGTAATGTTCAGGGATTTCAAAGTCCCCCAATTCATAGAGTTGAAGAATTCTGTGTTTGTGGGGAATTCATTCCCGATAGCAGGTCATTTTATGAGGTATGAATCAAACAATTCGGACGTTCAACTGTATTTAACAAATCATTTACTCAAAAATACCTCCCCGACGGGGAATTGAACCCCGGACTTCCGCGTGACAGGCGGAGATACTCACCACTATACTATCGAGGATTTACATGAATGTCCTTTCAACACTCACGATTGTCAGTGATCTAATGCTCAATTTCTCTATATATAGCGGCCTTTATTGCAACATGTGGAGATAATCACAACGTAACGATCGATTAATTGCGTAATGTTCATGGATTTCAATGTCCCCAATTCATAGAGTTGAAGAATTCTGTGTTTGTGGGGAATTCATTACCGATTTCAGGTCATTTTATGAGGTATGAATCAAACAATTCGGACGGTCAACTGTATATAACAAATCATTTACTCAAAAATGCCTCCCCGACAGGGAATTGAACCCCGGTCTTCCGCGTGACAGGCGGAGATACTCACCACTATACTATCGAGGATTTACATGAATATGCTTTCAACACTCATGATTTTCAGTGGTCTGATGCTCAATTTCTCTATTTGTAAGGGACTACATTGCAATATGTGAAGATATTCAAAACGTAACGATCGGTTAATTGCGTAATATTCAGCGATTTCATAATCCCCAATACATAGAGTTGAAGAATTCTGTGTTTGTGGGGAATTCATTACCGATTTCAGGTCATTTTATGAGGTATGAATCAAACAATTCGGACGGTCAACTGTATATAACAAGTCATTTGCTCAAAAATACCTCCCCGACGGGGAACTGAACCCCGGTCTTCCGCGTGACAGGCGGAGATACTCACCACTATACTATCGAGGATTTACATGAATATGCTTTCAACACTCACGATTGTCAGTGATCTAATGCTCAATTTCTCTATATATAGCGGCCTTTATTGCAACATGTGGAGATAATCACAACGTAACGATCGATTAATTGCGTAATGTTCAGGGATTTCAAAGTCCCCCAATTCATAGAGTTGAAGAATTCTGTGTTTGTGGGGAATTCATTCCCGATTGCAGGTCATTTTATGAGGTATGAATCAAACAATTCGGACGTTCAACTGTATTTAACAAATCATTTACTCAAAAATACCTCCCCGACGGGGAATTGAACCCCGGACTTCCGCGTGACAGGCGGAGATACTCACCACTATACTATCGAGGATTTACATGAATATCCTTTCAACACTCACGATTGTCAGTGATCTAATGCTCAATTTCTCTATATATAGCGGCCTTTATTGCAACATGTGGAGATAATCACAACGTGATTATCGATTAATTGCGTAATGTTCATGGATTTCAAAGTCCCCAATTCATAGAGTTGAAGAATTCTGTGTTTGTGGGGAATTCATTACCGATTTCAGGTCATTTTATGAGGTATGAATCAAACAATTCGGACGTTCAACTGTATTTAACAAATCATTTACTCAAAAATACCTCCCCGACGGGGAATTGAACCCCGGACTTCCGCGTGACAGGCGGAGATACTCACCACTATACTATCGAGGATTTACATGAATATCCTTTCAACACTCACGATTGTCAGTGATCTAATGCTCAATTTCTCTATATATAGCGGCCTTTATTGCAACATGTGGAGATAATCACAACGTGATTATCGATTAATTGCGTAATGTTCATGGATTTCAAAGTCCCCAATTCATAGAGTTGAAGAATTCTGTGTTTGTGGGGAATTCATTACCGATTTCAGGTCATTTTATGAGGTATGAATCAAACAATTCGGACGGTCAACTGTATATAACAAATCATTTACTCAAAAATGCCTCCCCGACGGGGAATTGAACCCCGGTCTTCCGCGTGACAGGCGGAGATACTCACCACTATACTATCGAGGATTTACATGAATATGCTTTCAACACTCATGATTTTCAGTGGTCTGATGCTCAATTTCTCTATTTGTAAGGGACTACATTGCAATATGTGAAGATATTCAAAACGTAACGATCGGTTAATTGCGTAATGTTCAGCGATTTCATAATCCCCAATTCATAGAATTGAAGAATTCTGTGTTTGTGGGGAATTCATTACCGATTTCAGGTCATTTTATGAGGTATGAATCAAACAATTCGGACGGTCAACTGTATATAACAAATCATTTGCTCAAAAATACCTCCCCGACGGGGAACTGAACCCCGGTCTTCCGCGTGACAGGCGGAGATACTCACCACTATACTATCGAGGATTTACATGAATATGCTTTCAACACTCACGATTGTCAGTGATCTAATGCTCAATTTCTCTATATATAGCGGCCTTTATTGCAACATGTGGAGATAATCACAACGTGATTATCGATTAATTGCGTAATGTTCATGGATTTCAAAGTCCCCAATTCATAGAGTTGAAGAATTCTGTGTTTGTGGGGAATTCATTACCGATTTCAGGTCATTTTATGAGGTATGAATCAAACAATTCGGACGGTCAACTGTATATAACAAATCATTTACTCAAAAATGCCTCCCCGACGGGGAATTGAACCCCGGTCTTCCGCGTGACAGGCGGAGATACTCACCACTATACTATCGAGGATTTACATGAATATGCTTTCAACACTCATGATTTTCAGTGGTCTGATGCTCAATTTCTCTATTTGTAAGGGACTACATTGCAATATGTGAAGATATTCAAAACGTAACGATCGGTTAATTGCGTAATGTTCAGCGATTTCATAATCCCCAATTCATAGAATTGAAGAATTCTGTGTTTGTGGGGAATTCATTACCGATTTCAGGTCATTTTATGAGGTATGAATCAAACAATTCGGACGGTCAACTGTATATAACAAGTCATTTGCTCAAAAATACCTCCCCGACGGGGAACTGAACCCCGGTCTTCCGCGTGACAGGCGGAGATACTCACCACTATACTATCGAGGATTTACATGAATATGCTTTCAACACTCACGATTGTCAGTGATCTAATGCTCAATTTCTCTATATATAGCGGCCTTTATTGCAACATGTGGAGATAATCACAACGTAACGATCGATTAATTGCGTAATGTTCAGGGATTTCAAAGTCCCTAATTCATAGAGTTGAAGAATTCTGTGTTTGTGGGGAATTCATTACCGATTTCAGGTCATTTTATGAGGTATGAATCAAACAATTCGGACGGTCAACTGTATATAACAAATCATTTACTTAAAAATACCTCCCCGACGGGGAATTGAACCCCGGTCTTCCGCGTGACAGGTGGAGACACTCACCACTATACTATCGAGGATTTACATGAATATGCTTTCAACACTCATGATTTTCAGTGATCTGATGCTAGATTTCTCTATCTGTAAGGGCAACATGTAAAGACATTCAAAACGAAACGATCTGTTAATTGCGTAATGTTCAGGAATTTCATAGTCCCGCAATTCATAGAGTTGAAGAATTCTGTGTTTGTGGGGAATTCATTACCGGTTTCAGGTCATTTTATAAGGTATGAATCAAACAATTCGGACGGTCAACTGTATATAACAAATCATTTACTCAAAAATACCTCCCCGATGGGGAATTGAAACCCGGTCTTCAGCATGACAGGCGGAGATACTCACCACTATACTATCGAGGATTTACATGAATATGCTTTCAACACTCATGATTTTCAGGGATCTGATGCTCAATTTCTCTATATATAGCTGTCTTTATTGCAACATGTGGAGATAATCACAACGTAACGATCGATTAATTGCGTAACGTTCAGGGATTTCAAAGTCACCAATTCATTGAGTTGAAGAATGCTGTATTTGTGAGGAATTCATTGCCGATTTCAGGTCATTTTATGAGGTATGACTCAAACAATTCGGACGGTCAACTGTATATAACAAATCATTTACTTAAAAATACCTCCCCGACGGGGAATTGAACCCCGGTCTTCCCCGTGACAGGCGGAGATACTCACCACTATACTATCGAAGATTTACATGAATAAGCTTTCAACACTCATGATTTTCAGTGATCTGATGTTCAATTTCTCTATTTGTAAGGGCCTACATTGCAACATGTGAAGATATTCAAAATGTAACGATCGGTTAATTGCGTAATGTTCAGCGATTTCATAATCCCCCAATTCATAGAGTTGAAGAATTCTGTGTTTGTGGGAATTCATTACCGATTTCAGGTCATTTTATGAGGTATGAATCAAACAATTCGGACGGTCAACTGTATATAACAAATCATTTACTCAAAAATACCTCCCCGATGGGGAATTGAACCCCGGTCTTCCGCGTGACAGGCGGAGATACTCACCACTATACTATCGAGGATTTACATGAATATGCTTTCAACACTCATGATTTTCAGTGGTCTGATGCTCAATTTCTCTATTTGTAAGGGACTACATTGCAATATGTGAAGATATTCAAAACGTAACGATCGGTTAATTGCGTATTATTCAGCGATTTCATAATCCCCAATTCATAGAGTTGAAGAATTCTGTGTTTGTGGGGAATTCATTACCGATTTCAGGTCATTTTATGAGGTATGAATCAAACAATTCGGACGGTCAACTGTATATAACAAGTCATTTGCTCAAAAATACCTCCCCGACGTGGAACTGAACCCCGGTCTTCCGCGTGACAGGCGGAGATACTCACCACTATACTATCGAGGATTTACATGAATATGCTTTCAACACTCACGATTGTCAGTGATCTAATGCTCAATTTCTCTACATATAGCGGCCTTTATTGCAACATGTGGAGATAATCACAACGTAACGATCGATTAATTGCGTAATGTTCAGGGATTTCAAAGTCCCTAATTCATAGAGTTGAAGAATTCTGTGTTTGTGGGGAATTCATTACCGATTTCAGGTCATTTTATGAGGTATGAATCAAACAATTCGGACGGTCAACTGTATATAACAAATCATTTACTCAAAAATACCTCCCCGATGGGGAATTGAACCCCGGTCTTCCGCGTGACAGGCGGAGATACTCACCACTATACTATCGAGGATTTACATGAATATGCTTTCAACACTCATGATTTTCAGTGATCTGATGCTCAATTTCTCTATTTGTAAGGGCCTACATTGCAACATGTGAAGATATTCAAAACGTAACGATCGATTAATTGCGTAATGTTCATGGATTTCAAAGTCCCCAATTCATAGAGTTGAAGAATTCTGTGTTTGTGGGGAATTCATTACCGATTTCAGGTCATTTTATGAGGTATGAATCAAACAATTCGGACGGTCAACTGTATATAACAAATCATTTACTCAAAAATCCCTCCCCGACGGGGAATTGAACCCCGGTCTTCCGCGTGACAGGCGGAGATACTCACCACTATACTATCGAGGATTTACATGAATATGCTTTCAACACTCATGATTTTCAGTGGTCTGATGCTCAATTTCTCTATTTGTAAGGGACTACATTGCAATATGTGAAGATATTCAAAACGTAACGATCGATTAATGGCGTAATGTTCATCGATTTCATAGTCCCCCAATTCATAGAGTTGAAGAATTTTGTGTTTGTGGGGAATTCATTGCCGATTTCAGGTCATTTTATGAGGTATGACTCAAACAATTCGGACCCTCAACTGTATATAACAAATCATTTACTTAAAAATACCTCCCCGACGGGGAATTGAACCCCGGTCTTCCGCGTGACAGGCGGAGACACTCACCACTATACTATCGAGGATTTACATGAATATGCTTTCAACACTCATGATTTTCAGTGATCTGATGCTAGATTTCTCTATCTGTAAGGGCAACATGTAAAGACATTCAAAACGAAACGATCTGTTAATTGCGTAATGTTCTGGAATTTCATAGTCCCGCAATTCATAGAGTTGAAGAATTCTGTGTTTGTGGGGAATTCATTACCGGTTTCAGGTCATTTTATAAGGTATGAATCAAACAATTCGGACGGTCAACTGTATATAACAAATCATTTACTCAAAAATACCTCCCCGATGGGGAATTGAAACCCGGTCTTCAGCATGACAGGCGGAGATACTCACCACTATACTATCGAGGATTTACATGAATATGCTTTCAACACTCATGATTTTCAGGGATCTGATGCTCAATTTCTCTATATATAGCTGTCTTTATTGCAACATGTGGAGATAATCACAACGTAACGATCGATTAGTTGCGTAACGTTCAGGGATTTCAAAGTCACCAATTCATTGAGTTGAAGAATGCTGTATTTGTGAGGAATTCATTGCCGATTTCAGGTCATTTTATGAGGTATGACTCAAACAATTCGGACGGTCAACTGTATATAACAAATCATTTACTTAAAAATACCTCCCCGACGGGGAATTGAACCCCGGTCTTCCCCGTGACAGGCGGAGATACTCACCACTATACTATCGAAGATTTACATGAATAAGCTTTCAACACTCATGATTTTCAGTGATCTGATGCTCAATTTCTCTATTTGTAAGGGCCTACATTGCAACATGTGAAGATATTCAAAATGTAACGATCGGTTAATTGCGTAATGTTCAGCGATTTCATAATCCCCCAATTCATAGAGTTGAAGAATTCTGTGTTTGTGGGAATTCATTACCGATTTCAGGTCATTTTATGAGGTATGAATCAAACAATTCGGACGGTCAACTGTATATAACAAATCATTTACTCAAAAATACCTCCCTGATGGTGAATTGAAAGCCGGTCTTCCGCATGACAGGCGGAGATACTCACCACTATACTATCGAGGATTTACATGAATATGCTTTCAACACTCATGATTTTCAGTGGTCTGATGCTCAATTTCTCTATTTGTAAGGGACTACATTGCAATATGTGAAGATATTCAAAACGTAACGATCGGTTAATTGCGTATTATTCAGCGATTTCATAATCCCCAATTCATAGAGTTGAAGAATTCTGTGTTTGTGGGGAATTCATTACCGATTTCAGGTCATTTTATGAGGTATGAATCAAACAATTCGGACGGTCAACTGTATATAACAAGTCATTTGCTCAAAAATACCTCCCCGACGTGGAACTGAACCCCGGTCTTCCGCGTGACAGGCGGAGATACTCACCACTATACTATCGAGGATTTACATGAATATGCTTTCAACACTCACGATTGTCAGTGATCTAATGCTCAATTTCTCTATATATAGCGGCCTTTATTGCAACATGTGGAGATAATCACAACGTAACGATCGATTAATTGCGTAATGTTCAGGGATTTCAAAGTCCCTAATTCATAGAGTTGAAGAATTCTGTGTTTGTGGGGAATTCATTACCGATTTCAGGTCATTTTATGAGGTATGAATCAAACAATTCGGACGGTCAACTGTATATAACAAATCATTTACTTAAAAATACCTCCCCGACGGGGAATTGAACCCCGGTCTTCCGCGTGACAGGTGGAGACACTCACCACTATACTATCGAGGATTTACATGAATATGCTTTCAACACTCATGATTTTCAGTGATCTGATGCTAGATTTCTCTATCTGTAAGGGCAACATGTAAAGACATTCAAAACGAAACGATCTGTTAATTGCGTAATGTTCAGGAATTTCATAGTCCCGCAATTCATAGAGTTGAAGAATTCTGTGTTTGTGGGGAATTCATTACCGGTTTCAGGTCATTTTATAAGGTATGAATCAAACAATTCGGACGGTCAACTGTATATAACAAATCATTTACTCAAAAATACCTCCCCGATGGGGAATTGAAACCCGGTCTTCAGCATGACAGGCGGAGATACTCACCACTATACTATCGAGGATTTACATGAATATGCTTTCAACACTCATGATTTTCAGGGATCTGATGCTCAATTTCTCTATATATAGCTGTCTTTATTGCAACATGTGGAGATAATCACAACGTAACGATCGATTAATTGCGTAACGTTCAGGGATTTCAAAGTCACCAATTCATTGAGTTGAAGAATGCTGTATTTGTGAGGAATTCATTGCCGATTTCAGGTCATTTTATGAGGTATGACTCAAACAATTCGGACGGTCAACTGTATATAACAAATCATTTACTTAAAAATACCTCCCCGACGGGGAATTGAACCCCGGTCTTCCCCGTGACAGGCGGAGATACTCACCACTATACTATCGAAGATTTACATGAATAAGCTTTCAACACTCATGATTTTCAGTGATCTGATGTTCAATTTCTCTATTTGTAAGGGCCTACATTGCAACATGTGAAGATATTCAAAATGTAACGATCGGTTAATTGCGTAATGTTCAGCGATTTCATAATCCCCCAATTCATAGAGTTGAAGAATTCTGTGTTTGTGGGAATTCATTACCGATTTCAGGTCATTTTATGAGGTATGAATCAAACAATTCGGACGGTCAACTGTATATAACAAATCATTTACTCAAAAATACCTCCCCGATGGGGAATTGAACCCCGGTCTTCCGCGTGACAGGCGGAGATACTCACCACTATACTATCGAGGATTTACATGAATATGCTTTCAACACTCATGATTTTCAGTGGTCTGATGCTCAATTTCTCTATTTGTAAGGGACTACATTGCAATATGTGAAGATATTCAAAACGTAACGATCGGTTAATTGCGTATTATTCAGCGATTTCATAATCCCCAATTCATAGAGTTGAAGAATTCTGTGTTTGTGGGGAATTCATTACCGATTTCAGGTCATTTTATGAGGTATGAATCAAACAATTCGGACGGTCAACTGTATATAACAAGTCATTTGCTCAAAAATACCTCCCCGACGTGGAACTGAACCCCGGTCTTCCGCGTGACAGGCGGAGATACTCACCACTATACTATCGAGGATTTACATGAATATGCTTTCAACACTCACGATTGTCAGTGATCTAATGCTCAATTTCTCTACATATAGCGGCCTTTATTGCAACATGTGGAGATAATCACAACGTAACGATCGATTAATTGCGTAATGTTCAGGGATTTCAAAGTCCCTAATTCATAGAGTTGAAGAATTCTGTGTTTGTGGGGAATTCATTACCGATTTCAGGTCATTTTATGAGGTATGAATCAAACAATTCGGACGGTCAACTGTATATAACAAATCATTTACTCAAAAATACCTCCCCGATGGGGAATTGAACCCCGGTCTTCCGCGTGACAGGCGGAGATACTCACCACTATACTATCGAGGATTTACATGAATATGCTTTCAACACTCATGATTTTCAGTGATCTGATGCTCAATTTCTCTATTTGTAAGGGCCTACATTGCAACATGTGAAGATATTCAAAACGTAACGATCGATTAATTGCGTAATGTTCATGGATTTCAAAGTCCCCAATTCATAGAGTTGAAGAATTCTGTGTTTGTGGGGAATTCATTACCGATTTCAGGTCATTTTATGAGGTATGAATCAAACAATTCGGACGGTCAACTGTATATAACAAATCATTTACTCAAAAATCCCTCCCCGACGGGGAATTGAACCCCGGTCTTCCGCGTGACAGGCGGAGATACTCACCACTATACTATCGAGGATTTACATGAATATGCTTTCAACACTCATGATTTTCAGTGGTCTGATGCTCAATTTCTCTATTTGTAAGGGACTACATTGCAATATGTGAAGATATTCAAAACGTAACGATCGATTAATGGCGTAATGTTCATCGATTTCATAGTCCCCCAATTCATAGAGTTGAAGAATTTTGTGTTTGTGGGGAATTCATTGCCGATTTCAGGTCATTTTATGAGGTATGACTCAAACAATTCGGACCCTCAACTGTATATAACAAATCATTTACTTAAAAATACCTCCCCGACGGGGAATTGAACCCCGGTCTTCCGCGTGACAGGTGGAGACACTCACCACTATACTATCGAGGATTTACATGAATATGCTTTCAACACTCATGATTTTCAGTGATCTGATGCTAGATTTCTCTATCTGTAAGGGCAACATGTAAAGACATTCAAAACGAAACGATCTGTTAATTGCGTAATGTTCTGGAATTTCATAGTCCCGCAATTCATAGAGTTGAAGAATTCTGTGTTTGTGGGGAATTCATTACCGGTTTCAGGTCATTTTATAAGGTATGAATCAAACAATTCGGACGGTCAACTGTATATAACAAATCATTTACTCAAAAATACCTCCCCGATGGGGAATTGAAACCCGGTCTTCAGCATGACAGGCGGAGATACTCACCACTATACTATCGAGGATTTACATGAATATGCTTTCAACACTCATGATTTTCAGGGATCTGATGCTCAATTTCTCTATATATAGCTGTCTTTATTGCAACATGTGGAGATAATCACAACGTAACGATCGATTAATTGCGTAACGTTCAGGGATTTCAAAGTCACCAATTCATTGAGTTGAAGAATGCTGTATTTGTGAGGAATTCATTGCCGATTTCAGGTCATTTTATGAGGTATGACTCAAACAATTCGGACGGTCAACTGTATATAACAAATCATTTACTTAAAAATACCTCCCCGACGGGGAATTGAACCCCGGTCTTCCCCGTGACAGGCGGAGATACTCACCACTATACTATCGAAGATTTACATGAATAAGCTTTCAACACTCATGATTTTCAGTGATCTGATGTTCAATTTCTCTATTTGTAAGGGCCTACATTGCAACATGTGAAGATATTCAAAATGTAACGATCGGTTAATTGCGTAATGTTCAGCGATTTCATAATCCCCCAATTCATAGAGTTGAAGAATTCTGTGTTTGTGGGAATTCATTACCGATTTCAGGTCATTTTATGAGGTATGAATCAAACAATTCGGACGGTCAACTGTATATAACAAATCATTTACTCAAAAATACCTCCCCGATGGTGAATTGAAAGCCGGTCTTCCGCATGACAGGCGGAGATACTCACCACTATACTATCGAGGATTTACATGAATATGCTTTCAACACTCATGATTTTCAGTGGTCTGATGCTCAATTTCTCTATTTGTAAGGGACTACATTGCAATATGTGAAGATATTCAAAACGTAACGATCGGTTAATTGCGTATTATTCAGCGATTTCATAATCCCCAATTCATAGAGTTGAAGAATTCTGTGTTTGTGGGGAATTCATTACCGATTTCAGGTCATTTTATGAGGTATGAATCAAACAATTCGGACGGTCAACTGTATATAACAAGTCATTTGCTCAAAAATACCTCCCCGACGTGGAACTGAACCCCGGTCTTCCGCGTGACAGGCGGAGATACTCACCACTATACTATCGAGGATTTACATGAATATGCTTTCAACACTCACGATTGTCAGTGATCTAATGCTCAATTTCTCTATATATAGCGGCCTTTATTGCAACATGTGGAGATAATCACAACGTAACGATCGATTAATTGCGTAATGTTCAGGGATTTCAAAGTCCCTAATTCATAGAGTTGAAGAATTCTGTGTTTGTGGGGAATTCATTACCGATTTCAGGTCATTTTATGAGGTATGAATCAAACAATTCGGACGGTCAACTGTATATAACAAATCATTTACTCAAAAATACCTCCCCGATGGGGAATTGAACCCCGGTCTTCCGCGTGACAGGCGGAGATACTCACCACTATACTATCGAGGATTTACATGAATATGCTTTCAACACTCATGATTTTCAGTGGTCTGATGCTCAATTTCTCTATTTGTAAGGGACTACATTGCAATATGTGAAGATATTCAAAACGTAACGATCGGTTAATTGCGTATTATTCAGCGATTTCATAATCCCCAATTCATAGAGTTGAAGAATTCTGTGTTTGTGGGGAATTCATTACCGATTTCAGGTCATTTTATGAGGTATGAATCAAACAATTCGGACGGTCAACTGTATATAACAAGTCATTTGCTCAAAAATACCTCCCCGACGTGGAACTGAACCCCGGTCTTCCGCGTGACAGGCGGAGATACTCACCACTATACTATCGAGGATTTACATGAATATGCTTTCAACACTCACGATTGTCAGTGATCTAATGCTCAATTTCTCTACATATAGCGGCCTTTATTGCAACATGTGGAGATAATCACAACGTAACGATCGATTAATTGCGTAATGTTCAGGGATTTCAAAGTCCCTAATTCATAGAGTTGAAGAATTCTGTGTTTGTGGGGAATTCATTACCGATTTCAGGTCATTTTATGAGGTATGAATCAAACAATTCGGACGGTCAACTGTATATAACAAATCATTTACTCAAAAATACCTCCCCGATGGGGAATTGAACCCCGGTCTTCCGCGTGACAGGCGGAGATACTCACCACTATACTATCGAGGATTTACATGAATATGCTTTCAACACTCATGATTTTCAGTGATCTGATGCTCAATTTCTCTATTTGTAAGGGCCTACATTGCAACATGTGAAGATATTCAAAACGTAACGATCGATTAATTGCGTAATGTTCATGGATTTCAAAGTCCCCAATTCATAGAGTTGAAGAATTCTGTGTTTGTGGGGAATTCATTACCGATTTCAGGTCATTTTATGAGGTATGAATCAAACAATTCGGACGGTCAACTGTATATAACAAATCATTTACTCAAAAATCCCTCCCCGACGGGGAATTGAACCCCGGTCTTCCGCGTGACAGGCGGAGATACTCACCACTATACTATCGAGGATTTACATGAATATGCTTTCAACACTCATGATTTTCAGTAGTCTGATGCTCAATTTCTCTATTTGTAAGGGACTACATTGCAATATGTGAAGATATTCAAAACGTAACGATCGATTAATGGCGTAATGTTCATCGATTTCATAGTCCCCCAATTCATAGAGTTGAAGAATTTTGTGTTTGTGGGGAATTCATTGCCGATTTCAGGTCATTTTATGAGGTATGACTCAAACAATTCGGACCCTCAACTGTATATAACAAATCATTTACTTAAAAATACCTCCCCGACGGGGAATTGAACCCCGGTCTTCCGCGTGACAGGTGGAGACACTCACCACTATACTATCGAGGATTTACATGAATATGCTTTCAACACTCATGATTTTCAGTGATCTGATGCTAGATTTCTCTATCTGTAAGGGCAACATGTAAAGACATTCAAAACGAAACGATCTGTTAATTGCGTAATGTTCTGGAATTTCATAGTCCCGCAATTCATAGAGTTGAAGAATTCTGTGTTTGTGGGGAATTCATTACCGGTTTCAGGTCATTTTATAAGGTATGAATCAAACAATTCGGACGGTCAACTGTATATAACAAATCATTTACTCAAAAATACCTCCCCGATGGGGAATTGAAACCCGGTCTTCAGCATGACAGGCGGAGATACTCACCACTATACTATCGAGGATTTACATGAATATGCTTTCAACACTCATGATTTTCAGGGATCTGATGCTCAATTTCTCTATATATAGCTGTCTTTATTGCAACATGTGGAGATAATCACAACGTAACGATCGATTAATTGCGTAACGTTCAGGGATTTCAAAGTCCCTAATTCATAGAGTTGAAGAATTCTGTGTTTGTGGGGAATTCATTACCGATTTCAGGTCATTTTATGAGGTATGAATCAAACAATTCGGACGGTCAACTGTATATAACAAATCATTTACTCAAAAATACCTCCCCGATGGGGAATTGAACCCCGGTCTTCCGCGTGACAGGCGGAGATACTCACCACTATACTATCGAGGATTTACATGAATATGCTTTCAACACTCATGATTTTCAGTGATCTGATGCTCAATTTCTCTATTTGTAAGGGCCTACATTGCAACATGTGAAGATATTCAAAACGTAACGATCGATTAATTGCGTAATGTTCATGGATTTCAAAGTCCCCAATTCATAGAGTTGAAGAATTCTGTGTTTGTGGGGAATTCATTACCGATTTCAGGTCATTTTATGAGGTATGAATCAAACAATTCGGACGGTCAACTGTATATAACAAATCATTTACTCAAAAATCCCTCCCCGACGGGGAATTGAACCCCGGTCTTCCGCGTGACAGGCGGAGATACTCACCACTATACTATCGAGGATTTACATGAATATGCTTTCAACACTCATGATTTTCAGTGGTCTGATGCTCAATTTCTCTATTTGTAAGGGACTACATTGCAATATGTGAAGATATTCAAAACGTAACGATCGATTAATGGCGTAATGTTCATCGATTTCATAGTCCCCCAATTCATAGAGTTGAAGAATTTTGTGTTTGTGGGGAATTCATTGCCGATTTCAGGTCATTTTATGAGGTATGACTCAAACAATTCGGACCCTCAACTGTATATAACAAATCATTTACTTAAAAATACCTCCCCGACGGGGAATTGAACCCCGGTCTTCCGCGTGACAGGTGGAGACACTCACCACTATACTATCGAGGATTTACATGAATATGCTTTCAACACTCATGATTTTCAGTGATCTGATGCTAGATTTCTCTATCTGTAAGGGCAACATGTAAAGACATTCAAAACGAAACGATCTGTTAATTGCGTAATGTTCTGGAATTTCATAGTCCCGCAATTCATAGAGTTGAAGAATTCTGTGTTTGTGGGGAATTCATTACCGGTTTCAGGTCATTTTATAAGGTATGAATCAAACAATTCGGACGGTCAACTGTATATAACAAATCATTTACTCAAAAATACCTCCCCGATGGGGAATTGAAACCCGGTCTTCAGCATGACAGGCGGAGATACTCACCACTATACTATCGAGGATTTACATGAATATGCTTTCAACACTCATGATTTTCAGGGATCTGATGCTCAATTTCTCTATATATAGCTGTCTTTATTGCAACATGTGGAGATAATCACAACGTAACGATCGATTAATTGCGTAACGTTCAGGGATTTCAAAGTCACCAATTCATTGAGTTGAAGAATGCTGTATTTGTGAGGAATTCATTGCCGATTTCAGGTCATTTTATGAGGTATGACTCAAACAATTCGGACGGTCAACTGTATATAACAAATCATTTACTTAAAAATACCTCCCCGACGGGGAATTGAACCCCGGTCTTCCCCGTGACAGGCGGAGATACTCACCACTATACTATCGAAGATTTACATGAATAAGCTTTCAACACTCATGATTTTCAGTGATCTGATGTTCAATTTCTCTATTTGTAAGGGCCTACATTGCAACATGTGAAGATATTCAAAATGTAACGATCGGTTAATTGCGTAATGTTCAGCGATTTCATAATCCCCCAATTCATAGAGTTGAAGAATTCTGTGTTTGTGGGAATTCATTACCGATTTCAGGTCATTTTATGAGGTATGAATCAAACAATTCGGACGGTCAACTGTATATAACAAATCATTTACTCAAAAATACCTCCCCGATGGTGAATTGAAAGCCGGTCTTCCGCATGACAGGCGGAGATACTCACCACTATACTATCGAGGATTTACATGAATATGCTTTCAACACTCATGATTTTCAGTGGTCTGATGCTCAATTTCTCTATTTGTAAGGGACTACATTGCAATATGTGAAGATATTCAAAACGTAACGATCGGTTAATTGCGTATTATTCAGCGATTTCATAATCCCCAATTCATAGAGTTGAAGAATTCTGTGTTTGTGGGGAATTCATTACCGATTTCAGGTCATTTTATGAGGTATGAATCAAACAATTCGGACGGTCAACTGTATATAACAAGTCATTTGCTCAAAAATACCTCCCCGACGTGGAACTGAACCCCGGTCTTCCGCGTGACAGGCGGAGATACTCACCACTATACTATCGAGGATTTACATGAATATGCTTTCAACACTCACGATTGTCAGTGATCTAATGCTCAATTTCTCTATATATAGCGGCCTTTATTGCAACATGTGGAGATAATCACAACGTAACGATCGATTAATTGCGTAATGTTCAGGGATTTCAAAGTCCCTAATTCATAGAGTTGAAGAATTCTGTGTTTGTGGGGAATTCATTACCGATTTCAGGTCATTTTATGAGGTATGAATCAAACAATTCGGACGGTCAACTGAATATAACAAATCATTTACTCAAAAATACCTCCCCGATGGGGAATTGAACCCCGGTCTTCCGCGTGACAGGCGGAGATACTCACCACTATACTATCGAGGATTTACATGAATATGCTTTCAACACTCATGATTTTCAGTGATCTGATGCTCAATTTCTCTATTTGTAAGGGCCTACATTGCAACATGTGAAGATATTCAAAACGTAACGATCGATTAATTGCGTAATGTTCATGGATTTCAAAGTCCCCAATTCATAGAGTTGAAGAATTCTGTGTTTGTGGGGAATTCATTACCGATTTCAGGTCATTTTATGAGGTATGAATCAAACAATTCGGACGGTCAACTGTATATAACAAATCATTTACTCAAAAATGCCTCCCCGACGGGGAATTGAACCCCGGTCTTCCGCGTGACAGGCGGAGATACTCACCACTATACTATCGAGGATTTACATGAATATGCTTTCAACACTCATGATTTTCAGTGGTCTGATGCTCAATTTCTCTATTTGTAAGGGACTACATTGCAATATGTGAAGATATTCAAAACGTAACGATCGGTTAATTGCGTAATATTCAGCGATTTCATAATCCCCAATTCATAGAGTTGAAGAATTCTGTGTTTGTGGGGAATTCATTACCGATTTCAGGTCATTTTATGAGGTATGAATCAAACAATTCGGACGGTCAACTGTATATAACAAATCATTTGCTCAAAAATACCTCCCCGACGGGGAATTGAACCCCGGTCTTCCGCGTGACAGGCGGAGATACTCACCACTATACTATCGAGGATTTACATGAATATGCTTTCAACACTCACGATTGTCAGTGATCTAATGCTCAATTTCTCTATATATAGCGGCCTTTATTGCAACATGTGGAGATAATCACAACGTAACGATCGATTAATGGCGTAATGTTCATCGATTTCATAGTCCCCCAATTCATAGAGTTGAAGAATTTTGTGTTTGTGGGGAATTCATTGCCGATTTCAGGTCATTTTATGAGGTATGACTCAAACAATTCGGACCCTCAACTGTATATAACAAATCATTTACTTAAAAATACCTCCCCGACGGGGAATTGAACCCCGGTCTTCCGCGTGACAGGCGGAGACACTCACCACTATACTATCGAGGATTTACATGAATATGCTTTCAACACTCATGATTTTCAGTGATCTGATGCTAGATTTCTCTATCTGTAAGGGCAACATGTAAAGACATTCAAAACGAAACGATCTGTTAATTGCGTAATGTTCAGGAATTTCATAGTCCCGCAATTCATAGAGTTGAAGAATTCTGTGTTTGTGGGGAATTCATTACCGGTTTCAGGTCATTTTATAAGGTATGAATCAAACAATTCGGACGGTCAACTGTATATAACAAATCATTTACTCAAAAATACCTCCCCGATGGGGAATTGAAACCCGGTCTTCAGCATGACAGGCGGAGATACTCACCACTATACTATCGAGGATTTACATGAATATGCTTTCAACACTCATGATTTTCAGGGATCTGATGCTCAATTTCTCTATATATAGCTGTCTTTATTGCAACATGTGGAGATAATCACAACGTAACGATCGATTAATTGCGTAACGTTCAGGGATTTCAAAGTCACCAATTCATTGAGTTGAAGAATGCTGTATTTGTGAGGAATTCATTGCCGATTTCAGGTCATTTTATGAGGTATGACTCAAACAATTCGGACGGTCAACTGTATATAACAAATCATTTACTTAAAA
The DNA here is from genome assembly GCF_978046115.1 of Saccoglossus kowalevskii. Taxonomy (NCBI): domain Eukaryota; kingdom Metazoa; phylum Hemichordata; class Enteropneusta; family Harrimaniidae; genus Saccoglossus; species Saccoglossus kowalevskii. The sequence continues at coordinate 28,581,014 of NC_140657.1, forward strand.
ATACCTCCCCGACGGGGAATTGAACCCCGGTCTTCCCCGTGACAGGCGGAGATACTCACCACTATACTATCGAAGATTTACATGAATAAGCTTTCAACACTCATGATTTTCAGTGATCTGATGTTCAATTTCTCTATTTGTAAGGGCCTACATTGCAACATGTGAAGATATTCAAAATGTAACGATCGGTTAATTGCGTAATGTTCAGCGATTTCATAATCCCCCAATTCATAGAGTTGAAGAATTCTGTGTTTGTGGGAATTCATTACCGATTTCAGGTCATTTTATGAGGTATGAATCAAACAATTCGGACGGTCAACTGTATATAACAAATCATTTACTCAAAAATACCTCCCCGATGGTGAATTGAAAGCCGGTCTTCCGCATGACAGGCGGAGATACTCACCACTATACTATCGAGGATTTACATGAATATGCTTTCAACACTCATGATTTTCAGTGGTCTGATGCTTAATTTCTCTATTTGTAAGGGACTACATTGCAATATGTGAAGATATTCAAAACGTAACGATCGGTTAATTGCGTATTATTCAGCGATTTCATAATCCCCAATTCATAGAGTTGAAGAATTCTGTGTTTGTGGGGAATTCATTACCGATTTCAGGTCATTTTATGAGGTATGAATCAAACAATTCGGACGGTCAACTGTATATAACAAGTCATTTGCTCAAAAATACCTCCCCGACGTGGAACTGAACCCCGGTCTTCCGCGTGACAGGCGGAGATACTCACCACTATACTATCGAGGATTTACATGAATATGCTTTCAACACTCACGATTGTCAGTGATCTAATGCTCAATTTCTCTATATATAGCGGCCTTTATTGCAACATGTGGAGATAATCACAACGTAACGATCGATTAATTGCGTAATGTTCAGGGATTTCAAAGTCCCTAATTCATAGAGTTGAAGAATTCTGTGTTTGTGGGGAATTCATTACCGATTTCAGGTCATTTTATGAGGTATGAATCAAACAATTCGGACGGTCAACTGTATATAACAAATCATTTACTCAAAAATACCTCCCCGATGGGGAATTGAACCCCGGTCTTCCGCGTGACAGGCGGAGATACTCACCACTATACTATCGAGGATTTACATGAATATGCTTTCAACACTCATGATTTTCAGTGATCTGATGCTCAATTTCTCTATTTGTAAGGGCCTACATTGCAACATGTGAAGATATTCAAAACGTAACGATCGGTTAATTGCGTAATGTTCAGCGATTTCACAATCCCCCAATTCATAGAGTTGAAGAATTCTGTGGTGAGGTACACTCATGATTTTCAGTGATCTGATGCTCGATTTCTCTATATATAGCGGCCTTTATTGCAACATGTGGAGATAATCACAACGTAACGATCGATTAATTGCGTAATGTTCAGGGATTTCAAAGTCCCCCAATTCATAGAGTTGAAGAATTCTGTGTTTGTGGGGAATTCATTCCCGATTGCAGGTCATTTTATGAGGTATGAATCAAACAATTCGGACGTTCAACTGTATTTAACAAATCATTTACTCAAAAATACCTCCCCGACGGGGAATTGAACCCCGGACTTCCGCGTGACAGGCGGAGATACTCACCACTATACTATCGAGTATTTACATGAATATCCTTTCAACACTCACGATTGTCAGTGATCTAATGCTCAATTTCTCTATATATAGCGGCCTTTATTGCAACATGTGGAGATAATCACAACGTAACGATCGATTAATTGCGTAATGTTCATGGATTTCAAAGTCCCCGATTCATAGAGTTGAAGAATTCTGTGTTTGTGGGGAATTCATTACCGATTTCAGGTCATTTTATGAGGTATGAATCAAACAATTCGGACGGTCAACTGTATATAACAAATCATTTACTCAAAAATGCCTCCCCGACGGGGAATTGAACCCCGGTCTTCCGCGTGACAGGCGGAGATACTCACCACTATACTATCGAGGATTTACATGAATATGCTTTCAACACTCATGATTTTCAGTGGTCTGATGCTCAATTTCTCTATTTGTAAGGGACTACATTGCAATATGTGAAGATATTCAAAACGTAACGATCGGTTAATTGCGTAATATTCAGCGATTTCATAATCCCCAATTCATAGAGTTGAAGAATTCTGTGTTTGTGGGGAATTCATTACCGATTTCAGGTCATTTTATGAGGTATGAATCAAACAATTCGGACGGTCAACTGTATATAACAAGTCATTTGCTCAAAAATACCTCCCCGACGGGGAACTGAACCCCGGTCTTCCGCGTGACAGGCGGAGATACTCACCACTATACTATCGAGGATTTACATGAATATGCTTTCAACACTCACGATTGTCAGTGATCTAATGCTCAATTTCTCTATATATAGCGGCCTTTATTGCAACATGTGGAGATAATCACAACGTAACGATCGATTAATTGCGTAATGTTCAGGGATTTCAAAGTCCCCCAATTCATAGAGTTGAAGAATTCTGTGTTTGTGGGGAATTCATTCCCGATTTCAGGTCATTTTATGAGGTATGAATCAAACAATTCGGACGGTCAACTGTATATAACAAATCATTTACTCAAAAATGCATCCCCGACGGGGAATTGAACCCCGGTCTTCCGCGTGACAGGCGGAGATACTCACCACTATACTATCGAGGATTTACATGAATATGCTTTCAACACTCATGATTTTCAGTGATCTGATGCTCAATTTCTCTATTTGTAAGGGACTACATTGCAATATGTGAAGATATTCAAAACGTAACGATCGGTTAATTGCGTAATATTCAGCGATTTCATAATCCCCAATTCATAGAGTTGAAGAATTCTGTGTTTGTGGGGAATTCATTACCGATTTCAGGTCATTTTATGAGGTATGAATCAAACAATTCGGACGGTCAACTGTATATAACAAGTCATTTGCTCAAAAATACCTCCCCGACGGGGAACTGAACCCCGGTCTTCCGCGTGACAGGCGGAGATACTCACCACTATACTATCGAGGATTTACATGAATATCCTTTCAACACTCACGATTGTCAGTGATCTAATGCTCAATTTCTCTATATATAGCGGCCTTTATTGCAACATGTGGAGATAATCACAACGTAACGATCGATTAATTGCGTAATGTTCATGGATTTCAAAGTCCCCAATTCATAGAGTTGAAGAATTCTGTGTTTGTGGGGAATTCATTACCGATTTCAGGTCATTTTATGAGGTATGAATCAAACAATTCGGACGGTCAACTGTATATAACAAGTCATTTGCTCAAAAATACCTCCCCGACGGGGAACTGAACCCCGGTCTTCCGCGTGACAGGCGGAGATACTCACCACTATACTATCGAGGATTTACATGAATATGCTTTCAACACTCACGATTGTCAGTGATCTAATGCTCAATTTCTCTATATATAGCGGCCTTTATTGCAACATGTGGAGATAATCACAACGTAACGATCGATTAATTGCGTAATGTTCAGGGATTTCAAAGTCCCCCAATTCATAGAGTTGAAGAATTCTGTGTTTGTGGGGAATTCATTCCCGATTTCAGGTCATTTTATGAGGTATGACTCAAACAATTCGGACGGTCAACTGTATATAACAAATCATTTACTTAAAAATACCTCCCCGACGGGGAATTGAACCCCAGTCTTCCGCGTGACAGGCGGAGATACTCACCACTATACTATCGAGGATTTACATGAATATGCTTTCAACACTCATGATTTTCAGTGGTCTGATGCTCAATTTCTCTATTTGTAAGGGACTACATTGCAATATGTGAAGATATTCAAAACGTAACGATCGGTTAATTGCGTAATATTCAGCGATTTCATAATCCCCAATTCATAGAGTTGAAGAATTCTGTGTTTGTGGGGAATTCATTACCGATTTCAGGTCATTTTATGAGGTATGAATCAAACAATTCGGACGGTCAACTGTATATAACAAGTCATTTGCTCAAAAATACTTCCCCGACGGGGAACTGAACCCCGGTCTTCCGCGTGACAGGCGGAGATACTCACCACTATACTATCGAGGATTTACATGAATATGCTTTCAACACTCACGATTGTCAGTGATCTAATGCTCAATTTCTCTATATATAGCGGCCTTTATTGCAACATGTGGAGATAATCACAACGTAACGATCGATTAATGGCGTAATGTTCATCGATTTCATAGTCCCGCAATTCATAGAGTTGAAGAATTCTGTGTTTGTGGGGAATTCATTACCGGTTTCAGGTCATTTTATGAGGTATGAATCAAACAATTCGGACGGTCAACTGTATATAACAAATCATTTACTCAAAAATACCTCCCCGATGGGGAATTGAAACCCGGTCTTCCGCATGACAGGCGGAGATACTCACCACTATACTATCGAGGATTTACATGAATATGCTTTCAACACTCATGATTTTCAGGGATCTGATGCTCAATTTCTCTATATATAGCTGTCTTTATTGCAACATGTGGAGATAATCACAACGTAACGATCGATTAATTGCGTAACGTTCAGGGATTTCAAAGTCACCAATTCATTGAGTTGAAGAATGCTGTATTTGTGAGGAATTCATTGCCGATTTCAGGTCATTTTATGAGGTATGACTCAAACAATTCGGACGGTCAACTGTATATAACAAATCATTTACTTAAAAATACCTCCCCGACGGGGAATTGAACCCCGGTCTTCCCCGTGACAGGCGGAGATACTCACCACTATACTATCGAAGATTTACATGAATAAGCTTTCAACACTCATGATTTTCAGTGATCTGATGCTCAATTTCTCTATTTGTAAGGGCCTACATTGCAACATGTGAAGATATTCAAAATGTAACGATCGGTTAATTGCGTAATGTTCAGCGATTTCATAATCCCCCAATTCATAGAGTTGAAGAATTCTGTGTTTGTGGGAATTCATTACCGATTTCAGGTCATTTTATGAGGTATGAATCAAACAATTCGGACGGTCAACTGTATATAACAAATCATTTACTCAAAAATACCTCCCCGATGGTGAATTGAAAGCCGGTCTTCCGCATGACAGGCGGAGATACTCACCACTATACTATCGAGGATTTACATGAATATGCTTTCAACACTCATGATTTTCAGTGATCTGATGCTCAATTTCTCTATTTGTAAGGGACTACATTGCAATATGTGAAGATATTCAAAACGTAACGATCGGTTAATTGCGTATTATTCAGCGATTTCATAATCCCCAATTCATAGAGTTGAAGAATTCTGTGTTTGTGGGGAATTCATTACCGATTTCAGGTCATTTTATGAGGTATGAATCAAACAATTCGGACGGTCAACTGTATATAACAAGTCATTTGCTCAAAAATACCTCCCCGACGGGGAACTGAACCCCGGTCTTCCGCGTGACAGGCGGAGATACTCACCACTATACTATCGAGGATTTACATGAATATGCTTTCAACACTCACGATTGTCAGTGATCTAATGCTCAATTTCTCTATATATAGCGGCCTTTATTGCAACATGTGGAGATAATCACAACGTAACGATCGATTAATTGCGTAATGTTCAGGGATTTCAAAGTCCCTAATTCATAGAGTTGAAGAATTCTGTGTTTGTGGGGAATTCATTACCGATTTCAGGTCATTTTATGAGGTATGAATCAAACAATTCGGACGGTCAACTGTATATAACAAATCATTTACTCAAAAATACCTCCCCGACGGGGAATTGAACCCCGGTCTTCCGCGTGACAGGCGGAGATACTCACCACTATACTATCGAGGATTTACATGAATATGCTTTCAACACTCATGATTTTCAGTGATCTGATGCTCAATTTCTCTATTTGTAAGGGCCTACATTGCAACATGTGAAGATATTCAAAACGTAACGATCGGTTAATTGCGTAATGTTCAGCGATTTCACAATCCCCCAATTCATAGAGTTGAAGAATTCTGTGGTGAGGTACACTCATGATTTTCAGTGATCTGATGCTCGATTTCTCTATATATAGCGGCCTTTATTGCAACATGTGGAGATAATCACAACGTAACGATCGATTAATTGCGTAATGTTCAGGGATTTCAAAGTCCCCCAATTCATAGAGTTGAAGAATTCTGTGTTTGTGGGAAATTCATTCCCGATTGCAGGTCATTTTATGAGGTATGAATCAAACAATTCGGACGTTCAACTGTATTTAACAAATCATTTACTCAAAAATACCTCCCCGACGGGGAATTGAACCCCGGACTTCCGCGTGACAGGCGGAGATACTCACCACTATACTATCGAGGATTTACATGAATATCCTTTCAACACTAACGATTGTCAGTGATCTAATGCTCAATTTCTCTATATATAGCGGCCTTTATTGCAACATGTGGAGATAATCACAACGTAACGATCGATTAATTGCGTAATGTTCATGGATTTCAAAGTCCCCAATTCATAGAGTTGAAGAATTCTGTGTTTGTGGGGAATTCATTACCGATTTCAGGTCATTTTATGAGGTATGAATCAAACAATTCGGACGGTCAACTGTATATAACAAATCATTTACTCAAAAATGCCTCCCCGACGGGGAATTGAACCCCGGTCTTCCGCGTGACAGGCGGAGATACTCACCACTATACTATCGAGGATTTACATAAATATGCTTTCAACACTCATGATTTTCAGTGGTCTGATGCTCAATTTCTCTATTTGTAAGGGACTACATTGCAATATGTGAAGATATTCAAAACGTAACGATCGGTTAATTGCGTAATATTCAGCGATTTCATAATCCCCAATTCATAGAGTTGAAGAATTCTGTGTTTGTGGGGAATTCATTACCGATTTCAGGTCATTTTATGAGGTATGAATCAAACAATTCGGACGGTCAACTGTATATACATGTAACAAGTCATTTGCTCAAAAATACCTCCCCGACGGGGAACTGAACCCCTGTCTTCCGCGTGACAGGCGGAGATACTCACCACTATACTATCGAGGATTTACATGAATATGCTTTCAACACTCACGATTGTCAGTGATCTAATGCTCAATTTCTCTATATATAGCGGCCTTTATTGCAACATGTGGAGATAATCACAACGTAACGATCGATTAATTGCGTAATGTTCAGGGATTTCAAAGTCCCCCAATTCATAGAGTTGAAGAATTCTGTGTTTGTGGAGAATTCATTACCGATTTCAGGTCATTTTATGAGGTATGAATCAAACAATTCGGACGGTCAACTGTATATAACAAGTCATTTGCTCAAAAATACCTCCCCGACGGGCAACTGAACCCCGGTCTTCCGCGTGACAGGCGGAGATACTCACCACTATACTATCGAGGATTTACATGAATATGCTTTCAACACTCACGATTGTCAGTGATCTAATGCTCAATTTCTCTATATATAGCGGCCTTTATTGCAACATGTGAAGATATTCAAAACGTAACGATCGGTTAATTGCGTAATGTTCAGCGATTTCACAATCCCCCAATTCATAGAGTTGAAGAATTCTGTGGTGAGGTACACTCATGATTTTCAGTGATCTGATGCTCGATTTCTCTATCTGTAAGGGCCTTCATTGCAACATGTGAAGAGATTCAAAACGTAACGATCGGTTAATTGCGTAATGTTCAGGGATTTCATAGTCCCCCAATTCATAGAGTTGAAGAATTCTGTGTTTGTGAGGAATTCATTACCGATTTCAGGTCATTTTATGAGGTATGAATCAAACAATTCGGACGGTCAACTGTATATAACAAATCATTTACTCAAAAATATCTCCCCGACGGTGAATTGAAACCCGGTCTTCCGCGTGACAGGCGGAGATACTCACCACTATACTATCGAGGATTTACATGAATATGCTTTCAACACTCATGATTTTCTGTGATCTGATGCTCAATTTCTCTATTTGTAAGGCCCTACATTGCAACATGTGAAGATATTCAAAACGTAACGATCGGTTAATTGCGTAGTGTTCAGCGATTTCACAATCCCCCAATTCATAGAGTTGAAGAATTCTGTGGTGAGGTACACTCATGATTTTCAGTGATCTGATGCTCGATTTCTCTATCTGTAAGGGCCTTCATTGCAACATGTGAAGATATTCAAAACGTAACGATCGGTTAATTGCGTACTGTTTAGGGATTTCATAGTCCCCCAATTCATAGAGTTGAAGAATTCTGTGTTTGTGGGGAATTCATTACCGATTTCAGGTCATTTTATGAGGTATGAATCAAACAATTCGGAGGTTCAACTGTATATAACAAATCATTTACTCAAAAATACCTCCCCGACGGGGAATTGAACCCCGGTCTTCCGCGTGACAGGCGGAGATACTCACCACTATACTATCGAGGATTTACATGAATATCCTTTCAACACTCATGATTTTCTGTGATCTGATGCTCAATTTCTCTATTTGTAAGGCCCTACATTGCAACATGTGAAGATATTCAAAACGTAACGATCGGTTAATTGCGTAGTGTTCAGCGATTTCACAATCCCCCAATTCATAGAGTTGAAGAATTCTGTGGTGAGGTACACTCATGATTTTCAGTGATCTGATGCTCGATTTCTCTATCTGTAAGGGCCTTCATTGCAACATGTGAAGATATTCAAAACGTAACGATCGGTTAATTGCGTAATGTTCAGGGATTTCATAGTCCCCCAATTCATAGAGTTGAAGAATTCTGTGTTTGTGACGAATTCATTACCGATTTCAGGTCATTTTATGAGGTATGAATCAAACAATTCGGACGGTCAACTGTATATAACAAATCATTTACTCAAAAATACCTCCCCGACGGGGAATTGAACCCCGGTCTTCCGCGTGACAGGCGGAGATACTCACCACTATACTATCGAGGATTTACATGAATATCCTTTCAACACTCACGATTGTCAGTGATCTAATGCTCAATTTCTCTATATATAGCGGCCTTTATTGCAACATGTGGAGATAATCACAACGTAAAGATCGATTAATTGCGTAATGTTCATGGATTTCAAAGTCCCCAATTCATAGAGTTGAAGAATTCTATGTTTGTGGGGAATTCATTACCGATTTCAGGTCATTTTATGAGGTATGAATCAAACAATTCGGACGGTCAACTGTATATAACAAATCATTTACTCAAAAATGCCACCCCGACAGGGAATTGAACCCCGGTTTTCCGCGTGACAGGCGGAGATACTTACCACTATACTATCGAGGATTTACATGAATATGCTTTCAACACTCATGATTTTCTGTGATCTGATGCTCAATTTCTCTATTTGTAAGGGCCGACATTGCAACATGTGAAGATATTCAAAACGTAACGATCGGTTAATTGCGTAATGTTCAGCGATTTCACAATCCCCCAATTCATAGAGTTGAAGAATTCTGTGGTGAGGTACACTCATAATTTTCAGTGATCTGATGCTCGATTTCTCTATCTGTAAGGGCCTTCATTGCAACATGTGAAGATATTCAAAACGTAACGATCGGTTAATTGCGTAATGTTCAGGGATTTCATAGTCCCCCAATTCATAGAGTTGAAGAATTCTGTGTTTGTGAGGAATTCATTACCGATTTCAGGTCATTTTATGAGGTATGAATCAAACAATTCGGACGGTCAACTGTATATAACAAATCATTTACTCAAAAATACCTCCCCGACGGGGAATTGAACCCCGGTCTTCCGCGTGACAGGCGGAGATACTCACCACTATACTATCGAGGATTTACATGAATATGCTTTCAACACTAATGATTTTCAGTGATCTGATGCTCAATTTCTCTGTTTGTAAGGGCCTACATTGCAACATGTGAAGATATTCAAAACGTAACGATCGGTTAATTGCGTAATGTTCAGCGATTTCACAATCCCCCAATTCATAGAGTTGAAGAATTCTGTGGTGAGGTACACTCATGATTTTCAGTGATCTGATGCTCGATTTCTCTATCTGAAAGGGCCTTCATTGCAACATGTGAAGATATTCAAAACGTAACGATCGGTTAATTGCGTACTGTTTAGGGATTTCATAGTCCCCCAATTCATAGAGTTGAAGAATTCTGTGTTTGTGACGAATTCATTACCGATTTCAGGTCATTTTATGAGGTATGAATCAAACAATTCGGACGGTCAACTGTATATAACAAATCATTTACTCAAAAATACCTCCCCGACGGAGAATTGAACCCCGGACTTCCGCGTGACAGGCGGAGATACTCACCACTATACTATCGAGGATTTACATGAATATCCTTTCAACACTCACGATTGTCAGTGATCTAATGCTCAATTTCTCTATATATAGCGGCCTTTATTGCAACATGTGGAGATAATCACAACGTAACGATCGATTAATTGCGTAATGTTCATGGATTTCAAAGTCCCCAATTCATAGAGTTGAAGAATTCTGTGTTTGTGGGGAATTCATTACCGATTTCAGGTCATTTTATGAGGTATGAATCAAACAATTCGGACGGTCAACTGTATATAACAAATCATTTACTCAAAAATGCCTCCCCGACGGGGAATTGAACCCCGGTCTTCCGCGTGACAGGCGGAGATACTCACCACTATACTATCGAGGATTTACATGAATATGCTTTCAACACTCATGATTTTCTGTGATCTGATGCTCAATTTCTCTATTTGTAAGGGCCTACATTGCAACATGTGAAGATATTCAAAACGTAACGATCGGTTAATTGCGTAATGTTCAGCGATTTCACAATCCCCCAATTCATAGAGTTGAAGAATTCTGTGGTGAGGTACACTCATGATTTTCAGTGATCTGATGCTCGATTTCTCTATCTGTAAGGGCCTTCATTGCAACATGTGAAGATATTCAAAACGTAACGATCGGTTAATTGCGTAATGTTCAGGGATTTCATAGTCCCCCAATTCATAGAGTTGAAGAATTCTGTGTTTGTGACGAATTCATTACCGATTTCAGGTCATTTTATGAGGTATGAATCAAACAATTCGGACGGTCAACTGTATATAACAAATCATTTACTCAAAAATACCTCCCCGACGGGGAATTGAACCCCGGTCTTCCGCGTGACAGGCGGAGATACTCACCACTATACTATCGAGGATTTACATGAATATGCTTTCAACACTCATGATTTTCTGTGATCTGATGCTCAATTTCTCTATTTGTAAGGGCCTACATTGCAACATGTGAAGATATTCAAAACGTAACGATCGGTTAATTGCGTAATATTCAGCGATTTCATAATCCCCAATTCATAGAGTTGAAGAATTCTGTGTTTGTGGGGAATTCATTACCGATTTCAGGTCATTTTATGAGGTATGAATCAAACAATTCGGACGGTCAACTGTATATCAAAAATCATTTACTCAAAAATATCTCCCCGACGGGGAATTGAACCCCGGTCTTCCGCGTGACAGGCGGAGATACTCACCACTATACAATCGAGGATTTACATGAATATGCTATCAACAATCACGATTGTCAGTGATCTAATGCTCAATTTCTCTATAAATTGCGGCCTTTATTGCAACATGTGGAGATAATCACAACGTAACGATCGATTAATTGCGTAATGTTCATGGATTTCAAAGTCCCCAATTCATAGAGTTGAAGAATTCTGTGTTTGTGGGGAATTCATTACCGATTTCAGGTCATTTTATGAGGTATGAATCAAACAATTCGGACGGTCAACTGTATATCAAAAATCATTTACTCAAAAATATCTCCCCGACGGAGAATTGAACCCCGGTCTTCCGCGTGACAGGCGGAGATACTCACCACTATACTATCGAGGATTTACATGAATATGCTTTCAACACTCATGATTTTCAGTGATCTGATGCTCAATTTCTCTATTTGTAAGGGACTACATTGCAATATGTGAAGATATTCAAAACGTAACGATCGGTTAATTGCGTAATATTCAGCGATTTCATAATCCCCAATTCATAGAGTTGAAGAATTCTGTGTTTGTGGGGAATTCATTACCGATTTCAGGTCATTTTATGAGGTATGAATCAAACAATTCGGACGGTCAACTGTATATAACAAATCATTTGCTCAAAAATACCTCCCCGACGGGGAATTGAACCCCGGTCTTCCGCGTGACAGGCGGAGATACTCACCACTATACTATCTAGGATTTACATGAATATGCTTTCAACACTCACGATTGTCAGTGATCTAATGCTCAATTTCTCTATATATAGCGGCCTTTATTGCAACATGTGGAGATAATCACAACGTAACGATCGATTAATTGCGTAATGTTCAGGGATTTCAAAGTCCCTAATTCATAGAGTTGAAGAATTCTGTGTTTGTGGGGAATTCATTACCGATTTCAGGTCATTTTATGAGGTATGAATCAAACAATTCGGACGGTCAACTGTATATAAAAAATCATTTACTCAAAAATATCTCCCCGACGGGGAATTGAACACCGGTCTTCCGCGTGACAGGCGGAGATACTCACCACTATACAATCGAGGATTTACATGAATATGCTATCAACAATCACGATTGTCAGTGATCTAATGCTCAATTTCTCTATATATTGCGGCCTTTATTGCAACATGTTGAGATAATCACAACGTAACGATCGATTAATTGCGTAATGTTCAGGGATTTCAAAGTCCCTAATTCATAGAGTTGATGAATTCTGTGTTTGTGGGGAATTCATTACCGATTTCAGGTCATTTTATGAGGTATGAATCAAACAATTCGGACGGTCAACTGTATATAACAAATCATTTACTCAAAAATACCTCCCCGACGGGGAATTGAACCCCGGTCTTCCGCGTGACAGGCGGAGATACTCACCACTATACTATCGAGGATTTACATGAATATGCTTTCAACACTCACGATTGTCAGTGATCTAATGCTCAATTTCTCTATATATTGCGGCCTTTATTGCAACATGTGGAGATAATCACAACGTAACGATCGATTAATTGCGTAATGTTCATGGAATTCAAAGTCCCCAATTCATAGAGTTGAAGAATGCTGTGTTTGTGGGGAGTTCATTACCGATTTCAGGTCATTTTATGAGGTATGAATCAAACAATTCGGACGTTCAACTTTATATAACAAATCATTTACTCAAAAATACCTCCCCGACGGGGAATTGAACCCCGGTCTTCCGCGTGACAGGCGGAGATACTCACCACTATACTATCGAGGATTTACATGAATATGCTTTCAACACTCATGATTTTCAGTGGTCTGATGCTCAATTTCTCTATTTGTAAGGGACTACATTGCAACATGTGGAGATAATCACAACGTAACGATCGATTAATTGCGTAATGTTCAGGGATTTCAAAGTCCCTAATTCATAGAGTTGAAGAATTCTGTGTTTGTGGGGAGTTCATTACCGATTTCAGGTCATTTTATGAGGTATGAATCAAACAATTCGGACGTTCAACTTTATATAACAAATCATTTACTCAAAAATACCTCCCCGACGGGGAATTGAACCTCGGTCTTCCGCGTGACAGGCGGAGATACTCACCACTATACTATCGAGGATTTACATGAATATGCTTTCAACACTCATGATTTTCAGTGGTCTGATGCTCAATTTCTCTATTTGTAAGGGACTACATTGCAATATGTGAAGATATTCAAAACGTAACGATCGGTTAATTGCGTAATATTCTGCGATTTCATAATCCCCAATTCATAGAGTTGAAGAATTCTGTGTTTGTGGGGAATTCATTACCGATTTCAGGTCATTTTATGAGGTATGAATCAAACAATTCGGACGGTCAACTGTATATAACAAATCATTTGCTCAAAAATACCTCCCCGACGGGGAATTGAACCCCGGTCTTCCGAGTGACAGGCGGAGATACTCACCACTATACTATCTAGGATTTACATGAATATGCTTTCAACACTCACGATTGTCAGTGATCTAATGCTCAATTTCTCTATATATAGCGGCCTTTATTGCAACATGTGAAGATAATCACAACGTAACGATCGATTAATTGCGTAATGTTCAGGGATTTCAAAGTCCCTAATTCATAGAGTTGAAGAATTCTGTGTTTGTGGGGAATTCATTACCGATTTCAGGTCATTTTATGAGGTATGAATCAAACAATTCGGACGGTCAACTGTATATAAAAAATCATTTACTCAAAAATATCTCCCCGACGGGGAATTGAACCCCGGTCTTCCGCGTGACAGGCGGAGATACTCACCACTATACAATCGAGGATTTACATGAATATGCTATCAACAATCACGATTGTCAGTGATCTAATGCTCAATTTCTCTATATATTGCGGCCTTTATTGCAACATGTGGAGATAATCACAACGTAACGATCGATTAATTGCGTAATGTTCAGGGATTTCAAAGTCCCTAATTCATAGAGTTGCAGAATTCTGTGTTTGTGGGGAATTCATTACCGATTTCAGGTCATTTTATGAGGTATGAATCAAACAATTCGGACGGTCAACTGTATATAACAAATCATTTACTCAAAAATACCTCCCCGACGGGGAATTGAACACCGGTCTTCCGCGTGACAGGCGGAGATACTCACCACTATACTATCGAGGATTTACATGAATATGCTTTCAACACTCACGATTGTCAGTGATCTAATGCTCAATTTCTCTATATATTGCGGCCTTTATTGCAACATGTGGAGATAATCACAACGTAACGATCGATTAATTGCGTAATGTTCATGGAATTCAAAGTCCCCAATTCATAGAGTTGAAGAATTCTGTGTTTGTGGGGAATTCATTACCGATTTCAGGTCATTTTATGAGGTATGAATCAAACAATTCGGACGTTCAACTTTATATAACAAATCATTTACTCAAAAATACCTACCCGACGGGGAATTGAACCCCGGTCTTCCGCGTGACAGGCGGAGATACTCAACACTATACAATCGAGGATTTACATGAATATGCTTTCAACACTCACGATTGTCAGTGATCTAATGCTCAATTTCTCTATATATTGCGGCCTTTATTGCAACATGTGGAGATAATCACAACGTAACGATCGATTAATTGCGTAATGTTCATGGAATTCAAAGTCCCCAATTCATAGAGTTGAAGAATTCTGTGTTTGTGGGGAATTCATTACCGATTTCAGGTCATTTTATGAGGTATGAATCAAACAATTCGGACGTTCAACTTTATATAACAAATCATTTACTCAAAAATACCTCCCCGACGGGGAATTGAACCCCGGTCTTCCGCGTGACAGGCGGAGATACTCACCACTATACTATCGAGGATTTACATGAATATGCTTTCAACACTCATGATTTTCAGTGGTCTGATGCTCAATTTCTCTATTTGTAAGGGACTACATTGCAATATGTGAAGATATTCAAAACGTAACGATCGGTTAATTGCGTAATATTCAGCGATTTCATAATCCCCAATTCATAGAGTTGAAGAATTCTGTGTTTGTGGGGAATTCATTACCGATTTCAGGTCATTTTATGAGGTATGAATCAAACAATTCGGACGGTCAACTGTATATAAAAAATCATTTACTCAAAAATATCTCCCCGACGGGGAATTGAACCCCGGTCTTCCGCGTGACAGGCGGAGATACTCACCACTATACAATCGAGGATTTACATGAATATGCTATCAACAATCACGATTGTCAGTGATCTAATGCTCAATTTCTCTATATATTGCGGCCTTTATTGCAACATGTGGAGATAATCACAACGTAACGATCGATTAATTGCGTAATGTTCATGGATTTCAAAGTCCCCAATTCATAGAGTTGAAGAATTCTGTGTTTGTGGGGAATTCATTACCGATTTCAGGTCATTTTATGAGGTATGAATCAAACAATTCGGACGTTCAACTGTATATAACAAATCATTTACTCAAAAATACCTCCCCGACGGGGAATTGAACCCCGGTCTTCCGAGTGACAGGCGGAGATACTCACCACTATACTATCGAGGATTTACATGAATATGCTATCAACAATCACGATTGTCAGTGATCTAATGCTCAATTTCTCTATATATTGCGGCCTTTATTGCAACATGTGGAGATAATCACAACGTAACGATCGATTAATTGCGTAATGTTCATGGATTTCAAAGTCCCCAATTCATAGAGTAGAAGAATTCTGTGTTTGTGGGGAATTCATTACCGATTTCAGGTCATTTTATGAGGTATGAATCAAACAATTCGGACGGTCAACTGTATATAAAAAATCATTTACTCAAAAATATCTCCCCGACGGGGAATTGAACCCCGGTCTTCCGCGTGACAGGCGGAGATACTCACCACTATACTATCGAGGATTTACATGAATATGCTTTCAACACTCATGATTTTCAGTGGTCTGATGCTCAATTTCTCTATTTGTAAGGGACTACATTGCAATATGTGAAGATATTCAAAACGTAACGATCGGTTAATTGCGTAATATTCAGCGATTTCATAATCCCCAATTCATAGAGTTGAAGAATTCTGTGTTTGTGGGGAATTCATTACCGATTTCACGTCATTTTATGAGGTATGAATCAAACAATTCGGACGGTCAACTGTATATAACAAATCATTTGCTCAAAAATACCTCCCCGACGGGGAATTGAACCCCGGTCTTCCGAGTGACAGGCGGAGATACTCACCACTATACTATCGAGGATTTACATGAATATGCTTTCAACACTCATGATTTTCAGTGATCTAATGCTCAATTTCTCTATATATAGCGGCCTTTTTTGCAACATGTGGAGATAATCACAACGTAACGATCGATTAATTGCGTAATGTTCATGGATTTCAAAGCCCCCAATTCATAGAGTTGAAGAATTCTGTGTTTGTGGGGAATTCATTACCGATTTCAGGTCATTTTATGAGGTATGAATCAAACAATTCGGACGGTCAACTGTATATAAAAAATCATTTACTCAAAAATATCTCCCCGACGGGGAATTGAACCCCGGTCTTCCGCGTGACAGGCGGAGATACTCACCACTATACAATCGAGAATTTACATGAATATGCTATCAACAATCACGATTGTCAGTGATCTAATGCTCAATTTCTCTATATATTGCGGCCTTTATTGCAACATGTGGAGATAATCACAACGTAACGATCGATTAATTGCGTAATGTTCAGGGATTTCAAAGTCCCTAATTCATAGAGTTGAAGAATTCTGTGTTTGTGGGGAATTCATTACCGATTTCAGGTCATTTTATGAGGTATGAATCAAACAATTCGGACGGTCAACTGTATATAACAAATCATTTACTCAAAAATACCTCCCCGACGGGGAATTGAACCCCGGTCTTCCGCGTGACAGGCGGAGATACTCACCACTATACTATCGAGGATTTACATGAATATGCTATCAACAATCACGATTGTCAGTGATCTAATGCTCAATTTCTCTATATATTGCGGCCTTTATTGCAACATGTTGAGATAATCACAACGTAACGATCGATTAATTGCGTAATGTTCAGGAATTTCAAAGTCCCTAATTCATAGAGTTGATGAATTCTGTGTTTGTGGGGAATTCATTACCGATTTCAGGTCATTTTATGAGGTATGAATCAAACAATTCGGACGGTCAACTGTATATAACAAATCATTTGCTCAAAAATACCTCCCCGACGGGGAATTGAACCCCGGTCTTCCGCGTGACAGGCGGAGATACTCACCACTATACTATCTAGGATTTACATGAATATGCTTTCAACACTCACGATTGTCAGTGATCTAATGCTCAATTTCTCTATATATAGCGGCCTTTATTGCAACATGTGGAGATAATCACAACGTAACGATCGATTAATTGCGTAATGTTCAGGGATTTCAAAGTCCCTAATTCATAGAGTTGAAGAATTCTGTGTTTGTGGGGAATTCATTACCGATTTCAGGTCATTTTATGAGGTATGAATCAAACAATTCGGACGGTCAACTGTATATAAAAAATCATTTACTCAAAAATATCTCCCCGACGGGGAATTGAACCCCGGTCTTCCGCGTGACAGGCGGAGATACTCACCACTATACAATCGAGGATTTACATGAATATGCTATCAACAATCACGATTGTCAGTGATCTAATGCTCAATTTCTCTATATATTGCGGCCTTTATTGCAACATGTGGAGATAATCACAACGTAACGATCGATTAATTGCGTAATGTTCAGGGATTTCAAAGTCCCTAATTCATAGAGTTGATGAATTCTGTGTTTGTGGGGAATTCATTACCGATTTCAGGTCATTTTATGAGGTATGAATCAAACAATTCGGACGTTCAACTTTATATAACAAATCATTTACTCAAAAATACCTCCCCGACGGGGAATTGAACCCCGGTCTTCCGCGTGACAGGCGGAGATACTCACCACTATACTATCGAGGATTTACATGAATATGCTTTCAACACTCATGATTTTCAGTGGTCTGATGCTCAATTTCTCTATTTGTAAGGGACTACATTGCAATATGTGAAGATATTCAAAACGTAACGATCGGTTAATTGCGTATTATTCAGCGATTTCATAATCCCCAATTCATAGAGTTGAAGAATTCTGTGTTTGTGGGGAATTCATTACCGATTTCAGGTCATTTTATGAGGTATGAATCAAACAATTCGGACGGTCAACTGTATATAACAAATCATTTGCTCAAAAATACCTCCCCGACGGGTAATTGAACCCCGGTCTTCCGAGTGACAGGCGGAGATACTCACCACTATACTATCTAGGATTTACATGAATATGCTTTCAACACTCACGATTGTCAGTGATCTAATGCTCAATTTCTCTATATATTGCGGCCTTTATTGCAACATGTGGAGATAATCACAACGTAACGATCGATTAATTGCGTAATGTTCAGGGATTTCAAAGTCCCTAATTCATAGAGTTGAAGAATTCTGTGTTTGTGGGGAATTCATTACCGATTTCAGGTCATTTTATGAGGTATGAATCAAACAATTCGGACGGTCAACTGTATATAAAAAATCATTTACTCAAAAATATCTCCCCGACGGGGAATTGAACACCGGTCTTCCGCGTGACAGGCGGAGATACTCACCACTATACAATCGAGGATTTACATGAATATGCTATCAACAATCACGATTGTCAGTGATCTAATGCTCAATTTCTCTATATATTGTGGCCTTTATTGCAACATGTGGAGATAATCACAACGTAACGATCGATTAATTGCGTAATGTTCAGGGATTTCAAAGTCCCTAATTCATAGAGTTGAAGAATTCTGTGTTTGTGGGGAATTCATTACCGATTTCAGGTCATTTTATGAGGTATGAATCAAACAATTCGGACGGTCAACTGTATATAACAAATCATTTACTCAAAAATACCTCCCCGACGGGGAATTAAACCCCGGTCTTCCGCGTGACAGGCGGAGATACTCACCACTATACTATCGAGGATTTACATGAATATGCTTTCAACACTCACGATTGTCAGTGATCTAATGCTCAATTTCTCTATATATTGCGGCCTTTATTGCAACATGTGGAGATAATCACAACGTAACGATCGATTAATTGCGTAATGTTCATGGAATTCAAAGTCCCCAATTCATAGAGTTGAAGAATTCTGTGTTTGTGGGGAATTCATTACCGATTTCAGGTCATTTTATGAGGTATGAATCAAACAATTCGGACGTTCAACTTTATATAACAAATCATTTACTCAAAAATACCTCCCCGACGGGGAATTGAACCCCGGTCTTCCGCGTGACAGGCGGAGATACTCACCACTATACTATCGAGGATTTACATGAATATGCTTTCAACACTCATGATTTTCAGTGGTCTGATGCTCAATTTCTCTATTTGTAGGGGACTACATTGCAATATGTGAAGATATTCAAAACGTAACGATCGGTTAATTGCGTAATATTCAGCGATTTCATAATCCCCAATTCATAGAGTTGAAGAATTCTGTGTTTGTGGGGAATTCATTACCGATTTCAGGTCATTTTATGAGGTATGAATCAAACAATTCGGACGGTCAACTGTATATAACAAATCATTTGCTCAAAAATACCTCCCCGACGGGGAATTGAACCCCGGTCTTCCGAGTGACAGGCGGAGATACTCACCACTATACTATCTAGGATTTACATGAATATGCTTTCAACACTCACGATTGTCAGTGATCTAATGCTCAATTTCTCTATATATAGCGGCCTTTATTGCAACATGTGGAGATAATCACAACGTAACGATCGATTAATTGCGTAATGTTCAGGAATTTCAAAGTCCCTAATTCATAGAGTTGAAGAATTCTGTGGTGAGGTACACTCATGATTTTCAGTGATCTGATGCTCGAATTCTCTATCTGTAAGGGCCTTCATTGCAACATGTGAAGATATTCAAAACGTAACGAAAGGTTAATTGCGTAATGTTCAGGGATTTTCAGTGATCTGATGCTCAATTTCTCTATTTGTAAGGGCCTACATTGCAACATGTGAAGATATTCAAAACGTAACGATCGGTTAATTGCGTAATGTTCAGCGATTTCACAATCCCCCAATTCATAGAGTTGAAGAATTCTGTGGTGAGGTACACTCATGATTTTCAGTGATCTGATGCTCGATTTCTCTATCTGTAAGGGCCTTCATTGCAACATGTGAAGATATTCAAAACGTAACGATCGGTTAATTGCGTAATGTTCAGGGATTTCATAGTCCCCCAATTCATAGAGTTGAAGAATTCTGTGTTTGTGAGGAATTCATTACAGATTTCAGGTCATTTTATGAGGTATGACTCAAACAATTCGGACGGTCAACTGTATATAACAAATCATTTACTTAAAAATACCTCCCCGACGGGGAATTGAACCCCGGTCTTCTCCGTGACAGGCGGAAATACTCACCACTATACTATCGAAGATTTACATGAATAAGCTTTCAACACTCATGATTTTCAGTGATCTGATGCTCAATTTCTCTATTTGTAAGGGCCTACATTGCAACATGTGAAGATATTCAAAATGTAACGATCGGTTAATTGCGTAATGTTCAGCGATTTCATAATCCCCCAATTCATAGAGTTGAAGAATTCTGTGTTTGTGGGAATTCATTACCGATTTCAGGTCATTTTATGAGGTATGAATCAAACAATTCGGACGGTCAACTGTATATAACAAATCATTTACTCAAAAATACCTCCCCGATGGTGAATTGAAAGCCGATCTTCCGCATGACAGGCGGAGATACTCACCACTATACTATCGAGGATTTACATGAATATGCTTTCAACACTCATGATTTTCAGTGGTCTGATGCTCAATTTCTCTATTTGTAAGGGACTACATTGCAATATGTGAAGATATTCAAAACGTAACGATCGGTTAATTGCGTAATATTCAGCGATTTCATAATCCCCAATTCATAGAGTTGAAGAATTCTGTGTTTGTGGGGAATTCATTACCGATTTCAGGTCATTTTATGAGGTATGAATCAAACAATTCGGACGGTCAACTGTATATAACAAGTCATTTGCTCAAAAATACCTCCCCGACGGGGAACTGAGCCCCGGTCTTCCGCGTGACAGGCGGAGATACTCACCACTATACTATCGAGGATTTACATGAATATGCTTTCAACACTCATGATTTTCAGTGGTCTGATGCTCAATTTCTCTATTTGTAAGGGACTACATTGCAATATGTGAAGATATTCAAAACGTAACGATCGGTTAATTGCGTAATATTCAGCGATTTCATAATCCCCAATTCATAGAGTTGAAGAATTCTGTGTTTGTGGGGAATTCATTACCGATTTCAGGTCATTTTATGAGGTATGAATCAAACAATTCGGACGGTCAACTGTATATCAAAAATCATTTACTCAAAAATATCTCCCCGACGGAGAATTGAACCCCGGTCTTCCGCGTGACAGGCGGAGATACTCACCACTATACTATCGAGGATTTACATGAATATGCTTTCAACACTCATGATTTTCAGTGATCTGATGCTCAATTTCTCTATTTGTAAGGGACTACATTGCAATATGTGAAGATATTCAAAACGTAACGATCGGTTAATTGCGTAATATTCAGCGATTTCATAATCCCCAATTCATAGAGTTGAAGAATTCTGTGTTTGTGGGGAATTCATTACCGATTTCAGGTCATTTTATGAGGTATGAATCAAACAATTCGGACGGTCAACTGTATATAACAAATCATTTGCTCAAAAATACCTCCCCGACGGGGAACTGAACCCCGGTCTTCCGCGTGACAGGCGGAGATACTCACCACTATACTATCGAGGAATTACATGAATATGCTTTCAACACTCATGATTTTCAGTGATCTGATGCTCAATTTCTCTATTTGTAAGGGCCTACATTGCAACATGTGAAGATATTCAAAACGTAACGATCGGTTAATTGCGTAATGTTCAGCGATTTCACAATCCCCCAATTCATAGAGTTGAAGAATTCTGTGGTGAGGTACACTCATGATTTTCGGTGATCTGATGCTCGATTTCTCTATCTGTAAGGGCCTTCATTGCAACATGTGAAGATATTCAAAACGTAACGATCGGTTAATTGCGTAATGTTCAGGGATTTCATAGTCCCCCAATTCATAGAGTTGAAGAATTCTGTGTTTGTGAGGAATTCATTACCGATTTCAGGTCATTTTATGAGGTATGAATCAAACAATTCGGACGGTCAACTGTATATAACAAATCATTTACTCAAAAATACCTCCCCGACGGTGAATTGAAACCCGGTCTTCCGCGTGACAGGCGGAGATACTCACCACTATACTATCGAGGATTTACATGAATATGCTTTCAACACTAATGATTTTCAGTGATCTGATGCTCAATTTCTCTGTTTGTAAGGGCCTACATTGCAACATGTGAAGATATTCAAAACGTAACGATCGGTTAATTGCGTAATGTTCAGCGATTTCATAATCCCCAATTCATAGAATTGAAGAATTCTGTGTTCGTGGGGAATTCATTACCGATTTCAGGTCATTTTATGAGGTATGAATCAAAAATTCGGACGGTCAACTGTATATAACAAATCATTTACTCAAAAATACCTCCCCGACGGGGAATTGAACCCCGGTCTTCCGCGTGACAGGCGGAGATACTCACCACTATACTATCGAGGATTTACATGAATATGCTTTCAACACTCATGATTTTCAGTGGTCTGATGCTCAATTTCTCTATTTGTAAGGGACTACATTGCAATATGTGAAGATATTCAAAACGTAACGATCGGTTAATTGCGTAATATTCAGCGATTTCATAATCCCCAATTCATAGAGTTGAAGAATTCTGTGTTTGTGGGGAATTCATTACCGATTTCAAGTCATTTTATGAGGTATGAATCAAACAATTCGGACGGTCAACTGTATATAACAAATCATTTACTCAAAAATACCTCCCCGACGGTGAATTGAAACCCGGTCTTCCGCGTGACAGGCGGAGATACTCACCACTATACTATCGAGGATTTACATGAATATGCTTTCAACACTAATGATTTTCAGTGATCTGATGCTCAATTTCTCTGTTTGTAAGGGCCTACATTGCAACATGTGAAGATATTCAAAACGTAACGATCGGTTAATTGCGTAATGTTCAGCGATTTCATAATCCCCAATTCATAGAATTGAAGAATTCTGTGTTCGTGGGGAATTCATTACCGATTTCAGGTCATTTTATGAGGTATGAATCAAACAATTCGGACGGTCAACTGTATATAACAAATCATTTGCTCAAAAATACCTCCCCGACGGGGAATTGAACCCCGGTCTTCCGCGTGACAGGCGGAGATACTCACCACTATACTATCTAGGATTTACATGAATATGCTTTCAACACTCACGATTGTCAGTGATCTAATGCTCAATTTCTCTATATATAGCGGCCTTTATTGCAACATGTGGAGATAATCACAACGTAACGATCGATTAATTGCGTAATGTTCAGGGATTTCAAAGTCCCTAATTCATAGAGTTGAAGAATTCTGTGTTTGTGGGGAATTCATTACCGATTTCAGGTCATTTTATGAGGTATGAATCAAACAATTCGGACGGTCAACTGTATATAAAAAATCATTTACTCAAAAATATCTCCCCGACGGGGAATTGAACCCCGGTCTTCCGCGTGACAGGCGGAGATACTCACCACTATACAATCGAGGATTTACATGAATATGCTATCAACAATCACGATTGTCAGTGATCTAATGCTCAATTTCTCTATATATTGCGGCCTTTATTGCAACATGTTGAGATAATCACAACGTAACGATCGATTAATTGCGTAATGTTCAGGGATTTCAAAGTCCCTAATTCATAGAGTTGATGAATTCTGTGTTTGTGGGGAATTCATTACCGATTTCAGGTCATTTTATGAGGTATGAATCAAACAATTCGGACGGTCAACTGTATATAACAAATCATTTACTCAAAAATACCTCCCCGACGGGGAATTGAACCCCGGTCTTCCGCGTGACAGGCGGAGATACTCACCACTATACTATCGAGGATTTACATGAATATGCTTTCAACACTCACGATTGTCAGTGATCTAATGCTCAATTTCTCTATATATTGCGGCCTTTATTGCAACATGTGGAGATAATCACAACGTAACGATCGATTAATTGCGTAATGTTCATGGAATTCAAAGTCCCCAATTCATAGAGTTGAAGAATGCTGTGTTTGTGGGGAGTTCATTACCGATTTCAGGTCATTTTATGAGGTATGAATCAAACAATTCGGACGTTCAACTTTATATAACAAATCATTTACTCAAAAATACCTCCCCGACGGGGAATTGAACCCCGGTCTTCCGCGTGACAGGCGGAGATACTCACCACTATACTATCGAGGATTTACATGAATATGCTTTCAACACTCATGATTTTCAGTGGTCTGATGCTCAATTTCTCTATTTGTAAGGGACTACATTGCAACATGTGGAGATAATCACAACGTAACGATCGATTAATTGCGTAATGTTCAGGGATTTCAAAGTCCCTAATTCATAGAGTTGAAGAATTCTGTGTTTGTGGGGAGTTCATTACCGATTTCAGGTCATTTTATGAGGTATGAATCAAACAATTCGGACGTTCAACTTTATATAACAAATCATTTACTCAAAAATACCTCCCCGACGGGGAATTGAACCTCGGTCTTCCGCGTGACAGGCGGAGATACTCACCACTATACTATCGAGGATTTACATGAATATGCTTTCAACACTCATGATTTTCAGTGGTCTGATGCTCAATTTCTCTATTTGTAAGGGACTACATTGCAATATGTGAAGATATTCAAAACGTAACGATCGGTTAATTGCGTAATATTCTGCGATTTCATAATCCCCAATTCATAGAGTTGAAGAATTCTGTGTTTGTGGGGAATTCATTACCGATTTCAGGTCATTTTATGAGGTATGAATCAAACAATTCGGACGGTCAACTGTATATAACAAATCATTTGCTCAAAAATACCTCCCCGACGGGGAATTGAACCCCGGTCTTCCGAGTGACAGGCGGAGATACTCACCACTATACTATCTAGGATTTACATGAATATGCTTTCAACACTCACGATTGTCAGTGATCTAATGCTCAATTTCTCTATATATAGCGGCCTTTATTGCAACATGTGAAGATAATCACAACGTAACGATCGATTAATTGCGTAATGTTCAGGGATTTCAAAGTCCCTAATTCATAGAGTTGAAGAATTCTGTGTTTGTGGGGAATTCATTACCGATTTCAGGTCATTTTATGAGGTATGAATCAAACAATTCGGACGGTCAACTGTATATAAAAAATCATTTACTCAAAAATATCTCCCCGACGGGGAATTGAACCCCGGTCTTCCGCGTGACAGGCGGAGATACTCACCACTATACAATCGAGGATTTACATGAATATGCTATCAACAATCACGATTGTCAGTGATCTAATGCTCAATTTCTCTATATATTGCGGCCTTTATTGCAACATGTGGAGATAATCACAACGTAACGATCGATTAATTGCGTAATGTTCAGGGATTTCAAAGTCCCTAATTCATAGAGTTGCAGAATTCTGTGTTTGTGGGGAATTCATTACCGATTTCAGGTCATTTTATGAGGTATGAATCAAACAATTCGGACGGTCAACTGTATATAACAAATCATTTACTCAAAAATACCTCCCCGACGGGGAATTGAACACCGGTCTTCCGCGTGACAAGCGGAGATACTCACCACTATACTATCGAGGATTTACATGAATATGCTTTCAACACTCACGATTGTCAGTGATCTAATGCTCAATTTCTCTATATATTGCGGCCTTTATTGCAACATGTGGAGATAATCACAACGTAACGATCGATTAATTGCGTAATGTTCATGGAATTCAAAGTCCCCAATTCATAGAGTTGAAGAATTCTGTGTTTGTGGGGAATTCATTACCGATTTCAGGTCATTTTATGAGGTATGAATCAAACAATTCGGACGTTCAACTTTATATAACAAATCATTTACTCAAAAATACCTCCCCGACGGGGAATTGAACCCCGGTCTTCCGCGTGACAGGCGGAGATACTCAACACTATACAATCGAGGATTTACATGAATATGCTTTCAACACTCACGATTGTCAGTGATCTAATGCTCAATTTCTCTATATATTGCGGCCTTTATTGCAACATGTGGAGATAATCACAACGTAACGATCGATTAATTGCGTAATGTTCATGGAATTCAAAGTCCCCAATTCATAGAGTTGAAGAATTCTGTGTTTGTGGGGAATTCATTACCGATTTCAGGTCATTTTATGAGGTATGAATCAAACAATTCGGACGTTCAACTTTATATAACAAATCATTTACTCAAAAATACCTCCCCGACGGGGAATTGAACCCCGGTCTTCCGCGTGACAGGCGGAGATACTCACCACTATACTATCGAGGATTTACATGAATATGCTTTCAACACTCATGATTTTCAGTGGTCTGATGCTCAATTTCTCTATTTGTAAGGGACTACATTGCAATATGTGAAGATATTCAAAACGTAACGATCGGTTAATTGCGTAATATTCAGCGATTTCATAATCCCCAATTCATAGAGTTGAAGAATTCTGTGTTTGTGGGGAATTCATTACCGATTTCAGGTCATTTTATGAGGTATGAATCAAACAATTCGGACGGTCAACTGTATATAAAAAATCATTTACTCAAAAATATCTCCCCGACGGGGAATTGAACCCCGGTCTTCCGCGTGACAGGCGGAGATACTCACCACTATACAATCGAGGATTTACATGAATATGCTATCAACAATCACGATTGTCAGTGATCTAATGCTCAATTTCTCTATATATTGCGGCCTTTATTGCAACATGTGGAGATAATCACAACGTAACGATCGATTAATTGCGTAATGTTCATGGATTTCAAAGTCCCCAATTCATAGAGTTGAAGAATTCTGTGTTTGTGGGGAATTCATTACCGATTTCAGGTCATTTTATGAGGTATGAATCAAACAATTCGGACGTTCAACTGTATATAACAAATCATTTACTCAAAAATACCTCCCCGACGGGGAATTGAACCCCGGTCTTCCGAGTGACAGGCGGAGATACTCACCACTATACTATCGAGGATTTACATGAATATGCTATCAACAATCACGATTGTCAGTGATCTAATGCTCAATTTCTCTATATATTGCGGCCTTTATTGCAACATGTGGAGATAATCACAACGTAACGATCGATTAATTGCGTAATGTTCATGGAATTCAAAGTCCCCAATTCATAGAGTTGAAGAATGCTGTGTTTGTGGGGAGTTCATTACCGATTTCAGGTCATTTTATGAGGTATGAATCAAACAATTCGGACGTTCAACTTTATATAACAAATCATTTACTCAAAAATACCTCCCCGACGGGGAATTGAACCCCGGTCTTCCGCGTGACAGGCGGAGATACTCACCACTATACTATCGAGGATTTACATGAATATGCTTTCAACACTCATGATTTTCAGTGGTCTGATGCTCAATTTCTCTATTTGTAAGGGACTACATTGCAACATGTGGAGATAATCACAACGTAACGATCGATTAATTGCGTAATGTTCAGGGATTTCAAAGTCCCTAATTCATAGAGTTGAAGAATTCTGTGTTTGTGGGGAGTTCATTACCGATTTCAGGTCATTTTATGAGGTATGAATCAAACAATTCGGACGTTCAACTTTATATAACAAATCATTTACTCAAAAATACCTCCCCGACGGGGAATTGAACCTCGGTCTTCCGCGTGACAGGCGGAGATACTCACCACTATACTATCGAGGATTTACATGAATATGCTTTCAACACTCATGATTTTCAGTGGTCTGATGCTCAATTTCTCTATTTGTAAGGGACTACATTGCAATATGTGAAGATATTCAAAACGTAACGATCGGTTAATTGCGTAATATTCTGCGATTTCATAATCCCCAATTCATAGAGTTGAAGAATTCTGTGTTTGTGGGGAATTCATTACCGATTTCAGGTCATTTTATGAGGTATGAATCAAACAATTCGGACGGTCAACTGTATATAACAAATCATTTGCTCAAAAATACCTCCCCGACGGGGAATTGAACCCCGGTCTTCCGAGTGACAGGCGGAGATACTCACCACTATACTATCTAGGATTTACATGAATATGCTTTCAACACTCACGATTGTCAGTGATCTAATGCTCAATTTCTCTATATATAGCGGCCTTTATTGCAACATGTGAAGATAATCACAACGTAACGATCGATTAATTGCGTAATGTTCAGGGATTTCAAAGTCCCTAATTCATAGAGTTGAAGAATTCTGTGTTTGTGGGGAATTCATTACCGATTTCAGGTCATTTTATGAGGTATGAATCAAACAATTCGGACGGTCAACTGTATATAAAAAATCATTTACTCAAAAATATCTCCCCGACGGGGAATTGAACCCCGGTCTTCCGCGTGACAGGCGGAGATACTCACCACTATACAATCGAGGATTTACATGAATATGCTATCAACAATCACGATTGTCAGTGATCTAATGCTCAATTTCTCTATATATTGCGGCCTTTATTGCAACATGTGGAGATAATCACAACGTAACGATCGATTAATTGCGTAATGTTCAGGGATTTCAAAGTCCCTAATTCATAGAGTTGCAGAATTCTGTGTTTGTGGGGAATTCATTACCGATTTCAGGTCATTTTATGAGGTATGAATCAAACAATTCGGACGGTCAACTGTATATAACAAATCATTTACTCAAAAATACCTCCCCGACGGGGAATTGAACACCGGTCTTCCGCGTGACAGGCGGAGATACTCACCACTATACTATCGAGGATTTACATGAATATGCTTTCAACACTCACGATTGTCAGTGATCTAATGCTCAATTTCTCTATATATTGCGGCCTTTATTGCAACATGTGGAGATAATCACAACGTAACGATCGATTAATTGCGTAATGTTCATGGAATTCAAAGTCCCCAATTCATAGAGTTGAAGAATTCTGTGTTTGTGGGGAATTCATTACCGATTTCAGGTCATTTTATGAGGTATGAATCAAACAATTCGGACGTTCAACTCTATATAACAAATCATTTACTCAAAAATACCTCCCCGACGGGGAATTGAACCCCGGTCTTCCGCGTGACAGGCGGAGATACTCAACACTATACAATCGAGGATTTACATGAATATGCTTTCAACACTCACGATTGTCAGTGATCTAATGCTCAATTTCTCTATATATTGCGGCCTTTATTGCAACATGTGGAGATAATCACAACGTAACGATCGATTAATTGCGTAATGTTCATGGAATTCAAAGTCCCCAATTCATAGAGTTGAAGAATTCTGTGTTTGTGGGGAATTCATTACCGATTTCAGGTCATTTTATGAGGTATGAATCAAACAATTCGGACGTTCAACTTTATATAACAAATCATTTACTCAAAAATACCTCCCCGACGGGGAATTGAACCCCGGTCTTCCGCGTGACAGGCGGAGATACTCACCACTATACTATCGAGGATTTACATGAATATGCTTTCAACACTCATGATTTTCAGTGGTCTGATGCTCAATTTCTCTATTTGTAAGGGACTACATTGCAATATGTGAAGATATTCAAAACGTAACGATCGGTTAATTGCGTAATATTCAGCGATTTCATAATCCCCAATTCATAGAGTTGAAGAATTCTGTGTTTGTGGGGAATTCATTACCGATTTCAGGTCATTTTATGAGGTATGAATCAAACAATTCGGACGGTCAACTGTATATAAAAAATCATTTACTCAAAAATATCTCCCCGACGGGGAATTGAACCCCGGTCTTCCGCGTGACAGGCGGAGATACTCACCACTATACAATCGAGGATTTACATGAATATGCTATCAACAATCACGATTGTCAGTGATCTAATGCTCAATTTCTCTATATATTGCGGCCTTTATTGCAACATGTGGAGATAATCACAACGTAACGATCGATTAATTGCGTAATGTTCATGGATTTCAAAGTCCCCAATTCATAGAGTTGAAGAATTCTGTGTTTGTGGGGAATTCATTACCGATTTCAGGTCATTTTATGAGGTATGAATCAAACAATTCGGACGTTCAACTGTATATAACAAATCATTTACTCAAAAATACCTCCCCGACGGGGAATTGAACCCCGGTCTTCCGAGTGACAGGCGGAGATACTCACCACTATACTATCGAGGATTTACATGAATATGCTATCAACAATCACGATTGTCAGTGATCTAATGCTCAATTTCTCTATATATTGCGGCCTTTATTGCAACATGTGGAGATAATCACAACGTAACGATCGATTAATTGCGTAATGTTCATGGATTTCAAAGTCCCCAATTCATAGAGTTGAAGAATTCTGTGTTTGTGGGGAATTCATTACCGATTTCAGGTCATTTTATGAGGTATGAATCAAACAATTCGGACGGTCAACTGTATATAAAAAATCATTTACTCAAAAATATCTCCCCGACGGGGAATTGAACCCCGGTCTTCCGCGTGACAGGCGGAGATACTCACCACTATACTATCGAGGATTTACATGAATATGCTTTCAACACTCATGATTTTCAGTGGTCTGATGCTCAATTTCTCTATTTGTAAGGGACTACATTGCAATATGTGAAGATATTCAAAACGTAACGATCGGTTAATTGCGTAATATTCAGCGATTTCATAATCCCCAATTCATAGAGTTGAAGAATTCTGTGTTTGTGGGGAATTCATTACCGATTTCAGGTCATTTTATGAGGTATGAATCAAACAATTCGGACGGTCAACTGTATATAACAAATCATTTGCTCAAAAATACCTCCCCGACGGGGAATTGAACCCCGGTCTTCCGAGTGACAGGCGGAGATACTCACCACTATACTATCGAGGATTTACATGAATATGCTTTCAACACTCATGATTTTCAGTGATCTAATGCTCAATTTCTCTATATATAGCGGCCTTTTTTGCAACATGTGGAGATAATCACAACGTAACGATCGATTAATTGCGTAATGTTCATGGATTTCAAAGCCCCCAATTCATAGAGTTGAAGAATTCTGTGTTTGTGGGGAATTCATTACCGATTTCAGGTCATTTTATGAGGTATGAATCAAACAATTCGGACGGTCAACTGTATATAAAAAATCATTTACTCAAAAATATCTCCCCGACGGGGAATTGAACCCCGGTCTTCCGCGTGACAGGCGGAGATACTCACCACTATACAATCGAGAATTTACATGAATATGCTATCAACAATCACGATTGTCAGTGATCTAATGCTCAATTTCTCTATATATTGCGGCCTTTATTGCAACATGTGGAGATAATCACAACGTAACGATCGATTAATTGCGTAATGTTCAGGGATTTCAAAGTCCCTAATTCATAGAGTTGAAGAATTCTGTGTTTGTGGGGAATTCATTACCGATTTCAGGTCATTTTATGAGGTATGAATCAAACAATTCGGACGGTCAACTGTATATAACAAATCATTTACTCAAAAATACCTCCCCGACGGGGAATTGAACCCCGGTCTTCCGCGTGACAGGCGGAGATACTCACCACTATACTATCGAGGATTTACATGAATATGCTATCAACAATCACGATTGTCAGTGATCTAATGCTCAATTTCTCTATATATTGCGGCCTTTATTGCAACATGTTGAGATAATCACAACGTAACGATCGATTAATTGCGTAATGTTCAGGAATTTCAAAGTCCCTAATTCATAGAGTTGATGAATTCTGTGTTTGTGGGGAATTCATTACCGATTTCAGGTCATTTTATGAGGTATGAATCAAACAATTCGGACGGTCAACTGTATATAACAAATCATTTGCTCAAAAATACCTCCCCGACGGGGAATTGAACCCCGGTCTTCCGCGTGACAGGCGGAGATACTCACCACTATACTATCTAGGATTTACATGAATATGCTTTCAACACTCACGATTGTCAGTGATCTAATGCTCAATTTCTCTATATATAGCGGCCTTTATTGCAACATGTGGAGATAATCACAACGTAACGATCGATTAATTGCGTAATGTTCAGGGATTTCAAAGTCCCTAATTCATAGAGTTGAAGAATTCTGTGTTTGTGGGGAATTCATTACCGATTTCAGGTCATTTTATGAGGTATGAATCAAACAATTCGGACGGTCAACTGTATATAAAAAATCATTTACTCAAAAATATCTCTCCGACGGGGAATTGAACCCCGGTCTTCCGCGTGACAGGCGGAGATACTCACCACTATACAATCGAGGATTTACATGAATATGCTATCAACAATCACGATTGTCAGTGATCTAATGCTCAATTTCTCTATATATTGCGGCCTTTATTGCAACATGTGGAGATAATCACAACGTAACGATCGATTAATTGCGTAATGTTCAGGGATTTCAAAGTCCCTAATTCATAGAGTTGATGAATTCTGTGTTTGTGGGGAATTCATTACCGATTTCAGGTCATTTTATGAGGTATGAATCAAACAATTCGGACGTTCAACTTTATATAACAAATCATTTACTCAAAAATACCTCCCCGACGGGGAATTGAACCCCGGTCTTCCGCGTGACAGGCGGAGATACTCACCACTATACTATCGAGGATTTACATGAATATGCTTTCAACACTCATGATTTTCAGTGGTCTGATGCTCAATTTCTCTATTTGTAAGGGACTACATTGCAATATGTGAAGATATTCAAAACGTAACGATCGGTTAATTGCGTATTATTCAGCGATTTCATAATCCCCAATTCATAGAGTTGAAGAATTCTGTGTTTGTGGGGAATTCATTACCGATTTCAGGTCATTTTATGAGGTATGAATCAAACAATTCGGACGGTCAACTGTATATAACAAATCATTTGCTCAAAAATACCTCCCCGACGGGTAATTGAACCCCGGTCTTCCGAGTGACAGGCGGAGATACTCACCACTATACTATCTAGGATTTACATGAATATGCTTTCAACACTCACGATTGTCAGTGATCTAATGCTCAATTTCTCTATATATTGCGGCCTTTATTGCAACATGTGGAGATAATCACAACGTAACGATCGATTAATTGCGTAATGTTCAGGGATTTCAAAGTCCCTAATTCATAGAGTTGAAGAATTCTGTGTTTGTGGGGAATTCATTACCGATTTCAGGTCATTTTATGAGGTATGAATCAAACAATTCGGACGGTCAACTGTATATAAAAAATCATTTACTCAAAAATATCTCCCCGACGGGGAATTGAACACCGGTCTTCCGCGTGACAGGCGGAGATACTCACCACTATACAATCGAGGATTTACATGAATATGCTATCAACAATCACGATTGTCAGTGATCTAATGCTCAATTTCTCTATATATTGTGGCCTTTATTGCAACATGTGGAGATAATCACAACGTAACGATCGATTAATTGCGTAATGTTCAGGGATTTCAAAGTCCCTAATTCATAGAGTTGAAGAATTCTGTGTTTGTGGGGAATTCATTACCGATTTCAGGTCATTTTATGAGGTATGAATCAAACAATTCGGACGGTCAACTGTATATAACAAATCATTTACTCAAAAATACCTCCCCGACGGGGAATTAAACCCCGGTCTTCCGCGTGACAGGCGGAGATACTCACCACTATACTATCGAGGATTTACATGAATATGCTTTCAACACTCACGATTGTCAGTGATCTAATGCTCAATTTCTCTATATATTGCGGCCTTTATTGCAACATGTGGAGATAATCACAACGTAACGATCGATTAATTGCGTAATGTTCATGGAATTCAAAGTCCCCAATTCATAGAGTTGAAGAATTCTGTGTTTGTGGGGAATTCATTACCGATTTCAGGTCATTTTATGAGGTATGAATCAAACAATTCGGACGTTCAACTTTATATAACAAATCATTTACTCAAAAATACCTCCCCGACGGGGAATTGAACCCCGGTCTTCCGCGTGACAGGCGGAGATACTCACCACTATACTATCGAGGATTTACATGAATATGCTTTCAACACTCATGATTTTCAGTGGTCTGATGCTCAATTTCTCTATTTGTAGGGGACTACATTGCAATATGTGAAGATATTCAAAACGTAACGATCGGTTAATTGCGTAATATTCAGCGATTTCATAATCCCCAATTCATAGAGTTGAAGAATTCTGTGTTTGTGGGGAATTCATTACCGATTTCAGGTCATTTTATGAGGTATGAATCAAACAATTCGGACGGTCAACTGTATATAACAAATCATTTGCTCAAAAATACCTCCCCGACGGGGAATTGAACCCCGGTCTTCCGAGTGACAGGCGGAGATACTCACCACTATACTATCTAGGATTTACATGAATATGCTTTCAACACTCACGATTGTCAGTGATCTAATGCTCAATTTCTCTATATATAGCGGCCTTTATTGCAACATGTGGAGATAATCACAACGTAACGATCGATTAATTGCGTAATGTTCAGGAATTTCAAAGTCCCTAATTCATAGAGTTGAAGAATTCTGTGGTGAGGTACACTCATGATTTTCAGTGATCTGATGCTCGAATTCTCTATCTGTAAGGGCCTTCATTGCAACATGTGAAGATATTCAAAACGTAACGATCGGTTAATTGCGTAATGTTCAGGGATTTTCAGTGATCTGATGCTCAATTTCTCTATTTGTAAGGGCCTACATTGCAACATGTGAAGATATTCAAAACGTAACGATCGGTTAATTGCGTAATGTTCAGCGATTTCACAATCCCCCAATTCATAGAGTTGAAGAATTCTGTGGTGAGGTACACTCATGATTTTCAGTGATCTGATGCTCGATTTCTCTATCTGTAAGGGCCTTCATTGCAACATGTGAAGATATTCAAAACGTAACGATCGGTTAATTGCGTAATGTTCAGGGATTTCATAGTCCCCCAATTCATAGAGTTGAAGAATTCTGTGTTTGTGAGGAATTCATTACAGATTTCAGGTCATTTTATGAGGTATGACTCAAACAATTCGGACGGTCAACTGTATATAACAAATCATTTACTTAAAAATACCTCCACGACGGGGAATTGAACCCCGGTCTTCTCCGTGACAGGCGGAAATACTCACCACTATACTATCGAAGATTTACATGAATAAGCTTTCAACACTCATGATTTTCAGTGATCTGATGCTCAATTTCTCTATTTGTAAGGGCCTACATTGCAACATGTGAAGATATTCAAAATGTAACGATCGGTTAATTGCGTAATGTTCAGCGATTTCATAATCCCCCAATTCATAGAGTTGAAGAATTCTGTGTTTGTGGGAATTCATTACCGATTTCAGGTCATTTTATGAGGTATGAATCAAACAATTCGGACGGTCAACTGTATATAACAAATCATTTACTCAAAAATACCTCCCCGATGGTGAATTGAAAGCCGATCTTCCGCATGACAGGCGGAGATACTCACCACTATACTATCGAGGATTTACATGAATATGCTTTCAACACTCATGATTTTCAGTGGTCTGATGCTCAATTTCTCTATTTGTAAGGGACTACATTGCAATATGTGAAGATATTCAAAACGTAACGATCGGTTAATTGCGTAATATTCAGCGATTTCATAATCCCCAATTCATAGAGTTGAAGAATTCTGTGTTTGTGGGGAATTCATTACCGATTTCAGGTCATTTTATGAGGTATGAATCAAACAATTCGGACGGTCAACTGTATATAACAAGTCATTTGCTCAAAAATACCTCCCCGACGGGGAACTGAGCCCCGGTCTTCCGCGTGACAGGCGGAGATACTCACCACTATACTATCGAGGATTTACATGAATATGCTTTCAACACTCACGATTGTCAGTGATCTAATGCTCAATTTCTCTATATATAGCTGTCTTTATTGCAACATGTGGAGATAATCACAACGTAACGATCGGTTAATTGCGTAATATTCAGCGATTTCATAATCCCCAATTCATAGAGTTGAAGAATTCTGTGTTTGTGGGGAATTCATTACCGATTTCAGGTCATTTTATGAGGTATGAATCAAACAATTCGGACGGTCAACTGTATATAACAAATCATTTACTCAAAAATACCTCCCCGATGGTGAATTGAAAGCCGGTCTTCCGCATGACAGGCGGAGATACTCACCACTATACTATCGAGGATTTACATGAATATGCTTTCAACACTCATGATTTTCAGTGGTCTGATGCTCAATTTCTCTATTTGTAAGGGACTACATTGCAATATGTGAAGATATTCAAAACGTAACGATCGGTTAATTGCGTAATATTCAGCGATTTCATAATCCCCAATTCATAGAGTTGAAGAATTCTGTGTTTGTGGGGAATTCATTACCGATTTCAGGTCATTTTATGAGGTATGAATCAAACAATTCGGACGGTCAACTGTATATAACAAGTCATTTGCTCAAAAATACCTCCCCGACGGGGAACTGAACCCCGGTCTTCCGCGTGACAGGCGGAGATACTCACCACTATACTATCGAGGATTTACATGAATATGCTTTCAACACTCGCGATTGTCAGTGATCTAATGCTCAATTTCTCTATATATAGCGACCTTTATTGCAACATGTGGAGATAATCACAACGTAACGATCGATTAATTGCGTAATGTTCAGGGATTTCAAAGTCCCTAATTCATAGAGTTGAAGAATTCTGTGTTTGTGGGGAATTCATTACCGATTTCAGGTCATTTTATGAGGTATGAATCAAACAATTCGGACGGTCAACTGTATATAAAAAATCATTTACTCAAAAATATCTCCCCGACGGGGAATTGAACACCGGTCTTCCGCGTGACAGGCGGAGATACTCACCACTATGCAATCGAGGATTTACATGAATATGCTATCAACAATCACGATTGTCAGTGATCTAATGCTCAATTTCTCTATATATTGTGGCCTTTATTGCAACATGTGGAGATAATCACAACGTAACGATCGATTAATTGCGTAATGTTTAGGGATTTCAAAGTCCCTAATTCATAGAGTTGAAGAATTCTGTGTTTGTGGGGAATTCATTACCGATTTCAGGTGATTTTATGAGGTATGAATCAAACAATTCGGACGGTCAACTGTATATAACAAATCATTTACTCAAAAATACCTCCCCGACGGGGAATTGAACCCCGGTCTTCCGCGTGACAGGCGGAGATACTCACCACTATACTATCGAGGATTTACATGAATATGCTTTCAACACTCACGATTGTCAGTGATCTAATGCTCAATTTCTCTATATATTGCGGCCTTTATTGCAACATGTGGAGATAATCACAACGTAACGATCGATTAATTGCGTAATGTTCATGGAATTCAAAGTCCCCAATTCATAGAGTTGAAGAATTCTGTGTTTGTGGGGAATTCATTACCGATTTCAGGTCATTTTATGAGGTATGAATCAAACAATTCGGACGTTCAACTTTATATAACAAATCATTTACTTAAAAATACCTCCCCGACGGGGAATTGAACCCCGGTCTTCTCCGTGACAGGCGGAGATACTCACCACTATACTATCGAAGATTTACATGAATAAGCTTTCAACACTCATGATTTTCAGTGATCTGATGCTCAATTTCTCTATTTGTAAGGGCCTACATTGCAACATGTGAAGATATTCAAAATGTAACGATCGGTTAATTGCGTAATGTTCAGCGATTTCATAATCCCCCAATTCATAGAGTTGAAGAATTCTGTGTATGTGGGAATTCATTACCGATTTCAGGTCATTTTATGAGGTATGAATCAAACAATTCGGACGGTCAACTGTATATAACAAATCATTTACTCAAAAATACCTCCCCGATGGTGAATTGAATGCCGATCTTCCGCATGACAGGCGGAGATACTCACCACTATACTATCGAGGATTTACATGAATATGCTTTCAACACTCATGATTTTCAGTGGTCTGATGCTCAATTTCTCTATTTGTAAGGGACTACATTGCAATATGTGAAGATATTCAAAACGTAACGATCGGTTAATTGCGTAATATTCAGCGATTTCATAATCCCCAATTCATAGAGTTGAAGAATTCTGTGTTTGTGGGGAATTCATTACCGATTTCAGGTCATTTTATGAGGTATGAATCAAACAATTCGGACGGTCAACTGTATATAACAAATCATTTGCTCAAAAATACCTCCCCGACGGGGAATTGAACCCCGGTCTTCCGCGTGACAGGCGGAGATACTCACCACTATACTATCGAGGATTTACATGAATATCCTTTCAACACTCACGATTGTCAGTGATCTAATGCTCAATTTCTCTATATATAGCGGCCTTTATTGCAACATGTGGAGATAATCACAAAGTAACGATCGATTAATTGCGTAATGTTCAGGGATTTCAAAGTCCCTAATTCATAGAGTTGAAGAATTCTGTGTTTGTGGGGAATTCATTACCGATTTCAGGTCATTTTATGAGGTATGAATCAAACAATTCGGACGGTCAACTGTATATAATTAATCTTTTACTCAAAAATATCTCCCCGACGGGGAATTGAACCCCGGTCTTCCGCGTGACAGGCGGAGATACTCACCACTATACAATCGAGGATTTACATGAATATGCTTTCAACACTCACGATTGTCAGTGATCTAATGCTCAATTTCTCTATATATTGCGGCCTTTATTGCAACATGTGGAGATAATCACAACGTAACGATCGATTAATTGCGTAATGTTCAGGGATTTCAAAGTCCCCAATTCATAGAGTTGAAGAATTCTGTGGTGAGGTACACTCATGATTTTCAGTGATCTGATGCTCGATTTCTCTATCTGTAAGGGCCTTCATTGCAACATGTGAAGATATTCAAAACTTAACGATCGGTTAATTGCGTAATGTTCAGGGATTTTCAGTGATCTGATGCTCAATTTCTCTATTTGTAAGGGCCTACATTGCAACATGTGAAGATATTCAAAACGTAACGATCGGTTAATTGCGTAATGTTCAGCGATTTCACAATCCCCCAATTCATAGAGTTGAAGAATTCTGTGGTGAGGTACACTCATGATTTTCAGTGATCTGATGCTCGATTTCTCTATCTGTAAGGGCCTTCATTGCAACATGTGAAGATATTCAAAACGTAACGATCGGTTAATTGCGTAATGTTCAGGGATTTCATAGTCCCCCAATTCATAGAGTTGAAGAATTCTGTGTTTGTGAGGAATTCATTACAGATTTCAGGTCATTTTATGAGGTATGACTCAAACAATTCGGACGGTCAACTGTATATAACAAATCATTTACTTAAAAATACCTCCCCGACGGGGAATTGAACCCCGGTCTTCCGCGTGACAGGCGGAGATACTCACCACTATACTATCGAGGATTTACATGAATATGCTTTCAACACTCACGATTGTCAGTGATCTAATGCTCAATTTCTCTATATATTGCGGCCTTTATTGCAACATGTGGAGATAATCACAACGTAACGATCGATTAATTGCGTAATGTTCAGGGATTTCAAAGTCCCCAATTCATAGAGTTGAAGAATTCTGTGGTGAGGTACACTCATGATTTTCAGTGATCTGATGCTCGATTTCTCTATCTGTAAGGGCCTTCATTGCAACATGTGAAGATATTCAAAACGTAACGATCGGTTAATTGCGTAATGTTCAGGGATTTTCAGTGATCTGATGCTCAATTTCTCTATTTGTAAGGGCCTACATTGCAACATGTGAAGATATTCATAACGTAACGATCGGTTAATTGCGTAATGTTCAGCGATTTCACAATCCCTCAATTCATAGAGTTGAAGAATTCTGTGGTGAGGTACACTCATGATTTTCAGTGATCTGATGCTCGATTTCTCTATCTGTAAGGGCCTTCATTGCAACATGTGAAGATATTCAAAACGTAACGATCGGTTAATTGCGTAATGTTCAGGGATTTCATAGTCCCCCAATTTATAGAGTTGAAGAATTCTGTGTTTGTGAGGAATTCATTACAGATTTCAGGTCATTTTATGAGATATGACTCAAACAATTCGGACGGTCAACTGTATATAACAAATCATTTACTTAAAAATACCTCCCCGACGGGGAATTGAACCCCGGTCTTCCCCGTGACAGGCGGAGATACTCACCATTATACTATCGAAGATTTACATGAATAAGCTTTCAACACTCATGATTTTCAGTGATCTGATGCTCAATTTCTCTATTTGTAAGGGCCTACATTGCAACATGTGGAGATAATCACAACGTAACGATCGATTAATTGCGTAATGTTCATGGATTTCAAAGTCCCCAATTCATAGAGTTGAAGAATTCTGTGTTTGTGGGGAATTCATTACCGATTTCAGGTCATTTTATGAGGTATGAATCAAACAATTCGGACGGTCAACTGTATATAAAAAATCATTTACTCAAAAATATCTCCCCGACGGGGAATTGAACACCGGTCTTCCGCGTGACAGGCGGAGATACTCACCACTATACAATCGAGGATTTACATGAATATGCTATCAACAATCACGATTGTCAGTGATCTAATGCTCAATTTCTCTATATATTGTGGCCTTTATTGCAACATGTGGAGATAATCACAACGTAACGATCGATTAATTGCGTAATGTTCAGGGATTTCAAAGTCCCTAATTCATAGAGTTGAAGAATTCTGTGTTTGTGGGGAATTCATTACCGATTTCAGGTCATTTTATGAGGTATGAATCAAACAATTCGGACGGTCAACTGTATATAACAAATCATTTACTCAAAAATACCTCCCCGACGGGGAATTGAACCCCGGTCTTCCGCGTGACAGGCGGAGATACTCACCACTATACTATCGAGGATTTACATGAATATGCTTTCAACACTCACGATTGTCAGTGATCTAATGCTCAATTTCTCTATATATAGCGGCCTTTATTGCAACATGTGGAGATAATCACAACGTAACGATCGATTAATTGCGTAATGTTCAGGGATTTCAAAGTCCCTAATTCATAGAGTTGAAGAATTCTGTGTTTGTGGGGAATTCATTACCGATTTCAGGTCATTTTATGAGGTATGAATCAAACAATTC
This sequence comes from Saccoglossus kowalevskii, assembly GCF_978046115.1. Taxonomy (NCBI): domain Eukaryota; kingdom Metazoa; phylum Hemichordata; class Enteropneusta; family Harrimaniidae; genus Saccoglossus; species Saccoglossus kowalevskii. The sequence goes on from NC_140657.1 coordinate 28,622,685, forward strand.
GGACGGTCAACTGTATATAACAAATCATTTACTCAAAAATACCTCCCCGACGGGGAATTGAACCCCGGTCTTCCGCGTGACAGGCGGAGATACTCACCACTATACTATCGAGGATTTACATGAATATGCTTTCAACACTCATGATTTTCAGTGGTCTGATGCTCAATTTCTCTATTTGTAAGGGACTACATTGCAATATGTGAAGATATTCAAAACGTAACGATCGGTTAATTGCGTAATATTCAGCGATTTCATAATCCCCAATTCATAGAGTTGAAGAATTCTGTGTTTGTGGGGAATTCATTACCGATTTCAGGTCATTTTATGAGGTATGAATCAAACAATTCGGACGGTCAACTGTATATAAAAAATCATTTACTCAAAAATATCTCCCCGACGGGGAATTGAACCCCGGTCTTCCGCGTGACAGGCGGAGATACTCACCACTATACAATCGAGGATTTACATGAATATGCTTTCAACACTCACGATTGTCAGTGATCTAATGCTCAATTTCTCTATATATTGCGGCCTTTATTGCAACATGTGGAGATAATCACAACGTAACGATCGATTAATTGCGTAATGTTCAGGGATTTCAAAGTCCCCAATTCATAGAGTTGAAGAATTCTGTGGTGAGGTACACTCATGATTTTCAGTGATCTGATGCTCGATTTCTCTATCTGTAAGGGCCTTCATTGCAACATGTGAAGATATTCAAAACTTAACGATCGGTTAATTGCGTAATGTTCAGGGATTTTCAGTGATCTGATGCTCAATTTCTCTATTTGTAAGGGCCTACATTGCAACATGTGAAGATATTCAAAACGTAACGATCGGTTAATTGCGTAATGTTCAGCGATTTCACAATCCCCCAATTCATAGAGTTGAAGAATTCTGTGGTGAGGTACACTCATGATTTTCAGTGATCTGATGCTCGATTTCTCTATCTGTAAGGGCCTTCATTGCAACATGTGAAGATATTCAAAACGTAACGATCGGTTAATTGCGTAATGTTCAGGGATTTCATAGTCCCCCAATTCATAGAGTTGAAGAATTCTGTGTTTGTGAGGAATTCATTACAGATTTCAGGTCATTTTATGAGGTATGACTCAAACAATTCGGACGGTCAACTGTATATAACAAATCATTTACTTAAAAATACCTCCCCGACGAGGAATTGAACCCCGGTCTTCCGCGTGACAGGCGGAGATACTCACCACTATACTATCGAGGATTTACGTGAATATGCTTTCAACACTCACGATTGTCAGTGATCTAATGCTCAATTTCTCTATATATTGCGGCCTTTATTGCAACATGTGGAGATAATCACAACGTAACGATCGATTAATTGCGTAATGTTCAGGGATTTCAAAGTCCCCAATTCATAGAGTTGAAGAATTCTGTGGTGAGGTACACTCATGATTTTCAGTGATCTGATGCTCGATTTCTCTATCTGTAAGGGCCTTCATTGCAACATGTGAAGATATTCAAAACGTAACGATCGGTTAATTGCGTAATGTTCAGGGATTTTCAGTGATCTGATGCTCAATTTCTCTATTTGTAAGGGCCTACATTGCAACATGTGAAGATATTCAAAACGTAACGATCGGTTAATTGCGTAATGTTCAGCGATTTCACAATCCCCCAATTCATAGAGTTGAAGAATTCTGTGGTGAGGTACACTCATGATTTTCAGTGATCTGATGCTCGATTTCTCTATCTGTAAGGGCCTTTATTGCAACATGTGAAGATATTCAAAACGTAACGATCGGTTAATTGCGTAATGTTCAGGGATTTCATAGTCCCCCAATTCATAGAGTTGAAGAATTCTGTGTTTGTGAGGAATTCATTACAGATTTCAGGTCATTTTATGAGGTATGACTCAAACAATTCGGACGGTCAACTGTATATAACAAATCATTTACTTAAAAATACCTCCCCGACGGGGAATTGAACCCCGGTCTTCCCCGTGACAGGCGGAGATACTCACCATTATACTATCGAAGATTTACATGAATAAGCTTTCAACATTCATGATTTTCAGTGATCTGATGCTCAATTTCTCTATTTGTAAGGGCCTACATTGCAACATGTGAAGATATTCAAAATGTAACGATCGGTTAATTGCGTAATGTTCAGCGATTTCATAATCCCCCAATTCATAGAGTTGAAGAATTCTGTGTTTGTGGGAATTCATTACCGATTTCAGGTCATTTTTTGAGGTATGAATCAAACAATTCGGACGGTCAACTGTATATAACAAATCATTTACTCAAAAATACCTCCCCGATGGTGAATTGAAAGCCGGTCTTCCGCATGACAGGCGGAGATACTCACCACTATACTATCGAGGATTTACATGAATATGCTTTCAACACTCATGATTTTCAGTGGTCTGATGCTCAATTTCTCTATTTGTAAGGGACTACATTGCAATATGTGAAGATATTCAAAACGTAACGATCGGTTAATTGCGTAATATTCAGCGATTTCATAATCCCCAATTCATAGAGTTGAAGAATTCTGTGTTTGTGGGGAATTCATTACCGATTTCAGGTCATTTTATGAGGTATGAATCAAACAATTCGGACGGTCAACTGTATATAACAAGTCATTTGCTCAAAAATACCTCCCCGACGGGGAACTGAGACCCGGTCTTCCGCGTGACAGGCGGAGATACTCACCACTATACTATCGAGGATTTACATGAATATGCTTTCAACACTCACGATTGTCAGTGATCTAATGCTCAATTTCTCTATATATAGCTGTCTTTATTGCAACATGTGGAGATAATCACAACGTAACGATCGATTAATTGCGTAACGTTCAGGGATTTCAAAGTCACCAATTCATTGAGTTGAAGAATGCTGTATTTGTGAGGAATTCATTGCCGATTTCAGGTCATTTTATGAGGTATGACTCAAACAATTCGGACGGTCAACTGTATATAACAAATCATTTACTTAAAAATACCTCCCCGACGGGGAATTGAACCCCGGTCTTCCGCGTGACAGGCGGAGATACTCACCACTATACTATCGAGGATTTACATGAATATGCTTTCAACACTCACGATTGTCAGTGATCTAATGCTCAATTTCTCTATATATTGCGGCCTTTATTGCAACATGTGGAGATAATCACAACGTAACGATCGATTAATTGCGTAATGTTCAGGGATTTCAAAGTCCCCAATTCATAGAGTTGAAGAATTCTGTGGTGAGGTACACTCATGATTTTCAGTGATCTGATGCTCGATTTCTCTATCTGTAAGGGCCTTCATTGCAACATGTGAAGATATTCAAAACGTAACGATCGGTTAATTGCGTAATGTTCAGGGATTTTCAGTGATCTGATGCTCAATTTCTCTATTTGTAAGGGCCTACATTGCAACATGTGAAGATATTCATAACGTAACGATCGGTTAATTGCGTAATGTTCAGCGATTTCACAATCCCTCAATTCATAGAGTTGAAGAATTCTGTGGTGAGGTACACTCATGATTTTCAGTGATCTGATGCTCGATTTCTCTATCTGTAAGGGCCTTCATTGCAACATGTGAAGATATTCAAAACGTAACGATCGGTTAATTGCGTAATGTTCAGGGATTTCATAGTCCCCCAATTTATAGAGTTGAAGAATTCTGTGTTTGTGAGGAATTCATTACAGATTTCAGGTCATTTTATGAGATATGACTCAAACAATTCGGACGGTCAACTGTATATAACAAATCATTTACTTAAAAATACCTCCCCGACGGGGAATTGAACCCCGGTCTTCCCCGTGACAGGCGGAGATACTCACCATTATACTATCGAAGATTTACATGAATAAGCTTTCAACACTCATGATTTTCAGTGATCTGATGCTCAATTTCTCTATTTGTAAGGGCCTACATTGCAACATGTGGAGATAATCACAACGTAACGATCGATTAATTGCGTAATGTTCATGGATTTCAAAGTCCCCAATTCATAGAGTTGAAGAATTCTGTGTTTGTGGGGAATTCATTACCGATTTCAGGTCATTTTATGAGGTATGAATCAAACAATTCGGACGGTCAACTGTATATAAAAAATCATTTACTCAAAAATATCTCCCCGACGGGGAATTGAACACCGGTCTTCCGCGTGACAGGCGGAGATACTCACCACTATACAATCGAGGATTTACATGAATATGCTATCAACAATCACGATTGTCAGTGATCTAATGCTCAATTTCTCTATATATTGTGGCCTTTATTGCAACATGTGGAGATAATCACAACGTAACGATCGATTAATTGCGTAATGTTCAGGGATTTCAAAGTCCCTAATTCATAGAGTTGAAGAATTCTGTGTTTGTGGGGAATTCATTACCGATTTCAGGTCATTTTATGAGGTATGAATCAAACAATTCGGACGGTCAACTGTATATAACAAATCATTTACTCAAAAATACCTCCCCGACGGGGAATTGAACCCCGGTCTTCCGCGTGACAGGCGGAGATACTCACCACTATACTATCGAGGATTTACATGAATATGCTTTCAACACTCACGATTGTCAGTGATCTAATGCTCAATTTCTCTATATATAGCGGCCTTTATTGCAACATGTGGAGATAATCACAACGTAACGATCGATTAATTGCGTAATGTTCAGGGATTTCAAAGTCCCTAATTCATAGAGTTGAAGAATTCTGTGTTTGTGGGGAATTCATTACCGATTTCAGGTCATTTTATGAGGTATGAATCAAACAATTCGGACGGTCAACTGTATATAACAAATCATTTACTCAAAAATACCTCCCCGACGGGGAATTGAACCCCGGTCTTCCGCGTGACAGGCGGAGATACTCACCACTATACTATCGAGGATTTACATGAATATGCTTTCAACACTCATGATTTTCAGTGGTCTGATGCTCAATTTCTCTATTTGTAAGGGACTACATTGCAATATGTGAAGATATTCAAAACGTAACGATCGGTTAATTGCGTAATATTCAGCGATTTCATAATCCCCAATTCATAGAGTTGAAGAATTCTGTGTTTGTGGGGAATTCATTACCGATTTCAGGTCATTTTATGAGGTATGAATCAAACAATTCGGACGGTCAACTGTATATAAAAAATCATTTACTCAAAAATATCTCCCCGACGGGGAATTGAACCCCGGTCTTCCGCGTGACAGGCGGAGATACTCACCACTATACAATCGAGGATTTACATGAATATGCTTTCAACACTCACGATTGTCAGTGATCTAATGCTCAATTTCTCTATATATTGCGGCCTTTATTGCAACATGTGGAGATAATCACAACGTAACGATCGATTAATTGCGTAATGTTCAGGGATTTCAAAGTCCCCAATTCATAGAGTTGAAGAATTCTGTGGTGAGGTACACTCATGATTTTCAGTGATCTGATGCTCGATTTCTCTATCTGTAAGGGCCTTCATTGCAACATGTGAAGATATTCAAAACGTAACGATCGGTTAATTGCGTAATGTTCAGGGATTTCATAGTCCCCCAATTTATAGAGTTGAAGAATTCTGTGTTTGTGAGGAATTCATTACAGATTTCAGGTCATTTTATGAGATATGACTCAAACAATTCGGACGGTCAACTGTATATAACAAATCATTTACTTAAAAATACCTCCCCGACGGGGAATTGAACCCCGGTCTTCCCCGTGACAGGCGGAGATACTCACCATTATACTATCGAAGATTTACATGAATAAGCTTTCAACACTCATGATTTTCAGTGATCTGATGCTCAATTTCTCTATTTGTAAGGGCCTACATTGCAACATGTGGAGATAATCACAACGTAACGATCGATTAATTGCGTAATGTTCATGGATTTCAAAGTCCCCAATTCATAGAGTTGAAGAATTCTGTGTTTGTGGGGAATTCATTACCGATTTCAGGTCATTTTATGAGGTATGAATCAAACAATTCGGACGGTCAACTGTATATAAAAAATCATTTACTCAAAAATATCTCCCCGACGGGGAATTGAACACCGGTCTTCCGCGTGACAGGCGGAGATACTCACCACTATACAATCGAGGATTTACATGAATATGCTATCAACAATCACGATTGTCAGTGATCTAATGCTCAATTTCTCTATATATTGTGGCCTTTATTGCAACATGTGGAGATAATCACAACGTAACGATCGATTAATTGCGTAATGTTCAGGGATTTCAAAGTCCCTAATTCATAGAGTTGAAGAATTCTGTGTTTGTGGGGAATTCATTACCGATTTCAGGTCATTTTATGAGGTATGAATCAAACAATTCGGACGGTCAACTGTATATAACAAATCATTTACTCAAAAATACCTCCCCGACGGGGAATTGAACCCCGGTCTTCCGCGTGACAGGCGGAGATACTCACCACTATACTATCGAGGATTTACATGAATATGCTTTCAACACTCACGATTGTCAGTGATCTAATGCTCAATTTCTCTATATATAGCGGCCTTTATTGCAACATGTGGAGATAATCACAACGTAACGATCGATTAATTGCGTAATGTTCAGGGATTTCAAAGTCCCTAATTCATAGAGTTGAAGAATTCTGTGTTTGTGGGGAATTCATTACCGATTTCAGGTCATTTTATGAGGTATGAATCAAACAATTCGGACGGTCAACTGTATATAACAAATCATTTACTCAAAAATACCTCCCCGACGGGGAATTGAACCCCGGTCTTCCGCGTGACAGGCGGAGATACTCACCACTATACTATCGAGGATTTACATGAATATGCTTTCAACACTCATGATTTTCAGTGGTCTGATGCTCAATTTCTCTATTTGTAAGGGACTACATTGCAATATGTGAAGATATTCAAAACGTAACGATCGGTTAATTGCGTAATATTCAGCGATTTCATAATCCCCAATTCATAGAGTTGAAGAATTCTGTGTTTGTGGGGAATTCATTACCGATTTCAGGTCATTTTATGAGGTATGAATCAAACAATTCGGACGGTCAACTGTATATAAAAAATCATTTACTCAAAAATATCTCCCCGACGGGGAATTGAACCCCGGTCTTCCGCGTGACAGGCGGAGATACTCACCACTATACAATCGAGGATTTACATGAATATGCTTTCAACACTCACGATTGTCAGTGATCTAATGCTCAATTTCTCTATATATTGCGGCCTTTATTGCAACATGTGGAGATAATCACAACGTAACGATCGATTAATTGCGTAATGTTCAGGGATTTCAAAGTCCCCAATTCATAGAGTTGAAGAATTCTGTGGTGAGGTACACTCATGATTTTCAGTGATCTGATGCTCGATTTCTCTATCTGTAAGGGCCTTCATTGCAACATGTGAAGATATTCAAAACTTAACGATCGGTTAATTGCGTAATGTTCAGGGATTTTCAGTGATCTGATGCTCAATTTCTCTATTTGTAAGGGCCTACATTGCAACATGTGAAGATATTCAAAACGTAACGATCGGTTAATTGCGTAATGTTCAGCGATTTCACAATCCCCCAATTCATAGAGTTGAAGAATTCTGTGGTGAGGTACACTCATGATTTTCAGTGATCTGATGCTCGATTTCTCTATCTGTAAGGGCCTTCATTGCAACATGTGAAGATATTCAAAACGTAACGATCGGTTAATTGCGTAATGTTCAGGGATTTCATAGTCCCCCAATTCATAGAGTTGAAGAATTCTGTGTTTGTGAGGAATTCATTACAGATTTCAGGTCATTTTATGAGGTATGACTCAAACAATTCGGACGGTCAACTGTATATAACAAATCATTTACTTAAAAATACCTCCCCGACGAGGAATTGAACCCCGGTCTTCCGCGTGACAGGCGGAGATACTCACCACTATACTATCGAGGATTTACGTGAATATGCTTTCAACACTCACGATTGTCAGTGATCTAATGCTCAATTTCTCTATATATTGCGGCCTTTATTGCAACATGTGGAGATAATCACAACGTAACGATCGATTAATTGCGTAATGTTCAGGGATTTCAAAGTCCCCAATTCATAGAGTTGAAGAATTCTGTGGTGAGGTACACTCATGATTTTCAGTGATCTGATGCTCGATTTCTCTATCTGTAAGGGCCTTCATTGCAACATGTGAAGATATTCAAAACGTAACGATCGGTTAATTGCGTAATGTTCAGGGATTTTCAGTGATCTGATGCTCAATTTCTCTATTTGTAAGGGCCTACATTGCAACATGTGAAGATATTCAAAACGTAACGATCGGTTAATTGCGTAATGTTCAGCGATTTCACAATCCCCCAATTCATAGAGTTGAAGAATTCTGTGGTGAGGTACACTCATGATTTTCAGTGATCTGATGCTCGATTTCTCTATCTGTAAGGGCCTTTATTGCAACATGTGAAGATATTCAAAACGTAACGATCGGTTAATTGCGTAATGTTCAGGGATTTCATAGTCCCCCAATTCATAGAGTTGAAGAATTCTGTGTTTGTGAGGAATTCATTACAGATTTCAGGTCATTTTATGAGGTATGACTCAAACAATTCGGACGGTCAACTGTATATAACAAATCATTTACTTAAAAATACCTCCCCGACGGGGAATTGAACCCCGGTCTTCCCCGTGACAGGCGGAGATACTCACCATTATACTATCGAAGATTTACATGAATAAGCTTTCAACATTCATGATTTTCAGTGATCTGATGCTCAATTTCTCTATTTGTAAGGGCCTACATTGCAACATGTGAAGATATTCAAAATGTAACGATCGGTTAATTGCGTAATGTTCAGCGATTTCATAATCCCCCAATTCATAGAGTTGAAGAATTCTGTGTTTGTGGGAATTCATTACCGATTTCAGGTCATTTTTTGAGGTATGAATCAAACAATTCGGACGGTCAACTGTATATAACAAATCATTTACTCAAAAATACCTCCCCGATGGTGAATTGAAAGCCGGTCTTCCGCATGACAGGCGGAGATACTCACCACTATACTATCGAGGATTTACATGAATATGCTTTCAACACTCATGATTTTCAGTGGTCTGATGCTCAATTTCTCTATTTGTAAGGGACTACATTGCAATATGTGAAGATATTCAAAACGTAACGATCGGTTAATTGCGTAATATTCAGCGATTTCATAATCCCCAATTCATAGAGTTGAAGAATTCTGTGTTTGTGGGGAATTCATTACCGATTTCAGGTCATTTTATGAGGTATGAATCAAACAATTCGGACGGTCAACTGTATATAACAAGTCATTTGCTCAAAAATACCTCCCCGACGGGGAACTGAGACCCGGTCTTCCGCGTGACAGGCGGAGATACTCACCACTATACTATCGAGGATTTACATGAATATGCTTTCAACACTCACGATTGTCAGTGATCTAATGCTCAATTTCTCTATATATAGCTGTCTTTATTGCAACATGTGGAGATAATCACAACGTAACGATCGATTAATTGCGTAACGTTCAGGGATTTCAAAGTCACCAATTCATTGAGTTGAAGAATGCTGTATTTGTGAGGAATTCATTGCCGATTTCAGGTCATTTTATGAGGTATGACTCAAACAATTCGGACGGTCAACTGTATATAACAAATCATTTACTTAAAAATACCTCCCCGACGGGGAATTGAACCCCGGTCTTCCGCGTGACAGGCGGAGATACTCACCACTATACTATCGAAGATTTACATGAATAAGCTTTCAACACTCATGATTTTCAGTGATCTGATGCTCAATTTCTCTATTTGTAAGGGCCTACATTGCAACATGTGAAGATATTCAAAACGTAACGATCGGTTAATTGCGTAATGTTCAGCGATTTCATAATCCCCCAATTCATAGAGTTGAAGAATTCTGTGTTTGTGGGAATTCATTACCGATTTCAGGTCATTTTATGAGGTATGAATCAAACAATTCGGACGGTCAACTGTATATAACAAGTCATTTGCTCAAAAATACCTCCCCGACGGGGAACTGAACCCCGGTCTTCCGCGTGACAGGCGGAGATACTCACCACTATACTATCGAGGATTTACATGAATATGCTTTCAACACTCACGATTGTCAGTGATCTAATGCTCAATTTCTCTATATATAGCGGCCTTTATTGCAACATGTGGAGATAATCACAACGTAACGATCGATTAATTGCGTAATGTTCAGGGATTTCAAAGTCCCTAATTCATAGAGTTGAAGAATTCTGTGTTTGTGGGGAATTCATTACCGATTTCAGGTCATTTTATGAGGTATGAATCAAACAATTCGGACGGTCAACTGTATATAACAAATCATTTACTCAAAAATACCTCCCCGACGGGGAATTGAACCCCGGTCTTCCGCGTGACAGGCGGAGATACTCACCACTATACTATCGAGGGTTTATATGAATATGCTTTCAACTCATGATTTTCAGTGATCTGATGCTCAATTTCTCTATTTGTAAGGGCCTACATTGCAACATGTGAAGATATTCAAAACGTAACGATCGGTTAATTGCGTAATGTTCAGCGATTTTACAATCCCCCAATTCATAGAGTTGAAGAATTCTGTGGTGAGGTACACTCATGATTTTCAGTGATCTGATGCTCGATTTCTCTATCTGAAAGGGCCTTTATTGCAACATGTGAAGATATTCAAAACGTAACGATCGGTTAATTGCGTACTTTTCAGGGATTTCATAGTCCCCCAATTCATAGAGTTGAAGAATTCTGTGTTTGTGGGTAATTCATTCCCGATTGCAGGTCATTTTATGAGGTATGAATCAAACAATTCGGACGTTCAACTGTATATAACAAATCATTTACTCAAAAATACCTCCCCGACGGGGAATTGAACCCCGGACTTCCGCGTGACAGGCGGAGATACTCACCACTATACTATCGAGGATTTACATGAATATGCTTTCAACACTAATGATTTTCAGTGATCTGATGCTCAATTTCTCTGTTTGTAAGGGCCTACATTGCAACACGTGAAGATATTCAAAACGTAACGATCGGTTAATTGCGTAATGTTCAGCGATTTCACAATCCCCCAATTCATAGAGTTGAAGAATTCTGTGGTGAGGTACACTCATGATTTTCAGTGATCTGATGCTCGATTTCTCTATCTGAAAGGGCCTTCATTGCAACATGTGAAGATATTCAAAACGTAACGATCGGTTAATTGCGTACTGTTTAGGGATTTCATAGTCCCCCAATTCATAGAGTTGAAGAATTCTGTGTTTGTGGGGAATTCATTACCGATTTCAGGTCATTTTATGAGGTATGAATCAAACAATTCGGACGTTCAACTGTATATAACAAATCATTTACTCAAAAATACCTCCCCTATCCTTTCAACACTCACGATTGTCAGTGATCTAATGCTCAATTTCTCTATATATAGCGGCCTTTATTGCAACATGTGGAGATAATCACAACGTAACGATCGATTAATTGCGTAATGTTCATGGATTTCAAAGTCCCCAATTCATAGAGTTGAAGAATTCTGTGTTTGTGGGGAATTCATTACCGATTTCAGGTCATTTTATGAGGTATGAATCAAACAATTCGGACGGTCAACTGTATATAACAAATCATTTACTCTAAAATGCCTCCCCGACGGGGAATTGAACCCCGGTCTTCCGCGTGACAGGCGGAGATACTCACCACTATACTATCGAGGATTTACATGAATATGCTTTCAACACTCAAGATTTTCTGTGATCTGATGCTCAATTTCTCTATTTGTAAGGGCCTACATTGCAACATGTGAAGATATTCAAAACGTAACGATCGGTTAATTGCGTAATGTTCAGCGATTTCACAATCCCCCAATTCATAGAGTTGAAGAATTCTGTGGTGAGGTACACTCATGATTTTCAGTGATCTGATGCTCGATTTCTCTATCTGTAAGGGCCTTCATTGCAACATGTGAAGATATTCAAAACGTAACGATCGGTTAATTGCGTAATGTTCAGGGATTTCATAGTCCCCCAATTCATAGAGTTGAAGAATTCTGTGTTTGTGCGGAATTCATTACCGATTTCAGGTCATTTTATGAGGTATGAATCAAACAATTCGGACGGTCAACTGTATATAACAAATCATTTACTCAAAAATACCTCCCCGACGGTGAATTGAAACCCGGTCTTCCGCGTGAGAGGCGGAGATACTCACCACTATACTATCGAGGATTTACATGAATATGCTTTCAACACTAATGATTTTCAGTGATCTGATGCTCAATTTCTCTGTTTGTAAGGGCCTACATTGCAACATGTGAAGATATTCAAAACGTAACGATCGGTTAATTGCGTAATGTTCAGCGATTTCACAATCCCCCAATTCATAGAGTTGTAGAATTCTGTGGTGAGGTACACTCATGATTTTCAGTGATCTGATGCTCGATTTCTCTATCTGTAAGGGCCTTCATTGCAACATGTGAAGATATTCAAAACGTAACGATCGGTTAATTGCGTAATGTTCAGGGATTTCATAGTCCCCCAATTCATAGAGTTGAAGACTTCTGTGTTTGTGAGGAATTCATTACCGATTTCAGGTCATTTTATGAGGTATTAATCAAACAATTCGGACGGTCAACTGTATATAACAAATCATTTACTCAAAAATACCTCCCCGACGGTGAATTGAAACCCGGTCTTCCGCGTGACAGGCGGAGATACTCACCACTATACTATCGAGGATTTGCATGAATATGCTTTCAACACTAATGATTTTCAGTGATCTGATGCTCAATTTCTCTGTTTGTAAGGGCCTACATTGCAACATGTGAAGATATTCAAAACGTAACGATCGGTTAATTGCGTAATGTTCAGCGATTTCACAATCCCCCAATTCATAGAGTTGAAGAATTCTGTGGTGAGGTACACTCATGATTTTCAGTCATCTGATGCTCGATTTCTCTATCTGAAAGGGCCTTCATTGCAACATGTGAAGATATTCAAAACGTAACGATTGGTTAATTGCGTACTGTTTAGGGATTTCATAGTCCCCCAATTCATAGAGTTGAAGAATTCTGTGTTTGTGGGGAATTCATTACCGATTTCAGGTCATTTTATGAGGTATAAATCAAACAATTCGGACGGTCAACTGTATATAACAAATCATTTGCTCAAAAATACCTCCCCGACGGGGAATTGAACCCCGGTCTTCCGCGTGACAGGCGGAGATACTCACCACAATACTATCGAGGATTTACATGAATATGCTTTCAACACTCACGATTGTCAGTGATCTAATGCTCAATTTCTCTATATATAGCGGCCTTTATTGCAACATGTGGAGATAATCACAACGTAACGATCGATTAATTGCGTAATGTTCATGGATTTCAAAGTCCCCAATTCATAGAGTTGAAGAATTCTGTGTTTGTGGGGAATTCATTACCGATTTCAGGTCATTTTATGAGGTATGAATCAAACAATTCGGACGTTCAACTGTATATAACAAATCATTTACTCAAAAATACCTCCCCGACGGGGAATTGAACCCCGGTCTTCCGCGTGACAGGCGGAGATACTCACCACTATACTATCGAGGATTTACATGAATATGCTTTCAACACTCATGATTTTCAGTGGTCTGATGCTCAATTTCTCTATTTGTAAAGGACTACATTGCAATATGTGAAAATATTCAAAACGTAACGATCGGTTAATTGCGTAATATTCAGCGATTTCATAATCCCCAATTCATAGAGTTGAAGAATTCTGTGTTTGTGGGGAATTCATTACCGATTTCAGGTCATTTTATGATGTATGAATCAAACAATTCGGACGGTCAACTGTATATAACAAATCATTTGCTCAAAAATACCTCCCCGACGGGGAATTGAACCCCGGTCTTCCGCGTGACAGGCGGAGATACTCACCACTATACTATCTAGGATTTACATGAATATGCTTTCAACACTCACGATTGTCAGTGATCTAATGCTCAATTTCTCTATATATAGCGGCCTTTATTGCAACATGTGGAGATAATCACAACGTAACGATCGATTAATTGCGTAATGTTCAGGGATTTCAAAGTCCCTAATTCATAGAGTTGAAGAATTCTGTGTTTGTGGGGAATTCATTACCGATTTCAGGTCATTTTATGAGGTATGAATCAAACAATTAGGACGGTCAACTGTATATAACAAATCATTTACTCAAAAATACCTCCCCGACGGTGAATTGAAACCCGGTCTTCCGCGTGACAGGCGGAGATACTCACCACTATACTATCGAGGATTTACATGAATATGCTTTCAACACTAATGATTTTCAGTGATCTGATGCTCAATTTCTCTGTTTGTAAGGGCCTACATTGCAACATGTGAAGATATTCAAAACGTAACGATCGGTTAATTGCGTAATGTTCAGCGATTTCACAATCCCCCAATTCATAGAGTTGTAGAATTCTGTGGTGAGGTACACTCATGATTTTCAGTGATCTGATGCTCGATTTCTCTATCTGTAAGGGCCTTCATTGCAACATGTGAAGATATTCAAAACGTAACGATCGGTTAATTGCGTAATGTTCAGGGATTTCATAGTCCCCCAATTCATAGAGTTGAAGAATTCTGTGTTTGTGAGGAATTCATTACCGATTTCAGGTCATTTTATGAGGTATTAATCAAACAATTCGGACGGTCAACTGTATATAACAAATCATTTACTCAAAAATACCTCCCCGACGGTGAATTGAAACCCGGTCTTCCGCGTGACAGGCGGAGATACTCACCACTATACTATCGAGGATTTACATGAATATGCTTTCAACACTAATGATTTTCAGTGATTTGATGCTCAATTTCTCTGTTTGTAAGGGCCTACATTGCAACATGTGAAGATATTCAAAACGTAACGATCGGTTAATTGCGTAATGTTCAGCGATTTCACAATCCCCCAATTCATAGAGTTGAAGAATTCTGTGGTGAGGTACACTCATGATTTTCAGTGATCTGATGCTCAATTTCTCTGTTTGTAAGGGCCTACATTGCAACATGTGAAGATATTCAAAACGTAACGATCGGTTAATTGCGTAATATTCAGCGATTTCATAATCCCCAATTCATAGAGTTGAAGAATTCTGTGTTTGTGGGGAATTCATTACCGATTTCAGGTCATTTTATGATGTATGAATCAAACAATTCGGACGGTCAACTGTATATAACAAATCATTTGGTCAAAAATACCTCCCCGACGGGGAATTGAACCCCGGTCTTCCGCGTGACAGGCGGAGATACTCACCACTATACTATCTAGGATTTACATGAATATGCTTTCAACACTCACGATTGTCAGTGATCTAATGCTCAATTTCTCTATATATAGCGGCCTTTATTGCAACATGTGGAGATAATCACAACGTAACGATCGATTAATTGCGTACTGTTTAGGGATTTCATAGTCCCCCAATTCATAGAGTTGAAGAATTCTGTGTTTGTGGGGAATTCATTACCGATTTCAGGTCATTTTATGAGGTATGAATCAAACAATTCGGACGGTCAACTGTATATAACAAATCATTTGCTCAAAAATACCTCCCCGACGGGGAATTGAACCCCGGTCTTCCGCGTGACAGGCGGAGATACTCACCACTATACTATCAAGGATTTACATGAATATGCTTTCAACACTCACGATTGTCAGTGATCTAATGCTCAATTTCTCTATATATTGCGGCCTTTATTGCAACATGTGGAGATAATCACAACGTAACGATCGATTAATTGCGTAATGTTCAGGGATTTCAAAGTCCCTAATTCATAGAGTTGAAGAATTCTGTGTTTGTGGGGAATTCATTACCGATTTCAGGTCATTTTATGAGGTATGAAACAAACAATTCGGACGGTCAACTGTATATAACAAATCATTTACTCAAAAATACCTCCCCGACGGGGAATTGAACCCCGGTCTTCCGCGTGACAGGCGGAAATACTCACCACTATACTATCGAGGATTTACATGAATATGCTTTCAACACTCATGATTTTCAGTGGTCTGATGCTCAATTTCTCTATTTGTAAGGGACTACATTGCAATATGTGAAGATATTCAAAACGTAACGATCGGTTAATTGCGTAATATTCAGCGATTTCATAATCCCCAATTCATAGAGTTGAAGAATTCTGTGTTTGTGGGGAATTCATTACCGATTTCAGGTCATTTTATGATGTATGAATCAAACAATTCGGACGGTCAACTGTATATAACAAATCATTTGCTCAAAAATACCTCCCCGACGGGGAATTGAACCCCGGTCTTCCGCGTGACAGGCGGAGATACTCACCACTATACTATCTAGGATTTACATGAATATGCTTTCAACACTCACGATTGTCAGTGATCTAATGCTCAATTTCTCTATATATAGCGGCCTTTATTGCAACATGTGGAGATAATCACAACGTAACGATCGATTAATTGCGTAATGTTCAGGGATTTCAAAGTCCCTAATTCATAGAGTTGAAGAATTCTGTGTTTGTGGGGAATTCATTACCGATTTCAGGTCATTTTATGAGGTATGAATCAAACAATTCGGACGGTCAACTGTATATAACAAATCATTTACTCAAAAATACCTCCCCGACGGGGAATTGAACCCCGGTCTTCCGCGTGACAGGCGGAGATACTCACCACTATACTATCGAGGATTTACATGAATATGCTTTCAACACTCACGATTGTCAGTGATCTAATGCTCAATTTCTCTATATATTGCGGCCTTTATTGCAACATGTGGAGATAATCACAACGTAACGATCGATTAATTGCGTAATGTTCAGGGATTTCAAAGTCCCTAATTCATAGAGTTGAAGAATTCTGTGTTTGTGGGGAATTCATTACCGATTTCAGGTCATTTTATGAGGTATGAAACAAACAATTCGGACGGTCAACTGTATATAACAAATCATTTACTCAAAAATACCTCCCCGACGGGGAATTGAACCCCGGTCTTCCGCGTGACAGGCGGAGATACTCACCACTAAACTATCGAGGATTTACATGAATATGCTTTCAACACTCACGATTGTCAGTGATCTAATGCTCAATTTCTCTATATATTGCGGCCTTTATTGCAACATGTGGAGATAATCACAACGTAACGATCGATTAATTGCGTAATGTTCATGGAATTCAAAGTCCCCAATTCATAGAGTTGAAGAATTCTGTGTTTGTGGGGAATTCATTACCGATTTCAGGTCATTTTATGAGGTATGAATCAAACAATTCAGACGGTCAACTGTATATAACAAATCATTTACTCAAAAATACCTCCACGACGGGGAATTGAACCCCGGTCTTCCGCGTGACAGGCGGAGATACTCACCACTATACTATCGAGGATTTACATGAATATGCTTTCAACACTCATGATTTTCAGTGATCTGATGCTCGATTTCTCTATCTGTAAGGGCCTTCATTGCAACATGTGAAGATATTCAAAACGTAACGATCGGTTAATTGCGTAATGTTCAGGGATTTCATAGTCCCCCAATTCATAGAGTTGAAGAATTCTATGTTTGTGGGGAATTCATTACCGATTTCAGGTCATTTTATGAGGTATGAATCAAACAATTCGGACGTTCAACTGTATATAACAAATCATTTACTCAAAAATACCTCCCCGTCGGGGAATTGAAACCCGGACTTCCGCGTGACAGGCGGAGATACTCACCAGTATACTATCGAGGATTTACATGAATATGCTTTCAACACTCATGATTTTCAGTGATCTGATGATCAATTTCTCTATTAGTAAGGGCCTACATTGCAACATGTGAAGATATTCAAAACGTAACGATCGGTTAATTGCGTAATATTCAGCGATTTCATAATCCCCAATTCATAGAGTTGAAGAATTCTGTGTTTGTGGGGAATTCATTACCGATTTCAGGTCATTTTATGATGTATGAATCAAACAATTCGGACGGTCAACTGTATATAACAAATCATTTGCTCAAAAATACCTCCCCGACGGGGAATTGAACCCCGGTCTTCCGCGTGACAGGCGGAGATACTCACCACTATACTATCTAGGATTTACATGAATATGCTTTCAACACTCACGATTGTCAGTGATCTAATGCTCAATTTCTCTATATATAGCGGCCTTTATTGCAACATGTGGAGATAATCACAACGTAACGATCGATTAATTGCGTAATGTTCAGGGATTTCAAAGTCCCTAATTCATAGAGTTGAAGAATTCTGTGTTTGTGGGGAATTCATTACCGATTTCAGGTCATTTTATGAGGTATGAATGAAACAATTCGGACGGTCAACTGTATATAACAAATCATTTACTCAAAAATACCTCCCCGACGGGGAATTGAACCCCGGTCTTCCGCGTGACAGGCGGAGATACTCACCACTATACTATCGAGGATTTACATGAATATGCTTTCAACACTCACGATTGTCAGTGATCTAATGCTCAATTTCTCTATATATTGCGGCCTTTATTGCAACATGTGGAGATAATCACAACGTAACGATCGATTAATTGCGTAATGTTCAGGGATTTCAAAGTCCCTAATTCATAGAGTTGAAGAATTCTGTGTTTGTGGGGAATTCATTACCGATTTCAGGTCATTTTATGAGGTATGAAACAAACAATTCGGACGGTCAACTGTATATAACAAATCATTTACTCAAAAATACCTCCCCGACGGGGAATTGAACCCCGGTCTTCCGCGTGACAGGCGGAGATACTCACCACTAAACTATCGAGGATTTACATGAATATGCTTTCAACACTCACGATTGTCAGTGATCTAATGCTCAATTTCTCTATATATTGCGGCCTTTATTGCAACATGTGGAGATAATCACAACGTAACGATCGATTAATTGCGTAATGTTCATGGAATTCAAAGTCCCCAATTCATAGAGTTGAAGAATTCTGTGTTTGTGGGGAATTCATTACCGATTTCAGGTCATTTTATGAGGTATGAATCAAACAATTCGGTCGTTCAACTTTATATAACAAATCATTTACTCAAAAATACCTCCCCGACGGGGAATTGAACCCCGGTCTTCCGCGTGACAGGCGGAGATACTCACCGCTATACTATCGAGGATTTACATGAATATGCTTTCAACACTCATGATTTTCAGTGGTCTGATGCTCAATTTCTCTATTTGTAAGGGACTACATTGCAATATGTGAAGATATTCAAAACGTAACGATCGGTTAATTGCGTAATATTCAGCGATTTCATGATCCCCAATTCATAGAGTTGAAGAATTCTGTGTTTGTGGGGAATTCATTACAGATTTCAGGTCATTTTATGAGGTATGAATCAAACAATTCGGACGGTCAACTGTATATAACAAATCATTTGCTCAAAAATACCTCCCCGACGGGGAATTGAACCCCGGTCTTCCGAGTGACAGGCGGAGATACTCACCACTATACTATCTAGGATTTACATGAATATGCTTTCAACACTCACGATTGTCAGTGATCTAATGCTCAATTTCTCTATATATAGCGGCCTTTATTGCAACATGTGGAGATAATCACAACGTAACGATCGATTAATTGCGTAATGTTCAGGGATATCAAAGTCCCTAATTCATAGAGTTGAAGAATTTTGTGTTTGTGGGGAATTCATTACCGATTTCAGGTCATTTTATAAGGTATGAATCAAACAATTCGGACGGTCAACTGTATATAACAAATCATTTACTCAAAAATACCTCCCCGACGGTGAATTGAAACCCGGTCTTCCGCGTGACAGGCGGAGATACTCACCACTATACTATCGAGGATTTACATGAATATGCTTTCAACACTAATGATTTTCAGTGATCTGATGCTCAATTTCTCTGTTTGTAAGGGCCTACATTGCAACATGTGAAGATATTCAAAACGTAACGATCGGTTAATTGCGTAATGTTCAGCGATTTCACAATCCCCCAATTCATAGAGTTGAAGAATTCTGTGGTGAGGTACACTCATGATTTTCAGTGATCTGATGCTCAATTTCTCTATATATTGCGGCCTTTATTGCAACATGTGGAGATAATCACAAGGTAACATTCGATTAATTGCGAAATGTTCAATGATTTTAAAGTCACTAATTCATTGAGTTGAAGAATTCTGTGTTTCTGGGGAATTCATTACCGATTTCAGGTCATTTTATGAGGTATGACTCAAACAATTCGGACGGTCAACTGTATATAACAAATCATTTACTTAAAAATACCTCCCGGACGGGGAATTGAACCCCGGTCTTCCACGTGACAGGCGGAGATACTCACCACTATACTATCGAGGATTTACATGAATATGCTTTCAACACTCATGATTTTCAGTGATCTGATGCTCAATTTCTCTATTTGTAAGGGCCTACATTGCAACAAGTGAAGATATTCAAAACGTAACGATCTGTTAATTGCGTAATATTCAGCGATTTCATAATCCCCAATTCATAGAGTTGAAGAATTCTGTGTTTGTTGGGAATTCATTGCCGATTTCAGGTCATTTTATGAGGTATGAATCAAACAATTCGGACGGTCAACTGTATATAACAAATCATTTACTCAAAAATACTCCCCGACGGGGAATTGAACCCCGGTCTTCCGCGTGACAGGCGGAGATACTCACCACTATACTATCGAGGATTTACATGAATATGCTTTCAACACTCACGATTGTCAGTGATCTAATGCTCAATTTCTCTATATATTGCGGCCTTTATTGCAACATGTGGAGATAATCACAACGTAACGATCGATTAATTGCGTAATGTTCAGGGATTTCAAAGTCCCCAATTCATAGAGTTGAAGAATTCTGTGGTGAGGTACACTCATGATTTTCAGTGATCTGATGCTCGATTTCTCTATCTGTAAGGGCCTTCATTGCAACATGTGAAGATATTCAAAACGTAACGATCGGTTAATTGCGTAATGTTCAGGGATTTTCAGTGATCTGATGCTCAATTTCTCTATTTGTAAGGGCCTACATTGCAACATGTGAAGATATTCAAAACGTAACGATCGGTTAATTGCGTAATGTTCAGCGATTTCACAATCCCCCAATTCATAGAGTTGAAGAATTCTGTGGTGAGGTACACTCATGATTTTCAGTGATCTGATGCTCGATTTCTCTATCTGTAAGGGCCTTCATTGCAACATGTGAAGATATTCAAAACGTAACGATCGGTTAATTGCGTAATGTTCAGGGATTTCATAGTCTTCCAAGTCATAGAGTTGAAGAATTCTGTGATTGTGAGGAATTCATTACAGATTTCAGGTCATTTTATGAGGTATGAATCAAACAATTCGGACGGTCAACTGTATATAACAAATCATTTACTCAAAAATACCTCCCCGACGGTGAATTGAAACCCGGTCTTCCGCGTGACAGGCGGAGATACTCACCACTATACTATCGAGGATTTACATGAATATGCTTTCAACACTAATGATTTTCAGTGATCTGATGCTCAATTTCTCTGTTTGTAAGGGCCTACATTGCAACATGTGAAGATATTCAAAACGTAACGATCGGTTAATTGCGTAATGTTCAGCGATTTCACAATCCCCCAATTCATAGAGTTGAAGAATTCTGTGGTGAGGTACACTCATGATTTTCAGTGATCTGATGCTCAATTTCTCTATATATTGCGGCCTTTATTGCAACATGTGGAGATAATCACAAGGTAACATTCGATTAATTGCGAAATGTTCAATGATTTTAAAGTCACTAATTCATTGAGTTGAAGAATTCTGTGTTTCTGGGGAATTCATTACCGATTTCAGGTCATTTTATGAGGTATGACTCAAACAATTCGGACGGTCAACTGTATATAACAAATCATTTACTTAAAAATACCTCCCGGACGGGGAATTGAACCCCGGTCTTCCACGTGACAGGCGGAGATACTCACCACTATACTATCGAGGATTTACATGAATATGCTTTCAACACTCATGATTTTCAGTGATCTGATGCTCAATTTCTCTATTTGTAAGGGCCTACATTGCAACAAGTGAAGATATTCAAAACGTATCGATCTGTTAATTGCGTAATATTCAGCGATTTCATAATCCCCAATTCATAGAGTTGAAGAATTCTGTGTTTGTTGGGAATTCATTGCCGATTTCAGGTCATTTTATGAGGTATGAATCAAACAATTCGGACGGTCAACTGTATATAACAAATCATTTACTCAAAAATACTCCCCGACGGGGAATTGAACCCCGGTCTTCCGCGTGACAGGCGGAGATACTCACCACTATACTATCGAGGATTTACATGAATATCCTTTCAACACTCACGATTGTCAGTGATCTAATGCTCAATTTCTCTATATATAGCGGCCTTTATTGCAACATGTGGAGATAATCACAACGTAACGATCGATTAATTGCGTAATGTTCAGGGATATCAAAGTCCCTGATTCATAGAGTTGAAGAATTTTGTGTTTGTGGGGAATTCATTACCGATTTCAGGTCATTTTATAAGGTATGAATCAAACAATTCGGACGGTCAACTGTATATAACAAATCATTTACTCAAAAATACCTCCCCGACGGGGAATTGAACCCCGGTCTTCCGCGTGACAGGCGGAGATACTCACCACTATACTATCGAGGATTTACATGAATATGCTTTCAACACTCACGATTGTCAGTGATCTAATGCTCAATTTCTCTATATATTGCGGCCTTTATTGCAACATGTGGAGATAATCAAAACGTAACGATCGATTAATTGCGTAATGTTCAGGGATTTCAAAGTCCCCAATTCATAGAGTTGAAGAATTCTGTGGTGAGGTACACTCATGATTTTCAGTGATCTGATGCTCGATTTCTCTATCTGTAAGGGCCTTCATTGCAACATGTGAAGATATTCAAAACGTAACGATCGGTTAATTGCGTAATGTTCAGGGATTTTCAGTGATCTGATGCTCAATTTCTCTATTTGTAAGGGCCTACATTGCAACATGTGAAGATATTCAAAACGTAACGATCGGTTAATTGCGTAATGTTCAGCGATTTCACAATCCCCCAATTCATAGAGTTGAAGAATTCTGTGGTGAGGTACACTCATGATTTTCAGTGATCTGATGCTCGATTTCTCTATCTGAAAAGGCCTTCATTGCAACATGTGAAGATATTCAAAACGTAACGATCGGTTAATTGCGTACTTTTCAGGGATTTCATAGTCCCCCAATTCATAGAGTTGAAGAATTCTGTGTTTGTGGGTAATTCATTCCCGATTGCAGGTCATTTTATGAGGTATGAATCAAACAATTCGGACGTTCAACTGTATGTAACAAATCATTTACTAAAAAATACCTCCCCGACGGGGAATTGAACCCCGGACTTCCGCGTGACAGGCGGAGATACTCACCACTATACTATCGAGGATTTACATGAATATCCTTTCAACACTCACGATTGTCAGTGATCTAATGCTCAATTTCTCTATATATAGCGGCCTTTATTGCAACATGTGGAGATAATCACAACGTAACGATCGATTAATTGCGTAATGTTCATGGATTTCAAAGTCCCCAATTCATAGAGTTGAAGAATTCTGTGTTTGTGGGGAATTCATTACCGATTTCAGGTCATTTTATGAGGTATGAATCAAACAATTCGGACGGTCAACTGTATATAACAAATCATTTACTCAAAAATGCCTCCCCGACGGGGAATTGAACCCCGGTCTTCCGCGTGACAGGCGGAGATACTCACCACTATACTATCGAGGATTTACATGAATATGCTTTCAACACTCATGATTTTCTGCGATCTGATGCTCAATTTCTCTATTTGTAAGGCCCTACATTGCAACATGTGAAGATATTCAAAACGTAACGATCGGTTAATTGCGTAATGTTCAGCGATTTCACAATCCCCCAATTCATAGAGTTGAAGAATTCTGTGGTGAGGTACACTCATGATTTTCAGTGATCTGATGCTCGATTTCTCTATCTGTAAGGGCCTTCATTGCAACATGTGAAGATATTCAAAACGTAACGATCGGTTAATTGCGTAATGTTCAGGGATTTCATAGTCCCCCAATTCATAGAGTTGAAGAATTCTGTGTTTGTGCGGAATTCATTACCGATTTCAGGTCATTTTATGAGGTATGAATCAAACAATTCGGACGGTCAACTGTATATAACAAATCATTTACTCAAAAATACCTCCCCGACGGTGAATTGAAACCCGGTCTTCCGCGTGAGAGGCGGAGATACTCACCACTATACTATCGAGGATTTACATGAATATGCTTTCAACACTAATGATTTTCAGTGATCTGATGCTCAATTTCTCTGTTTGTAAGGGCCTACATTGCAACATGTGAAGATATTCAAAACGTAACGATCGGTTAATTGCGTAATGTTCAGCGATTTCACAATCCCCCAATTCATAGAGTTGTAGAATTCTGTGGTGAGGTACACTCATGATTTTCAGTGATCTGATGCTCGATTTCTCTATCTGTAAGGGCCTTCATTGCAACATGTGAAGATATTCAAAACGTAACGATCGGTTAATTGCGTAATGTTCAGGGATTTCATAGTCCCCCAATTCATAGAGTTGAAGAATTCTGTGTTTGTGAGGAATTCATTACCGATTTCAGGTCATTTTATGAGGTATTAATCAAACAATTCGGACGGTCAACTGTATATAACAAATCATTTACTCAAAAATACCTCCCCGACGGTGAATTGAAACCCGGTCTTCCGCGTGACAGGCGGAGATACTCACCACTATACTATCGAGGATTTGCATGAATATGCTTTCAACACTAATGATTTTCAGTGATCTGATGCTCAATTTCTCTGTTTGTAAGGGCCTACATTGCAACATGTGAAGATATTCAAAACGTAACGATCGGTTAATTGCGTAATGTTCAGCGATTTCACAATCCCCCAATTCATAGAGTTGAAGAATTCTGTGGTGAGGTACACTCATGATTTTCAGTGATCTGATGCTCGATTTCTCTATCTGAAAGGGCCTTCATTGCAACATGTGAAGATATTCAAAACGTAACGATTGGTTAATTGCGTACTGTTTAGGGATTTCATAGTCCCCCAATTCATAGAGTTGAAGAATTCTGTGTTTGTGGGGAATTCATTACCGATTTCAGGTCATTTTATGAGGTATAAATCAAACAATTCGGACGGTCAACTGTATATAACAAATCATTTGCTCAAAAATACCTCCCCGACGGGGAATTGAACCCCGGTCTTCCGCGTGACAGGCGGAGATACTCACCACTATACTATCGAGGATTTACATGAATATGCTTTCAACACTCACGATTGTCAGTGATCTAATGCTCAATTTCTCTATATATAGCGGCCTTTATTGCAACATGTGGAGATAATCACAACGTAACGATCGATTAATTGCGTAATGTTCATGGATTTCAAAGTCCCCAATTCATAGAGTTGAAGAATTCTGTGTTTGTGGGGAATTCATTACCGATTTCAGGTCATTTTATGAGGTATGAATCAAACAATTCGGACGTTCAACTGTATATAACAAATCATTTACTCAAAAATACCTCCCCGACGGGGAATTGAACCCCGGTCTTCCGCGTGACAGGCGGAGATACTCACCACTATACTATCGAGGATTTACATGAATATGCTTTCAACACTCATGATTTTCAGTGGTCTGATGCTCAATTTCTCTATTTGTAAGGGACTACATTGCAATATGTGAAGATATTCAAAACGTAACGATCGGTTAATTGCGTAATATTCAGCGATTTCATAATCCCCAATTCATAGAGTTGAAGAATTCTGTGTTTGTGGGGAATTCATTACCGATTTCAGGTCATTTTATGATGTATGAATCAAACAATTCGGACGGTCAACTGTATATAACAAATCATTTGCTCAAAAATACCTCCCCGACGGGGAATTGAACCCCGGTCTTCCGCGTGACAGGCGGAGATACTCAACACTATACTATCTAGGATTTACATGAATATGCTTTCAACACTCACGATTGTCAGTGATCTAATGCTCAATTTCTCTATATATAGCGGCCTTTATTGCAACATGTGGAGATAATCACAACGTAACGATCGATTAATTGCGTAATGTTCAGGGATTTCAAAGTCCCTAATTCATAGAGTTGAAGAATTCTGTGTTTGTGGGGAATTCATTACCGATTTCAGGTCATTTTATGAGGTATGAATCAAACAATTCGGACGGTCAACTGTATATAACAAATCATTTACTCAAAAATACCTCCCCGACGGTGAATTGAAACCCGGTCTTCCGCGTGACAGGCGGAGATACTCACCACTATACTATCGAGGATTTACATGAATATGCTTTCAACACTAATGATTTTCAGTGATCTGATGCTCAATTTCTCTGTTTGTAAGGGCCTACATTGCAACATGTGAAGATATTCAAAACGTAACGATCGGTTAATTGCGTAATGTTCAGCGATTTCACAATCCCCCAATTCATAGAGTTGTAGAATTCTGTGGTGAGGTACACTCATGATTTTCAGTGATCTGATGCTCGATTTCTCTATCTGTAAGGGCCTTCATTGCAACATGTGAAGATATTCAAAACGTAACGATCGGTTAATTGCGTAATGTTCAGGGATTTCATAGTCCCCCAATTCATAGAGTTGAAGAATTCTGTGTTTGTGAGGAATTCATTACCGATTTCAGGTCATTTTATGAGTTATTAATCAAACAATTCGGACGGTCAACTGTATATAACAAATCATTTACTCAAAAATACCTCCCCGACGGTGAATTGAAACCCGGTCTTCCGCGTGACAGGCGGAGATACTCACCACTATACTATCGAGGATTTACATGAATATGCTTTCAACACTAATGATTTTCAGTGATCTGATGCTCAATTTCTCTGTTTGTAAGGGCCTACATTGCAACATGTGAAGATATTCAAAACGTAACGATCGGTTAATTGCGTAATGTTCAGCGATTTCACAATCCCCCAATTCATAGAGTTGAAGAATTCTGTGGTGAGGTACACTCATGATTTTCAGTGATCTGATGCTCAATTTCTCTGTTTGTAAGGGCCTACATTGCAACATGTGAAGATATTCAAAACGTAACGATCGGTTAATTGCGTAATATTCAGCGATTTCATAATCCCCAATTCATAGAGTTGAAGAATTCTGTGTTTGTGGGGAATTCATTACCGATTTCAGGTCATTTTATGATGTATGAATCAAACAATTCGGACGGTCAACTGTATATAACAAATCATTTGGTCAAAAATACCTCCCCGACGGGGAATTGAACCCCGGTCTTCCGCGTGACAGGCGGAGATACTCACCACTATACTATCTAGGATTTACATGAATATGCTTTCAACACTCACGATTGTCAGTGATCTAATGCTCAATTTCTCTATATATAGCGGCCTTTATTGCAACATGTGGAGATAATCACAACGTAACGATCGATTAATTGCGTACTGTTTAGGGATTTCATAGTCCCCCAATTCATAGAGTTGAAGAATTCTGTGTTTGTGGGGAACTCATTACCGATTTCAGGTCATTTTATGAGGTATGAATCAAACAATTCGGACGGTCAACTGTATATAACAAATCATTTGCTCAAAAATACCTCCCCGACGGGGAATTGAACCCCGGTCTTCCGCGTGACAGGCGGAGATACTCACTACTATACTATCAAGGATTTACATGAATATGCTTTCAACACTCACGATTGTCAGTGATCTAATGCTCAATTTCTCTATATATTGCGGCCTTTATTGCAACATGTGGAGATAATCACAACGTAACGATCGATTAATTGCGTAATGTTCAGGGATTTCAAAGTCCCTAATTCATAGAGTTGAAGAATTCTGTGTTTGTGGGGAATTCATTACCGATTTCAGGTCATTTTATGAGGTATGAATCAAACAATTCGGACGGTCAACTGTATATAACAAATCATTTACTCAAAAATACCTCCCCGACGGTGAATTGAA
Source organism: Saccoglossus kowalevskii (assembly GCF_978046115.1). NCBI lineage: Eukaryota > Metazoa > Hemichordata > Enteropneusta > Harrimaniidae > Saccoglossus > Saccoglossus kowalevskii. The sequence continues at coordinate 28,650,668 of NC_140657.1, forward strand.
ACCCGGTCTTCCGCGTGACAGGCGGAGATACTCACCACTATACTATCGAGGATTTACATGAATATGCTTTCAACACTAATGATTTTCAGTGATCTGATGCTCAATTTCTCTGTTTGTAAGGGCCTACATTGCAACATGTGAAGATATTCAAAACGTAACGATCGGTTAATTGCGTAATGTTCAGCGATTTCACAATCCCCCAATTCATAGAGTTGTAGAATTCTGTGGTGAGGTACACTCATGATTTTCAGTGATCTGATGCTCGATTTCTCTATCTGTAAGGGCCTTCATTGCAACATGTGAAGATATTCAAAACGTAACGATCGGTTAATTGCGTAATGTTCAGGGATTTCATAGTCCCCCAATTCATAGAGTTGAAGAATTCTGTGTTTGTGAGGAATTCATTACCGATTTCAGGTCATTTTATGAGTTATTAATCAAACAATTCGGACGGTCAACTGTATATAACAAATCATTTACTCAAAAATACCTCCCCGACGGTGAATTGAAACCCGGTCTTCCGCGTGACAGGCGGAGATACTCACCACTATACTATCGAGGATTTACATGAATATGCTTTCAACACTAATGATTTTCAGTGATCTGATGCTCAATTTCTCTGTTTGTAAGGGCCTACATTGCAACATGTGAAGATATTCAAAACGTAACGATCGGTTAATTGCGTAATGTTCAGCGATTTCACAATCCCCCAATTCATAGAGTTGAAGAATTCTGTGGTGAGGTACACTCATGATTTTCAGTGATCTGATGCTCAATTTCTCTGTTTGTAAGGGCCTACATTGCAACATGTGAAGATATTCAAAACGTAACGATCGGTTAATTGCGTAATATTCAGCGATTTCATAATCCCCAATTCATAGAGTTGAAGAATTCTGTGTTTGTGGGGAATTCATTACCGATTTCAGGTCATTTTATGATGTATGAATCAAACAATTCGGACGGTCAACTGTATATAACAAATCATTTGGTCAAAAATACCTCCCCGACGGGGAATTGAACCCCGGTCTTCCGCGTGACAGGCGGAGATACTCACCACTATACTATCTAGGATTTACATGAATATGCTTTCAACACTCACGATTGTCAGTGATCTAATGCTCAATTTCTCTATATATAGCGGCCTTTATTGCAACATGTGGAGATAATCACAACGTAACGATCGATTAATTGCGTACTGTTTAGGGATTTCATAGTCCCCCAATTCATAGAGTTGAAGAATTCTGTGTTTGTGGGGAACTCATTACCGATTTCAGGTCATTTTATGAGGTATGAATCAAACAATTCGGACGGTCAACTGTATATAACAAATCATTTGCTCAAAAATACCTCCCCGACGGGGAATTGAACCCCGGTCTTCCGCGTGACAGGCGGAGATACTCAACACTATACTATCTAGTATTTACATGAATATGCTTTCAACACTCACGATTGTCAGTGATCTAATGCTCAATTTCTCTATATATAGCGGCCTTTATTGCAACATGTGGAGATAATCACAACGTAACGATCGATTAATTGCGTAATGTTCAGGGATTTCAAAGTCCCTAATTCATAGAGTTGAAGAATTCTGTGTTTGTGGGGAATTCATTACCGATTTCAGGTCATTTTATGAGGTATGAATCAAACAATTCGGACGGTCAACTGTATATAACAAATCATTTACTCAAAAATACCTCCCCGACGGTGAATTGAAACCCGGTCTTCCGCGTGACAGGCGGAGATACTCACCACTATACTATCGAGGATTTACATGAATATGCTTTCAACACTAATGATTTTCAGTGATCTGATGCTCAATTTCTCTGTTTGTAAGGGCCTACATTGCAACATGTGAAGATATTCAAAACGTAACGATCGGTTAATTGCGTAATGTTCAGCGATTTCACAATCCCCCAATTCATAGAGTTGTAGAATTCTGTGGTGAGGTACACTCATGATTTTCAGTGATCTGATGCTCGATTTCTCTATCTGTAAGGGCCTTCATTGCAACATGTGAAGATATTCAAAACGTAACGATCGGTTAATTGCGTAATGTTCAGGGATTTCATAGTCCCCCAATTCATAGAGTTGAAGAATTCTGTGTTTGTGAGGAATTCATTACCGATTTCAGGTCATTTTATGAGTTATTAATCAAACAATTCGGACGGTCAACTGTATATAACAAATCATTTACTCAAAAATACCTCCCCGACGGTGAATTGAAACCCGGTCTTCCGCGTGACAGGCGGAGATACTCACCACTATACTATCGAGGATTTACATGAATATGCTTTCAACACTAATGATTTTCAGTGATCTGATGCTCAATTTCTCTGTTTGTAAGGGCCTACATTGCAACATGTGAAGATATTCAAAACGTAACGATCGGTTAATTGCGTAATGTTCAGCGATTTCACAATCCCCCAATTCATAGAGTTGAAGAATTCTGTGGTGAGGTACACTCATGATTTTCAGTGATCTGATGCTCAATTTCTCTGTTTGTAAGGGCCTACATTGCAACATGTGAAGATATTCAAAACGTAACGATCGGTTAATTGCGTAATATTCAGCGATTTCATAATCCCCAATTCATAGAGTTGAAGAATTCTGTGTTTGTGGGGAATTCATTACCGATTTCAGGTCATTTTATGATGTATGAATCAAACAATTCGGACGGTCAACTGTATATAACAAATCATTTGGTCAAAAATACCTCCCCGACGGGGAATTGAACCCCGGTCTTCCGCGTGACAGGCGGAGATACTCACCACTATACTATCTAGGATTTACATGAATATGCTTTCAACACTCACGATTGTCAGTGATCTAATGCTCAATTTCTCTATATATAGCGGCCTTTATTGCAACATGTGGAGATAATCACAACGTAACGATCGATTAATTGCGTACTGTTTAGGGATTTCATAGTCCCCCAATTCATAGAGTTGAAGAATTCTGTGTTTGTGGGGAACTCATTACCGATTTCAGGTCATTTTATGAGGTATGAATCAAACAATTCGGACGGTCAACTGTATATAACAAATCATTTGCTCAAAAATACCTCCCCGACGGGGAATTGAACCCCGGTCTTCCGCGTGACAGGCGGAGATACTCACCACTATACTATCAAGGATTTACATGAATATGCTTTCAACACTCACGATTGTCAGTGATCTAATGCTCAATTTCTCTATATATTGCGGCCTTTATTGCAACATGTGGAGATAATCACAACGTAACGATCGATTAATTGCGTAATGTTCAGGGATTTCAAAGTCCCTAATTCATAGAGTTGAAGAATTCTGTGTTTGTGGGGAATTCATTACCGATTTCAGGTCATTTTATGAGGTATGAATCAAACAATTCGGACGGTCAACTGTATATAACAAATCATTTACTCAAAAATACCTCCCCGACGGTGAATTGAAACCCGGTCTTCCGCGTGACAGGCGGAGATACTCACCACTATACTATCGAGGATTTACATGAATATGCTTTCAACACTAATGATTTTCAGTGATCTGATGCTCAATTTCTCTGTTTGTAAGGGCCTACATTGCAACATGTGAAGATATTCAAAACGTAACGATCGGTTAATTGCGTAATGTTCAGCGATTTCACAATCCCCCAATTCATAGAGTTGTAGAATTCTGTGGTGAGGTACACTCATGATTTTCAGTGATCTGATGCTCGATTTCTCTATCTGTAAGGGCCTTCATTGCAACATGTGAAGATATTCAAAACGTAACGATCGGTTAATTGCGTAATGTTCAGGGATTTCATAGTCCCCCAATTCATAGAGTTGAAGAATTCTGTGTTTGTGAGGAATTCATTACCGATTTCAGGTCATTTTATGAGTTATTAATCAAACAATTCGGACGGTCAACTGTATATAACAAATCATTTACTCAAAAATACCTCCCCGACGGTGAATTGAAACCCGGTCTTCCGCGTGACAGGCGGAGATACTCACCACTATACTATCGAGGATTTACATGAATATGCTTTCAACACTAATGATTTTCAGTGATCTGATGCTCAATTTCTCTGTTTGTAAGGGCCTACATTGCAACATGTGAAGATATTCAAAACGTAACGATCGGTTAATTGCGTAATGTTCAGCGATTTCACAATCCCCCAATTCATAGAGTTGAAGAATTCTGTGGTGAGGTACACTCATGATTTTCAGTGATCTGATGCTCAATTTCTCTGTTTGTAAGGGCCTACATTGCAACATGTGAAGATATTCAAAACGTAACGATCGGTTAATTGCGTAATATTCAGCGATTTCATAATCCCCAATTCATAGAGTTGAAGAATTCTGTGTTTGTGGGGAATTCATTACCGATTTCAGGTCATTTTATGATGTATGAATCAAACAATTCGGACGGTCAACTGTATATAACAAATCATTTGGTCAAAAATACCTCCCCGACGGGGAATTGAACCCCGGTCTTCCGCGTGACAGGCGGAGATACTCACCACTATACTATCTAGGATTTACATGAATATGCTTTCAACACTCACGATTGTCAGTGATCTAATGCTCAATTTCTCTATATATAGCGGCCTTTATTGCAACATGTGGAGATAATCACAACGTAACGATCGATTAATTGCGTACTGTTTAGGGATTTCATAGTCCCCCAATTCATAGAGTTGAAGAATTCTGTGTTTGTGGGGAACTCATTACCGATTTCAGGTCATTTTATGAGGTATGAATCAAACAATTCGGACGGTCAACTGTATATAACAAATCATTTGCTCAAAAATACCTCCCCGACGGGGAATTGAACCCCGGTCTTCCGCGTGACAGGCGGAGATACTCACCACTATACTATCAAGGATTTACATGAATATGCTTTCAACACTCACGATTGTCAGTGATCTAATGCTCAATTTCTCTATATATTGCGGCCTTTATTGCAACATGTGGAGATAATCACAACGTAACGATCGATTAATTGCGTAATGTTCAGGGATTTCAAAGTCCCTAATTCATAGAGTTGAAGAATTCTGTGTTTGTGGGGAATTCATTACCGATTTCAGGTCATTTTATGAGGTATGAATCAAACAATTCGGACGGTCAACTGTATATAACAAATCATTTACTCAAAAATACCTCCCCGACGGTGAATTGAAACCCGGTCTTCCGCGTGACAGGCGGAGATACTCACCACTATACTATCGAGGATTTACATGAATATGCTTTCAACACTAATGATTTTCAGTGATCTGATGCTCAATTTCTCTGTTTGTAAGGGCCTACATTGCAACATGTGAAGATATTCAAAACGTAACGATCGGTTAATTGCGTAATGTTCAGCGATTTCACAATCCCCCAATTCATAGAGTTGTAGAATTCTGTGGTGAGGTACACTCATGATTTTCAGTGATCTGATGCTCGATTTCTCTATCTGTAAGGGCCTTCATTGCAACATGTGAAGATATTCAAAACGTAACGATCGGTTAATTGCGTAATGTTCAGGGATTTCATAGTCCCCCAATTCATAGAGTTGAAGAATTCTGTGTTTGTGAGGAATTCATTACCGATTTCAGGTCATTTTATGAGTTATTAATCAAACAATTCGGACGGTCAACTGTATATAACAAATCATTTACTCAAAAATACCTCCCCGACGGTGAATTGAAACCCGGTCTTCCGCGTGACAGGCGGAGATACTCACCACTATACTATCGAGGATTTACATGAATATGCTTTCAACACTAATGATTTTCAGTGATCTGATGCTCAATTTCTCTGTTTGTAAGGGCCTACATTGCAACATGTGAAGATATTCAAAACGTAACGATCGGTTAATTGCGTAATGTTCAGCGATTTCACAATCCCCCAATTCATAGAGTTGAAGAATTCTGTGGTGAGGTACACTCATGATTTTCAGTGATCTGATGCTCAATTTCTCTGTTTGTAAGGGCCTACATTGCAACATGTGAAGATATTCAAAACGTAACGATCGGTTAATTGCGTAATATTCAGCGATTTCATAATCCCCAATTCATAGAGTTGAAGAATTCTGTGTTTGTGGGGAATTCATTACCGATTTCAGGTCATTTTATGATGTATGAATCAAACAATTCGGACGGTCAACTGTATATAACAAATCATTTGGTCAAAAATACCTCCCCGACGGGGAATTGAACCCCGGTCTTCCGCGTGACAGGCGGAGATACTCACCACTATACTATCTAGGATTTACATGAATATGCTTTCAACACTCACGATTGTCAGTGATCTAATGCTCAATTTCTCTATATATAGCGGCCTTTATTGCAACATGTGGAGATAATCACAACGTAACGATCGATTAATTGCGTACTGTTTAGGGATTTCATATTCCCCCAATTCATAGAGTTGAAGAATTCTGTGTTTGTGGGGAATTCATTACCGATTTCAGGTCATTTTATGAGGTATGAATCAAACAATTCGGACGGTCAACTGTATATAACAAATCATTTGCTCAAAAATACCTCCCCGACGGGGAATTGAACCCCGGTCTTCCGCGTGACAGGCGAAGATACTCACCACTATACTATCAAGGATTTACATGAATATGCTTTCAACACTCACGATTGTCAGTGATCTAATGCTCAATTTCTCTATATATTGCGGCCTTTATTGCAACATGTGGAGATAATCACAACGTAACGATCGATTAATTGCGTAATGTTCAGGGATTTCAAAGTCCCTAATTCATAGAGTTGAAGAATTCTGTGTTTGTGGGGAATTCATTACCGATTTCAGGTCATTTTATGAGGTATGAATCAAACAATTCGGACGGTCAACTGTATATAACAAATCATTTACTCAAAAATACCTCCCCGACGGGGAATTGAACCCCGGTCTTCCGCGTGACAGGCGGAGATACTCACCACTATACTATCTAGGATTTACATGAATATGCTTTCAACACTCACGATTGTCAGTGATCTAATGCTCAATTTCTCTATATATAGCGGCCTTTATTGCAACATGTGGAGATAATCACAACGTAACGATCGATTAATTGCGTACTGTTTAGGGATTTCATATTCCCCCAATTCATAGAGTTGAAGAATTCTGTGTTTGTGGGGAATTCATTACCGATTTCAGGTCATTTTATGAGGTATGAATCAAACAATTCGGACGGTCAACTGTATATAACAAATCATTTGCTCAAAAATACCTCCCCGACGGGGAATTGAACCCCGGTCTTCCGCGTGACAGGCGAAGATACTCACCACTATACTATCAAGGATTTACATGAATATGCTTTCAACACTCACGATTGTCAGTGATCTAATGCTCAATTTCTCTATATATTGCGGCCTTTATTGCAACATGTGGAGATAATCACAACGTAACGATCGATTAATTGCGTAATGTTCAGGGATTTCAAAGTCCCTAATTCATAGAGTTGAAGAATTCTGTGTTTGTGGGGAATTCATTACCGATTTCAGGTCATTTTATGAGGTATGAATCAAACAATTCGGACGGTCAACTGTATATAACAAATCATTTACTCAAAAATACCTCCCCGACGGGGAATTGAACCCCGGTCTTCCGCGTGACAGGCGGAGATACTCACCACTATACTATCGAGGATTTACATGAATATGCTTTCAACACTCATGATTTTCAGTGGTCTGATGCTCAATTTCTCTATTTGTAAGGGACTACATTGCAATATGTGAAGATATTCAAAACGTAACGATCGGTTAATTGCGTAATATTCAGCGATTTCATAATCCCCAATTCATAGAGTTGAAGAATTCTGTGTTTGTGGGGAATTCATTACCGATTTCAGGTCATTTTATGATGTATGAATCAAACAATTCGGACGGTCAACTGTATATAACAAATCATTTGCTCAAAAATACCTCCCCGACGGGGAATTGAACCCCGGTCTCCCGCGTGACAGGCGGAGATACTCACCACTATACTATCTAGGATTTACATGAATATGCTTTCAACACTCACGATTGTCAGTGATCTAATGCTCAATTTCTCTATATATAGCGGCCTTCATGCAACATGTGGAGATAATCACAACGTAACGATCGATTAATTGCGTAATGTTCAGGGATTTCAAAGTCCCTAATTCATAGAGTTGAAGAATTCTGTGTTTGTGGGGAATTCATTACCGATTTCAGGTCATTTTATGAGGTATGAATGAAACAATTCGGACGGTCAACTGTATATAACAAATCATTTACTCAAAAATACCTCCCCGACGGGGAATTGAACCCCGGTCTTCCGCGTGACAGGCGGAGATACTCACCACTATACTATCGAGGATTTACATGAATATGCTTTCAACACTCACGATTGTCAGTGATCTAATGCTCAATTTCTCTATATATTGCGGCCTTTATTGCAACATGTGGAGATAATCACAACGTAACGATCGATTAATTGCGTAATGTTCAGGGATTTCAAAGTCCCTAATTCATAGAGTTGAAGAATTCTGTGTTTGTGGGGAATTCATTACCGATTTCAGGTCATTTTATGAGGTATGAAACAAACAATTCGGACGGTCAACTGTATATAACAAATCATTTACTCAAAAATACCTCCCCGACGGGGAATTGAACCCCGGTCTTCCGCGTGACAGGCGGAGATACTCACCACTAAACTATCGAGGATTTACATGAATATGCTTTCAACACTCACGATTGTCAGTGATCTAATGCTCAATTTCTCTATATATTGCGGCCTTTATTGCAACATGTGGAGATAATCACAACGTAACGATCGATTAATTGCGTAATGTTCATGGAATTCAAAGTCCCCAATTCATAGAGTTGAAGAATTCTGTGTTTGTGGGGAATTCATTACCGATTTCAGGTCATTTTATGAGGTATGAATCAAACAATTCGGACGTTCAACTTTATATAACAAATCATTTACTCAAAAATACCTCCCCGACGGGGAATTGAACCCCGGTCTTCCGCGTGACAGGCGAAGATACTCACCACTATACTATCAAGGATTTACATGAATATGCTTTCAACACTCACGATTGTCAGTGATCTAATGCTCAATTTCTCTATATATTGCGGCCTTTATTGCAACATGTGGAGATAATCAGAACGTAACGATCGATTAATTGCGTAATGTTCAGGGATTTCAAAGTCCCTAATTCATAGAGTTGAAGAATTCTGTGTTTGTGGGGAATTCATTACCGATTTCAGGTCATTTTATGAGGTATGAAACAAACAATTCGGACGGTCAACTGTATATAACAAATCATTTACTCAAAAATACCTCCCCGACGGGGAATTGAACCCCGGTCTTCCGCGTGACAGGCGGAGATACTCACCACTATACTATCGAGGATTTACATGAATATGCTTTCAACACTCATGATTTTCAGTGGTCTGATGCTCAATTTCTCTATTTGTAAGGGACTACATTGCAATATGTGAAGATATTCAAAACGTAACGATCGGTTAATTGCGTAATATTCAGCGATTTCATAATCCCCAATTCATAGAGTTGAAGAATTCTGTGTTTGTGGGGAATTCATTACCGATTTCAGGTCATTTTATGATGTATGAATCAAACAATTCGGACGGTCAACTGTATATAACAAATCATTTGCTCAAAAATACCTCCCCGACGGGGAATTGAACCCCGGTCTTCCGCGTGACAGGCGGAGATACTCACCACTATACTATCTAGGATTTACATGAATATGCTTTCAACACTCACGATTGTCAGTGATCTAATGCTCAATTTCTCTATATATAGCGGCCTTTATTGCAACATGTGGAGATAATCACAACGTAACGATCGATTAATTGCGTAATGTTCAGGGATTTCAAAGTCCCTAATTCATAGAGTTGAAGAATTCTGTGTTTGTGGGGAATTCATTACCGATTTCAGGTCATTTTATGAGGTATGAATCAAACAATTCGGACGGTCAACTGTATATAACAAATCATTTACTCAAAAATACCTCCCCGACGGGGAATTGAACCCCGGTCTTCCGCGTGACAGGCGGAGATACTCACCACTATACTATCGAGGATTTACATGAATATGCTTTCAACACTCACGATTGTCAGTGATCTAATGCTCAATTTCTCTATATATTGCGGCCTTTATTGCAACATGTGGAGATAATCACAACGTAACGATCGATTAATTGCGTAATGTTCAGGGATTTCAAAGTCCCTAATTCATAGAGTTGAAGAATTCTGTGTTTGTGGGGAATTCATTACCGATTTCAGGTCATTTTATGAGGTATGAAACAAACAATTAGGACGGTCAACTGTATATAACAAATCATTTACTCAAAAATACCTCCCCGACGGGGAATTGAACCCCGGTCTTCCGCGTGACAGGCGGAGATACTCACCACTATACTATCGAGGATTTACATGAATATGCTTTCAACACTCATGATTTTCAGTGGTCTGATGCTCAATTTCTCTATTTGTAAGGGACTACATTGCAATATGTGAAGATATTCAAAACGTAACGATCGGTTAATTGCGTAATATTCAGCGATTTCATAATCCCCAATTCATAGAGTTGAAGAATTCTGTGTTTGTGGGGAATTCATTACCGATTTCAGGTCATTTTATGATGTATGAATCAAACAATTCGGACGGTCAACTGTATATAACAAATCATTTGGTCAAAAATACCTCCCCGACGGGGAATTGAACCCCGGTCTTCCGCGTGACAGGCGGAGATACTCACCACTATACTATCTAGGATTTACATGAATATGCTTTCAACACTCACGATTGTCAGTGATCTAATGCTCAATTTCTCTATATATAGCGGCCTTTATTGCAACATGTGGAGATAATCACAACGTAACGATCGATTAATTGCGTAATGTTCAGGGATTTCAAAGTCCCTAATTCATAGAGTTGAAGAATTCTGTGTTTGTGGGGAATTCATTACCGATTTCAGGTCATTTTATGAGGTATGAATGAAACAATTCGGACGGTCAACTGTATATAACAAATCATTTACTCAAAAATACCTCCCCGACGGGGAATTGAACCCCGGTCTTCCGCGTGACAGGCGGAGATACTCACCACTATACTATCGAGGATTTACATGAATATGCTTTCAACACTCACGATTGTCAGTGATCTAATGCTCAATTTCTCTATATATTGCGGCCTTTATTGCAACATGTGGAGATAATCACAACGTAACGATCGATTAATTGCGTAATGTTCAGGGATTTCAAAGTCCCTAATTCATAGAGTTGAAGAATTCTGTGTTTGTGGGGAATTCATTACCGATTTCAGGTCATTTTATGAGGTATGAAACAAACAATTCGGACGGTCAACTGTATATAACAAATCATTTACTCAAAAATACCTCCCCGACGGGGAATTGAACCCCGGTCTTCCGCGTGACAGGCGGAGATACTCACCACTAAACTATCGAGGATTTACATGAATATGCTTTCAACACTCACGATTGTCAGTGATCTAATGCTCAATTTCTCTATATATTGCGGCCTTTATTGCAACATGTGGAGATAATCACAACGTAACGATCGATTAATTGCGTAATGTTCATGGAATTCAAAGTCCCCAATTCATAGAGTTGAAGAATTCTGTGTTTGTGGGGAATTCATTACAGATTTCAGGTCATTTTATGAGGTATGAATCAAACAATTCGGACGGTCAACTGTATATAACAAATCATTTGCTCAAAAATACCTCCCCGACGGGGAATTGAACCCCGGTCTTCCGAGTGACAGGCGGAGATACTCACCACTATACTATCTAGGATTTACATGAATATGCTTTCAACACTCACGATTGTCAGTGATCTAATGCTCAATTTCTCTATATATAGCGGCCTTTATTGCAACATGTGGAGATAATCACAACGTAACGATCGATTAATTGCGTAATGTTCAGGGATATCAAAGTCCCTAATTCATAGAGTTGAAGAATTTTGTGTTTGTGGGGAATTCATTACCGATTTCAGGTCATTTTATAAGGTATGAATCAAACAATTCGGACGGTCAACTGTATATAACAAATCATTTACTCAAAAATACCTCCCCGACGGGGAATTGAACCCCGGTCTTCCGCGTGACAGGCGGAGATACTCACCACTATACTATCGAGGATTTACATGAATATGCTTTCAACACTCACGATTGTCAGTGATCTAATGCTCAATTTCTCTATATATTGCGGCCTTTATTGCAACATGTGGAGATAATCACAACGTAACGATCGATTAATTGCGTAATGTTCAGGGATTTCAAAGTCCCCAATTCATAGAGTTGAAGAATTCTGTGGTGAGGTACACTCATGATTTTCAGTGATCTGATGCTCGATTTCTCTATCTGTAAGGGCCTTCATTGCAACATGTGAAGATATTCAAAACGTAACGATCGGTTAATTGCGTAATGTTCAGGGATTTTCAGTGATCTGATGCTCAATTTCTCTATTTGTAAGGGCCTACATTGCAACATGTGAAGATATTCAAAACGTAACGATCGGTTAATTGCGTAATGTTCAGCGATTTCACAATCCCCCAATTCATAGAGTTGAAGAATTCTGTGGTGAGGTACACTCATGATTTTCAGTGATCTGATGCTCGATTTCTCTATCTGTAAGGGCCTTCATTGCAACATGTGAAGATATTCAAAACGTAACGATCGGTTAATTGCGTAATGTTCAGGGATTTCATAGTCTTCCAAGTCATAGAGTTGAAGAATTCTGTGATTGTGAGGAATTCATTACAGATTTCAGGTCATTTTATGAGGTATGAATCAAACAATTCGGACGGTCAACTGTATATAACAAATCATTTACTCAAAAATACCTCCCCGACGGTGAATTGAAACCCGGTCTTCCGCGTGACAGGCGGAGATACTCACCACTATACTATCGAGGATTTACATGAATATGCTTTCAACACTAATGATTTTCAGTGATCTGATGCTCAATTTCTCTGTTTGTAAGGGCCTACATTGACCCATGTGAAGATATTCAAAACGTAACGATCGGTTAATTGCGTAATGTTCAGCGATTTCACAATCCCCCAATTCATAGAGTTGAAGAATTCTGTGGTGAGGTACACTCATGATTTTCAGTGATCTGATGCTCAATTTCTCTATATATTGCGGCCTTTATTGCAACATGTGGAGATAATCACAAGGTAACATTCGATTAATTGCGAAATGTTCAATGATTTTAAAGTCACTAATTCATTGAGTTGAAGAATTCTGTGTTTCTGGGGAATTCATTACCGATTTCAGGTCATTTTATGAGGTATGAATCAAACAATTCGGACGGTCAACTGTATATAACAAATCATTTACTCAAAAATACTCCCCGACGGGGAATTGAACCCCGGTCTTCCGCGTGACAGGCGGAGATACTCACCACTATACTATCGAGGATTTACATGAATATCCTTTCAACACTCACGATTGTCAGTGATCTAATGCTCAATTTCTCTATATATAGCGGCCTTTATTGCAACATGTGGAGATAATCACAACGTAACGATCGATTAATTGCGTAATGTTCAGGGATATCAAAGTCCCTGATTCATAGAGTTGAAGAATTTTGTGTTTGTGGGGAATTCATTACCGATTTCAGGTCATTTTATAAGGTATGAATCAAACAATTCGGACGGTCAACTGTATATAACAAATCATTTACTCAAAAATACCTCCCCGACGGGGAATTGAACCCCGGTCTTCCGCGTGACAGGCGGAGATACTCACCACTATACTATCGAGGATTTACATGAATATGCTTTCAACACTCACGATTGTCAGTGATCTAATGCTCAATTTCTCTATATATTGCGGCCTTTATTGCAACATGTGGAGATAATCACAACGTAACGATCGATTAATTGCGTAATGTTCAGGGATTTCAAAGTCCCCAATTCATAGAGTTGAAGAATTCTGTGGTGAGGTACACTCATGATTTTCAGTGATCTGATGCTCGATTTCTCTATCTGTAAGGGCCTTCATTGCAACATGTGAAGATATTCAAAACGTAACGATCGGTTAATTGCGTAATGTTCAGGGATTTTCAGTGATCTGATGCTCAATTTCTCTATTTGTAAGGGCCTACATTGCAACATGTGAAGATATTCAAAACGTAACGATCGGTTAATTGCGTAATGTTCAGCGATTTCACAATCCCCCAATTCATAGAGTTGAAGAATTCTGTGGTGAGGTACACTCATGATTTTCAGTGATCTGATGCTCGATTTCTCTATCTGTAAGGGCCTTCATTGCAACATGTGAAGATATTCAAAACGTAACGATCGGTTAATTGCGTAATGTTCAGGGATTTCATAGTCCCCCAAGTCATAGAGTTGAAGAATTCTGTGATTGTGAGGAATTCATTACAGATTTCAGGTCATTTTATGAGGTATGAATCAAACAATTCGGACGGTCAACTGTATATAACAAATCATTTACTCAAAAATACCTCCCCGACGGTGAATAGAAACCCGGTCTTCCTCGTGACAGGCGGAGATACTCACCACTATACTATCGAGGATTTACATGAATATGCTTTCAACACTAATGATTTTCAGTGATCTGATGCTCAATTTCTCTGTTTGTAAGGGCCTACATTGCAACATGTGAAGATATTCAAAACGTAACGATCGGTTAATTGCGTAATGTTCAGCGATTTCACAATCCCCCAATTCATAGAGTTGAAGAATTCTGTGGTGAGGTACACTCATGATTTTCAGTGATCTGATGCTCAATTTCTCTATATATTGCGGCCTTTATTGCAACATGTGGAGATAATCACAAGGTAACATTCGATTAATTGCGAAATGTTCAATGATTTTAAAGTCACTAATTCATTGAGTTGAAGAATTCTGTGTTTCTGGGGAATTCATTACCGATTTCAGGTCATTTTATGAGGTATGACTCAAACAATTCGGACGGTCAACTGTATATAACAAATCATTTACTTAAAAATACCTCCCGGACGGGGAATTGAACCCCGGTCTTCCACGTGACAGGCGGAGATACTCACCACTATACTATCGAGGATTTACATGAATATACTTTCAACACTCATGATTTTCAGTGATCTGATGCTCAATTTCTCTATTTGTAAGGGCCTACATTGCAACAAGTGAAGATATTCAAAACGTAACGATCTGTTAATTGCGTAATATTCAGCGATTTCATAATCCCCAATTCATAGAGTTGAAGAATTCTGTGTTTGTTGGGAATTCATTGCCGATTTCAGGTCATTTTATGAGGTATGAATCAAACAATTCGGACGGTCAACTGTATATAACAAATCATTTACTCAAAAATACTCCCCGACGGGGAATTGAACCCCGGTCTTCCGCGTGACAGGCGGAGATACTCACCACTATACTATCGAGGATTTACATGAATATCCTTTCAACACTCACGATTGTCAGTGATCTAATGCTCAATTTCTCTATATATAGCGGCCTTTATTGCAACATGTGGAGATAATCACAACGTAACGATCGATTAATTGCGTAATGTTCAGGGATATCAAAGTCCCTAATTCATAGAGTTGAAGAATTTTGTGTTTGTGGGGAATTCATTACCGATTTCAGGTCATTTTATAAGGTATGAATCAAACAATTCGGACGGTCAACTGTATATAACAAATCATTTACTCAAAAATACCTCCCCGACGGGGAATTGAACCCCGGTCTTCCGCGTGACAGGCGGAGATACTCACCACTATACTATCGACGATTTACATGAATATGCTTTCAACACTCACGATTGTCAGTGATCTAATGCTCAATTTCTCTATATATTGCGGCCTTTATTGCAACATGTGGAGATAATCACAACGTAACGATCGATTAATTGCGTAATGTTCAGGGATTTCAAAGTCCCCAATTCATAGAGTTGAAGAATTCTGTGGTGAGGTACACTCATGATTTTCAGTGATCTGATGCTCGATTTCTCTATCTGTAAGGGCCTTCATTGCAACATGTGAAGATATTCAAAACGTAACGATCGGTTAATTGCGTAATGTTCAGGGATTTTCAGTGATCTGATGCTCAATTTCTCTATTTGTAAGGGCCTACATTGCAACATGTGAAGATATTCAAAACGTAACGATCGGTTAATTGCGTAATGTTCAGCGATTTCACAATCCCCCAATTCATAGAGTTGAAGAATTCTGTGGTGAGGTACACTCATGATTTTCAGTGATCTGATGCTCGATTTCTCTATCTGTAAGGGCCTTCATTGCAACATGTGAAGATATTCAAAACGTAACGATCGATTAATTGCGTAATGTTCATGGATTTCAAAGTCCCCAGTTCATAGAGTTGAAGAATTCTGTGTTTGTGGGGAATTCATTACCGATTTCAGGTCATTTTATGAGGTATGAATCAAACAATTCGGACGTTCAACTGTATATAACAAATCATTTACTCAAAAATACCTCCCCGACGTGGAATTGAACCCCGGTCTTCCGCGTGACAGGCGGAGATACTCACCACTATACTATCGAGGATTTACATGAATATGCTTTCAACACTCATAATTTTCAGTGATGTGATGCTCAATTTCTCTATTTGTAAGGGCCTACATTGCAACATGTGAAGATATTCAAAACGTAACGATCTGTTAATTGCGTAATATTCAGCGATTTCATAATCCCCAATTCATAGAGTTGAAGAATTCTGTGTTTGTGGGGAATTCATTACCGATTTCAGGTCATTTTATGAGGTATGAATCAAACAATTCGGACGGTCAACTGTATATAACAAATCATTTACTCAAAAATACCTCCCCGACGGGGAATTGAACCCCGGTCTTCCGCGTGACAGGCGGAGATACTCACCACTATACTATCGAGGATTTACATGAATATGCTTTCAACACTCACGATTGTCAGTGATCTAATGCTCAATTTCTCTATATATTGCGGCCTTTATTGCAACATGTGGAGATAATCACAACGTAACGATCGATTAATTGCGTAATGTTCAGGGATTTCAAAGTCCCTAATTCATAGAGTTGAAGAATTCTGTGTTTGTTGGGAATTCATTACCGATTTCAGGTCATTTTATGAAGTATGAATCAAACAATTCGGACGGTCAACTGTATATAACAAATCATTTACTCAAAAATACCTCCCCGACGGGGAATTGAACCCCGGTCTTCCGCGTGACAGGCGGAGATACTCACCACTATACTATCGAGGATTTACATGAATATGGCTTCAACACTCATGATTTTCAGTGGTCTGATGCTCAATTTCTCTATTTGTAAGGGACTACATTGCAATATGTGAAGATATTCAAAACGTAACGATCGGTTAATTACGTAATATTCAGCGATTTCATGATCCCCAATTCATAGAGTTGAAGAATTCTGTGTTTGTGGGGAATTCATTACCGATTTCAGGTCATTTTATGAGGTATGAATCAAACAATTCGGACGGTCAACTGTATATAACAAATCATTTACTCAAAAATACCTCCCCGACGGGGAATTGAACCCCGGTCTTCCGCGTGACAGGCGGAGATACTCACCACTATACTATCGAGGATTTACATGAATATGCTTTCAACACTCACGATTGTCAGTGATCTAATGCTCAATTTCTCTATATATAGCGGCCTTTATTGCAACATGTGGAGATAATCACAACGTAACGATCGATTAATTGCGTAATGTTCAGGGATATCAAAGTCCCTAATTCATAGAGTTGAAGAATTTTGTGTTTGTGGGGAATTCATTACCGATTTCAGGTCATTTTATAAGGTATGAATCAAACAATTCGGACGGTCAACTGTATATAACAAATCATTTACTCAAAAATACCTCCCCGACGGGGAATTGAACCCCGGTCTTCCGCGTGACAGGCGGAGATACTCACCACTATACTATCGAGGATTTACATGAATATGCTTTCAACACTCACGATTGTCAGTGATCTAATGCTCAATTTCTCTATATATTGCGGCCTTTATTGCAACATGTGGAGATAATCACAACGTAACGATCGATTAATTGCGTAATGTTCAGGGATTTCAAAGTCCCCAATTCATAGAGTTGAAGAATTCTGTGGTGAGGTACACTCATGATTTTCAGTGATCTGATGCTCGATTTCTCTATCTGTAAGGGCCTTCATTGCAACATGTGAAGATATTCAAAACGTAACGATCGGTTAATTGCGTAATGTTCAGGGATTTTCAGTGATCTGATGCTCAATTTCTCTATTTGTAAGGGCCTACATTGCAACATGTGAAGATATTCAAAACGTAACGATCGGTTAATTGCGTAATGTTCAGCGATTTCACAATCCCCCAATTCATAGAGTTGAAGAATTCTGTGGTGAGGTACACTCATGATTTTCAGTGATCTGATGCTCGATTTCTCTATCTGTAAGGGCCTTCATTGCAACATGTGAAGATATTCAAAACGTAACGATCGGTTAATTGCGTAATGTTCAGGGATTTCATAGTCCCCCAAGTCATAGAGTTGAAGAATTCTGTGATTGTGAGGAATTCATTACAGATTTCAGGTCATTTTATGAGGTATGAATCAAACAATTCGGACGGTCAACTGTATATAACAAATCATTTACTCAAAAATACCTCCCCGACGGTGAATTGAAACCCGGTCTTCCGCGTGACAGGCGGAGATACTCACCACTATACTATCGAGGATTTACATGAATATGCTTTCAACACTAATGATTTTCAGTGATCTGATGCTCAATTTCTCTGTTTGTAAGGGCCTACATTGCAACATGTGAAGATATTCAAAACGTAACGATCGGTTAATTGCGTAATGTTCAGCGATTTCACAATCCCCCAATTCATAGAGTTGAAGAATTCTGTGGTGAGGTACACTCATGATTTTCAGTGATCTGATGCTCAATTTCTCTATATATTGCGGCCTTTATTGCAACATGTGGAGATAATCACAAGGTAACATTCGATTAATTGCGAAATGTTCAATGATTTTAAAGTCACTAATTCATTGAGTTGAAGAATTCTGTGTTTCTGGGGAATTCATTACCGATTTCAGGTCATTTTATGAGGTATGACTCAAACAATTCGGACGGTCAACTGTATATAACAAATCATTTACTTAAAAATACCTCCCGGACGGGGAATTGAACCCCGGTCTTCCACGTGACAGGCGGAGATACTCACCACTATACTATCGAGGATTTACATGAATATGCTTTCAACACTCATGATTTTCAGTGATCTGATGCTCAATTTCTCTATTTGTAAGGGCCTACATTGCAACAAGTGAAGATATTCAAAACGTAACGATCTGTTAATTGCGTAATATTCAGCGATTTCATAATCCCCAATTCATAGAGTTGAAGAATTCTGTGTTTGTTGGGAATTCATTGCCGATTTCAGGTCATTTTATGAGGTATGAATCAAACAATTCGGACGGTCAACTGTATATAACAAATCATTTACTCAAAAATACTCCCCGACGGGGAATTGAACCCCGGTCTTCTGCGTGACAGGCGGAGATACTCACCACTATACTATCGAGGATTTACATGAATATCCTTTCAACACTCACGATTGTCAGTGATCTAATGCTCAATTTCTCTATATATAGCGGCCTTTATTGCAACATGTGGAGATAATCACAACGTAACGATCGATTAATTGCGTAATGTTCAGGGATATCAAAGTCCCTGATTCATAGAGTTGAAGAATTTTGTGTTTGTGGGGAATTCATTACCGATTTCAGGTCATTTTATAAGGTATGAATCAAACAATTCGGACGGTCAACTGTATATAACAAATCATTTACTCAAAAATACCTCCCCGACGGGGAATTGAACCCCGGTCTTCCGCGTGACAGGCGGAGATACTCACCACTATACTATCGAGGATTTACATGAATATGCTTTCAACACTCACGATTGTCAGTGATCTAATGCTCAATTTCTCTATATATTGCGGCCTTTATTGCAACATGTGGAGATAATCACAACGTAACGATCGATTAATTGCGTAATGTTCAGGGATTTCAAAGTCCCCAATTCATAGAGTTGAAGAATTCTGTGGTGAGGTACACTCATGATTTTCAGTGATCTGATGCTCGATTTCTCTATCTGTAAGGGCCTTCATTGCAACATGTGAAGATATTCAAAACGTAACGATCGGTTAATTGCGTAATGTTCAGGGATTTTCAGTGATCTGATGCTCAATTTCTCTATTTGTAAGGGCCTACATTGCAACATGTGAAGATATTCAAAACGTAACGATCGGTTAATTGCGTAATGTTCAGCGATTTCACAATCCCCCAATTCATAGAGTTGAAGAATTCTGTGGTGAGGTACACTCATGATTTTCAGTGATCTGATGCTCGATTTCTCTATCTGTAAGGGCCTTCATTGCAACATGTGAAGATATTCAAAACGTAACGATCGGTTAATTGCGTAATGTTCAGGGATTTCATAGTCCCCCAAGTCATAGAGTTGAAGAATTCTGTGATTGTGAGGAATTCATTACAGATTTCAGGTCATTTTATGAGGTATGAATCAAACAATTCGGACGGTCAACTGTATATAACAAATCATTTACTCAAAAATACCTCCCCGACGGTGAATAGAAACCCGGTCTTCCTCGTGACAGGCGGAGATACTCACCACTATACTATCGAGGATTTACATGAATATGCTTTCAACACTAATGATTTTCAGTGATCTGATGCTCAATTTCTCTGTTTGTAAGGGCCTACATTGCAACATGTGAAGATATTCAAAACGTAACGATCGGTTAATTGCGTAATGTTCAGCGATTTCACAATCCCCCAATTCATAGAGTTGAAGAATTCTGTGGTGAGGTACACTCATGATTTTCAGTGATCTGATGCTCAATTTCTCTATATATTGCGGCCTTTATTGCAACATGTGGAGATAATCACAAGGTAACATTCGATTAATTGCGAAATGTTCAATGATTTTAAAGTCACTAATTCATTGAGTTGAAGAATTCTGTGTTTCTGGGGAATTCATTACCTATTTCAGGTCATTTTATGAGGTATGACTCAAACAATTCGGACGGTCAACTGTATATAACAAATCATTTACTTAAAAATACCTCCCGGACGGTGAATTGAACCCCGGTCTTCCACGTGACAGGCGGAGATACTCACCACTATACTATCGAGGATTTACATGAATATACTTTCAACACTCATGATTTTCAGTGATCTGATGCTCAATTTCTCTATTTGTAAGGGCCTACATTGCAACAAGTGAAGATATTCAAAACGTAACGATCTGTTAATTGCGTAATATTCAGCGATTTCATAATCCCCAATTCATAGAGTTGAAGAATTCTGTGTTTGTTGGGAATTCATTGCCGATTTCAGGTCATTTTATGAGGTATGAATCAAACAATTCGGACGGTCAACTGTATATAACAAATCATTTACTCAAAAATACTCCCCGACGGGGAATTGAACCCCGGTCTTCCGCGTGACAGGCGGAGATACTCACCACTATACTATCGAGGATTTACATGAATATCCTTTCAACACTCACGATTGTCAGTGATCTAATGCTCAATTTCTCTATATATAGCGGCCTTTATTGCAACATGTGGAGATAATCACAACGTAACGATCGATTAATTGCGTAATGTTCAGGGATATCAAAGTCCCTAATTCATAGAGTTGAAGAATTTTGTGTTTGTGGGGAATTCATTACCGATTTCAGGTCATTTTATAAGGTATGAATCAAACAATTCGGACGGTCAACTGTATATAACAAATCATTTACTCAAAAATACCTCCCCGACGGGGAATTGAACCCCGGTCTTCCGCGTGACAGGCGGAGATACTCACCACTATACTATCGAGGATTTACATGAATATGCTTTCAACACTCACGATTGTCAGTGATCTAATGCTCAATTTCTCTACATATTGCGGCCTTTATTGCAACATGTGGAGATAATCACAACGTAACGATCGATTAATTGCGTAATGTTCAGGGATTTCAAAGTCCCCAATTCATAGAGTTGAAGAATTCTGTGGTGAGGTACACTCATGATTTTCAGTGATCTGATGCTCGATTTCTCTATCTGTAAGGGCCTTCATTGCAACATGTGAAGATATTCAAAACGTAACGATCGGTTAATTGCGTAATGTTCAGGGATTTTCAGTGATCTGATGCTCAATTTCTCTATTTGTAAGGGCCTACATTGCAACATGTGAAGATATTCAAAACGTAACGATCGGTTAATTGCGTAATGTTCAGCGATTTCACAATCCCCCAATTCATAGAGTTGAAGAATTCTGTGGTGAGGTACACTCATGATTTTCAGTGATCTGATGCTCGATTTCTCTATCTGTAAGGGCCTTCATTGCAACATGTGAAGATATTCAAAACGTAACGATCGATTAATTGCGTAATGTTCATGGATTTCAAAGTCCCCAGTTCATAGAGTTGAAGAATTCTGTGTTTGTGGGGAATTCATTACCGATTTCAGGTCATTTTATGAGGTATGAATCAAACAATTCGGACGTTCAACTGTATATAACAAATCATTTACTCAAAAATACCTCCCCGACGTGTAATTGAACCCTGGTCTTCCGCGTGACAGGCGGAGATACTCACCACTATACTATCGAGGATTTACATGAATATGCTTTCAACACTCATAATTTTCAGTGATCTGATGCTCAATTTCTCTATTTGTAAGGGCCTACATTGCAACATGTGAAGATATTCAAAACGTAACGATCTGTTAATTGCGTAATATTCAGCGATTTCATAATCCCCAATTCATAGAGTTGAAGAATTCTGTGTTTGTGGGGAATTCATTACCGATTTCAGGTCATTTTATGAGGTATGAATCAAACAATTCGGACGGTCAACTGTATATAACAAATCATTTACTCAAAAATACCTCCCCGACGGGGAATTGAACCCCGGTCTTCTGCGTGACAGGCGGAGATATTCACCACTATACTATCGAGGATTTACATGAATATGGCTTCAACACTCATGATTTTCAGTGGTCTGATGCTCAATTTCTCTATTTGTAAGGGACTACATTGCAATATGTGAAGATATTCAAAACGTAACAATCGGTTAATTACGTAATATTCAGCGATTTCATGATCCCCAATTCATAGAGTTGAAGAATTCTGTGTTTGTGGGGAATTCATTACAGATTTCAGGTCATTTTATGAGGTATGAATCAAACAATTCGGACGGTCAACTGTATATAACAAATCATTTGCTCAAAAATACCTCCCCGACGGGGAATTGAACCCCGGTCTTCCGAGTGACAGGCGGAGATACTCACCACTATACTATCTAGGATTTACATGAATATGCTTTCAACACTCACGATTGTCAGTGATCTAATGCTCAATTTCTCTATATATAGCGGCCTTTATTGCAACATGTGGAGATAATCACAACGTAACGATCGATTAATTGCGTAATGTTCAGGGATATCAAAGTCCCTGATTCATAGAGTTGAAGAATTTTGTGTTTGTGGGGAATTCATTACCGATTTCAGGTCATTTTATAAGGTATGAATCAAACAATTCGGACGGTCAACTGTATATAACAAATCATTTACTCAAAAATACCTCCCCGACGGGGAATTGAACCCCGGTCTTCCGCGTGACAGGCGGAGATACTCACCACTATACTATCGAGGATTTACATGAATATGCTTTCAACACTCACGATTGTCAGTGATCTAATGCTCAATTTCTCTATATATTGCGGCCTTTATTGCAACATGTGGAGATAATCACAACGTAACGATCGATTAATTGCGTAATGTTCAGGGATTTCAAAGTCCCCAATTCATAGAGTTGAAGAATTCTGTGGTGAGGTACACTCATGATTTTCAGTGATCTGATGCTCGATTTCTCTATCTGTAAGGGCCTTCATTGCAACATGTGAAGATATTCAAAACGTAACGATCGGTTAATTGCGTAATGTTCAGGGATTTTCAGTGATCTGATGCTCAATTTCTCTATTTGTAAGGGCCTACATTGCAACATGTGAAGATATTCAAAACGTAACGATCGGTTAATTGCGTAATGTTCAGCGATTTCACAATCCCCCAATTCATAGAGTTGAAGAATTCTGTGGTGAGGTACACTCATGATTTTCAGTGATCTGATGCTCGATTTCTCTATCTGTAAGGGCCTTCATTGCAACATGTGAAGATATTCAAAACGTAACGATCGGTTAATTGCGTAATGTTCAGGGATTTCATAGTCCCCCAAGTCATAGAGTTGAAGAATTCTGTGATTGTGAGGAATTCATTACAGATTTCAGGTCATTTTATGAGGTATGAATCAAACAATTCGGACGGTCAACTGTATATAACAAATCATTTACTCAAAAATACCTCCCCGACGGTGAATAGAAACCCGGTCTTCCTCGTGACAGGCGGAGATACTCACCACTATACTATCGAGGATTTACATGAATATGCTTTCAACACTAATGATTTTCAGTGATCTGATGCTCAATTTCTCTGTTTGTAAGGGCCTACATTGCAACATGTGAAGATATTCAAAACGTAACGATCGGTTAATTGCGTAATGTTCAGCGATTTCACAATCCCCCAATTCATAGAGTTGAAGAATTCTGTGGTGAGGTACACTCATGATTTTCAGTGATCTGATGCTCAATTTCTCTATATATTGCGGCCTTTATTGCAACATGTGGAGATAATCACAAGGTAACATTCGATTAATTGCGAAATGTTCAATGATTTTAAAGTCACTAATTCATTGAGTTGAAGAATTCTGTGTTTCTGGGGAATTCATTACCGATTTCAGGTCATTTTATGAGGTATGACTCAAACAATTCGGACGGTCAACTGTATATAACAAATCATTTACTTAAAAATACCTCCCGGACGGTGAATTGAACCCCGGTCTTCCACGTGACAGGCGGAGATACTCACCACTATACTATCGAGGATTTACATGAATATACTTTCAACACTCATGATTTTCAGTGATCTGATGCTCAATTTCTCTATTTGTAAGGGCCTACATTGCAACAAGTGAAGATATTCAAAACGTAACGATCTGTTAATTGCGTAATATTCAGCGATTTCATAATCCCCAATTCATAGAGTTGAAGAATTCTGTGTTTGTTGGGAATTCATTGCCGATTTCAGGTCATTTTATGAGGTATGAATCAAACAATTCGGACGGTCAACTGTATATAACAAATCATTTACTCAAAAATACTCCCCGACGGGGAATTGAACCCCGGTCTTCCGCGTGACAGGCGGAGATACTCACCACTATACTATCGAGGATTTACATGAATATCCTTTCAACACTCACGATTGTCAGTGATCTAATGCTCAATTTCTCTATATATAGCGGCCTTTATTGCAACATGTGGAGATAATCACAACGTAACGATCGATTAATTGCGTAATGTTCAGGGATATCAAAGTCCCTAATTCATAGAGTTGAAGAATTTTGTGTTTGTGGGGAATTCATTACCGATTTCAGGTCATTTTATGAGGTATGAATCAAACAATTCGGACGGTCAACTGTATATAACAAATCATTTACTCAAAAATGCCTCCCCGACGGGGAATTGAACCCCGGTCTTCCGCGTGACAGGCGGAGATACTCACCACTATACTATCGAGGATTTACATGAATATGCTTTCAACACTCACGATTGTCAGTGATCTAATGCTCAATTTCTCTATATATTGCGGCCTTTATTGCAACATGTGGAGATAATCACAACGTAACGATCGATTAATTGCGTAATGTTCAGGGATTTCAAAGTCCCCAATTCATAGAGTTGAAGAATTCTGTGGTGAGGTACACTCATGATTTTCAGTGATCTGATGCTCGATTTCTCTATCTGTAAGGGCCTTCATTGCAACATGTGAAGATATTCAAAACGTAACGATCGGTTAATTGCGTAATGTTCAGGGATTTTCAGTGATCTGATGCTCAATTTCTCTATTTGTAAGGGCCTACATTGCAACATGTGAAGATATTCAAAACGTAACGATCGGTTAATTGCGTAATGTTCAGCGATTTCACAATCCCCCAATTCATAGAGTTGAAGAATTCTGTGGTGAGGTACACTCATGATTTTCAGTGATCTGATGCTCGATTTCTCTATCTGTAAGGGCCTTCATTGCAACATGTGAAGATATTCAAAACGTAACGATCGATTAATTGCGTAATGTTCATGGATTTCAAAGTCCCCAGTTCATAGAGTTGAAGAATTCTGTGTTTGTGGGGAATTCATTACCGATTTCAGGTCATTTTATGAGGTATGAATCAAACAATTCGGACGTTCAACTGTATATAACAAATCATTTACTCAAAAATACCTCCCCGACGTGTAATTGAACCCTGGTCTTCCGCGTGACAGGCGGAGATACTCACCACTATACTATCGAGGATTTACATGAATATGCTTTCAACACTCATAATTTTCAGTGATGTGATGCTCAATTTCTCTATTTGTAAGGGCCTACATTGCAACATGTGAAGATATTCAAAACGTAACGATCTGTTAATTGCGTAATATTCAGCGATTTCATAATCCCCAATTCATAGAGTTGAAGAATTCTGTGTTTGTGGGGAATTCATTACCGATTTCAGGTCATTTTATGAGGTATGAATCAAACAATTCGGACGGTCAACTGTATATAACAAATCATTTACTCAAAAATACTCCCCGACGGGGAATTGAACCCCGGTCTTCTGCGTGACAGGCGGAGATATTCACCACTATACTATCGAGGACTTACATGAATATGCTTTCAACACTCACGATTGTCAGTGATCTAATGCTCAATTTCTCTATATATAGCGGCCTTTATTGCAACATGTGGAGATAATCACAAGGTAACAATCGATTAATTGCGAAATGTTCAATGATTTCAAAGTCACCAATTCATTGAGTTGAAGAATTCTGTGTTTGTGGGGGAATTCATTACCGATTTCAGGTCATTTTATGAGGTATGAATCAAACAATTCGGACGGTCAACTGTATATAACAAATCATTTGCTCAAAAATACTTCCCCTCGGGGAATTGAACCCCGGTCTTCCGCGTGACAGGCGGAGATACTCACCACTATACTATCGAGGATTTACATGAATATTCTTTCAACACTCATGATTTTTAGTGATCTAATGCTCAATTTCTCTATATATTGCGGCCTTTATTGCAACATGTGGAGATAATCACAAGGTAACAATCGATTAATTGCGAAATGTTCAATGATTTTAAAGTCACTAATTCATTGAGTTGAAGAATTCTGTGTTTCTGGGGAATTCATTACCGATTTCAGGTCATTTTATGAGGTATGAATCAAACAATTCGGACGTTCAACTGTATATAACAAATCATTTACTCAAAAATACCTCCCCGACGGGGAATTGAACCCTGGACTTCCGCGTGACAGGCGGAGATACTCACCACTATACTATCGAGGATTTACATGAATATGCTTTCAACACTCACGATTGTCAGTGATCTAATGCTCAATTTCTCTATATATTGCGGCCTTTATTGCAACATGTGGAGATAATCACAACGTAACGATCGATTAATTGCGTAATGTTCATGGATTTCAAAGTCCCCAATTCATAGAGTTGAAGAATTCTGTGTTTGTGGGAAATTCATTACCGATTTCAGGTCATTTTATGAGGTATGAATCAAACAATTCGGACGTTCAACTGTATATAACAAATCATTTACTCAAAAAAACCTCCCCGTCGGGGAATTGAACCCCGGTCTTCCGCGTGACAGGCGGAGATACTCACCACTATCCTATCGAGGATTTACATGAATATGCTTTCAACACTCATGATTTTCAGTGATGTTATGCTCAATTTCTCTATTTGTAAGGGCCTACATTGCAACTTGTGAAGATAATCACAACGTAACGATCGATTAATTGCGTAACGTTCAGGGATTTCAAAGTCATCAATTCATTGAGTTGAAGAATGCTGTATTTGTGAGGAATTCATTGCCGATTTCAGATCATTTTATGAGGTATGAATCAAACAATTCGGACGGTCAACTGTATATAACAAATCATTTCCTTAAAAATACCTCCCGACGGGGAATTGAACCCCGGTCTTCCGCGTGACAGGCGGAGATACTCACCACTATACTATCGAGGATTTACATGAATATGCTTTCAACACTCATGATTTTCAGTGATGTGATGCTCAATTTCTCTATTTGTAAGCGCCTACATTGCAACATGTGAAGATAATCACAACGTAACGATCGATTAATTGCGTAACGTTCAGGGATTTCAAAGTCATCAATTCATTGAGTTGAAGAATGCTGTATTTGCGAGGAATTCATTGCCGATTTCAGGTCATTTTATGAGGTATGAATCAAACAATTCGGACGGTCAACTGTGTATAACAAGTCATTTACTCAAAAATGCCTCCCCGACGGGGAATTGAACCCCGGTCTTCCGCGTGACAGGCGGAGATACTAACCACTATACTATCGAGGATTTACATGAATATGTTTTCAACACTCACGATTTTTAGTGATCTGATGCTCGATTTCTCTATCTGTAAGGGCCTTCATTGCAACATGTGAAGATATTCAAAACGTAACGATCGGGTAATTGCGTAATGTTCAGGGATTTCATAGTCCCCCGATTCATAGAGTTGAAGAATTCTGTGTTTGTGGGGAATTGATTACCGATTTCAGGTCATTTTATGAGGTATGAATCAAACAATTCGGACGGTCAACTGTATATAACAAATCATTTACTTAAAAATACCTCCCGACGGGGAATTTAACCCCGGTCTTCCGCGTGACAGGCGGAGATAGTCACCACTATACTATCGAGGATTTACATAAATATGCTTTCAACACTCATGATTTTCAGTGATGTGATGCTCAATTTCTCTATTTGTAAGCGCCTACATTGCAACATGTGAAGATAATCACAACGTAACGATCGATTAATTGCGTAACGTTCAGGGATTTCAAAGTCATCAATTCATTGAGTTGAAGAATGCTGTATTTGTGAGGAATTCATTGCCGATTTCAGGTCATTTTATGAGGTATGAATCAAACAATTCGGACGGTCAACTGTATATAACAAATCATTTCCTTAAAAATACCTCCCGACGGGGAATTGAACCCCGGTCTTCCGCGTGACAGGCGGAGATACTCACCACTATACTATCGAGGATTTACATGAATATGCTTTCAACACTCATGATTTTCAGTGATGTGATGCTCAATTTCTCTATTTGTAAGCGCCTACATTGCAACATGTGAAGATAATCACAACGTAACGATCGATTAATTGCGTAACGTTCAGGGATTTCAAAGTCATCAATTCATTGAGTTGAAGAATGCTGTATTTGCGAGGAATTCATTGCCGATTTCAGGTCATTTTATGAGGTATGAATCAAACAATTCGGACGGTCAACTGTGTATAACAAGTCATTTACTCAAAAATGCCTCCCCGACGGGGAATTGAACCCCGGTCTTCCGCGTGACAGGCGGAGATACTAACCACTATACTATCGAGGATTTACATGAATATGTTTTCAACACTCACGATTTTTAGTGATCTGATGCTCGATTTCTCTATCTGTAAGGGCCTTCATTGCAACATGTGAAGATATTCAAAACGTAACGATCGGGTAATTGCGTAATGTTCAGGGATTTCATAGTCCCCCGATTCATAGAGTTGAAGAATTCTGTGTTTGTGGGGAATTGATTACCGATTTCAGGTCATTTTATGAGGTATGAATCAAACAATTCGGACGGTCAACTGTATATAACAAATCATTTACTTAAAAATACCTCCCGACGGGGAATTGAACCCTGGTCTTCCGCGTGACAGGCGGAGATACTCACCACTATCCTATCGAGGATTTACATGAATATGCTTTCAACACTCATGATTTTCAGTGATGTGATGCTCAATTTCTCTATTTGTAAGGGCCTACATTGCAACTTGTGAAGATAATCACAACGTAACGATCGATTAATTGCGTAACGTTCAGGGATTTCAAAGTCATCAATTCATTGAGTTGAAGAATGCTGTATTTGTGAGGAATTCATTGCCGATTTCAGGTCATTTTATGAGGTATGAATCAAACAATTCGGACGGTCAACTGTATATAACAAATCATTTCCTTAAAAATACCTCCCGACGGGGAATTGAACCCCGGTCTTCCGCGTGACAGGCGGAGATACTCACCACTATACTATCGAGGATTTACATGAATATGCTTTCAACACTCATGATTTTCAGTGATGTGATGCTCAATTTCTCTATTTGTAAGCGCCTACATTGCAACATGTGAAGATAATCACAACGTAACGATCGATTAATTGCGTAACGTTCAGGGATTTCAAAGTCATCAATTCATTGAGTTGAAGAATGCTGTATTTGTGAGGAATTCATTGCCGATTTCAGGTCATTTTATGAGGTATGAATCAAACAATTCGGACGGTCAACTGTATATAACAAATCATTTCCTTAAAATACCTCCCGACGGGGAATTGAACCCCGGTCTTCCGCGTGACAGGCGGAGATACTCACCACTATACTATCGAGGATTTACATGAATATGCTTTCAACACTCATGATTTTCAGTGATGTGATGCTCAATTTCTCTATTTGTAAGCGCCTACATTGCAACATGTGAAGATAATCACAACGTAACGATCGATTAATTGCGTAACGTTCAGGGATTTCAAAGTCATCAATTCATTGAGTTGAAGAATGCTGTATTTGCGAGGAATTCATTGCCGATTTCAGGTCATTTTATGAGGTATGAATCAAACAATTCGGACGGTCAACTGTGTATAACAAGTCATTTACTCAAAAATGCCTCCCCGACGGGGAATTGAACCCCGGTCTTCCGCGTGACAGGCGGAGATACTAACCACTATACTATCGAGGATTTACATGAATATGTTTTCAACACTCACGATTTTTAGTGATCTGATGCTCGATTTCTCTATCTGTAAGGGCCTTCATTGCAACATGTGAAGATATTCAAAACGTAACGATCGGGTAATTGCGTAATGTTCAGGGATTTCATAGTCCCCCGATTCATAGAGTTGAAGAATTCTGTGTTTGTGGGGAATTGATTACCGATTTCAGGTCATTTTATGAGGTATGAATCAAACAATTCGGACGGTCAACTGTATATAACAAATCATTTACTTAAAATACCTCCCGACGGGGAATTGAACACCGGTCTTCCGCGTGACAGGCGGAGATACTCACCACTATCCTATCGAGGATTTACATGAATATGCTTTCAACACTCATGATTTTCAGTGATGTGATGCTCAATTTCTCTATTTGTAAGGGCCTACATTGCAACATGTGAAGATAATCACAACGTAACGATCGATTAATTGCGTAACGTTCAGGGATTTCAAAGTCATCAATTCATTGAGTTGAAGAATGCTGTATTTGTGAGGAATTCATTGCCGATTTCAGGTCATTATATGAGGTATGAATCAAACAATTCGGACGGTCAACTGTATATAACAAATAATTTACTTAAAAATGCCTCCCCGACGGGGAATTGAACCCCGGTCTTCCGCGTGACAGGCGGAGATACTCACCACTATACTATCGAGGATTTACATGAATATGCTTTCAACACTTATGATTTTCAGTGATGTGATGCTCAATTTCTCTATTTGTAAGCGCCTACATTGCAACATGTGAAGATAATCACAACGTAACGATCGATTAATTGCGTAACGTTCAGGGATTTCAAAGTCATCAATTCATTGAGTTGAAGAATGCTGTATTTGTGAGGAATTCATTACCGATTTCAGGTCATTTTATGAGGTATGAATCAAACAATTCGGACGGTCAACTGTATATAACAAATCATTTACTTAAAAATACCTCCCGACGGGGAATTGAACCCCGGTCTTCCGCGTGACAGGCGGAGATACTCACCACTATCCAATCGAGGATTTACATGAATATGCTTTCAACACATGATTTTCAGTGATCTAATGCTCAATTTCTCTATATATAGCGGCCTTTATTGCAACATGTGGAGATAATCACAACGTAACGATCGATTAATTGCGTAACGTTCAGGGATTTCAAAGTCATCAATTCATTGAGTTGAAGAATGCTGTATTTGTGAGGAATTCATTGCCGATTTCAGGTCATTTTATGAGGTATGAATCAAACAATTCGGACGGTCAACTGTGTATAACAAGTCATTTACTCAAAAATGCCTCCCCGACGGGGAATTGAACCCCGGTCTACCGCGTGACAGGCGGAGATACTAACCACTATATTATCGAGGATTTACATGAATATGTTTTCAACACTCACGATTTTTAGTGATCTGATGCTCGATTTCTCTATCTGTAAGGGCCTTCATTGCAACATGTGAAGATATTCAAAACGTAACGATCGGGTAATTGCGTAATGTTCAAGGATTTCATAGTCCCCCGATTCATAGAGTTGAAGAATTCTGTGTTTGTGGGGAATTGATTACCGATTTCAGGTCATTTTATGAGGTATGAATCAAACAATTCGGACGGTCAACTGTATATAACAAATCATTTACTTAAAAATACCTCCCGACGGGGAATTGAACACGGGTCTTCCGCGTGACAGGCGGAGATACTCACCACTATCCTATCGAGGATTTACATGAATATGCTTTCAACACTCATGATTTTCAGGGATCTGATGCTCAATTTCTATATATATAGCGGCCTTTATTGCAACATGTGGAGATAAGCACAAAGTAACTATCGATTAATTGCGTAACTTTCAGGGATTTCAAAGTCACCAATTCATAGAATTGAAGAATGCTGTATTTGTGAGGAATTCATTACCGATTTCAGGTCATTTTATGAGGTATGAATCAAACAATTCGGACGGTCAACTGTATATAACAAATCATTTACTTAAAAATACCTCCCCGACGGGGAATTGAACCCTGGTCTTCCGCGTGACAGGCGGAGATACTCACCACTATCCTATCGAGGATTTACATGAATATGCTTTCAACACTCATGATTTTCAGTGATGTGATGCTCAATTTCTCTATTTGTAAGGGCCTACATTGCAACTTGTGAAGATAATCACAACGTAACGATCGATTAATTGCGTAACGTTCAGGGATTTCAAAGTCATCAATTCATTGAGTTGAAGAATGCTGTATTTGTGAGGAATTCATTGCCGATTTCAGGTCATTTTATGAGGTATGAATCAAACAATTCGGACGGTCAACTGTATATAACAAATCATTTCCTTAAAAATACCTCCCGACGGGGAATTGAACCCCGGTCTTCCGCGTGACAGGCGGAGATACTCACCACTATACTATCGAGGATTTACATGAATATGCTTTCAACACTCATGATTTTCAGTGATGTGATGCTCAATTTCTCTATTTGTAAGCGCCTACATTGCAACATGTGAAGATAATCACAACGTAACGGTCGATTAATTGCGTAACGTTCAGGGATTTCAAAGTCATCAATTCATTGAGTTGAAGAATGCTGTATTTGTGAGGAATTCATTGCCGATTTCAGGTCATTTTATGAGGTATGAATCAAACAATTCGGACGGTCAACTGTATATAACAAATCATTTCCTTAAAAATACCTCCCGACGGGGAATTGAACCCCTGTCTTCCGCGTGACAGGCGGAGATACTCACCACTATACTATCGAGGATTTACATGAATATGCTTTCAACACTCATGATTTTCAGTGATGTGATGCTCAATTTCTCTATTTGTAAGCGCCTACATTGCAACATGTGAAGATAATCACAACGTAACGATCGATTAATTGCGTAACGTTCAGGGATTTCAAAGTCATCAATTCATTGAGTTGAAGAATGCTGTATTTGCGAGGAATTCATTGCCGATTTCAGGTCATTTTATGAGGTATGAATCAAACAATTCGGACGGTCAACTGTGTATAACAAGTCATTTACTCAAAAATGCCTCCCCGACGGGGAATTGAACCCCGGTCTTCCGCGTGACAGGCGGAGATACTAACCACTATACTATCGAGGATTTACATGAATATGTTTTCAACACTCACGATTTTTAGTGATCTGATGCTCGATTTCTCTATCTGTAAGGGCCTTCATTGCAACATGTGAAGATATTCAAAACGTAACGATCGGGTAATTGCGTAATGTTCAGGGATTTCATAGTCCCCCGATTCATAGAGTTGAAGAATTCTGTGTTTGTGGGGAATTGATTACCGATTTCAGGTCATTTTATGAGGTATGAATCAAACAATTCGGACGGTCAACTGTATATAACAAATCATTTACTTAAAAATACCTCCCGACGGGGAATTGAACCCCGGTCTTCCGCGTGACAGGCGGAGATACTCACCACTATCCTATCGAGGATTTACATGAATATGCTTTCAACACTCATGATTTTCAGTGATGTGATGCTCAATTTCTCTATTTGTAAGGGCCTACATTGCAACTTGTGAAGATAATCACAACGTAACGATCGATTAATTGCGTAACGTTCAGGGATTTCAAAGTCATCAATTCATTGAGTTGAAGAATGCTGTATTTGTGAGGAATTCATTGCCGATTTCAGGTCATTTTATGAGGTATGAATCAAACAATTCGAACGGTCAACTGTATATAACAAATCATTTCCTTAAAAATACCTCCCGACGGGGAATTGAACCCCGGTCTTCCGCGTGACAGGCGGAGATAGTCACCACTATACTATCGAGGATTTACATGAATATGCTTTCAACACTCATGATTTTCAGTGATGTGATGCTCAATTTCTCTATTTGTAAGCGCCTACATTGCAACATGTGAAGATAATCACAACGTAACGATCGATTAATTGCGTAACGTTCAGGGATTTCAAAGTCATCAATTCATTGAGTTGAAGAATGCTGTATTTGCGAGGAATTCATTGCCGATTTCAGGTCATTTTATGAGGTATGAATCAAACAATTCGGACGGTCAACTGTGTATAACAAGTTGATTACTCAAAAATGCCTCCCCGACGGGGAATTGAACCCCGGTCTTCCGCGTGACAGGCGGAGATACTAACCACTATACTATCGAGGATTTACATGAATATGTTTTCAACACTCACGATTTTTAGTGATCTGATGCTCGATTTCTCTATCTGTAAAGGCCTTCATTGCAACATGTGAAGATATTCAAAACGTAACGATCGGGTAATTGCGTAATGTTCAGGGATTTCATAGTCTCCCGATTCATAGAGTTGAAGAATTCTGTGTTTGTGGGGAATTGATTACCGATTTCAGGTCATTTTATGAGGTATGAATCAAACAATTCGGACGGTCAACTGTATATAACAAATCATTTACTTAAAAATACCTCCCGACGGGGAATTGAACACCGGTCTTCCGCGTGACAGGCGGAGATACTCACCACTATCCTATCGAGGATTTACATGAATATGCTTTCAACACTCATGATTTTCAGTGATGTGATGCTCAATTTCTCTATTTGTAAGGGCCTACATTGCAACATGTGAAGATAATCACAACGTAACGATCGATTAATTGCGTAACGTTCAGGGATTTCAAAGTCATCAATTCATTGAGTTGAAGAATGCTGTATTTGTGAGGAATTCATTGCCGATTTCAGGTCATTTTATGAGGTATGAATCAAACAATTCGGACGGTCAACTGTATATAACAAATAATTTACTTAAAAATGCCTCCCCGACGGGGAATTGAACCCCAGTCTTCCGCGTGACAGGCGGAGATACTCACCACTATACTATCGAGGATTTACATGAATATGCTTTCAACACTCATGATTTTCAGTGATGTGATGCTCAATTTCTCTATTTGTAAGCGCCTACATTGCAACATGTGAAGATAATCACAACGTAACGATCGATTAATTGCGTAACGTTCAGGGATTTCAAAGTCATCAACTCATTGAGTTGAAGAATGCTGTATTTGTGAGGAATTCATTACCGATTTCAGGTCATTTTATGAGGTATGAATCAAACAATTCGGACGGTCAACTGTATATAACAAATCATTTACTTAAAAATACCTCCCGACGGGGAATTGAACCCCGGTCTTCCGCGTGACAGGCGGAGATACTCACCACTATCCAATCGAGGATTTACATGAATATGCTTTCAACACATGATTTTCAGTGATGTGATGCTCAATTTCTCTATTTGTAAGGGCCTACATTGCAACTTGTGAAGATAATCACAACGTAACGATCGATTAATTGCGTAACGTTCAGGGATTTCAAAGTCATCAATTCATTGAGTTGAAGAATGCTGTATTTGTGAGGAATTCATTGCCGATTTCAGGTCATTTTATGAGGTATGAATCAAACAATTCGGACGGTCAACTGTATATAACAAATAATTTACTTAAAAATGCCTCCCCGACGGGGAATTGAACCCCCGTGTTACGCGTGACAGGCGGAGATACCACTATACTAGCGAGGATTTACATGAATATGCTTTCAACACTCATGATTTTCAGTGATGGGATGCTCAATTTCTCTATTTGTAAGGGCCTACATTGCAACTTGTGAAGATAATCACAACGTAACGATCGATTAATTGCGTAACGTTCAGGGATTTCAAAGTCATCAATTCATTGAGTTGAAGAATGCTGTATTTGTGAGGAATTCATTGCCGATTTCAGGTCATTTTATGAGGTATGAATCAAACAATTCGGACGGTCAACTGTATATAACAAATCATTTCCTTAAAAATACCACCCGACGGGGAATTGAACCCCGGTCTTCCGCGTGACAGGCGGAGATACTCACCACTATACTATCGAGGATTTACATGAACATACTTAAGTTTCTACACTCACGATTTTCAGTGATCTAATGCTCAATTTCTCTATATATAGCGGCCTTTATTGCAACATGTGGAGATAATCACAACGTAACGATCGATTAATTGCGTAACGTTCAGGGATTTCAAAGTCATCAATTCATTGAGTTGAAGAATGCTGTATTTGTGAGGAATTCATTGCCGATTTCAGGTCATTTTATGAGGTATGAATCAAACAATTCGGACGGTCAACTGTGTATAACAAGTCATTTACTCAAAAATGCCTCCCCGACGGGGAATTGAACCCCGGTCTACCGCGTGACAGGCGGAGATACAAACCACTATACTATCGAGGATTTACATGAATATGTTTTCAACACTCACGATTTTTAGTGATCTGATGCTCGATTTCTCTATCTGTAAGGGCCTTCATTGCAACATGTGAAGATATTCAAAACGTAACGATCGGGTAATTGCGTAATGTTCAAGGATTTCATAGTCCCCCGATTCATAGAGTTGAAGAATTCTGTGTTTGTGGGGAATTGATTACCGATTTCAGGTCATTTTATGAGGTATGAATCAAACAATTCGGACGGTCAACTGTATATAACAAATCATTTACTTAAAAATACCTCCCGACGGGGAATTGAACACCGGTCTTCCGCGTGACAGGCGGAGATACTCACCATTATCCTATCGAGGATTTACATGAATATGCTTTCAACACTCATGATTTTCAGTGATGTGATGGTCAATTTCTCTATTTGTAAGGGCCTACATTGCAACTTGTGAAGATAATCACAACGTAACGATCGATTAATTGCGTAACGTTCAGGGATTTCAAAGTCATCAATTCATTGAGTTGAAGAATGCTGTATTTGTGAGGAATTCATTGCCGATTTCAGGTCATTTTATGAGGTATGAATCAAACAATTCGGACGGTCAACTGTATATAACAAATAATTTACTTAAAAATGCCTCCCCGACGGGGAATTGAACCCCCGTGTTACGCGTGACAGGCGGAGATACCACTATACTATCGAGGATTTACATGAATATGCTTTCAACACTCATGATTTTCAGTGATGTGATGCTCAATTTCTCTATTTGTAAGGGCCTACATTGCAACTTGTGAAGATAATCACAACGTAACGATCGATTAATTGCGTAACGTTCAGGGATTTCAAAGTCATCAATTCATTGAGTTGAAGAATGCTGTATTTGTGAGGAATTCATTGCCGATTTCAGGTCATTTTATGAGGTATGAATCAAACAATTCGGACGGTCAACTGTGTATAACAAGTCATTTACTCAAAAATGCCTCCCCGACGGGGAATTGAACCCCCGTGTTACGCGTGACAGGCGGAGATACCACTATACTAGCGAGGATTTACATGAATATGCTTTCAACACTCATGATTTTCAGTGATCTGATGCTCAATTTCTCTATTTGTAAGGGCCTATATTGCAACATGTGAAGATATTCAAAACGTAACGATCGGTTAATTGCGTAATGTTCAGGGATTTCATTGTCCTCCAATTCATAGAGTTGAAGAATTCTGTGTTTGTGGGGAATTCATTACCGATTTCAGGTCATTTTATTAGGTATGAATCAAACAATTCGGACGGTCAACTGTATATAACAAATCATTTACTCAAAAATACCTCCCCGACGGGAAATTGAACCCCGGTCTTCTGCGTGACAGGAGGAGATACTCACCACTATACTATCGAGGATTTACATGAATATGCTTTCAACACTCATGATTTTCAGTGATCTGATGCTCAATTTCTCTATCTGTAAGGGCGTACATTGCAACATGTGAAGACATTCAAAACCTAACGATCGGTTAATTGCGTAATGTTCAGGGATTTCATAGTGCCGCAATTCATAGAGTTGAAGAATTATGTGTTCATTACCGATTTCAGGTCATTTTATGAGGTATGAATCAAACAATTCGGACGGTCAACTGTATATAACAAAGCATTTACTTAGAAATATCTCCCCGACGGGGAATTGAACCCCGGTCTTCCGCGTGACAGGAGGAGATACTCACCACTATACTATCGAGGATTTACATGAATATGCTTTCAACACTCATGATTTTCAGTGATCTGATGCTCAATTTCTCTATCTGTAAGGGCCTACATTGCAACATGTGAAGACATTCAAAACCTAACGATCGGTTAATTGCGTAATGTTCAGCGATTTCATAATCCCCCAATTCATAGAGTTGAAGAATTATGTGTTCATTACCGATTTCAGGTCATTTTATGAGGTATGAATCAAACAATGCGGAAGGTCAACTGTATATAACAAATCATTTACTCAAAAATACCTCCCCGACGGGGAATTGAACCCCAGTCTTCCGCGTGACAGGCGGACATACTCGCCACTATACTATCGAAGATTTACATGAACATACTTAAGTTTCTACACTCACGATTTTCAGTGATCTAATGCTCAATTTCTCTATATATAGCGGCCTTTATTGCAACATGTGGAGATAATCACAACGTAACGATCGATTAATTGCGTAACGTTCAGGGATTTCAAAGTCACCAATTCATTGAGTTGAAGAATGCTGTATTTGTGAGGAATTCGTTGCCGATTTAAGGTCATTTTATGAGGTATGAATCAAACAATTCGGACGGTCAACTGGATATAACAAATCATTTACTTAAAAATACCTCACCGCCGGGGAATTGAACCCCGGTCTTCCGCGTGACAGGCGGAGATACTCACCACTATACTATCGAGGATTTACATGAATATGCGTTCAACACTCATGATTTTCAGTGATCTGATGCTAAATTTCTCTATCCGTGGGGGGCCTTCATTGCAACATGTGAAGACATTCAAAACGTAACGATCGGTTAATTGCGTAATGTTCAGGGATTTCAAAGTGCCGCAATTCATAGAGTTGAAGAATTCTGTGTTTGTGGGGAATTCATTACCGATTTCAGGTCATTTTATGAGGTATGAATCAAACAATTCGGACGGTCAACTGTATATAACAAAGCATTTACTTAGAAATATCTCCCCGACGGGGAATTGAACCCCGGTCTTACGCGTGACAGGCGGAGATACTCACCACTATACTATCGAGGATTTACATGAATATGCTTTCAACACTCATGATTTTCAGTGATCTGATGCTAGATTTCTCTATCTGTAAGGGCCTTCATTGCAACATGTGAAGACATTCAAAACGTAACGATCGGTTAATTGCGTAATGTTCAGGGATTTCATAGTCCCGCAATTCATAGAGTTGA
This sequence comes from Saccoglossus kowalevskii, assembly GCF_978046115.1. Taxonomy (NCBI): domain Eukaryota; kingdom Metazoa; phylum Hemichordata; class Enteropneusta; family Harrimaniidae; genus Saccoglossus; species Saccoglossus kowalevskii. The sequence continues at coordinate 28,690,739 of NC_140657.1, forward strand.
AGAATTCTGTGTTTGTGGGGAATTCATTACCGATTTCAGGTCATTTTATGAGGTATGAATCAAACAATTCGGACGGTCAACTGTATATAACAAATCATTTACTCAAAAATACCTCCCCGATGGGGAATTGAAACCCGGTCTTCCGCATGACAGGCGGAGATACTCACCACTATACTATCGAGGATTTACATGAATATGCTTTCAACACTCATGATTTTCAGTGATCTGATGCTCAATTTCTCTATTCGTAAGGGCCTACATTGCAACATGTGCAGATATTCAAAACGTAACGATCGGTTAATTGCGTAATGTTCAGCGATTTCATAATCCCCCAATTCATAGAGTTGAAGAATTCTGTGCTTGTGGGAATTCGTTACCGATTTCAGGTCATTTTATGAGGTATGAATCAAACAATTCGGACGGTCAACTGTATATAACAAATCATTTACTCAAAAATACCTCCCCGACGGGGAATTGAACCCCGGTCTTCCGCGTGACAGGCGGAGATACTCACCACTATACTATCGAGGATTTACATGAATATGGTTTCCACACTCATGATTTTCAGGGATCTGATGCTCAATTTCTATATATATAGCGGCCTTTATTGCAACATGTGGAGATAATCACAAAGTAACTATCGATTAATTGCGTAATGTTCAGGGATTTCAAAGTCACCAATTCATTGAGTTGAAGAATGCTGTATTTGTGAGGAATTCATTGCCGATTTCAGGTCATTTTATGAGGTATGACTCAAACAATTCGGACGGTCAACTGTATATAACAAATCATTTACTTAAAAATACCTCCCCGACGGGGAATTGAACCCCGGTCTTCCGCGTGACAGGCGGAGATACTCACCACTATACTATCGAGGATTTACATGAATATGCTTTCAACACTCATAATTTTCAGTGATGTGATGCTCAATTTCTCTATTTGTAAGGGCCTACATTGCAACATGTGAAGATATTCAAAACGTAACGATCGGTTAATTGCGTAATGTTCAGCGATTTCATAATCCCCCAATTCATAGAGTTGAAGAATTCTGTGCTTGTGGGAATTCATTACCGATTTCAGGTCATTTTATGAGGTATGAATCAAACAATTCGGACGGTCAACTGTATATAACAAATCATTTACTTAAAAATACCTCCCGACGGGGAATTGAACCCCGGTCTTCCGCGTGACAGGCGGAGATACTCACCACTATACTATCGAGGATTTACATGAATATGCTTTCAACACTCATAATTTTCAGTGATGTGATGCTCAATTTCTCTATTTGTAAGGGCCTACATTGCAACATGTGAAGATATTCAAAACGTAACGATCGGTTAATTGCGTAATGTTCAGCGATTTCATAATCCCCCAATTCATAGAGTTGAAGAATTCTGTGCTTGTGGGAATTCATTACCGATTTCAGGTCATTTTATGAGGTATGAATCAAACAATTCGGACGGTCAACTGTATATAACAAATCATTTACTCAAAAATACCTGCCCGACGGGGAATTGAACCCCGGTCTTCCGCGTGACAGGCGGAGATACTCACCACTATACTATCGAGGATTTACATGAATATGCTTTCCACACTCATGATTTTCAGGGATCTGATGCTCAATTTCTATATATATAGCGGCCTTTATTGCAACATGTGGAGATAATCACAAAGTAACTATCGATTAATTGCGTAACGTTCAGGGATTGCAAAGTTACTAATTCATTGAGTTGAAGAATGCTGTATTTGTGAGGAATTCATTACCGATTTCAGGTCATTTTATGAGGTATGAATCAAACAATTCGGACGGTCAACTGTATATAACAAATCATTTACTCAAAAATACCTCCCCGACGTGGAATTGAACCCCGGTCTTCCGCGTGACAGGCGGAGATAATCACCACTATACTATTCAAGATTTACATGAATATGGTTTCCACACTCATGATTTTCAGGGATCTGATGCTCAATTTCTATATATATAGCGGCCTTTATTGCAACATGTGGAGATAATCACAAAGTAACTATCGATTAATTGCGTATCGTTCAGGGATTTCAAAGTCACCAATTCATTGAGTTGAAGAATGCTGTATTTGTGAGGAATTCATTGCCGATTTCAGGTCATTTTATGAGGTATGACTCAAACAATTCGGACGGTCAACTGTATATAACAAATCATTTACTTAAAAGTACCTCCCCGACGGGGAATTGAACCCCGGTCTTCCGCGTGACAGGCGGAGATACTCACCACTATACTATCGAGGATTTACATGAATATGCTTTCAACACTCATAATTTTCAGTGATGTGATGCTCAATTTCTCTATTTGTAAGGGCCTACATTGCAACATGTGAAAATATTCAAAACGTAACGATCGGTTAATTGCGTAATGTTCAGCGATTTCATAATCCCCCAATTCATAGAGTTGAAGAATTCTGTGTTTGTGGGAATTCATTACCGATTTCAGGTCATTTTATGAGGTATGAATCAAACAATTCGGACGGTCAACTGTATATAACAAATCATTTACTTAAAAATACCTCCCGACGGGGAATTGAACCCCGGTCTTCCGCGTGACAGGCGGAGATACTCACCACTATACTATCGAGGATTTACATGAATATGCGTTCAACACTCATGATTTTCAGTGATCTGATGCTAAATTTCTCTATCCGTGGGGGGCCTTCATTGCAACATGTGAAGACATTCAAAACGTAACGATCGGTTAATTGCGTAATGTTCAGGGATTTCAAAGTGCCGCAATTCATAGAGTTGAAGAATTCTGTGTTTGTGGGGAATTCATTACCGATTTCAGGTCATTTTATGAGGTATGAATCAAACAATTCGGACGGTCAACTGTATATAACAAAGCATTTACTTAGAAATATCTCCCCGACGGGGAATTGAACCCCGGTCTTACGCGTGACAGGCGGAGATACTCACCACTATACTATCGAGGATTTACATGAATATGCTTTCAACACTCATGATTTTCAGTGATCTGATGCTAGATTTCTCTATCTGTAAGGGCCTTCATTGCAACATGTGAAGACATTCAAAACGTAACGATCGGTTAATTGCGTAATGTTCAGGGATTTCATAGTCCCGCAATTCATAGAGTTGAAGAATTCTGTGTTTGTGGGGAATTCATTACCGATTTCAGGTCATTTTATGAGGTATGAATCAAACAATTCGGACGGTCAACTGTATATAACAAATCATTTACTCAAAAATACCTCCCCGATGGGGAATTGAAACCCGGTCTTCCGCATGACAGGCGGAGATACTCACCACTATACTATCGAGGATTTACATGAATATGCTTTCAACACTCATGATTTTCAGTGATCTGATGCTCAATTTCTCTATTCGTAAGGGCCTACATTGCAACATGTGCAGATATTCAAAACGTAACGATCGGTTAATTGCGTAATGTTCAGCGATTTCATAATCCCCCAATTCATAGAGTTGAAGAATTCTGTGCTTGTGGGAATTCGTTACCGATTTCAGGTCATTTTATGAGGTATGAATCAAACAATTCGGACGGTCAACTGTATATAACAAATCATTTACTCAAAAATACCTCCCCGACGGGGAATTGAACCCCGGTCTTCCGCGTGACAGGCGGAGATACTCACCACTATACTATCGAGGATTTACATGAATATGGTTTCCACACTCATGATTTTCAGGGATCTGATGCTCAATTTCTATATATATAGCGGCCTTTATTGCAACATGTGGAGATAATCACAAAGTAACTATCGATTAATTGCGTAATGTTCAGGGATTTCAAAGTCACCAATTCATTGAGTTGAAGAATGCTGTATTTGTGAGGAATTCATTGCCGATTTCAGGTCATTTTATGAGGTATGACTCAAACAATTCGGACGGTCAACTGTATATAACAAATCATTTACTCAAAAATACCTCCCCGATGGGGAATTGAAACCCGGTCTTCCGCATGACAGGCGGAGATACTCACCACTATACTATCGAGGATTTACATGAATATGCTTTCAACACTCATGATTTTCAGTGATCTGATGCTCAATTTCTCTATTCGTAAGGGCCTACATTGCAACATGTGCAGATATTCAAAACGTAACGATCGGTTAATTGCGTAATGTTCAGCGATTTCATAATCCCCCAATTCATAGAGTTGAAGAATTCTGTGCTTGTGGGAATTCGTTACCGATTTCAGGTCATTTTATGAGGTATGAATCAAACAATTCGGACGGTCAACTGTATATAACAAATCATTTACTCAAAAATACCTCCCCGACGGGGAATTGAACCCCGGTCTTCCGCGTGACAGGCGGAGATACTCACCACTATACTATCGAGGATTTACATGAATATGGTTTCCACACTCATGATTTTCAGGGATCTGATGCTCAATTTCTATATATATAGCGGCCTTTATTGCAACATGTGGAGATAATCACAAAGTAACTATCGATTAATTGCGTAATGTTCAGGGATTTCAAAGTCACCAATTCATTGAGTTGAAGAATGCTGTATTTGTGAGGAATTCATTGCCGATTTCAGGTCATTTTATGAGGTATGACTCAAACAATTCGGACGGTCAACTGTATATAACAAATCATTTACTTAAAAATACCTCCCCGACGGGGAATTGAACCCCGGTCTTCCGCGTGACAGGCGGAGATACTCACCACTATACTATCGAGGATTTACATGAATATGCTTTCAACACTCATAATTTTCAGTGATGTGATGCTCAATTTCTCTATTTGTAAGGGCCTACATTGCAACATGTGAAGATATTCAAAACGTAACGATCGGTTAATTGCGTAATGTTCAGCGATTTCATAATCCCCCAATTCATAGAGTTGAAGAATTCTGTGCTTGTGGGAATTCATTACCGATTTCAGGTCATTTTATGAGGTATGAATCAAACAATTCGGACGGTCAACTGTATATAACAAATCATTTACTTAAAAATACCTCCCGACGGGGAATTGAACCCCGGTCTTCCGCGTGACAGGCGGAGATACTCACCACTATACTATCGAGGATTTACATGAATATGCTTTCAACACTCATAATTTTCAGTGATGTGATGCTCAATTTCTCTATTTGTAAGGGCCTACATTGCAACATGTGAAGATATTCAAAACGTAACGATCGGTTAATTGCGTAATGTTCAGCGATTTCATAATCCCCCAATTCATAGAGTTGAAGAATTCTGTGCTTGTGGGAATTCATTACCGATTTCAGGTCATTTTATGAGGTATGAATCAAACAATTCGGACGGTCAACTGTATATAACAAATCATTTACTCAAAAATACCTGCCCGACGGGGAATTGAACCCCGGTCTTCCGCGTGACAGGCGGAGATACTCACCACTATACTATCGAGGATTTACATGAATATGCTTTCCACACTCATGATTTTCAGGGATCTGATGCTCAATTTCTATATATATAGCGGCCTTTATTGCAACATGTGGAGATAATCACAAAGTAACTATCGATTAATTGCGTAATGTTCAGGGATTGCAAAGTTACTAATTCATTGAGTTGAAGAATGCTGTATTTGTGAGGAATTCATTACCGATTTCAGGTCATTTTATGAGGTATGAATCAAACAATTCGGACGGTCAACTGTATATAACAAATCATTTACTCAAAAATACCTCCCCGACGTGGAATTGAACCCCGGTCTTCCGCGTGACAGGCGGAGATACTCACCACTATACTATTCAAGATTTACATGAATATGGTTTCCACACTCATGATTTTCAGGGATCTGATGCTCAATTTCTATATATATAGCGGCCTTTATTGCAACATGTGGAGATAATCACAAAGTAACTATCGATTAATTGCGTATCGTTCAGGGATTTCAAAGTCACCAATTCATTGAGTTGAAGAATGCTGTATTTGTGAGGAATTCATTGCCGATTTCAGGTCATTTTATGAGGTATGACTCAAACAATTCGGACGGTCAACTGTATATAACAAATCATTTACTTAAAAGTACCTCCCCGACGGGGAATTGAACCCCGGTCTTCCGCGTGACAGGCGGAGATACTCACCACTATACTATCGAGGATTTACATGAATATGCTTTCAACACTCATAATTTTCAGTGATGTGATGCTCAATTTCTCTATTTGTAAGGGCCTACATTGCAACATGTGAAAATATTCAAAACGTAACGATCGGTTAATTGCGTAATGTTCAGCGATTTCATAATCCCCCAATTCATAGAGTTGAAGAATTCTGTGTTTGTGGGAATTCATTACCGATTTCAGGTCATTTTATGAGGTATGAATCAAACAATTCGGACGGTCAACTGTATATAACAAATCATTTACTTAAAAATACCTCCCGACGGGGAATTGAACCCCGGTCTTCCGCGTGACAGGCGGAGATACTCACCACTATACTATCGAGGATTTACATGAATATGCTTTCAACACTCATAATTTTCAGTGATGTGATGCTCAATTTCTCTATTTGTAAGGGCCTACATTGCAACATGTGAAGATATTCAAAACGTAACGATCGGTTAATTGCGTAATGTTCAGCGATTTCATAATCCCCCAATTCATAGAGTTGAAGAATTCTGTGCTTGTGGGAATTCATTACCGATTTCAGGTCATTTTATGAGGTATGAATCAAACAATTCGGACGGTCAACTGTATATAACAAATCATTTACTCAAAAATACCTCCCCGACGGGGAATTGAACCCCGGTCTTCCGCGTGACAGGCGGAGATACTCACCACTATACTATCGAGGATTTACATGAATATGCTTTCCACACTCATGATTTTCAGGGATCTGATGCTCAATTTCTATATATATAGCGGCCTTTATTGCAACATGTGGAGATAATCACAAAGTAACTATCGATTAATTGCGTAATGTTCAGGGATTGCAAAGTTACTAATTCATTGAGTTGAAGAATGCTGTATTTGTGAGGAATTCATTACCGATTTCAGGTCATTTTATGAGGTATGAATCAAACAATTCGGACGGTCAACTGTATATAACAAATCATTTACTCAAAAATACCTCCCCGACGTGGAATTGAACCCCGGTCTTCCGCGTGACAGGCGGAGATACTCACCACTATACTATTCAAGATTTACATGAATATGGTTTCCACACTCATGATTTTCAGGGATCTGATGCTCAATTTCTATATATATAGCGGCCTTTATTGCAACATGTGGAGATAATCACAAAGTAACTATCGATTAATTGCGTATCGTTCAGGGATTTCAAAGTCACCAATTCATTGAGTTGAAGAATGCTGTATTTGTGAGGAATTCATTGCCGATTTCAGGTCATTTTATGAGGTATGACTCAAACAATTCGGACGGTCAACTGTATATAACAAATCATTTACTTAAAAGTACCTCCCCGACGGGGAATTGAACCCCGGTCTTCCGCGTGACAGGCGGAGATACTCACCACTATACTATCGAGGATTTACATGAATATGCTTTCAACACTCATAATTTTCAGTGATGTGATGCTCAATTTCTCTATTTGTAAGGGCCTACATTGCAACATGTGAAAATATTCAAAACGTAACGATCGGTTAATTGCGTAATGTTCAGCGATTTCATAATCCCCCAATTCATAGAGTTGAAGAATTCTGTGTTTGTGGGAATTCATTACCGATTTCAGGTCATTTTATGAGGTATGAATCAAACAATTCGGACGGTCAACTGTATATAACAAATCATTTACTTAAAAATACCTCCCGACGGGGAATTGAACCCCGGTCTTCCGCGTGACAGGCGGAGATACTCACCACTATACTATCGAGGATTTACATGAATATGCTTTCAACACTCATAATTTTCAGTGATGTGATGCTCAATTTCTCTATTTGTAAGGGCCTACATTGCAACATGTGAAGATATTCAAAACGTAACGATCGGTTAATTGCGTAATGTTCAGCGATTTCATAATCCCCCAATTCATAGAGTTGAAGAATTCTGTGCTTGTGGGAATTCATTACCGATTTCAGGTCATTTTATGAGGTATGAATCAAACAATTCGGACGGTCAACTGTATATAACAAATCATTTACTCAAAAATACCTCCCCGACGGGGAATTGAACCCCGGTCTTCCGCGTGACAGGCGGAGATACTCACCACTATACTATCGAGGATTTACATGAATATGCTTTCCACACTCATGATTTTCAGGGATCTGATGCTCAATTTCTATATATATAGCGGCCTTTATTGCAACATGTGGAGATAATCACAAAGTAACTATCGATTAATTGCGTAACGTTCAGGGATTGCAAAGTTACTAATTCATTGAGTTGAAGAATGCTGTATTTGTGAGGAATTCATTGCCGATTTCAGGTCATTTTATGAGGTATGACTCAAACAATTCGGACGGTCAACTGTATATAACAAATCATTTACTTAAAAATACCTCCCCGACGGGGAATTGAACCCCGGTCTTCCGCGTGACAGGCGGAGATACTCACCTCTATACTATCGAGGATTTACATGAATATGCTTTCAACACTCATAATTTTCAGTGATGTGATGCTCAATTTCTCTATTTGTAAGGGCCTACATTGCAACATGTGAAGATATTCAAAACGTAACGATCTGTTAATTGCGTAATATTCAGCGATTTCATAATCCCCAATTCATAGAGTTGAAGAATTCTGTGTTTGTGGGGATTTCATTGCCGATTTCAGGTCATTTTATGAGATATGAATAAAACAATTCGGACGGTCAACTGTATATAACAAATCATTTACTCAAAAATACTCCCCGACGGGGAATTGAACCCCGGTCTTCCGCGTGACAGGCGGAGATACTCACCACTATACTGTCGACGATTTACATGAATATGCTTTCAACACTCATGATTGTCAGTGATCTAATTCTCAATTTCTCTATATATTGCGGCCTTTATTGCAACATGTGGAGATAATCACAACGTAACGATCGATTAATTGCGTAATGTTCATGGATTTCAAAGTCCCCAATTCATAGAGTTGAAGAATTCTGTGTTTGTGAGAAATTCATTACCGATTTCAGGTCATTTTATGAGGTATGAATCAAACAATTCGGATGGTCAACTGTATATAACAAATCATTTACTTAAAAATACCTCCTCGACGGGGAATTGAACCCCGGTCTTCCGCGTGCGTGACAGGCGGAGATACTCACCACTATACTATCGAAGATTTACATGAATATGCTTTCAACACTCATGATTTTCAGTGGTCTGATGCTCAATTTCTCTATTTGTAAGGGACTACATTGCAACATGTGGAGATAATCACAACGTAACGATCGATTAATTGCGTAACGTTCAGGGATTTCAAAGTCACCAATTCATTGAGTTGAAGAATGCTGTATTTGTGAGGAATTCATTGCCGATTTCAGGTCATTTTATGAGGTATGAATCAAACAATTCGGACGGTCAACTGTATATAACAAATCATTTACTCAAAAATGCCTCCCCGACGGGGAATTGAACCCCGGTCTTACGCGTGACAGGCGGAGATATTCACCACTATACTATCGAGGATTTACGTGAATATGCTTTCAACACTCACGATTGTCAGTGATCTATGCTCAATTTCTCTATATATAGCGGCCTTTATTGCCACATGTGGAGATAATCACAAGGTAACAATTGATTAATTGCGAAATGTTCAATGGTTTCAAAGTCACCAATTCATCGAGTTGAAGAATTCTGTGTTTGTGGGGAATTCATTACCGATTTCAGGTCATTTTATGAGGTATGAATCAAACAATTCGGACGTTCAACTGTATATAACAAATCATTTACTCAAAAATACCTCCCCGACGGGGAATTGAACCCCAGTCTTCCGCGTGACAGGGGGAGATACTCGCCACTATACTATCGAAGATTTACATGAACATACTTAAGTTTCTACACTCACGATTTTCAGTGATCTAATGCTCAATTTCTCTATATATAGCGGCCTTTATTGCAACATGTGGAGATAATCACAACGTAACGATCGATTAATTGCGTAACGTTCAGGGATTTCAAAGTCACCAATTCATTGAGTTGAAGAATGCTGTATTTGTGAGGAATTCGTTGCCGATTTAAGGTCATTTTATGAGGTATGAATCAAACAATTCGGACGGTCAACTGTATATAACAAATCATTTACTTAAAAATACCTCAACGCCGGGGAATTGAACCCCGGTCTTCCGCGTGACAGGCGGAGATACTCACCACTATACTATCGAGGATTTACATGAATATGCTTTCAACACTCATGATTTTCAGTGATCTGATGCTAAATTTTTCTATCCGTGGGGGCCTTCATTGCAACATGTGAAGACATTCAAAACGTAACGATCGGTTAATTGCGTAATGTTCAGGGATTTCATAGTGCCGCAATTCATAGAGTTGAAGAATTCTGTGTTTGTGGGGAATTCATTACCGATTTCAGGTCATTTTATGAGGTATGAATCAAACAATTCGGACGGTCAACTGTATATAACAAAGCATTTACTTAGAAATATCTCCCCGACGGTGAATTGAACCCCGGTCTTCCGCGTGACAGGCGGAGATACTCACCACTATACTATCGAGGATTTACATGAATATGCTTTCAACACTCATGATTTTCAGTGATCTGATGCTAGATTTCTCTATCTGTAAGGGCCTTCATTGCAACATGTGGAGATAATCACAACGTAACGATCGGTTAATTGCGTAATGTTCAGGGATTTCATAGTCCCGCAATTCATAGAGTTGAAGAATTCTGTGTTTGTGGGGAATTCATTACCGGTTTCAGGTCATTTTATGAGGTATGAATCAAACAATTCGGACGGTCAACTGTATATAACAAATCATTTACTCAAAAATACCTCCCCGATGGGGAATTGAAACCCGGTCTTCCGCATGACAGGCGGAGATACTCACCACTATACTATCGAGGATTTCCATGAATATGATTTCAACACTCATGATTTTCAGTGATCTGATGCTCAATTTCTCTATTTGTAAGGGCCTGCATTGCAACATGTGAAGACATTCAAAACGAAACGATCTGTTAATTGCGTAATGTTCAGGAATTTCATAGTCCCGCAATTCATAGAGTTGAAGAATTCTGTGTTTGTGGGGAATTCATTACCGGTTTCAGGTCATTTTATGAGCTATGAATCAAACAATTCGGACGGTCAACTGTATATAACAAATCATTTACTCAAAAATACCTCCCCGATGGGGAATTGAAACCCAGTCTTCCGCGTGATAGGCGGAGATACTCACCACTATACTATCGAAGATTTACATGAATATGCTTTCAACACTCATGATTTTCAGTGATCTGATGCTGAATTTCTCTATTTGTAAGGGCCTACATTGCAACATGTGAAGATATTCAAAACGTAACGAACGGTTAATTGCGTAATGTTCAGCGATTTCATAATCCCCCAATTCATAGAGTTGAAGAATTCTGTGCTTGTGGGAATTCATTACCGATTTCAGGTCATTTTATGAGGTATGAATCAAACAATTCGGACGGTCAACTGTATATAACAAATCATTTACTCAAAAATACCTCCCCGACGGGGAATTGAACCCCGGTCTTCCGCGTGACAGGCGGAGATACTAACCACTATACTATCGAGGATTTACATGAATATGCTTTCCACACTCATGATTTTCAGGGATCTGATGCTCAATTTCTATATATATAGCGGCCTTTATTGCAACATGTGGAGATAAGCACAAAGTAACTATCGATTAATTGCGTAACTTTCAGGGATTTCAAAGTCACCAATTCATAGAATTGAAGAATGCTGTATTTGTGAGGAATTCATTACCGATTTCAGGTCATTTTATGAGGTATGAATCAAACAATTCGGACGGTCAACTGTATATAACAAATCATTTACTTAAAAATACCTCCCCGACGGGGAATTGAGCCCCGGTCTTCCGCGTGACAGGCGGAGATACTCACCACTATACTATCGAGGATTTACATGAATATGCTTTCAACACTCATGATTTTCAGTGATCTGATGCTAGATTTCTCTATCTGTAAGGGCCTTCATTGCAACATGTGAAGACATTCAAAACGTAACGATCGGTTAATTGCGTAATGTTCCGTGATTTCAAAGTCACCAATTCATTGAGTCGAAGAATGCTGTATTTGTGAGGAATTCCTTGCCGATTTTAGGTAATTTTATGAGGTATGACTCAAACAATTCGGACGGTCAACTGTATATAACAAAGCATTTACTTAGAAATATCTCCCCGACGGGGAATTGAACCCTGGTCTTCCGCGTAACAGGCGGAGATACTCACCACTATACTATCGAGAATTTACATGAATATGCTTTCAACACTCATGATTTTCAGGGATCTGATGCTCAATTTCTCTATATATAGCTGTCTTTATTGCAACATGTGGAGATAATCACAACGTAACGATCGATTAATTGCGTAACGTTCAGGAAGTCACCAATTTATTGAGTTGAAGAATGCTGTATTTGTGAGGAATTCATTGCCGATTTCAGGTCATTTTATGAGGTATGACTCAACCAATTCGGACGGTCAACTGTATATAACAAATCATTTACTTAAAAATACCTCCCCGACGGGGAATTGAACCCCGATCTTCCGCGTGATAGGCGGAGATACTCACCACTATACTATCGAAGATTTACATGAATAAGCTTTCAACACTCATGATTTTCAGTGGTCTGATGCTCAATTTCTCTATTTGTAAGGGCCTTCATTGCAACATGTAAAGACATTCAAAACGAAACGATCTGTTAATTGCGTAATGTTCAGGAATTTCATAGTCCCGCAATTCATAGAGTTGAAGAATTCTGTGTTTGTGGGGAATTCATTACCGGTTTCAGGTCATTTTATGAGGTATGAATCAAACAATTCGGACGGTCAACTGTGTATAACAAGTCATTTACTCAAAAATGCCTCCCCGACGGGGAATTGAACCACGGTCTTCCGCGTGACAGGCGGAGATACTAACCACTATACTATCGAGGATTTACATGAATATGTTTTCAACACTCACGATTTTTAGTGATCTGTGGCTCGATTTCTCTATCTGTAAGGGCCTGCATTGCAACATGTGAAGACATTCAAAACGAAACGATCTGTTAATTGCGTAATGTTCAGGAATTTCATAGTCCCGCAATTCATAGAGTTGAAGAATTCTGTGTTTGTGGGGAATTCATTACCGGTTTCAGGTCATTTTATGAGCTATGAATCAAACAATTCGGACGGTCAACTGTATATAACAAATCATTTACTCAAAAATACCTCCCCGATGGGGAATTGAAACCCGGTCTTCCGCGTGATAGGCGGAGATACTCACCACTATACTATCGAAGATTTACATGAATATGCTTTCAACACTCATGATTTTCAGTGATCTGATGCTGAATTTCTCTATTTGTAAGGGCCTACATTGCAACATGTGAAGATATTCAAAACGTAACGAACGGTTAATTGCGTAATGTTCAGCGATTTCATAATCCCCCAATTCATAGAGTTGAAGAATTCTGTGCTTGTGGGAATTCATTACCGATTTCAGGTCATTTTATGAGGTATGAATCAAACAATTCGGACGGTCAACTGTATATAACAAATCATTTACTCAAAAATACCTCCCCGACGGGGAATTGAACCCCGGTCTTCCGCGTGACAGGCGGAGATACTAACCACTATACTATCGAGGATTTACATGAATATGCTTTCCACACTCATGATTTTCAGGGATCTGATGCTCAATTTCTATATATATATAGCGGCCTTTATTGCAACATGTGGAGATAAGCACAAAGTAACTATCGATTAATTGCGTAACTTTCAGGGATTTCAAAGTCACCAATTCATAGAATTGAAGAATGCTGTATTTGTGAGGAATTCATTGCCGATTTCAGGTCATTTTATGAGGTATGACTCAACCAATTCGGACGGTCAACTGTATATAACAAATCATTTACTTAAAAATACCTCCCCGATGGGGAATTGAACCCCGGTCTTCCGCGTGATAGGCGGAGATACTCACCACTATACTATCGAAGATTTACATGAATAAGCTTTCAACACTCATGATTTTCAGTGGTCTGATGCTCAATTTCTCTATTTGTAAGGGCCTTCATTGCAACATGTAAAGACATTCAAAACGAAACGATCTGTTAATTGCGTAATGTTCAGGAATTTCATAGTCCCGCAATTCATAGAGTTGAAGAATTCTGTGTTTGTGGGGAATTCATTACCGGTTTCAGGTCATTTTATGAGGTATGAATCAAACAATTCGGACGGTCAACTGTATATAACAAATCATTTACTCAAAAATACCTCCCCGATGGGGATTTGAAACCCGGTCTTCCGCATGACAGGCGGAGAGACTCACCACTATACTATCGAGGATTTACATGAATATCCTTTCAACACTCATGATTTTCAGGGATCTGATGCTCAATTTCTCTATATATAGCTGTCTTTATTGCAACATGTGGAGATAATCACAACTTAACGATCGATTAATTGCGTAACGTTCAGGGATTTCAAAGTCACCAATTCATTGAGTTGAAGAATGCTGTATTTGTGAGGAATTCATTGCCGATTTCAGGTCATTTTATGAGGTATGACACAAACAATTCGGACGGTCAACTGTATATAACAAATCATTTACTTAAAAATACCTCCCCGACGGGGAATTGAACCCCAGGCTTCCGCGTGACAGGCGGGGATACTCACCACTATACTATCGAGGATTTACATGAATATGCTTTCAACACTCATGATTTTCAGTGATCTGATGCTAGATTTCTCTATCTGTAAGGGCCTTCATTGCAACATGTAAAGACATTCAAAACGAAACGATCTGTTAATTGCGTAATGTTCAGGAATTTCATAGTCCCGCAATTCATAGAGTTGAAGAATTTTGTGTTTGTGGGGAATTCATTACCGGTTTCAGGTCATTTTATGAGCTATGAATCAAACAATTCGGATGGTCAACTGTATATAACAAATCATTTACTCAAAAATACCTCCCCGATGGGGAATTGAAACCCGGTCTTCCGCGTGACAGGCGGAGATACTCACCTCTATACTATCGAGGATTTACATGAATATGCTTTCAACACTCATGATTTTCAGTGATCTGATGCTGAATTTCTCTATTTGTAAGGGCCTACATTGCAACATGTGAAGATATTCAAAACGTAACGAACGGTTAATTGCGTAATGTTCAGCGATTTCATAATCCCCCAATTCATAGAGTTGAAGAATTCTGTGCTTGTGGGAATTCATTACCGATTTCAGGTCATCTTATGAGGTATGAATCAAACAATTCGGACGGTCAACTGTATATAACAAATCATTTACTCAAAAATACCTCCCCGACGGGGAATTTAACCCCGGTCTTCCGCGTGACAGGCGGAGATACTAACCACTATACTATCGAGGATTTACATGAATATGCTTTCCACACTCATGATTTTCAGGGATCTGATGCTCAATTTCTATATATATAGCGGCCTTTATTGCAACATGTGGAGATAATCACAAAGTAACTATCGATTAATTGCGTAACTTTCAGGGATTTCAAAGTCACCAATTCATAGAATTGAAGAATGCTGTATTTGTGAGGAATTCATTACCGATTTCAGGTCATTTTATGAGGTATGACTCAAACAATTCGGACGGTCAACTGTATATAACAAATCATTTACTTAAAAATACCTCCACGACGGGGAATTGAACCCCAGGCTTCCGCGTGACAGGCGGGGATACTCACCACTATACTATCGAGGATTTACATGAATATGCTTTCAACACTCATGATTTTCAGTGATCTGATGCTAGATTTCTCTATCTGTAAGGGCCTTCATTGCAACATGTAAAGACATTCAAAACGAAACGATCTGTTAATTGCGTAATGTTCAGCAATTTCATAGTCCCGCAATTCATAGAGTTGAAGAATTCTGTGTTTGTGGGGAATTCATTACCGGTTTCAGGTCATTTGATGAGCTATGAATCAAACAATTCGGACGGTCAACTGTATATAACAAATCATTTACTTAAAAATACCTCCCCGACGGGGAATTGAACCCTGGTCTTCCGCGTGACAGGCGGAGATACTCACCACTATACTATCGAGGATTTACATGAATATGCTTTCAACACTCATAATTTTCAGTGATGTGATGCTCAATTTCTCTATTTGTAAGGGCCTACATTGCAACATGTGAAGATATTCAAAACGTAACGATCGGGTAATTGCGTAATGTTCAGGGATTTCAAAGTCCCGCAATTCATAGAGTTGAAGAATTCTGTGTTTGTGGGGAATTCATTACCGGTTTCAGGTCATTTTATGAGGTATGAATCAAACAATTCGGACGGTCAACTGTATATAACAAATCATTTACTCAAAAATACCTCACCGATGGGGAATTGAAACCCGGTCTTCCGCATGACAGGCGGAGATACTCACCACTATACTATCGAGGATTTACATGAATATGCTTTCAACACTCATAATTTTCAGTGATGTGATGCTCAATTTCTCTATTTGTAAGGGCCTACATTGCAACATGTGAAGATATTCAAAACGTAACGATCGGTTAATTGCGTAATGTTCAGGGATTTCAAAGTCCCGCAATTCATAGAGTTGAAGAATTCTGTGTTTGTGGGGAATTCATTACCGGTTTCAGGTCATTTTATGAGGTATGAATCAAACAATTCGGACGGTCAACTGTATATAACAAATCATTTACTCAAAAATACCTCCCCGATGGTGAATTGAAACCCGGTCTTCCGCATGACAGGCGGAGATACTCACCACTATACTATCGAGGATTTACATGAATATGCTTTCAACACTCATGATTTTCAGCGATCTGATGCTCAATTTCTCTATTTGTAAGGGCCTACATTGCAACATGTGAAGATATTCAAAACGTAACGATCGGTTAATTGCGTAATGTTCCGGGATTTCAAAGTCACCAATTCATTGAGTTGAAGAATGCTGTATTTGTGAGGAATTCATTGCCGATTTCAGGTCATTTTATGAGGTATGACTCAAACAATTCGGACGGTCAACTGTATATAACAAAGCATTTACTTAGAAATATCTCCCCGACGGGGAATTGAACCCTGGTCTTCCGCGTGACAGGCGGAGATACTCACCACTATACTATCGAGGATTTACATGAATATGCTTTCAACACTCATAATTTTCAGTGATGTGATGCTCAATTTCTCTATTTGTAAGGGCCTACATTGCAACATGTGAAGATATTCAAAACGTAACGATCGGTTAATTGCGTAATGTTCAGGGATTTCAAAGTCCCGCAATTCATAGAGTTGAAGAATTCTGTGTTTGTGGGGAATTCATTACCGGTTTCAGGTCATTTTATGAGGTATGAATCAAACAATTCGGACGGTCAACTGTATATAACAAATCATTTACTCAAAAATACCTCCCCGATGGGGAATTGAAACCCGGTCTTCCGCATGACAGGCGGAGATACTCACCACTATACTATCGAGGATTTACATGAATATGCTTTCAACACTCATGATTTTCAGTGATCTGATGCTAGATTTCTCTATCTGTAAGGGCCTTCATTGCAACATGTAAAGACATTCAAAACGAAACGATCTGTTAATTGCGTAATGTTCAGGAATTTCATAGTCCCGCAATTCATAGAGTTGAAGAATTCTGTGTTTGTGGGGAATTCATTACCGGTTTCAGGTCATTTTATGAGCTATGAATCAAACAATTCGGATGGTCAACTGTATATAACAAATCATTTACTCAAAAATACCTCCCCGATGGGGAATTGAAACCCGGTCTTCCGCGTGACAGGCGGAGATACTCACCACTATACTATCGAGGATTTACATGAATATGCTTTCAACACTCATGATTTTCAGTGATCTGATGCTGAATTTCTCTATTTGTAAGGGCCTACATTGCAACATGTGAAGATATTCAAAACGTAACGAACGGTTAATTGCGTAATGTTCAGCGATTTCATAATCCCCCAATTCATAGAGTTGAAGAATTCTGTGCTTGTGGGAATTCATTACCGATTTCAGGTCATTTTATGAGGTATGAATCAAACAATTCGGACGGTCAACTGTATATAACAAATCATTTACTCAAAAATACCTCCCCGACGGGGAATTTAACCCCGGTCTTCCGCGTGACAGGCGGAGATACTAACCACTATACTATCGAGGATTTACATGAATATGCTTTCCACACTCATGATTTTCAGGGATCTGATGCTCAATTTCTATATATATAGCGGCCTTTATTGCAACATGTGGAGATAATCACAAAGTAACTATCGATTAATTGCGTAACTTTCAGGGATTTCAAAGTCACCAATTCATAGAATTGAAGAATGCTGTATTTGTGAGGAATTCATTACCGATTTCAGGTCATTTTATGAGGTATGAATCAAACAATTCGGACGGTCAACTGTATATAACAAATCATTTACTCAAAAATACCTCCCCGATGGGGAATTGAACCCCAGGCTTCCGCATGACAGGCGGAGATACTCACCACTATACTATCGAGGATTTACATGAATATGCTTTCAACACTCATGATTTTCAGTGATCTGATGCTAGATTTCTCTATCTGTAAGGGCCTTCATTGCAACATGTAAAGACATTCAAAACGAAACGATCTGTTAATTGCGTAATGTTCAGGAATTTCATAGTCCCGCAATTCATAGAGTTGAAGAATTCTGTGTTTGTGGGGAATTCATTACCGGTTTCAGGTCATTTTATGAGCTATGAATCAAACAATTCGGATGGTCAACTGTATATAACAAATCATTTACTCAAAAATACCTCCCCGATGGGGAATTGAAACCCGGTCTTCCGCGTGACAGGCGGAGATACTCACCACTATACTATCGAGGATTTACATGAATATGCTTTCAACACTCATGATTTTCAGTGATCTGATGCTGAATTTCTCTATTTGTAAGGGCCTACATTGCAACATGTGAAGATATTCAAAACGTAACGAACGGTTAATTGCGTAATGTTCAGCGATTTCATAATCCCCCAATTCATAGAGTTGAAGAATTCTGTGCTTGTGGGAATTCATTACCGATTTCAGGTCATTTTATGAGGTATGAATCAAACAATTCGGACGGTCAACTGTATATAACAAATCATTTACTCAAAAATACCTCCCCGACGGGGAATTTAACCCCGGTCTTCCGCGTGACAGGCGGAGATACTAACCACTATACTATCGAGGATTTACATGAATATGCTTTCCACACTCATGATTTTCAGGGATCTGATGCTCAATTTCTATATATATAGCGGCCTTTATTGCAACATGTGGAGATAATCACAAAGTAACTATCGATTAATTGCGTAACTTTCAGGGATTTCAAAGTCACCAATTCATAGAATTGAAGAATGCTGTATTTGTGAGGAATTCATTACCGATTTCAGGTCATTTTATGAGGTATGACTCAAACAATTCGGACGGTCAACTGTATATAACAAATCATTTACTTAAAAATACCTCCCCGACGGGGAATTGAACCCCAGGCTTCCGCGTGACAGGCGGGGATACTCACCACTATACTATCGAGGATTTACATGAATATGCTTTCAACACTCATGATTTTCAGTGATCTGATGCTAGATTTCTCTATCTGTAAGGGCCTTCATTGCAACATGTAAAGACATTCAAAACGAAACGATCTGTTAATTGCGTAATGTTCAGCAATTTCATAGTCCCGCAATTCATAGAGTTGAAGAATTCTGTGTTTGTGGGGAATTCATTACCGGTTTCAGGTCATTTTATGAGCTATGAATCAAACAATTCGGACGGTCAACTGTATATAACAAATCATTTACTCAAAAATACCTCCCCGATGGGGAATTGAAACCCGGTCTTCCGCGTGACAGGCGGAGATACTCACCACTATACTATCGAGGATTTACATGAATATGCTTTCAACACTCATGATTTTCAGTGATCTGATGCTGAATTTCTCTATTTGTAAGGGCCTACATTGCAACATGTGAAGATATTCAAAATGTAACGAACGGTTAATTGCGTAATGTTCAGCGATTTCATAATCACCCAATTCATAGAGTTGAAGAATTCTGTGCTTGTGGGAATTCATTACCGATTTCAGGTCATTTTATGAGGTATGAATCAAACAATTCGGACGGTCAACTGTATATAACAAATCATTTACTCAAAAATACCTCCCCGACGGGGAATTGAACCCCGGTCTTCCGCGTGACAGGCGGAGATACTAACCACTATACTATCGAGGATTTACATGAATATGCTTTCCACACTCATGATTTTCAGGGATCTGATGCTCAATTTCTATATATATAGCGGCCTTTATTGCAACATGTGGAGATAATCACAAAGTAACTATCGATTAATTGCGTAACTTTCAGGGATTTCAAAGTCACCAATTCATAGAATTGAAGAATGCTGTATTTGTGAGGAATTCATTACCGATTTCAGGTCATTTTATGAGGTATGAATCAAACAATTCGGACGGTCAACTGTATATAACAAATCATTTACTTAAAAATACCTCCCCGACGGGGAATTGAGCCCCGGTCTTCCGCGTGACAGGCGGAGATACTCACCACTATACTATCGAGGATTTACATGAATATGCTTTCAACACTCATGATTTTCAGTGATCTGATGCTAGATTTCTCTATCTGTAAGGGCCTTCATTGCAACATGTGAAGACATTCAAAACGTAACGATCGGTTAATTGCGTGATGTTCCGGGATTTCAAAGTCACCAATTCATTGAGTTGAAGAATGCTGTATTTGTGAGGAATTCATTGCCGATTTCAGGTCATTTTATGAGGTATGACTCATACAATTCGGACGGTCAACTGTATATAACAAAGCATTTACTTAGAAATATCTCCCCGACGGGGAATTGAACCCTGGTCTTCCGCGTGACAGGCGGAGATACTCACCACTATACTATCGAGGATTTACATGAATATGCTTTCAACACTCATAATTTTCAGTGATGTGATGCTCAATTTCTCTATTTGTAAGGGCCTACATTGCAACATGTGAAGATATTCAAAACGTAACGATCGGTTAATTGCGTAATGTTCAGGGATTTCAAAGTCCCGCAATTCATAGAGTTGAAGAATTCTGTGTTTGTGGGGAATTCATTACCGGTTTCAGGTCATTTTATGAGGTATGAATCAAACAATTCGGACGGTCAACTGTATATAACAAATCATTTACTCAAAAATACCTCCCCGATGGGGAATTGAAACCCGGTCTTCCGCATGACAGGCGGAGATACTCACCACTATACTATCGAGGATTTACATGAATATGCTTTCAACACTCATAATTTTCAGTGATGTGATGCTCAATTTCTCTATTTGTAAGGGCCTACATTGCAACATGTGAAGATATGCAAAACGTAACGATCGGTTAATTGCGTAATGTTCAGGGATTTCAAAGTCCCGCAATTCATAGAGTTGAAGAATTCTGTGTTTGTGGGGAATTCATTACCGGTTTCAGGTCATTTTATGAGGTATGAATCAAACAATTCGGACGGTCAACTGTATATAACAAATCATTTACTCAAAAATACCTCCCCGATGGGGAATTGAAACCCGGTCTTCCGCATGACAGGCGGAGATACTCACCACTATACTATCGAGGATTTACATGAATATGCTTTCAACACTCATGATTTTCAGCGATCTGATGCTCAATTTCTCTATTTGTAAGGGCCTACATTGCAACATGTGAAGATATTCAAACCGTAACGATCGGTTAATTGCGTAATGTTCAGGGATTTCAAAGTCACCAATTCATTGAGTTGAAGAATGCTGTATTTGTGAGGAATTCATTGCCGATTTCAGGTCATTTTATGAGGTATGACTCAAACAATTCGGACGGTCAACTGTATATAACAAAGCATTTCATTAGAAATATCTCCCCGACGGGGAATTGAACCCTGGTCTTCCGCGTGACAGGCGGAGATACTCACCACTATACTATCGAGGATTTACATGAATATGCTTTCAACACTCATAATTTTCAGTGATGTGATGCTCAATTTCTCTATTTGTAAGGGCCTACATTGCAACATGTGAAGATATTCAAAACGTAACGATCGGTTAATTGCGTAATGTTCAGGGATTTCAAAGTCCCGCAATTCATAGAGTTGAAGAATTCTGTGTTTGTGGGGAATTCATTACCGGTTTCAGGTCATTTTATGAGGTATGAATCAAACAATTCGGACGGTCAACTGTATATAACAAATTATTTACTCAAAAATACCTCCCCGATGGGGAATTGAAACCCGGTCTTCCGTATGACAGGCGGAGATACTCACCACTATACTATCGAGGATTTACATGAATATGCTTTCAACACTCATAATTTTCAGTGATCTGATGCTAGATTTCTCTATCTGTAAGGGCCTTCATTGCAACATGTGAAGACCTTCAAAACGTAACGATCGGTTAATTGCGTAATGTTCCGGGATTTCAAAGTCACCAATTCATTGAGTTGAAGAATGCTGTATTTGTGAGGAATTCATTGCCGATTTCAGGTCATTTTATGAGGTATGAATCAAACAATTCGGACGGTCAACTGTATATAACAAATCATTTACTCAAAAATACCTCCCCGACGGGGAATTGAACCCCGGTCTTCCGCGTGACAGGCGGAGATACTCATCACTATACTATCGAGGATTTACATGAACATGCTTTCAACACTCATGATTTTCAGTGATCTAATGCTCAATTTCTCTATATATAGCGGCCTTTATTGCAACATGTGGAGATAATCACAACGTAACGATCGATTAATTGCGTAATGTTCATAGATTTCAAAGTCCCCAATTCATAGAGTTGAAGAATTCTGTGTTTGTGGGGAATTCATTACCGATTTCAGGTCATTTTATGAGGTATGAATCAAACAATTCGGACGGTCAATACATATATAACAAATCATTTACTCAAAAATACTCCCCGACGGGGAATTGAACCCCGGTCTTCCGGGTGACAGGCTGAGATACTCACCACTATACTATCGAGGATTTACATGAATATGCTTTCAACACTCACGATTGTCAGTGATCTAATGCTCAATTTCTCTATATATTGCGGCCTTTATTGCAACATGTGGAGATAATCACAACGTAACGATCGATTAATTGCGTAATGTTCATGGATTTCAAAGTCCCCAATTCATAGAGTTGAAGAATTCTGTGTTTGTGGGGAATTCATTACCGGTTTCAGGTCATTTTATGAGGTATGAATCAAACAATTCGGACGGTCAACTGTATATAACAAATCATTTACTCAAAAATACCTCCCCGATGGGGATTTGAAACCCGGTCTTCCGCATGACAGGCGGAGATACTCACCACTATACTATCGAGGATTTACATGAATATGCTTTCAACACTCATGTTTTTCAGTGATCTGATGCTAGATTTCTCTATCTGTAAGGGCCTTCATTGCAACATGTGAAGACCTTCAAAACGTAACGATCGGTTAATTGCGTAATGTTCCGGGATTTCAAAGTCACCAATTCATTGAGTTGAAGAATGCTGTATTTGTGGGGAATTCATTACCGATTTCAGGTCATTTTATGAGGTATGAATCAAACAATTCGGACGGTCAATACATATATAACAAATCATTTACTCAAAAATACTCCCCGACGGGGAATTGAACCCCGGTCTTCCGGGTGACAGGCTGAGATACTCACCACTATACTATCGAGGATTTACATGAATATGCTTTCAACACTCACGATTGTCAGTGATCTAATGCTCAATTTCTCTATATATTGCGGCCTTTATTGCAACATGTGGAGATAATCACAACGTAACGATCGATTAATTGCGTAATGTTCATGGATTTCAAAGTCCCCAATTCATAGAGTTGAAGAATTCTGTGTTTGTGGGGAATTCATTACCGGTTTCAGGTCATTTTATGAGGTATGAATCAAACAATTCGGACGGTCAACTGTATATAACAAATCATTTACTCAAAAATACCTCCCCGATGGGGATTTGAAACCCGGTCTTCCGCATGACAGGCGGAGATACTCACCACTATACTATCGAGGATTTACATGAATATGCTTTCAACACTCATGTTTTTCAGTGATCTGATGCTAGATTTCTCTATCTGTAAGGGCCTTCATTGCAACATGTGAAGACCTTCAAAACGTAACGATCGGTTAATTGCGTAATGTTCCGGGATTTCAAAGTCACCAATTCATTGAGTTGAAGAATGCTGTATTTGTGAGGAATTCATTGCCGATTTCAGGTATTTTATGAGGTATGACTCAAACAATTCGGACGGTCAACTGTATATAACAAATCATTTACTTAAAAATACCTCCCCGACGGGGAATTGAACCCCGGTCGTCCGCGTGACAGGCGGAGATACTCACCACTATACTATCGAGAATTTACATGAATATGCTATCAACACTCATGATTTTCAGTGATCTGATGCTAGATTTCTCTATCTGTAAGAGCCTTCATTGCAACATGTAAAGACATTCAAAACGAAACGATCTGTTAATTGCGTAATGTTCAGGAATTTCATAGTCCCGCAATTCATAGAGTTGAAGAATTCTGTGTTTGTGGGGAATTCATTACCGGTTTCAGGTCATTTTATGAGGTATGAATCAAACAATTCGGACGGTCAACTGTATATAACAAATCATTTACTCAAAAATACCTCCCCGATGGGGAATTGAAACCCGGTCTTCCGCATGACAGGCGGAGATACTCACCACTATACTATCGAGGATTTACATGAATATGCTTTCAACACTCATGATTTTCAGCGATCTGATGCTCAATTTCTCTATATATAGCTGTCTTTATTGCAACATGTGGAGATAATCACAACGTAACGATCGATTAATTGCGTAACCTTCAGGGATTTCAAAGTCACCAATTCATTGAGTTGAAGAATGCTGTATTTGTGAGGAATTCATTGCCGATTTCAGGTCATTTTATGAGGTATGACTCAAACAATTCGGACGGTCAACTGCATATAACAAATCATTTACTTAAAAATACCTCCCCGACGGGGAATTGAACCCCGGTCTTCCGCGTGACAGGCGGAGATACTCACCACTATACTATCGAGGATTTACATGAATATGCTTTCCACACTCATGATTTTCAGGGATCTGATGCTCAATTTCTCTATATATAGCGGCCTTTATTGCAACATGTGGAGATAATCACAAAGTAACTATCGATTAATTGCGTAACGTTCAGGGATTTCAACGTCACCAATTCATAGAATTGAAGAATGCTGTATTTGTGAGGAATTCATTACCGATTTCAGGTCATTTTATGAGGTATGAATCAAACAATTCGGACGGTCAACTGTATATAACAAATCATTTACTTAAAAATACCTCCCCGACGAGGAATTGAGCCCCGGTCTTCCGCGTGACAGGCGGAGATACTCACCACCATACTATCGAGGATTTACATGAATATACTTTCAACACTCATGATTTTCAAGGATCTGATGCTCAATTTCTCTATTTGTAAGGGCCTACATTGCAACATGTGAAGACATTCAAAACGTAACGATCAGTTAATTGCGTAATGTACAGCGATTTCATAGTCCCCCAATTCATAGAGTTGAAGAATTCTGTGTTTGTGGGGAATTCATTACCGATTTAAGGTCATTTTATGAGGTGTGAATCAAACAATTCGGACGGTCAACTGTATATAACAAAGCATTTACTTAGAAATATCTCCCCGACGGGGAATTGAACCCCTGTCTTCCGCGTGACAGGCGGAGATACTCACCACTACACTATCGAGGATTTACATGAATATGCTTTCAACACTCATGATTTTCAGTGATCTGATGCTAGATTTCTCGATCTGTAAGGGCCTTCATTGCAACATGTGAAGACATTCAAAACGTAACGATCGGTTAATTGCGTAATGTTCAGGGATTTCATAGTCCCGCAATTCATAGAGTTGAAGAATTCTGTGTTTGTGGGGAATTCATTACCGATTTCAGGTCATTTTATGAGGTATGAATCAAACAATTCGGACGGTCAACTGTATATAACAAATAATTTTCTTAAAAATACCTCCCCGACGGGGAATTGAACCCCGGTCTTCCGCGTGACAGGCGGAGATACTCACCACTATACTATCGAGGATTTACATGAGTATGCTTTCAACACTCATGATTTTCAGTGATCTGATGCTAGATTTCTCTATCTGTAAGGGCCTTCATTGCAACATGTAAAGACATTCAAAACGAAACGATCTGTTAATTGCGTAATGTTCAGGAATTTCATAGTCCCGCAATTCATAGAGTTGAAGAATTCTGTGTTTGTGGGGAATTCATTACCGGTTTCAGGTCATTTTATGAGGTATTAATCAAACAATTCGGGCGGTCAACTGTATATAACAAATCATTTACTCAAAAATACCTCCCCGATGGGGAATTGAAACCCGGTCTTCCGCATGACAGGCGGAGATACTCACCACTATACTATAGAGGATTTACATGAATATGCTTTCCACACTCATGATTTTCAGGGATCTGATGCTCAATTTCTCTATATATAGCGGCCTTTATTGCAACATGTGGAGATAATCACAAAGTAACTATCGATTTATTGCGTAACGTTCAGGGATTTCAAAGTCACCAATTCATTGAGTTGAAGAATGCTGTATTTGTGAGGAATTCATTGCCGATTTCAGGTCATTTTATGAAGTATGACTCAAACAATTCGGACGGTCAACTGTATATAACAAATCATTTACTTAAAAATACCTCCCCGACGGGGAATTGAACCCCGGTCTTCCGCGTGACAGGCGGAGATACTCACGACTATACTATCGAGGATTTACATGAATATGCTTTCAACACTCATGATTTTCAGTGATCTGATGCTAGATTTCTCTATCTGTAAGAGCCTTCATTGCAACATGTAAAGACATTCAAAACGAAACGATTTGTTAATTGCGTAATGTGCAGGAATTTCATATTCCCGCAATTCATAGAGTTGAAGAATTCTGTGTTTGTGGGGAATTCATTACCGGTTTCAGGTCATTTTATGAGGTATGAATCAAACAATTCGGACGGTCAACTGTATATAACAAATCATTTACTCAAAAATACCTCCCCGATGGGGAATTGAAACCCGGTCTTCCGCATGACAGGCGGAGATACTCACCACTATACTATCGAGGATTTACATTAATATGCTTTCAACACTCATGATTTTCAGTGATCTGATGCTCAATTTCTCTATTTGTAAGGGCCTGCATTGCAACATGTGAAGATATTCAAAACGTAACGATCGGTTAATTGCGTAATGTTCAGGAATTTCATAGTCCCGCAATTCATAGAGTTGAAGTATTCTGTGTTTGTGGGGAATTCATTACCGGTTTCAGGTCTTTTTATGAGGTATGAATCAAACGATTCGGACGGTCAACTGTATATAACAAATCATTTACTCAAAAATACCTCCCCGATGGGGAATTGAACCCCGGTCTTCCGCGTGACAGGCGGAGATACTCACCACTATACTATCGAGGATTTACATGAATATGCTTTCAACACTCATGATTTTCAGTGATCTGATGCTAGATTTCTCTATCTGTAAGGGCCTTCATTGCAACATGTAAAGACATTCAAAACGAAACGATCTGTTAATTGCGTAATGTTCAGGAATTTCATAGTCCCGCAATTCATAGAGTTGAAGAATTCTGTGTTTGTGGGGAATTCATTACCGGTTTCAGGTCATTTTATGAGGTATTAATCAAACAATTCGAGCGGTCAACTGTATATAACAAATCATTTACTCAAAAATACCTCCCCGATGGGGAATTGAAACCCGGTCTTCCGCGTGACAGGCGGAGATACTCACCACTATACTATAGAGGATTTACATGAATATGCTTTCCACACTCATGATTTTCAGGGATCTGATGCTCAATTTCTCTATATATAGCGGCCTTTATTGCAACATGTGGAGATAATCACAAAGTAACTATCGATTAATTGCGTAACGTTCAGGGATTTCAAAGTCACCAATTCATAGAATTGAAGAATGCTGTATTTGTGAGGAATTCATTACCGATTTCAGGTCATTTTATGAGGTATGAATCAAACAATTCGGACGGTCAACTGTATATAACAAATCATTTACTTAAAAATACCTCCCCGACGGGGAATTGAGCCCCAGTCTTCCGCGTGACAGGCGGAGATACTCACCACCATACTATCGAGGATTTACCTGAATATACTTTCAACACATGATTTTCAGGGATCTGATGCTCAATTTCTCTATTTGTAAGGGCCTACATTGCAACATGTGAAGATATTCAAAACGTAACGATCGGTTAATTGCGTAATGTGCAGGAATTTCATATTCCCGCAATTCATAGAGTTGAAGAATTCTGTGTTTGTGGGGAATTCATTACCGGTTTCAGGTCATTTTATGAGGTATGAATCAAACAATTCGGACGGTCAACTGTATATAACAAATCATTTACTCAAAAATACCTCCCCGATGGGGAATTGAAACCCGGTCTTCCGCATGACAGGCGGAGATACTCACCACTATACTATCGAGGATTTACATGAATATGCTTTCAACACTCATGATTTTCAGCGATCTGATGCTCAATTTCTCTATATATAGCTCTATTTATTGCAACATGTGGAGATAATCACAACGTAACGATCGATTAATTGCGTAACGTTCAGGGATTTCAAAGTCACCAATTCATTGAGTTGAAGAATGCTGTATTTGTGAGGAATTCATTGCCGATTTCAGGTCATTTTATGAGGTATGACTCAAACAATTCGGACGGTCAACTGCATATAACAAATCATTTACTTAAAAATACCTCCCCGACGGGGAATTGAACCCCGGTCTTCCGCGTGACAGGCGGAGATACTCACCACTAAACTATCGAGGATTTACATGAATATGCTTTCCACACTCATGATTTTCAGTGATCTGATGCTCAATTTCTCTATATATAGCGGCCTTTATTGCAACATGTGGAGATAATCACAAAGTAACTATCGATTAATTGCGTAACGTTCAGGGATTTCAAAGTCACCAATTCATAGAATTGAAGAATGCTGTATTTGTGAGGAATTCATTACCGATTTCAGGTCATTTTATGAGGTATGAATCAAACAATTCGGACGGTCAACTGTATATAACAAATCATTTACTTAAAAATGCCACCCCGACGGGGAATTGAACCCCGGTCTTCCACGTGACAGGCGGAGATATTCACCACTATACTATCGAGGATTTACATGAATATACTTTCAACACTCATGATTTTCAGGGATCTGATGCTAGATTTCTCTATTTGTAAGGGCCTACATTGCAACATGTGAAGACATTCAAAACGTAACGATCAGTTAATTGCGTAATGTACAGCGATTTCATAGTCCCCCAATTCATAGAGTTGAAGGATTCTGTGTTTGTGGGGAATTCATTACCGATTTCAGGTCATTTTATGAGGTATGAATCAAACAATTCGGACGGTCAACTGTATATAACAAAGCATTTACTTAGAAATATCTCCCCGACGGGGAATTGAACCCCGGTCTTCCGCGTGACAGGCGGAGATACTCACCACTATACTATCGAGGATTTACATGAATATGCTTTCAACACTCATGATTTTCAGTGATCTGATGCTAGATTTCTCTATCTGTAAGGGCCTTCATTGCAACATGTGAAGACATTCAAAACGTAACGATCGGTTAATTGCGTAATGTTCAGGGATTTCATAGTCCCGCAATTCATAGAGTTGAAGAATTCTGTGTTTGTGGGGAATTCATTACCGATTTCAGGTCATTTTATGAGGTATGAATCAAATAATTCGGACGGTCAACTGTATATAGCAAATCATTTACTCAAAAATACCTCCCCGACGGGGAATTAAACCCCGGTCTTCCGCGTGATAGGGGAGATACTCACCACTATACTACCGAGGATTTACATGAATATGCTTTCAACACTCATGATTTTCAGTGATCTGATGCTCAATTTCTCTATTTGTAAGGGCCTACATTGCAACATGTGAAGATATTCAAAACGTAACGATCGGTTAATTGCGTAATGTTCAGCGTTTTCGTAGTCCCCCAATTCATAGAGTTGAAGAATTCTGTGTTTGTGGGGAATTCATTACCGATTTCAGGTCATTTTATGAGGTATGAATCAAACAATTCGGACGGTCAACTGTATATAGCAAATCATTTACTCAAAAATACCTCCCCGACGGGGAATTGAACCCCGGTCTTCCGCGTGACAGGCGGTGATACTCACCACTATACTATCGAGGACTTACGTGAACATACTTTCTACACTCACGATTTTCAGTGATCTAATGCTCAGTTTCTCTATATATAGCGGACTTTATTGCAACATGTTGAGATAATCACAACATCGGTTAATTGCGTAATGTTCATCGATTTCATAGTCCCCCAATTCATAGAGTTGAAGAATTCTGTGTTTGTGGGGGAATTTATTACCGATTTCAGGTCATTTTATGAGGCATGAATCAAACAATTCGGACGGTCAACTGTATATAACAAATCATTTACTCAAAAGTACCTCCCCGACGGGGAATTGAGCCCAGGTCTTCCGCGTGACAGGCGGAGATACTCACCACTATACTATCGAAGATTTACATGAACATACTTAAGTTTCTACACTCACGATTTTCAGTGATCTAATGCTCAATTTCTCTATATATAGCGGCCTTATTGCAACATGTGGAGATAATCACAACGTAACGATCGATTAATTGCGTAATGTTCAGCGATTTCATAGTCCCGCATTTCATAGAGTTGAAGAATTCTGTGTTTGTGGGGAATTCATAACCGATTTCAGGTCATTTTATGAGGTATGAATCAAACAATTTGAACGGTCAACTGTATATAACAAATCATTTACTTAAAAATACCTCCCCGACGGGAATTGAACCCCGGTCTTCCACGTGACAGGCGGACTTTATTGCAACATGTTGAGATAATCACAACGTAACGATCGGCTAATTGCGTAATGTTCATCGATTTCATAGTCCCCCAATTCATAGAGTTGAAGAATTCTGTGTTTGTGGGGGAATTCATTACCGATTTCAGGTCATTTTATGAGGTATGAATCAAACAATTCGGACGGTCAACTGTATATAACAAATCATTTACTCAAAAGTACATCCCCGACGGGGAATTGAACCCAGGTCTTCCGCGTGACAGGCGGAGATACTCGCCACTATACTACCGAAGATTTACATGAACATACTTAAGCTTCTACACTCACGATTTTCAGTGATCTAATGCTCAATTTCTCTATATATAGCGGCCTTTATTGCAACATGTGGAGATAATCACAACGTAATGATCGATTAATTGCGTAATGTTCAGCGATTTCATAGTCCCCCAATTCATAGAGTTGAAGAATTCTGTGTTTGTGGGGAATTCATTACCGATTTCAGGTCATTTTATGAGGTATGAATCAAGCAATTCGGACGGTCAACTGTATATAGCAAATCATTTACTCAAAAATACCTCCCCGACGGGGAATTGAACCCCGGTCTTCCGCGTGATAGGGGAGATACTCACCACTATACTACCGAGGATTTACATGAATATGCTTTCAACACTCATGATTTTCAGTGATCTGATGCTCAATTTCTCTATTTGTAAGGGCCTACATTGCAACATGTGAAGATATTCAAAACGTAACGATCGGTTAATTGCGTAATGTTCAGCGTTTTCGTAGTCCCCCAATTCATAGAGTTGAAGAATTCTGTGTTTGTGGGGAATTCATTACCGATTTCAGGTCATTTTATGAGGTATGAATCAAACAATTCGGACGGTCAACTGTATATAGCAAATCATTTACTCAAAAATACCTCCCCGACGGGGAATTGAACCCCGGTCTTCCGCGTGACAGGCGGAGATACTCACCACTATACTATCGAGGACTTACGTGAACATACTTTCTACTCTCACGATTTTCAGTGATCTAATGCTCAGTTTCTCTATATATAGAGGACTTTATTGCAACATGTTGAGATAATCACAACGTAACGATCGGTTAATTGCGTAATGTTCATCGATTGCATAGTCCCCCAATTCATAGAGTTGAAGAATTCTGTGTTTGTGGGGGAATTTATTACCGATTTCAGGTCATTTTATGAGGCATGAATCAAACAATTCGGACGGTCAACTGTATATAACAAATCATTTCCTCAAAAGTACCTCCCCGACGGGGAATTGAGCCCAGGTCTTCCGCGTGACAGGCGGAGATACTCGCCACTATACTATCGAAGATTTACATGACCATACTTAAGTTTCTACACTCACGATTTTCAGTGATCTAATGCTCAATTTCTCTATATATAGCGGCCTTATTGCAATATGTGGAGATAATCACAACGTAACGATCGATTAATTGCGTAATGTTCAGCGATTTCATAGTCCCGCAATTCATAGAGTTGAAGAATTCTGTGTTTGTGGGGAATTCATTACCGATTTCAGGTCATTTTATGAGGTATGAATCAAACAATTCGGACGGTCAACTGTATATAACAAATCATTTACTCAAAAGTACATCCCCGACGGGGAATTGAACCCAGGTCTTCCGCGTGACAGGCGGAGATACTCGCCACTATACTACCGAAGATTTACATGAACATACTTAAGCTTCTACACTCACGATTTTCAGTGATCTAATGCTCAATTTCTCTATATATAGCGGCCTTTATTGCAACATGTGGAGATAATCACAACGTAATGATCGATTAATTGCGTAATGTTCAGCGATTTCATAGTCCCCCAATTCATAGAGTTGAAGAATTCTGTGTTTGTGGGGAATTCATTACCGATTTCAGGTCATTTTATGAGGTATGAATCAAGCAATTCGGACGGTCAACTGTATATAGCAAATCATTTACTCAAAAATACCTCCCCGACGGGGAATTGAACCCCGGTCTTCCGCGTGATAGGGGAGATACTCACCACTATACTACCGAGGATTTACATGAATATGCTTTCAACACTCATGATTTTCAGTGATCTGATGCTCAATTTCTCTATTTGTAAGGGCCTACATTGCAACATGTGAAGATATTCAAAACGTAACGATCGGTTAATTGCGTAATGTTCAGCGTTTTCGTAGTCCCCCAATTCATAGAGTTGAAGAATTCTGTGTTTGTGGGGAATTCATTACCGATTTCAGGTCATTTTATGAGGTATGAATCAAACAATTCGGACGGTCAACTGTATATAGCAAATCATTTACTCAAAAATACCTCCCCGACGGGGAATTGAACCCCGGTCTTCCGCGTGACAGGCGGAGATACTCACCACTATACTATCGAGGACTTACGTGAACATACTTTCTACTCTCACGATTTTCAGTGATCTAATGCTCAGTTTCTCTATATATAGAGGACTTTATTGCAACATGTTGAGATAATCACAACGTAACGATCGGTTAATTGCGTAATGTTCATCGATTTCATAGTCCCCCAATTCATAGAGTTGAAGAATTCTGTGTTTGTGGGGGAATTTATTACCGATTTCAGGTCATTTTATGAGGCATGAATCAAACAATTCGGACGGTCAACTGTATATAACAAATCATTTCCTCAAAAGTACCTCCCCGACGGGGAATTGAGCCCAGGTCTTCCGCGTGACAGGCGGAGATACTCGCCACTATACTATCGAAGATTTACATGACCATACTTAAGTTTCTACACTCACGATTTTCAGTGATCTAATGCTCAATTTCTCTATATATAGCGGCCTTATTGCAATATGTGGAGATAATCACAACGTAACGATCGATTAATTGCGTAATGTTCAGCGATTTCATAGTCCCGCAATTCATAGAGTTGAAGAATTCTGTGTTTGTGGGGAATTCATTACCGATTTCAGGTCATTTTATGAGGTATGAATCAAACAATTTGAACGGTCAACTGTATATAACAAATCATTTACTTAAAAATACCTCCCCGACGGGAATTGAACCCCGGTCTTCCACGTGACAGGCGGAAATACTCACCACTATACTATCGAGGATTTACATGAATACGCTTTCAACACTCATGATTTTCAGTGATCTGATGCTCAATTTCTCTATTTGTAAGGGCCTACATTGCAACATGTGAAGATATTCAAAACGTAACGATCGGTTAATTGCGTAATGTCCAGGGATTTCAAAGTCACCAATTCATTGAGTTGAAGAATGCTGTATTTGTGAGGAATTCATTGCCGATTTCAGGTCATTTTATGAGGTATGAATCAAACAATTCGGACGGTCAACTGTATATAACAAATCATTTACTCAAAAATACCTCCCCGACGGAGAATTGAACCCCGGTCTTCCGCGTGACAGGCGGGGATACTCGCCACTATACTATCGAAGATTTACATGAACATACTTTCTACACTCACGATTTTCAGTGATCTAATGCTCAATTTCTCTATATATAGCGGCCGTTATTGCAACATGTGGAGATAATCACAACGTAACGATCGGTTAATTGCGTAATGTCCAGGGATTTCAAAGTCACCAATTCATTGAGTTGAAGAATGCTGTATTTGTGAGGAATTCATTGCCGATTTCAGGTCATTTTATGAGGTATGAATCAAACAATTCGGACGGTCAACTGTATATAACAAATCATTTACTCAAAAATACCTCCCCGACGGAGAATTGAACCCCGGTCTTCCGCGTGACAGGCTGAGATACTCACCACTATACTATCGAGGATTTACATGAACATACTTAAGTTTCTACACTCACGATTTTCAGTGATCTAATGCTCAATTTCTCTATATATAGCGGCCTTATTGCAACATGTGGAGATAATCACAACGTAACGATCGATTAATTGCGTAATGTTCAGCGATTTCATAGTCCCGCAATTCATAGAGTTGAAGAATTCTGTGTTTGTGGGGAATTCATTACCGATTTCAGGTCATTTTATGAGGTATGAATCAAACTATTTGAACGGTCAACTGTATATAACAAATCATTTACTTAAAAATACCTCCCCGACGGGAATTGAACCCCGGTCTTCCACGTGACAGGCGGACTTTATTGCAACATGTTGAGATAATCACAACGTAACGATTGGTTAATTGCGTAATGTTCATCGATTTCATAGTCCCCCAATTCATAGAGTTGAAGAATTCTGTGTTTGTGGGGGAATTCATTACCGATTTCAGGTCATTTTATGAGGTATGAATCAAACAATTCGGACGGTCAACTGTATATAACAAATCATTTACTCAAAAGTACCTCCCCGACGGGGAATTGAGCCCAGGTCTTCCGCGTGACAGGCGGAGATACTCGCCACTATACTATCGAAGATTTACATGAACATACTTAAGCTTATACACTCACGATTTCCAGTGATCTAATGCTCAATTTCTCTATATATAGCGGCATTTATTGCAACATGTGGAGATAATCACAACGTAATGATCGATTAATTGCGTAATGTTCAGCGATTTCATAGTCCCCCAATTCATAGAGTTGAAGAATTCTGTGTTTGTGGGGAATTCATTACCGATTTCAGGTCATTTTATGAGGTATGAATCAAACAATTCGGACGGTCAACTGTATATAGCAAATCATTTACTCAAAAATACCTCTCCGACGGGGAATTGAACCCCGGTCTTCCGCGTGATAGGGGAGATACTCATCACTATACTACCGAGGATTTACATGAATATGCTTTCAACACTCATGATTTTCAGTGATCTGATGCTCGATTTCTCTATCTGTAAGGGCCTTCATTGCAACATGTGAAGGTATTCAAAACGTAACGATCGGTTAATTGCGTAATGTTCAGGGATTTAATAGTCCCCCAATTCATAGAGTTGAAGAATTCTGTGTTTGTGGGGAATTCATTACCGATTTCAGGTCATTTCATGAGGTATGAATCAAACAATTTGGACGGTCAACTGTATATAACAAATCATTTACTTAAAAATACCTCCCCGACGGGGAATTGAAACCCGTCTTCCGCGTGACAGGCGGAGATACTCACCACAATACTATCGAGGATTTACTTGAATATGCTTTCAACACTCACGATTTTCAGTGATCTAATGCTCAATTTCTCTATATATAGCGGCCTTTATTGCAACATGTGGAGATAATCACAACGTAACGATCGATTAATTGCGTAATGTTCAGCGATTTCATAGTCCCCCAATTTATAGAGTTGAAGAATTCTGTGTTTGTGGGGAATTCATTACCGATTTCAGGTCATTTTATGAGGTATGAATCAGACAATTCGGACGTTCAACTGTATATAACAAATCATTTACTCAAAAATACCTCCCCGACGGGGAATTGAACCCTCACCACTATACTCCCGAGGATTTAGATGAATATGCTTTCAACACTCATGATTTTCAGAGATCTGATGTTCAATTTCTCTATTTGTCAGGGCCTACATTGCAACATGTGAAGATATTCAAAACGTAACGATCGGTTAATTGCGTAATGTTCAGCGATTTCATAGTCCCCCAATTCATAGAGTTGCAGAATTCTGTGATTGTGGGGAATTCATTACCGATTTCAGGTCATTTTATGAGGTATGAATCAAACAATTCGGACGGTCAACTGTATATAACAAATCATTTACTCAAAAATACCTCCCCGACGGGGAATTGAACCCCGGTCTTCCGCGTGACAGGCGGAGATACTCAACACTATACTACCGAGGATTTACATGAATATGCTTACAACACTCATGATTTTCAGTGATCTGATGCTCGATTTCTCTATCTGTAAGGGCCTTCATTGCAACATGTGAAGGTATTCAAAACGTAACGATCGGTTAATTAAGTAATGTTCAGGGATTTCATAGTCCCCGAATTCATAGAGTTGAAGAAGTCTGTGTTTGTGGGGAATTTATTACCGATTTCAGGTCATTTTATGAGATATGAATCAAACAATTTGGACGGTCAACTGTATATAACAAACCATTTACTCAAAAATACCTCCCCGACGGGGAATTGAACCCTCACCACTGTACTACCGAGGATTTAGATGAATATGCTTTCAACACTCATGATTTTCAGTGATCTGATGTTCAATTTCTCTATTTGTCAGGGCCTACATTGCAACATGTGAAGATATTCAAAACGTAACGATCGGTTAATTGCGTAATGTTCAGCGATTTCATAGTCCCCCAATTCATAGAGTTGAAGAATTCTGTGTTTGTGGGGAATTCATTACCGCTTTCAGGTCATTTCATGAGGTATGAATCAAACAATTCGGACGGTCAACTGTATATAGCAAATCATTTACTCAAAAATACCTCCCCGACGGGGAATTGAACCCCGGTCTTCCGCGTGACAGGCGGAGATACTCACCACTATACTATCGAGGATTTACATGAACATACTTTCAACACTCACGATTTTCAGTGATCTGATGCTCAATTTCTCTATATATAGCTGCCTTTATTGCAACATGTGGAGATAATCACAAAGAAACGATCGATTAATTGCGAAATGTTCAGGGATTTCAAAGTCACCAATTCATTGAGTTGAAGAATGCTGTATTTGTGAGGAATTCATCACCGATTTCAGGTCATTTTATGAGGTATGAATCAAACAATTTGGACGGTCAACTGTATATAACAAATCATTTACTCAAAAATACCTCCCGACGGGGAATTGAACCCAGGTCTTCCGCGTGACAGGCGGAGATCCTCGCCACTATACTATCGAAGATTTACATGAACATACTTAAGTTTCTACACTCACGATTTTCAGTGATCTAATGCTCAATTTCTCTATATATAGCGGCCTTTATTGCAACATGTGGAGATAATCACAACGTAACGATCGATTAATTGCGTAATGTTCAGCGATTTCATAGTCCCCCAATTTATAGAGTTGAAGAATTCTGTGTTTGTGGGGAATTAATTACCGATTTCAGGTCATTTTATTAGGTATGAATCAGACAATTCGGACGTTCTACTGTATATAACAAATCATTTACTCAAAAATACCTCCCCGACGGGGAATTGAACCCTCACCACAATACTACCGAGGATTTAGATGAATATGCTTTCAACACTCATGATTTTCAGTGATCTGATGTTCAATTTCTCTATTTGTAAGGGCCTACATTGCAACATGTGAAGATATTCAAAACGTAACGATCGGTTAATTGCGTAATGTGCAGCGATTTCATAGTCCCCCAATTCATAGAGTTGAAGAATTCTGTGTTTGTGGGGAATTCATTACCGCTTTCAGGTCATTTTATGAGGTATGAATCAAACAATTCGGACGGTCAACTGTATATAGCAAATGATTTACTCAAAAACACCTCCCCGACGGGGAATTGAACCCCGGTCTTCGGCGTGACAGGCAGAGATACTCACCACTATACTATCGAGGATTTACATGAACATACTTTCTACACTCCCGATTTTCAGTGATCTAATGCTCAATTTCTCTATATATAGCGGACTTTATTGGAACATGTTGAGATAATCACAACGTAACGATCGGTTAATTGCGTAATGTTCAGCGATTTCATAGTCCCCCAATTCATAGAGGTGAAGAATTCTGTGTTTGTGGGGAAT
The DNA here is from genome assembly GCF_978046115.1 of Saccoglossus kowalevskii. Lineage (NCBI taxonomy): Eukaryota > Metazoa > Hemichordata > Enteropneusta > Harrimaniidae > Saccoglossus > Saccoglossus kowalevskii. The sequence goes on from NC_140657.1 coordinate 28,729,421, forward strand.
TCATTACCGCTTTCAGGTCATTTTATGAGGTATGAATCAAACAATTCGGACGGTCAACTGTATATAGCAAATCATTTACTCAAAAATACCTCCCCGACGGGGAATTGAACCCCGGTCTTCCGCGTGACAGGCGGAGATACTCACCACTATACTATCGAGGATTTACATGAACTTACTTAAGTTTCTACACTCACGATTTTCAGTGATCTAATGCTCAATTTCTCTATATATAGCGGCCTTTATTGCAACATGTGGAGATAATCACAACGTAACGATCGATTAATTGCGTAATGTTCAGCGATTTCATAGTCCCCCAATTCATAGAGTTGAAGAATTCTGTGTTTGTGGGGAATTCTTTACCGATTTCAGGTCATTTTATGAGGTATGAATCAAGCAATTCGGACGTTCAACTGTATATAACAAATCATTTACTCAAAAATACCTCCCCGACGGGGAATTGAACCCCGGTCTTCCGCGTGACAGGCGGAGATACTCACCACTATACTATCGAGGATTTACATGAACATACCTTCTACACTCACGATTTTCAGTGATCTAATGCTCAATTTCTCTATATATAGCGGCCTTTATTGCAACATGTGGAGATAATCACAACGTAACGATCGATTAATTGCGTAATGTTCAGCGATTTCATAGTCCCCCAATTTATAGAGTTGAAGAATTCTGTGTTTGTGGGGAATTCATTACCGATTTCAGGTCATTTTATGAGGTATGAATCAGACAATTCGGACGTTCAACTGTATATAACAAATCATTTACTCAAAAATACCTCCCCGACGGGGAATTGAACCCTCACCACTATACTACCGAAGATTTAGATGAATATGCTTTCAACACTCATGATTTTCAGTGATCTGATGTTCAATTTCTCTATTTGTCAGGGCCTACATTGCAACGTGTGAAGATATTCAAAACGTTACGATCGGTTAATTGCGTAATGTTCATCGATTTCATAGTCCCCCAATTCATAGAGTTGAAGAATTCTGTGTTTGTGGGGAATTCATTACCGCTTTCAGGTCATTTTATGAGGTATGAATCAAACAATTCGGACGGTCAACTGTATATAGCAAATGATTTACTCAAAAACACCTCCCCGACGGGGAATTGAACCCCGGTCTTCGGCGTGACAGGCAGAGATACTCACCACTATACTATCGAGGATTTACATGAACATACTTTCTACACTCCCGATTTTCAGTGATCTAATGCTCAATTTCTCTATATATAGCGGACTTTATTGGAACATGTTGAGATAATCACAACGTAACGATCGGTTAATTGCGTAATGTTCAGCGATTTCATAGTCCCCCAATTCATAGAGTTGAAGAATTCTGTGTTTGTGGGGAATTCATTACCGCTTTCAGGTCATTTTATGAGGTATGAATCAAACAATTCGGACGGTCAACTGTATATAGCAAATCATTTACTCAAAAATACCTCCCCGACGGGGAATTGAACCCCGGTCTTCCGCGTGACAGGCGGAGATACTCACCACTATACTATCGAGGATTTACATGAACATACTTTCTACACTCATGATTTTCAGTGATCTAATGCTAAATTTCTCTATATAAAGCGGACTTTATTGCAACATGTGGAGATAATCACAACGTAACGATCGATTAATTGCGTAATGTTCTGGGATTTCATAGTCCCCCAATTCATAGAGTTGAAGAATTTTCTGTTTGTGAGGAATTCATTACCGATTTCAGGTCATTTTATGAGGTATGAATCAAACAATTCGGACGGTCAACGGTATATAACAAATCATTTACTCAAAAGTACCTCCCTGACGGGGAATTGATCCCCGGTCTTCCGCGTGACAGGCGGAGATACTCACCACTATACTATCGAGGATTTACATGAACTTACTTAAGTTTCTACACTCACGATTTTCAGTGATCTAATGCTCAATTTCTCTATATATAGCGGCCTTTATTGCAACATGTGGAGATAATCACAACGTAACGATCGATTAATTGCGTAATGTTCAGCGATTTCATAGTCCCCCAATTCATAGAGTTGAAGAATTCTGTGTTTGTGGGGAATTCTTTACCGATTTCAGGTCATTTTATGAGGTATGAATCAAGCAATTCGGACGTTCAACTGTATATAACAAATCATTTACTCAAAAATACCTCCCCGACGGGGAATTGAACCCCGGTCTTCCGCGTGACAGGCGGAGATACTCACCACTATACTATCGAGGATTTACATGAACATGCCTTCTACACTCACGATTTTCAGTGATCTAATGCTCAATTTCTCTATATATAGCGGCCTTTATTGCAACATGTGGAGATAATCACAACGTAACGATCGATTAATTGCGTAATGTTCAGCGATTTCATAGTCCCCCAATTTATAGAGTTGAAGAATTCTGTGTTTGTGGGGAATTCATTACCGATTTCAGGTCATTTTATGAGGTATGAATCAGACAATTCGGACGTTCAACTGTATATAACAAATCATTTACTCAAAAATACCTCCCCGACGGGGAATTGAACCCTCACCACTATACTACCGAAGATTTAGATGAATATGCTTTCAACACTCATGATTTTCAGTGATCTGATGTTCAATTTCTCTATTTGTCAGGGCCTACATTGCAACGTGTGAAGATATTCAAAACGTTACGATCGGTTAATTGCGTAATGTTCATCGATTTCATAGTCCCCCAATTCATAGAGTTGAAGAATTCTGTGTTTGTGGGGAATTCATTACCGCTTTCAGGTCATTTTATGAGGTATGAATCAAACAATTCGGACGGTCAACTGTATATAGCAAATGATTTACTCAAAAACACCTCCCCGACGGGGAATTGAACCCCGGTCTTCGGCGTGACAGGCAGAGATACTCACCACTATACTATCGAGGATTTACATGAACATACTTTCTACACTCCCGATTTTCAGTGATCTAATGCTCAATTTCTCTATATATAGCGGACTTTATTGGAACATGTTGAGATAATCACAACGTAACGATCGGTTAATTGCGTAATGTTCAGCGATTTCATAGTCCCCCAATTCATAGAGTTGAAGAATTCTGTGTTTGTGGGGAATTCATTACCGCTTTCAGGTCATTTTATGAGGTATGAATCAAACAATTCGGACGGTCAACTGTATATAGCAAATCATTTACTCAAAAATACCTCCCCGACGGGGAATTGAACCCCGGTCTTCCGCGTGACAGGCGGAGATACTCACCACTATACTATCGAGGATTTACATGAACATACTTTCTACACTCATGATTTTCAGTGATCTAATGCTAAATTTCTCTATATAAAGCGGACTTTATTGCAACATGTGGAGATAATCACAACGTAACGATCGATTAATTGCGTAATGTTCTGGGATTTCATAGTCCCCCAATTCATAGAGTTGAAGAATTTTCTGTTTGTGAGGAATTCATTACCGATTTCAGGTCATTTTATGAGGTATGAATCAAACAATTCGGACGGTCAACGGTATATAACAAATCATTTACTCAAAAATGCCTCCCCGACGGGGAATTGAACCCGGGTCTTCCGCGTGACAGGCGGAGATACTCACCACTATACTATCGAAGATTTACATGAATATGCTTCGAACACTCATGATTGTCAGTGATCTAATGCTCAATTTCTCTATATATTGCGGCCTTTATTGCAACATGTGGAGATACTCGCCACTATACTATCGAAGATTTACATGAACATACTTAAGTTTCTACACTCACGATTTTCAGTGATCTAATGCTCAATTTCTCTATATATAGCGGCCTTTATTGCAACATGTGGAGATAATCACAACGTAACGATCGATTAATTGCGTAATGTTCAGCGATTTCATAGTCCCCCAATTTATAGAGTTGAAGAATTCTGTGTTTGTGGGGAATTAATTACCGATTTCAGGTCATTTTATTAGGTATGAATCAGACAATTCGGACGTTCTACTGTATATAACAAATCATTTACTCAAAAATACCTCCCCGACGGGGAATTGAACCCTCACCACTATACTACCGAGGATTTAGATGAATATGCTTTCAACACTCATGATTTTCAGTGATCTGATGTTCAATTTCTCTATTTGTCAGGGCCTACATTGCAACATGTGAAGATATTCAAAACGTAACGATCGGTTAATTGCGTAATGTTCAGCGATTTCATAGTCCCCCAATTCATAGAGTTGAAGAATTCTGTGTTTGTGGGGAATTCATTACCGCCTTCAGGTCATTTTATGAGGTATGAATCAAACAATTCGGACGGTCAACTGTATATAGCAAATCATTTACTCAAAAACACCTCTCCGACGGGGAATTGAACCCCGGTCTTCCGCGTGACAGGCGGAGATACTCACCACTATACTATCGAGGATTTACATGAACATACTTTCTACACTCACGATTTTCAGTGATCTAATGCTCAATTTCTCTATATATAGCGGACTTTATTGCAACATGTTGAGATAATCACAACGTAACGATCGGTTAATTGCGTAATGTTCATCGATTTCATAGTCCCCCAATTCATAGAGTTGAAGAATTCTGTGTTTGATGGGAATTCATTACCGATTTCAGGTAATTTTATGAGGTATGAATCAAACAATTCGGACGGTCAACTGTATATAACAAATCATTTACTCAAAAGCACCTCCCCGACGGGGAATTGAACCCAGGTCTTCCGCGTGACAGGCGGAGGTACTCCCCACTATACTATCGAAGATTTACATGAACTTACTTAAGCTTCTACACTCACGATTTTCAGTGATCTAATGCTCAATTTCTCTATATATAGCGGCCTTTATTGCACGCAACATGTGGAGATAATCACAACGTAACGATCGATTAATTGCGTAATGTTCAGCGATTTCATAGTCCCCCAATTCATAGAGTTGAAGAATTCTGTGTTTGATAGGAATTCATTACCGATTTCAGGTAATTTTATGAGGTATGAATCAAACAATTCGGACGGTCAACGGTATATAACAAATCATTTACTCAAAAGCACCTCCCCGACGGGGAATTGAACCCAGGTCTTCCGCGTGACAGGCGGAGATACTCGCCACTATACTATCGAAGATTTACATGAACTTACTTAAGTTTATACACTCACGATTTTCAGTGATCTAATGCTCAATTTCTCTATATATAGCGGCCTTTATTGCAACATGTGGAGATAATCACAACGTAACGATCGATTAATTGCGTAATGTTCAGCGATTTCATAGTCCCCCAATTCATAGAGTTGAAGAATTCTGTGTTTGTGGGGAATTCTTTACCGATTTCAGGTCATTTTATGAGGTATGAATCAAACAATTCGGTCGTTCAACTGTATATAACAAATCATTTACTCAAAAATACCTCCCCGACGGGGAATTGAACCCCGGTGTTCCGCGTGACAGGCGGAGATACTCACCACTATACTATCGAGGATTTACATGAACATACTTTCTACACTCACGATTTTCAGTGATCTAATGCTCAATTTCTCTATATATAGCGGACTTTATTGCAACATGTTGAGATAATCACAACGTAACGATCGGTTAATTGCGAAATTTTCATCGATTTCATAGTCCCCCAATTCATAGAGTTGAAGAATTCTGTGTTTGTGGGGAATTCATTACCGATTTTAGGTCAATTTATGAGGTATGAATCAAACAATTTGGACGGTCAACTGTATATAACAAATCATTTACTCAAAAATACCTCCCGACGGGGAATTGAACCCAGGTCTTCCGCGTGACAGGCGGAGATACTCGCCACTATACTATCGAAGATTTACATGAACATACTTAAGTTTCTACACTCACGATTTTCAGTGATCTAATGCTCAATTTCTCTATATATAGCGGCCTTTATTGCAACATGTGGAGATAATCACAACGTAACGATCGATTAATTGCGTAATGTTCTGGGATTTCATAGTCCCCCAATTCATAGAGTTGAAGAATTTTCTGTTTGTGAGGAATTCATTACCGATTTCAGGTCATTTTATGAGGTATGAATCAAACAATTCGAACGGTCAACGGTATATAACAAATCATTTACTCAAAAATGCCTCCCCGACGGGGAATTGAACACCGGTCTTCCGCGTGACAGGCGGAGATACTCACCACTATACTATCGAAGATTTACATGAATATGCTTCGAACACTCACGATTTTCAGTGATCTGATGCTCAATATCTCTCTATATATAGCGGCCTTTATTGCAACATGTGGAGATAATCACAACGTAACGATCGATTAATTGCGTAATGTTCTGGGATTTCATAGTCCCCCAATTTATAGAGTTGAAGAATTCTGTATTTGTGGGGAATTCATTACCGATTTCAGGCCATTTTATGAGGTATGAATCAGACAATTCGGACGTTCATCTGTATATAACAAATCATTTACTCAAAAATACCTCCCCGACGGGGAATTGAACCCTCACCACTATACTACCGAGGATTTAGATGAATATGCTTTCAACACTCATGATTTTCAGTGATCTGATGTTCAATTTCTCTATTTGTCAGGGCCTACATTGCAACATGTGAAGATATTCAAAACGTAACGATTGGTTAATTGCGTAATGTTCAGCGATTTCATATTCCCCCAATTCATAGAGTTGAAGAATTCTGTGTTTGTGGGGAATTCTTTACCGATTTCAGGTCATTTTATGAGGTATGAATCAAACAATTCGGACGTTCAAATGTATATAACAAATCATTTACTCAAAAATTCCTCCCGGACGGGGAATTCAACCCCGGTCTTCCGCGTGACAGATACTCACCACTATCGAGGATTTACATGAACATACTTTCTACACTCACGATTTTCAGTGATCTAATGCTCAATTTTTCTATATATAGCGGACTTTATTGCAACATGTTGAGATAATCACAACGTAACGATCGGTTAATTGCGAAATTTTCATCGATTTCATAGTCCCCCAATTCATAGAGTTGAAGAATTCTGTGTTTGTGGGGAATTCATTACCGATTTCAGGTCAATTGATGAGGTATGAATCAAACAATTTGGACGGTCAACTGTATATAACAAATCATTTACTCAAAAATACCTCCCGACGGGGAATTGAACCCAGGTCTTCCGCGTGACAGGCGGAGATACTCGCCACTATACTATCGAAGATTTACATGAACATACTTAAGTTTCTACACTCACGATTTTCAGTGATCTAATGCTCAATTTCTCTATATATAGCGGCCTTTATTGCAACATGTGGAGATAATCACAACGTAACGATCGATTAATTGCGTAATGTTCAGCGATTTCATAGTCCCCCAATTTATAGAGTTGAAGAATTCTGTGTTTGTGGGGAATTAATTACCGATTTCAGGTCATTTTATTTGGTATGAATCAGACAATTCGGACGTTCTACTGTATATAACAAATCATTTACTCAAAAATACCTCCCCGACGGGGAATTGAACCCTCACCACTATACTACCGAGGATTTAGATGAATATGCTTTCAACACTCATGATTTTCAGTGATCTGATGTTCAATTTCTCTATTTGTCAGGGCCTACATTGCAACATGTGAAGATATTCAAAACGTAACGATCGGTTAATTGCGTAATGTTCAGCGATTTCATAGTCCCCCAATTCATAGAGTTGAAGAATGCTGTGTTTGTGGGGAATTCATTACCGCCTTCAGGTCATTTTATGAGGTATGAATCAAACAATTCGGACGGTCAACTGTATATAGCAAATCATTTACTCAAAAACACCTCTCCGACGGGGAATTGAACCCCGGTCTTCCGCGTGACAGGCGGAGATACTCACCACTATACTATCGAGGATTTACATGAACATACTTTCTACACTCACGATTTTCAGTGATCTAATGCTCAATTTCTCTATATATAGCGGACTTTATTGCAACATGTTGAGATAATCACAACGTAACGATCGGTTAATTGCGTAATGTTCATCGATTTCATAGTCCCCCAATTCATAGAGTTGAAGAATTCTGTGTTTGATGGGAATTCATTACCGATTTCAGGTAATTTTATGAGGTATGAATCAAACAATTCGGACGGTCAACTGTATATAACAAATCATTTACTCAAAAGCACCTCCCCGACGGGGAATTGAACCCAGGTCTTCCGCGTGACAGGCGGAGGTACTCCCCACTATACTATCGAAGATTTACATGAACTTACTTAAGCTTCTACACTCACGATTTTCAGTGATCTAATGCTCAATTTCTCTATATATAGCGGCCTTTATTGCAACATGTGGAGATAATCACAACGTAACGATCGACTAATTGCGTAATGTTCAGCGATTTCATAGTCCCCCAATTCATAGAGTTGAAGAATTCTGTGTTTGATGGGAATTCATTACCGATTTCAGGTAATTTTATGAGGTATGAATCAAACAATTCGGACGGTCAACGGTATATAACAAATCATTTACTCAAAAGCACCTCCCCAACGGGGAATTGAACCCAGGTCTTCCGCGTGACAGGCGGAGATACTTGCCACTATACTATCGAAGATTTACATGAACTTACTTAAGTTTCTACACTCACGATTTTCAGTGATCTAATGCTCAATTTCTCTATATATAGCGGCCTTTATTGCAACATGTGGAGATAATCACAACGTAACGATCGATTAATTGCGTAATGTTCAGCGATTTCATAGTCCCCCAATTCATAGAGTTGAAGAATTCTGTGTTTGTGGGGAATTCTTTACCGATTTCAGGTCATTTTATGAGGTATGAATCAAACAATTCGGTCGTTCAACTGTATATAACAAATCATTTACTCAAAAATACCTCCCCGACGGGGAATTGAACCCCGGTGTTCCGCGTGACAGGCGGAGATACTCACCACTATACTATCGAGGATTTACATGAACATACTTTCTACACTCACGATTTTCAGTGATCTAATGCTCAATTTCTCTATATATAGCGGACTTTATTGCAACATGTTGAGATAATCACAACGTAACGATCGGTTAATTGCGAAATGTTCATCGATTTCATAGTCCCCCAATTCATAGAGTTGAAGAATTCTGTGTTTGTGGGGAATTCATTACCGATTTCAGGTCATTTTATGAGGTATGAATCAAACAATTTGGACGGTCAACTGTATATAACAAATCATTTACTCAAAAATACCTCCCGACGGGGAATTGAACCCAGGTCTTCCGCGTGACAGGCGGAGATACTCGCCACTATACTATCGAAGATTTACATGAACATACTTAAGTTTCTACACTCACGATTTTCAGTGATCTAATGCTCAATTTCTCTATATATAGCGGCCTTTATTGCAACATGTGGAGATAATCACAACGTAACGATCGATTAATTGCGTAATGTTCAGCGATTTCATAGTCCCCCAATTTATAGAGTTGAAGAATTCTGTGTTTGTGGGGAATTCATTACCGATTTCAGGTCATTTTATGAGGTATGAATCAGACAATTCGGACGTTCTACTGTATATAACAAATCATTTACTCAAAAATACCTCCCCGACGGGGAATTGAACCCTCACCACTATACTACCGAGGATTTAGATGAATATGCTTTCAACACTCATGATTTTCAGTGATCTGATGTTCAATTTCTCTATTTGTCAGGGCCTACATTGCAACATGTGAAGATATTCAAAACGTAACGATCGGTTAATTGCGTAATGTTCAGCGATTTCATAGTCCCCCAATTCATAGAGTTGAAGAATTCTGTGTTTGTGGGGAATTCATTACCGCCTTCAGGTCATTTTATGAGGTATGAATCAAACAATTCGGACGGTCAACTGTATATAGCAAATCATTTACTCAAAAACACCTCCCCGACGGGGAATTGAACCCCGGTCTTCCGCGTGACAGGCGGAGATACTCGCCACTATACTATCGAAGATTTAAATGAACATACTTAAGTTTCTACACTCACGATTTTCAGTGATCTAATGCTCAATTTCTCTATATATAGCGGCCTTTATTGCAACATGTGGAGATAATCACAACGTAACGATCGATTAATTGCGTAATGTTCAGCGATTTCATAGTCCCCCAATTTATAGAGTTGAAGAATTCTGTGTTTGTGGGGAATTCATTACCGATTTCAGGTCATTTTATGAGGTATGAATCAGACAATTCGGACGTTCAACTGTATATAACAAATCATTTACTCAAAAATACCTCCCCGACGGGGAATTGAACCTTCACCACTATACTACCGAGGATTTAGATGAATATGCTTTCAACACTCATGATTTTCAGTGATCTGATGTTCAATTTATCTATTTGCCAGGGCCTACTTTGCAACATGTGAAGATATTCAAAACGTAACGATCGGTTAATTGCGTAATGTTCAGCGATTTCATAGTCCCCCAATTCATAGAGTTGAAGAATTCTGTGTTTGTGGGGAATTCATTACCGCTTTCAGGTCATTTTATGAGGTATGAATCAAACAATTCGGACGGTCAACTGTATATAGCAAATCATTTACTCAAAAATACCTCCCCGACGGGGAATTGAACCCCGGTCTTCCGCGTGACAGGCGGAGATACTCACCACTATACTATCGAGGATTTACATGAACATACTTTCTACACTCATGATTTTCAGTGATCTAATGCTCAATTTCTCTATATATAGCGGACTTTATTGCAACATGTTGAGATAATCACAACGTAACGATCGGTTAATTGCGTAATGTTCATCGATTTCATAGTTCCCCAATTCATAGAGTTGAAGAATTCTGTGTTTGATGGGAATTCATTACCGATTTCAGGTCATTTTATGAGGTATAAATCAAACAATTCGGACGGTCAACTGTATATAACAAATCATTTACTCAAAAGTACCTCCCTGACGGGGAATTGAACCCAGGTCTTCCGCGTAACAGGCGGAGATACTCGCCACTATACTATCGAAGATTTACATGAACTTACTTAAGTTTCTACACTCACGATTTTCAGTGATCTAATGCTCAATTTCTCTATATATAGCGGCCTTTATTGCAACATGTGGAGATAATCACAACGTAACGATCGATTAATTGCGTAATGTTCAGCGATTTCATAGTCCCCCAATTCATAGAGTTGAAGAATTCTGTGTTTGTGGGGAATTCTTTACCGATTTCAGGTAATTTTATGAGGTATGAATCAAACAATTCGGACGTTCAACTGTATATAACAAATCATTTACTCAAAAATACCTCCCCGACGGGGAATTGAACCCCGGTCTTCCGCGTGACAGGCGGAGATACTCACCACTATACTATCGAGGATTTACATGAACATACCTTCTACACTCACGATTTTCAGTGATCTAATGCTCAATTTCTCTATATATAGCGGCCTTTATTGCAACATGTGGAGATAATCACAACGTAACGATCGATTAATTGCGTAATGTTCAGCGATTTCATAGTCCCCCAATTTATAGAGTTGAAGAATTCTGTGTTTGTGGGGAATTCATTACCGATTTCAGGTCATTTTATGAGGTATGAATCAGACAATTCGGACGTTCAACTGTATATAACAAATCATTTACTCAAAAATACCTCCCCGACGGGGAATTGAACCTTCACCACTATACTACCGAAGATTTAGATGAATATGCTTTCAACACTCATGATTTTCAGTGATCTGATGTTCAATTTCTCTTTTTGTCAGGGCCTACATTGCAACGTGTGAAGATATTCAAAACGTAACGATCGGTTAATTGCGTAATGTTCAGCGATTTCATACTCCCCCAATTCATAGAGTTGAAGAATTCTGTGTTTGTGGGGAATTCATTACCGCTTTCAGGTCATTTTATGAGGTATGAATCAAACAATTCGGACGGTCAACTGTATATAGCAAATGATTTACTCAAAAACACCTCCCCGACGGGGAATTGAACCCCGGTCTTCGGCGTGACAGGCAGAGACACTCGCCACTATACTATCGAGGATTTACATTAACATACTTTCTACACTCTCGATTTTCAGTGATCTAATGATCAATTTCTCTATATATAGCGGACTTTATTGCAACATGTTGAGATAATCACAACGTAACGATCGGTTAATTGCGTAATGTTCATCGATTTCATAGTCCCCCAATTCATAGAGTTAGAGTTGAAGAATTCTGTGTTTGTGGGGAATTCATTACCGATTTCAGGTCATTTTATGAGGTATGAATCAAACAATTCGGACGGTCAACTGTATATAACAAATCATTTACTCAAAAGTACCTCGCCGACGGGGAATTGAACCCAAGTCTTCGCGTGACAGGCGGAGATACTCGCCACTATACTATCGAAGATTTACAGGAACGCACTTAAGTTTCTACACTCACGATTTTCAGTGATCTAATGCTTAATTTCTCTATATATAGCGGCCTTTATTGCAACATGTGGAGATAATCACAACGTAACGATCGATTAATTGCGTAATGTTCTGGGATTTCATAGTCCCCCAATTCATAGAGTTGAAGAATTTTCTGTTTGTGAGGAATTCATTACCGATTTCAGGTCATTTCATGAGGTATGAATCAAACAATTCGGACGGTCAACTGTATATAACAAATCATTTACTCAAAAATGCCTCCCCGACTGGGAATTGAACCCCGGTCTTCCGCGTGACAGGCGGAGATACTCACCACTATACTATCGAAGATTTACATGAATATGCTTTCAACACTCACGATTTTCAGTGATCTGATGCTCAATTTCTCTCTATATATAGCGGCCTTTATTGCAACATGTGGAGATAATCACAACGTAACGATCGATTAATTGCGTAATGTTCTGGGATTTCATAGTCCCCCAATTTATAGAGTTGAAGAATTCTGTATTTGTGGGGAATTCATTACCGATTTCAGGCCATTTTATGAGGTATGAATCAGACAATTCGGACGTTCAACTGTATATAACAAATCATTTACTCAAAAATACCTCCCCGACGGGGAATTGAACCCTCACCACTATACTACCGAGGATTTAGATGAATATGCTTTCAACACTCATGATTTTCAGTGATCTGATGTTCAATTTCTCTATTTGTCAGGGCCTACATTGCAACATGTGAAGATATTCCAAACGTAACGATCGGTTAATTGCGTAATGTTCAGCGATTTCATAGTCCCCCAATTCATAGAGTTGAAGAATTCTGTGTTTGTGGTGAATTCATTACCGCTTTCAGGTCATTTTATGAGGTATGAATCAAACAATTCGGACGGTCAACTGTATATAGCAAATCATTTACTCAAAAATACCTCTCCGACGGGGAATTGATCCCCGGTCTTCCGCGTGACAGGCGGAGATACTCACCACTATACTATCGAGGATTTACATGAACATACTTTCTACACTCACGATTTTCAGTGATCTAATGCTCAATTTCTCTATATATAGCGGACTTTATTGCAACATGTTGAGATAATCACAACGTAACGATCGGTTAATTGCGTAATGTTAATCGATTTCATAGTCCCCCAATACATAGAGTTGAAGAATTCTGTGTTTGTGGGGAATTCATTACCGATTTCAGGTCATTTTATGAGGTATGAATCAAACAATTCGGACGGTCAACTGTATATAACAAATCATTTACTCAAAAATACCTCCCCGACGGGGAATTGAACCCGGTCTTCCGCGTGACAGGCGGAGATACTCACCACTATACTACCGAGGATTTAGATGAATATGCTTTCAACACTCACGATTTTCAGTGATCTGATGCTCAATTTCTCTATATATATAGCGGCCTTTATTGCAACATGTGGAGATAATCACAACGTAACGATCGATTAATTGCGTAATGTTCAGGGATTTCATAGTCCCCCAATTTATAGAGTTGAAGAATTCTGTGTTTGTGGGAAATTCATTACCGATTTCAGGTCATTTTATGAGGTATGAATCAGACAATTCGGACGTTCAACTGTATATAACAAATCATTTACTCAAAAATACCTCCCCGACGGGGAATTGAACCGCGGTCTTCCGCGTGACAGGCGGAGATACTCACCACTATACTATCGAGGATTTACATGAACATACTTTCTACACTCACGATTTTCAGTGATCTAATGCTCAATTTCTCTCTATATATAGCGGCCTTTATTGCAACATGTGGAGATAATCACAACGTAACGATCGATTAATTGCGTAATGTTCTGGGATTTCATAGTCCCCCAATTCATGGAGTTGAAGAATTTTCTGTTTGTGAGGAATTCATTACCGATTTCAGGTCATTTTATGAGGTATGAACCAAACAATTCGGACGGTCAACTGTATATAACAAATCATTTACTCAAAAATGCCTCCCCGACGGGGAATTGAACCCTCACCACTATACTACCGAGGATTTAGATGAATATGCTTTCAACACTCATGATTTTCAGTGATCTGATGTTCAATTTCTCTATTTGTCAGGGCCTACATTGCAACATGTGAAGATATTCAAAACGTAACGATCGGTTAATTGCGTAATGTTCAGCGATTTCATAGTCCCCCAATTCATAGAGTTGAAGAATTCCGTGTTTGTGGGGAATTCATTACCGCTTTCAGGTCATTTTATGAGGTATGAATCAAACAATTCGGACGGTCAACTGTATATAGCAAATCATTTACTCAAAAATACCTCCCCGACGGGGAATTGAATCCCGGTCTTCCGCGTGACAGGCAGAGATACTCACCACTATACTATCGAGGATTTACATGAACATACTTTCTACACTCCCGATTTTCAGTGATCTAATGCTCAATTTCTCTATATATAGCGGACTTTATTGCAACATGTGAAGATATTCAAAACGTAACGATCGGTTAATTGCGTAATGTTCAGCGATTTCATAGTCCCCCAATTCATAGAGTTGAAGAATTCTGTGTTTGTGGGGAATTCATTACCGATTTCAGGTCATTTTATGAGGTATGAATCAAACAATTCGGACGGTCAACTGTTTATAACAAATCATTTACTCAAAAGTACCTCCACGACGGGGAATTGAACCCAGGTCTTCCGCGTGACAGGCGGAGATACTCGCCACTATACTATCGAAGATTTACATGAACGTACCTAAGTTTATACACTCACGATTTTCAGTGATCTAATGCTCAATTTCTCTATATATAGCGGCCTTTATTGCAACATGTGGAGATAATCACAAATTAACGATCGATTAATTGCGTAATGTTCAGCGATTTCATAGTCCCCCAATTCATAGAGTTGAAGAATTCTGTGTTTGTGGGGAATTCTTTCCCGATTTCAGGTCATTTTATGAGGTATGAATCAAACAATTCGGACGTTCAACTGTATATAACAAATCATTTACTCAAAAATACCTCCCCGACGGGGAATTGAACCCCGGTCTTCCGCGTGACAGGCGGAGATACTCACCACTATACTATCGAAGATTTACATGAACATACTTAAGTTTCTACACTCACGATTTTCAGTGATCTAATGCTCAATTTCTCTATATATAGCGGACTTTATTGCAACATGTTGAGATAATCACAACGTAACGATCGGTTAATTGCGTAATGTTCATCGATTTCATAGACCCCCAATTCATAGAGTTGAAGAATTCTGTGTTTGTGGGGAATTCATTACCGATTTAAGGTCATTTTATGAGGTATGAATCAAACAATTCGGACGGTCAACTGTATATAACAAATCATTTACAAATGGTACCTCCCGACGGGGAATTGAACCCAGGTCTTCCGCGTGACAGGCGCAGATAATCGCCACTATACTATCGAAGATTTACATGAACGTACTTAAGTTTCTACACTCACGATTTTCAGTGATTTAATGCTCAATTTCTCTATATATAGCTGCCTTGATTGCAACATGTGGAGATAATCACAAAGTAACGATCGATTAATTGCGTAATGTTCAGGGATTTCATAGTCCCCCAATTCATAGAGTTGAAGAATTATGTGTTTGTGAGGAATTCATTACCGATTTCAGGTCATTTTATGAGGTATGAATCAAACAATTCGGACGGTCAACTGTATATAACAAATCATTTACTTAAAAATACCTCCCCGACGGGGAATTGAACCACGGTCTTCCGCGTGAAAGGCGGAGATACTCACCACTATACTATCGAGGATTTACATGAACATACTTTCTACACTCACGATTTTCAGTGATCTATTGCTCAATTTCACTTTATATAGCGGCCTTTATTGCAACATGTGGAGATAATCACAACGTAACGATCGATTAATTGCGTAATCTTCAGGGATTTCAAAGTCACCTATTCATTGAGTTGAAGAATGCTGTATTTGTGAGGAATTCATTACCGATTTCAGGTCATTTTTTGAGGTATGAATCAAACAATTCGGACGGTCAACTGTATATAACAAATCATTTACTTAAAATATCTCCCAGACGGGGAATTGAACCCCGGGCTTCCGCGTGACAGGCGGAGATACTCACCACTATACTATCGAAGATTTACATGAATATGCTTTCAACACTCACGATTTTCAGTGATCTGATGCTCAATTTCTCTATATATAGCTGCCTTCATTGCAACATGTGGAGATAATCACAAAGTAACGATCGATTAATTGCGAAATGGTCAGGGATTTCAAAGTCACCAATTCATTGAGTTGAAGAATGCTGTGTTTGTGAGGAATTCATTACCGATTTCAGGTCATTTTATGAGGTATGAATCAAACAATTCGGACGGTCAACTGTATATAACAAATCATTTACTTAAAAATACCTCCCCGACGGGGAATTGAACCCGACATGAATATGCTTTCAACACTCACGATTTTCAGTGATCTGATGCTCAATTTCTCTATATATAGCTGCCTTGATTGCAACATGTGGAGATAATCAGAAAGTAACGATCGATTAATTGCGTAATGTTCAGGGATTTCAAAGTCCCCAATTCATAGAGTTGAAGAATGCTGTGTTTGTGAGGAATTCATTACCGATTTCAGGTCATTTTATGAGGTATGAATCAAACAATTCGGACGGTCAACTGTATATAACAAATCATTTACTTAAAAACACCTCCCCGACGGGGAATTGAACCGCGGGCTTCGCGTGACAGGCGGAGATACTCACCACTATACTATCGAAGATTTACATGAATATGCTTTCAACACTCACGATTTTCAGTGATCTGATGCTCAATTTCTCTATATATAGCTGCCTTCATTGCAACATGTGGAGATAATCACAAAGTAACGATCGATTAATTGCGAAATGGTCAGGGATTTCAAAGTCACCAATTCATTGAGTTGAAGAATGCTGTATTTGTGAGGAATTCATTACCGATTTCAGGTCATTTCATGAGGTATGAATCAAACAATTCGGACGGTCAACTGTATATAGCAAATCATTTACTCAAAAATACCTCCCCGACGGGGAATTGAACCCCGGTCTTCCGCGTGACAGGCGGAGATACTCACCACTATTATATCGAGGATTTACATGAATATACTTTCTACACTCACGATTTTCAGTGATCTAATGCTCAATTTCTCTATATATAGCGGCCTTTATTGCAACATGTGGAGATAATCACAACGTAACGATCGATTAATTGCGTAATGTTCAGCGATTTCATAGTCCCCCAATTCATAGAGTTGAAGAATTCTGTGTTTGTGGGGAATTCTTTACCGATTTCAGGTCATTTTATGAGGTATGAATCAAACAATTCGGACGTTCAACTGTATATAACAAATCATTTACTTAAAATATCTTCCGACGGGGAATTGAACCCCGGGCTTCCGCGTGACATGCGGAGACACTCACCACTATACTATCGAAGATTTACATGAATATGCTTTCAACACTCACGATTTTCAGCGATCTGATGCTCAATTTCTCTATATATAGCTGCCTTGATTGCAACATGTGGAGATAATCACAAAGTAACGATCGATTAATTGCGTAATGTTCAGGGATTTCATAGTCCCCCAATTCATAGAGTTGAAGAATTCTGTGTTTGTGAGGAATTCATTACCGATTTCAGGTCATTTTATGAGGTATGAATCAAACAATTCGGACGGTCAACTGTATATAACAAATCATTTACTTAAAAATACCTCCCCGACGGGGAATTGAACCACGGTCTTCCGCGTGACAGGTGGAGATACTCACCACTATACTATCGAGGATTTACATGAATATGATTTCAACACTCACGATTTTCAGTTATCTTATTCTCAATTTCTCTACATACAGCTGCCTTTATTGCAACATATGGAGATAATCACAACGTAACAATCGATTAATTGCGAAATGTTCAGGGATTTCAATGTCACCAATTCATTGAGTTGAAGAATTCTGTGTTTGTGAGGAATTCATTACCGATTTCAGGTCATTTTATGAGGTATGAATCAAACAATTCGGACGGTCAACTGTATATAACAAATCATTTACTTAAAAATACCTCCCCGACGGGGAATTGAACCACCGTCACGGTCTTCCGCGTGACAGGCGGAGATACTCACCACTATACTACCGAGGATTTACATGAACATACTTTCTACACTCACGATTTTCAGTGATCTAATGCTCAATTTCTCTTTATATAGCGGACTTTATTGCAACATGTGGAAATAATCACAACGTAACGATCGATTAATTGCGTAATCTTCAGGGATTTCAAAGTCACCTATTCATTGAGTTGAAGAATGCAGTATTTGTGAGGAATTCATTACCGATTTCAGGTCACTTTATGAGGTATGAATCAAACAATTCGGAGGGTCAACTGTATATAACAAATCATTTACTCAAAAATACCTCACCGACGGGGAACTGAACCACGGTCGTCCGCGTGACAGGCTTAGATACTCACCACTATTATATCGAGGATTTACATGAATATACTTTCAACACTCACGATTTTCAGTGATCTAATGCTCACTTTTTCTATATGTAGCGGCCTTTATTGGAACATGTGGAGATAATCACAACGGAACAATCGATTAATTGCGAAATGTTCAGAGATTTCAAAGTCACCAATTCATTGATTTGAAGAAGGCTGTATTTGTGAGAAATTCATTACCGATTTCAGGTCATTTTATGAGGTATAATCAAACAATGCGGACGGTCCACTGTATATAACAAATCATTTACTTAAAAATACCTCCCCGACGGGGAATTGAACCCCGGTCTTCCGCGTGACAGGCGGAGATACTCACCACTATTATATCGAGGATTTACATGATTATTCTTTCTACACTCACGATTTTCAGTGATCTAATGCTCAATTTCTCTTTATATAGCGGCCTTTATTGCAACATGTGGAGATAATCACAACGTAACGATCGATTAATTGCGTAATGTTCAGGGATTTCATAGTCCCCCAATTCATAGAGTTGAAGAATTCTGTGTTTGTGAGGAATTCATTACCGATTTCAGGACATTTTATGAGGTATGAATCAAACAATTCGGACGGTCAACTGTTTATAACAAATCATTTACTCAAAAGTACCTCCCCGACGGGGAATCGAACCCAGGTCTTCCGCGTGACAGGCGGGGACACTCGCCACTATACTATCGAAGATTTACATGAACGTACTTAAGTTTCTACACTCACGATTTCAGTGATCTAATGCTCAATTTCTCTATATATAGCGGCCTTTATTGCAACATGTGGAGATAATCACAACGTAACGATCGATTAATTGCGTAATGTTCAGCGATTTCATAGTCCCCCAATTCATAGAGTTGAAGAATTCTGTGTTTGTGGGGAATTCTTTACCGATTTCAGGTCATTTTATGAGGTATGAATCAAACAATTCGGACGTTCAACTGTATATAACAAATCATTTACTTAAAATATCTTCCGACGGGGAATTGAACCCCGGGCTTCCGCGTGACATGCGGAGATACTCACCACTATACTATCGAGGATTTACATGAATATGCTTTCAACACTCACGATTTTCAGTGATCTGATGCTCAATTTCTCTATATATAGCTGCCTTCATTGCAACATGTGGAGATAATCACAAAGTAACGATCGATTAATTGCGAAATGGTCAGGGATTTCAAAGTCACCAATTCATTGAGTTGAAGAATGCTGTATTTGTGAGGAATTCATTACCGATTTCAGGTCATTTTATGAGGTATGAATCAAACAATTCGGACGGTCAACTGTATATAACAAATCATTTACTTAAAAATACCTCCCCGACGGGGAATTGAACCACGGTCTTCCGCGTGACAGGCGGAGATACTCACCACTATACAATCGAGGATTTACATGAACATACTTTCTACACTCACGATTTTCAGTGATCTAATGCTCAATTTCTCTTTATATAGCGGCCTTTATTGCAACATGTGGAGATAATCACAACGTAACGATCGATTAATTGCGTAATCTTCAGGGATTACAAAGTCACCTATTCATTGAGTTGAAGAATGCTGTATTTTTGAGGAATTCATTACCGATTTCAGGTCATTTTATGAGGTATGAATCAAACAATTCGGACGGTCAACTGTATATAACAAATCATTTACTTAAAAATACCTCCCGACGGGGAATTGAACCACGGTCTTCCGCGTGACAGGAGGAGATACTCACCACTATACTATCGAGGATTTACATGAACATACTTTCTACACTCACGATTTTCAGTGATCTAATGCTCAATTTCTCTATCTGTAACGGCCTTCATTGCAACATGTGAACATATTCAAAACGTAACGATCGGTTAATTGCGTAATGGTAACGGACTTCATCACAACATGTGAAGATAATCACAACGTAACGATCGATTAATTGCGTAATGTTCTGGGATTTCAAAGTCACCAATTCATTGAGTTGATGAATTCTGTATTTGTGAGGAATTGGTTACCGATTTCTAGTCGTTTTATGAGGTGTGAATCAAACAATTCGGACCGTCAACTGTATATAACAAATCATTTACTTAAAATACCTCCCCGACGGGGAATTAAACACCGGGCTTCCGCGTGACAGGCGGAGATACTCACCACTAAACTATCGAAGATTTACATGATTATTCTTTCAACACTCACGATTTTCAGTGATCTGATGCTCAATTTCTCTATATATAGCTGCCTTTATTGCAACATGTGGAGATAATCACAAAGAAACGATCGATTAATTGCGAAATGTTCAGGGATTTCAAAGTTACCAATTCATTGAGTTGAAGAATGCTGTATTTGTGAGGAATTCATTACCGATTTCAGGTCATTTTATGAGGTATGAATCAAACAATTCGGACGGTCAACTGTATATAACAAATCATTTACTCAAAAATACCTCCCCGACGGGGAACTGAACCCCGGTCTTCCGCGTGACAGGCTTAGATACTCACCACTATTATATCGAGGATTTACATGAATATAATTTCAACACTCACGATTTTCAGTGATCTAATGCTCAATTTTTCTATATGTAGCGGCCTTTATTGCAACATGTGGAGATAATCACAACGGAACAATCGATTAATTGCGAAATGTTCAGAGATTTAAAAGTCACCAATTCATTGATTTGAAGAAGGCTGTATTTGTGAGAAATTCATTACCGATTTCAGGTCATTTTATGAGGTATGAATCAAACAATTCGGACGGTCAACTGTATATAACAAATCATTTACTCAAAAATGCCTCCCCGACGGGGAATTGAACCCTGGTCTTCCGCGTGACAGGCGGAGATACTCACCACTATACTATCGAAGATTTACATGATTATTCTTTCAACACTCACGATTTTCAGTGATCTGATGCTCAATTTCTCTATATATAGCTGCCTTTATTGCAACATGTGGAGATAATCACAAAGAAACGATCGATTAATTGCGAAATGTTCAGGGATTTCAAAGTCACCAATTCATTGAGTTGAAGAATGCTGTATTTGTGAGGAATTCATTACGGATTTCAGGTCATTTTATGAGGTATGAATCAAACAATTCGGACGGTCAACTGTATATAACAAATCATTTACTCAAAAATACCTCCCGGACGGGGAACTGAACCCCGGTCGTCCGCGTGACAGGCTTAGATACTCACCACTATATTATCGAGGATTTACATGAACATACTTTCTACACTCACGATTTTCAGTGATCTAATGCTCAATTTCTCTTTATATAGCGGCCTTTATTGCAACATGTGGAGATAATCACAACGGAACAATCGATTAATTGCGAAATGTTCAGGGATTTCATAGTCCCCAATTCTTTGATTTGAAGAATGCTGTATTTGTGAGGAATTCATTACGGATTTCAGGTCATTTTATGAGGTATGAATCAAACAATTCGGACGGTCAACTGTATATAACAAATCATTTACTCAAAAATACCTCCCGGACGGGGAACTGAACCCCGGTCGTCCGCGTGACAGGCGGAGATACTCACCACTATACTATCGAAGATTTACATGATTATTCTTTCAACACTCACGATTTTCAGTGATCTGATGCTCAATTTCTCTATATATAGCTGCCTTTATTGCAACATGTGGAGATAATCACAAAGAAACGATCGATTAATTGCGAAATGTTCAGGGATTTCAAAGTCACCAATTCATTGAGTTGAAGAATGCTGTATTTGTGATAAATTCATTACGGATTTCAGGTCATTTTATGAGGTATGAATCAAACAATTCGGACGGTCAACTGTATATAACAAATCATTTACTCAAAAATACCTCCCGGACGGGGAACTGAACCCCGGTCGTCCGCGTGACAGGCTTAGATACTCACCACTATTATATCGAGGATTTACATGAAAATACTTTCAACACTCACGATTTTCAGTGATCTAATGCTCATTTTTTCTATATATAGCGGCCTTTATTGCAACATGTGGAGATAATCACAACGGAACAATCGATTAATTGCGAAATGTTCAGAGATTTCAAAGTCACCAATTCTTTGATTTGAAGAATGCTGTATTTGTGAGAAATTCATTACCGATTTCAGGTCATTTTATGAGGTATGAATCAAACAATTCGGACGGTCAACTGTATATAACAAAGCATATACTCAAAAATGCCTTCCCACGGGGAATTGAACCCCGGTCTTCCGCGTGACAGGCGGAGATACTCACCACTATACTATCGAAGATTTACATGATTATACTTTCAACACTCACGATTTTCAGTGATCTGATGCTCAATTTCTCTATATATAGCTGCCTTTATTGCAACATGTGGAGATAATCACAACGGAACAATCGATTAATTGCGAAATGTTCAGAGATTTCAAAGTCACCAATTCATTGATTTGAAGAAGGCTGTATTTGTGAGAAATTCATTACCGATTTCAGGTCATTTTATGAGGTATGAATCAAACAATGCGGACGGTCCACTGTATATAACAAATCATTTACTCAAAAATACCTCCCGGACGGGGAACTGAACCCCGGTCGTCCGCGTGACAGGCTTAGATACTCACCACTATTATATCGAGGATTTACATGAAAATACTTTCAACACTCACGATTTTCAGTGATCTAATGCTCATTTTTTCTATATATAGCGGCCTTTATTGCAACATGTGGAGATAATCACAACGGAACAATCGATTAATTGCGAAATGTTCAGAGATTTCAAAGTCACCAATTCTTTGATTTGAAGAATGCTGTATTTGTGAGAAATTCATTACCGATTTCAGGTCATTTTATGAGGTATGAATCAAACAATTCGGACGGTCAACTGTATATAACAAAGCATATACTCAAAAATGCCTTCCCACGGGGAATTGAACCCCGGTCTTCCGCGTGACAGGCGGAGATACTCACCACTATACTATCGAAGATTTACATGATTATACTTTCAACACTCACGATTTTCAGTGATCTGATGCTCAATTTCCTTATATATAGCTGCCTTTATTGCAACATGTGGAGATAATCACAAAGAAACGATCGATTAATTGCGAAATGTTCAGGGATTTCAAAGTTACCAATTCATTGAGTTGAAGAATGCTGTATTTGTGAGGAATTCATTACCGATTTCAGGTCATTTTATGAGGTATGAATCAAACAATTCGGACGGTCAACTGTATATAACAAATCATTTACTCAAAAATACCTCCCCGACGGGGAACTGAACCCCGGTCGTCCGCTTGACAGGCTTATATACTCACCACTATTATATCGAGGATTTACATGAATATACTTTCAACACTCACGATTTTCAGTGATCTAATGCTCAATTTTTCTATATGTAGCGGCCTTTATTGCAACATGTGGAGATAATCACAACGGAACAATCGATTAATTGCGAAATGTTCAGAGATTTCAAAGTCACCAATTCATTGATTTGAAGAAGGCTGTATTTGTGAGAAATTCATTACCGATTTCAGGTCATTTTATGAGGTATGAATCAAACAATGCGGACGGTCCACTGTATATAACAAATCATTTACTTAAAAATACCTCCCCGACGGGGAATTGAACCCCGGTCTTCCGCGTGACAGGCGGAGATACTCACCACTATATTATCGAGGATTTACATGAACATACTTTCTACACTCACGATTTTCAGTGATCTAATGCTCAATTTCTCTTTATATAGCGGCCTTTATTGCAACATGTGGAGATAATCACAACGTAACGATCGATTAATTGCGTACTGTTCAGGGATTTCATAGTCCCCCAATTCATAGAGTTGAAGAATTCT
This sequence comes from Saccoglossus kowalevskii, assembly GCF_978046115.1. Classification (NCBI taxonomy): domain Eukaryota; kingdom Metazoa; phylum Hemichordata; class Enteropneusta; family Harrimaniidae; genus Saccoglossus; species Saccoglossus kowalevskii. The sequence continues at coordinate 28,754,022 of NC_140657.1, forward strand.
GTGTTTTTGAAGAATTCATTACCGATTTCAGGACATTTTATGAGGTATGAATCAAACAATTCGGACGGTCAACTGTATATAACAAATCATTTACTTAAAATACCTCCCCGATGGGGAATTGAACCCCGCTCTTCCGCGTGACAGGCTTAGATACTCACCACTATTATATCGAGGATTTACATGAATATACTTTCAACACTCACGATTTTCAGTGATCTAATGCTCATTTTTTCTATATATAGCGGCCTTTATTGCAACATGTGGAGATAATCACAACGGAACAATCGATTAATTGCGAAATGTTCAGAGATTTCAAAGTCACCAATTCTTTGATTTGAAGAATGCTGTATTTGTGAGAAATTCATTACCGATTTCAGGTCATTTTATGAGGTATGAATCAAATAATTCGGACGGTCAACTGTATATAACAAATCATTTACTCAAAAATGCCTCCCCGACGGGGAATTGAACCCCGGTCTTCCGCGTGACAGGCGGAAATACTCACCACTAAACTCTCGAAGATTTACATGATTATTGTTTCAACACTCACGATTTTCAGTGATCTGATGCTCAATTTCTCTATATATAGCTGCCTTTATTGCAACATGTGGAGATAATCACAAAGAAACGATCGATTAATTGCGAAATGTTCAGGGATTTCAAAGTTACCAATTCATTGAGTTGAAGAATGCTGTATATGTGAGGAATTCATTACCGATTTCAGGTCATTTTATGAGGTATGAATCAAACAATTCGGACGGTCAACTGTATATAACAAATCATTTACTCAAAAATACCTCCCCGACGGGGAACTGAACCCCGGTCGTCCGCGTGACAGGCTTAGATACTCACCACTATTATATCGAGGATTTACATGAATATACTTTCAACACTCACGATTTTCAGTGATCTAATGCTCATTTTTTCTATATGTAGCGGCCTTTATTGCAACATGTGGAGATAATCACAACGGAACAATCGATTAATTGCGAAATGTTCAGAGATTTAAAAGTCACCAATTCATTGATTTGAAGAAGGCTGTATTTGTGAGAAATTCATTACCGATTTCAGGTCATTTTATGAGGTATGAATCAAACAATGCGGACGGTCCACTGTATATAACAAATCATTTACTTAAAAATACCTCCCCGACGGGGAATTGAACCCCGGTCTTCCGCGTGACAGGCGGAGATACTCACCACTATATTATCGAGGATTTACATGAACATACTTTCTACACTCACGATTTTCAGTGATCTAATGCTCAATTTCTCTTTATATAGCGGCCTTTATTGCAACATGTGGAGATAATCACAACGTAACGATCGATTAATTGCGTAATGTTCAGGGATTTCATAGTCCCCCAATTCATAGAGTTGAAGAATTCTGTGTTTGTGAGGAATTCATTACCGATTTCAGGACATTTTATGAGGTATGAATCAAACAATTCGGACGGTCAACTGTATATAACAAATCATTTACTTAAAATACCTCCCCGATGGGGAATTGAACCCCGCTCTTCCGCGTGACAGGCTTAGATATTCAACACTAATATATCGAGGATTTACATGAATATACTTTCAACACTCACGATTTTCATTGATCTAATGCTCAATTTTTCTATATGTAGCGGCCTTTATTGCAACATGTGGAGATAATCACAACGGAACAATCGATTAATTGCGAAATGTTCAGAGATTTCAAAGTCACCAATTCATTGATTTGAAGAAGGCTGTATTTGTGAGAAATTCATTACCGATTTCAGGTCATTTTATGAGGTATGAATCAAACAATGCGGACGGTCCACTGTATATAACAAATCATTTACTTAAAAATACCTCCCCGACGGGGAATTGAACCCCGGTCTTCCGCGTGACAGGCGGAGATACTCACCACTATATTATCGAGGATTTACATGAACATACTTTCTACACTCACGATTTTCAGTGATCTAATGCTCAATTTCTCTTTATATAGCGGCCTTTATTGCAACATGTGGAGATAATCACAACGGAACAATCGATTAATTGCGAAATGTTCAGGGATTTCATAGTCCCCAATTCTTTGATTTGAAGAATGCTGTATTTGTGAGGAATTCATTACGGATTTCAGGTCATTTTATGAGGTATGAATCAAACAATTCGGACGGTCAACTGTATATAACAAATCATTTACTCAAAAATACCTCCCGGACGGGGAACTGAACCCCGGTCGTCCGCGTGACAGGCGGAGATACTCACCACTATACTATCGAAGATTTACATGATTATTCTTTCAACACTCACGATTTTCAGTGATCTGATGCTCAATTTCTCTATGTATAGCTGCCTTTATTGCAACATGTGGAGATAATCACAAAGAAACGATCGATTAATTGCGAAATGTTCAGGGATTTCAAAGATACCAATTCATTGAGTTGAAGAATGCTGTATTTGTGAGGAATTCATTACCGATTTCAGGTCATTTTATGAGGTATGAATCAAACAATTCGGACGGTCAACTGTATATAACAAATCATTTACTCAAAAATACCTCCCCGACGGGGAACTGAACCCCGGTCGTCCGCTTGACAGGCTTATATACTCACCACTATTATATCGAGGATTTACATGAATATACTTTCAACACTCACGATTTTCAGTGATCTAATGCTCAATTTTTCTATATGTAGCGGCCTTTATTGCAACATGTGGAGATAATCACAACGGAACAATCGATTAATTGCGAAATGTTCAGAGATTTCAAAGTCACCAATTCATTGATTTGAAGAAGGCTGTATTTGTGAGAAATTCATTACCGATTTCAGGTCATTTTATGAGGTATGAATCAAACAATGCGGACGGTCCACTGTATATAACAAATCATTTACTTAAAAATACCTCCCCGACGGGGAATTGAACCCCGGTCTTCCGCGTGACAGGCGGAGATACTCACCACTATATTATCGAGGATTTACATGAACATACTTTCTACACTCACGATTTTCAGTGATCTAATGCTCAATTTCTCTTTATATAGCGGCCTTTATTGCAACATGTGGAGATAATCACAACGTAACGATCGATTAATTGCGTAATGTTCAGGGATTTCATAGTCCCCCAATTCATAGAGTTGAAGAATTCTGTATTTGTGAGGAATTCATTACCGATTTCAGGTCATTTTATGAGGTATGAATCAAACAATTCGGACGGTCAACTGTATATAACAAATCATTTACTCAAAAATACCTCCCCGACGGGGAACTGAACCCCGGTCGTCCGCTTGACAGGCTTATATACTCACCACTATTATATCGAGGATTTACATGAATATACTTTCAACACTCACGATTTTCAGTGATCTAATGCTCAATTTTTCTATATGTAGCGGCCTTTATTGCAACATGTGGAGATAATCACAACGGAACAATCGATTAATTGCGAAATGTTCAGAGATTTCAAAGTCACCAATTCATTGATTTGAAGAAGGCTGTATTTGTGAGAAATTCATTACCGATTTCAGGTCATTTTATGAGGTATGAATCAAACAATGCGGACGGTCCACTGTATATAACAAATCATTTACTTAAAAATACCTCCCCGACGGGGAATTGAACCCCGGTCTTCCGCGTGACAGGCGGAGATACTCACCACTATATTATCGAGGATTTACATGAACATACTTTCTACACTCACGATTTTCAGTGATCTAATGCTCAATTTCTCTTTATATAGCGGCCTTTATTGCAACATGTGGAGATAATCACAACGTAACGATCGATTAATTGCGTAATGTTCAGGGATTTCATAGTCCCCCAATTCATAGAGTTGAAGAATTCTGTATTTGTGAGGAATTCATTACCGATTTCAGGTCATTTTATGAGGTATGAATCAAACAATTCGGACGGTCAACTGTATATAACAAATCATTTACTCAAAAATACCTCCCCGACGGGGAACTGAACCCCGGTCGTCCGCTTGACAGGCTTATATACTCACCACTATTATATCGAGGATTTACATGAATATACTTTCAACACTCACGATTTTCAGTGATCTAATGCTCAATTTTTCTATATGTAGCGGCCTTTATTGCAACATGTGGAGATAATCACAACGGAACAATCGATTAATTGCGAAATGTTCAGAGATTTCAAAGTCACCAATTCATTGATTTGAAGAAGGCTGTATTTGTGAGAAATTCATTACCGATTTCAGGTCATTTTATGAGGTATGAATCAAACAATGCGGACGGTCCACTGTATATAACAAATCATTTACTTAAAAATACCTCCCCGACGGGGAATTGAACCCCGGTCTTCCGCGTGACAGGCGGAGATACTCACCACTATATTATCGAGGATTTACATGAACATACTTTCTACACTCACGATTTTCAGTGATCTAATGCTCAATTTCTCTTTATATAGCGGCCTTTATTGCAACATGTGGAGATAATCACAACGTAACGATCGATTAATTGCGTAATGTTCAGGGATTTCATAGTCCCCCAATTCATAGAGTTGAAGAATTCTGTGTTTGTGAGGAATTCATTACCGATTTCAGGACATTTTATGAGGTATGAATCAAACAATTCGGACGGTCAACTGTATATAACAAATCATTTACTTAAAATACCTCCCCGATGGGGAATTGAACCCCGCTCTTCCGCGTGACAGGCTTAGATATTCAACACTAATATATCGAGGATTTACATGAATATACTTTCAACACTCACGATTTTCATTGATCTAATGCTCAATTTTTCTATATGTAGCGGCCTTTATTGCAACATGTGGAGATAATCACAACGGAACAATCGATTAATTGCGAAATGTTCAGAGATTTCAAAGTCACCAATTCATTGATTTGAAGAAGGCTGTATTTGTGAGAAATTCATTACCGATTTCAGGTCATTTTATGAGGTATGAATCAAACAATGCGGACGGTCCACTGTATATAACAAATCATTTACTTAAAAATACCTCCCCGACGGGGAATTGAACCCCGGTCTTCCGCGTGACAGGCGGAGATACTCACCACTATATTATCGAGGATTTACATGAACATACTTTCTACACTCACGATTTTCAGTGATCTAATGCTCAATTTCTCTTTATATAGCGGCCTTTATTGCAACATGTGGAGATAATCACAACGGAACAATCGATTAATTGCGAAATGTTCAGGGATTTCATAGTCCCCAATTCTTTGATTTGAAGAATGCTGTATTTGTGAGGAATTCATTACGGATTTCAGGTCATTTTATGAGGTATGAATCAAACAATTCGGACGGTCAACTGTATATAACAAATCATTTACTCAAAAATACCTCCCGGACGGGGAACTGAACCCCGGTCGTCCGCGTGACAGGCGGAGATACTCACCACTATACTATCGAAGATTTACATGATTATTCTTTCAACACTCACGATTTTCAGTGATCTGATGCTCAATTTCTCTATATATAGCTGCCTTTATTGCAACATGTGGAGATAATCACAAAGAAACGATCGATTAATTGCGAAATGTTCAGGGATTTCAAAGTCACCAATTCATTGAGTTGAAGAATGCTGTATTTGTGAGGAATTCATTACGGATTTCAGGTCATTTTATGAGGTATGAATCAAACAATTCGGACGGTCAACTGTATATAACAAATCATTTACTCAAAAATACCTCCCCGACGGGGAACTGAACCCCGGTCGTCCGCGTGACAGGCTTAGATACTCACCACTATTATATCGAGGATTTACATGAAAATACTTTCAACACTCACGATTTTCAGTGATCTGATGCTCAATTTCTCTATATATAGCTGCCTTTATTGCAACATGTGGAGATAATCACAACGGAACAATCGATTAATTGCGAAATGTTCAGGGATTTCATAGTCCCCAATTCTTTGATTTGAAGAATGCTGTATTTGTGAGGAATTCATAACGGATTTCAGGTCATTTTATGAGGTATGAATCAAACAATTCGGACGGTCAACTGTATATAACAAATCATTTACTCAAAAATACCTCCCGGACGAGGAACTGAACCCCGGTCGTCCGCGTGACAGGCGGAGATACTCACCACTATACTATCGAAGATTTACATGATTATTCTTTCAACACTCACGATTTTCAGTGATCTGATGCTCAATTTCTCTATATATAGCTGCCTTTATTGCAACATGTGGAGATAATCACAAAGAAACGATCGATTAATTGCGAAATGTTCAGGGATTTCAAAGTCACCAATTCATTGAGTTGAAGAATGCTGTATTTGTGAGGAATTCATTACGGATTTCAGGTCATTTTATGAGGTATGAATCAAACAATTCGGACGGTCAACTGTATATAACAAATCATTTACTCAAAAATACCTCCCGGACGTGGAACTGAACCCCGGTCGTCCGCGTGACAGGCTTAGATACTCACCACTATTATATCGAGGATTTACATGAAAATACTTTCAACACTCACGATTTTCAGTGATCTAATGCTCATTTTTTCTATATATAGCGGCCTTTATTGCAACATGTGGAGATAATCACAACGGAACAATCGATTAATTGCGAAATGTTCAGAGATTTCAAAGTCACCAATTCTTTGATTTGAAGAATGCTGTATTTGTGAGAAATTCATTACCGATTTCAGGTCATTTTATGAGGTATGAATCAAACAATTCGGACGGTCAACTGTATATAACAAAGGATATACTCAAAAATGCCTTCCCACGGGGAATTGAACCCCGGTCTTCCGCGTGACAGGCGGAGATACTCACCACTATACTATCGAAGATTTACATGATTATACCTTCAACACTCACGATTTTCAGTGATCTGATGCTCAATTTCTCTATGTATAGCTGCCTTTATTGCAACATGTGGAGATAATCACAAAGAAACGATCGATTAATTGCGAAATGTTCAGGGATTTCAAAGATACCAATTCATTGAGTTGAAGAATGCTGTATTTGTGAGGAATTCATTACCGATTTCAGGTCATTTTATGAGGTATGAATCAAACAATTCGGACGGTCAACTGTATATAACAAATCATTTACTCAAAAATACCTCCCCGACGGGGAACTGAACCCCGGTCGTCCGCTTGACAGGCTTATATACTCACCACTATTATATCGAGGATTTACATGAATATACTTTCAACACTCACGATTTTCAGTGATCTAATGCTCAATTTTTCTATATGTAGCGGCCTTTATTGCAACATGTGGAGATAATCACAACGGAACAATCGATTAATTGCGAAATGTTCAGAGATTTCAAAGTCACCAATTCATTGATTTGAAGAAGGCTGTATTTGTGAGAAATTCATTACCGATTTCAGGTCATTTTATGAGGTATGAATCAAACAATGCGGACGGTCCACTGTATATAACAAATCATTTACTTAAAAATACCTCCCCGACGGGGAATTGAACCCCGGTCTTCCGCGTGACAGGCGGAGATACTCACCACTATATTATCGAGGATTTACATGAACATACTTTCTACACTCACGATTTTCAGTGATCTAATGCTCAATTTCTCTTTATATAGCGGCCTTTATTGCAACATGTGGAGATAATCACAACGTAACGATCGATTAATTGCGTAATGTTCAGGGATTTCATAGTCCCCCAATTCATAGAGTTGAAGAATTCTGTATTTGTGAGGAATTCATTACCGATTTCAGGTCATTTTATGAGGTATGAATCAAACAATTCGGACGGTCAACTGTATATAACAAATCATTTACTCAAAAATACCTCCCCGACGGGGAACTGAACCCCGGTCGTCCGCTTGACAGGCTTATATACTCACCACTATTATATCGAGGATTTACATGAATATACTTTCAACACTCACGATTTTCAGTGATCTAATGCTCAATTTTTCTATATGTAGCGGCCTTTATTGCAACATGTGGAGATAATCACAACGGAACAATCGATTAATTGCGAAATGTTCAGAGATTTCAAAGTCACCAATTCATTGATTTGAAGAAGGCTGTATTTGTGAGAAATTCATTACCGATTTCAGGTCATTTTATGAGGTATGAATCAAACAATGCGGACGGTCCACTGTATATAACAAATCATTTACTTAAAAATACCTCCCCGACGGGGAATTGAACCCCGGTCTTCCGCGTGACAGGCGGAGATACTCACCACTATATTATCGAGGATTTACATGAACATACTTTCTACACTCACGATTTTCAGTGATCTAATGCTCAATTTCTCTTTATATAGCGGCCTTTATTGCAACATGTGGAGATAATCACAACGTAACGATCGATTAATTGCGTAATGTTCAGGGATTTCATAGTCCCCCAATTCATAGAGTTGAAGAATTCTGTGTTTTTGAAGAATTCATTACCGATTTCAGGACATTTTATGAGGTATGAATCAAACAATTCGGACGGTCAACTGTATATAACAAATCATTTACTTAAAATACCTCCCCGATGGGGAATTGAACCCCGCTCTTCCGCGTGACAGGCTTAGATACTCACCACTATTATATCGAGGATTTACATGAATATACTTTCAACACTCACGATTTTCAGTGATCTAATGCTCATTTTTTCTATATATAGCGGCCTTTATTGCAACATGTGGAGATAATCACAACGGAACAATCGATTAATTGCGAAATGTTCAGAGATTTCAAAGTCACCAATTCTTTGATTTGAAGAATGCTGTATTTGTGAGAAATTCATTACCGATTTCAGGTCATTTTATGAGGTATGAATCAAATAATTCGGACGGTCAACTGTATATAACAAATCATTTACTCAAAAATGCCTCCCCGACGGGGAATTGAACCCCGGTCTTCCGCGTGACAGGCGGAGATACTCACCACTATACTAGCGAAGATTTACATGATTATTCTTTCAACACTCACGATTTTCAGTGATCTGATGCTCAATTTCTCTATATATAGCTGCCTTTATTGCAACATGTGGAGATAATCACAAAGAAACGATCGATTAATTGCGAAATGTTCAGGGATTTCAAAGTTACCAATTCATTGAGTTGAAGAATGCTGTATTTGTGAGGAATTCATTACCGATTTCAGGTCATTTTATGAGGTATGAATCAAACAATTCGGACGGTCAACTGTATATAACAAATCATTTACTTAAAATACCTCCCCGATGGGGAATTGAACCCCGCTCTTCCGCGTGACAGGCTTAGATACTCACCACTATTATATCGAGGATTTACATGAATATACTTTCAACACTCACGATTTTCAGTGATCTAATGCTCAATTTTTCTATATATAGCGGCCTTTATTGCAACATGTGGAGATAATCACAACGTAACGATCGATTAATTGCGTAATGTTCAGGGATTTCATAGTCCCCAAATTCATAGAGTTGAAGAATTCTGTGTTTGTGAGGAATTCATTACCGATTTCAGGACATTTTATGAGGTATGAATCAAACAATTGGGACAGTCAACTGTATATAACAAATCATAAACTCAAAAATGCCTCACCGACGGGGAATTGAACGCCGGTCTTCCGCGTGACAGGCGGAGATACACACCACTATACTATCGAAGATTTACATGAATATGCTTTCAACACTCACGATTTTCAGTGATCTGATGCTCAATTTCTCTATATATAGCTGCCTTTATTGCAACATGTGGAGATAATCACAAAGAAACGATCGATTAATTGCGAAATGTTCAGGGATTTCAAAGTCACCAATTCATTGAGTTGAAGAATGCTGTATTTGTGAGGAATTCATTACCGATTTCAGGTCATTTTATGAGGTATGAATCAAACAATTCGAGCGGTCAACTGTATATAACAAATCATTTACTCAAAAATACCTCCCCGACGGGGAACTGAACCCCGGTCGTCCGCGTGACAGGCTTAGATACTAACCACTATTATATCGAGGATTTACATGAATATACTTTCAACACTCACGATTTTCAGTGATCTAATGCTCATTTTTTCTATATATATCGGCCTTTATTGCAACATGTGGAGATAATCACAAAGAAACGATCGATTAATTGCGAAATGTTCAGGGATTTCAAAGTCACCAATTCATTGAGTTGAAGAATGCTGTATTTGTGAGGAATTCATTACCGATTTCAGGTCATTTTATGAGGTATGAATCAAACAATTCGAACGGTCAACTGTATATAACAAATCATTTACTCAAAAATACCTCCCCGACGGGGAACTGAACCCCGGTCGTCCGCGTGACAGGCTTAGATACTCACCACTATTATATCGAGGATTTACATGAATATACTTTCAACACTCACGATTTTCAGTGATCTAATGCTCGTTTTTTCTATATATAGCGGCCTTTATTGCAACATGTGGAGATAATCACAACGGAACAATCGATTAATTGCGAAATGTTCAGAGATTTCAAAGTCACCAATTCTTTGATTTGAAGAATGCTGTACTTGTGAGAAATTCATTACCGATTTCAGGTCATTTTATGAGGTATGAATCAAACAATTCGGACGGTCAACTGTATATAACAAATCATTTACTCAAATATGCCTCCCCGACGGGGAATTGAACCCCGGTCTTCCGCGTGACAGGCGGAGATACTCACCACTATACTATCGAAGATTTACATGACTGTTATTTCAACACTCACGGTTTTCAGTGATCTGTTGCTCAATTTCTCTATATATAGCTGCCTTTATTGCAACATGTGGAGATAATCACAAAGAAACGATCGATTAATTGCGAAATGTTCAGGGATTTCAAAGTCACCAATTCATTGAGTTGAAGAATGCTGTATTTGTGAGGAATTCATTACCGATTTCAGGTCATTTTATGAGGTATGAATCAAACAATTCGGACGGTCAACTGTATATAACAAATCATTTACTCAAAAATACCTCCCCGACGGGGAACTGAACACCGGTCGTCCGCGTGACAGGCTTAGATACTCACCACTATTATATCGAGGATTTACATGAATATACTTTCAACACTCACGATTTTCAGTGATCTAATGCTCAATTTTTCTATATATAGCGGCCTTTATTGCAACATGTGGAGATAATCACAATGGAACAATCGATTAATTGCGAAATGTTCAGAGATTTCAAAGTCACCAATTCATTGATTTGAAAAATGCTGTATTTGTGAGAAATTCATTACCGATTTCAGGTCATTTTATGAGGTATGAATCAAACAATGCGGACGGTCAACTGTATATAACAAATCATTTACTCAAAAATACCTCCCCGACGGGGAATTGAACCCCGGTCTTCCGCGTGACAGGCGGAGATACTCACCACTATATTATCGAGGATTTACATGAACATACTTTCTATACTCACGATTTTCAGTGATCTAATGCTCAATTTCTCTTTATATAGCGGCCTTTATTGCAACATGTGGAGATAATCACAACGTAACGATCGATTAATTGCGTAATGTTCAGGGATTTCATAGTCCCCCAATTCATAGAGTTGAAGAATTCTGTGTTTGTGAAGAATTCATTACCGATTTCAGGACATTTTATGAGGTATGAATCAAACAATTCGGACGGTCAACTGTATATAACAAATCATTTACTCAAAAATGCCTCCCCGACGGGGAATTGAACCCCGGTCTTCCGCGTGACAGGCGGAGATACTCACCACTATACTATCGACGATTTACATGATTATTCTTTCAACACTCACGATTTTCAGTGATCTGATGCTCAATTTCTCTATATATAGCTGCCTTTATTGCAACATGTGGAGATAATCACAAAGAAACGATCGATTAATTGCGAAATGTTCAGGGATTTCAAAGTTACCAATTCATTGAGTTGAAGAATGCTGTATTTGTGAGGAATTCATTACCGATTTCAGGTCATTTTATGAGGTATGAATCAAACAATTCGGACGGTCAACTGTATATAACAAATCATTTACTTAAAATACCTCCCCGATGGGGAATTGAACCCCGCTCTTCCGCGTGACAGGCGGAAATACTCACCACTATACTATCGAAGATTAACATGAATATGCTTTCAACACTCACGATTTTCAGTGATATGATGCTCAATTTCTCTATATATAGCTGCCTTCATTGCAACATGTGGAGATAATCACAAAGTAACGATCGATTAATTGCGAAATGTTCAAGGATTTCAAAGTCACCAATTCATCGAGTTGAAGAATGCTGTATTTGTGAGGAATTAATTACCGATTTCAGGTCATTTGATGAGGTATGAATCAAACAATTCGGACGGTCAACTGTATATAACAAATCATTTACTCAAAAATGCCTCCCCGACGGGGAATTGAACGCCGGTCTTCCGCGTGACAGGCGGAGATACACACCACTATACTATCGAAGATTTACATGAATATGCTTTCAACACTCACGATTTTCAGTGATCTGATGCTCTATTTCTCTATATATAGCTGCCTTTATTGCAATGTGTGGAGATAATCACAAAGAAACGATCGATTAATTGCGAAATGTTCAGGGATTTCAAAGTCACCAATTCATTGAGTTGAAGAATGCTGTATTTGTGAGGAATTCATTACCGATTTCAGGTCATTTTATGAGGTATGAATCAAACAATTCGGACGGTCAACTGTATATAACAAATCATTTACTCAAAAATACCTCCCCGACGGGGAACTGAACCCCGGTCGTCCGCGTGACAGGCTTAGATACTCACCACTATTATATCGAGGATTTACATGAATATACTTTCAACACTCACGATTTTCAGTGATCTAATGCTCAATTTCTCTTTATATAGCGGCCTTTATTGCAACATGTGGAGATAATCACAACGTAACGATCGATTAATTGCGTAATGTTCAGGGATTTCATAGTCCCCCATTCATAGAGTTGAAGAATTCTGTGTTTGTGAAGAATTCATTACCGATTTTAGGACATTTTATGAGGTATGAATCAAACAATTCGGACGGTCAACTGTATATAACAAATCATTTACTTAAAATACCTCCCCGATGGGGAATTGAACCCCGCTCTTCCGCGTGACAGGCTTAGATACTCACCACTATTATATCGAGGATTTACATGAATATACTTTCAACACTCACGATTTTCAGTGATCTAATGCTCATTTTTTCTATATATAGCGGCCTTTATTGCAACATGTGGAGATAATCACAACGGAACAATCGATTAATTGCGAAATGTTCAGAGATTTCAAAGTCACCAATTCTTTGATTTGAAGAATGCAGTATTTGTGAGAAATTCATTACCGATTTCAGGTCATTTTATGAGGTATGAATCAAATAATTCGGACGGTCAACTGTATATAACAAATCATTTACTCAAAAATGCCTCCCCGACGGGGAATTGAACCCCCGTCTTCCGCGTGACAGGCGGAGATACTCACCACTATACTATCGAAGATTTACATGATTATTCTTTCAACACTCACGATTTTCAGTGATCTGATGCTCAATTTCTCTATATGTAGCTGCCTTTATTGCAACATGTGGAGATAATCACAAAGAAACGATCGATTAATTGCGAAATGTTCAGGGATTTCAAAGTTACCAATTCATTGAGTTGAAGAATGCTGTATTTGTGAGGAATTCATTACCGATTTCAGGTCATTTTATGAGGTATGAATCAAACAATTCGGACGGTCAACTGTATATAACAAATCATTTACTTAAAATACCTCCCCCGATGGGGAATTGAACCCCGCTCTTCCGCGTGACAGGCGGAGATACTCACCACTATTATATCGAGGATTTACATGAATATACTTTCAACACTCACGATTTTCAGTGATCTAATGCTCAATTTTTCTATATATAGCGGCCTTTATTGCAACATGTGGAGATAATCACAACGTAACGATCGATTAATTGCGTAATGTTCAGGGATTTCATAGTCCCCCAATTCATAGAGTTGAAGAATTCTGTGTTTGTGAGGAATTCATTACCGATTTCAGGACATTTTATGAGGTATGAATCAAACAATTCGGACGGTCAACTGTATATAACAAATCATTTACTTAAAATACCTCCCCGATGGGGAATTGAACCCCGCTCTTCCGCGTGACAGGCGGAAATACTCACCACTATACTATCGAAGATTAACATGAATATGCTTTCAACACTCACGATTTTCAGTGATCTGATGCTCAATTTCTCTATATATAGCGGCCTTTCTTGCAACATGTGGAGATAATCACAATGGAACAATCGATTAATTGCGAAATGTTCAGAGATTTCAAAGTCACCAATTCATTGATTTGAAAAATGCTGTATTTGTGATAAATTCATTACCGATTTCAGGTCATTTTATGAGGTATGAATCAAACAATGCGGACGGTCAACTGTATATAACAAATCATTTACTCAAAAATACCTCCCCGACGGGGAATTGAACACCGGTCTTCCGCGTGACAGGCGGAGATACTCACCACTATATTATCGAGGATTTACATGAACATACTTTCTACACTCACAATTTTCAGTGATCTAATGCTCAATTTCTCTTTATATAGCGGCCTTTATTGCAACATGTGGAGATAATCACAAAGTAACGATCTATTAATTGAGTAATGTTCTGGGATTTCACAGTCCCCCAATTCATTGAGTTGAAGAATTTTCTGTTTGTGAGGAATTCATTACCGATTTCAGGTCATTTTATGAGGTATGAATCAAACAATTCGGACGATCAACTGTATATAACAAATCATTTACTCAAAAATGCCACCCCGACGGGGAATTGAACCCCGGTCTTCCACGTGACAGGCGGAGATATTCACCACTATACTATCGAAGATTTACATGAATATGCTTTCAACACTCACGATTTTCAGTGATCTGATGCTCAATTTCTCTATATATAGCTGCCTTTATTGCAACATGTGGAGATAATCACAAAGAAACGATCGATTAATTGCGAAATGTTCAGGGATTTCAAAGTCACCAATTCATTGAGTTGAAGAATGCTGTATTTGTGAGGAATTCATTACCGATTTCAGGTCATTTTATGAGGTATGAATCAAACAATTCGGACGGTCAACTGTATATAACAAATCATTTACTCAAAAATACCTCCCCGACGGGGAACTGAACCCCGGTCGTCCGCGTGACAGGCTTAGATACTCACCACTATTATATCGAGGATTTACATGAATATACTTTCAACACTCACGATTTTCAGTGATCTAATGCTCATTTTTTCTATATATAGCGGCCTTTATTGCAACATGTGGAGATAATCACAACGGAACAATCGATTAATTGCGAAATGTTCAGAGATTTCAAAGTCACCAATTCATTGATTTGAAAAATGCTGTATTTGTGAGGAATTAATTACCGATTTCAGGTCATTTTATGAGGTATGAATCAAACAATTCGGACGGTCAACTGTATATAACAAATCATTTACTCAAAAATGCCTCACCGACGGGGAAT
The DNA here is from genome assembly GCF_978046115.1 of Saccoglossus kowalevskii. Lineage (NCBI taxonomy): Eukaryota > Metazoa > Hemichordata > Enteropneusta > Harrimaniidae > Saccoglossus > Saccoglossus kowalevskii. Next base: position 28,769,411 of record NC_140657.1, read on the forward strand.
TGAATGCCGGTCTTCCGCGTGACAGGCGGAGATACACACCACTATACTATCGAAGATTTACATGAATATGCTTTCAACACTCACGATTTTCAGTGATCTGATGCTCAATTTCTCTATATATAGCTGCCTTTATTGCAATATGTGGAGATAATCACAAAGTAACGATCGATTAATTGCGAAATGTTCAGGGATTTCAAAGTCACCAATTCATTGAGTTGAAGAATGCTGTATTTGTGAGGAATTTATTACCGATTTCAGGTCATTTTATGAGGTATGAATCAAACAATTCGGACGGTCAACTGTATATAACAAATCATTTACTCAAAAATACCTCCCCGACGGGGAACTGAACCCCGGTCGTCCGCGTGACAGGCTTAGATACTCACCACTATTATATCGAGGATTTACATGAATATACTTTCAACACTCACGATTTTCAGTGATCTAATGCTCAATTTCTCTTTATATAGCGGCCTTTATTGCAACATGTGGAGATAATCACAACGTAACGATCGATTAATTGCGTAATGTTCAGGGATTTCATAGTCCCCCATTCATAGAGTTGAAGAATTCTGTGTTTTGGGGGAATTTATTAACTATTTCAGGTCTTTTTATGAGGTATGAATCAAACAATTTGGACGGTCAACTGTATATAACAAATCATTTACACACAAATTCTTTCCGGACGGCGGGGAATTGAACCCAAGTCTTCCGCGTGACAGATACTCACCACTATCGTGGGTTTACATGAATATACTTTCAACACTCACGATTTTCAGTGATCTGATGCTCAATTTCTCTATCTTTAACGGCCTTCATTGCAACATGTGAAGATATTCAAAACGTAACGATCGGATAAGTGCGTAATGTTCAGGGATTTCTTAGTCCCCAATTCACAGAGTTGAAGAATTCTGTGTTTTGGGGGCAATTCATTTTCGATTTCAGGTCGTTTTATGAGGTATAAATCAAACAATTCGGACGGTCAACTGTATATAACAAATCATTTACTCAAAAATACCTCTCCGACGGCGAATTGAACACCGGTCTTCCGCGTGACAGATACTCACCACTATCGAGGATTTACATGAATATACTTTCAACACTCACGATTTTCAGTGATCTGATGCTCAATTTCTCCTATATATTGCGGCCTTTGTTGCAACATGTGAAGATATTCAAAACGTAACGATCAGTTAATTGCGTAATGTTCAGGGATATCTTAGTCCCCAATTCATAGAGTTGAAAGATTCTGTGTTTTGGGGGAATTTATTAACTATTTCAGATCTTTTTATGAGGTATGAATCAAACAATTCGGACGGTCAACTGTATATTACAAATCATTTACTCAAAAATATATCCCCGACGGGGAATTGAACCCCGGTCTTCCGCGTGACAGGCGGAGTTACTCACCTCTATACTATCGAGGATTTACATGAATATACTTTCAACACTCACGATTTTCAGTGATCTGATGCTCAATTTCTCCTATATATAGCGGCCTTTGTTGCAACATGAGAAGATATTCAAAACGTAACGATCGGTTAATTGCGTAATGTTCACGGATTTCAAAGTCACCAATTCATGAAGTTGAAGAATGCTGTATTTGTGAGGAATTCATTACCGATTTCAGGTCATTTTATGAGGTATGAATCAAACAATTCGGACGGTCAACTGTATATAACAAATCATTTACTCAAAAATACCTCCCCGACGAGGAATTGAACACCGGTCTGCGTGACAGACACTCCCCACTATCGAGGATTTACATGAATATACTTTCAACTTTCACGATTATCATTGATCTAATGCACAATTTCTCTATCTTTAACGGCCTTCATTGCAACATGTGAAGATATTCAAAACGTAACGATCGGTTAATTGCGTAATGTTCAGGGATATCTTAGTCTCCAATTCATAGAGTTGAAGAATTCTGTGTTTTGGAGGCAATTCATTATTGTTTTCAGGTCGTTTTATGAGGTATGAATCAAACATTTCTGACGGTCAACTGTATATAACAAATCATTTACTCAAAAATACATCCCCGATGGGGAATTGAACCCCGATCTTCCGCGTGACAGGCGGAATTACTCACCACTATACTGTCGAGGATTTACATGAATATACTTTCAACACTAACGATTTTCAGTGATCTAATACTCATTTTTTCTATATATAGCGGTCTTTATTGCAACATGTGAAGATATTCAAAACGTAACGATCGGTTAATTGCGTAATGTTCAGGGATTTCAAAGTCCCCAATTCACAGAGTTGAAGAATTCTGTATTTGTGAGGAATTCATTATCGATTTCAGGTCGTTTTATGAGGTATGAATCAAACAATTCGGACGGTCAACTGTATATAACAAATCATTTACTCAAAACTACTTCTCCGACGGGGAATTGAACACCGGTCTACCGCGTGACAGATACTCACCATTATCGAGGATTTAAATGAATATACTTTCAACTCTCACGATTATCAGTCATCTAATGCTCAATTTCTCTATCTTTAGCGGCCTTCATTGCAACATGTGAAGATATTCAAAACGTAACGATCGGTTAATTGCGTAATGTTCAGGGATTTCATAGTCCCCAATTCGTAGAGTTGAAGAATTCTGTGTTTTGGGGGAATTTATTAACTATTTCAGGTCGTTTTATGAGGTATGAATCAAACAATTCGGACGGTCAACTGTATATAACAAATCATTTACTCAAAAATACCTCCGCAACTGGGAATTGAACACCGGTCTTCCGCGTGACAGATACTCACCACTATCGAGGATTTAAATGAATATACTTTCAACTCTCACGATTATCAGTGATCTAATGCTCAATTTCTCTATCTTTAACGGCCTTCATTGCAACATGTGAAGATATTCAAAACGTAACGATCGGTTAATTGCGTAATGTTCAGGGATTTCTTAGTGCCCAATTCATAGAGTTGAAGAATTCTATGTTTTTGGGGCAATTCATTATCGATTTCAGGTCGTTTTATGAGGTATGAATCAAACAATTCGGACGGTCAACTGTATATAACAAATCATTTGCTCAAAAATACCTCCCCGACAGGGAATTGAACCCCAGTCTTCCGCGTGACAGGCGGAGATACTCACCACTATACAATCGAGGATTTACATGAATATACTTTCAACACTCACGATTTTCAGTGATCTGATGCTCAATTTCTCTATATATAGCGGCCTTCATTGCAACATGTGAAGATATTCAAAACGTAACGATCGGTTAATTGCGTAAATCTTCAGGGATTTCATAGTCCCCAATTCGTAGAGTTGAAGAATTCTGTGTTTTGGGGGAATTTATTAACTATTTCAGGTCGTTTTATGAGGTATGAATCAAACAATTCGGACGGTCAAATGTACATGTATATAACAAATCATTTACTCAAAAATTCCTCCCGGACGGGGAATTCAACCCCGGTCTTCCGCGTGACAGATACTCACCACTATCGAGGATTTACATGAATATGCTTTCAACACTCACGATTTTCAGTGATCTGATGCTCAATTTCTCCTATATATAGCGGCCTTTGTTGCAACATGAGAAGATATTCAAAACGTAACGATCGGTTAATTGCGTAATGTTCAGGGATTTCAAAGTCCCCAATTCACAGAGTTGAAGAATTCTGTATTTGTGGGGAATTCATTACCGATTTCAGATCGTTTTATGAGGTATGAATCAAACAATTCGGACGGTCAACTGTATATAACAAATCATTTACTCAAAAATACCTCTCCTACGGGGAATTGAACACCGGTCTTCCGCGTGACAGATACTCACCACTATCGAGGATTTAAATGAATATACTTTCAACACTCACGATTTTCAGTGATCTGATGCTCAATTTCTCTATATATAGCGGCCTTCATTGCAACATGTGAAGATATTCAAAACGTAACGATCGGTTAATTGCGTAATTCTTCAGGGATTTCATAGTCCCCAATTCGTAGAGTTGAAGAATTCTGTGTTTTGGGGGAATTTATTAACTATTTCAGGTCGTTTTATGAGGTATGAATCAAACAATTCGGACGGTCAACTGTATATAACAAATCATTTACTCAAAAATACCTCCGCAACTGGGAATTGAACACCAGTCTTCCGCGTGACAGATACTCACCACTATCGAGGATTTAAATGAATATACTTTCAACTCTCACGATTATCAGTGATCTAATGCTCAATTTCTCTATCTTTAACGGCCTTCATTGCAACATGTGAAGATATTCAAAACGTAAGGATCGGTTAATTGCGTAATGTTCAGGGATTTCTTAGTGCCCAATTCATAGAGTTGAAGAATTCTATGTTTTTGGGGCAATACATTATCGATTTCAGGTCGTTTTATGAGGTATGAATCAAACAATTCGGACGGTCAACTGTATATAACAAATCATTTGCTCAAAAATACCTCCCCGACAGGGAATTGAACCCCGGTCTTCCGCGTGACAGGCGGAGATACTCATCACTATACAATCGAGGTTTTACATGAATATACTTTCAACACTCACGATTTTCAGTGATCTGATGCTCAATTTCTCTATATATAGCGGCCTTCATTGCAACATGTGAAGATATTCAAAACGTAACGATCGGTTAATTGCGTAATTCTTCAGGGATTTCATAGTCCCCAATTCGTAGAGTTGAAGAATTCTGTGTTTTGGGGGAATTTATTAACTATTTCAGGTCGTTTTATGAGGTATGAATCAAACAATTCGGACGGTCAAATGTACATGTATATAACAAATCATTTACTCAAAAATTCCTCCCGGACGGGGAATTCAACCCCGGTCTTCCGCGTGACAGATACTCACCACTATCGAGGATTTACATGAATATACTTTCAACACTCACGATTTTCAGTGATCTGATGCTCAATTTCTCCTATATATAGCGGCCTTTGTTGCAACATGTGAAGATATTCAAAACGTAACGATCGGTTAATTGCGTAATGTTCACGGATTTCAAAGTCCCCAATTCATAGAGTTGAAGAATTCTGTATTTGTGAGGAATTCATTACCGATTTCAGGTCGTTTTATGAGGTATGAATCAAACAATTCGGACGGTCAACTGTATATAACAAATCATTTACTCAAAAATACCTCTCCGACGGGGAATTGAACACCGGTCTTCCGCGTGACAGATACTCACCACTATCGAGGATTTAAATGAATATACTTTCAACTCTCACGATTATCAGTGATCTAATGCTCAATTTCTCTATCTTTAACGGCCTTCATTGCAACATGTGAAGATATTCAAAACTTAACGATCGGTTAATTGCGTAATGTTCAGGGATTTCTTAGTGCCCAATTCATAGAGTTGAAGAATTCTATGTTTTTGGGGCAATTCATTATCGATTTCAGGTCGTTTTATGAGGTATGAATCAAACAATTCGGACGGTCAACTGTATATAACAAATCATTTGCTCAAAAATACTCCCCGACGGGGAATTGAACACCGGTCTTACGCGTGACAGATACTCACCTCTATACTATCGAGGATTTACATGAATATACTTTCAACACTCACAATTTTCAGTGATCTAATGCTCAATTTCTCCTATATATAGCGGCCTTTGTTGCAACATGTGAAGATATTCACAACGTAACGATCGGTTAATTGCGTAATGTTCAGGGATTTCAAAGTCCCCAATTCACAGAGTTGAAGAATTCTGTATTTGTGAGGAATTCATTACCGATTTCAGGTCGTTTTATGAGGTATGAATCAAACAATTCGGACGGTCAACTGTATATAACAAATCATTTACTCAAAAATAACTCCAGGACGGGGAATTGAACCCCGGCCTTCCGCGTGACAGGCGGAGATACTCACCACTATACTATCGAGGATTTACATGAATATGCTTTCAACTCTCACGATTATCAGTGATCTAATGCACAATTTCTCTATCTTTAACGGCCTTCATTGCAACATGTGAAGATATTCAAAACGTAACGATCGGTTAATTGCGTAATGTTCAGGGATATCTTAGTCCCCAATTCATAGAGTTGAAGAATTCTGTGTTTTGGGGGCAATTCATTATTGTTTTCAGGTCGTTTTATGAGGTATGAATCAAACAATTCGGACGGTCAACTGTATACAACAAATCATTTACTCAAAAATTCCTCCCGGACGGGGAATTGAACCCCGGTCTTCCGCGTGACAGATACTCACCACTATCGAGGATTTACATGAATATACTTTCAACTCTCACGATTATCATTGATCTAATGCACAATTTCTCTATCTTTAACGGCCTTCATTGCAACATGTGAAGATATTCAAAACGTAACGATCGGTTAATTGCGTAATGTTCAGGGATTTCAAAGTCCCCAATTCACAGAGTTGAAAAATTCTGTTTGTAAGGAATTCATTACCGATTTCAGGTCATTTTGGGAGGTATGAATCAAACAATTCGGACGGTCAACTGTATAAAACAAATCATTTACTCAAAAATACATTCCAAACGGGGAATTGAACCCCAGTCTTCCGCGTGACAGGCGGAGATACTCACCACTATACTATCGAAGAATTACCTGAACATACATTCAACACTCACGATTTTCAGTGATCTGACGCTCTATTTCTCTATATATAGCGGCCTTTATTGCAACATGTGGAGATAATCACAACGTAACGATCGATTAATTGCGTTATGTTAAGGGATTTCAAAGTCACCAATTCATTGAGTTGAAGAATTCTGATCGGTTAATTTCGTAATGTTCAGGGATTTCATAGTCCCCCAATTCATAGAGTTGAAGAATTCTGTATTTGTGAGGAATTCATTACCGATTTCAGGTCATTTTATTAGGTATGAATCAAACAATTCGGACGGTGAACTGTATATAACAAATCATTTACTCAAAAATACCTCCGCGACGGGGAACCCCGTTCTTCCGCGTGACAGGCGGAGATACTCACCACTATACTATCGAGGATTTACATGAATATACTTTCAACACTCACGATTTTCATTGATCTAATGCTCAATTTTTCTATCTGTAACGGCCTTCATTGCAACATGTGAATATATTCAAAACGTAACGATCGGTTAATTGCGTAATGGTAACGGACTTCATCACAACATGTGGAGATAATCACAACGTAACGATCGATTAATTGCGTAATGTTCTGGGATTTCAAAGTCACCAATTCATTGAGTTGATGAATTCTGCATTTGTGAGGAATTCGTTACCGATTTCTAGTCGTTTTATGAGGTGTGAATCAAACAATTCGGACGGTCAACTGTATATAACAAATCATTTACTCAAAAATACCTCCCCGACGGGGAATTGAAACCCGGTCTTCTGCGTGACAGGCGAGATACTCACCACTATGACTATCGAAGAATTACCCGAACATACTTTCAACACTCACGATTTTCAGTGATCTAATGCTCAATTTCTCTATATATAGCGGCCTTTATTGCAACATGTGGAGATAATGACAACGTAACGATCGATTAATTGCGTAATGTTCAGGGATTTCAAAGTCACCAATTCATTGAGTTGAAGAATTCTGTGTTTGTGAGGAATTCATTACCGATTTCAGGTCATTTTATGAGGTATGAATCTGTGGCTAGGATTTGGCTTGAAGTATAGCCACTGTACTCTATAGGTCGGAACAATTCACGAAGTCGGAAAGTCTCATGTCAGGATTGACATTTATTGAACTTTGAAAAGAAAACATCAACATCGGCTTGAAACAACAACAAACGTAAAAATAATAAAAACGATAACAATGGCACGAGAGCCTCAAGTGTCACATGGCACAAAACTCAAGTTGTGATAGATCGGTTCCGTCTAAACCAATCACTGATCGCGGTAATAACGTCATAGGTCAAATACAACTTGTATGATATTATAGGAACACGAATAATCTAAATTAAACATCAAAGCTATTGCTGAACAGAAATAATACTGCGAATTGAATATTAATTATAAAAAATATTTTGAAGTCTATCTAGACAATTCAAACTTAATTAACAAACACACCTATGATTTGCTTCTCGCCCCGACATACTCCGGGCGCAAACGAGTTGCTGGCAAACCTGTATCAAAACATAGTGGGTTTGCTTAACTGTAGAATCAATGTAAAATGCACAAATATTCAATAAAGGGAACATTATAACATAGAATTATGATACAAATGAATATCTTGCCTAAATTGTGCAATATTCATTATTATGAGAAATACTGTTCTTACTTATTTCTAGTGTTCAGTAATAAATCACTGTTTTGAAAAGAGTTCTCTGGTGATATCGAAAAGTTTGTAAAAGAGTCTCTATGTGATAAAGAGTCAATGTAATTATTCACACAGAATTATCAGTGTACTCATTGGTGATTCTTTGTTTGGCTAGTTGAGCTGCCTTTCTTCGTGATTGTCTGTGAATTTGCGTTGTGTTAGAATTGTCTACTTCATCATTGATCTGTTGTGAATCGATCAATGATGTCGCAGATATGTCCGTTGATATTTCTTGATCAGATTGTGTGTTGTAGGTTGCTAGCTCTAATGGATGTAAACGTAAAATGTCTCGATTGGTCATTCCACTTTTCGTCTTGATTTATGCTGCGCGAACAATATCGTCTGAACCTGGTAATATCTTGGTAACACAGGCTAGGTTCCAGTGAAGGCGCTTCTTGATGTCATCATGTACTAAAACTATATCACCAACTTTGATTCTATTGGTTTTGACACCCTTGTGTTGGTTGATGTGCCGTTCACGATGAGCTGTGATATATTCATGTGACCAACACCATCTTGAAGCATAGTGAGGTAACGATATCGTTGATTTGCAATGTGATGATTCATCAAGATATTGGGGTTTGTGTCCGCTTCAGTAGCTTGTGGTAGACTGTGTATGCTACGCCCGTTGATCAAATGTGAAGGTGTGAGCGGATTCAGATCGGCGATATCTGAAGAAACAAATGTCAGCGGACGTTCATTTATTGAAGATTCAATTTCGGTCAGAATAGTCTCCAATTTGACATAGGTCACACAGGATCGCCCGAGAACTTTCTTAAGACTTGTCTTGGTAATAGAAATCATTCGTTCAAAGAAACCTCCGCACCATGGACTGCGCTTTGGAGTAAATTTCCATGCGATGTGTTGATCTGAGAGATAGCGTTGTACTGTATAATTTTGCATGATTTCTTTGAGCTGGTGTGATGCTGATACAAACGTTGACGCATTGTCCGATATGATGAGATTAGGTGTCGAGCGACGTGATGTGAAACGTCGGAGGGCTAATAGAAACGATTCAGTCATAAGATCTCTGACGAGTTCTAAGTGTATGGCGCGCGTGATAGTACACGTGAATAGACAGATGTAGACCTTAACAATAGCTTGATTGATTGGGTCTTTGACGAAGAAGTGTCCGGTATAGTCTATTCTAATAGAAGAAAAGGGTTCAGATCGTTGTACTCTGAAGGTAGGAAGTGGCGCTGGAATTGGCTTGGAGTACGGTGTACCGTCTACTTTCTTGCAAATGACGTATTGGCATAGAACTGCTTTGACGTAGCGTCGCATTGAGATTATCCAGTACCGCTCACGTAATTGAGACGTGACTGCGTTAGTACCGGCATGTTGAAGACTTAAATGAGTGTCCCGAATTATCATTGTGGTGAACGCATGTTTACCGGGGATCAATATAGGGTGTACAGTGTTGAAGGGTAAGTTGGTATTCTGCAGTCGACCTCCTGCACGTAATAATTGATCGCTGTCGACGAATAGCTTGAGTTGCTTGCAGAGAATTCCAAGTTTACCATCGTTCTTGTTTAGTCTTCGAATTTCATTCAGCGTAGTACACATGTTGAATATTCTGAATCCAAACTAGCTCGGCGGACTCTAGTTCGGTCGGTGAGGGCGCTGTTGCGTGTTGATTGTTGTTATCTGGAGAGGTCAATATGGCTGTCTTCTTTGTGTGTTCTTTCAACTTGGTAATGAAACGTAATACAAACGCTGTAACTCTAAGTAGATGTGATAAATTTTGATAATGTTCGATCTGGAATACATTCTCAATATTGTAGTTGACTTCTGTGGAAGTTTCTGTGACTGAGATTGATTGTTCGCGTATCGTAGGCGATATGAATGGAGGGCCTAGTTGTGCGTTTTCTAAATTTGGCATTGTTGTAACAACAGTGTGAAGTACTGTCTGTTCAGAGACTTCAGTGGGCGTTGAAGATGGGGCTTGCGTATACTGAAGTGTCCTCTGTCTTCACACGTTGATCAGAATTGGTTGTGTTTGGAGTATCAAATAACTCGCATCTGGGCCAGTGTTGTCGATTAGTTAACCAAAACGGTCCGTTCCACCACAATTTTGATTCTGATAGCTCAGCTGGTGTGATACCTCTGGTTACTAAGTCGGCTGGGTTCTCTGCTGTATTGACGTAGTGAAGTTCCTGTTGAAATCAGTTGATTTCTGTCACACGATTGCGAGTAAACACATTCTGTTTACCTCGTCCATGTAGCCAATGTAATGTTATCTGACTATCTGACCATAAAACGTATTTCGAGATTGAGTATTTTCGTTCAAGGGATTTACCAACAAATTGACTAAGTCGTGTTCCAATCAGGGCTCCCATTAACTCTAAGCGTGGTAGTGTTAGGGTTTGCTTGCTTATAGGAGCGACTCGTGCTTTTGCCATCACTAATGTAGATTCTGTGTCAGATACTAAATACACTGCGGCTCCGTAAGCCTTGTCTGATGCATCAGAAAATGTGTGAATTTCAACACTGGTCAGATTGTTGACAAAATATTTGCGCTGGATGTGATTGTTCGTCATCTTGTAGAGATCGGCTATATTTTGCCATTGTTGTAGTATTTCAGAGTCGATAGGTGTATCCCAGTTGTGATTGGTGATCCATAAACGTTGAATGATCAATTTTGCTTTGATATGAACAGGAGAAAACAAACCTAATGGATCATATAGACTAGCGCTATATGCTACGACATCTCGCTTAGAAGTGAATTGTCCAAAATTCGGCGTTTTTAATGGTTTCACGCGCAGAAGGTCAGCTTTAGAATCCCAGCGGATCCCGAGAATTGATAAGTCAGACTTTGAGTTGGATCGACCATCGATATCAATAACTTGTCTCAGAAATGCATCATTAGTGTTCCAGGAACGTAAGTTAAACTTGCGCGTAGATAGGATATTGATTGATTGTTCATAGAACTGTAATGCTTCCATTGAATATGCGCAAATAGAAACTACGTCATTGACGTAAATGTCCTGTTGTAGAACTTGGGCTGTCGATTTTGAAGAGTGTTCATTCATTAAATGCTTGATGGCTGCATTCAATATGAAGGGTGAACATGTAGCTCCGAATAGAACTGACTTGAACTGGAAGGTTTCGAAAGGGCTATTAATATTGGTTGAGTCCGTTAACCATAGAAATTTAGTGTATTTCCGGTCGGCTTCATGTAGACTAATTTGTAAGAAAGCCTTTTCTATGCCTGCGGTTAATGCTATGGGTCTGCTCGAAATCTCAGTAGTATAGACGTTAATGAATTGAGAAGTGGGGGTCCTGTATACAAACACTGATTGAGGCTGGGCTGGTCCTTGCCAGTTGTTGCTGAAAAGTCGTACACTATTCTAATTGGAGTAGACTCGCTGTCCTTCTTGACTGAGCGATGAGGTAAGTAGTGCCCGATATCTGTACTATCATCGGCGACTCTCTCAATAAAACCTCTATGCAACTGATCATTGATAATGTTGTCGTAAACTTTGAGAAGTTTGTCTGGTAGCTTGGCGATCATTTTCCTGGTGCCTGGAGTATTTGCTGCTTGATAGTTGGTATGTAAGGTAAGGTGATCCGGTTTCCAAGGTAATTTGGCTGTGTATCTTCCATCTTCGGTGGTGAGGCAATGTTCAACATAGTGTGTGTATTGTTCATTTTGTGCTACTTTGAGTTCGCTTGACTTGATTGTATCGTAGACACCAACTGTCTCTAAATCCCAAAATGAGCTGACTAAACTATCGAGTTCAGTATCTGGGGCTTTCACACTGGATATATGAAAAGTCTGGATATTTCTTCCCCTCCGTCTAGTTGAAGGAATAGGTCCTGATAAGAGATAGCCGAAAGCGGAAGAAACTGCAACAGGACTGCAACCTCTAATGATGTGGGATCCAACATAGTCCCAATAATGGTCAGCACCAATCAATACATCCACAGTCATGTTAGTGTCGTGAGAAAGTGGGTGTGCTAATTTGAGGTTGCGTATATGTGATATATTGCGTAAATCATGTGTGAGATTGTTATCTAAATTATCAGAAATTTCATTGACTATGAGCAAGTCGATTGCGCTCTTTATACCATCTATCTGTAGAAGACCAATGGTGGTAGGAGGTATTGTTTTATACCCTGTTTTCAAATTGGAAAATGATTTCAGATTGAGAGTTTCCGAGTAATTGGGGTTTGCATTTATCGAATTTGCAAACTTTGTTGTCACAAAACTCCTATCAGCCCCCTCATCAAAAAGGACTGTAGCGATCCTGGAAACACCATTGCCAAACATAGTGATTCGTGCGATTTTCAGCAAGACGCGCGGTGGTGGGTCTGTATTTGACCGCCCATTGAGAAATGGTCGCTTGGGAGAGTGATTTGATACATGCGCGAAATTTATGTGGGTATCGCTTGATTTATTTTGCTGCGTGTCTGTCGAAATAGTCGAGTGAATTGAAGTATGATGCTTGCCTTTGCACGTGCGACAAGTCCCACGGGAGCGACATTCTCGCAAAATATGATGACCTAAACAATTAAAACAGAGCTTGTTATCATGAATAAATTTCAGACGATCTGTGCGTGTTGCTATGGTACGACAGTCTGTGGTATAATGTTTACCATTACAGTATGTGCAATGTGGTGATCTGGGTGTATACTGCTGTGATTTAGCATTGTTTTGTGCAGTGTGTGTTCTGGCATTAGCAGTATGTTTTGTTTTGTTAAAAGACATGTGAATTACATTGATAGTTACCATGGGTACCACCTGCTTGTTTTGACTGAGGATACTGACTGTTGGTATTGAAGGCAGCAACAGCCGATGGGTAGTGATCGCAATCAGCAGCGTCGTCTGATCCAATGTTGAGAGCTTTGATTTCATGCAACATTGCTTTGCTGAGTGTCGCCAAAGTCCATGTATCATCCGTGTTGGATCGAGAAAGTTGTCGTTGAAATTGAACAGGCAGTTGCTTGAGTAAAAACGATATCAATAGCTTTTCGTAGTGAGATTCATCCTCTCCAAGAGCTTTGAGTGAGCGAATAGTTGTGTCCAGATTATCGTGAATTGTTCGGAAAGATGTGGCGTTATAAGCTGGCGGTGCACGCGTTAACAATGACTCCATGTGTGCTTGAATAATAAGTTGTGTCTGTCCGTAACGCTTTTTTAGCAGTGCGTAGGCCAGTTTGTAGTTTTCGGCGGACATCTGATAGCCGTCTATGAGTTGTTTGGCGTCGTCGGCAACGAATGATCGCAAGTATGTAAACTTCTGTACATCGGTAATCTGCGTATTTGAAACAATTGTGGCCTTAAAATTGTCGTTGAATTCGTTCCATGTTAGTGGGTCTCCGCGGAAAATGGGTATCTCGAGGCGAGGCAGTTGAACAATTTTGAGTTGAGGTGGGTGGCGTTGTACGCTGACTGATCGTTGATTTGGATCTAGAATTGAAGCAGGATTGTTTTGATTGACAAATAAAGTAATAAGAGCAACACGATTCAGTATATCTACCTCATAACTGTCAGTAGCGGCGAATTCTGGGTCGTCGATATCGATGAGACTCGTGACATATCCGTCGGCGGTGACTAGGGCTTCACTCGCGTATCGACGGTTAACTTTCTTGAGTTGTCTCGTAGTTGGATACTAATTGTTCGATGGGTTGTAGCACAGCTTGCAGCTTGACTCTTGCTCTATCTCTGTTCTTGATTAGCGTGGTGATTTTTGGTGCCATGTTGAAAACTGTGCTGGTTGAAACTTTCACTGTGTCGCGCGACTTTGAATTGCTCCGTTGAATCCTGGTCTCGGCACCAATATGTGGCTGTGATTTGGCTCGAAGTATAGCCACTGTACTCTATAGGTCGGAACAATTCACAAAGTCGGAAAGTCTTATGTCAGGATTGACATTTATTGAATTTTGAAAAGGAAACATCGACATCGGCTTGAAACAACAACAAACGTAAAAATAATAAAAACGATAACAATGGCACGAGAGCCTCAAGTGTCACATGACACAAAACTCAAGTTGTGATAGATCGGTTCTAAACCAATCACTAATCGCGGTAATAACGTCATAGGTCAAATACCACTTGTATGATATTATAGGAATACGAATAATCTAAATTAAACATCAAAGCTATTGCTGAACAGAAATAACACAGCGAATTGAATATTAATTATATAAAACATTTTGAAGTCTAACTAGACAATTCAAACTTAATTAACAAACACACCTATGATTTGCATCTCGCCCCGACAGAATCAAACAATTCGGACGGTCAACTGTATATAACAAATCATTTACTCAAAAATACCTCCCCGACGGGGAATTTTACCCGGTCATCCGCGTGACAAGCGGAGATACTCACCACTATACTAAGGAGGAAATACCTGAATGTACTTTCAACACTCACGATTTTCAGTGATCTAATGCTCAATTTCCCTATCTGTAACGGCATTCATTGCAACATGTGAAGATATTCAAAACGTAACGATCGCTTAATTGCATAATGTTCAAGGATTTCAAAGTCCCCAATTCATTGAGTTGAAGAATTCTGTGTTTGTGAGGAAATCATTACCGATTTCAGGTCATTTTATGAGGTATGAATCAAACAATTCGGACGGTCAACTGTATATAACAAATCATTTACTCAAAAATACCTCCCCGACGGGGAATTTAACCCGGTCATCCGCGTGACAGGCGGAGATACTCACCACTAAACTATGGAGGAAATACCTGAATGTCCCTTCAACACTCACGATTTTCAGTGATCTAATGCTCAATAATCAAAACGTAGCAATCGATTAATTGCGTAATGTTCAGGGATTTCAAAGTGCCCAATTCATAGAGTTGAAGAATTCTGTATTTGTGACAGGTGAATATGTCTCAAATTCATTTACTGATTTGAGGTCGTTTTAAGAGGTATGAATCAAACAATTCGGACGGTCAACTGCATATAACATATCATTTACTCAAAAATACCTCCCCGACGAGGAATTGAACCCAGTCATCCGCGTGACAGGCGGAGATACTCACCACTAAACTATGGAGGAAATACCTGAATGTCCCTTCAACACTCGCGATTTTCACTGATCTAATTCTCAATTTCTCTATCTGTAACAGCCTTCATTGCAACATGTGGATATGATCACAACGTAAAGATCGATTAATTGCGTAATGTTCAGGGATTTCAAAGTCACCAATTCATTGAGTTGAAGTTCTGTAATTGTAACAGATAAATCTGTCTCAAATTCATTTTCCGATTTCAGGTCGTTTTTTGACTTATTTACATAAATTAAAAGACGAACTGGATGATATCGTAAAATCCAAGATTGAGGGCGCGCTGCAACACGCAGCAAAATCCAATTGCGTGAAGATGGAGAAAACAAATTCAAAGTACTTTCTCAATCTAGACAAAATCAAACAAAAAACTAATGTTCTCAATGTAGTTATCAGTGACAAGGGACAAACTTTTAACACTTCAGACGAAATCGTTTCTGCCACCCACAATTTTTACGCAAAGTTATTTACAAAAGAATCCGTTACTCGTGACCCTACTGACCTTAAAGATAAAATAAATTCTCAATTATCACAAGATGATAAACAATTTCTCGAAAGAAAACCAACATTGTCGGAAGTTACTTCAGTCCTTTTTGAGATCATAAATGACAAATCTCCAGGGCTGGATGGCCTAACTGTAAACTCGTATAAATACTTTTGGAGTGCAATTTCCCATGATATTTTTGACAATATTAATAATATTTTTGAATATGGTACCCTCCCTGAATCCTTCCGGTCGAGTGTAATTACATTAGTCCCAATGAAAAACATCGATAAACGTTTCCTTTCTAATTGGCGTCCTATCTCTCTATTAAATATTGACTATAAAATTATTTCCAAATTATTAGCATCACGTTTACGAAAAGTTATCGGCACGATCATCTCTTAGGACCAGTCATGCTGCGTCCCAGGAAGAGATATTGTGGATAATGTATTCTGTATATGTGATTTAATCAATTATGCAAATGACCAAAAGTTATACCAAATGAAGGCTTTCGCCCGTGTTGACCATAACTATTTATTAAATATTTTAAAGTTATATAATTTCGGCCATAATTTTAGACAATGGATATCAATCCTATATAAAGATATCCAAAGTAGGGTCAAGTGTAACGGATTTCTCACAAAACCATTTCCTGTAACTCGGGCAGTCAGAAAGGGATGTCCTATATCTGCCATGCTTTACATCGTTACCATTGAGCCCCTGAATACACTGATTAAATCCAATCCCCTAATTAAAGGCATACCACTTCCCTGTTATGATAGAATGTCATTAGTGTATCAACACTCACTCTCTCCGATGACCAATCAATTTTAGCATCATTGGAAACATTCAACAATTATGGGGCTATCTCTGGGGCAAAAATTAATGAAAACAAGTCATGAATGACACTGCCTTCGCTAGTTGTCATTCTAAAGTTGCATGGACATAAATTGGCAAACGTGATTTCTATGGCATTTTCAAGTTTATAGCACTCTCCATCCAGGTCAGCATTATTCTCAGCAAGGAAATCAGATAGCACCAAACCAGTACAACAGGTAAAATGACAAGGAAGTATACAAATCAGATCTGCAAATATGTCAGTGTTGTGTCTGTTTGGGTAAACTAGTTTTTGGCCCTGGATTAGTTTCAATATCTCTTAAAGGGACAAGATTACTTCTCATACGAAAATGATACAAATAAAGTGCAAAAATCCATAAAAATATTATCAAGTTTTTATTATCATACATTAATATTAACAAATCGTGTGAAATTTTATGTACAGAAAAACACATATTTATGCTTTGGTTGACAGAACTTCTCAAAGTAAAAAACAGAGGACCTGCGAAACTTTATGCAATTGTCAGACACACAGTGAATAGTACCGGTATGTTTTTTGTAATACATGCTGTTCCAGTGGCTTTGCTTTCTGAGAAAAAAAAATCTGGCTATGCACCTGAAAAAAAAAACATTTAGCCCAAAGTAAGCAGAGGTTGTAGCAAATGTGCTTCCATTGGCTGTTAGATTGAATTAAAAAAGATATTTGAGTCTTTTTAGTACGAAAAAATATTACTTAATAAATTTATACCAGCCAGAAAGAAATTGTAGTTCACACTGTACTATTTTAAACATGTTCTACCAAAATCTAGGATGAACTAATTCAACAGTCTGTTTCCACTCTACAAAGTTGTCAAATTAATATTCACGGGATTAAGAATGTGCAAAAAGCCACTTAAGCTGAACCAAATGGATGCCAAGCTATCAACAAAAAAATGAAAAAAAACTATTGAGAAAAATACAAAAAAATACATTTAATATAAAAGCAGATAGAAGAAACTAATCAGCAGAGGTAGTGATCATGTAATCAAATTTCCTTTGAACTGGATTGCATTGTCTCAGATTGGCTGCTAATTTGCATGTTAATTTGCATACTAATTAACATATTGTAGTTGTATTAAAATATATAGAATAATATCCGAAGTTTTGAAAAAAAAATTATGACTATTAAGTCAACATCATTAAAATTGAGGATTACGTGAATTTGACCCCCTCCCTAATATTGTTTCACATATCCCTTAAAAACATGGCCGCCGTTAAATCCATCTCAATCGAGGTCCGTAATTTATTTTCCTGCTCATAATGGAGATAAATTACGGTAGCTAAACATTGAAATTGCCACCCTGACTTCAGTACCGAAATAAATAGCTGATTGGGAAAATGTGTCTCTGTTGACAGAGGTTCGATTTACCGATAAACTTCAACACCGCATGGAGCATAGAGGTCCCGGTCACGAGTGCAGTAACGCACTCGGTTATCATATTTACTTCAAAGGTAATTTGTCTGATAGTCCTTTATGCCAATTTTGCAACAATTGTAAGTAATGAAGATCTTGTACATATGCTAATGAGATGTAACATTATACAGCCCTTCTGGCAATATATTTTCCATCTCCTCAAAAAAATACCCGATATCGTCCTTGATTCAAATACAGACACCATTATACTATTCAGCTAATTTACCTCTGATGACAAGTTTATAAACACTGGCCTCATAAACTACCTTGTCCCTTACCCGCTATACCATTATAATTCGACGCCAAATATTTAACAATTCTCAACACAAAATACCTCTTATTGATGTCTTCAAAAATAAATTAATTCATAAAATGGCACTAGAACACAGAATGTTTGCATACCGCAATGAAATTATACTGTTTAAATGTAGATATGAACCCTTAATATAGACAGCCACAAATGATAATTTCACTGTCACTTTCTAAATTAAAATTTGCCTGATCATCCTTTACACAATCGCTTGAAATTATTTGAAAAATGAGACTTATGTTAATATTATATAAATGTAAATATTATTTGATGAAAGTTTATGTGTTGTATTCTTTTTAGCTCTGTACATATATTTTTAACAAGGCAGACCAGTTGGTCTGTCTTTTAATAAAAGAAAAAGTATAGTGGTGAGTATCTCCGCCTATCACGCGAAGACCGGGGTTCAATTCCCCGTCGGGGAGGTATTCTTTAGTAAATGATTTGTTATATACAGTTGACCGTCCGAATTGTTTAATTCATACCTCATAAAACGACCTGAAATCGGTAATGAATCTGAGATAGATTCACCTGTCACAAATACAGAATTCTTCAACTCAATGAATTGGTGACTTTGAAATCCCTGAACATTACGCAATTAATCGATCGTTACGTTGTGATTATCTCCACATGTTGCAATGAAGACTGTTACAGATAGAGAAATTGAGCATTAGATCACTGAAAATCGTGTGTGTTGAAAGTTTGTTCAGGTAATTCTTCGATAGTATAGTAGTGAGTATCTCCGCCTGTCATGCGGAAGACTGGGGTTCAATTTTCCGTCGGGGATGTATTTTTGAATAAAGGATTTGTTATATATAGTTGACCGTCCGAACTGTTTGATTCATACCTCATAAAACGACCTGAAATCGGTAGTGAATTTGATACAGATCACCTGTCAGAAATACAGAACTTCAACTCAACGGCTATTGTAATTATTATATTCAATTGATGGTTTGAATGGTTTGATTTAGTTCCTCTGCAAGCACGACTCCTGTATTTCTCTGTTGTTGCATCGCAGAAGCCACTGACTGTCATCAATTCCCACATCCTGGACTGTGAGTTATCACCAATGTACACTTCTCTAGGCAATCCCCTATTTTAGTTAATCTATTCATTGTATTTTTCTGTGCTTTGTTTTTTATAATTATTTTGAGTGGTATTAAATCCAGAAACCTTAACTTGATATTTTGGTGTATGTGTATTTCATTTCTAGTACTATTGTTTTGTCTACCCCATACTAGCAGTGAAATAACCCCCTCTCCAGTGTGAGTTATGTGTGTGCCCTCTCATTAGCAATAATCAGGTCTTACACTGTGACATATTTCCATACTAGTCCTCTTGATTTTATGACCTTCTTCTAAGTGGCCGTCTACCACAGCTTCTTCAAAGTCGCATCGTCTCTCTGTTCTGTATGCCACTGTACTATCGATGGTGTTATAAATAACTTTACATGCCTCTTGATTAGTTTGAGCTGCATACTATGACATCGCCCTCCCATGGCTTCTACCATGGATCAGGTGCCTGATTAACTTTAGGTAAAATTTACTATTAGTTAAGTTCATATTAAAAGTTACTATTAGCGTTTTTCCACACCTTTACAGAATTATTCAACTTTTTAAACCAAACTATTGAAGCAAATAACTTTTAAAAGTGTTCTTTGTTCTTTTGCAAATGTAACAATACATAATTGACTAAGATTCCTTCAATGTCAACTTGTTTTATGCAGACCAATTTGATTATGATTTATCAAAATAAATTCCAGGTGCCGCATGTGGGACAGAACTTTGTTCCTTATTTCAAATCACCTGCCATCACTTCATGTATACAATCTATCATTCTTACACCTATGTCATAATGTAAGGTCTGCTTATCGCAATTGCTAGAAGCAGGCCTTACACTGTGACAACTTATATGACTATAATATGAAATGTACTTGTTTGTTGTTTTGTTATCTTTTTCGATTGTTGTCAGTTTTGTGTTTTCGGTTAATATTGGCATGGAAATGAACAGATGACGTCGTCATACTATTTAAGACATGATGTGAATGACTACACTGATAATACACGAAATGCAATCAGCCAAATGTTTCTAAAAATTCAAATATTCCTTTTAAAAAGCGGATCTTCTGTATATCTCCTGATTTGGGATGTCATTCTTATTTTGCTACCAGGAGTCCATTTTAGCAGGGGTCTTATTTAAATGTTAATAATTTATTGTAAATACAATGTACACCGTGCCTAAAAATACACTTGCTCCTTTTCAAATGTCCAGATTGTAAGCTAACGAGAATACGGTCTTTTGTGGCTAAATTTTTAGTCAATATTACCATTAATAACAAATATTTACAAGTAATCATACATTTCAATGATCATTTTACGGATATTCTAAATTATCTGACAGTGCTTTATACAAGCAAAAATATAAATTAATGTTACTTTAACTCCCGGTTATAAAATGATGATCATAATAGTTTATGTTGTTTGACAGCAAGTGAATATTAAAAACGTGCGTCAGCTCATATTTATCTGCTGTTGTTTTTTTCTAAATTACCTGCATCGAGTTATTTAAAATGACGACGCCCTAAACTCATTTATTTTTGGAATAGTTTTAATATAATCTGCTGAGTCGATAGATTGGTTTGGGTTGACAGTAACAATATGGTGGCTATGTAGGCATCTTCCATAACGGAGGATACTGTGCGTAATACCGTTTGTAATATTTACTCTTGCAAGACGACACGTCAATCCACAACAACTACAACGATGCAGTCAACCGAGAAAGCCAAGGCAGCTGATATGTCATCAGAAGCATCCCCATCGATTCCGCAATCATCGGATCCAGTCAATCAAAAGCCGTACACTGTGCGGATGTCACGATGTATAATGGTGTTGCATTCAATGCGAGGTGTTACCTTTGGGCTTTTAGCCGGTATTTTCCTGGCATTTTCAGCCTATTGGATCGACGTAGTTCAACGGGAAGGAGCGATGCCCTCATTTCAGATAGTATTCTTAATGGATATCGGAATGTTTATTGGCGTCATTCCGTTTATAACTTACAAACGACTGAAAATAACAGGAGACAGTTACACTGAACGAGGGGTGTTATCGATCGTTGCCGTTCTCTATTTCGGGGGGTTTTCCGCATTCTGTTACGCGTTACTCCTAGGACCCATGGCAAATGTTACAGGGATATCACGTGGCGGAATGCCAGTCATCACGCCACTATTAGCATTGATGATACTACGAGAAACTCTTCACATTGTCGATGGAATTGTCATTGCTATTAATATCGCTGGTATACTGTTATTGGCGCAACCAGTGGGAATATTTGGAGCTGAGGGCCGAACTAATGATGTCACGTCTAGCGAGCTAGTCTCTTATCTGTTATCTATATTTTCCGCATTCCAGTGGTCTCTTGCATATGTGTCAGCAAGATATCTAGGTGAACGTACACATGTCTTGATAGTTTTGCTTTATGTTGGTGTAATTGGTTCTATTTTATCAATTATTTTGACTCTGACGGTGGAACATCCGATATGGTCAATGAGTACAAGAATGGCGTTACATACAATTGGACTAGTTATTACCAACACTTTGGGTGATGCATGTCGATTCCGGGCACTACAGTTGGAAGAGGCGACAACCATCGTTTTACTAGCAAATATCCAACTATTTGTCGCATTTTTTCTGCAAACCTTTGTGCTAAATGAGATTCCGAATCAGTTTTCCATTGCGGGAGCTAGTTTGGTTTTTCTTGGATCTGCCTTGTGTGCTCTAGCGTCGTGGTGGAGAGACTATCAACGCGAGAAGGGCGAGAACAAAGCTCTGTTGAACAGCGTCAATCCCCCGTTTTATTTTAGTCTGGCGCCAAAACCGATACCGGTCATACACACTGTAAAAGTGCCTGTTAACGTAAAAACAAATGATGAATTGGGTGAAAGTAGGAACAAAGACACTCTTGAATAGTTGTAGAAACACAGAATAGAAACATAATTATCTAGAAAAAGACAGACGTTGTAGTTTATGGCATGGTGAATTTCAGAATAATCAATTTACAAAATGCATGATGAGTAAGACGAGAAGTTTCATATTGCAACACGTGCACATAAAGTTGTAGACTGGCAAAGTAGGAACTTCTTTTTTATTTTACAAAAAGAAATAACTGTTTTTTTCAGTACTTTTAGCGTGATCGCGAAAACTAACCAGACCGCTAAATAAATCCCGTCGGGATTTCTTTCGCAGTCACGACAACTAAATCATTAACCAGGCCCTCGAACAAAGACACCTGCTATCCTCAATCAAAGTCGCATTCGTCAGTGAACGAATCACGCCCAGTGTGGGGTCGAACATTTTTGTGATCAACCTCTGGTAGGATTTGAACTCTGGTCTACTGATAATGCAACAACCACTAATGTTTGGCAGCCATGTGAAAGATCATTGGTGAAACCAGGTCTATTCAGGTGACAAACTATGGTGCAAGTTCTCAAACATATGTAGTTCCACGTTTGTATTTGATGTTAATACTTCTAATAAAATAACGATTGTATTACTGAGAATGTACTGGTGTTTTTTACTTACAAAATTAAATACATACTACATTTTTCCAACCTTTAACCATATATATATAGATGAAAATAACAAAGACATCATTAATAGATTGTGATTTATATGTATTTAAGTTGTCAAAACAACGTGAACCAAAATAATAGCAGTGCCTTCAAACTTGGCACACTATGTTTATCCTAGCATCTCACAAAGCATTTCCAAAGCATAAATGTATAAAATAAATAGGACAAGTTTCAATAAAAAGATCCTTGCTAATACTTCATTGTTCTCTTGTGCTAGTGACCACTCTGGGTCAAAGATGGTTGGGGTTAATGGTATACTCGCCATCTGTTATATTGTGTTACACTTGAGCTGAATGTACCATTGTGTCAACCCATTCACGGTGGTTAGCCACTGGTACTTGAGTGATGTTTAATATATTTGCCTCTATTGATTTACAAAATAGCTGTGTTGGACAATGATCGACTATATTTCTATTTGGTTTGGCCTTCATTCATAACAATAATGTGTTGTTGTTGTTGTTGTTGTTTGTCCTACACACCTCGTGCAGTGATGTCAGTTGAGTGCTACCCATTAGCATTTCAACTTGTTTCAATGATAATTGTCAGTTAGTGCCCTTATGTGCTGGGTTGATTGTATTGATTTTACTTAATTTTAGATAATTTTACTTAAAATTTCCACTAGCATACTGTCTGTATGGAGTTAGGATGATTTTGTATGATATATATTAATATTTATAACCTACAATAACTTTTCTATAAGCATATCTAACGTTTTCTGGTATCATTAGTCCATATATATTCTTCAGTGTCTGGCCTGATGTCATTTCAGCAACAGCGCTTTCAAGCGCTTTCCTCCACCATCAAACCATGCTGAAATCAGTAATACTCAATGGTTTAAAACGATAGTACATTCGGTACAAGGTCATCCTATAAATATTCACATTTAGGAAAATAAAGTGTGACCAATATTACATATGCTGATACCGTGTTCCCCTTTATGTACGGTCTTCTTTGTGTAAATTAGCACAATGTATAATTTGCAGATCATCCATAATTTTTACCCTGAATTGATCTACTCACAACAGCAGAAACAATCTATTGATCTCGATCTTAAAGCTGCTTTAAATATCTTAAATATGTGCTACAACCATTACCTTATCAGGGCATTTCAAATTCTTCCGAATAGTTGCTGCACTTTTTTCTTGTAAGACCGATAATCTCTGTTATTGATCTATATTACAGTGTTCAAAATAAGTGTCGGATTTGTTCAAGCATGTTGTACGCGCATCTAGGCATGGTACACAGGCGGCGGCACACAATTTTGCATGGGGCCGAGATCTGCTCACTAACCGTGCGCCGAATGTGCAACCTTACTTGGAGGGCCGGGCCATACTCCCCCTTAAACCTTTTGAAATATAGACCTTCTGAAACGCTAGTTCGAGGGGCAACATTTGATGAGACAAAGGATTTTAACTTTATTTCGGAGGGGCGACGCCCCGCCCCCCTTCCAACATCTTTTCCGATTGGGCAACCATCCGCCATGTGCCGCTGTCACTGTGGTAGGTGAAAAAGCCAAGGATTCATAAGGTCTGCGTAAAAATCACTTGTATTAACTAACTTGCAGGTTCTGGTTTCCTACTATTTACATCTGCTTTACTGAATTGAGTTGACAATCTTGTTGCCCAAGTTCAAGTGAATTCAAGTGAATATTTGTCAATTATACTTTTATGATTGGCTTGAAGTTATCATTATTAATATACACTACTATATTTTTCATTCCAGCTTTTAGCCTTAATCAAAGGGCTTCAGATCGTTATACTGTAATATGGTTGGCAAATTTAAATATTAAAATGAGATATATTAATAGCCTGTTAAAAATGAATAAATGAGCTTAACTATTGGTTATGTGGTACGTATGCTGGTAGGTCACTTTATACAACTGAGGCAGCTCTGACAACCACATTTGTTCAAGTTATTTTTTCTCAATTTCCACAATGAACAGTGAAAAAAGAGAAAATGAACCTGTGAAGTTGAAATGGTCAGAACTCTGTGAGAGAGTTTGCCTTACTAACACCAGTGATTCATTGCCAAAATGGTGGAGACGATGTCTATATACTGCTGTTGGAGCTATTTTGGGATTGCTATCCGGTATTTTCAACGGTTTTGCAGCCTTCTTTATCACATTGGTGCAGAATGATGGAATGCCAGTGTTCCAGGCCGAGTTCTTTATGAATGTTGGAATATTGATATCTATTCTTCCTTATATAATATACAGGAAACAAAATATTTTAGGCAATAATCGCAAAGACCGAGCTGTTTTAATTTTAATTGGACTATTGTGGTTTGGATTTTTGTCATCGCTGTTATATTCACTGAAGATGGGTCATTTGGCAACCATGTTAGGAATATTTCACGGTGGACTACCTATTGCAACACCAATAATAGCGTACATTGTTATACGCGAAACCCCATATGCCACGGATGGCGTAGTCATAGTTATCAATATCGTTGCCATTATACTGTTGTCACAGGACAGGACTTCTGACAATTCCTCAGAAAATACTAGTGATTCGGCAACACTAGGCTATGCACTTGCTTTTCTCGCATCGATCCAATTATCATTACTTAGTGTTTTAGCACGATACTTAGAAGAACACATTAATTTTACAGTTGTGTTATTCTATATCAGCGCCATAGCAGGTACCACTTCATTAATACTGACTTTTGTTGTTGATAAATCCATGTGGTCAATGGGTAGAAGCACGGCATTGGAAACTGTGGCGTTTGTCATTCTTTCTGCACTGGCCGAAGCCTGTCGATTTGAAGCATTCCAACTTGAAGAAGCTACCACAGTTACATTACTGGCTAACATACAACTATTTGTAGCTTTTGTGTTACAAGTTTGTATCTTATCAGTACTTCCGAATGGGTTTGCAATCTCAGGTGCGTGTTTAGTATTGCTGGGATCATTTATATGTGCTACAGGGACATGGTGGAGAGACTATCAAAGCAAACAGAAAGAGAAATTATGTCTCCTGAACAAAAATCCACAAAATAATTTGCCTTCAACATCCATCAATTCAACAAAAACAGTAGTATCTGCTGCATTGACTGATATTCCAGATTGAAAAAGTCGATGTACATGTTCGTCTAAATGTATGATCGTGTACGAAATCCCATAGGTAACTTCTTTAAAGAACAGCTAATCATTTACATAAGATATTATTCTCTTCATTGGTAGACTTCTTAAAAAATGTTATGGATGACTGAATTTTTTATTTTTAAGTCCTTGAAACTTAGTGTGTATAATATGTTTTAGTGTAGGCAACTATCTATAGTGTTTTAATAAATATTTGTGGTAATAACAAATATAAATTATGAAGTTTTACGTTTCGCCTTAACGAGGAACTGTGTGACAGTGTGCAGTCTTGTGTGCAGTCACTGCAATGAGATATTATAAAACAATTTATCATGTCTACTGTTACGTATGTGTGCACTCCCCTGTTTCTCTTATATTTATATTTATATATTTTATTTATGAAATGTGCTGTGAGGTTTTTGTATCATAACAATTTGTACTATAACAATATACAATTTGATCATAGTCATGTCAAGTTTTATGTCACAATTCAAGAGGAAGACAATTCAACTGACTGAAAATGGCCCCTTCTAGGATCAAAGGAAATCCAAGAGTGATAAACGTGGGAGATGACATGTTAATCTAGCCATGAGTTTGTACACATACACGTAGATAAAAACGGGTTTTATTTAAGACTTTCAGTGTTGGTTCAATTTGTTAACTGTTTAACATAAAATTACCCACTACATATTGATGTCTTATATACAGTCACATATTTATTGTTGTTGCGAGATTTGTACATGTTAAAATTAACTAAATATGTTGCTCTCATTCAGTTTCCTGACATGTGTGCGACTGTTTCCCAGTAGCCAGCAGCTCAATGATATATGTTCAATTATATTATACCAGTATATTGATGGTGTTAATCCATTGATTTGATTGGTCCAAACACAAAATTTGCATATGCAATCCATGGTATATTGGCTGATAATGCACGGCTAAACCAAGTGGCCCTGGAACATGAATTGACTACAGGTTTAATACGGAAATACATAAAACCGGTATTATTTGATTTTTAGGGAAATATAGTGGTTGAATTTTGGAAGAATATTAAAAAAAATACTGAATTAAAAACATCTGAAAAGTTATATAACTATAATATTGCTTTTTGTTAATGGTGGGATCCAAGTTGTGAGCGTCGGTCGTTGGGTGATTGTCGTTCGCCACACAAACCTAAACCACTGTCCCTCAACACCGTGAGGTGCCTACACGAACGCCAGAATGCTATGTTCTCAATGTTGTTACTTTGAGATGGATTGCGAACTTCCAACAAAGAAAACATGATCTTTAAGTACAAGATATAATTGAGGAATTCAATGACATAAAAATGCAAAAAACTATGAGTCACAGGCAAAAATGTATGCCACCAATAACAACCGGTGTCCGGTAGCGGCAGCTGACAAAATTGCAGTGCACCCGGGTAATTGCCATCTGTTTCAAAAAACACGGGACAACGCAGGATTCGACGACGATATATGGTATTGTAATTCTCCACTATGGGTAAATAAATTACAGGAGATGATGAAGATAATTTCGAAAGCTACAGATTTGTGACGAGTGTTCACCAACCACTGTATTAGAGCGACGGCGTGCAAAGTCTTTCGGCCGGAGTTGAGACAAGGCATATCATGTACGTGTCACAAAAACGATGCGAAAATCCGATCTTACACCATCAAACTTACCCCAGAACAATGACAAAACTTGTCAGTCATACTGTCACAAAACTTTGGTTATACCAAAGGTATCCAGGTCAGATGTTGGAACTGAGGTCGCTGTGCCGGTCGCCGTACATGATACACCGCGTCCCGCCGCGTCTCAAATTTCGGTCGAACCAAGTACCGCTGAACGTCAAATATCCACAGTTACAAGTAGTATGTTGAGTCACAAAACCGGTTTATTTCACAACTGTACTTTCAATGGGCAAATTACAGTCCAAATTGTACAAAAGCCGGAATGAAAACGTGGAAAATCCGTTGTTTAAATGACCCAAACTGTACACGACCCTGTATTTCAAATCGCGTTGTGCGTCAGTAAAAGGTCAGAAAGGTCATCCTTTGTTATGCTAATTTGTGTGTTTACGCTGCTCTATTCAACGTGGATATGTTTCATTTTCATGTGGAATAAAAATTAGTTTGTATTCAATTTGAACTGTGTTGCGCATGTAATTTTTGTATGCATTCAGCGTACATACTATTCTTATAAATATTCATGTTCAAGGGCCATAATCATGATCTTTTAGTAGATGAAAGTAAACTCTTTTTTTACAAGTTTTATCGAATTGTCAATATACTGGTATAATATAATAGCAATAACCCCCGCCGAAGTTGGGTATACCACTTGATATTGCACAATTCACTCCATATATGCACTCGCCTGCGGCTCGTGCATATATGTCGTGAATTGTGCAATATCTCGTGGTATACCCGCCTTCGGCGGGGGTTATTGCTTAAATATGTATAATATACATGCTCATATATTTGATATATGGCGGGCGCTGATATAGAAGACTGTCGTGATTGGTAATGATTAGTACATACTTATTCAAATGCCATCTTCATTTAGTAGCATGGAATTATCTTAGGATAATTTTTGAGAAAGTTGGCAAAAAATCGCTTTGCAATGTTTATTGGTTTATTATATATAATCAAGAATTTGTAGTTTCATGGCAATATCTTCTAATAAATTGCCATATTGTGAGGAAATTGTCATATTATTATATTTAAAAATGTTATTTTTAAATCAATTTATATATTATACAATGTTGAAGTAAAAAATATAGTGTTATGCCAATTTTGAAATCCCAGCCTCCTATGATATAAACTTTTTTACTGATCTATATAAGCTCACTTTACTTTCCATATCTTCGACCTTCCATTCTACATAGTATTTATATGCCCTCTGTATGGTTTCTTATACTTAAAGGAGAGGATTTGAAGGCAGTAATAAATTAAATTTATTGGAGTGTCAGTGTTTTCACATTCTCTGAGAATCTTTCCATTTGTACATCCAGGAATTTAGGTGGAAAGTAGATGGAATGTGGGTACCTCTACCTCAACACTCACAAACGTTGTTGAATGTTACAAGTTTTGACTCAAAGAAACCAAATGAACAATCGTGTGGATAACCGTGCTGTAAATAAAACAATTCTGGGAAAATGTCACATCACACCAACAATGAATGATGTAAATTCTTGCTGCTACCAATATAAGTTTATCCCCTGGGTCACGATACCTCAATTTGTTCGAAACATTATTTAGATACAGATGTTTGAGTGTGCATTTTCAAAACATAATCAGCTCTATGTTATTCAAGAGCTAGATGTAGTACTGAATATCATTGATGACATATATAAAATTCAGGGTGAACATTACACTAATCTTAGCAGAAATGCTATTCAGCCATCACACAGTTAGATATTTGCAAGTAGGAAACATACTTAGCTGTCCTATGAGGAATAACCATAACCTGCATTTACTTGTCCATGCAATTACAGTAATCACATACCACTCGCTACTGGTACGACTTTTCAACAATGCACCCCAAAACCATTCACAGTTGACAGATGAATTCTGATGAAACTACTGCAGTATACATGCAGAGTAGCATACGAGCCTGGCAAGTTCAACCCCGCAGACTATATGTCTTGTCATCCAATAGCAGCAACTGAGCATCATATCACACCATACTGTGCAATTTGAGCATCTGAAGAAAGCCACAAAATCTGCATAACGTAATCTTTCACATCACTAAAAAAACAATAGATGCTGAATATCTTCCATTTTGGGGGCATGTGATAGTAACCTCTTACCCTTACTTGTTACTTGGATCATAGAGACATGTTATGACCTCAGCTCCTAAGAGCGGGGTTATTTGTAGATATGTTGGCGATCGCCTCTGTGTTTGCGGAAGTATTGTGGGAGATTGCATGATGGGAGAGAAAAATCTTTTGATCAGTAAGATAATTTTAGAAAAGTGAAAACTAGAATGACTGCAAAATAAAGGTTGGTTTTAAATATAAAATATCAGAGAATCTGGATGAAATAATGAAAGGAAATTGAACGGGTATGAAAGGGCAGTAAATGTGGCATGAATGCAAGGTCAGAATCCGGGGGGTCAAAATACGTCACAATACATCCATCATCATCCATCGGCTGTCAACAACTAAAAGTAAAAGTCTTGACTTGCAGCGTGCGTGAATGGCCAAGGAAAAAAATCATGCCAATTCTGTGTTTCAGTAACAGTATTTGCTGCTTTTTTGTGCAATGAAAATTGATTCAAGAAAGGGACATTTCCTTCTAGTAAACAAAACAACCCTAGGACGTTTATCTTGAGAAATTGAGCAGACGAAAATCTCTTGGGACAGTCGTTGTTGTGAAACAATGGACATACTTCTCCATGGTATCAAGGGTAGTTTTGATTATTAGAAGAGGGAAACTGCTGCTTTATGGAAGAGCAAATTCCAATGTCATTGGCCACAGTAATTCTAAATCGATGTTGGTTTTAATTGGTGTTACCTGGTGTAGAAGTAATAACATTACGATGTTTTCGAGTTTAATAGTAAATTATTACTATTAAGAAATTAATAGTAAATGGTAGACTTCCTTTTGAATAACATCAACCAGTCTAACCTGGTTGACAACAATGAAATTATAACAGCAAGGCAATTAGGACAAATTAATAAAAATATACAAACATCATTTATATCAACTTGGAAAAGTGAATTACAAAACGACAAATAATCAAAACAAAATGAAATATAAATAAATTAAAAACATACAAAGAAATAAAAAACAATTTTGCTTTTGAAACCTACCTTGTTACCCTGCAAAATATTGAGATGCGCTAAAATTGAAATAATTGCGCCTCAGTGACCATAACTTGACTGACAGACACAACGGAATACCCCTTGCTAATATATTATATAATCTTTGTGATCAAAATCAAGTAGAAGATGAGTATCACCTAATGATGTCATGCAAAGGTGTCTTATTTGAAATCTTCATTGCAAAAACCAAAATTTGTCACCAAAGACACAATTCATAGTCTTGCTAAACAACAGTGGTCTAACACCTGTAGCAAAGTACCTAAAGAAGTGTTTTGAAATAAGACAGCAATCCCAGTGACAATTTTATTTCCCAGTTAAGTTTTGCATTTTTTCTATCTTTTTATTGTATAATAATTTAGTCTTAATATTTTCTTTCTCTGTTACAGTAATGTATTAACTTAGTTTTTTGTATGTTTTTATTTTAGTTTATGTATTTAATTCTTTTTAACCTTTTATTCTTTCTTAAACATTTGTAGCCATTGCCAAATCCTCTGGGGATTGTGTAAGTGTTAATAAAATTAATATTATTTAATTAATGATTGGCCTGGGATAGTTGAAAAGATTTTTAAATGGGCTACTTGATAAAAGTATTCGCCGTGACTCAAGACTTTTCATTCGGGTTTATACAATGCTTACATGTTACTGTCAGGAAGGTTTAATGTCTTGTTTGTATTTGCACAATGTGAAAGAGGAGTTTATTGTCAAAATGTACTAGTATATGGGTGGTTGTATGCATATTGAACTATACAAAATTTGACTTATGTCACCAAACTGTACGTTTTGACGTTTTGCTTTTTATAAATGTTATGGTTCGGTTAATAATTTCCTGGAAACTGTACAGAAAATCACAGAGTTTCATTATTTTTTGTTCATAGTTTTTCTAAATTTCAGTTTTTATTGTTCATAATTATTTACAGCAATAACACTTTTTTTCTGTTGTGAAACCATTTCCAGTTATTATGATTGTGTACATGACAGCTTTGTCCCACACAATAAAACAGGATGATATGTACGGATATATGCGAGTATGTTCATGGGTTAATAGGCCACTTCTTTATATCCCACAATGTCTGGTAATTCTAACTAACTACTATTTCGCAAAATTTGCATAGCCTTGCTTCTACTCCAATATTGTCCTTAACAGTGAAGGTTAATTCAGATATATTGTAAATTACACAGAGGTAACACTACAATACATTTCCCTTTACATTCCCTGGTATTACACAACACCCTTTGTGCTGAGGCAGCTATGGTTCACAACCATAACCAGTTCTCTTGTATATATATATATATATATATATATATTTAAAGCGGGAGTCGACACCTGTGCATGTGTCAGATGTTATTGTTTACAGACAAGCGTCTTCCCATGAGCCTTTGCGTTTTTAGCGTGTGTTGTTATCATCACTTGGGACTCAATTTTCGCGCATGTGCATGTGACGACCCTCTCGCCTTAAAATAAATAGTATATTGACTCTCTAAAATAATTGTCATGATTACAATGATTATCAAAAATATACATTATTACATTTTCCTTGCGAAATGTGTGATCAAATCGTTCTTGGTTGAGAAGTTCCTGAGATCAGAATGGTGAATATGATACATATATTGGCTGCATTCTTAGTTCATACTTCACAATACAAATCCAATCATTCTCAAAAAAACTAAACGCCCATGAATGAATGAATGAATGAATGATTGGTTGATTGATTGATTGATTGATTGATTGATTGATTGATTGATTGATTGATTGATTGATTGATTGATTGATTGATTGATTGATTAAATTTGAATTTGACTTTATCGATTTATTGGTACTAACAAAATTACAAGGAATTTCCAACCATTTCTGTGTACAAAGGCATGATATCGTCAATATGCTGTTGTAATTCATCTGGTAACTCACTTAGATCAATGGTGGGTTGTGTATATGGCTGAAAACAACAACTTTCGTACGAGGATTTGTAATACACCTCGACAAACTGCGATGATCGCATGTGATCAGGAAAATGGCGTATGTTTCCCGGTTTCCAATGTAAGAAGTTTTCACTAAATGAAATACCCGTTGCTGAGCAATACTTTTGCAAAGTTTTTCTTGGATTTGTTATTAAGATGTTGGAGTCTACAACTATTGCTGGTAGATTTAATTCTTCTGTGATGTACTTATATAGATTGTAGTTTTCTTCATATTGGAAAATTTCGAGTACCCATTTGGTCACATCTCGGACGTCACGTGCCATACGACTGCACTCAGCTAGAACACACCTGTATGCAGACATAATAGATGCCTTCGGATCACGAATCAGGAATGTGTGAACATAACCAGTGGGTAGGTATTTATAGTGTTCTTTTCCTCCAAGACATCCTGCGATATCTTTTGCAAAGATGGCACTTTTTTCTGGGCATGACACTCCCTCTAATGTATCTTTCACTTCCTGATATGTATAGCCAGGAGCTGGAGGACCATAAATAAACAAATCACTACACATTCTTTGTTCTCCCCAATAATATGCCATGACGAATGGTTCATGGAATACTTTCATTGATGGTTCTGATGCCATTGCTAGTTCGAATACAATTGACCTTGATCTACCATGTGCCCATAACATCACTCGCACGGGAGGTAATACGTCAATAGCACTGGTTGCCATGTTTACTTTGTGTATGACAACTTGTCAGAAGCAGGAAGTCTATAATAGTAAACGGCAAACAAAAGAAATACATAGAAACTGTCATATATAAATTGCGTAAAAACTCATGAATACTTATGAACTTCGTAACAGAGGCGAGATCTTGGACTTAATATTTAGGATATTTATTTCTAACATTGTCACTATATCCACTTGCACATAGACTGATTAGCATATGTTGATACAGGCGAAACACTAAACATTGAAAACCCACGACATGTTGATGTAATAATTGATACAAATAAACCGATAAACTCTTTGAGTGGTTTGGGGGTATTTCGTTGGTCTTGATCTGGCGTATTGGTTATATAGTACATATTGCGTATAGTAAGATCAATTGTACGTCAGATTTTTATGAAAGAATAGCTTTAGTAGAGATTACCAAACGGCGTATAGTGCTGTTTTGTCACAGCTATGCCATGGAGTAGTGTCGCCATCTTAGAAAAGTGTGAGTATAATTGGTACATAGATATGTATAGTTTCTCTTTCGTCAAGTTAACCTGCATTATTATTAGTAAGTTAAATAGTTTATGACACCACTTACTTAGATCCTCAAGTTTTGGTGAATCATTTTAGATGTTTGAACAAATGTTTCAGCCTAATCATCCATAATAGCGCAACGCTACTACCATTTATTATTGGCCGCCACTGAATCGCGATAAGTTATACTGTATCAGTATATCATTTTACTCTTATGATAGTCCCCCTTGAAAATAAAGTTGAATTTCATTTAATTTAAGGTATTGTAACTAGATACAGTTTGACTATACAGGATTGCATTTATTTGAATCGAATGATTTTTTTAGGGGATGTGCAATATAATTGAGTTTAATTTATATTTCATAGAATGGCAAATTTCAAATCGCGATTTAGTGGTACCCTTTATTAGTCAGTCATTTATTTATTTATTTTATTTATCCTGGATAACCGTATAAGTAACAAGTACTTATGAGGTCATTACATGTATTTACATGTATTTACCATGACTCCGAGTGGAAACAATTTTAATACTGTAAGTGTTCGTTTTAAGAAGTAGTTGCAAACACTGCACGTATTGTCTATTATCATATACCTCGTATTGCTCGGCCTCATAACGCTATGGGAGGGGCGCCCTCACATCAAGGCAATAATTTCCCGCAGCGCGCCCGGTTTTGATCATTCAAAACAAAACGCGTGATTCTCAACTACGTCGTGTGTTTAACGCATTGGTAAAATATTAATTACACTTATAAGGTATATGATAAGACATTTATCTATAACTCAATTCCTATCTTGAACAATTATAGCTCGAAATCTCGCGCACTTCTACAGCACGACCTCGGGCCAGACTATAAAGAATATTATGGATATACAAGGACAGATATTACCATAGTCTTATGTAGACATAGTGCAATGCGCGTGTCTCGACCTTTAGTCAGGCGACTACTGACGTCACTATTAAGCAAGATGTCTCTTTTGTATATGGCTATTGGAGCACATCGATATACAACAGTGAATCGACAATGCATAGTATGTTAAACCGATACACTGGAACGTACCACCTCAAAACTGAACTATTAGTTTCGAAGCCTGTGCTAAGTATCATCAGAAATTGAGCTATAGTGGACGTCAAACATTACCTGGTCAGTCAAGTCAGTGTAAACGTACATGGGCCTGGCAGGATAAAGGACATTAATGAATCTCAATGGCTTATGCAATACTATATGTCTCGATCCTCTCTGTTTTCACCTTCACAACCTAACGTTTGCCCTGTGCCTTAGCCTTACCTTGCCGAGTTATGTCATCGTTACGAGCAACCATCTACAGAATCAACGATGTTCGCCATAATCGGTAGGAAACTACCAGTTCACAGAATATGTTTGATTACAATCATTACACCCAGTAACTTAAAAAACGCACCAATCAACATCACTTCATTTAACACAAGGGGACCTGCTGAATTGACCTACCTGTTGAAACATCCGATTCTGAAAAGAACACTGATTGGTAGTTTGCCGTCACGACTCTACTCATTCAAATTCATTCAAAACATAGTCTCTAAATGAATGCCTTGTGGGTGTCTTAATGACATGGAACTGAGCTCACCTAACTGTAAACACTGTGTAAACGCAGTGAGTGGATTAAATTGATGTCCGGTCTTAGGTTTTCAGTGCATTCGGCATAATATGGTAAAACAACCAGCGAATCGGCATATGTGAGTATGATTTGTTTTTTTGATTCGTTAGTTTTATGCAATTATTTAACTTCATTTTGTCATAATTAAACGCTGTATCGGCTTAGGTCTCGATCAAATGATGGTAAGTAGGTAACGTATATTTGTAAAGAATGTGAAATATTTTATCTTAAATGAGATATATTTTTTTTGGCCGAGGAGCAAAATAAAAATTATGATTGTTATAGTAGTAATAATAGTAATATGATCGATTAAATGATTAAACAAGACATAAATAACTTGTCATTTGAATACACCAACACGTTGGTAAGGGCTCGGCCATTGCATAAATGAGGATGGGGTCAAAACCAGGAAAACATAATTTGCGAGGGTCAGCTTTGAAAATTATAAGTTAACAGTTGATATGATACAGTTGCTGAACACTCACACTATAAAACATCTTTCATGTTTGTGCACACAATAGTAGTATACTGATAAGGCGAAAAATTACGACATTTGAACTTTGTTACGATAATAATTTGACTCGAGCCTAGTTTTAGAATGAGCGTTGAGTGTTGTGATTCTGTCGAGTGAATAATACATCAGTCTTGTATTTAAATGAGCAAGTGCTCATTTATACCTAGTACTGCTGACAGGCGACTTGGACTGGAACCATAACAAAAAATCAGTGTATGTAAGCAGGGAAAGTATGGCGTCTAATGTGATGACATGGGATGGTGATAACAGTATGGATATTCGTCATATACGTCAAGTGAAAGCATATTTTGTGGCCTAAGATTTTACCAAGGAAAAGAACAAAGTTGCCTTCATTTTTCATTGAAAGAGAAGCTTATAAACCTTTTCACCCAGTTACAAATTAATCAATTTGACAATGCATCAACATTTTTGTAGATCGGTTCAATAAAAACAACAAAACAATATCAGAAAGAACATTACAAATGAAACTGCCGATGTCATGGATGTCATCAAATTGGCCATATTGCTGCAAAATGCCAAGCACCTGTACCTGTTGATGCAAACCAGAACAACACCTAATGGCTGAACTTGGCGGCCAGGCTCCTTCAGCACAATTTCAACTGATAGTATGAATCCTACACTATCTGTGGCATCATTAAAAGAACGGTTACCTAATGAAATTGATATTGAAGGGACAATTGAAGGAAAGTAATGCACTTGGTTACTTGATACTGCTTGGTTACTTGGTTACTATTAAGTGCTCAGATAAGTTTTTGGGGAGCTCAGGGCTGGTGAGCATAGGGTTAGTCAACATCGGTTAACTGTAGTCAGAAAGTCAACACATCCAGCTATTTTAAGCATTGATATATTCCATATATTTTAATGCACATCACAAACCCATCAAATATCACGTGCAAAATTGCTACTGGTTTGGTGATAGGAACAGTCTCCACTGACGTTGAAAGTCATCAAACTCTTTGCACTGTTACTGATGGTCCACAGATGGAGGCAAGCAGAAAACACACAGCAACCTTAGTCAATAACATGACCAGGACATTTGTGAATGGAGTTAACCTGAACTAGGAAATCTTACTGATTTATTTTGACGATATCATTGTATACTCTAACAATTGTGATGAACATCGGAACATCTGAAATTGGAGTTTGGTAAATTATGTGTAGCCCATTTAAAGCTCAATGCCGAGAAATGTATGCAGACTCGTAAGCAAGTGAAATATATTGTGTTTGACTGAACCACTCAGTAAGTGAGTAGATGCGTTCCCAGTGCCTGATCAATCTACAAAAGCAACAGCAGAAGTAGTATACAATGAGTGTGCAGAGTATGTCATACTGGAGGGACTGCATGCAAACCAGGAAACCACAACTCAACTTTCTCATTGTCATAGCAGCACTGAACAAGAAGATGAAACTGAACATAGTGATGAGCCAGTGATTCAGGATTCAGAGAGAAATGATGCAAACATGTCTACAGAAGCTCATCATGTGCAGAATCAGCCAGAACATTTAATGACAGGATAGAATGCAGGCCCCATCGGGAGTGCAACCCACCTCAGTGGCACAATGACTACTAATGAAAGTGATTCATCACATAAAAATAATCAAAATTTGATGTCTTGTTGAATTTCTGATAAACTTTGATCGAATTGTCATTTTGTTAAATGTTAACTATTGTTCGATTTATTATATTGTGAATAACTTTCGTTATATCCGGCTATTATCAAGAACTGAATGGGATAAAAGCTAGGAGGGAGGAGTGATAAAGGGAAAAATTAGGACCGTTAGTTCTTATGTGAACGGTGTTGAGTAAACTATTTGAATTTTGTCTAACGTTGCAGTTTGTTGTTAAGAGGCATGTGACTGTATACTGTGACATCGCCATGTGTTTATCCAAGGATTGTTGGGAATCACATGCTCATGATTTTATGACTCCAAAATAAAATTTCATGGGAGTGTATGAATGGTGAAAGCCTGGTTACCGCGAAATGAACAAGGGACTTGTGACCCTTGTAGACGCCCTCTCGCGACACCGGTGATGTCACCGGCCTGGGTTCAGTGCGTGATGCAATGATTGACAGGGTAATTAATATTCGACCAATCAGCGTAAAGGTCAAACTTGGAGTTAGATTCATCTTGATAGTATTAGAAACTGCGCCGAAACTGAAACGAAAGCTTGCATTTCACATTATTTATATATTTATATATATTGGCCAGCGATGCTTCATGCTGATCAAATATATACAGTAATGTACTTTAGGATTAGTAAAATATATTATATATATAGTTCTGTTGTACAGATTAGTGCATGGTTTAAATATATTTTGCCGAAATAATTTCACGTGATTAAATAATATTTTCCACCATGTATTTATTCGTTACTTTGGTTGGCTGGTGATTAAATACACTACTATCATAGTCACGAGGTTATACGAACATAACATTACTCCAGCCCCGATTTGTAGTCACTGTAATAACCTGAACAAGTGAAATACCAACGATCCAGCTAACTTGAGACACCCGAGCCTGTAGGTAAATCAATATACTAGCCCAACTCGTTACGAAGTATAACATGCAGCCATAAAGATTGACATAGTATCAAGTATTACGATTACTTAATGGCTCACCATCCGTATAAGCGAGCTCTAATGCGACGGATATCGGGGTGTGAATATTCAAAACAATTTGATTGATCCAGGAATCAATCAAATTGTAAAAAAGGTCAATACAGCTGTATGCTATGGGGTGAGAATACCGCCAAAATTAGCTTGGTGTAATTATTTGAACATTGTTTAGTTGTTTGGTCTTTATTTGGAAACTTGTTTGGTAATTATTTGGTCATTATTCGGTTATTTGGTCTTTATTTAAACATTATTTTGTGCTTATTCCATTATTGTTTTATTACTGCAGTATCCTATTGCTATTGTTTCATTATTTCAACTTTATTTCTTAATTATTTCATTATTGTGTAATTGCTACAATATTATGTTGTCATTGTTTCATAATGTTACAATTGTGTCGTTATTTAGACATTATCTTGACATTCAATTGTTATAAGATTCGATTATTTTCATGTTCAAATGTCTTGATATTCGGTTCGCTTAACTTGCGATTACCTTAACATTCGGTTCGCTTGACTTGCGATTACCTCAACATTCGATTACCTGACCTACATTAGCTGACCCCGCTATACATGTAGTATTCAATTCATAGTCCCGGGCCGCCTCCGATAAAGCATCATTGCTCAAGATGGCAATGCGGCCTTTGTAAAAGTTAGCGGGGATTTTTAAATAATGGTCGTTTCGCCAATAGTCCGGTTGCCAAACCCCACTTTTTTGGACAACCTTGCAATGCGGTCCATACAAAGTATTTTTGATGTTTCTGTACCTCTGAGGTGTGCTCTTTAAGAATTTGGATGATGCCACTCTGTCACCCTAGGGCAATCCGCACAATATGCAAATTAAAGTGGCCATTATGGAAAATCTTGTTTTCGTCAATATTTCATTAACTACACATGGTGTCAAAATAACTTTGGTGTCAATCCCCATGTTTTGAGGGGTAAAGAATCAGAATAAGCCATTTCAGTAAAGTTTATACAAATGTTTTGTGTTGAATAGACATATTCTAATTAAGACGGTCATTACGGTAAATCATGCTTGCTACATTCAAAGACATTTCTATTGTCTTTGCTACAATATGCATTACACAAGGTATGAAAATAATTTTGGTTTCATATCAGATTGATACATTTGAATTTCCCGCCAAACAGCGATCAGATTAATCTATTTGAATTTCCCGTCAAAAATCCATTCAAAAACTTATACCAATCAAAAAGCTTGTAAGGAAAAAATCAGTCCACTAATCAGGAACTGTGTATAATCTAGTGTTTAGGGTTATTGTCCACTGTGTGTGTGCATTACCCCTGGGTCTTTCTTCCCCTGTTTTGCCTGCAAATAAGTTGTGTTTTCTTGTCAAAAGAAACAGAACTTACGTATCATAGCTAGTGGTAGGTGAATAATGTTCTGCCATGTTTGTTTTCGTGTCCAGCAATCTTTCCTGCATCTGATTACAGAACACGCATGTGTGGGGAAGGGTGGGGAATTGTTTATATTGATGGCAAAACCTGTATTATCATTTTTGAGAAAACGGGGAAATTTATTAGGTTATTCAAGGTCACCATTACTGAAAATTTGCCATTCCTGAAAATCGTGCTTTTGTCAATATCTTAGTAGCTGCACATGGTTAAAGCAGCCACTGCTCTGTTTGTTATTCAAGCACCTGGTTCTGTAAAAGTAACTCACATAGATATTAGAGCTGAACGATGGATGGGTGCTGCATCTTCATGCAACATTGCCTTTTCTGCGGAGAAGAATGCCTTGACATTGATAACAAGCATCCAGACCATTGGCGCAGGGTTTTTCTTTGTAGAATAGCGAACCATGGTGAAGGCAGAAAAAATTCAAGGAAAACCTTCTAGATATCTGTAGATCTCGTCACGTCATCTGGAGACGTGCGGTAGAGACACGTTTAGCTGGGGCAGTGAGTTATTTTCATGCATCAGGTGGTAGATACCACAAAGACTGTTACGAGAAGTGTTGTCCACCTCAGTCAGTGAAGTCAGCTTTAGCAGCATGTAGTAGTAGCCAGGAGGAGAAGGATGTAGCATTTGAAGCGACAGTCAGTGAAGTGGGAGCAGATTCTATCGAGATATACGATTTTATATATGTCTAATGGTGGAAAAGAGATTAGCCGTCGAACCTCAGTCTCCAAGTTGTTGGAACACCTTTGTTCTGATCTTCTCATGCTGAGGGGCACAGGTGCTGCTAGTATTCTCGTCTTTCAAAGTAAGGCATCAAGTTTGTTGAAACTAGTGTCGAGTGGTGATGAAGATGATGTTGAGATTGGGCGGGAAAAGGTTGCCTACCAGATTGTCTGCGATGTAAAGGAGTCATCAGTTGATGACACGAACTATCATGCATGAGTTGACATGGACATTGCCATTGAATGTATCAGTTCAACTTTGTTATCCTTGCTATCTAAGCTTTCTACAAAGTTGGACCGCACCTTACAAGCCGCTCTCATCGAAAACATACTAATGCCATAAGTGGTAGATTCAAAACCCTCCAGAATGCACTATGTGTTGTCTTAAACAGGAAAAGGTTGATTGAACAATTTCATGAATTCCTTGTATCTTGCAGCTATCATGAATGTCTTAGGTTCAAAGCAGCAGCAGCAGCTGTAAGCAATGCATCGTTAAGAGGGCACGTCCATGCTGAAGACGGTCTTGTTCAACTGGTCTCTGACAATTTCGATGCTCAGATTTCATCACAGAATGGGCCAATAGGCAACCCTTTAGCCACATAGCAAATGATGAGAT
This sequence comes from Saccoglossus kowalevskii, assembly GCF_978046115.1. NCBI lineage: Eukaryota > Metazoa > Hemichordata > Enteropneusta > Harrimaniidae > Saccoglossus > Saccoglossus kowalevskii. Next base: position 28,811,021 of record NC_140657.1, read on the forward strand.
GAAAGAACAGATTATCGAAGATATTTCCATCCTGAGATACTATGGTCCCAAGAAGCCAAACATGCCTTGAAGTGAAGTGAATCGTTTTGGTCTTACCACTTAAAGTAATGGCGCACCAAGTCGTTGCTTTACAAAAGGCCCGCCATTTAGACTTTGAGTTTTCTAAGTGTGTTGCTACAAGCACAAACCCAATCGGGTTTTACAAAGGAATGTGGCCAAGACATTACTATTATGACAAATGATCAGCAGCTCTACAGAGTTGCTGTCAATGTGAAATGGGTTTACCATGAGAGATTTTTGGATTTCATACCAAGGCTCGGGGCATGTACATGCTCATGAGTCAAGTTGGCAGTGAAGAGGAAGGCAGTAAAGATTGGGAGCAGTAAAGTATATGACACAAATCTAATCTACTCCCGAGTACTAGGGTTGCAACAGTCTCGAGACATTACTAGTAATATCAAAACTGTCCTTGTACATGAACTGTCACCAGTCCCTACCTCCATCTTCGATGATGATAGCAATATGAGAATCGCAGCTACGAAATCCACACTGAAGAAGAAGCCGTAGGTGACTGTGTCACATCGCATGGTTGAGAAATCAGAGGTAGAAATACTGGATGGCTGTGCTTTCCTTTGGATTATAAATTGGCCTAATCCAGAAACTGTGCCAGATTTTGTCAGCGGCTTCACAAAGAATGTGATGAAAAAGGTGGCCAGCCAGGACACACCTGATCTTTGATCGCTACTTCGACTTCATCATTAAAAGTGAGCAGCTCGACTGGTGATGAAGCGAGTCGATGACACAAACTGCAGTTACATACTCCATTGCCACCTCAGAAGGTTGTCCTTACAGTAACCTTGAATAAGATACAGTTCATAAATCTGATATGTCAGGACATGATCCAGAAAGCACAGGAAGAGCCGAGTACACAGTCACAGTCTGGTCATTACCTCTACTGACCCTATACCAGTTGTAATTCAATATGACACTGTCTTTTGCAGAGAAGATCTCCGGACTTGCCACAAAGAAGTGGATGTGATAATCATACATGAAATGGTTAATGTTGCTGAAAGTGGAGTGCAAAGAAAAATGTTGTATGTGGGGACACAGATGTTTTCGTCCTTATGCTTCACTACTACAAAGAGTTGCAGATGACTTGCCGTCTCACTATGGAAGGACCAAGTTATGAACGAGCATCTACAGACATTGTGGCAACTGCAAGTGAGCATGACACTTGCTTTCACAGCTGCCAGCTACTCATGCCCTCTCAGGCTGTGACACTGTGGCTCAGTGCTTTGGAGTAGGAAAAATCACCGTCATCAAAGTCCTTAAGATTGGTGTAGAACTGCACAAATTGGGTGTGTTATCTGAGAACATAGGTACCTGCTACGGAGTTAAAAGCGTGGTGTCATCGAACATGTCTGAAGTTCGTTGAGAAATATGGGCGCGAAGAATGGGTAGAAAAAATGTGACAAAGGCTCCTGAGCTTAGCTCACCCCCACCATCTAAACAGACATTCAAAGAAAACGCAAAGCTGGCACACATTAAGACCGCCATTTGGAAATCAGCTCTAAATGCAGAACCTCCAGTATTATATCCTGTTGAGTTTGGATGGGAACGTGGCGAATGCACTAGATGCTTGATCCCAGTAACATTACAAGCAAATGTTAGTGTTGCTCCATCGAAGGCGCTGGAAATGATAATATGTGGTTGTTCTGCGGATACACCCTGTTCAACAGCAATGTGTGGATGCTATGTAGCTCACTTTCCATGTACAATGTTTTGTGGATGTTATGGGGAACACCCTGCCAGAATGCGCAGGTGATGTTATGTTATGACTCTGATGTAAACTGAAAATTATTGCATACTTTCAATAAAACATTGCTGGGATCTTTACAGAAATGACTTATTCTGGTTCTTTGCCTCTCAAAACACGGGGATAAAGACCAACATTATTTTGATTCTATGTGTAGTTAATGGGATATTGACACAAGCAAGATTTTCCGTAATAACAGCCCTAATTTGCATATTGAATACCTATTCAGCATAAAATATTTGTGTAAACTTTACTGAAATGACTTAATCTGATTCCTTATCCTTCAAAAAATGGGGATAGACACCAAAATCATTTTGATACCATGTGCAGTTAATGAGATATTGACGAAAACAAGCTTTTCCATAATGGCCACCTTAATTTGCATATTGTGAGTATTGCCCAAGGGTGACAGAGTGGCATCATTCAGATTCTTAAAGAGCACACCTCAGAGGTATAGAAACCGCAAAGATACTTTGTATGGACCGCATTGCACGCTTTTTGGTCTCTGCCACCAGACTACAACATCCAGGGAACTGACTGAGGTCGTCAGAGCCTGTTGGTTAGAGAATATTACTTCTCCAAATGCGATGACTGAAGTGAGGAGGAATTATTACACAGTTGATCGTGACACGACTGACACGGTCAATAACCGGCCTTTCAGCGGACTTGGTAGTGCCTTCACGGTTCTTTTTTTAGTAAAAGTTGAACCATGTATCATTCTGATTCTCATTCCCCGGCCTCTCTTATCTCAGGTACTTAATGACAGACATATTCCTGTTATGGACGTGATTTTTTTGCGTTCAATCCGTTATTGTCAAGATGCCGATATACTTGTACGGCTGATTTATAGCGCGCCATTCATTTCATGGCGCTACGAAATCGGATGTCGTCGTTGGTAACAACTGCATTGGCAATGAATTTGTGGGTATTATTGCCAATAGCAATAACGTCAGTGTCACGACAGTTTTTCGCCAGCCATGCCTCGCATCTGCAGTAATCATAGTTATGCTGTCTTCGAGGTTTTCGTAAATGTCGACTTCCGCTCGCAAAGCAGTTTCACAGTTTCAATTTTGTTTTGATTCGATTGCTGTGAATGTCTCCTCCGTCAAATTCCCCATATATTACTGGCCAAAGTAGCTTATTCCGACGGTTGACAAAACCCAATTCTGTAGTTGACTAGAAATTTGCTATTTAGTAGACGGGGGGCTGAATTCCATCGAAATGCATGCACCGATTGCAACGGGTTTTCATAAGTTGCGCCATGGACTAAATGAACTGGGTTGCAGTTGTAACTGTGAAATTTCGCTTGCTGCACAAGGTTCTCGATAGATGAAACTGTGGTTATAAACATTTGCTGCTCAGTATCACCACACAATGTATTTACGTAATTTCCAGAAATATCAGTATGTATGGGCCGGATTCATTCGTTTTATCGATCTTTATACATAACCTTTGACGGTTTATAGAATAATGTATGTTTGTGTTTATTCATATCACATTTATTGACAGTATACTTCTTAGAATCATCATTTCATAACCATATGTTTTCTCCGTATTTCATTTTATGCATGTAATCCTATGGAAAAATTACTAGTAAGCACACCGAGCATTAATTTGGCCAATATTTGTTCGAACATCGGAGTAAACACCGTATTTATATTAGGTCAATGAGAACGCCTCCGCCCTAAAAATTGTTACTCGACGAGATATATGGCAACGTAAAACGTTGTACGTTTTTGGCACTCGTATTGGATCATTTGCGTTTTAGTTCACATCTGTAATTCAGATGGAGCGGCACGAAATTTTACATCGGGGGCGAGATCTGCTCACAACCTCTAGGGGGTCCGGGGGCATGCAAAATTTTGAAATCTAGACCCTCTAAAACGCTATTTCCTGCATTAGGGGGAAATTTTGCTGACACAAAAGAATTCCGCTTGATTTTGGAGGGGCGAGGCCCCCAACATTTTCTTCGTGGGGCGACCGCTGCTGCCACTGTGTATGTATGCTATTGAAGAATAAATCGAGGTTGAGTTGTAATTTTCAAGTGTCCGTTTCAGTTTCACTGCTAAGAAGATCGCCCCCCCCCCCACCCCCCCACACACACACACATACGCGGGTCATAGATTGGAGTAAATTCATATCGTTTTCCAACGAAACTAAACTAAACGGTCCTTTTCAGAGCCTCCATTATCTTCCCAAAAGAGTGATACCGTACCAAAAATTACATAATTTTATTATATTCACACAGAAGTAATAAACTGTCACACATACGCGCCACGACTGACAAATTACTCCTTGTGTGGGGTATAAACAAGGAAAAAATATTTCTGTGTGTTTTTTTCCGTGTCCTTAAATCTTTTGAATGAAATTAAAAAAATCCACGCAAATCAATGTTACTATAGTAGTCTGAGATGTTATGACTTAAGATTAGGAGTACTTTAGGGTCAACTACTCGTATCTTATTTCGGGATCGCAAAGACTAATTGATATACAGTAAAATACTTTATTTTAGCTGGAAATAATTTTCGCTGTTATTTCCCTCAATCACTCACGCAAACGCACACACATATGCTATTTCCATATATTGAATACGTTGGCAACGGAAGGGACAAGTTTAAATCATATTTGTATTAACACAACTTGAAAGCAACAGTCTCACAATGAATATATGTTCATCATTTATCAAACTAAACATTCAATGAAGCAGACTGTGGCGGTTAAAACGAAAAGACAAGGTTAAGACGAAAACATTTGACAGTATGATTATTCTCGTCTACTACACGCCCGGGAAATACACGTTCAAGTATCCAACTTCCCAGCTTACAAAACATGATTAGTATCAGCAATAATTTCTAGTACTGCCTGGATAATTGCGTATTATTAGTTGACATCAGACAAAAACCTGTACAGGATCGTTTGAACAATGTCTCAAATTCCCGAAAGAATATATTCAAATAAGTTGGGATGAATATGAATTGAATATCCATAAGATCTTTTGAAAAATCAGCTAAACAGTTCACCACCACGATTATGGTGAATTGGTGAGTTTTCAACGAAGACGACTGGACGTCTCCGGTCATGAGCTGGCTGGTTCGAATTTATCCACTTTTACAGTGATGAATATTGCGTTCGAGTTGAGTTACTAGTAATTACAAGCCTGATTTACATTTTTCTTGTGGTGTTTTTGTCAAGGTATTAATTATAAGTGCGTTGGGAAATGGCATAATTATATTGCCTGAGTGAAAGAGGCTGGTGAAACTGTGTCACAATGCGTGATATTTATTCCCAACGCGCGTGGTCGACGCCTCTGATTGAGTTTATTTTGTATTTTTATTTTCGAAATGTGTCGCTGGCTGCGTTTTTTTTATTATGTCTCGCAGCTGAACGTTAAAGCTGACCTTGTTTTGGCTGTAAGTACCCTATCCAGTAAGAAATAGTTCCCCTGTTCTTCCATTTTTTAAAGAAATCTGCCCTGCCCACTGGTTGGGGTACTGATATTTCCCGCCCCCTACAAAAAATAGAAAAAATCCCCTGCCCTCAACAAAAATCCCCTTGGATCAGCTTTTCTGATGAACAGCTCCATTGGCTGCACCTGAGTGTAACACACTCCTGCATGATTGTAATGCCGGTGCCAGTTCTAACAAGCTGCCTCGTCACCAGAAAAGGGGGGGGGGCAAGGGTTATTTTCGTTCAACGTAATTGCAATATTTTTTTGTTCGTACAACGTAAATAGAAAAAATAAATTCCGTAATTCTGTAATCACAGGTTAGACGTACAACGTAATCAATCAAATATTTTTTTCGTACACTGTAAAAATGTGTAATTTTTCTCGTACGTACAAAAATTCACATCCAAATAAAAAAATCGTAAAGAATAATCCAGGGAAATTACATTTTAGAAACTGTAAAACGACTAGATGACACAATTCACTACAAAATTGAATGTCAAGACGTAAAAGGCCCTCTAACCGAATGAAGAGCATTACGAGGATAATATGCGCACAGCAATGGTGGAGAATTTGAGTCGGAGAGCTCTTCGGACCATTCAATGTTCCATTTGTTAACACTGTAAACTGTAAAAACGTCTTTTTTTCTTCGTAAATTGTGAAAAGCCCTTTTTATTTCCCGTAAAACCGTACCAGCTACCCCCCTTGCCTCCCCTCAGAAAAGAATTGTTAATTTCACTTTTCACAGCTTAGACCACAGGGAGCCCAGGAACTATAATAAACTGTATGCGGTACCTATGGGCGAGGGGAGGGGGGCGTGATCGGCTGGTATCTAGTGTATAAATAGACAAGGGATAAAGGCTCCAGCCAGCTCTTTCAAATTTTGCGAGTTCGCGACACGGTAACGAGTCTTGTGATTAGCTCTTAGCACATTCTGGTCATCATATAATGATAAAGTCGGATCATTTCTCGCGAATTTCGCTATGAGCGCGTCGTGTCAGCAACAAGTTTTGCGGCATTTGATATTTCGTTACGACAGGCTCTGACGACCTCAGTCAGTTCCCTGGATGTTGATGAAACGGCCATCATTCAGAAATTCCCCACTAACTTTTACAAAGGCTACATTGCCATCATGAGCAACGCTTTATCGGAGGCGGCCCGGACTATGGATTGAATATTATGTATAGCGGGGTCAGCTAATGTAGGTCAGGTAATCGAATGTTGACGTAATCGCAAGTCAAGCGAACCGAATGTTGAGGTTATCGCAAGTCAAGCGAACCGAATGTCAAGACATTTGGACTTGACAATAACCGAATCTTATGACAATTGAATGTAATAGAATGAACAATGACAAAATAATATTGTAGCAATTACACAATAATGAAATAATTAAGAAATAAAGTTGAAATAATGAAACAATAGCAATAGGATACTGCAGTAATAACACAATAATGGAATAAGCACAAAATAATGTTTAAATAAAGACCAAATAACCGAATAATGACCAAATAATAACCAAACAAGTTTCCAAATAAAGACCAAACAACTAAACAATGTTCAAATAATGACACCAAGCTAATTTTGGCGGTATTCTCACCCCATAGTATGCAACATGCTGATGTGGGCTTACCCATGCCTACGAGACAGTTATTTCATTGTCATACGACAATACTAATGGCAATGCTGACGTGTCGGAAACCGATCGACATATTCTAGAAATTAATTTGGTATTTGTATCTAAATAAAAATCTGAAAGTTTACAATCATAATTAATGTATAATTCATGTTTGTGTTTATTTCCAATTGTGCTTTGGATATTTACTTTGCCACGTCAACAGATTTGAGTCACGAGTCATGCACGAACAAGTTGCCATTATTAGTTAGGAACACGTCATTATTTGCATTGTAGTACTACTAATATGCCTGCCACCCCACATCAAATCCAAGACATCGTTTGTTACAACCGATATACTCGCATCAAATATGAATCGCCTTATTCTCGTTGCACTGTGCGTGGTCGCTACGGCATGTATTCTACATGCAGCTACAGTAGACAAGAACGAACCGGCCAAGGAAGACGTGAAGGCTGTGGTCGCTGAAAAGAAGGACACCGCTGAAAAGAAGGACGCCGATGTGAAGCCTGCTGCTGAGAAAAAAGAGCGCAAGCCAGAACAGAACAAACGTGAACATGAGGTAAGATAATAATGATTAATCAGGACATAACAATAATCGGCCGAGTGTTGGTGGGTTTCTTTTTCATATAACTACTGAGGTGGGCAAGGGGGGTAACTGGTACAGGTTACAGGATATAAAAAATGCATTTTACGTTTTTAAAAGGAAAGTTCCAATTGCAGTAAAATATAGTTTGTTACGCTTTACAGATAAAGCAAATTCTTAATTACATTTTACATTTGTATACAATATACTTGTAATATACTTGATAATTTGTGTTTAAAAATCAAAATTGGAAATTGTTGAAAATGCTTTATATGCTTACAAAAAATAAGACCTTTGCCACAAATTACGGGCGAATGAAATAGCTGATTACATTTTACATCTTGTCCATGTCTACGAATGTACGTTTTTTTATTTATTTAAATTACATTATTATGAAAATAAAAACAATTGATTACAGCTTACGAAAATACCCCTTGCCGACCCACATTACTAGTAAGCTTTAGTCGGACCCACATATATCCGTTTGTAAATGTTTGCTTTTCATTCCTCGGAATCTGACCAGTTTCATTTGTACAATTAATTTGAGCATGAATCTATTGCCTTTGTGTACCGACTTGCAACTCGCATTAATCGATTGACCTGGTCCAGCTGGCATACAAGAATATTACGTATTTTAGTTAGTTTAGTTAGATTTAACAAAATCTAAAACGTTAATTAATTGCGATATGACAACTCGATAATTACACCTGTCAGAATGGATGTTTATTTTGTGTATCTACTTTTTTTGTTGCAGAAGACACAGTCAGCCTCCAAGAAATCTAAGAATGCCGCACCTCACAAGAAAGACGAGAAACGCGTCCCAGCTGAGAAGATGAACAAAAAACGTAATGTCGCCAAGCCCGAGAAAAGACAAGCACCAACTAAGGAAGCCAGGCAGCCCGCACTGCACGAAAACAGCAAACTGAATCGCAAAGACTTGAAGGCTGAGAAACCAGCCAAGAAGGCACAAAACCCAAACATGGAAAGAAATGCCAAGAGCAAGAAATCTCAAGAAAAACGTGCCCCAGCAAAGAAAGCCGATGCATCCAACAAAATGAAGAAGGCTTAAAATAATTCGTGTGTAGAAACACAGTGTAGTATCCCCCTTCCCACAAAAACTGTTAGTCAGTCGCTTTATCCTCTAACATATAAGTAACTACATTTAGAACACATCAAATATCCTACGTCTATGTAATTAAACTGTTATGTTTAAAAATAAAATAGTTATCTCGCATATTTTATGTTGAATGAATATATTCACGTTAATGCTGGTTTGAAAATAGGCTTCCGTGCGTCAAATGTTTAAAGAGTTTCTCGACGTGTCGAAAGTCTAATTTCAGATCAAGTTTCGTATGTTGAATGAATGAATGAATGAATGAATGAATGAATGAATGAATGAATGAATGAATGAATGAATGAATGAATGAATAAACGAATGAATGTGGCGTACCCTTTGTTATGTCCTGCCAACAACCATATTGTATCAACCTTTTTTCCCACAGCCCCATTACCATCATCGTCTATCTTCTTTTTTTTTAGCAATGTATATGTATTTACCCATATATACCTTTCAGGCCAAATGCGACTTCACATTCTTTTGAGAACTTGAACTATATAATTTTCAACAACACTAATGCGGTGTCATTTTGCTACAATGATGACCAACCATACCACTACTATATTTTTTACGAAGCTCTCATATTTGTTTTACAGTTGTTTTCACCTCTTTTTTTGTTCTAGTTTATACACAGTTGTTCGCACTTTCCTTGTTTTAGTTTAGTTGTTTGTTTTGCTTGCTTAGAGTTTTAGATGATACCTCCTTGTTTGTGACGCAGTCATTTATGAGGGAAATTAATTGAATTTGGTTTTTATACTCTAACAACGAATTTCATCTGTATGTGTCTACATCCTGTTCTCATTTTACCGCTTTTTTGAAGGCTAGCTTTATGTATACGTTTTCCGGGTATAAAATGTGTGAATTTTGTAACTATTGGTCCGGTACCGGTTGCCTCTGTATTCGATGTCGGTGTGTAACAAACCAAATCTCTCTGTGTTTATACAGCAAAATATAGTACGCCTCTATGTTGTCAATAAATGCCTTTATCGTGTAATAGTTTCACAAAATGCTCCCCGAGTATATCATAATATCTAATACTACGATTCGTTAGTATATCCCATAAACCCTTTCAAACAACAAAATTAATCATCTTCGTCATGAATTTAATACTACGTGTTAATGTCATCAGGATACTGAAAATTAAACAAAAAAGAAAAATTTTAACAATAATTTGCATTTTGGCACTGATGGTGAAATTATTTCTTAATTTCTCGATATTTGCCAATCAGTGAACAATGTAATATGCTTAATTTAGTAAGCTTCCAGTGTGATAATAGTTTTCAAATATATAGAATGCAAAATTACCTCCCATAATGCATTGTACTGCATATGTGCTCAATAACCTATATAGTTATCTATGTATTTTTATATCGCCACGCTCGAATACCTTTCTTCCCTAAATACGTTGTTCCAAGAATCAGTACGCTTAAATATTGCTAATGTTTTTACCTGGCATATTCACAATGTTGTCCTATGACCGCGTCAGAATATATATGTGAACGCCCGGAGGTTCTTGTCAAAAGTCGAAAATAGGTAGAGCAGTAATAGACCGGATGTCTTGTGGGAGTTTATTCCATAGTTTAGGAGGTACAATTGAGAAAGCCGTAGTATTTAGGTTTTGAACATGCTTCTCAGTTTGAACAAAACTAAAATGCCGGTACAATCAATGAAAAGAGAATCAGGCTTACTCGGGGCATTTGGTTTACGAAATGCAAAATAAAACCCCAATTATTAATTGTATATTCAATAATTATGGTGTATTTATACAAACGACGTGTCATTTATAACAGCATTTTCATTGCAGCAACTAGGCGTATTTTGTTTGTATTGTTTGAAATTGTTCGGTGATTTGTCAGCTGATTGTGGGTACATATTTACGCAAGAAAAATTCGCTTCAATGTTGGTGGATGAATAGCATGTTGCAACACATCCGGTTTAGTTTGCCTTTTCTGTGGATGTTTACTAACCAACGAATTAACCTCTTTTGATTGACTATAGAAACTCTAATTTGAACAAATGTTCGTAATCCAAGCATAAAATTCACCCATTAGACATAGCAAACAGACCCATACGGAAAAGACCGCCGATATTTCGTGGGGAGTGAGATGGCCACGAGACTAGTATTCTATTTTTTCTATGGAGGGATGAAATATTATTCGACAATTTTTTTGCTGTGTAACTACCAAACACTCTATATTGTATATTTCCAAATCGTAAATAGTTAGGTTCATTCTGGCGTCAACAAGGACACAAGTACATGTGAACTTGAACCATAGTACTCTCAAAGTCACATATATTAGTCAACAAACCCCAGCCAATACTATAAGCCTCTCCGATCGAGTATGTGATACATACACCCATATACCGTGTTCATACGTGTGCCGAAAAGCCAGTTTGGAGACCAGCTTTATAGTTAATCCGGCGTGAGTAAAAGGGACTCCCGAGTGTAAGCGCTGACGTCAGGAAACAGTTTGTGTAACAGTTTTATACGCAACTGTTGAAAGCAAAAGATACTTTCCGTTGCATGATATCATATTTATGAAGATCACCATATTTATTTCGTAAAAAGTCATAAAGGTTATACGTATATATTCTTTATTTTTGGGGGTGGTTCTAACATTTCTTGCTATTTTTGTGCAAAGTGATAACAAACTTTTGAAAGCTAAAGGAAACCCCTGGGTAAGCACTGACGTCAGGTAACCAAAGGAAATAAAACAAGGAATGAGAACGTAAATGCCGTAACCAGAGAGGGGTGTATGACACGATTGGTTGAAATAATCGTATCATTTGCATAAATAAATATTCATGAGCAATGAAAAAATCCCTTTTCAGTAAAATTGGCCTAAAATGTATTCCGATAGCATACATGATGGTTCTAAATTGACTTATGAGCTGAAAAATACCCGAAAAACAGTTGTAAAAGTGTTTTTGAGACACGTTTTTGATCAGAGGTCAACAAATTGTTGAAAGTAACCACAAGGTAACTACGGGTTTATTCTTTAACGTAATCATAGCAAGTTATGAAATTCATGAAGAATACAGAGGCACATTGATATTAGTAGTTACCGGCGTCTTGTGGCTTAGTGCGTCTTGACACTTGAGGTGGGAACCAGCCAAACAGAATGGCGGCTTGTATTCGAATAAACGTGAAAATATATCCCATACTTCTCGGCAACTATCAGGCCTCTTCTGAGATGACCATGAGGATTGGCACGGTGGGACGTTTGGAAGTCAGTCTTCCTTAGGTGGCGGCCTAAGACGTTTCACAAATAGATTGAATAATTCTCAACGAAACATAGAAACATTGAAATATACTTAGAACTCATAAAGGTTAATATGCGCAGTTTTGAGCTATAGTACTAGAGTGAAATACTTCTACAATCTCCATAAATGTCGTAGCTAGTTATGATCATGTTAGAGATCAAACTTACAGCTTGTTGAATTGTAATTGAAAAAATGTCTCAAAAACACTTTTACATCAGTTTTGTAATAATTTTTCAGCTCATAACGATAGAATCATTCAATTCAGAACTACTGTGTTGGATATCGGAATAAATGTTGGCACAATTTTAACTGAAAAAACGAGTTTTTCATTGCTCATAAATATTAATGAGGATGACATTGCTATTGGCATGGTCAGTCCGGTAGGTTCAACGAGCGACTGGACACGGGTAAACAAAACATACAAAACCCTCTGGAGGTAGACCATAGAACGGAGTGAACAACCATGTCACACCTCAGAGACGGATTAAGGATTTTACTGAGAAGGGAATACAAACCTATGTTGTTTTGTTTTGTTTTAATTCGGGATATAATTTGAAAACTGAACTAAATTATTTAGTCCAAGTTACTAAGATTTTTGTAAAATACTATTGTTAACACTGTCTGACTGTGAAATATTACTTGTGAGCTGAGTAAAGTTCGTCATTAAAGGCGCTATTTAATCTGTATTATTTTTGATGATTTCTACTGATCTGTTTTGATAACGTTGATATGTGTTCAAGCAATTTATTTAGGATATGTGATTTATGTATTTTCAGTAATTTGGTTTATTAATTAATATGAAATTAGCCCAAATGGGTGCACAATGAGTAACAGTAGAAGTCATTTGCATATTTCCCATGAAACTTAACACTAAGAAATCAGTTTTGGTCAGTAACATCATAGGACTCGTCTGAGGAGCACATCTGTCTTTCATCTCTTATACCACTGAACCATTCAGCCCGGGGTTGGTTTGTGGCTGTTTCTAGTCCAGCTAACCATTCAGCCCGGAGTTGGTTTGTGGATGTTTCTAGTCCAGCTAACCATTCAGCCCGGAGTTGGTTTGTGGCTGTTTCGAGTCCAGCTAACCATTCAGCCCGGAGTTGGTTTGTGGCTGTTTCGAGTCCAGCTAACCATTCAGCCCGGAGTTGGTTTGTGGATGTTTCGAGTCCAGCTAACCATTCAGCCCGGAGATGGTTTGTGGATGTTTCTAGTCCAGCTAACCATTCAGCCTGGAGTTGGTTTGTGGATGTTTCTAGTCCAGCTAACCATTCAGCCCGGAGTTGGTTTGTGGATGTTTCTAGTCCAGCTAACCATTCAGCCCGGAGTTGGTTTGTGGATGTTTTAGTCCAGCTTACCATTCAGCCCGGAGTTGGTTTGTGGATGTTTCTAGTCCAGCTTATTTCAACCTACTTTGTTTAAAACTAGTGCAGTTTCTGACTCCTACAAGCTAGAATATGTTGTATTTGTTAGATTTGACCAACTGACGGGGTATGTACATTTTTGCTATTGTTCTAGTCATGTGCTTCAATGTTCATGCAATCCTTTGTTTCTGACATGTGCTTTAACTTATTAGTGTTAATTGTATTTTTCCATTTGAATTATTGTTAATGTTCTCAATATAATTTATTGTATTTTCATATTGTTTTAGGTTTTAAATTCCTGTAATTTGTCATGAACCCTACAGCGTCACTCTTCTATGTAATCACGATGCTATGCAATACCCTTGATTAATAAACTCAGTACGGAAATGTGTTGTACCAGTTACCACTGTCGTCCATACTCTATTATCCCTTGGTCACATACTATATGTATACAACACTAAATGCTTATCAGCGTCCTGTAAATGTCACAAAGAGACAGAATTCTTCCAATATAAACTATTGATTAAGTTTTGATATCAAGGAGAGTGTGTGAGTAAACACAGAGGCTGTGATCTGAACGGGTTCCCGGTGCAACGTTTGCTTCTTAACTATAGATACGAGTGGTTTATGATCACTATAAACAATGGTGTGGTGACCATACGTGCGCTGGTGAAATTTCTCCATTTAGAATAACATAGTGAGCATTGGCATATCTGACTTCAGTGGGCATTAATGCTTTACTAAAAACTGCATTAGAACTGTGGTAAGTCAAAACTTACTGCTATCACACTGTATTTCCAGGTTTTTATTTGGATTGTAGTATCTAAAATAGACGCTAAACCAATCCTAGGCTTAAGTTCAGTGAAAGCTGATTCTTGCACTGTTCTCCATTCCAACTGGCTTTCAGAATGTGTAAGCATCCGAAGTGGTTTCATTACATCAGACAGATGAGGCAGGAATTGCGTCGTTGGACATCTTCAGTATTTCTTGGGGTAGGCATGTCTTGTATTCACCTTGCCTTCACTTTATCGGGATCAACTTTGAGGACTTCAGATGTGAACAGATGACCATGTAAGCGAACTTAAGAGCATCAGAGTTTACGTTTTTCATTCTTGATCTTTATTCCGTTCTTGCAACATCGGTTCAGCAGTTTCTCAAGATGAGTGTCATGTCTCAGAGTATTGTCAATTCAGTCAGATTACACACAAAAAAATATTAAAATGGCTCACCCTGAAATAAAGATGGTGGCCATGTAGCAAACGATCGATAAAATACATCTCCAACTTGTTTTTCAAACTAGACAATGCCGAAACCATATTTGAACAGGAGATTTTTATGTGGGTTTCCCAAGCAAGTCTGCCGGTCTTGTCTAATCGTTTAAGCAAGATATAACATGTTTTGGGGTTTCAATAATTTTAACCAATATGAGATACAACGCTTGAAATAACCACAGCACAATGACAGCCTTCCACATTCGTCTAACCTCGCTACATTGTTTGTACAACTATTAATGCTAAGTACCGGGTAGATATCTGCAAAATGTTATCTGTACCCTCTCGATTTCCGAATTTATGTACCCCATATCGCTACCATAAGAAATAGTTGGCACAATGATTGCATCAAACAAATTAAATGCACTAACCAATGGCATACAACCAAGTTTCTTACAGTATGTAAATATATTTGGTTCGCTGTAAATCTGTATTTAGAGGGCGGTACAATAATATGCATACAGTGGCAGTTTAGCAGCGGTCTCAATATACTTCAATGACTACAACTCCTTTTATGAACCCACTAAAAATATAGTAAATTTTCTGAGACATCAAAAAAAAAAAAAAAAATTTATGATTCATCGCATAGTTTCAGTGCTAAAGCAACACTGTGGGGTAAATTGTCGGCTGCAAGAAGCTCTTCGACCTATACAACTCGTGATGATAAATCTTCGGCATTGTTTTAATGATATGTTCAACCCGTAGCTGTACACTATTGTCCAATAACACATGCTACACGTACTAATACAATAAGTTAACTACATTTGGCTGATACACTTGGAACAAAACAGTATATATGCCACCATTAACTTGAAGAATACAAAACTAATGAACCAAACTATGAAAGTACAGTGTCGTGTTGTTGTGTCAATCCCGTTCGATCCCCACACTTTACTAACTGAGCGAACACTAGCACAAGACAAACTGCCCTATTCAGGACCACAACATCCTTCAGAAAATGACTACCATTACATTATTGTTGCAATGTTGTTTTAATATTTAACATCGGGTGCTTGAACGCGATCTTCATTACACCATCGCGGAAAAACCGAATAAAAGCTTGCCTATTTATAACAACCTGTTTTGATTGGCTGCTGTTGAGCTGAGACGGCGTAACTTCGCGATTGACATTTAAAGCTCGTTGCCACCTAAATGCTCATTACTATGCATTACTCATTACATTACTGTGATAGTTACCTCACGGAGTCAAGTAATTTAAACAATGATAATCATTTTAATTAATAATGTTTGTTTTATTATGTTCTAATGTTAGATCATAAATCTATTCACTTCCAAAATGTAGGGGGTCCGACCGAACCCCCCACACCGACCCCCCCCCCAAACTACGGGCCTGTGATTCGATGGCATTTCGTAATATTTGGCTGTAGAGATGATTTTAGCCGATTACCTGTTGTTCTACAATATACTGATAACAAACTGCAGCAACACTCCTTCAATGTTTTATGATCGGAGTACAGAATTATGGCCTACCCAGTCGTGTGAGATCGGATAAGGGAAAGGAAAACGTTGATATTGATATTACAAAGAGCCAACCACAGCCAGCGAATTGAACGGTTGTGGAGAGATGTTTTCGAAGGTGTGTTGAGTCTGTAATCACAGTTATTTTACTTCGTGGAAGAAAACAATATTCGTGATCCATTAGACCGAATAGAACATTGCTGCACTTCACTATGTGTATATGCATAGGATAAACCAGAAGTTAAAAGTCTGGCAAAAGGCATGGGCACGACACGGATCACGCACAAGTCATCCCCAATGCGTATGTGGCTTTCAGGTCAATGGTAAGATCCTGTGGGAATAGACCTGACGGATACCATGGGATGTGGCATTGGAGGCGTTGTGATTGAATCCGAGTCCGGTAATGGTAGACAGGAAGTTGATTTTAGACATGTAGTCAATTCGTTAGCGTACAAGATTGGTCAGTCCTGTATGGATGAGCTTTCAGTGCGTGTACTGGACTATCTAATCTATCAATTAAATAATTGACATTTACAGCATTGCACTCGATATTATTAAATCATATTAATAAAACACATTTAGTTTTGGGTTACCTGTGGTTGCTGTAGATTTTTATCAATATTTAAAAATGGAGTTGTATAGATTCGATACCACACCCTATGTACGAAACTGATTAGCGGGCGCTCATATCAATGCGATGTCAAAGTTTCTGTCGTTTGTTGGATGCGTTCCAACCGCTATTTTGAGTTTCTAAATATTCTTTAAAATATATACACATTCTCCACAAACAACTTGTTGTTAACCTGAAATGAGTGTAAATAATGAGAATATATCCGATCGATATCTTGTGTTTTTTGTTTTTCTCAGCGTGAATTCTTTTATATATTTATTTTTTGTACATAATCCTAAAATGCGATACGAAAAACGATTTTACTACTAAGTTTAATTAATAATTTGATGGAAATGTAAAATTCGTTCAACTTTGTATAGTTTAGAAACGATTGCGCAAAGATCAATACAAGATTGAGCTGGTGCCATGTCGCACATAATGCCTCTAACACCAATATAAGATCTATCGCAGATTCCTATGCGTTTCAGTAAAGATACATCCTTGCAAACATGAATGAATAATGAATTGAATAAAAAAAATCCACGAGTGTTGAATACTGCTCTGAACTGTTTAAAAACTATTTTATTTTATATCGCATCCTGGTCACAGTAAATTGAATATACAATGACACAACAACTATGTCGTAACTCCGTCGATGACGGTTAACAGTTATACTGTAGTATACAGGGAATCCATGGACCATACTTAATTATAAACCGCTAGTATGTAAGGGGAGGGTATCGGCTGTATCTGCCTTATGCAATGAATACACTAGATAATACCCCCCCCCCATATACAGGCTAGGCGCATAGTTTATTATAGTTATATCGGTTATATAGTTCTTGGACTTCTTGTGGTAGTATTTACCCAAAAGAACACACTAAACTTCATGCGTATTACAGCATTTAGATTAGTACTGGAATGGCATACACAATTTTATCTAGACTTGCATACAGTCTCTTGTTTATTTTTTTAATAAAATAAAATAACATGGGGGTGTGTAAATGGCGAAAGCTATTTTACCGTGAAATATATTTTATTTTAGTAAAACAGCAACAAATAAACAAGAGACTGTATGCAAGTCTAAATCATAATTGTAAAAATGCATACTATCCACCATGTTGTGCTGTGATTTCATTTTGTTGTGATGTTCTTTCGTCGTATTGTGTGGTGCGTTTGTCATGTTGTCTTGTGCATATACTGTGTTACGGTGTCCATTCGTTGAGTTATCTGATGCATTCATCATGTTGTGCTGTGAGTCGTAAAATGAAATACGATGAATATTTTGTGACGCCGTAATACTGTCCTGTGCATGACACCACAATTCAATCACTTCGCGCGGTCTTTTGCAGTAGACATCGTAAAATCGAAATCGAAGCCATACTGTATGACCTCAAATTGGGTTCAATACTGCAAAATTTCCAGGCAGAAAAAATAGATCCGCAAGTAGTATCTGGCATGACTCAGGGACGGATCCAGCAAAATGTATTGGGGGGTCCAGGCCTATAGGTCGAATACACGGGTCCGTGCGACTCGGACGATGCTATGCGTAATCCAGATGCATTTTCATTTTCATTTTCAGGGGGCGAACGTACGTCTCGAAATAGACCGTCTTTTCAGCCCAGGCAGATCTAGCCAACAGAGTGGTGATCGTCGACTCACGAAAAGTGCAAAACAAACATCGAACATAGACAATAAACTTTATATGTTTGTCCGACTGTCCTGCGTACAGAATCCCCAATACGACAGAAAGAGGGAGATTTGCAAAGGCTGAGTTTGAACTAAAAAAAATAGTTTTTACACAGATGACAAAAAAGGTGAAGTAATGAAGAAAATAACAGGAGAATATTTCCAAGGATGTGGCGGAATCGAAATAATGAATTGCACAGCGAACTGTCGAATTTTATTAGTTGTTCAATGTGCTTGGAGCGTAGCTGAATTGAAAAGTAATGTTGGGTCACAAGCAAAGCTTTACCTTCGCCCGATACAAAGTAACCTTAGCATGTAACCGATTGAATCATTAGCGTTGGCGTCGAGTTTAAGGGAAACTTGCAAAGCTGTCATCAGATATTTCCGTTGCGTGATCTCGCGATCACCTGGCAAACTGTGTCAAGCTTCCCGATCTATCATCAGTAATAGCTGATCTATCGATTTACAGTACTGTAGTTTCCTAGCTAATGCGACATCATTTGGACTTTATTTTCTGTATTTGATATTTTTTTCACCAGCAATTGAGTAGTAAAAACTGCAAATGGCAGTTGTTTGCGACATCAAAGTACATCCTCATGACTTGCATTGTGAAATGAGTCTCTGTATTGCATTTTATTGTTTTAAATTCGTAAACGAAGCAATTTGAGTATCACTGGTTAAAGTGTCACGGGCAGAGGGCAAGTATCACAGGCGAATGTGCAAGTGTCGTGTGATGATTGATATTTATATCCCGTATTTTGGTTTTATGTAAGGATTGTGCACAGGTATTCTTTAGTTTGTTTTGCGTCTACTCTATCATCTACTGTTATGTCCATGACACTTTCTGTGAAACTCATTATTATTCATTGCGTGGAATTTAATTCCGCGCAAAGTGACCTTCCGTGAAAATAAATCTATTGAAAATAAAGTTTTTCACAGTAGTAGGCTACACACAGTTGTGATTAGATTGTAGTTTGATACACTCTAACCAACAGTATTATGAAAACTGTTTTAACCTGTTTTTAACACCTGGGCTCTTGACCTTACCAGTATGTTCTATAAGTTCTGCATTAAAATTAAAGTAAACTAAGAACATTTTTCATGTTTCATTATTCCATATTTCACCAAATATTTAAAAACTTTCTATATAGCTTTTAGAGTATATCCAAATGTTCAAGATGCAAAATTTGTGATTTATAACTGTTGCTTTTCAACTTTCAGTCAGTTTGTACAGGTCAAATAATAGACTGACTAAAGTACAGATTTCTTCACAATTATTTGATTTAAATTGATTTCAGTATTTTCGTAAATGGTAGTCTGGTTACAAACTAATCCACACTGAAGTAAACTGGAAATGGCCTCGTGGGAATCACACTGGCGAATATTTAATATATTGAACTTTCCGTGCACAATTCCATATTTAGCTGCCATACCTTGGTTACTTTTGTTTTATGGTTTTATTTTATAGACACACCCTTCTAGTTTATATTTCCTCTTGTTGTCATCTTGACAGAAGGTCGGATCATCATGACAACACTAAGTAATCATATGACGTCATAAGTGGCATTATATATATCAGAGACACACATATAGACATAACTGGATAACTTTAACTGATAGTTATACTACCCCTCCTCGTAGATTAACGGGAAATAGCGGCTCCGTTTGGAGCCTCGGTCTGGTAAAAGTCCATACATGTTATGACAAAAATATTAGCGATTATAAGTATATAATTTGTTTTATGCTGTTATTTGCGATAAAAAAAATATTTTTTGTCAATGTGACTTTGTTGCCGTGGTAATCATACTAGTATATATTTTGATAAAAAATAAACAATTCATTTCTACTGTTCATAACCTAATTATGATACAATAAATCTATATATTTGAATGGGTTTTCCTTATATTTGTTTACCAAAAACAAACAAATGTGTGTTGTCATGGAAATACGACAACAAGTTAATTCATGAACTAGAAGGGTATATCCATCAAATAAAACCATAAAACAAAAGTAACCAGGGGTGGCAGCTAAAGTTCCTATTTTGGTCCTATTCCATGGACTATATTCCACATCCCTCAAAACTAATTTAAAGGTCACTCTACTATTGTGTCCCAATTCTTTGTTGAATGATGAAGCTGCTTAGTACACCTCTAATGTGCCCAATGTGTTATGTTACTATGATGAATGCCCTACATACTATGGTAAATGCATTAAATAATATGACAAATGTTCTACATATTATGATAAATACACTACATAATATGATAAATGCGCCACATAACATGCTAAATGCACTACATAACATGATAAATACACTACATGACATGGTAAATACACTACATGACATGGTAAATACACTACATGACATGGTAAATGCGCTACATAATATGGTAAATGCACTAAATAACATGATAAATGCCCAAAGTAGCAAGATAAATACACTACATGACATGGTAAACGCACTACATAATATGGTAAATGCACTACATAACATGATAAATGCCCAACATAGCAAGATAAATACACTACATGACATGGTGAATGCACTACATAACATGATTAATACACTACATGACAGGGTAAATGCACTACATAACATAATAAATGCCCAACATAGCAAGATAAATACACTACATGACATGGTAAATTCACTACATAATATGGTAAATGCACTACATAACAAGGTAAATGCACTATATAACAAGGTAAATGCACTATATAACATGGTAAATGCACTACATAATATAATAAATGCACCACATAACAAGTTAAATGTACTACATAATATAATAAATGCACTACATAATATAATAAATGCACCACATAACAAGGTAAATGCACTATATAACATGGTAAATGCACTATATAACATGGTAAATGCACTATATAACATGGTAAATGCACTACATAACAAGGTAAATGCACTATATAACATGGTAAATGCACTACATAATATAATAAATGCACCACATAACAAGTTAAATGCACTACATAATATAATAAATGCTCTACATAATATAATAAATGCACCACATAACAAGGTAAATGCACTACATAATATAATAAATGCACCACATAACAAGGTAAATGCACTATATAACATGGTAAATGCACTACATAATATAATAAATGCACTACATAATATAATAAATGCACCACATAACAAGGTAAATACACTATATAACATGGTAAATGCACTACATAATATAATAAATGCACCACATAACAAGGTAAATGCACTATATAACATGGTAAATGCACTACATAATATAATAAATGCACCACATAACAAGGTAAATGCACTATATAACATGGTAAATGCACTACATAATATAATAAATGCACCACATAACAAGTTAAATGCACTACATAATATAATAAATGCACTACATAATATAATAAATGCACCACATAACAAGGTAAATGCACTATATAACATGGTAAATGCACTACATAATATAATAAATGCACTACATAATATAATAAATGCACCACATAACAAGGTAAATGCACTATATAACATGGTAAATGCACTACATAATATAATAAATGCACCACATAACAAGGTAAATGCACTACATAACAAGGTAAATGCAATATATAACATGGTAAATGCACTACATAATATAATAAATGCACCACATAACATGGTAAATGCACCACATAACAAGGTAAATGCACTATATAACATGGTAAATGCACTGCATAATATAATAAATGCATCACATAACAAGGTAAATGCACTATATAACATGGTAAATGCACTATATAACATGGTAAATGCACTATATAACAAGGTAAATGCACTACATAATATAATAAATGCACTACATAATATAATAAATGCACCACAAAACAAGGTAAATGCACTATATAACATGGTAAATGCACTATATAACAAGGTGAATGCACTATATAACATGGTAAATGCACTACATAATATAATAAATGCACCACATAACAAGGTAAATGCACTATATAACATGGTAAATGTACTACATAATATAATAAATGCACCACATAACAAGGTAAATGCACTATATAACATGGTAAATGCACTATATAACAAGGTAAATGCACTATATAACATGGTAAATGCACTATATAACATGGTAAATTCACTATATAACATGGTAAATGCATTATATAACAAGGTAAATGCACTATATAACATGGTAAATGCACTACATAATATAATAAATGCACCACATAACAAGTTAAATGCACTACATAATATAATAAATGCACTTCATAACAAGGTAAATGCACTATATAACATGGTAAATGCACTATATAACAAGGTAAATGCACTATATAACATGGTAAATGCACTATATAACAAGGTAAATGCACTATATAACATGGTAAATGCACTATATAACATGGTAAATGCACTACATAATATAATAAATGCACCACATAACAAGTTAAATGCACTACATAATATAATAAATGCACTACATAACAAGGTAAATGCACTATATAACATGGTAAATTCACTATATAACAAGGTAAATGCACTATATAACATGGTAAATGCACTACATAATATAATAAATGCACCACATAACAAGTTAAATGCACTACATAATATAATAAATGCACTACATAACAAGGTAAATGCACTATATAACATGGTAAATGCACTATATAACAAGGTAAATGCACTATATAACATGGTAAATGCACTATATAACAAGGTAAATGCACTATATAACATGGTAAATGCACTACATAATATAATAAATGCACCACATAACAAGTTAAATGCACTACATAATATAATAAATGCACCACATAACAAGGTAAATGCACTATATAACATGGTAAATGCACTATATAACATAACTTAAGATAGCTGTGGCTTTCCATACAATACACAAACAAACATCATCCAGTCAGATTGAGAATTGCTTATTCACTGTAGCGTTGCTCAAATGGGAAACAATTGTTTGATTTTAACGACGCTCAATTGCAGTGCACACGTACCATTGAGACAGAATATTAACAAAACAAAACTATGACTAGAGCACACGGCAATTTTAATTTATTTATGGTGTAATTTTTAGTGTCACGTGCACAATCACATAATTCATAACCATTTTAGGCATGTTATGTCCAATACAATAGATGTAATCACAATTTTCTAGACATGTGTGCAAGACATTAAACATATGGATGAGAACATGCACTATAAACACTTAGTGTAGCACACATTTGAGTGGATGTTCGATAAGACAATGTAGTTTCTAATACGCATGCGCACCGATTGTATTTGTACGTCCAATATGATTGTTTTTGTACGTCTTGGGTTTTTACGCGACATTTTCGGTTTTTGATAAGCAGTATAACTTGTTATACAGTATGGAATATCGAACAACAATATTGACAATATGCTTTTGTCAAAGTTATTCAACAAGCTATAAATACAAACTTGCCCTGTAGTAGTGACAGCAGAGGCGGCGGCAGTGTTTTTTATGTGAATGTCATTTTATGTGAATGAATGTCAACGCGACCTTTCTTGGGGGTACGGGGCATGCTCCACCGGTAAAATTTTGAAATCTAGACCCTCTGAAACGCTGTTTCCTGCATTTTGGGAAGCAAATTTTGATGGTAAACTTAGGTATATTTCTCTTACGTTGGACCGCACGGTGTGCATTTCTACCGACATCTGTGGTGGATTTTAGTGACAAATATAGATGAGTGTTTTACCTTATTTTATCGCCCCCACGACCTATTTTTTTTGTGGGGCGACCGCCCCCACTGCCTCTACGGTGCCGCCGCCACGGAGTGACAGTCGCAACTGCAGAGCGTGGAATTCACTTTCATTTGTCAACGAACTAGTTTCTAGTTTTTTTTTTAAATGGGGTAGGATTCCTTAATGTGCATATGTATACACCATTACTTTGAGTGATGAGAATATGAATGATGTGGTACAGTACTGCAAAGTAATGGAGGTAACTGAAATGCGACATGGGTGTCGGCATTCATGCTGATAGCTGCTGCGTTACTCTGCATATCCATTTAAATACATAGCTCGGGCTTAGTAGCATTTTTACCATTCCTGGAAATTTGCATTGTCGGAAAAAAATAATCGCATACCATCACTTGTTATTTGTAACCTATAAATATACTGTGTAATCACTTATTAATATATTTATGAGACGGAACCCTCCGAGATATGTACAGAAGCAAGTCATTTCATTCCGTATTTTGTGGTGTTATACTCTCTCTCCTCGTATCCTTGGTGCGATGTCAAACCCAGTTAACAACCAGAACACGCCATTCAATCCACCAGATGGAGGTTACGGATGGGTTATTGTGTTCGCTGTTTTCCTGAATAGTGTTGTTTTTGGAGGTTTCGTTCATTCATCTGGCGTGCTTTATGTAGCATTATTAGAGACGTTTAATGCTTCCAAAGCGGAAACAGGTAGTATATATAATACTATATAAAAATGCTTTGAGTGTACCATAGTTCGCTTACGCAGGGTGCATAGCTATGCATCGGCTCCCTGGTTATATCACTTGTCTTACTCATAGAACGCAACTCTATATAGGGTTGCTATTTAATTGTATTTTAATTAAATAACCTGTAACAAAAAAACATTATACAAATTGTAACGCACATACACACACACACGCACTCACACGCAAATCTAACCTTGATAACAATAGGATATAGAATATTTATAACAAATGTATCAGAATATTTAAAACAAATGTATTTTCAAAGGTAACGATAACATGTTGTTAATTCAACAGTCTCAAGATAATTGTAGTATTTTACTGCATCGTAGTACGAATCATACAGTACGAAATGAATATGATTTACCTGCGACAAAGACCTGTTAGTACGCCATTTAACCGAACCATAAATGACAGCAGCAATCAATTATTCATTGCACTGTTTTGTCCATTCACCCCACGCATATACATTATAGCCGTGTGTGCAGAATAATTTTCTTTCACAGCACTGGTCTGGACCATATCAAGTTCCATGGGAATAATCAGCCCGGCTGCGTCAGTGGCTTTATGTAATCGATTTGGTCATCGGAGTGTACTTATGGTTACTGGGATATGCTCTTCGATAGGTTTTGTAGCCTGTTCATTTACGACTTCCCTGGGACAAATATATTTTGTGTATGGAGTGTTTATAAGTAAGTATTAGAATATAAAATACTTCACATACATATGCTGCCATTATCAAAGTCACATAATGGCCTCTGAATCTATGGTCACACCGACACACGCACTTAATAAATCATCTGATTCTTTCTTATTATAGGTTTTATATATTGGATAGCAATATTCCCTGCATCTGCAATGATTGGTAAATATTTCTGCGAAAAAATGAAAATAGCAGCTGGAATAGCTATGTCAGGAGTTGGTGCAGGACAGTGTATATTCCCTATTCTAACGCAGGTCCTTCTCGACAATTATGGTTGGCGAGGGACGATGATAATCATAGGGGGTATTTCTTTACATTTCTGTTTAGTTGGGGCACTGTTTAGACCTATAGACTATTATCACGGATTCAGAAAAACGCGTGTCGAAACATCAGACGGAATTTTTACCGATGCTGAGCTCAATACGGCCTCTGAAACAGCAGACAGCGTGACACATCATGCATTGGCGACAAGAAAGACCAGTATGCAAACTTGCTGCTTCACTGGATTGAAAAAGTGTCAGATATTGTTTAAGTTAATGTGTGACATATCACTCTTTAAAAATACAGTGTATGTGATAATGGCGTTGTCTACATTCGGTCATGCATCATCACAAAATGCTGTTATAGTTCACATGGTAAATATGTACAAATACTCGCATTAGGCTCATAGACATTCTATAATGTTACATTCCTTGACGTAGATATTCCTGGCCACTAGCGCCCGCATACAACAATAAGATATATGCATATCCCGTACCATACCCTATTTAGATATATGCATACCCCGTACCATACCCCCATTTACATATATCCATATCCCGTACCATACCCCATTTAGATATATGCATATCCCGTACCGTACCCCATTTAGATATATGCATATCCCGTACCATACACCATTTAGATATATGCATACCCCGTACCATATCCCATTTAGATATATGCATATCCCATACCATACCCCATTTAGATATATGCATATCCCGTACCATACCCTATTTAGATATATGCATATCCCGTACCATACCCCATTTAGATATATGCATATCCCGTACCATACCCCCATTTACATATATCCATATCCCGTACCATACCCCATTTAGATATATGCATATCCCGTACCGTACCCCATTTAGATATATGCATATCCCATACCATATCCCCATTTACATATATCCATATCCCGTACCATACCCCATTTAGATATATGCATATCCCGTACCGTACCCCATTTAGATATATGCATATCCCGTACCATACACCATTTAGATATATGCATACCCCGTACCATATCCCATTTAGATATATGCATATCCCATACCATACCCCATTTAGATATATGCATATCCCGTACCATACCCTATTTAGATATATGCATATCCCGTACCATACCCCATTTAGATATATGCATATCCCGTACCATACCCCCATTTACATATATCCATATCCCGTACCATACCCCATTTAGATATATGCATATCCCGTACCGTACCCCATTTAGATATATGCATATCCCATACCATATCCCATTTAGATATATGCATATCCCGTACCATACCTCATTTAGATATATGCATACCCCGTAACATACACCATTTAGATATATGCATACCCCGTACCATATCCCATTTAGATATATGCATATCCCATACCATACCCCATTTAGATATATGCATATCCCGTACCATACCTCATTTAGATATATCCATATCCCACACAGTACCAAAGTTAGATATATGCATATCCCATACCATACACCATTTAGATATATGCATACCCCGTACCATATACCATATCCCATCTAAATATATACATATCCCGTACCATACACCATTTAGATATATACATATCCCATACCATATCCCATTTAGATATATGCATATCCCGTACCATACCCTATTTAGATATATGCATACCCCGTACCATACCCCCATTTACATATATCCATATCCCGTACCATACCCCATTTAGATATATGCATATCCCGTACCGTACCCCATTTAGATATATGCATATCCCATACCATATCCCATTTAGATATATGCATTTCCCGTACCATACCTCATTTAGATATATGCATACCCCGTACCATACACCATTTAGATATATGCATACCCCGTACCATATCCCATTTAGATATATGCATATCCCATACCATACCCCATTTAGATATATGCATATCCCGTACCATACCTCATTTAGATATATCCATATCCCACACAGTACCAAAGTTAGATATATGCATATCCCATACCATACACCATTTAGATATATGCATACCCCGTACCATATCCCATCTAAATATATACATATCCCGTACCATACACCATTTAGATATATGCATACCCCCGTACCATATCCCATTTAGATATATACATATCCCGTACCATACACCATTTAGATATATGCATACCCCGTACCATATCCCATTTAGATATATGCATATCCCGTACCGTACCCCATTTAGATATATGCATATCCCATACCATACCCCATTTAGATATATGCATATCCCGTACCATACCTCATTTAGATATATCCATATCCCACACAGTACCAAAGTTAGATATATGCATATCCCATACCATACACCATTTAGATATATGCATACCCCGTACCATATCCCATCTAAATATATACATATCCCGTACCATACACCATTTAGATATATGCATACCCCCGTACCATATCCCATTTAGATATATACATATCCCGTACGTATACCATACACCATTTAGATATATGCATACCCCGTACCATATCCCATTTAGATATATGCATATCCCGTACCGTACCCCATTTAGATATATGCATATCCCATACCATACCCCATTTAGATATATGCATATCCCGTACCATACCTCATTTAGATATATCCATATCCCACACAGTACCAAAGTTAGATATATGCATATCCCATACCATACCCTATTTAGATATATACATGTCCCGTACATACCCCATTTAGATATATGCATATCTCGTACCATACCCTGTTTAGATATATGCATATCCCATATCATACCCTGTTTAGATATATGCATATCCATACCATATCCCATTTTGATATATACATATCCCGTGCTGTACCTCATTTAGATATATGCACATCCTGTACCGTACGCCATTTAGATATATGCATATCCCGTACCATACCTTATTTACATATATGAATATCCCGTACATGCCCATTTAGATATACTCATATCCCGTACATTACAATGTTTAGATATATTTCGTACCAATGTTTGTGTAAAATCAACATTCGGGTTATATATACTTGTTATACCTAATTCTATATATTTGAAGCCGAATCTAATTACCTCATAACTGAATATAATTATATCTGTGCAGGTGAACCGTGCCAGGGATATTGGAATTCCTAGCTTTAAAAGTGCCAGTTTAACTACACTAATGGGTATGACCCAGTTAGTTTGTAGAATAGTTTGGGGAGTTGGAGGACATTTCTTCAAGGTCAAACCTTATATATTGTATGGTATTGGTATGTCAATGTGTGGTATTATATCAATTATTAGTGTCCACTTAAGAACGTATGAAGGTGAGTAGATTGTATGGATTAAATAAATGTCAAGATCAATTGTAATTATATATGTATTATATCGCTTTCCATCACTTGCTAAACATAAACGTAAGTCAATGATTCCGTTGTGGTGAAAACAGATTGATTTGTTTTGTAATAGTGTTTGTTCAAAATGTTATTTCAAATAATTATGGTTGCATGTGTTTATTTCTGCTTTCAGCAAAGATCACCAAGATGAGCTACTTACATTCTTGCCTTTCATCTTACACCACTTCGCGACCTACGTAAAAAAAATACTACAATTATTTCAAACTAATAAGATGAATTAATACGTTCCAGAGCAAACGTGAAGTCGTTTATCAAATTAGTTATGTCTGTCATTCGACTTAAATTTAAGATGTTCTGATTAAATATTATTAAGCGCAGACTCGCAGAAACATCATAAGGCAATTAGAATGTAATTAGAAATATAACTCCATTCATAAAACCAACACAGCCTAAATTTAACTTTTTATGTTTTAATAAATTATTACTTCTCTTTTATTACTCAGTACGTGTCTAATTTAATAAATAGGCGTTATTCAATTGGACTAGATTATCCCCAAAGCAGATCTTCAAAACAGCTTTAAAGTGCCTACAAGAAAACTATAACAAGTCACTAACAACAACAGCTTAGATTATTAGGGGTAGTCTATTGAACCTTCCCGCGTCAAGATAAACTGGAAAATTAAAAATACATCTTTGTACTGCAAAGGTAGAATATACTTATTCTTTGCTATAATGTATTTAAACCAGCTATTTAATACAAACAGCACCTAATAAAATTCTACGCAACTCAATGTTATTTTATTCAGCTTGTTCATTCACTTTCGTTTAGGGCAAATGGCATTTGCGAGTATATTTGGTTGTGGAATGGCGTGCTATATTCCTATGGTTGCTGTGGTGTTACATTATTTTTTTTCAACACGATATGACTTTACTTTGTCATTGATGATGTAAATACAAGCTTTAGCAATGATGGTTGGACCACTTCTTGCAGGTATTTAAGACTTGCCTTATCTTCCTGGTATATTCACTAACCAAATCCAGTATCATAATGTAGATCCAAACAAACTGACATATTTATTTATTATCTTCCATAGGTTGGATGCGTGATGTTCTTGGAGATTATGATGCCGTTTTTTATATCACAGGGACAATTTATAATGTGTCTGCGATTTTTGCCTTTCTTATGCCAGTTGTGGATAACTACAATAAAAAACATAAGGGAGGCAACTCTTCTTAATATGGTGATATGAAACATACAGCTATTACAACAATTCAGTCTGAAAACATTAATTGAACTGAAATGATTTGTGTAGTGTAAATGAATATTTGAATAAATGAAACCCTTTTCAAATCTGTCACATTCCATTTTGCATGACTCATTATGTTATGTGTTAGTGTTATCATGCACGGTCTGCTATCAAAAAAATACTTTGTTATTCTTGATTGAAAGGTTTTATTATCGGATTTGTCGAATATACCATCACATAGATTGTATAGCGGATAAGCTAAATTCATTACGATAACTTCAAATTTGTAATCGTTTGATGATATGTATTTACTAGGGGTGTACTTTTATCAAATTAATAGGGTTGTACAAACCTGTTTGTTTACCCAATCATACCTAACAGAAAATCCGCAGAAATAATAAATTTCATTTATTTTTTTATTTTTATTTTTTCGTGGTGAAATCTGCCCAAAAAAAATTGAAGGGTTAAAATTTCATTTATTACTCGTTAGGCATAATTACAGATTACAGCCTCAAACGGAAACCATTAGAGAACATACCCGGGTCCACAGGAGAACAACCTAGGGTAAAATTCTCTAAGAAAAAAGACCTCATCTAATGGGTCACCCCTAGGGCGATCACGTGCTCGACGCCCAAATGATTACAGTGCACCACAGCGGGTCGCTCGGAAGCTTGTGGGGAGGTGGGTATTTTCCACGGATTTTCTGGTAGGTAGATTAGGTAAACAAACGGGTTTGTACAACCCTATTAGTTTACTACATCACCTACCAGAAAATCCGTGGAAATAATAAAATTCATTTTATTACTCGTTAGGCAGAGTAGCACGCTCACCGGAGGTGGGGAAGCTCCGACGGCTGAAATGCACATTTTCAACACAAAAAGCAGAAATCGTAAAAAAAAATGCGAGAAATCTAAAACTACTCGCCAACAAGGAGTCTTCTCCTGGGATACGACCAATCAGGTGACTCTTCGGGGACCGGGTGCCTGAAGAGTACCCCCTGCGCCTGAACAATAAAATAGGGCCCAAACAATTCTAATGTATTTAAACAGTACATTGGTTGGGTTCGATAGCACAGATCGAAGCCAGCAGCACCAAGCAAAAAGAGGCTGAAGACGCAATCGCGCTAACTCTTTCGCGCATGGGGCTCCTTGGTGGTCAGGCTGGGTCCACGAACACTGTTTGATCCGTCACCACTGGTCCCAACCTGTAGAAATTCTTCCAAAGCTTGGAAGTCTCTCAGGTAATGGTTAATGAAGACATTCTGAGATCTCCTGAACTCTGCTTGGAGCACCTGCTCGAGCGTGGCACCAGACCAGACTCTGCGCACTTCGTGTGCCCTCACCTGGTGATGTTCCAAACTGGTCGTTGAAGAAGCCGTTAAGTTGTACGCTTCCACGGACCAAGGGTGTTAGGCAAGGTTGTGTCAATAGCCGAATTTTTTTTAATTTGTTTGTTAATGACTTGAATAATTCACTAGATGATGAATTATTAGATCCAGTTACATTGAATAACTGTAAAATAAGTTCCTTACTGTATGCAGATGATCTAGTGTTAATATCTGGAACAAAAACGGTCTACAAAATGCACAAAATAGTTTAGAGGTTTATTGTCATAAATGGAAACTTCAGGTAAATCTGACAAAAACAAAAGTTGTTATTTTCAGACGAGAAACACTGAAATGAACAAAATATTACCTTGTAAACATAAAGTCAAGTGGCTGCTACACTGAAGCCAAACAAAAATTAGCAGATAAAGCAGCCCGAGCAATGTATGCATTGAAACAGTTCCTACCACCAGAAACAAATTGTACAACTTTCATCCATCTTTTTAAAAGGTGTATTCAACCAATATAATTGTATGGGTCTGAAATCTGGGGTCATGAAATTCAAGATTTCAACAAATGGGTCAAAACAATAACAGAAAAAACACAATTGAATTTTTACAACTACTAGGATTGAACAAATTTGTAGCAAACATTGCATGCAGAGCTGAAGTAGGCGAATTCCCACTCTTAGTAGATATTCAGATCAATTTAATAAAATACTGGACTCGTATCAGTAAATTACCAGGAAATAATATCACAAAACAAGCATACCTTGAACAAAAGAAATCCAATTTACAATGGTATTCTTTAATACAACAAATGATGAACAACATGAATTTTTCACTAGAACAACTGAATGATTTGTTAACAAAACATATACACCGGACTCTCACCTCCGGTAGCCCGCAACTGCAGGAGGAAGTTTACTTTGAAGGCCAGATTAAACATCCAGTCCTTCAAAGCCATCTCATCATCATGGGAAGAGCCCCTTTCACCCTGACTAACATCGGTAAGGAAAGACAACGAGGTCTGTCCCTATACTGCCTATACTCGCACAAGCAACTCAGGCTGTGTCGGTACCAATGAAGACTCGGTGGATTGGGCCGGTTCAGCCCAAAAAGGCTGTACCAATCCCACCTCGGCACTCTGCATCGATGTCAGCGCCACAGTGGGAATATGGTGTATACCGACGTTAATATCTGTGGTGTTTGGCAACTCCGATCCCCGACAAAAGCGGTGGAACGATGCATGCCCGCCTCGGTAATATCGCACAGAGAAACTGCATGACCCCAACACTGGCAGAAAGTCTCGCCTGCGGTGCGCCTCTGTCACCTCAGAGTGTCGGAGTCTTGTCTCGATCGTCAATCCCACTACATTGAGCAGGGAGTCGGACCGTGGCAACTCTCGATCTCCCTCAGTTTGCGATTGTAGGCAAGCCTCGTCTTGGTCGACACCAAGCTGACCAAGGGAGGGAGAGATTTTTCACTCATAGAATCAGACACATCACGAGCTGCGGCTGGGGATTTCCCCTTTTTAGAGCAACGCTTACCAGCCTTTCATGATCGCTTGCCTTCAGCTTTCAAACCCGCCTCAAAGTGCTTCCACGCTTGGGAGTCCTACAGGTTGCAAACCCTCGAGGCAAAAACCTAAATCGTTATTTTTACATGTCCGGAGCTGTTTCTTAGAGATGACTGGGCCGATTTGGATCAAACTTGGTATGATGATCATACATATTTGGTTATAGGTGCACGTCATACTTTTTCCGTGATTCAAACAAATATGGCCGACTGGCGGCCATTTGCTTTTTAGATGGTACCCATGCTACTCTCTCTTGAATGCAATGAACGTTTCTGTTTAAATTTTGTACAAAGATAGTATATCAAAAGATACAACTACACCATTATTATTTTTGTGATTCGACTCAATATGGCTGACTGACGCCTAAATTTCATGTAAAAGTGCTATATATAAATCGCCAGGTGTTTCTCAGAGATAACCTGGCCGATTTGAATCAAAGTTGGTATGGTGATCATACATATTGGGTTATAGGTTATAGGCCCCTGCATTGGGTTCCGGGACCGCCATATCAATTGGCTCAAACTGAAAGCAGTGCACTTAGCACTGATACACTTTCTACACATAGTTCGAGGCCACATAGTCTTGCTTTGCACAGACGGCACAGCGGTGGTCTCCTATATCAACAAGGAGGGGGACCAGATCCCCATATCCCGGAAACAATCTGAATGCCCAATCAAATCGATGACATAAAGCCATTGATATGCCATGACTGATATCCCCATAGCACACGATAGAGATCCTACCAATGCTGTTAATAATGAAATTCTACTTATAGCCTAATAATATCTCAACATACTATCAGTGGTCAATAATTTTTCCACATCATCTTTTGGTTTTTATTCCACAGTAAGCTGTGTCAGAGTGTCGTCATATGACAAAGCCTACACTTACTTATCCTGCCAGTATCTAAAGCAAGGAGGAATACTGTCTTTCTTGTTAAAACAGCAATCGTTGCAATAATATGTGGATCGTATGGTAAATGTCTGAACAATTTCAAACCCAATGAGTAATCAGCAACATTATTGTGTTGGTTGTACCACCAGTTACGATGCATTAAAAGATGAGAGGTAACATAAACATCTAAGCGAGTGAGCTATTGCGAGTGAATCCCACAAACACGCAGTGCTGTATGCGCAGGGTACTTTTGTCACACACAAAAGTCTATTGACAATCATTCAGTGTGGGTTTAAAAAGACTGTCTGGGTTCTCAAGTTTAGAATTGTCTTCCCACATCAACATACAGCTTGTAAATATGTTTATGTTTAAATATGCTGTCAACACCAAGTCAAGATATTTTCACTCCACGGAAGTTCAGAAGCGGCCAATATGATCCACTTCATAAAGTTAGATTGCCTGATATTGACAATATTCAGGTATCCTCGTAATAACCTAATTATTATACATCTTTTCCTTCCGTAGAACAGAATCAGCGAACTTCTTTGTGTGGAGTCCGGCCAAACCCTGGTGGCAGTCATGTTTGTTTGAGGACGCTTACGCGCATAATCATTCTATATTTGGAATTTGCATTTCTTAATATGGTAGGATGAAAATACCACAAAATTACGGCACGCTGTAACTTATGACGTTACAGTGACAGATGTATAATACCGGTAATATGAACTAATTAGTCATACAAACATGAAGCATTGCAACTAATATTTGTCAGCTATTTGAGATGTACAATGTGGAAACATTGTAATCTACATTACTAAAGTTTATAATACTTACAGAAAATACACAAGACAGACCTGTTTAGTTTTGGTTTAAATCTATGCGTTAATTACCCAATTAGTATAACGTTTCATAATTTGTCGACTTTTCCATCGATATCTTCTATCACATTTCAATGAAACTTGGTACATTGATGGTATGTGACATTGTTACTTTTACATTAAAATTTCTGTATATTAATTACCTGGTTATAATAATTAGTTAATATCTCAAGTATTCGGCTTTCGATCAATTTTTTTAAGATTTAATCATTCCATTATAATGAAACTTGGTACATATGTGCTCTGGAATAATACACAGACCAAATTAGTTTGGGGTTGAAATATAAGCATAATAATTGCTCAATTTGCAGACGTGATTAGTTTAGCCAATTTTTCATATCTCAAAGTACCAGATTTAAATGGAACTTGTGGTAGAGGTGCTCTGGAATAATTAGGCTTAAACTACAGATGTAAAATCAAATGTATTTTCTGCAGAACGATTGATACTACTTTATATGATAATGACCTTATACGAGGATGTCATTGAAACGTTACATGTTGAAAGTGAGATTTCCTTCCTTGGAATCTTGTCTACTATAAATGTATTCACTTACTTTTTGTGCTACAGTGATTTTATTGCCATTTTAACAATCTTTTTTTGGGGTCATAGTATTTCAATTTCTTTAAAGAGATCTAAATATCGCCTATACTGTTTTAAACTTGCAATATTTTGAACCGGGTCTCTCCATCTCATTTTTTTTAGCCACGACACACTGCATTATTGCAAGGGTACTCTGCAATTGAATATCATATACACATCACCTGATCCACATGTGGCTTTCAATGTTGTTAAAACTTCTGATTATTTATTATCTTAAACTGATTTTTTTAAGGAATTATTTTTTCTTTCCAAAAATTGTGGAATTGCATTGGTAACAATTACGTTAGCAATATAGTGCGTGCAATATCAGCACATCACTTGTTTACAGGCAACATTCCTCGATGAGACGTATGTTCAAGTTGCATGGAACTGGGAAAGACAAGAAAACTATTTGCTAGGTTATAATGATTGATTTGAAATTAATGAAAACAATTCTATCATTGAGCTAAACGAGGAAGTAGGTCAATATCAAGGCGGCACCCTTTGTTTCGACTAAAGAATAATTACAAATAAATATCTAAACTGAACAACTTGCACTGTTTGATGCATTATAATATAACAACTCATTTCATAGTTTGAATGCTCTGTGTTTTATTTTTAGTTTATCTGAGTGTACACTCCTTGTTTCTGAGTTTTCCTAACTATAAAATGTACTAATAAATATGGTAGTCTGAGCACCCAATCACTGAGTTTGAAATATATTTTTTTTTGTAAATTTGCCAAAATTGATTTTAAAAAGAATCACCTAAATCATAAACAGACATCGCATTTGCGTCAAGTAAAAATGTACATTGAGGGATAAAGTTAAAGTCTAACAACATAATACTCCTAGATGTCAAAGGCCGAAAACTATTAGAAAACTGTACTTTGGGATACATGTAGTTGCTGAGACTCATCAAGATTGAGTTTGTGCACAGCACTTTTGCACAGAACCTATAGAAAAACACAGTAGTGGTGTGCATCTTAGCAACATAGAACGTTCTGTGACATAGCTCCCGCCAGAGAACAGACATGATACTTAAACTGGTCACCAGTAACGTTGTAGTAGGCTAAATGGTACTGACATGATCTGTACAATATCAATATTTTTGAATCAGAGCCTAATAGCAAAGTGACAAAAAACGTATTAACTACTCAGATGGCATTACCTTGTTTTAACATGAGAATAAGAATGTGGTTGAAAATTACTGAAACGATCTGTATAATATCGATATTCAGATTATGTACCCTCCCAAATTGACAAAAACAGTTACTCTATACAATCTGTACAATTATATTGATATTCGGATTATGTACCCTTAGTGATACCTCCCAAATTGACAAAAACAGTTACTCTATACAATCTGTACAATTATATTGATATTCGGATTATGTACCCTTAGTGATACCTCCCAAATTGACAAAAACAGTTACTCTATACAATCTGTACAATTATATTGATATTCGGATTATGTACCCTTAGTGATACCTCCCAAATTGACAAAAACATTTACCCTATACAATCTGTACAATTATATTGATATTCGGATTATGTACCCTTAGTGATACCTCCCAAATTGACAAAAACAGTTACTCTATACAATCTGTACAATTATATTGATATTCGGATTATGTACCCTTAGTGATACCTCCCAAATTGACAAAAACATTTACCCTATACAATCTGTACAATTATATTGATATTCGGATTATGTACCCTTAGTGATACCTCCCAAATTGACAAAAACAGTTACTCTATACAATCTGTACAATTATATTGATAGTCGGATTATGTACCCTTAGTGATACCTCCCAAATTGACAAAAACAGTTACTCTATACAATCTGTACAATTATATTGATATTCGGATTATGTACCCTTAGTGATACCTCCCAAATTGACAAAAACAGTTACTCTATACAATCTGTACAATTATATTGATATTCGGACTATGTACCCTTAGTGATACCTCCCAAATTGACAAAAACAGTTACTCTATACAATCTGTACAATTATATTGATATTCGGATTATGTACCCTTAGTGATACCTCCCAAATTGACAAAAACATTTACCCTATACAATCTGTACAATTATATTGATATTCGGATTATGTACCCTTAGTGATACCTCCCAAATTGACAAAAACAGTTACTCTATACAATCTGTACAATTATATTGATATTCGGATTATGTACCCTTAGTGATACCTCCCAAATTGACAAAAACATTTACCCTATACAATCTGTACAATTATATTGATATTCGGATTATGTACCCTTAGTGATACCTCCCAAATTGACAAAAACAGTTACTCTATACAATCTGTACAATTATATTGATAGTCGGATTATGTACCCTTAGTGATACCTCCCAAATTGACAAAAACAGTTACTCTATACAATCTGTACAATTATATTGATATTCGGATTATGTACCCTTAGTGATACCTCCCAAATTGACAAAAACAGTTACTCTATACAATCTGTACAATTATATTGATATTCGGACTATGTACCCTTAGTGATACCTCCCAAATTGACAAAAACAGTTACTCTATACAATCTGTACAATTATATTGATATTCGGACTATGTACCCTTAGTGATACCTCCCAAATTGACAAAAACAGTTACTCTATACAATCTGTACAATTATATTGATATTCGGATTATGTACCCTTAGTGATACCTCCCAAATTGACAAAAACAGTTACTCTATAAATTTCCCCTCCATTTAAGAGTACATGAGTTTTAACATGAGAACACAAAGACTAAAGGAAACAGTATACGCCCAACAGCTTAAATTGACCCAGCACTAATTTTAAATTAAATTTACTTTTCATGTAGTTGAAATAAACACTTTTAAACTTTTACAAATGTTTTAATGGTAATTATGCTGATATACAAATTGCATTTGATGAATAAAGTGCAAGATTCATTATTATCTAAGACTTCATTGCTGACTAGGTTCAAAAGTCAAAAAGTTCACAAGTGAGAATTATTCATTTTCATTATTAAAGGCTGTATATGTGATAGATGCCATAATTTGGTCGTCTTGACTGTTCTCATTTAGTATTCCACCATCATATATGTGTTGGTCATCAAACATACCATCTGCAAAAAACAAAAACATTTCTGTAAAGTTGCACCTCTAAAGTCCAAATTGTAATGCAAATTGTAATGATTGTTTTTTTTCTATGTATTAATTTATATCAACAACAATGTGTGAATATGAACATAATCCATGCACATGTGTGAATATGACCATATCCATGCACATGTGTGAATATTAACATAATCCATTCACGTGTGGACATTAACATAATTCAAAGCACATGTGTGAATATGAACATAATCCATGCACATGTGTGAATATTAACATAATTCAAAGCACATGTGCCAATATTAACATAATCCATGCAAATGTGTGAATATTAACATAATACATACACATGTGTGAATATAAACATAATCCATGCAAATGTGTGAATATTAACATAATCCATGCACATGAGTGAATATTAACATAATTCGAAGCACATGTGTGAATATTAACATAAACCATGCAAATGTGTGAATATGAACATAATCCATGCACGTGTGTGAATATGAACATAATCCATGCACATGTGTGAATAGTAACATAATACAAAAAAACGTGCAAATATTAACATAATTTAAAAACGTGTGAATATGAACACAATTCAAAGCACATGTGTGAATGTTAACATAATCCATGCACATGTGTGAATATTAACATAATCCATGCACATGTGTGAATATGAACATAATTCAAAGCACATATGTGATTATTAACATAATCCATGCACATGTGTGAATATTAACATATCCATGCACATGTGTGAATATTAACATATCCATGCACATGTGTGAATATTAACATATCCATGCACATGTGTGAATATGAACATATCCATGCACATGTGTGAATATTAACATAATCCATGCACATGTGTGGATATGAACATGATCCATGCACATGTGTGGATATGAACATGATCCATGCACATGTGTGAATATGAACATAATCCATGCACATGTGTGAATATTAACATAATCCATGCACGTGTGTGAATATTAACATAATTCAAAGCACATGTGCCAATATTAACATAATTCAAAGCACATGTACCAATATTAACATAATCCATGCAAATGTGTGAATATTAACATAATACATGCACATGTGTGAATATAAACATAATCCATGCAAATGTGTGAATATTAACATAATCCATACACATGTGTGAATATTAACATAATTCGAAGCACATGTGTGAATATTAAAATAATCCATGCAAATGTGTGAATATGAACATAATCCATGCATATGTGTGAATATTAACATAATCAATGCACATGTGTGAATAGTAACATAATTCAAAAAAAGTGCAAATATTAACATAATTTAAAAAACATGTGCAAATATTAAAATAATTCAAAGCACATGTGTGAATATTAACTTAATAAAAAAAACATGTGCAAATATCAACATAATTCAAAGCACATGTGCACATACTAATAGATTAATATTATTTTGATTCAAATGTCCCCATGCATAATTAATCACATAACACGACATGCTGTGTCATACTTACAGTCATCATAAACTCTGTACAATAATCGTCTACAAAAAATACCAATCACAATAATGATGAAAACCAACATGGCTAAACCTATCATAACACCAACTATTATGAAGAAAGTATAGGCTGCGTGAGATGCTTCTGGTGACAGTCTGTGTAGATCTGCAAAATACAAATGTTGGTTGAAATGTTGAGTATTATGATCAGCTTACTCAAAATACAACATGCAAATTTGCTTATTATTATGCGCAAAATGTAATTAATTATTTTTAAAGTTTAACTGTGTGAAATAACAGTCAAATTATAAGGCATATATTCACATTAAACACAAAGCGAAATATAACAAATATTCCAGAGAATTAAGTCAACTTTTGTCATTTCCACAAAAGGAAACCAGCAATAGTAGGCAATGGAAAGTTATCTATTTCGATTAAATTAACAAGAAAATTATAGATAAAAACATAGAAATTATGCACCCAAATATATGGTATTCAGAGTAAATGGTTTATTAACACAGAAACTTATCAATAACATAATGTATTGTTTAACCTTTTGTGAGCACCATTGTCAACTTTTGGCACCAACTACAAAATGATTTTGTACAGTCTCGCCATATGATATGTTGATGAAAATTGACAAACATTTTGATCAAAAATTTCACAAAATATTAATTTAAATATTTAGTTTTTGTTGGGAAAAATATGTAAATGTCATTGAAAACATTCCAGGACAAATTTTGACAGTTGTGTGGGACACAATTACCTTTATTCTCATTTTTATCTTTTGACTTAACCTCTTGGGCTGACCTTGATGAACGTGATGGACCTACAGTGAAATTGACTGATGTTATATTGCCACTGCCGACTTCATTAACAGCCCATATGTCCAGCTCATATTGACCTTCAACTTCAAGGCCTCCCAAAACATAAAATGAATCCTAAAATCAAGATATGGATAAATTTGAATATTAATACTGAAAACAATTAAGCCAAAGACATTGATTGGCAGTCATTATTTGAGTGGATATTTAAATTTTTTTTTTTTACATTCAAATGAGTTCCTGTCCATGTTAAGTGTTCATGTGACTATTTGATCTAAGTTAATGTATTAATGCATGGTTATAATAAGAACTGCATCAAAAAGAAGAAAAACTTGATATGTTTACATTTTCAGAAGTCAACTTTTGTTAACATTAACAAAATAAACCCTCAGAACTTTTTCTATTTTGTTTTTCAAAAAACGTTTATGAAGTTGCCTGTAAGGCAATGGGAAATATCGTACTCGACCGCGTTAGCGCCCAGGGTCCTCAACTCATAAAATCAGGATTTTTTAGGGGTGGGCGCTTACCTGAGCACCCCCCTCGTACTCGACCGCGTTAGCGCCCAGGGCCCTCAACTCATAAAATCAGGATTTTTTAGGGGTGGGCGCTTACCCGAGCATAAAAAAAGTGAAATAAAAATAAATCAAAGAAAGCTTAGAAAGAACTCCCATGTGCTAGTATTAGAGACACAGTAAAAGTTAATTCAAAATTACTTGTACTTGAGATATTGATGGAAAAGCTGGAAACTAATTATGCAAATCAGAAAAATGAACAGATTTGAGTGGTCTGCACAATGTAACAGACCAAGTTTTATTGAAATGTGATCAGAACCCAAAATTATGAATTATTATGCTAAATTAGGGAATTAATATGAACAGATTTTAACCCAAAACTGATCATATTTGTACATTGTCCTAGAGCATCTATGTACAAAGTTTCATTGAAATGTGATGATTAGTACTTGAGATATCAGTGTGAAAGTTGAAAATAGATTAATTATGCAAATTAGGTGAAATTAATATGCATAAATATACAAATGTATACCAAAAACCAATTGGCTCTCTGCATAGTTTAGATTTATTTAAAGGTGATGATTAGTACTCGAGATATCAGTGGAAAGGCTGAAAATTAAATTATGCAAATTAGGTAATTAATATGTACAATTATTTACCCCAAAACTAATCAGGTCTCTGCATAGTCCTAGAGGACCTATGTACAAAGTTTCATTGAAATGTGATGATTAGTAAATGAAAATCAGCAAATTAATTATGCAAATTAACTGGCAACTAGCTTTCCTATGAATATGCGCCTATTATTTTAGAAACTGACTTTTTTTTATTTGTATAGATTGCATAAATATATATCATTCATCCTTTATAAAATGGTATTTGTCCAATGCATCACGTGAACTGTTAAATTGGCCAGTCAATGAAAATCAAGCTGGCAGATTAATATCCACAATGCAGTGTCAACAGGAAGTGGTCACAAAATTACCTTAGGATCCAACGTAATCAAGGTAGTCTCTGACTGCATCTGACCATACTGCAGGTTAATAGTTGTAGCTGGATACTCAGTGTTTCTATGGCAACCTTCTACATGATAGTTTATTCTGACTGTGTGACTGTCAATATTTTCAATGCTGATATTTACTGCATTTGGAGGTGCTTTATGTCCAAGGGAAGCAAAGGCATTATTAGCATTGAGAAAGCATATCAATGATTAACCTTTTGGCCTTTAACTCTTTGACATTTAACCTTTTGAACCCTAAAGTCAACCTCAAAATAAACTTACATAATTTCATCCAGATTTTTGCAAAAAATTTGAACAGATATGTAGCCAATTGAAAATTTGTTCCATTTGGTCTGAAATTATCTAAGAAATTACAAAAAATACTTGAAAATGTGAAAAAAAAATTGCATCAACATAAAGAAGCAATCGTGATCATCCCACATAAATCTACAACATCTTTTGGGAATTGTCTTGGAGTAAATCAAGGACATGCATAGACTGGCCCAGCTGTGGCAATTTTATAAACTTTCTTTTTCCTAAATCATGGATTGACATGAATTACCACGACTGAGGCATATTCTTTATTTATGATATACAGTGACGTTTTGGAAGCTGGGAGTGAAACGCTTACAAAAAAGGAAAGTAGATGTGTGCGTCATGTCAAATTAATGTGAGTTTTTCTCATAAAATATGGACCAAACTACCGTACCGTGTGGTTGGGTGGTTGGTTACTTGGTTGGTTAATTGGTTGATTGGTTGGATGGTTAATTGGTTGATTGATTGGATAATTGGTTGACTGGTTAATTAGTTGGTTGGTTGATTGGTTAATTGCTTGATTGGTTAATTGATTAGTTTGATTAATTGATTAATTTATTTCCTTATTTATTTATTCTGTATTTCTATGTTTAGTTCTATGTATTATTTATTTACTGTTGTGA
This sequence comes from Saccoglossus kowalevskii, assembly GCF_978046115.1. NCBI lineage: Eukaryota > Metazoa > Hemichordata > Enteropneusta > Harrimaniidae > Saccoglossus > Saccoglossus kowalevskii. The sequence continues at coordinate 28,854,422 of NC_140657.1, forward strand.
CTAGTCTTTGTAACATTTTTTGTAATAATTAATTGTGTTAGGTGAATACTACGCCCTTGTATTTTTTTTTCCCATTGAAATAATTGTATACAGGGGAACAGACTTGTCTAACATTACGATTGCTATCTTCTTTTACCCCAGCCATGGATCAGTTGCTCATTTTATTTTAATTATTTTTGGAATATTTATTGTATCGCAATGTACTCTCTCTCTCTCTTGTCGTATGTTTTTAATTTTCTGTACAACCTGTAATCTATGGCAAATAAATAAATAAGTACAAAAAATAAATACAAATACCACAATTCACAATTTTACAATGAAACACACTTTTTACATGCATATTTTAATAAATGTCATCGACGCCCAGTAAAAACACCCTGGGCCTATAACTGGGGCATAAAACATCTAAAAATTGGGAGGTAGGCTTATACTCAGGGAGAGGAAGTATGGTAAAACAATAAAATTTATATGACTGGACCAGTCTAATGCATGCACAGCACATTGAACCAACTGTTTTGAATTGTCCCAGTCAACAGAATGATACTAAATCTCTCAAACCACATATGTCTGGGCATACTCTGTACATACTCTGTAGCTGAGTGATTGTGTTATATGAAGATAAGCAGAAATTAAAGCGGGAGGGTTGTCACCTGCGCACACACAAGAATTGAGTCCCAAGCGATGATAACAACACACGCTAAAAACGCAAAGACTCATGGATAGACGCTTGTTTGTGAACAATGACATGCTATGACCATCTGACACATGTGCAGGTGACGACTCCCTCGCTTTAAGAAATCAGGATCAATCATACCTCTAACCTTCACATGAAAATCTTGGGATATTTTCTGATCAGAATTACCAGCTAAACATGTGTAATTTCCACTATCTGCAATGCTAGTGTCTGAAATCTTCAGTATCCCACTGGACTGCACGGAAAAAACAAAATATGCAGGCTTTAATCTATTCACCAGCAGACTTTCTCGCAAATTTTTCTACACATTTATTCTTATATTCTTTAATATTCCTGGAAGTGAACCTTAATTTTTGAGACAACAGACAAAATTTATTTTAAGTAAATTTTCAGTTTTTAAACAAACAATTTGGTTACTTTTGTCCCAAATCTTCTGAAGGAAAGTGCAGACTATAAACAAGACTATTTTGTGAATTTGTGATGGAAAGAGGGAACTGCTGGTGAAAAGCCATATTTACGAAATCAATCAATGAATGTAAAAAAATATTGCCATATATTGGCAGCATTAACTTTATTTTTGTTGTAGTACTTATCACAACTAATCTTTAATCTAATCAACTAATCCTGTATTTCTAAGGGTTCAATAAAGTTATTATTATTATTTTGAAGAAGCAATAAATAGGGGGATACATGGTTCCAGCTTCATGTGACAATTTATTTGGAGATGACTGCATGACAAATAGCAAAAAAGGTTCTGAGTTAATATATCCATTCATTTGAGTATTAGGACTATGTGACAATTCTGTGTTTTTGCTATAGGAGCTAATATTTGATGTGTCACTCGTCTCTTCATGCACCACAAGAATTTATTTTTAATGCATTAATTATTCACTGGGTTTTAATTTCGCTATTTTCGCTGATAAGTAAACTCCACTAAATTAAACGTAAACCATTACCACAGAACTTGCCCAAGCAAACCTGACCTGGAGTAGTGCAGAAATGGTGGCAAAGGATAGACAGGAATGGAAGAACCTGATTGCAGCCTTATTTCCTGGTGTGGGATGAAAAGGACCACAAAAAAGTAAAATAACAATAAAATTCATTGTTTCTTGGACAAATTTGTGAAATTAATTTGTGAATTAAATTTCAGTTAAAATAAATGGTTTTACAGTAAGTCCTATACCTACCTTTGATACATTGTTAGAAGAAAGCTATACCTACCTTTGATACATTGTTAGAAGAAAGCTATACCTACCTTTGATACATTGTTAGAAGAAAGCTAAACCTACCTTTGATACATTGTTAGAAGAAAGCTATACCTACCTTTGATACATTGTTAGAAGAAAGCTATACCTACCTTTGATACATTGTTAGAAGAAAGCTATACCTACCTTTGATACATTGTTAGAAGAAAGCTATACCTACCTTTGATACATTGTTAGAAGAAAGCTATACCTACCTTTGATACATTGTTAGAAGAAAGCTATACCTACCTTTGATACATTGTTAGAAGAAAGCTATACCTACCTTTGATACATTGTTAGAAGAAAGCTATACCTACCTTTGATACATTGTTAGAAGAAAGCTATACCTACCTTTGATACATTGTTAGAAGAAAGCTATACCTACCTTTGATACATTGTTAGAAGAAAGCTATACCTACCTTTGATACATTGTTAGAAGAAAGCTATACCTACCTTTGATACATTGTTAGAAGAAAGCTATACCTACCTTTGATACATTGTTAGAAGAAAGCTATACCTACCTTTGATACATTGTTAGAAGAAAGCTATACCTACCTTTGATACATTGTTAGAAGAAAGCTATACCTACCTTTGATACATTGTTAGAAGAAAGCTATACCTACCTTTGATACATTGTTAGAAGAAAGCTATACCTACCTTTGATACATTGTTAGAAGAAAGCTATACCTACCTTTGATACATTGTTAGAAGAAAGCTATACCTACCTTTGATACATTGTTAGAAGAAAGCTATACCTACCTTTGATACATTGTTAGAAGAAAGCTATACCTACCTTTGATACATTGTTAGAAGAAAGCTGAATTCCATCTTTGAACCACAACACTATTGGTTTGGGTTTACCTTGAACCTGACAGTCTAAAGTCAAGCTCCCATGTTGCTCTATTTCAAAGTCAGACTTTGGGCTTGAGGTAAAATAAGCTGGAACTAAGAAAATTTAGTAGAACCTTTAATGAGAATATTTTTCAAATACAGTAAAACATAGAAAATAATCAGTAGAGTTAAATCAGTATCTGACTACAGTGACTTAACATCTTTGCTGGTATTTTTTTTAAATGTTTTAAATGTTTTTTATTAAAGTTACAGTTTTACAACCAAAATATCACAAACAAATTAGAAATGACTCATGTAGCTAGTTGCCATAGAAATGACTCGTGTAGCTAGTTGCCATTGAAATGACTCGTGTAGCTAGTTGCCATAAAAATGACTCATGTAGCTAGTTGCCATAGAAATTACTCGTGTAGCTAGTTGCCATTTTAGACAAATTCTCCTCAACTAATTTATAGACAACTGAATCTATAAGCACATGCATATCACATCATATTTAACAATTTCTGATTAGCGCCCTCACAGGTCACTTGCATCATTTTGCCTGTGTGACCTTTCACCTTGTTGTTATATGTTATATACGCAAGATTATTGTAATCAGGATATTTATTGTAATCCTGTCATTTATTATTATTATAGTATTCATTATTATATTTTATTTATATATTTATTTAAATATATTTTTCAATCCATATCTTGTTTGAAACATGAGCACCTTTGAGATACATGTATGCCATACATCTATGTCTGTATAGTTATCGTTGAGATTTATTGTTTAAGTAATATTTCAAGGATTGAATTTGATATGGGTTGTGGATAAAGGCACATCAAGTCATTTTGTTATCTTTATTAATTAGACATTTCTATGTATGAGAAAGTTGTTCATTCCTATTGAAAGATGTATCTTTTCACCTCTCTATGACCTGTTGTTATATACCGGTAGGCCCAAAGGAAATAAAGAATCAAGATTATCATCAACCGCAATTACTCAAACTCTGTGTGTGTTTTCCCGTACATTGCGTAAATATTTTTTTATACGCAATTCACTGATCCGGCCCCCACCACCAGTGAATCTGTGACAATTATAATTACTGTTTAATAATCTGTGTTAATTTTAGTTACATAACGACAACACCATGTGACATACGTGATGTACGTACTTCTATTATAAACACTTACCATGTACCAAGATCTGTGTTGGTCTACTAATTATACTGGCGTACTTATTACTTGCATTACACTGGTACTTTCCTTCATCCAAGACACCATCTAAAGATAATATGAAAGTAAAGTTGACTTATTACTTGCATTACACTGGTACTTTCCTTCATCCAAGACACCATCTAAAGATAATATGAAAGTAAAGTTGACTTATTACTTGCATTACACTGGTACTCTCCTTCATCCAAGACACCATCTAAAGATAATATGAAAGTAAAGTTGACTTATTACTTGCATTACACTGGTACTCTCCTTCATCCAAGACACCATCTAAAGATAATATGAAAGTAAAGTTGACTTATTACTTGCATTACACTGGTACTTTCCTTCATCCAAGACACCATCTAAAGATAATATGAAAGTAAAGTTGACTTATTACTTGCATTACACTGGTACTCTCCTTCATCCAAGACACCATCTAAAGATAATATGAAAGTAAAGTTGACTTATTACTTGCATTACACTGGTACTCTCCTTCATCCAAGACACCATCTAAAGATAATATGAAAGTAAAGTTGACTTATTACTTGCATTACACTGGTACTCTCCTTCATCCAAGACACCATCTAAAGATAATATGAAAGTAAAGTTGACTTATTACTTGCATTACACTGGTACTTTCCTTCATCCAAGACACCATCTAAAGATAATATGAAAGTAAAGTTGACTTATTACTTGCATTACACTGGTACTCTCCTTCATCCAAGACACCATCTAAAGATAATATGAAAGTAAAGTTGACTTATTACTTGCATTACACTGGTACTCTCCTTCATCCAAGACACCATCTAAAGATAATATGAAAGTAAAGTTGACTTATTACTTGCATTACACTGGTACTCTCCTTCATCCAAGACACCATCTAAAGATAATATGAAAGTAAAGTTGTATTGTCTGCTATATTTCGTTTCATGCCAAATTTATTCGCATGTCAAAGTAATGAGCATTATATCACAGGGAGCCTAGGAACTATAATCAACTGTACGCACTCCCTATGAGTGGTGGTGGTGGTGGGGGGGGGGGGGGTCTTTTGTGTAGACAAGGGATGAAGGCTCTAGCTAGCTCATATTTTTTAAACTGGAAAAAACAGACAAACAGAGTGAAAAATAAAATCTATAAAAAATACCAGGTTGAAGAATATTAGTTGCTCTTTCAAATTTCGCCAAAGCCTTGCCTATATTTTACCTACATGTATATCTGCAGAATAAATCAAGAAAACTACACAAATTTACTCCATTTATGAATAATTAACGGTTGGCCCGAACGCACGGCACAGTTGGAGGCGAAGAACCAATCACAAGACTGGTTACGAACCAGTTGAGCAAGGCTAACAGAGTTGTAACCTCGATGTGGTTCAGGGTGATTGATCGGCTATGTGGAGCCGATAACTAGACGGCAGGATCTTGTATCAAATACAAAGTTGACAGTGATTTTTATCATTTGAACATTCGTTTGTTATATCGTGTTACCCTTGTATATGTAACCATGTGTAATTTCTATGCTAGCGAAACATAGTGGATAAGTTGTTTTATGAATGATCAGTCTAATAGAGTTATTATGGTACATACATGTACAAGTTGTTACGTTATGAAATAGTTCTACACTTAGCAATCAAGGAGCGCATGTGATGCGGCTTAGAAAATAGTTCTGATTGTATTGTGCCATGCCCAGTGTTTATTTGTCACATTTATGAGTGACCTATTATTTGTTCTAATTAATCTGTTTATTCGGCTTATTATCACGTGATTCATTCACATTATTAGTCAATTTGAAATAACGGGTCACGCGCTCGCGGATTGACAGAGGAGGAAAAAAAGGAAACCATAGGAGAGAGAGGGAATTCACTGACGAGGGGACACGGAAGGTGAAACTGAAAGTCGCTGACTGAAAAGAGCACTTTCATCACTGGAAAGTTGCTGAATTGAAGTTGTGGGAACTTGAACTGTGAGACGGCATCACTCCGAATTGGATTGAACGATTTTCCGTGAGACTACTTGTCTGCGAACCCGGAAGTGGCAGTATTGCTGGACTGGCATTGTTTACATTTGAAGTTCGCATTCGCCCAGAAATCATCTATGAATGACATTGCCGTGAGTACCTCTTAATCACGAAGATTATCAATGAGTAACATTACCGTGAATACCTCTTAGTTTTAGTGCGTCTATCGTCAACGAGTGACGTTACCGTGAATGCCTCGCACTGTGTACGTTGTCAACAAGTGACAGTACCCTGTATTCCTCATATATATATACTAGTATATCGTGTATATCGTCAATGAGTGACATTACTGTGTGAACCTCTTATCGGAAAGAAAGTGAATGAACAATCTACGCTCCGTTAATCTACTTATGAAGATTTCAACGAACGCATGGTCGAGACTTTATTTAAGTTAATATACCCTTCATCAACATTGCTCTACAATACATGAGTAAATACATCTAGTCCATGTTCGTCAACCCGTGTGTGTATTATTCGCCGAAGTCGATCTAGAGGCCGGAGGCTATGCCTGAATTTGTTATGAGTGCGTGACCGTTATGTGTGTGACCGCGCGGGAACGTCGACATTGCTGAACAACGCGTCGTGACATTATTACCTTAGCAATGCCTAAGCACCGCCCTGTTGTTAGGACATCGTGGACATTGTAGTGAACTCTTGTTGTCAATAATTGGTATATTCTGATACTTAGTGAACTCTTGTTTACTGTTGACTGTTGTTAAATATTATTGTGCATTATTGCAAACTAAAGTGTATTTTGAAGTTACCCCATAGTATCACCCTGTACAGGAATCCATTTTCCCTATTTGCATGCAAGGTTGAATAAATGCTAGTGACCTTTGACATACATCATATTAGTCTTGTTCTTGATCAATCATTGTGGTGTGTGACGCTTCATTGCATTAGTTTAGTTATCCAAATATCACATCGGTCGCCCTGTGCTACGTTTCTAAATTAATTTGGGGACTAGTGTCTTTTGTCAACTTGCTGACCAGAGAACCTACCTTACATATATTTTGTACTTAAATTAAATCTAGTGTATGTGACAAGCGAATTTGATCAGCTAAGGTTTCTCTCTATTAATCAGTATTTGGAGATTCTTATTTAGAAGGTAGGTTTAATTTGGCTTTGTTTCTGATAGTTTATTTACATCAAAAGAATCTAGACTATTTAATTAATTGATAATTTAAACAAAAATGTCCCCCCCCCCCCCATAGTGCATGTTGTGAGGGATAGCATCTGCAAAGTCACATGATCAGGTCATAAGATTTAATAGAAAAATAACTTTCAACACCAGATGGCATTGTATTATTACCTGTTAGTCTCAACTTGTTGCCTTTTCTGTAAGGCTGACCATCTTTCATCCATGTGACAACAGGCACTGGTTCTCCATCGCATTGGCACTCTAAGCTAACACTACTGTTCGGATGTACAAATTTGACAGATGATGGAAAAGACAAAAGTTCAGGCGGGTCTGTAAACAAAGAAAAAAATATTGACTGTGTAACGGTGAAAGAAAGAAATGTATACACTGATGGTTATGTAAATGGTATCAATTAGCTGTAGAACAAAGAGGTACCACACTAATTAAGCTGAGCACCAAGGAATACCTGTGTAAACTGAACATCAAAAGAATGTATGTGTAAACTGAACATCAAAAGAATGTATGTGTAAATTGAACACAAAATGATTCCTGTGTAAACTGAACAGTGAAGGCTACCTATGTAAATTGAACACCATAGAGATACCCGTGTAAACTAACAAGTGAAAAATACATGTACCTGTGAAACTGAACACCATAAAGATACCTGTGTAAACCGAGTTCAAAAGAGATACCTATGTAAACTGAACATCTGAAATACCTGTGTAAACTAAAAAGCAAATCAATGCCTGTGTAAACTGAACACCATAAAGATACCTGTGTAACTGAATATCATAAAGATACCTGTGTAAACTGAACACAAAAGAGATAACTGTGTAAACTGAACACCAAAGGACATCTGTGTAAACTGATTGAGGTATTTAGTTTACAGAGGCTTCATAATCCAGTTAGCAGAGAAAGGACATATATACATTTCACATGCCAAGTAGTTATGGTTAGCACTGTTGAAGAAATCAAAATTATAAAATGAACAAATAGCTGGCTCTTGTGTAATTTACTTACATTCAACTTTCAATAAATAGGTATAGTTGTAGCTGACATCGGTAGTTTCAATATTACAGGCATAGATCCCGCTTTCTTTTCGATCAACAGAATCAAAACTCAGAATATTCTTTCGTAGTCTATCAATTGGGTCCTGTGAACAGAGACAGATTACATTATTAGCTGCATTGAGTGTTTGAAAGATATCAAAATTGTCTCCCATACACCAGGGCAGGTAAAATCTCACCAGCTCTGTCAGAAAGTTACCAGTCCTGCTTTCTATGAATAATATTTTTTAATGCTTTTGTTCCTATTCATTTATTTAACAGAAAATAACGATCATATATAGTCTGATTGATGTCAGTGTCCTTTTAATTACCAATTTAATCTGGATTTTAGTGACAATCTAAAGCATATCAGCTACTCATTAAGCATCTACCGGTACTACCAGTTCTGTTTTCCCATGACATCACGTTTTTTTGCTTTGCTTTTTTCAGGTTGTACACCTTATTATTTATCTATGCTTCCTTTACTGCTGAGGGCATGCATCATCTGTTTGCCAACATTGAACAGAAGCAGTCATATTCCAGAAAAAACTAGCATGGATACCATAACAATTTTAAAATATGACATCTGCACTTGCCAGCATACAGAATACAAAGTTTGATTGAAATCATTTTGTCTTTTACTACAGACTCCAATTTTATGATTTTAGGCAAAATGACTATTAATTCAACAAATATGATCAAATCACAAAACAACACTATGAGTATACGGTACACTTGTGTGCAAACTTTCAACTGAAATGAGCAATATATTAGTGAGAATGAGCATGAATAAAAACAAAACCATTTTTGTCTGAATATCCTAAATATACAGAATTAAAAAAAAATTGCTCTATCTCCAAAAGCAGTTTCAGACACGTTTACAGACTACAATTTTATGATTAAAATAGCTGTTAACTTGATTAATTTGATTACATCAAAAAAACATAACCCACAATATTATACCTATTCTAGAATTATATGTCATTTTTTTAGGATTTTTAGGATTCACATTAATGATAATAATAATTTATCTCTCATCCCATGTCACTAAGCAACATTTGAGATATGAAGATATAATCTCACCATAGAAAACAGTGTAAAAATGTTAATTTTGACTATTTTCCATGACATTTTCAGACTTTTTTTACATTTTTGTTATCAGCATGAACTCATGATGACAAACATGACATATAATTTTAAATTCACCTGTTAATAAGTAAAATACTGTAGCATTAATTTTGGCCATAGAAGGCCTACTTCATGAAAGGGTTGATGCACTATTATAAGAAATTCAAATTTATTTTTAAACAAGCACAATTGTTTCTGTTGTGTTTGGTAAAGCATACAAGACATGAAGAAATGCTGTTCATCTTCAATGTCATTGCCATCACAGTTTTCACAGATCCTTTCATTAATAGGCACATTTGTGACCACATTCAATTTTAAGATGGTGATTACATAACCAGAACCAGGAGAGAAACTTCCATACTGTAGAATTCCGCTTGGAATTTATTTTCGCTATTGAAGGGATGCTTCAGTGAAAATAAAAATCCAGCGAATATACTTTTTTTCCTATGTCTCACATTCAACTCAAAAAATCGAAAATCAGTGAAAATATATACAAAACACCCAACAAGCTTTTGCAGAGAAAGTTAATTCCATCTAAAAACATAGTTGAACTCTGGTGACCTTGCCCTTTGTTATATAATATAATTCCCTTTAACATAGTTTGTTTCAATATAAATATACATTGTCATAATTAATTTTGAATACAAAAAAGTTTTGGGGTTGAACTAACAGTGGGGAATCAGTCTACCGAATGTCCTTTAAAGATGTAAATATCTTACAAAAACATTTGTGCCTTATTTGTTTAATTATTTTAAGGGACATAATTTCCAGCTTTATTCAAAGTAATTCAGATATTTTAGTATAAAAACAAATGCCTCATTGCAAAAAAAAAGTGCTGCATTTAGACGTGAATAGATTCATAAAACATGCAAGATAACAGAAAATCTTAGCTGGCTTTTGTCCAAGTATTTTGTACAGGTGTCTGTCAAAAATTAATGATTCACTGAGACAAATCTGAACTGCCTCATTGTGTAACTACTGTATTATATGAAAAGTAAAAAAAAAAACACCCTTTATGAATAGCTATCATGTTGCAAGCTCTGCTTTAAATAGTTAGTTGGTGTCCAGTGGAGGGAGAAGTCAACAGTACTGTTGCCTCCTGAGAACCTACATCTTCAAACACTGCAATCTTTGTTTGAAGTGAGTTTTTAAACTAGTATTATAAAAACTCTATCATTCTGTTCTAATAGCTGAAACATATTCCTGTGAGTTTTCATTTGTCGAATGAACTGTTTGTCAAATACAGAATACATATATTTTAGAACAATTTTCTTTTTAAAATGTGGATGAAATGTTTTGCTTTTTATGTATTTTTTATGTATTGTTTTTGATTTGATAACTTTGAACTAAACAGATTTTCTATTAGCTTCAGATCTTGATCAAAGTTTGGCACCCAGTTCATAGGAGTGCTTATATTGATTTTCCGACATCTTGTTTTCTGTAAAGATATATTGGTAGGTTTGCAAATGTGTATCAGACTGTGCAATCTCTCCATGAGTTGGTTTTGAAACTCAGTAAGGGATTCTGAGATACATTACCAAGGATATTATTACAAGATAAATCATTTGCTTCATTGAACACATACAACAATGCATATTTCCACTGAGATCAGTGACCTTTGATGTGTATCACCAGTGATCAGTCAAGTAGAAACAGTCAAAATATTTTATCAGTTTTTCTCAATTTTTGCATGATATTTTCATACAAGACATCTGTTCTTCAAACTCAGGGAAGACTTTATACTGATGAACAAGGTGACCAAGTTTGATGAAGTTTGGAATAGAATTAGTAAAGTTATCATGCACACAATAACAATTATTAACGACGACGACAACAACGACGACGACGACGACGACAACGCCGGACAAAATTTTTCCCTTAATATACCTTTCCCTTCCATCTTTGATGGTACGGGCAAGGTAATAAAGTATTTCACAGTATAGCATTATTTCTAAAGCAGTTATCTTTCTATATAGTAGATAACAAATTTTCTTTTGTCATTTTTGTGAATGAAATTATGTTGATACATGACAATGTCCATGTAAATGCTGACATTTTTTTGTGAACAATGTAAACTTATGCTGCTAATACAGGATGTGAGCGCCCCCCAGTGGCCACTTTCAAGTTTGGTCAAAGAAAGAGTCACACACGAAATCTAGGCAAGGTCAGGTTACCAGGAACACAGTATTTTTTTTATTTTACTACAGACATTTGTAATCCTAGGTTAGAGTGAATAAGAAAATTTGAGTACGGAAAAGCGTGATTTTTTCTGACATACTGCAGGTAGTTAAATTTTTGTAGCAATCAACATTCCATGCAGATCCTCAAGACACAATTTTATTCGCAAACGCCATTGAATTATAAAATAATAACATTCCGTAGCAGTGTTTATTTACAGAATAGCTATTTCTTGAAAGTTATAACAATTAAAACATCAAGTCTTGAATAATTCAGCCAAGTTACTGAAGGGTTTAAAACGCTACAGTTACACCACGTCATGTTCGATATAGGACTTATAGCGATATATACATCGTATGTAAATACATTGTTTGTTTATGCAAAATTCAGAACAAAATTCAGATGACTGTAGCACTTTCATGTTTCTGAGACTTGGATATAAAGCACATGGTATTACGGGCTATAGATGTAATGTCAAATCACACAGCAAAACAAATTAAATTATAGAAGTGAAAAAATTTTGTAGCAATCAAAATGCCATTTTACTCACAACATCATTATAGAATTTGCTGAAAGTTTAAACGATTAAAACATAAGGTCCTGGATAATTCATCTACTCCAGAGTCCACCAAACGACTGAAGGGTTTAAATCGCTATAGTTGTTGCACCATGTCATGTTCAATATGGTAACCATAGTGACATATACATGTAAAATAAAATACGTTGTTATGCGAAATTCAAATACATGCACGACAACTGTAGCACTTCAATGTTTTTGCTGATAAAGCACATGCCTTTTTTGGTATTACTGGTTACAGATGTAAAGTAAAGTCCTGCAGCAAACTATGCATGGTACAACGACTACGTCACTTCAATTACCTGATTATAGAACCATTTATATGACACAATATTAACAGTTTTAGGAACTTCTGGACACATCAGTTGGAAGTCTGTAGTTCCCTCTAATACAATGACTTCTATTATTCCTTGTGTACCTGCAGTGTGAATAAAGAAACAGTAGCAGAATACAGTACGCAGTGTTTTTCCAGCAAATAAATTAGTGGGGTGGAATTGTTCCATTAGTTTAGAAAGTATGAATTACCCATCTATGAAGTATTTTGTTTCCCTTACAGTAGAGACAATGTACTCAAATCTTTATTATCTTTGAATTCTATTCTACATTTTGGTGAGACAATTTGTTTCATGAGAGTAAAAAACCTGGGACAAAAAATCATGAGGCAAACGTTTCCTGTCTCATGTCTGGTGGATACGGTCCAAGCATTTTAACTTAACATTTAAAAGCTACCTTAGCTCCGCTTTCGAAATTATTAATGACAATGATAATCATTTTAAAAAATGGAAGAGGAAAAGGCAAAGACAGCCATATTAACTTGGATCGTCAGGCCCCTCTGTCAGAATCACGCGATTCTCCCCATGTATATATATACAAACGTGGCCCATTATGTTGGAAACCACTGTTGTACATTCTTGTATATTAAACTGGAAGGCTATTCAACTCAAATTTCAGTTGAAATGTTAACACACGGTATTTTTTTGTTGACGCTATGGAGGTGAAGATGCCGTTTGAATGCATTCAAATTCTAACTTACCAGTATTGCACGCAAGCAGAAAAATAGCGATATTCACGATGATTATCCTAGAAACGAGGACCGGCATTATTTGTTTCAACCATATGGCATACGTGCTTGTTTAAGTTTCACTACGTCCGGTTTTTATTCATTAACCGGCAAATTTAGGTGGACGTTTGAAAGAAAACAGATCCATCGAGACATCTCCAGTTCGAATGCGAATGTACAGGAAACAGAAAATAACGTTGACCTTTCACTCTGAGACTTACTGTGTCGCTAGAGGGCGATATACTTCATATTCAGATTATAAACAAGTCGTTAAAATCATGAAAAAAAAATTGTCTGCCATCAGCCCACCCAGAGATTATAATGGTCTACCTCTAAATTCCTAAATCGCAGTAGTTGATCTCTGTATAAACCCATGGATTTCGGACCACGGTATAAAGTGTCGTGTACAAAAAACGTGACGTGTTCCATTTATTTCCGACGCGTTTTTTCTTTCTCGAAATCTATCAATAGTAGCGTTTGTTTTGTCATGTCTCACAACTGAAAGCCCAAGCTGACTTTGTTTTGGCTGTAATATACGTGTAGGACACTTGTTTCGCTGATTACAGATTTCTGATTTTCTGTAATTAGGGAAACGAGCCATTTACTAATTAAAATATTGTTATTTTCGGCAAATATTTTATGTAGTTACATACACGACTGAAAGGTGAATATACTGGCCAAGTTTTGTCCGACAGTTGTGAATACTGTACGTATAGGACACTTGTTTCGTTGATTACAGATTACTGATTATCTTTAATTAGCGAAATGAGCCATTTACTATTTAAAATATTGTTATTTTCGGCAAATATTTTGTAAATATTGTGCGTATAAAACCCATTTTTCTGATTACAGTTTATTTTTTATTATGTTTGTCAACCCGTTTTTTTTTTTTTCGTTTCGTTTCTTTGATTACAATAAGCCGGTAAATTGCAGTCTTTGAGAAAGGGCCCGGCAATTATGGTATATATTGTCAATTTCCGCCGCGAGCAACGGTGAGTTTTGACGAGACAGACGGAGTTTTGCCGTGACAAGTATGAAATTTTGTTAATGACAAATTATGGAGTTGTGCATAAAATTATTATGAAAATAATGAAAAAAGTGACGAGCGAACCATATGTCTTTGCTTTAATAGCACGGAATAGTCAAATGGCATTCTCATTGTAGAAAATGTCTCTTTCAGCAAAGCAAAAAAAAAGCAAGCACTTACGAAATAAACAACACACTTAAAACACTTACAGTTTAAAATGCACTGGCCATACGTTGTTGCTCACTTCTATCTTTCTACACATTTTTTGCCACGACCCACGTTTATGCACAACTCACTCATTCATTCATTCGCACATTCTGTCGTTTCACTTCAAACTTGTAGTGAACTTCAGATACCGCAAAAATGCATCGGTTTACAACGATGATGGGTTTGCAAAGATGCGAAAGTTTACGACAATAATTGGATCTAATATAAAATATTTATAGTGATTAAAAACAAACATTTATTATATCATTCATTAAAATTTACAGATGACAATTTGGACAACTAACCCAGAATTTTATTTCCCGGGATAATTTGGCACAAAACAGTTACCAATATTTGGTTTACTTTTAAATTCATGTTCCAACGAGAATTAAGCAATTCTATTGTATATATTGTAGAGTTGCATTTTTCGCCACACATTTTGACCTCTAAATTGTCAACAATTATTTTAAAAAATGTAACTAGAGAATTGTTCATGATAATAATTGCATACTGTCAATGTCCTAAAACTAAAATACTATTTGCATCTAATTCCTTGTACACATGGAAAATATGGTTAAAATTGACTTTTTGTGTGTGAAACTGCAACCTTACCATGATATGAGAACAGAGACAGAATGATTTGGAAAGTGAAAACAAGCTCCTACAAATAGTGCATCTTGGCTGAAGTTGTGACGATAATATGATCATTCCAAAAATGTCACTTCGCATTATATTTTTTGAACTTGAATGTATACATACAAGTATCAGTTGACTGAATCGATTAGCTGTTCGATGAAGACAGTACTCGTTAGACATGTGACATACGAGTGATTTGAAGGTGACCTAGTTCTTTAAGATATGTACATTATAATTATCGTGTTATTGCGTAATCACGTGTCAAATGACGTCATAGGCCGAGAAACGCTTCTCTGGGTGCATGAGCAATCATAAGCTGTGACCTCAGACGAAACAAGTGGTTTGCTTTCACATGGAGTTTGACGCCACTCCAACATGTTCCTCAAAAATCTGCCCATACGTTGGTCTATTCAACAGTGTAGAGGCTGTGGGAAAATAAAAGCTACTTCACTTGGCAACTGATAACAGTCTGTCACGCTGTTGTAAATTATGTGTTCAATGACTTCTTTGTTAAAGAGTTGTATATAAAACAAATCAGTAAAAAAAAATAGTGTATGTTTGGCCAAGGGAACAACAGGTATGTTCGCTTTTACCCACACTGTTGTGAAACATGTATTATCAGCTTGCATGCATTTTAGCTAATTTGTGTTTATGGTGCTGCTAGTTGAAGTAACTTAAAGAAATATTTTCTTGCGATTGATAAGAGGGGGTACCGAGAGTTTTAGTATGCGACAATCAGGATTTACCAGCAAATCAATGCCAGTTTGGTTGGTGTTGTTTGATCACCTGTGATGAACTGAGGAAAATCTTCACATCTTTACGTTGTCTTTACATCACACTCTGTAAAATTCGATAATGCAAGCGCGCATGTGCATCGAATTTATAGTACGTACCAGTATTATTGTGTACGAGGCCGATACAACGTGTTTAGTTTACGATACATTATAATCATTATGTATAGGAGAGTTGTAACGTCGATACAATATCAAAATATGTCTCTTTCAGTTCATTCATCGTGGGTGGGGACGACCCGTAGCACTAGACATTGTTTATGCATGTTATCCGTATCTAAAAAAAATGTGAATAATACCTTGCTATTTATTTGTACCATAAATAAAAGTACAATAATTATTGATTACATTTTACGGATAATTGAAAGTGTGTAAATTGAACAAGCAGACATGGCATAATTTAAATGTGTTTTGCAGCTAGTTCAAGATTACCGACGTTTTGTGATCATTTTCTAGTCACCATCTGAAAGTGAAACAGAGTGGTCTCGCGTGGTGACGATTTGTGTAACATGCATGGGTTAATGAATTGTGCCACAAGTTTCATACAGAGATTTATCTATTTTATTTTATTTGTTTGTTTTTCAGTCGACAAGTTACCACCATGATGCGGACAATAAGCTTAGTTTTATTGCTGTGTGTGGGTCATGCACTGTCTGCTAGTATTGAGGTAAGCAATAACCACCTTCCAACAGTTATACAGTAAATGTATATATTTACCAAGCTTTACATTTTCAATATTTACCTGCACGATCAGCCATACATGACAAAATTAAGTTGTCGCATAGCTCTGAGTTATCGATCAATAATACACGCCAACGTAGCAGAAAACTGAAAACGTTTTTTACTTCGAAGCTACAACTCGGATTTTGTTAGGCCTAAAACAGTTATGTTATCACAATAGAGGGCGCTGTTTTACATTTTTGTTTGTTTTGCAGAATACCCGTAGCAGACGAGAGGGTGGCACGAGTGAGTTCCTGTTACTGCGTACTTTTACAGAACTTATATAGTGGAGAATTCGTGTTTTTCTTTTCTTGGTTCTTGATACGCATCCGATGAAGTCCTCTGATACCCACGAACAACAGTGAAAATATGCACAACAAAATACATACTATGACGTCAAAATGACGTAATGAGTGAAGGCAAAGTCGTTTAAATCGGCAATTCTGTTTGTCATCGTAGTTGTTTGGCGCCAAGAATATAGTGAAATCTGGCAAAACATTGATGAACGACTATAGACTCAAAACAAATGTTACCCAATTAGGTTTTTTTCTTCGACTTTTAAATATCTAGTCACATGGAATAACTTCGCAGCTTTAATGCGTCTACCCCCGCTATTCCCCTACATGCCAGTGATTCCTCTTTTAAATGTGGAACACTGAAAATTATCGTCTGCCGTACGTATTCCTGTTGTCATTTTATTTACTCTTTGTGTCGTTCCACAGACATGGTGTGCCAATCGTGTGGAGGGGGACAAGACGACTGCAGCCAAACAATAACATGCGATAAACCAACTGTAAGTTACGATACATTCAATTATTATACAACCCTGGGTCATGTGACCTAGTGTTAAGAACGTACGTTTATTTCTGTCATACCACTCTTCATAGTTCCTTCCTTCAATGAGTCGCAGACCGACAGTTTTCTTCAGAAATGGGCAGTTTCTTATGCCTTAGTAGTGAACCGGAGAGTTCCGTTGTTGGAAGATTACAATATTCACGAGAGCATTGTGGTTTATAGTTCAGTTTCTTTTGGTCGCGCCCTCTGGCGACAAAGCACACACGTGACGTCAATAAGTGATGCCATTCACAGCGTCGATATTATATTATTTGTGGTTGCAAAACTGCTGTGTCTAGTTGATAGCTAGATAAACAAACAGAGTCATCTGTTGAAACGAAATTGCTCCCATTCACTTATTACGTCATTTTGACGTCTCAGACGCATGTTGTCGCCAGAGGGCACTAGTTATTGTGAAGGTGTATTGTAAACACTCTGCAACGGCGTACAACTAATAACGTATCATATAAATATGGCTAACAAACAAAAACAAATCTGGATCTATGTACAGTTAAAATGACTTATAAATTCACGATTACGACAAATATCTATGGCAATTTATATATTTCTAAAATATTTGGACTTAGAGAAGACGAACGAATCTAGTCTTGTAATTTTAACAGAATATGATGATTGTGAATCTTATATACAATAATAGCGATATGCAAATTGTGTTACTAGTTTGCTCTTTAATGAAGCGTGCAACTACGCTTTCGCGTTTGTAACGTTAGAAATATAAAAACAGTATCAGAAAAAAAGCTTAGATTGTAAAATAAACGAAGTCAAACGAAAGATATGCTTTAATTTTAGGATCAATGCTTTGTGAAGTTTGTAAAACAACCCGGAAACGGCGAAATCAAAGTCATCAAGGGATGCAAAGGAGCATGGGTAAGACATAGTAGTTATGAACTTACTATTAGCAGAGTGTACATATGCCGGTGATGTTATGATGTATGGACCACTTAATTATTCGATAAGCGCCTGTCTGACTTGATTACGTTTTGTTTTATCATGTCTTTGTTTCTCAACGGGATTTGCATTGAATACAAATTACAGATGCTACAATTGCATGTATGCTCACATCTGGGTCATCTGCTACCATTACCGTTCGTGAAAACCGAAATAAGTAAAATGGCAGTGTTTTCATGCGTTTATCAAGTTACTCCAGCATAAATTCAGACTATTTATTTACGAAGTTTGTGTTCATGGTTTCCCTTAGCGATAGCCCGAATCCCAGTTTCAGTGAGGGCAACCTCAGTTGTAGGCATGGTATATAGTTGTTCTCAGGACATGTACTACCTCTAGTTATGCATTTGTTGAAGGATGGTGATCGTCGCGCCGTGTCCATGACTCGTTGAAAAAATGTTTCATTTCATATTTCATTGAATCACGGGAAAAGAAATTACTGCCTCTACCAAATGCTTTTTTTTCAGGGATGTACTAATAATGCGGACATCATTGCAAGCCTTAACGATGATAACTGTCACCTAGATATGAGCAGAAATATCGTAGTGAACGACAAATGTATTCTGTGTATGGGTGAAGGCGTCTCGAACAGTGACGCTAATTTGCCCAATTACGAAGTAGGTAAGTGTAAACAAACACACTGTGACGTCACGGTGCAACACTTTGTAGTATGACCAATAACAGACTACTATACACTTCTGACATTTTTCAGATCAAACTTACAAATATTTAACACATGTGCCTGTACGGTGTATGTTAGAAAACTTAAATGATGGTAAAGAAACGTATCAGATTCTTTTTATTTACAAGTTTGATATTTTTAAAGATTCACGAACTGTTATAATTTTGAAATGCTTGTTTGGTATGTTTGCAGCTCAACTGAGCTGAGAAGGTTTGAACTTTAAGTTCCCGAACTATTACAACATAACGTTTCTCGTTGAATTTAGATTGTGAGACAGATGGTTCCGGTGATGATGAACCAGAGATACCAACACCACCAGTCAACTTGTGTTTTGAAACACTTTAAAGATACGAGTAACCAGTTATCTACAGGCGAGTGGAATTTTTAAGTATATTTCATCTATATTTATTATTTACCAATAAATAAAGCACGTACAAAAGCTACGCTTCTGCTGGTTAAAACGGGAGGGTCGTCATCCACCAAGCGATGATAACAAAACACACTAAAAAGGCAAAGGCTTATGGGTAGATCTTCTTTAGTCCATAGCTTCAAGAGGCCGTTGGTGCACCCATGACCAGACGCACCTCCTCCAGCCCAATCTGTCATCAGCAAGATGGTAAAGCTGCACTCCATTCTCTGTCTATTCTTTGATGTCGTCCCCCCCCATTCTCTTCTTGGCCGTCCTCTGTTTCTGCATCCTTCAACCTTCCCTTGCATAATACGTTTTGTTAGACTTTTTTCCTCGATTGGTTTCCAAAAAAATGCAATTTTCTTTTCTTAATTGTTTCAATTAGATGTTCTATTTGTTACCCTTCTTTCAGCTAGTCTTTTAGTTTCATCCGTACCTCTTTGTTCCAATTTGTTTGTCGCCATGTGATACCAAGGAGTCTTCTATAACATTTCATTTCGAATGAATTTATTTTCTTCGTTATTTTTGTTGCCATAGTCCAGCTTTCGCACCCGTAGAGCATCACAGATGTAGATGATTGTTTGTAAACAATGAAACGCTATGGCCATCTGACGCATGTGCAGGTGACGACTCCCTCGCCTTAATGTAAAAATCCCACTCAATGACGTTATGTGTAAAAAAACAACAGAATTTTGCAATAAATTGTACTCCGAGCCAATATAAGGATGTTGACTTCTGGACTCACTGGCCAGGTTTTTTTTTTTTTTTTTTGAAAATGGTCTTTATATTTTAGTGAATGGCATTCATTTTGTGGTTATTAGAACGTTTTTACCTTCGATTTCCATGGTGAAGTCATTACGCCATTACTCAACCTGGTAACATAGGGTGAACAAATTACATATCGTGACTGATACGTCTCTACTTATTATCCTCAAGTATTTAAAAAATATGGATTTCAAAAGGTGATCGTCTATATCGTGTTTATTTATACAAAATACGGCGCTGTACATCATAGCAGAATACTGTTAACCGTTGCCACGGAAATTATTACAAATGAACACGTCCATGAGGTTTATAACCAACTTTCTCAAAAATAATGAGTAAGCTTCTTTTTAAGACATCTGAAAGGATCAGAAAGGATTCGGAAAATTACTTCAAAAACAACCCCAATATAATCTCATCGCCTTACGTACATACGCTTAGTCAAATTGCGTACATGCCGGGGCCTAATGCTTCAACAGCTCTCACTACGGTACACTCTATCCATCGTGATATAGCCACTTACTCGTCAGTTATATCACATTAATTCAGGAACTTCTATTTTGTACATTACTTTTAATTTAGAATTATGTTTATGTTTTCTATCTCTTGTAGATTTCAACTTTAGCAGCTTGGTTGGGGATATAGTTTAAAAGAACTGCCACGGAATTCGTTTCATTTAATGATATAGAATAGTTGCTGTACATTTTCATGAATAAATTAATAAAATCACTTCTGCTTTGTTATTGTATCATTCCCCACAATTGAAATAGTTCTAAAACGGATACTTGTATAATTGGACCTGTTTGTGTGTCCATGGGTTATTTCTCTGTAATGCTTGGACAGATTTTGAGCAAAATTTATACAAATTAAGGCAAGAAATAGCGGGAGTCATGTCTTGGGAAAATGTTCATGTCAATTTATTTTTAGATTCGGTGTCATTTGTCTGATTTTTATCTCAATATACATTGAAACACTAAATGAAAAGTCGTCGTCAGTTTCTTTGACATTTATAGTTTACTAACATGGTGGGTCACTTTTACTAGATACCATTCCTCTTGTGTTGTCCTTTAATGTGAATGCACCTTAATAGAACACAGAGATAATGTTACTAACATGTTGGCCAGGATTTGGGGGCCAAGAAGACATGCACGCTTGTGTGTGTGTGTGTGTGTGTGTGTGTGTGTGTGTGTGTGTGGGGGGGGGTGTTGTGTTACCAACGTTGAGGCGACAGGACCAATATTGTGACGACCCTCACTATTTTCATAATTTTTATTAATATTTGATCGAATTTAAGTCAAGTTTGCAAAGCTCAGGTTTAGAGGGAAGGTTTGTTCAATTTATATTTATATTAATATAATTGTACTATACCTACCCCTTTACTAAACCTAAGCTTTGCAAACATTTCTATGTTCAGTCATGGCATATTCAACTTTTATTAAATTAAACTCCAATTAAAACGCCACCCTATATAGGAACGCGTTTTAATCGAGTTCATATCTCAACTATACTAAAAGTTAATTCAACTATATTAAAAGTTAATCCAATGTGTGTTGTCACAACAATAGTAAGACTTGTATATGTGCGTATGGAAAAACTACACAACCATCTTATATTCCGGTGCCGCTCTTGGGCGAGTCCCATGCAACGTACACAAAAAATACATTGTTTACATGACTGTGGCTAATGATAAGTTCTATAACAATATCCATGTGGACTTGTATTGTCTCCAAAATATTATAGAAATGTATTGATTTGCTTATGTCAATGACCTTTGTTAAAATCTTCCCACCTAAGTTGAAAGCGTGAAAATCCGGATATTTGTTTAACATTCCACAGCTTAGGGAGCTTCATTATACGTTGCGCATCACACAGATCAGAGAAGCAGACGGTAGACTTGGATTCCGTAAAACAATTGGTAAGTTTTCGTACCAATGTTAGTACCTTCCATGGTTTAGCCTTTTCAGCGTGATCACAAAAACTAGGGTGACCACGAATTTCTTTCGCGATCACGGTAAAAGGACTCAAAACAATTATTTCTTTTTGTAAAACAAAAAAGTAGTCCCAACTTTGCCAGTTTACCTGTAGATCTCAATTTGTGAAGTCTGATGTGCCTTTTTTTGTCCCTTGGGGTTACACTTCCTAGGTGACAATCATTAAAGCGCGGTCTTCCTCGCATGTGCAAGATCTATGGGTCTCATATAAACAAACATGGCGACTTTGACTGTTGCGCAGATAAACAAGTACGAACTGAGACGTTTCCAAGCTTTAATTAGGTAATTTTCATGTTATTTGAAGGTATCAAGGAGTCACCGGCGGTAATCAGCGCAAGTTGCACCGAGGTCAAACCTTATACTTGTGATTTCCATTTGAAGAACGCTTTGGATTGTGCGATGACTACCGCGCTTTAACTTTAGTATAATGGTAGTTTGTGAGCAATGAAATCACATCAAAAATACACCATAAATTTGAATTTTGTGACAAAAATAGTCACACATACACGCAACTAGCATCCATGGTAAGCATTGATTGAGGCTGCCAAATTATGTTTGGGATTCCAAAATTTGTAGGGACTTGGAGAAATCCATATCGACTTAAAAAATTGCACATGCACAGAACTCAAATACACTTGGCAAGTTCGTTGAAAATTGAATGTTCACACATCAGCTGAACTAAAATCACACGATGTTAATGTTTTTATAAAGTTTACTTGAAGACGTTCAGACAAAATAAACGTATTTTCTTGTGAGTCTACAGCTAAATGATAGCAATAAAAACGAAAAAAATTAAAAATATTGAATTTACAATAAGGTGGAAGTGTTGTAAGCATGAGAATACTGCCCTCAATAGTTAGTAAATGACAACAGGGCAGATGCTAGAAATAGAAACCAGGTGAACGAAAGGACAGTGAACGATTTGTAAAGGGTGTACACTTTATAGAGGAATAATATGCATATACAAGTAGATGAGCATTTGAATATGTTTAAGCAAATGACCTTTTAAACAAGGAGTAAGTTTGATGCAGTAAATGTGTGCATCCTTATTGGCTGCAGCAGTCGATAAAAAAAAAAAGGGCCATTTTCTTCTATATGGTTATTTTGCAGGGAATTTAATCATGAAAGTTTTCAGTACATCACACTGACAACTTTCATGAGCTAAAAAATAAGCTTTCTACAGAGGCAGACCATCTGTCAGCAAATATTTAAACACAAGGAGCTTCTAGCATCAGCTATCTCATTTACTACTGAAACTAAAAAGTCAGCACTTGGGAATCTACATGTAATACTAAAAAAATTATATAATTTTTTCCGCCAAAGTGGAGATATCACATTCACCTGTACTGTATACTAACAAAAGCTTAGATACTTAGGTGGTCTTGTGCACCTGAGGAAGCTAATAAATCTGCTGAGTAGAGATGGCATGATATCAACACTTTAAAAAAGAAAAAGAAAATTAGTTTGTCTTGAAGTTCAGGAATGAAAATTACAGGAAACTAAACTATTTTTTCAGGTCTAAAAAATACTAATGGAATTGGAGATATTTTCATGTGGCAACTTTCTGGTGAATTTAGTTTTTCTGATGAATTATTTAACTAAAATATTACAACCTTGAACATTCAATACACCATCAACCATTTCCCCAAAAGCGAATTCTTACACGAATTCTGAAATTTCATTTACAACTTTTTAGCACAGCTGTTTACTCCAGTGATGGGAAGAAGCAAGCTCATTTTTTGTTTTGATGAACAAAAAAGGAATTGGCTTTTGGTATGAACCAGTTGAAAGCTGTGCCACATAATTTTTTGACAATTTTGTGTAGCAGATTAAGTCAGTCAGCTGGCAAAATCATGATAAAATAAATGCGATCAACTTACCAATATTTACTATATGGGGACAGCCATCTTGAATATAACTTGAGTTTATTAGTATTTAGTTTCAAGCCATATTTAAGATGGCTGCCCCCATATAGTTTATATCGGTAGCTTAATAATATTGATTTTTCTATCACTTATATGCTAGCTGATAGTGGATCAAAAATTGACAAAATTTGCCTTTAACTTGTTCTTTACAAACTACCAGTAAAAAAAAACAAAAAAAAAACACATCTTTAAAAAAGTGGGAATATAAACTTTAAAAAGACCATGCTAAAAAGTTGTTTTTCTCAGGCAGTCTGTCTGTCTGTCTTATGATTGTCAGCTTTCTTGTGGTGTCTTTCTATCTTAACATGTTGGTAGAGGAATGATTTTTATTGTTAAAAAAATAATGCTTGTAAAAAAACAAAACAAGCAGTTTGAAACATAATGTAGATGCATTTTATATTGAAGATGTTGCCATGGTAACAATAGTGTACCGTTTCCAGTTACTGTGTCTATGTAGTCTTTTCTTGGGGGTACATAAAGTTAAAGGCATGCACACCTAGCATGCCAGATGTGATCTCATTGGATTACAGTCTTATGAACAAGAGAACAACATCCATTGAATTGGAAGATAAATTTCACATATAGGGGGCAAAATGTACAAAAATTTACTCGTATTTTTGAAAAATTTTAAACACACAAGGAAATTCAATTAACAGAATACAAATAAGCTATTTATAGATGCGAAATCATCATGTAATATTGACTTGTATCAAAGTTATTACCTATAAAGAAAAGAATTTACAAATACGAATAGCGCTGAAGAAAAGAACAAAAGTGGTCACTTTAGAATATGATCATTGAAAGCATAAATTACATGCCATAAAAGGTGAAGAATAATTATATATACAGTATCTGGGAGAATTTCGGAATGAGGTTTTAAAAACTTTACAATAATTTTAAAAACATACACACAACATATTTTTTCCTATAAAGTAAATATTTTTTTGAGAGTAATTCCAACAAATTGACTATTAAATACAATCTGGCAATTTTTGTTAAAATTCAGTAATTATATTAAAATATCCCACTGTGGATGTGACAGTATTTATTTATTTAGTTGGCTGGCACCTCTTTACAATACAATACTGATGCATAAATGAGACCCCCTAGATTACTGTAGTTAATAACCACATGCTGCCTTAGATCAAATGACATTGTTACGGTAACTTGAAGGCGCACTATAAAATACGCACACTTTTTTAAATCAAGCTAATCGGACAACTTGATTAAATTTTTTTTTATCAACATTCAGGTTAAAACTAAAACTGGGTCTGCACCATCCTGATAGTTTTATCTTCAGCAACTTTATTGATCATTTTGATTTAAAATATTACCAGAAAGTTAAAGCGGGGAAGTCATCACCTGCGCATGTGTCAGATGACCATAGTGTATCATTATTTACAAACAAGCGTCTACCCATGAGACTGCGATTTTAGCGCATGTTGTTATTGTCGCTTGGGACTCAATTCCCGCATGTGCTTTGAAATACTGCAAATCACTTTATTTTCATTTTTTGAGATTTTGGTGATTATGGGAGAATTTTGTAGCAGTGAACTTTTCATCAGCATCATCACAAGAGTCGTCAAAATATCAAATAACGGAAATTGCGCAATTTACCAATGAAAATCTACCAAGATGTACCTTACACTGTTCAATGGAGATGGGGCTCCAATAAACCTATCATAAGCAGCTGTTCAGTTACACTATTCAACTACATAAACATGATATTACTGTTAGTTATTACATAACTGTACATGTCATCTGTTGGACATTAAAATAACAGAAAGAAAAACCAAGCAGCCAACTGCTGACAATGACACGTGGGAATAGGAATTTAAACATCTATGGTACTTGCAAGTGTGTCAATGTGCGATTTGTGTCGATAAAAATGGATTGCAAGCATGAAGTTTTGATTTAGACAAAATGTGCTCTAAATACCAATATTGACATCTTATTAAACTTTAAAGGGCAGTGGTCTATGTGCTGGGCATGTGCGACATTTTATGTTGATAAACATCAATTTTCCCACAATCTAATGAGTTTTGACCTGGACGCGACTTGAACTAATTACCACTGGTGACTCCTTCGATACCTTCCAAACACCAAAGAAATTTATATCTAATTAAAATTTGGAAATGTCTTTGTTTATACGAGACCCATATCTTGTGCAATGCATGGCATGATGACCACTGCCCTTTAATGCATTAATTATCTCAGCACTTATGGTACTTTGATAAACTTTGGTAAAGGCTCTTATTTAGTAAGCGTAGCAATTTTTGTTTGTATGGAACCCATATCTAGTGTATTTGTGGTGCCAAGACCACCATCCCCTGCTGAAGCCACCACGTATATGAGGGGAAAACGGCGAACTTACCATAAGTTCTTAGATAATATTAACATTGTACAGGTTTACATAGTAACCAGAAGAATGTTGGTCCCATGAGTAGCATCACCGAGTGTTAATATTGCAAAGAAAATATCTCTACACAAGAAACATTTGAAAAAAAATATAATTTTTTTTTTCTTTGTACATTTTATACCGCAAAGATTATTCCCATTAATGTCAAGATTTAGTACAGTTCGTTGCTTAGATAATAAATACACACCTATTCACCACCAGTTCCCTCTTTTCATCACAAATTCACAGAATAGTTCTGTTTATAGTCTGCACTTTCTTTCAGCAGATTGGGACAAAAATAGCCAATTTTTTTGAGACAAAACTGAGAATTGACTCAAACTTTGTCTGTTGGCTCCAAAATAAGGGTTCATTTCCAGAAATATTGAAGAATACAAGAAAAAAGTACTGAAAAATTTGGGCAAGAAATTCTGGTGGTGAACAGGCAACTATATGTTATGCAGATTATTTTAAATGCAAATCGTTTTAAGGTAATTTTACTGCGTGCATAGAATGTGCATTTGGAGATGTGTCAAATATTTTTTTTTACTAAATGAAATTTTGGAATCGGTTAATGCTTGTGTTTCTTAAAATATAGATGCAACATCAGACCAAATGCATGGAGTAAAATACTGCTTGCAAGCTAAGATGAGAAATTTAGCAGTTTTATTTGAGATAGGTACCGTTAATCTCAAAGCCCCTTTTTTCCAGCCATAATTCTGGAGTAGTTTTTGTTATTCATTCTTGTACAATTTTGCAGCAAATGGATAATAATTCATATTATTCAATTTTGATTTGCGCATTTGTTTTGTGAGAGGTAATAAAAACTGACATTGACTTTTCATATTGAATATATCGAATAACGATTCTTGTTTATGAGAGAATAGTATAATTATGATATCTTCAAGGGATCCTTGACTTTTTGCCAATAATGCACTGCTGTCTGTTCAGCGTAAAATTTCTGTAAGTTTTCCTTTAACATCAATAACAGGAATTGCTATCTCCTTGTATCAAATTAATTCAAATATAGATGAAAGTAACAGAACCACTTTTTAGAAGAAAGGTGTATATAAACAGTCACTGTTGGCGCCACATAAACCAGGAATGGAAATTTCATGATATAATTGATGGTGCACTTCCAAGTTTACTTCGATGCAGGAGTTGGTGTTCAATGTTTACCCCTGCAAAAGAGAATAACATAAATGGTTCATTAGTGGTGGTATGTTGTCACACAGGACCCAGGTTTAGCGCACACACACTATGTTAGCAATGGCGACAACAACAACGCAAACATGGACGACAACAACGCAGACATGGACGGCAACAACCACCTGATTCCTAATAGATTATATGTAAATACAATATGTGCACAGTGATGAGCTCAAATAAACACGTCTGTTAACCTTTTCACCACCAGTCCCCTCTTTTCATCACAAAATAGTCCCGTTTATAGTCTGCACTTTCCTTCAGAAGATTGGGACAAAAATAGCCAAATATTTTGAGTAAAAAGTGAAAATTAGGGTTCACTTCCAGCAGGGTCCATAGCACCAAGAGAGAAATGATTTTTAAGACTTTTCCAGACTTTTTCCCAAACTTTCTTGCACCCCCAAGACATTTTGACCCTTAATTCAGGCCAACATCATCACCAAAGTTCATCAAAATTCAATCACTGCCAACACTTTGTTGGAACTGGGGTAGAAAACACTTTATAAAAAAAGACTATGCAGAGAAAACAAGCCTTTCTAAAATGAATTAATAACTACAAAGAAATTCAAAAACTTTTCAAAGTTTTTTTATTTTTCCTGTAATTTAAAGACAACTCAAAGATTTTCCAGACCTCAAAAAATCCAAAGACTTTTAACGCTACTGACCCTGTCCAGTAATATTGAACAATACAAGAAAAAAGTGCAGAAAAGTTTGGGCAAGGAAGTCTAGTAGTGAAAAGGTCAAGACAGTTGATGCCAAATTAAAAATTGCATGTATATGTCATATTTTTATTATGGGTTTAATGCGATTAGAATACTATAATAAAGAAAAATATTTGGGTTACCAACAAATTGTCTAGAAACAATGCTGTGTCTGAATGCTATGTCAAAATTGCCCTTTTTACACTGATTTCTTGGCTGAAATTATTTTTTACAGCTAAAAATTTCTCTGTCACATTTTTAATATGAACCTTAAATATTGTTAAAACATTTCAAAAAATATACATTTAATTCTATACAAGTTTCCAGTGTGATTTTATTTTCACATTATAAACAATTCTCTCAATGTAGCATACAGTGTACTGAGTATAACATCATTTGAATTCATCTTGAACAGCTTCAACAAATACAAAATTCAGATGCACTAATTTCAAGTGAATGGCAGAATTTGATTTAGGAATGATTTGAAATTGTCGCAAATGTGCTTTTCAAAGTAGGCTTCTATGTAACAGTAATTGATTTCAATACTGATAAATTAGGCCATGGTGAAAAAAAGTATTGGTAACTGTCTATACTGTATAAAATGGGAATTAAGATGCAAATAAAAACGTGGTATGCAACTATCAATGTCGTTGATAAAATTCCTGATGTAAATTGGTTAATGAAGTCACCCATCATTAGAATAAATATATATATCAAATACAGTCACAGATCAAAACAAAAATTGACTGTGCATACGACACTCAGTTACGTGCCCGACTTGTATACAAAAGTTGTATTAACACATCACTGGCCGATATCAGCTATCCATGGAGGATTACAGCAGGCTACATGTATGTGTTTCACCACTAGTTCCATCTTTTCATCACAAATTCAAAAAATAGTTAATATGTTTATAGTCTGCACTTTCCTCCAGAAGATTGGGAAAAATATAGCCAAATTTCCTGAGTAAAAACTGAGAATTGACTCAAATTTTTCCTGTTAGCTCCAAATTTAGGGATCATTTAACGAAGAATATAAAAAAAGAAGTGCAGACAAATTTGGGCAAGAAATTCTAGTGGTGAAAAAGTCAATGTTGATAATCTTTTATACCCTTTATATCGCTATTGGTGGAGGATTTCAGTCGGTGATGTGTTGATCACAAACATATACATCATCACATCAACCAGGATGCACATTCATTTCTTTATATGCTCTTGGTAACATGAAATATGTCTCATGAATTGTGTGACTTTATGTGAGTGCAATGACATCTCAATCATATGTCACTCAAGTTGTAAACCCTTATCTGTATCTGCCCTTGATAAACGGCACATTAATATGAATCTTAACAAAACCACCCATACCAGTTATATCACATATTTACTTTGGATCGTTTTGA
Source organism: Saccoglossus kowalevskii (assembly GCF_978046115.1). Lineage (NCBI taxonomy): Eukaryota > Metazoa > Hemichordata > Enteropneusta > Harrimaniidae > Saccoglossus > Saccoglossus kowalevskii. The sequence continues at coordinate 28,884,206 of NC_140657.1, forward strand.
TTTGGCTTCTTCTTTTCTGGTAGCGTTGACCTTTGTTCTTCGAGTCGACCTGATTGTAACCTTTGTATAAGGTTAAAGAAGTCTTCATCTGGTACTGTGGGTGCCTTTGGTGGAGGGGGTGGATTGCTCCTTTGATCTTCAATACGGGAACCCTAGTAATCAGTAATTTAAATAACATTAATTGCATTAATGATACAGTAATTACTACAAAAATTACACATAGGAAAAAAAAAAAAAAATGGGTCTGGTTGGCGCTGGGAAAGTACATTGAATGAACGATTTTCTGATTCTAAGTGTGCGTGAATACAGGCTTGTTCAAAGAAGAAATACGGTATACGAGTCAGGAGCGATAACAGTGATATTAACAACTCTGTGCTGTCGTCTTGCATGCAAATATTTTTAAAAAGAAGCCACTATATTGCATTCTCGTCTGTTTTAATACAATTAAAAGGGTCAGCATTCTGTGACAGGAGTTTGAAATATAGATACAATTTTCAATATTACATGCTTGAAACTTAATAACAATCTTTCCATTATAATGCATTATGCTAATTTGATGAGTTTTGACTGTAACCATCTGTCATCGAAAACAGTAAGTAGAATTAAGTCAATGGTACACTCATACCCTACGAGTGCAATAATATCTCCTGTCATTTCACACATTTTATATATTTTCAGTAATTTATTAGGACCAAATTGCCATAATTACCCATTGGCTGGATATTTTGAACCAAATTGTTGAAAACAAAAATATATGAGAAAGGACTTATACAATTATCTCCACTTAATGCTAAATCTTGTTTCACCCAGAAATGTTATTAGTAATGACTACAACAATTACGGCGATAATCTCTCTCATTTCTGACTGCGGAAACCACGCATCCACTGAATTCTGTGAGGCTATTTGTAAACTATACCTTAGATTTACGCACATATAATCGGATAGCCTTCAAACGCTCACCACATGCGTGATTTTGCTTCTAGTGAGATCGTCGCACATCACGATGCACGCAGATAGATATGGAAGTAGCCTAACCTTATCTTGATAATAACAATGCTATCAAGGATTCTAACGACGCACGCACTCGGGCAGTGTAGAATTTGTTACATGTCAATTAATACAATCCCTGAATCGTGCAGATTTTGACGTAATTTCTCAATAACTCCAAAATATCTCAGTGTGTGTATAACATGCACAGATATAATTACCTGACATCTCATTAGCATTTCAAAGAAATTATCATCGGGCACTTGTGATTCGCTAGTGACTAATTGCTCTAACATATTTGTACGAAGACCTGGCAGTTTTGGTAGACTAGCTCTTTGCTCATTTATCCGACTGCTCTGGAATGATGCTATCTTATCCAAGAATTCTTCTTTTTGTGGTGATATTGCTAAAGATAAAATAGAAAGAGAAAGAAGTTTATAAAAAGTATTGATCAAAGACTCATAAATCAAGGGTTGGGTTGATGCGCGTTGGTGTGATCACTGCAAAATGTCGCGTAATGTATGAAAGACCACGAAAAATGTCTTTTTTTTTACAATTCAATGTTGAATTGAGATATGGCATTGAGATATGGCATTGAGATATGGCATTGAGATATGGGCATTGAGATACGGCATTGAGATACGGCATTGAGATACGGCATTGAGATACGGCATTGAGTTATGACATTATTAAAGTAATTGAGCTGATTTGGACTGGAATAAAATATTTTTTATTGGAACACATCGCAATTGATCAGGAAATATTTTTTTGCTCCAATTTTCTGCGTCGATGCCGTGGGCCGGTGATCGTTATACAATTTAAAATCAGTTTGCATTGTTTACTATAGCTGTTTACAGTGTTCTAATCATTACGATTTACTTATTTTTTGGCTTCCATTCTAGTGATGTAAAATTGAAGCGATGACTGAATGAACGAACCTTGGTTGGCGAAGATGTATCTGGAAGTGTACACATTTGTTGGAAGTGAAAAAAATATTCAATGTAATGACAAAAATTGTAAAATGCTGTGGAATTTCTTTTGCAAATAAAAATATACTAGCAATTTTCTATTAATGGTTTATTCAAGTGGGCAAAATATAATGTACAGAAAGATTGCCCGTAGAGTATCGCTACACTGAAAAGTAAGCAACCGACAGCCTGTATAAAAGGGGGGCTGTGATTGGCTGTTACTTATGCAAGATTTGAACGGGACTTACATAGGCGTCGGATCAGATGTAGGTAGGGCAGAATTAAAAAAAAAATCACAAAATCAAAGTAAAATAATAAAATAAAAGGGCATTAATAACAAAAGTAATAAAAAATAAAATTAAAATAAGTTTATAGCCACAATAATTAAAGCCCGTACACTACATCAGATTTTAATCAGATTGGATCCTACAGTGAATGTAAAATGATCTAGTAAAATCCCGGGGCACATAAAAATATCATGATGCATATACTCTCTGTTCTGCTTTTCCATTATTCTTTCAATGGTAACTTGATGGTGTTCAACTTTACCCAACATTTGACCAGTTAGGTCAATGAAATAGTTACCCAGGTAATAAGAGGTCAATTTACGTGTACAATGTACACGACAGTGCATGGGCCGCTGTCTAATTATGGTATGAAACCTAAATGTATATGCAATATAGGTTTCACACCATAAATTTAAAATGCATATAAGTTTCACACCATTATTAAAAACTGCACATTTGTTCCACAATTATGAAATCCACGTGTGCATTTCCTTTTTGCAAAGAATGGGAAATTTTTAATTATAATGTGACTGAAATGAAATGATGACACACTGAGTATGGTTATAATCACTGCCAGCATTGTACAAGTAATACAATCTTACTGTTTACCAATGGATTTTAAAAACTTGATGGCACTTTTTTTTTATTATAAATGTGTAAAATATCCCGTCTTTCAAGTTTGCAAAAAGTTGTCTATAGAAAGTTTATTTTACATGCCGTGAGTAATAACGATTGTAGTACTGTTTTTTTTTTCATATAGTCACAGAAGTGATCTGTATTGCTATCATTGCATCAAATAATGAATAAGAGCCACCAGCTTCTTAAATGATGTACTGGTAATCACTGTCGTAAATTACTGCAGCTGGAGAGATGGAAATTATTGCGAAACTGACGTCTAATTCCTGAAATATCACATGGTACCAGTACATGTGAATGCAAGGACATTGTATCGAGCTCTCTTAACACACCAGTATCAGAAGTACAGATTAACATGCATACTAGAGGGAAATGAATAGGATACATCAGTCCGCATAGTGCAGCTCGTAATAAAAAAACACATTTTATTTGACTTGTGTTATTTTTAAGATGATCTGTATTGTGCTAGATGAAGATGACTGGGGAGACAATGACAGAAGTGGAGCATCATTACTATGGATCATTTCATTTATCAAATTTAATGTCATAAACACATTGTTCCCTGAGGTTTACAAAAATTTTATTTGTGAATGTTGACTTCTGCATTTGAATGATAGATCACAGCTGTCATTTTTGACCATAGAGGGCATACCGGTACTTCAAAGTTGAAATGCCTATAATCACAGGCTAGCATATGATTTTCTGATGCTAGGGATTAAATGCAAACTTTGTTACAAATAACACTATTAATTCAAGTGTTTAAACTAATTACCCAGAAAACTTATCTATACTTAGTTGAATAGGAATTTGAAGAAGTACAAAATCATTAGATGAATACATTGATTAAAACTATTGTAAGTTATATTTACCAGATTTACCAGATATTAGAAAACTTTAGTGTGACCCCTAACCTTTTCAAGACCAATTCCCTCTTTTCATCACAAATTCACAAAATAGTCCTGTTTATAGTCTGCATAATCTTCATAGTTTATAATCTTCAGAAGATTGAGACAAAATTAGCCAAATTTTTTGAGTAAAAACTGAAAACTTACTTAAATGTTGCTTCATTTCCAGAAATATTGAAGAAAAAAAGTGCAGAAAAATTTGAGAGACAATCATATTTCATATATATTTTATCATATCTCTATTAGTCACATATTAAATAAATAACAGAGGCCATACAAAGACATTTTTAATGACTAAGTATACAATAAATGTATTGTTCAATTTTTATACACTTCTTTTAGAGATTTTCTTCTGATACTGTAAAACACTTTATTTTCGCTTGGAATTAATTTTCGCTATTTTCGCTGACAGGATGATTCAGTGAAAATAAAATCCAGCAAATGTACCTTTTTCCTATATTTCACATTCAACTCGTCAAAAATCAGTGAAAATAAATTCCGTACAAAATACCCAAAAAGTGAAAATTAATTCCAGCTACAATAAACTATTTTACAGTAGATGGTATACGTGTCAGAGTCACATGGGCAAGCCAGGAAGCTAATTATTACTGACTTTACAGACCAACCACATAAAGACTAACCTAATTTGACCTATTTATTTAACATCGTCTCTTTATGCCATTTTTTCCAGCTGTGGCGGCTATCAGACGATGATGTGTTAGGCGCATACACTTCTAATGGCGCAAACACTGTAACTAGACACACAAGACTACAGTAGAAAAGTGCTTGTTAAAGTACTTAAGCTCTATGAACCTCTTAGTATTGCATTTATATTGATGAGATCACCAATGGTTTCCGTAGAGATCACTATGTTTGCATCACTACGGCGATCATCACGTATAGACACTAGATGGTAATCGATGTCTGTAGTAGATGATGATGTGTGACTGTGAATTAGTACTGGGGGACACGAAAGATGAACATCTTTCTCGTCTGGGTTGACATGATATTTTGCATCCGAGAACAAATTCAGTCTGCCCCCCGTTCCATACTCCATACTGTATGGCGAATCGATTTACCGTAAAATCTGCATTAGAAGCCGCATCCCTAATAGAAGTCTCATCCATTTTTTTTTGAACAATTGGTAACCAAAAATTCGCCATTTTTCATATGTGAAGATGCTCTAATAGAAGCCGCATACCCTCTGTTGCATTGTACCATTTCAATAGAAGCCGCGGTTTCTACTACAGATTTTACAGTACTATTTATCATAACTAACAATGTTCCATTTGCAGGACACTCAACATAAAACATTTTATGAAAAATCATGTTATCATACATTATAGTCCAAGGTATTTATCAATTTAACAATACTATTCCATCTAAATAAACTGTATAAGAATGTCTGAATTACAAAATTCACAACACTTGAAGCCATACAATATCTTCTTTGAAGTGGTATATGATATCTTGTATTGATATTGCATAGATATGAATTACTCATGAGACCTTTTGACTGTGACCTTACACTATTGAGTTGAAAATATACCAAATCTATCATTTCTTAAATTTCATCCACTAAACAGTTTTTGTTTTTCAAAATAAAATTATCCCCGGACAATTACCGGTACTCTGTCAGCATTGAGGTTAAAACAACTATTACACTGACTTGGATTAGGTTTACGACAGAAAAAAGTTGGTATTAAAACTTTTCGGTTGTCATGATTATTACATGTGATGACCGGAACAAGAACACAACTGTTTGGGGTTGGGTACTATCACACCTTGTCAAAGCATAGTACTGCCAGTCTATAGTCTTACAGTAGTCGCATTGTGTCCAGTTTGAAATGGGTCTCATGTGAAAATGCATCGTCTGTTGCCACAGAAATTTTAATGTGGACGACTGCGGAAAACCGAAACACCGATGATGCAACATTGGATATTACATGTATATCAAAATTATTGGCCTTCTGGAAAGCCAGCTTATTAAAGATTGAACACCTCTGCCACATTTCTAAGACAAAATATCTCTTTAATTATCTTTTCCATAAACACACTGCAAAAATGTTACGTGTATTTCTTTCGAATTCTTGATATAATTTCTGAATTATGGGCATTATTATTAAAGATACATTACCTAACTATGGTTTAATAATTTTACACATTTACAGGAGAATAAGTATTCCCATATTCTTTTGATTACTGCAAACAGAAAACGACAAAAGTGAAAGATACTCTAGAATTAAAATATTATAAAAACATTAAAAATTAAGATGGCTGCCTCCTCAAAAAATTAAGATGGCTGCCTCCTCAAAAAATTAAGATGGCTGCCTCCTCAAAAAATTAAGATGGCTGCCTCCTCAAAAAATTAAGATGGCTGCCTCCTCAAAAATTTAAGATGGCTGCCTCCTCAAAAAATTAAAATGGCTGCCTCCTCAAAAAATTAAGATGGCTGCCTCCTCAAAAATTTAAGATGGCTATCTCCACAAAAAATTAAGATGGCTGCCTTCTATTAATATACAGTGAAAAGAAGTTAATGACCTAATCTAATCATAAATCCATGAAAGACGAATCTGAAGATTCATCCTTATTTTCTTGCAGTAAAAATGTAAACAATGGATGTCACAGTGATGGCCTACGATGTGCCACTGAATTGTTAAGATAAGTATCGGAAGGAGTACACCCTAATTCATTCAATTATCCCTGGTCTTTACTATAAATACATCATGCAGGGGACCAATAATAACCTTTTTTAGATTTACGAGGCACCATCCACAATTAATAAAAAATTTAGTAGAACATAAAAATAACCAAAAAAAGAAGTGACAAATGCCAAGGAAATAAATAAAATCAAGACTTTGCAGCTGTAGTTTGGAAGAAACTATTACACATGCAGTGCAACTTATCTTCCTGGGATATCCAGGTGTGATGATAACTGGTTCCAGTCGATCACACATTGCACAAGCCACATAAGATCTATATTGATGTAGCAGTGGTAGTCATGACAACAACAGATATTTCACTGAGCTAGGGAGTAGCATACCAGGAATCGTGTACCTGCACATTTAGGTCAATACTAATTGCTTAAAGTGGTAATCATGGTGACATCAGCCTCAGTTACAAATTATACAACAAGATAGATTCCTTTACGTTCAAGTATTACTTGAAAATACTTTTAATAATTACTTTTGTTATTATAAAATTTGCTGACAAAATTAACTGCAAAAGCAAAAGGTTCCAAGAATTAGATAAGAGAACATATGTATCCCCAATATGTATGATGTATGTGTGGAGTTTGAATAGATTCAGTTAAGGAATGTTCGATATGGCTCAGAAAGTGCATTCATTAAATCAAAATGGCCGCCATTTTGCAACTGTAAATCCAATCAGCAAAACAACATGATCTGATGATCTCACATCGTGCGTACATGTGTAGCAGGTTTGAACAAAATCCATCTATCCATACATGACTGAAATTAAGTCTCTGAATGACAGAAATGTTTAAATGTTTAATGGTCAATTCTAGTTGAATTAATGGATTATCAGAAAATGCACACATGGATAGACGTATGCAGAGATCCCTGAACAGGGAATATAAATAAAAAACAAATCATAATTTTATTGAACTGCGCTTATGAAACATACGCTCATGCAAATTATGGCTAAGTGCATCAGTCGGTTCTAGTTGGTGTAATTGCACCATACATGCTATTAGTTGTTATTCCAATATTGTGGTGATAAATATGGTACAATCTGCGATTTTTTTATTCTCCTCGCACCACCCTGTACGAGATGAAGACATTTAACACATATCAGCACATGATGATTCATGCGAAATATAACAAGTAAACAAAACGTACAATGGTCATGTGATGTTCTCCAGTATACAAGACAGTATACAAGGTTGAAAAAAACCTGTCAACAAGCAAGCTGCTCTCTGATTGGTCCAACTGTTAGGTGTTGGGTAGCCAATCAGATACAATCTTGTAACTAGTTTCGCATTGACATACTATGTAACTACATTCACTGCTATCAGATTGTGGTGGAAAAACTGTAACACATCACCCGTTGAAAGTTTCCAGGGACAATCAAAATGTCTCGTATAAATGGCGTCAGTAAGCGATGTACTAATGACCCTGAAAACATGTCAGCAGAGCAGACAATGGTTATCAAACAAGAGATAATGATGTGTGTTGGTATTGATGTATGGATAGAAAATTGACGATAACGAGGTAGAAGGCTCATTAGCATACAGTCACATGTGAAATGGAGGCAGTCAACATTCACAATTAATACTGGAAACGTAGTGGTAATCATTGTTGTATCAAACACATGGTCTGTGGAACCGAGTCCAAATTGTACTGAAATGACGTTCACTCTCAACCTGGGTGTGTGTGTCATTGACTCGATGGGAAGGATAAATTCACTATCTGCATCTCATTCACTAACTGATGTGACTCTTAGAGAACCATGTTTAAGGTTTTAGGTGCTTGTGTTCAACAAGGTCTGATTAACAGATCATTATATTGCCATAATGCCCTTCCGACATGTCGGACGACCACAAAATCATGAAACCTAATCCCAGGCAGACATGGAACATGGTTTCTGTAACAGAATACACTATGTTAGGACTTAGCAGAAGAAAATTCAGAAAAGGTATCGCAGAGCATCAATCAATGTCTAGAACTAACACGAGACACAAATATTTAAAAAAACAAAATTATAATAATGTAGAATATACGACACACATAAGCGTACTTGATGAGCGAGTGAACTAAGGACTGACCTAGAATGCAATATTCTCCTTACAATACATTAATAATGAGTGAATAAATCGGAAAGTGGCTCTGCTGATTTTTTGGGTATACATAACAGAATATTAAATGCATCATGTATTCATATCAGCGGTCAGCGATTACAAAAATCATCTCACTGAATCGAATTAGTGACTAGAATTGCAGTAATGATCACCAAAAAGAGAACACCACACATCGTCAACAGTTTTATCTAACTTGAATGCCAGAGAGACTGACAGGATTTTGTGATTTACAAACTATAATAGGGTGTTTGGTAGATATAAATAACATGCAGGTCTAAGGATAAGGTACAAAAACATTTTTTTTGACAGCTTTCTAGTGGAATCAAGTGAACACAGGGCAAGCATGGAATGAGGGCAAGGAGGATACCAATTCATGTGTTGTTCATATTCTCATCGAAGAATTCCTGTCAATTTGGTGGGTACATGTAGAAATGAAAACAATGTTAATGAAATATCAATTGAATATCATCTCATCATTTTTTTTATAAATGTCAATCATCATGGTAACCTATCTTTTTGCAGAGTTTCCATGGTTACATCATGATTTCTATCATGTTGTCAAACCATGTTGTCTGTCCAGTTCCAGTGTACTTGTACAATTATAATTTTTTGCATGAAAAACTTAATTCATCATGTTTATGTAGATCTTTCACCTTCGTGAAGAAAGATGAAACAATATAAAAAATACTTTAAAAAACATCAAGGAGTTTTATAACAGAATGAACACTGGACAAAAAAATGCCGAAGACAAAGTTTTCAGAGAAGGTGAACATAGGACTGACATATAGATGGATGGACAGAAAGGGACCATCTTGAAGTAAACAAAACAAATCATTAAAGTTAATAAATGAACAATAAGTTGATATTTTACAGGCGAGTGATTTGCTATAGATTTCAGAGAAGGTCACAGACTTGCTGACAGACACACAGACGGATGGACTACAAGACAGACGAATACCATCTTCAAGTAAACAAAGTAGCAGAATGGTGATTAAATAGGAAAACATTCCCCATGACTCCATTAATAAATGAAAATCATAACTAACCAAAGGGCATGACAACGAGATAATCAAGTCTCCAGATTAGATAAGCTCATAACCATGCAGTGCTTGGGGGATGATTCTCTACCCTTCTGTGATCAGATTTAGTTTACAAAACCAAAGCTATTTTGGGAAGTTTTTTAAAGCAAATGATTCCATGCGGAGGACAGTGTACATGGTACATGGTGAACGGATGAATTAACGACGCATATCGTGAGAAATAATCCTAACTGTTCAATAAGCAATCATGATCTACTGAGATTTCAAAAAAAATCACTTGTCAATGTCAGAAATCCACACATCCAATTCTCTCAGTCACGCTATACAATATCAACAATTGGAGAATGACTGTTTTGAATTTTCTGTAATCTGAAAGTAGCTGAGAGTGCCAGATAGATGCGAATAGAAAGGCAGTTGATGCAAGTATTCAACATTGATACCTAATTAGTGAAAGGGATAAAAAAAAACCAGCAAAACTATGGTAATCTTGCTTCTCACATAAACCTTTTCATCACCAGTTCCTTCTTTTCATCACAAATTCAAAAATAGTCCTGTTCATACAGTGTAGTCTGCACTTTCCTTCAGAAGATTGGTACAAAAAAAAAGAAATTCAGAAAAGAAATCGCAGAGCCTCAATCAATGTTAGAACTAACATGAAAAAAAAAAAGAACAAAATTGTAATAATGTAAAATATACGACATTCAAAAATAGTTGTGTTTATAGTCTGCACTTTCCTTCAGAAGATTGGTACAAAAATAGCCAAATTTGCTGAGTAAAACTGAAAATTTACTCAAATATTGTCTGTCGGCACCTAAATGAGGATTCATTTCCAGAAATATCGAAGAATAACAAGCAGCCTCTCGGGTGAAATAGCTCCGCTGTTAGCAATCACGTTTCAATTAAAGAACTGAAAATCATTAGAAAATGAGCAAATCTGAAAGAGGTCTATCTAAAGTACCTACATGTTTAACATCAAAGTAATCAAACTTGCGGTTAACAACATTATTCAAAAATATCACTTTTCACCAAAAATGACAAAAATATTCATCAAAATTAGATTGAAGATCTCATCACGGAATAAACAAATCTGAGAGAGGTCTACCCGAGGTACCTATATGTATAGTATCAAAGCAATCAGACTTGCTGTTTTTAACAAGAAGTTGAAAATATCACTTTTTACCAAAAATTACAAAAGTATTCATCAAAATTAGATAACTGAAGATATCATCACAAAATGATCCAATCTGACAAAGTAGATAAGTCGGAGCTAAAAAGTGCAGAAAAATGTGGGCGAAAATTTCTGGTGGTTAAAAGGTTAAACACAAGACAAATACAAGGTAGATTAAGATAGTGCCCTCTCAACTCAGAAGTTGAAACCCTGAATGTCACATGTCAGGGTCATTTTGCACTACATAACAACTACACATTTTTATGTGAAAAACGCTAAAGCACAGCCTTCATTTATATTTACATCATGACACATGCCCTCATCCATATTCTGTGCAGTGATTGGTCTATATCTGGGATTACACACTTGAACAATCATTCCCAATATGACGTCATTTAGGGATTAGTCCAGTAGACTATTCAACGTATGCGACTGTGTACATGTAGGTGCTGACATTTTTGTGATGATGGATATACCGGGGTAGATGTATTGATTGAAACAGCAAGTGATAACATTTTGTGACTCAATCAGTACCGATAAGGAGAACTCACTGACTGTGCAACAACCACTGAATACAAATAATAAATTATACATTAGACAGTGAAAATAGAAAGAAGCGTAAAAACCTGTACCACTGGACATGTTACCTGTAGTAAGTGTAACAGACATCTTTCTTTATTGAAAACTGAGCATCATATTTATACGTAACATTTGAACATTTTTTTTGTTTTTTACACGAGACTGAGAAATGTAGTGCATGATGGGAATATAATCGTGCCACTGGATGAAAGCAAACAACCATTAAGACACGAATCTCACGAAATGAGTTTTTGCAATGTGGCTTTTAGGGCGATTATTCAAGCCAAGTAACTACAAGCAAGATATTAATGTATTCTCATAACGTTATTATGTGCAAACACTGTTTGTTATCCAATGGTTGGGTTGTAGTGAACTATTATTGTAACACTGTAGAACTGAAGTTCACTCCTAAGATAAATATATGCCACACTGTGAAATTTAATGGTTGCTCAACGGCCATATATATCAAATATAGCAGATACCTCCCTTGGAGATTGCAAGTCAAATAAATAACAGTATACATTGCATGTACATGGTGATTATACCACGTAAAAGATTCAATTCAGCGATCATTTTGACCGACAAGATATAACACTTGATGCAACTCATAGAAATCACACTGATTCCATCAACTCATAAGTCAGCTCTAACATTTTGTCACAGGCCAATCATGAAATTATGTTTTTACATTTTTCATACTACCGAGGTATGTGAATTTTTCATACAAAAAGGCGGCCATTTGATGTGTGTGCAAAGATTGAATGTAATCGGCCTGGAGATACAAGTGTTGATGCACAGTCGGATGAACAATCGCACAGATATAAAGTGCATAAGTGAATAAGTTACAGATTTAGAAAAGAAATTGGTAAACTTTAACAGTCACATTCTAACACTGGTGGTTATTCATTATTTAAACTTAAAAGCTCCATTCAGTTTGATGACAACAAGCAAAGCCTCATCAGATAAGGCAGATGAGAAATGTTGAATTGATTGACTATATAAATAAACCTTTGAAACAAATATACAATACTAGCTTTCAAACCACGACCGAAATAAACTTGTGTGATACTTCAACAAAATCAACAAGAATATTGATTAGATGGTCCCTAAATTACCCTACAGTGCAATTCTTTATAATTTCAAGTTCATTACTGACTGTAATTCAAGCACAACCGAGGCTACTATGAACACATTTCCATTAGATGTTTAGCGTTAATTGGATGATGATATCTAACCAATTTACACCGCTTGTTAGGGGTGACAAAGCATCGATCAATTGATCAACAATCAATAATGCTTTCATCAATATTATTCCTAGTGAAATAGTGGATTTTCTATAGATAATTACAAAATGTGCATGTGAACACGCTAAAATCCGCTACAAATAGACAAAATGGACTGTAAAATAAGCAAAAAACAACTGCAAAATAAGCGAAAAATATTTAGTGAATATTGGCGAAAAGACGACTTCTATAATTTGCCAGCCATATCACTGCCATAAATAGAGTTGAGAAAAGTTGCAGCCATGGTTGCAGAAATTAAGAGAGCAAATTTTTTTTAAGACAACTAATATGATGTTATGCAAAAGAAAGAATGAAAATTTCAAACACCATACATCAATGTGCCAGGAAGTACAGCACCGACGCACTGGGGGCGATTTTTTTATTTATAGTCATTGTTCACTAGAACGCATGCAGGCAGGAAAAGAAAATGGAAATCACATATTTACAGCAGATACATAGAGCATTCTTTTATAATCAAGTGTAAGCAAAAACAAAGCAATACAGCGATGGAAGTTTCATATAACCATGGAAACCGAGCAATGTCTCTTAATATGTTTCTGCTTTATAACTCTTCTGTGTGTGTTCAGTGACAAGAATTCAAATACCAGCTGAGAAATGAAAACTTGTAAAATCAGACACCATGGGCATACGCAGAGAAGATCCAGATGAGGCATGTCAACTAGAGTTAACTAAACAGAGAAAATCTCAGCTACATATGCTATAAACATCTTTATCAGTTTTCCAACCCAAATGAATACATGTAGGCCTTATATACAACACGTAGAAAGTGACATACTTTGAGTGGACAAACAAATTCACTGTCAAATTTTTGTTTTAATGCTCGACGTCATCAAAAATCAATCAGATGTTGAGCAGAAATATTTCGTATAACATAATAGCTCTGAATTTAGAAAATGATTTTCAATAACCTTTTGACTTTTGTTAACTTTTGAATTAATAAAACTTGTATAATGTTTCGCATACGTTTTAAGAAAAAATTTCAATCAAGTCCTGTAGACAATGGGAACTTATGATTGGTCCAAAATTAACAAAAAATTACAGAACAGAAAAGTACATAAAAATGTGCAAAGTGTAGCACCCAAATGTTAGCAGATAAATTATAGCGTTGAAAGAATTAACATTAGAACTGATTTTATAAAATACCTTTTAAAATACTTCAACCTAAGAATACAACCTTCCATGGTGATATTAGAAGCAAAAAGTCATCCCTTGTGTTCCGCAACAATGATTACTGAGAAGCCTACAAGCAGTGCAATGTACCGATATGACGAATCTCATCCTACGTATTCATGTGAACATTTGCACTAGGGCAGTCATAGCTCCCAATGGCCTGAAGTAATCCTGTAATTGTACTTGAATAATGCATTCTAGCATGGCACCATTCTTAAATGCACAAATTTTATATTTCATTTTTTTGACATAATTCAACGAAGATGCAAGAAAGTCTGCAGCTAATATTTGTACATGATGCTGAAAGGCATACTTGTTGTGACAGACACATCTCCACGGGTGGTCAATGGTGGCGGTTAATTTGCATAATGATTAGCATATAATTTGCATGAATTATATATTTCTAGTTCATGGCTTAATGAGAAAATCAATAAATTATAATACAAATCTTTTTTTGACATCAGTACTATTTAGACTACTACAGTTGTTGTAAATATTAAGACATGCTACTGTAAATTTGAGAGCAAAACTACTAAATCAGCCATTTGTTGTGCAAAAATAGTGGCAAAGTATTTTAAGAGGGATTCTCAGTTAATTAAAAACAGTAATAACTAACCTATAACCAAATTTCCGGCTGGAGTTGAAACTGAACATTGCAACTATTGTAAACAGTGTGTTCTTTCAATCAATGTGGAGCTGCCCAAAATGCAGTATTTCAGCCGTCGTGAGATACTGCTATGATTAGATAGGCTGTCTATGAAAATTTCACTAGCCATGAAGGAAAGTTGAAGTTTTTGATATCAAGTGTTCTTGCCCTTATTTATAGCTTCAATGTTTTTTTGTTTTTTTTCATCGATTTTTGACATCTCAAGGTACAAAATGTAAACAAGACATTGGGAAGAGAGGGTCTTGAAAGACAAATTTCCATATACAGAAGATTCATTTTTTAAAGATTTATCAATAACCTGATAAAAATCATTTTAAGCTGATTACTCTCACTCATGTCATATTTCAAGAAAATATCCTGATGGAGCAACATTGACATTAAGTACCAAGATATTGAAGAACACATCTAATTATTCTTTGCTAAAAGTCAGGTGAAACAAAGCAAAATAAATTCAAAGTTTGGCAAATCAGAATCAGCAGATTGACACATCTAGGAGCAATTCTTATGGGGGTGAAGGACTTGATTTACCCTATTCCATTTAATTGATGTTAAATTGTTCAAATCATGACTAACTAGCGATGTCCATATGACATGAACATCATTAACGTCCACAAGAGTTAACATTCACTAAAGATGAAAAACAGACTAATCGTAAATGAACAGTTCAGGTGGTTATTTTCATCACCTGCGTACATCGCCATTGTTACTTGCAAAATCGAATCATCTCTTTCAAAGCAGTGGTATCAGCACCTATTAATAATGATAATGGCTTTTTTTGAGAGATAAAAGATTGCAGGGATTAGTGGGAGTATCATACGACCTGTTATTAGATACTTTGTGGTTGTTATAATGTTTAGATTTAATGAGATAAAGGGCACGACAGATGGGTATCCCAGTACTTAATTACTTGTCTATACAACTCCAAGTACAGTGTCAAACCTAATTATTATAAATCATTAAAATTTTTTGATTTTCGAGATTCTATGGCATTCACGAAGACAGAATTCACATAGGTGTGAAATTAGTGAAAAATTGATTTTTACGAAATTACATATAGTATAGTATTATATTATTTTTGAAAAGCTGAAGAAAAACATACATGTAGAGTACCCCAAATTGTTGTAAATTTAAATTTTTTTGAAAATTTTTAATTCAAAATGGCCGTGTTCCAAATTAAGTTTTATGTATTATACCGTAAACTTATGTAATCGCCACAGCTAATCTAGTGTATTGAATTTATGTAGTTTCTTTTTTTATGTTGTTTGGTTTTTTAATTGGGATGCATCGGTATGTGCTTTTTCACTTCATATCCTGCAATAAGGATTTAATAATAATATCCTATGTATTATTATACATCTGTCATCGTAACGCCATAAATTAAGGCGTGCAGTAATTTTGCGGTATTGCACTGGGTATTTTCATCCTACCATATTAGGAAATGTGAATTCCAAATATAGAGCGATTACGCCCATAAATATCCTCTGATTATAAAAACAAACATGACAGCCCCCCAGAGTTTGACAAAGAAGTTCACTCAATCTATTCTAAATTTCCTTTATTTCGGCATTCCCATGAGGTATCCTTGGGAGGAAAAGATGTATAATAAGGTTATTACGAGGATACGGAAAAGTACGCACTCAGACAGAACACTGTCACATGGACCTTCGATGTGTTGGCAGAAACTCTCATATTATAAAGACATCAATTTTTGCAGGAAAAAAATAACAAGGAAAGATTGCCATTGTCCAATTTTACCACATACCATGAAAATTTATGTGTGAAACTAATTTTATTAAACAAATTTTAAAATTCAAAATATTGACCAGAAAAATGTTTAGTTACGAATAACACAAAGATTACATTCTGATTGAATATTCATGAGGTCAATCAGTTCTGACAAAAAAGGAAAGTTGTCAAATGAAAATTGCACACCAAGTAAAGTAGATTTTCAAACAATTATTTACAAAGCCAAAATTAATCATTAATGCTTCCTATAACTATAGTAATAGTGCTTGCAGGGTATGCATTTATGGTTATTATCAAATCTGAAGTGACCATCAATGTCATTCATCTATAATGAGCTGATTATATCCGCTAGGGGAAATGCAGCGTTCAATTTTAAATGTCAAGTTTATCTATCGTCACATTTCACTGCAGAGTATAAGCATCCAGAATGACGTTCTCTAAGCAAAAAAAAATGTGCTGCAAAATTTACTGAAATTTGAGAAACAATTTTTGGAGATTATTAAGTCATGATAAATTGTTAGCGACAGGAGGACCGTAATCACTTAAGAAGTGAGAAAAAAAGGCTAAAGTCTATTCATCTAAGAAAACTGATCATGTGCATTCTACATTCATTCTACATTCTAGGCAAGAAAAGTCAATTTAAGTATGTCATTGAAATGTTGATTATGCATCTTGTATCTTTTAATGCATAGTTTGATTTATTAATGAGTTGATGATGAACACAGCGGTGACCAGTTGTCGTCTGTCTATTGTGAAAGCATGCCAATGTTGGAATTGATACGCGAGATATTTCGAATAACAGACGTTTAGCAAGACATGTACGTAAGCATATGCATTTCTACTACAGCAAATATGCTACCAGTATATGCTATAGGAGATGCACTTCTTATTAATTTGATGATAATTGACATTAAACATATGCTCTCATACAGACAGTAATAATTTAAAATTAACTAAACTGAGAGTTGTCTATAGTATTTTTTTCCTGAATCTCGTTTGAACTGGAATCTTACGATTTCAGAAACAGCAATTTTGTACCTTCAAGCAGCAAGGATTGAACCATTAGATAATTAGGAGAATGGCAGAAATGGGAAAAGAAATTTGTATAGGAAAAAATAATGGAAAAGAAAAATTATCGGAAGAATATTACAAATAGGGAAAAAATGGAGCAAATTTCATTATTCATTTGTGTCATTACTCCATCCAATGGTCAATCCCTAATGTGAAATTTCATCAAATCATGAGAATATGACATTTTATAATAGTAAAAAAAATTAATCATGGGAATACTATACAATAAACACGTTATATTTTTAGCAAATAGAAATCATCAAAACCAATAAGCTTTCACCAGATTTGCCGAGAAAAATATTCAAAACTTCTGATCAAGGCATATCAGGAATTTCAAATTATGCATGTTAGGTTTAAAACTGAAATCAGAAAAAAATACACAAAATATATCAACCTTTTGAACAATACCCGTATGCGATGTCAAAGTATGGAAAATGTAAAAAAGAAATTGCATTAATTTTGCAAATAAAAAAACCCCTGAAATTGCCAATTATGTTTCCCCATGTTATATAACCATGTCAGATTGTTAACTAGCGGCTGTTTTTGACAACATGCTGAGATCAATTTATTTTTTTTGACAAAACGGCAAAAAAAAGTAAGTCGCGTACGAGAATGCATGAAAGACTGCGAGTGTTCAAGGTCTTCTGCTTGCTGGGATCTGAAGTCGATTATATTGACACAATGTCATATTATCTATCTTGTTATCGTAGAATGCGTTTCCTGTTGAACATCTTCCTTGTCAAAGAAGCTACCACACATTCTTTTGAAATGGGATAAAAGGTCATCAAAATAGTACTCATCGGTTTTGACAAATCTGGTACGTAATATTTCTATAGCCCTTGTCTGTTTCATGGGGACATTTTGCTCACTAATTATTGAAAGAACACCTTCACTGATCAAATTAGCAAAATGTTACCAAATTTATGTATTACTTCACCAAATTCTGCTCATCATTTACTATAAACTCTGATGCTATCTTAAGAGAAGAATATACTAACTCATCCAAAATGTTCTTGAGGTTGTAGAGATTGCGCAATTATTTTTTAACTATCTCACAGTCATTTAGTGATTACCCATTTGCAGACTGGAGAAGTGGCTTTTCTGTAATTATTTTATTTGGGAATGTTTTCTTAACATTTTCTAAATTTATATTTATTTTTAAAGTCAATATACTTATATTACCTGCAAGTACAATTTATTGCAAAATGATTAAATTCTGAATATTTGCATTTATAAGTAAGATTCTACCTTGAGCAAAATATGCCGTTTCACATATTATAGAAATACCATGACAAAAATAAATTTAAAGTACTCTACATAAAAACCAGGTCTGATAATTTGATACTTCAAAAGAACTTGTTATGGTGAGGTTAGGAGTGATATTTCCCTAGATATATGAACAGACATGAAACCTGAGCATAGTGGTATGCCCATAATGTGTTTGTAATTACAACGAGGGACATATGATATATATGTGATACATTGAATCAAGTGGGTGACACTTATGATGCAACACTACATCCATGGTAGATTAAATTTAAAGATTTAGGCACAACATTGCTCAAAGTAACAACAATTTGCAATGAATAATGGTTTTCAGTAATCTGTTAAACGATTCAGGTGCCATCGAAGATCATTTATCTATCTACAATTGGAGGTTTTGTGAGGAATCCAAACTGCATCTATAAAGCTTATTTACATTCGATTTAAAAGTGAAAACCGCATAATATACGACATAGAATACAAGCCATGCATGGCACAGTCCCCGTTAGTTATCAAATTTAAGATATATAGTTTTGTTTATAGTAATATAGCTGGAATATAACCATGTCAGGAATATGATTACTTGTCCATATTGAGAGATATTGCTCTAGAACAGCATTCAAAATCAGACATTTTGAATACATGTATATATATATAACATGATGTATAACGAATATATAAAATTTGAATATACTCAGTAATCAGTCAAAGAATTTAAGAGATATGGCTCTGGAAGCCCATTCATTAAAACAAAATGGCCGCCAGACAGCCATTTTGAATCCGATCTGAAAAATAAATGATGTGCATCAGGAACCTGTAACGTCTAATATATGTACCAAGTTGGAACGAAATCCATCCATAAATGCCAGAAATGCTTGATATTTGATGATTTTTTAGCACAAAAATGGCCACCATTTGGCCATTTTGAATAGGATCGTCAAACCAATATATCTGTCTATCTATGACATGATGTATAATGAATATTTAAAATTTGAACATAATCAGTGAAAGCAAGTCAGAGATATGGCACGAGAACCACATTCATTAAAACAAAATGACCACCAGTAGGCCATTTTGAATCTTATCTAAAAAACAAAATTATTTGCATCAAGGTCCCATAATTGTCCAATGTATATACCAAGTTTGAACAAAATCCATCTGTAAACAGCCGAGAAATGTTTGATTTTTAGGATTTTTTAGCACAAAAATGGCCACCATTCGGCCATCTTGAATCAGATCGTAAAACAAAATGATGTGCATCAAGGTCCTATAATGTCTAATGTATATACCAAGTTTGAACAAAATCCATCTGTGAACAGCCGAGAAATGCTTGATTTTGATGATTTTTAGCACAAAAATGGCCGCCATTCGGCCATCTTGAATCACATTGTGAAACAAATTGACGTGTATATGTATAATATCATGTATGATGTATGTGTGAAGTTTGTGATTGGTCCAGAAATTTCTAAGATACAGGTGCGGACGCACGCACAGACGGACACACAGAGGTCAAAACATAAGTCCCCGTTTTCGGACTGCGTCCGAACGGGGACTAAAAATGTGAATCAAATAACTATAATTCTACTACAATGAGGTCAGCCAAGGCACATACATTATAAATTATTTATAAACATAAATATTTATGATTTCAAACAGCAGTAACATGTCCACTTATGTTGACTGCTTTACGGTCCGTGTGATAGATGTACAAGCACTTCACAGAATGGAAAGGGGCGCCTGCCAAGCCAATAAATTGTCTATTTAGGTTTCAATGACTGATTTCAAATGAATATCATTGGGTTCAGTGTATTAATAAGAGCACTCATACTTTTGCAGTGTATATTCCAGGTACTGTGAACCATTATATTTTTGTCAGACAAATTTTTTTATAACATTTTTAGCACTGATTGTTTTCCTAGAGTCACAGCCATCCCACTGCATTGTGTTTGGTGGTTATCGTTTACGATTCATGTATATATAAAAAAACTTTGAACAATGGTGACTGCAGTGATTCAACACTAAATGCATTGGTCATCACCGTAATTACTTTTAAAATCACAATTCTAGTTTTTTACCAAATTGAACTGAAAATCAGTAACAGACAGACAGACAGACCAAAGAAACAGTGAACATTGCACCATGGGAGTATTTGATCCAGAACAAGCAGCCTCTCGGCTGAGAGATAGCTCTGCTGTTAGCAAGACACATTTCAATTAAAGAACTGAAGATATCATTAGAAAATGAACAATATGTATAGTATGTATAGCAATCGGACTTGCCGTTTTCAACAAGAATTCAAAAATATCACTTTTTACCAAAAATGACAAAAATATTCACCAAAATTAGAGAATTGAGGATATCATCACAAAATGAACAAATCTGAGACAGGTCCACATGTAGTACCTATATATGTAATATCAAAGCAATTGGAATGTCGTTTTTTAACAAGAAGTCGAGAATATCACTTTTTACCAAAAATGATAAAAATATTCACCAAAATTAGAGAATTTAGGATATCATCACGAAATGAACAAATCTGAGAAAGGTCCACATGTAGCATCTATATATGTAATATCAAAGCAATTGGACTTGCGGTTTTTAACAAGAAGTCAAAAATATCACTTTTTACCAAAAATTACCAAAATTAGAGAATTGAAGATATCATCATGAAATGAACAAATCTAAGAGAAGAGGTCATACACACTAAGTATCAGAGCATTCAGGCTCGTAGTTTTCAAGAAGAAGTCGAAAAAGTAAAACATTGACACTGACGACGGACAATCACTCATATGATAAGCTCCTCTCGAAAAAGTCAACAGCGGAGCTAAAAAAAACAAGCAGCCTATCGGCTGAGATAGCTCCGCTGTTAGCAATGCACATTTCAATTAAAGAACTGAAGACATCATTAGAAAATGAACAATATGTATAGTATCAAAGCAATCGGACTTACAGTTTTTAACAAGAAGTCGAAAATATCACTTTTTACCAAAAATTACAAAAATATTCACCAAAATTAGAGAATTGAAGATACCATCACAAAATGAACAAATCTGAGAGAGGTCCACATGTAGTACCTATATATGTAATATCAAAGCAATCAGACTATTGGTTTTTTACAAAGTCGACAGCGGAGCTAAAAATAGCATATAATATTGGTTGATTTGCATAACATGTTAATCATCCCAATTTTATTCATTGTTATGCTAAATTTGATAACAATTAAAAAAATCACTTATTATGCCCTGGGGAGATCAAATTTTGATCACCTGATCGTGAAAATAAAACTTGATATTGGTGCATACATGTATGTTATGATCAGTAATTTTGAAATAAAAAAAAAACATATCCCTGCTACTCCTTTTTGGGGAATTTTAAGAAAACAACATGTTGGATCAGGTCCACCATCAGGAATTAGCAAATTTAGCGACTGCAGTTTTCAATGTAGAGTCAGCCAGACAAATAAAGATATACGAGTACTGAATTCAGTTTTTATGGTTATTGTTATGAGTATAAAATTTGTACTGGCAGAATCAGTCTGAACCCACTATGGTATCTTGATCCTCTTTGCAATACAACTTTCCGTTCACTGCGAGATCTTGTGGTATGCATGAAATTAAACGTGAAAACGGGATGCTGTGGTGGTGTCAAACAGCTTGTTGGATTCGACAGACGTGAAACTATTTTGGGGGATATTTCCATGCTTAATAATGTGCTAAATACATTTGATGGTGGTCAATTTCGATGAAGTAAAAGTATCTAAATGCAATATTCCTTTTTCAAAATCGGTCTTTCGACTTTTAGCGATAAAATAGAAATTTAAGTTCAAAATCAAGTAGTTTGATTTTTGCAGCAGACGTTTGGTGCATGTCTTTCACGCAATACGCAAGATCTCGTAGTTGAACAGAAAATGACCTTTTATAACAGATAAATATCAATTTGATTATTTCTAGGTCCAGGTGGATTAATTGAGTGAATTGATAAAACATTAACTAAATTAAACAGAGAGGGTCCAAATCATGGCATGTAAACTTTACAATGACATTTTATGAGTTAACCAAAGGTTAATTAGATTCTCATTGCAGTGTCCAAATAACACGATGAAACAAAACTGACTGCAAAGGGCAATTAAACCTCTAGGAAATGCACGACGGAAATCCATAAAACTGTCTACTTTACCGAAAAGCACCTAATTCACGAGAATACTGATACTAGTAGTTAATTTAACGAATGACACATCAGTGAATCAATAGACGTTTCACAGTGCTCAATCGGTTATAATGATGCAATTATCTACAGACTATACCAAGCATGGGTCAGGCCTGTAATGACGTTATTACTTCCAGACTACGGCAACGCTGGCTAGCTTTATGAATTCTAACGTATGGCAATAACCAAATTAATAGGGAAAGCAACTGTTGTCAACTTCCGTTGAGTAATTAGTTACGATCTAATCACTCGACAAATTGATGATATTTTAATGATATAGAAAAGTCAAGCGACAAAGGTCAGCGGTTTCTCAACGCAATATCGGTAAACTACCTATTCAAGGTTGAATACTGTCAAGTGAGTACTTTTGATGCTATCAATTTTCACGATTGATAAATTTGATGGCCATCAAAAGGTGGAAATTTGTGAAAGTTGCAGTATTTTAAATATCAAAAATGAAATTTATCCAAGCTACAAAAAAAAATCACAGAATTCCACATGTGAAACTTGTGGTTTTATACAGAAATAAATACTGTATAAGAACCATGATTGAGTTGTCACAGTGTTCAACTTTGGTATTAATTACTGTTAAGTACTTTACATGTATTTTCATTTGGAATTTATTTTTGCTGAAAGAACGAGTCAGTGAAAATAAAATCCAGTGAATATACCATTTTTTATTCCAAATTCAGTGAAAATAAACTATTATTCAAAATGCCCAAAATGTATCAGCTGATATTAATTCCAGCTAAAATAAAATTAATTACTGTAACAGTTGTTATGAACCAAACAAATTTGCTTTCTGATAAATATAACCAATGTAAACATTTTCACACAATTCTCAAAAGTATGAATGAATAATGGAATGAATAAATAAATGTGAGTTCAACTCGTCAAATTATAAATACATCAGGTTTATCACATCAGGCAGGTTAATAGCAGCGTGTCAGAGGCAAATCTATTTAGGGTCCCTTTTACTGAGAAATGATGGAGAACAACTTACTGGCTGTGAAACAATACTATTTGTAAATAATTAAATAGTACTGAACTGATGGATACTGTTGATCATTATTAAAACAAATTAATTAATTATGAAATATTGTCTGCTGTATGCATTAAAATATGTGAACATATCTAAAACGCATGAGTAGCAATCTATCGTAACAATGCTTTTGAGTTGGCGTGATCAAAGAATTATTTTTCCATTGAAGTAACATCAACTTATAAGTATTATAGATTTATTGGGATAAGTAACAGGTAAACAAGGAGATATCCTTAGATTCAAGGCCCCAAAGAAGGATCTCTTCATAATAACAATTTAATATCATAGTTCTATTCCCTGAATTATTTTTCATGCATACATTTGTATTCATTTGATTAATAGACAAATGAGGAGGTTAACCTTTTCACCACAAATTCACAAAATAGTCCCGTTATAGTCTGCAATAACATTCAGAAGACTAAGACAAAAATTGCAAAATTTTTTGAGTAAAAACTGAAAAATTTACTCAAATTTTGTCTGTTGGCTCCAAAATTAGGACTTATTTCCAGAAATAATGAAGAATATTAGAAAAAAGTGCCGAACAATTTGGGCGAGAAATCTGGTGGTGAGAAGGTTTGATAAGCTAAACAGTCCATCAATATTTATTCTACAATAAGTGATCAATTATTGCTATGAAAAGAAGGCACTCTGTATTCCGTTGAGTTTATAGTAATAGATGAAGTGTGTTTAGATTCTGAAAAGAACACAGCTGCACTAAAGCATAAGAGTTTAAGGCTCTGTGCAAGGCATACCTAATTGCGCTGGATTTACAGAGATTTATTTAATTCTGAATTTTGTGGAAGGCAGATTATCTACATTATCTTGGATTCATATTAATGACATCTGTCCCAGACAGACTGACATGAAATCAGTCATCACATATTCCTGAATGGAATCCTTTTAATAAACACAAATCATAAATGAAAGAACAACAAGTGATTGCATTTTACATAGTTCCTCCGAGTTTAAGAACTACATAGTTTGAACATAAACGATCAGTGAAATTAGTTTTGAATCTGATCTGATAAACAATATGATGTGAATATTGATCTCTTAATGGTTGATTTACACATGCCAAGTTTGAACAAAATATGTTCATGTCGCAGCCAAGATCGTGATCCAGAATTTTAGAAATGCCAGATTTTGATAAATTTTTAACATCAAAACGGCCATGCTTCGGCCATCTTGAATCAGATCTCCAAATGAATAAATGTGCATGTGAGACATGTGAGACATGATAATGTACATGCATGTGTAAAGTTTGAACACAATCAGACAGGGTAGGTAGGAGGTGGAAATACATTCATTACAACAAAATGGCCACTAGTCGGCCCCAAAAAACAAACAAAGATGTGTATCAGACCAGTCACTGGAAGCATAGTGGTTGTCACATCAGACTCATGATCGGTAGATCAAAGTTCAAATCCTACATTAGGCTGAATATCAAAGGGTCAACCCCTACCCTGGGTGAGTGTGTCACAGACTCAATGGGAAGGCCAATTCCACTGGCTGAGATTCATTCACTAACGAATGGGAATTTAGGGGAGCCTTGGTTAAGGTCCGCAAGTGCTTGTGTTCGACCGAGCCTGGTTGACACCAGGATAGCATTGACAAATTGCCATTTGACAGAGAGATGGCCACAAAGCTCTGTCATGTAGTCCCAAAATTGAATATGACTTCTGTTGCAAAAATGCACTATGTGTCAGCACGAGCACTTGCAATATGCACATACAAAAAAAACAACAGGAGAGACAACAGTGACACTCAATGTCCAGAACTGTCGCCTGGCACAAAACGATTTAAAAAAAAAATGTATATCAGGGTTCCATATTGTGACAAGATAGAACAAAATGCATCAATACATATCTGATGTATGGTTCCAAAGAGACCTCTGATTACAAGCCATGACATAGTTGTGAGCCATTATAAAGTCATTACCATCCTGTAACACAGAAGTTGTAATCCTGTATACATATATACTAAGCAAGACCAATACTGATGCAGGTAAACAGTGAAACAGCAAGATGCACAAAAAACAACTTTTAAAACTGCTCTTCACAGATGTTCTATAATTAAAAATAGCATCCCGTGAAGTCTGACCACTATCTTTTAAGCTACATACAATATGAAAGACAAAAAAAAACATAGAAAAGAAACAGTTGGAGATCAGACAGTTTTTGTATTTTCAAAAATAATAACATATCCATGGATATCATATTTTGAACCATTTTTGAGGTGCTTGGAATCTCATCTTTCAGCTTTAAGAGTTATATTTTACGTATATGTGGTTTATCTCCCGCAATCATATAATTATGAAGTAAATTGTGAAATAATGATTAATATTCACAGGAGTGAACATCCAGGTATTTTCATTGGAATCAGTGCTAACAGATCAAATCTTAACATCGCGGATAATTAATTTCGTATTGCGTTAAAAATATCATGACTAATCAGAAAACTTCATCAGTATGACACAGCATTTGATTGGTTAATAAAAGACTTGACATGTAAGGTCAAAAGAGATTGTTTCAGGTCAAATCGTGATGGAAAACATTACGACAGAAAGTGCTTTTTGCACAATCAAAAACGTTCCAAATTTGTCGAAACAGTTACCATAGTTTGTTGAGGTTAAAAAATCAACAACAAAAAATCATTGCTTAAAACTGAAAACACAACTATTAGAGACGAAGTGAGCAACCTCATGACAATGAACTTGAATAAAACACACTGAATATCTCCATGTCATTTTAATTTGACTATAATAACAGATAAATTAACAGAATCTTAAATCTTAAAGTGTCAACAATCTCATTGTGAGAATGTACTTTATTCTGAGCATCAGAAAAAAAGACACGTTTTGCAATAGTACAAGTAAGAAATAATCAGACGCAAAAAAATCAAGTCGCAATCAAGGAAATACAAGCTAATTTTAACAATGCTGTTTTGTAACCGATAATTCTTCAGAAACTACATCAAACTGCATCAATTTTTGTGGATATATTTTCAATTTTGTTCAAATAAATATATCTTAAGCATCAGATTGTGATGAGCAGGCTACCACGAATTGATAATGTCAGTTTTTGCCGATATTACCTGCACATCCAAAAAAAACATACGCGAGTAAAAATGTATATTTTTAAGCTTAGCTTTTATGTTCATGCTGTATACCATATATATTGGAAACAAATCCAGTTGTATATCTTTTATGTCAATTATGTCAATAAGTCAGAATTAATTTAATGACATCTTATTTTGTTAATTACTTTGATAATAATGTTTGAATAATGAGGCTTAATTTGCATGTATATTGCTAGCGGCATGTTGAGCTCACCAAGTATCGTATTCATACGCAAGTATGCACACAGAGATCCAGCTGAGCTATTCTGAGGTTCTGTGAATACACCGCACCGTAGGACGCATTTAAAGAATCCGCGTCCCTGTCGGCCTTTATCAAGTAACTGTTTGAATGAAAAATTGAACATTAAGATGATTTTTCGAGAATATCTGTTGCTAGGGATTAATTAGTGGAAAGGGAAAGGCGAAAATCTACGATTGAAAATGACTTGTGTAAACACAGTAAATCAGTTTGCTTGTTTTGTTATTTAACGTAAAAAATGGACATACAAATTACGGTACAAGAAAAGGGATGTTAGATTCTATTATTAATGAGGTTAAAATAATATTTACTGAACATTTTGCTAATTATCGGTAGCCGTATTGATTTGCAACGGCACTGAGTACGACTCTGCAGGTTATGATGAAAGGTACATATCAAACAAAAAAATTGCTTTATTGAAGTGCTCGCATGACAAAACAAGGAAAAAAAACTGATTCAATCACTTTTTTTAAAAATGAGATCAAACAGAATGCCTATCATGATACTTTCTTTAGATGGCAATTCTATCTAAAGATTCCTGTAGTCCAATCTCTATGGGAGGCCAGACATGGCGGTATTAATCATGAACATGGCATACACAAAAAGGCTCTCGGTATTACTGTCAGGTGATGTACAATGTCTATGGAGTACAATGCATGTGTAGAAAACCCCAATGAAAACTTCAACGCAATTTCCTGAGCTTTCTATCTCACAAGACACCGCCAATCTCATACATGTATTCTTTAGAAATTCGTAACGCTTTTGTGAAATATCTGGTTCATTTGAAATGTTCCATCAAAGCAAGATATTGTAAAAATATCGCTATGTTTTGATTTTTTTTTTTTTTTAGAATTTGCCTCGTAGACATTATGGAAAAAGACATCACAACTGTTTCGCTTGAATCAGTGCAACACATTTTGAAGTTTTGTGTAAACAAACAATCTAACAAAATTTATATTTTACGTAGCACTCACATCGAACACCACCTCACGATGACTAATAATTTAACCAATAAGAATTATAAAATAAATTTAGTTAATTTTGTATCTGGATCAAGAGGAAAAATATGATTTATTATACAATAATACAAAGTAGCAATGTATGTATGTAGTAGTATAATAAATATGCCATTTCTAATTACCTATATATTATCTAAATATTATGATTTTAATAAATGATTAAATATGAGCAAGTTGATCAAATCCATAAACCATGAATCAGTCTGGACCTACATGTAACAACATGCCCTCAGAGACTCTGATTTAAACAAAAAATACTCAGCTGACTGGTATTTGCCTTTGGTATTCTCTTTCAGACTGGTTTCACTGTGTTTGGTTACAAACTAATCTTTGGATTAAAATGTCTGCAAGCGTGGTTACAGCCAATTTGATACTAGTAACACGGCGAGACATACTGGTCCCATATGTTAACTGTCAATGTCGGTTGAAATATCGGATAAATGCAGCATAAGATTTCAAATATAAACCTACATATTAAAAGTGACGATATGAGCATTCTGTGAGCTGCTTACATTTAGTGACACATATTTTCTTGGGTCCCATCATAACGATAATTGAAATTGAGGGGTTGTCATCTGCACACACGCGACAGTTGAGTCCTAAACAATGATAACGCATACTAAAATGCAAAGGCTCATGGGTAGACGATCGTCTGTAAACAACAAAGCACTATGGCCTTCTGCTGTATGAGCGTCTACTTATAATTTAAAGTTTTAAGGAACGATGCTACATATGTGAAAACAAATTGATTGTTTCTGTGAGATTGTATATTCTTCAAGCATACAATTTAATGTTTAAAGGGCGGCAGTCGTCGTGCCGCGTCCTGTTCGATATGGGACTCATAGCAACGTATAATACAGTGTAAAATACATTGTTAATTTACATGAAATTTGAACACGAGCTGCGCGACGACCACCGTGCTTTAAAATTAACCAAAAAATTATTGGAAAATATGCACCCAATGTTAGCAAGCTAGAGAAGTCGCTATGGCAACAGGCAAAAACACTATTTTTCTGTTTGTTCTTTAGGCATGCTAATGACCTAACACTGAGGTGACACAAACCTAACAACTCTGGCACAACAATTGCTGCCATTCTATACAAAACAACACTATCGATATTCTAAAGAAATACAAGTACTGACGATTTTTAACAGCTTTTCTGATGAACAAATAAAAACACCTTTTTTTTTATGTGCTTGAAAGAAACGAGTGTTCAGAGAGGCAGTAATCTGAACAAAATACACCTATGAAATGTACAAGGTAGGTATTTTATAGATTTCAATCAACTAGGTCATCTGTAATCTGTTTTCTGTAATTTGCTATTTTATGTGTGATGAAACAATCTTTATTATGTTGCTGATAAAGCTCATTCTTTCAAACAAGTTTTTTTTTTTTTTTTGACTAAATCATTCGAGAAATGCTATGATATTCAACAATATGGTACAATTTTACTCCATCCAGGAGCCTAACCATGCATATGTGAACTCCATTTTCAATTTATCTGTTTTTTGTCTTCTGCTCAGTTATATTTTTTTTTTTTTAAATCTCCAAAATTTTGAGCTCGATTTGATGGCAGTGTCAAGTTTTGTCAGTTTGAAACAAAAAAATTGATAAAATTTAGGAAAATGGCAACTATATTCTGGCAGAAAAACTTGAAGATAACGGGTTTTAATTGGAAGACCAGGTAGGGAACAAGCTATCAACATCAACATGTACTTGTCTCGTTTACAGGGTTAATCTTGCTAATCAGCGGTTCATACTTTTGTGCATACAATTCCTTGGGAATTAGATTGTTGAACATACCAATTACTCATGTATTTTCAACAAATCATGGCCATGTTCCAAACACATGATATCACATTACAATACAGAAATGAAATCTTATGAAAACAACTCAACAACTGGACAAGATTAGCATCAGTTCACGTTTCTTTGAATGTTTTGGATGTTTGCTCTTGATGTATATGAATATATAATTAGTTGTAATAAAGTAAGATATTTATCGCGATTTTAACTTTTTTGAATTTTTTGTCATTTTTGAATAGACAATACCGGTAGATGTTTGTATTAACTTTGTTGAGTTTAAAGGGCGACAGTCGTCCTGTTTGATATGGGACTCATAGCGACGTACGCAGTGTGTGTAAAATGCATTGTTTATTTACATTAAATTCGAACACTCCCTGCACGACGACCACCACGCTTTAAGCATTTCCTCATTCTCAGGTCATATTTAATTATTTTTATTTTCACAGATAAGTGAAATCCGCTTTTAACTCTTTAAGCACCTAAGTCAACTTCAGTCACCATCCACAAATTAGTTCAATTTATAGTCTGCTCATTTTCAAAAAAAAATTAGAAAATTTTCAATTTTTTTTGTTTGATTGAAACTTGAGAATGAAATCAGTAAAAATTAGAGAAAATGCGACAACAAAATTTATTCTAATTTGTGTGGGATAAACAAATTTGCTCGCAAAGGTTACATTTAAATCAACGTGAATGTGATAAAACAGCAATAGAACTCATTGTTTCACTGGAAAATTCAGGAATTTTTAACCCAGTGAATATACTCAAAATAGTTTTAAAAATAAATAAAAATATGAGTGAACAGCCATGACACCATAGCACTTGCCCCACATGATTTTATAGAGTGTACGACATATGCTTGGGGCTAAAAGGTTCATTATCTGAACAATACTGATATAGAGTTCAAGAAATAACCTCAATATTCATTAAGCTGTCAACATCTACATGATTCCCAGTAACCAACCATTCTAACAAAGATGATGAATTAATATACCCTCAACAATATTCAACATCATAATAACTAATCGGAGCTAATTAAACAGGTCATTGGTTACGTACAGATGATGCATGACACGTTCACAAGATTGACGATACAAAATTTACCGATCAACATATTAGATAAATTGAATCTTCAAAATGCCTTAAACTACAACTATACTCTAATGTTTCCATGGTTACACTCACAGGTACAAACATTCGCACATCGTATATTGATATATCATCACACGACATCATCAAACCATATGCTGTCAATGTAATACGCATTTGACGTGAGTTGGAATTTCCCGTGAACGATAACGACTCAACGAACAATATTTATCACAGTGCCTATTGGTATTCAACCAAGCGTGGATACACAAAGTAATAATAAATTCTAGTATAACAATTATCGTATTATTCTGCGCGTGCTGCAGCAGCTTATAAATGACAGAGAGATTGTCCACATGAAAATAAGTCATACTTAATGATCCAATAGACAATCAGTGCAAATACGCACGGTTTTGCTGAAGCCCACTTTTCATGGCAGACTTTACGAACATGTGCATGAATGTGTTTGTATTTGACTTTGGTTAAACCGGCTCATATTACGTCATAGTCTAACTGACAAAAACATGCGACTTCAATTTCCCATAGAAATGTGTCACAACACGCGACTTTGTGTTCCGTTCACCATAGAAACACACCAGAAGCAAACACCGTTGTGTTTAATTTCATTGTTAGTGAATACAGTTTTAGAGGGGGAATTCTAATAAGGTATAATGGTGAGGTGATGGACAATTAAATAGACTTTGGCTGGCAAAGATGGCACAAATTTAGATGCGTTGCCAATCTCTCTTGATTCTTGTTGCTCCCACCTGAACATAAGGTTAACACAAGATCCCTCCACTCAACACGGTTTTTAGCCTTGGTTTCTGCCTCTCCCCATGTTAAACCCAGTTCTTGCTCAAAGGTTCTCCACCAGGTGTTCGTCAGCCTGCCCCTTGGTCGTTTTCCTTGTGGTGTCCAGTGGAGAGCTATCTTGGTGTTGTATGAATTGGGCATTCTGAGAACATGCCCAAGCCATCTGAGTCTTCTAAGCCTTATTTGTGCAATGATTCAGATGGCTCCAGTTCTTTTGAGTAGAACCGAGGTGGATATTCGGCAGGGCCAGAACACTTTGCAGATGCGCCTGAGGCAGTTATGGTGAAAACTTGATAGCGTTTTCATGTCAACCTTGGTGACCTCCAGCTTTCGCTCCCATACAGTAAAATGGATTTTACATTGCCGTTATAAATTTTGCCAATAGAGCATATATAATAACAATAAAAACTGGTCTTGAATTTAAAGACAGATGATTAGAAAGGTGAATGACATCAAAAATTAATTTTTATATCTGCCCGTGCTGAATACCCCTGAGGACACAAATGACTTTTAATATTTAATATTAATAGCACACAAATATTCCCTCCACAATATTTTACCAATTATTAATATATTAACGGGAAAAATGAATCTTCCCACAGAGTACAAGACAATTATATATGATTCACAATGTAGACAGAAATACGCCCATAGCTATTTTACACACCCATTGTTCTGCTTTTCAAAAAAACCTAATCTACATCATTTGAGAGAGATCAACAAAAAGAAAAATGATCATAACAATTTTGCTACCCATAAGTGCTTTCTGCAATTTTTCTTATATTCTTCAATATTCCTGGAATAAACCTAATTTTTGAGCCCAATTTGGCTATTTTTGTCACAAACTTCGGAAGGAAAGTGCGGACTATAAACAAGAGTTTATTTGTGATGAAAAGATGAAACTTGTGGTGAAAAAGTTTATAAATGTATAACAGTAATATTTGAGTACAACTAATAGAAACAAGCCATGCATGGCACAGTCCCCATTAGTTATCAAATTGGTATATAGTTTTGTTGATAGTAATATAGCTGGAATATAACCATGTCAGGAATATGATTATGATGATTGTTTAACATTAAAATGACATTTGTTTCTGATCGTCAAATACGTACTTGTGTGTTTAATGTACGAAGTACGTTGAACATTATTTGTGACGTTTATCTCGCGTTATATCTCATAGAGACTCGCGTGACTAATTGATTACATGACGTCATTAGTTTGTTGTTTCGCCATCTTGTAACACTAGTTTGTCGCGCTACTCTTCAGGATTTTATCACATTTTAATTCCTTATTCCACGTCATGGAGAACACTACTAACATTAGAAGAAGAGGCAGGAAGCAACGCACAGCCGGCGAACAAGAGCCACAAGTAGCAAACTCTCGTCAAGAAAGAGTCGAAGTTACCCCAAGTCGTCCGGGGCCCTCGACTCGCTCATTAGCAAGGCAGCGGCGTCTCGAGTTTTGGACCAAGATAATCCTAGTAATTGGTCGGCTGCGGTTTTGAGACAGAAATTAGAAGGGGTAGGCATAATTATGCATCACACGTCGTCCAGGAAGGTACTGATTCAGACATATAACATGAATAAGAGACGGAACGCTCCCTCTATATCGACGAATAATGCCAACATTCCTGAGCACAATGAACAAACACAATCAACTAGTACAGAGATACGTCCGCGTGCAAGTAATTTGCATGGGATCGCTAGCACGGAAACATGTCCACCTGAAGATATTTTGTCTGGGAATCGGCCTTTGGAAAGAGATACTGGTACTACTAGTGCATCGGCAACCGAAATGGACAATCGCCACGAAATAGTTGCGTTACAACAGTCCATGCATGGTATACACGAAAGATTAGACTTTCTGTGTCAACAACGTAATTCCAATATGGCGGCGGCATAATCTTGTAGTGTGCCTATAGTTACGGCCCCCGAACGTTTGAATTTTCAACTGGAGGATCGATTAACAACAGGCAACACCACCCAAGCAAATTACTCAGGTCAGTCTTCTGGTTTTTCTACTGAGATAAATAAATTTGGAAAATCGTCGAACCATCTGCCACGTCTTATATCAGTCTCATCGTCTTTGAGAAAGAACATTATTGAAGGGAAATATGTCAATCTTGCGGCTTTGCTTATTCCGTCACATGAGTTGTTGGGCAGCAAACTAATTTCTGAATTCACTTGGCAATGAGATCAGAATTAGGGGTAATGTTGATCATCGCTTAAATAAGATTTTAACTTTAAGCGAGTTTTTGACTGCTTTTGGAAAGTACAAAGCAATCATGTGTGAGGCTTTCCCGGCTAGGGCGAGGAACTTGAATTATATACCACTGATATAATTAGCATCATGTCTAACAGTTTTGGAGGTTCAATGTTCTATGAATATCACCAAGAATTTGCTACTCGTGCTGCGGATTGGTTGCAGCGTGAGATTAAAATAGACTGGTTAATACGGGATAGCGAAATTTTCTCAAGATTATCTGCTGGCAGAAATGTTGTCACATGTTTCAGATGTCAGAGTACCTTGCACTCCCACGATTTCTGTCCACGCAATCAGTATACGCGGGAATATACTGGTCGGGGCATTACAGATGTTAGGGGTCGACCACGTGTATACCAAGGTGGCAGGGAGATTTGTAACAATTTTAACATGGATAAAGGTTGTACAAGGAATTTCTGTTCTTTGCTACATATATGTTACAATTGCAAAGATAAACATCCAGCAAACAAATGTCCTAAATCTCCATCTGTTAACAAACCTGTACAATGACTGCCTAAGACTTCTGGAGCTTCAGTGAATGTGGATAAACTTGAACATGACTTGATTACGCACCCTGACAGGAACTTTGTTACAAATCTATGCTCAGGGCTACGCCATGGTTTTTTAACAGGTATTGAGAATTCTCCATCAGTTAGTTTTGAATGTAGAAACAACCTTTCGGCAAGAAGAGACCCGGAAGCAGTTGTTGCGTTACTTCAAACTGAATTGGACAAGGGGTATATGATTGGACCCTTTGTTACACCCCCTTTTCCGATATACAGAGTCAGTCCACTTGGTATAGCAGAAGGGAAATATTCAAAAAAGAAACGTCTCATAATAGACTTGTCAGCTCCTCATGATAACCCGGAGGTGGCTAGTTTGAATGACCTCATTGATAAAGAGCTGTATTCTTTATCGTACATTCGCTTGGATGATGCTATTGTACAGTTAAAGAAACTTGGTGCAAATGCTTTTATGTCGAAATTTGACATTACAGATGCATTCAAACAAGTTCCTTTACATCCTTCAATTTGGCATCTGCATGGGGTAAAATGGGACAATCAGTACTATTTCTTTGTTCGACTTGTATTTGGTAGCAGATCCAGCCCGAAAATATTTGATATGGTGTCACAGGCAATTTGCTGGGTTGCAGAATTTAGACTTTCTGTGAATTTTATTATCCATTTACTGGATGATTTCCTGACGATTGATGCACAGGAAGAGGACGCACTTCGTACCATGGCCATAATGACTATGCTTTTTGCGTCTTGTAACATACCGCTGGCCAAGCACAAAACTGTTGGTCCAACACATCAATTAGAGTATTTAGGGATCATGCTAAATTCAAAGGATATGGTAGCTTTCTTGCCGGATGTTAAGAAAGAAAGAATTACATCTAAGATAGCAGACATGACTTCTAAGACCACTGTCACTAAACGGGAAATGCTATCTCTATTGGGTCATTTGAATTTTGCTGCCAGAGTAGTTCTTCCGGGCCGTTCTTTTGTATCCCATATGCTAAAATTAGCAGCATCTGTACATAAATTACACCATCATGTTACTTTGAACAAAGACTGTCGAATGGAATTGACCATGTGGAAAGATTTCCTGCAGTCTTGGAATGGTATTCACCTGTTCATGAATGTAGATATTGTAGAAGCCACGGATTTGCAAATTTTCACGGATGCATTATCTACTGTTGGTTTTGGTGGTTTCTTTCAGGGTAGTTGGTTCAGTTGTGGCCAGTAGAGTTAAATGGTACGCAGACTGATGAACTCTCTATGGCCCTTCTGGAGTTATATCCTATAGTGATTGCAGC
This sequence comes from Saccoglossus kowalevskii, assembly GCF_978046115.1. Lineage (NCBI taxonomy): Eukaryota > Metazoa > Hemichordata > Enteropneusta > Harrimaniidae > Saccoglossus > Saccoglossus kowalevskii. The sequence continues at coordinate 28,920,248 of NC_140657.1, forward strand.
AATGCTATGGGGTAAATATTGGTCTAAGAAACGTATTCGTTTCAATTGTGACAATCAAGCGACAGTACAGATAATCAAGAAGGGAAGGGCATCAGCACGGTGCCATGTCATTAACAAACTGATGTGACGTTTTAACCTTGACAGCTATGAAGAATAACTTTGTAGTTTTAGCACGATATTTACCTGGAATACATAATGATATTGCTGATGCCTTCTCTCGATCTCAATTACAGAAGTTCCGTACCTTAGTACCTACAGCACACAGTCGCAATATGCCGTGTCCACCATACTCAACTGTAATCCACATCTAGTTGAGGATACAAGGTTGTTGTGGAAGTTAACTATATCAGAGAAGACTAGAAAGGCATACCATACCGGACTTACTCATTTCATTAGATTCAACATAATGCATAATGTTAATTGTTCTGTTTCAGCTTTACCAAATATTTCAGAGAATCTTCTATTACTTTTTGTCATACACTGTTTCAAACGGTTAAACTTGAGTGCATCTACAATACAGTTATATTTAGCTGGTATACGCTTTGCTTACTAACAGGCAGACTTACCTAATCCATGGCAATCCAAAGAAGGACCCATAGTTCGTTTAAATCTTTTCATGAAAGCAATCAAACGTGATCTTGCACGTGAGACTCAAAAGAGGCTCCCCATTACTGCCGATTTGGCATTTCAATTAATCTCAACTTTAAAGAAGGGTGTTTTCACTCCCTATACAGATAGTCTTTTGGAAGCCGCTATTCTTGTAGCATTTTTTGGTTTCTTACGTTGTGGAGAATTCACTGTTTATAATTCCAAATTTGACTCCAATTTCAATCTGTGTATTGAAGATGTATCTTTCATGTCAAACGGGGATGCCCATTTACGACTGAAAACTTCTAAGACAGACCTAGTTCGACATGGCACTACTATTACACTATGTTCTAACAGCCGAATGTGCCCTGTTACTGCTCTTCGTGTGTACTTGGGTAAACGTTTAGCTTGCAAGCCAACCCCCAGGTCTACTGATCCGCTATTTTCAATTGACAATTGTCCTTTGACACGTGTAACTTTCCTCCAGTATTTGCGTCATCTGTTGACATTACTGCACTTAGATCCATCACTGTATACTGGTCACTCTTTTCGCATAGGAGCAGCATCCTCAGCTGCCCAGGCAGGTGTTCAAGATCATATGATCAAGACGTTAGGGCGATGGACATCGAATTCATACAATCGTTATCTTCATGTTTCTAAGGGGTCTTTGGGTAATGCACAATCTACCATGGCAGGAGCGTCAGGTTTTTAGAGATATAAGTTATCTTAATGAACTTTGTATTTTGGCAAGTGCCAGGGTTATTTTTGTTTTGTTTTTTAGATATGTAGTTTTAAATCTGCTCAATAAGTGTATGTTATAGAAGTAGATATAAAAAAAATTGCTCATTGTTGTAAGTAGTGATAATTAAAGATTTTTTTTTTTTTTTTTTTATTATCTTGGGGGTCACTATGCCAATTTCCTATTTAATTGGCATAGTTTTGGGGGCTTTGCCTTATTACTTAAGGCAATTTTCCCCCCAAGATAACAGTTTTAATTTATGCATATTTTTATTGTATTGTTTTTTATAGTTTCTTTAGTACTGTTTTTTAAATACCTACTTTTCACCATCACTTCATTTACCATTGTAGTTATGGTGCTCGCCATTTCTACCTTGTAGCTTTGCTACCTACATATACTAATAAATTCTTTGTAGTACAATACCAATGTATCTACCAGTAGAGCTACCTCTACCATCTAACATTCCTGTAGTTACAGTTATTCGGAAACTACCTTGTAGTCGCAGTCACGCTGCTTCTACCGTTACTCTGTAGTTGCAGTCAGGCTGCTTCTACCATATATCATTGTAGTTGTAATCATGCTACATCTACCAGGACATCTCATTTACTAATGTTAACCCATCTTTATACAGTGTTGATGGTTATACTTTTGTTTTATGCATTTTACTATTCTGATACGTTTTTGGGGGGGCTCACCGCTTTTTCGCATTTCTCTGTTAGTGCTCTGAAACAGCATTTAATAATCAAAACAAAATCAGCCATTTTGAATACATCTACATTGTATATATCTATAACATGATGTATAATGAATTTGTGAATTTGAACATAAACAGTCAAAGCATGTCAGAGATATAGCACTAGAACCACATTCATTAAAACAAAATGCGTCCGAACAGGGTTAGAGAAAAACTGCCTTTTGAAAAACAATAAATCGCCGGCTGATGGCCTTTTTTTCCCCACAAAAAAAAAATAATAATCATCGAAATGTTCTAATAATTCTTGATTAAGATAACTATCTTTACCCCGGTAATATACATATCATTTTTCACCTTATGTAACCACTATATTTTTTTTAGGAAATAATAATTTAACATGAATTTTTATGTTGATAGTTCCAAAAAGGCACATTTTTGTATGTTTACAGACAGTTTTTCTCCCTAAAAATATTTTGTACCGGGTTAAAAAAAAAATTTAGTAAGTTCCCCAAGGTGATAAATCAACCTTTTAGAAAATGAAATCATACTTACTCTAAACCCAATTGATAGAAAAATATCGATCAAAACTCTGAATTGAGGACATGATAAAATAACGCCTGCGAGTTCCTATTGATTGCGTACAAGGTGAATACATGTATACATTTGTAGCTTACAGTCGTAAATTTGTATCACTTTTAAAACAAAAAAATGTGATTTGCCTTTTATTTAATCAGTCGAATGCCCGAGCATAACCTTAATGTTAATATTCTGTTACAGTATGGCTGATGTCGAGACAGTAAATTTAAATGAAGCACTAAACATGCATGTAGACAGTACAGTACAGCTTCAACTAAAATGAAATAAAAAAACTCATTTTGTAATAACCTCCACTCGTATTAAGGTACGACTAACCTTACACCTACTCGTTTTATTATTCTATGGTTATTATTAGTTTTTTTACTACTTTGTTACTATTTTCACATAAATATTATAATAATATGATACTATTATAATTATTATTCCTATTGAACCGTACAAGTCCCTGTCTTCAGATTCAGATTATAATAGGTACATGCATGTTTCTCCTCAATTTCATTTGTCTTTCCAAAGGATTTATCATTAGTATATCGGCAATACCATAAAGGCATGGAATGTGTGGGTGAAACCAACAAAAATCTACAAAAAAACAAGTGACCTGATGCTCAAAATACATGTAGCTCTGCTGTACTACAAGAAAATTGTGGTAGTTAGATCAAGTAATGAACACCGATAAGACAAAACACAGTTAACCCATAAAAGAGTAGTAAGAAGATTAATAAATAATTGATAATATCGTCATGAACTGAAAAAATCTTATAGAGGTCCACCCAAAATCCATGTAACACATCAAAGCAATCAGGATAGTAGTTTTCAAAAAATTCAAAAATATCACTTTTCACCCAAAATAATAAATTTAAAATATTCTCTAAAAAATCTTGAATGAATAAGGTATCTACACACAACATTTCAAAGTAATCATAATGGTACTTTGAAAGAAAAGGTATAAATATATAATTTTTTTTACCGAAAATGACAACAATATTCACCAAACAAAGAATTGAAGACATCGTCATGAAATGAACAAATCTGACATAGGTCCATCTACCTACATATAACATATCAAAGCAATCAGGCTAATAGTTTTCAAGAATAAGTCGAAAATGCAATTGTTGATGTACGACAGACAATCGACTTAATACGCACATAGTATGATGTGAAACAATAAAAAGTATAGGTACCATATTTGTTCTTTTCGAGCCAATCAAAGAGTTTAATATTTTAAACAAAAACACACTGTTGTGGAATGAATTTGTACAGAAGCCTTCTCGGAACTGCCTCGTACAGAAATGCAGTGTGGCAAGATATGGGGAAAACAGTGTATAGCATCATGCAGCCAGCTGCACTGGTTTCACATGCTGATTAATGGCTATTGAAAGTCATCTTTGCATAAACGTATAAAGCGTTACTAATGCTAGGAAGAGAAAATACGGTACGCAGATTTTAGATGAGTGTATCCGTTGATTTTATTCAATGTCATCTAGATCTGATAGAGAAAAATGATGCTAAAAAATCCCTTTCAAACTTAATTGTATGCATGACAATTCATTCTAAATTTGATAATGCCATAGAAGCAGGGAATAATTCCAGCACAAGGTGGGATAATAATGTGAATTAGACAGAACATGTGCTTTGCAATGAAATAGATTAGTAGCCGAATGTCAAATTGATATGAAGTTTTAAGTTGACAGCTTTCGTTAGAAAGGCCATTTAAAATAATTACACTGAGTTTTGAGAAGTGGAGGGACAGAAAGATTACTTTTTAATGACTTTGCTTTAATATGAGGATGAAAGTCTCTATGAATGTGAACTTTAAACTAATAAGTATGTATTTAGAAGGTTATATTCCTCCTCCAGCGGTTACTATTGACGATGGGTTTCTTAGCAACAGCACCTATAAGATGCAGAGTGAGATGGTGTACTACAAAGTAAAACAGAACAGGTCCGTGTCGTTCATATAGTGGTCTTCTATAATTTAACAGAAAATATATAACAATTTGGCACAGAAATTAATCTGTATTATGCAAGGACAATCAAATCAATTAACATCGCAGAATATATGTACAAATATGGTCATCCATATTTTCTAATCAATAATAGGAAATGTACAAATGTGAGAGAGATTCGTCCTGAGGCATCTGAAGAGTTAATATGATATTGCTACTTGTTTTCATCAATATGAGAATGTAGATATTTGCAGCTGATGACAATCACATTATCAGTAATATCAGAGGTACATTACTTTGGGTTTGTAACTACGGTGACATGATACCAAGATCCCGTCACAATCTCGCTCTCGCATAAGCCTTCCAACTCAGAAAAAATGCGAATGCGCATGCCCAAGGTAACTAGGATACTGGGATGTCCAGGTGGATCAAAATAGCTGCCCACGATATGACGGATTACGAGAACTATATTTTCTGTACATTTTTGATGTATTACATTTTTCACTACGATAGTGACAAGAAAAGTTTTATTTTTTCATTACAAACCTTGAACATTGATATGCGCCATGTCAGAAGGTCGTAGCCTCAGTCTCGCTATCTACAAGAAGAGACTTGAATGGGATCTTGACATGATGTCACCATACAGTACTATGCGAGCTGCAAACCTCAAGTAATGCACCTCTGGTAATATGGAATGATCTACACAATTAAATTCTATGCATTTAATTTTTATCACAAGATGTGCTACACTTAAAGTAGTCACTGTAGTATCATGCAGAAACAAAGATACAAGACAACATGCTATCACTGTCAACAAATATACATTGTAAACTGCTTTAATATCGTCAGACAAATTTTTTCCAGATTCTGAGAAGATTCAGAGAAGATTGAGAAATGTTGTAGCAGTCACGCTGGTTCACCGACAGTTCGCGTTCATGCTCATATGTGAAATAAACTATAACGGAGACTAATATCATTCAGATTCTGAAAACACTTTAAATTTGTTTTGAAATGTTTTAACAATATTAGGACACATATCAATAATAATAATATACACCTTTTTACATCCAAAGTCACCAGGCAAATTGTCAAAATATGAAGAAATAACTTGATTGTAAAAATCAGTGTGAAAATGCAAATTTCAAGCACATGTGGCAAAGTGATCTCAATTTTTTTTTTTTTCATTTTTGATATTTTAATGACATTAACTGATAATAATGAAAGCGATAATCTTTGATTCGGCTCAAACCGAATTCATTGCAGACTTTTGCAAAATGTTAAGATAAACACCTTTTTAATAATCATTTAACACACTGTCTGTTGACATTATTTTCCCTCAATCATTTCAGCTATATGTGTAGATTTTAAAAAGACGATATATTAATCCTTAAATCACAATCTATCAGCCAGCTTAATAGTCACATCTGTATACTGTATTAAATACAGTATTTTAGCTGGCATTAATTTTCATAATGACAAGTTAAATGTAAAATATAGAAAAAAATGGTATTATTATTTTCACTGAATCATCCCTATAATGAAAATAAATTTCAAGTGAAAATAACTATTTTACAGCATCCGAATAATTTCTTTAAAACGATAATACAAGTTACAAGGAGAAAGAAATCGTTGATGTCGTCTGTCAATTTAATTTGAAATTTTAGAAAAAAGTTTTTCCTTGAAAAGAAAATATTAGCAATGTTTTCGGTTACAGTAATGGAATGTATCACAACTTTTAAATTTAATAAACTGAGACTGCGGAATGCTAAAGGCTCAAATAAAATACCATGTTGCTGTCAGAAAAAGTGGGCGTAAAACTTACTAAGATTACATGTATACACGTATACACAAAATATTTCACAAATAATAAAAACGATTTCCTTTTTTATTTTTTCCATTTTATTTCCTCATTAACCTTTAATCTTCAATCTGCAGAAGTCAATTTCAGGGGTTTGACTAAGTTCTAGTGTAGGCAACTCGATGTACAAAGTCCGAACACTATTGGATGCGAGTTATAGAATTAGTAGTCATCCTTTTAACAAACCTACTAACCAATCCAAAGATAAATATGCATATGTATTTTCATATTTTTTGGCAAAAAGTTATGACTGACATTCGTAGGCAACGATAAATTATATAAATGTGATCATGAATAAGTTACTGTAAAAATTTCAAATTATGCAAATAGTATGAATTTGAAAAATCTGAAATACGTAAATGGCAGCAACAGCAGATGGCAGTTGAGGTCATTCAAAAAGGTAACAAAATTGTTTTGAGTTTGTTTGAGACAAATTTCTATAATTACAAAATGTTGAAAATTAGCTCTTGTTAGTCCTGTGAGATGTGGTGCGTATTGCGTCACTAATATTGTTTATTACAAAGCATTAAACTTTAATACATGACTACACAAGTCTAAAATCTCACGAAAATTTGTGTAGTGAAAATGTAACAGTTTTATATTTAATACTCGTGTAGGTCGGTGCAAATATCGTGTGGTTGTCCTGCACCAGAATTGTCATGGAAACATAATTTCATACGTGATAATAAATCAAACACTTGTATATTTAGTCATAAATTTTGTAAATGTGTTGTTACTAATAAAATCTCAAACAAACATGTCCAATATTATTAGTATTAATTGGTGGAGAAACGTACGTTACTTTGCTGTAAACACGGATTATAGCTTTTGCGAGATAGACGCGATGTACTGTAAAACCATTTATTTTCACTAGTGTTTAATTTCACTATAATGAAGCACTCACTGGCTTTAAGTTCACCGATTTGACAATGAAATATCGATTTCCTATTTTTATTTTACATGTTCACATATTTGACCTATTAGCGAAAATAAAACCCAATGAAAATTAATGCTTGTACAGTAGTAGAGCATGCCGATCCTTCCTCAGAATTCAAGTCTTTAGATTATTATACGTTTGGTTTATTTACAATTTACAAATGTAAATTCGAGCATCACATTGCTGAATTACTGTACATACAACAAATTATACATCTATTGAATGTAATATGGGACTCGCATTGAATACTACGTGCCTACTGTCACGTTTTTATATATACAACTAAAACAGTTTAAAAACTATTTTATTACAATTTGCTTTGTAAATCTTTTTCACATTTCACATATAATTGTCATAATTATGGATTAACTGAATGGGAATCTTTTGATAAAATTGCGCATTCCATGAATATACATAGATGAACGGTGCACACAATTCACTAAGATACACACATTTTATAGATACCATAAGAATACATACAAAACCATTTAACACATTGTCGACTGATATCGTTTTTTCTTATTCATGGAGGCGTAAATTACGCATACCGGTTCACTATGCACAGTGCTTCACCCTAAAGGAGGACGAAAGACTAAAGTTGCCATCAGCCATGACATAACATTTCCAGAACACGAACTTCACGAACCCAGCACACGCGTACAAGACTGTATTTATTTTTCAGATCACATCAAAATCACTAAAATATTCAGTATCTATCTCAAGCTAATAAATTATATAACAGATGCATTTAACGATGTCTGCGTTTTAAATTTCATGGGAATTGCACAACGGACAGATGATCCGCATCGCATTAGTCACCTGTAGCTCTTTGAACATTGTAATTAATCACCTACTGATTAACAAAAGAATATTAATCATAGTAATGACGATGATAATAAAAAAAAAGATCCCACAATTTATGACCAACCGAATGAGGAATAAATTAGGAATACATCACTAGTATAAGAATACAGTAACCTGGCATAGAAAAAATGTTGAGAGAATCGATAAAGAGTCAGTTTTTAACGACTGGTGATTCCACAGTTGATGACAGCAAATACAGACAACACGTTAACGTGAAGTGTTCGTGTACCTACACTTATGTTTTATAAAATAGATGCCTTAAGGAGGAAACCCATACACAATTGAATCCCATGCTTTTTCACTTATTAGTTTGCAGAAATGTGTATTGGACTTCCTGTAGTACGAGTTCCTGCGCTTTCGCAAATGTCACTCTTATTAATGCATAAAACAGTGGCCGTCAACATCACATTAATGTAAGTGTTATATATGCTATGACCATTTGTGCGCCAAAGACAAGCGCAGAAACCATTCACAAAATAATTCTATTTATAGTCTACGCTTTCCTATATAAAATGTGAAAATTTTGTTTTGTTTTTATCGAAAACTAGAAGCAATGTCACATTTTTTCTCAAATTGCAATAGAATTCAGTGAAAACTATAGAAAATATGAACAAATTTATCGCAATTTAAACAGGAAAAGAATGTGAAGGGTTAAAGCTCCAACTTTCAATACATAACAAATACATGTATACTTGGTATGAAAATATCACAATTAGCTGATAATATCATAGTTTTAGTTTTATACAAGCATTTCTGTCGTCAATGCTTTGGGGAGCCCAATATTCACAGCTACCATGACAACAGAGGCAGCTTGTGTCCCATATCACAAACAAAATGGCATGTAAAATTAAATTGTTAAATGCTACGTTCACGTTAAGGGATCTTGGCATGTGCCAACATTTTTAATCCTTTATGTTTGCACTTTTCATTCTTTGATCTATTGTTTGACTAAACATAGAAATGATACGTGTACGATGCAGCAGCACATCAATATGCATCGCTGCAAACATTCTACATTCATTTCATTCATTACTACAGCATCCCACCATATATATCTGCACTTCCCTCCATCGTCATGTCATACTAGTATGAATCAGTAAATGTTCTCTTAAATTCACCACCGTGGATGTGATTTAGGCTCTTGCCAAGCGTTCAGGCAGCAAATCTCGACACATGTTGAGTTTCGGTCCCGAGGATCTATCGGGACAGAGTCTTGGCAACTATTAATTGCCGTGTTCACCTTCGAGATCTTGGCATGTGCTGGAACAGAATCAGCACAGGCCAAAATGGTGCGTTTTGGCCTGGACAAAGTCAGCACATTCTGTCAAAAACTCTGATAGAGAACAGGCATTCAAACTGAACATGGCACGTCTAAACGCTTGATACAAAGCAAAATGTCTCCCTCAGTGGTGAACACTAAGAGAACATATATTGATTCCTTTAACACAGCGATAGATGAATGCACTTATCAGTACATGAAAAAATAGTGACATTTTGTTAGAAGCTGATAGCTTGCCACGGAACATGTGTATTTAGCAATGCAGAACAACCAGTTTCTTTTTTCAATTCTCCATGGACCAAACAGCTGTTTGTTGAATTCTTAGATTCTGATCATGATGAATAATAAAAAACACCATAACAGTAAACACATGTGCATGTACAGTATTGTCTGCAATGTTTAACTCGACTAACAGATCGACAAATGAGGGCAGAATTTTGGCACAAGCCAGGTGGATCCTGATGAACTTGAGCACACCTGCTGTAACCCATCTGAAAACAATACCGATTCATAATACTTGACACGTGATGAGATCTCGTAATGTGAACGTAGCAAAAATTAAATGGTGACTAAAGGCTGAATTGAAACATAACCTTATATGTAATCTAGAGGTTGAGTGTTTTTCAAATCATCATGGCCATCATCAGAGGGAATCAGAAACCCTTAGTTTCCATGGCAACAAGCCTGAAGTTACTTTTTCATTTGCTCTTTGCCCCTAACATGAAGTAGACTTATCTGTGCATACTGTAAATAGTCAAATTTAGGAGTTATTTTTGAAAATTTAAGTCTAATTTAGGTTTTTCATAGTCACTGACGTCTATTCAAGACAAAGTTTATTGTGACTAGCGTGAACGAGTAATGTTCATTTCGCCAATGTGCAGTTTGTGAAAAACTACTAATTTCTTGATTAAAAAAAAAAATCATGCCATTTTAGCCAACATCAATGCCAAAAGATCATTTCACAACATCGATAAATGTCTTTGGCATTGTGTTCACCTTTTTTAACATATTTGAAAGAGCTATGATAATTTGAACATGTTGGCACCATCCAGCATTCTGATTGGTTAATAACTCTAGGACGAAAAAAATACGAAGGATTTCATATCTCATTGAACATTTGCATGCAATGAAACTACAGTTTTTCACCCCCCCCACCCCCCGGACACCTAAATTAGAGTGAAGCCCAGATTACAGAATTTATGGTAATTTCAGGAATCTATTTTCTTTACAGAAATTTAAATATATTTAATTTACCTGAGCTGCGCTTTTGTGATTTTTTTAATCCATGCAATACTAGGCAGAAGTTAATAAACAGGGAGTGTAACAAGGCATATATTTATGTAATAGCATGTAAATAGCTGTTTGAATACATGTAACCAGCTGCCTAGGTGCTGTTTACATACATCATGTAGCCAGCTGCCTAGGTGCTGTTTACATACATCATGTAACCAGCTGCCTAGGTGCTGTTTACATACATCATGTAACCAGCTGCCTAGGTGCTGTTTACATACACCATGTAACCAGCTGCCTAGGTGCTGTTTACATACACCATGTAACCAGCTGCCTTGCTGCTGTTTACATACATCATGTAACCAGCTGCCTAGGTGCTGTTTACATACACCATGTAACCAGCTGCCTAGGTGCTGTTTACATACACCATGTAACCAGCTGCCTAGGTGCTGTTTACATACACCATGTAACCAGCTGCCTTGCTGCTGTTTACATACATCATGTAACCAGCTGCCTAGGTGCTGTTTACATACACCATGTAACCAGCTGCCTAGGTGCTGTTTACATACATCATGTAATCAGCTGCCTAGGTGCTGTTTACATACATCATGTAACCAGCTGCCTAGGTGCTGTTTACTTGCATCATGTAGCCAGCTGCCTAGGTGCTGTTTACATACATCATGTAGCCAGCTGCCTAGGTGCTGTTTACATACATCATGTAGCCAGCTGCCTAGGTGCTGTTTACATACATCATGTAGCCAGCTGCCTAGGTGCTGTTTACATACATCATGTAACCAGCTGCCTAGGTGCTGTTTACTTGCATCATGTAGCCAGCTGCCAAGGTGCTGTTTACATACATCATGTAGCCAGCTGCCTAGGTGCTGTTTACATACATCATGTAGCCAGCTGCCTAGGTGCTGTTTACATACATCATGTAACCAGCTGCCTAGGTGCTGTTTACTTGCATCATGTAGCCAGCTGCCTAGGTGCTGTTTACTTGCATCATGTAGCCAGCTGCCTAGGTGCTGTTTACTTGCATCATGTAGCCAGCTGCCTAGGTGCTGTTTACATACATCATGTAACCAGCTGCCTTGGTGCTGTTTACATACATCATGTAGCCAGCTGCCTAGGTGCTGTTTACATACATCATGTAACCAGCTGCCTAGGTGCTGTTTACTTGCATCATGTAACCAGCTGCCTAGGTGCTGTTTACATACATCATGTAACCAGCTGCCTTGGTGCTGTTTACATACATCATGTAGCCAGCTGCCTAGGTGCTGTTTACATACATCATGTAACCAGCTGCCTAGGTGCTGTTTACATACATCATGTAGCCAGCTGCCTTGGTGCTGTTTACATACATCATGTAGCCAGCTGCCTTGGTGCTGTTTACATACATCATGTAGCCAGCTGCCTTGGTGCTGTTTACATACATCATGTAACCAGCTGCCTAGGTGCTGTTTACATACATCATGTAACCAGCTGCCTAGGTGCTGTTTACATACATCATGTAGCCAGCTGCCTTGGTGCTGTTTACATACATCATGTAGCCAGCTGCCTTGGTGCTGTTTACATACATCATGTAGCCAGCTGCCTAGGTGCTGTTTACATACATCATGTAACCAGCTGCCTAGGTGCTGTTTACATACATCATGTAGCCAGCTGCCTTGGTGCTGTTTACATACATCATGTAGCCAGCTGCCTTGGTGCTGTTTACATACATCATGTAGCCAGCTGCCTTGGTGCTGTTTACATACATCATGTAACCAGCTGCCTCGGTGCTGTTTACATACATCATGTAACCAGCTGCCTTGGTGCTGTTTACATACATCATGTAACCAGCTGCCTTGGTGCTGTTTACATACATCATGTAACCAGCTGCCTTGGTGCTGTTTACATACATCATGTAGCCAGCTGCCTTGGTGCTGTTTACATACATCATGTAGCCAGCTGCCTTGGTGCTGTTTACATACATCATGTAACCAGCTGCCTAGGTGCTGTTTACATACATCATGTAGCCAGCTGCCTTGGTGCTGTTTACATACATCATGTAGCCAGCTGCCTTGGTGCTGTTTACATACATCATGTAGCCAGCTGCCTTGGTGCTGTTTACATACATCATGTAGCCAGCTGCCTTGGTGCTGTTTACATACATCATGTAGCCAGCTGCCTTGGTGCTGTTTACATACATCATGTAGCCAGCTGCCTTGGTGCTGTTTACATTCATCATGTAGCCAGCTGCCTTGGTGCTGTTTACATACATCATGTAACCAGCTGCCTAGGTGCTGTTTACATACATCATGTAACCAGCTGCCTAGGTTCTGTTTACATACATCATGTAGCCAGCTGCCTAGGTGCTGTTTACATACATCATGTAGCCAGCTGCCTAGGTGCTGTTTACATACATCATGTAACCAGCTGCCTAGGTGCTGTTTACATACATCATGTAACCAGCTGCCTAGGTGCTGTTTACATACATCATGTAACCAGCTGCCTAGGTTCTGTTTACATACATCATGTAGCCAGCTGCCTAGGTGCTGTTTACATACATCATGTAGCCAGCTGCCTAGGCGCTGTTTACATACATCATGTAACCAGCTGCCTAGGTGCTGTTTACATACATCATGTAGCCAGCTGCCTAGGTGCTGTTTACATACATCATGTAACCAGCTGCCTAGGTGCTGTTTACATACATCATGTAACCAGCTGCCTAGGTGCTGTTTACATACATCATGTAACCAGCTGCCTAGGTTCTGTTTACATACATCATGTAGCCAGCTGCCTAGGTGCTGTTTACATACATCATGTAACCAGCTGCCTAGGTGCTGTTTACATACATCATGTAACCAGCTGCCTAGGTGCTGTTTACATACATCATGTAACCAGCTGCCTAGGTGCTGTTTACTTGCATCATGTAGCCAGCTGCCTAGGTGCTGTTTACTTGCATCATGTAGCCAGCTGCCGAGGTGCTGTTTACTTGCATCATGTAGCCAGCTGCCTAGGTGCTGTTTACTTACATCATGTAACCAGCTGCCTAGGTGCTGTTTACATACATCATGTAGCCAGCTGCCTAGGTTCTGTTTACATACATCATGTAGCCAGCTGCCTAGGTGCTGTTTACATACATCATGTAGCCAGCTGCCTAGGTGCTGTTTACTTGCATCATGTAGCCAGCTGCCTAGGTGCTGTTTACATACATCATGTAGCCAGCTGCCTAGGTTCTGTTTACATACATCATGTAACCAGCTGCCTAGGTGCTGTTTACTTGCATCATGTAGCCAGCTGCCTAGGTGCTGTTTACTTGCATCATGTAGCCAGCTGCCGAGGAGCTGTTTACTTGCATCATGTAGCCAGCTGCCTAGGTGCTGTTTACTTACATCATGTAACCAGCTGCCTAGGTGCTGTTTACATACATCATGTAGCCAGCTGCCTAGGTTCTGTTTACATACATCATGTAGCCAGCTGCCTAGGTGCTGTTTACATACATCATGTAGCCAGCTGCCTAGGTGCTGTTTACTTGCATCATGTAGCCAGCTGCCTAGGTGCTGTTTACATACATCATGTAGCCAGCTGCCTAGGTTCTGTTTACATTCATCATGTAACCAGCTGCCTAGGTGTTGTTTACTTGCATCATGTAACCAGCTGCCTAGGTGCTGTTTACATACATCATGTAGCCAGCTGCCTAGGTGCTGTTTACTTGCATCATGTAGCCAGCTGCCTAGGTGCTGTTTACATACATCATGTAGCCAGCTGCCTAGGTTCTGTTTACATACATCATGTAACCAGCTGCCTAGGTGTTGTTTACTTGCATCATGTAACCAGCTGCCTAGGTGCTGTTTACATACATCATGTAGCCAGCTGCCAAGGTGCTGTTTACTTGCATCATGTAGCCAGCTGCCTAGGTGCTGTTTACATACATCATGTAGCCAGCTGCCTAGGTTCTGTTTACATACATCATGTAACCAGCTGCCTAGGTGTTGTTTACTTGCATCATGTAACCAGCTGCCTAGGTGCTGTTTACATACATCATGTAGCCAGCTGCCGAGGTACTAGGTGCAAACTGAACACAGCTCACATGATTTTGATCTGAAGTATTAATTCTCTAATCAAATTTAATTTCCAAAGCAAAATAATGTTGTGCCTTTCATGTGTTCAGAACAATCACAAATATTGTTATAGTGGTGAATATGTCATTGGGTCCTCGTTAATGCGAGCAAGCTGAATTTCAAAAATAATTTAAACAAGCGAAATATTGAACAATTTATAGTTGTTACGAAAAAAAAAGTGTCTTTGGAAATTGTTATTTAATATGCTACGGTGTTTATATACAGAATCCCCTTCGGGTGTGGACGGCCTATATAGTATTACACGTACATATGTATGCAACAATACATTGAGAGACAGGGAAACATTTCATTTTGTTTATAACGTATGTAGTCAAAGCGATTACAAATATTGATTTTCGCAGAAAGCAAACATTCACCTACCATTATACAGTACACACTGATTTCAAAGAAGTGTTTTAATGATGGATGACAGCAAATTAACATGATAAAAACACTATTTAACATGCAAAAGTCAACCATTTTAGCAACCACATTGTATTCATTCTGCAAAATGTTCAAAATATATCACATCGTATTCAAAAACTAGACATATTTAACATAACAAATGATTCTTGGATTTATTATTTGTATTTCAAAAGAACCTGTGAAAATTTAGGCGATGAAAAAATCTGCCCGCTATTATTTGAAGAACACCAAGTTAGCATAAACATCCGTGTCATATTATAGCAATTACAATAGATTTAAATCTGTAATATCATTGACAAATTTCCTCTGTTTTTGAGATTAACTGATTATATAGATCTGAGATTTGGCCAAATAGTCATGTATGCAAATATGTGAACAGGCATATGCTATTATTTTTCAGTGATTGTGGGTTAATTTAAATATTGTTGATATTCATAAAAATAGAAATAGCAATGAGAAAAAATTGAAAATTGAAAATGAGAAGTCCCTAAGGGAAAGCAAGGATAAATATTGAACATATTTTCCAAACGAATACAGGCTGATTTTTAACACAGGTGACACATATATTTCAACAACGTCCCTGAGATTGCCAACTAAAGCTGCAACATAAGTGTATACAACTTGTGTTTGTGGCAGCTTTAGTTGACAATCTCAGGGACGTTGTTGAAATATATGTGTCACCTGTGTTAAAAATCAGCCTGTATTCGTTTGAAAAATATGTTCAGGGACAACGTTAATAGTCACCACTTCAAAAACAATTTTTTTTAAATTGACAACAAAAATTAAGCATTTGAATCAATTAATTCTAATTAGGCCAAATTTGTAACTTATTTTTTTTTCAAATGAATAGTATTATATGGTAATAGAGCATTGACAACCATAAAAGTAGATTAGTTGTACTTAGAGAAAAATAATGTTATCATCTTATATGCATGTAGCTTTGGCAGAGGAGGTTGACCCTTAACTGTCCGAGTGCAATCACTTTTTCAGTCCAGATTTTTGCCTATTTCTATGAATATTTTTTTTTAAATGTTTGATCAAATTGACTTAATTTCCTTTTGTCTGCATGATCACAATTTGGTAAAAATGAGAAAAGATTATTTGAGTTTTACTTTGTGAATGGTGACAAAAGTTGACTCTCAAAAGAGTTGCCATGTCAACTACTGTCACCATATTCTTAGGTATTTTAGAGAAAGATTAATAAAATTACAGAAAAATGCATACAAATGTGTAATACGGTATTTGAAATTTGTTATCTTTCCTTGATTAACATTAATTTAAATGTTTTATAAACAGTATCTTTCGATATAGCCTGTGCGTGACTGATTAAGAAAACTTTCCCCTTTAAATTGGAAAAGATAATACATTCTTATAACCATGTTGTGTATCAACATGTAATTTCTCAGTTGAGCCATTTAAACAGGTCACTAGCTACGCTAGTATATTGAATTTCCCACAGGTATTCAAAAGCCCAAGGTTCAATCAAAATAATTACAATTGCCATGCCGCATTGGATGAATAAAAGTAAATTTTGTATGAATGAAAAAAAGAGAATCTGAATCACATACAGACGATGTTTTCTTTAAGTACAGCAACAAAGAAACCTGTTCACATAATGCTGGATTACGCTATACGACTACTCGACATGAATACCCAAACAATTATAGCAAGGAGAACGAGTCGTAAATTGTACATGCAATACATACATCATTTCTGAATCGCTGTTTTGGAATGCGTTATCGCCTTACTTATGCTGTAGGAAATGTGCATAGGAATTAAAAAAATATTTCAAGCGTAAATTAGTGATAGGCTACTGACCTAACTCCCGTAGCTCTTCAAGTTCCTCTAGATCCAAGTCACTGAGTGTTGCCTCCGTATTGTTATTGCCATGTGCCATAAAGAACAGTCAAATTCCATAAAAAAAAAAAATATCTCCAAAATTAAACTAAAAAAAAAATGACTACCGGTAGTTTGTTGTTGAGCTTATTGAAAAGCCACAGAAAACAAGAACCATCCTTTTTTACCTGGTTTCCACAATAGTTGACACTAAATCACATAATTGTTCAACAGAATGCAGTGATGTTACACATCCTTCTGTCAGGAATAACTAGCATCCCCAGCTTGATGTCAGATAACAAGGGAACTTCATTCTCTCATAATTTATACATGCCTAGGTGGCCCTCCAATCTGACTGAAGGCAGACTGTATCCCCTTTAGACTATCTGAAATACTCAATATGGCTCTGTTTGTGTTTTCAACACCTCAGGCATACTTGTTTTAAAGGTTAGACAAGATAACATTTTAGTAATAATTACTTTTTTCAAATAAATTACAATATTTAGATAAAATGCAGTCCATATTAAGATAAAATCTTCATCCATTTTTCAGAGACTTGTGTTGAAACATTTTCTTGAGACATTCTGTTTTAAAAATATCAATAATTATTGGTTTCGGAAAATGTATTATTCATTTAAATAGTGCAAAATATTCTCATATTTTGACACACTTTAAAAAATGACTCAAATCACCTGAAATTTAATAAAAAACATGGTGAATGTAATCCATATGAATTTTAACGTAGAAGGAAAAATTTATAAAAAATGTAAATGTACCCTCAAGGGTATATATATATATCGTTTGAAATTCATTTACAAAATAACATGTTTCACACAGCTGATGAGGAGGAGATTCATCTTTTATAATCGAAAACAAAGCAAACGATGTTGAATATGATGGAATTCAAGTGCACCCACAATCACCCCTCCCCCTCCATTATAAAAATAAAATAAATACTTGGCATCAAGGCTTGTAACCATGGTAACCTATATTTAGTAGAATACTTAATTTTAAGGGAATCTTAGCAAAGTGAATATCTTTCAAATAGAGATTAATTTGCAGATACAATTATCACCAAAGACACCAGTATTTTTTCACTGATGAACTAATTTGTCCTCATTAAAGAGAGAATCAGTTGGTTAGTTGTCAGAATCAATTTTATCAAATGTGTTTTTGTTTAAGAGAAATACAGTTTTGCATGTTTGTAAAAGAGAAGTGAATGAAAACTTGAATAAAAATGGTGCCCAATACTGTACAGGAAAGGTTGAACCTAACATGTACTTTGCATTATAATTACGAATATGAATGTGGACAAATTTAAAATCCCTAAAAAATTGTTGACGTGTTGCCAAATCAAAGATTTTACTGGATGAATATGGCTATTGTAACAACACCTTGACAGTTTTCTATCCACCTGTAGACATCACCCAGACAGCTTTCTATCCACATGTAAACATCACCTAGACAGCTTTCTATCCACATGTAAACATCACCTAGACAGCTTTCTATCCACATGTAAACACCACCTCGACAGCTGGCTATACACCTGTAAACATCACCTAGACAGCTTTCTATCCACATGTAAACATCACCTAGACAGCTTTCTATCCACATGTAAACATCACCTAGACAGCTTTCTATCCACCTGTAAACATCACCTAGACAGCTTTCTATCCACCTGTAAACATCACCTAGACAGCTTTCTATCCACATGTAAACATCACCTAGACAGCTTTCTATCCACCTGTAAACATCACCTAGACAGCTTTCTATCCACCTGTAAACATCACCTAGACAGCTTTCTATCTACCTGTAAACATTACCAAGACAGCTTTCTATCCACCTGTAAACATCACCTAGACAGCTTTCTATCTACCTGTAAACATCACCTAGACAGCTTTCTATCTACCTGTAAACATCGCCTAGACAGCTTTCTATCTACCTGTAAACATCACCCAGACAGCTTTCTATCTACCTGTAAACATCACCTAGACAGCTTTCTATCCACATGTAAACATCACCTAGACAGCTTTCTATCCACCTGTAAACATCACCTAGACAGCTTTCTATCTACCTGTAAACATCACCCAGACAGCTTTCTATCCACCTGTAAACATCACCTAGACAGCTTTTTATCCACCTGTAAACATCACCTAGACAGCCTTTTATCCACCTGTAAACATCGCCTAGACAGCTTTTTATCCACCTGTAAACATCATCTAGACAGCTTTCTATCCATCTGTAAACATCACCCAGACAGCTTTCTATCCACCTGTAAACATCACCTAGACAGCTTTTTATCCACCTGTAAACATCACCTAGACAGCCTTTTATCCACCTGTAAACATCGCCTAGACAGCTTTTTATCCACCTGTAAACATCATCTAGACAGCTTTCTATCTACCTGTAAACATCACCTAGACAGCTTGCTATCCACAGTAAACACCACCTCGACAGCTGGCTATACACAGTAAACACCACCTCGACAGCTGGCTATACACCTGTAAACATCACCTAGACAGCTTTTTATCCACCTGTAAACATCACCTAGACAGCCTTTTATCCACCTGTAAACATCGCCTAGACAGCTTTTTATCCACCTGTAAACATCATCTAGACAGCTTTCTATCCATCTGTAAACATCACCCAGACAGCTTTCTATCCACCTGTAAACATCACCTAGACAGCTTTTTATCCACCTGTAAACATCACCTAGACAGCCTTTTATCCACCTGTAAACATCGCCTAGACAGCTTTTTATCCACCTGTAAACATCATCTAGACAGCTTTCTATCTACCTGTAAACATCACCTAGACAGCTTGCTATCCACAGTAAACACCACCTCGACAGCTGGCTATACACAGTAAACACCACCTCGACAGCTGGATATACACCTGTAAACATTACCTAGACAGCTTTCTATCCACCTGTAAACATTACCTAGACAGCTTGCTACCCACAGTAAACATCACCTAGACAGCTTTCTATCCACCTGTAAACATTACCTAGACAGCTTGCTACCCACAGTAAACATCGCCTAGACAGCTTTCTATCTACCTGTAAACATCGCCTAGACATCATTCAAAATACGAAAACTGTGCAACTTATTATAGAGTGAATGTCATAAACTCGAACATTAGGAATCAGAACAAAGATTGGAATATGAATTGCAAGTTACCTCACTAAAGCATCAACAATTTAACCATTATAGTCTCCCTACCTCAAATCCAGGGTTGCACCATTGAAAACTTTCTATAGGTCTCTTTAATTCATATCCTTAAAATTGACATTTGCTCATAACTGACCATCAAAATAAGAGATACCCCCCCCCCAAAAAAACAATTAGCATTTTAGAAGAACAAAATAAACTATTATTATTAGGTATCAAGTGTTACTATCAGAGACTGTGTTATGAAAATTTATTTTTAGTGAAATAATGCAACACTAGCAAGACAAAATTAAAAACATTTGAAAAATACTTGTTCAAAATTGTAGAATTTGATTTATAGACACCATGGTAGCGAGACTATGTAACACACACACCAGCCTATAGCAGAGTTACCAACGATACATGCAAGGCCAGTCTTTGTATTCATGTACCTACACACTTTAACAACCAACCTGCATGTATCCGGAACATTAGTACCGGTAAATGCAAGACAGAAACCTTCAAAAGACGTCCTAACTTGTACATTAAAGAAAATTATTGCCCAACCAAGGTTACCAGCTGGATATACAAAACAATGTCATGCAGACTCAAACTATAGCACCTGTCATGATTACGAGATCTAAAAATAAAATTGATGTAATCGCAGAACAAGTAACAGTGCGTTAAACAGATCAAATGACGACAACATGCATTGACGATAAACCCGTTTTCAATCCTAACTGTGTTACTTTGCTGTGGTGATTTGTTGTGAATTCTAAGGAAGTTTATTCCATGAACAAAATCACGGAGAAACACCGCAGTAGATATAACTGTTTGTTGCTATTTTAAATTTTGTTTACTCATTCATTTAGTCGAATTGAACGTCGTCATAAATAATTAATCAATGACATAACGCTCAATGATGTCATTTGAAACAAACACTTTTGTATATAGAAACTAACGAGGATAACAGTATAAGGCACTGTCTTCAAAAAATAAACAGTATCGTCACATCTTAACAGTTTTAAAAGAAATGATTCATTATGATGAGAAGGAACAACAACGCACCTACCGCAATCATTTACATCATGGTGTGATAGGAATTCTGATTTTGTTTTATAGGGGAATTTGAAGACTTTACAAGCTTTGCAGGGTTGTAGTCACCTAGTTACAGTGCATGCAATACAAGATCATAGTACTGTAAAACTAGGAATTTATTTTCACTGAAGAGATAATTCAGTGAAAATAAAATCCAGCAAGTATACCATTTATTCTATATTTTACATTCAACTCATTAAAAATCAGTGAAAATAAACTCCATACAAAATACCAAAAAAATCTGTTCAGTGAAAATTAATTCCAGTTCACACCAGGAATGTACACACAGAGACAAAAACATTTAGTAAGCTAACTACCATATTATCACACTCATTCTTCATCATTTCTAAATTACTGAGGTACAAATACGCCCAATTTTGTGTGAAAAAAAAAGACATTCAACTTTTTGACAAAATCGTCAAATGTTTGTAGAAATTTACAACTTTACTTTATAGCTGGGTTTAGTTTATTCATTCCGGCAACAAATTAGTCACTTCATCACCAAAAAATTATAAAATTTAGAACACTAATCTGACTGACAGAAATGAAAATTTCAGATTTGAATTAGTATTTTATCAAAAATGTTCCTTCTAAGTTTTTCAATTGCATATGAGGTAGGCCATTACAGTTTATTTGCCATATTCTGAAATTTAAACTTTTTTCATGCATTTAAAAATTATTATTAACATCTGAATGTTTTTGTTTTCAATGACATCATTGACCACAAATCACAACAAAATTTTTTTCAGAAATTTGGGGAAATCATGCAAAAAAAGCAACAAAATATTTCTGAACACGTACAGAATATTCAAGTGTACCTAAGGGATATAAAACGTGGGAAGTCAGATCTTGAAGTGAACTGAAGAATAAAACATACTTATTAATGCACCCTGGAGACAAATTGCTGCTCCTAACCACACTGAATAATGGTGATTATAAATATAAAGCCTCAATTTGATGGCTTCAGTTTCATTTCACTGCAGGCAGCCGCTTGGAAGCATATGCACAGGATTACTCCAACATCATTTTTGGTAAATTGACAGCAATGTCCCTCATGATTTGAGACTTGGGATCCAGCTGTCAAATCAATGCCATGAAAATACAACCTATTTGAGGAGTGCACACAATTCGTCAAAATAAGTATGTTTGAAGCATTTAGTGTCAGGAGAGATAAACATAGGTTGATGTTCCCAAATGAGACAAGTTGTGAACATGAAAAACCAATAAATACATTTAGGTGTCATATATACCACACTTCATGCCATATATACCACACTTTGTGTTATATATACCACACTTTGTGTTATACATACCACACTGTGTTATATATACCACACTATATGCCATATATACCACACTATATGCCATATTTACCCTATTTTCTGCTTAAAATTGGGATTATCGACAATTCCTCAAAACATAATGAAGTCAAAGCATCCCACAATGGGTCTTTTATCCGCTCAAAAAAAACAGAGCATTTAATATTTGGAAACCCTAAATTACATAATTTTTTAATCAAGGCTAATGGTCGATGATCTATAGAGGTGAATAACCATGTCAATGTTTAATGAAATACTAAACTCATTTCTTGGACCATAGAATTGTTGGGCCAACATTATGATATATTGTTGGCTCTATTATTATGTTAATTTCCTTGACATTTTAAAGCGAACCTAAATGCGGCCTTAATTTATAGTTGTGTATATTCTAAACTGTATTCGAAATAATATTGCAGGGGTTTAATTTTGTTTTAATTATAACTGTAGCTTGGATAGGCATTTGAAGTGCTTGCCATGGAGGCCATTCATGGAGGGGAATAATTAACGAACGAACATATTTAACATCCGGGTACTTTTCAAAGCTATGACGTTTTAGTATCTGATCGCATTCGTATACGCCATTGTACATAGCCGTTCATGCTGCTAAGCATTGTGTACTATTAATATAAACTCAACTTTTATATGCACAATGTGCTTTTTAAAACTTGGGTTAGAGCCTTATGCGTTTGAAACACAGTATTCTGAGAGTGAAAGCCCAATTGCGTTAAAGTACCGTACTTCCCCGATCGTAAGCCCCTCCCGAGTATGAAGCCCATCCCTATGTTTTTACTTGGTATTTATTTATTGGTTTTTACTGGGCGTCGACGATATTCTTTAAAATATGCGTGTAAAAGGTGTGTTTCATTTCATAATAATCGTGATTGGCATGTTAGTTTGGTTCATGCTTTTAGTTTTGTGAGAAAACTCGCATTAATTTCAAGTTCAGAGTACATGGCGAACGTACACAACGTGATTCGCATCGTTTCTATTCTGTCATTTACTCAGGATAAACATCGATGTTGCAATTCTGGAGTAATCCATATTTCTTTGAGTAGTAGCCTTCGAAAAGCCAAAAATGTGATCGTCAAGGCGTGTACCTGGTTGTTGGGCATGGTTTACTTTGAGACTATCATGAAAGACCTAGGGTGAACGATGAGACATGTTGGCGACCGAGAAAGGTGTTTAAATTCTTCCTCCACACTCAGTTTACCCACGGTTACTATTAACCGTCGTTTATATCTTGGAAATTGCGAATCGCCAGTTTTTAGGGGAAAAAATCATCTTTTTTTCGTTGAAATCAGTGCTACAGATCGCATTTTAACATTGCGGTAATTCACTTCCGCATTGCGCTAAAAAATCATCGTCAATAATCGGAAAATTTCATCATTACGACACATCATTTTGATTGGTTAATGAAAGACATGACCTGTTATGTCAAAGGAAGTTGTTCCAGGTCAAATCGTGCTGAAAAACCTCATGGTGGAATATTGCTTTGTGTCGTGAGTTTGCGTACGATCGAAAACATATCAAAACAAAGATAATGATAAATGCCTTCGTCCACTGTTTCCTCACAGACCCTACCCATTATTTCACCGTAAATTCAGACGGTATGTAAATCGTATTGTAATAAAATGTGTGTGTTTTTTATGAACATGTTTGTTTCTTCATTGTAAGTATCGTTCAAATCATTGACGCATTTTTTTTCAAAAATAAGTATTATTTTCCCGAGCCCGGCGTGGTGAACGAATATTTTTTTTTGGATGATTTTTCGTTGTTTGCAAGATGGTTACAGTGTTTAACCCCAAAACAAAATCATTTTTTCTGAGTTGGTCCTCGAGTACAAGCTCATCCCTTACTTTTCCTTTACGTGTTCATGCCCCGAGCTTATGATCAGGGAAGTACGGTATACTGTGAAGATTCAGATCAGTCCAGTGTGAGTGATGAGAGTATATCGTTGACGATGCCCCTTGTTCGGATGAAAGTTTTATTTCAAATTACACGGAAGTCTGAACAATCTGCTTGGTGTTCCTGTGACGCTTGTCCCATGATTTGCCAGTGCAGCCCCGTGAATACATGGACGAAAATGTTTCCACCACCACCCTACGAACTCAAGATTGCATACTCCAGCATCCATACTTTGAATAATTTGCACGCCGCACAGTGCAGTACTGGAAACAGCATTTATTAGACAGTTAGACAAAAAACAAAACAAAATGCCTGTCTCGATCAATCGCACATCCATAATGTTTGTATGTTGATATGCTTGTAAATAACATTAACGTAAAAGTCGAAACAACCTAGACTAGAAGTCAATTCACCAGTCCAGCCAGCTATGGCTCCCTAAGTTACTTATATTTAATCAGATACTATTTCGTCATCATGCTTTGTTACCTTGCCTGTTTATACCTCATGAGGGCGTTTTTTATGGCAAGATGGCGCAAACGGAAGTCCTTCGCAGGTTTATGGTTTCTCATATTTAAATCATCATAACTCTGAAGATAATCATTTTTTTAATTTTTTTTTTCAAATTTATAATCAATATACATAACTTGATAAATACAAACACCAAAATAGGCTCTATTTAGTTCCCCTTTAATCCAATGAGTGAATTGCCAGCTAGATTAAAACATTACCATCATTGTGCAGAAAATGTTTGAATATCGTGACAATATTTCACTTGTTTTTTATACATCGCATACTAATTATGAAGCAGCAAAACAACTGTGGTGGTAGTGGCGGGTGCTAGTAAATGACCAAATTATCAGCCTTTATATATTTATTAAATTATATTAATCAGTGAGAACACACATCCAATGATACAACAATAAGTCAAAAATGACAAAAATATTCATCAAAAATTAAAGATTAAAAATGAATTAAAATTAAAGATAAAATAAAAAAAAAATGCTGACAAAAATATTTAAGGACAACCAGTGATTTTCTACAGCAGAGCACAAAAAAGCAGACATGGAAATCACGACGATCAATTTACAAGTCTCGTACAGTGCTAACTTCCGGTACTTTTGTTCAGGTTATTGCCTGAAACTGAGAGGGGTGTCAATGCAGTATTATAATAATGCATTTTTCACTTGGGCATTTTAAACAAGGAGTCCAAATACCCAAAAACCCGAATAATAAAACTACAAAAAGTTATGGAGCAAAAATGATCTAACAAGAATCATACAAGGAGTTATTGTAATTTTTCTATTGGGAGATGAATTGAATTAAACATTTCTCACCTTATGAGGGCAGTCTTTACACACTATCAAACAGGTCTTTTTTCTTTAATACTCACACAAATTTATAAACGGTTAAAAACATATTTGAACTGTAGAGGGCAGTATCTATAAATGATTGCCATTATTTTAACTTCAAGGAAAACATTGAAATATATTGTTTAACACAGAGTACAGAGGGCCTTAATTATAGAACATAGGAGATGGAAATTAGGAAAAGATTTTTGCCACCGCTTGTTTTATTTTTAATAAGATAAATTTACTGTAATTTTTTTTGTTTTATCCTCTGCAAATTTTTCTCACGTTTTTTTTTCAAGTGCAAATTCCCCCCCCCACAGATTTTCTACTGGTCCCCCCGCCTAATATGATAAATGCAGAGAGTGTGTTTAATCACAGCAGCTTCCAGATTATCAGTATTTAACAACCTGTCTCACATTCTTGTGTTTCCATGGTGATAACAATTTGGATAGACTGACCTGCTTCAGCACCTTCTTCTTGTTTTCCTGCATCAAGTTTGTGAAAAGAGCACCGTTGGTCGTCCATTCTGTTGCCTTGGAAACGACTGAGTATATCAAAGAAGCCGTCATCATCAATCATATCCGGTGAAAGCTTCTGGAAGAAACAACCAAATCCAAGAATGATACATTGTAACAAGAACATCATCTAGCACTGGGAAGACACCTGTAGGGATGAGGCTCTCTTCATCAGCTACACTATTAATTATTGCATCGCCAACCACAGATTACTATGGTGTTTATTTGGCAGACATGCACCTTTCTAAGATCGTTTGTTGTCACTTTGATTTGCATATTTGTTCTATTATTAGCACTTATGCTTACGTAAATGACTTTGGCAAGTCTATAATGAAAGTATGTCGTAATCCAATAATCATGTATACAGTAAAAGCAAATTTTTGGTTGATGCATGCTTCCATTCATGAGAGATGTGATTCAAAGTAAAAGAAAAGTGAGAGCAAAAGCACTCTTTCACATTTTGTTAACATACACATGCGCACAGTGAATGGCTGGCATGAACTGTTTGCACCTGAAAATAAAATAAGGACTTCGTTCACTGTTGCAGACAATGTTGTCACAGCAGAAAGTGTTATTGCGGATTGCCGAGCGACATTTGTTATCAGACTTTCGTGTGCTGGTTGCCAAAGATCTATGACGTCACCTTGAGACAGCCTACACAGTACATGCTCAACCATAGACTAGAGAGTGGTGATCGTCATACAGCTCAAAGTTTTTGTAATTAAACAATATACATGTATTTTATTTCTGTGTAAACATCTTATGGAACAAACAAAAGTTTTCCCCTCTCCTTGTAAACAAAAATTTTCCCCTCTCTCCTTGTAAACAAAAGTTTTCCCCTCTCCCTTGTAAACAAAAGTTTTCCCCTCTCTCCTTGTAAACCAAGTTTTCCCCTCTCTCCTTGTAAACCAAGTTTTCCCCTCTCTCCTTGTAAACCAAGTTTTCCCCTCTCCTTTGTAAACCAAAGTCTCCCCTCTCCTTTGTAAACAAAAGTCTCCCCTCTCTCCTTTGTAAACAAAAGTTTTCCCTCTCCTTTGTAAACAAAAGTTTTCCCCTCTCCTTTGTAAACAAAAAGTTTTCCCCTCTCCTTTGTTAACAAAAGTTTTCCCCTCTCCCCTTGTAAACAAGTTTTCCCCTCTCCCCTTGTAAACAAAAGTTTTCCCCTCTCCCCTTGTAAACAAAAGTTTTCCCCTCTCCCCTTGTAAACAAAAGTTTTCCCCTCTCCCCTTGTAAACAAAAGTTTTCCCCTCTCCCCTTGTAAACAAAAGTTTTCCCTTCTCCCCTTGTAAACAAGATTTCCCCTCTCCCCTTGTAAACAAGTTTTCTCCTCTCTCCTTGTAAACAAAAGTTTTCCCTTCTCTCGCTGTAAACAAAAGTTTTCTCCTCTCCCCTTGTAAACAAGTTTTCCCTTCTCCCCTTGTAAACAAGTTTTCCCTTCTCCCCTTGTAAACAAGTTTTCCCCTCTCCCCTTGTAAACAAAAGTTTTCCCTTCTCCCCTTGTAAACAGGTTTTCCACTCTCCCCTTGTAAACAAGTTTTCTCCTCTCCCCTTGTAAACAAGTTTTCCTCTCTCTCCTTGTAAACAAAAGTTTTCCCTTCTCCCCTTGTAAACAGGTTTTCCACTCTCCCCTTGTAAACAAGTTTTCCCCTCTCCCCTTGTAAACAAGTTTTCCCCTCTCCCCTTGTAAACAAAAGTTTTCCCCACTCTCTTTGTAAACAAACGTTTTCCCCTCTTTAATGCACGACACAAGGCACACTCACAATTTAGTGCCATTTTGTATCATGTGACTACCTATCAGATGCTAGGGCAATTGAACAGTCTAAGTACAAAATAAAATAATACACTGGAAAAGCAGCACACCTTACCCCAATTTTCACAGATTTTAATATCAGACATAAATAAATGCATTTCTCTGAGAAAATAGGGAGACAGGTGTACCAATTTGTTCTGAAAGAGCCACCACTGGGCATGGCGGTAAAGAAAGAAATGTTTGTGTGCACCAAATAAGACAAGTACTGTAAAATCTGTATTATAAGCTGTGGATTCTATTAATATGGTACAATGCAACACAGGGGATGCGGCTTCTATTAGAACACCTACACATATGAAAAATAGTAAATGTTTGGTTCTCAATTGTTCAAAAGGAATGGGTGAGACTTATATTGGGGATGCGGCGTCTAATACAGATTTTACGTTACATAGTTTATAATGTTAACACCAGGTGAAACAACTAAACACTTGGAGCAATATAAATTCAAGAACATGGATAACAGTTTGTTCCAAGTTCAGTTGAAACAACTGATTACTACACTTGTGAAAACAAATTCATTGTGGTGTAGAGTGTCTTCCCTTTAAAGTAGATTTCATCGGCATTTGTACTGTGGTTTTATTTTATGCTGTTGCTCAATAAACATGAATAAAAATGTATAGACATTAAACTACTTTTTGCAAAAATCACTTGTCAAATATCCGAGAGAATGTTGATGTTTGGATTAATTGCCATTGTTACCATACCATATAAATTTATTTGGTTACATATGGTAAACAAATAATATGCAGTTATGAAATCAATACTTACTAGTATGGTTGTTATGAATTATTCTGATGATTACTGTCTATTTTTATGAAAAAAAACAAACGATTTATTTATTAAAAATTTATTCCAAAACTATCCAATTTTGTATTTTTTAGGCATTTTTTCTACAAAATATTTTGTAGTGAAAAATAAAAAAAAAATGAAAAGTTGATACCCTGTGACACTTTTAAAACAAAAAATTGTGATGAACTTTTTTACCCCATTAGATTGATGGTGCACAAACCACCTAAACATCACAATACCCCTAACTCCATCATTATTAGCTGACATGTATATGATTTAAGGGAATATTTGCTAAAAACAGAGAATTGAAGATACCACAAATTGAACATATTGGGCAAGGTGACGATGGGGTATTGGCCGAGAGAGTGCCATTTGATCTGGATGGAACATTTCAAAGTCAGTCTTCCACATACCATCATCTAAGCAACAATGTCACTTTTGAAAATAAATGAAATCTTTTCAGCTAATTTCATTATATAATAATTCTCAATGAAACTTAGAAATACTATGTAAAAATATACAGGTTCTAAAATTGTGTCTATTGTCGCTACTAGCAGAAGTAAGTTCTGCGAGTGATTTATTCAAAATTGTTTCATTTCAAACTGCACACGCGCAGTGATTTCTGGAAATGAAAACTATAAATTAGGTAACTTGACACTGGTTAAAAGTTATTGAAAACATTATGCACAATTATGAGCAATAGGACGAGAGCAAAATATGTCAATGAATTTTGGAACTTGCTATGATCACATTAACCCTTTTCTCCACCAGTTCCCTCTTTTCATCACAAATTCACAAAATAGTCCCATTTATAGTCTGCACTTTCCTTAAGAATTATGGACAAAATAGCCAAATTTTTTGAGTAAAAACTTAAAATTGACTCGAAATTAGGGTTCATTTCCAGAAATTTGGGCGAGAAAGTCTGGTGGTGAAAATGTAAGCTATGGTTACTGTCAACAGTTTGCTGAATTCAATAAGTCTCAAAAAAACACTTACTCAGTTTTTCGATTTATTTTTCAGATCATAACAATAGAATAGATCGCTTAAAACTACCATGTTGGCTATCAGAAATAATTTGTACAAAATTTTACAAAGCTAGCGTCTGTTTCAGACTATGCCTGATGGTCGCTACAAATTTTGGACTTAACGAGTTTGGATTCGATGATAGCATTACGACGGCAAAATAATATTAATTAATATTAAATATTTATATTTTTGCTGGAGTATTACTGCTAATTATACAACTCTCCCTGCACTATGTACAAAACACAAATCATATCGCGCAAACACAGGAGGCCACTCGTTGCCACTTACCCGTTGAGGTACCTGTATCTTGACTTGCTCTGCTTTAATAGAGGACCCCGAAGACGCTATACTGCTCGAGTTACTTGCTGTGGAAGCAGCTGATCCTTTCCTTGAGCCCTTCTTATCACTTTTGTGTTTAACTTTCTTGTTTTTACTAACGCTATTACTAGAGCTTGCACTACTGGCTCCCGAAGCTGCATACTGTATGGCCAAAGAAAATGAAAAAAAAAATAAAATAAAATAATATTCTAAAACATGCAAATTAATTAAATGCACAAGTTGCTTCATAACAATCATGATTTATGCTAATATGATAAATTAAAAATTAAAATAAATTATTTTCCTAATTTCTACTGGAGGATGAAAATGAAGCATCAATGTTAAGCCTTGTTATATTGCCCTCAAACGTCATATTAATGTGGGAGGGTTGTCACCTGCGCAGACGCGGGAATTGAGTCCCAAGCAATGATAACACACACTAAAAACACAAAAGCTAATGGGTAGAAGAGTGTTTGTAAATAATAACATACTATTGCCATCTGACGCATGCGCAGGTGATGTACATGTATCTGCATGTTGGCGTGGGAGTGAGCTTATTAAGGTAGAAAACTACATGCGTGTTTCAGACATATGCACAGATGACAATATTTGGAGTTAAAATTTATTTACAACTAATCATTTTAAGGTAGAGATGCAGTTTACCTGACAGGTATTTTAATTAGTTAATTAGGAAACCAAGATGACCTCCCTTGTCCACAAAACTATATATTTTCGGAAAGCTTTTTGTATGAATTTTAAAATTTTGTTAGTATTTTTTGTTTATAGTTTGAAATATGCACAAAAATGTGCTTTTTTGGTCAAAAGTGATTTAAAAAAAATAGTTCTAAACAATGCTGTTTCCTGTCAAAATTGGTTTATGGGTACATCTGTTTACTATGAAGAAAGTGCCATCTTGAAAACAGTCTACCAGTTGTCAATTTTGCAGGGCAGCAGTCCAAATTTCACTACTTCAAGTTTATGCATAAATTAACATCCAGGCTAGTTGTCTGTACAATTGTTGTAACACTGTTCAACCAAAAACAATGCCCAACGGTGTTTTGAAGATAAACACATTATTAATCATTTATGAAAATTTCAAAGCGTCTAGGAGCTTTAAAAGTTCTAGGATGTGCACTAAAACTGAGATAATTTCTAATTTGCATAACAATTCACTCAGTAAGAAGTTTGCTAATGCTCATATAAATTAAAATGGCTGTAACAGTTCCAAATTTAAATGTATTATCGTTCTGTTAAAAGTTAAATATAGTGCATAATATGGAGTTCCCGTCATTCCTCTTTTTCACCATGTCTCTTTTTTATTAGTTATGTACAGCCTTGCTAAATCTTGCTGAGCATTCAAAAGAGAGAATGTTTGCACCTGTTATCTATATTTTAAAATCGTCTTTTGAGTATGTTCCTCTATTCACAATTCTACAAAATGTTAACAGTCTATAGCCAAGACTGTTTGAATAATAAAAAGCAAAAAAATTTCACTCTCAAGTGCCTACGAACCTGCATCTCTACCTTAAGATTAGTCAGCATTTAGTGGACTTATTTTATTCATTGTCAATGTGTTTTTTCAATAAGAACTGTCAAAAATTGTTGTAATACTATGAGGTTATTACGAGAATACTATAAAGTATGCATGAAGACAGTACAGCTGGAGTATCGACCGATGCGCAGCCGAAATCCAAAATGTTTAGAACAGAATCAACAAACTTCTTGTGTGGAGTCCGGTCAAACCCTGGTGGCAGTCATGTTTGTTTTTATTATTAGAGGCCGCTTACACGCGTAATCATTCCATTTTTGGAATTCGCATTTCCTCATATGGTAGGATGAAAATACCCTATAAAATACCACAAAATTACACCACGTGACTACAACTTATGGTGTTACGGTGACAGATGTATAATAATTCTTGATATGAGCAAGTACCTTGTAAACAATATATTTTTTTAACCATATGGTATTGACCAATACTATAAAAACAATAAAATGTTCTTAAGCAAAACATGCTATTTTCACTTTAATTTGCTGATTTTCCCCAAACTGATTACGATGACCCCATAATTTTATTTTATTTTTTCATCCTTGCAATATGAAATGTCACAAAAGTAAAAAATAGAGAAAAATACATTTTTGTCAAAAAAAAAAGAAAGATAGAGTGAGTGAAATCTGAATATACTTGTGGGTTCATACATAGGACAACAAATATGACCAAGGCCTTATGTTGACAACGAGATCCAACTTCAGGAAACAGTTGTAGCTAAGTTTCTTTCAAAACAAACCAAATATGTTATGCTATCCTTTGTTTTTCAAAATCAAAAGAAAAAATACAAATCAGAAATTGTAAAAGTCTGTTGTTCTGATTCAAGACTACGGAGAGATGATGAAAAGCATGACATTTTTTCCATTGAGTATGTCACTGTCGCAACATTCATAGGAGATGAAAACTTTCAGTCAGAAGCAGAAAACAAGACAAATGACAAACATAAATATCTAGTGAATAATAATTATCATATATGATTTATTCTATTTTCCTTGAAAACATACAGTTTTGTTCACAGCTTGGATTCTTCATACGTTTTCATAAAACTTGTGCTGCTCACAATTATTTAATGCCATAGTTCGTAAAAACATATCACAACGTTAAAATGCAAGATTAAAAAAAATGAATAAAGTTTTGTACTTCTGGAATAAACGGTTGCAACAAAAACAATGAGCAAGTAGTATAAGTACTATGACTGGCTGCTGGCCAGTGTGTTCTAACAACTAATTTTGTAGGGATTCTGAGTCAAAATGGAATCTCCAAATTCAAGTTGAGTTAGCTTGTTGACTACTGGAGAGTTCAGTTTAAAAAAAAATTAAAATTATATTCAACTATATTAAAGGGGAACCGCTTTTTGAGCGTTTTGCATGGAATTTATTTTCACTGATTTTTGATGAGTCTAATGTGAAATATAGGAAAAAAAGTATATTCGCTGGATTTTATTTTCACGGAATCATCCCTTCAGCGAAAATAGCGAAAATATATTCCAAGCAAAAATAAAGTATTCTACAGTAATTAAAGCTGCCTCTGTCTACGAAGTAAATGAATGCTTATTATGCTTGCTTACTCAAACTGTGATTGACAGGCATTTTGCATACATTAGCCGCCATTTTAAACTCAGGATTTTTACTTGTCGTGCACGTTTCGACCAAAAACAACGTCATCAAAAGCCCAACCAGATGAGTGTAATCGCTAGCGTACATATTCATGCCCCGGTAGGAATGTATTTGGAATCACAGCTTGATCTCTAAACATTGTAAATGGCACATTTCACGGAGCTCCCGCCACGATGCGAGTGGCTTGGTTCGGATTAGCATACTAATTGCGGTAGCCATCTTGCCCCTATATATAGTACCGGTTCCCCTTTAAGTAACTTGAGGCACAAACCAAAATGATGTGGCCCATAGATTTCCTTTGTTTTTACACTTGCTTTGTTTATAAAATATGAATTTCATTTTATGAGTTACAAATTAATTATAAATTCTACAATTACATTGTATAGTAAGATGTTTTTTTTAAGATCACTATATTAATGTAAGATTTGTTGTTGGGTCAATGACACGCCAGGGAATTAGCGCAATTAGTTGCGTCACAGCAAAGGTTGGTACATCAATGATTATCATTTTGATAGCATACAGAAGTTGGAAAATAACTAAATGTGACTGGCTTCACAAAGAAGCAAAATCATAAACTGATATAAAGCTATGTGCATTCATGAAACAGATCTGTGGAAGCCCACAATATAGGATAGCACAAATCAAAATATGCAGATAAACCTGTAGCCTCAAAAGAGAAATTAGAAGTCTGCAGTGGGTGAACTACATCCAATCACAAACTTGTTCTCATAATATTATAGCTTTCATTTCATAGAATAACATATACTTTCTTGGTGAGAAAAATCTGATACGCGCTCCTCTAAAAAGCACATGTGTCAGTATTTCATGTATGTATGTATATATATATTTATCAAGCCGACACTGTGCAATAGCATGATACGAACTAGCGCTAACAAGATGGCGAAACAACAATTAATGACGTCATGGATTATAGAGTTTCGCGAGTATCGATGAGATATAATCGGAGAAAAGTTTCATAAATAATATTCAATATACTACATATATACATGTATATGCATTATATACATGCTAAATTTCATGTCTAAAATAGACTTGAATCTAAATGTTCAATTGACCAATCACTACACAGTATATCAATGTAGTATGTGATCCTCAAAGAAAGAAGAATTATAAGCACCAGTCAAGATGCCAAAGTAGGGTGGCATCTTGACCAAACAACCTTTTACAGAGAACCACATGAGATTCAGTGCAGACAAATACTATTAAAGTCAGTGTACTAGTTATGTACACTTAAACTGATATAGCAAGAGACATAGACCAGCTCTGGATGTAGTTTGAATCCACGAATAACCACAAAGTGCTGGCACTCGAAAAGATTATTATAACTTCTTTCAAATACTGAATGAAAAGTTTATTTGAAATACCTTATCATATCGCATTTATATTTTATCCATATTTATCATATCTCACTACTGTTACGTATGCTGTGATTGTTTGAAACTCAGTCACATGACATTGACATCAGCTCTGCCATCATCAATATCACGGTCATGACCACCAATACTTGAGCAGGCAACAAATCATGATATTGCCTTCACAAACATGTGTTGTTATTTAATAGTGGTCCAGCATATTTTAATTATTATAATCAATGGTAGGATTCTACTCTTTCATATGAATGGTTAGAAACACAAAATAAAATAAAAAGTTTCTAGTCAGTTTGTTTGTAAATCAATGCTCTTATGTGCTTTTTAATTTGTTTTGTCATTTTAAAAATTGGGCTTTTATAATTTGCGATTGCATATTTTTCATGAAAACTCTAAAATCCACAACAAATATTGGGCCACATTTTTAACCATGACGACCATGCTACTAAGCGACTCCAAGCGTGCAGAGAGAATGAAAATTAGTGTACACATTTCTGATAGAAGCAGAAAAGAACCAAAATGTGCATTTACTGTATACGTAATAATCAATATACAATTATATAAACTGTTATTTAAGAAAACGGGCAACACATTTGGCAACTGACTCCATTTTGAACAACTGTTGCTTGTGTAAAAACATTGCATACAACTTTCACTGGAGCACATGATGTTCTTACACGTTGAATTACAAAAATGAAAACCTGCAATAAAATGTTAAAACCTTTAAATAAACACATGTTGAATATATCAATAACGCATCAGTGTTATTGCTATGGAAGGGTCAACATTATAAGTCTATACATGGATGGCATATCAACATAGTCAGGAATGAAAAAAAACGATCGTACTTGTACTTACCA
Organism: Saccoglossus kowalevskii; assembly: GCF_978046115.1. Classification (NCBI taxonomy): domain Eukaryota; kingdom Metazoa; phylum Hemichordata; class Enteropneusta; family Harrimaniidae; genus Saccoglossus; species Saccoglossus kowalevskii. The sequence goes on from NC_140657.1 coordinate 28,956,039, forward strand.
CAGGCCAAGAAATACTAGCGTTCATTTTTCAACAATTTTGATATTTTACAAAAATTAGAATAATTTACCTTTTCTGGTGTCATTTGCACCAATTCTAAAAGTTCCATACTGTGTCTTCTGGGACGACTGCTGTCTAAAAATGAACAAAAAAAAGAGAGAGATCAATTTCAGTAAATGTCAAGATCACATGTGACCTGGTTTCCATGTCTCCCCTAGGGTCAATGGGGAATGGTCAAACTAAACTACTTGCAGACCTCAATCAAGGTAATTCCAATGTTGCATTCATTAGTGTAAGAATTTCGGACAGTCTCCTTATCGAGATTGCATGGCACACTCGGCAGTGGAAGTATTTGACCTCGTTTTAGTGTTCAACCCCAGGTAGGAGTTCATCAACACGAGTATAATCAAGCCAATAAGTTACCCATGATCCAACTGTACACGTTATTACAAATACATGTATGTGTTCTGCAAATCACATTTTAAAACCAATTTGAGTTCTGACGTGGAAAAGTCAGGCAATGCAAGGGTCACAGCTGCAGCTGTCAATTACAAGTGTTTTGGTTCATAAAAGTACCCCAATATTATTACAACTTGTCATCTTTTCTTCATTTTAAGAAATCTTAGAATGAAAGAAATGTTTGATGAGGGATTTCCCGATTCCCAAATTACTGTTAGATGTGATGTAATTCTATTTGCACATGCGTAAATTAAGGTAGGATAAAAATATGAAAAGTCCAAAAGAGCACTGGTAGACATGCAACCCGGAAGAAGTCAGCGGCATATTTTAAACAGTTTTTTAATTATAGCGAAATGAGTGTGGGTGGGTACAGAGAAATTGGACTGAAATAAAGATGGTACATGTGTGTTTCACAGAGTAAAATATGACCATGACATAGTTTTTCAACTCCCAAAAATACTGTGGAAAAATGTGAAAATATTACGCTAAGACAAAGATAATTTGCATGCTCGTTATTCTTGCTTAGACAGAATAGTGCGCAAATTTTCAAAAGCTAGTATGAGTTAGTTTTAAGATGATGGCAGTTTTATTTCAGGAGTACTTTGATGTTGTGAGTTGAAAACAGTTGTGTTCAGTGCCCTGCGACTCTGAGCGTTCGGAACGTTCAAAATCTGTCCTTCCTTAGGCCATCAATTCAAGAACCCCCAATTGAGAAGCATGGAATGAATACTAGAAATGTTTAAGTACAAATTTAAGATTTGTCTGTTTAAAATTAAAAAGCCAATCGGCTAATAAAGCCCTGCTTTATGATTAGGTTTTAATACTATCAGAAAACTAAGAACAAATTGAAATTGATTTAGTTAAGAGATGATAACTGTTTAATGTAATATTGTAATGTAAAATACCACATTGTAATGTAAAATGCCACACTGTAGTTGGAATGCCACACTGTAATGTAAAATGCCTCATTGTAATGTAAAATGCCACATTGTAATGTAAAATGCCACATTGTAATGTAAAATGCCACATTGTAATGTAAAATACCACATTGTAATGTAAAATGCCACACTGTATTAGTACAAATTCAATGTTTAACAGAGTGTCAAAAATGAGCAGTGGGAAAAAAAAAGAAAGAAAATTTTCGATGTAGACAATGGAGTAAGATTGTAAACAAGACAAGACGTGTCTACTGAGACACTCAGCACAGTAGGTTGTTTGAAATCAGCAACATCAGCAAAAAAAAAGATAAATTGCAACTTACATTCAGATGCATCATTGCCATGTTGAAATTCTACAAAATTATGCATACACACAATACAAAAAATGCTGCCAGTCAGTCAATTCTAACACAGAATAAACACTGACAATTCAGGCACTCTGATCACCTACACAGGAAACTCAACTCCGGTCAAAGTTTACCAATGAGTTGGAGGATATCAAAATTAGCCTGACACCCGTTACCGTAGAATGGTTACCATGGCAATTAACTCATTCAAGAATGCAACGTCATCTGATGAGTCTGTTTTGGGAATTTATATCAGAAGCAGCCATTCAGGAAAAGGTGGAAGGCTTACGAGAGATAGAAGCATTGCTATTACTGTAAAATACTTTATTTTCACTTGGAATAAATTTTCACTTAAGGGATGATTCAGTGAAAATAAAATCTAGCGAATATATCTTTTTTTCTTAAATTTCATATTCAACTCATCAAAAATCAGTGAAAATAATTTCCATACTAAACACCCAAAGAGCCTTTTCAGCGAAAATAAATTAAAATAAAGTATTCTACAGTATAAGAATTCCTCCAAGAAGGTGCCATTCAAGAAAGGATAGAATAGGTAGACAACCAGAGAGAGGGAATCATTACTATTCCTCTAGGCAGGTACCATTCGAGAAAGGGTAGAACAGGTAGACAACCAGAGAGAGGGAATCATTGCTACTATAAGAATTTCTCCAGGAAGGAACCATTCAAAAAAGGGTAGAACAGGTAGACAACCACTGATTGAATCATTGCGACTATAAGAATTCCTCCAGAGGTACCATTCAAAAAAAGGTAGAACAGGTAGACAACCACTGATTGAATCATTGCGACTATAAGAATTTCTCCAGGAAGGAACCATTCAAAAAAGGGTATAGCAGGTAGACAACCAGAGAGAGGAAATCGCTGCTACTATAAAAATTCCTCTAGGAAGTTACCATTCAAGAAAGGGTAGAACAAGTAGACAACCACTGATTGAATCATTGCTACTATAAAAATTTCTCCAGGAAGGAACCATTCAAAAAAGGGTAGAGGAGGTAGACAACCAGAGAGAGGACATCATTGATACTGTAAGAATTCCTCCAGAAAGGTACCATTAAAAAAAAGGGTAGAACAGGTGGACAACCAGAGAGAGGGAATCATTGCAAATATGACGAGAGCACTGGTTGACATAACAAAAACTTTTTTTAGAAACAAAGCATAATAAGTAACCCATGTGCAATGTTTAATATAAGTGTGCAGGTACCATGTGTTTTAATTGGGATAGTACAGAACATACACATACATGTTTCAGTATACGAAGAATGTTTGGATTTACTATTGGTTGTCATAGCAACACCATTTGATGGTGTACTTCCCATGCCAGCCTTGTTCTTCTGAACAGCTGCAGTGTAATTTGTGGTCACTGGAATAAAAGAAAAACGTGCACTACAAAGCTCATACAATGAAACATAACATGCAAAGAAAAATAAAACATATCCACAAATTTTGGCATTACAAGCAAACTATATAACATACGATATTTCCTCTATTACAAGCTCATTTCCAATATAATAATATTATGGCATATTTAACGTGGTATTTACATAAACATGTGCACCTCCAATAAAGCTAATACAGTATAAGTAGTGCATGCATTTATGCAAAAATTACATTTTAATGATTCAATATATAATAAAAACAATTTTTGATTTATGTGCATTTATTCAATTCTAATAGAGCAATTACGATAAATGTCATTGATTTTGAATATTAGCAATCTGCGTTCAGGTAAAGATTGTTTTTGAGAGGGTGACAAAACTTGAGTGAGTGAGCGTGGTGATTGGATTCGATTATAACCATGATCCCACTGCATTGCTTTATTTTGTAAATTGACCAGGGGTGGTTAATTTTATGCAAACCATTAACAGAAATAGAGCTACATATTCAATTGAAGATTATGGGATGCCAGTTATTTATTCACCTACGAAGCCTAGAGAAACGATAGTACCAGTAAATAAATCAAGTCATAGAAAACTGCACCTTATTTAGGACCATTTAAAACTACAAACTTGACCTAAATTTAACATGCGACATGAAATGATAATCAACTACTTACATCAACAATAAAACACAGCGGTTTTAGCAACTTAAAAATGCAACAATGCTATGATCAATTGAAAAATAAAACGATTTTCTAATAATGCAACTGATCTGATCTAATCAATTTAATCTGTAACAGATCACTTGCAGGGATTAGGATTTAAACTGACGGTCCTGACGTACTGAAGACCAGCTGACACTGATCATAAAGAGGATTTCTGAGGGAAATAACATCGAGCACCTTTCGCCACCATTAATAACACATGGTGCTGACAAGTTGAAAGGTCACAGGAACAGTCACTTGCTCAGAAATATTAACAGTCGACATGCACATAATTTATAATAAACTATGGTGGATTTTAACAACAATAAAACAATTTTAGAGTATTTACGAAACATATCAATCATAAAATATTACAGCGAACCAAGCATGTACCGATATCAATTTAGACTTGGTATTACTTACGACCTTTGGTAAACAGGTCTCAGTCTAACTACAGTGGTTTTAACAGTCCATGTCAAACATTTTGAAACATAATAATTTAAACTTCATTACAACAGGTTAACAACAACGTGCGATTACACCTATTATCCAGTTCCGATTGCTGTTGCTTCGGTTTCAAGACATAGTCACATAGTAAACAACCACTATTGTTGTAAAAAGACGTGGACCAAGCGGTTGCCTTGTATAAAAGCCAAGTATCAGTAGAAATAACTTGATAACAATAGAATGTATTTGCATAACAATAGTCAATTGGTGGTGAACCACTACAATGGCTTACTCATTTTGTATATAGGGGAGGTAGGTTGAAATGAGAGGGTGGTTCAACATGTAAAACGCTTGTATAACCTTGTTACATGCAGTTAAAGGGGAACCGCTCAATCCCAGGGATTGCACCAAAGAATCATGGGACACTATTGTTTATGTTGTTTACAATGTTAATCTATCTTTTGTTATCCATTGTTATTTTAATGCAGAAAGTAAATTTGTTGTGAAATTAATCTTAACTGGAAGGTACCCCTTTAAGAAAAGTCTGAAATGGGGGTCAGATAATAGGAATGTTTGTTGAAACTAGGAACAAAGAGAATGCCATAGGTGATTCAAGCACACATCATCTCTGAGAATGGGTGCCATCGTTTATTGTAAAAATAAAAACAAAGGAACAAACCACTTCATACAATCATATAATAAAACTTAGTTATAACACATAGAAAATGTAGTTAATGAGAACACATGATGGAAACAGTTTAGCAGATGAAACACTATAATTTAGTTACAGAGTCAAGTTTATTGCAAATAAGTGAACTGAACTATTACTAACTACGTAAGATAACTAGCAAATATATAGCAATAATGATTGGGTAATAGCAATGTTATACCAACAATATCAGATACGCTAAGCTAACTAGTAATGTTGTACTATACTAACAATAATGTACATTAGGTAAGCTAACCAACAATGTTTAAGTAAGCCAACAAGCAATATTTTACCAACAAGGTACAGAAATGTAATATTAGGTAAGCTAACTAGCAATGTGTTGCCAATTATATATATTGGGTATGCTGACCAGCAATGTTACACCAACAATGTTTAACCAGGTACGCTAACTAGCAATATTTTACCAACAAGGTAATATTATGTAAACTAAGTAGTAATGTTCTACCAACAAAGTTTTAATAACTAGGTATGTTAACTAGCAATATTTTACCAACTAGTTAAGTGGATTAGCAATATTGATAAACATATTTATTAAGAGCTTACCTTTCAGATTATTTTGTTGTGGAGTTGACTTTGAATTAAGACTATGGTCACTGAAACATAAACATATAGAGTCAAGTTCATGTGTTCATATGCAAATTTGTATTATATGTGGACAGTTTTTTTTCCTGTGCCATTTTTCATAGAATTAAATGAAAAACGAAATTAATAAAATCAATTCTGCAAAACAGATAGAAATTGTTATTTGATTTTCCTACTGTAGAATACTTTATTTTCGCTATTTTCGCTGAAGGGATGATTCCGTGAAAATAAAATCCAGCGAATATACTTTTTTTCCTATATTTCACATTAAACTCATGAAAAAATCAGTGAAAATAAATTCCAAGCAAAACGCCCAAAAAGCCTTTTCAGCGAAAATTAATTCCAGCAAAAATAAAGTATTCCACAGTACTGTAAAATCTGTATTAGAAACCGCGGCTTCTATTAAAATGGTACAATGCAACAGAGGGGATGCGGCTTCTATTAGAGCATCTACACATATGAGAAATGGTGAATTTTTGGTTCTCAATTGTTCAAAAAAAATGGGTGCGACTTCTAATACAGAATTTACGGTATTACAAAATTCTTGGTGACACGATTTAATTTATTTTAGCAGGTGATGTGTAAAGGTGACTATATTACAGCTGAAAGTGAATAAATAAAACATTTCTATTTGAGCAGAAAAAAATAAAAATAAATTGTTTTGGTCTCAAAGAACAGCACATGTTGTTTTAAAGAAATAGTTGATTTCTTTTACAGATTGTCTCCATTCATGATGAAAATAAGTTTGACGTTGTTCAAATTCATTTGGCATCAATTGAGACTATATTTACGATTCCAGAAAAATTACACTGCTACATAAATTTTTCATTTTTCACTGACTCGCGAAATGAGTTAAAATTTTACATTGTGAAATTAAAGCAGTTTACAGTACTCTGATACCTTTCTGTTTTATTCAACTCTTGAATTCCTAGAATTGATCGTAGATCGGTGAGATTCATCTGAGCAGTAACTTCTCCCGTTTTGTCACCAACCTTTAAAAAAAAAGAGAGTTCCGTAGCATAGTTAGTTCCAAAGACAATAATGGGACATAGATGGTATCAATGTTTTCACTAATGTTTCATCAGTCGGTAATGGTGAATTGGCTACAATAAATAATGCAACTTTCACCATCCCATGAGGAATTAAACAAAGAATTATCCTGAGAAAGTGATCCCACAAAGAAAAAAAAATTAAACAAGTCTTTAACCAAATTAAACAAGTCTTTAACCTAGGGTAGCATTCTAAATAACATAACTTTCCATTTGATATAATAATGATATCTCCCCATTTGCAAAGTGGCTAAACAAATTAATTGCCAAGTATCTAGAAAAATGATACTATTAGGCACAGAAAGACTAAGCCAAATCCCAAGTTATAGCATGTTACGGTACATATGCATTCATCTAAGTCTGAATACCACACACTCTCATAAATACAACAAGAAAAAAATGATTCCTTTTTTGAAAGGTAATGCATGTATATATCACGATGTATTGTTTTTCAAAACTGGGAAATGTGACATAAAGAGATATTGTAAAAGTTGGACCTGGGCAATGGTACAGTGGTTATGTTCACTCAGCAAAGAATCTGAGTACAGTCTGCCCTGCCTTCCATACACGCATTATTAGGTTTGAGAGACTGGTTTGCACACATGCACTTGCAATTAGCAACTAAGACAAAAAAGTCAGGAGTGACAGCAGTGATTTCAATGTCCGGAAATTTCGCTTGCCACAACATTATTAAATGGGTTATGCCAGTGATGTAATGAATTATATTGTAATTTTAAGTGTTCATGTGGATTTCATTTAGACACGGTTATATTTTATATATAGTACCGGTAACTATGACAGCAGATTTCACAAAATTTAGCAAAATTTGAACCAACAGATTAGTAGCTTGAAATCTATAGGTAATTTTTTCAATTTTTTTTTCAAATATTTCAAGGGGCAATTATTGACACATACACAAGTTCACATACACAAGTTACCATACAGCATACAATATTCTGAAATTATGAACAAATTATAGTTAAAAAAAAAGATATGGACAACAGCTCAAATCAAACAAGAAATATAATACAGGGTGGTAGTAATTTGATGATGTGCGAATCAGTCTACATGTAATCACAGAAACGAAGGTACGAGACAATGCAGGTATCATGTTGTTTTGAAATAGGAAACATCATTAGCTCATGGTGCCATATTGAATCATACCTCCTTTGCAAACCTCAAGTACGGTAACTTAAACATGCATGTCAAACTCCATACTCTACAACTTTAAAAAAAAGGAACAATTGAAAAACCTGCGAGTCATCGCCATTGTTGTCGTCACTTGCGTTTTGCTGTAAAAAAATGTTTTTTACAGACAGAATAGATCCAAAAACCCCCCATAATGTTAAGTCAATTCGATGATCATTAGATTCATTATTGAGAACAGTGAGGGGTCCATTTTTTGCCTGGCGGCCATTTTGTTGCTATGGCAGCAGGCTGCCGATAATGCAAGATACAGTTGTAATTTATATGTCCTGTCACGTTGTTTTCCTGTGGAGTTTCTTTGTAGTCAAACTAGTGCTACTGCCACTATAATTGAATATTATTTGTAATACACTCAAATTAAATGAAATCAAATAGTTCATAGCAAGTCTGTAACGTATGATTGCAATGAAAACTGCATTGAATATGTGAGAAAGTATTCCAAGGAAAACAAGTCATGACATAGTCCCTGTCTGTTTTGAATCAAAACTGTAGTGAATGTGCATGCTCATTGCATGACCCATGACACATATATAGAAGAGATGAGCATACACTCACTCAAAATATCATGCTCTAGAAAATGTTAATGTATATAGCAGATTTGAACAAAACTCTGATGACTGAAATTAAGTTCCACTAATACGGCCGTTATTGACTATCTTGAAAGGGACCACGAAATGATGAATTGATGAATGTGTGAAGTTTGAAAACGATTGGTCAAGGCATGTCAGAGACATGGCTCTGGATTAGCACTCATTTAAACAAAATGGCCACCAGTGAACCATTGTGAATCGGATCTGACCGATATCCAGTTCTAGAATGGAAGAAATGCTAGATTTTGATGAACTGCTTGCACTCAAATGGTTGCCAAAATTCTGTAAATTTGTTTTCAAGAACAATCGGCCTTGCGGTCGGAAGAGCTCCGCTGTGATTTACAAGAGCAGATATCTCCAAAAAGTGACACGTGATCCTGAGGGAGGGGTGACCTCCTGACCTCAAACACACATGCAATCAACATGTTACCTCAAGATAACCCTGACCCGGGCCCTTGAGATGATCATGACCTGTGTTGAAGATTTTGGGAAGGTGTTTTAGTCCATCCCACCCTCACTGTTCAGTATCACCCATATAAAAACAGCAAACTAATAAACCTTGAATTGACCTTGATCTGAACATTTCTGGAAAACATTGGCCCATCCAGTTTATTTTCCAAGACAATGTGTACTGAGAAAGCCTAGCTTCCAGCTGATACAGTTGTCCAAATTGTTTTTAAAATAAAGCACTCAAATAGACACTTGCATATGGTGCCATGAAAATTACAAGCCTGAGTGTAATCCATGCAAACAACATTCATGCTAAATTTTAAAGCAATCTGACAAGCAGTTGTGAAAAAAAAATCATTTTTAAGCATAAATGACAGAAGCATTCCTAAAAAATAGAGGTTTACATGTGATGTCATGAAATGAACAAATCTGACAGAGGACCATCCCAGGTAGGTGTGGTATAAATAGCAAGGCAATCCAGCAGGCGGTTTTGGAGAAGAAGTCGACTGGATGAAAAAAGACGGCGTAAGAAGACAACAGGTGTTGCCAACCCATTAGATAATAGCGGAGCTTAAAAACAAGCAGCCTTTCGGCTGAGATAGCTCTGCTATTAGCAATGCACATTTCAACTAAAGAACTGAAGATATCATTAGAAAATGAACAAATCTGATACCGGTCTACCTGAGGTCCCTATATGTATAGTATCTAAGCAATAGGACTTGCTGTTTTCAACAAGAAGACGAAAATATTACTTTTTATATGAAAATTAGAAAATTGAAGATATCATCACGACATGAAGAAATCTAGAGAGGTATGCCCAAGGTACATATACACCAAATATCAAAGCAATAAGGCTTGTAGTTTTCAAAAAGAAGTCGAAAAAGTAAAAAGTTGACACGGACAACGACTGACAATAACTGATATGACGAGCTCTGCTTGATGAAGCCAACAGCGGGGCTAAAAAGTCAACAGAGACAACAGTTGAACAGCTAAAAATTGGCTAATTTAAGCAAATCATTTATACAGATTATTTATACACGAATTGTGTAACCAAAACCTATTCAGTTAAGTTGTGGATTATCCCAAAGCATATTATACTAACCTGTTAAGTGGTTCTCAAGATACAATGTAACAGTGAAAATGTCATAATACTGTATTTGTTCTATTAGTAGCACATCCACTCATAATAAGTAAATGACAGTTATGTCTGTGGTTATAACAATGTTTACAATACTATTTTTTGCTTAAATGCTATTGTATTAAAGGTGAGCTTCTAATAGGGAAAATATAGTACATGTACTAACGTACCTCTCTTGAAATATCAAGATGCTGTGTGGCGAAATGTAATGCCTTCTCACGTCTACCGAGTGCAGTATGGGCATTTCCCAGACTCCAACAGGCTCTCCCTTCTCCAACTCTGAAAAAAATTAGACAACTAAATTTGTTACTCTTTTTTTTTTTGATGAAAAACATTTTGTCCATACATTTTCACAAAATGTTGCCCCAAAACAGGTCTATGGAAAACGTGTCATGATTGTTTTGATCAGCAGTATTTTGATATTAGTCAATATTATTTTTTAAATCCAAATATTTTTAATATTAGTATTATTTTTTAAATCAAAATATTTGTTTCCCTCTATCGTAGCCTTCCTTTAAAAGATAAGATTCAATAAAATGCAAACAAACCATAGCACAGTCGCCATTAGCTATCAAATTTAAGATGTATAATTTTCTTTATAGCAATATAGTTTGAACATAAACATAAAATATTGATCAAGAAGATGTATAAAGTTTGAAGATGACCAGTCAAATATTACTCTGGAACAGCATTCATGAAATCAAAATGGCCGCAAATCGTCCAATTCAAATCTGACAAGCAAATTGACGTACATCAAGGCTCCATAATGTCCAATGTATATGTACCAAGTTTGAAGAAAATCAATCCATAAATGACTAATATCCGGTTCCGGAATGCCAGAAATGCTTGTTTTCGATAATTTTTTTAGCACAAATATGGGCACCATTCGGCCATCTTCAATCCCATCAAATTGATGTGCATATAATATTATGTATGATGTGAAGTTTGAATATAATTGGTCCAGGCATGTTTAAGATATAGGTCTGGACGCACTGATGCACGCACAGAGGTGATTCCATAAGTCCTCGTTTTCGGACGGTGTCCGAACAGAGACTAAAAATAGTACCACAACCAAGAGATTTCTGGTATATTGAAACAAAGCCATATACATTGTATAGCAGGAAATTATGGTGTTTGAAGCATCAATCACGCAATGAACTGCAAATTATTGACTCACCGATCTCCTAACAGTTGTGCAATTTTTAAATGTTTCATATGGTATTCAATTGCAGACTCGTAGTCTCTAAGTAAAGTGAAGGTGTTACCAAGACTATAACAAGCCTGTGCCTCAATGGCAGAGTCTCCCAGCTGTCTGGCTATCTGCAGAGTTTTCCTAAAAAAAAGAAAAAAAAAAGAAGGGAATTAATTACCAAGCACCCTATTGGCTGATGTAGCTATTCGTGTAGATGGGCTTTCGCTAACCCTTTGTCAGTCATCAATGGGGATTATTATTCACATTTTTCAGACAGATCCATGACTTCTCATTTCTCTCTATTTATGAAGCGAATAAATCAGTGTGAAATCAGCGATGAAAGACAATATTGTATGAGGGAAGTGATCGAAATCAAACTGGGCGGTTTCCCGCGGTGCTCCGACAACATCCGGGAAGTCAGCAGAAGCTCCTTGACCGGCCGAGGGTTCCCGTCAACACTGGCACATTTCCGGGGTTAGCCGGCGCTCATTGTTCATGATTATAATCTTATTGTTCAAATGTTCTCACCTTTCTAAAGACAGACAACGACAGACTTTTTACTCCTCTTCAGTCCCTGAAGAGGAATGCCACTTTTATCAACGAGTGACATGTTGCTACATTCATTGTGATGTTTTCAATGTCTAGTGCGTCTAGATTTTATTTATATTCACGCAATTTCACCCATGTCTGACCTCTAGTCTAGGCAAGACTGGCATTAGCGATGTTCTGCAGAACTTCCAAGTGCTGAGTTTAAGCATGGAGCTCCATGGTTTAAGTTCCACGATTGAAAAAATAAAATAACATACAGTCTCATTTTATATCAGACTATTGTTGTTATTATTTCATTGGTGATATAGAGTGAATGCCGTAATTGTAGTCGAATTAATGTGAAATATTTTCAAACATTCTCCAACTAAAATTAACCCCAGTGCAAAAATACATTTAAATACGACTCACGGGACATGAACGCGAAATATTTACAGACATTCTCGACCCAACCCCTAGTCAAAAAAATATATTTAAATACGACCCATGGAAGATGAACGTGAAATATTTACAAACATTCTCGACCCAACCCCTAGTGAAAAAATACATTAAGTACGTGCCACAGAAGATAAACGTGAAATATTTACAGACATTGTCGACCCAACCCCTAATCAAAAAATACATTAAATACGACCCACGGAAGATGAACGTGATATATTTACAAACATTCTCGACCCAACCCCTAGTGAAAAAATACATTAAGTACGTCCCACGGAAGATGAACGTGAAATATTTACAGACAAAATAATGAAGTGAATATTCGACCCGGTCCCTAGTAAAAATAAAATAAACGACCTGCGTACGCTAAATATTCGCAATTCGACTCTGATCCAAAATACTTAATCTTCGCGGGTGAAATATACGAGTGTGTCACATCTTGTCAGCAGTACATGTAAATACATACACATGTATGATGGGCATTTACTGCAAACGCCAAGTCCGAGTTTGATAAATTTCAGCATGTAACTGTTTGAAACGGCAAGCGGCGGGAGGTCCGACGCTTGTATAAAACTAAGAAACTGGGCGTCTTCATTATTTGTCGGTGAAGGAGAGGGTAATCCAGTTTCTTTTAAAAATGACATCGCTCTCTCGGCTTGAACGGGATACATGTTGCAGTGGTCGCATTCAGGGTTTTCACACTTTGTAAATATAATCGTTCCTATTCGCTTCTGTAAATGGGCATTCATAAATTTCATTTCCGTAAATATGTCGGCGTTTTCTGGTTGATTTGAATATACCACAGAGTGACTGTGAATAGACATTGTTTTATAAATAAAGTTTTATTATGGCTACATAATAATGCATTTGCTACATTACAACTAATTTCTCTTGGCAACTATGTTACGTAAAATGCGTCGTCTGGCGAATTTCTGATGTACATTTCTGTTGTTATAAAATGCATTCCTCATACTTTCGTACGGGGAACCGCCGGTCTTGCCGTGGAACTGCCTGTGTTCGCGAGGAAATGCCGCACTTACGAGACGTGTGAACAATTGACACCTCAAATTAAGTGTGAATCACTACTTCCAGGGAAGCTCCGGTTCGGGAAAACTATGGTATTTCCGTGACATGTCGTGCCGGTTCGGGCATTAGCGGAGTCCCACAGGAAACCGCCCAGTTTGATTTTGGTTTCCTCCCTTAGCAAATACGACTAAAACTATATCATCCTCATCAGAAGTCCAGTGTACAATGCCAGGGCACAATAACCTATCAAAGTTCAAATCTCTGAAATATCTGCTAGTAAACTAACTTTCATACTGTATACATTTTCTACAACACTAGTAAGATAGAGATGCAGTTTACCTGACAGGTATTTTAATTAGTTAATTAGGAAACCAAGATGACCTCCCTTGTCCACAAAACTATATATTTTCGGAAAGTTTATTGTATGAATTTTAAAATTTTGTTAGTATTTTTTGTTTATAGACAATGTAGTTTGAAATATGCACAAAAATGTGCTTTTTTGGTCAAAAGTGATTTAAAAAAAATAGTTCTAAACAATGCTGTTTCCTGTCAAAATTGGTTTATGGGTACATCTGTTTACTATGAAGAAAGCGCCGTCTTGAAAACTGTCTACCAGTTGTCAATTTTGCAGGGCAGCAGCTCAAATTTCACTACTTCAAGTTTATGCATAAATTAACATCCAGGCTAGTTGTCTGTTAAACTAAAAACAATGCCCCGACGTTTTGAAGATAAACACATTGTCACTCATTTGTGAAAATTTCAAAACAAAAGGTCAAAAGTTCTTAAAAAAAAAAATTCACTTCCAAGTGCCCACGAACCTGCATCTCTACCTTAAAATGTTCAAAGTCAGTACCGGTACTGTTAAATCAAGGTTGGGCCATTATAAACTTGGGGAGGAGGGTGAAAACATTTTAACAAGTACCAAAATGGTATACATGTATTGCGAGAAAGTTTCATACAAGCCTTTTTCCAATGAATGAGGTTATGCAATTGGCTGAATGACTCCACGATAAGAACCGTCGCTTCCTGTACGTTTTGTTAAACAGAAGTGAACTGAATAACGTGAAAAGAAACAAGATAATGCGTATCCCAGCAACACCTGCTGCTCATGAATACACAAGTAGCAATTATTGTCATTTTATGTTAGTTTTTATTCAGAGAACAGCCATGTATCTTGTTATTTGATTTGAGGAATTTGATTCCAAATTGCAATATTTATCAATGACACAATCGCAGACAAAAGCAGAGAGATTCCGACATTACATAAATCACAATGATGGTCTGAGCAACAACATTGTTATTTTCGTTACTTACTTATAGTACTCGGCTGCAATTTCGAATTCACCTAAAAATACATGTGCATTACCAAGGTTACTATACGCTCTCCTCTCGGCAGATTTATCACCAAATTCCTTTGCAATAGCAAGTCGCTGTGAAGAGAAAAAATGACATAAATATGACTAAAACTTGGCAAATTCCTGTTTCAAGAATTTTTTAAGATAATTTAAGGGAATCTTCATGTGACTTCCTCTCATGAAATGTTTTTTTCGTCAGATTCACATAATTCATGACCAGAGGTCGAAATTGAGGCCTGTCGAGACACGCAGATTTTAGCAGAGACAGGTAAATGAACACATTGTCTATCCCTGGTGCCAGGTGTATAAAGATATCAAGTTTTTAGTAACTGACAGAATTCGATAGCCCCATGTGGCTAATGTCTAGAAAATTGCTTTTAGTATTTTGAAGACTTATCAAATGTTGATGAGTCAAATCATCGCTATCATTAAATCATGTTGTGATTTATTATGCTAGGGACAGGTATATCATCAACTGCATTTGTATTCTCCAACCAGTCCAGTCAAATTCTGATGACTATTTCCTTTTTTTTTTTTAAATAAATTTTTGTGCCAGGCGACAGTTCCGGACATTGAAAGTCACTGTTGAATTTTTTGTATGTGCAATTGCAAGTGCTAGTGCTGACACATTTTTGAGTACATTTTTGCCACAGAAATCATATTCATGTTTGGGACTACATGAGAGGGCTGTGTGGCCATCTTCCTATCAAATGGCAATTTCAATTCGCTATCCTGGTTGATCGAACACAAGCACCAGCGGACCTTAACCAAGGTTCCACAAAGTCGCATTCGTTAGTGAATGAATCTCAGCCAGTGGAATTGGCCTTCCTTCTTGTTTCTGATAGAGCAGATATTTACACTATTCGTCGTTTACGAAACTAAAGGGAGTTGTATGCAAACCAGAAACAAGCAGCCTGTCGGCTGAGATAGCTCCGCTGTTAGCAATGCACATGGCAATTAAAGAACTGAAGATATCATTAGAAAATGAACAATATATATATAAAAAGCAACGGGACAAATCTGAAAGAAGTCCATACGTACGTATATATGTAATATAAAAGCAATCAGACTTGCGGTTTTCAACAAGAAGTCAAAAATATCACTTTTCACCAAAAATGATAAAAATAATCATCAAAATTAAATAATTGAAGATATCATCACAAAATGAACAAATCTGAGAGAGGTCCACATGTACCAGTAGTACCTATATATGTAATATCAAAGCAATTGAACTTGCGGTTTTTAACAAGAAGTCGAAAATATTACTTTTTACCCAAAACGACAAAAATATTCACCAAAATTCGAGAATTAAAGATATCATTACAAAATGAACAAATCTGAGAGAGGTCCACATGTAGTACCTATATATGTAATATAAAAGCAATCGGACTTGCTGTTTTTAACAAAAAGTCAAAAATATCACTTTTCACCAAAAATGACAAAAATAATCATCAAAATTAAATAATTGAAGATATCATCACAAAATGAACAAATCTGAGAGAGGTCCACATGTACCAGTAGTACCTATATATGTAATATCAAAGCAATTGAACTTGCGGTTTTTAACAAGAAGTCGAAAATATTACTTTTTACCCAAAACGACAAAAATATTCACCAAAATTCGAGAATTAAAGATATCATTACAAAATGAACAAATCTGAGAGAGGTCCACATGTAGTACCTATATATGTAATATAAAAGCAATTGGACTTGCTGTTTTTAACAAGAAGTCGAAAATATCACTTTTTACCAAAAATGACAAAAATATTCACAAAAATTAAAGAATTAAAGATATCATCACAAAATGAACAAATCTGAGAGAGGTCCACATGTAGTACCTATATATGTAATATCAAAGCAATTGGACTTGCGATTTTTAACAAGAAGTCGAAAATATCACTTTTTACCAAAAATGACAAAAATATTCACCAAAATTAAAGAATTAAAGATATCATTACAAAATGAACAAATCTGAGAGAGGTCCACATGTAATACCTATATATGTAATATAAAAGCAATTGACTTGCGGTTTTCAACAAGAAGTCGAAAATATCACTTTTACCAAAAATGACAAAAATATTCATCAAAATTAGAGAATTGAAGATATGATCATGAAATGAACAAATCTGAGAGAGGTCTACCCAAGGTACATATACACCAAGTAACAAAGCATTCAGGCTCGTAGTTATCAAGAAGAAGTCGAAAAAGTAAAACATTGAAACGGACGACGATGACTATAATGGTATACAAGTCTAAGAAATATACAATTACAAAAGGGGGTGGGGGTTTAGAATTAGAATAATTATTATGGGTGAGGGGGGGAACTCTTAGCATTTGGCTGATCATTTACATCATTTTGTATTTTAGAAAGAATGAAAATACATTCAAACATGTCTTTTCTTTGTGATAAACTTAAAAGAATTTGTCAAGCTATGTAGATCAAAAGATGCGTACAGGTAAAAGCAACATGGAGAAAATTTGGCAGACTTTGAATCAAATTGCAAACCTAAATTATGACTCCAGACAAGAGTATATTTTAATGACACTAGACAAACTCGAGATGACATGACATGTTAAAATGCTGTTCTAAACAAAATCTGTCAAAGTACTGGTATGTCCAAGGAATGTTTAAAGAAATGACTGTCAACCGTTTTGAACCAAATCACAAAGCAGGAACCACTTTGCATGTGTAAAGTTGGTACCAATTTTGCAAAGAATTTTATCTCAAATGAGTTGTATACAATTTAAGACAATTCAGTACAAATAATTGACAGTTTCAGCTAAAATTAAATCTGGCAAACAATAAATTAATTCACAGTACTGTAAAATCTGTATTAGAAACCGCAGCTTCTATTAAAATGGTACAGTGCAACAGAGCATCTACACATATGAGAAATGGTGAATTTTTGGTTCTCAATATTCAAAAAAAAATGGGTGCAACTTCTTTTAGGGATGCGGCTTCTAATACAGATTTTACAGTACTGTAATTTTATTTGGAGAATCGTTAAATATTTTGCAATAAATATTTTGGCAGAATAATTTTGCAGCAAGAAAATAAATGAATAAAAGAAGCTGTGATATTTTAAGAACAGTGAACTCTGATGTCTCTCACCTCTTCATGATACATGATCGCCTTGCTGAAATTACCAAGTAAATAATGTGTGTTGCCTAGGTTACCACATGCTCTTCCCTGTGCCGCTTTATCGCCTAACTTTTTAACAATTGCTAAGTTATCCCTGGAATAAGAAAAGACACAAGTTGTAAACAAACATGGAGGGCTTGGCATTTGCCTTAAGGTAGCAACAGGGAAAAATCATGTTAAAAATTTATCTATAATTTCAACATTCAAGAGGTTACTGAGCATTATCTGTAGGCGAATACACTACCATAACCCTTTGGACAAAATTTAACCTACGAAATATTTTTCAGATTATTTCATGAAATCTTGGATTTAGGCGAATACACTTTTCCCCCTGTTGCTACAGTAACCATTTGAACAAAATTTAACCTACAAAATATTTTCATACTATTTCAAAAATTATGATCATTGTAACCAATTACATGCATGTCCATTTTGTCCAAAACTAAACCAAGAATTCTAGAAAAACAAATTTGCAAAATGTGGCACTGAAATTGTAGCAGGAAAAATGATGGCGTTTAAATGGTTAAACCAAATGTCTTAACACTGTAAATATAGAGGGAAAAGCAAAACACACAATTGACTTTTGTTATAAATTATATTTTTAACTTTCCTGAAAGTATAAATCAAGAGTGAGGCATTTAAGATTTTAAAATGTTAACTCAAATGAAAGCGACATGAATGAAATCTTCAGCAGATAATGCTAGAAGGGTTGAGATTTTTGCATTATCTAGGTCAGAGGTCAATACTAGTTGCACTTTACCATTATTCTGGAGGTCATGCTAACCCAGTAATTAATAGTAGTTTTGTGATATTATACATGTCTAATATAATTCTGTAGATATACACTGTACTGGTAGTGTACTAGTAAATCATACTGCCCTCTATGACAATAAGCAGTAATAATACACATCTTTTGTTTTTATGTATTGTTGCTCATGTCTGGCAATGTACATGTAATTCATATAAAAGTCTGCAAATCATTAACAACAAGTTTTGTGAAGCAATAATTGAAGACAAATTGATTGAAACCGATACATGATAGCAGAATAGAGAAACAAATTACTTGTAAACATACATAACAGCAAAACAATGCTTTAAGAACTAAGACCCCCTAACTAAGCGGAAAATCCTCCCAAAAGTAGATATTTATAAATATGCGCCGAGCCCTCAATGAACATAGTTTTTTTTTTAAAAAAATTAAATCAAAATGATCAGAATTTTTGAATATCTCAAAATTAACACTAAATTAGGGGATATAGGGTGAGGAGGGGATACAAAGAGGAATAAATCCAACATCTCAATAACAACTGTTTGAATTGTGACCATGAGAGCCCTAAAAAACAGTTTTCAAAAAAAAAAAATTGTGAACAATTTCCAGAAAATTGGCCGATTGCTGATAAATTAGCTTCCAGCTTTTTAAACAATGAGGGCGCTATAACTTAAAATGCATATACTAGTACCCAAACTATTTCAATCAAAGAAAGCTCAGAAAGAACTCCCATGTGCTGAAGGGTATTGGAGGCATGAAGTACAACTGTAATACTTTAGTTACTATATTAGAAGCACATCTTCCTTACTTGTCCTTTAGTTTTACAGTAAGCACATGTGCTTTCTAATAGAGCAAATGATTAGGATGGTTCCAACAAGCTACAGTTCAATAATTATAAATATTTAATGAAATAATGATGACTCAATATTTTGGTCATATATCTTGACAGACCACAAAATTATAGTACTGATTGCATGTTACTATCTGCAGTAGTAGTTAGTACATTACAGTTATGCATATTGAGAAACACATTTAAAACTAATGTAATAACAGGTAATTAATATGCATGGATTTCAACCCTAAAGTAATCAGATCTGTAGATTATCTAAAAGTACTTCAAGATGTCTGTGGAGCATCTATTAAATTGGTTAATTTATGCAAATTAGGTAATCAGTAAGCACAACATTTAATCCCAAACTGAACATACATGTGTATGTACCAAGTTTCTTTTAGCCTGAGTGATTGAGATATTGGTGGAAAATTAAATATTGACTAATTTATATGCAAATTAGGTCATTAATAACACAGATTTCAACCAAAAACTGACCAAGTTTGCACATTATCCCAGAACATCTATGTACAAAATTTCATACCACTAATTAGAACTCCATAGATGACAATGTTAGCGTTTGAATGAATTTCTCCAAATAAAAGGGGTTACAAAGTTCAAAATATTGTTTTAATTTGTTGAATCTACATGTATTCTCTGTAATAAAATTCTGGCCAGTAAATAGATGTTGGCAAGCTAAAACTTCTACAAAATGGATGTAAAGAACACATACAGATTTGTCAGTTTTTCTACCTTCAATATTTTTAGAAACTCAGCAGTTATAAAGTGTCTAAATCAAGAGTTGCCCAGATCCACAGGTCACCAGTACTTGTCAATAAACAAAACTACAAACACAAGTCTAACAGCTGACTGAATTGACGTACACCCCCATACATCGTGTTGCAGATAAAATGCGGTGAAAGAAAACCCATTGGCAAACAACCAAAAGATTTTAAAGCTACGAACGCTGATATGCTAATTAGTGGCAAAAGACCTGGTAATGGATATAAAACAAAAGAACCTCATGTCAATTTGCCAAAGAGGGCGCACTTTAAAACAGAATGACTGAGCAGAATTTTTCTCATGAAAATATACATGAATACCGGTAGTACTTATAACTGAATATGATACTCTATCCTATGGTCATAAAATGTCTGAGAAAGAATAGTATATTAAGAAAACTGTAAAAAAAAGTCCTACACATAAAACTGATTTCCTATGGGGAAGATATGATATAGAGAGGGGCTAATGAACTAAATGCACAAAAAGGAGAAACTTACTCATAATATTCAGTAGCTTTTTGAAGGCATGCTTTAACTTCTTGTGGGAAATCTCCGGGGTCTGTGTGTCCTGATCTTCCAGCATGTTTACCCTTTGCATGATACACGTTGCCAAGGTTATAAAGTGAACGTCCTTCGCCAACCTGACATAAATATGGAAAATTAAAGTTTAGTTTAATTTCACAAACAAGGATTACATGTATAACCATTAGACATGACAAATAAAGGTCACACATCCTGGTATTTTATGACCTGAAAAGGTCACTCATCCTGGTACTTTATGACCTGAAAGGTCATACATCCTGGTACTTTATGACCTGAAAGGTCACACATCCTGGTACAAAATGTACTGTGAAATACTTTATTTTAGCTGGAATTAATTTTCGCTGAAAAGGTTTTTGGGCGTTTTGTATGGAATTTATTTTCACTGATTTTTGATGAGTTGACATAGGAAAAAAAGTATATTTGCTGGATTTTATTTTATTTACTTTTGTTCTGACCTGTGAAGGTCACACATTTGGTAAATCTCAGTAGGATTCTGTCAGGATGTCACATGATTTGCATAAAATGAGCTGAGGGTCCATAGCTCTTCTTTTTTCAGAGTAGGCAAAGACATGTACCATTTTAATAGAAGCCGCGGTTTCTAATATAGATTTTACAGTAGTATATGAAACAGTTCACAAAAGAGTACATTAACATTAAGCACTTCAATACAGCACTTGTAATTTAATCAAATTATGATTGGTGAACAATAGAAAATAAATCCAAACAATTATTTTATTTATTATCGTAAGTTTCCACAATTTATCAAATAAAAAATATAGTTCATCAGTATTTCTTAGAATAGATTTGTTATTAATGGTTTTATATTTTCAAATGCCATATCAAAATACAGGTATACTGCAAGGACAGGAATAGAAAAGAAAAGCACTCAACACTATCACAATTTCAAAATTCTAGCAGCTTAATAAGGTTAACAAATTATTATGGAGTTTTCATGTTCAATTTATTACACGTCATTAGTGGGTAACAAAACATGGCACAAGAAATCAGGAAACCATAGACCCTGGGTTCAATGGCAAAATCCATGTAAATTTCAATGAATACTAATAACAGGATGTTTTTGAGGCAAAGGCTAATGGTTAGGTCGTCATTTTCCTTGAGTTCGTTTCTTTAGTGAGTGGTTCACATCCTTGGATATGTTATAACTACCTATACAGTTTCCATAGGTACCGGTAATTTGTGTTCCAATATTCGCTTCCTTATAGCATTTTTTGCAAGACCACAACATGTGACCGCATGCTCTCATCTTCCAAAACCATCATTTTTCACATAATTTATATTATTAATAATAATAAACAACTATTTTAAGAATACCTGAATTTCAATCAGTGTTTTTACTATCACATTGGTCTGACACTGTTATAGTCATTATGATGTGGTATATGTTTTATCTATTACCATGTACCTGTGGTTTGAGCAGCGTTCTCCACAGGTTTTTTGAGAATAGCGGTTTTACCTTGCATGAGGCTGGTGTTAATGGTAAACCTTAGAGTGCCAAAGTAAGTTTTGTCACCTTTCAGAAATTTAATCCAACATAAATTTTTCACATTTTGATCAAGACCTGTATCTAGTGAGTAATTATGTCCATTTTGTCCAAATTATCAACAAATTCCCTCAAAACTCCTAAGAATGTAACACCAATATTTTGGTTCAAGGGGTTAATTATTCTTTGTGTAAATATATTATGTAAATTACAAGACACTTCGCGATGAGAGTCTTTTGCGGTCAGTAATATTTACGAACATTTTTGTTTCCTATTGGCGATCCGTTCTGCTAGGATTGCCCTTAAAATCAATTTTGTGTTTCTGAGTGTGTGGTTTCCCGTGTTTTCACGTATTAATTCTTCTGTGATTGTTTTGGCTTGGCCTATTTCCCTCAAACTTGACAGGCAGGTCACACCATCACCCTAGTTAGTAGGTAAAATCTGAAGAAAAAAATTGGCCTATCGTTGCCATAGTAACAGCACAAAAAACTGGATGGCTTCGTGCTCAATGATTCTCCTACAAATTTAGGATAAAACTCTTCAGACATAGCTCATTCTACTCAGCTTGAGCGTGGGCACTAAGTTACTATTTGAATTTTTGATATTTGTTTTCATTACCGACAAATTTGACTCTTCTGTGATTTTTTTGGCTGGGCCGTTTGGTTCAAACTTGGCGGGCAAGTCACACCTTCACTCTAGTTAGGTTGTAAAATCTGAAAACAAATTCTCGCTCACCGCTGCCATAGCAACAGCCAAAAACTGATTTTTGAATACTTTCGCCCCAAATTTATTACCTCCTACCAGTCTTTATATTATTATAAATAGCAGTGTTTATATGATCATGTTTTGTTTTTTTTACTTTGGCTACGTTGCGCACTGGTAAGAGATCACCAGCGCCAACATTGTTACACTCTATCAACGTAATCCCAATGCAACTTTGAACTATGAATGAACTGTAAATGCTGCCTTCAATCATGGAGCTTTTTGCCTCCATGTTTCAATTTAGAAAATACTATCGCAAAACGGTTGGAAATAATAAATTTAACAGCAGAATACGTCCTAGCAATAAAATAAAGTGATTTCTAAGGACTGAACGTTTTTTTGCGAACCTTGTATACAGGACCCGGTTTTAGTTATAAACCGACGTTAGCTGCACGTTCATGTCCTACCATGGCAACAGCCGAAAACATGATACTTGTTTTTGAGCGGAGCGGATGCCAACCAGCCTACTGGCTTGTTTTATAAACTTGCTTGGTAATTCCCACCACCAATAGTAGATCATGTCACAGCATTTCAAGTACTTTTCCAACAAATCCAAAATCACTCAATAATTTCGTTTACTTTACATTTGTACTATGATTACATTTTAAGTTTTGATAATTTTATGGATACATGTACACTCACAAAAACACACCCAAAATAAGGGAATTTAGTATATAGCCTTGACAAAAAAGCATAATTTTCTTGTCTTAATATTGCATTTTTTTTTCTATCTGTGTAACTTCATGTGGATATCCTGATGAGATTTAAAGTTCAGTTCACAACTAACGGTTTTGCAATATTAGAGGCTGTGAACTTGTCAGTGGAGGCTGCAAATTATTAAATATTGTATTCACTGACATTTATTTTGTATTTACATTTGCAATGAGTTCCACAGTATCTTTTTCTTACTGGTGTGGCTACAGTGACTGTGTTGTGTTTTTGTTTTGTCGATTGTTGTCAGTTGTTTGTTCTGTGTTCTTGAAATTTTGTACAAAAATCAACAACAGTTTAATAGGTATGTTATTTCCATTATGCAGTATATTGTAGACAGTACTTGTATACTTTGTTATCCAGCATAAATATCAGATTGTTCGGAAGCATGAAATTGTAATGTAAATTTCGTTCATTAATGTTGTAAGATGGCGCTTTCTCCGGGGCCTTCAGAGTCCCACTGGCATGTTGACTATGTTCCGGCCCGTTTACTTACTTGTTGTCAGTGTCTGAGTGGTATATACAAAATACGACCAAGTGAACGTCAGAATATCAAAAAAACAAAAACCTAAAAATCAGTTGCCCATGCCAAGAGAGCCGCAGAACCAAAACAATCTGTCAGCCGTCGCCGTCCACAGCAGCGATATGATTTTACACATCGAAATTGAGAATCGCAGGTGTAGACAATATGCATAGAAATGAACACTAAATACATCTATCCCGGCCAGCAATCGAATCATCAATCTTCATGAGTGATGTAACTGGCATTTCCATCTATTTGCTTCTATTCCCACTATCCTAAAACGCTCAAGTGAATGTAGTCAAATTCGCGAGTGTGCGTATTTTCGTACAGTGGCGTAAACATTGCTACAATCAAAGACGCGCTGAACAGAAAGTCAATTCTGGGCTAGTACCATTGTCAAATTCTGGGGAGTACAGGACTATTTATATGGGAGACGTTACAATAAGGAACTAATAAAATTGTTTGATTTGCATATCAAAATCCTTTATTGGAACAGAGCATGTTCTATATTTACCAAAAAACAAAGTTATTATGTTTCTAGACACACAACAGACTCGAAACAATAGAAACCGTTCGATCCGAGCGACCTGCGTTCTTGAAAATCGAGTCTTATCGCCCTTGCGTTTCCGAGCAAAAAAACGTTGAGGCCAAAAACGACCGATTTTCGCCTAATCTTCTATGAATTTTTCATAATTCAGCTAATTCAGTTCAGCGGTTAGATAGAGTATTTATTAGAGACGCCCAGAGAACCAAAATTTGGAACGTGAATCGCTCCGTCGACAAAAAATCTGCGAAAATAGCCAAGGGGGTGAGGGACTGCATTTCAAAAACATATTTTATATATATAGGGTATATATAATGAAGCATTGTTATGGCAATCAACTGTAACACTCTGGAAAAATAACTTGGCCAGAAAACTAACTAACTAATCTTAATTAATATAGTTAGTAATTATGCAAATTAGTATGCAAATTGACCCATGTTAGCTCTGTGAACATATTGTTTAAAATAAACGCTTAGAGCAATTTGACATTTTCTATATTAATTTTGAATTATTAATCTTGAACAACAATTTTGAAAACAAATTACATGTTTTGGTGAAAGGAGACAAAAGTTTACTTTAGCGTTCAAGGAGTAAAAATCATTTATTAAATTTATAAATTTGTCTTCATTACATTAGAAATGACATCACTTTCCTCCAATAATTTGTCTAAAAAACAGTGTTTAACCCTTAAACTGAACTCACAGATTTTGTGACTTTGACAGCAAATAAAATAAACCAACGCACAATTCTAGATAAATAGGCATCGTAAAAGTGAATGAAACGCGACACAGCAAAAATCAACCATACATCACTTACCTTGTCACCGAGTTCAATAGAAATATCTAGGTGTCGCTGACAGCATACAACAGCTTCATCAAACTTGCCAAGAACCTTCAATGTGTTGCCTAGGTTACCACTTGCTTTTGCTTCCCCCAATCTGTCACCTATTGTACTGCATCGACAGGGTGGGAAAAGAGAATAGAGCGTAAAAAAGTGAGGTCTTTTATCGATGAGTACACTTTGATTACATCACCTGCTACGAATAGTAGAAAATATAAAAGAACAATAAATTATGATTACTTTGAATTTACAAATATGTGAATGGTACACTTACTGTTTCGAAACAAGACGTGGTTCATGTACTGACAATACAGACCTTAATGTAATCTACATGCATGTATAATAATTTTGTTTTCAAATACACAGCAACATTTTTATTTTAAATAATCGAATTTGACCCAGTAGAGTTATTTTATATTATACAAACACAGTGTTGTTTGTTTATTATATAATAAACCCAATATATCCCATCAATTGCAGTCGAAGCCATGCTACACACAAATTCAATAGTATGTTGTTGCGGCATCATTTCCAGTAGGAACAAACTTACTTGGATAACACCGCTGATTCCCAGCACTGGTTCCGAGGCGAGTTATTTCCGCCACTGTAAAATTTTTACTGTCCATTCATACATGTGCAAATATAAATAACAATCAAGGCTTACCGAGCTAATGTTAAATCATGTTTGTGGTATTCCAATGCCTTTCCATATTCTTGAAGATAAAAATAAGCATTGCCAAGTTGACTGTAGATAGCACTCAGTGTCTTTAGATCATCTGTACCAACTTGCACGGCTGCTTCAAAGAATTGCACACCTGTTTTGCAATCACCAGCTTTGCATAGTCTTTCCCCTTCAAGAGCTAACTCAATACACGATGCATCCATCTAATAACAAAAATAAAAAATAGTCTTATTGGGCTTTACATAAATGAGGAGTTTTTTCTGTAAACTATTAAAATACTAGTAAATTATTTCGTTAAACTATTCATTCATTCATTCACTTATTCAAGAATACGCCTACTACAGTACAGCCTGAGCAGAACTTAATTTCCATGCTTGCTATATCAGCTAGCTTCGCCTTTTCAAAAAAACTTTCAATTTTTTAAGTGAGTACATTGATTGTATGATTGTCGTCAATAATTTCTTCATATTTTTCATGGTATTTACCCACGTTACTAATATAAAACGTGTTTACTGATTACGCTGCTCAATTTAGATATTTCACAGTTTTGAAAGCAAGCTAGACTAGCTAAAGGGAGCTGAATATTATGTTACACTCAAACCGTATGACTTAAAGCAGGTATCGTACACTGTTTTCCGGCAGG
Source organism: Saccoglossus kowalevskii (assembly GCF_978046115.1). NCBI lineage: Eukaryota > Metazoa > Hemichordata > Enteropneusta > Harrimaniidae > Saccoglossus > Saccoglossus kowalevskii. Next base: position 28,982,899 of record NC_140657.1, read on the forward strand.
AAATGACCATATTCAGATGTCAAACCATCTTGACGTTTTTTCTTATTGAAAAAGACATACAACTAGATTGTATACATGCACTTTTTGTTTTTCACACTTTCTCTGTGTACAAAGGTCACTTTAAATCCCACGATTACTGACACAAAATATAATTTAAATTTACTTATTAAAAATTAGCTACATTTCTGTTTTTGTCTTTGCAATTTAATGCAACCTATTTTTATTTTGTCATGTAATTTTTAATTTATGTTGCTGAAATATTCAAATAAAAAAAAAAATTATTCATTCATGGTAATGAGGGTTAGAGTGTTTGCAACATTTGTCAAATTATGCTTTCTAATATATTCGTTAAAAGATACAAAACATTTTCTACTATATGTGCCTCATTTCTGATACATGTACAATGTAAGCATAAATGAAAACAGCTGAAATAGCCCCGCTGTGATTCATCAAAATTAGAGAATTAGCGATATCATCACAAAATGAACAAATCTGAAAGAGGTCTACCTGTAGTACATGTACCTATATGTACAACATAAAAGCAATCAGATTTACGGTTTTTAACAAGAAGTTGAAAATATCACTTTTTACCAAAAAAGACAAAAATATTCACCAAAATTAGAGAATTGAAGATATCATCACAAAATGAACAAATCTGAGAGAGAACCACATGTAGTACCTATATATGTAATATCAAAGCAATTGGACTTGTGCTTTTTAACAAGAAGTCAAAAATATCACTTTTTACCAAAAAAGACAAAAATATTCATCAAAATTAGAGAATTAAAGATATCATCACAAAATGAACAAATCTGAGAGAGGTCCACATGTAGTACCTATATATGTAATATCAAAGCAATTGGACTTGTGGTTTTTAACAAGAAGCCGAAAATATCACTTTTTGACAAAAAATTTCACCAAAAATAGAGAATTTGAGATTTTGACATGAAATGTACATATCTGAGAAAGAACCATCCAAGATACTTGCATATCAAAAAAGGCACAAAATACAGTTTTTTTAAACTGCCAGGTGCAAAACCTAATATTGGTCTTATTCGGTTTCCATGTCAACAAAACTGATCATCAAATACAGTAGCTGGTGTTTCATTTTCATGCAAGTTCATGTAAACTAACATTTTGTGAGTTTTTGCTGAAGTTTAAAACAGGGCCTTGATCCTAATTTCTACAGTACTGCTACACCATCTGCAGTAAAAAAAAATCATGAAAATTGTTCGTATTTCTTATTCAAGATGTCAAATCAACGTAGCAACATAGATAAAATACGGACAGATACTAACTAATCTTTTTGAATTTTAAGATGTATGATTCTCCTTATTATTAAATTTCTGTAAAATATTGTTTACAATGCACACAATACCATATTTTTTTATTGAAGAATAAGACTAAAGACACCTGGACGTATGCCATTATTAAATATGAATTTCTAGGCGATATTAGATATAATTTATCATCGCATTATAGCTGACATTGACATCAAAGACATGTCTGCTAATTGCTCACTCTGCGTGGGAGAATCCATTAGCAGTTCAAAGGAACAAAAACGGGGCAGGAAGATTGGGAGGGGGAACATCATGTCAGCAGATATATTAACACAAAAAAGGTCGCTGTGAAGATGGACATATTTGTAAGTCGATGTAAAAATGATTGTTTTCACAATTTACATCAACTTCCCCACATTTCAATGCAAGTCATAAAACCTAATAATAGTAAAAAAATTCTGTTGCTGGGCAACAACAAAAAGCATAATGTTGAATTCAATCATATCAATCATCATTTCTCGTCAAAGCAACGCATTAGATGATATAAGTGACTTGACAGTGACGAAGGCAGATGTGATTTAGAAAATGATTAAAATAAACAAAATCCAATTTAATATAAAAGTTAATATTGGTGTGTCACGCTAAAATAATGACAAAAAGTAAACATTTCACTTTCAATATCCTGTAGAAACTGTTTACGTCATGATTCATTCACTATTTACATTAAAAAAAATAAAACAAGCAGCCTGTTGGCTGAGATAGCTCAGCTGTTAGCAATGCAACACAAGATATCATTAGAAAATTAACAATATGTAGACTTGCTGTTTTCAACAAGAATTCAAAAATATTACTTTTCACCAAAAATAATCATCAAAATTAGATAATTGAAGATATCACCATGAAATGAACAAATCTAAGAGAGGTCTACCCAAGGTACATATACACCAAGTATCAAAGCATTCAGGCTTATAGTTTTCAAGAAGAAGTCGAAAAAGTAAAACATTAACACGGACGACGACGGACAATCACTCATATGATAAACTCCGCTCGACAAAGTCGACAGCGGGGCTAATAAAATAAATGAATAAATGCAAAAGATTAAAGGCATGAACAGAATGTGCTCCCGTATTAACAAATTGATCCAAACTATTAAAACAAGCCTTCCAATAAAAAGACTTGTTTCTGCTTCAGGGAGATTTATTGATATTGAATAGTTTCTGGGAAGATGCATTGTCACTTTATATGAAATATTCTTACTGTAAATAAGATACCCTGTATATGGTACAAGTCAGGAGAGGCACCACCTGATAATGCCAGGAGAGGCACCACCTGATAATGCCAGGAGAGGCACCACCTGATAATGCCAGGAGAGGCACCACCTGATAATGCCAGGAGAGGCACCACCTGATAATGCCAGGAGAGGCACCACCTGATAATGCCAGGAGAGGCACCACCTGATAATGCCAAGAGAGGCACCACCTGATAATGCCAGGAGAGGCACCACCTGATAATGCCAGGAGAGGCACCACCTGATAATGCCAGGAGAGGCACCACCTGACAATGCCAGGAGAGGCACCACCTGATAATGCCAGGAGAGGCACCACCTGATAATGCCAGGAGAGGCACCACCTGATAATAAATGATATTTATCAGCAATCCACATAAACATGCATGTTTCCCTGTTACAAAATCAAACACCTGACCTTTTTTTTATGATAAATACTGGCATGTGAGAAAGAATTTTCTTGACAATCAAATTCTTGTGAATTTATAAACTTTTGTCCAACCCTATTACATCCATTGTTATCTGTTACATGTATAATTTGTTAGCACAGGGCTGTTTAGAAAAAAGAAAATGACCGCCCCCCCAAAAAAACGCCCTCTATAGTTCAATTTCTATCCCATAATCCTTTGCCAAATCCCACATTACATGGAACACATTTCTACCCCATATTACTCTGATAGCCACATCTCCAGAATTCCATTCAAAGCACTTCACGACTGCATTTAAAAAAAACACCTTGACATCCATTACATAACCAACTGTACAGATGTGTGACTTTATGAATTATTCGTTTAAAACACTTACGAACTACAACCATGAAAGGTACTAACGGAAGGAGCCACGACGCCTCTCAAGTGGTCACTTAAGCCTCTTAACTGGCTTATTTCCTTTTGTTTCAATCCAAGTTAATTCTAATACGGACATTGTCTAGCTCATCTTTGATGTCGATGATAGTTTACGAATGTTACACAAGTAATGAGTTAGTGGAATGTGATATAACCTAGCCGATTTTTAACATAACCATAAAATATATGCGCATTATGAAACTACGGTCATCACACATGTGCACTCTGTTTGTTTAGGTGTGAAAGGTCAAAATACACATTTCACAATCGGAAATTCAACAGAAGAACATTTAATTTCACAGATTTTACATGTTTTCATTATTAGCAATTAACAAGATTTTGAGCGTGTACAACAAAAATTCCTAAGAACTCCTAAAAAATATTATCGCAGAGAAAGTGTCTAGGCATGCCCTTCTTTCGATATTATCTTTTCTGGTGGTGTTCGCCGCTGCCTGGTGGGTTAAAATTTCAAACAGTTTCGGGCGTCAAACCCACACACTGACGATGGTACCATTGAATAATGCAATCGTTATTGTCACAGGCAATCATGGATTACGTCTCACCATTACAAATCCAAAAAGATTCACGATAGTTCATTTAATAGTTCTTCTTTAATCAATAATCAATATCTGCAATTTTTCATTAAAATTCGTCAATATTTCCGAAAACAACAACATTCCAACGAGACGTCACCGAATGCTCAAGATTAGCATAATCCATTGTGAGAAGGTGCCAAGAGCTAACAAGAACCAATGTTTGTAAACGATGATAGGGTAAAGCTAAAACAATATCGTCATGGCTCCTTCCTTTAGTTTCTTCCATGCTACAACTTACTACAATATGAGGACAGACAATCACATACATGTATATGAACAGCTCCACTCTGATTTTGGTAAAAGTCATTGATATTATTCCCAATTTACCTTTACAGTTCTTTTTGCAAGGATATTCAGTTTTAAAATGCTCAAATCAGAGGGAAAAAAAAATTTGAAAATGTTCTATTATGACAACCACTTTTAATCATTTATAGCATGTGTTGTTTTAGAGGATTATTCACACTTGACTAGTAATGTACCCGTAAACGTTTTTGTTGTTGTTGTGGGTCAATTGTTGAACAAGAAATGTTGATGATCTAGGGTGTGTGATTCAAGGAAAGGACATGATCGCACTCGCTTGTTTTGAATTCAACGTGCTTGTTTTGGTGGACTGTAAAACAAGGAGCTTCACAGAACATGAAACTGATACTATTCTATACAGTCGTCAAACGCTGCAAAATCCCAATTGTAGTGATACATGTATATGAACTGCATGTAAGTTTTTTGAGATAACACGCAGATTGAGCGATTTTACGTCACTTGAGTTGGTGTGGTTCACAACTAATGACTCATTCTTTTGTTAGGTACTAGCGTGTTTGTACAATGCAACTTCTGTCTGACGCAACGTTAACTTCATCAACTTCCTTCGGCCGTTTTATTTACACTCTAAGAGACTGCAATGAGGCAACCAGTAACCAAAACCATACAGACGGCCTGTGGCCGAGAAATTTCAGATGTGTGTCAATTGTTATCGCATAACAATATCGACATATGTTCGAATATGTTCCTCTTTTTTTTTTTTTTTTTTTTTTTACAAGTTGCCATACAATTACGATTATTTGGTACGTACTATGATTAGTGCCAAAGGAGCATCATGCTCAATATATTCAAATACAAGTTGCAGCTAGTGATGCTTCACTTTCAAATACAGAAGCGCCACTTTCAAAATTCTGTGATCCTTTTCATATAAACTGGTTTGCACTGGTGCCAAACCAAACCCAGCGTCTCCAAAATATTGCTCATCGTAATCTGTTGTAATCAGTGAACCGCTAAGTTGAATCACAAGCAGTACAACCAAACTGATAGATCCTGTGCGTCTTTTATCATATTACTCCAATTTCTAAACCTAATTTCATTCTGTAACTTACATGTACATTATTATTTAGATAATAACCTTAAAATTAGCCACAAACGTGAGTCACTACCTTAAAAATAGGAGATGGGTGAGAGGAAAGGAAAAAAAATTGTCACGGGAAGAACAAAAATATTACTGCATTGTGTAAAAGAAATGCCTCAACAAAATAAGTCATGAGGCTCTGTCTACCTGCAATAAAGCAGTCTGAATTCCCTTGAAGTCCTAAGGGAAACGCTGTCAGTTCCATATGCCAGAGTTTTGTTATAGAAAATGGACTGACTCTCGTAAATAATCTTTATCAATTTTTTATTCACAAAGGAAAAAAAATTGCTCATTTTCAACACAAAATTTACTTTAAAATGGACTGAATTTAATATAAAATACTGACTGAAGTATCAAAGGGTTAATTAAAACAATGTTTTTCTTTTTTAATAAAAACAATAAAGTTAAAAATCTATTTTCCCCATCAGATGTTTCTTGTGATGTTTACCATTCATGTACATGTATAAGGCAGATCTCAGGAGAGGACTAGCAGGTGGAGTCAAGAGGTTGATTAATGTTTATAAGCAACACAACAGTACATGATATACCTGTATAAAGCAACAAGTGGAAAAACTGAGATCACTAAATATTTCACTATAAGCATGCTGAAATACTTGTAACCATCGGATTATAAAATTTGAAGGTATTCACAACATCTTAGGTGCACAAAAATGGCCGACACATGTCTAGAAAATTTGTATTCACCAAAATTAATACCCATTACCGGTACACAACCATGTACAGTGGTACAAAGCATGCTGGGAAATCATTTGCAGCAAATAGTAACATTTGAAAAAAATACACATGACAGTAAATGTTTTTATCACATCTCACTGCTGTTACACGTGCTGTGATTGGTTGAGACTAAGTCACATGACATTGAATAACAAGCCATGCATGGCACAGTCCCAGTTAGTTATCGAATTTAAGATGTATAGTTTTGTTTATACTTTAGTAATATAGCTGGAATATAACCATGTCAGGAATATGAATTTTTAACATTAAAATGATTGACATTTGTATCTGATCGTCAAACATATACTTGTCCATATTGAGAGATATTGCTCTGGAACAGCATTCAAAATCAGCCATTTTGAATACATGTATATATATATATATATATATATATATATATATGATGTATAACGAATATATTTGAATATAATCAGTCAAAGCATGAAAGAGATATGGCTCTAGAAGCCCAATCATTAAAACAAATTGGCCGCCAGTCAGCCAAAACAAAATGATGTGCATCAACGTCCTATGATGTCTAGCACAAAAATGGCTGCCATTCGGCCATCTTGAATCAGATCGTGAAACAAATTGACGTGCATATGTATGATATCATGTATGATGTATGTGTGAAGTTTGATTGTGATTGGTCCAGGCATTTCTGAGATACAGGTTCGGACGCACTCACGGACGGACGGACGGACGGACGGACGGACGGACGCACACACGCACGCACGGAGGTCAAAACATAAGTCCCATTTTCGGACTGCGTGGACGAAGTCATTGAAACTACTGCGCAACGATACTGCACATAAATTGTCATTCGCTGCACTGGTGCTGTAGTTTTCGGGGTGGCTTTCAAGGTTTTGAAGGAACTTTAGCCATTCGAAATAGACAGCGAACGTGGCAGAATTGGTATACTGATACTGATTTTGATGTTTAGGGTATTTTTATATGAAGCAAAAATGTACGGCGGTCGCAGCCGGGGTCACTGCAGCGCGTTTTACGGAGTGAGCATTTCTACACGTTCCACGCAGATGCTAACCAAAAACGATCTAAAGCTGTGAGACTTGTGTATAGAAGGTGTGTCACTTCCACGGCATTTTTTTCTTGAGATTGATCAAATAACTTGCATTTGAGAATTTCTCAATTTATTTCAAAAATGTTATTCTCGATAAGTTGAGTGATTCACACTGCTGAAACACTTCACTAAAAAGAGTATCCGAGGCTGAAAATAACATTAACTGAGTGTATTTCACAGTTTTTTTCAGCAAACAATGTATGTATGTTAATAAGTAGTATGAAACTTGTTATAATAGATAAAATAAAATATTGCCTACTTCAAATATAAGTGTTGTTATTTTGTGGGAGAGCGAGTGTGAGTGATGTGTGGTAGATGTGATTGTCATGGTGGATGTCTGTTCGATGTGATAAAATAAATAACACATGGTTATTCGGGCAATATCACGATTTGTTGTCTGCCCTCAGACTGTTGGTCATGACCATAATACTGATGATGCCCTCGCATATTCTGATACATTTTTTGGGGTGCACACCATATGTTCACATTTCTTTGTTAGTTAATTTATTTTCTATGCTATGCAAGACCTAAATTGTGATACGAGTTTTCTTGATTAGCCCTCATATGTGTAAATATATACTTTATATCTGATTTGTACTTGCAGCAAGTCTCAGAAGTATTGGGGCAGCCAATTTGCAAACTCGCTAGCGAATTGGGTAACTGCTTGGGTTTTGACTAAACAGGCTTTCGAATCTTGCTGGTGCCGACTCGTGGTCGCGTCCACTCTGGGAGAGTCTATATTGCACTAGGGAACATGGAATGCTTTTACGTAGTCTGAATTCCCCTGAATGATTAGCTTCGTGAGGCGTGATAATGTGAAAGTAGTTTCCTTGGTCAGCCTGAAAATGGCCACAGTCAGCTGGCGTACAAGTGATAATATGATAAATGCGATTAATCCACCGATATTTACTAAATGTGGATAGCCATCTTGAACACTGATTCCTATAAATCAGGGAGAAAATAAATTTTCGCATCCAAACGATTCGTTGGGGTAACATTAAACCAACGGCTAATTCGACTTCATTCATCGTTTTTGCCTGGACAATCCCTTGTATACGAACACCTCATTACACGAGGAAAATAGAACACTTTCCCTTGTATATTTGAAAGCGAAAACGCCATCCAATTAAAGTATGACGACCCCCCCTACTGTTATATAGATTCACCCAGAGAGGGCGTGACCACAGGACGGCACCAGCGAGATGGTTGAAAGCCAATTCGCTAGCAAGTTTGCAAATTGGCTGCCTCAATACTTCTTAGACTTGCTGTAAAGCCAATTGACTACAATGTTACATCATAAATATATACTGTATACAAATGTATGTTTTTACATCAATATGTTAAAGTATTCAGGCTTTTTGGGGAGGGGGGGGGGGGGTCCATGAACCCTGTACATCAAAATAGAAAAATTACATTCACAAAAAATAAACAAACATGAAAAATTGATGAATGTACAACTTGATAGAACAGATGACAACAAACAAACAGAAGGACAGACATGATTGATAATGGTATAAAGTTCAGATCTCACAGGATCAGCACCCAATTAGAACTCTTGTTACATGTCGCTTTCTCAAAAAGAAATTCAGTCAGAGTAAAGGCTGCTCAGACAAGACTTGCATATATAGTTCAGATATTGTTAGAAGATATGTCAACGGTGACTGGAATGTAAAGTGGCCATAGTCTATAAAGCACATTAGTAAATTACATGTATATTGCAATTGTAATTAACTCTTTCGGAGAAAAAATGACAAATATTTTCACAATATGATAATTATTTATAGTCAGTCAGTCCAATTCAATTTCTCAAAAATCACTTGTCCCACAAACTGTCCACCCAACTCCCCTTACACGTACCAGTATAGTATCAGTTTCCTCAAAATGTCATTATTTTGTTTGAAAAACAAACAAACAATGAATTACAGTAATATTTTTTTCTTGTGATATTAAAGTGGTTGGTTAACAGTAAGATACTAAAAGTTGTCTATTTCATAAACCAAGGTAAATAAATTATAAATGTACTAGACGCCACCATCAGTTTTTGGTTACTTCTGTATACATGTAATTTATTGAATTGAGGGTGTACTTGCAGTGTCTCCTGGGAAAGCAACAAGCTCAGTTTATAATAGGAAACAACATCTTGCTAAAGAATTCAACAGTATGGGAGTTTGATAACCTAATACATCGGATTCTAAGAAATTACAGAGATAATTCTTAATCAAATAACCTCTTGGTATGAAATGCTATCATGATTAAACCACGTACACGTACGTACATGGATTTATGGCTATCCCAAGGCGTCTGTCAGATAGTTGACAATTGCATGAAATACAACATGAACAGAAAATGACAACCTAGTAAGAAAACAATCATAAGAAAAGCAGCACGCCGACCTGCAAACACCATGGCGCACCCTTTCAATCCGGCGCACTTACACAAATTCGGTGCACTCATGCAAATTCAAGGCTAATTTTTCACTGCACCCCCCTGCTTGCCGGGCTAACCCTTGCCTTCCCGGTCATGATTTTTGAGGTGCATCCCACTGTAAATGTCAAATTGCTTAGTAGATACATTTGTATAACCTGGCAAAACTAGGTGAAGACTGTTCTCAGTTAGTTCAAGGAGATTTCATTTTATACAACCAATCTCTATGATGCAACAACGCTTCAAATCCTACTCTAATTGGTGCACTCTCACAATTTGCCATGACTAGCAGTGAACACCAAAGGAAGCAACTAAATGTGACATGTTAAAATCGAACATGACTTAAACGATAGAGGAGGAACAACCATCAAGTCCATTGCGTTGTGACGCATACCATATGACGTGGCAGTTATGTCACTTCACGTCCTAGAAGGTTGTGTTCGACAGGCTTTATTAAAATAAATCTAGATATTAGCTCATTTGCATAATTTACCCATCAGACATGGCTGAGTGAGACATCACTATATCGATGGCTACATTGGCGTACATTAGCAAACCAATGGTTTCACTAAAAAACAGCAGATGAATATAGAACACTTTGATTCTAATTTTACATGTATTAGCTCATACATGTATACATAGTTTTTATGCAATTAATAAAAGAATGGTCTGAAAAAAATTTGAATGAAATAAAAAACTGGGTATTACGTTTCATTCCACTAATCCTAGTCAGGATATTAACGAGTTTCTTAAATTTATCAAATTATTTCCAGATGTATACATGTAGCAATGCAATTAAAAGGTTCTTTGGCTGATTATATGTCTTGAATTTTAGAAAATACACTTAGATTCGGAAAATTGCTTTTACTGAATTTAGGAAATTATTTTATACAGTTACAGTATTATGATATATGCAAGCAAGAAAAAAAAAAAAAAATCACTAAATCATATATCGATAATAGCATTCCATCAAGAAAATAAGATAACATTTACATCCATTTTAATGAGAGAATATAACATAAAATTTCCCAGCAGAAAATTAAATTCTGTTCAATTTAATCATAGTTTGGCTTCGAGAGATAATGACACCAGATGCCTTTTATTTCTGTGCACTACACAAGAGTGATGTATATTGTACATGTGTTGATATGCAAGGCTGGGTAAGTTTTATTTTTTTTAAGTCTAGTTTACGATAGCTACCGACCATGGGATTATGAGAATAACTCTGAAATACTTCATTTTAGCTGCAATTAATTTTCGCCGAAACGACTTTTTGCACGTTTTTTGGATGCAGTTTATTTTTACTGATTTTTAATGAATTGAATGTAAAATGTAGGAAAAAAGGTATATTCGCTAGATTTTATTTTCATTGAATCATTCTTTCAGTCGAAAATAAATTCCAAGCAAAAATAAAATATTTTACAGTACTTGTGAATTTTATAATCATGTACTACGATGGTAATATCGGTACAAAAACCAATTAACAAATGAAAAACACAAAAACATTAAAACTATCATGTATCAATGCATTTAGAAATAATGAAGACGTCTGAAAGCAATCCGGTTTCCAGTTAAAAAAAAAATGAGTATTTGCTACGATCTGAGATACATGTATCATCATAAAATAAACAAATGATGATTCACAAGTCGTGTGTGCAACAAATACGAGAGTATAAGAGTTATCTATCCTAAAGTTTTGAAAGAGTTTCAAATTTTTACTAAAACCTGGCACATGTATCAAATGGATTACCATGAGAGATTCTTATTTCAATGAGAAAGTTTTTCAACAAAATATACATGCATTCATTCACAAGGTGATTTTTTAATAAATCATGGCATGGAGATAACGCCACAAAAAACATTAAGGAAAACATCACAGTGTACGACCATGTACATGTACAAGGTATGCTTGTATGGTTGTTGCAATTTACTGCACATCCCAAGGGGAGACTTGTATACTAATGTACTGTATCATGTCTGAATTATGCATACATATGGTTGTTTTACAGATACCTTGCTGCCAGCCATGAGGTCGAATCACAATAAATCATTCTTTATTATCAGTTCGATAAACTTTCATTCCCTCACAATTTACAATAATATAATGCATCATTCGTAATAAAGACAAAATTAACAAATGTCCGCAAATTATTTCTGAAAGACAAAGTATGTTTATAAGGCCAAAAAAAAAAATTATGTTGCCCTCAAGTCGAAAAATTGGGTCGATCGGTAGGATTTTTTTTTTTTTTTCAAATTCGTGAAAACAAAAAGTATCGTAAATAGCCAAGATACAGTATATGGACTTCATAGTATTTGGAACATGTCAGAGAAATACAGATCAACCCGAGGTTCAAAGTTGCCACTTACAGGATCAAACAACGGCCCGGGATCCTTAATTTTTAGATGAAACACTTTTTTACTGCTTAAAATGATGAGTTTTTAATATGAAAAAAAAAAAAAACGTGACCCGATATTTCATATTTTTTGGTTGGTCGCTGAGGGCAACAAAACATTTTTTTTTTGGAGGCTTAATACAGATTGTGAGGTTAATTCCGTAATTATTACCACCAATAGACATTTCATTCATTTTTATTCAGTTTTCTAAATCAACAAATTATCAGGGTTAATTTCCTGAAAGTTGTGATTGTCTGTTTGTATTACACAGGTTTGAATTTTACACTTTTTTTTTGTTACATGTACATGTATGATTTACAGTTCTGGACTCTCAGTTATTAAAATTCATAATATAAAAAGTAAATTTTTGGAAAAATATTTCACATTTTTTTTTTAATGCAACTAGATTCCAATGAAAAAGAGTATGACCCAATCCAAAACTTTACCCCTGCATTAAATTTGGAAATAAAATGTTTGTCTTTCAAAATAGTTGCCATGACAACAAGGAAACATTTTATTACCCTCCATAGCCACATGTACATACTGCTGCATATATATATATATATGTGATATATATTCTGTACAGCAAGGTAGGCAGTTACAGAAATGATATGTGTATATACATGTAGCCTGTGGCATATTGTACTTAAATGCAGTAATATATAGACGTGGGATGCCTTTCAACTGACAGTTATTTTTAAAACACAGCTTGACGCATATGGCATGCACTGGCCAAGTTGCAGAAACCAAATCTTGGTGTTCAACAACTTATAATCATTTAAATGTATCAAAAAAATAATTACATGTTACTCACTGCAGATCAATTATTTTTACTAAGGTGATTTTCGCTGGTAGACTGAATCAAGAAAGATTATATTTAGCATGTACCCTATTTGTGAAAAAGCCTTTTTCTGTATTTGAGTGATGTACATTTTAAGTTATTTTATTGGAATTTAGGCACCAGGAAAGATTGAAATGTTTGAAAAATGTCACCTACATATTTATGGTATATACATGTACATTTCATTGAAATACGTTGAGTGACTCTTGAGATCATGAGAGCAGCTCAAAATTAATTACCAGTAATTATTAAATAACCAATAAGCATAGATTTCAATCAGACTAATTACATTAAATTATCCCAGAGCATCTATCTACCAAGTTTCTGAGGTTTTTTGAGATACATGTACATGTAAGGGTGGAACAGACTTACACACACACTATTTAGGGAAGACTCAAATTTGTGTGCATTGCACAAGGCAGTACAAAAATATCAGCTAAATCGAAGTATTCCGTAGTATTGTAATTCCTGCAGGATTGCATACATGTAGATGTAAATTCCTGTTCTTGAGGTCAAAATAAAACAGTTATCTGAACAAAATGTTTGTGACTCTTTATTAGTCCCCGTTCGGACGCAGTATATACCTTGGACATTATGGGACCTTGATGCAAATAATTTTCTTTTTCAGATGAGATTCAAAATGGCCGACTGGCGGCCATTATGTTTTAATGAATGTGGTTCTCGTGCCATATCTCTGACTTGCTTTCACTGATTCTGTTCAAATTTTAAATATTCATTATACATCATGTCATCGATAAACAGATATACTGGTTTGACGATCTTATTCAAAATGGCCAAATGGTGGCTATTTTTGTGCTAAAAAATCATCAAATATCAAGCATTTCTGGTATTTATGGATGGATTTTGTTCAAACTTGGTACATACATTGACATTACGGGTTCCTGATGCACATCATTTATTTTTCAGATCAAATTCAAAATGGCTGTCTGGTAGCCATTTTGTTTTAATGAATGAGCTTCTAGATCCACATCTCATTAAATGCTTTGACTGATTATATTCAAATTTTATATATTCGTTATACATCATGTTATATACATACATGTACTGTACATGTATTCAAAATGGCTGATTTTGAATGCTGCAGTTCCAGAGCAATTATATCTCTCAATATGGACAAGTACTTGTTTGACGATCAGATACAAATGTCAATCATTTTAATGTTAAAAAATCATATTCCTGACATGGTTATATTCCAGCTATACATGTATTACTATAAACAAAACTATACACGTATATCTTAAATTTGATAACTAACAGGAACTTGTGCCATGCATGGCTTGTTTTTTATATTTTCCACTCTATATACCTGTATAAGATTAGAGTTTGCAAATGTGTGATATAAGAAAAATCAAACGTGAACTAAGGAAGACACATGAAAGGATCATAAATTTGTAAAAGTATTTGTAAAAGGATAATTAAAATTAGTGTGAATGAGTTGATTAATTCTCAGACTGTTTCTGTCAGTGACAGTGCTTATTTGTGAATATGACGATAATCTCACTCATTTGTGTTTATGCAATCGAACATTTACAATCAGCCACAGCATTTTGTGATGCTATTGGTTAATAACCATGTTTGATTGACGTGCACAGAATGGAGTGACTTTCAAACGTTCGCAATTCACCAGAGATTTTCATGAGATTTTCGTCACAGACATATCATCGTACTTGGTTATAAAAATTAGTTATAAAATTAGCATACCCTAATCTTACACAATCCATGATAAAACAAGTACTGTAAAATACTTTATTTTAGCGGGAATAAATTTTCTCTGAAAAGACTTTTTGGGTGTTTTGTATGGAATTCATTTTCACTGATTTTTGACAAGTTTAATGTAAAACTTAGTAAAAAAGGTATGTTCGCTGGATTTTATTCCCACTGAATCATTTCTTCAGCGAAAATAACATAAAAATAAATTCCAAGCAAAAATAAAGTATTCTACAGTATATACATGTATATTTTATACATCGACACATGTTTCTGTTTATACATATATGAATTAAAATATGAAAAAAAAACTTTTTGATGTAATCACTAGTGGCAAATCTTGACAAAAGTCGAGGAGTGTCGTTGAGCTGTTGATTGGAGTAATACAGCCCCCTACCCCCTCTAGAGAGGGTGAAGAATGAAATGTTTGATATTCAGTTCTAATCCACATGCTCATCACCTGCATATTGTATACAGGTATTGTGTACTTTGGGAATAAAGGATGACGCTCGGTGCATTATTACGTGATTGCAATTTAGCCGCTTTATGCAGCAAACAATGTTCAATGTACGTCACTTCTATTTTTAGTAAGACCTCATAATTGTGACAAACGATACTGAATCAATTTTAATAAAAAGGAAGAATTTATGTCGTATTAGAGCAGTACCCAGCATGTGAATTGGTTTTTGAAATGTTTCATCACTCACCGGTGTTATAGGTTAATATGACAAGTACCTACATGTACTCACAGAAATCATTAAAGGGTAACCTGTCCTTCCCTGGGATGGCACCAGGGAATCATGGGACACCATTCTTTATGTTGTTTACACTGTTAATCTGTAAGAGAACCTGCTGTGAGGATAGCTTTAACTGGAGGTGGGGGTGGCGGTGGGGGTCTCCCTGCAGCGCTTCGCACTGTCAAGATCAGTTTTATTTTTTTTGAGCCTGTTGTTACAGGATAATGGCCTGCTATTAAATGAATTTGTGAAACCCCTGCCTAACACAGTCTATTTTGCATAATATACATATATCAGATTTAAACATATTGCACCAGTTGGGGATCTTCCAAATGTACACTGTTTATTAGTTCCTATTTGGATTAAGTCCAAAAACGAGGAGTTTTAAGTTTATCGTAGTTGCTTTATAGTAGTACATGTGCTTATATGTAAATGACAGAGGTGTTATAAAACCACTGTGAACATAACTACACTGTATTATGATCACAGACACAGAGCGTCCAGACTGTGTTCCCACAACAGAGGTGTCATGAAACCACTGTAAACATAACTACACTGTATTATGATCACAGACACAGAGCGTCCAGACTGTGTTCCCACAACAGAGGTGTCATGAAACCACTGTAAACATAACTACACTGTATTATGATCACAGACACAGAGCGTCCAGACTGTGTTCCCACAACAGAGGTGTCATGAAACCACTGTAAACATAACTACACTGTATTATGATCACAGACACAGAGCGTCCAGACTGTGTTCCCACAACAGAGGTGTCATGAAACCACTGTAAACATAACTACACTGTATTATGATCACAGACACAGAGCGTCCAGACTGTGTTCCCACAACAGAGGTGTCATGAAACCACTGTAAACATAACTACATTGTATTATGATCACAGACACAGAGCGTCCAGACTGTGTTCCCACAACAGAGGTGTCATGAAACCACTGTAAACATAACTACACTGTATTATGATCACAGACACAGAGCGTC
Organism: Saccoglossus kowalevskii; assembly: GCF_978046115.1. Lineage (NCBI taxonomy): Eukaryota > Metazoa > Hemichordata > Enteropneusta > Harrimaniidae > Saccoglossus > Saccoglossus kowalevskii. Next base: position 28,999,237 of record NC_140657.1, read on the forward strand.
CAGACTGTGTTCCCACAACAGAGGTGTCATGAAACCACTGTAAACATAACTACACTGTATTATGATCACAGACACATAGCGTCCAGACTGTGTTCCCACAACAGAGGTGTCATGAAACCACTGTAAACATAACTACACTGTATTATGATCACAGACACAGAGCGTCCAGACTGTGTTCCCACAACAGAGGTGTCATGAAACCACTGTAAACATAACTACACTGTATTATGATCACAGACACAGAGCGTCCAGACTGTGTTCCCACAACAGAGGTGTCATGAAACCACTGTAAACATAACTACACTGTATTATGATCACAGACACAGAGCGTCCAGACTGTGTTCCCACAACAGAGGTGTCATGAAACCACTGTAAACATAACTACACTGTATTATGATCACAGACACAGAGCGTCCAGACTGTGTTCCCACAACAGAGGTGTCATGAAACCACTGTAAACATAACTACACTGTATTATGATCACAGACACAGAGCGTCCAGACTGTGTTCCCACAACAGAGGTGTCATGAAACCACTGTAAACATAACTACACTGTATTATGATCACAGACACAGAGCGTCCAGACTGTGTTCCCACAACAGAGGTGTCATGAAACCACTGTAAACATAACTACACTGTATTATGATCACAGACACAGAGCGTCCAGACTGTGTTCCCACAACAGAGGTGTCATGAAACCACTGTAAACATAACTACACATTGTATTATGATCACAGACACAGAGCGTCCAGACTGTGTTCCCACAACAGAGGTGTCATGAAACCACTGTAAACATAACTACACTGTATTATGATCACAGACACAGAGCGTCCAGACTGTGTTCCCACAACAGAGGTGTCATGAAACCACTGTAAACATAACTACACTGTATTATGATCACAGACACAGAGCGTCCAGACTGTGTTCCCACAACAGAGGTGTCATGAAACCACTGTAAACATAACTACACACTGTATTATGATCACAGACACAGAGCGTCCAGACTGTGTTCCCACAACAGAGGTGTCATGAAACCACTGTAAACATAACTACACTGTATTATGATCACAGACACAGAGCGTCCAGACTGTGTTCCCACAACAGAGGTGTCATGAAACCACTGTAAACATAACTACACTGTATTATGATCACAGACACAGAGCGTCCAGACTGTGTTCCCACAACAGAGGTGTCATGAAACCACTGTAAACATAACTACACTGTATTATGATCACAGACACAGAGCGTCCAGACTGTGTTCCCACAACAGAGGTGTCATGAAACCACTGTAAACATAACTACAATGTATTATGATCACAGACACAGAGCGTCCAGACTGTGTTCCCACAACAGAGGTGTCATGAAACCACTGTAAACATAACTACACTGTATTATGATCACAGACACAGAGCGTCCAGACTGTGTTCCCACAACAGAGGTGTCATGAAACCACTGTAAACATAACTACACTGTATTATGATCACAGACACAGAGCGTCCAGACTGTGTTCCCACAACAGAGGTGTCATGAAACCACTGTAAACATAACTACACATTGTATTATGATCACAGACACAGAGCGTCCAGACTGTGTTCCCACAACAGAGGTGTCATGAAACCACTGTAAACATAACTACACATTGTATTATGATCACAGACACAGAGCGTCCAGACTGTGTTCCCACAACAGAGGTGTTATGAAACCACTGTAAACATAACTACACTGTATTATGATCACAGACACATAGCGTCCAGACTGTGTTCCCACAACAGAGGTGTTATGAAACCACTGTAAACATAACTACACTGTATTATGATCACAGACACATAGCGTCCAGACTGTGTTCCCACAACAGAGGTGTCATGAAACCACTGTAAACATAACTACACATTGTATTATGATCACAGACACAGAGCGTCCAGACTGTGTTCCCACAACAGAGGTGTTATGAAACCACTGTAAACATAACTACACTGTATTATGATCACAGACACATAGCGTCCAGACTGTGTTCCCACAACAGAGGTGTCATGAAACCACTGTAAACATAACTACACATTGTATTATGATCACAGACACAGAGCGTCCAGACTGTGTTCCCACAACAGAGGTGTCATGAAACCACTGTAAACATAACTACACATTGTATTATGATCACAGACACAGAGCGTCCAGACTGTGTTCCCACAACAGAGGTGTCATGAAACCACTGTAAACATAACTACACATTGTATTATGATCACAGACACAGAGCGTCCAGACTGTGTTCCCACAACAGAGGTGTCATGAAACCACTGTAAACATAACTACACATTGTATTATGATCACAGACACATAGCGTCCAGACTGTGTTCCCACAACAGAGGTGTCATGAAACCACTGTAAACATAACTACACATTGTATTATGATCACAGACACAGAGCGTCCAGACTGTGTTCCCACAACAGAGGTGTTATGAAACCACTGTAAACATAACTACACTGTATTATGATCACAGACACATAGCGTCCAGACTGTGTTCCCACAACAGAGGTGTTATGAAACCACTGTAAACATAACTACACTGTATTATGATCACAGACACATAGCGTCCAGACTGTGTTCCCACAACAGAGGTGTCATGAAACCACTGTAAACATAACTACACATTGTATTATGATCACAGACACAGAGCGTCCAGACTGTGTTCCCACAACAGAGGTGTTATGAAACCACTGTAAACATAACTACACTGTATTATGATCACAGACACATAGCGTCCAGACTGTGTTCCCACAACAGAGGTGTTATGAAACCACTGTAAACATAACTACACTGTATTATGATCACAGACACATAGCGTCCAGACTGTGTTCCCACAACAGAGGTGTCATGAAACCACTGTAAACATAACTACACTGTATTATGATCACAGACACAGAGCGTCCAGACTGTGTTCCCACATGCCAAAATGCTTACTATATTTGTAGGCTCTGCCTTGACAGAGGCACTTATGGCTCACGTGAAAACAACTACATTGTAGCAAGTAGTTTCATGTGGCAGGCATTGCCAATAACCTACATTGCACAATGTCATGTAAACCATGCTGTGTATGTATGGTGCTGCCTCTTTTTCTCATGTGCATAGCAAGTTGTAGTCACGCTTCATTTTCAGCTCTATAAATTTGGAGTCAAACTTGTTTTATTGAGTATATATATAAACAAGTCATTGAAAATGACACAGTCTCCGTTAAGTTCTCTTTATGCTCGTCATATTAAAGTCGAGGGGTTGTCGCGAGCGTGTCCTTGAAACTTGAGTTCCAAGTGGCGTATACAACAGATTGTTTATTCACATCAAAACACATGTTTCGTGTCGTAGTAATATGGCCAAAATAAAAACAGCCGTTATTCGGCCATCTTTGATCTGATTATGAAACATACTGATATGTATGATGTATGTGCCAAATACGAATGAAAATGGTACATAAATTGTGGAAATATAGTAGTAAGGCCAAAAAGTCAGATGGCTGTCAATCGGCCATCCTTGACCAGATTTTGAAACAAATTGTCATGGACATGCATCCTAACATGTATAAAGTACATGTACAATGTATGTGCCAAATTTGAACGAAAACTGACAGAGCACGTCCAAGATATCGCATAAAAAAACAAAAACAAGATGCCTGCCAGTCGACCATCTTTGATCCAATTGCGAAATAAATCGTCATGGACATGTATGCTAACATGTATAATCTATGTACCAAGTTTGAATGAAAACTGACAAAGCATGTCCAAAATACAACATTTTCAAAAAACAAGATGGCTGCCAGTCGGCCATTTTGAATTGAATCGCTAAACCACTGCATGTGCATATGTCACATAAGGTACTAGACACATGTGAAGAATGAACGGAATCGGTCAACAGGATTCTGAAATATGACGTTGACAGACCGACGCCCAGACAGACGGACAGACTCAGGAACTCACGGACGATCGGGGACATGTATCCTAACATGTATGATCTATGTACTAAATTTGAATGGAAACTGACAAAGCATGTCCAAAATACAACATTTTCAAAAAACAAGATGGCTGCCAGTCGACCATCTTTGATTCAATTGTGAAATAAATCGTCATGGACATGTATCCTAACATGTATAATCTATGTACCAAGTTTGAATGAAAACAGACAAAGCATGTCCAAAATACAACATTTTCAAAAAAACAAGATGGCTGCCAGTCGGCCATTTTGAATCGGATCGCTAAACCACTGCATGTGCATATGTCCCACATAAAGTACTAGGCACATGCAAAGAATGAATGGAATCGGTCCAAGGGATTCTGAGATACGACTCTGGACAGACGGACGGACCGAATTATAAGTGCCAGTTTTCAGATTTCGTCCGAACGGGGATGAATAAGCGGAGGCGATGACAGGTTGAAGGGAAAAAATAGACAGTGATGATAAGACTTGAAACAAAAGATGTATAAGTCTGAATTAAAACTCATCCTCTCTCATCCCTTTCTACATGTACCTTCCATGGTAAAGTCACATTACTTTATATGCAGGATCACATGTGAGGGACTGTTTACAAAGTTGCAGGTACAATGTACTATACTAAACATTTAGTCAGCGGACTTTACAATCTGTATCTGCATCCTACAAAAGTAGGCAGAATGACATTGATACATCAGATTATGTCAGTGACTAATTTAGATATGTAAGAAACATTTCAGATGTAATCACACATAAGAAATGAATATATGCACTGAAGTTATTTATTTTGCATGTACATGAAAGTTGGTTGGAGATTACTATTGGTTTTAATACATGCTCAATGCATTTCCTATCTTGCATAGATCAACAATTTGTTTTGTTTACATCAAAGAGATTGGGGGGGGGAAAAAAAAACTAAAAATGCATCTGTTTTATGAGAGAGAATCACAGCCAAATAAAAGTTGTACATATCACTCCGATTTATATTCTAACCTTGTTATTTACAAGATGGACCATCGCAACCAAACAATGAAAATTACAAAAAATGTGAACGAATTTACCCCAATTTGAGCAGAAGAAAAAATTTGGTGCTCAAAGGGTTAATATACATGTACATTGTACGCTATGCTATAAATTTACTCACAGTATACGTATAAGCAACTTAGTCAACTAATTGTTCGATATGGGACTCTCACAACGTGTAAAATACACATCAGTGAGTTTTTTTTGGATACAGTTGTTTGTGATTTTTGTCTGTTAAAAAAGGAAAATAGGTATTTTAGTGAGTCAATTTCGACTCCAATGATGCATTGCACTATTACACATTGCGTAGCAACATCCACGGTAGATTTGTCAAGCGAAGAAGGTACAATAGTCTCTCCTCATCGGTCAGCGATTTTAAGAGGACTCTTGAAGGCATCTGGTGCCAAATATGTAAAATTAAATCAATAAATGCATGCCTTTTTTTCACAATTAGGATACATTTATGTTACTGCAAAATACTTTATTTTTACTGAAACAATGATTCATTGAAAATAAAATCCAGCGAATATGTTTTTTGCTATATTTTACAGTAAACTCGTCAGAAATCAATGAAAATAAATTCTATACAAAACACCCAAAAAATCTTTTAATTCCAGCTAACATAAAGTACATTATTACATATGTACTGCAGTTTATTTTGATTCGGCCCTGAAATCAAAATCGGTATTTCCACAACCCATATGCAAATGAGGTCTGAGAGCAAACAAAGTAGTCCCTTCAGGAGTACAGTTTTTCGAAATAAACAATATTTAGAAGTATGATATTTTCCCCTTGGGGTACATGAATATACTTGCCGAGTGAAATGAAATTTGAACAACAGTAACGGTACTTTTAGGCAGTCACTTATTTTGGCCCAAACTAATTTGCATATCACCCATGCAATAATGTTTTCGGTATTTTCACGGTCGATATGCAAATGAACATGGTATTTTCATTGGCTACCGAACTATTTTTATTTTGTAAACACATTTTCGTCTGCTATTTTTATCCAGTTCAAATCGTTCAACAACATTTTTGGCATGTCAGGTGTACATCACATGGAATACTACGATTCGGAGAACTTAATGTACATGTATGTTGACCACCTTGAAACTGAGTTTTATAAACCTTGAAGGGCTCTCAGAAGATCCACCAGCAGTAAAATCAGCGATTACTATGCAGCCGCAACCATCAGCATTGAGATACCAGGTTTCTGCTGGCGACGTTGCGGCGTTACTCAGTTCCAAATAAAAAATACCAACGCCAAAAGAGCAACATTTTAACCGGTAATCAAGACTCAGTCAATCCACGACCAGCAAGCAACATCACACACGAAGTTGTAGCGTGCAGCTCAGCGACAACCGCTGTCGACGAAAGTCATCCCGTCAGTGGAGTACCGCAGTTGCACGGCATGTTTGTCAATGCACAATTCTGTGGCGGAACTTTTAACTTCAACATAAACTGTGTATCATAGTCGTCCAGTTCAAGTTCTGATTCTGCCGTGGTCCCAACTAAACGTCAACGAGTTATTTATTCGGACAGTGACTCAGATTAGACGTCTGATTATTTTAATTTCAAACAAACAGTGACACGCGTTCTCCGGGCGCGTTCTACACTGACACGCGCTGCTAGGGCGTAACACTTATATTGGAACATATTAATGGGCAATGGGGTTCCCCGACCTAAATTCCATCTCGGTTTGCACGTACTTTCTTTAATACGAAATAATCAAGTATGGAACATATGTAATAATAACAGAACCCCACACCCTCCCCGTGGCTTTCGTTGCGTATGGAAGTTATTTTCACTCGAGATGCGGTGTATTCTGCTGTACTTTCACTCGCTTCGCTCGTGAAAGTACGCCCACAGGATACACCGCATCACTCGTGAAAATAACTTCCATACGCAACGAAAGCCACGGGGAGGGTGTGGGGTTCTGTCATAGTATTTTACAGTACCCAACCTTTTTTTTTTAAGAGGAACCACTTTTTAGTTCCGTCAATGATGCGTCAAAATAGCTGAGGGGCTCACTGATACATAATTTACCAAGGTTTCAATAACAAATCAGATACCATATTTACTCTACTACATGTACATGAAGTCTCCAAGAGACACTGAAAGCAATAACATAAAGGAATTTTTACAGTCTTATCGATTTCTTTGCAAAACTCTGTACATGTAGTTATCTGGGAAAGAGTTCCTTTTTGTACCCCCCATCCCAACCCTAACTCTAACACTCACTCCCAGTTTAATACCCAATTCATTTTTATATGCCCCCTCTAGATAACTATAGATGTCCTGGGGGGGGGCATGTACAATTAAATGGGGAGTGCAGGAGGGTAGGGGTAGGGTTAGGGATGGGAGTACAAAAGGAACTCTTTCCGTTATCTGTGCTACATGTACCATATCGAAGAAAACAGATTATTTCTTTGTTCTGTTCGAACACATTCTTGTCACATAGGGTAGGGTGTCTTCCATAAGAGACTCTGCATTACTTCATTGTGGCTTTGTTTGGCAAGAAAAGTTTGAAGAAATTTATTGCAAAATTATTTCAACACCGAAACAATCATATGATTGTTGCTATTCTAGTTTTTTTTTAATACTGATTTATTAAATGACCACATGCATATTCATGAGATGTTAATGACACAACTCAAATCAATTGGAATAAGCTACATGTCATGTCACAATGAAAAAAGATTTTATCGTTATTTTTTTTAATTTTTTGTTCCTTACTCAGATTAGGGACAACGTCAAAAGATCAATGTCGGATAAAAAACTTAATTCCTTTAGTTTTTTTTCCAAACCCCCCCCTACCCCCCACTGAAACTTAATTGATAAATATTGGTCATGGCGTCAGACTACATTCACCATTAAATACAAATTGATAATCGGACAGTAGTATTGCATAGCGGTTGGTTGTCGGGTGGGTGTAAAAATATTTTACAAATGCACCTCATTTGACGCACAGATTTACACTCGAACCAAACCATTTTTCTGTTTTTTTCTCTTTTCGGTTATTTCTGTCCATGATTGGATAAAAAAAAAAAACGAACTACAAACACTCCAAGATTGTTTTGACTTCATTAAAAAAATAAAATCGTTTTTGTCGGATGGAAACTTTTTGAGGTCAAAACCCCCCACCCCCAAACTAAAGGAAATAATTTTTTTATCTGACATCGATCTTTTGACGTCGTCCCTTAACAAGCAGAAATCTTGATTGACACAGACAAGACTTTTTTGAAATGGCGAATTTCAAAGTTTTAGGCATAATACAGCAGGAACTGACTTACAGATTTAGAAGTCCTTACAGAAAGATAGAGTAGAAAAATGTGTCAAACAGCCTGTGAAATCCTCTGCTCTTCGCAAAGAGGATACCTGGGTATTATGCACTAGGGGCCGACAAAAAGACGGGACAGCCAGTGATATTATTGCCATCACAGAATAACTTTTTTTTATCCTGTTTGTCTTCAGGTGGGATCCTTTTTCTCTCTCATGTGTAAAGATTAAACTTTTCACCACCAGTTCCCTCTTTTCATCACAAATTCACAAAATAGTCCTGTTTTCGATCTTGGAAATTCCTTCAGAAGTTTAGAACAAACTGAAAAATATTGTCAGTTGCCTCCAAAATTAGGGTTCATTTCCAGAAATATTGAAGAATATAAGAAAAAAGTACAGAAATATTTGGGTGAGAAAGTGGTGGTGTTAAGCTTAAAAGTTAAAGTTTCAGACAGTAATGTTGATCCAGAGAAATACATTCACATACAGTAGAAGCATACACGTAGTGTGGACAAAAATGGCTGCCAGTTGGCCATTTTGTATTTGTGTTTATTACAGCTACAACGCAATCTATATTACATGTATCATCATATCACGTTTGATTGAAATCGGCTTCTAACTGGGTGCCAACACATTTAGGTATTAGGATAACCCTATTTAACATTCAAAATGGCCACCAGACGGCCATATTTAATTGAATCAAAATCAAAATTGATGCATATGTACATTGTTGCGCATGTCACAAAGATTTAGACAAGTCTATGCAATTTTCATATTATCATGCACAGTGATACGTTGTATGTGATAAAGATCTCACAAGGTCATGGGAATGCAATCCCAGGTAATGTGTGTCAATCAAACGCACACATTATACATGTACATATGTTTTGCATATATGAATTTGAAAGGAAACCAAAAATAGTCTGAGATGAACACAAAATCACGGACTTGTATTAAGATTTTCAAGTTTGTGATATCAAAAATATCACATGGCTTTATCAGATGAAATTTGCATAGTTCAAATGATAACTGTAGCTACTATAAAATACTATATTTTCTTGGAATTTATTTTCACTTCTTTCACTGAAGTGGTGATTCCGTGAAAATAAAACCTATTTTCCTAAATTTTGCATTCAACTCATCAAAAATCAATGAAAATAAACAAAACACTCAAAAAATCTTTTCTTCAAAAATTAATTTTATCTAATATATAATATTTTACAGGATACATGTTTACATGTACTGTAACCTCTCAAATCAGCAGAAGAAGATTGGCACAATAATGTACATACATACATGTACATGTAAGTATGTCATCAATTTGGGATTGAGTCTACTCACAAAAAGTAACGAGGTACAGATTGATTTAACCAATAACACTCAGTGGGCGGGCTTTCCACAGCAAGAACGGAATTCAAAATCAGTCAGAAATATTGAATCACGAACTTCTGTTTTTGTACTGTATCAAATGTTGAAACTCAATATGTAAGTTTGAATGAAATAACCCAATAACTGTAAACATTTTCAACTACATATATTACAACTATATTATGGGAAAATGGCCACCAATCAGCTATACAATGTTCTACGTAAGCTGACAAATGGTTAATTATTATATACCCTACATGTATATATATAAAATATGTTTTTTAAATGCAGTCCCTCAACCCCTTGGCTATTTTCGTCGATTTTTCGTCGCCGGAGCGATTCACGTCCCACATTTTGGTTCTCCGGGCGTCTCTAATAAATACTCTATCTAACTGCTGGACTGAATTAGCTATATTATAAAAAATTCATAGAAGATTGGGCGAAAATCGGTCGTTTTTGGCCTCAATGTTTTTTTGCTCGGAAACGCAAGGACGAGAAGACTCGATTTTCAAGAACGCAGGTCGCTCGGATCGGACGGTTTCTATTGTTTCGGGTCTGTTATGTGTCTAGAAACATAACAACTTTGTTTTTTGTTGAATATAGAACATGCTCTGTTCCAATAAAGGATTTTGATATGCAAATTGAACAATTATAATATTTCCTCATTGTAACGTCTCTCATATAAATATTCCTCTACTCCCCAGAATTTGACAATGGTACTAGCCCAGAATTGACTTTCTGTTCAGCGCGTCTTTGATTGCAGCAATGTTTACGCCACTGTACGAAAATACGCACACTCGCGAATTTGACAACACTCACTTGAGCGTTTTAGGATAGTGGGAATAGAAGCAAATAGATGGAAATGCCAGTTACGTCACTCATGAAGATTGATGATTCGATTTCTGGCCTGGATAGATGTATTTAGTGTTCATTTCTATGCAATATGTCTACACTTGCGATAAAATCATATCGCTGCTGTGGACGGCGATGTCTGACATATTGTTTTGGTTCTGCGGCTCTTGGCATGAGCAACTGATTTTTAGGTTTCTGTTTTTAAATATTCTGACGTTTACTTGGTCGTATTTTGTATACAATGTATACAACTTAGACACTGACAACAAGTAAGTAAACGGGCCGGGATATACTAGTAGTCAACATGGGACGGAGAAAGCGTCATCGTACAACATTAATGAACGAAATCTCACGCTTTCGAACAATCTGATATTTATGCTGGATAACAAAGTATACAAGTACTGTCTACGATATACTGCAAAATGGAAATAACATACCTATTAAACGCCAGTAAGAAAAAGATGCTGTGGCACTCGTTGCAAATGTAAATCCAAAATAAATGTCAGTGAATACAATATTTGTTAATTTGCAGCCTCCATGGACAAGTTCACAGCCTCTAATATTGCAAAACCGTTAGTTGTGAACTGAACTTTAAATCTCATCAGGATTTCCACATGAAGTTGTATATGTATGCATAAAATGTAAAGGAAACAAAATTAATGAGTGATTTTGGATTTGTTGGAAAAGTAGCCGAAATGCCGTGACATTGTCTAATTGGTGGTGTGAATTGCCAAGCCAGTTTATGAAATAGTGAACACAAATTTTCGTAATATTACTGACCGCCAAAGACGCTCATCGAGAAGTGTCTTGTTTATGAAGACAATATATTCAGACAAACAAACTTCCTTGTAATTCACAGCAAATCACTGACAAGCCACATCAAGAACATAGTTAACCTTTTCAACACAAGATTTTCTTACCCAAATTTTTCTGCACTTTTATTATTATACATGTATAGTGTGTATTCTTCAATATTTCTGGAAATGAACCCTAATTTTGGAGCCAACAATTCTCAGTTTTTACTCAAAAAATTTGGCTATTTTTGTCCCAATATTCTAAAGAAAAATGAAGACTTTGTGATTAAGAGGGAACTGGTGGTGAAAAATTAAGGTTGAAATGGTCATTATTATCTGTTCACATTGTCAACATAGGATATTCCTAGCCCAAAGAACAGAGGTGTTCTGTTTTTTAATAAGATCTTGTAATAATGACAAACCATAATGAATAGGATAACAAAATTCACATGCATGTAGTATTGATCACAAACAGGTTGATTTTCTAAAAATAGCTGTCTTCCGTTTCTAAGTTCAGAGATAAAGATCTAAGATCACATGTACAAATCCAGTGAATATTACTTACAGTTTGGCATCTAGAAACTACAATTAAATGTCTTGTCATGAAAAATTCAGGAGGCCATGTAAGAAATGCCAAAGACATAAATTTACATTGATCGACTTGCAATTAATTATATGGAATACAGGAAAAAAGAGTTCTATGCAGTATATTGGTTTTATAAATAGAACTACCACTACCTCTACCTCCATAGCCTCAGTAACAGATTTCACAAATCAACGATTCTGAAACACAGATTTTCTAAATTACAGTATTGAACTCAAAACGGCAGCAATTCGCTGAAAGATCTCCCGTGTTACAGGTCAGCTTTGTACATAAAATGTGATTTGTTTTCCTTTCAATATACATGTATGTGTAGAACCCATGTCATAAAATGAACATGTACTGAAACTTACTCATCAATAAAAATAATCAAAAAAACCTAAACAAGGAGATTTTGCAACTACCATTTTGCAAAGCGCATCTCTAATAGTAGCGCAGGTAAAAATACAGTTGCATGCGAAGTAATCAGTGTTCCACCTCATAGCATTCAACTCCTTTGAGGTATGGTGATCTATTGAAAAATCACCAGTATACATGTATACGACAGTCACATCGACAATGGCTTTCCAATTACTAATCGTGCAATTCCTATACAATGGATTATTAAAATACAACTTTTAAGCATAGACACACGTCTGACATTCACAAAGAGCAAGCGTTACCAGCAGAGCAAGCGTTACCAGCAGAGCAGGCGTTACCAGCAGAGCAAGCGTCACCAGCAGAGCAAGCGTTACCAGCAGAGCAAATACGGAAACAAACAATATGAGCACAGTCACAGCTTGAATGCATACATTTTAACCACGTTCTTTTAATTTGATAGCATTCACATATTTAATTTAATCATAACATCACTGCTACAGTGTTTTATATATTTTCTCAACTAGCAAAATCCAAGAAAATTTATCCCTCAATTGTGAAATTAAATCGATTTATAGTATTTATGGGCCAAAATGCATAAAAATACTTTGTACTATTTGAACTTGCGACCCAAACTACATGTACTGTAACCTTTTCACCACCAGACTTTCTCGCCCATATTTTTCTGCACTTTTTTTGTTCAATATTTCAGGAAATGATTTCTAACTTTGGGGCCAACAGACAAAATTTGAGAAAATTTTGTGAATTTGTGACAAAAGATTAAAGAGGATAAACCTGCTTTAGTTGTATGTGTTTTTGCAAAATTTTAGTCATGTACGAGAATTCACGATTCAAAGCTCATACTGTAAATGGTCAAACAGTTCTTGATCAAAGTTAGAAACTAGGGGGCATTATCAAGAGTCTTATTTAGGAACTTCTGTCAGAGCAACATCACAAATCATAATGGTATTCCCAGATTTGCACCAGTTAATTAATTCTCACAATCGGTAAAAGGACTAGTTCCTCTGAAAGCCACTCACCACGAACGCCACTCATCGCGAAGCTACTAGTCATGCACGTATATGAAAATAAAATTGTATATTTCAAACAAGAATTGTTGTGAAGTACCCTCAACTAGAAAACTGCATTGACTCTATCACATGCACATGTTGTAGCACATGTGAATGAGGAAATGACCGAGAAGTGTCTGTCTAGCCATACATTATGTATGTATACAATGTATGTAGCTATTTTAATTAATGATGTAGTATACATCTAGAGTGGAAAATAAATCAATCATTTAGTTGATGTGTTTCTAATAGAACAAATACAGTATAAAGGTTTGTAAAGCATTCCCACATTGCATTTAATGTTTACGTTTTGTTAATATTGTATTTGCTATATTATTAGAAGTACATTTAATAGAAGTCCATGCAAGCTAAAAGATTTGCGTTTTGATGGGATTTTAAGTACTGGTACACCATTTAAATCATGGAACCACTTAGACTAGCTTACGTAACTTTCATATAGTATGCATTATTAAGTTATTACCTTTCATATTCACATGCATGTGACCTTATAACATGATAAGTCGTCACTGATTTGAATAAAATACAGGCTAAACAATGTGTTGGAATTTCAGAACCCCAGAGAAAATCATTGCTATGCAAGCACCGTTTATGTACAAGGCATATATACCGTAGGTCTGTCAATGTTTCTCTTCAACTCAGATCCACACTACATGTACAGTAGTAGCACATGTAGAATCAGTGCACATTCCAAGAGATTGGGAAATGATATACCGGTACATGTAACCTTAGGAAGATTATAAGGATTCTAGACCCTAGTAATTTTTGTGAATATACCCGGTACTACCAATATGTGATTTTTCATTCAACTGCTGGAAGCGTGCTGAACATCTGCAGGAAAAATCAAACGGTTTGATTTTAAACTCAAATTTCTTTTCTTCGAAGCTCACATTGAAAGGCCAATTTTTGACAGGAGAATATTGTGTTTGAATACCCATACTTCATTGAAATTGCCCATCATCAAGTGTGTACCAGCACATTATTACGCATGGAAATATACCCCCAAAATACTTTCGTGTTTGTTTGTCAAATCCACTATGACGCTATGACCTTTGTTTGTCTTGTTTTTACATTCGAAAACATAAAATGATCTATTCTTATCTGGTTCAATAAAAACCCAGAGACATTTAAGATACTACCATATATTCAATTTATTAGCAGTACATGCACTTTAAATCTAAATAACAGAAGTACGTTTATGGTCAAAATTAGTTACCAGTACTGGGGTAATACATGTACATGTATAATAAATGCAATTTTTGGTTTATGATCGCTTCTATTGGAGATGTTTCTACATGTAATAAACATGGGGTACTAGGGTAATTCCAATATTTTATTTACTTTTTTCTACTTCATAGACTGAATTTTATATTGTACTTTTCCATTCGTCAATAATACACCCCATACCCAAATTCTTACATCATTATACCGTATGCAACGATAAGAACATTTTTCATGACACACCCGACTTATGCTATACCATCTTACTTCACATTACATGAATAAAGCACTACTGCTGTGATTCAGTTCAGTTCAGTTCAGCAAAAACTAATATATTTTGAAAGTATAAATAAAAATACTTGAGGATACGGACGGCTACCGTAACGGAGGTACATGTATCATAGCCATACATGTAAAAAATTTGCTCTATTAGAAGCACATCTCCACACATACATGTAAACCAAAATTATATTCACTCAGCCTTTGCCCTTTGAAAATGGCTGCAGAATGAAAAATAGCTCAACTGAAAAAGCACTGCGGCAAATCATGGCAGTGAGTTCAATGCGTCAAGAAATAATTGTGCAAGGGTAAGATTTTGAAAAAAAAATTCGAGGTGAACTTTTTCCACCTTCCCTCAGGTGTAATGTTGTTCAAGCGAATCGCTCACAAGTGATTGCTTGTCTTAAGAGAAAAGGTCTGATTTATCATTGTACAATGTACATGTATGCTTGAACATTACCATACAACTTATTTTGTCTGTAGGCACACCTCTCATTTACGTGTTACGCACATGATCAACTAAAAGAAAAATACAGTACATTAAAATGAAAGAATTTATTTTGAACTGATTCGCTAATTTGGAAGTAAAAGAATGAATAGTGTAATTTCACATGGTCACAATTTAATTTACTGAAAGATTTAAATTCAGTGAATAAATAATGAAGTTACAATACCCAACAACAAAATGTAATATGTAAATTGAACCACAATTAACTATACATTATTTTAACCATTAATTGCTTTCCTATCAATGTTCTTGAAAGAGACAAAGGTTAACCTGTTAGAATAGCATTAACAAAACTGAGCAGTCAGCAACAATTATTATTACACAACTGTAACCAATGTCAATTTATCGGCCAAAAAAATGAAGCAAACAAAATGATGAAGCAGAGTGGGTTGCCATGGTGAAGTCAGGCAAACAAAAATGTCATTAATGGACAAGGAATTTTACTTATAAAACAAGCCATGTATGGCACAGTCCCCGTTAGTTATCGAATTTAAGATACATAGTTTTGTTTATAGTAATATAGCTGGAATATAACCATGTCAGGAATATGATTGTTATGATTGTTTAACATTAAAATGATTGACATTTGTATCTGATCCTCAAATGAGTACTTGCCCAGCATGTCAGAGATATGGCTCTAGAAGCCCATTCATTAAAACAAAATGGCCCCAGTCAGCCATTTTGAATCCGATCTGAAAAATAAAATTATGTGCATCACGGTCCTATAATGTCCAATGTATATACATGTACTAAGTTTGAACAAAATCAATCTGTAAACAGCCGATAAATGCTTAATTTTGATGATTTTTTAGTAAAAAAAATGGCTGCCATTCGGCCATCTTGAATCAGATCATGAAACAAATTGATGTGCATACATGTATATATAATGTCATGTATGATGTATGTGTGAAGTTTGATTTTGATTGGTACAGTCATTTCTAAGATACAGGTCCGGACAGACGCACAGACGCATAGAGGTCAAAACATGCATGTAAGTCCCCGTTTTCGGACTGCGTCCTAACGGGGACTTATAAGTACTCTCAGCTGGGTGAGCAGAAACAGTAATATGTGTGATACAATATAGACAGCTGAAATAGGATTCAGTCTGCCCTCAATTCTTAATACTTCAGTTACTTGCCTTTTGTTACCAAGAAAAACTAATGTTGATAGCTGACTAAAATTGATGATGTCAAATTGAATGGACACATTGTCAGAACTGCATATGCCATTGTGTGAGCACATTTACAATATGTTACATGTACGAGTATGTAATTGTGGGCTTCTACATGTTTGACACTAACATTTGGCAGAAAATAGAAACAAGCAGACTGTCGGCTGAGATAGCTCCGCAATGCACATTTCATTTCAAAAAATCAAAAAAAATCACTTTTCACTAAAAATGACAAAAATATTCATCAAAAATATAGAATTGAAGATATCATCATGGAATGAACAAATCTGAGTGAGGTTCACATGTAGTACCTATATGTATAATATCAAAGCAATTGAACTTGTGTTTTTTAACAAGAAGTCGAAAATATCACTTTTTACCAAAAATGACAAAAATATTCACCAAAATTAGAGAATTGAAGATATCATCATGAAATGAATAAATCTAAAAGAGATCTACACCAAGTATCAAAGCATTCAGTAGTAAAAGTAAAACATTGACACGGAGGACAATGACTCATATGATAAGCTCCACTCGACAAAGGAGCTAAAAAAAAAAAAATAATCAATGAACATGCAATTTATTCTAAAAGTGAAAAAAAAATCATCCTTTACAAAATTGTAACACAAGCTTTTATGATGTTTGATATACTGAATAGAGTTGTCTTAACTACAGGAAACATTTGATAAGGGTAAGTGGGTTAAGAAAATTATTCAAGGAATTTATTATAGATAATTTGTGCTTCTATGATAAATATTAAGCATATTATTTTCCATAAATTTCTGTCTTTAAGGGAAAACGATTTCACAACATTTGAAACAACATGTTTGTGAATTTTAATGTACATTAGAAAAAGCAGATTATCACATGCTTTATTTTTAACAGATTTGAATCTTACCGTATATTGTAAGTTCACATATGTATTTGCTTTATTACATTTGTATATCAATGAAGTGAATATATACCAAAAATTTGTTGTAAACTGAATTATTAAAATATTACTTATTTTGATCATAGAAACACACCTGTAATGTACACAAGTGTATGCTCTACTTGTATGTAGCAAAATTTAATAAATGCATTAAATATTCAATAGTTTTAAAGTTCACTATTTTTGCAGATAACCAAAATCCTGTAAATTTAAATTCCTGGGAACATGTAGAATAATAATACGAGGTATGTACGTAGAAAGTACAGCTGGTGTGTCGACCAACATACAGCAGATGTCTCTGCGACGGCATACTGTCTGAGTGCATACTTTGAGGTATCCTCAGAATAACCATACTATTATAAGGATACATCATGGGAATGCCGAAATCCAAAAAGTTTAGAACAGAATCAGCAAACTTCTTTGTGTGGAGTCCGGTTAAACCCTGGTGGCAGCCATGTTTGTTTTTATTATTAGAGAATGCTTACGCACGTAATAGTTCCATATTTGGAATTCGCATTCCCTTATATGGTAGGATGAAAATGCCCCATAAAATACCGCAAAATTACGGCACGCTGTAACTTAAGGCGTTACGGTGACAGAAGTAAAATAATAGAATATTGTTTTCCCTGCCAAGTCAGTGAACATAGAAAATTGCTCAGAAGATCAAAATAGTAAAATTAATTGCCAGTGAAAATACAAATGGTATTACTTAGTATATTCACTGGTATGTAATTTGCCACATTTTGTTACATGTCCAATCAAAATTAATGCAATAAACTTGGTAAATAGTCCAAGTTATTTTTCTTTTTAAATATTTTGCAATCTATATTTAATAAATTAACTTTTCATGAGTCGACACTGAAAATATGATGTACATGTACACAGACTCAAAAATGTCAAACATGATGACAATTGTGCACAGACAATCAGCTCTTTGGATTACATTGCAAGTATCACAAAGTACATGTGTACTAGATTGCATTCAAGCCACAGACAGTTGGTTGCTCAGTCAGGGCAACTCAAATGCTGCCTACACAAGCCAACAATACCACAAGCTAACCTCTTTTACAATGTTCATGTCCAACTACAAAATACAGTCACCATGGCTTCCAAATTAATGGTAACTTAGGGGGGCTACATGAATACCCTCTAGATTTATGATATTCCAACCTACCCATAACTGTCTGAAGGAGAGCGGGAAATCTTGAAAGAAGTACAACTCTTAAGCATCTCCTCAATGCAGTGCAGTGTTAGAAATGAGTGTACAACTCAATTAAACGATGGATTAAATATCACATTAGCAACGAATAGAAACAACAGGTACCAAAATACAGAATTCCAGATGTTGAAATCCATAGTTATTATTTTCCGTGCGAAATTACTCCACCTATGGAACAGCAACAGTCAATGAAAAAGTTGGGAAAAGGGCAATGTAGCAACTATATCATTATATGGCATCGTGGGGAACTATGCTTGGTTCACACACAAAAAAAAGGGGAAGGAAGATTAACAGTAGGAGGTACAAATGTAAGGATCTATACGTTTGCTCCACAATAGCAGTTTGCTTCATGATAGCACGACAGTGCTATTGGGTCCAGTGGAAATATAAACAATTACAATGTAATATCAATGTTCTCCCCAGGATGCAGCTATGTTTTACTGTTACACTGGTCTGACAACCACAGTGGTTTATTTCCACTGTGTCACTGCAGACTTTTTAAATCAAAGTAATCAACCGCTGAAAACTGAAAACTGTTCATTTATATCACTCTTGATGCACATAACTGTAAGTGTTTTAATGAGTATGTTCCCAATTTCATCTCAATTTCTGTTTGGAATACTTATGCATATACATGTAATATGCAAATATTATGCAAATTATTGAGTATGCTTTTACTGCAGTGGTTTAAATTTCTGGGAAGAGCACTAAATAACTAACTGAAACATTTCTTGGAAAATGGTTTCAAAATTAAAAAAAAAATGAATGATTCAATTTCTGAGTGGGAGTGGCTGATATGGGAAATTTTTTTATCTTCTACTCAGCAATGTGATTATTCTAAAGTACTGAGACAATTCGGGGCGAATTATTTTGAGTCAGGGATATAGTTCATAGCTAAATTACAGCACTGGGTTCGTCAAACCACAGCGTCCAGTTGTAGAGAAGGAAAGATGACAAGCAGATTTTAGTAAACAAATCGCATTTGATCATGATGCATGGCATCAGTTATGCTGGCCTTCATGATGACTGTCAATCATAGGTTTATTCAAATCAAAATGTTAATTCAAATTGCTAGTGACAACACATCTTTTGAAGGTGAATCTTGTATCTGTATCTGTATATGTACATAGCAAAGGATAGGTGAGCCATCAAAATAATATTTCCCATCATACATTAGTGCAATCCCAGTGCAGTGCCACCATTTAAGAAGATGAATCTATTTGCAAGACAAATTTCCCTTAAATTGTGGAAATGGAACAGCAAAAATTTAATGATTTACTGGTGAGAAATTGTCAAATTGAGATTGACATGCGTACAAGATGTTCAAAATGTAAAATGACGTAGTTACATTGTAGCTTACAAATATTTTTCAAGAGATTCCTCGTCAAGATCAACAATCAATGGTTTCCATCCACAAAGGAAATTTGTCGCTTTCTGCTCAAATGAAAGGTTAATTTTAGAAAAACTGATTGTAATTTGGAACGAAAATTGCAACACTGATATCTAAATGTACATTACCATGGTAACATATACTGTTAATCGCTCTACCATTCATATAAGTGATCAAAACATGGTCAAAGTAAGTCACATTTTACACCAAGTGCCTGTGAGATGGAGACACCTTGGTACTGCAACCAAAATAAAATCTAAAGTATGGGTATTTACATCAGAAATTTCACCCTAAATTATATCCATAATGGTTTTGGTGAATTTTTAAATTGTTAAACACATTCAAACAAATTACTGTAAAATACTGTATTTTCACTATTTTCGCTAAAGGGATGACTCGGTGAAAATAAAATCCAGCGAATATAGCTTTTTTCCTATGTTTTACATTCAACTGATTAAAAATCAGTGAAAATAAATTCCTTACAAAACACCCAAAAAATCTGTTCAGTGAAAATTAATTCCAGCTAAAATAAAGTATTTTACAGTAAGGTTCAGGAGTATTACAACAATTTAGTGCAATGATAACATTTAATACATGTACCGTTACTATCGGTAGTAATATGCCACATTGTAGACTCAAGAAAGTTGACTATTTACGAGTTGAGATCTGCCTGCTAAAAATAGGGAATCAATAGCACTAAACACCAAAATACAGAGCTGGAGTTGCATGTTGGCATTTCATATTCTTTCCCGAACAACTATGGCAACACGTTCTCGAGAGAAAATGCATTTTTTCAAAAGGTCACAAAACGTAATCTGTGTATGAAACACAAACCTAATACATGTACATGTATATTATTTCAAATTTATTCATATGTACTGTGCTGATACTATGGCCATGTTGTACAGCAGCCCCCCCCCCCCCCCCCAACATATGTAAATGGTATGCGTCATGCATGCTTGCCAACTGCTTTGCAGCTTGAGTGAGAATGGAAATCTTTGCTAATCAATAAGCAGTTTTGCTAAGTAATTTGTAGTACTGATGTCTCAATCGTGAGCATAATAATCAAGCCTATAATAAATGCAATTTCTATTAGAAATTTGGCTGATATAGTTAGCGAAAAACACACAGGTATAAATAAAAAGCCTGAAATTAGACTTAATAATTATTGTTGAATTGGGTTTGTATTAGATTAGTTTTAAATCTGGTCATTAGTATTATTTATTAATTTACATAGAGAAGATTACATGTACACTGTATTATGCATGCTATGCTTAGTCCAGCAAAAGGCAACACATAATGGTCTTATGCTGTGTTAGCAAATTAACTCTGATGGCACGCTCCCTCTTTCATCATTCACAAGATCATCAGTTTACTTCCATGATGAGAATGAGAGAGCAATTTGGTTACCACGGAAACCAGACTCTAATCAAATAGATAATTAAACCATTGATTGCATAAGGGGATTTTGTTCACATGCTAGTGAAATAATAAAGAACCATTTTATCCTAAGAGCAAATCTGATTACAAAATGTATATAAATAAATAAAAAAGACAAATGTCGTTACGAAAGGTTTCGGAACAACACAATATCTGCTATTATATCTTTCTATTAAAATTAACAGAAATCAATACATTTAATACAATCGAAGTCGATAGTACATACAAAATGTAATCCATGAAGTTACTAATGTCCACCTGGTTGTAGCAAAGGCAATATTGTCCTGGTTGCACCTGGTAGATTAAATGTACTTCCCACCGGCAACCTCGCGTGAATACGACAATATGAAGAGATGCTGTCATGACTGGGAAAAAGGAACAAACTACTACATCACCAAGCACTGAACCAATGTCATGATATTGTTGTACGTGTGTCACCCCAAATGTAAATCCGCGATTCGATAATATTTAATATAACGTCTAACGATTAAAAGTGCCGACGAGGAAGGCGTTTACAAACGTTTTGACAACGGTATTAGCTTTCACTTGAATGACAGCTGAGCCTAACAAACGACCGGCGGATGGAACACTTGAGAAAGACACTGATTCTATTAACAATTATTAGTTTTTGATGGATAATCCACAAACCTTGTTGCTTGCCATTTCAACTTCTCTCACTCTAACGACTTCGTTGAATGAACCGATCAAGACTGAGAACGTGTATAATATGATACGTCTGCAGAGCTACAACATGATAAGCGAGCACTTAAACCAGAAGAACATCCGAGAAAGAAAACGATAATAGTCCAATACACACAAATTTCGTGCAATGAGGTTCAACTATCCGGGTACAGGTCGGCTATTATTGTTCCAATTTCCGATATGCCAAATTTGGAAAAACAGATCAGTCGAGTCGTAAGCTGATTGGTCTTTGTCTTGATTAGATTCTCGTATTTGAAACACCGTGTATCATTGGATGACCGTGAAAGTAGGTCACTTTGTATCGAAGGCGTTGATTGGTGAATCTGAAAGCTGGCGCTCAATTAGTACACTCGTACCTTGCTCATCCTGCATTGCTTTCATTCATTTGTGTCACATTGTGTGCAAATGTGGCAAGGTACGAATCTAATTGAAATAAGACGTTGTTTCCGGTTGTGCAATGCATTGTGGTTAAACGTTACAATATCGTACAAGTTCTTCCGGGAGAGTCCTAGAAAAACGTGATTTGGTTTGTCGAATATAACTTGCAACCGATCCCATTATGCCCGTGTCACAAGAAAGCGCGGATATTTTCTTTGTAAGTAAGAACAACTACATAAAGTATCTGTTATAGCTTTATCGTGTTTTCCACTGGTTGACAATGTCAACAACAACAACAGCAATACGTCAAACACGTGTGATGGTTGATCAGCTGACTGTCGTCTGGGACGGGGGGGGGGGTGGCTTAAAACGTTGGGGTTAGATTGACACTGTTATGCAATAACCACAACACAGCATTACAAACTACCATTGATGTGTGTTTGGTGAGAGGGTTGGTGAAATAGAAAAGAATTCTTTATTAATACCGTCAAGATAATATATAAAATATGTTTTTGAGTTTCTCACACTCTCGGTTATTGTCAATTTTTTGTTGCTGGAGTGATTTACAGTACATCCCAAGTTTTCGTTCTCCGCGCATCTCTAATAAATAACCTATCTAACTGCTGAACTGAATTAATGTTATTATCGAAAAATCATTGAAGATTTGATGAAAGTCATTTTAGGCCTCAGTGTTTTTTCGTTTGGAAACGCAAGGGGGGGGGGGGTAAGGCTTGATTTTCACGGACGCATAGCAACCTTGTTTTTGTGGTGAATACAAAACATTTTCTGTTCCAATAAAGGATTTTTATACTAGTATGCCGATCGCAAAATTTTAACAGTTCTTTATTTGAACGTCTCTTGTATAAATAGTCTCTTCTAAATTTAACAATGGTACTATCAGCATGTCTTGCATTAGCCCTGCGTACAGTGCTGTGTGTACGGGGACGCGTGTGGGGACATCTATCAACCGAACGCGTCCCCGTACACACAGCACTGTACGCAGGGCTAGTCTTGCATTATAGCAATATTCACATCACTGGATGTGCAGACACACAATCACAACATTACCTTGAGCATTTTACTTGTAAGGTTAATTATAATACAATTAAAGAAAATAGACGAAAAAACTGGTTGCATCACTCATGGCGATTGATGATGCATATCTGTCTGGGATGTTCTTTTCTATGTATTATGTCAACATTTACAGTTCTCAATTTCTGTATGTAAAATCACTGCTATGGATTAATGTGATTTTGCGGCTTTCTTGACACTGGCAACAGATTTTATTTTCTTTCTTTTTTTCACTCATCTGCTATTTTCTTGGTCACATTTTGTATATGCCTGTTAGACACTGACAAGTAAGTAAATGGGCTGGGACATACTGTAAAGTACTTTATTTCGCTTGGAATTAATTTTCGCTATTTTTGCTGAAAGAATGATTCAGTGATAATAAAATCCAGCTGAAATAAAGTATTTTACGGTTGTAAACATGGGACTCGAGAATCACTGGTTGGCCCTAAAAATAAAGTCAACATACTACATTAATGAAGGAAATTCACATTACAATTGTATTTGATACTGCAAAGTGAGAACAACATACAGATACTATTAAACTGTTGTTTTGTACAATAAAAATCATGTCAGGGAATTTACAAGTCCATGAACACAAAACAAACGACAATCGACAAAACAATCTGCTGTAAAATACTTTATTTTCTCTGGAATTAATTTTTGCTGAAAAGGCTTTTTAGGTGTGTTATATGGAATTTATTTTCACTGATTTTTGGCGAGTTGAATGTAAAAAATAGGAAAAAAGGTATGTACCGGTATATATAGACCCCATGTTATACATGAAAATATAAAATAAATGTCAGTGAATACTAGTACAATATTTGCAAACAAATTCTTGCAGCCCCCATGCATATCTCTAGTGTACTCATGTATGTGAACTGTTCGCTTATGTACTGGGAGTATGGAGGCGTTAAATTGTTGAGTGACTTAAAAACTAGAGTTGCCATACAAATACAAAACTGTAATGTGTCGGGCGAAATACAAATCATAGGTGTGTTTGTTAATTAGGTTGAATTGTCTAGTTAGACATCAAAATGTTTTCTATAATTATTATTTCATTTGCTGTATTATTTCAGTGCAGCAATAGCTTTGATGTTTAGTTTAGATTATTCATATTTCGATCATATCATATTTGATCTTTATGACGTTATTACCACAATCAGTGATTGGTTTAGAACTGACCTATCACAGCTTTAGTTCCAGGTCATGTGACACTTGAGAACCTTGTGGTTCCGCCATTATTTGATGTTTGAAGTACTGAAACTTTCCGACTTTGTTAATTGTTTCGACTCATAGTATACAGTGGGTATACTCTGAGCCAAATCACAGCCACATGTTGACAAGATCATGTATAAAAGATTCCATTCAATTTGCCCATACTTATGTACGTAATTTTTGGAGTTAAAATGTGAGCCTCAAAATTGTTTATTGATTCATATTGATTAAGTGTGAGACATGTTCAGTTGCGAAGTAACAAATAAAATGACTGGTTGATTCTCTCGTATTTGATGCAGCAATGAGTCAACCAGGATTTTAGAACACTGTTTTTCATCACACAATCACTGTTAATAGTACAATTGAAAGTTTTCTTTTTCTAATAGGAAGAAGATGACCTTCCATATGAAGAAGAGATATTACGAAATCAGTATTCTGTCAAGTGTTGGCTTCGGTATATAGATCATAAAAGTACAGGCAGCAGTCGAGCTGTGAATGTACTGTTTGAACGGGCCCTTAAAGAACTACCCGGCAGGTAAAGTGAATTCATGATTACACACACTATTTTATTAGGCTTCATATATGTACAGGGATTGGTTTTCTTTGCTGCAATTGAACGGCATGCTCTAGGCACTTGGTATATAGTGGATGTAGTGTCATATCTTCAAAAACTGATTATGTCATCATTCAATATCCAAGGGCTGTGAATATTGTTGTTTTAGCCAAACAATCATTAAAATTCAATCAACTACCTAAAGATACCTACCATATTTGCACTGCTAGATGCACCTCTTAAAATGAAATTAACAAGAACCCAAAACTGCCTTTATTGTATGTTGGCTTGTGGACCATCCATTGCAGACCATCTATTGCAGGCCATCCAGGCAGGCCAAGAAACACACAAGTACCATATAGTCTATGCCTATAATAACTCTCGTGTTTGCGCCTGCAGAATTCACCTCATACTACAAACAACCATCCCACAGGTGAAATGACAGTTCACTGTCTAGTTGCTCCCAATTGGTAACAAATATTGTCTAGTTGACGAACGATATTAATACTTAACTGTCTCATTAATTTTTCATTATAGTTGAAAGCTAAATTAGTAACTGCATGGTTATTGCAAAAAAAAAGGATTGAGGAAAGATGTTTAGAAAAGTTTATGTTATGTTTTGTGTTTTGGGTTCAAATCTGTGCATATCACATTTCAATGAAAAGATGGTCCATGACATTGTATAGACCTTATTCGTTAAAATTAAAATCAGTGCATATTAATTACCTGATCTGCATAATAATTAGTAAGTTTTCAGTTTTTCCATCAATATCAATAATTATCATCTTATTTCAATGAATCTTGATACACATACTTGTATAAGGCAATGCGAAGATCTAATTAGTTCTGGGTTTATATACATCCATAATAATCATTCTCTTTCAATGGTGTTCTGATTTGATTTGGTGTACAAAAGATGATGGCAGTGACAGTGATGATACTGCACTGTATGAACTAATGTCAATTTGCACCTTTACCCTTTTCACCACCAGTTCCCTCTTTTCATCACAAATTCACAAAATAGTCCCGCTTATAGTCTGCATTTTTCTTCAAAAGATTGAGACAAAAATAGCCAATATTTTAGCTCCGCTGTCGACTTTGTCGAGCGGAGCTTATCATATGAGTGATTGTTCGTCGTGTCAATGTTTTACTTTTTCGACTTCTTCTTGAAAACTATGAATGCTTTGATACTTGGTGTATATGTTCCTTGGGTAGACCTCTCTCAGATTTGTTCATTTCATGATGATATCTTCAATTCTCTAATTTTGGTGAATATTTTTGTCATTTTTGGTAAAAAGTGATATTTTCGACTTCTTGTTAAAAACCGCAAGTCCAATTGCTTTGATATTACATATATAGGTACTACATGTGAACCTCTCTCAGATTTGTTCATTTTGTAATGATATCTTCAATTCTCTAATTTTGGTGAATATTTTTGTGATTTTTGATAAAAAGTGATATTTTTGTAACCGCAAGTCCAATTGCTTTGATACTACATATATAGGTACTACATGTGGACCTCTTTCAGATTTGTTAATTTTGTGGTGATATCTTCAGTTATCTAATTTTGATGATTATTTTTGGTGAAAAGTAATATTTTTAAATTCTTGTTGAAAACAGTAAGTCCTGTTGCTTTGATACAATACATATTGTTCATTTTCTAATGATATCTTCTGTTCTTTAATTGCAATGTGCATTGCTAACAGCAACTCAGCGGACAGGCTGCTTGTTTTTTTTTAGCTCCAAAATTAGCATTCATTTCCAGAAATATTGAAGAATATAAGAAAAAAGTACTAAAAAATTTGGGGCAAGAAAGTCTGGTGGTGAAAAGGTTAAACCTCATATTGCATATACATTCTTTGTGTTGGCACTTTGTGATGTTGAACAAGAACTCTAGTGCTAAAATACCGTCAATTTAACATATTCTGTATTTCTGCATTTCCTAAGACACTTTCTTTTTTCTTAGTTACAAACTCTGGTACAATTACCTGAAGCTCAGAAGGAAACAGGTCAAAGGTCGTTGCATAACAGATCCAATATATGAAGATGTAAACAATGCACATGAAAGGGCCCTAGTATTCATGCATAAGGTAAGGACCCTTTACAAATGATTAAATGTTTCTAATAAATAACAGTCACTCAGCAGGTAAAAAAAGAATACATCCTAGCCACTTTCAGGGTACTAGGCTTGCTGAATTCAGGGTATGGCATCCAGATGGAGGGCTTCTTCTTCTGCCTTCAGTACATATAAAAAAAGTATGTAGCCGTGTCACGAAGAGTACCAGATTACCAGAAGATAGCTAGACCTACTTTATAATTCTAAAAGCCGATAGGCCTATGGCCAAACACACAACCCTCTACAAATAAATTCTAAATGAACAATCGATTATCAGAAACTTTTTATGTTGACTATCCAAACTATTTTTGTGCCAATCATCAGAATTACGCATGTGTGCGTTCTATTGTTCTGTCTCTTGTTCTTGTACCAGCATTTGTGCATCACATGCACAACACGCTCTATAGGCTGCAAAATAAGGCTGGCCTTAGGCTTACCCAAATTTCAGACTTGCCTAATATTAGGTTTTGTTTAGCAGTCTCAAAACCTATTCACAATGGCAACAATGATGGCTAGGATAAGAGTCAATGTGACTGCAGAGAAAACAAGTTGATTGTTATATGGAAGGAAGACTAAATTTAACACGAGCGACAAAAAAAGATCACAGTCTGTTTAGGAGATACTGAAATAGAGAGGATGGAAGTGAATGTGTTACTACTTTTATTTCTGTTTCTACTTTGTCTTTCATGAAACTTGAATAAAAATTGTACCAATACCACCTGGAAGTGAGAGGAGGTTGTATATTTCCTCTGATATTAATTGAACCTTTTATCATTATTTCATAACCTTCCGCAAAATTGTCCAGCATGTTAAATTTCGATCCGAATTTAAATATTTTAATTATATGTTCGGTGAATTGACGATTTCCTAGTTCTTTGTAAAGAAGAAACTTTATTCCATTTCCACCGTAAGCGAGCATACATGGTGGGTCATTGCACTTCAAGTTTATCAGAATGAACAGAACATATTATAACATATTTAACAAATCTGTATTATTTCATACTGAATGTTCATTATCAAATATTTTTTCAAAAAGTTATTCACAATAAATTATATTCTCATTTTCTAATTTATTTGGTTATTTTTTTTATTATTTTTACATGTATCTGTCAAATCAGTTTGAGATTATTCACTATGTTCAATTACCCACCATAGACTCCGGTCAGTCAAAATGACTATTTTGAACTGTAGGCATTAATCAGCGATTCTGCCGGTGAAGGAGAGATAGAATCTAGGTCAGGGGAAGCCCCATGACCTCAAGATTCTTTTACCCCTTACGTCACAAACCCACGTGACCGAGGCCACATGGCAACGCCATAGGTAGCCGTCCATTACTCTTCAATTCTCTCCGCCTCGTCGGGGAATGATTCTGAGCGGCTCTGCCTGGCTCTGTTGCTTTTTCCTGTTCGGGTTTCTAGCGTGGGTCGTCGCCGCAGCCGCGGCATCCAACATTCTAGCTGGTAGGATAAGTTTTTCTTGTCTTTTTACCCTCGTGTCGTTTTCCCCTTTGTGTGTTATGCTTTTCCACAACAACAAAATCAAACCCGGCGCCACCACGTAACCACATGTTGATTTCATGGCGGCACATTTTACAACTGTAATTCGTTTCCCTCATGCATGTCGTCTTTTATTTTTAATGTATTTAGAAATGGACAGATGCACTGGCAACGCCAGAGGCTCACCGCCGGTATTGTCTCCTCAGTTTATGAGGCGGATTTGTACTCAGTGTACGCAGCAATTGCAGGAATGGAACCTGCATTCAAAGTGTTATCGTTGTTTCACGTGCGTTCTGGGTTCGGGTATCTGCCCTGAGAATATGTGTAATCGCTGGGGTTCGGAAGCCTGGGAATCGTTTTAGCAGCATGTCAAAATAGCCGAGACTGACCGCGTCACTCGTTCGCGAAAAGGTCGCGCGGCAAGTGCTACCGGCATGGGTATGAGTGAGTTGTGCGTTGGCATGAATGACAAGTCCTTGTGCTCGGCTACCAGTTTTCATACCGGGATACCAAGCAAAGGGCCCGATAGTGGGGGTGCCGAGTTTTTTCGGTCTCCCCCCGCTGATCGGAGGGCATCTACACAGTCTGTTTTTTCAGACAGTAGGTATCCCAACTTTACTGGCAACAGCGAGGGAGGTCTTTCCTCCTATGGGGCCCGCGCTGGGTTCCGTTGTGGACCCATCCTCGCACGACGCCGGTTTTGCCGCTGAAATGAGGGCATTGGTCGAAGGTCTGTCAGGGCAAATTGCGTAGTAGATCACCTGCAGGCGGAGCGAGCTGTCTCCACTGCGACCTCTCAGCCGGCAAGTAGGAAGAAACACAGAAAGCACTGTTCGCATTCTAAACACGTCTCTTCCGGGGAACCTCCCGTTCTCAGCAGTGTCCCCCCGCTGATTCGGGGGGGGGGGGGGGGGCTCAAGCTAGTGGCAGCAGGTCTCCTCGGGAACCTCAGACAGGTAACACCAACGGGGACGCTGGTAGGCAGGACTCCGTTTTCTGGGCAGGGCATTCGGGTCAGGACATACATTGTACCCCCCCCCCCCTGCTTTCAACCAGCCAGGGTTCACCGCGCGGTACCGGACTGGTTAATTTACCCTCAAGTCCGAGTTCCACTGTGGGTTTCGACTCCCTTCTCGCCGACCCACAGGCGTTCCCAGAACCGACCCTGTCATGAGACGCACTCTTGAACACGCTCTCGCCCACATATTTAGGCTGAGAGGTGGCAGTTCACTCGCGTCGGATACAGTGGGTACCTCGGGCGGTCCCTCATAGTCCACATTGCGTAATGACTCGGTGAGCCACGCCGTTGGGGTGATGCGTAATATTATCAGTCCAGGTGACGCTATGTATATTCCCCCACCCTCGATCCTAAAGCAGCCGCTTACAGTCGCTTCTACGCTGATGGGATCACAGGCGCCGGCTCCAGATCGACCCCATCCGCACGTCTCCCCTGATCCAGCCGAGCGCTGAGCATGGGGGACGGCGCGCAGACGGTGTTGAGGGTCGGTCGTTGGTCAGCCGTGGAGGAGGTAACGCCGAAAGCCCCGGGCTGGGGTAATCTTTTGCATAACTCCTTTCGCTGGACTAAACGCTACCCCATCGGGGCAATCTCGGATTCGGACCCCAATTCCGGGACGAAACCAGAAGTCCCAGACCGGACCCCAAGGCTCCTTCCCTGGTACCACAAACTTCTGTTTTACCAACCGGGTGAAGGGGGATGGCCGCATTTCATGGTCATTCTCATCGACCCATTCTGAGACTATCCAACATGCCCTGAGAGCGGAGTTGCGACTCATCAATTTCCTTGAATTTGTGGGCGCAACACTGGAGCGCATTCTTGTGCGCACACAGGACTCTGAGACCTCAGATGCAGAACGCACTCGCCTCCTAGACCAGGCAACACAGTTAATGGTAGGCCACCGTACGGCTATGTGCGATATCCTCCAGTGTCATATGGCTCTCTTGGCCGGAGCTACTACTGTGCAGCGAGACGCGGTTTTAGACGCGCGTGTTTTCGCCGGCGAACTGAGTCAGGGGGTACGCCACCGCCTCAGTTACCGAGACTGGAGATCCTCCACCCTCTTTGATGGGGAGATAGCGCGGGCAGTCGCAGAGCTTCGGGATGTAACAAACCAAATGGTCCAAGTCGAATCCGCTAGCAAGTTGGACGCTGCCAAGGGTAAACGGAGGGCGCTCCAAGCACAGAAAGCACAACGCCCTAGGACTAGCTCCGCTAAACAGAGTCAGCCAGGAGGCAAGCGCTCGTACCCATCCGCGGGAGGGAAGGGTAGCGGCACGCCCCCAGGAAAGAGAGGACCAGGTGGTGGCTCCTCCTCCACGGGTGGTCATCATCCCCGGCAGTGGGGTAAGCATGTTTGACGCTTAGTAACCCCAGTGATCTACGGGGAGGCTCACCTCACGGTAGAGGAGAACCCCCCCTCATGCAACTGCCAAACCCATGCCCACAGATCCCTGTCGCACGCAAATTGCGCCGGTGCATTCCGGCTTGGATGCAGCGGGTAACCGATCCCTGGACGCTCCAGGTGGTCACACGCGGTTACAGAATACCACTGGGACACCCACCCACCCACCCCCCCCCACCCCCCACCCCCGTAGGGGGCACTGCCAGGGGACCCCTGCAAGGCGGAAGCAATCAGACAAGAAGTAGACAGTTTGCTAAGGAAGGGCGCCATACGCAGAATAGTTCAGCCGGCACTAAGTCCGGGCTTCTACTCAAATGTATTCGTAGTACCAAAATCTACAGGCGGCTGGCGTCCGGTTCTGGACCTAAGCAGACTAAACCAGTATGTGCTTCTCGATCGGTTCCGCATGGAGACACCATCCAGTGTCCTACTCTCCATCCACCGGCTCGACTGGCTCGCCTCTTTAGACTTACGCGACACTTACCTGCACATACCGGTGCACCCAGCGAATTGCCCTCTCCTTCGATTCGCTCATCTGGGCCAAGTATTAAAATTTCGGGTGCTCCCCTTCGGGTTATCCACAGCGCCATACGTATTCACCAGAGTGATGAATCAGGTAGTGCTGCTGCTCCACCAAATGTTGGTACACATCAATCCGTACCTAGACGACTGGTTCGAAGGGTAGTTCCCCAGGCCGCACTATGCAGCCGCCCGGTCCAACGCTTGTTATTGGAATACCAAGCTCACCTACGGGAACTAAACAGACGGGTATTGATCCCAGACCAAGTAAAGGAAACCCTGTCCTGGTGGTCGTCACTGACCAACCTCAGACAAGGGGTCCCCTTGGACCCACTCGTCACAACCATGACTCTGGTAACAGACGCCTCCCTCCAAGGGTGGGGAGCACATCTATTGGACAAACAAGCCCAAGGAATATGGCCCCCGCAATGGGTTCGGGACCACCATATCAACTGGCTCGAGCTGAAAGCAGTGCAACTAGCACTTTCACACTTTCGACCTGAAGTTCGAGACCACAGAGTCCTGCTCCGCACAGACAACACAGTGGTGGTCTCCTACATCAACAAGGAGGGGGGACGCATTCCCCATCGTTGTCGGTCCTAGCAGAGCAAATTCTCCTTTGGTGCCTGGAATACAATGTGGAGCTAACCGCACACCACCTTCCAGGGGTGAGAAACTGCCTGGCAGATGCCCTTTTGAGGCGTCTCCGTCTCCAGAACACGGAGTGGTAGATCCCCCAGTGGGTAGCCTCCAGACTGTTTCAGCTGTGGGACAGTCCAAAGATAGACCTGTTGCTGCACCCTGGAACGCCAAGCTCCTGACGTACGTAACACTCCTGCCGACACCAGGAGCATGGGCCATGGACGCCTTATCGATCCCCTGGTCCCACATGGATGCATACGCCTTTCCTCCCTTCCCGCTAATGCACCGGGTACTGGAGAAACTTCGACAAGAGCCCACCTGCATATTAACTCTGGTGGCGCCCAATTGGCCGACCAAGGCCTGGTTTCCGCTCCTGCTGGAAATGATAGTCGAAACACCGATAGTACTGCCGGACATACCGGACTTGCTGTCCCAGCCGGACGGCACACTACCAACAAGCCCTGCAGTGTACCACTTACACGCATGGAGGCTCTCAGTAGACTCGCGCAGACGAAAGGTCTATCTAAGCGGGCTGCCAACGTCCTGGCCAGGGCGAACAGAGATTCCACCAACACTGCCTACGACTCAAAGTGACGAGCATACACCGGTTGGTGTAGTGGAAGGGAGATTGATCCCTCTATCGGCCAGGTAGCAGACTTCTTTGTCCACTTGTTTGATGAAGTGGGTCTGTCCTACGCAGCGATCGTTGGCTACAGGTCAGCCTTGTCCCCTGCCATAGAAAAACTCTTTGGCGTCAAGTTTAGCCGATTGTCCCATTATTAGGAGACTGTTTACTGCTTTCCATAATCAGAGGCCCAGGGCCCGTTCAAGGGAACCGCCCAATTGGGACCTGTCGGTTGTTTTATCAGCCCTAAGCAAAACAGTCTTCCTACTGGCCCTCGCCTCAGGTAGGCGCCGGTCAGAGCTAGGCGCACTGTCCTTCGCAGACGGTTGTGCCGCCTTCATGGAAGACCAAGTTGTACTAAAGACACGAATCGGGTTTCTCGCCAAGAACCAAATCCCAGGACACGATCCTCAACCGATCGTCAACCCCCCGCTGTCAAATATTGTCGGTCCGGGGGATCAGGAGGAATTGCTTCTCTGCCCGGTCCGAGCGCTGAGTTGCTACGAGAATCGTACCAGGTTTTCCAGATGGGGAACCAAACACATGTTTTTGTGTTACAGCCCTGGCAAACAGGATAAGCCGGCTTCCTTGACTTCCATCTCCAGGTGGATTACTGCGACTGTACTGGAGGTCTATAATACACTATCCTCCTCAACACAGACCTTGCAGAGACACCAAGTACGAGCGCATGAGGTCCGTGCGATTGCTAACTCACTAGCGCTCGCGTCAGGCGCCCCCCTCGAACACATTCTGAGGGCAGGCTTCTGGAGAACGCAGAACGTCTTCATCAACTACTACCTAAGAGACACCCAATCTATTGAGCAGGGTCTCTTCAGGTTAGGCCCCGTCGTAACGGGTCAGGCTTTGTTTACTGACCCAGCCCGTACGACCGCAGGGGCCCCTGTGCATAGGCGATAAGTCAGTCTCGGCATTCTTGCGGGCAGATTGTCTGTACCACTAGCACTCCCTGGAAGCTCCCAGGTTTCGCTTTTTTCGATCTACGCCCGAATTCGGCTTGGGTCTAGCTTTCTCGGGCACATCGAACCCTGTCACCACAGCAGCATTGGTTTCTTGCTTCGGGGACAGCACAGGCAAGTTAAGACACCACCCTTCTTGGGTCTTAACTTAGGTTTTTTGAGTTTGTTTTCATCCCGGACTGGGAAAAGACTTTCATCATTCTTTTTTTTCTGTTTGCTCGGAAAAACCCGCCACCCATTGGCGTCTGACTCTACAGTTCAAAATAGTCATTTTGACTGACCGTGGTCTATGGTTGGTAATTGAACGTTGTGAATTTAGGCAAGGGTTTTCCGAACCTGCCTATTCACATAGTTCATACCCACCATAGACTCCGGGCCCCCCCCCCAACCTCCCCACTCTTTCCGTCGCGTTGGTCTAAGTCCTCGAGGCGGAGAGAAAGGAACCAGAGTGATGGACGGCTACCTATGGCGTTGCCATGTGGCCTCGGTAACGTGGGTTTGTGACGTAAGGGGTAAAAGAATCTTGAGGTCATGGGGCTTCCCCTGACCTAGATTCTATCTCTCCGTCACCGGCAGAATCGCTGATTAATGCCTACAGTTCAAAATAGTCATTTTGACTGACCAGAATCTATGGTGGGTATGAACTATGTGAATAGGCGGGTTCGGAGAACCCTCGCCTAAATTTCTCACAGCTAACATTATGGAAAGTTGCATGACCACAGTGCAGCACAACAGTACTTAAATCTTGTTTTTTGTATTTTTATCAGAAATAGGCATTAATGTTTTATAGTATTACACAGCTAATTCTTGTTATGCCATGTAAACTCTTGTACCTACTCAAAGTCAAATAGATAGATAAACAAGTATCGTTTTAATTAATCTATAGGCGGTTAGTTTACTACCGGTATATTTCCACCAAATAATCAAAACATGGCGACTCTGGCATGCTTGTAAAATTGATCCTTGAAGAGCGACAACATTTGTAATTTTCACTTTCACTGGAATATCAATGACTAGAAATGGGAAATCATAATTGCTCCATATGTTGTGATATTTTCAATTTTTCAAATAATGTGTTCATAAGTGCTGGCACGGTGACATTTAATTTAATACATATTTTGGTGCAAAATTTGTCAAATGAAAGAGTTCAATTGATGGAGTTTTGATTCAGTTAATTAACATACCACAATGTATCCGCCATATTGATTTTTGACTCACTGTACGCACACTCCGAACAGTTAGATACGTGTGAATGATGTTTGAGGGAACTTGAGAAACGGTCAATTGTAAACTGAATGTTCATTCTTTTATTTATATATTGTGTGTAGGTTCATGCCATCAAAGAAATAGAGAGTAAACAAATAAATATGGTGTCATTAAACTAATTTTTGACAATCAAAAGACTTAATTTTATTGAAAATTGGCAAAATTTTCATTTTATCTAATTTGCCATTAGTTTCTATGGTGTTTCTCGTATCTAGAAAATCTGTTTTAAGTCATGAATAAAAAAAATATTTATTTTAGTGAATATATTACAAATTTCCAGAAATTTAGGTCAGTGACTTTGCAATGTCGAATATTGTTTCCATTATACATGTATTCAATGAGAATTGATATGTACTTCCCACCATGCATTGCAAATATACTTGTATTGAGTAGGTGCTTTAACTCGTTTAATCAAGATTGTATTCTGTTTGTTCACTTTAAAATTGGGAAATACCGGTACTTTTAGAAAAAAAAATGGCTTCAGCTAAAAAAAAAATTTGAGGTCAATCTGAAATCAATGTGCCTGAGTGCCTTTCATATTTATTCTGAAATTTTCATTAACTTTATGATTTTCAATGAAAATTGATTTTTTCTTTATAAAAAAACTAAAACTAAAAACCTAAAAAAAACGGGTGTGAGTGCCTGTCAAAAAAAACACTAAATATAAGGTGCGACATGCACGTTTTTAACTGTTTGTAGTGCAGTGACCAGAAACGTAATTTTTGAAGAGGAGAAATTACTTTTATACATAAATGATACTGTAAAATCATTCATTTTTACTGGCATTTAATTTCACCATTTTGATGATTTGAGCAGTTTCACTGAGTTCAAAAACTGGATACATGTAACATTGAGTTCTATTGTTATTTCACATGGATTTAATTAATTTAATGAATTTTACTTATCAGTGAAAATAGCGAGAGAGAAAAACTGAATAATTAATGTGTTTACAGTAAGATTGCTGAATAGACTTAATTTCCACACATCTTCTCAATGGATGGTGCTGCAATGGTGTATACAAATTGTTAGAAAAACAGAGAATAAAATAATGTTTAAAATTGTTCGAAGATACAAAGATAAAATGAACATGTCTGCAAGTGGCATTATAATTGGATCCCGTCTTTTGATAAGATAACAGATGTGATGACGTCGAGACCAAGGTTTATACAAAACATAATGTTAACCATTTCACCACCAGACTTTCTCGCCCCTTTCTTGCACCTTTTTCTTATATTTCTAAATATTTCAAGAAATTAATGCCAATTTTGGAGCAGAACAGTCAATTTTATAAACGGTCAAACTATAAACGGGACTATTTTATGAGTTTGTGAGGAAAAGGGATCTGATGGTGAAAAGGTTAATAGACAAAGTGCAGTCTGATAGTTACTGTATTATTGCGTGTTTATTATAGATGCCGCGTATTTGGTTGGACTATTGTCAGTTTCTAATGGATCAATGCAAAGTGACAAGAACAAGACGTACGTTTGACAGAGCGCTAAGAGCCCTGCCAATCACCCAACACCACAGAGTGTGGCCACTTTATTTAAAATTTGTGCGTACTCATCCGCTGCCGGAAACTGCTGTTAGAGTCTATAGAAGGTACATGAAGGTAAGTGGATTGACCATAATACCTCTCTCTTGATGATCACTCTTTCCACCCCTATTTTAAATGGCAAGATACTACTTTGACCCCTATTTTAAATGGTATGTTAATTATTGTCACCCTTATTTGAATGTTATGATAACAATATCCACCCCTATTTTAATGCTATGATCAAACCTTCTATCCCTATTTTGAATGGTAAGATTGATTCTTACATCCCTATCACAGCACACAATGTGAGTCATAACAGTTAGTACATCTGTGTGTATGTTCACTGTACATGTACGTTTGTCTTATCAATGTTGTCATGACTTTCATTTAATTTTACACTTACCAAATCATATGAATCACGCAAAATGATCAGAAACTTGATAGACAAACCTAAAATTCTAGAAATCCTGGTGCAAATTAGTGTGTCTGTGAAAGAACTGATCAGTGTTCATCTCAGATCATTCTCAGCTCCGCTGTCGACTTAGTCGAGCGGAGCTTATCATATGAGTGATTGTCAGTCGGCGTACACCGTCCTCCGTTTGTGTCAACATTTTACTTTTTCAACTTCTGCTTGTAAACTACAAGCCTGAATGCTTTGATACTTGGTGTATATGTACATTGGGTAGACCTCCCTTAGATTTGTTCATTTCGATATGATATCTTCAATTCTCTAATTTTAATGAATATTTTTATCATTTTTGGTGAAAAGTGATATTTTTGACTTCTTGTATAAAACAGCAAGTCCAATTGCTTTGATACTATACATATAGGGACCTCAGGTAGATTTGTTCATTTTCTAATTGAAAATTATTTAAAATGTACATTGCTAACAGTGGAGCTATCTCAGCCAAGAGGCTGCTTGTTTGATAGTATCCTTGATTATTCATTAATATGTGCATGTGGCACATTTGAAAACAGAAATAATCTCTTTCTTCCCTTTGTTTACACAATTAAACCTTTCCAAGCGCCCACTGTGTTCTGTAATGCTTATTAAATAGAAATGTTTGATTGAGGTGCATGAAATGAGATTACTTTTTTATTTATTTATTTGTTGCTACCCTTTTACATCAGGGGCTCACTAATAAGTAATTAGAAGCTGCAATAAAATTATTGGAAAAAGCACATACCGGTACTATATAAATGAAAAAGAAACAGACAATTTATAACTTAAAGGAAGTATAAAAAATTAAACTTTGAAACTTAAAGTAAATACAGGAAATAATGTACATAATGTATTCTATAATCCATGGCACCATTTTTACATAAGATATGACTAATATTTGTCATCATAATATCCCTTTTGAATGCTCACAAAGTACATGAGTTGACTTCTCATGAGATATCACATAACTTAGTTATGAAAGTTGCATACATTTAATATTTTATAATTCCTTGATTTGCATATCCTCCTCATGAAAACAAATCCCAGTGATGTCATAACATAATTTGTTCATCTATAAATCAATGTGTTCAGTAGTGTTTTTGGCCAGGTGATTTTATTAGCCTAAACTTCTAATTGCTATAAAAAATGCTCAACCCTTACCCACCCGCTCTTTGCTTGTTTCACTCTTGCTAGGCTTTGAGCTGGGAAACTACCAGTCATTGGCTGTTATCATCACTTGTACTAATGATGTTCCCTATCTTGTTACCATAGCTACTGCCAGAGAATGTAGAAGAGTTTATAGAGTATCTCAAGTCAATTGAGAGATTAGACGGATCAGCTGTTCTTTTGTATGATGTAGTTAATGACGAAGACTTTGTCTCAAAAGAGGGGAAATCTAATCATTTGGTGAGAGGAGGTGTCTTTATTGACTGCAGATAAAATTTTGTAATTGTTGTCCAAAGTAACTTTTCAAAGTAGCTCAAACTATGGATAAAATGTCTTGTTATTTTGAATAGTTACCCAAGGACAATGATTACCAAATATTTTCTACTATATATCACATTTATCAACCAAATTTTTTTTTATTGAACATAAATCTTTTGGTCAAAAGTGACGGATAATTTATTTACTGTTGTCATGGTGATTCTTGGCTTTCCCTTTAACCTTTTAAACTCTAAAGTCAACATTGACAAAATAAATCTTCAGAATTGTTTCCGTAAATTATGTTGTATAGAAACAAGAGTTGATGCACAGGACTATTCTGTGGAAGGTTACAATGGCAGTGAAAGGGTTGAAGGTGAACTTTCAAGCCTCATAATTGACCTGTTAAAATTTAATTTCAACATATTTTCTTTTTTTATGTGTCTCTCTTTGATTTCTTTGTTAATATTGAACCATATGAATATGATTTTTCGTTGGTAGAAAATGATGATCAAAATAATTGTAATTTTTATTTAGTGAAATTAATAAAATTTGACCTACACCTATAACCTATAGATTTATAACTCAACTTATTTTGTATCCATGGCAACAAGCATTAATTGTATCACCTTGTCTAACATGTTCATATTTTTAAGCAATTTCAAATAATGTTCCCATGGCTATGATTTTTAAACATTTCATATGAATGACATCAGAATTTTATGTTTTATTTAATTTGTTATACAGCTATGGCATGATCTGTGTGATTTGATCTGTAAAAACCCGAAGAAAGTAACCTCGCTCAAAGTGGACCCTATCATACGAAGCGGTATCAAGAGATTCACCGACGAACGTGGTCAGCTTTGGTGTTCTCTTGCCGACTATCATATCAGAAGCGGACACTTTGAGAAGGTTTGGTGTTTTCTATTGATTATGTGTGTCATTGTTTCCCAGAGTCATCAGATCTTTTTGAGTAACTGAAAACCCCAGTTACAAAATAAGAAATGTTTATTTTCAAAGAACATATTTTATGAATAAATCTTTCAACAGGCACGTGATATCTACGAAGAATCCATTCAGACCGTTACTACTGTCAGAGATTTCACACAAGTATTTGACGCATATGCTCAGTTTGAAGAGAGTATGATAGGAGCAAAAATGGAAATGACAACAGAAATGGCACCGAGTGAAGAAGGTATGCCATATATGGAAGTGATTTGTATAAATTTCCCTTGATGCATCTGTATAACATGACATTATTGAGCAAACCTAAAGAATTTATCATAAAGTTTTGTCAGACAACATTTTTTTTTCAGGAATTTTGTTCATAATATTGGATATGGCCAATTTATTTGCCACGAAGCTATATGCCGGACTATACCATTTAGATGTGGGGTGGGCATGTGGGGGTTGTGTGGGATAGATAGCCTGACGTGTTTTATTAACAGGTCAATAAGTAACATGCTGCCTTTTGTTTTATTTTACAGGCTGCTTTGAACTACTCTAGTTAGAAATTATGTTTAATAATAAAGATCTCAGATAGAATTCTTGTAACAATTTTATTTTTAACTGCTAAAAGAGTGATTTCAGGATTTTTAGCATTAACATGAAAACAAAATTTGTGAAAATCACTTCTACAAAATTCAGCAATATTTCAGTAGCTCATGAAATTCACAAAAATTTGTCTTGTGAAATTAAAGCAGGTCACACTGTATTGTTGGTTGACAGGCATAATATCAACATGTCATTTTGTTTTGTTTTTAGAAAAAAATCATATTCTATATTTTCAACAATTTGGTTAAAAATAATAAATTTCAAAATACAATATTACAAGAACAAATTGATACAACTATTTGTTTTATTTGTTGAATTTTTCAGATGACATTGATTTGGAACTAAGGTTAGAAAGGTTTGAGAATTTGATGGATCGGCGGCCATTACTACTGAACAGCGTGCTCCTCCGGCAAAATCCACATAATGTCCATGAATGGCATAAAAGAGTAAAACTTTTTGAAGGAAAACCCAAAGATATCATTGGAACTTACACCGAGGCAGTACAGACAGTGGATCCAGTCTTAGCAACAGGCAAACTCTACACAATTTGGGTGGAATTTGCTAAATATTATGAACAGCATGATCAAATTGCAGAGGTTATTTTTTTACTTTATTTATCAGTTGCTTTAACTCTTCGAGTTAGTCAATTTCAGTGCAAAATAATTCCATTAATAGTCTGCTCTTTTCCCACGTACAATGTTTCAAATTTTAAGATCCAAAACTAGAAGCAGTGTCACATTTTGTCTGTTTAGACCAAAATTACGATTGAATTCAGTGAAAATTACAGAAAAAATTTGGCACTCAAAGGGTTTAAAGTTTATGAAAAAATTTTTGCTTGGTCTATTGCATGTTGTAGCAAAAATGTAGTAACTAGTTATAAATCTATTTTTTCTCATTTTTGTTACAATTTTACTGCATTCATAGTCATGCAGCATTAAACCAATTGCATGTAGTTTTTCAAAATGTGTCGTTCAGAGTTCGAAATTTTTCTTATTTGTTGACTTTGCCTACATCATAATCATAGAGTCACTATTAATTATTTCCTGTCAAATTTAATTCTAGGCTCGTGTGATATTTGAAAAGGGAACCCAAGTACCCTACGTGAAAGTAGACGATTTGGCATGCGTCTGGTGTGAATGGACAGAAATGGAAATACGACATGAGTAAGTCGTAAAAATTTACCACAGAGCATTTCACAGCTGAATTTGTTTGATATTAAAAAATTAGATCCAAACAATTTTTTGTGAATGTTCATCTGATTCAAAGTTTTGCAGATTTTGATTCATAGAAATAAATCTCAGAATGCATTTGTTTTGGTCACATCTGTTTTAACATGTATTGCAAAAAAGGGTAGCTTGGCTCCTGACAATATTTACAATGTATTGTTTTGTAAGAAGAATTCAAATTACCTCCTCAGTACATACTTCTCTTATTTCATTAGCTATTTTTTTGTTTCTTTTATTAAATGAAATTTTGTATATATTTTGTTTCTACAGGAACTTTGATGATGCGTTGAAGTTGATGCAACGAGCAACCGCAATGCCCGGCAGAAAAGTAGCCTATCATGATGCGGTATGGATGCTGTTACATTCAATCAGAGCACCCTGGTAATCTGAGCTTAACTCAGCTGTTCCATATTATTGAAATACCATTATAATATTATTCTTGTCATAACCAGTAGAAAATCTCTGCAGGATAGCCAAAACTTTCACTCACCTTGGCACCTTATCGAGTATCAATAAAATAAATATAATATCCCTGTCCTTTGATTAAATCTTGGTGTGTATTCTTTTACAACATATGAATCAGAGTTATTGTTATTTCAGAGTGAGCCAGTGCAGAAAAGAGTGTACAAGTCGCTGAAAGTCTGGTCAATGTATGCTGATTTAGAAGAGAGTTTTGGTACTTTCAAAGTAAGTAAAATATTTTTGCCAGGCATGTTACGCAATTTGTACATTTAGTGGTATAGTTTGCAATCACTTTGATATCACGTTTATATAGTTCTCCCTGAAAAATTCGCTGAAAAATACTAATTCCCTAGTCTTGTAAAGCCTCCCCTCCAAAAAATGCATGTTTTGTCTGTTATTTCAAGTTGTTCAATATGTATGCATTAAGGTAAAAATAATATTACTGATTTTCCATCGCCGTCATCTGTCATCGTCGCCAACAACAATTTCAACTTCTTCTTCGAAACCGCAAGTCAGAATGTTTTCAAATTTGATATGCAAGTACCTTGGATGGTTCTTTCTCTGATTTGTTCATTTCATGTCAAAATCTCAAATTTTCTATTTTTGGTGAATATTTTTGTCATTTTGGGTAAAAAGTGATAATTTCGATTTCTTGTAAAAACCGCAAGTCCAATTGTTTTGATATTACATATATACATGTAGGTACTACATGTGGATTCTCTCTTTGTTCATTTTATGATGACATCTTCAATTTTCTAATTTTGATGAATATTTTTGTAATTTTTGGTGAAAAGTGATATTTTCGATTGCTTTGATACAATACATATTGTTCATTTTCTAATGATATTTTCAGTTCTTAATTGAAATGTGCATTGCTAAAAGCGGAGCTATCTCAGCCGACAGGCTGCTTGTTCATTTCATATTGATTTCTAACATCCTGGTATATTTTTTTTCTTATACAGTCTACAAAAACAGTATATGATCGTATAATCGATCTGCGTATAGCGACACCACAAATTATTATAAACTTTGGTTTATTCTTGGAAGAACACAATTACTTTGAAGAGGCTTTCAAGGTATAGTTCAATTTTGGGAATAAATTTGTGTTACTTGGTGAGTCAAATAATCCGGGACAATGCTGAACTGATTCCATACATAGGAAGTAGAATTATGTCCATTTACTGAGCTTGTTACTGCACACGTGCAATGCATTATGGGGAATTATTGAATATCATGGAAATCGATGGAAACTAAATTAAATATTATTTTTTGAAAAGTTTTTACTACATAAGTGTCAAATTTCACGATATGAATAAATAATTTTATGAATTATATGAATGCAGATTTTCCATGAGATATTGCCTTTATGATAGGAAGATGGTTACAAAGCCCTGTCACATTTTCCCAAATATGGAATGTGGTTTTATTGACAAAATGTACTTGCAATTTGCACGTAACATTTAATGTCATACAAATATTTGAAATAAGATTTTGCATCTAGTTTGCATTATGGTTATAGTCTTGTTATGAAAAATGTCAAGAACAACAATTGGCAACACTCATATTTGTACAGTGACCACTCGCTAAGTCGCAACCCAATAAGTCACGATTTCGGCTAAGTTGTGGGTACTTGGATATCTCCCAAAATTGTGTTTTGATGGCAGTTTTGAAGTATAAAGACTAATTTTTCGTTGCATAGTGTATTTAACTAACCGTTAAAGAGACAGTTTAACACCTACTGTCCATCAATTACTGAGATACAATGGGTGACGGCGGCCTTACTCAAGGATCCCTACACTCGCGATATAGCAAGAGGCCATTGTATATTGTTGTTTAAATATTTATTTTTTATTATTTTTATTACAGGCATATGAGCGTGGTATATCATTGTTTAGATGGCCGAATGTCTTTGATATATGGAATACTTATCTTACAAAATTCATCAAGCGATATGTAAGTAGATTGGGAAATCTAGTGAGAATTTGGATTTTCATAAATGAAACAAGAATTTTAAATCTTGCCAACAAATTGTTGAATTTATGATCGACCCCGGATAGTGATTGGGCATTGGTAAGCAGGATTATAAGAATGAAAACGAACATATTGTTCATGAGCAAACATTATGAGAAAACTTGTTGAGACAAAAAT
Source organism: Saccoglossus kowalevskii (assembly GCF_978046115.1). NCBI lineage: Eukaryota > Metazoa > Hemichordata > Enteropneusta > Harrimaniidae > Saccoglossus > Saccoglossus kowalevskii. The sequence goes on from NC_140657.1 coordinate 29,043,505, forward strand.
TATTCAAATTTCTTTACATGAAAGTGTCATGGTGGGTTTGGTTAAACAATTCGTACAATTGAATGTAATTGATTTTACGATTGTAAACAATATTTTGTATATATTTGAATTGATCACATTGCAAGCAATGCTGCTTATTGTCTGATAACTGGTCAGCACTGGGTACAGATCAACCAATGAGTACATACCATTTCAATTATTGGCAGCACTCTGTATTAAAATTTATAATAATGTAAATGATATTGTAAATAGTCAACTCACATATACACATCAAAATGTTGACATGTTTACGAACAACTACATATAAAACAAAATGGGCCTCTGTTATAAATGTCCATTCATTGACATATGAAATAATTAAATAACCATTTATATTTTTAGTTTGAACCAACTTCAAGTTTGTCACTATTGAGCATGTTAATGCATATGTGCATTGCATTATGGGAGAAAACTTCTTGAGTCTGAGTGATAGAAAATTTTCTTTTGAATACAGTTATTACAAGAATTATAGTCTGACATCATGAATAATCAATGACGCAAAGTTGTGCACTGGGATGTCATTCATGACTTAACACTATCAAATGTTTTTGCAATCCAGGGTGGAACAAAGCTGGAACGCTCAAGAGATTTGTTTGAACAGTGTCTGGAAGGATGTCCAGCAAAATTTGCAAAAGGTAAGTGAAGGGGGAGGGGGGGGGGGTTGAGGGACGCATTCTCATCTGACAATAATGAACATTCAAAGTTCTTTAAAGCTACAATGACAATTCATGTTTTAATTGGTGCATATTTTATATTTTCATAGCTCTATTTCTACTCTATGCCAAGTTGGAAGAAGATTTCGGTTTAGCACGTCATGCCATGGCAGTCTATGAAAGAGCCACCGAGTCTGTTCTGCCTGAGGAACAGTATGAGGTGAGACAACGCTGTACTGGGAGGACCTTGACCTTCTCTGAAAACACAGAATGTTTGGATTTAGATATCTTCGTTCATTTTTAACTCTTAAATATAACACATATTAATATTTGTTGCGGTAATATATTATTAAAGATTATTTCTAACCTTGTCATTTCAGATGTTCAACATTTACATAAAAAGAGCGGCTGAGATATACGGTGTAACACATACAAGGTCTATCTATGAAAAAGCTATAGAAGTACTGCCCAACGACAACGCCCGTGAAATGTGTCTGAGATTTGCCGATTTAGAACGTAAACTTGGCGAAATAGACCGTGCTAGGGCCATTTATTCTCACTGCTCACAGCTGTGTGACCCAAGGGTAAGGGTTGAGTGACGAAACTAGAGTATTCTAGGCATGATATTGAATGAGATTTTATGCAAATATGCAGAGATCAAATCAAAAATCCATTTTGTCAAATGAATTTTAGTCAATTGTTAAAGGTAGTTGCATGATTGTCATAACAACATGTTTCATAGTCTCAGTATCAGTGGTGCGATTAAGAACATTTGTACGAAAATGTTTCATTTTTTAGTCAAACCATGGAAGTGAAAGACAGAAGGAGTTACAACTGGTTTAAGCCAATTAAATTTCCCTTGTTTCTAGTTGAGTTAATCCTCTTATTTTGTCTGTATAATTGTTGATTAAAACTTGTTTCTGAGACCAATTGATGGCCGACTAACAGACAGTGTTATTAATACATGTATTATATCAGTTCAGTAGGCAACAACATGTATGCGAAGCTTTATAGTTCAGTATTTTCTAACTCCCTGGTTGAAATAACAATAGACACATTTTGACGTACAATTTGAATATTTTAATTTCAAGGTAACACCAAGTTTTTGGCAGATATGGAAAGAATTTGAAATTAAACATGGTAACGAAGACACAGTACGTGAGATGTTGCGAATTAAACGCAGCGTGCAAGCGACATATAACACGCAGGTTAGTTTGAGCGTTAACTGTTATCTGGTTTACAGTCAATGTAAAATCTATATTGAAATACTTAATGTAATAAAAGCAAAACAAGCAGAATAATTATTTTAACACACTCGCGTTGTTCTATATGCGCTCCTGTATTTGAGAAAGGAACTTGAGATTTGAAATAGGATAGTGATTTTAATAGAGCTTGTATGATACCTCAAACGTGTACGTACTGTAGAACATGTTGAAATAGCTGCATGCAATTTTAGCGGATTTGACTCTTGGCATGAATTAACAAAATCTTAATTTAGCTAAAGTATCGACTATCTTCTTGTGAGAATATATTTCTGTTAAATTAGCTACATTTTGAATTAGCGAAATTACAGATTAGCTAAAATAGCTAAAATAACATGCTAGCTGAAAAGACACGTTTTACAGTATATCATACATGTACGTCTCTTAATTTGATATAAAATTAGTCCCCGTTCGGACGAAGTCCGAAAACGGGGACTTATAATTCGGTCTTCGTGCGTCCGTCCGAAGTCATATCTCAGAATCCCTTGGACTGATTCCGTTCATTCTTTGCATGTGCCTAGTACTTTATGTGGGACATATGCACATGCAGTGGTTTAGCGATTCGATTCAAAATGGCCGACTGGCAGCCATCTTGTTTTTTGAAAATGTTGTATTTTGGACATGCTTTGTCAGTTTTCATTCAAACTTGGTACATAGATTATACATGTTAGGATACATATCCATGATGATTTATTTCACAATTCGATCAAAGATGGCCGACTGGCAGCCATCTTGTTTTTTGAAAATGTCGTATTTTGGACATGCTTTGTCAGTTTTCATTCAAATTTAGTACATAGATCATACATGTTAGGATACATGTCCCCGACCGTCTGTGAGTTCCTGAGTCTGTCCGTCCGACCGTCCGTCTGTCCATGTGTCAGTCTATCCAACGTCATATTTCAGAATCCTGTGAACCGATTCCGTTCATTCTTTGCATGTGCCTAGTACCTTATGTGGGACATATGCACATGCAGTGGTTTAGCGATTCGATTCAAAATGGCCGACTGGAAGCCATCTTGTTTTTTAAAAATGTTGTATTTTGAACATGCTTTGTCAGTTGTCATTCAAACTTGGTACATAGATTATACATGTTAGGATACATGTCCATGACGATTTATTTCGCAATTGGATCAAAGATGGTCGACTGGCAGGCATCTTGTTTTTGTTTTTTTATGCGATATCTTGAACGTGCTCTGTCAGTTTTCATTCAAATTTGACACATACATGTACTTTATACATGTTAGGATGCATGTCCATGACAATTTGTTTCAAAATCTGGTCAAGGATGGCCGATTGACAGCCATCTGACTTTTTGGCCTTACTACTATATTTCCACAATTTATGTATCATTTTCATTCGTATTTGGCACATACATCATACATATCAGTGTGTTTCATAATCAAATCAAAGATGGCTGAATAACGGCTGTTTTTATTTTGGCCATATTACACGAAACACGTGTTTTGATGTAAATAAACAATCTGTTGTATACGCCACTTGGAACTCAAGTTTCAAGGACACGCTCGCGACAACCCCTCCGCTTTAATATGACGAGCACAAAGAGAACTTAACGGGGACTGTGTCATTTTCAATGACTTGTTTCTCTATTTGCAGGTGAATTTTATGTCTGCTCAAATGTTAGCAGCTTCCTCCAGCAGTACTGGTACAGGTAATTTTTAATCAACATAAATTTATTCCAAATTTTGTGCAAATCACTGAAAACCTATTACACAACAAATCATGCGTCTGTTTTTAGGCAGAATTAAATCTAGTTTGAATAAATGGGAAACAATTAAGAAATATATTTAATTTTGACAAAGCAAAATACTGACTTTGCTGTCCCACAGCAATATAATTTTGACTAAAACATTAGCCGTTTCACCATAAAATGATGGTGAAATCCGAGGGATTGAGAACTTCGTCTTTAACCAAGATATTATCTCCTTTCTCAGTATCTGACTTGGCTCCAGGATCCAGCGGAATGGATGAAATGAAACTATTGGAACAGCGAGCACAGTCAATAGCAGTGGAAGCACAAGCCGATAAAATAGTACCAAAGAAAGACATACTTTTCATCAGGTAAATTGACTCTACAACACTGAACGGCATAAAGTATGTAACAACGTGACAAAACATAGCAATACTTGAGCCATATTCATGCAAATTTCGCTTTCCTGAATGCCTGCATTTAATAAATCGTGTCCACCTCGCTTGACCCTTGCTTCCCTTGATGATGAAGTTTCGACTTTTATCAGATCTAGGATTTAGGGAGTACAAAAATTTGGATTCCATTGAAACAAGCTCATTGGCATATGGCATCCATCTTGTTTTTTTCACCAACTTCATCAGTTAATCATTGCAAGTGTTACATTTAGATTGGTTAATTAAATTTGTCTATAGTTACTGTTTTCCCGATCTTTCTTTGTATGTGGCTAATGTTACGTTATTTTCTCTCCCCTAGTGGTGGCAAAACAACAGATGAGCAATTAGAAGAGATTGCTAAAACTGCTAACCCAGAGGAGATCAATATTGATGATGATGATGAAGAGAGTGATGAAGGACCTGACGGTGAGTGCATAGATTGAGAACAAGACCTAATATGGATGTACTTGCTCTGCTAGTTACTTTTTCTGCTTATGACAACAACAGAATTATTCTGTTTTAGGAACATAACAGAAAATATTTAGTTATTACATTACCTTGTATATTAATCAGAATCACATTTTTGGGCACTGGTTAGTGATTTGATATGGGTTTGCAGTCTAATCTTCCAAACTCTGACTCCGTCATAGACCAGTTAAATGTGAAAAGTATACCCTATTTTAAACCAAATTGTTTCCCCATTTAAACCAAACCATAACCATGATATTTGTATAGGCTCTCCAAAAAGGCTTTCCAACTTATTATGTTTTAGAAATCATTAATATATATAACTTTTTGTTCGACATTTCAATACGAAATTTAAACGTTATACCTGTTTACTATTGTGAGGCTGCTGTTGAGACATCTAGTCACAGATTATTTAACAATTATTCTTCTATTATCAATTATATTTTTATTATTCTAACTCTGTACATCTTCATTCATGACCCACAATTCTTTTCATTTAGTTCTCACTCTCTTGTCAATAGTGTGGTTTGTGAAATTGTTGGCACCAAAGTTTTGTTTAACAACATCTTTGTTGTCTACTGTGCCATCGATTGTGAGATTCAGATCTATACAGTTCCAGTGATTAACTGCAGGTCGGGGCTTCGTGAGAATAAACATTTGACCCGAGCAATTGGTCACATGACTAACTATTAATCTGAAACTAACATTGTACATTGAATTTAATTTTACAGAAGTTGAAATAGAAAAGAAGTCGGTTCCAACAGAAATATTTGGAAGCCTGAAGAATCCCGATGAGGATGCCCCCTAATTTCCGAATTCTCATGTAGACTTGTTTAAAAGTGTTACCGTAGTGATAATACCATAAACCCTGGTACCTTGCTGCCATAGGATGGTATCACCGTTTATCCAACTCAATGGATATACCATGTTTAATCTACACTGTATTAGTAGCACATATTTTTAAATGCGTGTTTGTAAGGTCAATGATATATTTCAATGATCATACAATAATTGCTATTTTTAGAATATGTGCGCTTCTATTAGAGCAAACATGATACCTCCCATTAATTTGTATATTTTTGCGAAAACTGAACTACCAATTCATTGCAGTCATCACTTGTTTCAAACTTTTCTGAATATTTTTGGAATAAAAACACTTATTAAAGTTTGAACGTTGTAAGTCGTTTTATGTGTTTACGGAATTTGATGAGCTTTCGTATTGCGTCTTGCTTAAATATTTTACAAGGATTGGAATTTTTTAAAGTTGTTATTTATGGTCATTAAAAGTTCCTGTTTCTATGAATTTAACAACAACATCCTCAGGGCAGTTGTTTACATTTGTATGAAATGTATCAGTGCCTAGTCTGGTAACCTTATCACAAAATACTGGACCCGAGCTCATGTTACAGCTAAATTTAGATATTCTTAGCGACCTTTTGCTATAGGATGTAAATCGTGTGTTGCCATGTTGTGACAGTACCATAATTCTTTTAGTTATAAAGGTTATTGTGGTGGACAATAACAAAAGTTTCTGGGACCCATTTCTGTTTCGGGGACCCCCATGTTGCATGACTACCCAATTATTAAGTTTGCTGGCAGATTTTATCACATTATTACTGCATGTGAATAATAACGTTTTTTAATAGCCTGCACAAAGCAGTTTTCCCATATATTAAACGTATTGAAGTTATGTTATTTTGATAATGAAGTCATCCAATACAAGCATTCTTTGAAACAGCAGGAAAAGGTTTGTAAAATTGAGAAGCATTGTATTTTGCAAGTCCCTGTATAGCTAATTATAAGATTGTGCCTGATTGGTTAACATTCAGATCAATCAGAAAGTGGCTTCTTTGACAGGTTTATTTTCAACCTATCAAATTCTGCCTTGCATATATGATTCAACTCTGTTTTGTGGTGTAGAATTATTGAATGATTACATACAAAGTAGCCTCTGCATCAGATTTGAAACTGCCATGGAAATCTAATATCTACTGTAAAATACTTTATTTTAGCTGGAATTAATTTTCAAGACATTTTGTGTGTTTTGTATGAAATTTATTTTCACTGATTTTTGTCAAGTTGAATGAAACATAGGAAAAAGGGTATATTTGCTGGGTTTTATTTTCACTGAATCATCTCCTCAGTGAAAATAGCGAGAATTCCAAGTGAAAATAAAGTATTTTACAGTATAATTAACGTCAACAAACGGAAACCTCTTTCTAACTCCACTATTATGGTCAGAATGTGTGAAACCTAAATTCTACTTTCGGGGCAATGACGCTGATTTTTCATTCTCAACATTTTGAGACTGTTTATAATAAAAAACAAGAAATATGGAAAGGTGAAATTTTGACTGTTTATTCAATGTCTTGCAACTTTAGTCAGTAAATACATCTTTGGTATAAAAAAATAAGAGTAAATAATTTCAGAATGTACAAAGTTGTATTCAATATCCCACAAAGCTGGTTATAACATGAACGAATACAGGAATTTTCGGCATTAAGTGTCTGCTTTCAAACTGTAATATGTGTACGTGAGTTTTTAAACGTGATTGGAATGCTTAAAGTTCGCTATCGTTACTAACCTACATGTACATGTATACTCTATATTTGATGATTGTAAAATATGGTACCAGGGTAACGCCCGTTCAGCTTCAAACACAACCAGTTATCGTACATGTGTATCTTGATTTGATGAAATACTGGAATGTGTAGCAAATGTTACTGTATTTATGTAACCATCCACTTTATTTACATTCTGAGATCATCCATAAAGTTTAATTGGGACAATATGAAATATGTTGTAATATGAATATACGCTAATTACAGGAAATGTACGAGGATTCACTCAGCCATTGTTATGAATTAATGTGGGCAGTAGTAATGCTGAACTGTAGCGTATCTTTAAAGTGCTAATCGTCACTCCACTTTATGTTTGATATGGGAGCCATATCAACTTGTACATTGCTGTATGACAACTAACACTTTAAGTGAATTCCCATGATTTGAAATACTATTCAAATAAGATGACAAAATGATCGCTAACATTCAAACGTGCTGCAACATCATTGAATATTCAGTTCACACAAATTCAGACAATCAAATACTTCTCTTGGTTACAATAGCCCAATCAAGCTTATTTCAATGAGCAACTTTAAGCTCTATGTACAGGTAATAATATATAAGTTTGTGCTTGCACAGTCTCGATATGACGAACAAGTCTGTGCAGTATGTAGAAAACAATGTAAATCTATGAGAAAACAAAATATCCGATAGATGGCAATACATCTGTATCACGCTGACAAGTAATAAAAAAAAAAGACATAAAACTTCTTAGAGGGACAAAAGCTTCATTAGCAATGTACCGGTAATGCAAATTGATATCCAATACGTAAGCATTAATAAATCCACTCACATAGGCTATATCATGGAAATTGCCAAAAATGATTTGGTTCTACCAGGTGTTTAAATGTGTATACATATAGCAGCTTCACATAATGTGTATATTCATTTGACTTAGTAGTACATGGATTTAAAAGTACAAAATAGATTTCCATTGAAATAAAATGTATTTCTCAAGCTTGCGAGGAATATCATGTAATGATGATGTTAAACTACAAAGCTTATTAGGATGGCTCTCACTTCTGATTAGGCTAAACCATTTCTATAGAGGGAAGGTTGGGTATCTGAAAAAAATATGATTTAACAAGTCATGACACAATACAGTCCATTTTCAGTGTAAATTCATATCGGAGTACATGTGTACATACAAGTCCAGTAATAATGAAGATATCAGAGACATATCCCTGAAACAGCATTCATTAAAACAAAATGCCCACCAGTAAGTCTTTTTGAATCCGATCTGAGAAACAAAAAGACATGCCTCATCTGACCAAAAAAAACGGCCACCATTTGGCTATCTTGAATCAGATTGTAAAACAAATGAATGTGTGTTACATTTATCACATGTTATTTACCGGTACATGTTTTTATTCTGGGCATCTATGAGATATAGGTAAACCTATGTGTGCGCACATACGTCAAATTTTTATAATAACCTATCAAACAAGTTTGTATGTTTTTACAGTATTATATCATACTTATTAGTGTTGTAAAAATTTTAGTTTTTAAATGGAAATTGCTAGTGACAGGAAAAGGGCTTGTGTCACAATACTGTGTCTCCCTTCAAAATACAACAGTCCAAGTTGTTTCACAGTCACGGAAACGGATATCACAATGTAATATTCAAATTGTATGCCATCTGAATAATCAAAACACAAGTTGTCGGCCAATTAGTGAGTATTAAAGTTTGCTAACTTGCTGCTCAATTACATCTGAAACTATCTGTAAATTGAATCCCCATGATTAGTATGTAAAATTATCGTCCATTTGGGGAAATACTTCCAAAACAAACAAACTACTGTTCGTTTTCTTCCTAATAACAAAGAACTGCCTTTGCATAGACCACACTGGTGACAGTGCATGAACAGTTGAAAATGTAAATATACAGTTGATGAATACCAAATATCCCACTCTGAACAAAATTATTTTCAGAAATCGAAATAAAATGATATGAATATGTATTGCAGGCATTAACTATGTACAAAAGGCATATGTTATTCTATACAGCCACTGTGGGGAAAATGCAAGTGCTACAGCAGTCAATGACTGATAAATAATGAAAAACAAATTCTGAGAAAAAAATGTTTAGTGATGGATGTATGGCCAAAACTCAAACAATGTGCGATTTTAACCTGCTGCAACAATGGAAACCAACTAGAACTACCTCACACACAAATAACATAATTTGGAAAAATGTAACTAAAGCATACTAAAATGAGGAACAGGACGTATGTTTAAACAAATAGTGGTTCAACAGATGTTGAATGTAATGTTGTTTCTTTGTCGATAGACAACCCTGTTCTGTTGAGTGCCTATGTTCAATATAACTTGGAGTGTAAAATATTATTAGATATAAAAAAAGGCAAATTATGGCTACTTTCAGTTCTAGTCCCAGAGTAAATAGTCATGTACTTTACTGACATTTGCGTTAACTAATAGATGTCGTGTTCACTGTGTTGTTGTTGGTGTCAGCATCGCTAAAGAAATTGGAATGTTGGTTGTATTAACAGTCATCTGATTGGCAATTTCTAAAGTGGCACCGCTCAGGGCATCTGGAGACAGTATTGTAGCTCCTGCCAAGGATGTTACCACATCTGGGGACTGTTGCAGCAACTGCTGGGTGATCTGCTGATCAGCTGCCGTGGCTGTCAGTTCCTGAACAGCTGCATTCTGGGGCAGTGTCAGCATCTGTGTGGTGGGTAAATGTGAGACAACGTTCTGTGAAGACGTACTGAGAGCATGTGGATGTAAGCTATTCATGTTTGGCAAAGAATCGGCCGATGTTAGATTTGATTGGTTGTTTTCGCCGTCTTGCTCTGCAGCCGGTTGATCAGTTGGTGTGAGCGTGAGTTCTTGTGTTCCAATGCCGCTCTGTGCCACATGGATGATATTTTGCGAGATGAGACTCTGTTCCACATTAGCTTGGTGAACTACAGGACTTTGTGTGTTCAACTGACCAATGTTTATTGTCGGACTGCCCTCGTGTTGCTGTATTTGTATCATTTCCTGTCCCAAGACTGCATTGTTCCCAGTCTGGTTCAGGAGCTGGCTAAAAATATGATTTTGAATTGCTTGAATGATCAACTGCTGCGATGTCTGCACTTGCTGCTGTGGTAAAGTCTGCACTTGCTGCTGTGGTGAAGTCGGCACTTGCTGCTGCGGTGAAGTTGGCTCTTGCTGCTGTGGTGAAGTCGGCACTTGCTGCTGCTGCACTTGCTGTGACTGTGGTATTGGCTGCACTTGAGCTTGTGGACTGGGTTGATTGGCCTGTTGCAATGCAATGCTAAGGCTATAGCTTGGAGGCGGCACCTGGTTAGCTGCTTCCTCTGCTGTAATTGGTTGTTGTACCCTGGGCTGCTGTTGCATTGTGGGCTGCGCTGTAGTCGTTGTTGGAGCGACTGGCTGTTGCAGCAACTGTGCAATCGATTGTGTAAAATGCTGGAGATTAATGTTCTGCTCTCCGCCTGTAGCTGCTATAGCTGTTGGTGCTTGTTGTACTAGGATTTGTTGCTGCTGCTGCTGTTGTTGCTGCTGCTGCTGCTGCTGCATTATTTGTTGTATTTGTATTTGTATGTACTGCTGCTGTCGTTGCAATTGCTGCTGTTGTACTTGTAGCTGTCTTTCAAGCTGTTGTAGTTGTTCCTGTTGTACCGTTAACTGAGCCTGTAACAAAGATGAACACAATACATCAATGACTTCTCTCAATTGAAATTTTAAATCCTCTAGACAAACCTTTCTAGTACAATGTTCTATTTCAGCTTATATGTCACTGTCCAATTCTTCTATCGTTTTGATAATATTAGCTTAGATTTAGATTCAGATTAATAGCAATGGGAATCATCGTATGGCTTCCAATTCTGTTTTATTACATAAGCTACACATAAAAGTGAAAGACTATTAGCTCAATTAAATCCTACCAAAATCCACAATAAACATGTACACTATAAACTCACAAATTCTTGTTTGATTTAAGTGAGATTACATCACATGTCCCCAAAAATGCAAACCCTTACATAATTACATGTATCCTTAACCAACGAGTCCCGATGAGAAAATGAACCGCAACTGGCAATATATTCTGTGTACAAATAGGAGCTTCTTTTTTTATAATAAAGTTAAGGGTCTCTCTCTAATAATAGTAGTCCAGGAAGATAACACAGTCTTTAATTTGTGGTCTACAAATAAATAAAGACGCTTGTACCTGTGATTGGACTGGAGATGATAATGTAATAGTGGTAGGCAATGAGTCAACACTACTTGGTGGTGACAGTGATGAACTTGAGCTTGATGCTCTTGCTTGGTTGGTCTTACTCGGAGAGGTACCCTTGGTTGATTTACTGGGTCTTGGATTTTCTTGCCAATATTTTTTCAAACCATGCTGCGGAGGTTCTCTCTCACCACCGGTACGTTTCATCTGATCATTGACTCTACCGATGGTACTGTGGCTGCATCCAGTCACCCAGCTGATGAATTTATAGCAGTTATGACGAGACCCACCTTGAAGTAAACATAATATTAAAGGCTAATTCCAATCAGTGCAGACAACACAATACAACATAAATTAACTTGTGACCATGCCTGTGGAGCCTTGATATTCTGATATTTTATTTTTCATATCATGATTTTTTTTAAAGACTTTTTAAAAACATCTCAATCCACTAGAGACATAAATTGCTCTTGAGCCCTTTGCCACTGGTGCTATAAATTATGATTATATTAACATCTGATGAGCCAACTGTGGCAATATTCTGGACACTTTTGGCCATTCTTCTATGTGCCAATTATTAAGAATTACGCTTGCAAATCCGAGCATGACAGAAAATTATGACTGACTGAAACAATTTCATATAATTAACATAACAGTAGTTATTCCCACAGAGCTTGGTGATTCTACATATAGAATAATGCATGGAAGAATACAGACAACCGTGCCCTTTAAGCTGATATGATGTGCTAGTGATGCAAAAATATTTTCTGTGAAACACTAATTTCTGCTCATTCCTTAGTGCACCAACGACGCAATAGAAAAACATACACAGGTATAGTGATTTTGAAAAACATACACAGGTATAGTGATTTTGAAAAACATACACAGGTATAGTTGATTTTGAAAAACATACACAGGTATAGTGATTTTGAAAAACAAACACAGGTATAGTGATTTTGAAAAACATACACAGGTACATTTGTATAGTGATTTTGAAAAACACATAGGTATAGTGATTTTGAAAAACATACACAGGTATAGTGATTTTGAAAAACATACACAGGTATAGTGATTTTGAAAAACATCTTAATATAGTACAGAATTTGCAATTTGGTAAAATGAAATTCATATTTTATAAACAAAATAAATATAAAACGAAGGAAATCAGCGGCCACAACATTTTTGTTTGTTGCCTATATTTTCCTATACATGTCACATACACTTAAATTTTTTCTTGAAGAACGACCTTCCAAGTAGTCAACAAGCTGACTTAATTTTGAGGATTTCATTTTGACTCTTAATCTCCTGAGTGAACACTCAAAACTGCATATTATTGTTTGACAGCACTGTAAAGCATTGTCCGGCTTTCTTACCTGATGGCGTCAGCATCTCTGCTAGTACACGTCTGGCATCGGCCTGCCCTAAAGCCGCTCTTTCCCTCCAAGCCTCCAGTAAACGTAAATGAGTTCTCACCATCTTCAAAAAACACAAAATTTTGATTATGTATCAGTAAATAATACTGTTAATCAATTTTATTTCACGAGAATCAAATTTTGCAAAAATTGAAGCAGTGAAGATTTCACTGGGGTTCTTCAGATAGTGACTTTCATCAAATTTTTTCCTGTCAAATGCTCTCCGATTATACCAGTAAAATAGTAAAAACTTTTATAGAAACATAAGTCCAATGGTTTACAATATTACAATAAATGAAATTTGTTGTTTATGTGCATTTCTAATAGAGCAAATACAGTATTCACAAATTCACAAATTAATTTACTTTGTGAAAAATTAATTTCTTCCCCAAGTACAACTACAGTAGTGAGAGAAGCTTACCATGACACAATTATCAATACAACAGCTCTGATCTAAAAGAGACTGCAGTGGTGTTAGTTGGCCCAATGCTGCCTTTCCCTTCTGTCGTTCTGCTCTCACCCCCTTGTGAGGGTCTGTTTTAAGTTTCTTGTGTAGAAAATTATTGGAATACATAAGTACCCTCTGCGTCGCTCGCTCACAAAACTTTAGTTCCTCGCGTAGGTATTTCCGTTTGGACAAGATGAATTCTTCAAAGGCCTTGGATTTTCTCTGTCCATTACCCAAGCCTATGTGTTTAACTCTGAAAAACAAAACAATTTAAGCATATTTAATCTATTTTGCATAGATTGAAAACTTTCTGCCATGAACAATGTAGTATTCGTTCAATATACAGTGTTTTCCACAGAAATTTAAACCACTGTTGCGGTTAAAATTTGCTTTCTAATTTGCATATCATTTTTATAATAATTTCCAAACAGGAATTATTAATATATTATTAATACACTGCTCGTGAATAAAAAAATAAATGAAAAAAAAATACCAGTATGATGTTCAGGATAATGACTGTGGCAGCGTCATACCAGTGTGACAATACCGGTAAAACAAAGCACTGTGGTAGTAGCATCATGCTGGTTTAGTGAAAAATCAGTGACGTTTCACACTAACATCACTACTGTCAATGATATGCACCATGGTAGACTGAATTATTAATAATTGTACTACTTTTTTGGTAAATATTTTGATAAATTTACAAATGTCATTGGTAAATGGTATTGTCGGTAAAGTTTTTGACATTTTAAGTAAGATATGAACTGTAATAAAAGCAATATTTAGGGTATTCACAAGACATCTGTAGCAATAGATAAACATCACTGAACAGTTCTGTAGCTTTGGTTGTGATTAAAATTTCACCATCTTAAGGAGGCATTAGGTCACCAAATTGCACACAAAATTTTCTGTTCACCAATCAAAGATAAATTATATTACACAATCAATATTCGATGTAAAGCACTTTCATCAAAGATCTGACTGCACACAACACTCTTGATTTTTCCTTAACCTTTTCAACACTCCCCTCTTTTCATCACAGATTCACAAAATAGTACTGTTTATAGTCTGCACTTTCCTTCAGAAAATTGGGACACAAATAGCCAAATTTTTTGAGTAAAAACTGAAAATTTTGTCTGTTGGTTCCAAAATTAAGGTTGATTTCCAAAAATATTGGAGAATTTAGGAAAAAGGGAAGGAAAATTTGGGCAAGAAAGTCTTGTCGTGAAAAGGTTAATAGCCATTAGACTCTTCGAATTTAAATTCATTAACGACTATTTTATTTATGTCACAACAGCATCTGATTAACCGTTGAACATCGAACATTACGTATTTACTAGGTTAGTTGTGTTTACCAATAAACAGCACAATATGTTTTGATCTTGATTTAAATATTGATTTTTTGGCTGAGTTATTGAAAATTGAAAGATTTTGCCAACAATATAGCTTTAAGAAGAACTTTTATTTATCATAAATGTTTGTAAACATGCATGCACAAAACAACAGTATACCTTACTTTTTGGGTTTTCCATTAGGTCCTAGAGTGGGGATGTCATCATAACACTTTTGCTGACTTAGATTCTTGGCATCTTTTAAGAGTTGTAGTAGACTAGCGGCTCTTTTACGAGATTCTTGCATATTACCTGTCAAAGTTTAATCACAATGACAAATATTATTATACAACTTTATCTTCGTGAGCGTCAGTCTGTGTCATACATATTCAGGTATCCACATAAAGTACATTTTTTTTACACAAAATTTGAGCGTAATGACACTGGTACTTTGACTGTAAAATTCATACGCCGCTTGTAATAATAGCTCATGTAAAAAAGTCTGTGGAACTTTGCAAATGATACGAGCAAAATAATATACTGGTACATGTGGATTCAACTCACCCTTAGCTATGATGTACTGTTGCATACATCCACATGGCTTGCCTTTGAAATGAGGACATGAAAGACGAGCAGCTGCAAAAGATACAACAGAAAAATCATGAAAGGATTATTCGGGCATGTGTTATGGTGTAGTACATTGAATACTGTTAAAGACTTTACTTTCGATCCAGTGAATATACAGGGGTACCTTTTTTCCTATATTTTACATTCAACTTGTCAAAAATCAGGGAAAACAAATTCCATACAAAACACCAAAAATGTCTTTTCAGCAAAAATTAATTCCAGCTATAAAGTATTCTACAGTATATAAATATAATAAATGCAGATTCATAATACTTTATTATATTTATGTAGGTATTGTGCTTGAGCATTACCGGTATCAGGATTATTATGCATTGAATTGTGATATCCACATGCTTCTATTATTTTTTCCATAAAAATGTTATGGTGAAAATATATAATTCCACAGGGAACTCATAAATATTTTTTAGGATTAAAGCATACGTTTCATAATAAAAAATAAGTTCCTGTACTGTGAAAACATTGCAGTGTTTCCAAATGAACTATTGCTCAAGCTCGGCTTTTGCCCTGTTCGTGATTTTCAAATACAGATGGCAACACCAATGACTGGACCAACTGACCCAGGAGAAGAATAATTTATATTTCTCTCCAGAATTGATTTTCCTATTTTACTATTGAGAATCTCATGATTAATAAACTCTTGAATTAAGTTTGAACATATATGTATTCACAGAAGTACAAATTACAACAGCCCACAGGAATTTATATGCATTTTTACACAGAATTTGTAAATAACATGAGGATATTACCACAATACAGCAAAGTGCGCACAAAGATGGTACAGTGGGATATGTATCAGAGGTTGACACTGCACACTGTGGTATCCCTGTAATAGCGTAATGGATATGTGATGGCCAACGAAACCACATACTGTTTGCATAATTAGGATAACATTTTAATAAATTTGTAATTATCTCAATCAAAGTAACTGGGAAGAATGATGAAAATTATCAACAATCTGTCATTATGAACTTTTCAATCAATTCCCTCATATTTGGAGTGTCCATTTCCTAATAAGATAGGATACCCAGAAGCACGCTATAACTTACTAAGATACGCTGACGGATGTACATGTATAATCTTTCATAATAATACTTACCATCGGGATCTTTAAATCCATCCACAAGAGACTGCGCAAAACTTTCAGCTTCATCAAGATATTTCTTCTTCTCTTCTACATTCAACACTTGTTTAGTTTTCTTTGGTCGTGGTTGTCTTTGCCTGTCAAATGACAATCCTATGGACAGAGAGAATTGAATTGTATCCTTAAATTTTGGTTACGATTATTATGGTATTATGCATGCTACACTAACATGCTTATATATCATCATTATAATTTCGACTCGCTGCTTTATGTTTTAGGCATTGCAATATGGTAAATGTTGACAGATAAGACATTTGAATCAAACAGCAAACTTTTATTTCAATTTATGTTTTATTATATATACCGGTACAATGAATTTTCCAGAATGCCATACTAGATGTGGCATTGATTTTATATGAGAAATACTAACCACTGCATGAACACAATGCAGTATGAAATCCATCTATTCATTTCCAGAAATATTGAGGAACACATGTATAAAAAAAATGTTGGCATTTAGGCAAGAAAGCTGGTGGTAAAAAGGATACAAAATATGATCCACCACCAGGGGGTGCTCTTCAAGAAAAGGATATCAAGTACTACCGGTACATTGATAATGGGTAACCATAGGATGAGAATACAACAGGTGTTTCTCATCACAACAAGTACATACCCTAATGATAAGAATCTAGATTGTCACATGCTGTACATTTGTTGATTTTTACAATAAACTGAATGCAGGTTGTACCTAAATGTGTATACCAATATTAAAGACAGACATGGTTGCCTAAATTCTTGTTCAGCATGCATACCAATGCAACTGGTTAATTGAAAGTCTAGTTTAAAAAAAATTATGAACCTCAGTTTGAAGTATTCAGTGCAATGCATTATGGGAGATAACCTCTCATTGTATACTAGTAGTTGATAACTACTAGTATTAGCACTCACTAAATTATCTGTTAATTTTTTGAAATGAACATGTGCAAACAACATTAGGATTCATATCAATAATAATATATGATTGTTTTCAATCGCGTCACTGAGCAAAATAATTTCACCCTAGAAACTAGTTTAAAAATACCAATATTGGACAATTTCTTCCATAAAATTTTGAACATAACAATTGTCTGAACAACCAAACTTTTTTTAATGAACCTGCGTCACCTGCGCACATTTGAGAATTGAGTCCCAAGCGACGATAACAACACGCGCTAAAAATGCAAAGGATCATGGGTGGATGCTTCTTTGTAAACAATGACACGCTATGGCCATCTGCCGCATGTGCAGGTGACGACTCCCCCGCTTTAAGATTAGCATGACATACAGTCTTTAATCTGGCTCAAACCTACTTAAATGAAGATGCTTTCATAACACTTACCACAGGCATTGCATAATGTAAGTTCTTTCTTTGTGACTGGATCTATTTTGTGCCGCGGACTTGCAACATAGCATCCTTGCTTACTCTTGTTACTTTTCCTGGCAGGATTTGTGATGTACGGTGATTTGCACAGATCACAACAAAATGATTCTAGTGGGGAAGAAAACATAGCAAAATTATTGAAACCTTGTTTTATTTTATACTATACAACATCTGATTAAAATTTAAGTCGCGTTATTTCTTGTACAATACACACTATTTATAATTTGATAGAAAATTTGTGTGGAATCCTATGATTGAAAAGTGAAAATATGACAACATGTACTATGTATTGCTCAATTAGAAATACATAATGTTTACATAACATCCAAATGCCTTACATTTTGCACCTTCAATTGGAGATACACACATCATGGAGCAAACGTTATCAGCTAACATTAACTATCTAAATCGCCAAAATTTTCATGAAAACAAACATTGTACTAGTATACATGTACATTGCATGGGACACACAACAAATGTGACACGATGCAATAACTGGCGTTATAAGAATATAGAGGTCTCTCGTCAATGAAATAAGGAAGAGGTAGGCAACGTTCTTTGGAAACATGATGAGAAGAAAAGAACATTTAGTAACGACAGAGAAAATTGATGGGGAAAAGGAAGCAGGGGTAGAAAAAGAGAGAAGTTGCTTGACAGTATGACATCATGGTTACAGAGGGTAAAGCCAACACAAACGATATCGTGCATTTGGAACCGTGATAGATGGAGATCCATGATAGCCAACGCTATTCAGCATGGCACAGAATGAATGAATAAGAATATAGCATTAACCATAGACCCTCTTTTAGAGAGTCTATGCATTAACTGAACGCCTTGGTAAACCCATCAATATTTAAGGTGGTTCATTTCACGATACATGTATAATTAGTAAAGAATCCATACCTGCTACTTTATTTGGATCTTTTGATTTAATTGTTTTAATAGGATTAGGATTTTTTCTTGGTCTTTTCCTGTTTTTATTTAACAAATCATCTTCTGGTGAAAAAGATCTTGGTCGTCTCACTCTTTCACTTTTCCTCTGTGCTTGTTTGTTATTTGTAGCTATCCTGGGTATTGGCACCTGAAAAGTTTACAGTAAAAAAAACAAAACAATAAATGATTTTAAAAGATCTTAAAGATAATATATGGATGAGACATGTGATTTTTACAATTGTTGTTAGATAATTCATACAGTAGACCAAAAATGATTATGATTTATCCTAACAAAAGATGCGCAGTATTTATCAGAAGTAAAATCAAAACCACTAAAACACAAATAAAGTGTTATATTGTCTGTACCAAAACAACCAGTGCACATGCATATTAGAGAATGACAGTGTTTCATATGAATATTATTGGAGTTACCATGCCCACAAGAAATGTTTACGACGATGACAGACGTGCCGGATGACAGACATTTTGCCATTACTATAGCGTTTCCATCACTTGACTACAATCAGGCTAAAAATTACATGTTCTCATCTATATTGATTCTTTAAATTTAAGAATTTAATGTTTGTGGATTGGAGTACTTGAGAGCATTCACAACAACTAAATTTCACTGTCATAATTTTATTGATTTTCACTTACCACACTCATGGACATTTGTGAAATGAAATTACACTATTCTAAATTGGGTTAGTTATTGTAAGACGCAGAAATAATCGTACATCTGTAGATTTTATCACACCTGTTTCAAAATTTGTCCTGTAAACAATAAATATTTATTGATCGCCTTTTCTTTTACTGTGCCATACTTGGACACATACATATACATTATGGTCCAAATGTAATTTACTCTAGCTCTAATTTAGCTTGCTTTCAAAACTGCTAAATTGTGCAGAATAACTATCTAAATATGTCTCATATTAGTAATAGGTAAATACTACAAGAAATAAGTTGAGATTATTGAAGAAAATGATACTTGCTTTTAAAAGTTTTAGGAAAAGACAAAACCAGCTGATAGTCAAGTAAAGTTACCCCCAGACTGTATTGTGGCTGGGTATATCCCTGTATTACATCATTTAATGCAATACATACATGTATATATATTATTACCGGTATATCAATAATGGTTTATGACTCACTTTTGATGTCACTGCCATGACATCAGCAGTGGAGCACTGCGTAGTCTGTAAAGTAGGATTCTCTGAAATAATTTCATTGTTTACACCACCACCTAAAAACAGATAGAATCCTGAAGGTTAGATAAGTAAAGATGACAAAATGTAAATTTGAAATTAAGCAAAAAACAATGTCAAAGCCCCTCTCCTGTACTTACAAATGTACAAATACATGTATATTGACAATTTAATGGTCAGCATTTATGCTTGTTTTTCAACAACTCAGAAGTTCCAGTTTTACACTGTGAAGTAACCTGGCGTGTGAATCTAAAGAGTGAAATATCAAAGTGCCTCTACATTTTCATAAATGATCAATTTAAAGAATAAACCTGTGGTTACTTTCAACAGTTTGCTGGACATAAAAAATGGTCTAAAAAAACACTTTACAACAGTTTTTCAGGTATTTTTTCAGCTAGCAATGATAGAATCAGGCAATTTACAACTAATGTGTGTGCTATCAGAATGCATTTTGGCACAATTTTACTGAAAAAAATAAGTTTCTCATTGCATTTTGGCACAATTTTACTGAAAAAACAAGTTTTTCATTGCTCATGAATATTAATTTATGCAAATGAACAATTATTTCAACCAATCATGTCCTGCAACTACCCCCCCCCCCTGCAAAAACCAAAATAATATTTAAAGTAAAATTGTAATATTTAAAAGAGGATACTTGAGAAATACTGAAAAATTTACATATCAAGGTCAAAATATTAGTTGTGTATTTTCATACAACTACCTTGGGGTATCATTACAGTCGAATGGTAAATTCAGCGACACAAGAAATAATTTGGCAGACAAAGCCACAAGAGCTTTATATGCAATGATGACTTCTGTGCCAAAAGAAACTGACTGCAAAACAATGTTACACCTATTCAAAACATGTATAAGACCAATACTATTATATGGATCAGATGTATGGGGCTTCGAAATTCAAGAAAATAATAAATGGGACAATACACCAATCGAGAAAACCCATCTGAAATTTAGTAAAAGAATGCTTGGATTGAATAAATTTTCATCAAATCTAGCTTGTAGAGCAGAAATAGGTGAACTACCATTACTAGTAGACATCAAAATAAATCTTATAAAGTATTTGGCACGGATCAAAGAACTTCCAGAATGTAATTTAACAAAACAGGCATACCATGAACAGATAAACTGCAAACTCCCATGGATTATGTCAATTTACAAAGAGTTAAATAAGGAAGATAACACATTAGATATAAAGAATATCAATGACAAATTGAATG
Organism: Saccoglossus kowalevskii; assembly: GCF_978046115.1. Classification (NCBI taxonomy): domain Eukaryota; kingdom Metazoa; phylum Hemichordata; class Enteropneusta; family Harrimaniidae; genus Saccoglossus; species Saccoglossus kowalevskii. The sequence continues at coordinate 29,064,613 of NC_140657.1, forward strand.
CAACAAAACAAAATATAAAGAGAATAGGAAACAATATTAAACAAAAATATATTGAATTCTAGAAGGAGACAATTATGGATAAACCTAAGTTGAGAACATATACTCAATTCAAAACAAACTACAACTTTGAAAGTTACTTAATTATACTGAATCTAAAACATAGAATTTCTGTCTCTAGATTCCGAACAAGTAATCACAGCCTAGCAATAGAAAAGGGTAGACATACCCAACCTAAAATTTCTTTGGAAAACAGGATTTGTAAACAATGTACTTTAGCAGACATAGAAGATGAAATGCATCTCCTCATCAAATGCCCAAAATATCACACACTGCGAATGGATATATTCTCAAATATACAGTTTCCTGATGAAACAAAAACTGACCAACAGAAATTTACATACTTAATGAAAAATTCTAACACAAATGTAATCAAACTTGTTGGAGAATTTATACACAGCTCGTTCTTAATGAGAAACGAGAAAGATACTTAACAAAAACACTAAAATCTATCATTTATTATTTGCTATAGTTATTTTGTTATTTTGTTTTTTAATATCTTACTTTTGTTGCTATAAACTGATGGAAACACTGTATTTCTAAGGATGCAATAAATTATCTTTATTATTATTATTATTATTTAACAAGTCACGCAAAATACTAACTAACAAATTAATTTCTTTTAAAGAAACTGTTGTTAGAAATTACCTAGATGTGATATTGAGCTCAAACAGTAAATTTAAAGAGGCCATGACAAGTTTGAAGAAAATAAAGTCAAAAAGTATCATATTACAGGTATTTCAACTTTACTTCCTCTGTCCAACAAACTCAATCACCAAATTTTAATGTTAATAAACTGGAAAACTACCAAACTAAAAAAAAAAAAAAAAAAAAAAAAAATTAAGCATATTTTGATCAGGCAACCAATGTTTGAACATTGAATCACGTAGACACATGAAACCGACAACCCCGACCGAAAACTCCCATTGAAAACACAATTTGTAAATTGTGTGATAAACAGGAAATAGAAGATGAATTCCACTACATTATATGTTTTCTTTTTTTGTGCGATTCTGGATAGCTATTGTATTCATTAGTATTTTACACTCAAACAACTTGTCTGAATTTGACAATGCACTGTGTCTGATGTTTGACCTTGGCGTGTTAAAAACATGGACGGCGCGTTTTACCCTTCCAATCATCGATATTTTAGAAATGCCGTTTATCACTGCCGTGACTGAATTGGTTTTTAAATGGGGCGCTTTATGACACCTGGGATCGATGTCACTTAAAATCGTTGGATCTGCGAACTGCTGTACAAACTAAGGTGTGGAGAATTTCCTCTACCCGGTTAAAATCGACAAGGGAGAATCTGTATCCAAAACACAATACATACCTGCCAAAAAATCACTATTTTGTCCCACGCTCACTCGCATATTTGGCATTGCACATATATTGACAGGAGCGTCACCCTCGATCACGATGAGGTGGTGATCTTCTTGAGAGTCTTGGGTATTTTGGATATTTTGGTCATTTGCGACTCCTGGAAAATCTAACAGCGACGCCATCTTTGTCAATTTTATCCTAGCTTCTCTTTACCTGCTGCAATCGTGCCCAGGACAGTGAATAATTGAGTCACTATCAACAATGCGTCACTGTCTGCCATACAATATTCGCAGTGTGGGCGCGGATAGGGCTTTGGGGTCAAACCATTCTGTTGCAGGTGCATTATGTGTATAAGTACATGAACAAAGTGTTATTCTGCTGTTATCGATTTAAACCATGTGCACTGAATTATTTTATTCGTGAAATTAAATTTGTTTATAATTCTTTGAAGTACATTGTTAAATTATTTAACTGGTATAGTATCTCATTTAACGACCCACACCACCTCTGCGTCAGACCTTTTTTCATGTTCCAACATGGCAGCCTTCGTGCTCGTAATATCCTGACAAGGGCCAAAGATAACTGACGATTCTTAATATTAACGAAAATTCCGCATTTCATGCAACCTGGTGAGTTTGCGTTCATTGCGTGCACGACCATTATAAACCGGGGGGCTAAAATATACCCGTGCATGCACGATCTCGTGCCGAACATTTTGAGTTGACGCTGCAGTGGCAACGTTTGCACGCACACAGTCGGTCACACACGTTATGTGTGCAGTGAACTCGGCCTGTCTGCTTGTGTTGTTGGCACTACAGCGCCTTTCAGATGCCTTTGCTCTTTGATTTAGGTGGTATTGAACTTGTGACTATTGAATAACGTTTACTGAAATTGTGTGAATAATTCGATTCACAGTATATGCGTGTGCATACAGTTAAACGCAGTTGTCCATATCCGGGATGTCATTCACGGTGAAGTGTAGTATAGTCTATAGTATGGAACTCAATAGTACAGATACCCAAAACAAAACAAACCTAAATACGGTTTGCTGTGTACACAACTCACATCACAATATTACATCACCATTACCGTCACCAAAGTTCTATAAACGTTTTGTTTTCTTGTGTGACCTTGCTTGAAAAAAAATGTCATTATTATTAGTTAGTACTGATTTTGTAGTAATGTTGTTTTCCAATTGTGACAGTCACTTATATTTTAAAAACAAAATTAGAACAATACATGTAATGTACATGTACCTCCACAGGAGGGACTGATGTACATAAATAGAAGATGCATTGAAATTCAATGACATGCATTTGGCTGAATTCTAGTATCCGTAAGTGTCGTGAGGTAAACATAGCCACGTTTGTTAAGACGTAAGTGGGTACAACTTGGATGACTGGTGTCTTGTGATCTACCTTATACTAGTATATTTGATGTCATACTTATTTTCCCATCGTCTGTATGTACAGGACTAATGATTAATTAACTCATTGGAGTACAACTAAGCAAAATGCTTAGATTTTGTTCAATCTAGACTTGACGATGCATGTTCCATCAATACGCGCACACACACACACACACACAAACAATTTAGATTAATCCATAATCATACTAGACGAGGGTAAAGCACAGATTTTCAAAATAATATGCCTTTGTTAGAACACAACAGGTATTTTGAATCGCATACAATGTAGATACTCAAGAAATTAAGAATTACTATTGAATACCGGTACATACACTGCCGGATATTGACAATCCCCATAAAATAAAGAATCCCTCGCAGCAGTCAATCGGCGCCGTCAAGTTTACAAGTGTTTAGCAAAGCTGCAAGCCAGACTGACTGTCTCAGAACCGATGTAATCTTTATGATACTTATATGGCAGTTGTGTATATTCACCATGGGTCTCATGCTTACATGACAACATGTACACATATGGATCATAATGCATTGTGTATTTGATTAAAACTCCAATGCATATGGCCGTAACAACCACTACTCTTTTAAGTCACTAAAATATTATTCACAAAACAACTATGCACATGTTTTTTTTTGGATTAAAGTATTCAGACTTATTACTATATAAATTATTTCAATGTTGGTGGTACCGATGTGGTAAATGTGAGTCCAAATTTTTTTTTGTACAACTAACCACCAATAGCGTCAAGTAATGTTACCTCCAAGTCCGATAACAATCTACTGGCTTCCTGGAGCAACGATGCTTGCAACACAGCTGTATTGTCAACCAATTAGCTGATGTAATACACAATAATCATTCAATTTTCATACACTATTCATAATTATGTTACTTAATCTCTAATTTTTTCTTTTTCAGGATTCTGCTGGAATTTAATGACCAAGCTACAAATGAAATGAGACGCTCAGATGGACGAAAGAGACGTAGTTCTAGTCGGGGAAGCGAACAGGAAAGGACAAGTGAAGTTAGCCCAGACAACACAGCTTCCAGCAGAGTCATAAGGACTAGATCTCGGTCAAAAGACGAATCCCCAAACAAACTTATAAATAATAAACTAAATGGTAGCAGCAAAGACGAGAATATTGTAAAAAATGTGTTTTCAAGTCCAAGAGGACGGGGGAGGGGAAAGGGGAGAGGGAGGAGTATCTCTCCAAGAATGGTCACCATGAACTCTTCACATCATACACGATCGTTTTCAAGTAAGGTAAATAAATCACCAGAGACTAAAGTAAGCCAGTTAGATAAGGATACGGGAGATCAAAGTGGGAACACAATACATGATATTAAAACAGAACCGCCAAATGACACATCTCAAGGTGGAGATAGTAATGAAATATCCAATTTAGATGACAGTATTGACAATCTGACTGACACTGTGGATGTGCAGTCTGAAGATGTCATCGTTGAAGCTCGTGAATCAGGGGTAACATGCCCTGATATCAGTAAATTAGGTGATACCGAATCGGTAGGTATTCAATTAAGAGACAAGACGTTGGAAACTAGTCATTCAGAAACCGAAGTCTCCTCATGTAATTCCACAAAACATGAAGATCTTTCAACAGATCAGGATACTCCAAAACGGAGAATGTCTCACTATGTTGGCAGCCATAATAGTGAGTCAGATAATGGGAAGGAGTCAACAACTCAACAAAAAGCCACTGATCCAATAGTTGAAGTGCAAACTGTTACATTGACTCAATCTCCAAGAACTCGTAGTTTGTCTGCAAAGCAGAGGGAACAGTGCGGTGAAGTGTCAACTTCAACAAATCAAGTAGAGCCATTAGCTAGGGAAATCCCTCTCAAGACTGAAACTAATCTATCACCCTCAAAGTGTAGTCCGCGGAGGGGGAGGGGGAGACCCCCAAACATGGCAACTGTCAATGCCAAGGTTAATCTTAAACAGAAACTTCAAAATATGGAAGCTGAAACTAAAGATAGCAGTAAGGTAGACAATGATAAAGTTAACAAAGACAGTATTGTGCCATCCTCCTGTACTGACACAAAACTCCAAGCTTCTTTGAAAGGTGGTGATATCAACGTTTCAAATAATACTGCTGGGGATGACAGCGAGGAAGCTACTAAGACCGATTGTCAATCAGCTGCAAATGTTGTGAGTTGTGACCATGACTACTTTGCTGTGTCTCGTCAAGGTCAAGATGTTACTATGGACACAGAGGAAGAAGAGGATTCCGATGTTGAAGTGATGGAGTTGGACAGTGAAAGTTCGGGGGCAGATACCCCAAAGAAAAATTGCACTCAGGGAAATTATACCAAAGACTTAGAAAATATTGACTGTAAACTTAGTGACAACTCTGCTGATGTAAAAGAATCTCCTGTATTCCTATCACCAGCTGATAAAGAATATCTCACAAAAACTGAAATTCAGTTGCCGAGTCAGCAGTCACAGTTGCCGAGTCAGCAGTCACAGTTGCCGAGTCAGCAGTCACAGTTGCCGAGTCAGCAGTCACAGTTGCCGAGTCAGCAGTCACAGACACTTGCACAGAACACAAAAATTCCAGGTGCTGATGCTTTAGCAGTGGTTAAAGCCAGTTTAGGAAATAAACCGATGACTGACATTGAAGCCATTGATAATAAAAAGAGTTCATCAGTAGCCCTCCAGCCTACGAAGATTGTTAGTCCGAGGGGACGTGGCCGAAAAAAAGGCTACAGTCCAAAAAAAAGTCCCAAAAGTGCCACTTCCACAACAGTTACCTCGGCTACTATTGTACAAACTGTGAATAAAAATCAAGGTATTCTTACAAATGTGAAGATCAATGCCACCAATCTGTTGCAAGGAGACGTGTCCAAAAGTGACAGTTGTGTAACAACGGAGGAACCATCAATGTCGCAGGAGTCGATAGATCAAAAGAATAAAATACAAGAATTGAAACGAAAGTACTGTGAAGTGGAGGATGTTGATAGTGATTTACATGCAAATAAATTGTACGATGCGTCGGACATTGATGACCCATTCTATTTTGAATCGGACAGTGCTGCCCTCAAAGGCAACAAAGAGTAAGTATACAAGTCACAATGATAACATTACGGTATTTGCTCTATTAGAGGAGCATACCTAGTGGAAACATGTGTAAACCAACAGTTACATGTACTGTACACTGGATTTAAAATACTGTAAAGAAGACATGGAAATATATGTAATTTAAGCGGATTTGACATTTTCAGAGATATTCACTAGGATTTTAAATTCACTGGTTTGTGAAGGAACCAATAAATTCTAATGTTAACTTTGCGTATTCACTGGATTTTAATTTAGCTCATTTTGTTGTCATCAGAATATGTGAAAATAAAACCCAGTGTATAAGTAAGCCCGATACAGTATGACTTGATTGACTGTAGCCATACCTGTGTCAAGCAGATACACAAACAAGGATACATTATGTGTAATTCCTCTTTGCATTATCATACAACTAAGACTACAAAGTCAAGAAAGTCATGAAAATGTCGTTATTAAAGCCAGTTTCCTTTACTGTCATACATTTCGCAGTTGAATTTGTATTTTTTTGAAAAAAATATTCACAAGTTTATCAGTGACAGTGACTCCTTCTGAGAATGAGTTAACACTTTTCAGATACTGGTAATTCAAATAAATCTGCATAATTTTTGATAAATCTATATTGTCCAGCTTCTCCAAAATTAGAGAACAAATCTTTAACAACTTGGGAAATTTGAATGGGAAAATAAAAAGAACCCAACCCCAATTGTTGTACATAATGGCAGTCATCATGGAATTGAATTTTGCTTTACTACAGCAACAGCATTTTTTTCGATAAAATTCCCCAACCCAACTTCTGAATTTTTAAATGAGGGAATCTATATTTTTGCTCTGCAATTTGAGAGGACGATGACACACACATGCACACATACAAATTGTAACAGTTCCTATGTAGACTTTTGCTTCAAAGCTTTAACTAAACATTTTCAGCAAATTCCAATTCAAAAGTTGCAAGGTGTCTTTAATAGATAAATGTTTCTTTTCTGATTGCATTTAAAGTTACCGTCTGCTACTTCGAACACTGGTGACTCTTGAAGGGCAGCGTATCCAAGCCGTTCAAGATCTAGAGACGTTGTTTGAAAATCAACAAAAATCAATTTGTCAACCAATTGAATTTGTTCAGAGGCTACAGTGCAAGGTATATATTCTTTGCGTTAGTATCTTATGCCTTAATATGTTAAAGTGGGGGAGTTGTCACCTGTGCATTTGTCAGATGGCCATAGCGTGTCATTGTTTACTAACAAGCATCTACCCATGAGCCTTTGCGTTTTAGTGTATTATCATTGCTTGGGACTCAATTCCCACGTGTGCACTGGTGACTACCCTCCCGCTTTAATACATCAGTATTAAATTGGCATTTGTGCATATGAATAATGCTTGTCATGGGATCTTACTGCAAATGCTGAAATACCATACATGTACATGTAAGTATTCCAATTTAGGTGTAATTTTTGGAACATTTCAGTCTTTCCTCACACCTAAATTCAGGTCAGTGTTTATTGTGACCAACAGGTGACCTTTGTTTTGACAATGAGCTGTTATCTCTGTGAAAAGTGTTGAATACTTCTTCAATGCACATGTTGTTTTCCAAAAATTACTAATTTCCTGTTTTCCATCAAAAACAATGCCAAAAGATTGTACTTGAACAGTGAAAAATCAGTTCTGTGTTGCAATCTCCATCCCTGATAATAGTTTTTCGGAAATCCCTCTATACGTTTGGCTGTACCACCCGGCATTCTGATTGGTTAATAACTGGCTTGAAGACACAGTTTAAGTTCAACCCATGCACGACAAAAAATTGTGGTGGATTGAATTTTGTATTCAATTTGAATTTTGAACTACACTGAATTGTACTTGATTTATTTTTTTACGTTATGATAATTATGACAAAATAATAATGAACATTTTTACCAAATCAAAAACAAGATAATTATTCATCTATTCCAAAGATTTTGAAACATTACTGATGACCACACATCGTCAATTTTTTTTTATACATGTTTATTAAACAGTGTTCACGATATGAATCTCGCCTGTTCTCACATGCCTTCGTGTGATGGAGTCTTTTTGTTTGTAGCCATCTTGGACAGTTCAGTTTCTTAGTCCAGTGTTTTGATTTTCTCAACTTGAACCCTCCACCATCCCCAGTCACCACTAGCTTTGCCTTTTAAGTGGGCAATTTTCCCCCCACGATAAGCATATTAAGCACCCATTACTGGTACTGGTTCGACTGGCTCACTGTTTCTACCTGTACAGCTACCTCTACCAAGAAATGCTTGTTCTTGTAGATCTACGTCATTCAGTTTTTACCTTGCACAGTAGTTGCAGTCACACTACTTCTACCTACATTTACTAATTCTAACAATATCACTTAGGGGTAGTATTGTAGTATTGGGTAGTATTTTTTAAATATTTATTTTAATTTGCATTTATCCTAATGTTTCATGTCTGGGTGCTCGCCATGTCACCATGCAGAGTGTGTATTGCTTATTGTCATGTTCGCTGTTTTTTCTTGTGTAGTGCAGCTTAAGTGGGACACGGTGAACGTTCCTTAGAATATTTTTAAACTGTAACTTAAAGTGTTTGTGTCGTAAAACAATAAAAATTACATGTATTATGGACTTGCATACAGACTAAATAAAATATTATGTGAGTGTATAAAAACTGGGTTACCACGAAAGCTGGGTATCGGTATACTGAAAAACAAACAAGGCTTGTGTCTCTCAAAAGAATTCCCTTGCAATTAATACCTTACAAATTGGCGTAATGTTAATCATCATGCTCTGAACCCCAGACCAGTACTACTAAACTCATGTTTGTTTTGTGGATAGCCAGCTGTCACGGTAGCCTGGCTTTCGCCAAAAAACAAACAAAAGACTAGATGCAAGTCTACATGTATTTTATTCTAGTCTACACTTTTTTTATTCAGTCTGAACCTCTTCAAAGTTTACTGTTTTATGTGTGCTGTATGACTCATGTCAATATACATGTAGTATGGGTCTTTAAATTTATCTTCTCATAATGACTGCATTTCAGGAAAAAATGAACTTGCCGTGTCCGCAGAGAGTGGTGCCTGTACCCAATATAGCATGGGATAAATATGGCGTCTCTGTCACATCAACAGGCAGTAATTCCATAGAATCATCACATCAGTTGAGAAGTAAGCTTAACAAACAAACAGGTGAGGATAAATTCCATATATGGTATATATTACCCATAATACTTTGCTGTAGTTTCTTGTCACAATTGCCGTTTTCTTAGAAACTTAAATTAATCAGTTTCATTTGAATATTTTTGAACAATCTTCAGCTTCATTGAGGAGCTTATGTTATAAATTGTAAATGTGTGTATTTTATAAACATACATGTATATTGATGAATTGGCTACTATAATTATTCATCTGCTACAATAATATTGTTTTAAAACAAAAGTACTTTACTTCCTTTAGCATGTAGCCGGTTGCATCAAAGTTTAAATTCACTTTTATATTGACTGTTTATTGTTTGATTTTCGTTGGTCAGATTTTTTTGAAATATATATATATATATATATATATATATATATATATATATATATATATAGAAAATTCATAATAATATTCCTTCTGCGTGTTTCATTTTACCTCAGTTTTGGAAGAAAAAGATAATGTAAGTGTGGCGGATAGTGTTGAAAATGAGGGTTCAGCCAAAAATGAGGTGAGGTATATTTATGTATCTTGTATATCTGTTTCATGTAATAATTATCACTTATTGGGCATAGCACATAACAAGCTAGTAGAATGAGTAGAATGTTCTGGGTGGCTGAACAATACATGAGAATTTCTCTCTCAGCCCAACTAACTATCACTTTGTAGTTAATAGAGGGTGCGTGTGTCCAACCAGTGATTGGAATAGTTGCATTCACTACATGTTATTTCAAGCTGTTTTTGACAGTGAAGAAGCACACAACAAGAGTCTTTGCAGTTAGTGTGTCTGTCTGTATGTATGCGTGTGTGTGTGTGTGTGTGTATATATGTGTGTCTGTCTGTTCCACTGATATCTCAAGAACCATACATTGATTTTTGATGAAACTTGGTGCATAGATGCTCTGAGCCAATGCGCAGATTTGATTAGGTTTTAGTAAAAATCCATGCATATTAATTAGCTAATTTGCATGATAATTAGCTGATTTTTAGCTGTTCCATGACTATTCCACTGATATCTAAAGAACCAGTCATTGGATTTTGATGAAACTTGGCACATAGATGCTCCAAAATAATGCGTAGATTTGATTAATTTTGGGTAAAAATCTGTGTAATGTTAATTACCTAATTTGCATAATGATTAATAAATGTTTGGCTTTTCCACTGATATCTCAAGTACTAATCATCACATTTCAATAAAACTTGGTACATAGATGTCATAGGCCACTGCACAGACCTGATAGTTTTTAGGGTAATATCAGTACATATTAATTACATAATTTGCATAATTAATTAATTTTCAGCTTTTGATATTTCAATCATCACATTTCAATGAAACTTGGTACATAGTTACTTAAGGACTGTGCAGAGACCTGATTAGTTTTAGGGTAAATAATTGTGGATATTAATTACCTAATTCACATAATTAGTTATTTTTTTCCATGAATGTTCCACTGATATATAAAGAACCACTAATTGGATTTTAATGAAACTTTTAAAGAGTATTCATCATCACATTAACCTAGGACTATGCAGAGACCCAATTAGTTTTTGGTATTTATGCTTATTAATCACCTAAATAATTAATTAACACTGATATCTCAATTACTGATCATCACATTTGAATAAAATTTGGTACATAAATGCTCTAGGACAATAAACAGGCCTGATTAATTTTGGGTTGAAATTTGTTCATACCAATTCTCTAATAATAATTCAGTTTTTTTATTCTAATCACATTTCAATGAAACTTGGTACATAGATATTACATTACGCAGGCTTTATTAGTTTTATACTGAAATCTGTTCATATCAGTTACCTGATTTACATAATTTGTTTTCAGCTATTCCATCAAGTACAAGTCATTTTGAATTAATTTTTAATGTGTCTTCAATACTCTCAGAACACGGGAGTTCTTTCTAAGCTTTCTTTGATTAAGATTGTGTGTAAGCCACATACATGTATTGAATTGGCTCAATTACATAGTAATTCTGTCGGCAGTTTATGCACAAATAAACATTCTCTATGAATCCCTATGATAAGTGATATTGCATGCGATTCCCAAATAACTTTGTAGTGCCAAGCCACCACAGCAGGCACCCGCCCCATCCTGCCCTCCTACATCCAACTCCGTCTATTAGATTTAGCCACCACTCCTCTCATGCCCCCATCCCTGTCATTTTGTTAGAGATCATTCTTTGAACTAGACAGGATAGCTTTAAAGGAGAATTATGTTTTATTAATGTGTCAGTATCACTATGTTTTTTCATTTCCTAGGATACTATGGTTGTAAGAGGTAGAGTTGGTGACAGCAGTAAACCAGCCACATTTAACCAACTATGGACAATAGAAGAACAGGTCAGATTTGAACTATTGCTGTTGATGACTTTATTACATTTCCTAGTACAATTGTTTCAAGCTTTGATCCTAAACTTGTTGCTATATGCAAATTAAGTTAATAACCCTTTGGATGTTATTTTGCATATTTTTATGTAATTTTTCAGTTTCATTCTTATTTTTGGCTCAAAGTCAAATCGATATACTTTTCTACTATTTATGAGTTTTGAACAAAATTGTTGACAAAATCTAAAATAAAATAATTCTGGTTTGTATTGTGAATGGTGACCAAAGTTGACTTTAGCGTTGTTGTTGTTGTTGTTGTTGTTGTTGAAAGAAAAGCTGTGTGGAAGGGGAAATAACTCAGACCATGTTCTCAAAATTGCCAAGAAATGTTTTTATACTCTAATTTATTTTAATCTGAATATCAGAATGTGTTTATAATTTTAAAAGACCATTTTCTGTTCACTACGAAATCCCCCATTATGCGGGAAATCAAATGTAAAACAGGACAAACAATTGTCATAGTGTCATCAAAACGTAGCATGGTATTCAACTTTGGTAAAAGTAATTTTTGAGGTATTAGCACACTTAATATGTGCTATACACATTTGATGAAAGTCAATTTTGATGAAGTAAGAGTATCTCAATGCTATATTCCCTTCTGAGGCTATAAAAAGAAGTAACACAAATTCAAAATCAAATCGTTTTGTGACTGACTTTCAGTCTATGCCTTTCACACAAGATCTGACAGTGAACAGGAAATCACATATTATTATTTTATGCTATTATGTAAAAAGTTTTTAATGGTTGTGATGAATTTCTTTTGTGTAAAAAGTAAAATGTATCAAGTAAAAGTCAAATGGTCATCCTATTATTATTTTTATCAACAGCGTCGACTTGAGGAACTTCTTGTAAAATATCCCCCTGAAGAAGTGGAAGCAAAAAGATGGGCTAAGATTGCCAAAGATCTAGGTAACAGAAGTACCAAACAGGTAATAGTAGTGCTAGTATCATTTGTATGGCTGTCAACTGTTTAATTTTTACTCTTAACAAATTCTCACGATTCCAGGATGGTATGGCATTTGTGAAAGTCACTGTTACTCTGTCGTAGAATACCAGTGACATTTTCACCACTGCTAAATTTTTACGGACATGTGAAAAATTTGTAAAATTAAAACTTTTTACAGTACAGTAGAACATCGATTATCCGAAATGTTCAGTTATCTGAACCTACTGTGTGTCCCCTAAAGTTTGTATGCAGGTCTGGCTGTGTTCCGTATAACACAAAAGTTAACTGTGAACAATAAATACTACCGGTACGGACGTTTTGTGTGATTTCCTGGTGCAACACTTTCAATAAAGCTGTTATCAACATGTAGTCCAACGTCTTTCACGTGTACGTTCATTGTTTACAGTGTCTGCGCAAACAATGAAACGAATTACAGTATCCAATAATTTCCTAAATTCAGACAAGCCTATTATGCCATACCAGTGTTCCACTGTAAATAAAAAATGTCCTAAAAACACAAACTTCATCAAATGTCTTCTCCACTGTTTACAGTCAGATCCTTAACTTTACCAAGTTGTAAGTCACCGCAGTTCGGATACGTACAGGGTTCCACTGCCGTCAAAGAAACACGGCCATGAGCCGATCCCATGTTTTTTCCGATTTTTAGCTCCCATGAAACGGAGCTTATGTGGTACTGGTGTCTGTGACTCTGTTACTCTGTGACTCTGTGACTCTGTGACTAAAATTTGTTCCACTGATAACTCAAGATCTAAAATTTCAATTCAAATGAAATTTGGCACACTGCTAATATATGATGAGTAGATGCGCTGATTAGATTTTGGTGCAAGTTAATTAGTCAATTATTGCATAAATTAGTCCCCGGACGCAGTATCTGTATCTTAGAAATGCCTGGACCAATCACAATCAAACTTCACACATACATCATACATGATATTATACATATGCATGTCAATTTGTTTCATGATCTGATTCAAGATGGCCGAATGACGGCCATTTTTGTGCTAAAGATCATAAAAATCAAGCATTTCTCGGCTGTTTACAGATGGATTTTATTCAAACTTGGTATATACATTAGACATTATAAGATCTTGATGCACATCATTTTGTTTTACAATCTGATTCAAGATGGCCGAATAGCGGCCATTTTTGTGTTAAAAAATCCTAAAAATCAAGCATTTCTTGGCTATTTACAGATGGATTTTGTTCAAACTTGGTATATACATTAGACATTATAAGACCTTGATGCATTTTATTTTGTTTTACAATCTGATTCAAGATGGCCGAATGGCGACCATTTTTGTGTTAAAAAATCCTAAAAATCAAGCATCTCTTGGCTATTTACAGATGGATTTTATTCAAACTTGGTATATACATTAGGTATTATAAGATCTTGATGCACATCATTTTGTTTTACAATCTGATTCAAGATGGCCGAATAGCGGCCATTTTTGTGTTAAAAAATCCTAAAAATCAAGCATTTCTTGGCTATTTACAGATGGATTTTGTTCAAACTTGGTATATACATTAGACATTATAAGACCTTGATGCACTTTATTTTGTTTTACAATCTGATTCAAGATGGCCGAATGGCGGCCATTTTTGGGTTAAAAAATCCTAAAAATCAAGCATTTCTCGGCTGTTTACAGATGGATTTTGTTCAAATGATCCTATTCAAAATGGCCAAATGGTGGCCATTTTTGTGCTAAAAAATCATCAAATATCAAGCATTTCTGGCATTTATGGATGGATTTTGTTCAAACTTGGTACATATATTAGACATTACAGGTTCCTAATGCACATTATTTATTTTTCAGATCGGATTCAAAATGGCTGTCTGGTAGCCATTTTGTTTTAATGAATGGGCTTCTAGACCCATATCTCAGACTTGTTTTGACTGATTATATTCAAATTTAAAATATTCATTATACATCATGTCATAGATAAACAGATATATTGGTTTGATGATCCTATTCAAAATGGCCGAATGGTGGTCATTTTTGTGCTAAAAAACTCATCAAATATCAAGCATTTCTGGCATTTATGGATGGATTTCGTTCAAACTTGGTACATACATTTGACATTACGGGTTCCTGATGCACGTCATTTTATTTTTCAGATTGGATTCAAAATGGCTGACTGGCGGCCATTTTGTTTTAATGATTGGGCTTCTAGAGCCATATCTCTGAAATGCTTTGACTGATTATATTCAAATTTTATATATTCGTTATACATCATGTTATATATATACATGTATATTTCATTGGAAGGTCTGCAAATTTGCGAATTTTAGTATAAAATGATTTATTATATCATGATGGATGTTATTTGAGCAGATACAGCGACTAAAAACATCAAATGTATGCGAGTATGGGGAGTATGTATGCGCAGTTACAAGAGTGACGCGGCCATTTTTTCAGTTTGACGAAAAGCCAGTACCCTTTCCGATTTTCATGAACGCAAGTTCAATTTCACTTTGTGCGTCATATTCATCAATAGACAAAATCGAAGACAGATGCCGTACAACTTTCTGCCAATCTTGATTCGTAAATGTGCTGGTTACATGTACAGTGTTCTCCTCGGGCCTGCATCGCTTAGACATCAGCCGCATAACTTTTGTTTCACCCGCGATTCTGCAGTGTTCTCATCAGGTCTTTTAAGGGTATCTGGTCTGATACTGTTCTTTCTTTCCACGATACTGTTTCCCTCAAGCTGGGCCGTTTCCAGGCCATTGTTTTGCAATGATGAATCAGAACAGAACAATTCGTGTGAATTGATCGATCCTAACTTATTATCTGGATACTCATATTCACCTGCGGATACTTCGGCCTACTTTCAAGCATGAATATAGGAGGAAATCAACGATTTTTTTCAGGATCGTTCCAGACTTTGCAAGAAATTTATATAATAATCACAGTGATCACTACTATTGGATTCAAAAATTATTTATGATCATTCAAAATATAGTGGCCATGGCTGTCGGTTCAACCCAGTACTGACCTTCACCGCTATTGCGACACCACGAGCAGAGAAAAGGAAAGCTGAATCCCCTCGTCTACACTTAATCCATGTATAAGGCAGACAACCGACAGCAACAGCAAGGAAGTTTGTCAGTTTTATTCAAGATATAAATTTTCTATTTTACACATTGAAGCTACACAACGTGACCGAAAGCACTTCCAATGTGATCTAATTTGTAAACAATCTCTTTGCACACGACTCCCAGTGTCTTCTCCTCGAGCAGACAGTAATGTTTCACATTTGTTTTCGCATGGTTTCCATCTTACTCAAATAAAACGAAGCAGTTGATTCCTATTTTACTTAGTGTTTATTCTTGTTTGATATTTTTAAACAAAAATGCACTCATTAAACAAATAGTAAATATGCGAGTTTTTTGTTTTTGTCGAACGAGGACAAGGAAGACAAAATGGCGGTAGTTTTGTGTAGGGTCGATCACGATCTTCGGTTTGTATCAAAAGCACGTCTCACAAATGAAATAAGTGATAATTTGATAGCAATTAAACAAATTTCAATCGTTGGCGTATGTAAGGGCTGGTTCACTTACTTTCAAGGGCTCAAAGTCCGGACGAACATTAAACTACAATGTTTTTATTTATCTGTTCTAGGTATGTTGTACAGACTTTTTAGTTGTACTATTTTGATGATTTAATTTCAAGAATCTGTCAAGGAAACAATCTGTTGTTACTTTACATGTTCACGTAGGTTTAATTTAGCAGATTTTACTTGTCAGCGAAAATAGCAAAATTTGCCCATTGCGTCAGGAAGATCTATCCCGATTTGCTGCACTGAGGTTAATTGCGGTTTTTACTACTCCGTCGCTAATGACACTAATTACCAAGAATTAAAAAAAAAAAGTGAAATTAAGTCGCATTGGGAAAAAAACCCATAAGAAAATCAAAGCAAAAATTATTCAACTGCAGACGAGACAAACCCCGACCTCTAGAAATACCTCATTCATAGAGTGCCTCATTAGTGCCCTTTGTTTACAAGTATAGTGTCCTTGCATGTTTTTCAAAATGCCCATATCAAAATCATGCGTTTCCATATACAGTATGTCATAGATTCTCAGACATCATAATCAATTTTATTGATGGATTGACCTACATGCAATTACATTAACTTATTAGGCAAAGCCTATACCTTTATAATACATGCTCTGATCACACGGGAGCTATTTACAGTTTAACTTTGATTAATTTTAATGTCCAGTATCAGAAGTCACATCTTTTTCGGAATAAAAAAAGGAAAGAAAATAACTTCTGAGATGTCTTGCCACAGAAGCGATGCCAGTTTAATAGTGCAGTGAAAAAGAGAGACGAAACGACAACCCCTTGGTGTGCCTCTTTGATGGTTTATCAGCAGACAACGGCAACCAATGACCACAGTCGGTGGGCCGTTTGATGGTTCACAGCGTCGAAGTGTTTACGTCCGATGATCACAGTAGCCAACTTGGATTTTTACAACAATTTATTATGTCAATCGTTCTAGGTGTTAAAAACTTTGCTGAATCCAATAAAATCGGGACATCTTGTAGCAGTTTACCATTCGAAAATCCCCGAGCAATCTGGTAACATCGAGCCGATCTATACACAGCGAATACGAAGCGACCTTTCACCTGTTTACTTTATCAGCGTCTTTTATCTAGGGTTGGCATGGCTACCCCCAGTGAATTGCAAACGCGGTGTGCTTGATTTGGACGCAAAGGTGTCAATTATAAATCGACTAGAACGTGGCGAAACCGCAAGCAATCTATCTACCAAGTATGGTGTTGGTAAATCGACGATATCCGATATCAAGGCAAAACAAAAGCTGCTGGATTTTTTCAGTAAAATGGATTCAAGTGCAGGACTGAATCGAAAGATAATGAAAACAGCCTATGACGATCGTTCAGAGAAATCCGTCTTCACTTGGTTCCGGGACTTGGTTTTCCCAAGAAAGAAGCAAAGGAACTTTATTATCGCTACATTTTACGGACATTTTGAAACACTTTTTAACATTCCAGCATGCAACATTTTTATTACAATATATTACTGATTAAATAAAAATGTTTTTAATGACGTACTCTAC
This sequence comes from Saccoglossus kowalevskii, assembly GCF_978046115.1. Taxonomy (NCBI): domain Eukaryota; kingdom Metazoa; phylum Hemichordata; class Enteropneusta; family Harrimaniidae; genus Saccoglossus; species Saccoglossus kowalevskii. The sequence continues at coordinate 29,082,123 of NC_140657.1, forward strand.
ATGTATTATTGTTTGATTTCATTACAGTCATGTGCGTTAGAATTTGTGTGTACGTGAGCCTGTAAACTTGAGCACGCCCACACAAGATCGCATATCCGAACTGTTTGCATAACCGAACAAAGAGCATGTCCCCCTAACAGTACGGATAATCGACGTTCTACTGTATTTACTATTTTAAAGGCCAGTGGTCATCATTTTTTTAAATATTTTTTCTGTTAAATTGTTTAACAGATTAAAAAATTAAAAATGTAATACCGGTACTGTCAATGCCATATTGTTTTGAACACCAAAACAGCAACATTGCTGATTGTATTCTGATAGTATATAAATTTTGTCTGGACAACTTTGCCGTTAATTTTATTCAAATTTATATGATTGAATGAAATAAATTAAAAAGTAATCACATCATGATCTTCTATATTCAACGTGTCCTAGTCTCCCACTATCAGTTTGACATCTGCTATTAAAGTTGGTTTAACCCAACTTAATCATTTAACAATCTCAAGGTGCACATAGCAAACCATTCAGAAACTTAGCTGGAAATGTTGCTATTTTGGAGTTCAAGACAATATGGTGACGGCTTTTAATGTACATACGTCCATGTACAAATAAATTGAAACTATTGGCCCATGTAAATGATATAACAAAATGATTTTTTTTCCCAATATCAAATGCTTTTCCTGAAATTAGTCTGGACACTGTTGTATGTTTTATAATCCTACTCTTGTTGTAGGTTGCAAGTCGTGTTCAAAAGTATTTCATAAAACTGGCTAAAGCTGGCTTACCTGTACCAGGCAGAACTCCAAATTTACAGAGCTACATTAACAGGCATAGGGTATGTTGCTTTTCTATTTTATTTAAAACTTGGTTATTTTATTTTTCTACTTAAGAAAATAGCGGAAATTTATTTCCTATTGAGTATAATGTAATCCACAAAAATATATACAATAGTTCTAGCGGCCTCTGTGTTTATTTTGTTTAGTTAGATCTCTAGAAGAATCTCCGGAAGTTTGTGATTTTCCAAATTTGTTCTCGCAACATTTCATTCCTTCTTCACTTATTTCTTTCATTGTTTATGTTTACGCTAGGAACTGTTCTTGTTTTTGAGATGTGTGTCTAAGTAATGTAATTTTAAAAACATTCCATTTTTGGTTTATGTAAACCAGTCTGTAATAACACGACATCCATTTAGTTTAGACTTGTGATGGATAAAACATTTCTAGTTGTTAACCTTTTCAACACCAGACTGTCTTGTCCAAATTTTTCTGCACTTTTTTCTCATATTCTTCAATATTTCTGGAAATGAACCCTAATTTTAGAGCCAACAAACAAAATTTGCATAAATTTTCAGTTTTTACTAAAAAAAATTGGCTATTTTATCCCAATCTTCTATTTTGTGAATTTGTGATAAAATACGGGAACTGGTGGTGAAAAGGTTATAAAACACTAAAAAGTTTGTATATATTCAACACAATTTTTACTATATTATAAACACTGGTCTGTCTATAGCAACTGCTTCCAGTGATTGGAACGTAAATCCTGACATTATGTAGCCACGAAAAAATAACGAGAATGAAAAATTGTTAATGTCATTTAGTAGATTGATGTTTCTTGTCTTAGTTCAGTGAGGCAGAATTGCATTATTGGTATATATATCCAAAAACACAAACAATCCATCAAAATGTGAGCTACTGCTGGATTTGTATTCTAGCAGATGGAAATTGAAAATAGTTTATTGTTTTTCACTTTAGTCATCTGTGCTGAAGTCATTGTATGCTATTTTTTTTTTACTTTATAATTAACAAAACAATTTGTTTCAAATTATTTAATAAATTGTTTTATTGAATTTACATCTTTTGTACTCAATATAAGAAATTCTACCAGGCTTTTTGAAACATTAACTGAGACAGAAAGAACTCACACATGTGGGTAGTAGAAGCATGCCGGACCTGGCAGACTAACAAAGTCTGTGTAAAATAAATCCAATTTTTGAGCACTGAGTTGCACATTCCATGTTTCATTTGGAATTGCTTTTCAGTGTGCCAGGCTGCCTCTAATTCACCCTACTGCATGACACAGTCTTAAGCATGAACATCATACCCACTGTTGTATGTACTTGTTTTTACAGCGAAAACAGCACTACTTCACCCGCCCTCTGTATCCAGCGTCAACTCTTTTGCAGTCTCATGTACCCCCTGTGTATATGGATGATGATAATGACAAATGTTATGATGACTTAGACCACTATAGTGATGAAGAGGAACCAGCTTCTGTAAGTCTGCTTTTTTCTCTGTATCATATCGTATTTGCATTTGTCTGCTGACGTAATGCTTATAAAAAATCATGTTCAAATCTCACTCAGCAGCTAGAATGGTCAGTCTATACAATACTACTTGGTCCTGACAGAATGACTATTCATCAATTGACGCCACCATGTTCTTGTCTTTCTAGGATGATGATTCAGTTCCTGAACATTTACGAGATACGGAGGAATATAGAGAATTGATGAACATGAAGAAATTAAAAAAAGAAAAACTGAAGCTACAGGTTTGTAAATGTAATTTTCTGTATGAGCTAATTAAGGATTATTACATAATTTATGATTGAATATTGTAAGCTGGTATATTGGTGTATAGTGTGAATATCACAATTTTAGGTATTCCAGATGAAAAAATTAATCAGTCAGGCTGTAACATATGTAACTTGTGAATGCTGTAATGACTGATTCTGATTCATGGGTCATTTTACTACATATGTTAAAGACTTCAAATAACACATTGCCTGCCGATAGCCCCCCCCCCCCTCATAGATAGTGAAATTGGCTTGGAAAATGGTACCAGCTGGTGGTGTGCTAACAAATTAATATACAACTTTAGTTCAGTGTTGCTCTGTGCATGCCATGCTTTCTATATTGTACTATCAGTGTATTGGAACAATTACTAAAACCCTGATACATTAAGTGCTGTCAGTCTCTGACATTGTTTCTGTATTTCTCACCAATAGCAGAGTGGTCAGTCGCAGCATGTAGGGTACTGCTGCGATGGATGTCACTCTGAGCCTATCATTGGTATTAGGTGGCACTGTGTAGACTGTCCACTAGAAGTATCGGTTGATCTATGTCACAGCTGTGCTGAATGGTGAGTAATGTGATTATGCTCTTTTAGTTGAAATAAATAGTATGACATTAAATAACGCACCCTCTAGCATTGTGTAAGCAGCCTTAATTATGGTGTCGTCTCGCATGATGTAAATTTCCTTAGTGTTCAAAATTGAAAAGTGTACTGTATTGGTAACCTCGATTGCAATATAAAATATAGCGCCCTCTAGCATTGTGTGAGTGGCCTCTAGTGTTTAAAATAAAAATGTAAACTGTATTCTTAGTTTGACGTGAGTGGAATATTAAATATAGCGTCCTCTAGCATTGTGTGAGTGGCCTCTAGTGTTTAAAATAAAAATGTAAACTGTATTCTTAGTTTGACGTGAGTGGAATATTAAATATAGCATCCTCTAGCATTGTGTGAGCGGCCTCTAGTGTTTAAAATAAAAATGTAAACTGTATTCTTAGTTTGATATGAGTGGAATATTAAATATAGCGTCCTCTAGCATTGTGTGAGTGGCCTCTAGTGTTTAAAATAAAAATGTAAACTGTATTCTTAGTTTGATATGAGTGGAATATTAAATATAGCGTCCTCTAGCATTGTGTGAGTGGCCTCTAGTGTTTAAAATAAAAATGTGAACTGTATTCTTAGTTTGACGTGAGTGGAATATTAAATATAGCATCCTCTAGCATTGTGTGAGTGGCCTCTAGTGTTTAAAATAAAAATGTAAACTGTATTCTTAGTTTGACGTGAATGGAATATTAAATATAGCGCCCTCTAGCATTGTGTGAGCGGCCTCTAATGTTTAAAATAAAAATGTAAACTGTATTCTTAGTTTGATATGAGTGGAATATTAAATATAGCGCCCTCTAGCATTGTGTGCATTTGTATTGTTTAATATATTTTTCAGATAATGATTTATAACATTTCTAGCAGTGTGATGGCGCTGTACAAAAAACAAGTTTAATATTACAGGAGGACTGTTTAATCTCATGGCTGGATCCAGTGGTTGAGTTGATTTTCTAATCTAGCAGTATCTGTCTTTGTTCGCAGTGGACACGTTACTGATCTTCACACTCCAAGTCATCGCATGGAATGTATTCGCTATGCTGAAGCTTCCACAGGTTACATTGATGGAGATTATACTGAGTTTCAACCGTACGCCGGTGACTATAACTATCTTGATCCCAACTACAATCCGGCTAAATTACCATCGTGAGTGATCGTCATGTCAACTAGTAGACTGTGATGTCAACAAACGATAAACTAGAGGGCCTCAAGCTTGTTATTCTATAACAAAATGATGGATTATTTCTATTATGTGATGGCGCTGTTTGCAAGGACTCCTCAAGTTGTGCTGGTGGGTGTGTGTGTGTTTGTGAGAAGATACGACTGTGGTGGCACTGTTCACAAAGACTCTTGGAATCATTGGCAGTCTGTGAGGGCGCTGTTCAACGAACAACAATAATATGATAGCAGGAATGTTTATTTAGAATTGAACCGTGTGTAACAGAAAATGGAATTATTTAAGTTGGCCATCCCCATCCTATATACACCGACTTGCGCAAATTCCATTGCTTTAAGGGATGGGTTGTGGAAACATGTGCTGAATCTTCTGCTCGTATTTGCAGAAACACGTTCAAGTATTACAACAACCGTGCATCCAAATTCCTCGCTATCGCATATTTTGGTTGCCTTGTCCTAATTGTGCATTCAAATGATTATCCAATCAATGTGTTTCAAAATAATCAATAATCAGAAATGCGACACAGGCTTACTATATTTACTCTATTATTACCAAATGCGGGTAATATGTGAATGAAAAAGATGTATTGATGGTCATAAAAACTAGTTACAAATCAATGCATTTTGTTATTTACATTTTAAGAGATGTGCTTCTAATAGAGCAAATACTGCAACTCTTCCCTCTCACCACTTTTCACAATGTAGTCCTGTCCAAGGTCAGTCTGTTTCACTACACTGTAGACAGAGATTTTCATAACATTAATTTATTCAGATTCTTACTGGTCTTAAATTCTCATTAAAATTATAGAAAATGTTAGCAGAGTAGCATTCAATATCAGGGCCCATACAATCTGTGTGAGTAAAATAAACTACTGTAAAGGCATAATTATTCACTGGGTTTTAATTTCACTATTTTCGCTGATATGTAAAATCCACTAAATTAAATATCCATGAATATGTAAAATAACTATAAAACTCATTGTAAATATGCTCAAAACATCAAAAGAGTGAAATGTCAGTGACACTAAATGGTTTTACAGTAAATTTGAACATGCATGGTGTGACAACCTTTGCTCTGTACATTTCATCACAGAAGACGATTGAAAATTCCTTCCTTTCTTTTCATTTGCAAGTTTTTTTTTGCTGAGATTACTGGTAATCGTTGAATATTACCCAGTGCAAAAGCCAGACAAATTGAATTACAGTTTGCATTCACTTTAAAATTGACAATGATAAAATGGATTGAAATGTATAAAATTGATGCAATAACTCTAATGAATTCTCAATCATTCACTTGGTTATAATTTTCGCTTATATCTAAGTACTCTAAATTAAATACCAGTGAATATACAATGTACAAGGCTAGCTATCCAACGTTGTGTTTCTTTCATAGAGCAGTAGTGAAATTAAAACCATGTCAAATCAAATCCAGTATCACATGTACATACAGACTATTTATTCATTTAGAGTGCAAAGTTCAAGACCCAATCCATCAACAATTTCTGGTTGCATGAATTTGTTAACATATTGACAGTCACATGAAATTTATCAACATAATTCAGTACGATGGCAGTCTGTGTAAAATTTCCAGTCTTACTAAAACACATGTTCTAATTTAGTGTAAACAAACAACTTCATGTGGGACCTCTATTGAACACATTGTCATGTGAAGATGAATATGAACTATTGTCTCATGTTCATGCTGTATATCGTTCACAGTTGTGATGTTTAGTGTGAATTATCTCTGTTGATAGGGCACAGTAAACGTCACGTTATTGACGATAAACATCGTAATTTTATGTATGTCAAAAACAGTACCGGTATGTAGAGAAACAAATTATATGTTGATCACAGTGTTAAAAGAATTCAGACTTGATAACATTTACTAACATGATGGAATTACACTTGCTTGTTGAATCGATATCGGAAATGATCGGCAGCCGCAGCAACAATGGTGTGCTTAGACATGTTGAATTATCATTTGATTAATAAGTATAGTTCAGAAAAATTCTCTTTTTCGCAAGCGGAGTTGTTAATGATAAGTAATTTGTTCGATAACATAAAAGGTTATCAACTGATATCACTTACTGTAAAATACTTTATTTTCGCTTGGAATTAATTTTCGCTGAAGGGATGATTCAGTGAAAATTAAATCCAGCGAATATACCTTTTTTCCTATATTTTACATTCAACTTGTTAAAAATCAGTGAAAATAAATTCCATACAAAACACCCAAAAAGTCTTTTCATCGAAAATTAATTCCAGCTAAAATAAAGTATTTCACAGTATTTGTAGAGTTGGTTGATACAAGTAACGTCATGGGCTGTATTACCTACTCATCTTTGGTTCATGGATAATACTAGCCTATGACATCACTCATATCAACCAGTTTCATTAACAATTATAATCTTAATATCAAAAACAAGGTTTCATTTCATTCTTTTCACTGCCAGCTCAGCAAATATTTCTACTGATAAGAAATATCCAATTTAATATGCACTTTAATTCATTTGGACCAAAATGTACAGCGTTGTCATGTATATAGTGTAGGAGTAAGCAATGGAAATATAAAAGTGACCATTCTTTATATTTAACAATGCATTTAGTGAGTGGTACCATAGCGGGAAAATGTGATCAGTTGGGCGAAATTTAAGTGCCATCACCAAAAGCCTTCATAGAAAGGGAACTATTTGAATTACAACGTGTAATTGAATCCTTGTCAGGATAAATAAAAAAAAATGAAATCAGTTGTATTATAATATGTACATTACCATCCCATTAATGGTAAAGTCTATTAAAGATTGTATGTACCGTTCATTTCAGTTTGATTATGTGTGTAAACCCCCTGACCTTTGATCACTGGTCATTTCAGTTTGATTACTGGTATGTGTGTAAACCCCCTTGCCTTTGATCACTGGTCATTTCAGTTTGAATCTATATCTCACATAATGGAAAGTATGTACAATAAACACACCTCATAACCCTTCAAGGTGTATGAAAAGTACAAGACAAGCAAGATTATAAGGCTGTCCACCCTCAGAGCCAATGTGAACTTTGAATTTGCTTCTGTGTGTGCGTGCGTACCTGTATTGAAGAAATGCCTGGACCAATCACAGTCAAACTTCACACATACATCATACATGATATTATACAAATGCACATAAATTTGTTTCACGATCTGATTCAAGATGGCCAAATGGAGGCCATTTTTGTGCTAAAAAAAATCATCAAAATCAAGCATTTCTCGGCTGTTAACAGATGGATTTTGTTCAAACTTGGTATATGGTGACGTTGGACATTATATGACCTTGATGTCATAAGATTCAAACTGAGGGGTTACTAAGCTTTAACTATGAAATTTCCTTGGTGATTGGAAGTTATCGAAGGAGTCACCGGCGGTAATTAGTGTATGTTGTGCCCAGGTCAAATCTTGTACATGTGATTTCCATTAGAAGAGCGCATTGGATTGTGGGAAAATCAACATGCGCAGCGCGACGACCACTGCTTTTTCAATCAAGCGACCTTCCATTTTTACATGATTTATTATATTTGGGCACCTACCCCTTCCAAAAAAACGAAATTTTCTGACCCTTCATGAAACCTTGTCATTGAACATTGTTTTTTACTGTTATAAACAACAAAAAATCTACACTTGCAAAATATGGTTTGTCAGGAATAAAAGCAGAAACATTTATAAATTAGTATCTTTTTAGAGGACGACAGATTTGCATGATAAAACCTGTATTTAAACAATAATGAACGACCCGACAACCCATAATGGGCGAAAGCTCACTTTGTGCGACATATGTACGAGGCGTGAGCCGAGTACATATATGGAGCACAAAGTTAACTTGAGTCCATTATGGGTTGTCGGGGAGTTCATTATTGTTATTATTTTGTAGCGTTGTCAATACCAGGGGATTTGCTGCCTCTAAAAAGCGAAAAAAATTGGAGAAAAATCTACAGTGTACGGAATAGTTTCACAGTTTCTGGCCCGTGAATCTGAATAATTTAAAATGTTTTTCTGGAAATTGTTTCCACAATCTTATATGGCAAACTAAGAAAGAAACTAGTTTTAATTACCTCCATGGTTACCCCATCCCACTAGTGTTTTCAAACAATCAAGGTAGATATTATTGGCAACTGTCCTGTCTGTGTAATAGTTATTTTAAATTCTACGGGAGGGCGGGGATTTGACGAATACTAAGAAGCCAAACGAAACTTACAGGCGTAGCGGGCAAACGAACATGACCGGAAAGCTAGTGGGTGTTAGCCATCCTAGAAGGAGAACCAACAGTGATTTTAATCTCACTGTATAAATAAACAGATACACACCTGAGAACACGGACACTTTCATTTATTTATGCAAACTGTGCCCGGACTGTTACATTTACCGGGAGTCAACGCCGAGGAAATACAAGTCACGTCGGTCATCGTCGATCTCGTTTCACAAAACTGTACTACTCATTACAAAAACTGAACAAATTCATCTCTCTGTACTCGTAGACATACATTGTACCCCATTTCGTTTATCGCATTTGCTTGGATCAATTATCCTCAGTTAACCTCACTTCATTAACACGATAGGGCGAACTAATCAGGAGGCCACCGGGACAGCGGCATTAGTCGCGGAATCTAGAAGAGCGCGTACTAGATGGAACGCTTCGACCGAACGCGCGTTAGCATACAGAGCAGACGACGATGCCCTCAAAATATTGTCTGATTTTGATATTGAAATCTGCTGTTATTGGTTATGGACCGTTTTATTTGATGCCGATTTTGGTATTAAATACTTGTTATCTAACAATTTCTCTTCTTTTTTAATAGTTTCTTGTTTATTTGTTTTTGAAAACAACATTGTATTCATATCCATGGGACAGGGCCTTGATGCTCAATAATGTAATACATTATCGCGAATAATCTGCTGCAATGACGTCATAAAATCCACTGGTATTGATAATGCTATAATATAATACAGTTTATTAGTTGCTGCTGATTACTTACAACAGCCCTGTGTCACACAGTTGTTTGGTTCACATAACCCTGAAGGAAAAGAAGCCAACTGATTACTATCGACGACTTTCCCGGAAGTCGAAGATACGGTTTTTCGCATGCGCGCGCATGTCGTTTTGGGGTGTAACGTAAACTTGCACGCGTGATATTGTGCTTCTGGGTGTACCAATTGATGTAACAATAAAATTCTTTTCTATCGACTATCAGTAAACTGACTTGTTTGTATATTCTGCCAGACAAAGAAGGAGTATTTTTGCACCCCAGTTTATCTACTTCCGGGAAAGTGGTTACTATTTGGGGATTTCCTGTGGTGCTCCGGCTATGCTGGTCACTAGAGGGCGCCATTTCAAATACTAGTTGCTCAATAAAAACTGGATTTCATCTGATTTAGACAATTTCATAAAAATACAAAGTAATCAGCAGTAAGTAATATTCAATGAAATTTGTATCTTTCACATTTTTTAAAATATATTTGAATATGATACACACTGTATAAATCGCATGGGACCCACACTAAACATGATGCAATGTGAAGACCAATGGTTGTTAATGGTTGTTAATTTTGAACCCAACACAATTCATATTATAGTAAAATGTTCTGATCACTATACTCAGGAATCAGTGCAAAAAGTCAAAATTGTTTTACAAAATATGTTTTTTATTAAAAGTATTTGATAAATAAGCGCATGTGCAAATAAATAACCACTTGCATAGAGAAACATACAAGATTCATTTCACCCTTTCAAAAAATTTCATTTTTTTAAAAATTCAAAAATATTGCACTGTGAAAAAGTAACCAGCAGGTTAAAAAAGTTTGTGATTTAAAAACTGTAAAATCTATAACTGCTTAATAAGTGAATATTCCAACGATAACAAATTATAGCTCTTGTCTGATATGAAAACAATGGATATATCAAGTTCTGAATGAATACAATGATGTGGAAAATGCAGCGTTAAATAATCTGTTTGGAAGTTCACTTCAAGGTGATTAAAATAAGCAAATAAAATACATTGTATTAAAACTATGGCAGTTCTGGAATGCATAAATTAGAAACAGTTAAAATAAAGAATGGTTATGAAATTCAAGATTAAGGTAGAATGCTACTCAATATTCAAAATGTAATTTTCATCTTTTTCTACACATTTCATGTACTGAGGAAAATACAAAATGGAATTAATGAAAATAGCATGTTTTGTCTGCTTTAGAGAGTTATATCATAAGATTGTTTCCTATGATATATCATAAAATCTAGTAATTTTGGTAGATCATAGAAATTATGCAGTAACTTTCAAGGTGAATCTGGAATTTTGGAAGACTTTGACACGTTTATAAATTGAGGAAATTACGCATATATTGATAAATGTTACACTTCAATCAAATTCTACCGAACCCTTTAAATGCCATACCTTTTCCCCGCCAAAATTTGTATGTAAAGTTTGAATTTTTCTATAATTTCAGTTATTTTTTTGAACCAAATTGAACATAACTGACACATTGGCAGTAGGTCCTGACGACAATTTTTTGAGAAAAAAGTATGCAGTTTTATTTTGTAAAAGGTAACAACATTTTTCTTTAGATTTTGTTCAACTATTGAAAAATATGTCTATGGGAATCTACAGGATTACATTCCTGTAGGATTTACATAATGCCCACTTCAAAACTAAATGCCCTATATGTTACAATGGAAAAGTGATATGTATCATTAAAAAAAAATATTTATAATTTTACTTACAAGGTATGATCCATCACCAAATACTGCAGTGAAAGAAATATAAAAAATGTAGAAATAAATCCCAATAAATTTGTCGAACTTCTAATAACATTGCTGAAATATAAGATTTCAATTTGGATTGCATGATTTTTTTATTTTCATTTTTTTACAGTAAAAAAGAATCAGATTTTCTAGACTTTGTTTGCAGGCAATCAAAAAGGGGTATTCAGTTATAAATCATAATCTCATGGTTGCTTATTCATCACACTGAATACTAGCACCTTCAGAACCCTCTATATTTGTTAAAAGACCATCTAAGTCATCTTCCATTTGCTGCATTTGTGCCATTAGCATGTCCATTTCAGTGCGCTGAGTTATGTATTGCTGAAGAAGAGCTGAAATGAACAAATAGGGATTTGTTATGAAAATAATATTGCTAAAATATTTGAAATTCCATGTAATGTTTTTAAGTGATTTACAAATCTCACAGTATCCAAGACAGTGAAGTTAAGGATACTTATATCCCAAGGGGGTGAAGCTAATGATACCTTTATTCCAAGATAGTGAAGCTAGGGATACCCATATCCCACAACAGTGCAGCTTAGAATACCCATATCCCACAACAGTGCAGCTTAGAATACCCATATCCCACAACAGTGCAGCTTAGAATACCCATATCCCAAGACAGTTTTGTTAAGATTACCTTTATCCCAAGTCAGTATACCCATATCCCAAGACAGTACAACTATTGATACCCATACCCTAAGACAGTACAGCTGAGGATACCCATATCCCAAGACAGTACAACTATTGATAACCATATCCCAAGACAGTACAGCTAATGATACCCATATCCCAAGACAGTACAACTATTGATAACCATATCCCAAGACAGTACAGCTAATGATACCCATATCCCAAGACAGTACAGCTAAGGATACCCATATCCCAAGACAGTACAGCTAAGGATACCCATATCCCAAGACGGTACAGCTAAGGATACCCATATCCCATGAGAGTGCAGCTAAGGATACCCATTTTCCACGACAGTGCAACTAATAATACACATATCCCATGACAGTGCAGCTTAGGATATCCCAGACAGTTTTGTTAAGGTTACCCTTATCCCAAGTCAGTATATACCCATATCCCAGGGAAGAAATGCTAAGGATACCCAAAACCCAAAACTGTGAAGCTAAGGATACCCAAAATCCAAGACTGAAGCTAAGGATACCAGAATCCCAATGCAGTAAAGCTAAGGATACCCAAAACTGTGAAGCTAAGGACATCCAAACCCCAAGACTGTGAAGCTAAGGATACCAGAATCCCAAGGCAATAAAGCTAAGGATACCCAAAACCCAAGAATGTGAAGCTAAGGATACCCGAATCCCAATGCAGTAAAGCTAAGGATACCCAAAACCAAAGACTGTGAAGCTAAGCACATTTACCTTTGTCTACAGTGCAAATAAAACCCACTCACCTTGAAGATCTTCCATCATTGCTGTTGCTGTGATGTCATTCATCAGTGACTTCGCCGAATCACTAACAGTCTTTACTTCATTGTACTCAATGACTTTCTCAACTAAGACAGTGTCTACTTGTCCACTAATTGATGACTGTGCTGCAGCATTGACTGTGTATGACTTGACAAAATGAACAAAAATATTTAGCTTAACATATTTGATACAGGTTGATTGAATGTAGTTTATAAAAATCACTGAAAGTGAAAAATATTTTACATTCTGAATTCACTATTGATTTTTTTTTGAGAATAAGCATGCTTTATTTATTTAGTTATTATTTTATTTACTGAGTTTAATTAAGATCAAAGTACTAAAGAAAATGGTTCAAAAGCAGGTTTTTAAAAACAAATTTGATATGATGGTCTGTATTCACATTATTAAAGGGACACATGCTGCATGACGATTTACGGTTGTACATGAATTATAAGCATTAAATGTTGTAAAGTTATTGCCAATGATTGACTATTGGAAACACTCAATGTACCTGAAACAGTTTTCGAATGTTAATTGTATGTACTGGTACATGTATTTTGTATATTTTTAATTCAAAATGGCTGTCTGAGTAGAGAATCATGTGACCAGGATATCACCAATCATTGTTTCAGGGGCTCAAAAATGACTCCCCCCTCCACATACCTCACTTTCTGGTTTTAAATTAATTTGTTTTATCAAATTCACTACTGAACAAGAATACTAAAACTACTTTATTGCCAAAAGTGACTTTTTACAAATCAGGAAATCCACACCATTTTGTAACAGTAAATGTTTCATTTGAATCTTTAGAAGAGTGACGTAGTCACGGCAACAATCACTGAATTTTGTTTCCTTGAGTGCGATAATATTATCGATAAAAACTAAATGATTTACAGTGTTATACAAGACAATTGCTCTGCGATTTTAAGCTAACGCAATCTTTCATAAGCACACATCCTTAGAATTTATTTCAGTTATACAACAAAAAAAGAAAAAAATTTGATTTTAAAAATAAGAAAAATAGTCAGAACGAGCATTAACAATTTGTTACAATTTATAATATGAAAAAATAGGTAAAAAAATATGTCAGCTACCTGAAGCACGACTCATTTCATTTAGAAATAAAAAAATAGATGAAACAAATATTCTCAGTACGATATTTATAAAATTATTACTTCTAAAGATTTTTAAATATTTTATTTGTATTGAGAGTCTGAGGTTCTGGATCGAAAGAAAGAAACATAATACAAAGTGGAGAATGAAAAACAAATGGTGAACCTTTTTTGGTTTGTAGTAATTATCAATGTTCCTACGCCACCGCTGTGGAAAAACAGTATAACAATTTAACTAAGGTTAAGTGAATATAAAGTTTAAAATTATGAATTTCAAAATTAATTCTTGACTATCCCCCAAAAAATACGTTTTATGAATTTCAAAACTTTCTACACTCTAGACTTTTCTCAAGTATGCACATCAATGAAGCTTAAGATGAAAATGACCATTGAGATCTCACTGAGAGTGTGAGAGAACCATGTGACTTGTTTTACCACTCAAATTCTTTTCCACCATCATGCTATAATGCCGGAAATACTATGATTACATCCATCAGTGGTACACTGAACACGATTGACGGGAAGAGAATTGAGCACTAGTTGAGAAGCAAAAAGCAAGTTGTTTTGCTCTATCACACTCAACAAAATCTTGGCTATTTTTGCCATTCTCAACAAAAACAACCAAAGAGTGAGTCACCTTTGACCCATGGAGTGATTGTAATTCAATTCTCACCTCCACTGCTTCCTCTGAATTTGCTTTAGCCTGATTGGCCCCTGCTTCAGCGGTATTAGCTCGTGATAATTCCTCATCAAAACACTGTCCAGCATGTAGAATGTCTAGACGTATCTGTGCAATCATTGTCAAGGCTGCCTGTCCTTTGGTTTCTTCTAATGCCCCTTTGGCTATGACCTACATGTGTGAAAGTATGCATATTAATGAGTTAATTTGAATAATCTGAACAAGAACTCTACCTGCTTGCAAAATCATGTCAGTAACAATTGAAACTTACTTCATTTGACACATCATGGACGTTTGTGATATTACTGTCAGTTTGTGCTAGGCTTTCTACAGCAGCAGCTCGTACATTCTCCGCTTCTTTTAAAGTGTTTTCTATGCCCTGTACCAATGCTAGAGCACCCTGAGCTTCAGTCCTATGGAAAACAAATTAATAGAAAAGCGTTATAACTTACACTACGACAGATCATTTCTACCAAACACTAAGTCAAGCAAGAGCTTACTATATTTCTAGAACAAAGCAACCGATGTGAAATGCACAACATGATGACTGAAATACTACATCATTTTACTCACATGCATCAAACTAACAAACCTACAAGCGATGTGCAACATACGAAGTCAGGATTACAAATTTATGCTTAGCATAATTTTTTTTATTAATTTTTGTCAAGTTTTATAAAGGTTTGTCATGAATATCAATTCAGTGAAAATAAATGAGGAAAAGCGGCGTCAATTATTTTTCCACAAAATGGTAATTGCACATAGCATGCCATACTACAGAAAAATACAAGTACTCATAAGACCTCACAATAGTGAGTAAAAAACTACAAAAACACGCAATGGTAAACATCAACATGATGCACAGCAACCAAAAGGGCAACCACAATCAGGAAATGTCTGCAGTAACCATGGTAACACTGGAATCCATTTTACCTACTGTGATTTTTAAAGAAAGACGAAGTTATGAAACAGAAATAAATTATATGTCAGTATTCATTTTACGTAACAATAAAATTGCTACAATGTAACATAAGCAAATCTTTTTGTAATAATTTCATCAAAATTAGTTTAAAGTTATATGTTTGAAAGTACATGTTCTCTTAGAAGATATTAAAATGTTATGAATGATTTTAGAGAAAGATATGTGTTGCAATGGGGCATACAGTATTAGATACTAGCGATAATGTTGTTATCAAAACATTTGGTTGAGCAGTCAGGCTTTCACCAAGTTTTGGCCAAATCGTCAATTTATAGGTACACACTACATAGCCCAAAATGTATGTGATTATGAATATTATTGCACTGATTTTAGGCCACAATTATGATAATAAATTGCCCACACATAAAAATACCATCTACGAAAGTTCAAAGTTCGCAGGTCAAAATACACAAACCATCAATAAACAAGGATACTCTTGTGGCTGTGTTGCCCGACATATGGCAGCATGGTCGATTGTTTCATGCATGGGTTGGAAAATCTAATTCCATCCAAATAAGTTGTACGTGACTTAATACTGTATACCATTTCATTTTTGCTGTTATAAATATTCAGATTACGATATTTTCTTATTAACAAAGTTTCACAAAAGTTTCACAATGAACTACACACTGCTACAAAATTTTGCAGTTTTTCAATGACTTTACAACATTTTGTCTCTTTACGGTAGTTTCAGAACATTTACAACACTTCTCCTAACGACAATGTTACTCTGGTTCTTCCTGAAGAACACAGTATAAATTTCAAAGTTGAAAAAATTTGTTATGCAAATCAGTTACTTAACATGCATGGCCTCAAAACTAATCATGTATGATACCATAAGGTGTGATTGAATTCATTCTGAAGTTTTTAAGATTTTACTTTAAATCAGGTAATTATTATGCAAATTAGCTACTTACAATGCACAGAATTTGCTTAAAAAACAAAGTCTGCATATTATCCCATGGTACCAAATTTCATCAACTTCTGCCCAAACAGTTTTGAGATTTTGCTTACACAGAGAAATAGACACACCGAACTCATTAACTCTCATATGCAATTCACTAAAAATTTCACAAATATTTGATTAATGTCTTTTTTCAAAAATTATTATAAAACTGTATGTATTCTACTTACTCTGCTTCCAGTGACACATTGAGGGCAGAGTTTGCATTATTCAGAGTGGCTTCAGCACTTGCCAATGTGTCAGCCACTATTTGTTCTGAGATATCAGTTTGCAGTATTTGTTCCGTTAGTGTTTCCATACCATCCACACCAGGCACGGTCATCCCCAGTATTTGAGTGGAGACTTCCTGCATAGAAGCAGTCTGTGCCTGTGATGTTTGTAGTCGGCTGTAAGCATCCAACATATCTACATAGTACTGACTCATGTTGCTATATGCCCATGTTGCAGCATCCTGAAATTACAATACCATACATTAACTACAAACACAGTCAGAAAATATGATCATAGAGTCCAAGAAGTTCTCACTAATGAGATGACCACAATCAAATTTCCACTAAACAACAACCAATCACATTTCCATCAAATGACTACAAATCACATTTCCACGAAATAAATATCAATCACATTTACATCAAATGACTACCAATCACATTTCCATGAAATAACTGATCCCATTTCCACCAAATAACTACCAATCACATTTCCACTGAATGACCACCAATCACATTTCCACCAAATGACTACCAAACCCATTTCCACCAAATAACTACCAATCACATTTCCACTGAATGACTACCAATCACATTTCCACTGAATGACTACCAATCACATTTCCATCAAATGACTACAAATCACATTTCCACGAAATAAATATCAATCACATTTACATCAAATGACTACCAATCACATTTCCATGAAATAACTGATCCCATTTCCACCAAATAACTACCAATCACATTTCCACTGAATGACTACCAATCACATTTCCACCAAATAACTACCAATCACATTTCCACCAAAAAACTACCAATCACATTTCTACCAAATAACTACCAATCTCATTTCCATCAAATGACTACCAATCACATTTCCATCAAATGACTACCAATCACATTTCCACCAAATAACTACCAATCACATTTCCACCAAATAACAACCAATCACATTTCCACCAAATGACTACCAATCACATTTCCACCAAATGACTACCAATCACATTTCCACCAAATAACTACCAATCACATTTCCACCAAATGACTACCAATCACATTTCCACCAAATGACTACCATTCACATTTCCACCAAATAACTACCAATCACATTCCTACCAAATGACCACCAATCACATTTCCACCAAATAACTACCAATCACATTTCCACCAAATGACTACCAATCACATTTCTACCAAATAACTACCAATCACATTTCCATCAAATGACTACAAATCACATTTCCACGAAATAACTCTCAATCACATTTCCATCAAATGACTACCAATCACATTTCCATGAAATAACTGATCCCATTTCCACCAAATAACTACCAATCACATTTCCACCAAATAACTACCAATCACATTTCCACCAAATAACTACCAATCACATTTCCACCAAATGACCACCATTCACATTTCCATCAAATGACTACCAATCACATTTCCATGAAATAACTGATCCCATTTCCACCAAATAACTACCAATCACATTTCCACCAAATAACTACCAATCACATTTCCACCAAATGACTACCAATCACATTTCCACCAAATGACCACCATTCACATTTCCATCAAATGACTACCAATCACATTTCCATGAAATAACTGATCCCATTTCCACCAAATAACTACCAATCACATTTCCACCAAATAACTACCAATCACATTTCCACCAAATAACTACCAATCACATTTCCACCAAATAACTACCAATCACATTTCCACCAAATGACTACCAATCACTTTTCCACCAAATGACTACAATCACATTTCCACCAAATGACTACCAAACACATTTCCACCAAATGACTACCAATCACCTTTCCACCAAATGACTACCAATCACATTTCCATTAAATGACTACCAATCACATTTCCACCAAATAACTACCAATCACATTCCCACCAAATGACCACCAATCACATTTCCACCAAATAACTACCAATCACATTCCCACCAAATGACCACCAATCACATTTCTACCAAATGACTACCAATCACATTCCCACCAAATGACCACCAATCACATTTCTACCAAATGACTACCAATCACATTTCCACCAAAAAACTACCAATCCCATCCCACCAAATAACTACCAATCACATTTTACCCCAAATGACTACAATCACATTTCCACCAAATGACTACCAATCACATTTCCACTGAATGACTATCAATCACATTTCCACCAAATGACTACCAATCACATTTCCACCAAATGACTACCAATCACATTTCCACCAAATGACTACCAATCACATTTCCATCAAATGACTACCAATCACATTTCCACCAAAAAACTACCAATCACATTTCCACCAAATAACTACCAATCACATTTCCATCAAATGACTACCAATCACATTTCCATCAAATGACTACCAATCACATTTCCACCAAATAACTACCAATCACATTTCCACCAAATAACTACCAATCACATTTCCACCAAAAAACTACCAATCACATTTCCACCAAATAACTACCAATCACATTTCCACCAAATGACTACCAATCACATTTCCACTAAATAACTACCAATCACATTTCCACCAAATAACTACCAATCACATTTCCACCAAATGACTACCAATCACATTCCCACCAAATGACTATCAATCACATTTCCACCAAATGACTACCAATCACATTTCCACCAAATGACTACCAATCACAATTCCACCAAATGACTACCATTCACATTTCCACCAAATGACTACCAATCACATTTCCACCAAATGACTACCATTCACATTTCCACAAGTAACATACACAATAAATTCCTCCAAATAACTACCAATCACATTTCCACCAAATGACTGCCAATCCCATTTCCACCAAATAACTACCAATCACATTTTACCCCAAATGACTACAATCACATTTCCACCAAATGACTACCAATCACATTTCCACTGAATGACTACCAATCACATTTCTACCAAAAAACTAACAATCACATTTCTACTAAATGATTACAAATCACATTTCCATTAAATTACTACCAATCACATTTCCACCAAATAACCACCAATCACATTTCCACCACATAACTACCAATCACATTTCCACTAAATAACTACCAATCACATTTCCATCAAATAACTACCAATCACATTTCCACCAAATGACTACCAATCACATTTCTACTAAATAACTACCAATCACAATTCCACCAAATGACTACCAATCACATTTCCATCAAATGACTACCAATCACATTTCCATGAAATAACTGATCCCATTTCCACCAAATAACTACCAATCACATTTCCACCAAATAACTACCAATCACATTTCCACCAAATAACTACCAATCACATTTCCACCAAATGACCACCATTCACATTTCCATCAAATGACTACCAATCACATTTCCATGAAATAACTGATCCCATTTCCACCAAATAACTACCAATCACATTTCCACCAAATAACTACCAATCACATTTCCACCAAATGACTACCAATCACATTTCCACCAAATGACTACCAATCACATTTCCACCAAATGACTACCATTCACATTTCCACAAGTAACATACACAATAAATTCCTCCAAATGACTACCAATCACATTTCCACCAAATGACTACCAATCACATTTCCACCAAATGACTACCAATCACATTTCTACTAAATAACTACCAATCACAATTCCACCAAATGACTACCAATCACATTTCCACCAAATGACTACCAATCACATTTCCACCAAATGACTACCATTCACATTTCCACAAGAAACATACACAATAAATTCCTCCAAATGACTACCAATCACATTTCCACCAAATGACTACCAATCACATTTCCACCAAATGACTACCAATCACATTTCTACTAAATGATTACAAATCACATTTCTACCAAATAACTACCAACCACATTTCCACCAAATAACTACCAATCACATTTCTACCAAATAACTACCAATCACATTTCTACCAAATAACTACCAATCACATTTCCACCAAATAACTACCAATCACATTTCCATCAAATGACTACCAATCACATTTCCACCAAATGACTACCAATCACATTTCCATCAAATGACTACCACATTTCTACCAAATGACTACCAATCACATTTCCACCAAATGACCACCAATCACATTTCCACCAAATGACTACCAATCACATTTCCACCAAATAACTACAAATCACATTTCCACCAAATAACTACCAATCACATTTCCACCAAATAACTACCAATCACAATTCCACCAAATGACTACCAGCCAATCACATTTCCACCAAATGACTACCATTCACATTTCCACAAGTAACATACACAATAAATTCCTCCAAATGACTACCAATCACATTTCCACCAAATAACTACCAATCACATTTCTACCAAATAACTACCAATCACATTTCCACCAAATGACTACCAATCACATTTCCACCAAATGACTGCCAATCCCATTCCCACCAAATAACTACCAATCACATTCCCACCAAATGACCACCAATCACATTTCCACCAAATGACTACCATTCACATTTCCACAAGTAACATACACAATAAATTCCTCCAAATAACTACCAATCACATTTCCACCAAATGACTACAATCACATTTCCACCAAATGACTACCAATCACATTTCCACTGAATGACTATCAATCACATTTCCACCAAATGACTACCAATCACATTTCCACCAAATGACTACCAATCACATTTCCACCAAATGACTACCAATCACATTTCCATCAAATGACTACCAATCACATTTCCACCAAAAAACTACCAATCACATTTCCACCAAATAACTACCAATCACATTTCCATCAAATGACTACCAATCACATTTCCATCAAATGACTACCAATCACATTTCCACCAAATAACTACCAATCACATTTCCACCAAATAACTACCAATCACATTTCCACCAAAAAACTACCAATCACATTTCCACCAAATAACTACCAATCACATTTCCACCAAATGACTACCAATTACATTTCCACTAAATAACTACCAATCACATTTCCACCAAATAACTACCAATCACATTTCCACCAAATGACTACCAATCACATTCCCACCAAATGACTATCAATCACATTTCCACCAAATGACTACCAATCACATTTCCACCAAATGACTACCAATCACAATTCCACCAAATGACTACCATTCACATTTCCACCAAATGACTACCAATCACATTTCCACCAAATGACTACCATTCACATTTCCACAAGTAACATACACAATAAATTCCTCCAAATAACTACCAATCACATTTCCACCAAATGACTGCCAATCCCATTTCCACCAAATAACTACCAATCACATTTTACCCCAAATGACTACAATCACATTTCCATCAAATGACTACCAATCACATTTCCACCAAAAAACTACCAATCACATTTCCACCAAATAACTACCAATCACATTTCCATCAAATGACTACCAATCACATTTCCATCAAATGACTACCAATCACATTTCCACCAAATAACTACCAATCACATTTCCACCAAATAACTACCAATCACATTTTACCCCAAATGACTACAATCACATTTCCACCAAATGACTACCAATCACATTTCCACTGAATGACTATCAATCACATTTCCACCAAATGACTACCAATCACATTTCCACCAAATGACTACCAATCACATTTCCACCAAATGACTACCAATCACATTTCCATCAAATGACTACCAATCACATTTCCACCAAAAAACTACCAATCACATTTCCACCAAATAACTACCAATCACATTTCCATCAAATGACTACCAATCACATTTCCATCAAATGACTACCAATCACATTTCCACCAAATAACTACCAATCACATTTCCACCAAATAACTACCAATCACATTTCCACCAAAAAACTACCAATCACATTTCCACCAAATAACTACCAATCACATTTCCACCAAATGACTACCAATCACATTTCCACTAAATAACTACCAATCACATTTCCACCAAATAACTACCAATCACATTTCCACCAAATGACTACCAATCACATTCCCACCAAATGACTATCAATCACATTTCCACCAAATGACTACCAATCACATTTCCACCAAATGACTACCAATCACAATTCCACCAAATGACTACCATTCACATTTCCACCAAATGACTACCAATCACATTTCCACCAAATGACTACCATTCACATTTCCACAAGTAACATACACAATAAATTCCTCCAAATAACTACCAATCACATTTCCACCAAATGACTGCCAATCCCATTTCCACCAAATAACTACCAATCACATTTTACCCCAAATGACTACAATCACATTTCCACCAAATGACTACCAATCACATTTCCACTGAATGACTACCAATCACATTTCTACCAAAAAACTAACAATCACATTTCTACTAAATGATTACAAATCACATTTCCATTAAATTACTACCAATCACATTTCCACCAAATAACCACCAATCACATTTCCACCACATAACTACCAATCACATTTCCACTAAATAACTACCAATCACATTTCCATCAAATAACTACCAATCACATTTCCACCAAATGACTACCAATCACATTTCTACTAAATAACTACCAATCACAATTCCACCAAATGACTACCAATCACATTTCCATCAAATGACTACCAATCACATTTCCATGAAATAACTGATCCCATTTCCACCAAATAACTACCAATCACATTTCCACCAAATAACTACCAATCACATTTCCACCAAATAACTACCAATCACATTTCCACCAAATGACCACCATTCACATTTCCATCAAATGACTACCAATCACATTTCCATGAAATAACTGATCCCATTTCCACCAAATAACTACCAATCACATTTCCACCAAATAACTACCAATCACATTTCCACCAAATGACTACCAATCACATTTCCACCAAATGACTACCAATCACATTTCCACCAAATGACTACCATTCACATTTCCACAAGTAACATACACAATAAATTCCTCCAAATGACTACCAATCACATTTCCACCAAATGACTACCAATCACATTTCCACCAAATGACTACCAATCACATTTCTACTAAATAACTACCAATCACAATTCCACCAAATGACTACCAATCACATTTCCACCAAATGACTACCAATCACATTTCCACCAAATGACTACCATTCACATTTCCACAAGTAACATACACAATAAATTCCTCCAAATGACTACCAATCACATTTCCACCAAATGACTACCAATCACATTTCCACCAAATGACTACCAATCACATTTCTACTAAATGATTACAAATCACATTTCTACCAAATAACTACCAACCACATTTCTACCAAATAACTACCAATCACATTTCTACCAAATAACTACCAATCACATTTCCACCAAATAACTACCAATCACATTTCCACCAAATGACTACCAATCACATTTCCACCAAATGACTACCAATCACATTTCCATCAAATGACTACCACATTTCTACCAAATGACTACCAATCACATTTCCACCAAATGACCACCAATCACATTTCCACCAAATGACTACCAATCACATTTCCACCAAATAACTACAAATCACATTTCCACCAAATAACTACCAATCACATTTCCACCAAATAACTACCAATCACAATTCCACCAAATGACTACCAGCCAATCACATTTCCACCAAATGACTACCATTCACATTTCCACAAGTAACATACACAATAAATTCCTCCAAATGACTACCAATCACATTTCCACCAAATAACTACCAATCACATTTCTACCAAATAACTACCAATCACATTTCCACCAAATGACTACCAATCACATTTCCACCAAATGACTGCCAATCCCATTCCCACCAAATAACTACCAATCACATTCCCACCAAATGACCACCAATCACATTTCCACCAAATGACTACCATTCACATTTCCACAAGTAACATACACAATAAATTCCTCCAAATAACTACCAATCACATTTCCACCAAATGACTACAATCACATTTCCACCAAATGACTACCAATCACATTTCCACTGAATGACTATCAATCACATTTCCACCAAATGACTACCAATCACATTTCCATCAAATGACTACCAATCACATTTCCATCAAATGACTACCAATCACATTTCCACCAAATAACTACCAATCACATTTCCACCAAATAACTACCAATCACATTTCCACCAAAAAACTACCAATCACATTTCCACCAAATAACTACCAATCACATTTCCACCAAATGACTACCAATCACATTTCCACTAAATAACTACCAATCACATTTCCACCAAATAACTACCAATCACATTTCCACCAAATGACTACCAATCACATTCCCACCAAATGACTATCAATCACATTTCCACCAAATGACTACCAATCACATTTCCACCAAATGACTACCAATCACAATTCCACCAAATGACTACCATTCACATTTCCACCAAATGACTACCAATCACATTTCCACCAAATGACTACCATTCACATTTCCACAAGTAACATACACAATAAATTCCTCCAAATAACTACCAATCACATTTCCACCAAATGACTGCCAATCCCATTTCCACCAAATAACTACCAATCACATTTTACCCCAAATGACTACAATCACATTTCCACCAAATGACTACCAATCACATTTCCACTGAATGACTACCAATCACATTTCCACCAAAAAACTAACAATCACATTTCTACTAAATGATTACAAATCACATTTCCATTAAATTACTACCAATCACATTTCCACCAAATAACCACCAATCACATTTCCACCACATAACTACCAATCACATTTCCACTAAATAACTACCAATCACATTTCCACCAAATAACTACCAATCACATTTCCACCAAATGACTACCAATCACATTTCTACTAAATAACTACCAATCACAATTCCACCAAATGACTACCAATCACATTTCCATCAAATGACTACCAATCACATTTCCATGAAATAACTGATCCCATTTCCACCAAATAACTACCAATCACATTTCCACCAAATAACTACCAATCACATTTCCACCAAATAACTACCAATCACATTTCCACCAAATGACCACCATTCACATTTCCATCAAATGACTACCAATCACATTTCCATGAAATAACTGATCCCATTTCCACCAAATAACTACCAATCACATTTCCACCAAATAACTACCAATCACATTTCCACCAAATGACTACCAATCACATTTCCACCAAATGACTACCAATCACATTTCCACCAAATGACTACCATTCACATTTCCACAAGTAACATACACAATAAATTCCTCCAAATGACTACCAATCACATTTCCACCAAATGACTACCAATCACATTTCCACCAAATGACTACCAATCACATTTCTACTAAATAACTACCAATCACAATTCCACCAAATGACTACCAATCACATTTCCACCAAATGACTACCAATCACATTTCCACCAAATGACTACCATTCACATTTCCACAAGTAACATACACAATAAATTCCTCCAAATGACTACCAATCACATTTCCACCAAATGACTACCAATCACATTTCCACCAAATGACTACCAATCACATTTCTACTAAATAACTACCAATCACAATTCCACCAAATGACTACCAATCACATTTCCATCAAATGACTACCAATCACATTTCCATGAAATAACTGATCCCATTTCCACCAAATAACTACCAATCACATTTCCACCAAATAACTACCAATCACATTTCCACCAAATAACTACCAATCACATTTCCACCAAATGACCACCATTCACATTTCCATCAAATGACTACCAATCACATTTCCATGAAATAACTGATCCCATTTCCACCAAATAACTACCAATCACATTTCCACCAAATAACTACCAATCACATTTCCACCAAATGACTACCAATCACATTTCCACCAAATGACTACCAATCACATTTCCACCAAATGACTACCATTCACATTTCCACAAGTAACATACACAATAAATTCCTCCAAATGACTACCAATCACATTTCCACCAAATGACTACCAATCACATTTCCACCAAATGACTACCAATCACATTTCTACTAAATAACTACCAATCACAATTCCACCAAATGACTACCAATCACATTTCCACCAAATGACTACCAATCACATTTCCACCAAATGACTACCATTCACATTTCCACAAGTAACATACACAATAAATTCCTCCAAATGACTACCAATCACATTTCCACCAAATGACTACCAATCACATTTCCACCAAATGACTACCAATCACATTTCTACTAAATGATTACAAATCACATTTCTACCAAATAACTACCAACCACATTTCCACCAAATAACTACCAATCACATTTCTACCAAATAACTACCAATCACATTTCTACCAAATAACTACCAATCACATTTCCACCAAATAACTACCAATCACATTTCCACCAAATGACTACCAATCACATTTCCACCAAATGACTACCAATCACATTTCCATCAAATGACTACCACATTTCTACCAAATGACTACCAATCACATTTCCACCAAATGACCACCAATCACATTTCCACCAAATGACTACCAATCACATTTCCACCAAATAACTACAAATCACATTTCCACCAAATAACTACCAATCACATTTCCACCAAATAACTACCAATCACAATTCCACCAAATGACTACCAGCCAATCACATTTCCACCAAATGACTACCATTCACATTTCCACAAGTAACATACACAATAAATTCCACCAAATGACCACCAATCACATTTCCACCAAATGACTACCAATCACATTCCCACCAAATAACTACAAATCACATTTCCACCAAATAACAACCAATCACATTTCCACCAAATAACTACCAATCACAATTCCACCAAATGACTACCAGCCAATCACATTTCCACCAAATGACTACCATTCACATTTCCACAAGTAACATACACAATAAATTCCTCCAAATGACTACCAATCACATTTCCACCAAATAACTACCAATCACATTTCTACCAAATAACTACCAATCACATTTCCACCAAATGACTACCAATCACATTTCCACCAAATGACTGCCAATCCCATTCCCACCAAATAACTACCAATCACATTTTACCCCAAATGACTACAATCACATTTCCACCAAATAACTACCAATCACATTTCCACCAAATAACTACCAATCACATTTCTACCAAATAACTACCAATCACATTTCCACCAAATGACTACCAATCACATTTCCACCAAATGACTGCCAATCCCATCCCACCAAATAACTACCAATCACATTTTACCCCAAATGACTACAATCACATTTCCACCAAATGACTACCAATCACATTTCCACTGAATGACTACCAATCACATTTCCACCAAATGACTACCAATCACATTTCCACCAAATGACCACCAATCACATTTCCACCAAATGACTACAATCACATTTCCACCAAATGACTACCAATCACATTTCCACCAAATAACTACCAATCACTTTTCCACCAAATAACTACCAATCACATTTCCACCAAATGACTGCCAATCCCATCCCACCAAATAACTACCAATCACATTTTACCCCAAATGACTACAATCACATTTCCACCAAATGACTACCAATCACATTTCCACTGAATGACTACCAATCACATTTCCACCAAAAAACTACCAATCACATTTCTACCAAATAACTACCAATCACATTTCTACCAAATAACTACCAATCACATTTCTACCAAATAACTACCAATCACATTTCCACCAAATAACTACCAATCACATTTCCACCAAATGACTACCAATCACATTCCATCAAATGACTACCAATCACATTTCCATCAAATGACTACAATCACATTTCCACCAAATGACTACCAATCACATTTCCACTGAATGACTACCAATAACATTTCCACCAAATGACTACCAATCACATTTCCACCAAATGACTACCAATCACATTTCCACCAAATGACTACCAATCACATTTCCACCAAATGACTACCAATCACATTTCCACCAAATGACTACCAATCACATTCCCACTAAATGACCACCAATTACATTTCCACCAAATGACTACCAATCACATTTCTACCAAATGACTACCAATCACATTTCTACCAAATAACTAGCAATCACATTTCCACCAAATAACTACCAATCACTTTTCCACCAAATAACTACCAAACACATTTCCACCAAATAACTACCAATCACATTTCCACCAAATGACCACCAATCACATTTCCACCAAATGACTACAATCACATTTCCATCAAATGACCACCAATCACATTTCCACCAAATGACCACCAATCACATTTCCACCAAATGACAAATAACTACCAATCACATTTCTACCAAATAACTACCAATCACATTTCCACCAAATAACTACCAATCACATTTCCACCAAATGACTACCAATCACATTTCCACCAAATGACTACCAATCACATTTCCATCAAATGACTACCACATTTCTACCAAATGACTACCAATCACATTTCCACCAAATGACCACCAATCACATTTCCACCAAATGACTACCAATCACATTTCCACCAAATAACTACAAATCACATTTCCACCAAATAACTACCAATCACATTTCCACCAAATAACTACCAATCACAATTCCACCAAATGACTACCAGCCAATCACATTTCCACCAAATGACTACCATTCACATTTCCACAAGTAACATACACAATAAATTCCACCAAATGACCACCAATCACATTTCCACCAAATGACTACCAATCACATTCCCACCAAATAACTACAAATCACATTTCCACCAAATAACAACCAATCACATTTCCACCAAATAACTACCAATCACAATTCCACCAAATGACTACCAGCCAATCACATTTCCACCAAATGACTACCATTCACATTTCCACAAGTAACATACACAATAAATTCCTCCAAATGACTACCAATCACATTTCCACCAAATAACTACCAATCACATTTCTACCAAATAACTACCAATCACATTTCCACCAAATGACTACCAATCACATTTCCACCAAATGACTGCCAATCCCATTCCCACCAAATAACTACCAATCACATTTTACCCCAAATGACTACAATCACATTTCCACCAAATAACTACCAATCACATTTCCACCAAATAACTACCAATCACATTTCTACCAAATAACTACCAATCACATTTCCACCAAATGACTACCAATCACATTTCCACCAAATGACTGCCAATCCCATCCCACCAAATAACTACCAATCACATTTTACCCCAAATGACTACAATCACATTTCCACCAAATGACTACCAATCACATTTCCACTGAATGACTACCAATCACATTTCCACCAAATGACTACCAATCACATTTCCACCAAATGACCACCAATCACATTTCCACCAAATGACTACAATCACATTTCCACCAAATGACTACCAATCACATTTCCACCAAATAACTACCAATCACTTTTCCACCAAATAACTACCAATCACATTTCCACCAAATGACTGCCAATCCCATCCCACCAAATAACTACCAATCACATTTTACCCCAAATGACTACAATCACATTTCCACCAAATGACTACCAATCACATTTCCACTGAATGACTACCAATCACATTTCCACCAAAAAACTACCAATCACATTTCTACCAAATAACTACCAATCACATTTCTACCAAATAACTACCAATCACATTTCTACCAAATAACTACCAATCACATTTCCACCAAATAACTACCAATCACATTTCCACCAAATGACTACCAATCACATTCCATCAAATGACTACCAATCACATTTCCATCAAATGACTACAATCACATTTCCACCAAATGACTACCAATCACATTTCCACTGAATGACTACCAATCACATTTCCACCAAATGACTACCAATCACATTTCCACCAAATGACTACCAATCACATTTCCACCAAATGACTACCAATCACATTTCCACCAAATGACTACCAATCACATTCCCACTAAATGACCACCAATCACATTTCCACCAAATGACTACCAATCACATTTCTACCAAATGACTACCAATCACATTTCTACCAAATAACTAGCAATCACATTTCCACCAAATAACTACCAATCACTTTTCCACCAAATAACTACCAAACACATTTCCACCAAATAACTACCAATCACATTTCCACCAAATGACCACCAATCACATTTCCACCAAATGACTACAATCACATTTCCATCAAATGACCACCAATCACATTTCCACCAAATGACCACCAATCACATTTCCACCAAATGACTACCAATCACATTTCCACCAAATGACTACTCGTCACATTTTCACAAGTAACATACACAATAAATTCCTACCTTATAGGTAAGAGCAGCACTCTGTGCCTTCAATGTAGAAGTCTCTGCCATAGTTGTGTTGTACTTAGCTATCTGACTGCTGTAAGCCTTAGCTGTGGCTTCATCTAGACGAGTTTCAGCATAGACTATAGCACTATTGGCCGAGATGTTTGCACTCACTGCATTAGAGTATGCCTGATCCACTTTCTCCTGAACTTCGGTGACAGGATATTCACTTTGAATGTTGTCAATTTCAGTCAGTAAAACAGTATTCTGAATGTTCTCGTTTAATAATATATTATTATTGATCAGTATGTCAGCAGCTTCTCGTTCAGACTCAGCTACTTGTATAATGCTGAGAAGGTTATCGACTTCATTAGTCAGAGTCTGCACTCGGGTACCCGCTCCCTGGACAGAGTTGTATAATTCTTGTATATGGAACCAGGAAGTGTTCGCACTGCTGAAGTAAGCTTCTTGTGTAGCTAAAGGAATTGCAAGATCATTCTGAATCTGAGTAGGAGTCTTGAAAACTCCCGGAGCGACTTCAACATTTCCGTAAAATGTTGAGATCTGAGCAAGACCTAGAGTGACATTTAGAGCTTTCACTTGAATGTTATCCAGGATTTCAGTGAAATTTCCTACTTCAAACTGGATCTGGAATAAAAGAGAAAAAAATTAAAATAAGCTATGGAAGCGATCTGTAAATGTAAATTAGGAGGGGGACCCTGAATGGAACAGTTATTCGATTTTGTATAAAATGAAAATTTGAAGGCAGTGCGCAAAATGGAATGGCTATTTGAGCTTTGTATAAAATTGAGAGGGAGAACACAGAATGGAACAACTATTAGAGCTCTTTATGAATGGAATTGAGGGTATCCATAAAATATAATATTACAGTAGTCTAATCTGGACGTCAATCAGATCAATGAGAATCAACATGAATGGAATTGGGAAGAACACAGAATTGAACAGTTATTTGAGTTCTTTATGGAAAATGGAAATAGGAAGAGAGAATACAGGATGGAATAGATCACCAACAAATTGTGTTCTTTTTGAGTCTTAGTGAAAACATGCCTCATCACAATTTGTTATCATCAATAATTTAGAAATTAATAGCTATTTTAGGATCAAATTTTCAAAAGGTTTGAAAATTAAATTTAAAAATACCACATGTATGTGATGATGAATTAGACTATACAAGCTTGTAAAACATTTTGGGATTTCAGTTATTATTTTCAACAAATGAATTCTATTTGTCATAGTTGTTGATAAATAGTTATCAACACTAATAATTTTTAACTCTAAGAAATATTTATACAAAATTTATTTTGGAGAAAGAGCTTGTAGCAATAGTCATACATAGTTTTATTTATAATAATAATAAAATTGTATTAAGCAATGTTCACTGCGTCACACACCGCTATACAAAACATGAATACAAATCACATTAAGAGAAAAATTAACAGTATTATAAAAAATAAAATATAAAGTTTCCAAAACTTTAAAAGTAACATTACCATGAAAATCGGAATTAAATGAAGAATTGTCTTTTATACAAACGAGTTTTCAAACTTTTCTTAAAAATATTGATATTGATTGGCCGACGAATAGAGAGTCGAAGTTCATTCCACAAAAGAGAGTATATTTGCTAAAAGAACGACAACCTATGGGTTTTTTTTGGTACATTTTGAATCTTGTCTTTTCAATAACAAAAGATCAGTGTTACATGACCTGAGGCCACTATGACCAGTTTATAACGGTCAACCAAGTCTCATAAATAAATTGCAGCAGACTTATTTAAAATGTTATATATAGTCAACAGTACTTTAAAATTTATTCTCTTGCGAATGCATAACCAATGCAAATCATAAATTATGGATGTAATATGTTTTTTTTTTACAATTTGACGAGTCTTGCTGCTGCATTTTGAACAGATTGGAGTTTGTCTAGCTGAAATTGAGGGCATCCATAAAATATAATATTACAGTAGTCTAATCTTGAAATCACAAATGCATGGACTAGCTTTATCGTAGCCGCTTTATCCAATAGAGTCTGAATTTTTTAATGCGATAAAGAGCAAAGTAAGCTGACTTACAAATCTGATTAATATGGTGCCCCAAATCACCAATGCACTCTAAGATTACAGACTGAGCTAGAAAGATTTATATCAAACTCACAGATTCTCAATGAGTTCAACATCTCAATGTTATTCTCAAAGTGTGATGAAAATTGTATAACTTTTGCCAGGGTTGAGAATCAACATGTTTGATTTCAGCCATGCACGAATATCTTCAATACACTTCTCGATGGTTCTTATGGTTCTTATGGTTCGACTGATTGTCTTTTGACATCAACTTTTCATAAATGACATTTATTGAAAATTACAAATCTAATTGCTTCCATTTTTAATGTGTATGTATGATTATTAATTATTTAAGTTTAGGGAGTATTTTTTTCATTATTGGTGAAAAATGTTATTCATGACTTTTTCTTGAAAACAACCAGCACCATTCACTTTGACACTTGAATTTTTTTCATTTCATGATGATATCATCAATTCTCTTTTTTTTTTTTTAGTGATTTTGTCACTTTTGGGTAAAAAATGCTTTATACTTTATAATTTCTTTTTTAAATTGGCACTCAATTTCTTTACTACAATAATATATATGTAGTTCCTTGGGTGACTTCATTTCTCTAATAATAGTGAATATTTTTATACACTTTGGTGAAAATTGTATGATTGACTTTTAAAACTGTTTTTTTTTTTATACTTGACATGTGGATACTTTCTGTGACCTTGCCTTACAGGTCACTTGTATTTTTCATAAATAATATTTTTTTTTTGTGTGTGTATACAGTGCAAATAAACAACTAGCATTACCTGCTCAAAACCTTTGTTTAATTCAGACAACTTTCTGACCTCATCGGCAGCATCAGCGAGAACTTGTTCGGCATAGGAGAGATTACCCTGTATGTCAACTATAATCTGGTCTACAAGACTCACAGGCATGTTATCATAGTTCTCTAACAAATCCAAAGTTATCGCGTACTGTTCATTTAACTGGTCGCCGACTTCTTGGATAGATTCCGCCCAGTTGTAGAAGCACTCTGGACATGGGTCACAATCAGGCCATGGACCTAAGAAATACAGTAATAAATAAATTACATGTAAACTGTACATAAGCCATAGCTAATATCGCTATATTATGGATTGCTGATTTTTAAAATTCCGTAAAACCATAAAAATTGCATGGCTATTTTCTCTCTGAAATCTTCTGGCACATTGCTACTTAATATGAAATCTGATACTATCCCAATTTCAAGATTTTTATTTTAATTTTTGAAGTGAATACAAATTACTAAAATACATATTCTCAATGAATTTTTGATAAACATCAGTGAGAAAAAGCTAGAACACTCAAAATCATCACAATTGCCAATCATTATCACTAAAACGCACCATGTGACATACTCTGACACTAAAACGCACCATGTGACATACTCTGACACTAAAACGCACCATGTGACATACTCTGACACTAAAACGCACCATGTGACATACTCTGACACTAAAACGCACCATGTGACATACTCTGACACTAAAACGCACCATGTGACATACTCTGACACTAAAACGCACCATGTGACATACTCTGACACTAAAACGCACCATGTGACATACTCTGACACTAAAACGCACCATGTGACATACTCTGACACTAAGATGGTACAATCCTAATGCTTACTTCAATATTAAACATCAATTAATTGCTTTTAAAAAATAATTATTTTTTCTTTGGAATGAACAAAAATCTGTTAACAATCACCAATTATAAAACATACCTGTGAACACTTCATCAACAAATAAGTTACTATCTGTAAAGAAATGAAAACAAATAACATAAATTCTCTGTAGTATTATGTTTTAATATATTACAAATAAAACATAGCAAAAACTCGTAGATGCCTGATGATGGCAGACATGTTTCAATTTAATTTAAATTTATTTGCTTGCGGATTTACAACATAATAATGACCATATAATTATAAGAATAGACCATATTGAGGTTAGCATCATGTTCAGTCAAAAAATGTTTATGGTAAAGAATTATGGGTAATTTTGGAGGCAAGGTACATACCCATAATTCCTAACCATAGAACGGTTTGGCTGAATGCTTTGCTCTCCTCAAAATGGTTTATTGCTTTTTAGGTGTCTCCATGGAAACTGTTTACAGAAGTATGCATAATTTGTTTAAGTATTTCGTATCTAAGCAAATGGGATTTTAACTGACAGAAAACCGAAATACTTATTCTCACTGAAACAAGACAAAGATCCTGAAAACTACTGTAGATACCATTATTGTCACTTGTAAATTAAATATTTTTTTTCATTGATATAAATGAATAATACACAATATAATAAAATAAAATTATAAAACTGTCAATTTTATAGAAAAATTACAAAAAGTCGATCTAAGTTTGAAAAAAAAGAAAAACACTGATTTAAATATTTTGGAGCAGCATTTCATATATTGTCATTTTGACAAATTGTGAATCGCTACGGAGATAACATACTGTATTCTTACCTTCTCCGACTCTTCCACACTGGTCACAGGTTCTCCCAGCAATTGTGGGTTTATTACAATAACACTGTCCTGTTTCCAAATCACAGCTAATCTCAGATGAACCATTCACATTACAATTACACACTGTATGGGAATAAACACAAGCATTTTAATACAAAATTAACATTGTGTACTAAACTTACCTTCAGTTTTCTGGGGCACCTAATTTCAAGACTAAAAATTCTAAAATTGCCTTGGATAAATTAAACTACATTGTATTTTGAAGGGAAAACAAGTATTAAATTGAAGCGTCTTGGCAATTCTCTTCATAGCCTACATGAATTTTGAGTCCTGATATGTGCAATGTATTAAAAAGACATTCAAATTTCTGTTCTCTGCAAACCTGTCTGAACATTGCAATGATGTCACGCCCATTCTGGATAAGATGGTTCCAGCATTTCTATCTATTTTCTAGCTAGCTATAAAAAGTCAAAAGAAAACGGGCAGACGTGCAACCCAAGAAGAAGTCAGCGGCGTTTGAAACAGTTTTAGCGGAGTGTGGGTTGGTACAAATGATTTAAGACAGCTGAGAAACAAGGATTTCTAGAGAAAATGGACTGAAATAGAGATGGTATGCGTGTGTTTCGCAGAGTAAATATAAATGACATAGATTTTCAACTCCCAAAATACTCGAAAAAAAATGTGAAAATATTATGCATAGCCAAAAATGATTTGCATGTTCATTATTCTTGCTTAGGCATAATAGTGTGCAAACTTTCAGTAGCTGGTATGAGTTAGTTGAAAGATGATGGCAGTTTTATTTGAGGGGAGTTTGACATTGCAAGTTCGAAACATTGATGTTGGGTGTACTGCGTGTTTGGAACGTTAGAAATGTGTCGTACCTTCCCATTCGGTGACCTCGCGCAATAAGCGCAAGCACACAAACAATAAACGCACAAACGCTATCAATTTGGGAACCAGGAATTACTGAACAATTATGTGCAATGCATTATGGGACATATTTCAGAATCTTTTTTCACAAATACTTGTCTGGTGGCCCAAATTTTGTTTTTTTATTTTCTGTTTTAAAATAACATGATTAGAATTAATATGTTGCAAATAATAAAAAGAATAAATTGCAAACTTTAGTAATCAGTCACACCCTAAAGTGATATTACTTACTTGTACATTCAATGTCAATATCATAATATCCATCCATACACTGATCACACTGAAGACCGACTGCCTTCTCTTTGCAATCACATTGACCAGTTGCCTGAAAACAATAAAAATTCAGGTTATATATTGCATTTGTGCAATTATTGAACACTCTCACCCTAACTTTGTTTTTATCACGATATTATTAGTGTTTTTATTTATGATCAATTTTGTACTAATAATAAATATTTCAAATAATATATCAAATTATGATGCTCTTATCTGTTTTGCCTTTAGTGAGACAGGAGTCACTTACACCTTTTCTGACTGAAGCCTATCATCTTATACCAGACTCATCAGACTTAGCGCTATTTTTTTAGGAGGGTGCTTAGTCGAGCATCCCACTCAAAAAATTGGTCAAAAGGAAGGTATTGTTCACCATGTGCTAGATTAGGGGAAAAAGTACCACTTTTATGGTGGGATTTAAAATGAGAATTAAGTTGCATCATCATTGATTTCAACAACACTTTTACAATGAAGACACAAAAATGGTCACAAAACATGTGCATATTTTTTTACAATATTAATTGTGTACCACCAGAATCTATAAGGTTAAAATTATTAGAGTCTGTTGAAACACAGTCAAACTCTTCATCATTATTATTTATTGTGTTTGATCATACGCAAAATCTTGCGATGCAAGGCATTTTTCGCCATGATGATTTCCACATGATGATTTCCACATGATGTGGCCTGCAACATCGTCCTTTAACCTGATAGGTCAAGTCTGTTATTGACCAACCAGAATGAAGTGTTGGACCGACCCAATTCTCTGGGAATCCCCAATGGCATTCTGGTATCGCAATGCGAAAATGAACTATCGATGTCAAAGTACTATCTGCTAGAATTGATTTTGGCAAGGTTACTGTGGTCTATGGGCACTAAACCGAACACATGAACGCAACAATAGAAATGCCCCAAAAGTGGGGTTGGACACTTAGTCGAGCGTGGGCGCCGAGTCCGAGTATGATAAAAAAAGCTGAAACCAATGTGAAAAGTTAAAAATTAACAAAAAAATGTTGGTAAATACTAATTTTATACAAAACAAGTGTTTAGAACAAATCTAAACTGATTACAGTTTACGTTGATTTCTGTGACGCAATTGGTCAGAACAAATTCAATTGATGCATTTCTTTTTTCACAATTAAAACATTCACAGCATAATTTGATTTCTGTGATGCCATTGATAGATGCACGCATGGAACTCACATAGAATTGGTGTTTTATTGAATACATGGATATCAAAGTCTCATATTAGTACACTTAGTAGATGTACACTTATACTTACAGGATCACACTGCCAGTGTCCTGGTAGTGTCCCAATGCTATGACAGTCGCATTCAGTGCAGCCATCTCCACTTTCAAATCCCCAGCTCCTATCAGCACATTCAGTACACCTATCACCTTCCACATTTGGTTTACAAATACATAACCCGGTATCCTGGCTACAGTTGCCATAACCACCGACTAAGTCACAATCACATGCTGCAGTATAGATATATAATAATATTTAACTTAGATGAACTGAGAGGAAAGTCGTTTTTTAAATTAACTTCCTTAGTTTACATCAAATGGAGAAACACTCAGAATGCAAACGACTGCATTTCAAGCGATATCTTTCACTAAATTATGACAAAAAGAGAAAAAACAATGCACTTATCAGACAGTAACAACATTATCTCAAACGACAACTTATTGATATTACAGTATGAATAGAATAACATTTTCTTAATGAAGTAGTATCGACTATCAACGGTTATATAGAGTTAGCACTTTAATAAAACTAAAATTTTGGTAGCAAATTTATTTCAATTTTACATTGTGTTCCCCGCAATCTATATTAAAAAATCATAATTACCTTGGCAGTTATCAATTGTTCCCCAAAATCCAAATTTACAGACTTCACAGTGAAGTCCTTCAGTATTATTCCAGCAGGTAGAGCACTGCCCGGTTACACTATCACATTCCTGGGGACTGAGATTACAGAAACACTCCTGGCATACTCCACCTTCATTCTGATGAAACAAAAAAATGAACAAAATACAAGTGTGGCTGCTTGCCAGATTGTTATGGGTGATGTATGTTGCCATAGCGATAAATAATTTTTCAAACAATCAGTGAGAAAGATACTGATAAAACCAGATAACCATAGTCCATGATGACAAATGGCAGATTAGTAGCAGCCAGTCAATTACATGTACGGTACTACTGATAACACCTGATTGGAGCAAAAACAATCACTCGGCATAGTAACCAATGGCAGTTACAATGAGTGTAAAATAATAATCATATGACTGTTTTCCCGAATAAGCACCGTGTGATATTTATTTTACATTGTAACAGCCATTGGTGACTATGCCAAGTGGTTGTTTTGCTTCACTCCAATGTTATCACTAGTAATAGACTTTGATAGATAGATATTGATCAAGAGAGAGCCCCTTTTATTAACTTGTTTTTGTGACTCAAATAGTGTTCCATTTTGTCACATCCTCATGTCCATTGTCCTATTATGTAACCATGGTTACAGAATGTTGGATGCAATGACAGGAGAGAGCAGAATACATTTTGAGAGACAAAAACAAGTCACATGGGTTTCTCACAAGATCTCAACAAGATCTTAGTGACCATTTGCTTCTGAAATCTATTTGACACTATTAACCTATAGTGGCTTTGAATCAAGATTGAGATAGATGCTTACTGTATAATCTTCTGGTGTTCCATAGTAACCTGTCTCACATGTCTCGCAGCGTTCACCCTGATGACCAACAGCACAGGTGTCTTGACAATTGAATCCCATTTCTGCAAGGCTATCGGCGACACACACGTCAGAGAATGAATTCTCCCCTGCCGGACCGGGACACATACATGGATGACAGTCGTCTGGAAATTAATATTAAAGTCAGTGCTTGGCGGGAATGGAAATATGCATTACTGGCCAATGAGAATAAACATTTACATGCAGATGAATTTACAGCCATGCAAACTTTTCGATTCGTAACCCACTCTTACAAAATACAGTCTGTAATATTTACAAGACAATTATCATACTCACCAGGCGTTCCACCCTCAGCGTCACCATAGTAACCAGGCTTACATACTTCACACTGATCCCCAGCCGTGTTATGAATGCATTCTACACACACACCAGTATCCGGATCACATCCACGCTCACTGTGTTCATTGCATGTACATGGTATACACGTGGCAAATGGCCCCATTGATGGGTCATCTCTTGTGTATCCAACAGCACACTGCTCACAAAACGTGCCCTGCAAACAAACACAAAGCACGTAAGCATGACTATAGGTTGAGACAGTCTTATTTAATCAATATCTGATGCATTCCTTCAAGAGATGAACTGGTATTTTGAAAACACAAATACAGTACAGTAAAAAAACTTTATTTTAGCTGGAATTAATTTTCGCTGAAAAAGTATTTTGGGGGCTTTGTATAAAATTTATTTTTACTGATTTTTGATGAGTTGAATGTGAATTATAGGAAAAAAGGGTATATTTGCTGCATTTATTTTTACTCAATCATTCCTTCAGTGAAAATATCGAAAATAAAATATTTTGCTCTATTAACCTTTACACCAACAGTTCCTTCTTTTCATCACAAATTCAACAATAGTTCTGTTTATAGTCTGCACATATATTGGGACAAAAATAGCCAATTTTTTTAGTAAAAATTGAAAATTGATTTAACTTGTGTCTGTTGGCACCAAAATTACAGTTCATTTTCTAGAAATATAGAAGAATATCAGAAAAAAATGCTGAAAAATTTTGGGTAAGAAAATCTGGTAGTGAATAGGTTAACAAAGGATTTGATATCATGAAAACATCATCTAAAACTTACTGTATACTCTGGTGGACATGTACATAGTTCAGCATTGTCAATTGGTGTATCAGACAGAGACGCATTTGCAACAGAATAGTCCAGGCGTACAGCATACAAATTAGAACTTGTACCTTCTAACTGCAGTGAAAAAAAACACAAAATTAAGTGATATTTCTATAAATATAATCTGCTGTAATGGTCCAATATATTTGGTAAAATTGGTCCATCTAGTTTTGTTTTTATCTTTTGTAAATACATTAGAATAATCAATCACAGTAGACGATACACAGTGGTGGTGCAGTAAGCTAGTTGTTGATTGGATAACTAATCATGCATAGAGCTAGTAAGGTGGTGTCTGATTGGTGTACTTACTGAAGTATACTTTGCTCTGATGTAGATGTTTTCTATCCCAGCAAGAATAGTATAGAAGTCTTGAAATACAGGTGTTTTACCATCTCCCATACGCCATGATTCATCCAACTCATTCAGTGTATACTTTAAACAAACAGATAGAATTATTAACATTCCACCAGCTTGAGGAATGAACATGATTCTGTCATCCTGGTGCCCTACTACCAAAATGGCAGGTGTGATGTTTTAGTCGTGATAAACTTATACAACTTGCATTACAAACAATAGGTAAGTTAGGGGGTCACATAATTTACATAACAACATAAATAAGTAACTGAGTGGTCTTCAATAACATTACAAACACAGTTAAGCAGGGTAATCCACTGGAAAAATTATTATATATTAAATTGCTACATGTAATGAACATCATATACAATGAAATATGTCTGATAACTGATAAAACTGATTGAAGGAGCAGATTATAAACGTCTTTTATAGATGACTTACGGTGTAGGTGGTTGCCGTGGTGTTTGGATTCTCTGGCAGACTAGCTACAAGCGGCTCAGTGGCATACATTCCATATATGAACACATCGCCTACATCTGAAATGGTCTGATTTTCAAGCTGTGATTGACTGATAGTAAACGACAAAACCTGTCCATAGGCAGTTCGCTTGTCTCCATTATATGGCTCAGATGAAACAAAGAATAGTTCAGTTGCATTCGGTGGCTCAGTCATTTTTAAAACAAACCTGAAGCAACAAAATATTATTATTATTTAGAGAAAGTTATTAGTAAATCCTAATTTTGATCAAAACCTGCAGCCAATAGAAAATCGTGTCTATTTGGTAAAAAATTAACCAAAATGTACATAAAAATGTGTAAACTGTTACACTAAAATTTCAACATTAAAAAATCATGGCCCTGGAGGGGTTACAAATATGGCTAAATATTTTGAGATTTTTCGGTACTCAATTCAATATTAAACTCTAGCATTTATACACTGTTTCCAAATTTTGGATATATTCTGCCGTTTCAATTTATACATGTGTTTGTCTGCGATTCGTTGATAGTCTGTGGGTGAAGTTATCCACACAAGCGCAAGCGTTTTAGAGAAGACGTCATACCTTGACATATCCCCTTCCACTACAGCGATGTCCTCAACTTCCACATCCTCACCACCTTCTATTGCGGTTGAACCACTCCATCTAGGGGCCACGGCTACCTCTTCAAAAAGGGACCAATCGGTGTACAAGTTCAAGTAATAAAAATCAGTGGCAGTGGTGCAGTTTGTAGAATGTCCAGAACACATACATGGTATACATCCAAGGCTGCTCCAGGGACCCAGCCCATAATATTCTGAAATCAAATTACCAATAGTGCTCTTGAAACTGGCAGTGGCATTTCTGATTTTTATATATTACATGAAATGCATAAAAGTAAAATGTCAAACTGCAATGTACTTGTAACAGACATTGCAACTAATCTGTCATGATTCTCATAGTAGCCTAAAAAGCAAGCTTTGCATGTTTGCACAGGAAAGTTGACACCTGTCCCTTCCCAAAGGAAAGCTTCCGATCAAAAGCAAGCCCGGTCAACAATGCAAGTCCTGGGCTGGCTTGCTGGTCCTTTGCCCGCGCCAACAATGAGCCAGCTTTAAGTAAAAGTGTGCTTGCATAGTACTGTTAGGACAACCATTCATTGTTGTACATACTGTATTAGGTTTATTAGATTAGAATAGAGCAATATTATTATTTCTCACTACTGAATGCATTTTCTATCTTGCATACATTCACATAAGAACACATTTTTGTCCATGCTTCAGTATATAGCAAAGATTCTAGCAAACGTGACTTTCATTATAGCTGCAATAAACCAATCATTATCAGACATGCACCATTGTACATGTAGAGTCAATAAACACCAGAGAAACATAATGCAAAAGACTGCAAATAATGACACCAGAATTCACATATTTGCAGCTCAGTAGAAGCATATATACAAAACAGAATTTGATATGAAAAAAAAAACTATCAACAAACGAGTTGCTCTCTGATTGGTCCAACTGTTGGGTGTTAGGGTTCAGTAGCCAATCAGGTACAGTCGGTTAAAGCTTTGCATTGACTCCAAATTTGCAAACTTTAGAGATGGTCCCTATAAATTAAACTTACCCTTTTGACAGCTATCACAATTATCCCCTTGTGTCGCAATTGTACACGTACACGTGCCATCATTGGAATTGCATTCACTAGCAGTCGTACCATACACGTTGCACTCGCATGCCGTGCACCCATCAGTCGTTAAATTATAAAACCTATACAGTAAAATTTAAAAATTCTGAAATTACTGTAACTATCAAGAGATGGATACAGACAATGTCATTATAACAGAGACAGTTGACATCAAACATATATAATTTATTTTGTATTTCAAGCAAAACTGTCTTTAAAAAAAAAAATCACTAACATGAAAAATAAAATCAATATTTCATAATATGAAAACATTTTTAGTAAACAAATTAGAGATGTTCTGTAATTTTTAACCTCTTCCATAATTTCATACAAAAGAATTTTCACAAATACAGTAGTCAGGAAAAATGCTAAAATGAATTATAAAATATCTTTCTTTAAATAACAACAATTTCAACACATTTCTAGTTTACTCAATCTTTGGGTTGCAGAATTTTGTCAATTCTTTTTGTCAATCTGTCAATTCTCGGGGCAAAGCTACGTCAAGGAAAGACACGTCCCATGTACCATGTATTTCTATGAGCTATATGCGAGCTGCTGAAGAACGCCGATCGAAGAGTTGGTGAAGGTCGAGAAAACAACCAAATTTATATATGTTGCATATTTTAAATCTTCTTGCACTGTTCAGGAGAGTCTCAACAACTATACCAAAGCACACTTTTTTGAGAGTTTTCTACCACTGTTTTCGCTGGTTGTGGTTGTCAAGATGATAAAAAATGCCAGGATGTTAGTTTCCGACAGTATACTTACCCTGCTTGACATACATCGCAGGACACACCTCCAATGCCAGATTTACAATCACACTGTCCATCATTGCTACATCTGTTATTAAGGGAATATTCAGATTCACATACACAGGGAGTGCAGCCAGAACCTTGAGGAGGGGTCAAAACGAAAAAAATGTTTGACATCAATATTAGATAACATAAGCAATAAGTGAAACAGTT
The DNA here is from genome assembly GCF_978046115.1 of Saccoglossus kowalevskii. Classification (NCBI taxonomy): domain Eukaryota; kingdom Metazoa; phylum Hemichordata; class Enteropneusta; family Harrimaniidae; genus Saccoglossus; species Saccoglossus kowalevskii. The sequence goes on from NC_140657.1 coordinate 29,126,126, forward strand.
GGGTTTGGCATTTATTTGTGTAGAATCTCTATATGATATGTATGACAAAGATTGGGAAGGGGGGGGCTTGTTACAAGAAAGTTTGTCCAGAAAACGAGGTTTTACCTATTCTGTAAAAGACATTTCAGTTAATTAACCTTTTCACCACCAGACTTTCTCGCTCAAATTTTCTGCACTTTTTTCTAATATTTCTGGAAATGAGCCCTAATTTTGGAGCCAACAGACAAAATTTTAGTCAATTTTCAGTTTTTACTCAAAACATGAGACTATTTTTGTCTCAATCTTCTGAAGGAAAGTGCAGACTATAAATGGGACTAGTTTGTAAATTTGTGATGAAGAGCGGGAACTGGTGGTGAAAAGATTAATGAAAACCACCAATATTGCTTTGGATGTTGTAAGGTCAGAGCAGCTGATTACCTACATGTATTTTGTTTTAAAATATTGTACACTGTCTGCAGAGATTTATCTACAGTCAAGATACATTCATGTTATTTCTATCTGTAATTATGTTGGCACTGTGAAAAAAGTCTACCGGTAATCAACAATATTTGAAAAGAAAGTACCAATAATTAATCAACTGTTCTAATTTTACGACATCAAGAGCATCTCCTTGACAAAATCTTGCTACACATTTCACCTTTGAACTTTCACCTTTGAACCCTTATAGATATGCACCACTACATATTTATTTTTCTTCATAAATTATTTTGCTAGCCTGGTATAACTGACTGTACATTCACTGTGGCCAATATTTGTAGAGATCTATAAGACATTCTTTCTGATAGAATAGAATAGAAATATTGTTGATGGCTGAGCCAATCAGAAGGTCTGTATTAAAAATATCTATATCAGTCTTTGATGGACAGGGCAGAGAGAATGGACAATCTTTGTACCAAAAAAATTGATAACATTGGGTGTGATACTTTAAAATGATGGCAACATAAACGCACATTTCAGAGGAATTTGGGGGACGTTAAATCACGAAAAGTAAAATGGGCCTTCTAATTTGCATTTTTTGTAACACCACATCCCATTGGTGCATTAATGTAATTTATGCACTACCACTGACATAATTTAATAACCAGAATATTGATTCAAAATTTTTCTGTTGTTTTTTTCGCCATTTTTTGGTAAATTTGAGACCAAACATAAATAGCCTGTCATTTCATACATGCTTGATCAAGTAATTCATAGATCAGAGCTGTGAGAAGCAAACAAACTTTTAATGATTTCTCTGTTGCCATGGTGACATGTTGGCCTACATATTATCAGATGCTCAAACTCATTACACATGTAAATATACACACTCAACGTTTTCAACTTTAAAAACTAAAAAACTAAACATTACATTTCACCTTATTTATAATATTTATAAAATTGTAATGTCTGCGCTAATAAATGGGAATGGATTGGACTTGCCAAGATATCAATCAAGATACATTTGAATTGAATAATAATGAGAATGGAAAAAAAAATGCCACTAAAAAACATGTGGTAACATGTACCATTTTTACCCAGAATGCTTTGAGTTTGATGCTTTAAAAAAAATTATTGTAATTTTGTTATTTGTTGCTACAGTAATGTATCCATCTGGGCATAGGCTGAACGTTATGTAGCAATTTATGAAAGAGTTTCGAATTAAAATTTTTTGTTTTCAATGTAAACATTTTTTCTCTCAAAGAGAAGATTAATTGTTTACTTCTTCAAACTCAAAGGATTGTGGGTATATAAAATTGGCAAGTTGTGCAAAATATACCACTATACCTGTCTCTGTGATATTCACTACATGGTAACCATGACAACCATAATGCAGAAAGGTAATGTGTCGTGAACAAACATACAATCATGCAGGGTTATTCATAACAGCATGCACATAGCAAAATAAAATACAAATTTTATGTACGACATTATCCATCAATAAAACTACCAATATAGATACAGGTTAAAAACTACTGCTGCCTGTAGAGGGAGTACTACCACCTCTAGAGGGCACACTTTACTTAACAATTTAAAGCTATGGTTTCTCTATATCTATAATACATGGTTAGGATATTGCATTATATTTTCCTAATGATGCTCCTATATTCAACATATTACAGCAATAGACCATTTCCAGCATGATGCAAGTTTAAAATGTTCATAATCATGTGACAAAAGACTACCAATGTTGTCAGAGCAATCAGCGGTTTCTTATCACCATTTTTATGATTTTTTTGTATGACATTTTGCTTGAAAATTCTTTCATTAGAGTAAAAATGAATAACTTTGCAGTCATGACATACAATTGTGATTGCTACACAGATTATCACTCTGAGATACATGTACTCAGATTGTAAGTACATGTGTACTATATGACTTGTCTATTTGGAATATGGTTCAATGTACAGCTACAATATTATATTTGTTTATAAACCCATTATTGATTATAATCATTCATATAGTGCTTATCAAATAAATCATTAAAATGAACGTAATAGTATAAAAGAATAGTACAACACATCTTGAATGTCTATTTCATTAAACACTGATCTTAAAATTGGTAATTTTTGTTCATTGCAAGATTTCAAACTTTCATTGCTGATTTTGAACTTCAACTCTTTTTTTATAGTATATATGGCATCAAGATATCTTTACTTCATCAAAATTGACCATCATCAAATCTGTATGGCACATTATTAAGCGTGGAAATATGCGAACAAGTAGTTTCATGTTAGTCGTACCCCATGCAATGTTTTGATGCCACTATGACACTATGATCTTTGCTTGTCTTGTTTTTGCGTTTGATTTCACACTTAACACGGGATATAGCATTGACCATAAGATGGTCTATTAATGTTGTACTGAGACATGAATAATTATTGTTTTAGTGAGCCATCAGCAGAGTAATTAAACTTACCTGAATCAAGTCCATAATACTCGGTATAACAAATGTCACATTTAGAACCATTTACAAACACTTGACAATCACAAATGCCTGTTGTATGGTTGCATGACAATGACAGAGAGCCTTCAGGATGACAATCACAGCCTGTAGGAAAGAAAATATGGTTTAATACATTGCATGCAGGAGAATTCTTATACAGTAGAAATCAGCAATCCATGACTATCCGTAGAGTGTCTCAGTAGTCAATGTGTTCAGACTAATTTTAAAATACCAGTATCATTTAATGAAATCATTATATATGGGTTTACAGATTTAAAACATATTACAACACGCAAGCAGACATATTAAAGTTTGTAGCGGCGTAAAAATCAATGGATGCACATTTTTTAGGTGTTTTTTACCCAGTGGAGTTTATTTGGGTTTATTGCTATGGTCTAAAAGTTTGGGAAATTGGAGGGTAATTGACCATTAGAAACTTTATGGGGGTTACCTAATGTTCCTTTCCTGTGTGCATGCTACAGAACACAGCCATACTCATCTCAAAGAGTAAGGAATTTAATAATGTTATATTTATACGATGTCTAGCTCCTATCACAAGATCTGCACTAGGCTTTTTATTACTTGTGAGTTGGTGCTGATATGAGTAATGAAATAACGAACAAATAAAACTATAATAATTCAATAACTTACTAGTACATCCTAGCCCAGACTCGTAACCATAGTGATAGACAGCGCAATAGTCACATGTTCTGGATATGATATTACTCAAACACTCGCACTGTCCACCATGAGAATCGCATACCGTATCTGATACGCTACCCTCGGCATTACAATTACACGCTGAAAAACAGAATCATAAGTGATCTTATTTTTGGTCATCTTTGCCAACTTTGCCAACTTTGCCAACTTTTATCTAAAGACGTAATTTTTATAAATTTTTATTTTGTCTTTATTGAATGTTGGTTTTTGCAAAATATTTTTTAAATTTATTTAGAATATCATGCTAAAACAAAAATGCTAGAGAATACCGGGACTGGCATTTTGATGAAAAATCAATAAGACTACTGGTATAATGATGTTCCATGCGACGAATCTTGGAGTACTATGTTCTAATACTTAAAAGTATCTATGTGTGTTCACAGCCACCATATCACACGTTTTCCAATAGATTATGCAATCCATTATTTTGAAATTATCTTCTATCAGGCTTGTTTAGATGCTACTGTGCATATGCTCTGACGTGCAATTGTTTTTGTATGAAAAACTATGAATGACAGAAAGTCTGCCACACATCGACCTCCGCTGCACGTCTGTCGATAGTGCGGCTGTACTGTCTTCATGCATACTTTGAGGTATACTCGTAATAACCTTATTATGATACAGCTTTTCGTTCCAAGGATATACCATGGGAATGCCAAAATCTAAAAAGTTTAGAACAGAATCAGCGAACTTCTTTGTGTGGAGTCCGGTCAAACTCTTGTGGCAGCCATGTTTGTTTTATTATTAGAGGACGCTTACATGTGTAATCATTCCATATTTGGAATTCGCATTTTTCTAATATGGTACGATGAAAATACCCCATAAAATACAGCAAAATTACGACACAATATAACTTGGTGAAACAATGAAAATACCTGTCAACCGCAAACTCTAAGCTGATTTGGTAAACTAATTTTTAAAAACCTAATGTAGTCGTTCTAAATCCACTCATTTATGTTCTAATCAAACAGGTTGTGTGGGTATGTTTTCATTGTGAGATTCGTCAATCGAAAATCGTTTTTAATATTTTCTTCGATTTTGCACATGTGTGATGTTATCAATACGCTGAGAGCAGTAATTACATCACAGAAATGATCCTGTATTTTCCAGTGGTAATTATTGTACACTGACTACCGTAATTTTAGCGATTACAAAAGATTATGATGTAATACAGTAACCCTTTGCTAAATCGCGCCTCAGTAAGTCCCGCTTTTGGCTGAGTCACATTCCAAAATGAGTATCCAATTGAAATTAAATTTCATTTCGTCCAAAGTCATCCAAAATATTTTAATCATCCATAATATTTTTTTTATTTTCGCTTGGAATTAATTTTCACTATTTTCACTGAAGTGATGACTCAGTGAAAAGAAAATCCAGCGAATATACCATTTTTACATTCAACTCATCAAACATCAGTGAAAATAAATTCCATACAAAACACCCAAAAATTCTTTTAAGTAAAAATTAATTCCAGCTGAAATAAAGTATTTTACATCTATATTACAGTGAATACAAGAAAGACAAAAGTTGACGTACGAATAGCATCACCATAGACTTCAGCCATCATTGAGAATTCAATATCAGAGCAAGACAGACTCGCTCTTTGTTGCGGATCAGCCTTCAAGGATGATTCCCAGCACGTTGACATCTTATCTTTCTCTTCTTGTGTGGTATCATTGGATGTATACAGACTGATGTCATCCAAAACTGGCAACAGAACTAACTATTCATCAGATGAAAAAAATGTTAACAATAAAAAACAATAATTTAGTTATAATGCTATTAAAAATAAAAAGAAAATCCAGAAACAGTAAATATATAAACCCAGAATGCAATACTTCTTCACAAAATGGCTTTTATATATTTGATGAAAAAACTCACCGAGTCCATGTACACTATTCCTGCAGTTCCCATAGTCGAACCGTCTGCCGTAATGTCCACAAGATATGAACTACCTCCCTTCAAACATGGGGCACCGAACTGCTTACTACCTATTGGTTGTCATGGAAATATGAATAAATTAATTATACATCACCCAAATCTATGACAAATGGCTGGGTTAAATATTGTATAAGTATAAGTTAGGTTAATAGAAAATTATATTTTCTGAATTCAGCGTCACTAACCCTGTAATGTACAGGAATCAACACTTGGTTAAAACAACAAAAATATATTACAACAAGCCATGCATGGCACAGTCCCTGTGAGTTATCAAATTTATGATACATGTACATAGTTTTGTTTATACCGGGATTTTTATAAACAAAGGAACAGGGGCGCAGCGCCCTCATGCTATGGCCATGCATCCCTTTACCCTGGGGAGTAGATCCTCTGGCAACCATAAAATTCTGATTGACCAGGGATCACATGTGGCCACAGTCTTTAACTGTGACCTGTCTGATAGTAATTTTGGCCCCAAGGAAGCCATAGAATGCTTCATTTTAACTTAGAATTATCAAAAGAACCCTAAGGAGAACCCTATCTCCCCTACTTGGTGGTGACGCTGAATTGCAGTGCTCCCTCTTGCAGTTTTTTTTCTAGAAAAACTCCTGATATAGTAATATAGGTTGAACATAAACATGTCAGAGATATGTATCCAGAAGCTGATGCTTGATTATGATGATTTTTTAACATTAAAATAATTGGCATTCAGTCATCTTGTATCTGATTGTACTTAGATATTGCTCTGGTACAGCATTAATTAAAACAAAATGGCCACCGGTCGGCCATTTTGAAATGGATCATCAAACTAATACACCAGTATATCTATGACATGATGTATTAAGAATAAATAAAATTTGAAATAATCAGTCAAAGGATGTCAGAGATATGACACTAGAACTGCATTCATTGAAAAACGAAATGACATGCATCAAGGTCCCATAATGTCCAATGTATGGACTAAGTTTGAACAAAATCCATCTGTAAACAGTGAAGATCCGGTTTCAGGATGCCAGAAATACTTTATTTCATTTCAGTACAAAAATAATGGCTGCTATTCGGCTAACTTGAATCAGATTGTGGAACAAATTGATGTGCATATGTACATGTGTATAATATTATTTTTGATGTATGTGTGAAGTTTGAATGTAATCGGTTCAGGCATGTCGAAGATATAGGTTTGGGCGCATGCACACACAGACACAAAGACGCACACACATAGAGGTCAATCTATAAGTCTCTGTTTTTGGATGGTGTCCGAACGGGGACTAAATACAGAGCTGTAATCAGTAGTAGGATTCTAAGATTCTAAAACAGGAAGCTTTAAATTTTTAAACAGGCAGATGCATACCGGGCTGAATCTGAGGGAGGAGCTAGAATATGCATTATTTACAAACTGGGAGGAAAGGGGTGAGTGTATTTACAAACACATACCAGGCTGCCTCAATACTCACCTGACTCACCTGCTAAAGTTAATGAAAAAATAAACAATTGTTTATTAATTGCACATTATCGATAACATAACGAATAATTTATTCAATCTACTGTAAAATGACTAATTTTCACTGGGTTAAAATTTCACTGATTTACCATTTCAGGCATAATCAGTGGGTTTTAAATTCACGGTTTCGTCATTTAGATAATGTGTTCTATGTTAAATTTTACATATTCACTGTGTTTTAATTTAGCACATTTTTCCAGTCAGCGAAATAAGCTAAATTAAAACCCAGTGAATAATTACCCCCTTTACAGTATCAATCTGTGCAACCTAAGATTGTGTTAACTCCAAATTCTGCTCAAATTCGCTTTATTTTTATTTTTATTTCAACTGATTTTCGAGAGGAACTGAATAATAATTCCAAAAATAAACACAAGCTTGCCAAAATGAACTATTTTTGCCACATTAAAAAAAATCTGACTGATGTTCTGGACAACCTTCAGGCAGAATGTACAACAACAAAAAAAGGTTTGGCAATATTTGATGTCAAACTATTTGATATGCATTTCTTATCTGTCCTGTATTTATGTCAATGTGGAGATGCGCAGCGTATACATGTGATAATAAAATGTGATTTTTGCTAAATTAACCATCTCTATGTCAATTCCATTCATTTATTAATCTTCCAATATTATTACATTAATCAAACAAGCCATGCCTGGCACAGTCCCTGCTAGTTATTAAATTTAAGATACATAGTTTTGTTTATAGTAATACAGTTGGAACATAAACATGTCAGAAATATGGATCCATAAGCTGATGCTTGATTATGATGATTTTTTAACATTAAAATGGTTGACATTGAGTCATCTTGTATCTGATTGTCAAACGAGTACTTGTCCATATTGAGAGATATTGCTCTGCTAAAGCAATGATAATCCAAGAAAGCTTAGAAAGAACTCCTATATATTGGAGGCATGAAGTCAGCACATGTGCTTCTATTAGGGCAAATACAGCATTTAAAAATATAACTGCAAACAGTGATCTGGAGGTGAGGGGGGGGGGGCGTCCAAGTAGCAATGGTTGAACAATTATAAATATTTAATGAAATAATGACCATATATGATGACTTGATATTTTGGTTATATATCTTGTCAGACAACACAATTATAGAACGAGTTGCATGTCCCTCTCTGCAACAGTGATTAAGATATTACATTTATGCATATTATTGAGGTCACATGACTATATATATCATCTGAAACATTAGTCATGTCGACATTGTTCAGGTCAATCCTAGAGCATGTTTCATTGAAATCTGTGGAATGGTACTTAAGAAAAAAGCAAAAAAGCTTGAAATTGGCTAATTAATATGCAAGTTAGGTAATTAATATGCACAGATCTCAACCACCAAATAATCAGGTTTGTGCATTATCCCAGAGCATCCATGTACCAAGTTTCATTGACCTCATAATTGCTGTCGACATAGGAAGTAAAGTAAGCAAATAACACCGAATAAACGGCAAGGTAAAGACTATGTCTAATTATAGTAAATACGTACTGCGTGCGTGACTCGAACCGGCGCTCGCGTACGGCACCTAATCGCCTAGCTTCACGCCACTACACGTCTTCCCCTCGGCCACCGGGCATCCCCAAAAAAGGATGCTTAATAACCGAGCTTATTACGTGCAGAGAACGTGAAACCCGTCCACGCGATACGCGCCACACAGCATGGCCAGAATGCGGCAAAGGCCTTCAGATCTGGCTGTAGTAGGATGGTGAAAGTAATGGTACAGCATTTTAACAGTGAATAAGTACTGAGAAATAATTTTTAAACTCATAATTGCTGTCGACATAGGAAGTAAAGTAAGCAAATAACACCGAATAAACGGCAAGGTAAAGACTATGTCTAATTATAGTAAATACGTACTGCGTGCGTGACTCGAACCGGCGCTCGCGTACGGCACCTAATCGCCTAGCTTCACGCCACTACACGTCTTCCCCTCGGCCACCGGGCATCCCCAAAAAAGGATGCTTAATAACCGAGCTTATTACGTGCAGAGAACGTGAAACCCGTCCACGCGATACGCGCCACACAGCATGGCCAGAATGCGGCAAAGGCCTTCAGATCTGGCTGTAGTAGGATGGTGAAAGTAATGGTACAGCATTTTAACAGTGAATAAGTACTGAGAAATAATTTTTAAACTCATAATTGCTGTCGACATAGGAAGTAAAGTAAGCAAATAACACCGAATAAACGGCAAGGTAAAGACTATGTCTAATTATAGTAAATACGTACTGCGTGCGTGACTCGAACCGGCGCTCGCGTACGGCACCTAATCGCCTAGCTTCACGCCACTACACGTCTTCCCCTCGGCCACCGGGCATCCCCAAAAAAGGATGCTTAATAACCGAGCTTATTACGTGCAGAGAACGTGAAACCCGTCCACGCGATACGCGCCACACAGCATGGCCAGAATGCGGCAAAGGCCTTCAGATCTGGCTGTAGTAGGATGGTGAAAGTAATGGTACAGCATTTTAACAGTGAATAAGTACTGAGAAATAATTTTTAAACTCATAATTGCTGTCGACATAGGAAGTAAAGTAAGCAAATAACACCGAATAAACGGCAAGGTAAAGACTATGTCTAATTATAGTAAATACGTACTGCGTGCGTGACTCGAACCGGCGCTCGCGTACGGCACCTAATCGCCTAGCTTCACGCCACTACACGTCTTCCCCTCGGCCGCCGGTTCGAGTCACGCACGCAGTACGTATTTACTATAATTAGACATAGTCTTTACCTTGCCGTTTATTCGGTGTTATTTGCTTACTTTACTTCCTATGTCGACAGCAATTATGAGTTTAAAAATTATTTCTCAGTACTTATTCACTGTTAAAATGCTGTACCATTACTTTCACCATCCTACTACAGCCAGATCTGAAGGCCTTTGCCGCATTCTGGCCATGCTGTGTGGCGCGTATCGCGTGGACGGGTTTCACGTTCTCTGCACGTAATAAGCTCGGTTATTAAGCATCCTTTTTTGGGGATGCCCGGTGGCCGAGGGGAAGACGTGTAGTGGCGTGAAGCTAGGCGATTAGGTGCCGTACGCGAGCGCCGGTTCGAGTCACGCACGCAGTACGTATTTACTATAATTAGACATAGTCTTTACCTTGCCGTTTATTCGGTGTTATTTGCTTACTAAGTTTCATTGATATCTGTGGAATAGTACATAAAAAAACAAATGAAAATGCTTAAACTTGGCTAATTAATATGCAGATTAGGTCATTAATATGCACAGGATCTTACTAGGTCTGCGTAATAAATATATCAGGGCATCTATGTACCAAGTTTCATTGAAATATCTTGAATAGTACATGAGAAACAACTGAAAGTGCATAAAGTTGGCTAATTAATACACAAATTAGATGATTAGTATGCACAGATCTTTAGCCCAAACTAATAATGTCTGTGCATAGTCCTAGAACAGCTATATACCAAGTTTTCTTGAAATGTAATGATTAGCACTTGAAATATCAGTGGAAAAGCCAAAACTTTACTTATTATGCAAATTGGGTAATTAATATGTGACGATATTACCCCAAAACTTATCAGGTCTGTGCACTATCCTTTGACATCCATGTACTATTGTAATGTGAGGATTAGTACTTGAGATATTAGTGTAAAAGCCATAAAATTCACTAATCATTATGCAAATTAGGTAAAAAAATATATGTATTTTCATCCAAAACTAATCAGGTCTGTGCATTGTCCAAGAGCATGTGCACCAAGTTTCATCAAAAACCAATGAGTGGTTCTTTAAATATCAATGGAATAGTCATAGAACAGCTAAAAATTGGCTACCAGTGATTATCATGCAAATTATTTATTAATATAAAGGAATTTAAACTGAAACCTAATTAAATCTGCACATTAGCCCAGAGCATCTATGCATCAAAAACCAACATGGTTCTTGAGATAATGGTTTTAACAGTGCAACAGACAAACACACAATGCGAAGTAGAATTGCGTAATTAAATAAAAGTTGAATATTCCATGACTGAACAGAGAAATGTTTGCGAAGCTTAGGTTTAGTAAAGATGGAATTATATTAATATTCATATAAACTGTACCATACATTCTCCCTTTACTAAACCTAAGCTTCGCAAACTTGACTTAAATTTGATTAAATATTAATATAAATTATGAAACTAGTGAGGATCGTCACAATGTAGGTCCTGTCATCACATGTCGGTGTAAATTCGTCACAACATTGTTATCACACACGCAAACATATATAGACACACTAACAGCAAAGACTCCCATTGTGTGCTTCACACACAGGAATCAGGTCGTGAAACAAATTCATGTGCATGTATAAATATTATGTATAATGTAATTGTGAAGCTTAAATATAATACTTCCAGGCATGTCTAAGATATAGGTCCGGAAGCACGCACAGAGCTCAATCCATAAGTCCACATTTCCGGACAGTGTCCGAATGGGGATTAATAATTAATCAATCATTCATTGACAATCAGTTTACTTACCACTGGGCGATGCAGCTGGTAAGTCTGTGCCAGCCACCAACGCTATTGGGTCGCCTGGTACATCAATATCCCCACAACTATATGGCTCAGGAGAGTTCATCGTCAGTGTCAAACTAAAAGAGTTCCATAGACTTTCACTCTAGAACAGAACAGAAATAATTATAAGACTCGGTCTTTATAAAATAATAATAAATAAAATATGCTTATAATAATATTTCTTTTTTGTATGTGTTTGTTTTTCACTATGTGAATAAATCTGTTGTGGACGGGATGTGTATTCACGAAGGACGAGGCTACGTATGTCGCAGAACATTCTGTTTAGCTATTAAAGACATACATGTACCGGTACACCACTCCATAATGTATCTTTACGGGCTCTGTGTGACTCGCTGTGCATCGCCGTTCGAAGAGTCAGTGAAAACAGCTGAGGTCATGAAAACAGCACAAACTCAACTAAGAGACAATCCTCAACAACCAAATTTATATATGTTGCACATGTAGAGGTAATCGTGTTACACCAACAGGAGATTCTCAACAAATATCCCAAAGTACAAAGAGTTTTAGACCGTTGTTTTCACAGTGAAAATGCTTGGATGTTCGCTCCTGATATTAGTAATAGATTAGTATATTGGAATGTAGCAAAGAATGACATAGCTGCACAACATGAATGTGTATAATAACACTATGTTGAGACGTGCAGACGACAAATCAAGCCATTCATATCAAATTTTTATAATGCATGATACATATGAAGTGCTTTGTTTAAGTTAATTTGTATTAATATGTTTTTAATTATACGTCACAAACCCGGCATAATTTTTTTTGTTTCTGAATTTATAATCAAAAAATTATATTGATTCAGGGGCGATGGAACACAAAAGCATAACTATCGTCTGATAATGTATAGAAATGATGTAAAAATATGTGAAAAATCATATTAATTTGTTCTACAATAAAATTACATTTTTACATTACATGCTTCCACCGTTACTTCTATGTTTTGGTAGTGAACTCGTTAGTATGTATGGCCTTAATTGTTTTTTTTTTGTTTTTTCTTTTCAAACCTATGAACAGAAAGTGTTATCTATTACTGTAGAATACTTTATTTTCGCTTGGAATTTATTTTTGCTGAAGGGATGATTCCGTGAAAATAAAATCCAGCGAATATACTTTTTTTCTATATTTCACAATAAACTCATCAAAAATCAGTGAAAATAAGTTCCATACAAAATGCCCAAAAAGCCTTTTTAGCGAAAATTAATTCCAGCGAAAATAAAGTATTCCACAGTATGTCAATTGTTTCATGCAAATTTTATGATAAAAGAAAATATCAAATTTTTTTTTCTTTTGTAAAACAAAGACTATAATCTATATGATAGGGCAGTTTATTTGTTTACTACACACTTATTATTTTTTTCTTGTCTGTGTATTTGTAATTTTGAAATGAAATAAAATTACTTAAAAGAAAAAAAAAATTACATTTGGCGATGAAATAATCACAATTTGAAAGTTGTTTTGTCTCATACCACTCACATGTGATGCTAAACCATTTATATTCAACATCTATGTATATGTGAGATGTAAAAATGATGTCAACACAAATACCTGATATCTCAGCACAACTTCATATTGTTGGTTTCTTGGCACCACCACATTTGAAAAAGTTACAGTACCTCCCTCGCTGACCACAAGGTAACCGATACCAGTCACGTCACCTTCACCATGCCCAGGTTGTTCTTCGATGACAATTGGCTGGAACAGGGAAAAAAAGCATTTTAGAAAAACCACACAACATTGAGTAGATATAGTTTTAATTGGCTGCTATAATTTTTTTGCAGATTTTAATTTGTGGTGGACAACATTTCGATTGTCTCTGTTAAAAAAGAAAAAGAAATGTGCACTAGTACTAAATTTTGCATATTCCCTCGGTAAATTTGCTAACACTTGTCAGTACATGCATGCAAACAATTCCTGATAGAATAAACAAGATAGAGATGAATTGTTATGAATTTGGCAAATCAATGGAAATTGGGAATTTTATAGCAGTTAATATTTCACTTAAGTCACAGTAACTATGGTTATGCCATTAAGTGTAAATATATTCCTAGTAAAAACAATACAGTAATTGGTATATTTGAACTGTCATTGATTAAGTTGTGATATTACTCTCGGACACAGACCCATGCGGTCAAGATACCACATCAATCCTTTATTTTGTTTTTGAATCTAGATGTCGTTAAAACGACAATGAACGGCTCACCTGATCTGAAGAAGCTAGCTCGGCTTCATATAAAAGACCATCTAGTTTAGGTACGTAGTATCCGGCCTCAGTTTCATTACAAGATCGGCCAATGATATGACTTCCTCTACAGCCACACACTCCAGAGTCTTTGTCACAGAGGGAGGCTACAGCGCCACCAATGTCACAATTACATAGAGTACATCCATCAGGGTTGCTGGCTTGCAACGAGAAAGCGCCATCCTACAAAAAAATTGCAGTCTCATAATGACGTTAAAATGCATGGGACATAAATACGAACTGATTTTACCAATATACTGACTACCAGTGCGAATGTTAACCAGATAATAAAATAAGTATGGCACCTGAATAAAATATAATGTATCAACCAGTCCTGATTGAATTGAATTATGTCAATAAAGTTATCTTATCCTATCTTAAATTGCAGACCTAACCCACCGATTAAAGTTCCCAGCCTTCCCACTGTGGTCCTATCACCTAGCTACATAGGAGTCCCACCCTCTTTTGATGTTCAGCCCGAAGTAGGATTTGATATTGGGACCGATTGATAATGAGTTGAGTAAAAATCATTATATGATACTATAACATTTCTTATTTCTGCCATTAGAGGGCATACTTTCTATTCTAATGTAAATACGAGGGAATATATTTAAAGTACCAAATACATTTTTTTTATCAATTCTGATATTTGTGATGAAAATAAGCACTTATTAGTCAAAGATTGATACGCAATATTTTGAATTGGGAAAATGGAGCACTCACCTTGCACTTATCACATAAGGCTCCTTCAGTATTTGCTTTACATATGCACTGACCAGTTTCCTTATCACAAAACTTGGAAGTGTCCTTAGACCCAGGCGCATGACAAGTACACTCTGAAATAGAAATACTCTCATCAACACAGAGATAGATGTGTAATATGATTGCTACAAGAATGCTAAATCAAAGTCTGAGAAACAACAGACCAATCACATGACTCATTCAACCAATAACAAAGAGGCTAACAAATTTGTCAGATACTGTGCAAGTTTGAGATCTAAGAAACAACCAAGGTGATTGGGTACAGACCATTCACATGACTATCATTCAACCAATAAGAAGGAGGCCGACAGATTTGTCAGACATTGTGCAAGTTTGAGATCTAAGAAACAACCAAGGTGATTGGGTACAGACCATACAGACTGTCATTCAACCAATAAGAAGGAGGCTGACAAATTTGTCAAACACTGTGCAAGTTTGAGATCTAAGAAACAACCAAGGTGACTGGGTACAGACCAATCACATGACTGTCATTCAATCAATAAGAAAAAGGTTGACAGATTTGTCAGATACTGTGCAAGTTTGAGGTCTAAGAAACAACCAAGGTGATTGGGTACAGACCATACATGCTGTCATTCAACTAATAAGAAGGAGGTTGACAGATTTGTCAGATACTGTGCAAGTTTGAGATCTAAGAAACAACCAAGGTGATTGGGTACAGACCATACAGACTGTCATTCTATCAATAAGAAAGGAACTTAAAGTTTTAGTTTTAAACCACAATATTGGTTAATATTATAATAATAAAAATATTAATAGATTTACCTTGGCAACCATTGGGATTACTTGGTTGAAGATTCCAGTACGTGTCTTTACATACATCACAAGCTCTGCCCTCAACGTTGGTTTTACACTCACATTGGCCGCTGATTCCATCACAATCAGTATTCATTTTGGTGCCTTCCACACTACAGTTGCATGCTGGGAAGAATACATTTGTACATGTAAAGAAATTATATCCCTGGCCATGACTGATGGCAAATACTTATCAATATAACAGTGTAACAATGTTTGATGGACATATTTAAAGAGTAGATTTTTTAACAGAAAAATTAATTTTTAAGATTTAATTTTTACAAGCAAAATAAACAAAAAATTGAAAAAAATACATAAACTGTACATTAGTAAGTAACCACAAGTGATATTCAATGCAGGTTTGAATTAAATACAATTTTGAGAACAAAAATGTATCAAACATTCATTAGGTTAGATTTCACAGAATTAATGTGAATATTTTCTGTTGAAATATATTTTATAATGTATGTTAACCTTTTTACTAGATTTTCTCACCAAAATTTGTCTGCACTTTTTTCATATATTCTTCAATATTTCGGGAAATGACCCTGATTGGCCAACAGATAAAATTTGAGTCAATTTTCAGTTTTTACTCAAAAAATGTGGCTATTTCTCCCAATCTTCTGAAGGAAAGTGCAGACTATAAACGGGACTATTTTGTGAATTTGTGATGATAAACAATGCATTTCACAACTGTCATATTTGTCACTATGGGACCAATATCGCACGGGATGAAGCGTGACGACGACTGTCTTTTAACTTTATTGTAAGGTTTTCATGAAATATAAATTGTGCCTAAATCCCAAAACACTAGACACACCTCCCTAACCTACACCTAATATCCCCCGATGACTATAGTGAGGTTAAAAAAGAAATTAAGAAAGATTGTGTAAAAGATTACAATGTGAAAATAAAATATACTTACAAAGACAACTTTGATCACATGGATAGGACACCAATGATTCTGATTTTGGGGACAAATAAAATAAACAACAAAATAACAAATAAACATAAGCAAATTAAATTAAATAAAAATCAACAAATAATACAGGGAGAATTGTCTTAATGTCTTTGACTACTTGTGCTGCACTGTGGGCAATTTACACAACTTTATAAAAAAATGGTTGTCCATAATTATTTCTGTATTTGCAATCTGTAGACAATTTTATTTCCATTTACATCTGTTATTTGAGACGAGGATTGAAATTCAAAGAAATTAAATGATATGGAGAGGGTTGGAATACTTTTGCATAAACAAAAGTTGTGATATAATAGTAACGTACCACAAGAGGGCACTCTTTACCATGTAATAGCACAAATAACTGGGATGATACATAATTAGTAACAGATAGCTTTACCAAACATTGTTAAAAACATATATTCTTATCCACGCATATTTTTTCACTTGAAGGAGTGACTGTAAAAGTAATTGTAAATGAATAATTTGAATGCTATGAATGTAAAACTTGTCCACCGCCACTCTATAGATCATTCTTAAAAACAGACCAAATTTCATCCAAACGATGCTCAACAAGAATAAAGGAATGATCCACACCTGTTCGACAATAGTAAATGTATACACAAATAACTGCACAACAAAATCGGGCGTGACTCCTCGAAGAAAATGTTTGATGACAGATTTTAAAAGCAATAATTCAGAATCCATCATGAACTAGACCAATATACACTAAACAAGGATTTCACTATTAATAATAGTCAGAAAAAAGAATGATGTTTTGTTTATGTGGAACAACTTTAATGATCCATGTGTAACGTTGTTTACAAATTTGAAGCAATTCACTTAATTGACTGATCTGTAGCTAGACTGTGGTAGTCAGAAATGAATATGAATCTCTTCGTGCAAGCTTTCTACTCCTGACGTACAATAACTCACCGTCACATGTTTCGTTCACACCCGGTATCGTGTATGGATTGATAAAATACGATGGCAAACACAGTTCACATTTATCGCCCGTTGTATTGTCGGTACAATCGTCGCAGACACCAGTTCCTTTCGTTTCATCATAGTGACAAGACGTAGCATGTCCATTACACCCACATTCTAAAATTGAATAATAAAAATCTGAATCACAAAAATGTTCACATGATCAATAAAAAGTACACAGCGACATGTATCACCATGGAAACTCACCTCTCTATAAAGACCACCTGTCTATAGTGACCCCATTTAGGCAGTTTCAAGGAGTCAATTATGAGCAACCTGTGTATAAGGACCACCAGTTTTTTGTGACCATCTCTATATATATAAAGACCACCTGTCTATAGTGACCACCTCTATATAAAGACCACCTGTCTATAGTGACCACCTCTATATAAAGACCACCTGTCTATAGTGACCACTTTTAGGTAGTCTCAAGGCACAACGTGTGAGCAGCCTGTTATTTGTGGCCACCCTTTCATATTTTTGCAAATTTGTCTTTGTTTGGATACCAAAATAATAATTAGCATTCTGTTCATAAAACATTTTAATCAATTCAAATAAATGTGTTTTTGTTGCAACACAACAGCATCTTCTAATTATTTTATGAACAACTATTCTGTTGATTGTATGAGCTGATGATTACAACCAATACTTTTTTATCAACAAATAATTCTAACTTTTAAATCTTCATCGCAAAAATTATTCAATATTCCATGTATTTATGGTGACGGATTCCCATGAAAGTCACTGTGACTCAATTCTCCATCTCAAAAACACAGTAAAATGTTTTCCACTACAAAATATTGCAATTTTTCTGACCCGCAAAATTTGCAGAAATTGATCCTCCATGAAACGATAGCTTTACAGTACGCGCAATCTAGCGATAAGTACCAGTAAGCAGCACTATTCATCAAAATAGAGAGAAAGGGACAATCATGTTAATTTGGCTCAAAATTGAAATGCTAGATTGCAATTGAATTGCAGACATTTTAGACACTTTTATTTAAATTATGAAAAAAAAACATTGAAAAATTTAGATTTATTTTTCCATTTCCAAAGTTGACCCTCATCATTAGGGTTAAGAAATTTGATAAAAAATGCAGATTCAGAACAAGAAATTATTGAAAGGTGATTGTTTCAAGTCAGTGTTTCAATTTGTCAAAACAATTGACTGGAGTTTTACAATGTCTATGATAGGAAGTCTCCCATGAACTAACCGAAGACATTTCATTCACAAAATGTACAGTGTCACACTAGTTCCTGTCATTTATAAAAAGCATGTTGTACCAGTCAAAAGAATCCCATTCTATTTCAGTAGTTGTAATTTTATTCTAATCTATTTCTGTTTACATCATCCCCAGGGTTCTCCCACAGTCAATCGCTTTACAGTCTACCAGGACGTGTACATGCTTTTAAAGGCTTAATTTACATATAAATGAAAGTGGAATACATTATCATAATAATTATCATAATGAGATAGCTCCGCTGTTAGCAATGCACATTTCAATTAAAGAACAGAAGATATCATTAGAAAATGAACAAATCTGGAAGAGGTCTACCTGAGGAACCTATATGTATAATATCAAAGCAATCAAGATTTTCGGTTTTTAACAAAAAGTCAAAAATATAACTTTTTACCAAAAATGACAAAAATATTCATCAAAATTAGAGAATTGAAGATATCATCATGAAATGAACAAATCTGAGAGAGGTCCACCTGTAGTACCTATATGTATAGTATCAAAGTAATCGGATTTGCGGTTTTTAACAAGAAGTCGAAAATATAACTTTTTATCAAAAATTACAAAAATATTCAAAGAATTAAAGATATCATCACGAAATGAACAAATCTAAGAGAGCTCTGCCCAAGGTACATATATAAATATATATACAATTATCAAAGCAATAACAATTGTAGTTTTCAAGAAGAAGTCGAAAAAGTAAAAGTTGACACGGTCGACGACACCGGACGACGAAGGACAATCACTCATATGATGAGCTCTGCGCGACAAAGTCAACAGCGGAGCTAAAAATAATAATAAAAATCACTTGTATGCATTTTTGGAAATGAATGTGTATACAAACAATACTTACCTTCGCATTCATTTGCACTTGATCCAAAACCAGCTTGCCATTCTCTGTTGTTATACAATGGTAAACACGACTCACAGTTTTTACCTTCTGTATTATGCTGACATATACAATCTGCTCCATTCTGTTACGATAAACAAAAATACAGTGTGATATCTAACAATAAATAAGTTAGCCAGAATTGTCTACAAGTTATCAAAGAGCTACAAAATAGTATCTACAGCTGCCTGGGCCATGTATAGAGCCTCATTCCAATATCAAAATGGTTGCCAGAACCATCTAGCCCCATTTTGATATCAAAATGGTTGTCAGACTATGTAGCCTCATTCTGATATCAAAATGGTTGCCAGAACCATCTAGCCCCATTCTGATATCAAAATGGT
This sequence comes from Saccoglossus kowalevskii, assembly GCF_978046115.1. Classification (NCBI taxonomy): domain Eukaryota; kingdom Metazoa; phylum Hemichordata; class Enteropneusta; family Harrimaniidae; genus Saccoglossus; species Saccoglossus kowalevskii. The sequence goes on from NC_140657.1 coordinate 29,145,989, forward strand.
TGTCAGACTATGTAGCCTCATTCTGATATCAAAATGGTTGTCAGACTATGTAGCCTCATTCTGATATCAAAAAGGTTACCAGAACCATCTAGCCTCATTCTGATATCAAATATGGCTGCCAGCACAATGTAGCCTCATTCTGATATCATAATGGCTGCCTTGGCAATGTAGCCTCACTCAGATACCAAAAATGGCTGGCAGAACCAGCTCGCTTTCTTCTGATATAAAAACGGTTACCAGAATCATCTAGCCTCATTCTGATATCAAAATGGCTGTCTTGCCAATATAGCTTCACTCGGATACCAAATATTTATTTTGACTGTATATGTACTATGATGTATTCAAAACTTGTTTCTCAGGAACATAATGGAATTTTACCACAAAAAAATATTGCATATCAAAAGAAAATATACACTAAAACCAACATAATGTAAATATCAATGGAGGAAACTTTGTTGAGAAACAACAAACGGAAGACAAAATTGAAATTATATCTATCTAAGCAATGCCGATAATAAATTTTACAAACTAAATACAGCCATAAACACTGTTTACTTTGTCACAGTTGTGTTAGCTATATTTTACAAAAGCTTAATCACGATGTCACAATGGAAGGATAATCCCTGCATGCAGTCCATCAGTGCAATGCAACAGTTGGTCAATTGCAAGTCAAACTGAATGGACTCTACTCTATGATACACTTTACATTCCGAAAGGCAACTAATAAAAATTCAGAAATTCCACAAGAAAACAATATTTGAAATAGGGGAACATAACGCTATTGTATACTAATATATTGGCAGTACAGGTAGACATGGAGAGTTAAATAAATGAAGTGTAAGCATTACGGAATGTTGGAGAGCATAGACCATCATAATGAGAGATAACGATTCCCAGCAGAAATAAAAACAAAAACAAATTTGGAAACAGTATATTTTTTTTTGTATTTTCCATGGGACTATCTATGTCAAGATAGGCCTAATGCACCACGGAAGGGAAGTCTCTCCAGGAATTCATTTTTCACTTGAATAACATCATGATACGACTTACACATTTCAAACAAAGTGTTGAAAATGTTTTGACGTGTTTTGCGATTTAATTAGCACTCTTTTCATCAAGCATTAATAAAGTATTGCTTTGTATATAGCTACACTAAAAAAAGTCACAGATTTATTGGGCACTTGTGACTAAACTCCTTCCCTTTTTTGACAACTGCCAATTTTCTTACTCTCTCCATAAAGTTTCTGACCACACAGAATAAAATGCACTTCAATTTAATCCAGGGTAAAAAATTTATAAAAAGATTGTGAAACAAATGTACAGGTGCATGTATCTCAAAATTTATAGACCTAGACATCTTCAAGATATCTAAAAGACTCTAAAATACTTTATTTTCGCTTGGAATTAATTTTCGCTATTTTCGCTGAAAGAATGATTCAGTGAAAATAAAATCCAGAGAATATACCCGTTTTCCTATATTTTACTTTCAACTTGTCAAAAATCATTGAAAATAAATTTCATACCAAACACCCAAAAAGTCTTTTTAGCAAAAATTAATTCCAGCTAAAATAAAGTATTTTATGATATCTCAAAACACAAGTCCATTTTGGTAGACTGTAACCGAACAGGGACTAAAAATGGCCGCCATTCAACCACCTTAAATTTGTTATGAAATAAGTTCATGTGCATATGTGTGATATGATGTATGCATAAAGTTTGAATGTGGTCGATCAAGGCAAGTCTGAGATACAGAGGCAGACGAATGAACGTACAGATAAGTCCCTCTGTTTTCGAACTAATTCTAAAGAAGAACTAATAAATTCCAATTCCCCAAAAAATTGGAGAAAGAAGAAACGAGAAATGCAGCATGTATGTGACCCTTTAAGTTGATTCCCATCATCCCTTGCAGCACAGATGCATTATTAGTTGTGATACTCACCTCACCCATGCACTCTTCAGCATGTCCAAAACATGCACACTGACCTGTAACATCCCAGTCAACAACGGCAAAAAAGCTTCGTAATGGGTCTCCAGATCCAGGAGCAGTGATCAGGGTGACTCTGATATCGGTTGCTAAGAAATATGTTTGTGATTCATACGCGAAAAAACTTGATCCAAATAAAGAAGCCGGATTGTAAAGCACCTGGAACACAAATAATATTCTGTCATTTTTTAACAGAAGTAAACAAGCAATTTTTTTTTTCCCCTTTCTTCTTGTCTGTGTATTTGTTATTTTGATAAGAAATAAAATTAACTTAAATATAAAAAAAAAAAAATACGGGCAAATTTTTTTAGTCTGTGACTATCTTTTCTATGTATTGGATAAGAAGGCATCTGGTTGGTAGTTTTCAAGAAGCAAACATTTTATGACGATAATGAAAAACACCTATATGAACAGGTCTACTCCATCATCTTTGACAACAGTGGTTGCTATGGATGTGGTTGCTAGGGAAAACACTTACATAACACCCATCACCTGATATTTCTGATATTCATTATGTCTCATCACTTGGCATAGAATTACATTTTTGCATAATAATGAGGTCACGTGATCACCATCCCCCTTCGCCAAAGGCTATCACTGGTATGTAAAGTGGTGGACTAGAAAGCAAACTCCATTTTCCTGTATGTTTACCTTCTGAGAGCCAAAGTCGACTTTAGTCACCAGTTTAAAAAAAAAAATTGATTAAGACTTGTAGCCAGTAGGAAATTCTTTTCATTTGGTTCAAAATTAACAAAAATAAAATAAAAGAACCCATAAATATTAGCAAGTTGTTTCAAAAAAAAAACTATTCATTAAAACAAAAACGAGGAAATGTTCCACAATAACTCACTTTGTGTGATCATAAATTTTGACTTAAAATCAGCCAGTGCATATTTCATGAAATCTCTTCAGCATTTGACAATACACAAATTTATTTTGTAATACTGACTTTTAACATTGAACATCATTTTAACTAACTGGGAATATTGAGTGAAAATCATTTACCGGGGTACTTACTACTACTATGTTCAGCAACCCAAAATATGTGATGTTTATACCAAGTATCAAGTTAGAATTGGTCTATTTATTGCTGAGAAATCATTGAACAATTACCCACACACATTTACTCAACCAACCAGCCAGCCAACAAACCAACCAAAAAAGAAACACTATGTGGCTACAGAACGCTACAAATCTTTGAAAAAAAGATTCACAAAGAAGAAAATCAAATTTTGAATCTTTATATTGTCTATTCAAATAACAATATCACTGTGAGCTTTTCACAACAAAAGATGTTTTGTTGTACCAGAAACGGAATAGTCAAAAGGCCAGTCAATATCTACTGGTACACACATTCTAAAATTAGATCCTGTTACAAACTGATGACTTCTAGATCAATTACTAGTACGGTTACGCACCGACCTTTGTAGTAAAGCATTTCTATTTTCAGTTATATAACTACAAACTAGAATGGAATTCCGTTTTTTCTTTAATGGACGCCAGCTGGAACAAATGTATGTATGAAATTGCATATGAATATAAAACGATGCACCTCTCGCTATTGGAATCATTCGTTTTATTTTCTCTCCATTGGACATTTATTCGTTATTTGCGACAACTTCTAACATTCACTTTCACAGCTGCATTCCTAGAATTTTTTTTAATATACAAAATAGTCACAACTTCATTTGCGTTGGATGTCCAAGTTACAGAAAAGAAACACATTTAAACTATTTTTTTTCACTTAAAAAATAAAAGAGATACAGATGGAAAGACAGAATTAAATTGCGCTCACTTTGAAATGCACCAATAAAATATTTGCGCAGGAAAAATTATTATGACTCTTTTATTGGAATTTTAATTTAAAATGAAAGTATGCCCTCTATGGCAACAAATTGAGAGCTATACATTAAAGTTGGACCGTGATAGCACACAGCTTTATTAGGATTTGGGGATTTAAATTATTTGACAGTCTTTGTGCGATTTGTCTGGAAATTTATAATAAATGTTCAAAATTCAATGCTTCTCAGTATGTTTGAATGCTGGCAGTAGCTTCAATTTTTCTATTTTCTTTTCATTTCTTTTATTTTACTTAGCCAGTGTTCATCATTTCCTGTCAATAGGCCAGGCCTATTTACAGACTCAGAAATATGGGTCAGCACAATTAACTCATGCATATATACCTGGGGTACATGCAATAAGAGAAATGTGTCAAGTTGTTCTGTGAAAAAAGATCTGCAACAAGATTCTTTTTACATGCACTAAGGATTAGGAATAATACACAGGACAGGCATCTTCACATCGCCTGAATAAAGATAGCATTCTATTAAACACGAATGGTGCAACACCCTGCAAGTGGGCAGATTGTACTGTTATTTCCACTGCTGAGTGTGTTGTTTGCCATAGGAGTCAAATTCACCCTGATGTTGAGCAGACATACTAACCATCATGTGATTGTGACTATGTGCTTGAATTCCTGAACGCTAACACTTTTAAAAAGTACATGTATTCCAATGCGCATGGATACACAATGATTCACTTCTGTTCTGAATCACTGCAGTCATTGTAACTAAAACAAGGCAGCATTCTAACAAATCCTTGTTTTTTGTCCGTGCAATACAAACTACTATAGAACCCAAGACTCCCAGTAAAGCTCTATGAATGCTCACAGAGTAAAATTTTATAAAAATGCATGTATATCATGACTGCTATTTATAATGTCTGAATAAATACATTCAATGTTATTAGAGGTGAAATTCATGTTCATCACCATTGGTTAAACTGTTTGAACTTGTACACAACAATTTCTTGTTAGCTTTGTATCAAATTTAATAAAATTTCTCATGTGTCAAATTTCTCATGTGTCAGCACTAGCACTTGCAATTTGCACATACAAAAAAAAATGTCAGGAGAGACAATAGTGACACTCAATGTCCAGAACTGTCGCCTGGCACAAACATTTTTATAAATAAAAAACAAAACAAAAAAACATTCCCATTGCTGTCCTTGGGGGCGAGGCTACATCCCAGAACATTCTACGTTTTAAGACACGCATCATTCTACCGTGTATTTCCATGAGCTCTGTGCAAGCTGCTGTGGAACGCCGATCGAAGGGGCCGGTGAAAACCGCTAAAGTCAAGGAAACAGCACAAACTCAATTATGAAGTAATCCTGAGCAACCAAACTAGGGGGAAGTTTGTCTCAACAACTATCCCAAATTATATTTTTTGAGGGTTTTCGACCTTTGTTTTCACCATGATGGTTGCTAGGCGGTGAAAATACTCAGATGTCTGCCCCCAATGTCTTGATCAAAATTTTTCATAAAATATGGAAAAAATTATAATGCTGTTTATTTTGTGGAAGGTGACAAAAGTTGACTTGGCCATTCAAAGCATTTATGATTTAACTAAATACCAGTGAACATTGTTCATATTCAATTAATTCTTACCTGTTGAATGGTTCCAGGAACCGTTGTACTTGAATCACCCTGGTAGTATGCTTCAATGCATGTCGCTTCGAGGACACGTACTGGATTATTTATGTCTGTAAGTGGAATATCGGGAAAACTGCTCGCACAATCCTGCGCATAATATTGTAATTTTTTATATGTAATCCCATAATCGATGCTTGTTTCAATACACATATCTTGCGGTCGAGGACTGCGAAAAGCAATCGTCATACTCTGAAAGAGAAATTCATCACCCAAAGAAAGTATCAGCTGGGTATTGTCTGCATTGTTAGTAGACTGCCACCAAGTGTCAAGATTTGGAACATCGACCTCCACGCCCAGTTGAACCTCTTTTAGAGAATCGTACAAATAGTCCTTCGGATGAGATTCTTCCGGGATCGAAGCATTACAAGTCTCCTGTATCAGCATCTCCTCGCCCTGCGTGTTAATGTAAATAAGTTCGTAATCGTTTGCAGGATCGCCACACGTTGAACTTACAGAAACCGTCCTATTTATAAACGCTGTAACAATGAGATCCTCAAATGATGGATAACAAGCTTTATTGTTACACTCCCCAGTATCCTGGGCAACCGTTGCTATAGCAGCAGTCAAAATAATTAACGCAGTCCACAAGTGATTCATTATTCGCAAGTAGTTCAGGAAATATGATAAATTTTTCTCAACCTCTTTCTCTGGGTGATAAAGAAATGGACTACCTGTAAGATAGAAATGGACTACCTGTAAGATAGAAAATATTGGTTAATAGTAAAATTACTTTATTTCATATATCGCTTCCTAACTGTGCCATATCACTTAAAGGGTGGTGGCGACCGTCGCTCAGTGTGTCTTCAAATTTCATATAAACAATGTATTTTACACTTATTGTATACGTCGCTATGAATCATATATCGAACAGGAAGCAACGCACCGACCACCGCCCTTAAACCGTCCACACAATTTTAATTAAGACAAAATTAAAGACATCTACACTGAAAAAAAAATTATTTACAGAAGAAATAAATTTTGAAAAAAAATATCAAACATGGGTGAGAATATATAGCTTATGACTAAATGTCTTGAATAATAAAAACATTCAACAAATTATTGGTTGAAAGGGCGTGGCAACGATGTGTATGATGATTCAATGCAACAGTCACATATGTATAGGCATTATCATATGAAAGATTACGCAATACTGTAAAAAACATTTATTTTTCACTTTTTTGATGTTTTGAGCAATTTCCTGGGTTTTAAGCTCACAAACTTGGCAAAGAAACAATGATCGAGATATATTCTTAATTTACATTTAACTCAGCGGATTTCACTTCTCAACAAAATTACCCAAACTGAAAAGCGAATAATTAATAAATGGGTTTTACAGTAGTTGAAAAGTACCAAGGGATTGATGAATCACTACTCATCCAAAAATAATCATACTAAGGGATGACCCATTTGAAATCTGGGGAGGGGCTGAAGGAAATTGGTCAATTACATACATAGGGATTTTTTTTCTGAAATCCTCCCCTCAATTTCAAATGGGTTACCCCTAAGTCCTGGGGATTTTGTACATTGAGGCAATATACTGTCCACTATACTTTATGAAAAGCATATCTCCAATGTAAGTGTGCATCAACCAACAGTTGTATTAATTGTACACTGAATTATTAAAATATTACTTGTTTTTAATATAGATACACCTCTGTAATTTACGAAAGAATTTAGGAAACAATGGAACATAGGTTTCTGATATAAACAAGCAGCCTGGGCTAATACTTCAATATTCCGATACCCAACTGTGATGGAAATGTTTGACTATTTTTTAAGGGCACCAACAAATTTATGTGGGTCATCTTGAATTTAAAGCACTGGAACAGAAAATACCACATGCACGTACACTATACAATCCATAAATTACAGCAACAGCAACGACAATATATTTGTGATTTTCAAAAGGCATATTAATAACACTGAAATATAAGTATTTGACTGTAGGCATGTATTATATTAGTCTAGCATAATGGAATAGAATGCAGTCATTAATTATATGAAATAACAACAAATGACAAAATCTACAGGTCAATACATGTTCATTCATTTATAATTTTGAAAACGGAAATCAATTATAGCGACATAAAAATAATGATTTTGTTTGAAAAGAATTATAAATTGAAAAAAAAATTATTTGTTATTAATATTTGAACACTTTTATGAAATAAAATGCAGTACAGTTGTTTTTAAACATGCCAGAACAGTTGTTATATAAAATATACATAATTTTTTTTTAATAACTGAAAAGGACAAATACCCTTTGGGTAATCATTTGATTGGATGAATACTGTCTGTAAAGGTCAGTATGACATTTGAACTACCACTTCCTCACTCACCGAAGAAAAAAAATTAAATGGAATTTAACATTGTATATCAGAATATGATGACATTTTTGTAATATTTGAAATATATTTTTGCACGGTCATGGCTGAAGAAAGATTCATGGGTAACAGACCAACTACCAAAGAGCTTGAATCCTTCAATTATAATGCAAAGGTTACGTGTTATGTTTTATCAGTTTCAAATAAAGTGGTCATGGCTTTCTTGAACATTTGATGCAGGACGACAGTGGCTCAGTTAAAATTAAAAATGTGCACTGTAATTCATACAATATACTTGGGTAACCCGACCCTAACTGCACACCCTGATACTGGTCTGCCTGATCAATACATGGAATGAAATTCGACTACGCCATATACATGTACTGAAATTTAAGTGATGTGGGTTCTATTGTAATACATGTAACCGATGTTGTAGGTAAAATAATGTGCAATTTAGTTTCACAAATTACTAACAATTGACACAGGAAATTAAGACATAATAAAACAATCCAATACGATGGTGTTATACTGTTGTCATCACATATCAATAATAAGGTGGCTGGGTTTGCGCCAGTCATTGTAAACTTTAACCTAACCAGACCAAACATGGTAATTTATTTTTCGGTGGTATTATTTAGATATTTATGTTCCTCCATCAACATGTGTACAATTTGAATATAGTGATGCGACAGAATCGTCGAGACGGTTAATTAGTGTATCTCACACTCCCTTGCAGTAAACGTCGTTCGTGGTAACGTACAATAACAAAGGTTGATTAGTACCGGTAACGGTGTTTCATAGCGTTATTAAAAAATTACAAGAATATTGCATTGTCCGGTTCCGTTCATCCATCACACCACGAACCAAGTGTGATAAAAACCATCGCTATTTTTCGTAATGGTTTTGCAAAATCTAAAAGCTCCAGCAGGTAATCTGCTCCGTTTGTATCGCAGCGAATAGCAACAGAATACACAGGCCTACCTCATTTTTTCGCTGGAGTTATATTTTCTCGCCAAATTCTTGTGAAAATATCTCTGGCTACCACTTTCCACTTTCACTGATCCTGGGAATACACACAACCTGCCGCATTGTGGGTTGTTCATTGTTATGTAAATTGAGGTCATTTTGGTGGTTAGGAGAATTGAAAATGTGATCAGTACAACCAGGAAATAGATAAAGTGACTACCGCCGCCACACGACTCGACTCGAGTTCCTAATAAATCGCATGACATACTCTGCCCATTTACAGTGTAATGAAATCTAAAATTCGAACAGATTTAGGATAGAATAGGAAATTTTATTTGGAAAGTCCAAAGACATAAATAACAAAACAGCACAAAATAATTCTAAAACAAGAAAATTGAATTTCGCTACTATGCTTGGATTTGAGAAAATCGTTTACTATACAATTTACGTCATGATAAAGTAAAATACATTAACACTAAAATCAGAAAGCTATTTAATAGTAAGGGCGGTGGCGCGTGTTCGAAATGCATGCAAACAAACAAACACTGTAATTCACACGAGTAGTGTACGTCGCTATGAGTCATATATGAGATATCTGAAAAAGAAATAAGGCTAACAATTAAACAAATAAAGAGTAAAAATCATCTGGAGGTGATGGTTATCAAGTTGTCCAGTTCAGATTTTCCAATTCAGTCACTACATACATTATTTAATATAATCCTAGACTCAGATCTTTGGAATATTAGTATTATATTATATGTTAGCTGTTTCTAGTTGTGTAGGTCAAACTTTTTTAGTATAACTAACACTAGAATTAGTCAATATACTGAAGATAATAACATTATAAATAATAACCAGGCGGGATTGCTTAAGGGATACTGTACTACAGATTAGACAATGAACAATTGTTAACAAATACCTGAAAGCAAAGGGAAAATTGTATTTATGTTTCATACACTTTCAAAAAGCATTAGATACAATTTGGAGAGTTTTTTTTTTTACAAATTACGTAATACATGTAATAGTATAAATGGTAAAATCTATAACATCATTAAAAGTATGTATCTAAATACAAAATCATGCATTCGTTTCAAGAATAAAATTACATCCACATTTGAAACGATCAAGGGAGTTAGACGGGGTTGTGTCATTACCCCCAATGCTTTTTAATTTGTTTGTTAATGACTTGAATAATTCACTAGAAGATGAATCACTAGATCCAATTACATTGAATAACTGTAAAATAAGTTCCCTACTCTATACAGATGAACTGGTATTATTCTCTGCAACAAAAAACGGTCTACAAAACGCACTAAATAGTTTAGAGGTTTATTGTCCTAAATATAAACTCCAGGTAAATCTGACAAACAGACGAGGAACACTGAAAAAGACAAAAAAATTCTATTATAAGGAACAAATGATTACCTGTGTAGATATGAACAACTACCTTGGTATAAACATAAAGTCAAATGGCTGCTACACTGAAGCCAAACAAATGTATGCATTGAAACAGTTCCTACCACCAGAAACAAATTGTAGAACTTTCATCCATCTTTTTAAAGGATGTATTCAATCATGGAGGTAAAAAGAGACCCCCATGATTCAACCAATAGTATTGTATGGGTCTGAAATCTGGGGTCATGAAATTCAAGATTACAACAAATGGGACAAAAACAGAATTTGCAGACAATGTACGCAGAATGAAATAGGAGATGAACTGCACTTTGATATACGCTCGATATATACATTATTACGCCAACAAATCATACAAGACATTACATTTCCACAAGAAACACAGGATGATCTCCAGAAATTTAATTTCTTGATGACTTCAAAAGATGAGGTAATAATAAAAAAGATTGGCAATTATTTTCATAACGCATGTCAATCAAGAAATGAAAATACCATATAACTTGTAAAATTTACTTTATCCCATTAACACATTTGTTTCTTTTTATACATGTAGTAATAGTTATCACAACTAAATTATTATTATTATTATTATTATTATTATTATTATTATTATTATTATTATTATTATTATTATTATTATTATTATTATTATTATTATTATTATTATTATTATCACCACCCATCAGACAATTTTATTCATATATGTGCTTCACAAATATTTTTGTTATTTAATGCTTCTATAAATTCTTTCATACAATGCAGTCGTGTAGAACATTTTCACTGAACAAATAAATGTTATTCATATTATGAGATGACTATATTACCATGGAGATAAAAGAGATCTTTTCTCATCTCCATGGTATTACTTAATCTAAGCATGGAAGTAAGTGCATGATCTAAGTGCCAGTATTAGGAATACAACTTGAGATGTCAAATACTTTAAAGGGCGGTGGTTATCATGTTTTTTTCCTTTTAGTTTCATCACAAAGTATCACATTTGTACTTAATTACTTTTGCCCAAACACTGTTATTCATACCATTTCACAAGATACAGACTGGTAGAAATTTCTAGAATAAACACACAAACAAACACACATATTCTCCTAAAATGAGCTCTATGCGCATTACTTAACGTAGTAGTCTATCAATAAAAATCACAAGAACTATAGAAAAGAAAAACAAATTAAAACTAGTTAAATTGACTACAGTGACATGTTTTAGTGCTTTCTTAAATAATGAATGAATGTGAGACTGAATGGCAGATTGAGAAGGGTATGCAATTCCAAATATTTGGATCTGAATATTGGAATGCACGTTCACAGTATGATTTAGTCTTGGTGCGTGGTTTCGTTAATATATCAGGGGGAAAATTCTTCTCCTCTGGGGTTCCGTATCAGGGGGAAATTCTTCTCCTCTGGGGTTCTCCACACGTGTCCGGGGGGAACCTCGTCTGGTCTCTCTATCGCGTCCCCTTGAGGTACGGGATCGGAAAGTCACTGACGCCTTACAGTCAAATAAGACACACACAACGAAATACGTTTCAACTCTCGTCTTAGTCGGTCATTCGAGCACTCTATAAGACACAGCGCCCTGGGGAAAAAATCCCCAAGACTATCGCAAAGCTGACCCAAGACTAGCCCAAGACTACGTCAAGAATCGTCCCAAGACTCTCCAGGACTGCACTGCGTCAAGGCTCTCTAGGACTGGACTCTCGACTGCGTCTCTCGTGGTGTACTCGTCAAGACCAACTCAAAACTCTCTTTATTCATTTTCAAAACTCTAACCAATTACAAAACAGTGAAAAGACTCTAGGGCGTAACCTTCAATCATAAAGCCAATCACACTAAGTACTGAATACGTCATATCTTTTGATTAATCGTTCACTACATTAATAACTACGGATACCAACTGTCAGAAATCGTAGTCAGAATAGCGACGGTTATCTCGTAATTAGTTCCAAATCACTGAGTCGAGTTCCGTCCAAAACTTCAAATAGGCCTAAACGATGACAGACATAACACAGCAATTCGCTAATAATCAGCTAATTAAGTCGGTCAACAGATACGCAAAAACAAATTCATGACAAATATACGATTGTCTGATGACGAGCGCAATTGTCCAGCGGGATGGTATATATGTAGAAGATCTGACAGGTATAGTGGTTCAGTGTTACTTATTGATAAGTAGCACAAACTTGAAATTTTATATTCAATACTTCTGTTAACTGCAACGGGATTTGTTTGAAAGTGAGCGTTTTGTTTTATTTTTGAAATGAAAGTGCGCATGTCCGAAGACAAGGTAGAAACACAATAATCTCGCATGCATGTATTACATACTTACGCGTGTACATAAAACTCCCAATATTTCTTCAAGATATCTACTACGCAGATTCGACTTTTAAATGCTTCTTAGTCGTTTTATCATTTTAAGGTTTAAAACATTTCCCCGTGTATAATAAAATGAATTGCTCTTTTGCTGAAAAACAACATTTAGGCTCAAAATCATACAGACAATTGTTCTCACATTTGGTATCAGCGCCACTTTAAAAGCCAAAATTGCTAATTGTGCTGTTACGTTCGTAGTTGTTTGTTTACTAGTCTTTCAGACAACAAAACACGTCAACGTCGCGCCGTGCCAAAAACACATACTACTACATCGGCCTTCACGCATTCAAATAAAGATCCATTGAAGCCTTAACATTTTTCAATATATTTATACTATAGTTCAGTGAGACGCTACGCGAAAGTTATACATAAGAAACTGTTTATCGGATATTCCTCATATTCTCAGGTCGGACATAAGGGCAACTTCACCGCCTGGCAACCTTCACGGTGAAAACAAAGTCCGAAAACCCCCAGAAAAATGTACTTTGGGAGCATCTCCTGAACAGTGTAACAAGATTACCTCTACACATATAAATTTAATGGTCAGGATTACTTCAAAGTTGATTTTGTGCTGTTTCCTCGACTTTAGCTGTACAGCGCTCCAAAGCAGCTAGCGCAGAGCCCATGGAATAGACTGCCCAGCCGTGGTAATTTTTATTTTCTTAAATCGTGGTCCGACGCGTAATTACCATGACTGGTCGATTCTACGTCAATGCGGGGGATTCTACAAACTCATTCTAAAGGAATTTTCATATAAAACAATAAAATTGCCACGACTGGGCCAGTCTATCCATGAAAACACTTAATACTGTAGTGCGCGTCTTAACAACGCCGAACTTTCTGTGACATAGCTCCGCCCTGAGAATTGATGAATTATTTTCAGTGTGTACTATTTTTACGCAAAACAAATATGAAAACAAGCCCCAAGATGGACCATTTGTGAGGTTCATTGTCATGTGATACTTTTTTGAGTACGTCATAAAATCTACAATTTTGTAGATAACATCACAGTCCCAACATATATACTAGTAACACACAAATAATTAAGTATATTTTGAAATTTGTGTGGGGCATGTAGGTGGCAATTATTGAAAAATGTAGGCATGGGACTGGCATACATAATAACGAAGTAATGCATGCAACTGTCAATTTGAAACATGGAACTATGGAATTTGCTATGAAATAGGCCATGGACGTGGCCACAGTTGTATACTGTAGAAAGTTGCGAGGCTATGGTCTCAAAACAATTTGAAATCATTGAATTGTCAGTTTTAGAAAGTGGAGCCATTAAAACTGGCCATTTTGAAATGCAGTGATTTGAAACTTTCCATTTTGAAATGTGGTGCAGTGAAACTGGCCATTTTGAAAAGTGGGACCATGAATATGGTCATTTTGAAAAGTGGGACCATGAATCTGGTCATTATGAAAAGCAGAACATGAATCTGGCCATTATGAAAAGCGGAACATGAAACTGGTCATTATAAAAAGCGGAACATGAAACTGGTCATTATGAAAAGCGGAACATGAAACTGGTCATTATGAAAAGCGGAACATGAAACTGGCCATTATGAAAAGCGGAACATGAAACTGGCCAATATGAAAAGCGGAACCTGAAACTGGCCATTATGAAAAGCGGAACATGAAACTGGTCATTATGAAAAGCAGAACATGAATCTGGCCATTATAAAAAGCGGAACATGAAACTGGCAATTATGAAAAGCGGAACATGAAACTGGCCAATATGAAAAGCGGAACCTGAAACTGGTCATTATAAAAAGCGGAACATGAAACTGGTCATTATGAAAAGCAGAACATGAATCTGGCCATTATAAAAAGCGGAACATGAAACTGGCAATTATGAAAAGCGGAACATGAAACTGGCCAATATGAAAAGCGGAACATGAAACTGGTCATTATAAAAAGCGGAACATGAAACTGGTCATTATGAAAAGCAGAACATGAATCTGGCCATTATAAAAAGCGGAACATGAAACTGGCAATTATGAAAAGCGGAACATGAAACTGGCCAATATGAAAAGCGGAACCTGAAACTGGCCATTATGAAAAGCGGAACATGAAACTGGCCATTATGAAAAGCGGAACATGAAACTGGTCATTATAAAAAGCGGAACATGAAACTGGCCATTATGAAAAGCGGAACATGAAACTGGCCATTATGAAAAGCGGAACATGAAACTGGTCATTATGAAAAGCGGAACATGAAACTGGTCATTATGAAAAGCAGAACATGAAACTGGCCATTATTAAAAGTAGAACATGAAACTGGCCATTTTGAAGAGGGGACTATGAATCTGGTCATTATGAAAAGCAGAACATGAAACTGGCCATTTTGAAGAGGGGACTATGAATCTGGTCATTATAAAAAGCAGAACATGAAACTGGCCATTTTGAAGAGGGGACTATGAATCTGGTCATTATGAAAAGCAGAACATGAATCTGGCCATTTTGAAAAGTGTGATCATGAATATGATCATTATGAAAAGCAGAACATGAAACTGGCCATTTTGAAGAGGGGACTATGAATCTGGTCATTATGAAAAGCAGAACATGAAACTGGCCATTTTGAAGAGGGGACCATGAATCTGGTCATTTTGAAAAGTGGGACCATGAATCTGGTCATTATAAAAAGCAGAACATGAAACTGGCCATTATGAAAAGCAGAACATGAAACTGACCATTTTGAAGCGGGGACCATGAATCTGGTCATTTTGAAAAGTGGGACCATGAATCTGGTCATTATGAAAAGCAGAACATGAAACTGACCATTATGAAAAGCAGAGCATGAAACTGGCCATTTTGAAGAGGGGACCATGAATCTGGTCATTTTGAAAAGTGGGGCCATGAATCTGGCCATTATGAAAAGTGGGACCATGAAACTGGTCATTATGAAAAGCAGAACATGAAACTGGTCATTATAAAAAGCGGAACATGAAACTGGTCATTATGAAAAGCGGAACATGAAACTGGCCATTATAAAAAGCGGAACATGAAACAGGCCATTATAAAAAGCGGAACATGAAACTGGCAATTATGAAAAGCGGAACATGAAACTGGCCAATATGAAAAGCGGAACCTGAAACTGGCCATTATGAAAAGCGGAACATGAAACTGGCCATTATGAAAAGCGGAACATGAAACTGGTCATTATAAAAAGCGGAACATGAAACTGGCCATTATGAAAAGCGGAACATGAAACTGGCCATTATGAAAAGCGGAACATGAAACTGGTCATTATGAAAAGCGGAACATGAAACTGGTCATTATGAAAAGCAGAACATGAAACTGGCCATTATTAAAAGTAGAACATGAAACTGGCCATTTTGAAGAGGGGACTATGAATCTGGTCATTATGAAAAGCAGAACATGAAACTGGCCATTTTGAAGAGGGGACTATGAATCTGGTCATTATGAAAAGCAGAACATGAAACTGGCCATTTTGAAGAGGGGACTATGAATCTGGTCATTATGAAAAGCAGAACATGAATCTGGCCATTTTGAAAAGTGTGATCATGAATATGATCATTATGAAAAGCAGAACATGAAACTGGCCATTTTGAAGAGGGGACTATGAATCTGGTCATTATGAAAAGCAGAACATGAAACTGGCCATTTTGAAGAGGGGACCATGAATCTGGTCATTTTGAAAAGTGGGACCATGAATCTGGTCATTATAAAAAGCAGAACATGAAACTGGCCATTATGAAAAGCAGAACATGAAACTGACCATTTTGAAGCGGGGACCATGAATCTGGTCATTTTGAAAAGTGGGACCATGAATCTGGTCATTATGAAAAGCAGAACATGAAACTGACCATTATGAAAAGCAGAGCATGAAACTGGCCATTTTGAAGAGGGGACCATGAATCTGGTCATTTTGAAAAGTGGGGCCATGAATCTGGCCATTATGAAAAGTGGGACCATGAAACTGGTCATTATGAAAAGCAGAACATGAAACTGGTCATTATGAAAAGCAGAATATGAAACTGGCCATTTTGTACAGAGGAACATGAAACTGGCCATTTTGTGAAGAGGAACATGAAAGTGGCCATTATGAAAAGCAGAACATGAAACTGGCCATTTTGAAAAGCGGGACCATGAATCTGGTCATTATGAAAAGCAGAACATGAAACTGGCCATTATGAAAAGCAGAACATGAAACAGACCATTTTGAAGAGGGGACTATGAATCTGGTCATTATGAAAAGCAGAACATGAAACTGTCTATTATGAAAAGCAGAACATGAAACTGGCCATTTTGTACAGAGGAACATGAAACTGGCCATTTTGAAAAGCAGAACATGAAACTGGCCATTTTGTAAAGAGGAACATGAAACTGGCCATTTTGTGAAGAGGAACATGAAAGTGGCCATTATGAAAAGCAGAACATGAATCTGGTCATTTTGAAAAGCAGAACATGAAACTGTCCATTATGAAAAGCAGAACATGAAACTGGCCATTTTGAAGAGGGGGCCATGAATCCGGTCATTTTGAAAAGTGGGACCATGAATCTGATTATTATGAAAAGCAGAACATGAAACTGGCCATTATAAAACGCAGAACATGAAACTGGCCATTTTGAAGAGGGGACCATGAATCTGGTCATTATGAAAAGCAGAACATGAAACTGGCCATTTTAAAGAGGGGACCATGAATCTGGTCATTTTGAAAAGCAGAACATGAAACTGGCTATTTTGAAGAGGGGACCATGAATCTGGTCATTTTGAAAAGTGGGACCATGAATCTGGTCATTATAAAAAGCAGAACATGAAACTGGCCATTATGAAAAGCAGAACATGAAACTGACCATTTTGAAGCGGGGACCATGAATCTGGTCATTTTGAAAAATGGGACCATGAATCTGGTCATTATGAAAAGCAGAACATGAAACTGACCATTATGAAAAGCAGAGCATGAAACTGGCCATTTTGAAGAGGGGACCATGAATCTGGTCATTTTGAAAAGTGGGGCCATGAATCTGGCCATTATGAAAAGTGGGACCATGAAACTGGTCATTATGAAAAGCAGAACATGAAACTGGTCATTATGAAAAGCAGAATATGAAACTGGCCATTTTGTACAGAGGAACATGAAACTGGCCATTTTGTGAAGAGGAACATGAAACTGGCCATTATGAAAAGCAGAACATGAAACTGGCCATTTTGAAAAGCGGGACCATGAATCTGGTCATTATGAAAAGCAGAACATGAAACTGGCCACTATGAAAAGCAGAACATGAAACAGGCCATTTTGAAGAGGGGACTATGAATCTGGTCATTATGAAAAGCAGAACATGAAACTGGCTATTATGAAAAGCAGAACATGAAACTGGCCATTTTGTACAGAGGAACATGAAACTGGCCATTTTGAAAAGCAGAACATGAAACTGGCCATTTTGTAAAGAGGAACATGAAACTGGCCATTTTGTGAAGAGGAACATGAAAGTGGCCATTATGAAAAGCAGAACATGAATCTGGTCATTTTGAAAAGCAGAACATGAAACTGTCCATTATGAAAAGCAGAACATGAAACTGGCCATTTTGAAGAGGGGGCCATGAATCCGGTCATTTTGAAAAGTAGGACCATGAATCTGATTATTATGAAAAGCAGAACATGAAACAGGCCATTATAAAACGCAGAACATGAAACTGGCCATTTTGAAGAGGGGACCATGAATCTGGTCATTATGAAAAGCAGAACATGAAACTGGCCATTTTGTAAAGAGGAACATGAAAGTGGCCATTATGAAAAGCAGAACATGAAACTGGCCATTTTGAAAAGTGGGACCATGAATCTGGTCATTTTGAAAAGCAGAACATGAAACTGGCCATTATGAAAAGCAGAACATGAAACTGGCCATTTTGAATAGGGGACCATGAATCCGGTCATTTTGAAAAGTGGGACCATGAATCTGATCATTATGAAAAGCAGAACATGAAACTGGTCATTATGAAAAGCAGAACATGAAACTGGTCATTATGAAAAGCAGAACATGAAACTGGCCATTTTGTACAGAGGAACATGAAACTGGCCATTTTGTGAAGAGGAACATGAAAGTGGCCATTATGAAAAGCAGAACATGAAACAGGCCATTTTGAAGAGGGGACTATGAATCTGGTCATTATGAAAAGCAGAACATGAAACTGGCTATTATGAAAAGCAGAACATGAAACTGGCCATTTTGTACAGAGGAACATGAAACTGGCCATTTTGAAAAGCAGAACATGAAACTGGCCATTTTGTAAAGAGGAACATGAAACTGGCCATTTTGTGAAGAGGAACATGAAAGTGGCCATTATGAAAAGCAGAACATGAAACTGGCCATTTTGAAAAGTGGGACCATGAATCTGGTCATTTTGAAAAACAGAACATGAAACTGGCCATTATGAAGAGCAGAACATGAAACAGGCCATTATGAAAAGCAGAACATGAAACTGGCCATTATGAAAAGCAGAACATGAAACTGGCCATTTTGAAGAGGGGACCATGAATCCGGTCATTTTGAAAAGTGGGACCATGAATCTGATCATTATGAAAAGCAGAACATGAAACTGGACATTATGAAAAGCAGAACATGAAACTGGCCATTTTGACGAGGGGACCATGAATCTGGTCATTTTGTAAAGTGGGACCATGAATCCGATCATTATGAAAAGCAGAACATGAAACTGACCATTTTGTAAAGAGGAACATGAAACTGGTCATTATGAAAAGCAGAACATGAAACTGCCCATTTTGTAAAAAGGAACATGAAACTGGCCATTATGAAAAGCAGAAGTGAAGAATATTTTGAGGATATGGTCTCAAAACAGTATGAATTTGAAATCATCAAATTGTCAGTTTTAGAAAGTAGAACCCATTAAAAAAAGGTCATTTTGAAAAGTTGGATAATGAAACTGGCCATTTTGGAATGCGAGATAATAAAACTCCATTTTAGAAACCTTTGAGCAGTCCCATAACTTTTCCTGAGGGACTGTGCTGTGAGGTAATGAAAGTAGACATTTTGGAAAGCTGTTATCATTGAAAAGGGCAAGGAAATTATTCATATCCAGTGTTATGTATGAAGATTATATTGCTTATTGGTTCTTGCCAGTTGTCTTGGTAATATCAACAATTATACAAACATATGTGCAATTGTGTTTTTATTACTTAAAACATCACTCTTTTTTTTGAAATACAGAGTGAAACAAAACTTGAAAAAATACCCCTACATGCGCAATAAAAATAAGCTGTGGAAGGAAAGTACAAATAATTAAACATTCTCAAATATTTTATTGTTAAAGAGGGTTGTCAGCAGAGGCATCATATAATTTAATATTAAAAGTGTTGCATATAATATCCATAAGAGAAAATCAATAATAGCACTTAAACCTTTTTATTTTTTGAGTCAAATTTTTGGTCTGAATCATACTTTTCAATATTTTTTTTGGAATGGTTAGAATAAGTTCAAATCCAGAATATATAGTTTGTTGAGTTGAGAACTGAAATCTAAATTAAGAAAGTTATTTATTGCCAAACAAAATGCATAGCAATCATGTAAACATAGCTAAACATACATTAATCATCAAATATTACATCCTAAACTGAAAAATTTGCAATTCAAATTCTATCCAGAGATTTTTTGGTTTCGAATTTGCATATTGGTGGTCACACTGCATTATGGGTAACTGAGAAAATAGAATTACAGCTGTATAATCTCAATAAATTAGTGATCATGGAATACACAACTTCAAATATTGTCGATAAATCTTTCGCACATTTGGATTTCAGAAAAGCAGCATAATAAATAAGATAAAATTAAGGTCAAAGCACTTTTCGTCATGCTCACATAAAACACATATTGCATAGAAATATACATTTATATAAAAAGCATTCAATATATACATAAAATCACAGAATTTTTCAATTAAAAAATTACACTTTACACCCATTACATTCTGCATGAAATAGAAAATTCCAAATTATTATTAGTTAACTATTCTACAACCCGCTCTTGCCAAAAAAAATATTTGCGATAATTTTAAATGCCCTTTGCTGTAATGGATAAATGTAAGGGTTATGACACTTGGAAGTGGAACTCAAAAGATTATTGTTGCATTTTTAGGAAGATATTCGATTGCAGGACAATTTGCTAAAAATATTGCAATGTCACAAAACTTTTTCTTCTACAAAATAGAATTCTGTAAATTGACAAAGGAGTTGAACTTGATTGGTTGATTTAATGTTGTGACACTCACCAGCAACCACACTTATGTTTTGAAAGCTTGTGAGAAGTATTTTGTTTTTCAAAGCCTGCTTATTCACAAAAAGTACCACCAAATGTGCACAATACCATGGTAGGAAACAATAAAATATAAAGGTTTGAATTTTAAAAGTTCAGTTTAATGATATTCAAGGTATATGATGTTGGCCCTGGGCCACCACAAATTTAGTAAATTAAAAATATTACCATTCATTGAATTAGAATGAACTCTATGCCCTTTGCTATGGCAACAGTTGTTGTTAAGCTGAGTAGTCAAGCACTCCATTACACCATATGCCATGACTTGCAAAACATAGAACCAGCAGATTTGCAATGAAATCCCCACTGGCCTATCAAAATTCAAAATACAAGTATTTTACAGTCAACCAACCCCACCCACAAAATGGGGAAAATACGTATGTGATTATTTTTTTTCACAAAAACAAATATTAATTACAAAGTGAAACTTGTGACTGGAAATGTCAACTGTGCAAATCTTCAAAGATAGACGCTACTGGAAACGTTTTTGACAAGGACTTGCCTCTTTTAAGATAAACTGAATTATGATTCTATCACAAATCAACCCACCCAAATTTGAAATATTATCGTGGAAACAACCTTGCAGAATATTAAGAGCATTTTAACCCTGCTTCACACGCATCAAATCAGAACCCCCCCCACCAAATTAAAGTTAGGAAATATAAAAAATATCTTGATAACATCAGAATACAATTCATCAAGTGCATAGTGTAGATAAAGTTTTTCTAAATAAAGTTCAAGTCAGCTAAAATTTATGTTTATTCCCATATTATGTTGTACATTCTGACAAAAAAACCCATCTAGAACTGTGTGCTGAGGAAAAATCCCAAATTTGCGCGAGACTGGTTAGACAGGTCATTGTATTTGCTACATGTAGTGTATGATATTTTAGGTACAGACTGTTGTGCAATACTGTAAAATACTTTATTTTAACTGGAATTAATTTTCGCTGAAAAACTGAGAGTTTTGTATGGAATTTATTTTCACTGATTTTTGATGAGTTGTATGTAAAATATAGAAAAAAAGGTATATTCGCTGGATTATATTTTCTCTGAATCATTCCTTCAGCAAAAATAGTGAAAATTAATTCAAAGCGAAATTAAAGTATTTTACAGTGAGCTAAAATAGAATACATGGGAATAAATAGTCATATCATAAAATATTACTGTAAAATCTGCAATAAAAGCAGCGGCTTCTATTAAAATGGTACAATACAACACAGGGGATGCGGCTTCTATTAGAGCATCTACACGTATGAGAAATGGTGAATTTTTGGTGTGCGACTTATTTTAGAAATGCGACTTCTAATACAGATTTTACGGTAATTCATATACATGTACATAGTCATTCTGTTGGGAGCCTAACAAACTTTATATTACTATGATATCATTTAGGAAATTTACAAGACATATTTGTGTGAATTCACAGAAAACATTTGTAACAGGATAAATGTAATTAAAGATATTTAAATACTTTCAAGTGATCAAATCACAAAACTAGTGAAAGCCAAAAAAACTTTGTTACAATATAACAATTGAATATGGTAACCTCTTGGGCATATTTCATATGCCAGTGGGGAAAAAAAAATCTTAAAATAAAACTTCTGATATATTTACTGAATATTCTTAAAAATTTCTGATAATAAATTACTGATATGTTCATACATTCTTTATTCAATATGGCAGTTTGTGAAAAATAATTATATGAATAAAGAAGTCAACTTTTAAATGATTGATATGTGAATGGAATAAATAAGTGCCCTCAATCACAAAATATTCATCATTACTGGACTACCTAAGTGGTTTTCTATGTGGAACTAGAGAAAGAGCAGGAGCAATAATCAAGAAATATCAAAAAAACTTCAAAATGGCAGTTCAAAAAAAAGTAAATAAACAAATAAATAAAGTATTAGCATAGATTTGAAAAACAGAGAGGTTCTATTTTCAAAATTTTCAACATTTGTTTTTTATTGAGTTGAGTTTAGGCACTAAATGAGGTTTCTTCACTACATAGCACCATACAACTAACTTTCTATAAATAAAAGATTTCCGCTTGGTGGTGGTCTAACTGACTTAAAAAAAAATCTCTTCAAAAATGCAAGGAAATGGAATACTTCAGTTAAATATATAACTTGGCAAATCTCGTGAACTTGGAAGAGCATCCTAAATACTCTTCCATTTATGGACTGCCCCCTCAATTTATTGGTATATGGTTGGAATATTCCATTTTCAATGGGGGTGCAAAGAACAAACTACAATGAAACTATTCCATTTGAGCAAACTGTTATAAAATAGAGGGTACAAAAATATTAGCAGCCAACTGCATAGTCAAGCTTTCACTGACGGGTAGAATAATCTATGTTGTAAGGGGGGTGTTATTTAGCCAGAAGTGACTCTGAAACTTTCCAGCGCATCAACTTGTGATTGTAGCGAATCAACTTTGAGTCTAGTCCTATCAAGCCATGTTTGCTGTTCATCAACGGCAATTTTCAAAGCAGCGATAGACGCTGCAAAATCAGTCTCCGTAAAAGTATTCCTTGCTGCGGCTATCCTTTCAGCATATCCAGACAATTGGGAAGTGTCAATCGTTCCAATGTTTTCCAAACTCGCAAGAAGCAATTTCAAGTCAGTCTCCGTCTGAGCCACCATGACCAAAGCCTGATTTGATTGGTCAGTTGCCTCCAGGACTGTTGCTTCTAGCGTATCCATAGTGGTGGCATAATCATTACATATCGCTTGTTGCGGTGCTACTAACGTGGTATTGATGGATTTTACATCCTGAATCAACGAGTCAGTGTCTGTTAATTTCGCGGCAGCTTCTTCGGCAAGTTGGTTAGCTCGGTTATTAGCAGGTGCCACGCTCTATAACAAAAAAAACATAGTATATCTGTAATCATGTTCTACTTTGAGCCAAATTCAATTTTTTCTCTACTGAGCATGTTACTGCACATCAGACAATGCATTATGGGAGAAAAACTTTCATTGTATATAATGGAAAACCATTATCACGATTATATGTCAAATTTTCGAAAATTTTGAGATATGAAGAAAGTATCCCACCATAGTTACCAGTGGAAAAATGCCAATTTTGACCAATTTTCATGTGGCTTGGGACACTTGTATCTTGAAAATGATTTTTGGTATCCTGATGGTATGACCTTGTAATGATGAAAATATGCCGAAAATGACATTTGGCTTGAATCTCTGCAATATACTGTATTTGTGTACAGCACCATATGTTTACAAGTAATATTGTAAAATAACATGTGCATTTATAAGCCTGGCAATTTATACCAATTCATTAAATATTCCAATCCATTGTACTTGTATAACTTCAATACTCCCATCTCATATTGGAATATGCTAATGTGTTTAACTAAGAGTTGTCATGACTACACCAGAAAGCTACATTGTACATAACCAGATAGCGATCCACAAATAATTACCCAACATGCAACAAACACCTACAGTGTAGTAAAAAATGTGTGTATATATGAACAACAGGACTTTATTATATTATAAAAACTATATAATTTCTGAAAGCTACTAACTACCAACCTCTCTTTCAGCTTCAGCCATGTTGAATGCTTCATCTGCGATACTCAAAGCAGAATCGGCATGCAGTTCAGAATCAGATAGTTCACTTTGTATCGCCCTGGCTTCTAATGTCGCACTGTTACTCAATTCTACAACACTTGCCACAGTGTCCATTGCTGTATCAGCTGCCTGCTCAACTTCTGCAATTGTAAATGAATATTTTCAAACCTTTGCCATAGCACATACTCATTGTAATTTAGAATTGTTTCAATATTAGACAGAGCTGAAAAAAACATTGTTTTTCCCACATTCTTGGTCTTGTAATTTTAGATAATTAACCTTTTCATCACCAGACTATAAACGGGACTATTTTGAGAATTTTTGATGAAAAGAGAGAACTGGTGGTGAAAAGGTGAAAAGTGCTTCATTGCCTTGGAAACATAGCAGTACAATTAACATCTTACCGTCTACAATGCTTTCAAAATTTTCTAATGTATTTAACATCTCATTGGCTGCATCGAATGTTGCTCCTGATAATTCCAGAGCACTGTTTGCAAGTGTATATGCATTTGTTGACCTGTCATATCTTGCGGTAACATCTGCGGTGACTGTGTTAACTTCAGCCAGGGTAATGTCAGTTATATTGCCAGCATCTGCCACTTCATCAATGATATATAGATTTTGTTCAAGTGCCTGAGTGGCCTGAAAAAAAAACATTTTTTTTTGCTCAGTTTTTGTTTTAAATCAGAAATTTCTATACAATGAAACCTGTCAAAACCAAACACCAAAGGAATTGTTCAGTTTACATAGGTTTTTTATACAGTGAAACCTGTCTAAACCAAAAACACCAAAGGAATTGTTCAGTTTACAGAGGTGTTGGTTTATGGAGGTCCTCTATACAGTGAAACCTGTCTAAACCAAACACCAAAGAAATTGTTCAGTTTACAGAGATGTTGGTTTATGGAGGTCTTCTATACAGTGAAACTTGTTTAAACTAAACACCAAAAGAATTGTTCAGTTTAATAAAGGTCTTTTTACATATATAGTTTAACTTATCTAAACCAGACAACAAAAAGTTTGGACTGAGAGAATTTGTCAGTTTACAACCAGTATCGTAGTTTCCTGTGAACAACTGATCATTCCAATAAAACTGTATTTTGATTTTTTTTTATTGAAATTTCAGAATTGAATTCGAATAATACTAAAAAAAAACAAACATAGTAAACAGCCAATGAAAAAAAGTAGATGTATCATACGCGACAAGGCTTCAGTAGTTTTATTATGTTTACTAATTAAATATGTATTTTTTTCCTTGCAAAAATTAAAACCCAAAGGTTTATATATAACAGAGGTACATTACTTGGGGTTTGCAACTCGCATAGTACTGTATGGTGACATCATGTCAAGATCCCATTCAAGTCTCTTCTCGTAGATAGCGAGACTGAGGCTACGACCTTCTGACATGACACATATCAATGTTCAAGGTTTGTAATGAAAAAATAAAACTTTTCTTGTCGCTATCATAGTGAAAAATGTAATACATCGAAAATGTACAGAAAATATAGTTCTCGTAATCCGTCATACCGTGGGCAGCTATTTTGATCCACCTGGACATCCCAGTATCCTAGTTACCTCGGGCATGCGCATTCGCATTTTTCTGAGTTGGAACGCTTATGCGAGAGCGAGATTGTGACGGGATCTTGGTATCATGTCACCGTAGTTACAAACCCCAAGTAATGTACCTCTGATATAAAATGCAATGAAATAAGTCCCCCCATAAAAAGTTGAAGGATAACTTAATTTAAATTAATTAGAACTCAGTACTACTTTCCAAGTGGAAGGATACAGCATTGTGTGACTTGCATCACATAGTACTGACACTGCACAATGGCATATAAGCAGTTGTGATGCGGCAAACCAAATCCTTAAAATAAATTACCTGATTTTCAATAGCGCCAGCCTGTGCAATCTTAACACTAGCAGAGTCTATTAGATTTTCGACATCAGTATCAGCGTTGTCATTTGGCGACATAGCCTTCGTCAGTGCTGCAGTGGCTTCCTGATTGGTGGACTGTGCACGGCTCAACATTTCTGTTGCTTGGCTATCTAAGTTTTCGCTTTTCTGTTGTACAAATGTAGCAGCAGAACGGAGATCAGACACACGGTTTGTGGTGTTATCATGAAGTAGCTGGGCTTCCTGTACAGTCTGCAAATAAAAAAATAAATTGCATCAACTTTGGGTGCATGCTAAAATATTACAACCTGAAAATTATTTTCGAATATAATATATATATTTCAATATAACCAGCAGAAATACAGAAGAGATCACAAAATTTAAATATCAAGAATTCATAAGAAAAAAGATGCGCTGTACACAACTCTTAAATATGTAAACATGTATTATGAAAATCCCATTCTGCGCCAGTTCCCACATGTATTGTTCAAATTTATTCTTTGACAGCTTCCCAATCTGGTTAAAACTAAAGAGCCCTTTGTGTACTCAATTCCATTTAGAGAGTGAACATTTACTTTTGAAATGTACTGCTTTGTTGTTAGAAACAAGCATTATGAGTGGATGCTCGAAATTGCAAGATTTGAATGAGAATCCCAAATAGAATTGGTCAGATTTATTTCCGGCTTTCACAACAAACAGAAACAGTTATTAGTAATGTGATAAAAATTATATATAAATTGAATCTTTTTATTGAAATCTAATAATCAATTTAAGTAACTTTAATGGGAACGCCATCACATGTCAAACTTAAATAAACTTGTCTTAGAAATCCTTACTACCGGGGTATATATATTTAATTACAACTTAGGTAAAGAAAAATTTCTGACATGTACTTGCGTACCTATCCACTAGGTAACTGGAACCAACAACCAACAAACAAACAAACAATTACCTGTAAAGCCTGTAAAGCACTCTGTCTGGCGGCTTCTGTTTTTGTTGACATATCATCGACTTGTGCTTCTAAATCTGCGATATCACCCGTTGTAGAACTGGCAGCCGATGTGATCTGTATATCAAGTTTATTTAAGTCAGACTGCAATGCTTGTAGAGTTATCTGAGCTTGCTCTAATGTACCTGAAATACATCAAAGTATATAATTTGTCAAATAAATAGTATATTATCAACATTTTAATCAGATTGTGGAACACCAAAACTAATTTATCAAACTCCCAGTGCCAACAAAAAAATCAGTCATACTGTAAGAAATATATCACTACCCACCACTGTTCAGCATGTTGTAAGAGTCGGTAATTCTCTGTTCTATTGTGTCGATTGTGTCTTTACTTCCAGCAACATTGTCAACTGCTTCATTGATATCAACGTTGGTCTCGTTGACAGCATTAGTGATGTCATTACTCAGCAGACTCATCAAGGTCTGCATTGTGCCATTCAATGATTCTATTCTTGCATTCAAATCATCTTCTTCGGCGACTGCTTCATTGATCTATTTTTTTTTTCAGAATATGACAAATTCAGATTTTGCTAGTTCAGAAAATGTGAAGGAGTTAAAATTTCAGTCGAATTCTTCAGGGATTTAGTGTTTTTCATGAAATTTATAGTTCTCGTTAACCCTTTAAGACTCCCGCCAAAATTTTAGAGTAACATTTGACATATTTTAGGTATTTCTCATCAATTTCATTATGAATTTTGGACTGAATAAACATATTTTTTTCATTGGCTACAGATCTTGATGAAAATTTGTGTAAATAAGAACACTGTAGCACATTTAACTGAGGAATTCTTTAACCTTTACACCAACGGTTCTCTCTTTTCATCACAAATTCACAAAATAGTCCTGTTTATAGTCTGCAGAAGATTGGGACAAATATAGCCAAATCTTTTGAGTTAAAACTAAAAATTGACTCAAATTGTGTCTGTTGGCTCCAAAATTAGAGTTCATTTCTAGAAACATTAAAGAATATAAGAAAAAAAGTACAAAAATTGGGCAAGAAAGTCTAGTGGTCATTAAAATCATTAAAAGGGTATAAGCTACATTTGTTTTAATTTTTCACTATTTTTAAATCCATGTCCTGATACCAAATAAAAAAAGTTACGTTACAAGGTGCAACTTTTAGTACAGTTTCATCTCGCTTTTAAACATACCACACTCAACTAAACTTACATTTGCTGCCAGCTCCATTATCACATCTTCTGTCTCTTGTAGTCTGATGTAGAATGGTCCAAGTTCTGTTGTGTTGTCTTGACTACTCAAATACCCTACAAAGTCTGTTAAGTTTTGTGTCAACTCTCTTAATTTGGTCATTTCTTCATCAATAACGTCATAGCAACTATCACATGCTGGAAGAATACACAAGATAATAAACCAATATTATTTGATGTCACTGCTTGAAGTCTTTAATGTGCAAATTTCGAGTGCCATTTGCGATATTGCATGGTGGGCTATGTGACAACGCTATGACCATCTTTCTATCACAATAGCATTATGGCAATAGGTGATTTTCCGTTCAACTGCAAGATCTCGCGAGATGCATGAAAGACACACGTCGAACGTCTGCCACAAAAATTGAACGATTTGATTTTGAACTCGAATTTCTTTATTTCGTAGCTCACATTGACCGACCGATCTTCAACAGAGGAATATTGCTTTCGAATACCCTGACTTAATCAAAATTGCCCATCATCAAATGTGTACATTACATTATTAAGCATAGAAATGCCCCCCAAAATATTTTCACGTTTGTCGAATCCCACGTGATGTTTGACGCCACTACGACGCTATGACCTTTGTTTGTTCTGTTTTTTACGTTCGATTTCACGCATAACGCGTGATTCTCGCAGTGAACGGAAAATGGTCTACTTAATGCACTATCCTAGCATTAAGCAGGCACACAATACAAACACCTGCGAACAATAACCAAAAATGTTCCACCAATTTGCATTCATTAGTGAATGATTATCAATCGGCCAGTGGATTTAGTCTTCATGACTGTGGCGCCCTCACCCAGGGTAGTGAGGGGGTCAACCTTTTTTGATGTTATCCCAGACATGATTAAACTTGGGTCTACCAATCATGAGTATGATGTAATAACCACAACAATATTTAAAAAAAATAAAATCACGAAACAAAATATGGATCACATGCATCGATCATAGCCTAACCTTTTCACCACCAGTTCTCTTTTTTCATCACAAATTCACAAAATAGTTCCGTTTTTTGAGTAAAAACTGAAAATTAACTCAAATTTTGTCTGTTTGATCTAAAATTATGGTTCATTTCCAGAAATATTGAAGAAAATATGAAAAAAGTGCAGAAAAATTTAGGCGAGAAAGTCTGGTGGTGAAAAGGTTATTAAAGTCACTATTATAAGGTTAACTCAAAGGTAATATAGGACAGAAATAATGAAGTACAAGTGTACATGTATTATAAGTGACACAAGTTAAAAGAAGCATCATGAAGTGTTCATATCTATTGTTATTTATTGAATCATCTATTGATGCAGTTTCTATAGAAACAGCCCATGTCACAAACAATGTTGTATACAAGGATTCTACTTCAGACACTATGTCAGTAGTTGTAGGTATATGCAATACTTACGAACACATCCTGAATCATAATCGTAAAAATTGTCTTTGCATCGAGCACATTGCTTTCCTCCATAATTACCAATACATGTACATTGACCGCTACCATTGTCACACTCCATGACTCCACCAGTACCAGTTGTATTACAGTTACACGCTAAGTAATAAAATCAAATCATTATCTATACGATGTACACCCTGTAGAAATCATCAAGAGGTCGTCTATCAAGCCCCCCCCGAAAAAAAATCAAACTTCAAACTATACGTGTAATTAGCACAATAGCCTGTCTCATTGTTTTAGCTCTACTAAAAAGCTAAAATTTCACCCGTTTTTAGAAGCTTTTACAGTGAGAATTATACCCTACAGCTACATGAATATACAGTGATAACAGTGAGTACAATTTCTTGTCTGAATTTTTTTGCTGAAGCCAACTACAGTGATTTTAGATTACTCTAACTCTGACTACATGCTGTCATGTACACTCCAAGGATAACAGGAAGGAGAACAAGCAGAGTAAACAATGGCTACACTAATAAATTAACTGGAGGACAATAGAAGACAACCAGTAAAGTTAACTGCTCAGAAGAAAACCATTTAGAGGACTCCCAAGTCTAATTGAGCCAAATCATCTGTAAAACTGTTACATGTTTGTGCATTGTATGACCTATAATGCTCAAAAAACAAAATGGACACTTGAACAAAGAACAACAATGAGAACAAAGGAGAGACAAATTACTCAAAACAAAGCACAGTGAAAGCCTACTACGAAACTGGTCAAATCAGGTCAAATTTGAAATGGGCAGTAATACTGTAGATGTCATAGCAACAATACCAGTTGAAACATTTAAGGAAGAGAGCTTGAAAGATTTCTTCAGTTCCTTTGACCAGTTACAAGGAAACAATGTGGAGGTCAAGATAAACAAACAATCAGTTACATTGATATCAAATAGGAACTATACTGACATCTGGTTAAGCTGTTTGAAGAAAGCGTACCCAGAGAACCAACACCAATATGAAATTAAACTGAAGGAAAATACTGAACAACTGCATTTAACAAATCAAGATGGCCATACTGTAACTATTAAGGTTTATAGAAATGCAACACTGCTGATACAAGGAAACTCCTACCACAAATATTATCTCATTATCAAAATTAAAAACAATTGATGAGAAATTAAAAGAAGAGTTTACAACTGAGTGGAAAAATGAAATAAATACAGGTTTAATGTGTAATATTAAACCATGTTTATGACTCAAATCTCATGCTCTCTCGCGTGATATTTACATAGATCTCGCACTTTCTCGCGTGGCTCAACATCACAATCAGTTTGTTTCTGGCGCCATATTGGAAGTAGCCTGAAAGTGTTACGGAGCTTCTGCCATTCTCGTTTTATTCACTCACATCTTCAATTTCCGCAACTGAAGTAGTAATTCATCGTGAAATGGACAGCCACAGTATGGTTACACGCCGTAGAGGCAGAAAGCGACGTGAAGTCACAAATACGGCGAGCGAAGTTGGTAGCAATCCCGTATCACTAGAAGAGGTAGAAATTCCTACGACGAGTTCAACCCAAGGTACTGCCGGACGCAAAACTCGACGAACAACAACTTTGGATCCCGAAAACCCTGTTAATTGGACTACACCAGTGTTACGCGAAAAGTTGCGGCAACTTGGAATGAAACTGCCACCGAGCATGAATAGAAAAAGTTTAATCCAAGTCTATGAACTGAACCGAGTAGACGATGATCGTGTTGAAACCGCGGCTACTACCACAGTCGGCACAGCTAACAATAATACCCCGCCCCTACTGTCACCACCGAGTGGGGAGTCATCTGGCAATAATAATACGGATCGTGACGGCAATAATATGGCTACTATTCGCCGAGAAATTGAGGACTTGCGACAAACTGTTTTACATCTTACTGAAACTTTTTGCGGACGAGACTCTAACAATATGGCGTCGTCGCATTCTCTTGGACCCATATCGCACACCAACCAACCAGCCACCGCTCAAGTTTTATCCTTATATGGGAATGACAATAGCAATACTAACGAACGAAGGAAGTTTGGTGTTGCATCACATGACTTGCCAAAGATAGTTTCTGTGTCACCAGCATTGAAAAAGAATATCTTGGAAGGTAAATTCATTAACTTAGCAGCGTTGTTAATCCCCGATCATGAAATTAACGAAAGTCGTTCTATTATGGACTTAGCGGGTAATGAGATTAAAATTAAGGGCAATGGGGGGGGTTATTCTGCAATTGAAACAATTGCATCATTTCGGGGACTTCGCTTATGGGATTAGCTCATATTCCCCCAAGATCATTCATATTTTCTTAGGTATATTTTGCGTGGGTTTTATTATTAGTGTTAATTTTATTATTGTAATTACTAATACCTCATTAACGACTTCACAGGCAGCCCTCGCTGCGTCAATGTCTAAACTCAGTAGTTGCAGCCCCCGCTGCCTCTACCCATAACCTCTTAACTTCATGCAGCCCCCGCTGCATAACCACGGTGTAGCCGCAGCACTCGCTGCCTATACTTTACAGTTGCAGTCATGCTGCAATCTGCCATTCCATACTAACATCATGCAGCTATGCTGCACCAACCAACATGTTTTCAGTCTTATTCTAGTTTGTATTTTAGTTTAGAAACTGTAAGCCAGCTAGTTTACACCTGCTTTGTTCTACATTTTGGGGGCGGCACCAGGGACCATCTTATCAGTCTGTTATGCATTGTCTCACTTTTGTGTACGATGGTCTTGTGGTGTGCCCCCCTATTTGCCAAATAAATTATTGGTTCATGTACATGCTCTTGTGTTTGTGTCATAAATAATGACAATAGGAAAAAATCAAATTCTAAAAATAAACTAAGAACCTACAAACTTTTTAAAACCAAAATAGAACAAGAAAACTACTTAACAATTATGAAAAACAGTGAACTTCGCAAATCCTTAACAAAATTTAGACTTGGCAACCACTGTCTGAAAATTGAAACAGGCCGGCATACAGGATTGGATTTTAAAGACAGAGTCTGCAATATGTGCGACAATGACCATGTTGAAGATGAACAACATTTTGTCATAAATTGTCCTCATTACAATGAAATAAGATTAAAACTTTACATTGTAGCTAATAAACGTATACCAAATTTTGACAAATTTAGTAATGAAAATAAATTCATATCATTACTAAGTGACGAGAAAATGTCTATTCCTTTAGCGCAATATTTAAAAAACTGTTTTAATACAAGACAGCAGCACCTACATAAACTAAGCCAGTAATACATTCCTTGTATTCAACTTATTATCTTTTTTTTTTTTTTTTTTTTTTTATGCCTTTTTGTTCCCTTACTCTTTATGTGGTTATTTTTCTTTTACTAATATCTGATTTGTAACCCTTTTCATCCCCTCCGGGGGATGTTGTGTGTTAATAAATAAAAAAAATGGATAATGAATGAAGGATTAATACTGATGAGACACATACAGAAACAACTACAACTGAAAGTAAAAATCAGCAATAAAGAAACAGATACAACAAGACAACGGCTAAGAAGAACGACCACAAAACCTATAAGATACAGAGATAGTAGTTCAAGTGACTCAGAATCTGAAGAGGTAACCACTGATCCTGACAACAAACATCAACTGAATGATGACATCACAACTAATCAGACTAGGATCGCTAACTCAATTACGACAAATATTGGAACAAGAACACCAAGCACCAGGCCCAGATATCAACACACACCAACATCGATGATAAGAGAAGAAACACCAAGTAAAATTCCTGTAAGCATAAACAAATCGATAACAAGTCATGATTACAACAAAGATGATACTAATATGCTACAAACAATTATAGAAATGATGGAAGAAAAACATGACAAATATATGATGATGATAACTGAACTGGATGCAAAAGTCTCAACCAGTCAAAACGACATTCTCAAGAAAATATCTAATGACACCAACAAAGAACAAATCGGAAGTGAAATATCAAAGAAAGATAAAGAAATACAGTCCCTAAAAGAACAGCTGCAAAATAAAGAAAAGATATTAGAAACTACAAAACAGTCATTAAATAAGGAATCAGAAGACAATGCCTGGAAATCTATCAAGATCACACGACTTAAAGATGATGTACAAAGGAAAACTGCAGAAATTGAAAGACTAAAAGAGGAACATACAAAACAACTACAACAATTCCAAAGTGACAAAATAAATGCACAAGAACAAACTAAGAATGAAGTACAAGACATTAAATCATCCATAACAACTACAATTATGACAGAATTCCAACAACTTCATGAGAAGATAGATACATCTACTTGTACACCAGTAAATGAACAACTATGGACAGTGGTATCAAAGAGAAACAAATACCAGAAGGATGATTATATTCAAGAAAAAATGTTAACACCACATAAAAGTCCAGTGCGAAATCAAAACAAAAAATATAGTGACGTAGTACGACAACACTCTCACACACCAAAAGAAAACCAAGTCAGCAGGGAAAATTTAAGACCAAATACAAAAGACATGAGTAATGTACGACCATCCAAAATAAGACGAATCCCAGAACAAGTAGAACACTTACTCATCAGTGATTCACAGTCAAAATACATACAAAACAGATATCTCGCCAAGAACCAAATGGTACTCACCTACAGCAGTGCTGTAATATCCAACATTAGAGAAGTCATAGCTGATAATAACTTTCCAACAAGTCTTAGAAGTATTACAATCAACGTTGGTGGAAATGATATCGACAATGACTCAGATGTTCAATCAATAAAGAATGAAATGAAAGAATTACTAGAAGAAACACACAGGAAGTATCCAAGAACAAAGGTGTTCTTATGTGAAATCTTCCCTCGCCAACACTGGAGCAAATCAACATCCAACACTATGAACGCAGTAAACAGATACATCAGAAAAACAGAATCACATGATACAGCATTCATTGTAATGGATAACATAACACCCAACATGTTAGGAAGAGACGGAATACATCTTAACATTGATACAGGAACTCATTGCTTCATTTCTAACATAAATACAAAAATCAACAAGTCTTACCCACTGGAAAGAAGACCGAGAAGAAATCAACCAAGAGAACCAAGAGAATTTCCTGCATCCAGAGAATATAGTCACTCCAACCATACTCACCAACAAAAAAGTGATCCTCTAGACACCACAAATGAGTACAGTGATACAAGAAGACAAAGAAGATATGTACTGCCCTTAGAAAGAAATACTCCCAGAGGATATGATCGATACAACAAAGGGCATAGCATTGAAACACAATTTGAAATAACCTGTTAATGACAGTACAACAAAAAAGAAATAAAAAGTACAATGATACTATGGCACCAAATTACATTACAATTGGTCATTGGAACACTGCTGGTCTAAGATATAACTACAAACCAAGAGAAGGAACTATAGACATTAAAACAGAAGGTTCACTAGATATAGAACCACACATTAAAGATTATCACATATATGGAATGACAGAAACATGGCTGAATACTGAAAGTAAAGAACTAATACCACAACCTAAGGGATATTATACTTATCACAACATTAGGACAAAAAATAAAAAAGCATGGAGGTCATCAGGAGGAATCAGTATTTTCATCAGAAATAGTATCAAAAGTGGAGTCAAGATCATGTCAAAGTCTAGCAACTTCTCTATTTGTTGTCAAATGTCGAAAGACTTCTTCAATCTTGAAATGGACATCTACATAGGTACATGTACTATATATATTCCACCAAAAAATTCCACTTTCTACAATGACAATGACTGCAATCCATATGACGAAATCAACAAAGAAATCCAACAGTATAGCCTCAATGGACATGTCATTATACAAGGAGACTTTAATGCTAGAACAAAAGACCTTGAAGATACAGTTCAAGATGAACAGGACAACCTTCACATAAACATGCCATTACCAGATACATATACATATGATAAAATAGTCAAAAAAAAGGAGAAACACGCATACATGGAAGAATGAATTTGGAGAGGAACTAACACAACTATGTAAAGAAAATCGTCTACGGATATTAAATGGGCGGACTTCAGGAGATTGGTCAGGTCAACTGACATGCTACGGTTATCATGGTGCCAGCACAGTGGACTATGCAATCACAAGTGAAACACTACTACAGAATATCCTTCATTTTAAAGTTGAACAACTACAACAGGCAAGTGACCACTGTCCTATCAAAACTATCTTGAAAATACAAGCAATTCACTGATATGAATGAAGTCCTTAAACCAGTACATCAATGCTATCAATGGAATGCAATGAATAAAGGCATGTACAAGCTATATATGAAGACAAAGGAGAGTGAAGATATTGTGTCCACATTCATAGTAAACAATAATAACAACACAAGTCATGATATGGCAATACAATTCCAAGAGATGATACACAAAATAGCAAACAAATGCTCCATAAAATTAAAAATCAAAGAAAGCTTAGAAAGAACTCCCATGTGCCGAGAGTATTGGAGACACATTAAATATAATTCGAAATTACTTAGCTGAAAACTAATTATGCAAATCAGAAAATTAATATGACCAGATTTGAGTGTAAAACTAATGAGGTCTGCGCAATGTAACAGAAAATCTATGTCTCCAAGTTTAATTGAAATGTGATTAGAACCAAAAAATTATGAATTATTATGCTTATTAGGGAATTAACATGAACAGATTTTTACCCCAAACTAATTAGGTTTGTACATTGTCCTAGAGCATCTTTGTACTAAGTTTCATTGAAATGGAATAATTAGTACCGTGAAAACTCCAAAATTTCGACCCCTCTAAAAATTCGATTGGCTATTTATTTGCCGGGTTTCGGTGTTTTATTTACCTCCAAATTTTCGACTCCACTAAAAATTGCCGACTCATTCTTATTCGAAAATTGCGACCAGTTTTAGTTTTCCCCCAAACGAAAAAAAAAACCGATGTGAGCGTTCAAACGGGACCTTCCTCGAAGGCATGAATCCGGGTTTCTGATTGACTGAGAGATTTTTATTTTATTGGTAACGAAAATATATTCTAAATAAACAAAGTTTCAAATAAAAACGAACACAAAAATCTCAGCATGCTGCGTTTCTGAATTGTTGATTATTACTGTACTCAGTAGTGATTATAATAATGTACACAAAATAAATTTGTTGAATGGTTATGAAATACAAATAAAAGTCAACTAAGTTTCATCGTAAGCGAATGATTCCGGTCTCGTATAAACGTTTGATGCTGTAGGATATCCGCCATGTTCTCTTAGGTCAAATAGGTCAAATCGCTAATTAACCAATCAAAAAGCTGGATGATGCCAACGTGTTCAAATTACCATAGCTTATTTAAATATGTTAATGTTATTGAACGCAATGCGAAGAGATTGATGTTGTAGTACGATATTTTGGCTTGGATTTTGATGCGAAAACGGCATGATTTTTTTTTAAATAAAAAAATTAGTTGTTTTTAAAAAATAAACTGGTCATCTGAAGAATAATTTAACATTGTTCACAGTGATAACAGCTCATTCTCGAAAGGAAGCTTACCCGCTCACGCTAGTCACGATAAAAATCATACACGTGTACTCTTGAATAGACAGACGTCAATGACTACGGTAAAACTTAGACTCTATTTTAGCCGGCAGGATTGATTGAAATGTCCGAAAAATGACGCCAAAATACACCTTAAAAGTCCCATTTTATTTTCTTAAATCCCATTTTATTTTTTAATCCAAGGGCGAATTTACGGCAGAATTTGGTCCCTCAAATAAGGGACACGTGAGCTTTGATTCTAACCGGATACATTGCACTGGGTCGGGGAGATAGTTTGCTAAACTTCCATGTATCTTTTGTCCAATGGGTACCTGTACTTCGAACATTCGCAAGTTTTCCTAGGTAGTGCGAGACAGCTTTGTCTTTTGACCTATTAGTTTTGTGCTGACCTCTTCTGCGCGTCTTGATGTTTTGTTTTGCTTGTCATAATACTCACTGATTGATGACTTTGTTTAGATTTTGAGTTACAACTCAGCCACGACTCTAAAAACATGTCACATTTCTAACGCCAATTATTTAAAACCGGTCGAAATTTTGGAGTTTTTACGGTACTTTAGATATCAGTGTGAAAGCTTAAAATTGGTTAATTATGCAAATTAGGTAATTAATATGTACAGATTGTAACCCACAATTATTCAGGTCTGTCTATTGTCCTACAGCATCCATGTACATTCATTGATATGTGATGTATACAGTATAGTACCTGAGATATCAGTGTGAAAGTTGGTTAATTATGCAAATTAGGTGATTAATATGCACAAATATTTACCGGAAACTAATTGGGTCTGCATAATTCTAGATTCATTGAAATGTAAATGATTAGTACTTTAGATATCAGTAGAAAAGCTGAAAATTAATTATGCAAATTAGGTAATTAATATGCACAATTATTTACCCTAAAACTAATCAGGTCTCTGCATAGTCCTAAAGGATCTATGTACCAAGTTTCATTGAAATGCGATGATTAGTACTTGAGATACCCATGGAAAAGCTGAAAATTAACTAATTATGCAAATTAGGTGATTAATATGCACAAATATTTATCGAAAACAATCAATCTCTGCATAGTCCTTGAGTATGTAAGTACCAAGTTTCATTGAAATGTAATGCTAACTACTTATATCAAATGCTGAAAATTAATTAATTATGCAAATTAGGTAATTAATATGTACTGATATTACCATAAAAACTATCAGGTCTGTGCAGTGTCGTATGACATCTATGTACCAAGTTTCATTTGAAATGTGATGATTAGTACTTGAGATATCAGTGGAAAAACCGAAAATTGACTAATCATTATGCAAATTAGGTAATTAGTATCCACGGATTATTACCAAAAACTAATCAAAACCTAGCATTAGTTCAGAGCATCTATGTACCAAGTTTCATCAAAATCCAATGAGTGGTTGTTTAGATATCAGTGGAACAGTCATGGAACCACTAAAAAATAGCTAATTATCATGTAAATTAGGTAATTAATATGCACGGATTTTTACCAAAAATTAATCAAATCTGCGCATATGTTCAGAGCATCTATGTACCAAGTTTCATCAAAATCCAATGAGTGGTTCTTTAGATATCAGTGGAACAGTCATAGAACAGCTAAAAATTAGCTAATTATCATGCAAATTAGGTAATTAACGAGCATGGATTTTTACCAAAACCTAATCAAATCTGCGCATTGGCCCAGAGCATCTATGCACCAAGTTTCATCAAAAACCGATGTATGGTTCTTGAGATAGCAGTGGAACAGTCGGACACACATACACACATACACACATACACACATACACACATACACACATACAGACACACTAACTGCAAAGACTCCCATTTTGTGCTTCGCACATGGGAGTCAACAAAGAAGAAGACCATGCGTAGGAAAGTTAAGTACACAGACAGGCAATGTAACATGAAGAAAAAAGAACTACAAACTCTTGCAAATATAATACAAAAAAACCCTTCAGATGGGACTCTCAGAATGCTTTACTACACTAAGAAAAAAGACTTCAGGAAGTATGTAAAAAGACAAGAAACAACAAATATTATCTCGCATTGAATCAGCAAATGAAAATGAACATGCACAAGAATTCTGGAAGAAAATAAACTCAATCATGAAAACCAAAGTAAATTACAAACTGAAAGAAATCCCACACTCAGTGTGGACTGAACACTTTCAACAAATTGGAAACAATAACTCTGCCACATTAGATAGAATAAAACAAATGAAAACACAACTAGAACAGTTAGAGAATAAAACAGAAGACAACCATAAGCTGAATAAACCAATATCATTAACAGAAGTTGTGCAGGCAACAGGAGCATTAAAAAATAACAAAGCAAGTGGACCAGACGGTATTCCAGGAGAGATGTTAAAATACAGCAACATACAAATTAAACAAGCATTGAAACATATGTACAATCGTGTGCTAGAAACAGGAATTTACCCAGAAATATGGAGCACTAGTGTTATTACTCCAATACACAAGAAAGGAGACAAGATGGACACAAACAACTATCGCGGCATATCAGTTGGTAATGTCATAGCTAAAGTATTTAGTATAATCATAAACAACAGAATTACAAATCATACAGAAAATAATAAGATTATTCATCCGAACCAAGCAGGATTCCGACGAAAAAAACGAACAGTTGATCACATTCTGACTCTCCACACAATTATAAAGAAATAACAAGAAAAAAAGAAAAAAATGTACTGTTGTTTTGTGGACCTCAAAAAGTGTTTTGACACAATTTGGAGGAAAGCATTGTACTATAAACTACTACGTAACAACATCAACGGAAAAGTATACAACATAATTAAGAACATGTACATTAATATGGATTTAGTAGTCAAATTAGGTGATGTAATAACAGAACAATTTAAAACTAAAAATGGAGTTAAGCAAGGTTGCCCTCTGAGTCCAACCCTGTTCAACATCTTTATAAATGACTTTATCACAGGACTCACAGAAATTGAAACAAATGCACCAGAACTGGATAATAAAACTATCAATAGCCTATTGTATGCTGATGACATTGCACTACTATCAAAATCATATGAAGGATTACAAACTGCAATAGACTTTCTCCATAAATACACTTCAGACTGGGGGCTACAAGTAAACACAAACAAAACGCAAGTGATTATATTCAGGAATTCGGGATGCAAACCAGATACAAGGCGATTTACATGTGGCAATGAAGAAATAAAAACTACAGGATTATACACATATCTTGGAGTAACATTTAAGGCCAATGGATCAATAACCTCTACTGCAGACAGACTGGCAGACAAGACCTACAAAGCTGCAAGGATCCAGTCACACATATATCCAACAAACATGAACAGTATAAGCATAAAGGAAAAACTCCTGAATGTGACACAACTACCCATATTAACATATGCAGGTGAGATATGGGGCATTTTCCAAAACCAGACTAATTGGGACCAAACAGCAACAGAAAAATATCATCTATGCTTTTGTCGTCAAATTCTTAACATTGGCAACAGAGCGAGCAAAATTGGATGCAGAATGGAACTGGGAAGAGAGCCACTGATAAGCAGAATATACTGCTCAGTAATTAACTATTACAAACACCTCAAAGCGATAGACAATGACAATTTAGCTTTTTATGCTATAAAAGACATGGAAAACAATACTTACACAGGAGCATGGTTGACTACCTTAGAACGAAACTTGAAACTTTACAACAAAAACAATGTCACAGATTTCACAAAACAAAAACTAAATAATTCAATTAGACAATATTACATTAACAAATGGAATATAGACAACAAAAGGGAAAGTGCCAAATTACGCACATACAGGACATTCAAAGACTCCTTGGAACAAGAAGAATACATAAAAGTGATGAACAACCCACATGTCAAAACAATAGCTCAATTTAGATTAAGTTGCCATAAACTTGCCATCGAAAAAGGTCGTTATACAAAAACAAAAACACCAGTGGAAGACAGGTTATGCTCCCATTGTAACAAAGTTGAAAATGAGGAACATCATTTAATACATTGTAAATTGTACACAAAACAAAGAGACGCAATGTTTCACACTATCAACAGTGTAAATGCAAATTTCCTGAATTTGGATAAAGAAAAACAATTTAAACATATCTTACAATCAAAAGATAAAGATACTATTATAGCCCTCTATGTGTACTTGAGTAACAGTAAATGAACAAACAAAAGAATACACTCAGTCACACTTATTTAACTTTTTATTTACTCAACTTTCACCTACTTACTTTTTTAGTTATTCATTATTAACTTTATTACATTTTAAACACCAAATTAGAAATGTAAAATTTTCTACACGGTTGTAATAAAGCTGTTATCTATCTATCTATCTATCTATGATGAACACTCACAATTGCACAATTACTTATTCTGTCTAATTCTTTCAGCAATTCTGTCAGTCAGCAATTCTG
Organism: Saccoglossus kowalevskii; assembly: GCF_978046115.1. Lineage (NCBI taxonomy): Eukaryota > Metazoa > Hemichordata > Enteropneusta > Harrimaniidae > Saccoglossus > Saccoglossus kowalevskii. The sequence continues at coordinate 29,187,983 of NC_140657.1, forward strand.
TCAGAAAAGTTAACGATGCCTACAATCAAGAGTTATTTTTACCCTTATTTTAATTACAAATTAATTAAATCCACTCGTTCAGTAAATGATACAGGATTTGAAAAAAAGCAGAAGCAATTTCCTAATCAATCAGATTCTTTTGATATCCAAATGCATCATCGTCAATCCACCCACAAAAATTATGTAACGCCCCTACACGACAGAATTTGGTATTTTTGAAGTACATATTATGTAAATATTTATCATATTATTATGATGTAATTGCCAGTTCAGATTACTGTACAATACATTTCTATGGGCTCTGCACGAAGTCTTGTACGTGGAACATTGGTCAAGGAGCCAGTGAAAACAGTACAAACCAAACTTTGAGGTTATTATGGACAACCAAATTTATATATGTTGCACATGGAGGTAATCTTGTTACACTGTTCAGGAGAGTCCCAATAACTAACCCAAAGTACAGTTTCCTGAGAGTTTTCGGATTTTGTTTTCGCTGGTGGTGGGTGCCAGGCCATGAAGATGCCTGAATGTCCATCCCCGGGATTAGACAGATTTGACTATATAATTAAGAAACAACATAGTGTGTTTACTCACCATTGCAGGCACCTCCAAACAATTCAGTATCAAATCCATAAAAGAAGCTAATACATCGATCACAGTCAGGTCCCTTGACGTTTTCCTTGCAAATCTCACAGAAGTCACCAGTTGAACCAGATGAACAGTCAATACAAATACCGGTGTCTGGTTCACATTCAGTAGCTCGCTGAGCTGAGGGCTGCGTATTTGGGTCTGCACTGGGGTCAATATAAGGACACTCACATGCCTCACAAATGCTATAAGACCCATCATCTGGTGAAGCTCGTTTGAATCCTGTTGAACACTCCTGACACGATAGGCCTTCAAATATAAATGCAGAAATGATAAGTATAATAAATTCAATACTACTCCTGGAATCACAATAGAATACAAGTCAATGTCAATGACATAATCCCTGTTTGTGTCCACAAGCAAGAGAATGTCAATGACAAAGTCCCTGTTTGTGTCGACAAGCAAGCGAATGTCAATGACATAGTCCCTGTTTGTGTCCACAAGCAAGTGAATGTCAATGACATAGTTCATGTTTGTGTCCACAAGCAAGTGAATGTCAATGACATAGTCCCTGTTTGTGTCCACAAGCAAGCAAATGTCAATGACATAGTCCCTGTTTGTGTCCACAAGCAAGCGAATGTCAATGACGTTGTCCCTGTTTGTGTCCACAAGCAAGAGAATGTCAATGACATAGTTCCTGTTTGTATCTCATATAACAAGTACTGTAAAAAGCTCTGATATTTCAACCACTTTTATGTAATAAGTTTTGAAAAAAGATTCTGGCATTTTTTTAGGATGCAAAATTACATTTAAATATTGCCTGAATGAATATTTTAGGACACAAATTATGTCCTGTTTTTGTGACATGTCCAGAAAATGATTAAAGACACATAAAAATATAACCCAATATGGCCACCAGTTTGCCATATTTTGAATTAAATACCATAGGTGAAGACACCACCATGTTTTAATTAAAAGACACCAGACATGCATGAGAATGGTTTATGACTCATCGAAATGTTGTTTTTGGAAACTAAAATGGCCGCCAGTCAATCTAAGGTCAATGAAACAAAAAAAATCAACACACACGTCTTCCATTATGACTTGTCTTTGTATGAATAAATTATTATATATGCAAATTAGCTTATTAGTAAGCAAGATAAAAGATTATTTACGTGAAGAGAAACAGTTTATGTAATGAAAAATAAGAAAAACAAACTGATTAGCACATACCAGTAACATGAAAGTTTTCACAGTTGCACTGTTCAACACTTGTGGAAAAAACTGTACCATTTGGAGCATTTTCAAACAATGCCACTGTATCCAAGGAAACATCATAAACAAACATCTGTAAACCTACATAACCAAATGTGGCTCTTATCTGGATGCTGCTTATATCTGCTAAAATACCTGTGAGAAAAAAAAAATGGATTATTTCACAAAGAAAAGTAAACAGAGCATAATGTAGTATTCTGTGGAGGTTGTCATGTCTCCAAGCTTTGTACACAAGAACGCGATGGTTTCGCAGACATGAATGTAATGGAACAATGTTTTGAGAACACTTTTTTAAAAGAAATGCCTGTACTACCAGAATTGTTCTGAACTTTTTTCTTATATTCTTCAATATTATTGGAAATTAACCCTAATTTTGGAGCCAACAGATAAAATTTGAGTCAATTTTCACTCAAAAAATGTGGCTATTTTTGTACCAATCTTGCAGACTACAAACAGGATTGTGAATTTGTGATGAAAAGAAAGAGAACTGGTATTGAAAAGTTAATGATACCAGAATAAGTCCTGTAAATGAAATTTTAGGGAAAATCAGCTGGCAGTCAGCTAGATCAACATTTCCAATACTGCAACTTTCAAACTAATGTGATGATGCTGTTTATTCTTTTAAAATTAGACAAATTACTTTTTTAAATTTTAAATGGTTTGTTATGACATAAAACAAATGTGATCTTGAAAAACACTTTAATAATTTGTAATTTGATAAAATGAAATTCACATTTCATAAACAAAATAAGGGTAAAAACAAAGGGAAAGAGGCCACAATATTTTTGTTTGTGCCAAGTCACCTAGACAGTGTCATGCAATTTTTATATAACAAGCTGACTGAACAGCTGAACAGCATACAACGATCATAAACCAGTTTAGTTGTATTCACTGAAAATTTGACATCAGTTCTCAGAAAGCCATTTTTACAAGAAGAATGATGATATCTACAACAAAATTTGCAGTCACCTTGAAAATCCTGCAAGAGCACAGGAACATCACTGTCTACGTACGACCAGACAGATTCATGAAGAAGCGCTTTAAATGTGGTCTGCTTATTGGTTAATACAAATGAGTCCCCATTATAAACAACTGACTGCGTGAAATTCTTGCCATGTATAATAATGGATTGGTTACTCATTAAAGATCTTATGGTCACATCGTTAATACTGGCTGAATACGACAAGTACTGCACATAAGAACTTAATTTGTTTCCCAGATATTTTGACGGCGCGACAATATGCAGAGTATCGGTTGTATCACCAGTGGGAATCAACAAACCAATTGTTGTTGCCGCCATGAAGGATGGATCAGTGGCAGTCCAGCCGTCATACCTGATGAGAAAAATTAATAATTGTAATAAATCATTTTCTGTGCATAAAAAATATTTCACGACAGCAGTTGATGTTAGGTGTTGTACCATCATTTTTTAACAAATCAACTAGCATATGCTTTATGTTTAACAAAGATTGTGACATATATTATTATACAAAATACACAAGAAATTATTAAAATAATTTTATTAGCTTTTGAGGTAAACAGAATTATATTAAGGTACAAATCCATGTGATTCATTCATTTTTGCAATAAATTACATGCCCTTTTAATACAAGAATAATTTTTCTTTATATAACGATGGTTACATTTTAGTGAATAGTTGCCATTTTGTCAGTTTTACCTCAAATTGTAGGATAGTGACATAGGGTGAACAAATTTAATACTTATCGTGACTGACATTTTTTGCTATTGTTGATTGAAGTATTATTAAAAACCTTGGTTTCAAAAAGTGACAATTTTTCTTTTGAATTTTTTTTGAACTATCGTTTGTATGAATTTTTTTTCAATTCAATATGGCTACCAGATTTGGGTTTATCGCTATGGAAAAATCAGTCATTGTTGGCATGGTAACAAGTTCAAGTATCCCCTCTTTATCTGTTAGTTGTCATTTATAAAAAAACAAACATATAAATTAATTTTTAAATTTTATGCATATTTACAAGTTGAATTGGCTGAAGCTTTCATGACATCAAGTTCTTGCATTTACCTGCTATTGGAAAAGTCACTTGAGATGACATCGGGAATGTAGTTTTCCGCTGAAGTACAATCTAAACTGTGGGTGTAGCAGAAACAGCTTTGGCATCCGTCTGGATTCAATGCTTGTAAATTATACGTCTGACTCTTACACTGGTCACATTTGTCTCCTTCAACATTGGCTTTACACGTACATATTCCATTTGGGTCACATGTACTTTCCACAGAACCAGCCACATTGCAGTCGCATCCGCTAAAATCATATTCATAAAACAGAACCAAATAAATAACACAAAGATTATATGCAGCTTGCCTCATTAAGAAATATATAAAATGAAATGTGGAGAAATCTGACACCATTTGCCCATCATTAACCCTTTTATTGCCAAGTTTTTCTCCTGCTCAAATTCGGGTAAATACGTTCACATTTTCTGTAGTTTTCACTGAACAGAGAAATGTGACATTGCTAAATACACAAAGTCAGAGCAACTTTAGTCAAATTTTGTCTTCACAACAGTGACGATGATCAAATTGGGAATTCCTAGCAGTGAAATAAAACTGTTCAGTACAGTACAACACAACACATCACTTATTTTGCTCCTCTGAGCAGATGAATGAATCATGAACAGGATACAAACTTTAGATATCTAGCTATGGCTGTGAGATTCTGATATACTTTCAATATCAAGTTAACTTTTAAGAAGCCAAATATGCACAATTACATAGTTTTGGTATAATAATCTCTGGATGTGAGAGACGTTTCTTGTATAAATCGATACATATGACTAATGTATCACAAGCAATATTTACCTGCAGCCATCTGCCGTAAAATCGTGATAGCCTGGCAGACATTGATCACACTTGGCTCCACCAATCGTATCTTTACACTGACACTCGCCAAGTTCATCGCACTGTAGCGAAGTTGAGCCATCCTCGCTACAATCACAAGGGGTGCATCCACTACCGCTAGAAAACCCATAATAGTCTGTCTGACAAAGCCGACATTGCATGGTGTCTTCTAGACTCAGGGTGCTATCTGTTGCTAGGGTTGCCACGCCCTCTTGGCACGGACACTGACCAGATTCAAAGTCACATACCAAGCTAGCAGAACCCAGAGGATCACAATTGCACGCTGGAAAATTTAACATGGAGAAACAATTGAAACCTTGCCACTGAATTCAGTAATTGGGATTTAACAAATTTTTTAACAAAAAGCAAAGAAATTTATCTGTATTGGACTTTGAAAACTAGGTTCATTTATAGAAAAATCACCAGAATAATACTACAATACAAAATATTGTAACATAACTGTATTATAAATATACATAACTTGTGCATATAAATTATAGAATTTTAAATATAAAATAAAGATAGGTTTTTTATCTTTAATTCTTAACATTTTGAGTGTAGTGATCTTTGCGTGTCACATGGTAGTCAGAGATTCGGGCCCCCTAAGTTATATATATATTTTATACCCATATCAGTCTGGGCCACCTAAGTTCTATATAATTTATAGATCAATATATACCATAATAGTCTGGGGTCCCTTAGTTTCAATTATTTTATACATTAATGTATACCATATCTGTCTGGCCCCCTAAGTTTTATATATTTTATACCCATATCTGTCTGGCCCCCCTAAGTTCTATATATTTTATAGATCAATGGATACCACATTTGTCTAGGGCCCCTTAGTTTCAATTATTTTATACATTAATGTATACCATATCTGTCTGGCCCCCTAAGTTTTATATATTTTATAGATCAATGGATACCACATTTGTCTAGGGCCCCTTAGTTTCAATTATTTTATATATCAATGTATACCATATTTTTCTGGGCCCCCTAAGTTCACACTACTTCATAAAATTACATTTTAAAAATCAGAGTGGATTGAGATGTATTCAGACACCACTTACGTGTACAGCCATCTTCAGTTAAGTTATAGTATCCTGGTTGACACCGATCACACTGTCTGCCGTAGACACCAGTTTTACATACACATTGACCACCATGTGCAGTACATGTGTCACCCATAGAGTAGTTCATATTACAATCGCATGCTACATAGACAAAAATGAAAATTAAAAATTTAATTAGGAATTTCAAAAATAATATTGTCAATGTAAACTTTGTGTCAAATTACAGTTCAAACTTGTTACTGTAAAAATTGCATTTTGAAATTAACCTCTGACAAAACGAACAAATGAAGTTATACCAAGCCAGAAGCAATCTCAACACATAGCCTATTAAAAGGCACAACTGATTCAAAATTAAACAACCTCAGCAGCCAATGTGTTAAAATGAATTTGTGTCGGGCATAAACTAATTCACATGACATATAAACTTTTATTTCATTCAGTTTGGTATCTGCCACACTTTACCTCCATAGCTAACTTTTCTCAGTAGCTGAATACATTGCCTGCTGTGTTGTTCGTTATATACCATTCATACATTTATCTGAGGAAGCTTTCAGTGTTATTATAACAAAAGTATATAATAATATTTTTTTCTTTATTATGAAATAAATTTAAACATGAATAAACTTACGAATTCCACCATTGTACATTTCTGTTGACACAGAGAATGCGAGTCCCATACATAGACTGTTCTGTGAAGTGTCTAATATAGTATCCATACTACTAATATTACGCAGACATTCATCATAATCTTGCTGTTGTGATTCATCTATCAATATAAACACCATAAATGGTATGAGTGATGAATAAAACCATATATGGTATGGTAATGAATAACACCATATAAGGTATGAGTGATGAATAAAACCATATATGGTATGGTAATGAATAAAACCATATATGGTATGGTAATGAATAACACCATACAAGGTATGAGTGATGAATAAAACCAGATATGGTATGAGTGATGAATAACACCATATAAGGTATGAGTGATGAATAAAACCATATATGGTATGGTAATGAATAATACCATACAAGGTATGAGTGATGAATAAAACCATATATGGTATGAGTGATGAATAATACCATACAAGGTATGAGTGATGAATAACACCATAAATGGTATGAGTGATGAATAAAACCATATATGGTATGGTAATGAATAACACCATATAAGGTATGAGTGATGAATAAAACCATATATGGTATGGTAATGAATAAAACCATATATGGTATGGTAATGAATAACACCATACAAGGTATGAGTGATGAATAAAACCATATATGGTATGGTAATGAATAAAACCATATATGGTATGGTAATGAATAACACCATACAAGGTATGAGTGATGAATAAAACCATATATGGTATGAGTGATGAATAACACCATATAAGGTATGAGTGATGAATAAAACCATATATGGTATGGTAATGAATAATACCATACAAGGTATGAGTGATGAATAAAACCATATATGGTACGAGTGATGAATAATACCATACAAGGTATGAGTGATGAATAACACCATAAATGGTATGAGTGATGAATAAAACCATATGTGGTATGGTAATGAATAACACCATATATGGTATGAGTGATGAATAACACCATAAATGGTATGAGTGATGAATAAAACCATATATGGTATGGTAATGAATAACACCATATAAGGTATGAGTGATAAATAAAACCATATATGGTATGGTAATGAATAACACCATATATGGTATGAGTGATGAATAACACCATATATGGTATGAGTGATGAATAACACCATATATGGTATGAGTGATGAATAACACCATATATGGTACGAGTGATGAATAACACCATAAATGGTATGAGTGATGAATAACACCATATATGGTACAAGTGATGAATAACACCATATATGGTACGAGTGATGAATAACACCATATATTGTACGAGTGATGAATAACACCATATATGGTACGAGTGATGAATAACACCATATATGGTACGAGTGATGAATAACACCATATATGGTATGAGTGATGAACAACACCATATATGGTATGAGTGATCAATAACACCATATATGGTATGAGTGATCAATATACAATGTATTCATTTATTTGGGACTTTTAATAAATTTGTTGTTTTCCCATATTTACATGTATTTGTACAATTTAGTCCATCCTTAATATATACTTTTTGATTGATCAAATCAACGAGATCAAATACATACCCCCATATTTGTAAACTTGAAAATCCGTCAAAACTGGCATCAAAACTAGACTATCTATTTGAATGTTATCAGCACCATCTCCAGAACTCATTAGTTGGAGATTCAATTCATAGTTACATCTGCGATCCACATCTAAGAGGTCGTCTTCAACATTAACAGGTTGCCACGAAATATCTTGGCCAGGTGTAAACACAACTGCAATACTCATAATAATCCCAGCTTGTACTGAACATGTGATATCGGCAGTTGTTGGTGCATCAGTGGTATTGCCAGATGAAGTATCCGGGTCAACGTCACCAGCTAACTCATGTAATAAGTCTTGATTGGCCGAGTCACCAGTTGCAGAGAGCGACAAACTTGCAGAGTACCAGTTGTCAGAGGAATTGTATGAGTATCGTATAACTGGAAGATATTTTCTATTAAACAAGAATTAACACAGATTACAAAATTTGTTAGTTTCTTAGTTACATAATACATATACAAAAACTATTTCAGAAATGGTTACGAGAAGCTATTTCTTCATTTTTTCCTACAATATTGTTTCACTAAAAAGCTGTCCCCCTCTGTAGTCAGCAGTTCTCATACTTTTAAACTCCCATGTGTACTGTTGCTATGGGTATATCTGTAGTTGCTAGGGACACACCCACAAATACATGATTGATGACCTTTAATTTGTCATGCACTTAAACAAATACATGTTTTTAGACTAGTTGCCAGGGGTGTTGTCATGGTTGCCATGGGTGTGGTCATGGTTGCCAGGGGTGTGGTCATGGTTGCCAGGGGTGTTGTCATGGTTGCCTGGGATGTTGTCATGGTTGCCAAAAAAATCAGGATCAGTATTCTATTATACCAACCATATTGTGCCTCAACTAAAATGTTTTGTGTGCAGTTGTCTATGGTTGCTAGGGTTGTCAGAGATTTTATTTATCAACAGCCTTGTAGGCAGAGATTGATACAGTTTTGTTTGAATGTTGGACACAACTGTACCAGGAATTAAAAATAATGTTTAAAACCAAATTAATTAAAGGATGGTAGTTGTCAAACAGCATGTGTTTGAATTTCATGTTAACAAAAATGTATTTCACATGCGTTGTCAAAAATCACATGTTAAAATCACATGTTAAAATGAGAACATTTTTCGCATCCCATACCAGACAAAGTGTAATCCAGCAAAAGTTGCACCACAGTTGGAAACTCATAGATCAAAAATAAATTAATAAAACATGTTGATTGACTGACAAGTATTACAATGAATTGCCTTATGTACATTGTAAGTTCAATGCTGATGATCAGAAAATTTGACAAACCCTGCGATATAACTGATGCCACAGCTGACAACAATGTCCATTGTTCTTACCATCACCCTTGTCACTACTACGACTGTCACAACACAAACGCACACATACAGGTCTTACCGTAGTTGTAACGCCACACATTGGATTAACTTTTAATATAGTTGCGATATGAACTTGATTAAAACGATTTCTTATATAGGGTTGTGTTTTAATTGGAGTTTAATTAAATAAAAGTTGAATATCCCGTGACTGAACGTAGAAATGTTTGTGCAGCTTAGGTTTAGTAGCGAGGGAAGGTACATGTATGGTACAATTATATTAATATTAATATAAATTGAACCATACCTTCCACCTTGACTAAACCTGAGCTTTGCAAACTTCACTTGAATTGGATTAAATATTAATATAAAATTATGAAACATTGCGAGTCCCCATGTGTGAGGCTCCACTTGTACAAAAGGTTGCACTTTGTTGGTGTATCCTGACCAATGGCTCCACTTCTACTTCTATACAAACACACATGAGTACACACACTCAAACAATCTATAGCAAAGAACAGAATCAATTCTCACTGTATATCAGACATGACAGAAAATGCCTTCACGTTCTGAAATAACACATTTGTGTTATCTTGACAGACAAGATAACCCACTCCGGTGTAGTCAATGGGTAAATCAGATTCTCTTGAACAGGCAGAAACAGCATCCCAAGAATCATAACTAAAAAAGAAAAAGAACAAAAAATTAGCGGTAATTATTCATAAGGATTTGTACAAGCTTGTTGCACATGTTTACAAATTATTCTCAGTATCCTGAATGCGATCATATGCAACTTTCAAAATGTTTTTACCATTTCACACATAGCATCATGTGAAATATATTAATCAAATCATTTTAAATTCTCAATAGACCATTTTCCCGTTCAATAAGTGACCCAGCATTATGTGTGAACTCAAATGTATAAACAGGACCAACAAAAGAAAAAGCATTTTAGTGACGTCAAAACTTTGCGTGGAATTCTACAAAGATGATAGTACTTGCACACTTGATATTGTGCTATAACAATTGATGGTCAAAATTGATGGAGCAAGATTATCTCAATGCAATATTCCCCTCCCAAAGTCAAAATCAAATGATTCGATTGGCAGACGTTAGGTCCATGACTTTCACGTAAATGAGATCTCGCAGTGAACAGAAAATCACCTATTAACAATGTAACAAAGTAAATGATTTTTATATACAGTCGACAGTCTGAATTGTTTGATTCAAACCTCACAAAATGACATCAAATCGGTTATGAATTTCAGACTTATAACCTGTCAGAAATACAGAACTTCAACTCAATGAATTATTGACTTTGAAATTCCTGAACATTACGCAATTACACTGAAAGCAAGAGATTTTATTTTAAGTTACCTTGAGTGAATCCCTCATTCAAAAAATGTGATTTATTTTTCATAGAAATCGAATTTCTGAACATCTTTATACATCTTTATACAGTTTTTGGTCTCGTATGATGTTCGTTTGCGATAAGCTTCATCGTGGGCTGGTTTATCACATCATATAATCCGACCGTTTCTAGATCCCAGTAGGATTGAAGTGCTAACTTAAAGGCTTTTTGCAGTCGATCGCGCAGTGTTATGGAATGTCAGATATTTGATAATAGACCGCCACATACAGGCCCGGAAAGCAGAAACCTTAAGGCAGAACTCACGGCAGTAGATCCAGGACCCCGAATAAAATAACATACCAAAAGTAGCATACTACACGTACAATACCATACGAACAGTAGCACATGGTCTGATGATTTTTAAACATGAATTTCAGTTGTGTACAAATTTGTCACTCTAATCTGAGAAATGTTAAGAGCATTTATGCGAGTACATGTAATTACATTGGACGTTGAGTTCAATATTTAATAGATATGATTTCTATTTTTGTTTTTCTTTCATATACTCTACCTGTTAGCATCTAGGTAATTGTAAAAGTATCCACTGTCAACCATATTACATCGCTGTCCAATCAAATTTGGCCGACAATCACACAGACCAGATACAATGTTACAGATTTGTGTATAAGAACCACCATAATCACAACGACACGCGAGACAGTCCTGTAAAATAGAAAACAAAAGGTATGATTAAAGTAAGCGATACATTCCATCAGTATGATCTAGGCCAGGGTTGGGGTATATACATGTACTTCCATTGAGTAAAGTATACATGGAGGTATGTGTCGTCATAAGGGATCAATTTTTTGAGCCAAAGAGCGTGGTGAAATTTGTCTGGAGAGAAGTCTACCATTTCAACATTCATTACTGAAATTATAAAGCTCATTAAATTTGCTAATTCAAAAATCACTCATGTTATTCATCACCCATGTCCAAGAAGGGGCATACTATTTTATTAAATTGTTTTTTTGCTGTCTGGAAAGGAGCAGTGGTGAGCACACACCTATGATTTATTTTCCAGGTATTAAAGTGTATGTTGAGTCTGGGAAAGGGTGGTACCATATTCTATGAATATTTGGTCATGGAATTTAAAAATCTGTCTGCTTATAATGTATACTCTGTAGTAAAACAATAGTGATATTTCAATGCTAAATAAACGCTATTTCTGGTTAAATACTTTTTTAAAGAGACACATCAGATAGAGCAAATATGGTATAGTCAATAACAATTTCACTCAAGATTGGTTAGACACCTCCTCCCTAATTTATGGACCCCTCCCCTACACATACATTAGCTACTCAATTCACAATGTCCTCACTAACTTAATAATACATGTAACAAGGTGAATTGTCCTAGAAATTTCCCATTTCTACCGTAACCTAGTATTTGAAGGAATTTTAAACTAAATTTGCATAAATTATCCTTACCATTTCAGTACTACTAGGAAACGCATAGAAACCATCCTTACACCTACTACAGTCTCTTTCAAAAGTGTTTGGTTTACACGGACACTGTCCCTCGGTTTTCTCGCACACATTACTGGCGTTCACCGTGCCAAGAATCTTACATCCACATTCTGTTAAGAGAAAATAAAGCAAGCATTAATTTTATGCAATAGACTGATAAATACAGTACCACAAGCGTAGATGAGTTTGAAGTGAACGCACAGGTTATAACACCCATGTACTAGTAGAGGATGAAACAACTTAATGGGGCTGTAGTCCTTGCGCCACGCATGTGCAAGATATATTGGTCTCATATAAACAAAGATGACGTCTTTGACTGTTTGCGCAGATCAACGAGCACAAACTGAGACATTACCAAACTTTAATTCGATATTTTTTTAGGTGATTGGAAAGTATCAAATGAGTCATCGGCGGTAATTATTGAAAGTCACGCCCAGGTCAAACCTCATACCTGTGATTTCCATTTGAAGAGTGCATTGGATTGTGGAAAAATCAATGTTTAACAACACAAATGTCGCACATGCGCAGCGCGACGACCACTACCCTTTAATTTTAAAGTGGAAGCCCACTCATAAATGAATCAACCCACAATTTATTCATTTTGCAATAAATTTTACTTCCAGGAAATATAAGGATATTGACTTAGTTGGGGGTCACCAGACTAATTTTCAAAAAAAATAATGGTTGTATTTTAGTGGATAGTGGCCATTTTGTCAGTATTAAGATGCTCTTACTGTAGGCAGAGATATTATGCCATATCTCAAATTGCAAGCTGGTGACATAGGTTGACAAAATCATATAAATTATTTAAAAAATCTGGGTTTTAAAAAGTCTCAAAAAATTCTTCATCCTTTTTTTATTTTTCAAAACTATAGATCTTGACACCTACATTGTTTTATTATCTCAGGTTTTATAAAAAAAATTTAATGGGACCTATTCAGGATTATGATTTATTTTTTCACTCACAAATCGTATGTCTAAATTTTTGTTCACAAATGATCTTGTATAGCACTAAGCAAACTATTTACAAAATATAAAAAAAATTCTAAAGATTTTTATGAAAATGTATTGTTCAACATTAACAGTAATGACAGGAGTGACTGACAGGTACTGTGGTGTCAGTCTTAACACTAGAAGTACACGTCTAACATCTACTACCGAAAAAAAAAGAAAAGAAAAGGAAATCGAACAACCCAGTACATATTTGTACTTTCAAAACTACACAAATGCATCCCACCCCAACCCCACCCATCATCAATGACTTCTGTGCCATATGCTATAATTACCAGTATGCATGATGTCTAAATTAATATGATTCACGGAAGTTTTCCTACCTTTGCAGAGTCCCGCACTTTCCACTTGCTTCAGACCGTAATACTCATCAATGCATTCATCACATCGTCTCCCAGTAACAAAGTCGATGCATGAACACTGACCGACTGGCTGCCCGGTGACATCATTTTCATACTGCGAGCATTCCGTAACATTTTCAGACGTAGGAAGAGTTCCAAGCGGTTCACAGTCACATCCTGTGATGGGGTAGTACAAAGAAACAAGATGATTAGGGATGGACCAATCACAATAATGGGGTTTTTGAACTGTCATCTGTTAATGTGGATATTCTTGACTTTATTTAAATTTTGTGACACAGAGAGAGCATGTACAACAATAACACTTCTTATCCCCATACAGAGCCAATGGAAAATTGACAATACCATTCTATCATTTTAAAAAACAAATCATGGGATATTCAAAAATGAACAATCATTAATTATGAAACACAATAATTTGCATACATGTATACATCGACCATTAATGTTGCATAAAGTTGTGACATTTTGTAACAAACGACTTTCATAAAATTATTTTCTCACAAACACCCTAAAAAAATCATTGTGAAAAATATAATGATTTACAATTTTTTATGTTAAAAGATGTGACATTTCCACCAGCATTATTTGAAGGTCATAGTGTACAGAATTCTTGACACACATTTGCGATAATAATAACTTTATTATTCATGTAATACATGTAGTCTATCAACCTTTAGACAGGCTGGAAATGGTTGCCAGGGCAACATATTGCATGGATGATTATATATGAGTAAAAACAAAAACAGATAAATGAAACTAACTAAATAGAAAACAAAAGGCATTGTAATTAATCAAATAAATTAGAATGTAACACAGCTGATGAAAACCATTACTTGAAAGTATCTAAATTTGTATACATTTCACACATTTTAAATTCAATTAAAAGTAACAAAATGGTAAATTTCTTTAATAAAAAACAAATAATTGATCAAGGTCCCCACTGTCAGTTACTCAATAAATTGTGCTAAGACAAATTATATATATTCTGAAAGCTTGGATGCAGGAGAACACAAATGAACATTATGCAACACTACAATAACCATACTGACCGCACCCAACCACATTTGATCCTCACCTCATCTCATCTGACCCCGTTAACACAAACCAATGCTCTTCCCTGGCTTCCATCGGTTGCACCACAAAAATCTTTCTCTGAGTCTGACAGCTCAAGAATTAAAGGGGCCAATTTCAATCATATGCAGAATGAACATGATAATATAAGTAGATAAATTTCAGCCATGGCCTTGACTGATTCAAAGATTTTACGAGTATAACTACTTTGACCACAATGAAGATCCCTTTAATATTACACACAATAATTACTGAGACGTCAGCAGTTGATAAAAAAAATAAATAAATAAAATATCAAGCCTCAAATATCCTTACCTATACAGACGTCAGGACTGTTCACAGGCTCAGACTGGTTTCGATAATAACCTGCGACACAGATTTCGCAAAACAATCCTGCTGTGTTGTCTTCGCAACCTTCACACACACCCTTACCAACAGTTTCATCATATGAACAGTTAGCTGCATGTTCATTGCAATCACAAACTACAAGAAATATTTCACAGACATTTGCATTAATCATTTGGTGCCAAATTTTGTCTTCCCGCTTAATTTTGGGTAAATCGTAATCTTCTTCACTGAATTCAATCTTTATTTTGGACCAAACAGACAAAATGTAACTGTTTTTAATCAAAAAATTTGAAATTTTCACAACATTTCATGTGGGAACAGAGCAGACTATAAATAGAGCTATTTTGTGGATGGTGCCTGAAGTTGACAAAAGTTTGCTAAATATGGGCATACCATACTTTGTAACACGACTGGTACATATAATTCATAGTTGTGACGTTTAGTATAAAATATCACTGATATGGTAACAGTTTCAGTATCCATGATCAATGTCATAATTTTCTGTATGTTTGAACAGTAAGCCAAAACAAAAAAATTTTACTATTTTTATTGTCTTAATACAAGAAATTCAGACTGGATACCTACATTTATTCAATGGTGCAATGATCCAAACTCGTAATAATATTGACTGATATTGATAGAAGGGTAATATTTTTGCTGAATTATTGATAACGAACAGCAAATGTGCGTCAACTGATGTGCATACATTATGCTTTATTAGCATAAATTACCACATTGTTCATGCGTTCAGTTCCATGAAAGTACTATTTTCTTTTAAATTTCCAACACTTTTGAGTTGGTCATGTGATAAAAAAGACGATGACACTTACATCCACCAGATCAAATAACAAGTGATATCAGTTAATATTAAAATTCCATAATATCAAAATCAGATTTACAATTTACTGAGTTACAAGTTAGAAAATAAAGTTTGTTATACTCACGCTGGCACTCGTTAGCCGTACCACTAGGATAAGGAAGATAGCTTCCAGCTTGCCACGGTCGATTGTTGTACAGTGGTAAGCATAATTCACAATTCACACCCATAGTGTTATGTTTGCAATCACATGAATACTGTCCACCTGATAATTCATTGCAGTTCTCAGCATGAAGGTTACACTGACATCTAATGAAAAAAAAGATATTCATCCATTCTTAGTACTGTATTCTCAGTAGCAAACATCCTGGCATTTTCATCATCTGGCAAACACAACCGATGAAAACAGCGGTCAAAAACTCTCAAAAAACTTTACATTGGGCTAGTTGTTGAGACTTTCTTGAACAGTGTAACAAGATTACCCCTGCATGTGTAACATTTATAAATTTGGTTGCTCAGGATTCAGAAAAAAATACCAAATACAAATGTATTCATTTATCTGGATTTTTGTAATTTTTTCCACCTAATATCATTAATAATGGTAAGTAGTTAAAAAGTAAATTTGCAGTTGGAAAAATCTATGTCAAGAAGTAACTGAAATTGGGAGTGAAATTGACGATATAAACTGGCTGCACGTCCAGTGCTCTCGTCTGTAGCCAATGAGAAATCAGGTCCATTTGATTCAAAATTAACAATAAAATATTAGAAAAATACGGAAAAAATGTGCAAAATGTTACACTAAAATTGATGAAAACAAAAAACAGGATTTTTAACCATAAATGAAATACTCATATTTTACAAAGATATTTTCAGTTTTAAATATCACTAAAGTGATGAATAACTAAACAGCTCCCTCTATAGTTCAACTCACCTTACACTAGAATAAATATCTGAGATGGCATAAAAATAATTTCTCAAATTTTCGGGTTTCAAAGTGGTTTCCAAACCGTCCGTCGCTGGGTACATCAAAGAAATCCGGATATCTGTGACATCGATATAGTTTCGAATTTCATCACTTTCAAATACTTCATAAAAAAGACTGAGGTCATTGTCTGAACCAACAGTGTCCGCAAATAGTTTTTCTAGCCTAAAATTAAGATCAAATTCCACGATACCATCTTTCTCTGGAAGCGATCCACTATAGGCAGGAGTACAGATGACCTCTGTAACATCAGTTATATCCGAGGGATCGGCTTTTGGTTCCATACCAAAAGCACTTACACAGTCACGAGCGTAGTACTGATAAGGATCCCATGTTTCACCGTTATTTGATGATTTCAGAATTACCATTTTCTGAGGACGCCCAGATTTGAAAGTTATCTTAATTTTATCTGATAACTCGTAGCCTTTCCTCATTGATAATGTTACATTAATGATGAAATCATCGTCCTCGGAAACAAAGTCTAGCCATGATCGTGACTGCCACCAAGTTAATTCACCTCCACTAGATGCTGTATCTATCACATAGGGTGCTGGATGAGCCAAGTCTGGTTGAGTAGCATCACATTCTGAACAATCTTGGTCGTAACCCTGGAATCAAATATAATGTAAAACAGTTCAATTTTCATTGATAGGTAACTTTCAAAAATTATAGCATTTGAGAAACAAAATTTAAAAACAAACGTCACTCCCTAGAATTCCAGTGAAAGACACTCCCTAGCTTGGATACAAGTGAATGTCACTGGCACTCCCTAGGATACAAGTGAAAGTCTCTGGCACTCTCTAGGATACAAATGAAAGTCACTGGCACTCCCTAGGATACAACATGAAAGTCACTGGCACCCCCTAGAATACAAGTGAAAGTCACTGGCACCCCCTAGAATACAAGTGAAAGTCACTGGCACCCCCTAGAATACAAGTGAAAGTCTCTGGCACTCCCTAGCTAGGATACAAGTGAATGTCACTGGCACTCCCTAGCTAGGATACAAGTGAAAGTCACTGGCACCCCCTAGAATACAAGTGAAAGTCACTGGCACCCCCTAGAATACAAGTGAAAGTCTCTGGCACTCCCTAGCTAGGATACAAGTGAAAGTTACTGGCACTCCCTAGCTAGGATACAAGTGAATGTCACTGGCACTCCCTAGGATACAAGTGACAGTCACTGGCACTCCCTAGCTAGGATACAAGTGAAAGTCACTGGCACTCCCTAGCTAGGATACAAGTGAATGTCACTGGCACTCCCTAGCTAGGATACAAGTGAAAGTCTCTGGCACTCCCTAGCTAGGATACAAGTGAATGTCACTGGCACTCCCTAGCTAGAATACAAGTGAAAGTCTCTGGCACTCCCTAGCTAGGATACAAGTGAATGTCACTGGCACTCCCTAGCTAGGATACAAGTGAAAGTCACTGGCACCCCCTAGGATACAAGTGAAAGTCACTGGCACTCCCTAACTAGGATACAAGTGAAAGTCACTGGCACTCCCTAGCTAGGATACAAGTGAATGTCACTGCCACTCCCAAGGATACAAGTGAAAGTCACTGGCACTCCCTAGCTAGGATACAAGTGAAAGTCACTGGCACTCCCTAGCTAGGATACAAGTGAAAGTCACTGGCACTCCCTAGCTAGGATACAAGTGAAAGTCACTGGCACTCCCTAGCTAGGATACAAGTGAAAGTCACTGGCACTCCCTAGCTAGGATACAAGTGAAAGTCACTGGCACTCCCTAGGATACAAGTGAATGTCACTGGCACTCCCTAGCTAGGATACAAGTGAAAGTCACTGGCATTCCCGAGCTAATATACAAGTGAAAGCCACAGGCACTCCCTAGGATACAAGTGAAAGTCTCTGGCACTCTCTAGGATACAAATGAAAGTCACTGGCACTCCCTAGGATACAAGTGAAAGTCACTGGCACTCCCTAGGATACAAGTGAAAGTCACTGGCACTCCCTAGCTAGGATACAAGTGACAGTCACTGGCACTCCCTAGCTAGGATACAAGTGAATGTCACTGGCACTCCCTAGCTAGGACACAAGTGAAAGTCACTGGCACCCCCTAGGATACAAGTGAAAGTCACTGGCACTCCCTAGCTAGGATACAAGTGAATGTCACTGGCATTCCCTAGCTAGGATACAAGTGAAAGTCACTGGCACTCCCTGGGATACAAGTGAATGTCACTGCCACTCCCTAGCTAGGATACAAGTGAAAGTCACTGGCATTCCCGAGCTAATATACAAGTGAAAGTCTCTGGCACTCTCTAGGATACAAATGAAAGTCTCTGGCACTCTCTAGGATACAAGTGAAAGTCACTGGCACTCCCTAGGATACAAGTGAAAGTCACTGGCACTCCCTAGGATACAAGTGAAAGTCACTGGCACTCCCTAGGATACAAGTGAAAGTCACTGGCACTCCCTAGCTAGGATACAAGTGACAGTCACTGGCACTCCCTAGCTAGGATACAAGTGAATGTCACTGGCACTCCCTAGCTAGGACACAAGTGAAAGTCACTGGCACCCCCTAGGATACAAGTGAAAGTCACTGGCACTCCCTAGCTAGGGAGTGCCAGTGACTTTCACTGGCACTCCCTAGGATACAAGTGAATGTCACTGGCACTCCCTAGGATACAAGTGAATGTCACTGGCACTCCCTAGCTAGGATACAAGTGAAAGTCACTGGCATTCCCGAGCTAATATACAAGTGAAAGCCACTGGCACTCCCTAGGATACAAGTGAAAGTCTCTGGCACTCCCTAGGATACAAGTGAAAGTCTCTGGCACTCTCTAGGATACAAATGAAAGTCACTGGCACTCCCTAGGATACAAGTGAAAGTCACTGGCACTCCCTAGGATACAAGTGAAAGTCACTGGCACTCCCTAGCTAGGATACAAGTGACAGTCACTGGCACTCCCTAGCTAGGATACAAGTGAATGTCACTGGCACTCCCTAGCTAGGACACAAGTGAATGTCACTGGCACTCCCTAGCTAGGACACAAGTGAAAGTCACTGGCACCCCCTAGGATACAAGTGAAAGTCAATGGCACTCTCTAGCTAGGATACAAGTGAATGTCACTGGCATTCCCTAGCTAGGATACAAGTGAAAGTCACTGGCACTCCCTAGGATACAAGTGAATGTCACTGCCACTCCCTAGCTAGGATACAAGTGAAAGTCACTGGCATTCCCGAGCTAATATACAAGTGAAAGCCACTGGCACTCCCTAGGATACAAGTAAAAGTCTCTGGCACTCTCTAGGATACAAATGAAAGTCACTGGCACTCCCTAGGATACAAGTGAAAGTCACTGGCACTCCCTAGGATACAAGTGAAAGTCACTGGCACTCCCTAGGATACAAGTGAAAGTCACTGGCACTCCCTAGCTAGGATACAAGTGACAGTCACTGGCACTCCCTAGCTAGGATACAAGTGAATGTCACTGGCACTCCCTAGCTAGGACACAAGTGAAAGTCACTGGCACCCCCTAGGATACAAGTGAAAGTCACTGGCACTCCCTAGCTAGGATACAAGTGAATGTCACTGGCATTCCCTAGCTAGGATACAAGTGAAAGTCACTGGCACTCCCTAGGATACAAGTGAATGTCACTGCCACTCCCTAGCTAGGATACAAGTGAAAGTCACTGGCATTCCCGAGCTAATATACAAGTGAAAGCCACTGGCACTCCCTAGGATACAAGTGAAAGTCTCTGGCACTCTCTAGGATACAAATGAAAGTCACTGGCACTCCCTAGGATACAAGTGAAAGTCACTGGCACTCCCTAGGATACAAGTGAAAGTCACTGGCACTCCCTAGGATACAAGTGAAAGTCACTGGCACTCCCTAGGATACAAGTGAAAGTCACTGGCACTTCCTAGGATACAAGTGAAAGTCACTGGCACTCCCTAGGATACAAGTGAAAGTAAAATTTCACAAAAAAATATACATATAACACATGTCAAAATTAAACATGGTCAAAAGCCAAAGTTGGACATGGGTTTAAACAAAAATTGCATAAAAAATTGTTAGAGTTAATGTAATCACAAGGAAAGTTTTTACATTGGAGTCAACAACATCATTTTCCTCTTATTTTCCCTTTTCCTTCATCTGTGGGGATACAAACAATGTAAAAATCTAAACAACATTCAAAAACAGAAAGTTTATTGAATATGGAAAACAAAAACTCAACTCAACAATATTTTCTGATTATGATGATGCAGATGTTAGTATTTCCATAAGAATCACTATTTTTTTTTCTCAATTGTTGACTACATTAGGGAATACTTTCAACATGGAATGTTTTGACATGATTCAGTATAACAAGTACAATAAATTACCTCTTGACCTTTTAATTCATACAACATGTTAATGGCCCCACCCATGTTGACAAAATCTATTCACTGTACCTTTTAGTGTCAGAACGTAACAGATGTTACATGTTAGAATTTTATCAATACTTTTTATTACTTCTTTTTCTGACATTTTAATACTATTCAACGCACAAAGAGGATTTGAATTTGTAAACAGAGTCAGAAAACTAAACTGAAAATAGGAAAACACTCAGGCCTGACAATATTTGCATAAATTTGCATGTTTCCATATTTGGAATGTTAAACAAATTTACAAATCTGTACACTAGTAACAAAACAAAACTGAAATTTCCTAGAAATTTGCTAAATTATTCTATAGAGAATAAACTTTGGATATTAAAATTAATTTTGTGTATATTATTAATTAATCTCAGATGTATAATTTCTAACCAATTTTCAATTCAAATATGGCCACAAAATTCAATGTTCAGTGGTAAATCACAACATCCTTGTTTTCTTCGAAACAAATATGGTAATCCACTTATTTATTTATTTTAGTCATTAATTTGCAAAATATCGAAACATTTGTAGTGTAGTTAACACATTGTCTGCTGAAAGCCTCTACGGAAGTCAAAATAAAAATGGCGTCAAAAGAAGATGTCCTAACATTTTAACATTTGTGCTAGTCAGATGTATCCATACTTAAAAATGAATACACACCAGCATCCATTAAATTTGGCACTTCGCTAATAATTGATATTTCATCCAAGTATAAATTAGGTTTAGATGACTTGGTGACATCACATTACACATAACTGAAGCAAGAGGGGATGCAGTTGGCAAGGTGATAACAGTGTACTTAATGTCTATTTTAATTCACCGTGTTACATGTACAATTGGAACTTTATTATGAAGTACTAAAAATATTCTAACCACCTGCAAGATCAATAAAACTCGAAATAAATTGCTTCATTTCAAGTTCCCCTTCATCCAGTAAATAAAATGTTGGTTTTTTGTTCAATGATTTTCATCTTTTTAGTATGAGATAATGACAGAAAATTTGAGTACAATTAATGGTCAACTGTTCTATTGGTTGTTAAAGAGATAGAATACTACTGTAGGTAATTTTATAGAGGTTTAAAAGGTGAAGGTCTGCATACAACCTGCATTAAGGCCAGGAAAAAAAATTCTCTGTTTCTTGTTTCTTGTTTCATGGAAATTTTAAAAGCGACGAGGCAATTTTTTTTTTGAATACTGAGCTAAAATGTAGGAAATTTTAGACAAGTGTGATGACAAGCACATTTTGGAATGCTTTAGAAGGAAAAAATCGTTTAAGGCGCATAGTTCAAAATGATGCGCACGGAAACGAGAAACAGATTTTTTTTCTCAGCCAAGAGTATAAACTAACACTATTGCCATTTTCTTGATGCACGGAATGCATGGAAGTAAATAAACCTTCATCTTTACAGGTTCTATAGTAGACAGAATGCTGACCTGATGATGAATCACATGATACCTGGTACCTGGGAGTGGGGAGTGGGTGGGGTAAACCAGTTAATGATCCATGATGCTTGCCGTAATAACAATAGAAGCAGAATAACCAGCATGAAAACAAAATATCGTCACAAATTTTCAAATGTCAGTTTTTTTTAGTTGTGCATGTGTTGTATGTAAATTGACATTTGGATCTACGGTCATAATAAGTCAATGAATGCAAAAGTTTATGTGCACTTCTAGTAGTGATGGGCTGAACCTTTTCACCACCAGTTCCCTCTTTTCATCACAAATTCACAAAATAGTCCAGTTTAACGTTTGCACTTTCCTTCAGAAAACTGACAAAAAAGCCAAATTTTTTGCATAAAAACTGAAAATTGGGACTCAAATTTTGTCTATTGGCTCCAGAGTTCCTTTCTAAAAATATTGAAGATTTTAAGAAAATAGTGCAGAATAATTTGGGCGAGAAAGTCTGGTGGTGAAAAGGTTAAATACTGTAGAATACTTTATTTTCGCTTGGAATTTATTTTTGCTATTTTCGCTGAAAGGATGATTCCGTGAAAATAAAATCCAGCGAATATACTTTTTTTCCTATATTTCACATTAAACTCATGAAAAATCAGTGAAAATAAATTCCAAGCAAAACGCCCAAAAAAAGATTTTAAATCTGCATACTACGAAAACAAGGCTGTTGTTAATTATCAATAAGAAATGTCATGGCAACTGGAGAATTAGGGAAAAATGTCAAGAGCTACATTGTAATAGTGACTGGCATTAACTGCAGCTGTTACATATACCACAAGATTACATTGGATCAGTTGACATAGTATAGTCAATGCTTGCATGTGACAACGACACAGATTTATCCAATTATGATTTAACTCACAGTCTGGACAGCGGAACAGTCACAATCCCACATTAGTCAGATCAGAGAGATGTACAATATGAATTTTCATCCCATACAGTCTAGATGGAGAGGATGATGATGAGGAAAAGGAGGAAGAGGGGAGGAGGGGGAAGAGGAAAAGGAGGAAAAGGAGGAAGAGGGGAGGAGAGGAGAGGGAGGAGGAAAAGGAGGAGGGGGAGGAGGAAGAGAAGGAGGGGAGAGGGGAGAAAAGGGGAAGAGGGGAGAAAAGAACGAGAAGAGGGGAAGGGAGAAAGAGCAGGAAGGAAGAAGGGGAAGGAAGATTTTAGATATTGTACAACCATTCTATGATTACTGTAATTCTATTTTTAGTAAGATTTTGCAATTACGATCTTGTAATTTCACTAGTAATGATATGTTATGCATTCATCGAGTTTCAACATTCATGGATTTCACAAAAACATACCAGTGAAAATAGTAAAATGAAAATCCAGTGAATTATTATTGCATTTTTCTTTTCAGGCCAGGAAGTTTTTCTTTCTATAGATAGCAGTGTTACGCCACATGGCGTGACTAATAGAGAAGTAAATAGCTCAATTATAACACCCAGCATTCATTTATCATATTATATATCCCTATACATGTAGCTCCGACTATTATCAATTCAGCTAGTTGCCAATCATCTCATTTTACTATCTCCGAAATTTATGAAATACTGAATCCTGAATGAAATTCTGTTTTCAGAACAAGGTCAGTCCTGATTTGAGAAATCGCCTAGTGGAAGCTTCCAAGAATAGCCCAAAAAAATTGAAAAAAGCAGGCGATGGGTTTCAGACTTAATACTCTCACACAAAAACATTATTTTGGTTACGAAAAATGAATTCTGTGAGGCGTGAATTAATGTATACAAATTTGCAGTCACAAATGATGTATTATTTGCAAAGCCACATATCATGTTTTATAGTACTTGCATGTGAGTCGTTATAAAGTTGTCAAGCCCATAATACAGGTACTGTACATGTATTCATTATACTTCACAATAGATATACGGGACATGCATGTAGTGAAAGAGTAAATTTAATTACCCGTTTATGATGTAATGATATTAAGATGCAAATAATCAGAGCTGTGATTTGTTACTGTTTGTGATGATTGATTTTATACAATTTACGAGGTATCGTTTTCACGGACACAGATGCACGACAGACTCCATTCTTGCAAGGTCACTGCGGTCAATATCATTTTTTATTTATTTTTCAACTGATTATTTGTGTCAATTTTTCTTGTTCTTCCAGGAGACAAATCATGACATCATGTTAATTAATTGCAATAGCAAGGATACAAACTGCAACATTTTTCAGAACAGAATAGAGCAGAGCAGAGTGGATTTTTCAGTTACTTTTTTTATAACGGGAATGTATATTCATATGCAAATTACATGCAAAGCAGCCAGAGAAATCCTTAAGTAATAAGCTTTTTACCTAAGCCAGTTACTATTAAAAAAATATATATTAAAAAAAATAAACTGGAGGCAGAAAAAATAATAATGGCAGAGACCATAAGCTTATATGGTTGGGTGACACCATTTTAATTAACTTATATACCGGTATTAATTTTTCAATATATTTGCAAAAAAAACAAACATTATCAATAACCTTGGCTTTATTGGATGGATCAACTGGTGAGGTCATATTTAGGGCACATAACATTTTTTTAATTATTCAGGTTTACATAGCTCTTGGAAACAAGTGATGTACACAATGTATGTACACCATGATAGGTATATACCCGGTACATATAACTACTAATTATTATTATGTAACGCTGTTTCACTGGTAGAAATTTTATGATACATTGGCAAAGACAACATTTCACGAAAGATTGCTGCGTCTCAGCGTCGTTAGGACCCCCTCTCCCCAATGAAATGTTCACCATTCCATCAAAAGACCATCTTTTTTCTCTTCAAAATTACAAACATTTATCTCTTGTGAAATAAAAGTTGTTTATAGTATATTTATTGGGTCCATATGCAGCCACATCTACGTATACATTGGGCGAGTACCTCCAAATCCTGGAAATGACAGGTCAAGTCAGGTAATGTTAGATGAGGTCAAGACGTACACCAAAGATACAATCCAGACGCAAAAAAAAAAATTATACTTTTTTTTGGTATAAAACCAGAAAAATTTCACCTCCATGGCATATTGAGAACTTTTCCAATCTCAAGTGGCATTCATTTTATTATGAGTTGAAAGCTTTCATGTAATTATACGGTTCTTTATGTCAGCCACATCTTCATGACAGATTTACATATGTATTTATCTGCTGTAAGCTAGCACAGAATCTACCATGCTACATGCTGACCTGTGTGTGGGAGCGGGCTGGATGCCTCAAAATACGCTGCGATAGTGTAATAAGCTAGGCTTACACAGCAGTAAACTCATTAACAAAGGGGTCACTACAAAGGAAATAGACATTTTACACAACTATTATAACAACATTATTGTAAAACAATTTTGATTCCTAAAAATTGGTCAAATTTTCAATATTAACAAAATCATCATAAGCTTTAGTTCGGTAGGAATGGGACAAAATGTACAATGTAAGTCCATATGGTTTAGATTTATTTTCACAATACAGGATAAAAGGGGAACAAATTGAACTGGAACATTTACAGTTTGGTACGAAAGACAAAAGTAACACCTGCGTCAATAACCCATGTATTTAATTGCAATCTCAATATTTGGACAATAATTGAAATTTCATAGTGAAATTATTTTAATTAGCAATTTATATTAGTTTAGCAATGAAAAAATATATTAAAGAGTTAACTGGAAAAATATTTTGATAATTGATTGAAAAGTATTGTTTTGTAATGTAAACATGTGATTAATGACGGAAGTGTGAATTTAATAAAAACATGTTTGCACATGTTTGTGAAAATAAGAGTTTGTATAAAGTGAATTATATTTCTATTGTACTTGCACAAGATATCAACATGCCCCCGCCATCAACCATAGCACATGCCCCTCCAACTACTGTGCACCACCATCCACAGAATGAGGGAACTGACCTCAAACTGCATAGAAGGGTAAATATTGACTGGGTTTTAATTTTAGCAGATTTGACATTGCAGATATTCACTATGTTTTCAATTCATGTGTTTGTGTACAGTAAACCATACATTTTATTGTTTACTTTGCCTATTCAGAGATTTAAATTTTGTGCATTTAGCTGTCAGTTAAATACAGAAAAATAAATATTCAGGTTATAAATTATTCTTTCAATAGTAGTTATAAAATTATGACTTCTTTTTAGTCGACAAAAATTAACGAAACAGCTAATAGAAAAAACTTTCCTTTGAAAATGTCCATAATAAGCTCACTTTGAAAATGCTCAAACTTCTTGACCATATTTCATGTTTATGGTTAACAGGTGGTTTCATTGCAGTGTGTATATTTCAATCACCTGCATGCTCAGTGTTAAATTGTCATTATTAAGACTACAATAGGGAGAAGGTATTGAAAGTGCTATGGATTTGATGACTGTTATATAATTTATTACATGAAATAATACTGTGAAATTGAGAAATCTATCCAGGTTTATACAAATATTACTGACCATAGAGAATTTTAATTTCACAAGTGACAATCGTTCATAAATTTTGTAGCAAAGAACATTTCATTTTCAATATTTAAACAAATTAAACTGATTACAGAAGACAACATTTCACATACATATATGTACTATGGATCCCTGTAAAAGAATCCATTAAAATAATAATTTTCTTAATATTAATATTATTATTATTCTAAATATCTGGACAAATGTGATTAGAACTTTTGAATGAGCAGTGAGTTCATTGTATATTAAAAGTTCATGTCTGAAAATATGGCAGTTGTAAAGATTAATAATTTGATATTATAAATTAAAATATTATTTCTGCTATACCAGTTGTAAGAAGAATTTAACCGTATTGGTGACTAAAATTATAATCATGTTGTTTCAACTTCAATGATTTTATTTTTAATTTATTCTATCAGGGGCTTACAATTAATAACTAGGAGAATAAAGATTATTAAAATGTTTAGTTTGAGTTCCTCTATCAAATGTGGACATGCTTATTTTTTTATTATCAAAACTGGGTTTATTGTTGATTTCCCTACAGGACTATTTTTTTGGTATTCTAGGTGCAGATTTTTTCCTCAAAATCAAACACCACCCCGAAAAGTTGCTAATCGTGAATCCTTAACTACCAAAATAAAGTGATGATCTAATGTAATAAAATTATTTAACGATTATTCTAACAAATATTTGATAAAATGTTATAATTTACCGTATTTGCTTCATTAGAAGTGCATCTCCAATAGAAGAGCACGTAAACGAAAATCCACAATTGTTGTAAACTGAATAGTTAAAATATGACTTATTTTTACAATAGAAATTCCTCAGTAATTTTTACCTCAGTGCATATGCTACTGAATGGAACATATATGGGAATAACCATACCCAGCATACAGGACTACTTTTTGCAATTAAACGTAACTTGACAAGGGTTGTGATTACATCAATCATAAGTTCATGAATCTGAAACAGTCAGTATTTAGATATCGTATTTACTCTATTAAAAGCGCATCTCCGATAGAAGCGTAAAGCAATCATATTGTACTGGATTATTAAAATATGACTTATTATATATTGAGCTATATTAATACCATGCATGATGTTAAACCTTACACACCCAAACCAGACAATAGATAATCGATAACATTTTGGGTGTGTCGACTGAGTCAAATCAGACAACCACACCCACCCGCTATGACTCACCGAGTTGGGCGTGTCAAATAAAAATATGACGTTATATTTAGAGCACAAAGGAAAACATATTTGCAGCAGAGAGTCATACTCCAACCTTTGTCATTACTAAATTTTAAGGCAATTTTTTTTTTTAACTGAAAACATGCTTTTCATATGTGATCAATTTGTTTTTAACTTTGCACACAGTCATTTTTTCCACCACACACATTTTTGTGTGTCTTCTAATAATTCTGTTATTAAATTTTGAATGAAATGGTAGAAATTGTTTACATCAAAAGTTTTAAAAAAAAATTAGAGAAAGGTGACAAGAATTTACTTTTGAGGTTAATTAATAAAAGAAACACTTCACCAACACATGCGACAAACAGCAAGAGCATGTTATTGTTTAAACACAAGTGTCTACCCATGAGTCTGTGCATTTTAGCAAGTGTTGTTATTGTCGCTGAAGACTCAATTCCCATGCATGCACAGGTGTGACAACCCCTTTACTTGAAATATTGGCAGGTAGCCTGTTTATGCCAATAAATATAACTATAACTAATTAATAAGAGAACCTGCAAGCAATGACAAACATTTTAATTGAATAAAAAAGGAAAAAGAATGAAAAACTTGGGGATCATAAGTGATTGAAATATTTCATACAGCTTAAATTACCGGTACACAAAAACTATGAATTTAGCACCAAGCAAACTAAGAATCCTGTAGATTTGATTTTATGCAAATTAATTTTAATAAAAATTTTTTGCAACATTATTATTATAACCTTTATTTTATGTATAATGTAATCAACAGGTCCTAACTGACACTCAAGTCAGAAATTACTTATTTTTTATATTAAAGCGGAGGAGTCGCCACTTGCGCATGCGTCAGATGGCTATAGCGTGTCATTGTTTACAAACAAGCGTCTACCCATGGGTCTTTGCATTTTTATCCCTTATTGCTATCGTTGCGCGTGCTCAGGTGGCGACCTTCCCGCTTTAAAATACATTGTTTATTCACATG
Organism: Saccoglossus kowalevskii; assembly: GCF_978046115.1. Classification (NCBI taxonomy): domain Eukaryota; kingdom Metazoa; phylum Hemichordata; class Enteropneusta; family Harrimaniidae; genus Saccoglossus; species Saccoglossus kowalevskii. Next base: position 29,217,305 of record NC_140657.1, read on the forward strand.
AAATTCAAACATACACTGCGCGACGACCACCAGCCTTTAAAGCATTTTATTATATTGGGCAGTACTTGTTAAATTTTGTGTAAAAAAACATAGTACTGTATATGTTGCATGGGACCCATATCAATCTGAAAAGTTGTGGCAACTGGAGTCAATGCAAAGCTAACTTACAAGATGAGCTACTCGATCCTCACACCTAACAGTTAGACCAATCAGAAAACGGCTTGTTAGCTAATAGGTTCAACTCAACAAATAATATAAGTGGTGTTCTCACTGGACGAAATAAACCTTTTATTTGAGAAAGTTGTTAAATACTCAGGTTATAAAAATGTGTGTGTGAACAGAATACGCCGTTGTGGCATCAGCGTTTTTAAACGCTAAACGTCACACCAGTTCTCAACTTCTTGCATAGCGCAATGTGCCGTGTGAACACAATACAGCGGCAAAACGTCAGATGTTACAGGTCGAATGTTGAACTGGTCAGATGAAGAAACGAGATTACTGATATCTGTATGGAGAGAATTGAATATTTAAAGAATGATGGACGGACGAAACAGAACGTCCAGGGATGCTATAGTATATGCTGTGATTGCAGAAAAAGCGGCTGAAAAGGGGTTGGACAGGACGTCATTACAATGACAACAGAAGATCAAAACTTTACATATAAAGTACAGAGAAGTGACTGAGCACAACAACAGAAGCAGTAGAGAGCCGAAATACTACACGAAATATTAGGTGGAAGGCCAGCATTCAATCCTCAAACACCGGTGTTTTTACCATAGACCCTAAAAGTTTGATTAATGATTTTTATGGTCTATGTTTTTACTAGTAAGTTAGAACGCGAGCAGACAATTCAGCTGATTATCTGACATTTGCACACACAAAAAACAGTGTTAACACCAACGTTTTTTAGATGTGTGAGAACATAGTTGAGTCTTTCATAATCCTTTCTAAGTTGAATCAACATTGCTGGCCAATCCAACATGAAATTTAAAACTATATATTTTATACATGTAGCTCATTCAGTACAATACTAATTTGAAGAAAGCAGACTGTCTCTGTGAGCATATGCAACAAAACATGCTATGCAACAGACAATATGTCCAGACTATACACACACCGGGAGAAAAGCAACAGGTGTAAAATAAAGGGAAATGTAAATTTATAGAAAATAATAATTATCTTTCAAATGGCAACGTGTGCTTTATCACGGCATCTATCACGTATGTGAAAATTAATGAAGTAGAAAATATCTAGGACATTAATGTTGTTCAACACCGACAGTTTGCCCATTGCCATGGTAACAAAAAGATCATAAAAAAACAGCTATAAATAGACTATTAAAAAGTACAGGCATATTAATCCAAAACACTCAAAACTTTGTTTTCCTTAAAATGCACATTTTTTCTTAAAGTCTTGATAACAACTCATTACTGTACTCGATCAATTATATTAATTTAAGTTAAAAGAATTTTCTATATTATAATTAAAATAATTGGGGTATTAGAGGAAACATTGTTGCTATTTCATGTGCACTCACTGAAAAATGTGCAAAAGGAATATTGAATTTACAAACACGTTTTACGTGCTCACAGAATCTACTGCGGGTACGGAAACCTCGATAAATAGGGAATATTTAAAATTATATATTTTGCGGGTTTTCACTCTCAATGGGGTTGGTGATAATCCCCGATATGCACAGCCTGGGGGATCGAGGGAGAAACCAATATGTTGATTTGGAGGGGGTCATTAATTTCAGTGTTTACTCACCAATGTGCAATATTCATTGTTTTTAGGGTCCGTCTCGTACCCACAAGTGCTGTTTTCTGGTTCTATTATCGGGTCGAGGTTCAAAAACGACAGAAATTCGATTTTACTGATGCAGGCGTGGTAGGTGACGGTTCCACTGCTCAATACCTTCTCACACGCCTGGGAATTCACATTTTCTTGCGTCCTCGTATTATGAAGCAGAGTTAAAAACACCAGCAGAAACGTCCATCGCTTAAAACGAAAATGTGGGTGTGGGATTCGAAAGTTGCAGCCGGTATCTGCCGCCATCTTTGATATTATCCCGTCCTGTAAAGGGCGTCAGCTGCCCGGGCTACTGGCACTGTTCACGATGCCTGCTCGCTGGTTGGGCGAAGCAACGGTGAAATTACACGAAAAAATGGAGAAGCTTCTCAGCAACGGCGATGTTTTGAAGATCGCATCACGACGAGGAACTGATGAAGAGACAAAAAAAACAATACTTGACAATAGTAAAAAAATTACACACACACACGCAAAATGTCAATACAAAATAGCTCACCCGTGCAAATGTGAAAGAGTATATTTTAGGACACCGCGCGGGTCAACAACAATTTAATATGCAATATCAGAATCAATATATTTTGACAGAGGAGAATTTAAAAATACAGAATAAAATGTTGAATAAGTCGAGATGTAATCCTACGTTATAGGATTGGTATTTTCACTTTCTGCTCAAGATCATTAAAGGGCAGCTTCCACGTAAAAAAACATCTAGCTTGCTGCAGAGCGGTGAACAAGGTCCAGCGGCGGTGCCGATGACTGCACGCCAACACATCACACTTTTTCCGATAACAAATACTCACCTCAATGCACGCCATAAAAATACATATTTCTGTACGTATCCTCGAATGACGAATATTTATGAAATTTTCATAATATGTCGCATATATATCTTTGTTAAAGCGCGTCCTCATTGAGTAATACCGAACGTGGCTATTTCATCTGCTGAGCCATTCACCTATTGTGTGTTTCAAAATAGACGGTACCATTCGGTTCACTGATTGGCCCTGGGATAATTGTTAGGGGTCAACTAGGTTGGGAGAATCCACATTTCAAAATCAGAAACCCCTTGTTGGTATCTTTTGCGTTCAAAACAAAAATAGAAACGGTAATCTCATTTTGTATGTGTTTATTAACATG